>NC_136462.1:77801823-80486793 GCF_902686455.1 Sciurus vulgaris | reverse complement strand
ACTGGAACGCGGCGGGACCCGGCTCCGCGGAGTCCTCCAAGATGCCCGCAGCAGGGCGCAGGGCTCTGGCGTCCTTGCGCTCCCGGCCTCCTGCCCCTCCGCGAGCCCCGCTACCTCCCCCTTTCTGCCGGGCAGAGTCCGTGAGCGTGCCCCGTAGGCGGCGTGGGAGGTCGGGCAGGACCCGGAGACCCGGTGGGGACTGGCACACAGGAAGGTTGAGTCGGGCGGGCGGGGCGGAAAGCAAGAGAAGCAGATGGGGCAGCGGGAGGCGGCAGCCCACCAAGCCCGCGGCCCCAGCCGCGCGGTAGGGTCCGCTGGGCGCCCCGACCCGGCCCTAGCAGCCTGGGCCCTAGGGCCCCAGTGCCGGTGCCCGGTCCCCGCAGTGTCCGGTGCACATGTCCCTGCGGACACGACCCGCTGCTCACCACAGCCCGCCAGCGCTCCATATTGGGGCGGTCAGAACCTACCCCACAGTACCACGTGCAGCGGAAAGGACAAGGGTTAGGGGAAGGGGCTTCTGGCCCGCTCCGCCCCCAAGGGCCTGACCTAGCACCAGGGATACAGGTCCCAGGGAGGCAGCCTGGCCGCGCCCCAGCACCCCCGCAGCCCCTGCACTGCCCAGCAGGCCCAGGCTCCCTGCCTCTCCTCACCAAACTACTCCACCAGGTCCTGTGCGCTTCCCCAAAGGGCCAAAGGGGCAGAAGGTAGGCCATGGGGGAGGGGGGGGCTCCTGACCCTGGAACCCAGTCTTTCCGCATCCCGATGGGATCCCAATAACTTGTGGGCCCCCTCCCCACCTCAAATCGCCTCACTCTCCCATCCACCCAGCCTAGATCCCCGGGAGGCACAGGCCTTGGCACCTCCCCGGGATGACACGACTCTGAGTGTGGCCATGCCCCTGACAGGCCGGGCCTGCCTGCGCCTCCAGGCTTCATGGTCCCATCGCCCCGGGAGAACCCACAAACCTGCACTGCCAGCCCCACACCAAACGCCCACCCACCCTGAGAAGGGAGGAGCCCGGCTCCAGGGCCTTCCCAAAACCCACTGCTTCTCAATGCTCAGCCAGCCTCAGAGGGGCGCCTGGCAGCCAGAGCAGCCTCCAGGAACCACGCGGCTCTACCCTACAGCAACAAAGCCAGATGCAGGGACCCAGTGGCCAAGGTGAGGGGTGATTCCGAGAAGGCCATTCCTTCTACCCTGGGACCCTGCCGCCTGGCCTCTGTACCTCGACTCACTCCTGTGGGGGACTCTCTCTGGCCACGTGACTATTGCATCCTGCCCGGCAGTGCAGGTGTCACAGCCTCACCGAGCACTGGTACTGGCACTGGCACTCGATGCCTTTCGCTGAGAGGTGCGCACACAGTGTTGGGCGGTGGGGTGCCCACAAAGGGCGCCGGGCTCCTAAGGATGTTCCTACGGGAACAATGCCCTGCCTCCCGCCCTTCAGTTTCAGGTACCCCCCAATCCGGTGTCAGAGTAAACCACACCACCCCCCACCCCTGACCTGCCCAACAAGCTCTGTCTATCTCAAACACCCATGCAGTCCATGAGACAGTTCAAGCGCCCAGGGTATATGAGGGTCCAGGATCCTTCCCCTTCCCCTTTCCCTTTCCCTCAGGTCCCCAGGTTTCAGACAGCTGCACACCCCCGAAACCCCGCCCCCCCACGCAGGGTCCACTGACCATCCTGTCCATGACTGGTTCCCTGTGCACATCAGGCTCTGGACATTCCTTCTAGGGGGCAGGCTGAGCCCAAGGCACACTCTTCTGGTGTTCCCCATGGGCACCCTTGAACCATCACCTCCTGATGGCCCGAGGCCCAGCCCATAGCCCCTGCACACTCTCTGGCTTCTCCTCAGCACCTCTTTTGCCAGGCTCCACTTCCATCTGGCGCCCAAGATCCCAAGCTGCTAGGACCCACCAGACCAGTGGTCTGAGTAGGAGGATGAGATTCGGTGCCCTTGCATGAAAATTGCCACCGGGCAAGGTGCCTTGGCTGCCAGCCTTGGAGCCATGAGCTCCCCCTCCCTGAGAGCTTCTTGAGGGCGATGGTGGACACTCTCCCTTTGCTCTCACTCCTTCTCACTCGGCCTCAGCTCACCCCTGGCATGACAAGGGCAACACATGCTTCTGCCACCTGCCAGAGGTGAGGAGCACAACCTGGGCTGTGCTGGCTCAGACAGCAGGACCACAGAGGCCTCCAGCGTCTCCATTCATGTGTGTCCACGTTCAGGAAAGGGAAACGTGAGACTGGTGGCATGTGGACAGGAGGGGCACACCCTATTCTTAAGCCTAAAGGGCAAACAAAGCACATGCCATGGCCACCTAACCAAGCTGGCATGAACATTTTCCATCTTCATCCGACTACACGTTCCTACACAAGTAGGCAGGCAGAGAGAGACGGAACCGGGATGGGAGTCACAGTGGGGGACAAAGAGAGCAACTGAGTGATGGGCTGGGGTGGAGGGGGAGTGATAGAAACTTACTGTGGCCATGGGAGGCGATGGACAAGACTGACAGAAGAAAGGAGAGAGGTGGCAGGGGCTGGTGGGAATTTAAGGAGATGAAAGAGTGACAGAGCTGGGCAGACTTGAGATTGGGCACCTGACTGGAGGTCCCCCCTCCCGCCAAGGAGCAGGGAGGGAGTGCCGGGGGTTCTCAGGGCGGGTGGCAGGGTGATTCTTGAGGAGGCACATGGGCGCTGGTGACTCTCAGGGGCCAAGTCCCCGGTGCAGGATGTGGGAATGGCTGAGTGGCAGGGAAGCCTGCCTGCCCAGGTGTAGTCACAGGCCCAGGCGCTGAGGCGCTTTGGGAGTGCCTTGTGGTTAAAAGTGGAGGAACACGGGTGTGTGCCAGGGACGGCGGGACGCAACGGGGGCACGGGGTTTTGGCGTGGGGGACCACGGGTGGTGGGTGGCTTCTGGCAGCCTCTGGAAGCATGGGTGTGTGGGGACCGCGTTTTTCCACGCTGCGCAGCCCGGGAAGGATGGGCAGGCCGGTGACATTCGCTGGCGGCAGCCGACAGGGAAGCCCAGGCGGCGTGAGTTGAGCGGTGCCCAGAGGCTTCTCCCGCTCTGGGCCGAGAAGGTGGGGCTGCGGCCCGGCCGGCTTGAGGCGAGGCGGGCCTGGGCGCGTGCGTGCGCGCAAAAGCGTGGGGCACGTCCTTCGAGCCGGAATCGAACCAGCGACCTAAGGATGTCCACAGCTGTCTGTGCAGTCTACAGTCCTCCGCTCTACCAGCTGAGCTATCGAAGGGTGCACACTGGCAGGGCTGGGTCCTCTGGCTTTGTGCAAATGGCGGAGGCCAGCTCGCGGGGAGGCCCCAGGCCCGAGGGAGCGAGGTCCCGTCTGTCTGTCTCCCTTTGCTTGGAGGTAGCCCTGCCCTGCCCCGCCCCGCCCTGCCCTGCCCTGCCCAGACCGGCTCAGTCCTGGCCCGCAGGGCCCAGCACACCGCTTCAGGCGTGGGAGCCGACCGTGTCCAGAGGGTCTGCCTGGCATGCACTGGAACGCGGCGGGACCCGGCTCCGCGGAGTCCTCCAAGATGCCCGCAGCAGGGCGCAGGGCTCTGGCGTCCTTGCGCTCCCGGCCTCCTGCCCCTCCGCGAGCCCCGCTACCTCCCCCTTTCTGCCGGGCAGAGTCCGTGAGCGTGCCCCGTAGGCGGCGTGGGAGGTCGGGCAGGACCCGGAGACCCGGTGGGGACTGGCACACAGGAAGGTTGAGTCGGGCGGGCGGGGCGGAAAGCAAGAGAAGCAGATGGGGCAGCGGGAGGCGGCAGCCCACCAAGCCCGCGGCCCCAGCCGCGCGGTAGGGTCCGCTGGGCGCCCCGACCCGGCCCTAGCAGCCTGGGCCCTAGGGCCCCAGTGCCGGTGCCCGGTCCCCGCAGTGTCCGGTGCACATGTCCCTGCGGACACGACCCGCTGCTCACCACAGCCCGCCAGCGCTCCATATTGGGGCGGTCAGAACCTACCCCACAGTACCACGTGCAGCGGAAAGGACAAGGGTTAGGGGAAGGGGCTTCTGGCCCGCTCCGCCCCCAAGGGCCTGACCTAGCACCAGGGATACAGGTCCCAGGGAGGCAGCCTGGCCGCGCCCCAGCACCCCCGCAGCCCCTGCACTGCCCAGCAGGCCCAGGCTCCCTGCCTCTCCTCACCAAACTACTCCACCAGGTCCTGTGCGCTTCCCCAAAGGGCCAAAGGGGCAGAAGGTAGGCCACGGGGGAGGGGGGGGGCTCCTGACCCTGGAACCCAGTCTTTCCGCATCCGGATGGGATCCCAATAACTTGTGGGCCCCCTCCCCACCTCAAATCGCCTCACTCTCCCATCCACGCAGCCTAGATCCCCGGGAGGCACAGGCCTTGGCACCTCCCCGGGATGACACGACTCTGAGTGTGGCCATGCCCCTGACAGGCCGGGCCTGCCTGCGCCTCCAGGCTTCATGGTCCCATCGCCCCGGGAGAACCCACAACCCTGCACTGCCAGCCCCACACCAAACGCCCACCCACCCTGAGAAGGGAGGAGCCCGGCTCCAGGGCCTTCCCAAAACCCACTGCTTCTCAATGCTCAGCCAGCCTCAGAGGGGCGCCTGGCAGCCAGAGCAGCCTCCAGGAACCACGCGGCTCTACCCTACAGCAACAAAGCCAGATGCAGGGACCCAGTGGCCAAGGTGAGGGGTGATTCCGAGAAGGCCATTCCTTCTACCCTGGGACCCTGCCGCCTGGCCTCTGTACCTCGACTCACTCCTGTGGGGGACTCTCTCTGGCCACGTGACTATTGCATCCTGCCCGGCAGTGCAGGTGTCACAGCCTCACCGAGCACTGGTACTGGCACTGGCACTCGATGCCTTTTGCTGAGAGGTGCGCACACAGTGTTGGGCGGTGGGGTGCCCACAAAGGGCGCCGGGCTCCTAAGGATGTTCCTACGGGAACAATGCCCTGCCTCCCGCCCTTCAGTTTCAGGTACCCCCCAATCCGGTGTCAGAGTAAACCACACCACCCCCCACCCCTGACCTGCCCAACAAGCTCTGTCTATCTCAAACACCCATGCAGTCCATGAGACAGTTCAAGCGCCCAGGGTATATGAGGGTCCAGGATCCTTCCCCTTCCCCTTTCCCTTTCCCTCAGGTCCCCAGGTTTCAGACAGCTGCACACCCCCGAAACCCCGCCCCCCCACGCAGGGTCCACTGACCATCCTGTCCATGACTGGTTCCCTGTGCACATCAGGCTCTGGACATTCCTTCTAGGGGGCAGGCTGAGCCCAAGGCACACTCTTCTGGTGTTCCCCATGGGCACCCTTGAACCATCACCTCCTGATGGCCCGAGGCCCAGCCCATAGCCCCTGCACACTCTCTGGCTTCTCCTCAGCACCTCTTTTGCCAGGCTCCACTTCCATCTGGCGCCCAAGATCCCAAGCTGCTAGGACCCACCAGACCAGTGGTCTGAGTAGGAGGATGAGATTCGGTGCCCTTGCATGAAAATTGCCACCGGGCAAGGTGCCTTGGCTGCCAGCCTTGGAGCCATGAGCTCCCCCTCCCTGAGAGCTTCTTGAGGGCGATGGTGGACACTCTCCCTTTGCTCTCACTCCTTCTCACTCGGCCTCAGCTCACCCCTGGCATGACAAGGGCAACACATGCTTCTGCCACCTGCCAGAGGTGAGGAGCACAACCTGGGCTGTGCTGGCTCAGACAGCAGGACCACAGAGGCCTCCAGCGTCTCCATTCATGTGTGTCCACGTTCAGGAAAGGGAAACGTGAGACTGGTGGCATGTGGACAGGAGGGGCACACCCTATTCTTAAGCCTAAAGGGCAAACAAAGCACATGCCATGGCCACCTAACCAAGCTGGCATGAACATTTTCCATCTTCATCCGACTACACGTTCCTACACAAGTAGGCAGGCAGAGAGAGACGGAACCGGGATGGGAGTCACAGTGGGGGACAAAGAGAGCAACTGAGTGATGGGCTGGGGTGGAGGGGAGTGATAGAAACTTACTGTGGCCATGGGAGGCGATGGACAAGACTGACGGAAGAAAGGAGAGAGGTGGCAGGGGCTGGTGGGAATTTAAGGAGATGAAAGAGTGACAGAGCTGGGCAGACTTGAGATTGGGCACCTGACTGGAGGTCCCCCCTCCCGCCAAGGAGCAGGGAGGGAGTGCCGGGGGTTCTCAGGGCGGGTGGCAGGGTGATTCTTGAGGAGGCACATGGGCGCTGGTGACTCTCAGGGGCCAAGTCCCCGGTGCAGGATGTGGGAATGGCTGAGTGGCAGGGAAGCCTGCCTGCCCAGGTGTAGTCACAGGCCCAGGCGCTGAGGCGCTTTGGGAGTGCCTTGTGGTTAAAAGTGGAGGAACACGGGTGTGTGCCAGGGACGGCGGGACGCAACGGGGGCACGGGGTTTTGGCGTGGGGGACCACGGGTGGTGGGTGGCTTCTGGCAGCCTCTGGAAGCATGGGTGTGTGGGGACCGCGTTTTTCCACGCTGCGCAGCCCGGGAAGGATGGGCAGGCCGGTGACATTCGCTGGCGGCAGCCGACAGGGAAGCCCAGGCGGCGTGAGTTGAGCGGTGCCCAGAGGCTTCTCCCGCTCTGGGCCGAGAAGGTGGGGCTGCGGCCCGGCCGGCTTGAGGCGAGGCGGGCCTGGGCGCGTGCGTGCGCGCAAAAGCGTGGGGCACGTCCTTCGAGCCGGAATCGAACCAGCGACCTAAGGATGTCCACAGCTGTCTGTGCAGTCTACAGTCCTCCGCTCTACCAGCTGAGCTATCGAAGGGTGCACACTGGCAGGGCTGGGTCCTCTGGCTTTGTGCAAATGGCGGAGGCCAGCTCGCGGGGAGGCCCCAGGCCCGAGGGAGCGAGGTCCCGTCTGTCTGTCTCCCTTTGCTTGGAGGTAGCCCTGCCCTGCCCCGCCCCGCCCTGCCCTGCCCTGCCCAGACCGGCTCAGTCCTGGCCCGCAGGGCCCAGCACACCGCTTCAGGCGTGGGAGCCGACCGTGTCCAGAGGGTCTGCCTGGCATGCACTGGAACGCGGCGGGACCCGGCTCCGCGGAGTCCTCCAAGATGCCCGCAGCAGGGCGCAGGGCTCTGGCGTCCTTGCGCTCCCGGCCTCCTGCCCCTCCGCGAGCCCCGCTACCTCCCCCTTTCTGCCGGGCAGAGTCCGTGAGCGTGCCCCGTAGGCGGCGTGGGAGGTCGGGCAGGACCCGGAGACCCGGTGGGGACTGGCACACAGGAAGGTTGAGTCGGGCGGGCGGGGCGGAAAGCAAGAGAAGCAGATGGGGCAGCGGGAGGCGGCAGCCCACCAAGCCCGCGGCCCCAGCCGCGCGGTAGGGTCCGCTGGGCGCCCCGACCCGGCCCTAGCAGCCTGGGCCCTAGGGCCCCAGTGCCGGTGCCCGGTCCCCGCAGTGTCCGGTGCCCATGTCCCTGCGGACACGACCCGCTGCTCACCACAGCCCGCCAGCGCTCCATATTGGGGCGGTCAGAACCTACCCCACAGTACCACGTGCAGCGGAAAGGGCAAGGGTTAGGGGAAGGGGCTTCTGGCCCGCTCCGCCCCCAAGGGCCTGACCTAGCACCAGGGATACAGGTCCCAGGGAGGCAGCCTGGCCGCGCCCCAGCACCCCCGCAGCCCCTGCACTGCCCAGCAGGCCCAGGCTCCCTGCCTCTCCTCACCAAACTACTCCACCAGGTCCTGTGCGCTTCCCCAAAGGGCCAAAGGGGCAGAAGGTAGGCCATGGGGGAGGGGGGGGCTCCTGACCCTGTAACCCAGTCTTTCCGCATCCCGATGGGATCCCAATAACTTGTGGGCCCCCTCCCCACCTCAAATCGCCTCACTCTCCCATCCACGCAGCCTAGATCCCCGGGAGGCACAGGCCTTGGCACCTCCCCGGGATGACACGACTCTGAGTGTGGCCATGCCCCTGACAGGCCGGGCCTGCCTGCGCCTCCAGGCTTCATGGTCCCATCGCCCCGGGAGAACCCACAAACCTGCACTGCCAGCCCCACACCAAACGCCCACCCACCCTGAGAAGGGAGGAGCCCGGCTCCAGGGCCTTCCCAAAACCCACTGCTTCTCAATGCTCAGCCAGCCTCAGAGGGGCGCCTGGCAGCCAGAGCAGCCTCCAGGAACCACGCGGCTCTACCCTACAGCAACAAAGCCAGATGCAGGGACCCAGTGGCCAAGGTGAGGGGTGATTCCGAGAAGGCCATTCCTTCTACCCTGGGACCCCGCCGCCTGGCCTCTGTACCTCGACTCACTCCTGTGGGGGACTCTCTCTGGCCACGTGACTATTGCATCCTGCCCGGCAGTGCAGGTGTCACAGCCTCACCTAGCACTGATACTGGCACTGGCACTCGATGCCTTTCGCTGAGAGGTGCGCACACAGTGTTGGGCGGTGGGGTGCCCACAAAGGGCGCCGGGCTCCTAAGGATGTTTCTACGGGAACAATGCCCTGCCTCCCGCCCTTCAGTTTCAGGTACCCCCCATTCCGGTGTCAGAGTAAACCACACCACCCCCCACCCCTGACCTGCCCAACAAGCTCTGTCTATCTCAAACACCCATGCAGTCCATGAGACAGTTCAAGCGCCCAGGGTATATGAGGGTCCAGGATCCTTCCCCTTCCCCTTTCCCTTTCCCTCAGGTCCCCAGGTTTCAGACAGCTGCACACCCCCGAAACCCCGCCCCCCCACGCAGGGTCCACTGACCATCCTGTCCATGACTGGTTCCCTGTGCACATCAGGCTCTGGACATTCCTTCTAGGGGGCAGGCTGAGCCCAAGGCACACTCTTCTGGTGTTCCCCATGGGCACCCTTGAACCATCACCTCCTGATGGCCCGAGGCCCAGCCCATAGCCCCTGCACACTCTCTGGCTTCTCCTCAGCACCTCTTTTGCCAGGCTCCACTTCCATCTGGCGCCCAAGATCCCAAGCTGCTAGGACCCACCAGACCAGTGGTCTGAGTAGGAGGATGAGATTCGGTGCCCTTGCATGAAAATTGCCACCGGGCAAGGTGCCTTGGCTGCCAGCCTTGGAGCCATGAGCTCCCCCTCCCTGAGAGCTTCTTGAGGGCGATGGTAGACACTCTCCCTTTGCTCTCACTCCTTCTCACTCGGCCTCAGCTCACCCCTGGCATGACAAGGGCAACACATGCTTCTGCCACCTGCCAGAGGTGAGGAGCACAACCTGGGCTGTGCTGGCTCAGACAGCAGGACCACAGAGGCCTCCAGCGTCTCCATTCATGTGTGTCCACGTTCAGGAAAGGGAAACGTGAGACTGGTGGCATGTGGACAGGAGGGGCACACCCTATTCTTAAGCCTAAAGGGCAAACAAAGCACATGCCATGGCCACCTAACCAAGCTGGCATGAACATTTTCCATCTTCATCCGACTACACGTTCCTACACAAGTAGGCAGGCAGAGAGAGACGGAACCGGGATGGGAGTCACAGTGGGGGACAAAGAGAGCAACTGAGTGATGGGCTGGGGTGGAGGGGAGTGGGGGGAGGGGGATAGAAACTTACTGTGGCCATGGGAGGCGATGGACAAGACTGACAGAAGAAAGGAGAGAGGTGGCAGGGGCTGGTGGGAATTTAAGGAGATGAAAGAGTGACAGAGCTGGGCAGACTTGAGATTGGGCACCTGACTGGAGGTCCCCCCTCCCGCCAAGGAGCAGGGAGGGAGTGCCGGGGGTTCTCAGGGCGGGTGGCAGGGTGATTCTTGAGGAGGCACATGGGCGCTGGTGACTCTCAGGGGCCAAGTCCCCGGTGCAGGATGTGGGAATGGCTGAGTGGCAGGGAAGCCTGCCTGCCCAGGTGTAGTCACAGGCCCAGGCGCTGAGGCGCTTTGGGAGTGCCTTGTGGTTAAAAGTGGAGGAACACGGGTGTGTGCCAGGGACGGCGGGACGCAACGGGGGCACGGGGTTTTGGCGTGGGGGACCACGGGTGGTGGGTGGCTTCTGGCAGCCTCTGGAAGCATGGGTGTGTGGGGACCGCGTTTTTCCACGCTGCGCAGCCCGGGAAGGATGGGCAGGCCGGTGACATTCGCTGGCGGCAGCCGACAGGGAAGCCCAGGCGGCGTGAGTTGAGCGGTGCCCAGAGGCTTCTCCCGCTCTGGGCCGAGAAGGTGGGGCTGCGGCCCGGCCGGCTTGAGGCGAGGCGGGCCTGGGCGCGTGCGTGCGCGCAAAAGCGTGGGGCACGTCCTTCGAGCCGGAATCGAACCAGCGACCTAAGGATGTCCACAGCTGTCTGTGCAGTCTACAGTCCTCCGCTCTACCAGCTGAGCTATCGAAGGGTGCACACTGGCAGGGCTGGGTCCTCTGGCTTTGTGCAAATGGCGGAGGCCAGCTCGCGGGGAGGCCCCAGGCCCGAGGGAGCGAGGTCCCGTCTGTCTGTCTCCCTTTGCTTGGAGGTAGCCCTGCCCTGCCCCGCCCCGCCCTGCCCTGCCCTGCCCAGACCGGCTCAGTCCTGGCCCGCAGGGCCCAGCACACCGCTTCAGGCGTGGGAGCCGACCGTGTCCAGAGGGTCTGCCTGGCATGCACTGGAACGCGGCGGGACCCGGCTCCGCGGAGTCCTCCAAGATGCCCGCAGCAGGGCGCAGGGCTCAGAGGTCCTTGTGCTCCTGGCCTCCTGCATCATCGCGACCCCCTCTAGGTCCCCATTTCTGCTGGGCGTCTATGAGCGTGGCCCGTAGGTGGCGTTGCATGTCCTGGGCCAGGAGACGGGTGGGGATCGTACCTGGAATAGTTTCCTATTTAGGTTCTGAAAGGGGCCTGTTTGTACTCAGGGTTTTATTGATGTCTGGCATTTACTTCCAGCTTGATCCAACCGTGTACCTAAGCTATCTTCCCAGTCTATGGTCCTCTGCTCCTTTTTCTGATTTATCTAATGTTGCGTAGTGTGGGGCTGCATTCTCTGCGTTTGTGCAAATATCAGGGCCTACTAAATGCAGTCCTGACATCATAGTTTTCAGTTTGTCATTTTGTTTTATGTCTTTCCTGTCTCAGGGATATTTCGTGGGTGTTGCATTTTCAAGGACATCTAATTGGGTTTTTCCTTTTTTTAAGTTTTTTGACGTTGTCGAAAGATCTGTTATCTGGAAGTCATTTTTTTTTTTTTGACCAATATAAAAGAAATATCACTATAATGGAAGGTCAATTTGAAAAATGTAATCATTGTTGTATATAAAGATATGGATGTTCTAAAGAGAAGTTTCAAACTTGCCTTCTGGTAGGCAAGGAAGAATGCTTGTTTCTGTCCCATTAATTCACAAGTTTTACAGGTAATAGTTTTCATTTTTACTATGCCTCATGTTAAAAGATTGTAATTATGTAATTATGTCAATCAATGTTTGATTTTCTTTCTTTAAATTAAAGAACAAAAAACAAACAAAATAACATGGGTGGCTTGGTGGTTCAGGTCTTTAGTCCCAGTGGGTGGTAGGAGGATCGGGAGTTCAAAACCAGTCTCAGCAACAAGGAGGCGCCAAGCGTCTCAGGCGGACCCTATCCCTAAATCACATACAAAATAGCGCTTTGGATGTTGCTCAGTGTTAAGAGTGCCCCTAAATTCAATCCCTGATACTAAAAAAAAAAAAAGAAAAGAAAAAGGAAAAGAAAAGAAAGAAAGAGAGAAAGAAGGAAGTGTTAGTAGGGCCAGAGATATAGTTCACTGGTAAAACCTTTGCCTGTCATGCGTGAAGCCTGGTTGAACTCTCAGCAAGTGCGCAGTTACGTGTGTGTGCGCGCGCGCACACACACACACATACACAAATTGGTATATTAATAAATACAACATTTTAATCAATTTCTGTATTTCTGTAAGCATGACTTTTGGTGATCAAATGATTTACTTTCTAGTCAATGGAAACTTGTTTATTAAGTGGTTCCTGTGAACCACTTAATTTGTCCTGTATTTTGACATGACCCATTACTTATTACTGCCACATGTCAAAAGTTTGGGGGAATTCTTCCTTTTTTGCCATGCTATTCTTGCTTGTTTCGTGCTCTGAATCTGAAATCAGCTATTTCTCTAAGAAAAAGTACCTAGCTTTTTATTAGGAGTGTTTTTTTAGAGACAGTAATATTTCAGAGAGTTTCATGACAGAACATGCATCTATTTTGTCTTAATCAAAAAGAAATTACACATATAAAATACATTCATATACATATATAATGCATAATATAACTCATTGAAAAATAATTTTTAAAAAAGAATATATCTTTCTATTAGGGATTAGTAGGGCACATACCTAGCTAGATTGGAAGCTTTTCCCTGCTACTTGTCACAATATTTTGTATGTGTTTTTTAATAGTGAAAATAACTTTATAGGAAGAAATTGGGGGAGGTATAGTTGAATCATTTTTCTGAAATGATTTAGACTCACTGGCAGTAGTGGGAACTCCTCCTAGTGACCAGCACCTAAATCCTGCATCTTAGGCCATTTGGCTGCATTAGCTACCATTGAAGGACACTCCAAGTTCTTCCCCAAATTTTGTTGACTAGATGAAAGGTGTTGAGCATCACTATTTGCTTGAGAAAGTTAGTTCTGGCTTTCTAGAAAGTAAACTTCTGGAAGACAGGGCCCTGCCTCCTAAAGCCAAGCTCAGTTACCCACAAAAAACAAATATCACTGATTTGTTAATTGTATGTATATCTTGATACCATCTCCAACCAGTATTGAAGAGGAGGGAGTAAGGACAGGAAACAAAACCACTGCTTTCACATGTCAGCCATGCACTAAAACTTCGGCTCTACACCACTTAGAGTCCTAGAAAGAGCTATGCAGAGCCTGGGAGTGACCACTGACATTAGCTGAGTCTTGTAGCTGCTCCCCTATTGCTCCTGGACATCACAATTTTTGAGAATAGGATCTTAAGAGCAGTGTGCAGGTAGGCTGGGAACAATTCAGCAAACTGATGGAAAGAATGCTCTTTGGTAATCATTTGGAGTGACATCCAGTACACAGGTAGCAGGGATGGCTTGAGCTAGGCTCTTGAATAGGACATCCATAGAAACAGGAAGGATAAGATGCTGGGAGATAGTCATCATAGTTCTATGACTGCATATGTTTTCTCAGTGAAATAGAAAGCTAAAAATAAGAGTGCCCGAGAGGGTTTTGGCTGTTGAATAAACAAGAGAAGGGATAAAAGTCTTTTAGAATGGTACAGTGAAGAGATTGAGAAAAATAATGATTGCACATGAGTCCAGTGGCACATGTCTGTAATCCAAGTGACTTGGGAGGCTAAGACAGGAGAATCAGAAGTTCAAGGCCAGCCCAGGCAATTTAGTGAAACCCTGTCTCAGAATAAAAAGGGGTGGGGATGTAGCTCAGTGGTACAAACCATCCTCCTCGTTTCAATCAGTATCACAACATAAAATAAAATTAAAAAATAAGATTGTCATATAGACACACTTGAGATTACCGTCATGAATTTAAGTGGAGGTCAGTTCAGCATCACTTTTTCTATGGTTTAGTTCATTTAGGTAAGTGTGGGGACTGAATGCTTTATGTAGGTAAGGATTGCAATTTTTCTAAGTGAGTAAACCTAAGTAAAAGGGAGTCAACCAACTCATACCTCTAGACCAAGACTTCAGCAAGAAACTTGAAATTTTTCTTATTGCCTCTTATTAGGGCATGAGCCACCTCCTTTCTTTCGCCACCCCCCTTAAATGAGGATCCTCCTGTTTAGGTGTTTTATCCTTCTCTATCTCTCCTCGGACAAAATGAGAAAACACAATTTAGCTAGATTCAATCTGGGTTGCTATGAATACCAAATTCCATCCATTCACTCTGTAGGACCCCCCAACACTGGTCTGCAAGTACACTATACACATTGCTCAAAAGATGAAAATGTCTTATAGAAATTCTGATTGTGAGTCAAAACTTTCTTGGTCTCTTAAGGGCAAGTATGGAGAAGCAGTCATGGTCCTTGATCCAAGTCTGCCAGAGTTGAAATACATTCCTCCTCCTGTAATCATTGACTCTTTGCTGAGTTCATCTCCTGAGAGTCTTGCCCCATTGCTCTCCTTTCTTTTCACTTTCCTTCCTCTTCACTTCTCAGTAGAAAAAGATACAGAGGCAAGGAACAAACTGCTTGGGAAACAATAATGGGGCTTGAATATCGGGAGGCTGAAATGGAGAGGAAGCAGATCAATGGGAAGTGGAGGAGCCCATTCTAAAGTCATGACTGTACCCAGGAGACAGTAGAGACCACAGGGTCTGTGCCCTGTGCTCTTGCCAAAGAGCTTACCACTTGACTCACAGACTCTCTATATGAAAAAGAAATAAAACAAACACCACTTCCTGTCCCTACTCAGTCCTTACATCAGTTCTTCTGTCACATGAACAGATAGCAGCTTCTTTTCCCCCATACTTTTATTGATGCATTATAATTATACATAATAGTGGAGCTCATTGCTGCATATCCATACGTGCACATGATATTACATATAATTTGACCATTATCATTCCCCAGTATTCCCCCTTTCCTCCCCTCCTTCCTCCCCTTTGTCTCTTTTCTTTACTGGTCTTCTTTCCATTTTTATGAGATTCTACTCCTTTCCACTTTTCCTTTTCCCTCCCTAACATCCACAAATGAAAGAAAACATATTGACACTTGACTTTTTGTTTGGCTTAATTTGCTTAACATAATGCTCTCAAATTCCACCCATTCCCTGCAAATGTCATAATTTCATTCTTCTTTATGGCAGAACAAAACTCCTTTGTGTGCCTCATTGTGTACCACCTTTTCTTTATTCATTCATCCTCTAATGGACACCTAGGCTGGTTCCATAATTTGGCTACTGTGAATTGTGGTGCTATAAACACGAGTATGCATGTATTCTACAGAATTATAACTTTAATTCTTTAGGATAGACACTGAGAAGTGGTATGGCTAGGTCCTATGGTGGTGCCATTCCTAGTGTTTTGAGAAAACTTCATACTGATTTTGATAGTTGGTTGTACTGATTTACAATCCCACATCCTCTCCAGCATTTATTATTGTTTGTGTTCTTGATGGTAGACATTCTAACTGGTGTGAGATGAAATCTCAGTGTAGTTTTGATTTGCATCTCCCTAATTGCTAGGGATGTCGAATGTTTTTTTTTTTTTTTTTTCTTTTTGCATAAGTTTATTTATTGCCATTTGTATTTCTTCTTTTGAGAAGTGTCTGTTTAGTTAGTTTGCCCATTTATTGATTGAGTTATTTGTTTTTGTTTTGTTTTGTTTGTTCTTTGGATTGGTTTTTCTTTTGTGTGTGTGCTAAGATTTTTTCAGTTCTTTATATATTCTAAATATTAAGACTCTGTCAGAAGAGTAGCTAGCAAAGATTTCCTTCCAGTTCGTGGGGTCTTTCTTCACATTCTTATTTGCTGTGCAGAAGTTCTTTTTAATTCGATGCCATCCCATTTATTAATTTTTTGTTTTATTTCCTGAACTCTAGGAGTCCTGTCAAGGAAGTCTGCTTCTGCCAATATGTTGGAGAGTTGACCCTACGTTTTCTTCTAGGAGTTGCACTTGACTTCCCTACCATACTTGTGAACTTCATCTTTGAAGATATATTGAAATGTTACTGAGTGGTAAAAGTATGGTGACTTCAGAACCTAAACTCAAGCCAGGGGCTCACACTTCACAATCACTGATCTCCTTGGGAAAGGGTCAGAATTCCAAGAAAAGTAAGGTTTCAGACACTCAGTGTACCTTAAGCATTAAGGGTCTACACGCTGGCAGTGGTGGGATTCGAACCCACGCCTCCGAAGAGACTGGAGCCTTAATCCAGCGCCTTAGACCGCTCGGCCACACTACCAAGCGGTGGCTAACCTTTTACCTATCTTCCTAATGGTAACTGCGTTCCTTTACCTTTTAGTGGTTTTCTAAATTGTGTCTTAGGTGACCTAATTTCAGGCATCACCTGTGAGCCTGGGGAGGATAGATTTAGGGAATAGACGGTCCCTTAGCAACTTACTCCCCTTGTCGACTCTGGAACGATTCTCTTCCACTCGAGGCTTAAAGGGGAAGGATGGATACGAGTAATGAGCGAGTGAAATCTATACCGCACACTAGCTATGGGCCGTTTGCAGTTGTTGACTGTATTTTGCCACAAATTTCTAGGAAAGATAAGCCAGATTTGAAGGTACCAAGACCACAAAATTCTGGCTCCGAGGAAACACGACTTAGAGCATTTGCAAACGCCAGAGGGTCTACTTAAAACTGTAATCTAATCAACTCTATAGCCCTGCTCTACACCAGCCGAGATATTGCAGGGTCACATACATAGGTAGCTGCGCGGGCGAAGCCTCTCCCAAACTTTTACACTCTTCCAAATGGGGGGGGGGGGGGGGGGGATGTCTCCATTGTGCTCTTAGAGACAGAATAGATGCTTATGCCATTTGAATTTCATGGTTTTAGGACCTTAATGGTCTCCCAGGTCTGTAACCTTGGCATTTCAACCTTGCAAAGCAATCTTCTGAACCAGCTCTTGTCTCTTCAAAACTTATTTTGGCGTGCAGAGCAAGGAGCTCGAGTTGCTTGCTAACAAAAGCTGCCCCTCCATGGGCTCGTCCAACGACACACCCAGCACAATTAAGCCAGACCTCTCGGAGTACCTCCAGGCCCTTCTCCCCTAGAAACCTGATCTGGTTCAGTGGACTCATTTTTCTGAGAAAAAGCTTTGGAGAGAAGTGAACTGGGACAGGCCTGCGGCTACACAGGGGCAGAATTGGGGTTTCTCGTCTCAGCAGCCATCTTCTCCCATCAGGTAATGTTTTACTATCACAGAATACTGTGTCCTTTTTTACACATCACTGTCATTTGATGAATAAAGCTGTTGCTGTTTTTCTAAAGGGCATTTATTCTTCTTCAGTTTGAACCCTGCACTTCAAACCCCAAAATAATTATATCTCTGGAGCAGTAGGTCTCAACATTGACTACTCATTAGAATCATGTGTGTGGCATTTTAAAAGTTCCAATACCAAGACCACTCTACAGATCAATTACATCAGAATCTCTATGGGTGGTATCCAAGCATTAGTAGTTATCAAGTATTCCAATAGCAGCCAACCCAGTGTGAAGCTGAAGATCTCTGAAGAAGCTACATATCAAAGATTCTGCAAACTGACCTTGGCTGAGTAGAACATGTGACTGTGGAGAGGTGGAATTTTTGCAGGTTGAAAGTCAAAAATATCTTGGGCTATCTTAGGCCCTTTAGAAAAACAGCCATTTCCTTTTAACTTCTATGTCTGACCTCACATTCTCTGGACTGTTAGGTAAACCTCTCAGAATGCATTGTTAAGTTTAGTGGATCTCTAGCCACCACCAACTCTGAAGCTAGAGTGCAATAAAATGCCATCTGACACTTATTGGAAAGACTTCCTCACTTTGCTGCAGCCTACTTACCTAATGCCCCCACCAACATATTTGTTGAATATGTGGATTTATAACTTTTTTTGCACTTTTATTATAAAAATTCATGTAATTTCTTTCACTTTGTAACACATCATTCAAGGTAACTTGAATCTGTGTTCTTGGGCAATGGCCACTCATACTTGGCTCAGAATAAACAATTTTCTTATTTCCTTTAAAGCAGGGTTGTTGTTTTATGTGAACACTGTAGAACCAGTGCCTGAATTTACTCTAACAAGCCATGCTATTCCTTTTAAGGACACCTCCCTTGTCCTCCCATGTCAAAACCTCTTTGGGTCAGTTGCTTTTCCTCCATACACAACTCAGAAAGGTGAGTACCAGTTTCAATGCTTGGATGGTAACTGCCAGATGCTGCTCTGCCATCATTGTCAGATTCCAGACCACTGCTAGAAAGAAAGGGTCCTGTACTAGAGGAGGGCAAAGTTATTCATAGACCATGTATGGAAAGAAAATAATTCTCTCCTCCACCCTTCATGAGTTCTTAGCTGAGAATTCCTGTAACAAAAGACAGATTAGTAAGAGAAAACAGATGGAAGTTTGCTAACATGCATACTTCTTATTTCTTGTTACATGGGAGATAACACAGAGGAAGTGCCACCTGGAGGCATTTTTAGGGGTAAGCTCCAATACTTAGCAGAGGGAGAGGAATTGCCCCTTTAAAAGACTGTTAATGCACTTTTGAAGTTGTTTTTCTTTTTGTTTCAGCTAAGACTTTTAGGAGAAATTTACAGAGTACCAGCCAAAATCACAGAGTCACTCCGCCTCATTCTTTTTAGATGACCTAGACTCAATTTTGCTTATTACTGGTTCTTTTAACCAGTAAAAGAACCATATACAAAAATAAATCTGTTGTACAGATTTAAATGATGCATTCTCTGTGGATTAAAAGGTTCTAGTGATTTAATCATTCCTTTCTTTTTGGTGCAGACGAGTCACCCTTACAAATGGAGACTTCCTTTATAGATGGAAATCTGTTACACAAGAGTAACTTTTCAGAGCTTCTCCTGTTTCTGAAGTTTTTGAAAATAACTAGCTCAATAAACCCTTTTGGCAAAGAGGCATATTTTGGAGTGGTATAGTTGGTTTCCTAAGTCTTGTTTTGGGATAGTATGTCCTGAACCCCATCAACCTCAGTGTGGAACCACGTATAGGAAAGGCTCTTCTCTTGTCCCTCGGAGTTTGTCTGTTTGCTTTTCAGTCCCATTCTTCCAAAGACATGAGAGTTTCTCAGGCTCTCATGATCCCTCCCACACATGCCAGGTAAGGTTTAGACTTGCTGCCTTAGCTCTTGGAACAAATGTGTTCACACGATAACACCTGAGAATGGAGAATGAGTTTTCCATTTCATGTTTGCATGGATCCCAGGTCATTCATTTTCAACCCTAGGAAACTGATCTGATTTACACACAGTATTCTAAAAGTACTGGCTTCTCTGTGACAGGACCTATAATAGAGATGGCTCAGAAATGTTACTCCCAGCACCAGGTGCCCTCTTCCCACAACTTCTGCTGAGGGACTTGCAAGGTTTTGAAAGTCAGAAGCTTTGGGGAGGTCTAGTACCAGTCTCAGAATAGTCTGCCGCTACGCTTTAGAGATTTCCCAGGTCAGAAGAGGCAAAGTAGTCATCAGGAGACATTTACACAGATCATGTTCCTTGTCTGGTCTGCAGCCTTAGCTTCTGGTCTAAAGGCCTCAAGGAGTGTGTTGCAATTACTTGAGCGTAAGGATAAGTATCCTTTTTTCTTCTCTGCCAATGTTGTTAGTTGTGGAACAACAAAATAAAGATGTCTCCTAGAAGAACAAATAATACAGTGATCTCTCAAGGTTAGTGTACCAGGAGGTAACTAAGGTGTGAGTTCTAGTATCTTTGGGGCTCCATTTGTGACAGTTTTTATGCCCTGGGATTTATTTACCAACCTCAGATAATTTGTGAACTTCAGCAAATACTTCAGGAAGTATGCCAAGTCTATACAACTTCCAGAAAAACTGCAAAGGAGGTAATAACTTCCAACTTTCTATAAGGACAGAATATTCTGATATCAAAACCAGAAAAGACACTACAAGAGGGTTTGGGGGCATAACTCAGTTCATACAGTGCTTGCCTTGCAAGCACAAGGTCCTGGGTTCAATCCCCAGCACCATCAAAAAAAAAAAAAAAAAAAAAAAAAAAAAAAAAAGACACTGCAAGAAAACTACAGACCAATCTTAATAAAATCTTAGCAAGATGAATCCAATAGCATATATAAAATGATGATATACCAGAATCAAGTAAGATTTATACCAGAAAAGCAAAAGTAGTATAATATTCAAAATCACCATGTTAATAAAATTAAAAACAATTATACGATCTTACAAAATGATACAGGCAAAACATTCTGACAAAATTTTACAATTCATTTCTGATATAAACTCTCAATGAATTAGGAATAGAAGAAGCCTTCCTCAACCCAATAAAAAGCATCTATAAAAACCTTTTCAGCTAATATCATACTGGTGAAATCCTGAATGTTTCATTGTAAGATTAGGGACAAAGATATTTGCTGTCACACTTTTATCAACATTGTACTAGGGACTCTTGCATATTCAATACAGAATAAATTAAGATGGAAGGCATCAGGACTGGGGATGTATCTCAGTGGGAGAGCACTTGAGACCCCATGAGCAGAATCCCAAAGTCCATCAGTGCCTGCTTCCCCGGTCTTGACCAGAGCAGTCTGCAGCTTTCTTCTCCCAAATCTGTGTATCCAAAGTGAAGGCTGTCTTCAGGTTGATCGGTCCCTTTCTGCGGAACCAGTATCTGTGCGTCAGCTAGGTATTTCTCCTTTCTCCTGAGCAGCTGCAGGCTCTCTCCATATTGTGACTGGTGGCCAGGGAAGGAGATGAGCTACACTTCCCTAGGAAATGAGCCCAGGTTTTCAGAGTCAGACTGGTAGTGAATGACAATAAAATAGAATAGATAGTAAAATGACCAGGCAGTCAGGATATTGGGTCCCATTCTCCCACACCTGAAGGCTAACCGTTAGACTTATTATTGAGGACCATCAAGATCTACTTCTAATGTAAAAGACCTTGAGGCTCACCTGTAGGGACACCTCCAGCCAACTCCTTTGTTCCAGAGGTGCAAAACAGAAGGCAGAGGTGAACCCAAATTGAAGTTATAGGCAGGAAGATGAGGGTGAATCTGGATGATAGTTTTGATAACTTTTTCAAGGCCTATTTTACATACATTTTGCTCCATGCTCTGCCCAGAACCATATATAAGCTCCTAAGCTGGCACACCAAACAGGTTTTTCTGTTATCAGACCCCCCCCTCCCACAGGGGTGTCAGTTCTGTCTCTTCTCTCTTAAATAAATCCTGCTCTGTTTACTCTTCCCTTCCATGATTTTCCATGGATTTTATTCTTCAAAATTTGAGAGACAAGAACCCATAGGAAATTGGCTAAGCAGGGAATCTAGTCTCATCTCAAAACTCTGGTTTCAGTATTCAGACACACAGGATTCCCGAGAATCCAGCTGTGGGAAGCCATCCATGTTTAGCAGAATCAGGCCTAGCTGAGCCATGGAATACAAAGGTCTGACTCCCAGGAACTGGCAGTCCTAAGAGATTGTTTCAGATAGCCTGGGGTAGGTGACCCTGTGCAGGTGGCTCACCACCTGAGGGAATGCTAATTCTCTAAGCAAATGGTTCTCACAGAGGAAGCTCCTCCGGGTCCCTCTTTACCTGTACTGCTATAAATAAAGGGAATGTGGGCTCCTCCATGTTGTTTTTGTAATGCACAAAGCTGCTCTCCCCACCCTTTCCGTTGTAGCCATTTCCCTGCCCCCCAACTACTGTCAGTCTGTGAACATTCTAGCTAGCTATTGGTTCATCAGTCAGCTTGCAAGTATCTTTCTCTGTTATTGGTCCCCTGTTAGCCCAGCGGGATTCTTAAAGATAGCTTCACCGCCATCTTTTCTCTCCCCCTGACTCACTTTCTTTCTCCTCCTTGCTTTCTGCTCTCTCTAGCGCGCACCCTTTCTCTATCCCTTTCTTTTCCTCTCATTTTCTCTCTTACCCTGTAGGGAGACACTCTGTTTGTTTAATAAACTCCCTTATGTGATATCCCGTGTCCGGCGTGGTTTTTGTGGGATTCTTTACAGTTTTAGAGGCCAGATCTGGCATGGCCCAATCCATCATGCCCTCTCCCATTTGAAAAGATTATCGGCTCTTATGTTTATTTGATTAGATAAGTTTCTTGGTGATTAATTGAGAGCCAGCACTGGCCTCCAACAGAAACCCTCTTCCTCATTCACACAGCATGTGGCAGGAGAATCCCCTACACACAGCATGCTCTGGTTGATCAACCTCCTCCATGGCCCAAGTAGGCAGGCCTTGTGTCAGGAGCTAGGCATCAGGGTCACATTAAAAAAAAAAAAAAAACAACAACAAAAAAAAACCATTTACACTGCTGGAAAAAGTGGCTATACTGCAGGTTAGAGTTTCTGACATAGGGCATTCCAATCTTGGATATCCATGCCCCCTTATGGAATGGAGCTCTCCCTCCTATTGCTTATGTAACAGCGCTCCACTTTATGCTTTGACTATCACCCTTGCTGCTCTGCCACTGCAACTTATTTTCAGAATGGAGATGTTTCTTTCTCTTCCTCTCTCCCTGCTCCTCCCTAATCTCTTCCCTCCCTTGTCTCAGGGGAAACAGGATTACCTTTCTTCCCCATCCTTGACAGAGTTAATCTGTCCTTGAGTGCACACTCACTGAAAGAAACAGAAAATGACAATCCCTGGGAAGAAGGCCAACATTAATCCTTTTCCAGTGATAATGGACCTCAGAGGAAGAAGATAAGCAGTGAACACTGGACTTGAGACTCTTCATCCTTTCCCAGCAATGATGGGTTTCGGATTCTTACAACCTGTTTCCTGACCACCCAAACCAAAATCTTCTGCTGAAGTCTCCAATGATTAAGTCACCCTCATTGTAACCTATAAAACACAGTCCCCTCTTATAACCAGGGACCATTTTCTACCCGAAAATGAGCCCCTTTGATGCCTGACTGACTCCACAGCTTAATAAACAGCATCATTGAATCCATTCAGGGCTGCTCCTATCTGTTATTTGTGCTTATACCCACCACAGGAACTAAGTAATCCTGACTTTGGGGATGGTACCAAAAGACCTCAGAAATGGCTATCTTCCAAATAAACAAGTGAATTACAACTCCAAAAGAGAACACATGGAATATAACCTTTGAATCACCTCTTTAGAAGTCCCCTATTGCCCCTGATGGGCAGAATCCCAGCCTCTGGGACAGGAGTTCCCTGTGTTTCTCCTTTGCTAGCAAAGCAATAAACCTTCTTTTTCCTTTTTCTCAAAACCGTGTCCTCATTATTGGATTGGCATAAGGGAAAAGGCAACACTTACAAGTGGAAATTACAGAATGCCAAGATGCTGATATGTTGGTATGTGGCAGTAGCAGAGAATTTAACTCAGTACTGTTAAGACCACAGATACCAATGTTGAAAATAAAAATACGCTCCCCGTTCCCCTGGTGCTGAAGATAAACATCCAAGAAAGGCCGAGGCAAGAGCAAAAAGTTTTATTTAAAGGATAAAAGAGAAAGAGAGAGAGAGACTCTTCTGTACAGGAAGGGGTCCAAAGTTGGTACCCTAGGGAGTGGGGGTGTTCTGCCCCATTTATCCTTTCTTCTCATGCCCCCTCCTCCTGTTATCTTGCCTAAGTGACCAAAAGGTGGGAAAGGAGGCTTCCAGGGGTACTTCTCCATGTCTACCCAGAAAGGCAGGAAGGGAGGCGCCCAGGAGGTACTTCATTAACAACTTCTTGTTGGGAGGAACAGTTCCCTGGAGGCGTAACCTTGGCCACAGGAGAAGAGTAGAGGGAAGTGTCCTAAAGGTATTCGCCCCCATCTTCCCGCTCCAACGTGATCATCTATCTACACTAGCTACCTGTCCTTTGTACCTACTTCACTATTGTCTAGGATTGCAGTGATAGCCCAGCAAAATGCTGGGGGATGGTATTAGAGAATAGACAAATTTTTACCTTCCAAGGACAGAAATTGTGGTTCTCTGGTAACACTCATTCACACCTTTAAAAATTTTGGTTTATTGGTGGAGAGGGCACATTTCCACAAAGAACTATAAACCAGGAGATTGTATGTGTTCATGTTCTGTTTTTTTCTCTCTTGCAGACATATTGTCTGTGTTGGGGAAAAGGCACCCAGGCCTGGCATACTTCCTTCAACTTTGGTCATTGTCTATAAATTACTTGTGTTTCCCCAGAGAAGGAAAAATTGTTCCCATTGTGCATGGCAGGGAGGTGGTAGGGGAGATATACTCAGGACACATATAGGGGATTTTCCCATTAGTCTCCCATAAACTTCTATGGTCTTTGTTATGGGTTGAATTATGTCTCTCCAAGAAAGATAATGTTGAAGTCCTAACTCCCAGTACTTCACAATGTGACCTTATTTGGAAAAAGCATTTCACAGGGATAATCAAATTAAAATAAGGTGAATGTGAATGTACAGTGTTTTCTAAAATTCTGACTATGCTAAGAACTTGATTTTTTCCAACCAAAAAGATGAAGCTGACCCACAATCATGGTAGCACTAAGAAAAAACATTGACTTTGTAAACTCTGACCAAACAACAAAGGTCCTTCTCAGACTTCATGCATTTGCTTTTCTTCTAAGTTAGGTGTTTTATTGTTGCTGTTGTTGTTGTTGTTACCAAGGGTTGGACCCAGGGGCACTTAACCACTGAGAAACATCCCCAGCCCTTTTTGTATTTTATTTAGAGAGAAGGTCTCACTGAGTTGCTTAGGGCCTAACTAAGTTGCTGAGGCTGGACATTGAACTCTCAATCCTCCTGCCTCAGCCTCCCAAGCCACTGGCATTACAGGCATGTGCCATGGTGCCCAGCTAAATTGGGTATTAAGTAGCAATAACTCAAGAGAATAGGGACTGTGAATGCTCCAGGGAAAGAAAAATCTGAGTGAAAGTATAGAGGGAGGAGGGAGCCAAAGATGAAAAGTGAAGGACATAGAAATTGTGATTACCCCTTCATGTTTGTACTTAAACTCCCCACTCCCTTCCTTTTCAGAATCCAATCCTAAAGTGAAAACTCTGGACAAAGTCATAAAAGCCAGGCGAAGCATTAGTCTTTTCTGCCATGTTTCTCACTAGATTGTAACTCCTCGGGTGTCTTGTAAATTTCCGACTTTCTGTGATTCAGAGTGAGTTGAATCACCGATGATCTTTCTTGTGGTGGTCCCAGGGTCTCATAAATCTAACTTCATGACTTTCACCCTCTTTCTTCTTGGAGGATTATCTCTAATATGTGGTTCCAGACTGTCCATAGGGGTGGTTATGATGAAAGCACACACACTGCATTAAGCTTCATACTGAAATCACGCTAAGGGGAAATTCCCTTAAAGAGACTGCAGAATCACTCAGAACAAGGACATGAGTGACTGAGAGGATTCAAAAAGAAGGATTGAGAGGGAAAAAATGAAGAATAAAAGGAAAAGAAAATGTGCCATGCATTTATTACAAAGCATTTATTAAATACTCAAAGGGTATCAGGTTGTATACTAGGGTTTCAGCAGACATGAGAGTAGCTTTCTCAGCATTCACTGCAACACCCATATGACCTGACTTCTTTCACTAGAGTGTCTGGAAAGCTAAAAACTATATTCCACAAGCACCATAACTAAGATCCTATTGTGACCTAGGCTCTGGTGCTTAAAAGAAGCTAATAAGGAGGAATGAGAATCATGATGTAGCAGCATGAAAGATTGTTTACATGCTAGAAAAAGTGTGCCGAAGACCACGTAACTGGTCCTTAGCATTGGAGATGCAAAATTGTATGCAGCAGCAATGGCTTGCCAGATATTTTCTTTCGTTATGTAGAACTTTTCCTGCCTTCCCTGTTGTCTGTATACAGAACACTGGAAGTTTAAAATCTCTATTTTCCAGACTCCCTGGTTTCAGTTTAGGCTTTATCAATTGTATTTATTGACAAGAGATTAGCAAATGGCACCTACAATGAAGCCATTCTACTTTTGGCTCTGGTAGAGGTAGCAACAGTGTTGGGCCAGGTATCTGCAGGCCACACAAGCTTGAGCTGTCCTGTAGGACAGCTGTTTGGGTAGCACTGATGCTTTAAACAACTCAGGGGCAATGTGGTTTCTCAGCTCCAGCCCAGAAGTGATAGCAGGTTTTGTTCCAGGAAATAATTTTTACTCTGTTGTATCTCCACTTTTCCAACATCTATGTTACCAATTTCTCTCATTAAAATGATCTCTGCTTTAAATATCTAGTATGGTTTCTATTCTACAGTTTGGAAATTGCCTAGCATCAGCCAGTGATATATTTGTTTCTGGTGTGGCATCCATAGTTGGTACTCCAGTACCCTAGAAAATCTGTAAGCTACTTAATACCCAATAATAGATACTATTCAAAGTAAACTAGTTAGAGTGAATTCAAGTTTCAAAGAATCTTCACGGTCTATACAGACTCTAGGAGCTAGTTAAGAAAGAGACAAAGAGTCATTGCACTCAATGTGTAGAACTAAACCATACACTAAGGAAAAACCTGAAGAAGTATTCAGAGCTTCATAATGTCTTTATGATAATTATTATGGATTTACCCTGGAGGAGTTGATGGATCATTAGGAGGTTTTTAAGGAAAGTGTAACTCCGTACTCTTCCTCCATGATGTTCTGTCTCATCTCAGGCCTAGAGCAATGGAGTTGGCCTACTATGGACTGAACATCTGAAACTATGAACCCAAAATAAGTTTTTTTCCCTCTAAGTTATTATTTTCAGTTATTTTGATCAAAGAAATGAAAAGTTAACACATTGTGTAAATTGATCTAATAAATCCCCTCTTATATATGCATTCTTTTGGTTCTATTTCTCTGATAAATACAGGGACACTTAAACCATATCCAAACCAAAGAGTCACCCTATATATCTTTACCACCTGTGGTAAGATGTCAAAAAATACATATATGATTTTTTAAACATTCAAGATTTACTTTTGAGTTGTGGATCCCCATGTAGCTCAATATTGATTTTCTTCAAAACTTTGCAAAGATATAAACAAAGTACTGAATTAGAAAGAAAAGAGAAAGCACTTAATTCTAGGTTCACTTACTTTGTTCTTAGATTCATGTACATTTGCCTAGCATCAACCATGTCCTCAGCTTACTTACCACCGTTGTGTGGTTTATATTTCTGTTTCTCCAAAATATTTGAATTCTTGACAGGAGGAGCAAAAAGGTTCTGGACATGTGGAGTGGAAAGGACCCATGAGGATATGGAATACTATGGAATTCTTTAGTTTTCTCTTCTTGGAACTTATAAGTAATCTCTAACCTCCCTCTACCTCTGATATTGTATAAGTAATGTACAATAAGTAATAAGTATGAATTCCAGGAAACAAGTTTTAATTCAGGTGCTAGTTCTCTGTGTATGTTCTTAATTCAGGTGCTAGTTCTCTGTGTGTGTTTCCCAAAGAATGTACATTCTCTCTCTCTCTCTCTCTCTCTCTCTCTCTCTCTCTCTCTCTCACACACACACACACACACACACACACACACACACACACACGCACACACACACACACACGCACGCCCACCTTACAGAAAAATAGGAAAAATTATTTGGCTGTATATTGAGGGTACTTATCTTGAAATCAATGCTCTTCAACAGAACATTTCCTAGAAATAGTTTAACATATATATTCAGTCCTGCTAGGGTAGGACTTTTTGAGAAATGCTGCATTTCCCTTCTCAAACCAATGTGTGATAAAGCCTCCAAAAGATACACTTTGCACAAAGAGAAGCCCCACTCTATAATGAGTAGGTGACTGATTTTCTCTTCCAGTTAGCTTTTTATTGGCCCAAATCCAGGGCTATCTCGGGTATGATTATCATTCCAACTCTATTGACTCTTAAACCACAAAAGTTGAGTGACTTTCAAGGGAAGGCAAAGGAAGGATTTCTTGGATCTCAGCTTCTATAGGGCTCCACTTGCCCATGGTCTGGCTGTGATTGTTTCCCATCCTTAGAGGTTGAACTTATATATCTGAGGGAAAGAGATAGTAGATGTTTAATATCAAGTGTGGGGGAAAAAAAACCAAGTTTGAACAATATTGCAAGAACAAATAAAAAGTGTAGAAATATTTATCAAAAGACTTTCCAGATAAATCTCATGGTGTAAGAGTGGAAATGCATATCCTTCATTATTACTATCATTATTGTTGTGGGTTTGGGGATCAAACTGAGGTCTTTACACATTAGGCAAGTGCTCTATCACTGAACTATACCCCCAACCCCAAAATGCACATCCTTTAAACAACTAAGATTTAACTAGTGCTTAGCCCTTTGGTTATTTGTTCTAGGATAATGATAGATTCCCCATACTCCAAGTCCAATTTGAATCCCAGATGAGCTTTCCTTTTTCAAAAATAGTCTTACCAAAGTGTAACTGGCAAACGATAAGGTGAAAAAATTTAAAGTGTACAATTTCATAAGCTTTGATGTGAAACCATCACCAAAATCAAAATTATCATTAGCAAGCCTCCTCTTACCCTTGTGTAATTTCTCTTTCCGTTCTTCCCTGCCATCCCTAGGCATTTTTTGTATAGATGGAATCAAGCAGTGTGTTAGTTAGGTTTTCATCATGGTGACCAAAATATCTGATAATATCTGATATCTTAGGGGAAAAAAATTTATTTTGGCTTATGGTTTCAGAGATTCAGTCCATGGTCAGCTAACTCCATCACTCTGGACCTGAGGTGAGGGTCATGGTAGAAAAGTATGGTAGAGGAAAGCTGCTCAGCTTACATCAGCCAAGAAGCACACAGAGAGAGAATGGGGAAGAGGCTGTAGAGAAGATAAACCTTTCCAGGGCATGACCCCAGTGACCTACCTCTTCTGGTCATGCCCCACTTGCCTACAGATACCACCCAGTAATCTATTCAAATGATTAATCAAGCAAATGGATTAATCCACTGATTGGGTTACAGCTCTCGTAATCTAGCTGCGTTTTATGTTCTTCATTAACACAGGAACTTGTAGGGGATACTTCAAATCCAACCACCACATACAACATATATATATATATATATATATATATATATATATGAGAGAAATGCTCATATATATATATGTATGTATATTTGGTCTGATATATATATATATATGTATATCTGATTTCTTTCACCTGGCATACTTATTTTGATACTCATCCATGTGGTGTTCTACTGTATGAATATACCACAATTTGTTAATCTATTCATCTGATGAACACTTGGATTGTTTCCAATTTGGGGCTGTTACAAATAAAGCTGACAAAAACATATATGTACGAGTCTTTGTAATGGACATGCACTTTTATTTATTTTATTTATAATACCTAGTAGGTAAATGGGTGTATTACATGTATATGTAACTTTTGAGGAGACTGAAAATTTGTTTTCCAAAGTGTTGCACATTTTACACTTTCATCAGATGTGCATGACTTTTGGTATGGTGAGTCTTTTAAGTTTTAGCCAATGTAATAGCTCCATAGTAATATCACATTGTGGTTATAATTTTTATTTCCCTCATGGCTAACAATGTTGAGGATCTTCTCATGTATTGATTTTCCATTCTATACTTTTCATGTGCAAAAAATCCGTTCAAATATTTTATCTACTTTTCAAATAGGTTATTTGTTTTTTATTGAATTTTGTAATATATATATATAGTGAGTACATATACACATTCTGTGTGTGTGTGTGTGTGTGTGTGTGTGTGAGTGTGTGTGTATGGTGCATACAAGTCCTTTTTCACATGTGTGGTTGGTAAATATTTTAAGTCTGTGCTTTGTCTTTTCATTCCCTCCAATATGCCTCTAGAAGAGTGCAAGGTTTTTATTTTAATAGGATCTAATTTATCAATTTTTCCTCTTATGAATTATGCTTTTGATATCATATTTGTTAGTCAGCTTTCTGTCACTGACAAAATACCTGGGATAAATAAACTTAAAGGAGGAAAAGTTTATTTTGGCTCATGGTTTCAAAGGTTTCATTGCATGGCCACTTGGTCTGGTTGCTTTTGGGTGTGTGGTAAGTCAGTATGTCAAAGAGGAAGCATGTGGAAGAGGAAAACTGCTAATCTCATTGCAGCAGGGAAGCAAAGGGAGAAAGAAGAAGGGACTGGAGTCCCAAAAACCCTTCACAGGTACACTTTCAATTGCCTATTTCCTCCAATTAGGCCCCATCTCCTAAATTTCTAAATTTTCTACCACCTCCCAATTGCATCAACTGGGGACAAAGTCATGAACTTTGAGGAGACATTTAAGATCCAAACCACAATAATATCTAAACAAACTTTACCTCATTCTAGATCTGATTTTTTAGAAGTTTTATAGTTTTGAATCAAAGATCCATTTTTAGTTAATCATCATATATGATGTGAGAGATGAACTGACGTTCATTTTTTTGCATGTGGATATCCAATTGTTCCAGATACATTTGTTGAAAAGATTATTCTTTTATTGATGCAAAATAAGGACCGGGCTTTAAAGGAAAATAATTGTTTATTCTGAGCCAAAGCAAATGACCATAGCCCAGGAACATGGATTAAGTTACCCCAAATGACATGGAAGAGATCACATGAACTTTTATAGGCACAGAACAAGGAAAGTCATAAATCAATAAATTCTCTTAATACACTGATAGGGGCTTTACATAGACAGTTCAAGGTAAAACAGGGGAAATACGACCTTTGGACTAAGGCAGTATTTCACCATGTTTTAGCAAGAAGAATGATCAAGTCACAAGAATGTTAGGTCAGATACAAAAGATCAGAAGTGATGTCCCATTGTCTAAAAGACTTGGAGTAGTTTTTATTTCAAGGCTCCCTGTGCCTGTCATGCAGGCAGGCTGGCCCATTTTATCTCCTTTTGGGAGAAAGAAGTTGTTCTCTGGTACTTGCTTGAAGAATTCTATTGCAATATAGCTTCTTAGGGAAATTCTTATTTTCACATTTTACTAAATTGTTTTTGCATCTTTGTTAAAAATTGGTCATTATTATGGTTAAGATATGAGGTATCCAGTTGGTAAACCAATTTTGTAATCTGCAGGGAAATGCTTTACCACTCATTGTGCTCCATAAAAATTTCCCGTTGTCAAGGAAAATAGGTTTATTCGAAGTTGGCTTTGAGGAAGATAGAGAACTCTTCGTGTCAAATCTCCACCTTCAGGGACTCAGGGACACAAAAATATTTTATAAGAGAAAGGCACAGTGGAACAAAAGATAGAAAATATATATGTAGATTTAGCTAACCAGAGAGTCAGTCTTAATTTCCTTGGCATCTGTCCTTAACATGAGGAAGTATTTTATTCTCAGTGTGAGGAAATTCAAGTGCTCTGTTTCAACTTGATCTCTCAAAGAATGACAACTTCCCAAGTCCTCCTCTCTACTTCTGGTTAGTCCACGTGTTAGGACCCAATAATCACAGTGAACTCTTTTCTCCCAATTCCTTTGCTTGTGAAATCTCACTCTGACCTCTTATTTTAGGCATCTTGGACTCCAAGGTAGTTAAACTCTTTGTCCTGAGGCATAATCATTCTGGAGAGAATAAATAATAAATAACACTTCCATATCTACCCATCTGTTCTTGCAAACTTCTTTTCAGTTCACTTCAGTTACCTTTAGATACTCTCTCTTTTTGATCATTTCTTGTATTTTTAATGTGATCCTTGAGACCAAGGAAAACATCAGCAAAAGAAGGGAATTAAAAATTCCTTCAATTCGAATGGGTTTGGTGTGTAGCAGAGTTTCCTCCCCTTCTTTGCCTTTTCATTAAGTTCTTTCTTTGTATCTTTTGAAGCATTTTCATAAGGATGGACATAGGCATAGATGAGAGACCACAGTTCAGAAGTAGTTCTGAAAAATTACAAAAGTAAGATTGAAATATGCTTTACCTTTATCTTTTACATAGGATGAAGTACAGGAAGCAGGACAGAACAATTTGAAAATTTCATAATTGACAGAATATATGCACATAAAGTGTGATGTCGAATAGGTAATGTCAGTTTGGATGCTTACTTTTAGGTGCCATGAGCCACCTCCATTGCTTTTGTCCTGTTCAGAATCTTTAGAGTGGAAGTAAAGAGGAGATAGCAAAGATAAAAAGGTGTTATGGACCTAGAGAAAGGAGGAAGTGCACCTGAGTGAACAATAAAGGCATTGTAAATAAGAACATTGAAATGGCCTTTCTAGGATAAGTGATTTTGATAGGCATGAAGAAATAGGAAATCATTCTGTTTCAAGAAATAATGAGAAAGTGATCAGAAATAAAAAGATGTGAATTAGATTTGGGAAATTATAAGTAGATCAATCTGATTAAAACAAAGATTTCTACAAGGCAACCTGTTGCCAATATATAACTATTATTTGATAAATGTTTAACAGAATATTAGAAAATAAAGGTAGTTAGTAGTGTAGTGTCAACACTGAGAGTAAATCTAGTCTTAGTTAAGAGTCTTTAAAATGAGAATAGTTTTTGCTAAAATAGAAAGGAGGGATTTCTCTATTTATTTCAGGAAATGTCACAGACTCTAGGAGTATAGGATACAGCCAGGTCCCTGAATCAGAACTAGGGACTTGGAGGGTATCCAGGCTTCCTTCTAGCTTTCACAAGTCCTCCTTTTTGTACTTTGGCCTCTCTCCCTTATACAATATAATATGCTTTGTCTGCTTCTCAGTCATATAGTAGCATATGCTTGATCTTACAGCTCCTACATTTCCAATCTCATTTCTAGTAATGATAGGATAAATAATTTGAATTGTTCCCTTGAACAAAAAATGATATAAAAATACTGGATAAGATTTACCAAATCTCTATAAAGGCATTGAAGTGTTAATATAGTAGTTAAGCAACCAATAGGCCAGGATTTATGGGAAAGGCAGAATCTAGAGAGTTGAGGGAAATATTTGGACATGGAGCTTTGCTAATTCCTGCAAAGTTGGGCTTCATTTTGGTAGCCTATTTGGGTGGGAGAAACAAGAGGATGAGATGTCAAGACCCAGCATGAACCAAAGGTGTGACCTCTTATAAGACATACTCCTAATATTAAGTAGAGACACAAGGTAAGGATGAACAAGAAGTAAACCTATGTTTATTTTCCCATTTCCCTTAATTGTTTTGGAGCTCAGCAGAAATCAGTTGAGTTTAGCAAGGGAAAACAAAAAGAATAAAGGTTTTTCCTAAAAATCTCTAACAAAAGTCAGCATTCTCTTTGATGTGCAACTTGTATTTACATATCATGGAGGTCCAGGGAATGCCTAGCCATGAAATTTGTGTTGTCTTGGGTTGATAGCATTTCAGGTACCTGTGAGAAACAAAAGTAATGTTTGTTTTGTTTCATTTTAAATGAAAATAGCTGGACCCCATGGTGTAGGCCTGTATTTCCAGCAGTTTGGGAACCTGAAGCAGGAAGATTGCAAGTTCAAAGCCATCCTCTGCAATTTAGCAAGACATTCTGGATTCAATCCCCAGTACAAAAACAAACAAACAAAGAAAAAAATCACTGCAGAGCTGAAGAAATAGCTCCTATTGGAGAGCGCTCGCTTAGCATGCACAGGGGCCGTGGTTTGAGTGCCTGGTGCCTCAGGGGAGGGAAAAAATAAAATCACTGCATGCGATTTTGCGAAGACAATGAGCAGTACAGTACGCATTCAAAGATGACCAATCATACACGGAAAAAAAGCAACGTGAGTGAGAATCAACAAAAGCAATAGCATAAAATTCAATTAGGATGATCAGTTATAGATATTAAAACGACTATAACTATTAGTGTTTTTTTTTTTTTTAAGTTGAAAAATATCTATAAGGAACAGGAAACACAAAATTTGGCCCAGCACTTTTGAAGAAGAATCAACTAGAACTTCTAGAATTGGAAATTACAACTTAAGTCAAAATAAGTAATATAGAAGGCTTTTTTTTTTCTTTTCTTTTCTTTTTTTTTTTTTTTTCTCTTTGTAGCAGGGATTGAACTCCGAGGGACTTAATCACTGAGCCACATCCCCAGTCCTTTTTTTTATATTTTACTTAGAGACAGGGTCTCACTGAGTTACTTAAGGCCTAGCTATGTTGCTGAGGCTGGTTTTGAATTTGTAATCTTCCCACCTCAGCCTGCAAGCCTACTGGGATTATAGGCATGTATCACTGAGTCTGATATAGTAGGCATATTTAACAGCTGATTAAACATAACCATAAAGAGAGTTAATGAACAGTATCACAGGCACGAATGTGTTGTCCAGAATGCAGTATAAAGAGACAAAAAGAGTTTGAAAGAAATGGAGGACAGGAGCAAAGCTCTAATATATATTTAATTACAGTTTCAAGAAAAGAGAAAAATATAGAACAAATGCAATACGTGAAAAAGACAATGGTTAAAATGTGCTGAAATATGTCTCCATACCCCAAAGTCATATGTTGGAGTCCTATTTACCAGTACCTCATAATGTGACTATATTTGGACATAAAGGACTTTAAAAAGTGTTCGGTCCTCTAATGGGCTTTAAATTACCTTTAAAAAGATAATAAAGTTAAAATGAGGCCATGAGGGTGAGCCTCAATTCAATCTGTGATTTATAAGAAGAGCAAATTTGGATGCAGAGTGACACTAGGGTTGTACATGCATAAAGGGATGATCACGTGAAAAGATGGAGAGAAGGCAGTCATCATAAGCCAAGAAAAGAGGCCTCAGAAGAAATAAAATACACCAACATCTTGATCTTGGATTGCTGACCTCCAGAATCATGAGAAAATAAATTTCAGTTGTTTCGTGGGTTTTCCCTGTGGGTTTATTTACTTCTGTTTTCTACTTCTAAACTGAAATCTTCATCTGGCTTCATCTGACTGATTGAACCTACATAACACGCTTACTTCCAGTAGCAAACTGGGAAAGCAAGTTTTCTTCCAAACACTTACTTATGTAAAATTACCAAATGTAAAGAAAATGTTTAAAAGATGTTGGACAATACTAATATGACAAATACCGACAACAGGGCTGTCAGATAGCTCATGTTCCGCACTGCTGTTTTCTCCTTTTATTCTCTGCCTTCAAGAACTCATAGCTCTCAGAGGCTCTAACTCAATGGATGACTTACATGATTTGATCTAACCTTGAAAATGAAATTCCGGACTCAAGAGTATTCTGTTGTACAATTCCCACAAACTGCTCCATCTCACCTCAAATTCAGCCTATCTAAATCCTAGCACTTCCTCATTCCTTCTGTCCTCTTCACATACCCTTAAGGAGTAGGCTTTCTTTTCCCCCAGCAATGATCATATTGCTTCTCCAAGGTATCATTGAGAGTACTCTCTCTTTCCTCTTTGTTGTGCTTCATATTTAAGTTTAGCAGAATCCTCCTTCCCTATATCTCTCAATCATTCCTTCCTTTCCAGTCCCATCACCATTACCTTTGGTAGCTTTGATCATCTGGTGTTGCTGACTTTGGTTTCTCCTCTCTTCAATGTATTCCGCAATCCATGCATGGTGAGTTTCCATTTTCTATTCTTGAAATGGGTCGAACTTCATTTTATTAACCTGTCTTCTCACCTACTCTCACTTCAAGGAGGGTGTGCATCTGTTCCAGATAGTGGTCTACCATAGACCCTTAAATACCTTAGTCTTTGTCTCTGACTTTGCTCATAATTTTCTTCTGTCATGGATTGCTGGACCCCTAACTTGTGTAAATCTCAATCTCTACTCATAGTGCAGTCTGGTCTTAAACATCACTCGGGATGGATGGTTCACCTTGCAAGCTTGTGGACCTTGGAATAGCCACCACCCCTATACACCTGACACAGCTACTTTTCATTGCTGTGTTTCTTGAAAACTATAGGGGTATTTTTGTTGTTGTTGTTCCACAAGACTATGGTAGTGTCCAATCTGCAGCCCAGGTCAGGTATGCTATGTGGAGTGTGTGGCCAGGTGCATGTGGCCACAGAGGACTGACTGGAACAGGCGTGTTCATTCCTCTTCCTGTCTGCTCCTCAGGCTTCAACTGTGCTTGGAGTGGCTGGGAGCGAGGATGGAGCGTAGGAAGAAATTCCTACTCATTAAATGCCTGACTGTTGGCATCATCCAGCAAGAACCCTCCACTAACAAGTCCAGAGATGAGTCACCTAGTCCCTGACAGAAAATTGTCAGCAAACATCAGAAGCTGAAGAGACAAGGAAGGACCCTCCCAACATCTTTCAGAGGAAGAATGACCCTGCTGGTATCCTGATTCTGGAATTCTAGCCTCCAGAATGGCCTGGACAGGAGTCCCTAGAGCCAGCCCACAACTGCCCCAGGACTGTGTCAACACCCTACAAGGAGCCTCAGAGTCCAGCATTTGGGAGGCCATCACACTGCTTACCAATGGCCTGTCATGCTCCAGGCAATCCTCAAGTCTGGAAGAGGAAAAGGGCACTGGTCTTGGCCTCCCAGAAGCCCTGAGCTCAGCAGAGTGTGTGGAGTTGGGGGAATAGTCATCTGCCTACCTGCCACGGCAGGTCTGGGTTCCTGTGTCCCCCATTAGACAGGTTCCCCCAGACTCAAGGCAGAGGAAGTGACTGCCATGCCTGGGGTACTACAGGGGATGCCAGCTATCAGTCCTCCCAGGAAGAATGCAGAGCCCTGGGCCCATCCCGGCCTCAGTCTGTGGCCTTTCCTGCAGACAGCAGGGCCAGAGTTCCAGCAGGGAGATGCCTGTGAGAAGTTGGTCAGTCAGAGACAGGGACTGGGTGAGAACCCCCAGGGCATTTTCCTTCCTGTGCTGGAAGGCAGTAGGCTCATTCCTGAAAGTTCTGGGACCCTGATTGTCCAGGTGCATCATTTGCATTTTGGGGAAATTGGACTGAAGTCTGGAGTTGACCCTTGGCTGGGACTGGACCTCCTGGGAAAGGGCACTTGTTTAATGGTCAGAGACACATGTGTGGATGGAGGCAGGAGGCCCCTTAGCCCCTGTACCCAGCCCCCATGGGGAAGGGCCTCCCACTGTCAGCATCCTGACAGCCAGCCCCTCTCCCCTCCACTCTCCGGGCTTTGTCCCAGGCCTCCCTGAGAAAAGTAGTGTGGCCCCAGCCTGTTCTACCCTCACTCCCTTAATGGGCCAGCCTGGACCCAGTGGACACAGGTGAGATGACTTGACCAGGTGGAACATCCTATTCTGTGCCTTCCTGAAGAGATTAACAGAGATTAATCTGTGCCCTGCAGAGATTAACAGGAACAGCTTGGCTGTTCCAAACTGGATGGCTGAGAGGGGGCTGGAAGAGATCTAAGGGGTGGTTTTCGGGGCTCCAGGATTTTGGAGACATGAAATGTGAAGGGCAAGCAAACCATAGCAGCATTCTTTCAGATCAAGGACTGAAATGTTGAGTCCTGAGGTGAGACCACATTTAACTCTGGAAAACTGCCAAGCTCTTTCTTAAGTGGGTGAACTACCATGCCTGCAGCAGCAATGCACGTGAATCCCTATTTTTCACAGTTGATATTGCACCATGAAGATTTTATTTCTTGAGAAGCATTGAGTGCCATCTCAGTGTCTTAGTTTTCTTGTCCTCAGGACAAGTGGTGCTCACACTATTTCCTATGGTGCTTTGCCATCTGCATTTCTTCTCTGGTGAGATGTCTCTCCAGATCTTCACCCACTTTTAAATGGAGTGCTTGTTTTCTTATTATTAAAGTTCTTACTCCATTTCAGATACAAGTCTTTTAAAGATATGTACTTTCCAAATATCTCTCTCAGTCTGTGGCTTCTCTTTTTCTTCCCAAGTATGACTTTTTCACAGTAAACATTTTTATAGGATTCACATTTGAAAAACAAACGAACAATGACAGTTACTTCAGGATAAAGGTCATATCTGCATCTCTAGTTCCTAGTGCAGAACTTAGCACAGTATTGAAAGGATGAATTAAGTAGCGAATTAGTGACTGCTTGCTTTGGCGCTGACTTGGAGTTGTGAGAAAGGTTCATACTTCTAAGGAACTTGGAAGAGAGACGGGTGCAGTTTCATGGAAGTCCTGAGTCCAGGAGAAAAACAAGTGTGGAAGTTGCAGTTTCAGGCGAGACCCGTGGCATTTTTCTTTCTCTTTGCAGGGTTTTCCTTCTTAATTTTTACAATCTGAAGGAGTGTGTGTGTGTGTGTGTGTGTGTGTGTGTGTGTGTGTGTGTGTGTGTGTGTGTGTCTTTCATTGTGTTAGTCTGTGTCGGGTTGGGCACATATCTCCAATCTTAAGATAGTGGTGGTCTGTCACTGACCTCTACACTGCACCATTTCCAGCAACACCAGAGCCCGCGGGTTGAATTCCAATACTGTTAACTGGGAAACAGAAGGAATGAAATCAAGTTTTGCATCCTATCCTCACGTGGTCCAAGTAGAAACCCAGCAACGTCTTCCTTTTCTAAGAAACAAAGAGGAACGGTTCTCGCGAGGCCCTATAGCTCAGGGGTTAGAGCACTGGTCTTGTAAACCAGGGGTCGCGAGTTCAAATCTCGCTGGGGCCTGGCAAACTAGTACCTATTTTGATTTAAGGGGAAAAAAAATGAGACTAATTCCAGTTTGCCGGTGGTCCAGAAAGAACACCAACTAAGCGGAACCCTTTTCCTTTTAGGTTCCTGTATGAGTGCGCAAGTGCGCTGCTGGAACGTGGCGGAGTCCATGACAAGCTGTGGTCAGCCTCCGCCGCATCCCGGCTATGCTGACCCGCCCACTCGTGCCCTTCACCTGCAGCGCGGAGCCGGGAAGTAGGGCGGCCCAGGGAGAGAACAGACCGAGCCCTCAAGCACTGGGCAGGTTTGAGTCCAGAACAAGACCCTCTCCCCAAGGGAGAAAGCCGGCGACAGCCATTTGGGTCAGGCGTCCAAAAGGCGTGCGCCATTGGCCAGGGTTCATGATCACTCCGCCATCTCAGCGGGGAGAACTAAGTGCCCGCAAATTTGGGGGCGAAATTTGAGTCATTAAACTTGATATTGACAAAAAGGAATTGTGGCTTCCTTTTTGAAAGACCTAACACTGTTTTCCTCAGACGCGAATCGTCACAGAAACTCTAGATTTACGCCTCCCTATAATTTTCCGCACGCTCTCCCTCCCCCAAGCATGTGGACGTGGCGACTGAAGGGAGAGGCCTCCCACCCAAGCCGCACCCTGCAAGCGCCGGAAGTGACGCATTGGGAAGAAGTGTGGAAGCATTCGGGTGCCCCTCCGCCCAGCTCGCTGGTGCTGGGTGGGAATGTCTAGGTTCCCGGGTCTCTGTTGCCCGAGTTCCGCTTCCACCCTCCACACACAAAGGCACACATGTCCTGGAGGACACCAAGCCCCTTAGTGAAGCAGAAGAATTCAGTTTCAAAAGGACTGTCCGTACAACTACGGACGCAGGACTTTCTTGCAAATTGGCTTTGTGCCTTCGCTGTGGCCCTGTCCCAAAATCTAAATCATCTTCGGCCTGCTTGTGGTGTCTGTGCCCTGATCAGGGAGTTCTTGAAACTCCTGCTCGTGCTTCCTTCGATAGCTCAGCTGGTAGAGCGGAGGACTGTAGTACAATATGATGTAGCTATCCTTAGGTCGCTGGTTCGATTCCGGCTCGAAGGAAGAACTGCTGTTTTGGATTCACTCTAGTGAATTATTAGTCTCTGTACCATATTCTGATCTGAAATCTTCCAACCCCTTAAAAAAAAAAAAAAAAAAAACCTTAATTGGCTTTGGAGAAGTGTATCTCGGTTTATCACGCTTAAAAAGCTGATCCTATTTGCTCCATCCCGGAGAAGAATTGTACGAGTCCTTTCTCTGTATTGGAAAGGCCAGGGATTACCTCCTTAGAGGCTTGCTTTTGGCTTCTAATTCATCCTTGTTTGTCTGAAATACAAAAGTCAGAGGAAAGACTCCTGAGTGGGACAGAATAACGTCGTTGATGCCCACGTGTATTTGCCTATGTGCCGCGCGTCCTGCAGAATTGCGATTCGCAGAAGAAACCTCCATAATTGTGATTTTCAGCCCGTGTGATTGCCCCTACCCTACACACACACACGTCCTTCGAGGAAAAGGCAGTTTTAAGGTACTTAAGTATTATTTATTTATGTAGCTCCACCAGAAGATTTTCACCTGAGGCAGGACGGGAAGGAGAAATAGAATCTGACGTGAGCTGGGACGAAGGTGGGAGCGGGAATTCTGGACAGATGAAACTATTTAAGCAAAGGTGAGGAGGTGAAGGACGTGCTGCCTACTCAGGGAGACTGCCCGGGCACTACAATGTTAGAACACCCAACAAAGTGCTTCGCCTCCAAACTACTTGTTCACCCGCAGCACCCTCTAGCTCCTGGGATTTTGGTGCTCCTCAGTCCTTTTTCTAGAATCTTAGGCTAACGCGAGGTAGAAACGGGGGTCCAACGCTTCCGGTGCGCTTGTCCTGGGCCCGGGCCTCTACGGCCCTGCGTCCGAGCTGCGCTCGGGTCCTGGAGCTCCAGCCTGGTTCACTCCAGGCTCGAGCATGAAGTTAGACCCTGGACCTGGCTCAGTGGAACTCAGGAGTGTGGCCTTAAGTCTGAAAAGCTGCCTCCCTGATCGCCCGTGTCTGGAGGTGTACAGGACATGAGAGGAAAGGGGAATAAGTGGGGACAGGCCCAGTGTCAGACACAGAACTTGGTAAAGATGGGAGGAAGAACTAAACCAGGTGGGAAAGAAATGGCATCGGGGGAAAACAAAAAAAACAAAGTTCAAAACACGAGAACTGCCTGGCGGCCAATTGCTGCCACAAAGGTGTAGTTCAGAATGTCCCTGAGAAGTGTCCGAGCCCAGTGGCTCGTTGGTCTAGGGGTATGATTCTCGCTTTGGGTGCGAGAGGTCCCGGGTTCAAATCCCGGACGAGCCCTGTGCGTGGCTTTCTTTTCTTTTTCTTCTTTTCCCCCCCTTTCCAACCACTAGAAAAAGCTAAATTGTGTACAAACTTTCTCATGCTTGAATGAAAGAACGTGGCAAATGCGGCTGGTGACTGGTGTGTGAACAAAATTCCCTGGGTTCCTGGACTTCCCTCGGGATGCCTCCGTGCAGACCCGGTTCTTGGGAGCGGGGTCTGCTCTGGTCTGGTCTTCCCTGAGCCTGGGTCCTCCCGGCCGCTGCCCTTCAGGTTCCGCCAGGGGTAGGGGCGGGGACACCCCCGCTCGCTTTCTGTCTGGTGGGGATTGGCTAGCTGCCAGGGGCGGAGGTTGTGGCGTCCGAAGGCGGGTCCAGGCGGGAGGGCCTCCCCGAGACACCCCGCAGGGTCCCACTCCACGCCGAGGCTGGGACGGAGCCCCTGCTCTGCCCCGCGCCCTACCCGTGTGCTCCCGCAGGCGCGCGCGCCCGGACCGCACGCAGATCCACCGCAAGATTTACAAGCGCATCGGTGCGTTTTCTACCAGCTCCCCATCATCTTACTAGGGAGGCAGAAGCGGGTGAGAAACAAAATCTTCTTTCCGCTGTCCTGACGTTTCTCCCCCTTGTTCCGAGGCCGAGGTTGGGTTCGCACTCCTGCTCCTCCTCCTGCTGCTCGGCAGCGTTGCCAGGAGCGTTCTGTCCCTTCTTGACAGGCTGTGCAGGGGTCATCCGGGAGGCGTTGGAGGACCCGACTGAAGAATTAAGGAAATTGAGGCGCGGGGAAGGAAATTAAAGGGTTCTCTGTTGTTTTGTTTTGTTTTTGCAGGAGTAAGCGATAATGCGATCCCTCCCCGATTTGTACTTAGGCAGAGATGCCAGCACGAATGCCCCATTGTCTTGAACCCAGGCTCAGAGGGGAACCACAGAATTTGCAAACTGAGGGGAGGCCTAGGGTTGCTCAAAACTAGGAAAACTTTGTCAGGTACCCAGGTTGATCATCAGATTTGTGAAGCAGGCCTTGTCCAATTTTTGCCCACAAAACAATTTTGGAGACTGCTGTTTTCCGTTTTCTGTTTCCTCGGCCTCTCCACCCTTACCACACCCTTGGCCAGTGTTGTGAAATTCTTGGAGACATTTGCCAACAGCCTCTTCTCTAAGATTTCTTACTGGATTCTAGAGACAACACACCAAATGGTAACATCCCATGGGTAACTCAGAACATCTTTCTTTAGAAAAGCCAGTAAAAACCTGTTCCCTAACACTTCCAGAGCTGGAAAATCTCAAAGGAGCCAAGCAGTCAACTTCAGAAGCAGTCTCAAATACTCAAAGATCTGCTTAACCACCCAGCGAAGTAGTTAATGCAGAAGGATAATTTTGTTACAGAAACTTTAGTTTCAGCAACGATTATACAGATAAAAGGAAGAATAAATATTTTTGGAATGTATGGAAATATTCAATGTAGGCTTCCTTTAAAAGACTTTCAGTACCACCTTTAAAATTAGCTTTGATTAGCTGGGCATGGTGGGCAAACCAGTAATCCCAGTGACTCAGAGAGGATGAGCAGGAGGTTTGCAAGTTCAAAGTCAGCCTCAGCAACTTTAAAAAAATATGACCTGGGGATGTGGTTCAGTGGCTAAGCCCCTCATGGGTACAATCCCTGGTACTAAAACAAAACAAAACAAAAAAATCTTTGATTTTGATTTTTCAGAACTTACTCAAATGGCATCCAAAAGTTGTCAAGTCCCAGGAGCATCATAAGTTCTTGGGTAACTAACATCTCCATTTGATCCTGTTTCTTTTTCAGTAAAATGCATCTTACTAGGGAGGAAGAAGCTGATGAGAAACAAAATCTTCTTTTGTTTCTCTTATTCCCCTACTGCATAGGGTGGTGGTGTGTTAGTAACATAACTCTTAGAAGAAGGTACTCTAGTAAAATGGGGGAATTAAGGGAAAAATCATTCAAAGAAAAGAGGAAAGGCCTTGGCTATAGTCAGAGTGCACATGGCAGATTATAAGAAGGTAAGAATAAGAGGTTTCTTGAGTTGTCATTGAAAGCATTCACCTGTGACTCAAATTAAAGTAGATGGATAAAAAAGTGGACCAAAGCACATTGGTGAAACCTCTTTTAGAATTTTTAATTTAATCTGTATTTGAGTCAAGAGAAACCTCTGTAAACAGTTATTCTCAGAAGACTGCCTGGGAAAGAGGGAATAGGTGCAAGGCCCAAAGTCTGTTGAAAAGTGAATATTTAATTTTTGTCTTTGTTTGGAGACATAGATATGTCCTCAGGACTTTGTTGCCATTCACCTTCAGTCAACAGTGACCCTGCTTCCTGGATCCATGACCCTTCTTTTCTTATGTTTCATCCTATAACTGTTACTTCTGTTACTAAATACCTGTTGTGTTTAGGTCTATAAGTGTTACTGTTATAAGAGAATTTAGAGCACATGTAATCCATTCCTTCCATCAACTAATTTTATAATTACTCCTAAGGACAGAATCACACATATATATTCTGTGTAAAGGAGGAAAGTACATCAATACTAGAATCTTCGGAAGGAGAATTTCATGCTTCTTATGTCTATGTGTGAGACACAACTGGCTTGGAAGAGAGACATAGAAAAAAATTCCAAGATGTTTTTTTTTTTTTTTTTCTTGTGTGCTGGGGATTGAACCCAGGGCCTTGTACATGCAAAGCAAGCAAGTGCTCTATCAACTGAGCTGTATCCTCAGCCCCTAACTGAGCTATATCCCCAGACTCCAATTTTCATTTTTAATCTACTTACTTTATATGTTTATTTGGTGGCCTAGGATGTGAACCCAGGGACACTTTACTACTGAGCTACATCTCCAACCCTTCCTATTTCTTATTTTGATACAGGGTCTTACTATATTGCTGAGAGTCTCACTAAATTGCCCAGGCCAGACTTGGGATCCTCCTGCCTCAGCCTCCTGAGTTGCTGGGATTACAGGCATGTACCACCACACCCCACAGAACATTTTTTTTAAATGAGTATTTTTTAAATCGACAATTGTTTTACATGTATTATAATTACTGACAAAGATATGTTTGTTAATCATACACTATAATTTCTTGTATTTTGAAACACACATTAGTAAGTACTAGATGCATTTTAATGAAATAGTAAAACTTTTTTCTTTTGGTACCAGGGATTGAACCCAGGGGCACTTAACCACGGAGCCACATCCTCAGCCCTTTTTATTTTTTTATTTGGAGACAGGGTTTTGCTAAGTTGCTTAGGGCCTTATTAAGTTTCTGAAGCTGGCTTTGAACTTACCATCCTCCTGCCTCAGGCTCCACAGCCACTAAGGTTACCACCATGCCTGGCTGAAATAGTAAAACTTTTTTAAAAAACAAACAACTCTATTTTCTCTTTCAACATACCCTCTTCTGCCACATTGAAAAGTAAAGAAAAAAATGGCTTTTTGCATTATCAACTATGTGAGCAGGTTGTGACTTCTCCAAGATTGTCAGGTGAAGGGTCAGAGGCAGAGAAGGTTCCTGACTGTATTCAGAAGCCATAGGCTACTCCCTCCTGCTACTGTATGACTGAAAGTAGAGGCAGCTCTGTTCTGGTGAGTTGATGCTTGAATTGGTATTTTAAGGCCATAGGACTGTATGGATGTGTTGCGTATATCCATGGGTGTGTGTGCAAGTTGTGAGTTAGGTGGAGCTTATCTTTGTTCTCGGGCTATTTATCAGAGAAGGGACACGTTGATCAAGTCACCTCTAGCTGTGGGAGTTGACTGCTTTTTCTATTGGTGACTGTTGAAGCAATTAGGGTGTTGCAATCAGTCTGGCATCTCTCCTCCCTAACAAACAAGTAGTTCATAACTTTTTAGAACACAGCTCTTCGGTGTCCATTTAAATGGTGATGTGTGATTAATTTAAAATAAGTACCATTTGCAAATGGTATGTTTGCCCACAAAAGGAACTGAATGTTTGAGCATTCTGTTGGATGCCACTCGAGACCCCATCCAGTGGGCCCCATATCCTGTTATTTCTCTTTGCTCCTGAAACACTTTGAACTTTGGCACTTGGCAGAACAAACTTTGGCTTTGGTGTTTGACAGTCTTGGTCAGAGGCATGCCAGCCCCTCCCTTTTCCTGGACTCCAGGACTCCAGGACCTTTGAGGCATCAGGTCCTGAGGGAAAGCAGTGTGTGGCTGTTTGCTTCAGTCCTCTTTGCACTACCCCCAAACTCTTTTCCTTTTAGCTCGGGGTTTGACTGGGGATGCAGGGACAAGGATAACATGAAACTCAGGGAGGGCTGTGCTCCAACAAAACTGAAAAACTGGTCCTTTTCCAGGTTCCCCATGCCACCCACTCTTCTTTTACCTTAAATCATCGGGCCCTTCCAGTTACCAGAAACTGTTCTTAACGTAGGATCTGAAGCACATTCTTAACTCTGGTGTAAATTACTGACAGCTGTGTAAAGACTTTACTCTCCTAGGGACTTTTTCATTGAAGTCAGGACCAATAACTCAAAAATGAAGGGAACTCAGTGGGATTTCAGGAATGAGCAAGAAGCTAGAAGCAGAGCCTTCCTGAGACCCTTGGAATCATTCCTGCTCTGCCTGGAAATCAGAACTGCCTTATTTAGTGAATGCTTCCATGCCACTCATTTGTAAGCATTTCAGAGAAAGGAGAGATGGTTAACAGACTATTTCCCTGGTCACACCATCCTGAAGTAAAACCACATTGATCCCACCCGGTTATAAGTACTCCTCTTCAGTGCAGTTTTTCCCCGGTGTTCCCAGCCTGTAAATTAGCCTTTAACCTACACAGTGAGTCTGCCTTTTTACTCCTGTCCTGCTCCAGCTCTCTGTGAGAGGTCTGTTCCTCCCATACAAAGGGACCTGTGCCTCTGAGAGTGTCTGAAGATGCCAATAGGCAGTGTCCTCTTCCTTTCTGGTAGAGCAAATAGTATGAACCGATGCTCTAATTCTTGGGTCCAGATTTGCCTCAAAATTGCCCCAACATGATTCCCATGTGGGGGAAGGTAGTTTGCCCCTGTTCCTGTCCCCTACTCCACCCCTCTGCAAAAGAGAAGAACAGCTTTAATTATCTACATATAATTATCTACATAGAAGGATAGAACAAAATGTATAAATTGACAGGCAATTGAAATGAATATTGTTTCCCCCATATACAAGAACATATAACAATCAGTGAATTTCTTTTCTTCCTCTTCTTCCCCCCCCCCACCCCCACCCCCGTATTGGGGATTGAACTACGGAGTGCTTTGCCACTGAACTATATCCTCAGCCCTTTTTATGTTTTTTTATATTTTGCGACAGGGGCTTGCTAAATGACTGAGGCTGGCCTCGAACTTGCAATCTTCCTACCCGAGGTTCCCAAATCACTAGGATTGTAGGCATAGGCCTCGGTAACTAGTTTCACAGTGAACTTCTTTATGCTGCTTTGCTATTGACTTTCTGAGTTTTAGAGAGATTTTATGTAATAGTGTGGTTCAATTTCCAGTACCAAAGAGAGAGAGAGAGAGAAAGAGATGGAGATTTTATGAAATAAGCTTTATTGTCATTTAAGCTGTTTGTGTGTGGTACTGGAAATTGAACCCAGGGCCACACATATGCTAGGTAAACACTCTACCACCAAACAACACTCCCCAGTCTGTTATTCAAATTTTTATTGCAGGGTCTTTTCCCTAGGACTCAGGAAACTGGGTCAGAAGGGAATGTGAATGGCGCACACTGTATTACTCCCCCACACTGCTCCATGGCCGTGTATCTTTCTTCTACCCCTCATCATGTTCTTCTATTAGGATGAATCCTTTCTTGGGGCATCCCAGGCCCTTACACAAATAGACTTCCTTCAGGCTGACTCACCTGCTTTTCAGACACACACGCACATATCTGAGGATGAGTCAATGCTGTCAACTTGGGACCTCTGCTAAATGCTTGCCAAGTTGCAGGTATGTACTGGATGGCCATAACTTCACAAAGAAAGAAGTGGGCATCTCCTTTGGGGATGGATGGGTATTGAGGAGGATTAGCTGGGACTCAGAGGAGGTATTGCTGAGCTGAGTCTTTAAAGTCAAATAGATTTTCTCTCTGCAGTTTAAGGGCTTGAAGCCCAACTTCACCATTCATTTTCTGTTTGATCTCAGAGTTTCCTAATAAGCAAAACAGACTTATGTACTACCTACCTCACATAGTCCAGAGCATTAAATGTAGTCATGTATGTGAGAACTTGGTAAAATGAAAGGTAACACTGATTATTATAATTACTATAATGATTTCAAGTGCAGTTGTTTTACTGGCAGTCAGCCTGTCTTGAGTTGTCACTTTCTCAAATGTATGCAGATTGAACACTGGGGCATGGGGGGATGACAACAGAGTGTTGAGGATTTAAAACAGGATGACACTATTCTAGATCTGGCACAAGTGTAGGTGGTTTGGGGGTTCGCAAATATTTGGCATCCCACTATTGCTTAATATTTGAAACTCTAGGATGTAGGCAGTGATCTTGGTGACTCAGGCCCATTGTTTCTATATAAGCAATTACACTACTTTGTGAGTGTCTTCAAAAGCAAAGTTGCATCAGTGGTGGAGATAATCAATTTTGCAACTGTTCTTCAAGGACCAGAAGATTGAGTGCTCAGACTTAGTCTCTTATGGACAGGTAAGGATAAAAGGAAGGAGAAGCCTAAGAAATACGGTGTTAGCAACAAGGAGGTTGAGGTGGGAGGTGGGGTACTAACAGTTGTCACATAACCTCCACTAAACATGTTTTCCTGGTTCCATGAAATTTCTGGAATAACCTTCTTAGCATCCTTTCATGAAACCAAATTATACAGATACATAGAAAGTACAGTAGAAAAGCAACCACTGGAATATCTTACTCTGTAGACTTCTTCCAAGGCAGTTCTTGGAGCTGGCTCAAAAGATCAAAGATAATGTCTTAAGGATCCTGACAATTGTGTGTGAAAAATAAAACCTCAGTTCTGTTGTGGGCAAGAATGAGAACCATGGACATCAGAAAAGAGGCAGCTTTGGGATGAAAGGCCATGTTTATCAAACTTTTCCCCCAGGACAAATTTCCAGTCTATTCAGTTGGGTTAATATTTGACCCAGTCATGCCCAGGGAAAAGGTGAATGACTCTCCTCGTTTGTCTAAGAGCAGGGTCCTTGGTTTGCTTGTCTCTGCCAGGATTCAGAACCTTAGATCAGTTCTTCCCACCCCTTAACATGAACACTATATAATCAGAACCAGGAGGGACCTCTACTTTCACATAACTGGAACTCATCTCCAGGAAGAACAGCAGGACCCAGCTCCAGTTGGAGGGAAGCTGCCAGATTTTTGTAAGATTCTTCCTTCTGAGTAATCTATTATTGTATTTATTTATATTTATTTATATCTATATACTATTTCTAGTCATTCTTCCATTTCAGTGAAACCCTTATCCCTTTTTAAGATCTCTGGGACCAAGTTTATGAGTTAAAAAGAACATAAGTAAGGCTTCCAAATTTAAAATAAAAACAGTTTTCTTTGGGGATAGCTTATATGTGAATAAAAGGAAATTAGTGGGATTGGGAGGAAGTGGGAGGTTTAGGAGCCACTCCTAAATTGTAATAAAATCCTCAGAGGTCTGGAAAGCCATTTGCTGAAAGGCATCTGAAATAGTTCTGATCCTGCCCCCATATTAAGCATTATACGTGGTTTAACAAGGAAAGATACAGAAAGTATACTTTTAGCACTGTTTCCTTCCAACATCCCCAACAAATTTCTTTACTTAGAAAGGTTTTGGAAGCTCTTTGAAAACAAAGTGGAACACATTACGATCAAAAGAAGGTACAGTGACCAGTTGAAGGGAAGAAAGAAGGGAGATAATGGGAGGGATATGCATTGGGTATTATCATTTCCCTTGGGGGGATATTATTCTAGAATGTATAAAAGAGCCAGACTATATTTATGAAAACGATAACCACAATTACTCCTCATAAACTGTTAAGTCACTTGTACATAAAGGTTGGTGCATCCCCTGGATACAGAACATTGCCTTTGTAGAAAGGAATGGAATATGAATTGTTGTGAAGACTTTAAGGGATTAGTTCGACATAGAAGATAAAGGAGTCTGAAGAACATTGGGACATATTCCACTGATAAAAAGTCAACTGACAGTTCCATGTTTGGGTATAGAGGAGATGTGTGTGGGGGGGGGGGGCAAAGCTCTGTATCCTTGGCCTAGGTGGATTCACTTCTGTCTCACAAACAATCTGGCTCTTACTTATTTTCTTCCAATTCCATTCTGCCTGGCCTTGGGAAATTTGGGGTTGAATGTGTAAATGAGGAGGTTGAATATGAAAGTGAGGAAGCAGATTGTAGATATTGCTGGTCATGGTGTGTGCTGATTGGGATTTGGTTTCTAGGTGTTTTAGGGAGTCAAGTTTACAATAAAACTGAGCAAAGTTTGGTTGAGTTGTTACAAAACTAGTTTACAAATTCTGCAAACTGTAAACAACGTTACCCCTTCCCCTTGCCTTAAGACTTGAGGGCTTTTAAACTCCAAAGGGCAACCTATGCTTTAGGAGGTAAAACCCTTCTGTAGTGTCAGTCTAATGCCTTAACTAAAGATAATATATGGACTTGACTTACATATCTAGCCTTAAGAGATGAAGCATGTCAGTGAGACAGAGTCACAGATCACCCCATTGTCAGTTTCTGCTAGCTGATGTCTTATGCCACCAACTAAACTTACATAAATCTGTCTCTATAATTTCATTGGCATTGGACTTTTGCTACTGATAGAGGCTCTGATATACTTAGAACCATGGACTTTCTGACTCTCTGACTTTAGAATTAGCAACTCTCATTTCACAAATGAAAAACTTATTCCTGAAGAGGAAAATTAAATTAATCATTTAAACAATATTGAGTCTCTATTATGAGGCAAGCATAGGATTCAAGGTGAATAATGTGGGCCCTGCTCTTCTGTAGATTATACACCAGTAGGAAACACTGACAAGTAAACAATCTGTTGTTTGCCCAAGATCACATGAGTAACAGCATGCTTGGAAAGAGCACTTATAAAACCTGACAACAGACAAATCTATTTTGTGATACCCTTATGGTCAGATCCAAAGATGTGTGACTATTTCTTTGACACATCTAGGAAGGTCTTCTTTTTTAAAAATTTTTATTTGTTTTTTTAGATACGTATGACAGTGAATTATTTTGGCATATTATACATACATGGAGTATAACTTAATCTAATTAGATTCTATTCTTGTGGTTGTTCTTGATGCAGGTTTATCCTGGTTGTATATTCAAATATAAGAATAAAAAAGTTATGTCTAATTCATTCTACAGTCCTTCCTATTCCCCCCCTTCCCTCCCTTCCCTTCGTTCCCCTTTGGGTTAGCATCCACCTATCAGAGAGGACATTTGGCCTTCGTTTTTGGTATCTGGCTTATTTCACTTAGCATAATATTCTCCAGTTCCATTCATTTACTGGCAAATGCCATAATTTCATTATTCTTTATGGCTGAAGGTCTTCTTGGTCTTAATAACTAAAGCATAGAAAGTTTGGACAGAAACTCAGAAGGGCTACCAGCCCAGACTCACTCCTGTGAACCTTTGTATGCTCACAACCTGTACATGGGCACCTCCTATAAGGACCAACTGTCTGTCCCTCTACCCCCTGGGAGACATTGGTAACAATCCTGGCCAAACACTGCCACCTAATGGCTCTTTTGAGTTCTGTCTGCTCTTGATCTACTTCCTAATGTTTGAATTGGTATTCTGGCACCAGAGGGACCTTGACTATGTGACTTCTAAGCTCCTTTCCAATCTTGAGAACTTGAGATTCTACAGTTGCCTGTGACATTATAAGCCAATATTTATCCAATATACAACAAGAGATTTAATTGATTACAAATCAGTGAAACTGACAAGATTTAAAAAAAAAAAAAAAAACAGAAAGAGAAAACACACCCGGGAGACTGAAAATCAGAGTGTAAATGTGAAGAATTTGGCACAAGGTTGCAGATCATCCCAGCATATGTGAATACTTATTATTCTTTTAGGGGCAGCTGTCACTTCTGCAATCATTATCACATTCTTGATAAATTCCCCAGAACACATTTTTACTTGATTCTTTTACAAATTGTAGTCTATTGCTTAATAGAAACTTTTTCAACTGCAATTTATTTCTATTGCTTAATGGAAACTTTTTCAACTGCAATTTATTTCAGAATTGTGAAATAACTAAAAAATTCCTTGGTATCTAACTTGGTATTCTTCAACAATTTGTACCAAATTTGTCTACAGTTACCATGAAACAGACAAAGGGGATCAATGCTGACTAGAAAGAGAGCTTGCTTTCAATCATAAATTAAATGAGTTAGTGGTAGACAAATTCTTAAAAATAAAAGTTCTAAAAATCAGTTAAAAATTTACAGTGAAAAACCATTTTTATTATTGGATATGGGGGACATTCATAGATAGTTGACATGGGATAACATAGATCTACAGTGTTTTTTTAAAGGCTCTGGATGGTTTGTTTTTCTTTCTTTTTTTTTTTTTTTTTTTTTTTCTTTTGCTTTGTTTTTTTTTTTTTTTTTTTTTTTTTTTTGTACCAGGGATTGAACCCAGGGTCACTTAACTACTGGACCATATTCCCAGTCCTTTTTTAGCTTTTATTTTGAGACTGGGTCTCACTAAGTTGCTTAGGGCCTCACTAAGTTGCTGAGACTGGTTTTGAAGTTGTGATCCTCCTGCTTCAGCCTCGGGAGCCACTGGGATTACTGGCATGCACCACCACGCTTGGTTCAAAGGTCTTTAAATTTTTCTTCCAAGAACTAAGGTTACTGTCAGAAACTACTTGCTACAAGCTGCACATGATGGCACATGCTTCTAGTCCCAACTACTTAGGAGGCTGAGGTGGGAGGATCAGTTAAGCCCACAAATTTGAGATCAACCTGGGCAATATAGGAAGATCCTATCTCAAAAAGCAAAACAAAATAACACCAACAACAGAAAAGAACCTTCTGCAAATGCCAAATACCTTTCAATTTTCAAGATTTCAAATTTCACAAGAAATGAAATTTCAAAAGTTTGTAAGAATGTTTTCTATTTTGTTATAATCCACCTTTAATTCTATTTTCAATGATCTGTCATTGAATTAAAGTCATGCTCCAGGAGGAAGCACCATGTTTATGCTGTAGGTGTTTGAGTCTCACACACACACACACACACACACACACACACACACACACACAGTGTGTGAGTTCTACAGTTTAAGACTGATAGCACTTGACAGATAGTGGCAGGGATCTTCTCTTTCTTCTTTTGAGAAAGATGTTGAGAAAACATTATAGCAAATTGCAAGTCCTGTGACCTTATGAAAAGATCTTAGGAATTTTTTTTTGTTTAATTTAGTTTTGTTTTTTACCACATGGAAACATCATTTTCCAATTGTGGGACAGTTTATGTATATATGCAGGGAGAACTGGAAACTATTCTCTAGAATAATCCAAATTTCCCAGTGTGAGAAGCCCCTGAGAATAAGCTTAAATTCCCTTTCTTGCTCTGTAAGAATTGACCTCAGGCTACTCCCACGCATTGCATGACTTCTTCCATGCTCCTCCCTGTTCTTTCTGTATAGTACATAACAGTTCTGCCTTTGGCCATGAACCACATACTTCTTGAGGTAGACCTGCCTCCCTTTACCTCAGGGTGATGCTGCTCTCCACTGCTCTCTTCACAAAGAGATGTTTGATTAAAATGTGTGTCAGAATCCCACCTAAAGCAATACTCCAGTTGACTGTTTTCTGGGCTCAGGATCCCTTAAAAGTCATCCTTCATAGCTCTCACATGAGTATTGAGGCCTTGTCTTAGCAAATTGGAGCTGCCGTCCTTTTTGCATGGACACCACATTCCTATTTAGGTAGACATTTGATGTGTCTTCTCTTTTCTTTCTATTCTTTAGGTAAGGTCTTATTACTTGCCCAGGCTGACCTGGAACTCTGAGCTCAAGTGATCTTCCTATCGCAGTCTCCTAGGTAGCTGGGAAAACAGGCACCCAGGTGCACACCTGGCCTCAGGGCATCTTAATGGTCTTTAATGTCCTAAGATCTAGCACAGTGCCCAGACCCAGTCGGGACTTATGTTACGTTTGGTATTAAATGAATTAATAAATTGAGTATAAATGGATTTTGTAACACTATGACTGATAGAAAGAAAGGCAAATATTCAGTGATTCTAATAGGTAAGGAAAAATGGTTGGGGTTGGAAGTTGTGTTGGGAAAACTATTAAATAGACTTGCCAAAGGAATGGATTAACCCTAGGTAGTAAAGTTAGCAAGGAAGACCAAAGAAAAGCTATAATTAGGTGACTGAAGATACCTGATTCATGATGCCCTGTCAGAAAAGTCCCTGTCCTTTTAGCCTGATTTGGAATGCAGATCTGTGCCCCTACCAGTCCTCCTTTTGCCCTTGGCAGGAACCACTGTTGGAAGAAAGAGATGGTGACGGGCCAAGGCCCCTTGTTGGTCTTCATACTGGGTCTATGTGTGACCCCACCGACCCTGGCTCAGGATAACTCCAGGTACAAACGCTTCCTGACCCAGCACTATGATGCCAAACCAAAGGGACGGAATGACAGATACTGTGAAAGCATGATGGAGAGCCGAGAACTGACCTCACCTTGCAAAGACACCAACACCTTTATCCATGGCAAGAAGGGCAGCATCAAGGCCATCTGTGGAAATAAGAATGGAAGCCCTTACGGAGAACACTTAAGAATAAGCAAGTCTCCTTTCCAAGTCACCACTTGCAAGCATTCAGGAGGGTCCCCTCGGCCTCCATGCCGGTACCGGGCTACAGCAGGGTTCAGACACATTGTTATTGCCTGTGAAAATGGCTTACCTGTCCACTTTGATGAGTCCTTTTTCCGTTTATAACCAGCAGGCCACTGCTGGCCACTGGCCCTGAGCTGGTTTTGCTTTCCTTTCCTTGAGCGTCCCCTCTATACTTCAGAACAGTGACAGCAGCATTCACTGCCAAAGGCCCAAGAAATAAGCCATCTGGATCTTTTGTTTTGTGTTTTACAAGATATGTTTAATAAATAAAAACATCTCTGAAACCAGTAAGAATCAGAGTCTTCTCACTGATTCTTACTTACTTACTTTTCACTGCAATATTGACCTTTCCCTGTTTTCTCCACTCAACTGCTTCCTAAGAGGATGGGATGGGGTAGAAACACCTTCTCCTTTATCACCAATTCCCTATCAGTCAGTGGGGAGGTATACTTTACATTTATGGGAGGGTAAAGATGATAAGGTAATCTACAGAGAGAGCTGAGAAAACTCCAGGGCTCATAGTTATAAGAATTTTCAAGAGAGGCAAATTGGTTTTTTCTTTTAAGTAGTGAGTCAATATTACTTTTACAATTATGAGACCTTGGGGAAAAAGTTTAGAACCAAATACCACTATACCAATTATTCATTATTCCTTCTATCTTCTTTCCTTTCTCTCTCTCTCTCTCTCTCTCTCTCTCTCTCTCTCTCACACACACACACACACACACACACACACATACTCATACACACATGCACACACATTCTGGCATGAGAATACCAAAAATCATTTAGGGAGGCCAACTCTGGTCTTTTAAGCAGTAGGTAAATTTGATGTTAAGTGAGATATTCCCAAGATACAATCTTATCATACTTAAACTGATGTCTGACAATCATGAGGTCTCAGGGAAGTTATATAAAGATTTCAAGCTTATCCTTTGTTCTTCTTCAACTAGATTTTTTGTTTGTTTGTTTATTGTCATTTTTGTTTTTATTATTTATTTAGGTACTGGGGATTGAACCCAGAGGCACTCTACCACTGAGCTACAGCCCCAGTTTGTTTGTTTGTTTGTTTTGTTTTGTTTTAATTTTGAGACAGGGCCTAACAAAGTTGCTTAGGGACTCACTAAGTTACCCAGGCTGGCCTCAAACTTGAGCTCCTTCTACCTCAGCCTCCTAAGTCACTAGGATCACAGGAGTGCACCACCACACCTGATGCTTTGAATTGTTTTCAAGTACAAATGATCTTATATTAATAGAAGCTCCCTGTAAAATGCACTAATCAATCTACAAGTCAGTGTTTGGCTTTCTGTTCACTCATTTCTATCAACAGGTACCGGGCTATCTTATTTAGAAGGGAGTTGTTAATAAATTACAGTTACAAGTCCCCAGTTCTACAGTCTTGTGAATATCTGGTTATAGTGGGCACAGTATTTCTGTGGTGGCCTCTCCTGCTTTGCCCTGAAATGGGCCAGAGCCCTGGTTCCCCAATATGCAGATTATAGACTAGTGTCCACAAATCACCCAAGAGAGTTCAGCCTCCCTGACAATATTCAAATTTAGGATGGGATTGAGAAGCAGTTTGCAAGTACATGCCCAGCATAGGAATCTCTCCGTCTCAAGTTAGCCTATTTCAAAACTGGAAACACTTGTATCCTAAGAAAGCTGCAAGAGTTTTCCAAACTTCCCTTGTTAGAAAATGTCCTTACTATAAAACTATAAAATCTCAAAAAAACTTTCAGGAACTGAGAAAGTTCTAAGTCCTAGTTATTTAGTTATTTGCCCTTTTTTTTTTTGTACCAGGGATTGAACCCACGGGCTATTAATCACTGAGTCATGTCCCAGTCCTTTTTATTATTTTTCGTTTTGAAACAGGGTCTTGCTAAGTTGCTTAGGGCCTCACTAAGTTGCTGAGGCTGGCTTTGAAATTGTAATCCTCCTGCCTTAGGCTCCAGAGTGCAGGTATGTGCCACTACACCTGACCTTTGTTCTTCATAGACTATTTGGACACTTTTCTCAAGTTTTCCAACCAGGACTGTCTCCTTGAGGTGAGGCGGAGTCTCTAGATCATTAAGGCCTAAGTGGGGAAGGTCAAAGGCCTGAAACATTATTGTCTTGATCATGCCTTAGCTGTGAAAAGTCATGTCTTCTCTGAACACCCACTTGGAGCATTATTATTACATACCCTTTTGTGGTGTTAGGGGAAATCAAATGACTCTTTTCCAGGAAATCATGTGGCCATGGGAAGAGGCACTTTCTCTCCTGTTGATGGAGCTAGCAGCTGAATAACTGACCCTAGTGCTTTTTGCTTTGTGTCTTTTGTCCTATCATAACTGAATGTGTTTAGAGTAAAATGCCACATTACAGGCAAGTAATTTTATTTCAAGTAAATCGTTTGGGGAATTTAAGTCCATCAGCTGTGATTGTTGACTGTGCATGAAAAGGAAGAAAAAGTTGGAAGAAAAATTCCAAAATTTGAAGAGCAGTGACATGCAAGCAAGAAAATTCCTTGCAGTTAGAGAGGATATTTTCCCCTAGGAACACAACACAAATTCCAATAGCTGAGATATTTCACAGTTTAAAAACAGACTTTTAATATCTTAGGAATACAATTAACCCTACACAAATAAAGATAGATCAATGATATCTTGTGCAACTCATGTAGTCATTCATTTGTACTGATTGAAGAAAGTCAAGGAAAATAAGAAAAATGAAAATGGTAAAAATAATAACTGCCAAAATTCATTGAACATTTATCATGTGCTAGATATTGTGATAAATATTGTACATTGATTTTATCATTTATTCTTCACAACATCTCAGGAAGTAGGTATTTTTATGGTCATTTGACTTTCCATCACATGACAAAATATCTGAGATAATCAATTAAAAACAGTAAAGTTTTATTTTGGCTTGCAATTTCAGGGGTTTTGGTCCAAGGCTATTTGTTTCCATTGCTTTAAGACCTGTGGCTAGGCAGTACATCATGGCAGGAAAGCATAGCAGAGCTGCTCACCTCATGGTGGCATGGAAGCAAAGAGGAAGGGGCTGAGGTCCTAGTACCCTCTTCAAGGACACATGCCCACTGACCTAACTTCCTCCCATTATGCCTCATCTCTTAAAGGCACATCACCCCCCAGTAGGGCCACCTGGGGACCAAGCTTTCAACACATGGACCTATAGGGGACATTCAAGATCTAGACTCTAGCAGTTAATGTGGCAGACCTAGGATTTTGGAATTACAATGTCAAAAGAAGTTTTTGTTAAAAGTCAGGGTTGTGTACTAGAGAAAGCCTTTGGGGCAAATGCTGACCAAAAATATGTGTTGGGATAACTTGGAGATCACTTCATTTTCTGTGATAGCCAGAGCTTGAGAAGTACCCATTGATGTCTAGCCTGAGGACTGCTGTCAGGTGTTTTTCCACATCCTATTTACTCTTTTGATTACTGTAGCTGAGGTGGTAAGTTTGCTCTCACGTGAATAGAGTAGGACTTCTTTACATTCAGTTTTCCTGCTAAGCCATAATCTTGGTCACAAAGAACAGAATAAGAGAAGGTAGATACAATTGTGAAGGATTAGAGGTGCCAGTCGAAAAATGACCCAACATGCTCTGTTGCGCCGAAGCTTGAACCCAAGTACCAAGTGATCCTTCAGAGCTGTGTCCAGTGGTCTTAGAAGGAGGAGTATTTCAAGCATCAGCTCTTCCTGCCACTCTTCTTCCCAGAACCACTTTACTTCCTCTTTTCCCAACACAAGTATCTTATTTCTTCAGCTATAAGCCAAGGAATAGGACACAGAGGTTTATGTCATTTTGCACAAAGGCAAAAGGTGACTGTGAAACAGGAGGTGACATTTAAAAGAACAATAGTTACATTTCATACTGGTCACTATCACCAATCAAAGGATAGGCAAGAGGTGGAATGAAGTACAGTCCCTCCTAAGTCATCGCAGTCACTCACATGTGGGCTCTGCCATCAAGAAGCTGGATCTCTGAAAAGAAAGAACAGTAGTAGGGCTGGGGATGTAGCTGAGTGGTAGAGCACTTGTCTAGTCCATTTGTGGAAGGCCCAGGATTCCATCCCCAGCACTGACAAAAAAAAAAAAAAAAAAAAAAAAAAAAAGAGGTATCCATATACCTCAAACACGGAGTTCAGCTGGGGCCAACACTTGGACTAGGTAGAGATGGATCTGTTTGACTCTCAAAAAACTGTCTTTGCTTCTTCAGCTCCCCCAGTCTAATCAGCTTTGCTTCACAAGACTGGAATCATAGTTCATGTCAATTCCAGGAGCGACTGCCAGATGGCAGTATCTGTCTAGTCGGATTGTCAAGTGATTTACACCTTCACCCCTGAAACTGTTGTGGGAGAGAAGCAATTCTGAGCATGACTTTAATATCCTGGTTTAAAACACACAAACATACCACATACGCATACATATATGTATGACATCATATGAATGTATGCATGTATGTATATACACATATGATTCCCAAAAGGACCTGATTTTTACTCCACTAGGAGAATAGTCATATGAGAGAAAAGACTAGACTAAAATTTTACTCTATTTTCTCTACCTCCCTCAATTCCAAATGTAAGGTATTAAAAATCAGTGCATAAACTTTCTTTGACCTGAGTTTGTCCAACTTGTTGGGAACTGGAGCTTCCAGTAAACCAAACATTCCCCATACCAGAAAACAGACAATTCCAGTTTCGTGTAGATTTGCATTTCCTCTTTTGTACTCAGCCCACACAGACTTGGACAGCCACCCAGCAAGTCCTGTCCTAGTTCATTGTACTGGCTACACCAACTTCTTTCTGAAAAAGAGAAAGGCTCTTGCTTTTAGCAAAGTGCCATACTGGGAAATTGTTCACTTTTGAGAAAACTAGGGCGGGAAAAGTTGGGAGCAGAAAAGAGTGGGAAGATGGTACGTATAAGGGGGAGAGATGAGACTGTGGCGTCAAGGAAGTATCAGCTTGTCATTCTCAACCCCTCTCTCCAGTGCCGGATCCTAATGGTCCCATCTCCTCCCTCTTGCTTTCTCTCTAGGCACCACCAAGGCAATGATGGCTCTGCAGAGGACCCATTCTTTGCTTCTACTCTTGCTACTGACCCTGCTAGGGTTGGGGCTGGTGCAGCCTTCCTATGGCCAGGATCGCATGTACCAACGGTTTCTGCGGCAACACGTCGACCCTCTGGAGACAGGTGGCAATGATAATTACTGCAACTTGATGATGCAAAGACGGAGGATGACCTTACATCGGTGCAAGAGCTTCAACACCTTCATACATGAAGACATCTGGAGCATTCGTAGCATCTGCAGCACCGAAAATATCCAGTGCAAGAATGGCAAGATGAACTGTCATGAGGGTGTAGTGAAGGTCACAGACTGCAAGGAGACAGGAAGTTCCAGGGCCCCCAACTGCAGATATCGGGCTATGGCAAGCACCAGGCGAGTGGTAGTTGCCTGTGAGGGTAACCCGGAGGTGCCTGTGCACTTTGACAAATAAATGCTATCCTCCAGGTGCTATAGCTAGTGGTTGGCCTCTGATTTACTCCAAAACAACAATGAGTAATGCATTTAAAATAGCTTGGGCTTGGTCTCCTCTGCTCGTTATTTACATTTTCCCTCTATGTAACCTATTTTATTAAATACATTGTATCCAAGAGAAATAGAGACAAACCTGTATTGAGTCCAGGCTTTTCTGCAATAAACTTCTTCATAAAAGACAAGTCAACTTAGCTCTTTCAGATCCTAGACTCTGGATCAAGTCATTACGTGTATTTATATCACATTTCAAGCATTTTAAAGTACTTTCTTCTCAGTTATCTCATTTTCATACCCCCATACCTCTGTGATGCTGAAAATGCTGTTAAGGAAATTTACTGAAGACCATCAAGTTAGTGGAAGATCTGAGACAAAAGTCCAGTTGAACTGGCTCCTCATTCAGGGTTTTTTCTGTTCATCACAAGGAGTGTTTTGAAAGTGTCTGCTTTTGGTTATTCCCAAAAGTCAGTCCATTTGGGGAGTCATTAAATGTTTTGGAAATAACTTACTGGTAAAATTAGAGCTCTGTGTTATTTGACATTTTTATGTCCGTGTCTGATTAGATCAAAGAATGGTATTACAAATTTTCTCTTTTTCTTCCCAAACTTTTGATTTACCCTAATAAGTTAGGGTATTAAAAACATACTAGCTCAATAAGATTAATTTACTCTTGAAGTCAGGCAGAGTGGAACAGACCTGTAATCCCAGCCACTTGGGAGCCTGAGGCAGGAAGATGCAAGTTGGAGATCACTATGGATAACTTAGTGAAACCTCATCTCAAAATAAAATCTAAGAATGACTGGGGATGTCACTCAGTGGTAGAGCACCCCTGGGTTCAATTCACAGAATTGATAAACAAAAAGACTCTTCCTGACTAAAAGAGTGTTCATGTTTTCCTGTAATTGTAATAAAAGGCCTAATCTGCAGGTATCTAGAAAGACTGTGCCATGAGATTGTTTATTTTTCTCCTATACTCTCAGTTCTTCTCTTCTGTACATACACCTGACCATCCTCTTACATTCTGTCCAGAATGCCCATCAGATCCATGATCACAACACAGAAACCTTTATCTTGCTTATTCCGGAGGAAATGATTCCTCTCAAAAACAAATCTCACACCTGTTCCTCCTCCCTTTGGAGATTCAGAAATAAATTGGAGAGCAGAGATATATGAAGATGCTACCTGTAAGGAGGGAAGTATATGGGGAGAGGAGACTAAATAACAGCAGATACAGAAAGAAATCTTCTGAACTCCCCTTATCAGACCAAAGCATAACTTCCTGAATATACAGCCACCATTAACCTCTCTCCAGGGAAATCTCCAGACAGGAGATATTCCAAGACAGTTGTTTAAATAAAGCTTATCTGATTCTTTCATTTATATTCTCTAAAAAGTCCATTTGCTTCCCCATAAAGCAATTCCTCTCTCTGAAAGCACACCAGGGCCCCAGAGTTTGAAACCAGTGGAGGGGCTTGGTGATGGCAGCAGTACTTGCAGGGACAATAGAAACCATTTCACTCCATTGGAAAGAGTTCAGATGTTGCTTCAAGACCACAAGCCTCATGACAAATTCACAAACACTTATCAGGCTTTCAGGACACTGAAATGCCATGGAATTGGAGAGTATTAACGAGGTTTGGTGCCCATTCTTTTCTATAATGGATTCAGCAAAGTCCTTTTCTTTTGCCTTTGAGGTTCCCTTAAGGAGCATCTGTCTACTACAATGACTCACGGTGCTCTTTTAGTCAATGACCTTTTCTTTGAAGGTCTATTGGGTGCCATGTTAGGATTCTTGGGGTTTTTCCCCCAATTAATGTTGTAAAAATTCTCATACAATCTCAGATTGGTGAATAATTTCAATCTTTCCCCAAGGTTCTCAAAACAATTGGGGTAAAATAGGACAGAAATCAATAAACCTTTCCAGAGGTGCCCATCTGAATTAACATGGGTCCCTTATCTCTTGGGGCATAATCAATGTGACTGGAGATCTTGTTAAAAATTATATGAAAAAAGTCTGGTGAAGTTCCATTTATCAACTAAATGGACCTTGGAATGCAGTTTGGTCTTGTTCCTAATTGGCTCAAATACAAGTTGGTGACATTAAGTCAGATCCTCAGGAATTATGAGCAACGCTACTTTCCTTAAGCCTCAACAAGAACAAAACAATAAAAGTTTTCACTAGGAAATTTGAAAAGAAGGATGGGGGGAGGAGAAGGAAGAAGAAATAATCTAACCTAGCCCTTTATCCTAGCCCTCCCACAAGTTATGAATAGAATCAGTTTCCTTTCCTCCTGTTGATCTGTATACTGTTAATTCATAGATCCCTGACCATAGAAACTTGGTAGATGGAGGAAAAGGTTTTCCTCCAACAGTATGTCCACATATGTGTACTGAGAGTGAGAACAGCCAGGCACCGTAGTACACACCTATAATCCCAGTAACTTAGAAGACTGAGGTAGGAGAATTGCAAGTTCGAGGCCAACCTCAGCATCTTAGTGAAACCCTGTCTCAGAATAAAAATTAAAAAGGGCTCAGTGGTAAAGCATCCCTAGGTTTAATCCCCAGTACAAAAAAAAAAAAAAATATATATATATATATATAGACAGTGAGGACAAAGAATGGGAAGAGAATTCTGCCCTTGGCACGTCCGTGTTATCATGGGAGATGGTAACTGTGGTACAAAATGAAATGTATTTTGTCTTTGTCCTGATTCCTGTCACAGAACGCATGAAATCTACTTTGTCTTTTTTTATAAGACCCTCATTTGGGAAGGGTCCTGTCACATATTCAGGAGGAAGGAATGCTGTGCAGGAAAACTGGGAGCAAACTGAGCAGACAGGACTTACTGGGTGACCCCATCCAGTCTCTTAACTTTAAATATGTGATGATGTCTCCATTAAAAACTCGAAAGAGTTTGGGAGCTCCCAGAGAGCTGAACAGGTGGAGGTTCCTGGAGGCCTGGAGAGCGTGTGGGAGCTCTGCCTCTTCCCCTATACCTTACCTTATGCAGCTTGCAATCTGTATCCTTTGTAATGTCCTTCAGAGCAAACCTCATTTGAAAAACATTTTGGAACTTCTGAACCAGAAATATTTTGTTATTAATAATGAGCCACTTCTCATCATACCTGAGTTTATGCTAATGATGTGACTTAGACTGAAGTCCCTAGATAGCCTCAAGATGGGGCTGGTGACCAGAAAGAACAAGTGATTGTGGAGTGGAACCTTCAGCTTCAACTATTGACTTCCAGTAATGGTAGGGGAGGGAGGCATGGAGAACAAGCTTCATAAAAACTCACAAACAATGCGATTTGATGACTCCCAGGAAGCCGGATCTATGAAGGTACTGGGAGGGAGGCACACTCTGAGAAGGCACTAGAACCTCTGCATGTCCATCCCTTGCTCTATTCATCTCTTTCGCCTGTCTAGTGGGGGTTAACAATACAAAATGGAGTAATTTATGTCAAAGTTCTAACCCGAAGGAGTTAGGAATGACCATAAAGCTCCCTTGAGTGCATTTTTTAATTACTTTGATACCCTGTAATGAGCTTATCTTAGGAATTTCCTTTGGCCACAGTATTTCAGATAAGCCAAGACAGTTGCCTAGCAATGGCTATCTCTGCCAAAACAATAATGCCAACTTTAGCAATGAATTCCTGAGACCAATTATCTTAGTTGTAAAGCTGTTTACCTGATTTCTTCATCTTTAAAAACTCCCCCTTTGTTACAATTCCTTGTGTGTGCCCAGGATTTTCTTAGTCTGTACATCCCAAATTGGCACCATTTACTAAGAACAAATGAACTATTTTGTTTCAAAGGTCCTGTGTATCTTCTTTCTTCTTTCCTTCCTTCCTTTTTCTTTTTAAGTTGGCAAAATCTGTTGTCTGAGAAGTGGAATCCAAAGAATAATCGCCTTGGAAGAAGAGGTAACCCATGGAATCAAGTGTAGTACCTACCGAGGAACCTCTTCAACCACAGGACTGCAAAGACTCCAGTGTTTTATTTACTGGTCCCAAAGGAAGAATTTGGACTCAACAGAGTGGATTTGGACATTTTATTACTTGAGGATTTCTCAGTGGTGGCAGGCCAGGACAATATAGCCACACCATGCCTACAAGCAAGGGGAATATGTTCAGGATAGTTTGTGTGCATACTATATAGATGGATTCCTTTATTTCATAACCAAGGTCATTCTGCTTTAATCCCCAAAGATTGGAAGTGAAGGAAGTGACCAGATTTCCCCCCCTTACCTTCTATAACACATTTTTTTTTTTTTTTTAACTAGGCAAAGAACTTTATTAACCTTGTTTCAAACTTTATTCCCAGGCTTCTTCAGCTTAATTAGCTGCAAAGGATAAATTGTGTATAAGCAAAAACTGAAAAGAGCTGCAGTGTCCAAGGGGCTTGGGCTTAAAAATATTAGAGATCTAGATTTTATCAGATCCATAAAAAAAAAATTTTAAAAAGCAGTCATAATATAAAATAGCAGCTCCCAGTAACTTCTTCAAGTTTATCTTCTTCAGAAGTTGATCAGTTTAGATTGTCTCATTCTTAGAAGCCTCATCAAAATTCTCCACAAGATCTGGAACTTCATCATCATCATCCTCTCCAGTAACAAGTGGTGCTTTTCCATCCACAGATTGTTTGGGCAGAGCTTCGGCCAGTCTCCTTAAACTAGTCAGACTGTCTGCTCCAAGCTGGTTTAAGATGCTGGGTAGCATTTCTGTCAGTTGCTTTGTCTCAGCATGGCCTGTAATGGTGAAAGTGTTTGCTGCCAGAGATGCCTGAACTTTAGGGTTGTTAAAGCAAATCAGTGTTCCTTGGTTTGTAAACATATTCACCTCTTCAATACCAGAGGTATTGTACCCCTAACTTCCTTAAGGAGAACTGAAGTTTTTTATCATCTGTTGTAGCTGTTCTATGAACCACTTCTTTCTGAGCAGTTCCTTTCCCACCAATGCACACTTGTGCCTGCAGTCTGGCGAGTTATTCCTGGTTCATGATAGTTTCTTTCATCTTGTCGGAGCGGAAATGGGGCTGGGCGGGGGACTAGGGCTGGCGCTCAGGGGGTCTCTGGCAGACCAGCTGAGATTAGGCGCAAACACAGAGGGGACGCAAGATGGCAGCTGGAGGGAGGCCGGAAGTGATCTAAAACACATTTTTTGAAGTCCTTCTAACTCACCACCAGGGACAAGACTTCCTAGGCACTGACCTGCATTAAACCCCAACACTTAACCCCTTCAGTGCTTCAAAGACTCTTAATGACCCTTATATTCTTATGCCTTCCCATATCTTCCACAAAGGGCTCCAGAGGCACATTGCATTCATTTTCCATAATAGCAGTACAAAGAGCAAGAACCTATCAGCGAGCATGGAAAGTATGGCAACATGTTAAAGAAAGGGAAATTAACCATCTAAAGAATGGACCAATCAACAGGACATCCCTAGCACTAATTTCTTTAGACACTTGGATTGAGGCATGAGGGTGTCTTTTCTTCAGTTCCTGTTGTATCCCACAGGGGCTCGTGTAATGGGGGGTGAAGGGCACAGTGTCAATAACCACCCAGACACCGAGAGCAGGTGAGAGCTGCTGACTCATTTATTGAGGAAGCTTCTTCTTCTTTTATTTTGAGTACCTATCCAATCAGCATGTCAATCAGCGTGTCACACCACTCAAAACCACCAATTATTTAGTCTCCTAGAACCACCAATATTTGAGGGTTTTGTATTTTGCAGCAATGGGGATGTATGACTCCACAAGTTCCACTTTTGTCAAGTCCATTCTGTCTCATCTATAAGTTGGACTACTCAGGGAAATGCTTGTGCTACAGTCACAGTGAGTTCTGAGCAGACCCAACAATTAGTCTGACCGGCTTAATGTGTAACTTCTGTTGCCCAGCTCAGGAAGAGGTTACTTGTTGCTAACCTATGGAGAGTATGACAAATGTTTAATAGGCACCAATAGTGACAAATCCATTCCACAAAGCAATACACAGGCCACAGTATGATCTTGTTAGCAAAGTATCTTGTACTTGCCCAGGTACATATACCAGACTAATCTACCAGTTTGCACTTAACAGGTATAGAAAGAATAAAACATCTTGGGAATATATGATTGCCATAAACTGATACAAACTGTTCCTATCAAAATTTCATTGGAATTCCTCACAGAAATAAAATAATAATAATAGAATCCATCTGGAATCCCAAGCGGTCCTGAATAACCAAAGCAATCCTGAAAAAAAGAACAAAGCTGAAGGCATCAATACCCCTGACTTCACAATAAGTGGGAAAGCTATCATAACCCAAACAGCGAAAGTACTGGTATAAAAACAACACAAAGATAAATGGAAGTAAACCTAGAAAGAAGTCCATGTATTAACAGTCAACTGGGTTTTGATAAAGATAACAAGAACACACATTAAAGAGAGGACAATCTCTTCAACAAAAGCTCAGAAAACTGGATCACCCCCACAGGAATGGCGTCCTAATTAGAATCAGATATATTCCAGGCTTGTATGTTTATATCATAATGGATTCTACTGTTATGTATAACTAAAAGGAACCATTTTTTTTTAAAAAAGAAACTAGATCACCATGTGCAGAAAACTGAAAGGAAACCTCTATCACTTACCTTGTACAAAAATCGAATCAAAAATGAATCAAATGTAAACACATTGCTAGGCAACTATCAGGGTTTATCAGGTCTTAATTATTAAGACCCAAATTATAAAGTTAGTAGAAGAAATGCTTTGTGACATTGGTATGGGCAAATTTTTTTTTTGGATAAGATCCCCAAAACACAGAAAACAGAAGCAGAAATAAACAGAACAGACCATACTCAACTAAAAAGCTTCTGCAGAAAAAACAAGCAACAGCAAAGAAACAGAATTCAAAATGGGAGGAAATATTTGCAAACTATTCACCCTGGAGAGAGAGAAAGAGAGAGAGAGAGATGATAGATGATAGATTCATTCTGGATTAAATATATATGTATATATAAAATATGTAAATCAAACTAGCTATTATTAATCACCACACCTGTAATTCCAGCTCTTCAGGAGGCTGAGGCAAGAGGATTGCAAATGCAAGGCCAAACTGGGCAACTTAGAAAGACTGTCTCAAAATAAAACCTTAAAAATAAAGAGCTGGAATTTTGTGCAGTGGCAGCACCATACAAATGAGGTTTATCCAAGGCACAACCATCGCTAATTGAAAACTTTTCCCAATACCCCACCATGACAACTTGCTATATAGTTGGCACTGATAATTTTTGATGGTCCCTAAGGAGACTGAATAAAATGAGTCAATCAATCAATCAATAAATAAACAATAAAAATAAAGGACTAAGGATGTAGCTCAGTGGTAGAGCACTTACCTAACATGCTCAAGGTCCTGGGTTCAATCTCCAATACCACAAAAAATATTTTTTTACATCACAATTTTTTTTACATCTCACTCTTAGTGAGAATGCTATCATTGAAGCCAGGCACACTGATGCTCTCCTGTAATCTCATGACTCAGGCAGCTGAGACAGAAGGATTGCAAGCTTGAGGCCAGCCTCAACAACTTAGTGATGCCCTGTCTCAAAACAGAAAATAAAAAGACCTAGGGATGTGGCTCAGTGGCAAAGCACCTATGGAGTCAATTCCATGTACCAATTTAAAAAAAAAAAAAGAAAAAGAAAAAAAAATTCTGGTGAGAATGTGAGAATGTGGAGAAAGGGAAACCCTTCCTTACATATTGTTGGTGGGAATGTAAATTTATACAGCCATTATGGAAAATGATATGAGGTTCTTTAAAAAACTAAAAATAGAACTATCATATGATCTAGCAATCCTACTACTGGTTATCTACCCCATGGAAAGAAGTTTATATATCCAGAAGACATCTGCATACCCATGTTTATTGCAGCACTATAACAATATTTATAATAGCCAAGATATAGAATCAATCTAAGTATACATCAATGAATGATTTGACTGAGGTATCCATGGATGAATGATTTGATACAGAAAATGTTGTTTATGTATACATATGCATAATGGAATATTATTCATACTACAAAAAAATGAAATCCTGTCTTTGCAGCAATATGGATGAACCTGGAGGACATTTTGCTAAGTGAAATAAGCTAGGCACAGAGAGACAAACACCACATGATTTCGCTCATAAATGGAAGCTTTAAAAGTTAATTTCCTGGAAGTTGAATGTAGAATAGTAGTTTTGAGAGACTGGAAAAGGGTAGGGATTAGAGAAGTGTTAATAAAGGAATACAAAAATTCAGCTACTTATGAGAATTAGCTCTAGTATTCTATAACACAGTAGAGTGAGTTTAATTAACAAAAATTTACTGTGTATTTCCAAATAATTAGAATAGAGGATTCTGAATGTTTCCAACACAAAGAAGTGATAAGTGTTTGAGGTGATCAATATGCTAATTACCCCTATTTGAACATTGCACAGTGTATATATGTGTCAAAATATCACACAGCAACCCATAAATATATATAATTACTATGTGTTAATAAAAACAAAACCATAAAAGTAGAAAATATTACAAAACAAAAAGCCCACATAATTTGTTTCACTACAGAAAACTGTCTCAAAACTGATGCAAAGAAAATATTAAGAGGATAAAAATGCTTTAGAGAAAGAGACCAAGAAACCTTGTGCTCCTGAGCCTTCCCCTCCTCTGAAAGCCCCTCCTCCTCCCCATCTCTAGCCTTCTCCTGCAGAGCTCCCTTTCTTTTCAGACTCCTCAGCTCCCACCACTCCCCAAATTTATCTCATTAAAACCTGCCTCTTTAAAATAAAGCCCACTGATGACCCAGCTAAACTCCAAGTTTCCAAGTTTCTTGGACTAAGGCTTATCTCCAAATCATTCCCAAAAATTTCCAAATGTCATTGAAGACCTCACCAATTTGCTCAAAATTTAACACAGTAATTCAGGCCTATCAGTCAAGTTTTTCTGATATATATCAGTTGGTTCACATGATATCAGGTAGGCCAGCTCCAACAAAGGATAGCTAAAGTTAGCTGGACTCCTTCTGAGTTAGAGAAACATCCCAACATTGGAATCAGATGTGAAGGATGATCAAAATCTCCTCAAAGCTATCCTTGAAGCATTTCCTAAGGCTTTAGACTGGAATAAAATTCAGGTTTGTACTGGAGAGCCTAAATAATCTGTTTACAATTTTTACAACTGATTTCAATTCATTTTTAAGGAAAATTCTGGCCTTCTGATGACTGTTGACTCTACTCAAGTGCCCTTTAATTCTGTGTTAGTGAGTGGCCTAACTTGAGTGCTCTCTCACCTTGGTAAAGGAACCCACATGGAATGGGAAACTGGGCCCACTCCAGATCTAGGAAATTTGGCTAATCAGTTGTCTTCTATTCTAGAGGAGTCCAATAAAAAGAAAATTGCTTAAAAGTCACCTCAGATACAAGTCCCCAAACAAAATTCTAAGCAAGATTCTAACCAAAATCCTCCTGGCTTATGCTATTATTACAAAAATCCTGGAAAAGAGACTGCTACAAGGAAAAAAAAAATTCCTAAAAGAGTCCTCCCTTCAGAACCATCCAGTGACAGGGCTCTGAGAAATCACAGGGGCTTTTCCCAGTCTTTGCCCTTAATACCTTGGAGTAAGGGGGAAGTCTCTTCATATTGGGAATGAGGTTTTGATGATCCTTATCCTCTGAGCACCTAACCCCACTGGTCTTAAACTCCCCAACACTGGAGCAATAAGTCAGTCTAAATCAGGCAGTCTTTAACAAGCCTCAAATGTTTTCATGTCTTTATCCTTTTACATCTTGGTCTTTCATAAACACTCCCTTTTCCTTGATAGCTGTGTTCCAGTTCACTTTCTTGACAGGTATTTTGGAAAAAACATGCAGGAATTTTTTCTTCTCAAAAGGGCAGATAATTTTAGAATTTGGCAAACCAGAGAAAATAAGACCAGCTCCAGGTCTTCTGATTTTCCTACTTCTCTCATTTGCTAAGTCATTCTTTGTTTCTATGGTAAGCAAAAACTAACCCACTCTTTTTTGTTAGAACAAATATTTATGAACAATATTGTCAATAGGTCTAAATAGGCTCCTTAGAGTACCCTCTATTAAGATTCAGATCAACCATTGAAAACTTGACCTAGAATTAACCAGCACTCTTTAAACAAAGAGGCTCTTTTGGACATTAAACTTATTAAAAAATAAAAGACAAAGTCTCATTCTCCTATGTACCAGTTCTTGTAATATCCCAATACTGCCAATGAAAAAAATCCTAATGGCTATGGGAAAAGACTAGTTCAAGACCTCTGTACCTTAAATAATATTGTTATACCCCACCACACAGTTACCCCAAACCCATTTACCTTGCTGATCTTGATCCTGACCAGCAGCAAATCAGTATATAAAGCTATGTAATGCCATTTAGCCTTCTCTTGGGCCAGCCAGCAATATATTGGGGCAGTAAAGCCCTGGGGGTTTCAGTGAAAATCCCTCTTCTCAAATTCTAAAGACTGACCTAGAGGATGGTATTTTCCCTCAGTGATCCACCTTGCAGTCACCTGTATATGAATCTTCTTCTGCACAATCAGTGTGCAACAAAGATAATCTACACTTGTTAAAACTCTAAGATGCTACAGATCATAGGATTCATAAGAAATACTGCAACTGGTAAAAATTCAAGTAAAATATTTAGGCCACCTAATTTCAGAAAGTAGGCTACACTTAGATTCAGAACTGATACAAGACATATTACAATTTCTTAACCCCAAATACAGCTACAACTGCATCCCAGATTTATGGCACAACATTTATATGCTTTACTTAAAACCATTAAACCTGATTTCTTTGTTTGGAGAGACCACGAAGACACGGCTTGGCTAACTGTCAACTCTCCTTCTTCTCTTCTGTGTGTGAAAAGGAAAGAAATGTCCTGCAATTTTTCCCTAGTGGCAGGAATATAACTAAGACTTTACACATGCTAGGCATGTCAATCACTACTGACCCATGGGGCACAAGAGTCAGAAACTGAGCCCAGTTGCCCATAGTTTCTCCCCTTCTGTGGGCTGTTCCTGCTAGAGCACTATTGATCAAACCCACCAAAGAAATCAACCCTGGAGTTCTGTTGACCTTTTTTGTCTCTGTGCTGTGGAATCTCTTTGAAAGTGTCTTTCTACTTAACATCTTACAGTAGTTTTCTCAACTTACATGAACTTCTACTAACCACTCCATTTGAATTTAATGATTCACCTTTTGATTCTTCAAAGGATTTACAGGATACTTCCTTGAACAATGCTGAGATATCCTGGTTCACGGATGTCCCATACTTAAAAGGCAATACTGGTAAATATTGTGCAAGTCATAAATATTACTTCCTTTAAAATTAAAGAAGCAACCTCTTTACTTTCAGTTATTTCTGCCCAGCAGGTGGAAATGTTTGCCCTTATTTAAGCATGCTTTCTTGCTAAAAGAAAAGCTGCTAACTCTTCTGTAAACAGTAGGTATACAGTAAGAGTGCTCGTAATTTGGAAATGCTATGGAAGCTGAGAGGTTCCCTCACTTCCAGTGGGGAGAAAATATAAGAAAGGGCCGTATGAAAAGATTCATTAGTTTCAATACAGTGACCTGGTGTGTAGGAAAATATTAAGATTCCAGGTCATTCCCAATTAGGCTTTATGAAAACCAGGGGATTACTGTTCCTATATCACATTGGTCAAATTTCTGTCATATCCCAGCTGAGAAAATTTCCAAATCATGACCTTAGAATATTTACTGACTCACAGTTTGGGCACTAGAAGCCAAAAGAAGCCATAAAAGAAGAGATGGTGACTAATGGTTTAATGATCAAAAGGAATTCTGGTTTGGGCCTAATGAAAAGTCTGTCCTGACAGATTCTGTGATATTTCCATTATTAACTACTGTATGTCCAATTTAAGTCATTAGATTACAGAAAGAAAATAACAACTTTATGAAACAGTATTGGTGGGGAAATATTAATGGAGCTTCTGAGAGTGCTTTCCTTGCATGCCCAGTGTGTATAGCACTTGCCAATGGAATTTTTCAAATGGGCCATTCAAGATCTGACATATATAGTGGTGCACACTTGTAATCCCAGTGACTTGGAAGACTGAGGTAAGAGGATCACAAACTCAAGACCAGTTTTGGCAACATAGTGAGACTCTATCGTGAAATGAAAGGGGCTGGGGATAAAACTCAGTGGTAGAGCACCCCAGGGTTCAATCCCTAGTACTACAAAATAAAATAAAAAATATTCCACAAAATTTTATGGAAACTTTGCAATTTTCCTGGGCAGAAACCCTATGTATAATAATTTTGAATTTACAAGCTACCCTACCCCTTTTGGATTGCATAACTCTCAACCTTTGAAATAGTCATGGGCTGCCCCGGGCATTTGACTCTTGCTGTTATTTTGACCATTACTCAACAAAAGATGATATACTTCCAGGTTATAAAGGTATAATTAACACCATGGATAAAAATTATATAAAGGCATAATCAAAACTACGCATATATATTATATTCTGGTACAGTGTATAAATTATACTCTGGTAAAGAAGGACTTAAAACCCCTTCACCTACAAACCAGAGCCTTTGTGTATTGGAAGACATTTCCAGGACAGGCCATTTCCTGCTGAACAGGCCAATAGCAGTCCCTGTTAACCAACATTTGTGCTGCCACGTTCCAAGGAGCTCATTTCTGGATACACATATCTCACTTACAGAAGACAACAATCTCTTGTTGCACTTCCACTTCTGTCCAGGACTTAACGTTAATAATTTCTAGGAAATGAAGTAGATGTCATTTAATGTGGACAGCTCTCCCAGAATGACCACACCAGATCAGAACTATATAAATCCTTTTATCCCACTGCTGTTGTTTATTTATTTATTTGGTGCTGGAGATCAAACCTAAGACCTTATGCATGCTAGGTAAGCACCCTATCACTGAGCTACAATCCAATCCCCTTTCCCCGATTCCATAGCTAGTCTTTACTCTCTTCCTTTTCCTGGAGGGAAAATAGCCTTATCTGCATTTCCTAATCTCTTGCCAAAAGTGGAAATTTTATTGACTGGTCTATTATCAAAACTCTCAATGCTTCTCTTTTGATCTTCAACAATGCACAAGTCCCACAAGGAACTGTGTATCTTGCTCCCTCATATAAAGATTAAAGATTCTTTCCACATTTTTTATTGGTGCATTATAGTTGTACCTACAGATGGGATTTGTTACTAATATGTACATGAATACAATATAACAATAGAATTTGGCCAATATCACTCCCCACCTCCCACCCCTTGATCATTTTCTTCTCCTGATCTCCTTTTGATTTTCATGAGATTTGCTCCCAACTTTCCTTTCCTTTTTCCTCTCTAGACTTCTGCATATGAAAGAAAACATATGACCCTTAACTTTCTGAGTTTGACTTATTTCACTTAACATGATGGTCTCTAGTTCCATTCATTTTCTGCAAATGCCATAATTTCATTTTTCTTTTTGACTGAATAAAACTTCATTGTGTATACATAACTCATTTTCTTTTTTTAGGTACCAGGGATTGAACTCAGGGGTACTTAACCACTGAGCCACATCCCAGCCCTATTTTGTATTTTATTTTGAGACAGGTTCTCACCGAGTTGCTTAGCCTCACTTCTGCTGAGTTTAGCTTTGAAATCTCGATTCTGCTGCCTCAGCCTCCCAAGTTGCTGGGATTACAGGATCACATACCTCATTTTCTTTATCCAGTCATCTATTGATAGACCTAGGCTGGTTTCAGAGTTTGACTATTGTGAACTATGCTGCTATAAACATGGTTATGCATGTATCACTGTAGTATGACTTTAATTCTTCAGGATAAATGTGGAAGAGTAGTATAGCTGGGTCATATGGTGATTCCATGCCTAGTCTTTTGATGAACCTCCATGCTGACTTCCATAGTGATTGTACCAATTTACAGTCCCAAGAACAGTGTAAAAGTGTTCCCTTTTCTCCACATCTTCTCCAATATTTATTATTATTGTATTCTTGATGACTGCCATTCTGACTGCTGAGATGAGATCTCAGTGTAGTTTTGATTTTCAATTCCCTAGTTGCTAAAAAACAATTTTTTTCATGTATTTGTTAGTTGTTTGTATTTTGTCTTTTGAGAAGTGTCTGTTTAATTCATTTGCCCATTTATTAATTAGGTTATTTGATTTTTTAAAAATTTTTTTGCTGCAGATGGACATAACACCTTTATTTTGTTTATTTTTATGTGCTGCTGAGGATCGAACCCAGTGCCTCACGCATGCTAGGCAAGCACTTTACCACTGAGCCACATCCCCAGCCCAGGTTATTTGATGTTTTTGTGTAAAGTTTTTTGAGCTATTTATATGTTCTAGATTATTAATTCTCTGTCAGAAGAGTAGCTAGCAAACATTTTATCCCATTCTATAGGTTCTCTCTTCACATTCCTAGTTGTTTCCTTTGCTCTACAGAATCTTTTTAATTTGAAGCTATTCCATTTATTAACTCTTGGCATTATTTCTTGAATTTTAGGGGTCTTACTAAGAAAGTCATTGCCTGTGCCTATAAGCTGAAGTGTTGACCCTACTATTTTTTATCTGTGGAGGATTTAATGATCTCTTTTATGCCTGGTCAACTCTATGTCTCAATAACTGTGAAGCAAAGGATCAAAGTAACTTAGGATCTAAAACAGATTATTGAATCAATTCTATCTTGCTGTCCCATAGAATTGGAAGGACTTTACTTGGTAATATGTATTAGTCAAAATTTTACTTTAGAATGTCTTCTAGCATTCTTACCATAATGCAGGTAGCGTAAATGATGCTTTCACGCTCGGATCTTCCTTATTATGATGGACTAGCAGGTGATATTTTTATCATGCATGAACATTCTTGGCACTCGCTCAATATCTAACTTACGGAGGAAGTCTCTGGTAATGTCCTTTCCTCAACTTCCTCCCAGTCAACCTCACAAGAAGGGTGAAGAAAAAAAGAGCTAAACTTTGGGGCTAAACAAGTATGAGAGCACAATGTATTTCTGCTAGATGAGGTTGACCTAGAACTGCATGTATTTACCCAAAACCTAATAAAAATAACCTCTACATTACCTTTTAAAAACTTTTTATTTATTTACTTATTTTTGTGATATTTATATTCTAGTTCTCCTTATTTAATATAGTTAAAGCAGGGCTGGTGATGTAGCTCCATGGTAGAGTACTGGCTTAGCATGAGCAAGGCCCTAGGTTTGATACCCCTAACACCATAATAAAAAATATAAATAAAGTTAATAAGATATAGTTGTATCATCACTTCTTCTTCTTCTTCTTCTTCTTCTTCTTTTTTCTTTCAGTACTGGGGGTATAATCCAGGGCCTCACACATTTTAAAGCAAGTATTCTACAACTGAACTATATCCTCAGTCTGCATCATAACATTATTAATAATAAAAACAACACCACATTTATCACAACTGTTAAAGCAATCAAAAAGGGGTAAGCTAGGGTAAAAGTTGGTGTTGAAAACAACACAGTAGTTTAAGCGTAAAGAATTTTATTTCCTTATCACTTGAGAATTCTTAGGTAAGTGATGAAAGTTATTCGAGAATTAAGATTCCCTTTATTGGGTCAGTCTACCATCCCTGGGGGAGGGGTGTTAAGGTGTTTTATTTTTGCTTTATTTTGTTGTGTGTGTGTGTGTGTGGCATGCAGGCCTTTGGCATTGTGGTAAAGCCAAAGAGCAATTAAGAGCAAACATAACAATTGAAAACAAGTGAACAAAAAATAATTATCCTCGGGAAATATCATTAAGTATGATCTTTTGGATTATGAGAGAAATTAATTATCAAATCTTTAAAGTTTGTGACATAGTAATACATGTATTTAATAATGTTTTAAGTAGTAAGGTATAAATGTGGATATAATTATGACTATAATTTTGAGCTTCTAATTAATGTAAATGATATTTTGAGATATTTGTAGGAACATAAACTGATATAAAAATCTGATTTCTATATTTTTCCTACATTCATAAATGAAGGAATTGTTAAATTTCAGTTGTGGCTTAATGAAAACATTTTTTTTTTTTTTCCAACACATCAGTTCATGGACCCCAGGAATTCCATCTTTGGAGTCCTTGTGAGACAGTCAGTCCTCTATTACAAAGGGCAAATACACTCCAGAGACCTTGACTGCCAACTTGTTAGCTATTTAAAGCATGATATGTGCTTTCCCCTGCTCTCCTGATTTAACTCATGGTTTTTTAGCTAAAAGAGCATGGTGTGTGCCTTTGGTACACCCTCTCACTGACTCTGTCACTAGCCTCAGAAACCAGGTACGCTATTAAAGCCAGGATACCTCCCCAAGGATTCATGTTTGTCTCTCCAACTCTTTATTTATTTATTTTTATTTTTTTGCAGTGCTGGGGATTGAACCTGGGGCCCTGTGCTTGCAGGGCAAGCACTTTACCAACTGAGCTATCTCCCCAGCCTTACTCCCCAAGGAAAAATGAAAAGGATAACACTGTTGAGGAGTCACCAACACAGCAAATTCCCAGGGCTCTTAACTTGTTTCTGCCATGATTTGTGTTCTCTCCCATTTCCCACCTGTGTTCCTCCACAGCTCATCCTCATCACAGGGCAGAGCATTTATATAAGATGCAACAAAGATAATAAAAAACTAACATCTGGCACAAGGATGACCAGCTGACTACCCCTCCCTCAGAGTTGAAATGTTTGCCCAGACAAAGAAAAACACCTTTTAAAATTTTTTTTTGTTTTATTTTTACAGAATGCATTTTGATTCATTGTACATAAGTGGGTTACAACTTTTCATTTCTGTGGTTGTACATGTTGTAGATTCACACCATTCCTGTAATCACAAATATACATTGTGTAAGGATGTCTGTCTCATTCCACCACCTTTCCTTCCCTTGCCTCCTCCCCTCCCCTCTTTTCCCTCTGCACACTCCAACATCCCTCCATTCTTCCCTTATCACTGCCCCCCGCCCCCCACTGTTATGTATCAGCATCCATTTACCAGAGAAAACATTCAGCCTTTGGTTTTTTGAGATTGGCCTATTTCACTTAGCATGATATTCTCCAACTCCATCCATTTTCCTGCAAATGCCATAATTTTATTCTTCTTTATGGCTGAATAATATTCCATTGTGTATATATACCATTCATCTATTGAAGGGCATCTAGGTTGGTTCCACAATCTAGCTATCATGCATTGAACCGCTATAAAAACATTGATGTGGCTGCTTTACTGTAGTATGATGATTTTAAGTCTTTTGGGTATAAACCGAGGAGTGGGATAACTGGGTCAAATGGTGGTTCCATTCCAAGTTTTCTGAGGAATCTCCATGCTGCTTTCCAGAGTGGCTACACTAATTTGCAACTCTGCCAGCAATGTATGTGTGCCTTTTCCTCCACATTCTCATCAACACCTATTGTTGCTTGTATTCTTGATAATCGCCATTCTAATTGGGGTGAGATGGAATCTTAGGGTGGTTTTGATTTGAATTTCTCTAATTACTAGAGATGTTGAACACTTTTTCATACACTTACTGATCAGTTGTATATCTTCTTCTGTGAAGTGTCTGCCCAGTTCCTTAGCCCATTTTATTGACTGGGTTCTATGTATTTTTGGTATAAAGTTTTTTAAGTTCTTTATAAATTTTGGAGATTAGTGCTCTATCTGAAGTGCATGTGGAAAATATTTTCTCCCACTCTGTAGGCTCTCTTTTCACATTACTGATTGTTTAGTTTGCTGAGAAGAAGCTTTTTATTTTGAAACCATCTCATTTATTGATTCTTGCTTTTATTTCTTGTGCTCTGGGAATCTTGTTAAAGGAAGTCTGGTCCTAAGTCAACATGATGAAATTTGGAACTACTTTGTCTTCTACTTGGTGCAGGGTCTCGGGTCTAACTCCTAGGTCCTTGAACCATCTTGAGTTGAGTTTTGTGCAGGGTGAGAGATAGGGGTTTAATTTCATTTTGCTGCATATGGATTTCCAGTTTTTCCAGCACCATTTGTTGAAGAGGCTGGCAAAACTGGAAATCCATGTGCAGTAATCCATCCATGGGATGGATTCAGACTAAAAAGCTTTTTCTCAGCAAAGGAAACACCTTTTAAAATGCATCTAAAGGACTGGGGTTGTGACCCAGTGGTAGAGCACTTGCCTAACGTGTGAGGCCCTGGGTTTGATTCTCAGCACTATTAAAAATAAAATAAAATAAAATAAAGATATTGTGTCCACCTACGATTAAAACAAAATAGTTTTTAAAAATGTATCTAAGGTCAATTAACAGTCCTTAACTCTAGCCCATCCCCTCTCCCTTACACATGAATAAATCTAGCTCCTTTGTTCTGAGAGTCAGTTTGACTCTCTGTCACTGCTGTGTCTCCCTCTGCTGGAACAAGAGTCCCAACAGTCTTCTTCCCATCACCCTTGGGCCTTTATCTGATTCTCTGATAGACTGCACAGGAACCCACTGAGTTGGCAATCCTTTGCAGCCCTTGCAGCCCACATGAAGACTCCCTGAGACATTTTTGTCATCTGTATCAGGAAACTTGTCACTATTATGGTTCTGAGAAACAGGTGTAACAAAAAATTTAAGAATTGAGTAGTGATCAAGAAAGGAAATATCAAAGAACGATTAGAAAAAAGGAGTTCAACTCAAGAAAATGTTTAAAGAAAGAAAATGATTAAGAAATAACTGAGAATTTACATTCAAAGGATATCACTCTACTAACTCAAATCAGAAACCACCAACTAAGAAGCTTCTGCTACAAAAGGTGATGGATGGAGTTCCAGGAAGCAGACCCTTTAAAGCATTTCCAGAAATCTGGTTGGCTTACCTTCTTGGACTGCTTTGGTAGTTGCAGATATAAAGGGTACTGCTCCCCACTGTTTAATTCTGGTTTCTTCCTATATAATTTGTTTTATATCCAAGATACCTTAGCACTTTGGGCTTAGAGCATTATAGGGTTCCTGATGTGTGCCTGGAGTTCATAATAATTTTTTTTCTATATCTAAAACAGAATATAACTTATTTGACATATACTGGATTAACTACTTGACACTAGAAATGTCTAGGGTAGAATAATCCTACATGTAATAATATTGTCAACAATAGATACCAGCTTAACAATTTGTTATTCAAAAACTACTTGCACATTCATTCTTCTTACAATTCTCCCAATTGCTTGCTCATATTCTTTAATATACCACAAGATATGATGCTTTGAAAGACCATGGATCTTTTTCTTAACTTTGTTTCTTCAAATACTGGTCTCCCATCTTCTCTATATTCATTGAGTCACTACGTGAATTTTAATCTTCAGTAGATAACACAAACTTGTTTAGATAGGGCTTAGACAGGCCAGGTATGGTGGTGTACATCTGTAATCCCATTCACTCAGATGGCTGAGGCAAGAGGATCACAAGTTCAAGGCCAGCCTGGGAAACATAACGAGATCCCATCTCAAAATAAAACATAAAAAGGGCTGGGGATATAGTTCAGTTGGTGGAGCATCCCTGGGTTCAACCTCCAGGAAAGAAAGAGGAGGGAACAGGGAAAGAAAGAGGAGTCTGGATATACGTGCATGCATGTGATTGTGACCTTATTTGTCCTTGGAATCATCTCTAAGGTATCCAAACTCAGATGCCCAGAATTCCTCCCTTGTCACTAAAGAACTAGGCTATAGGAGGATGTGAAGAACGTGCTCTGAACCAACCCCCAGCCTGTTTACTGGCACATGATTCCTTATTATTCCAGGAATTCTTAATATGAGTTAAAGTCTGAAGGTGAATTCTGGATGTAAGCTGAACATTCTGATATTCTAAAAATAATGTGACCCAGTGAGAAATTCCATGATGGTGGCTTATCTATAAGCCACCCTTGAAGGTGTTGCTAGAAGGCACATTTCAGTATCTCAATCTATTCATAAACTGCTCCTTTGACTAACTGCTCTTTCTCCTTTCAGCAAAGTACCCACAGTTCATACCTCCAGAGGTGGTTTTTCTCCCTGAAGTTCCCATAGAACATAGCCAGACTTTACTCAGAAGTTAGTCAGGCAGTGAGTTTAGGAGCCAGATCTCTAGTTGTCTTCTGAAAACTATAGATAACCCTCTCTGGGGTCACTCTTCAGTGCCTGCAATTCCTTTGTACCCAGGAGTCATTCTTTGATGTTTACAGCCTTTGCTCGAGGCTGTTCTCAGAGTGAACCCAAGTGTTCTACATGAGAAGGTGTAGGATCAGGTTCACACAAAAAGATATCCTTGACCCTGCCCTCCCTCCACCACCACTACAAATCATCAGGAGCGCTGTGCCTCCTACTGTCATTCCTTTGTCCACTACTGAATACTCTTCTTCGGGCACTAAGAGAAGAAAGACACAGACTCTGCTCTTCCAATACATCTACTGATACCAGGTGCAACCAGTGACAGGATCGCCGAATCTGAATAAGGTGAGGTAGAAAACTATGCATAGGAAGCTTGGGTGAAAGGCCCAGAAACACTGGAAGGAGCCTGATTGGCCTTTTAGATAGTAAAGATTAAAATCACAGAAAAAGGAGGCTTAAATGTAATTCAGTCATAATCCCACTAATACAGCCTTTCCTCTACCTGCTCCTCCCTCCAAACTCTGATCTTCCAAAGCATATACACATCCTAATAGACTCCCACAGGTCCGTCTTGAGGGAAATATTAGGCCCATTCGAGGACAATGATGTTCAGAGTGCAAATCAGGTTAGAGATTCAGTAGGGTCAAGTACATTCCTCATGCAAATGAGGGCAGAGACCTAGTTTAAGGGGGAGACTTTTCGAATAACTCAACTCTCTCTTCTAGGTCAGAGTTACTCCTGTAAGCACAGTTTTAGTCTTAGTGCTTCCTTGATTAGAGCAATATTTCAAAACCGGAGATTCTTTATCACAACATTCTCAACAAGCAGCTCTGTCAGGTTGAGATCATTTGTCATGATGGTTGGGGAAACAGCCCCTGAGAAGGGATGTGGTAGTTACTTTAGGTCTAAAGCTGGTTGGCTTTGGGTCTAAAGCCAACCTCACGCAGTCGACATAATTGCAGCCTGGACTATGATTTCAGAGAACCAAAGCCTTCCTGCCTAGGAAATACCTCCCAAGTAGTTACTCATCATCTACATGCTCGTAAAAGGTGACAGCGCTTTCTACTTTGTAGACATAAGGTTTAAAATACCATATTCTTGCTGGGGAGATAACTCAGTTGGTAGAGTGCTTGCCTTGTACGCATAAGGCCCTGGGTTTGATCCCCAGCACCCAAAAAACAAAACAAAACAAAATACCATATTCTTTTGGACACATGATTTCCTGAGAGTCAATCAGGGGGAAAGGAGCTAAATAGAAAGTTAGTTGTACTTCTTTGGGTTCCTTGGGTCATATAGAGGGGAGGGCAAATAGAAATTGTTTAGAATTCTTAAAATAAACTTCATCTACTTTTTCCAAATTTTGTCCTTGGCACACTCAGTCTGCAACACATTTTTATTTCCTATAAATATTATCTAAAGAGAGTTGTCATCTAAGCTGGGCACAGTGGTATATGTCTATAATGCCAGCAACTTGGAAGGCTAAAGCAGGAGGATCACCAAGTTCAAGGCCAGCCAGGACAACTTAATGAGGCCCAAGCAACTTAGTGAGACTTTGTCTTAAAATAAAAAATAAAAAGGGTTGAAAATGTAGTGTGGTGGTAAAGCATCCTGGGGTTGAATTCCCAGAACTGCCCCCCCCCCAAATAAAAGGGTTATCATCTTCTAGTATAGGAACCAAATAGTGAAATTGGGCCCAAGTGCCCTCATTGGCAGGAACAGGAATTTTGAAGTGGAGCTCAACCCTCAAGGCATGCCTTAATATTTTCCTTTCTGTTCTCTGTGCACACACAGGTGGCCCTGGTCACTGAGATGGCATCCTCTCTAAAGGTCTGTGGCACTCTCGTGGCCTTACTGTGCCTCCAGTGCAGTTTACTTGTGCACAGTGAGAACATTTCCAGAAGACAATTTATGGAAGCACACCACCTAAATCCAGGTCAAGATTTTTCTTCCTACAAATGTAATAACCTCATGAAAAAAGAAACTCTGAGACACAAGCTCTCTCACCAGTTCATTTATATCTCATGGTACAAAATCGAGCATATGTGCCTTGGTGGCAAATGGAATGACCGTTATAGAAATGCATATGTATGGGCCCAGAATCCCATCAAAATACTCACATGTCACTGGAATAAATTAAAAAATAACTACATAGAGAGCAGGAGCTACAACCATGTTCAATTCCATTGTAGCATGGATGGGTATGTTGACAGTATAGAAGATGCACAGATCATACAGCCTATCTTCAACTAGACTGTCTGCCTGGGACCCCATGTTTGGGGAGAGCATTTCATGGTTTTCAGGTGATGTCCCTGCATACATCAACAGCCACTGCCACTCCTCGGTTTGTATTCATGTGTCAATGTTTTCCAATTAAGAGTTATGTATCACATAGTTTCCTGATACTACAATTTTGTTTATGTTGTTCTCTGCCTGTAATAATATTCTGTCCTCATTTACCTAAGTTACTCCTATGTATTACTTCAAGATTCAGCTCCTGTGACATCTCTTCTTGACTATCCAGGACTTTCCTGACATTGACATCTTTTTACCTTCCCAGGGTATAATAATCTTCCCTTCTGTAAATAAAGTATGTTATTCCAACGTGTGGGATGTGCATATTTATGTGTACAGTTTGTATTATATCACTAGTATAAGCACTGTGGCTGCACTTACTATAGAGTATGAGTAGATGTGATTGTATTGTATATAGGTCTGTGTGTGCTTACATGTATCTGATATGTTTATATATCTGATGGGTGCATAAATGTGTTTGTGTGTGCTAAACTGAAAGCAAGCCATGGCCTAAGATTTGTTGTGATAGCATCCTTAGTTCCACCCAAATGAGTGGCACAGGCAGAGCTAACTGACAGTCACATGGCTCTTGGCTCACAGTAGTACTTCAGGGAAAAATGATTTTCTTTCCTCATTCTTTGGCTAAAACAGATATGACAAGTGCCCTTCAATCATCTGCTCTCTCTGGTATAGAAGAGGGGTTTCAAATATGCAAACCGTAGTAGGCCGTGAAAACCTTCAGAAGCTATGAACACCTTGGATCAAAAAGAACCCCTCCTACATCAACCAGATTGAGACACCCCTACTGGACTCATTCATTAGGAACATTTCTAAGAAGGTCAATTCTTTTTAGATGGGTTAAGTCATTTCATTTCCTGATAAGATTCCACATTAAGTAGAAGATAGTATCACAAGTGAATTTGCCTGATAATAAACATTTACATTTGGCAGGGAAATAAAGTAGGGGTTGGAAGACTTCAAAATGTCATGTTCCTCAAGAATGAGATTTTAGACTTAAATATTTTTATAAGAAAGTAAGTGGGAGAAGAAAATGTTGGGGATGCAAACAGGTAGAGCATATAAGAATTCTATTTGTAAACTAGGGAAGAGAGAAACAGGGTAAGAAGAATGTTCTCTTCATATAGTTTTGCCTAGGATGGTATGGGCAGGATAAATACTAAGCATTCAAGTACCTTCAGGTCTTTAGTCTCCTGCTTATTACATGACTCTGATCCTGAAACAATCAGAGAAAAGACCAAGGTATCAACCTTTCTAATTAGGTGACTGCACACCTTCTTATAACTCTGGTGTCAGTCAGTGACCAATATATGTAGATGGGTAATCATGTTCCTAGGGAAATCCCTGAGCTTTGCAATTTTTCAGTGAATCAAGGGATGAGCCGACACCTGGGGAATGATAACCTACATTAACCAAAATCACAAGAGATTAGTTTGAAACCAAAGTTTTTCATCAAGATCAATTTATATATGGGGAATACTAGTTGTTGGTTTTTTGTTTTTTTTTTTTTCTTCCATGTGGTAAATACTCTCATAATGTAGCTTAGAAGGGGAAAAATATTTTCCTTCTAGATTCTTACCTGAGGTTCATGCAACAGAAATCATATTAACAACAGAAAAACAAATGGAAGTTTATTAACGTGTATCTTCTATATACATAGGGGGGATCAGGGACGAATAACTCGGAGGGGGCTAATTCGCAACTAGGTGAGGCAGGCAGTTTTAGGAGCAAGTTCCTGTACTTGGGGGTGGAAGGTGCAGAGTTACTGACCTTTTAAAATACTATCAATGCACCTTCAAAATTGTTTTTCTTTTTATTTCAGTTAAGGCTCTTTGGAGAAACTTACAGAGAACCAGTCAAAATCACCTGAATCTGAATCATTCTCTTTAGGTGACCTGGAATAAACATTGCTCATAATGCTAAGTTCTATGCCTAGGAGACATGAGTGTTTTCTTATTTTTTATTTCGAGAATATAATTATTGCCTCAAACTAAGCATGCTCAGGATTGTGCCTGCCTCTACATCTGATGATGAATCTTTCCTACATGAATGGTATAATTTTCCCCAAAAAAGCCCCTTGCTTTCTTTGGGGAGAAGACTGCTTTTGCAAATTAACTACAGTGTTCTTGCTGCAAGTAATAAACTTCTCTCCACCCTTTTATGTTCTGGTTGTGCCCTCACTGGCTTTGCATTCACCAAGAGGCAAACCCATTGCATCTGGTCACAGTTAAATACTGTACATAAATACTGTTGGGGCTCAGAAAAGAACATCCTTAAGCAGGGAGCTTTGGCATGCTAAATGCCTTGATTAAGTAGGAACCAATCTCTGTGACTTTCTCCCACCCCTCTGTCTCTTGCTCTTCTTTCCTTCTTGAAGCAGAGTGGTGCTCTTTCTGAAGTTCCCTTATCTGATTAGGGAAGTTCCTCCTGAATGCAATTATCATGAACCCCTTCTCTACAATCTCTTTAAACAAAAGATATTTATTCTTGGAAAATAGGACTAAAGGTCTGAAACCTCATCTAGAAAGACTTTGTGGCAAGCAATCATCTATTCTTCTGAAGTCTGTTATCTGAGAGACTTCATGCACAGAGCAAAGTCTGCTGTTTGCCATGCATTTATTTCCTTTAATTCCCTTTATCTCCCATAAACTATCATCACTCCCTCCACTCCCCCTACCCCCAGAATTCCAAGCCCCTATTCCCTCCAGTAGCCAGAAATGCTTTTTACACTTCAACCATCTGGACCTTTGAGTCTTCCATTGAAACAAAACCCCTCTGAAGTTAAAATCTCCAAATTGTTTTAGCCCCCGAAGGTCCTCATACTGAGAATGGAGGCTGAGAGGCAGCCCCCTGACCTTGGTGGGCATCTGAGAAACAGAATGTGACTGTTTCTCAATCTAGCTAAATCTACATATGTACATTTCCAAACTTTAGTTCTACTGTGCCTCCTTTCTTCTTCTTTTTTTCATTCTTTTTAGTTACATATGACAATAGATTCCATTTTGATATAATTATATGAGCATGGAATATATCTTTTTCTACTTAGGAACCCATTCTTGTGGCTATATACAATGGTGAAGTTCACTGTTGTATATTCATATATGTACACAGGAAAGTTATGTCAGATTCATTCCACTGTCTTTCCTTTTCTTACCTCTCCTCCCTTCCCTTCATTCCCCTTTGTCTAATCCACTGAACTTCTATTCTTCTACTCCTCCTCCCCCTTATTGTAGGTTAGCTCCCATATATCAGATAAAACATTCAATCTTTGGTTTTTTGGGATTGGCTTATTTCACTTAGCATGATAGTCTGCAGATCCATCCCTTTACTGATAAATGTCATAAAGTCATTCTTCCATTATGACTGAGTAATACTTCATTGTGTATATATACCACATTTTCTTTATCCATTCGTCTGTTGAAGGACACCTAGGTTGGCTCTATAGCTTAGTTATTGTGAAATATACTGCTATAAACATTTATGTGGCTGCATCACTGTAGTATGCTGATTTTAACTTTTTAGATATACACCAAAGAGTGGGATAGCTGAGTCAAACAGTGGTTCCATTCCTAGTTTTCTGAGAAATCTCTATACTGCTTCTCAGAGTGGTTGCACCAATTCCCAGTCCCATGAGCAATGTATGAGTTTTCCCTTTTCCCCACATCCTCACCAACATTTATTGTTGTTTATATTCTTGATAATTGCCATTCTGACTGGAGTGAGATGAATTCTCAGTGTAGTTTTGATTTGCATTTCTCTAATTGCTAGAGATGTTGAACATTTTTTTCATATATTTGTTGACCATTGGTATTTCTTATTTTGAAAAGTGTCTGTTTAGTTCCTCTGCCTATTTATTGATTGGGTTGTTTGATTCTTTGCTTGTTTGTTTTTGGTGTTAAGTTTTTTAAGTTATTTGTATAGCCTAGAAATTAATGCTCTATCTGAGGTGCATGTGGCAAAGATTTTCTCCCATTCTGTAGGCTCTCTCTTCATGCTCTTCATTGTTTCCTTTGTTGTGAAGCAGTTTTTTAGTGTGATGCCATCCCATTTATTGATTTTTTTATTCTACTTCTTGTATTTTCAGAGTCTTGTTGAAGAAGTTGGTTCCTAAGCCAATGTGATGGAGTATTAGGCCTACATTTTCTTCTAGTAGGTGCAGCATTTCTTGTCTAATGCCTAGGTCTTCAATCAACTTTGAGTTGAGTTTTGTGAAGGGTGAGAGATAGGGGTCTAATTTCATTCTACTGCAAAAGATTTCCAGTTTTCCCAGCATTATTTGTTGAAGAGACCATCTTTTCTACAATGTATTTTTTGGGGGATCTTTGTCTAGTATGAGATAATTGTATTTATGTGGGTTCATCTCTGTGTCTTCTATTCTATTCCATTGGTCTTCACATCTGCTTTGGTGCCAATACTATGCTGGTTTTGTTACTATAGCTCTCATATGGTCTGGTATTATGGTGCCTCCTGCTGCACTCTTCTCACTAAGGATTGCTGTGGTATTCTGGGTCCCTTATTTTTCCTAACTAATTTCATGATTGCTTTTTCTATTTTTATGAAGAATGTCATTGGAATTTTAGTGGGAATTGCATTGAATCTGTGTAGTGCTTTGGTAGTATTGCTATTTTGGTAATACCAATTCTGCCTATCCATGAACCTGGGAGGTCTTTTCATCTTCTAAGTTTTTCAATTTATTTCTTTAGTGTTCTATAGTTTTCATTGTACAGGTCAATCACCTCTTTTGTTAGATTAATTTCCAAGGTTTTTGTGTGTGGGGGGGGATTCTTTTTCTTTTTTCTTTTCTATTTTTTTTTTTTTTTGAGGTTCTTGTGAATGGGATAATTGTTGTAATTTCTCTTTCAGTTGGATTCATTGTTGGAGTATAGGAACACAATTGATTTATGGGTGTTGATTTTGTATCCTGCTATTTTGCTGAATTCATTTATCATTTCTTGAAGTTTTATGCTGAAGTTTTTTTTTTTTTTTTTTTTGATCTTCTAAATATAGGATCATGTCAGCAAACCGATTGTTTGAGCTCTTCTTTTTCTATTCATATTCTTTAATTTCTTTCTTTTTCCTAATTGTTCTGGCTAGAGTTTCAAGGACTATGTGGAATAGAAGGGGAAAAGGTGAAAGTGGGCATCCATACCTTGTTCCTGTTTTAAGAAGGAATGCTTTCAATTTTTTCTGTCTGGAATGATGTTGGCCTTGTGTTTGTCATATATAGCTTTTACAAGTTTCCTTCTATCCTTATTTTTTCTAGCATTTTAAACACAAATGAACGCCGTATTTTGTTAAATACTTTTTCTGCATCTGTTGAGATAATCATGTGGTTCTTGTCTATTTATGTGATGAATTACATTTATTAATCTCCAAATTTAACAGTGATCCATTTCATCTTTTGAATATAGCTCTGAGGTTTACTTTTAAAAGGGACATGTTTTCCTTTTCCTCTTCTCCTTCTCCCCAACCCTTACCTGGGAGCAGGAAACAAGATTACCTCGAGTTATCTGTGTTCCACAGGAAGGAGGTGTCTGCCAGAGGATCTCGGAGAACCCTAACGCATCCTCAGAGCACCCTGGGGCCCTCTACCAGAGCACCTGGAATGTGGCCTTTGAAGACGTCCTTCAAAAGCCCTCTGTTTTCCCTGACAGGCAAAATCACAGCCTCTGGGACAAGAGTCCCCTGTGTTTCTTCTTTGCTAGCAAAGCAATAATACAACCTTTTCCTTTTTCTCAAAACCATGTCCTCATTATTACATTGACACTAATCGGCATTGGGGACAAGGACTGAGCTTTCAGCTGCATATACATTGAGGCATCCTTGTGTCCCTAAGATGAATCCTCTTCTTATAAAAACTTTCTGCATCCCTCAGTCCCTGAAAATGGAGATTTGAGAAAGAAAAACTTCTCCTCCATCTTCCTCAAAACTGACTTTGAATAAAACCTATTTTCCATGCAAATCTGCTTTCTGAGCTTTAGTTGAATACTGTGAGCAGTAAGGACTTTCCTGTTATCACTATTTTGTGTGGCTCCCATGCACTTAATACAAATAAACTTCTCCCCGATCATGTATCTATCGTCAGTTTATTTCAGCAGATTCAATTGTGGAAACTCAGAGGGCAGAGGGGAATCCCCTTAGCCTCTACTGTTGCAGCCAGCACCTGCAGAACCCCAGGCAGCAACCACAGAGACCCCCAACCCAGATTCTTGTATTCTTGCTTGACAGAATTTCAAGAAAGACATGAGATTTAGTAAAAGAATTGCAATGATTATCAGAAGAGAAGGAAGATGTAAGAAGGGAAAGGGCCAGGGACATCTTTGAGGGTGAGAATGTATTCTCTCAGAGAGAAGAGTGATAAGGGCCCTCACCAAGTCAGGACTTCCTAAGGTGAGAAGGCTCCCTGTTGGGTTTCAGTTGCCCTTCACTGCTCTTTCCCTGCTCACCAGCTCACAGCTGACTGGCTTCCTAACATCTATTATTTCCTCTTCACCTAAAACAAAGAGAGAAGGGTGTGAAGAGGCATGATGTGCAAGAAATGCATGGTAAAAAGGGAAAGAACTGGTTATGTGGGTTTCATTGAAAGCCTTCTCCATCAAGAAGAGCTTGTTGTCCTTCATAGACATCCTTTTCTCTGGTACAGAAAGGAAGACATCAGTAGAAGTGGAGATTTTCTTTCTAAGTGTAAATGTCCCTTGCAAAAGGTAACTTATTTATACTTTGAGAGATTCTCCTGTGTTTGTTGTTTCTCAGAAAGAAATCAGTTCAGCTGGGCGTGGTGGCACATGCCTGTGATCCCAGCAGTTTGGAAGGTTGAGGCAGGAGAATGGCAAGTTCCTGGGCAATTTAGGGAGACCCTAAACAACTTAGGGAGACCCTTTCTAAAAATAAAAAATAATGACTAAAGATATACTCACTGGAAGAGTGGTTTGTCTAGCATGCAGGAGGCCCTGGGTTCAATCCCTAGTACCACAAGGGGCGGGGGGGCCAGGGGAAGGAAGGAAGAAAGTCTATAAACATTTTTGTTTTTGTGGTAGTGGGGATTAAACACAGGACTTCATGCATGCTAGATGAGTACTCTACTACTGAGTTACATCTCCAGTCCCTCTATAAATGTTTTGATTAAAGGGTTAGCAGATGGTGATTCAAAACAGTAGAAAGAAAATGAATTCAAGAATAATTAGTATAATAGCTTGGTACTGTTACTTTGGATTTCCCAGAATCCACCCTGTTTTGGATAACTGCATATTCATTTCCCTTAGGGAACTATTCTTCCTCTTTTTGTGTGTAATATTGTTGGAAATATCCATCAAGATTTCCAGTTTCCTCTACTGAACCAAAGCAAAGGTCATGAGATTCAAGCAGACTAACTGAATTCCCTCTTGTAGAAAACCAGAATATACAACCCAAAATATGACCCTGAAACTAGATTCTTACCCACAATGAATGAGCATTCTTGCTTCTCTTCATCCTCATCAACTTTTGATGTTGTTCAGTTTTTTTAATTTTAGCCATTCTAATAGGTGTGTAGTCTTATCTCACTACTGTTTCAATTTGCAGTTCTCTAAAGACATATTGAAGAAATCAGCATCCAGTAAATGGAATCAAAATCATTTTAAATGGAAAACACCTGGACAGCAGATATACAAAGAAACACTGCACAAATTTAGTAAAGTTTTCTGAAAATTTAGCTGCCATTAACTCTTCCAGGAATTTTTCAAGGGATTTTCCTATTTTATTTATTTATTTATTTAGGTACCAGAAATTGAACCCAGGAGCACTCTATCACTGAGCCACTTTCCCAGTCCTTTCTACTTTTTATTTTGAGACCAACTCTTGCTAAATTGCTGAGGCTGACTTCAATCTTACATTCCTCCTGCCTCAGTCTCCTGAGTTGCTGGGAATACAGGCATGTGCCATCATTCAGGAGTTTTCCTGTTTTAAAGAAGACTGACCCTTTGCATTCAGAAGAGTATATCTTCCATAAACCCCCATAAAAGGAAACTTCCAGCTAGAGGAAATCAGATTCCCATTGGCACCCAAAGACCCTGAAGTCTGTCCTTTTCATTTTGTTCTATTTTTTTTTTCAGCTTATTCACAAGCCATCTCCTCCCCACCAATGGAATTTAAAATGATATGTTTTCCTCTCAACATAATGATAAGCATCTTTTTATATGCTTATTTATCACCTGTATGTCTTCTTTGGTGAAGCATCTATTATAAATTTTGCCCATTTTTAAAACTTATTAAATTTCTTGTTATTGGAGGGCTGGGGATATAGCTTATTGGTAGAATACTTGCCTCAAATGCACAAGGCCCTGGGTTCAATCCCCATCACCAAAAAAAAAAAAAAAAATCCAGTTATTGGGGCTTCATATTTCTTTATACACATTGTGTAACAGTCACTTATCAGATATATTTAATGCAAATATTCTCTACTTTTTTCTGACTTGTATTTCCATTCTCTTAACAGTGTGTTGTAGAACAGAATTTTTTTTTTATTTTAGTGAAGTCCAGCTTGTCCATTTTTTCTGAACCCTAGATTTTTCTCATATTTTATCTTCTAGGTAATAGATTTAGGTTTATGGACTATTTTGTGTTCATTTTTGTGAAAGATTTTAAATGTAGATCTATAAAATGTATAAGATTTAGAGCTACAAAAAGATTATAAGAAGATTTTCTTTCTTTTATTTTTGCATGTGGGGTCTAGTTGTTCTACTATCATTAGTTGAACTGTCAAAGATCTGTTCACGATTTGAATGATCCATTTCTGGGCACTCTGTTGTATTCTATAAACCTATTTGTTTATTCTTTCACTAATACCTCACCTTCTGCTATAGTCTGGATCTTGGATGCCCCACAAAGACCCATGAGTTTAAGACCTGATCCCTAGCTTGTGACACTGTTGGAAGGTGGTAGAACATTTAAGAGGTAAGAACCGGTAGAAGGAAGTTATGTCATTAGAAGCATACCCTTGAAGGAGCTATTGGGACTGTCCTCTTTCTCTCTTTTGTTTCATAACCACCAGGGGGGTATTTCATTCTGACATACACTCCACCATAATATACCACAGGGTCAAACATACTCTCCACCATAATATGCCACAGGGTCAAAGCAAGAGGGCCAATTGACTAAGAACTAGAAGCTCTGAAACTGTGAGCCCTAATAAAACTTGCCTCTTTCTAAGTTGACTATTTCAGAGTTTTGTCTTGTTTTGTTTTGCTTTCACAGTAACAGACAGCTGACCAACACACTGTCCTAATTACTCTAGCTGTGTAGTATTTTGAAGTTTGATGCTGTTAATTTCTTTTCAGTGTTGTGTTGACCATTCTGGATCTTGGCATTTTCATATAAACTCCAGAAACAGTTTGGTAATATCCATAAGATAACTTTCTGAGATATTAATTAGGATTATGTTTATCCTAATTAATGTTATCTTTGGATCAAGTTGAGAGGAACTGACATCATAAGAATATTGACTCTTCCTATCCATGAATATAGGAGGTCTACATATTTATTTTCTTCTTTGATTTCTTTCATCAGATTTTTATATTTTTTCTCATATCAATCTTTTTATTTTGTTACAGTTAAACCTAAGTATAACTAAGTATATCACTTTTCTTTTTGCAATGTAAATGGTATGCTTTTAATTTCAAATTGTTCATTGCCAGTGCATAATAAAACAATCAATTTTTATACATTAACCTTGTGTCCTGCAATTATCCTCACTGTAGGTAAACCATGAACAGTCTTAATTTCCTGTATGTAAAAATCTACAATTAAAAACATTGAACAAGAGTGTTGTGTAACTACACTCAAAGAAGACTAATCTAGAAGCAATGTGTACAGTGCATTAGAAGGAAACAAGTCTAGAGGCTGGGAATTCATGTAGAAAGATTTTTTGTTTGATTTGGTACTGGGGATTGAACCCAGGGGCACTATTTTAGCCAGTTTTTTCACTGCTATGACTTAAAAAAAAAAAAAACTGACAAGGACTATTAGAGAGGAAAAGTTTATTTTGGTACACATGGTTCAGAAGTCTCAGTTTATAATGGCTGACTTCATACCTTCAGGCATGAGATGAGGCAAAAGAACATCATGGCAGAAGTGTGTGACTGAGGAAAGCAGCTGGAAACATGGCACTGGGAAACAAAGAGAGACTAAGCTCAGATCACTAAATATATGCCACCAAAGGTATGCCCCTATGACCCACCTCCTCCAGTCACACCCTGCCTGCCTACAATCACCACTCAGTTAATCCATATCAGGGGATTAATACACTGATTAGGTTAAGAGTCTCATAACCCAATCTGCTACGAACAAACTACTGTTGGGCATGTAGTCCCACAATTATGCATGAAGACTCTGAGTCCTAAAACTGACAATTTGTTTATTGGGGGAAGCTGGAGAGCCATCAAAACTGCAGACTGCTTTGTTCTTGCACAGCCCAACTTTTATAGGGCAGTGTGAGGTTAAATCTTAACTATGGCATCACATATGGAAAACAACTAACTTGTTTGCTAGTACTAAGAAAACATTTTTCCTGGTGACAAAACAGGATATATGCTCATAAAATGCCAGGAAACATACACTTAAATTACGTAGCAGTAGTTCAGTTGGTGCCTTATTTTTCTCCTTCATCTGGGTCATCGTGCCCACAGGAATTAGCCTAGCATGAGGAGTTATTGATGTCCTGCCACATTCACCATTCTAGTCGCCTTGGCTTTGGCTAATAAACAGGAACTCCACATGCAGACTCTTCAGGGTGCACTCTCAGTGATTTCAGGAGATTGGACTCCAACATCAATCATTTCACCTCTAAACGTTCTTGCAGTGTCTTACACATGAGCTTTTTGGGGACACCTAATTTAAACCATAACAGGCACTTCACCACTGACTAACTTCCCCAGTCCTGTTTTGAAATTTTTTTATTTTGAGACAATCTCTCTAAATTGCCCAGGCTGGTCTTGAACTTGCAATCCTGCCTTAGCCTCCTGAGTTGCTGGTATTACAGGCATATGACAATACAATCAGTCCATGTGGGAAGTTTATTCAAGCCTTTCATGAGACAATGAGCTTCAGAATAAAGGCATTGAAAGGTTATTGAAAATAATACACCTGCAAGACAGCCCCCAAAGAAAAATGGAGAAAAGTGTGGCTCAGAAGGAGGGAGGGGAAACTAGCCAAGGATTAACCTCCCAGCAGATCCTTTCCTGAAAACAATGGGTCCTGGGGAAAAGGGGCCAATACTAAATGCCGGACCCTAAACCTTGACATTCCCCCATGCAAATCAGTCCTACCCTGTAAAACCAAAATCCCCTCTGTTACTAATAGCTATTTTTGCATCCAGAAAATGAGACCGATGGTGCCTGAGTTCACGAATGAATAAAGGCTTCTCTAAATCCGTTGCACTTACAGGCATTATATAGCACCAGTGGAAAGAAAAGGACAGATTTAAAGATAAATAACCTCAATTTGTCCTTCTCCTTCAAGCTTATGGGTTTGTTTGTATCGGTCTTGTCCCTTGCTACCCTCTCTGCCTAACTTCTAATTATTCCTCAAAATTCAATTCAGATGCCTTGTCCTCCACTAATTTCCCCACATCCCCTTTAATGTCCTCCATCACACTGACAATGCTTGCAAGTATCAACTTGTATTGTACTTGAATATATACCTGTCTCTTTTATTAGATCATGAATCCCTGAATCTGAGAGGCCTGGCATCTGACTCAGTAAACATATGCATAAAGAATTAATTTATTCACATCTGTTGTTGGAATTCACAATGTTACCAAGTTTGTGGCAGCTATTATATCAGATTTAGATGGTATATTTTCTCTTAAGAGACTGAAATCAAAGAGCTCCAAAAAACTGAAGCCTCCAATCAAGAAGGAAGCACTAAACCTGCATCAGGAAGTGATCAGTTCCTCAAACCTAGTTTTGAATCATCTTGTTTCTTAAAGCGGGTTTGCTCTTCCTCTATAAACAGTGATAATGACACTATTTTAAAGGCAGATGTGAAAGTCTCTAGTCTCATCTTCATTGCACAGAAGTCTTAGGTTTCTCTTTTCACCAGACAGAGTGTTTCTTCCTCTTTCCCACAAATGCAGCTCTGGCAGTCCTGAAAGAAGAGAAGCAGACACAAGCCTCTGAACCTGGGATTAACCACTGCCTCTGTTCTCATCAGGAACCTCAGCACAAACACCTGGTAAGAGGAGGAACCTCAGGGTTGGGGTGAACATGGCAGTAAACATGGCTGGGAGGTAGTGGTTATAGATGAAGGGTAAACATCTCAGAAGGAAAGATGTAAAAAAACAGATGTCTGACATGCTAGTCATGGAATGCATGAGTGCAAGTCAAAAAGAAGAGTGGGAAAATCTAAGGAAAGGTCTGCTCACCTCTCTGGTTTTCAGAGTCTTCATAGAATTGTGAGATTCTATGTGAGAGAGAAGATTTTTTTAAAAAAAGAGATGAAATCGTAAAAGACAAAACAAAAATCTAAATAATTATGATTAATAGTTACTAATAACTATGCTCTTATTGCTTCTCCTATTACCATGATCTTTGCTCTTCCTACACAGGAAAGATGGTACCAAATCTGAGCTGCTTTCCTCTCCTCCTAATGCTGCTGGGACTATGGAGCACGGTGTGCCCACTTTGTGCTTTACCTAAGAGGCTCACCAAGGCTCACTGGTTTGAAATCCAGCACATACAGCCAAGTCTTCTCCAATGCAACAGGGCAATGGGTGGTGTCAACAATTATACTCAGCACTGTAAACCTGAAAACACCTTCCTGCATGACTCTTTTCGGGATGTCGCTGTTGCCTGCAATTTGCCAAACATCATCTGCAAGAATGGTCGGAACAACTGCCACCAGAGTGCAAAGCCTGTCAACATGACCAACTGCAGACTCACTACCGGGAAGTATCCTCACTGCCGCTACAGTGATACTGCCCAATACAGATTCTTCATTGTTGCCTGTGACCCTCCTCAGAAGAGTGACCCTCCCTATCAGTTGGTTCCTGTACACTTGGATAAGCTCATCTAAGGTTTGGAGCACTTTTCCTCTTCTGCTTTTTCTTTTATTTTGTTGATTTTCTTGTTCCCATGGAAGAGAAGGAAGGTATTGGAAGAATTTGAGTATCTAGGATACCAGACCAGAGTTGAAACAAAAAAAACAAAAAAATAGGTTTCTTTACTGCTTTGGAATTCTGTCTGTTTTGAGAAAAGGCAAATAGGGAAGAGGGCAAAGAAGCATCCAGGCCTCCAGATTTTTAACCTTGGGACTTTTGCCAAACTTTGTAAAACTGTATTCACAACAATAAATCCACTTCCTGCTTCATTCTGATGAGTGTGAAGGTGTTTTTATATCCTTTCAAATCACTGCCTGCCAGGATTCAAAGAACAATTTTGGTCTTAGGTCCCAGGTCACCTTTAAAACCTCCTTGAGGCCTCTTCCCTTATCCCTGTGTCTTTGGAACTTGAGAGCAAGAAACTCTCAAACTGCTCATGGCTTCACACATTTCCCTTGAAGTCATTGTCTATGCTTATTTGGAAGTGGTGCTGATCTCTCAGAGTGAGGTGATGATTTGCATATACATTTTTCTGCAAATTTTATCTTTTCTATTTGTTTTTACATATAATCAGGCAATATTTTAAATATAAAGTATGCATTGTAGCAGGGTAGTAATCCACCAAAGAATCAAGCCCCCTATTATCTTCTGAACGGGGCAAAAAGAAAGCACAGATCAAGGGAAAAAGGCACCAAAATATAAAAATCTTCCTAGGCTTGCCTAAATACCAAAATACCACAGAAACACTGGGTTTGAGAATTGAATCTGAATTTGGAAACTGAAGTGTTGCTGTTAGAAATTTGTCCAGGATTAAGAATTAAGGTCCTAGGTCACATTCATAAATGGACCTTCAGTTCCTCATCAACCTCCAAGTTATATAGTGAACCAAGTATGTTAGAAATGCTTTGTTGTAGGTGTTACCAGCACCTCTGCAGAGCAGATTGCTGCTTGGAGGTGTGAACTGGCTGGGAAAATAAAAAGTCTGAAAGTAATCAATCGTTAAGGAACAAAAGACAATAGGCAGAAAATAGTTTTCGAAGTAGGGGCCTGGTGGGTCTTCCAGTCCTGATAGGAACTGGAACTGAATAAGGAAAAAGATCCAAATTCTTTATTTAGGGGGAAATACATCGAAAGGTTTCAATGTATCAGGCTTCTTGAGGATAAAAGAATAAATATGGGAACAAGCTGCCAGCTAGGGATATTACGCCCACCTCCAGGGGCTGTTTGAATGTAGGGTTATGAGCTAAGGTAAGGTGTCAACTTTAATCTGAGCAATCTGCAACTGGTGGATTCACACCAGGAGTCCTCAGAAAAGTAACCCCCCTGCCTTGTGATGGCTCAAACAAACCCATAATTCATACCTGGCCTCCAACACTTTGTAAAGTAATCAGTGTTTGAGTAGCAGCCAAGACAATACAAATTGAAACGGTCACCCGTTGTGAAGAGATTATCAGGCCAGGGCAACATGGCACCAAAGAAGCTGGATACCCAGTAGGGGAAACCTACAGAGGGATTTATGTCCTCTAACACAGTGGATTTCAGTAGTACTCAACTTTAAGCTGTCTTGAATACACATTTTATAGTGTCCCAGTCTCCAAATAAAGCCCATGAGGGAATGAAGGGAAGGATCTGTGCCCAAGTTAACCAGTATAGGAAAGAAGAATCATTTTAAGGAAGGATCAGATGGCATGTATTGATCTGAGCAGTAATCAAAATGGATTTATGTCCTACATCAGCATTACCTGGAACTTTCTAGAGATTCTTGAAGAAAATAACCTGGTAAAAGATTGAACTTTCCAGAATCAAACAACTCAATTGCTCACACTATAATTTCTTGTTTTTGTTTATTGTACTAGGGATTGAACCCAGGGACACTTTACCACTGAGCCACATTCTCAGCCCTTTTTATATTTTATTTTGAGACAGGGTCTTACTAAATTTCTTACAGCCTGGGCTCATTCTATTTTTAATGTGATTGATTATTTTTCAAAAATTAATGCTGAGAAATGCAAAGCCCTAGATAGCATTCCAAATAAAGAAATATTAAGATTTTCATTTGCTACATATTTTTTAAATGAATAAGATATAAAAATATTTGAGTCCATTCTACTCTTTGCTCCATTTTCTTGCCTCTTAATCTTCGTACATGAAATCATACATTTGGAATGTATCCAGTCCTGTTTTGATGATTTTACTTCATTTTTAACAGTTTCATAAACCAAATAAAGTGCTTCAGTGTGCATTTTAAAAGTAAATCTTTGTACTGGGAATGTAGCTCAATGGTAGAGCACTTGCCTGGGATGTGTGAGGCCCAGGGTTTAATCCCAGTACACAAATACATTTATGCAAATAGTAGCATAAGGTAGAAATCATTCCTTTTCTTGCTTTTTTTTTTAATTTTAAACAATGTTTATTTTAAACATTATGTTATGTTTATTATTATGTTATGTTTATGTTTAGTAGATATGGAAAATGACAAACCAAAAATAGTGAGACCTGGAAGAAGGAAGTGAAAGCAAAGCAATATATTGATAGCACTGATCCTTTCCCAGTGCATTCTTTCCCAGTGATGGAACAATCCCTAGAAAGAAAGCCAAAGCATTGATCCTTCCCAAATAAATCCTTTCCCAGTTGAAAGATTATGGAAAATAATATTCCTACAAGATAGCTCCCCAGGAAAAATGGAGGGGCAGTGTGGTTCAGGAGGAGGGAGGGGAAATTGGCCAAACATTAAATCTCTCCCAGTGCACCCTTTCCCAATAACAATGGGCCCTGAGAGGTAAAAGCAAACTTTCATCCCTTCCCAGGTTCATCCCCAGCATCTCCATCAAAAGCAAACATTTACCCCTTTCCAACCCCAATGCATCTTAAAGGAAAGAGGCAAATACTGAATGCTGGGCCCTGAACTTTGACCTTTCCCCGTCACAAATTAATCCTAAGTGGAGGCACAGCAGATATTGAAACTCTGGGAAACAATAGATCCCAGAGAAAGTAAAACAATGGGCAAGATTCAAGATGGAAGACTAGAGGGAGGCTGTGTTCCTTGTCGCTCCTTAACTAGAGTTTCAAGCAGAGGAAAATTTGTTTCTCTGTGAGGCGGTCTTTGCTACTCATCGATCCTTGTTGTTTACCCCATTTGCCCACCACAATCACCCATGGTCTGCCAGACTATCGACTACTTTTTGAGTGCAGATAGCTCGCTGACTGCTGCCTATCATCTGCCATTTGCCCGTTTGTCTGCCTTTTGCCTGCCCATCGCCTGCCTTTCACCTACCCATCACCTACTGCCTGAGGTCCACCTGTTGATTGTCTGCTGGTAGCCTGCAGACCACTTGCAGACCACCAGCAGATCACCAGCTGCCTGCTGTTGCCTGGAAGCTCAGTCACAGTACCTGCAGGTTTGGTTATACCAGCTTGCCACCATTTGGGGACAAAAGCCAGGACCTACAGGACCCCCGGCCTGATGGACTGCAACCCACATGGACTCGGCACCCATGCCCGCACTGCAGCTCCCCATTTGCCAACATGTTTAGAAGACAATGCAGCCATCTTGGATTATCCTTCTTTATGTGGAGCCAATCCATCTTGAGATGCCTGCTGGAGAATGGAAGCTCATTGTCAGGTACCTTTCATGTATCAGGCTACTGAAGGCTGGGTGGTTTGAATAGTATATGACTGCTATAGTGTAGGTTTTTTTTTCTCCTTCTTGAAAATTTTAAAGTTTTTATTTCTTTATTTTTCTCCCACTCTCTCTACTTTCCTTTTGTTTACCTGTTCCCTCAGAGTCTTTCTCCCTTTTCTCATGCTAATGACCAACTTCTTTTGATTCCATTTTCACTTTTCCTATGATCTTGTACTTCTATATATGCTTTTCTTATCCCATTAACAGTTACATCTTATACCCCTCCCCAAGTCCTTTGTCCACCATTAGAAACAGCAGACCTCATTTCAAATCTATTTGCTATACTGTAGAAAATAATTGAACACATCCTCTCTGTTTATTATGACAATATTGTTAACATCTTCATAGGGGCTATTTGGTTTAGGGCTGCATATTGTATGTACTGGGTGCTGCTAATATTGATCTCCCCCTCATAGAAGAGGCTTTGGAAACCTGCAGGGTCACTATAAGCCTACAGGGGGAAACTGTGATACCTCAGATCTGTACTGCTAGAAGGGAAGATATGTGAACAACATTAAAAAACAAGGGAAGAAAGTGTTCTAAACAAATCAAGGTTCTATATTAATGGAATCCAACGACAGCATGGTAGAAGAAATGTCAGAAAAGGAGTTCAGAACATACTTAATTAAAATGATTCTCAAAGCAAAGAATGAGATAAGAGAGCAAATGCAGGAAATGAATTATCATTCCAATAAACAGTTAAAAGAGCAACTGCAGGAAGCAAAAGATCATGTCAACAAAGACATAGAGATTCTGGAAAAAAAAAAAAAAAAACAGAAATCCTTGAAATGAAGGAAACAATAAACCAAATAAAAAACTCACTAGAAAGCATCACCAACAGACTAGATCACTTGGAAGACAACCTCAGACAATGAAGACAAAATATTTAATCTTAAAAATAAAATTGATCAAGCAGAGAAGATGGTAAGAAATTATGAACAGAACCTCCAAGGGCTATGGGATATCATGAAAAGACCAAATTTAAGAATTACTGGTATTGAGGAAGGCAAAGAGATGCAAACCAAAGGAATGAACAACTTATTCAATGAAATAATATCAGAAAATTTCCCAAACCTGAAGAATGAAATGGAAAATCAACTATAAGAGGCTTACAGAACACCAAATGCTCAAAATTACAACAGATCCACACCAAAGTACATTATAATGAAAATGCCTAACATCCAAAATAAAGATAAAATTTTAAAGGCTGTGAGAGAAAAGCATCAGATTACATATAAGGGGAAAACAATATGGATATCAGCATATTTCTCAGTTCTTACTCTAAAAGGAAGAAAGGAACAACATATTTCCAGCTCTGAAAGAACATGGTTGCCAACCAAGAATCTTATACTCAGCAAAACTAACCTTCAGATTTGAAGACGAAATAAAATCCTTCCATAATAAACAAAAGTTAAAAGAATTTACAAGTAGAAGTCCTGCACTGCACAGAACATTCTCAGCAAAATATTCCATGAGGAGAAAATGAAAAACAACAATGTAGCTCAGCAAAGGGAGGAACCTAAAGGAAAAGTCAATCAAAGGAGAAACCAAGTCAAGTTAAAAACCAAAAATAAGGGCTGGGAATGTAGCTCAGTTGGTAGAGTGCAAGCACAAGTACCTTGCAAGCACAAGGCCGTGGGTTCAATCCCCAGCACCACAAAAAAATAAAAATTAAAAAATAAGCCAAAATAACCAGGAATGCAAATCATATCTCAATAATAATCCTGAATGTTAATGGCCTAAACTCATCAATCAAAAGATTGGAATTGATAGAAGATTGGATTAAAAAGAAAGAACCAACAATATGCTTCCTTCAAGAGATTTATCTCATAAAAAAAGACACCCCCAGACTAAAGGTGAAATGGGAAAAAACATACCACACACATGAACTCAGTAAAAAAGCAGGGATTTCCATCCTTATTTCAGATAAAGTGGACTTCAAGTCAAAGTTAGTCAGAAGGGATAAAGAAGGACATTTCATACTGTTTAAGGGAATCATAAATCAGTAAGACATAACAATCATAAATATTTATGCCCCAAACAACAGCACATCCATGTACATCAAAAAAATCCTTCTCAATTCTAGGAATCAAATAAACCATAGCACAATAATTCTGGGTGACTTTAACACACCACTGTCAGAATGCATGAGAAAATTCTTTCCCCTCCAGAGTCCTACCAATACAGTATGTTAGCTAACTTTGGATTTTTGCCAATGGAGAGAGAGAAAATGGTCTTTCATCCACAGTTTTAATTTACATTTCTCTTTTTTAATGAGTGCAGTTAACTGTCTTGTTGTTTATTAATAGCAAATTTTATTCCCTTTTTCTATGTTTCAAAAGTGTTATGACTTTGTCAATTTACATGTTAGGAAGGATAGCTCTTTTTGATATGAGCTGTTAATATCTCCCTTAGTTGTCTTTTTTTTTTTAATGATTGTTTATGATGCTTCTTTCAATAAAAAATTGATTTTTTTATAAAAAAAAGCATTTTATTTTTATTTGTCTTTATTGTTTTTAGGTATACATGAAAATAGAATGTATTTTGACATATTATACATACATGGAGTATAACTTCCCATTCTTGTGGTTGCACATGATATGGAGGTATATGAACATAGGAAAGTTATGTCCCATTTATTCTACTGTCTTTCCTATTTCCATGCCCCTTAACTTCATTCCCCTTTGTCTAATCCAATGAACTTCTATTCATTCATATTTGTCTTCCTCTTTTTGTGTGTTAGTGTCTGCATATCAGAGTGATATTTGGACTTTGGGTTTTTTGGGATTGGCTTATCTCACTTAGCATGATAGTATCCAGTTACATCCATTTACTGGCAAATGCCATAATTTCATTCTTCTTTATGGCTATACCACATTTTCTTTATCTATTCATCTACCGAAGGACACTAAGGTTGGTTCCATAGCTGAGTTATTGTGAATTTTACTGCTATAAACATTGATGCTTATGTAATGGCTGTGTCACTATAGTATGCTGATTTTAAGTCCTTTGGATATATGCCAGGGAGTGGGATAACTAGGTCAAATGGTGGTTCCATTCCAAGTTTCTGAGGAATCTCCCTCCATCTTTAGAAAGTATTTTTAAAAGTATTGTCTCAGCCAGGTGCAGTGGCTTGGGAGACTGAGGTAAGAGGATCACAAGTTCAAAGTTAGCCTCAGCAAAAGCAAGATGCTAAGCAACTCAGTGAACCCTGTCTCTAAATAAAACAATATAAAATAGGGTTGGGGATGTGGCTTAGTGGTCAAGTTCTCCTGAGTTCAATCCCTGGTACAAAAAATAAAAAGTAATGCCTCAATAATTTTTAAAATTTTTGTAGGTTTTTCATTTCTTGAGTCATTTAATTATTTTCCCAGAAGAAGCTCCCCTTTGCCTAAATCAGTGATTCTTAAAGTACAGTGTTCAGATCAGCAGCCATCAGTATCACCTGGGATCTTGTTGGAAATGAGAATTTAGGATATACCATCTTAGACCTAATGAGTCAGGTTTTATCTATATGAACTCTGTAGATGATTGGAATACTGAAGTTCTAGATCTTCAAACTTATTATATTAAATTGTATACATTTACCTATGCTTTAAAAATGATGTAAGTCAGACTTCCCCAAGCAACCCGGCTCCCTCCGGTGGGAAATGCCTTTCTAGGCTAGCTTCTTGGAGCATACCGCCCAGTGAGAGTCTTTCTACACAGAGCCAGCCACAAGTCCCCAAGCCAGTGGACACCTCTGACTCACAAGCAGCCTCTGGGACCAGGGCAGGGCAGCCAGAGACCTCTCCAGGCGGCCTTGCCCCCCTCCAGCTGCAGGCTTTTTCCACGGGGCGATCCAAGATGGCGGACTAGAGGGTGACTGCATCTCGTTGCTCCAGAACCCAGGATTCAAGAAGGGGAGGCATTGAGAGACTCAGACTAAAATAGAACCACAGGGTGAGTCTCCCCCACCCGGTGAAGCTCAGATGGGCAGCAGGCCCAGATTCGAGCAGCTTATTAGAGTAGGGCAGGGCAGATAGAGTCTCCCCCAGGCAGCCCTGAGCACTCTGGTGGTGGGCTCCTCCCACAGGGCCAGATTCTCCAGCTTTGTGGAGCAGGCCCCCCAGTGAGAGCCTTTCTGCACAGAACCAGTGCGCGGCCAGCTCCAGCCTGCCCACAGGTTGTTTCAGAGACCAGGACAGGGCAGCCAGGGACTTCCCCAAGCAGCCCGGCTCCCTCTGGCGGGAAGTGCCTTTCAAGGCTAGCTTCTTGGAGCAGACCGCCCAGTGAGAGTCTTTCTACACAGAGCCAGCCACAAGTCCCCGAGCCAGCAGAGACCTCCAACCCGCAAGCAGCCTCTGGGACCAGGGTAGGGCAGCCAGAGACATCTCCAGGTCTCTCTCCCTGGAACCAGTAGTGGGCTAGGGGCAGCGTTCTTCAGAAGAACTGCATTATCAAGTTACTCCAAGACTTCAGGCTACCGAAGGCTGGGAGGTGATACACTGGAAATCTACAGGGACACTATAAGCAAATAGAGGAAATCTGCAATATCACAGAGTCCCACTGACATCTGACCAATATGAGAAAACAAGGGAAGAAAATGTCCCAAACAAACCTAGATACTATATCAATAAAACCCAATGACAGCACAGCAGAAGAAATGTCAGAAAGGGAGTTCAGAATGTACATAATTAAAATAATCAGGGAAGCAAACAAGGAGATGAAAGAGCAAATGCATGCATTGAAGGAGGAGACGAAAGAGCAAATTCAGGCATTAAATGATCACACCAATCAACAGTTAAAAGAGCAAATACGGGAAGCAAAAGATCATTTCAATAAAGAGTTAGAGATACTGAAAAAAAAAAAAAACCAGAAATCCTTGAAATGGAGGAAACAATAAACCAAGTTAAAAACTCCATAGAAAGCACAACCAATAGGATAGAACACCTGGAAGACAGAACCTCAGATATTGAAGACAAAATACTTAATCTTGAAAACAAAGTTGACCAAACAGAAAAGATGGTAAGAAATCATGAACAGAATCTACAAGAATTATGGGATATCATGAAAAGGCCAAATTTAAGAATTATTGGGATTGAGGAAGGCTTACAGAAACAAACCAAAGGAATGAACAATCTATTCAATGAAATAATATCAGAAAATTTCCCAAATCTGAAGAATGAAATGGAAAACCAAGTACAAGAGGCTTATAGGACTCCAAATATACAAAATTACAACAGACCCACACCAAGGCACATTATTATGAAAATACCTAACATACAAAATAAAGACAGAATTTTAAAGGCTGTGAGAGAAAAGAACCAAATTACATTCAGGGGGAAACCAATAAGAATATCAGCAGATATTTCAATCCAGACCCTAAAAGCTAGAAGGACCTGGAACAACATTTACCAAATCATGTCAAAAAACAAAAATGAGTCAAATGACTGGGAATACAAATCATATCACAATAATAACCCTGAATGTTAATGGCCTGAATTCATCAATCAAAAGACATAGACTGGCAGATTGGATTAAAAAGAAAAATCCAACAATATGCTACCTACAAGAGACTCATCTCATAGAAAGAGATACCCATAGATTAAAGGTGAAAGGATGGGAAAAAACATACCATGCACACGGACACAGCAAAAAAGCGGGAGTATCCATCCTCATTTCAGATAATGTGGACTTCAAGCCAAAACTAGTCAGAAGGGATAAAGAAGGACATTACATACTGCTTAAGGGAAGCATAAATCAGCAAGACATAACAATCATAAATATCTATGCCCCAAACATCAGCTCATCCATGTACGTCAAACAAATCTTTCTCAATTCCAGAAATCAAATAGACCACAACACAATACTACTAGGCAATTTTAACACACCTCTCTCACCGCTGGATACATCGTCCGAACAAAAACTGAATAAAGAAACAATAGACCTCAATAACACAATCAACAATTTAGACTTAACCGACTTATATAGAATATACCATCCAACAAAGAACGAATACACTTTCTTCTCAGCAGCACATGGATCCTTCTCTAAAATAGACCATGTTCTATGCCACAAAGCTACTGTTAGCAAATACAAGAAGATAGAGATACTGCCTTGTACTCTAGCAGATCATAATGGATTGAAATTAGAAATAAATGACAGAATAAAAAACAGAAACTTCTCCAACACTTGGAGATTAAATAATACACTATTATATGATGAATGGATAACAGAAGACATCAGGAGGGAAATTAAAAAATTCTTAGAAGTAAACGAGAACAAAGACACATCATATCAAAATCTCTGGGACACTATGAAAGCAGTACTTAGAGGAAGATTTATTTCATGGGGCGCATTCAACAAAAGAAGTAGAAATCAACAAATAAACGACTTAACACTACAGCTCAAAGCCCTAGAAAAAGAAGAGCAGACCAACACCAAAAGCCGTAGAAGACAGGAAATAGTTAAAATCAGAGCCGAAATCAATGAAATTGAAACAAAAGAGACAATCGGAAAAATTAACAAAATAAATAGTTGGTTCTTTGAAAAAATAAACAAAATTGATAAACCCTTAGCCACACTAACAAAGAGAAAGAGGGAGAAAACTCAAATTACTAAAATTCGTAATGAACAAGGAAATATCACAACAGACACGATTGAAATACAAAACATAATTAGAAGCTATTTTGAAAATCTATACTCCAACAAAACAGAAAACCTCAAAGACATCAACAAGTTTCTAGAGACATATGAATTACCTAAACTGAACCAGGAGGACATATACAACTTAAATAAATCAATTTCAAGCAATGAAATAGAAGAGGTCATCAAAAGCCTACCAACAAAGAAAAGTCCAGGACCAGATGGGTTCTCAGCCGAGTTCTACAAAACCTTTAAAGAAGAGCTCATTCCAATACTCCTTAAAGTATTCCATGAAATAGAAGAGGAGGGAACCCTCCCAAACTCATTCTATGAAGCCAATATCACCCTGATACCTAAACCATACAGAGACACATTGAGGAAAGAAAATTTCAGACCAATATCCTTAATGAACATCGACACAAAAATTCTCAACAAAATTTTAGCAAATCACATACAAAATATATTAAAAAGATAGTGCACCACAATCGAGTGGGTTTTATCCCAGGGATGCAAGGTTGGTTCAACATCCGGAAATCAATAAATGTCATTCACCATATCAACAGACTAAAAGTTAAGAATCACATGATTATTTCGATAGATGCAGAAAAAGCATTCGATAAAATACAGCATCCCTTTATGCTCAAAACACTAGAAAAAATTGGGGTAGTGGGAACATTCCTTAACATTGTGAAGGCCATCTACACTAAGCCCATGGCCAATATCATTCTAAATGGTGAAAAACTGAAAGCATTCCCCCTAAAAACTGGAACAAGGCAGGGATGCCCTCTTTCACCACTTCTGTTCAACATTGTTCTTGAGACTCTAGCCAGAGAAATTAGACAAACCAAAGAAATTAAAAGGATACGAATTGGAAAAGAGGAACTCAAACTATCCCTGTTCGCTGATGACATGATTATATATTTAGAGGAACCTGGAAATTCCACCAGAAAACTCTTAGAACTCATAAGTGAATTCAGTAAAGTAGCAGGTTACAAAATCAATGCTCATAAATCCAATGCTTTTTTATACATAAGTGATGAATCTTCAGAAAGAGAACTTAGGAAAACTACCCCATTCACAATAGCCTCGAAAAAAATAAAATACTTGGGAATCAATCTCACAAAAGAGGTGAAAGACCTCTACAATGAGAACTACAGAACACTAAAGAAAGAAATTAAAGAAAACCTTAGAAGATGGAAAGATCTCCCATGTTCATGGATAGGAAGAATTAATATTGTCAAAATGGCCATACTACCAAAAGTGCTATACAGATTCAATGCAATTCCAATTAAAATCCCAATGATGTACCTTACAGAAATAGAGCAAGCAATTATGAAGTTTATCTGGAAGAATAAGAAACCCAGAATAGCTAAAGCAATCCTCAGTAGAAAGAGCAAAGCAGGGGGTATCACAATACCAGATCTTCAACTCTATTACAAAGCAATAGTAACAAAAACGGCATGGTATTGGTACCAAAATAGACAGGTAGATCAATGGTACAGAATAGAGGACATGAACACAAACCCAAATAAATACAATTTTCTCATACTAGACAAAGGTGCCAAAAATATGCAATGGAGAAAAGATAGCCTCTTCAACAAATGGTGCTGGGAAAACTGGAAAACCATATGCAACAGAATGAAACTAAACCCCTATCTCTCACCCTGCACAAAACTCAACTCAAAATGGATCAAGGACCTCGGAATCAGACCAGAGACCCTGCATCTTATAGAAGAAAAAGTAGGTCCAAACCTTCAACTTGTTGGCTTAGGATCAGACTTCCTTAACAGGATTCCCATAGCACAAGAAATAAAAGCAAGAACCAACAACTGGGATAGATTCAAACTAAAAAGCTTTCTCTCAGCAAAGGAAACTATCAGTAATGTGAAGAGAGAGCTACAGAGTGGGAGAATATCTTTGCCAATCATACTTCAGATAGAGCGTTAATTTCCAGAATCTATAAAGAACTCAAAAAACTCTACACCAAGAATACAAATAATCCAATCAATAAATGGGCTAAGGAAATGAACAGACACTTCACAGAAGAAGATGTACAAGCAATCAACAGATATATGAAAAAATGTTCAACATCTCTAGTAATAAGAGAAATGCAAATCAAAACTACCCTAAGATTTCATCTCGTCCCAATTAGAATGGCGATTATCAAGAACATAAGCAACAATAGGTGTTGGCGAGGATGTGGGGAAAAAGGTACACTCATACATTGCTGGTGGGGTTGCAAATTAGTGCAGCCACTCTGGAAAGCAGTATGGAGATTCCTCAGAAAGCTTGGAATGGAACCACCATTTGACCCAGCTATCCCACTCCTTGGCCTATACCCAAAGGACTTAAAATCAGCATACTATAGAGATACAGCCACATCAATGTTCATAGCTGCTCAATTCACCATAGCCACATTGTGGAACCAACCTAGATGCCCTTCAGTTGATGAATGGATAAAGAAACTGTGGCATATATATACAATGGAATATTACTCTGCCTTGAAGAATGATAAAATTATGGCATTTGCAGGCAAATGGATGAAATTGGAGGATATCATGCTAAGTGAGATAAGCCAATCTCAAAAAACTAAAGGACGAATGATCTTGCTGATAAGCGGATGAGGACATATAATGGGGGGTAGGAGGGGTTACGTTATGGTTAGGGTTAGGTTTAGGGTTAGGGATAAGGAGGGTGGTAAGAATGGAGGAAGGAAGGACTATATAGAGGGAAAAGAGGGGTGGGAGGAGTGGGGGGAAGGGGGAAAAAATAACAGAATGAATCAAACAACATTGCCCTATGTAAATTTATGATTTTTAATAAAAAAAATGGAAAAAAAAATGATGTAAGTCTGTCCCACATATTTAATTGTATTCTCTTTCTAATTTATATTTTTTGGTATATTTAATCATTTAGCTTAGTAAGAGTTTATTTTTCTGACTTTTCAAATAATTTAGATTTATTTATCAACTGCTATATTATCTAATGCTACATATGAGAATCATTAATACCAACATTAAATAAACTTTAATTTTTAAAATGAAAAATAAAACAATGGGCAAGATTTGAGTACTCATCCCTCAGGATCTGGAATCTTATCTCCCCAGATAATAATGAGTTTCAACCTTTTTACAGCTACCCTCCTAAGTTTTAACCTCTACAACTAGCCTTGACTGTCAAAACTGCATGTCTGCAGTCTCCAATAAAACTATAAAATCCAGACTCCTTCTGTAACTCAGGGGTTAGCTCCATACCCAGAAAACGGACCCTCCTGTGCCTGATGGATGAACTTCACTACAGAATAAAGGAAAGCTTGCTGATCCGAGGTTTGCTTCCCATCTCCTGCCTCCATCATTTGTGGGTCATGAACCTTTGCCAGTGACAGTCCAAAGGAACCCTGAAGGGAAAGAGATAAGCCCTAAATGCTGACCCCCACACCCTCCATTCTTCTCCAAGTAGAAACATTGTCCAGTAAAAACAAATTTTCAGATTCTCACAAACCTGTTTCCTGAGTGCCCAAACTGACCCTCCCATTTTGCCCAGTAAAATGGACCCCAAATTCCTGAGTGCCCAAGTTGACACACTCATTAATTAAGTCACCTCTCAGTATAACCTATGTAAGCCTAGACCCCTCCTTTGTTCAGTGGTTCATTTTCCACCAGGAGAATGGGTCCATTTCCATGGGTGTAATCCCATTCCTGAGTTAATGGCTGAGATGATGAAGCCAGAATTGAGGACAGGCTGTTAGTGTAGAATAAGGAATCCAGTCGAATAGGGGAATGAAGGCCATCAGAGTCTGGTGAGTTGTTGACCGCCCTGGGAAATTGGAATGTGAGTGTCTCTAGAGTCCTTCGGATCACCAAGGTTACCTGCCTATACAATCCCACTCAAAAGGCTGCAGACAGGGAGTGGCTAATTAACGCCCCCTGGACCCCTACCTACCTGAATCACTCCATTTGGCCCTTCCCCCTGCCCTTATGTGTCTCACTTTTTTGCCATCTCACTGGCATCTCCTGGACCTAGTCAGTTAGGCAGGAAGGAGGAAGATAAGCGGGGAGAGAACAGGAGAACTAAGGAGACTATAAAAGAAGCAGGGTGCTCTCGCTTCTTGGGATATCAGAATCCCAGCCATGGCTCCCTTCTCCCTCCCAGGAGAAGTCTGTGTTACTACCTTTAAATAAAACCTGCTTTATATGCTTGCCTTGGAGTGCTTCTCTGATGTTCAAACTTCAACATTTGAGGAAGCAGAACTTGTCACCTGAGGTTGGCTGTATCAATGATCCATGAAGTTTGAGTCTGCCCCTGTCTTTCTGCACTAACATTTGGATCCCTGGCAGGGAAGGGGAGTAAGATGAAAGTAGCCCCCCCCCAATTCCTCCCCTTCCTCTGCAGTTAAATTAAATGACCTGAGGGACCTGGGAAGTGGCCAGGCACCCCCAAGGATCTCTGAGTTTGGGGAACCCCCAGCCAAAGCTCATGCAGCTACAGCTGAATCCACAGACTAAGTGCTTCCCTCACCTCCCTCCCCATCCTACAGAAAAAGATCCTTCATACCTTCTGAGTCCACTTTGGCCGAACAGCTGCCAGTAAGTGACTTATAACTGACCCCAACCCTGAGCTAGGTTTTCATGGCCTATGCTACATGGACAAAGCAAGGATTTGTATTGAATCCTTTATCAGTGCTGAAGGCTCCCTCTTTCTAACCCCCTTCCCCACCCCTCTTTCCCTCCCCAACCTTCTTTCCCTTGCACACCCAGCAAAACTTGACAGATCAGGGACCTCCTTGCCATTTTTTTTCTGCATCCACTATCAGTCTTCTCATCTCTCTGAAGAGGTAAGACCCCCATTCACCTGGTTTCTACCAAGTAGATATCCCGACCTTTTGGCTAACTGGGACCCCAAGTGCTCCCCAGCACTGAAATTGGGGAAAAGACATTTCCCCAGTCCCCAGTGGGAAAAGTCCTGTCTGGGACTAGCACACCTGTGGCATAAAGAGTGCAGAGTACACTTTACCCTTAGCTGTCACCTCTGTCAAGTCTCCATAAAATATGGGAACTACCTAGTCAGTTCCCAGAGACATCACCTTGGGTTGTCTCTCTACCAATTTTAAGACCCTCTATTCCTACGCTGACCTTGAAATTAAACACCTCATTAGACTCCACCCTCAAATTCGGCCACAATACAAATGAGATAATCGGCACCAATGGCCCAAGTAAGAAACCTCTGATCAAGAAATTCTCCAAAATTAAAAAATTACCTATTACTAGTTGGCAAAATTGTCTGAATATTACAGAATGGCAAGGCCGTCTGAGGTTCCCACCTCTAGGCTTTCTTTTTTCCTTCACTCAATTACCAAATATACCAAGCCTTGTCTCAACTGTGGGCAGCAGGGACTCTGGAAGGTGGACTCTTCCTGGGGGAAAATCCCCTCACAGCAGCCACCAGCACGAGATGCAGTGTGCACCCCAATGGCGGGGGAACAGTCTGGGGGATGGTCTGAGCCCCTTCCCAGCTTTCCACAGGCCCACCACCTAATGGGTGACACCCCTAAGGTCTTTAAACCACCAAGATGCACTCGATACCTAGAGGGGATGCCCCTCCCCGCAGTGCCGCCTGCTTCCCCAGTCTCCTGATACATCCTAGGAGCATGACATAACAGCCTCATTCCTCAAAGGTAATGGGAGATAATGTTTCATAATTTTCTACATCCAAACCTAGCCTGATTACCCACCAGGAAAATAAGGGTTAAAAAGTCCGAGGCAGGTGGACAGGCTGTGCTGAAGCTTGCATTGGAATTGCATTGCAAAGGGTAGACTCAGTAGGAGACAGAAACTAAAGGGAAAAATGTCAGTTTACTTCTCCCTGGCTTCCACACAGAAAAGTCATTTCAGGACTCTCTCTCCCTCTCTCCCTCTCACTCACTCTTTCTCTATTTCTTGCTCTCGCATGCTGCTTTACTGAAATAATTAACGGCCATGTCCTTTTTTCTAGGACCCTTTTTTAAAAAATTATATACATATATATATATATATTTTTTTTTTTTTTTTAAACTCATGATTTTGGTCCAGTGTACCTAGGTTAATGTGGTTTTCTGATCAGATATTTTATCCAACTATAGAGAGTTTTTTACATCTATTTTGTTCAGAGGCCAATTTACAAAGGTTACCTCTCAACCTAATGTTTTAATAAATATCTGTAACATTGCAATGGAGATTCACCTACAAAGCTACAAGGCCTTTGCCTTTGTCTATGTGTGCACAATTGTATATTGTGTTGTATGTCTATATATGTGCATGTGTCCAAATGTCACATACATGATATCAAAATTGGCATATAGCTAATGAGTACTTATGAATTAAATTTTTTTAAAAAGTGGATCCAAATACCTCTACTTCTCATGACTTAAAAGGATCAATTTAGATTGGATGGACAAATGAAGGTAAAGATGGCTTTAAAATTACTAACTCACAAGTTTCTCTGGGTGGTCAAACTAGTAAGATGTCTATTATTAAATGTTTAATATTCATTGTTTACACAAATGGTGTGCCTTTACGCCATGTATAAACAGAGAAACAACATGTATCCCATTTGTTTACAATTAAAAAAAAAAGATTGGAAGGGAATTCTATGGGCAACTTTGTGCCAGTGAAGTAGACACTGTGGATGAAATTAATCAGTTCTTAGAAATAAATTACTGAAACAAACAAACAAAAAAGATTATATAGAGGTACTAGACTGCAGGATGAGTGAAAGCAGAATCAAAAGAAGTTGGTTGTTAGCATGATAAAAAAGAGAAAGACACTCTGAGGAAACAGGTAAACAAAAGGAAAATAGAGTAAGAAAAATACAGAAATAAAAACTTCCAAATATTAAAAAGGAGGATAAAAAAAATCTTACTATAACAGTCATGTACTATTCAAACCTCCCAGTTTTCAGTAGCCTGATGCAGGAGGGTACTTCACAATGAGCTTCCAGTCTCCAACAGGCATCTCAGGAGGGGATTTGCTCCACCTGAAGGGCAGTTTCAAGATGGCTGCACTGGCTTCCAAAGTATTGGCAAATGAGGAGCCACAGCATGGGCACCAACCAGCAGCGGGTGCTGAGTCTACATGGGTATGGGTAGGACAGGAGTTCTGAAAGCAGGGTGTGGCCAGTTGAGCTGGGGGTCCTGAAAGTCCTGGTTGTCGTCCCAAAATGACGGGAACTGTGACAAAGGACTTCTAGGCAACTGTGGACAGCAGGTGATCCACTGGCAGTCTGTGGGTGGTCTGGGGAGCAGTCTATAGGCTACGGGTGGACCTCAGGCGGTGGGTGATAGGTAGGTGAAGGGCAGGTGATGGGCAGGCAAACAGGAAATGATGGATGCTAGGCAGCAGTCAGTAAGCGATCTGCATTCAAAAAGTAGGCAGTATGCTGGCAGAAGGCTGGTGACTGGGTGGACAATTTGGGAAAACAGCAGGGGATTGATGAGTACCAAAGACAGCCTCAGAGAGAAAAGATTTTCCTCTGCTTGAATCCAGAGTTATGGAGTGACAAGGAATGCGGCCTCCCTCTAGTCCACCTTCTTGAATCTTCAAGAGATTAATATTATAACACATAATACTCATCCTCAATTAACCATGAAAATAGGCATTTGTATTACTATCAATATGAGCCCTTCTCAAATTCTTTATTTTCAGGATCCACTGGTGCACCTTGAAAATTATAGAGACCTCAAAGAGATGTGCTCCTCTCTTTCAGAATATAGACATTTGCTATATGAGCATTTAAATGAGGAAGTTTTAAACATTTATTCATTAGAAGCACACATCATTGAAATGAAGTTATTACTTTTCACAATTAGGAAATGTAATAAAATGTAATTTCATTTATAACTAGAACAATAATAAACAAATATGATGTTTCCAAAAACACGTTGGAAAGTAAAAAATAAAATACGTTGAAATAAAAAAAAATATGCATTGTTTCTAGGACTTTTCTTCAATAAGGGAGAAATGACTAGTACTGTTCAATACACTTGTCTGATATCTTGTTTTTATAAGGAAAATTAAGTAAATTAGATTTGACATATATGGGATCAATCAAAATGTGTTTGTTAGAGACATTTGATTAACTTACAAAGTTAAAAGGCTAACTCTTAAATATAACATCAAGTACTTTTTAACTCCTTGAATTCCATAATGTAACATATTTAAATATTATTGGTGTTTTCATAGATTGATAAATTTTTTTAAAAATGGTTTAAAATTGCTTTCTGTCATCACTGAAAACCAGGTTACTAAGAGTTAAAAGTTCCAACAGGTGTAATTCTATATATAGAGGGATCCAAAGTTTCAACCGCATTTCAATTAGAGTACTGTAAATAATATAAAGTATTGCATTTTATTGAAATGGAGTAATTTATCTAAATTTAGAGATTTACAAGCGTTGTTTCAAAGTGTGAATTAAAAAAGGGGGTCAATAACTAAAGAAAATTAAAAGGTTCTAGGTATGAAAATAAATTTATTAGAAGGGAAAGGTGTTTCTGGATAAGAAAGTCTTTGTGTGATGAAATAAACACCATGAGGTTCTAAGTAAGTGACAAGAAAGTCTACATAAATAAAGAGCAAACTTTAACAAATGTATGTGTAACTAGGTTGATTATATGTATGTGGAACAATCAGTTAAAGCTATTTAATGTTTTTCCCTAAGGTCAAATACTAATGTACTGATATAAAAACCAAGGTTTAATCTATATATGAACCAGACAAGAATTTCTTAAAACATTAATTTACTCTAAACATTGTGTCTGTTAAGTTTTATTCTTTAAAGCAACTAGTCTTGAAGGAATTAGGATCTATACAACACTCTTTACACAGCAACAACCACTACTTTCGAGTATTACATTACATTACAGAGTCTAAATTTTCCTTTAAAAACTAAAGTTGATTAATATGAAAACATCAGTATAGCATACTAAATATATTCATGTTTTCCAGCGTACCAGTCTGTAGATTTGAAAGAACGTTTTAACCAAGCTGAAGTTCTCCAAACTTAAGTTGCCTGTAATGCTAATTTTAGACTTATAAGAATAATAAACCTAATGGGGGATTTATTTATATTATTTAATGTTCTATAACTGAACCTAAGCCTTATGTTGTTTTTCACACTGGGGTAAAAATGTAAACGTATTTCTGAAAGATAATGAGATTCTAATCTGTTTAAAAGTTAATATCATGAAACATGAAAGCATGTTGCCAGTTTTCCACATAAGAAGAAAATTAAAAGCTCTCTCAGCCTTTCTTTGATTAATGTTTCACAAATGTAATGTTATATTATGTTAACTAATGTTCATAGAGACTCAAGAAACAATATACACAAACTTTGTAAAATGACATTTAAGAAAGAGACAAATACCAGCTTCAGAGCTAGAGCACTTTGCCTAAAATTTGTCTAGTCCCACTTTACCTGAGATAAAGCTCTGCCTCCCACCTTACTACATGTTAGAATGGCTCCAAAATAGCCTGAACTTCAGCTCACTTAAAGTTGTGTTCAAAAGATTGATTCTTATGATAAAGATTACTGTGATCTCAAACAGAGGGTATAATGTATAACTCAGCCAAAATTCAAGATAGCTATCACACAAGCTGAATATGTTTTTACTCTGTTAATTTCACTTTATATTTTCCTTATAAACTCTATAACTATTGCTTATTAATGTTTTGCAGAGGCACTACTTCAAGGACACACAACCTGGGTCAATTTGAGATAATACTCCATCACATACAGGACAGATAGGATACAAGGCTAATTTCTAGTACTAATGCAGACCCCAATTAAATAAAAGGGATAAATGACTGTAAGGTTATAGGCATTAAAGTTAAAGCCTAATACTCTTACTTTAAGACTGGTGGGACTGGCTTGCTGGATGTTTAAGACCAAGGCTTTCGGATTAAGGTTAAAATAAAAGGGCCAAGGAAACCAATATTTGGCCCTTGCCCTCTGAATCAGCCTGAACCCAGAGAATGAGAGAACTTCTCTAAGGAGCTTTGCAACTCTGGGCCACATGACCTCCCAGGGAGGTCAGGGAGATTAATGACACCACTGAAGAATGGAAAGCCAATCAGTGCACCTGCTGCAAAGAGGAGGGTCACTGGGAAAGGGAGACTCCCTGATCTTCCAAGGGAAGTCACCTCATCAAGGAGACCCTAACCCATCCTAGCAAGTAGGTGGCACTAAAAGAGCTAAGAAGCTGCTCTCAAGTTCCCCATGAGTGTTCCCCATGGGAACTTAGCTGACTCTTAACAGCAGATAGGGACAAGGTCAGTTTGACCAGCTTGGTCTTGAACACGTAGCAAAAACAGTTTTAACCAAAATACAGTCATACCTGGGCATTTTAGAATAAAAACAATAGTACTTTTAAGTATGCTCGTGTCAGTCCCACAGCCCTGATGCCCCCAAACTTCTGAGTTTTTTTCTTTGTGAGGTTTATACTTATCCCTGCCTGCCAAAATTGAACTGGCTTCTATACCTTAATTTTTCTTTCTCATCAAACTGACATTTTACCCCACAGACAAAGTCCACTCACTCCAATAACAGCACACACCAGACATAGGAGAGCCCCCCCCCCAAATTACTCCCTTTTTCATAAGGCTAAAAACATTCACTGGGATTAACACAGGAGCAGTGGTATTAGGAACCAGTATTCACTATAAAAATAGTCAGCACGTGTTATTGTAGATGTCCAACAGGTCACTGATTTGGTACTGACTTTACAAAATTGGATTCCCTGGCACCTGTCATCCTGCAAAACCAGTTGAGGAAGATTGCTATTTCTATGTAAACCAATCAGTAATGGTAAGATATAAGGTTAAATGGCTCCAGGACCACCTGGAATAGGGAAAACAGATCAATTTACTATTCCTGTTAACAGGGTTATCATGTTGATTCTCATAATATGCACAACTATGAGCATGGATAATGGCACAGAGATTTTTGGGGGGCCCAAATTCCATAGCCCACTATTGCTCACCCAGTAACATAATTTGATATTCCCCTTTCAATCTGTCTTAATTCCACCACTTTTCATTGGATCCTTTATTAATTACTGGGTCCACCCAACAGTTTTTGTTTAATTACTCAGGATTGTCCTCCTGATCTCCACTTTGCATTTCTCTCACTAACTCATATTGTTACCACACCAAGCCTCAAACTCGGTTTCATTACGTCCCTAAAAAACAGGATCAAAAGGTCAGGCTTACTTTTCTCATGAGTAGAGGTTCTCCTGCCAGGCAGGAAGTTAATGTTAACTATTAAACAGACCCCTATGCTTTCACCATAATCACAAGGATCCCCCAATACAAATTGTTCAGATGGACTGAATATGTTACACATTATCTACAAAATCTTACTGTTTCAGGAAAACCAGTTATAGATTGCTCAATCTAGAGATAAAGGATGGACATTCTCTCATGGAAATGATTTAACTCATGTTCATAGAACTACCTTCACTTCCAACATAAACAAGTACTGATACAAAAGGGAATTATCACCTCCCATCCTGAGAATGGATTTGGGGCCAATTCAGGACTCCATATGGAAAATAGACTTAACTGAGGAGCCTTTTTGAGTCTATAATGGTAAGTCTTAATATGGGAAATCAAAAACTGGGTTTTTTTTTTTTTTTTTTTTTTTTTTGTCTTAACTGTTCCCTTCTAAAAGAATTCTACCTCACAGCATGTGTATTAAATCTTTATGTTTTATTATCTGGGTCCATCCAAACACAATATAATGCCTCACAAAATATATATTATATTAAATGTGAAAACTGTATGTTGCAGCACTGTATCAATTGAGCCATATGGCAGAACCCAGAACAAACATGATTCTCGAAAGGCCAATAACTACCTGACTTCCTGTAAAACTGAAAGAACTGTGGCAGGAAATATCTTCAGTAGCATTCACGCAAGAGTTGCTAAGACATTTAAAGCATGAGGCTAAATGATTTATTGTGTTAATAGCTAGGCATAATTGCCTCTGCCTCCGTGGCAGCAGTGGCCTTACATGAAGGAGCCCAAACAACACATTACGTTCAGCAATTTCATAAGAACTATACTGAAACCTGGCAAACTCAAGTACATATTGATCAGGAAATTCTGAGTGAGGTCCAACAACTTAAAAACTCTGTTATGTGCCCAGAATAACAAGTACAAGATTTATGGTGGACTCAGAGCGTTCAATGCCATTTTAATATTACTCACTTTTGTGTTACTAGAGTTCCATGTAATGACACTGAGATTCAATGGCAAAGTGTACACAAGCATCTAATGAAACTTCATCTTTTTATAATGTTTCTTTGGGTATGTTAAAATTACAATCTCAGGTCTGGCCATAGTTAATGCCAAAACACCTACTTTTGATAATGAAGGGGTTTGGGGCAGTTTAACTGAAGGAATTTCCTCCCTTAACCCTTTTAGGTACTTTTCTACACGTACAGCTGGATTATTAGCCTTAACTATACTGTTAATCATATTCTTGTTCTTGTTTTGTGTAATTCATTGAGAAAGATGGAAAAGACTAAATCACCAGGAAAATATGGTTCAGAGGTTACTCATGCTTGCTATGCTCCAAAGGAACCAGACTCCTGAAATCATGGAAAGAATACCACAAATCTGATTAGAAAACACCTAATCTTAATTAGAAATAATATAGTCCCCAGCTATATTACATGCCAAAAATCATTTTCCTATTACCAACAATTTAGTTAGTCTCCACCTTTCATGCTAGAATTATTCTCCTAACCCTATTAAGCTAATTAGTTTTCATCCTATATACTATGATTGTCTCCCCTAACCTAAAAAAACAGTTTATCTTCATGTTATTATAATATTTTTTCTTCTTCCTATTTTTAGTTTTAGTTTCTTAATAAAGAGATCGACTCAGTTACAACTGCCGGGAAACACCTCAGAGCATCTCCCCTCCTGCCACTCACTGCCTGATCTTCTGGAGCAACACAAAGATAATTGACATCACTCACAATGGCTTCAGAACTTCCCCCACAATCCACTTCTGCGTGACTCCCATTCTCACTTCCAGGACTCTGAAAGGAAGCTCCCCCTCCCTACATTAACCCTCCCAGCAGGAAACAGCTAGAGATTTTGGCATCCATTTCCCTCCTTCCTTTCAAAGTCTGGAATATTAGATATGGAAAATGACAAATCCAAAAATAGTGAGGCCTGGGAGAAGGGAGAGAAAAACAAAGCCATACCTTGATAGCATTGATCTTTCCCAAGTAAGTCCTTTCCCAGTGACAGTACAAGGGAACCCTGAAGGGAAAGAGATAAGCACGAAATGCTGACCCCACACCCTCCATTCTTCTCCAAGTAAAAATATTGCCCAGTAAAAACAAATTTTCAGATTCTCACAAACCTGTTTCCTGAGTGCCCAAACTGACCCTCCCATTTTGCCCAGTAAAATGGACCCCAAATTCCTGAGTGCCCAAGCTGACACACTCATTAATTAAGTCACCTCTCAGTATAACCTATGTAAGCCTAGACCCCTCCTTTGTTCAGTGGTTCATTTTCCACCAGGAGAATGGGTCCATTTCCATGGATGTAATCCCATTCCTGAATAAAAGGCTGAAATGATCCATGAAGTTTGCATCCACCCAGTCCTTTTGTGCTAACAATGTTCATGTACCATCATTTCTTTATTAATTGTAGAATTTCCAAATTTTCATTCAACCAGCCTCAACTTAAACAACTAATGTAGCAATGAAAATCTTTGCAATGAAAATCTGTAAGCACATGTGGAAATTTTTCACTAAGGTATATCTAGATGTAGAGTTACCAAGCCATACGCATTTTCAATTTCATCAAACACTGCCATGTTTTCTTCAAACTAAGCATAGCACATTGTACTTTCCATGTCCACACCAACAATTTCCATTCTTTCCTTTTTATAGTGTGATGTCAACACTCTTTTAAAAGGTACATCTATGTCCCCTTCCTCTGAGTGTGGACAAGCCTTAGAAACTCACTTTAATAAACAGAATGCTGTGAAAGTGACATTGCCAGACTAGGTCATAGAAGGTGATAGAGCTGTTTCTCTCTCTCTCTCTCTCTCTCTCTCTATCTCTATCTCTATCTCTATCTCTATCTTGGGACACACATTCTTGGGCCAATCTTCATGCTTTGAGAAAATGTATGCACCCTGGCAAGATCTTGTGTAGATATTCCAGTCAACAGCCCTGTGCCAGTCTCAGCCAGCACTAGCTATTCAGCAAGTGAGTGAAAGAACCTTTGAGTATTTTGGGCTCCCAGACTTTGACTCATCCAGTCACAGCCTCAGTCACTGGAGCAGAGACAAGCTTTCCTCACTGTATCCTATCTGAATGTCATAAAAAGTATGTTAACTGCATGGTTAGATTCTCAGTTCCTACCATAATGCTTGACACTAGTAGCTTTCCAAGAAATATTTGAGGGTAAGAGTCAATTGGTGTCTACTCTTTGCTGAGTTATATTCAAAGTGGTTTAAATGACCTGTTTTATTTAATTTACACAAATTGCAATGAGTGTAATCATCTTCATTTTATAAATATCAAATAGCTTCCAAACAATGAAGTGAGTGTGCTGTGAATTGGACCCAGGGGCACTCTATCACTGAGTTATATCACAGCCCTTTTTATTTTTTATTTTGAGACAAGGTCTTGCTAAGTTGCCAACTTGTGATCCTCCTGCCTCAACCTCCTGAGTCACTGGGGTTGCAGGCAAGCACCACCATACCTGATTCCATGTTCATTTTGTAGTGGTTCCCACCTATTCTCTGTCGCATCTCTGATGGATCACCAAAAACTGATATACGGGTATTTAATGTGGTGATTTTGTAACTCCAAAGGGAAATGGAGTGCGGTGTACGTTCTGTGTCTTTATGACAGTAGATAAAGGTAAAACTAAGCAATGAATGGTGTCAGTATACAAAGGATAAAGATTTTCTTTTTGTAACATGGCTCTCTCCTATCCTCCACCTCCCATAAGAGTTTGCCTAGGTCCCTGTCCCCACACCACTCTGACTCAACAGTTGTTTCATATTTTGCCTCAAGAGTAGATTCAAGCTGTTCTTCCTCAGCTGCATCAAGGTGCTTAGTTCTGAGGAACCTAAAGCCACACTGGAGCAAGGTCATTCTGTGAGACCCAATCTCCCAGGCACCATATCCTCTCTCCAAGCTCTCTTCTACTCTCCCTCAATCTGCATGACAATGAGGTGAAGTTCAAGGAGGCTAAGATCAATGTCCTCCTTAGAGCAGTTGGTGTGAATGTTGAACCCTTGGACCTGATTTGTTTGCAAAAGCCCTAGCCAACAGCCACATTGGGAATAGCATCTGCTTTCGGGATCAGTGGACCGACCAAGCAGCAGGTGCTGCACCAGCAGGAACTCCCCCACCCCCACTGCACTCACTGAGGAGAAAGTGGAGACAAAGAAAGAAGAATCAGAGGCATTTGCTGAGAACAAGGGCTTTGGTCTTTTTGTCTAAACCTCTTTTGTAACATGTCCAATAAAAAGTTGAACTTTTAAAAGTAAAAAGTAGGTTCAACTGTGTTTCTTTGGAGATCAATACAGAAGTGCCAACCAAATTACTTTTTCTACCATCTTTCTCCAATACCTTATCCTAGAGAATGTCAAGACCCACTCCTGGGTTCCTATCACTCCCTAAGCCTGGAGGCTGCTCATCTCCAGGAGACACACTCCCTCTCTGCTCCATACATTTCCTTCATTCCTTCTTTCACAAATACTAGATACTCTTTCAACTTAAAAACTTCTATGTTCAGACATTCACTAGACCTAAAAAGGGCAGATTTTCTGGTAGATCTATACATTACTCTATGTTTACTAATAGTAATATATCAAGAATGTCTGAATTGAATTGTGTTCTAACAGTGTAACTGAGAACATAAACAGCTCAGAGCTTAGCTGATGGTGAGGGAAAGGTCACAGTGGAGGAGTGAGGACTACTGGACACTCTAAGGGCATCAGTAAAATTGTATTAGCGCCCACCCTAGCATAATCATCTAACTTTAACCTCATTTCATTTTTAAAGGCACTATCTCCAAATACAGTCACATTTTGAGCAGTTGAGGGTTAGGGTTTCAACATATGAATTTGTGGGAAGCTCAATTTAGCTCACAAGAAAAGATATAAAGAGAAGTATTTGAAAAAACCCCTCCAAGGACTCAAACAGTGTTGTGAGGCATCCATATATTTAAATCTCTGAAACTGCATTTTGGCTACTTTTATGAGTTGAGGGTATAATGGATAACGTTAATCAGTCCCCTGGTCTTATGACAATTGTTCTTTGGAACCCACCAGTGGAGTTGGGTGTTTCCCAGGAAGCTACTACATAGAGAAAAGTACTGAGAAAAGAATTAATGGTTTTATATCTTCCATTTTCTTGAATAACTGAAGAAATTGCAAGAGTACATGGAAACTGTAAAAACTACAAGTGCTAGACATCAAATTGTTCAGCTTAGGTAAAATATTAATGTTTGCAATAGAGTGGTACTACTCTAAAGCCCAGGAATAGAAGATGAAATTCTGTAAGAGTGGAGCTGCATTTCCTGTGAGAAAAAAAAAAAAAAAAAAACTAAAAAAATTTTCTCTTTCTGAGTAAGCTGATTAATTATACATCCTATCAAACCAGATAGCTAATAGAACCAAGAGAACTATGTCCAACTAGGTCATCCTTTCCAATCTCGTTTTCCTGTCCTTTTTTACCTCTGGGTTCTATCCATACTTAATTCCTTGACTCCATGACCATAAATCCCTCAATTTCTTCCTTGCAATCTTCTCTGCTCTCTTCACTGCCTGCCCTATTCTAACCTCAAGGTTCTCCCACTAGTTCAATCTCTAGCTCAGCATGTATCCAACTGGTGGGCCTGAGAGTTAGAAGCATCTCACAGGTCTCTCCAGGGATAGAAGCTGCCTCTGTGGGAAGAGTGGGCAGGGGAAGAGATTTGAGGACTGAAAGTCTAGTAGGGAGGGATGTTCATTTGCTCCAATACCATTTGTTGAAAAGACTACCTTGCCAAAGCCTATAATTCCAGTGACTTGGGAGACTGATGCAGGAGGTTCACAAGTTTGAGGCCAGCCTCAGCAACTTAGCAAGACCCTGTCTCAAAATAAAAAATAAAAAAGACTAGGGATACAGCTTAATGATAAAGCACCTGTGCATTCAATTCCTAGTGCCAGAAAGGAAGATGGAAAAAAGGAAGGAAAAGAGAGGAAATGTTTACAGCAGTTCTCTCATAATCACACAAAATGGAAAGAGATGAGATGTCCTTAAATTGGTAAATAGATAATCAAGCTGTGCAACATCCTAGAATATAAAGAGAAATAAACTATTGATACATTCAACAACATAGATGGATTTCAAAGGAATTATGCTGAATTTAAGAGTTAACAGTCTTGAAAATGTTTACAGTGTGCAATTCTATCTGTGCAACATTTCAAAAAGAAAAAAATACAGTGAAGGAAAACACATCAGTGGTTGCCAGGCAACAGAGGCAGGAGGATGGAATGACTAAAAAGAGACAACAAAGGAGATTTTTGAGGCCAAGTAATTGTTGTGTTCTGATTGTGGTAGTGGTTACCACACATGTTAAAATTCATATACTTGTATACCAGACAGTTTTACTATATGATAATTTTTAAAAATGAAAAAAAGGAAGAGTCAACTTGGAGAAAGAGAACTTGGAGTCATGCATAAAACCACACACTCTCAGAATCAACAGACCTGGTTTTGGTTTTCTTTCTTCTATTCTTGGTTTTACCTCTTTTTTTTTTTTTTTTTTTTTTTTTTTTTTTTTTTTTTGGTACTGGGAATGGAATCCAGGGATGCTTTACCACTAAGCTACATTCTCAGTCTCTTTATTTTTTTAACTTAATTTTTATTTTGAGAAAAGTTCTCACTAAGGCTGAGGCTGGCCTCAAACTTGCAATCCTCCTGCCTCAACCTCCCAAATCACTAGCATTATAGGCATTGGCAAGGTAGTCTTTTCAACAAATGGTGTTGGAGCAAATGAACATCCCTCCCTACCAGACTTTCAGCCCTCAAATCTTCCTTCCCCTGCCCACTCTTCCCACAGAGGCAGCTCTCTATCCCTGGAGATACCTGTGAGATGCTTCTAACTCCCAAGTCCCTGGTATCACAGGCATGCGCTATCATACCTGACCATTGTTTTACTCGTCTTTATGATGAAGATTTTTTCAGTCAGATCACAAAAGGCCATTCCCAGATAGATGTTTCCTGATTCCACAGTTCTACAGACAGAATCACATGTATATCCAGTCACGTGTGCGCGCACACATTCCCATGGAGATTGTGTCCCTATGTTGTACGATCCCAGGTCTCCTGGTTTGGTGGTGTCTGTGGGAGAGGAAGGGGAGGTGTATTAATCAGGGTTCTCTAGAGGAATAGAATCAACAGGAAGTATGATTATAAAAAGGGAATTTATTTGACTGGCTTACATGACCAGAAGCTAGATAGTTCACAATGGCCCTCTGCAGGCTAGAGAGCTGGAAGAAACAGAAGCTGCGCAGTCCAAGAGGCAGAAGTCCCAGAACAAGAAGGATCAACAGTGCTACCCGAGTCTAAGACCAAGACTTCTGAAAACTACCTGGAGAATCACTGGCAGAGTCTTCTTTGGAAGAATGAAGAAGCAAAAGTCTGATATCCTCAGACAATCAAAGCAGCAGTCAAGAACCCTTTCAAGAAGAGCCGAGTTTGCATCTGCATCTGTTTCCTGTTCTTCCCACTTTTATTCCATCCTATTGGGCGGTGCCTCCCATACTTAAGGAGGGTCTCTACTTCAGTTCACTATCACACATGCCAATCATTCCTAGACAGGCCCTCATTGACACATCCAGAAGCCTCTTAATCATAGGCATCTCTTAATCCAAGCAAGTTGACAATTCAAATTAACCCTTACAGGAGGTGAAGAAGAAAGACTGCCTTCCTGATCTGAAGCAAGGCCTAGTCCTTCACTTCTTTAGACATGTCTCCAATAAAGCCAAGGGAATTCCTGATCCCCCTTCTGCACTTTCTCATTGCTGCTCTGATCTCACCTCCACATCAGACTCTCCCTCAGTGAGCTTTGAGCCAAATCAAACTCCCTATGGGCTCTGGGGGACTGGAAAGAACTACAGGCCCTGAGGGAGGTTAGTTGCCAACACTGACTCAGAGGCTATCTAAAGTCGACTGAGGAAAATCTGCTCTGACAGTGTATTTGAAATCTGCTAGAGTGATCAAGTCCTCTAAAGTGGCTTTGTGTTGAGATGAGCACTCTGAACTAAACCTATCTCAATGATGTGACTTTTATAGAAATGACTAATCCTATATAATTAGAAATTCCATACCACTGCCCAACACTGGTAAAAAGTAGGTGGACCCTCAATTGGAAAGTCATAAGCATAAGGGGACTTTGGGATTATCAAGCCTCTCCCCCTGGATTAGGAGTCGTAGTCTAGGGAACTATATGGCCTTGCCTTAGGAGCACAGGGAACTGATAGTAGGGCTAGAATTAAACCAGGGAACCTGGCCTAATTATCCACATCATGCAGACTCAGAAGGTGGAAGGGGAAGGAAACAGACCCTGGGTTTAGGCCCTTCCCAAGTTTGTAGCAAGAAAAAACTAGAGAATGAAATATGGGTGTTATGAGCTTTAAAATACAGGCCCTATGCTTACTAGTACAACAAGCTCTATCCATTCAAATTGACCACTCATTTATTGTTAATTATGAAGACAATCATGGACTAATTAGCATGGGAATCTAATACTGCTCTAAAGAATAAAGTGTATTTTATTTATAACAAGGGAATGGAAGGAAGCTAAATCTGAAGGGAAAAGGCTCTACACTTCCACAAAAGAAACCCCAAATATATCAAAACATATTGAATGATTTGCAGAGGAACTATGCAATTTGTCCCCTAGGAAGCAGTTACTAAGAAACAGTTTTAAGATATTTAGAAGTGTACCTGTGGCTAGTCTTAGCGTTAGGGAGGTACACCTTCATTCTGTACCTTCTATTTAGGACCTCCATCATGAGTCATGCATTATGCATGCATTATGCTTGTGACAAGAGCTGTGTCACCTGTGATACCTCTATGTCACTGAAAGTGGAGGGACAAAACAGCACCAGAGAATGAGGGAGGGATGAACTCCCTTTTATAATAAATCCACTCCATGATATGACATTAATCCATTCATCAGAGCAGAACCCCCATGACCTACTCATCTCCTAAAGGTCCCACCTTTTGACACTGTTGCACTGGGGATTCAGTTTCCAACATGTGTACTTTGGGGGGCACATTCAAATAGCTCCTGTTCACTGAAAATGCAGAATTACAAAAGTTTATTTGGTTTGAAGAATCTTTTGGAAAAATCACACTGTTCTCAGAAGACTTTTTTTTTTTTTTTTTAAGATTCAAGATATTTTATTAGTAGCTACTACAAAGAGTAAGACAGCTCAATTGGATTACCAAGTACAAAATCAACATACAAAAATCAGTAGTTTACATATATTCAAACAATCTTGTGGAAGATTTAATGGAAGAAAAGATTTCCTATATAACAGTAACAAAAAATATATTAATATGTTTGTCAGTAAAAATGTGAGACCTATTAAAAACATAAATTAAAATACCACTGAAGGCAAAAAATAGCCTTTCTGCAAATAAAAGTACCATATTATTGTGTAAATAAATTTGTAAATTTAACAAAATCTCAATGAGAATTTAACAGTTTTAAGCTACATCACCTGATGCTAAATTTGGTGAAAAAAATAAATAGAAGTGGGACCAGCACTAAAACACATGAAGGCATTTTTAAAAACCTAAATAATTTAAGAGTATCATACTGGTCTATTAGCAAAGCAGAATGCCCAGATGTAAGCACACTCAGATACATATAAAAATTGAAAGTATAAAGAGGACATCATCTCAAATCCCTGGGAAAAAGAAGTAGTCAATAAATGTTATAGGGATAAATAAAGTAATATCCCTGCCTTACCTCATATACCATGATAAATTCCATATGTACCAAAGATATTTTTTTAAATAACACAACCATTAAATAATAATAAGAAAACTTGAAAATTTTTTCTTTACAAATCTGGAGTTAGCAAGAACTATCTAACCTTTCATGATTCAAAATTCCCAAGTCATAAATGATTTCACTGATATTTTTTGTCACATAAAAATCAATTTTTTTATGGAAAGAAGCATCATAAACAAGCTTTTTTAAAAAGATAACTAAAGGAGATATTTACAGCTCATATCACAAGGAGCCATCCTTCTGTCATGTAAATTGACAAAATCATAACCCTTTCAAAACAGAAAAGACAATAAAATTTGCTATTAATAAACAACAAGATAGTTAACTTCACTCATTAAAAAAGAGAAATGTAAATTAAAACTGTGGATGAAAGATCGTTTTCTTCCTCTCCATTGGCAAAAATCCAAAGTTAGCTAGCATACTCTATTGGTGGGACGCTGGAAGGAAAAGCATTTTCTCATGCATTCTGACAACAGTGTGTTAAGCCACCCAGAACTCAGAAGACTCTTCTGGCTTCAGGCAGATACCATTATTAACATGTTAGTTCCTCAACTTTAAAATCAATCTACGTTGGTTAGTCTCCTGAAAGTGTGTGTGGGGGGGGTGCTCCTCTATTCATGGAGTGGTAATTGTCTCCCACTGATCAGGGACCTCATTTTTCCATGGACAACTGAGTTATTTCTCTTTGTGGTTGTGCCTGGCCCTCTGCATGATAGGATTCAGTCTCTCCTCCCTGCATCCTCCTGTTCAGGAATTTTCCTGTCCCATGGGTCCCCTGGCTGCACATTCTGTACCTGGATCACCATCTTCACCTATCATTTCATTCCCCAGAAGGAGCCCCCAACTTTCTCTAGCTGGGAAGGTATGGGGAACCTGGAAAGCAGAGTTAGTGAAGGTGTAAATATGTATGTAGCAAAAACCCAAGTGTTCTTAAAAACTCCACTGAAACATTCTCTTAGGACTAAAGGAAAGCAGGAGCTGGAAACCAGGTCGAGATGAATTTAAGAAAAAAAATTGATTAAAGGAAACATATTTAGAAACTTGAAATTTCCTTTTCCTCCCCAATTCTCATTCATAACAATTGAGATTCTCCACTACCCCACTACATGCCGGCAGGTCTCCTTCCTCTTTCAGAGACTTTAGGGCTAAGGGTTCACAAGAAAACCACAGTCACTCCCAACATCTACAAGTGTAGCATAAAACGGAAATGACACAACTGGCGCCTTTAGTTCTATGACCCTGTCTAATGTCAGATGCAACAGTAAATAGAGAAGTAAATGTGATGATTAAGAGAAGACAGAAGCTTAGTCTAGTCCTTTTAATGGCTCTCAGGGACCATTGCCAAGAACCATGAGGGTCAATTCACAGGCCAAGTATACTAGAAATCTGTAGAAGAGGTACCACAGCATTTAGCAAAGTTCATGTCAGTTTCTTCCTCAATTAGACTCCAGAAGCAGAAAGAATAATGCCAGGGAGGCCAGGAACCTGGATTCCAATCCTAGCTGTGCCACTAGCAGTGAGCCATAAACAAATCCCTTAAAAAGTCAGGGTCACGTTAGGTCAGGGATGGCCAGTGTGTAGTATGTACATGACAACTTCTCTCGTGCCTCCAGTAGAGACTGTGGTTCAACTATAGTCCAGTTTAGAATATTTTTCTACAGCATTTCAGTCAGGCACTTCCAATTAGGGTTGGTTCACAAGCTGAAATAATTGTTATCCTTCAACTTCAAGACTTTCAAAGTCCCTTCCATTTCTATAGTTTAAGGTTCTGTCTTTTCAGGTAAGAGAATCATTTTTCTGACTCAGTAATGGCTCTCTCAACAAAAACATAAATGAAAACTTTAGGATGATAATTTCATAGACTCCTCCTCCCCACCCTGAGGTTAAGCAAAGTCTTCCTTCCATCACACTCTCCTTCCTTCTGTGCCAGAGAATTACAATATTTGAGCTTGATCCTCTGTCTGTCACCCAGCATGAGAGTGTCCCAGGCTGTAACTCCCTTTCATTTAAAACAGTCCACACTTACAAGTTTTACACTTGGCATCAAGGAATCTACAAGGAAAGGAATTTTCCCGGGCCACTGAAATCCAAGAGTCAGAAGGGAAGGTATTTAACTACTCTATTTGCTTCTCACCAGTCAGATTTAGTTCTTAGCTCCCGCTGAAAAGTAACCACAGAAACAGTCCCTGGATAAAATACTTCAGAAATCAGGTGGTTTTGCAACTATGTTTTATTGGAAGAAGCAGTGAAGGAGTTAACATGGGGCCACAAACCACTCCTCACCCCCAGAGTCATGCAGGAATAAGACAGCAGAGAGAAGCAACCAAGTGTTGGATGGAAGCCCAAACTGGAGTTATTTCTTTTAGGACAAGGAAGGAAGAAGGGAGAGGCAAGAACCATGAGGTGGTGGGGAGGGGGACATCCCACTGCTCTGTCTTAAGTGGACTCCTCCACAGAAGCATCGAAGTGGACGGGGACATATGGGTTCCCTTCACAGGCCACGATGATGTGTCTCTCTTTCTGGCTGGTCTTGTATGCACAGTTGGGGTACTTGGAGCCGCGTGTCAGGCGGCAGTCTGTGATGTGCATGTTGGATCTGCTCTGGTAGCAGTTGGTCTGCCCATTCTTGCACGAGACATTTTCCTGGGTGCAGACCGCCTGGACATCTACCAGGGACTCATGCACAAAGGTATTCACCGGTTTGCAGTGGCCCTTTGTCATGTTCCGGCGCCTCATCATTTCGTTGCAGTAGGTGGGGCTGATGCCGGAGGAACCGCTGGAGTCCATGTGCTGCCGCTGGAACTTGTTGGCCGCGGATTCCTTGCCCAGGGTAGGCGGGACCCACTCCAGCACCAGCAGCACCAGGACTAACAGTGGGAACAGGACGAGGGACTTCTCTAGAGCCATGGTGGCCTCACTGCCTGAGAGAGCCTACCTGGAAAAGGAGAAAGAGCACGACCTCAGAAAGAGACCCCTAGCTCTCCCCTGCTGCTGTCCTGGTGCAGTTTCCTTCTCAGGTCCCACAGAAAGACATTCCTTTTCCTGAGAGATTCTCCACATGATGAGGCACTCATACACACACACACACACACACACACACACACACACACACACACACACACCTTCTCCAAGTGTGTTTTACTCCCACTCACTAGAGAGAGGCCATCCTTTCCTCTGCATGGTGATCTATGATGCCGCCCCAAATCCTGGCAGTACTGTTTGAATACAATAGTTTCTTTCATCTAAAATACATCTGAAAAATGAAATATGTTTGTACCCCGAGCTCAAGTGGCTCATCAGAAAATCATTTTTTAATAAACCATGAGCCAAATTATATTCCTGCATTATCACGTGACATCCAGGAACATGACTGACAGAGGCTTGTTGTCTTGTAACACAAGGGAAACTCAGTCCTGTGCCTGACACTGGCGTCATAAAGGGATTCCATTGTATTCCAACAAGAGATGCTTACCTCCCCCAACTTGGGGGGGTCCTTCTTTTCCAGCCTAATGTGTTCTTTGCACCTGCCTGCTCCTGCAGTCCCCTCCCCAAACTCCACTGGTCCCCTCTGCCCCAGCTAATATTTGTCTGGCCCAAGTTTTTTGATTGCTAGTGTCAGCCCAAGCATTCTCAGTGCAAGCATCACCCATCTTGGCCCCCTCCTCTCTGACCCTCAAGCAGAAGCATATCCTGAGACCACCTCTTAGGCCACTTACCTGATCTCCAAGTTGGGTTCCCTGATAGAGTGGAAGGCCAGTTTCTGCAATCACCCAGTCCCTGGGCAACCAACCTTATATAGATTGCAAAAGGGTTTGGCTTCCAAGAAAAGTGGGAGGAGCATCTTGGGTCTCGTTCAGATAAAAACAAGGACATTGTGAAGAAAAGCTGAGGAACCACCCAGACCAACCCCTTTCCAGGATTGCTGTGGAGTGAATCTTTGCAAGAGACCCTTTCTACTATGTGAACCTCATCTGTCTGCTGATTCACAATGAGCAACAGAAACAGCCACTATAGCACTGGCACCCAAACCCTGCACACCCCAACAAAGTTCTTGTGACATCCTTGCCTGACATTTTTACCAAATAGTCCTTTTGTTAATAACCTGTTACTGCAGGGCTGGGATGTAGCTCCGTGGCAGAGCACTTGCCTAGCATGTGTGAGACTCTGGGTGCAATTCCAGCAGTTGGAGTTAACAAAGGGCACATAAGATGACCATGGAAGAGGGAAGCCCTCTTGCCCCAGAGTCCTGAAACTACTTTGTCAGAATTCCACATTTCTCAACAGTATCTTTCCTGGGAGGAAAGTGGGACAGAACCAGCTATCTGCTCCCAGTTAGAAGAATTCTAAATCTGGGGAAGAAAGGGAGAGGTTCCTAAAAAGAGAGAAGTCCTCTAGATGAGCTCACCCAGTTCTGGCCACTGCCCACCACTCTCCACCCTGCTCTGGGGCATTGATGATACTTGCCAGTCCATAACCACAAGGACCACTGATCCTGCAGGTGAGAGTTGAGTCCAGTTAGAATTTGTTCATTCATTCCTTAAACAGTGGGTACAGAGATAAACGAGGCTCAGGTCTTGTCAAAAGGTGCCATACGGTATGATCAGTCAGATGAACCCTGATATGGATGGAATAAGGGTGAGCCTGATGCACATAGAAGCCAATATTCTAGCACTGTTTTTTGCAAAAAAAAAAAAAAAAAAAAAACTTTATTGTGCAGTTATCATGCCTCAAGAATCACATATTTCTTCCACATGTTTCTTTCTGGGGGAAGTTAATTGTGTTCTCTGGGGAATTTTGAGCTTGTGACATCAAAAAGTCATTGATCAGATAAGCTGGTTTCTTCTGCATATGTTCATTCTTAAAAAGTAGGTTCCTGAAAAACAACTTAAGCACTTCATTATTCAAGGAATTTTTGTTCAGGTGTATTCAGCCCTTAGCTGATTTCAGTTGCACCAAGACACTGGCAGAGTTGCACAAAAGTGGCCATTCTTTTTTTTTTTTTTCCTTAACACTTCTGAAGCCTTTACAAAAGCTTTAAAAACAAATAATACCCTCTGTTTTGCAAATAATGTTTTGTTTAAAAAGGACCACCCAGTTACAGCATTGTAATATCATGAATAAAGAATGTACAAGGGAAACAAACAAATGTGTCTAACGTTTGAAGATTTGCTAATATTACTGATTGAATTGTAGATAATGCATTATAACCCATAGTCCATCACTTTAGGGTAGAATTAATGATTACCAAAAGGTCTTCCTACACATGTTCTTGTCTGGTCACACACACATTCTGCATGGCTAAATATTTCACAGTTTCTTTTGTCAATATATATAAAATAGACTGCTAAGATATACACAAAAAAAATAAACAAGCATTACACTTCTTAGGTAATTTTATTGGCTATATATATATAGCCAATAATATATATATATAGCCTATATATATACATATTGCATTTTGTTGTTTTGCCCCAGATCTCTCCAGTATTTCTTTGTAGCAACTATGAAAGCACAATTTTTGTCTTTTAATTTGATACAAAATATACCTAAAGACTTGTTATCTTTGGATTTCAGTGAAATTGATTTGTATAATCAACAAATCAAGAGCATCATAAGTATGGTTACAAAATAAAAAGGGTTACCAGTGATGAAATAAAAAGCAGATCAAGGGAAGTGTGCTGTCATAAAACAAGTGTAACCTCGATCTCTTAAATGCCAGTTTCCTGGCAGATACTAAATATCCAATCATAAGGGGTTTTTTTCCCTGAAGAGTGTAAAGCTGGTTTGAAAACTCTTCAGTCACAGAGCAGCCTACATATGCCAATTAGACACCAACAGACACTAGAAGTGCTTGGAAGATTAAACAGTACATACAGAAACAGTAGTTATTAAGCTCCTCAGTAGTTTGTTGTTGTTAGTCTTGCTGAATTGACAATTTGCATAACACCTGTGCAATTATATTCTGTAGGTCCAAAACAAATACTGTAGAAAACTGGCAGATGGTCGTTTTTCTAGCTAAGAGCAAGAAAAATCACAATTTCTGATAAAGCAGAGAATTGGAATCACTCTCTAAAGTGCACAATTGATGATCCACAATCTCAAACAGCTAAAACTCCTGCAGAATGGAAGGGAGAGACACCAAACAGGGAAATAAATTACAGTCAGTGATAGTTAATTTAGGAAAGGGGCCCGTGGACAAGCTCAAGTAGGTGAAGTTTACCAAGTTTCCAAAAGTGGCCATTCTTTAGGCACCTTCCCACTACCAAAATAATTTCAGGAAGTTGGCCAGCAAGATCTCAGAACCACAGATATAAACAGACCCTCTGCAACTCCTATAAAATCTCCTCAACAGCCTCCTTCCTAGGCATCCCTAAACTACAAGAAACCATGTAACTTATTTCTGCATGACAATATAACAAGCCCTCAAAGTTTTAATTCAACTTCATGAGGAACCATCAAAACCACTATTAACCTAAAAGGCTAGTTGTGAGAACAAAGAGTTTATTTCAGCCAAAATGAGGATGGCCATCGGAAAGATCAGAATAAGTTGATCAGAATAAGTGCCCCTAAAATGGTGTCCAAGGGGTCTGGCATTTTATGGATTTTTTTTAAAGGACAAGAAGGAGCCTAGAGAAAACTCGTTGTTATAAGGTTGGGTGTGTGGCTCTGGGTTCAATTCCCAGGACTGGAAAAAGGAAAAAAGAAAAAAAGAAATAAAAGCCTGTTAATTTCTCCTTCTCACATTACTATTTACAGTTTCCATGGTCTGAATCCACCACTCTCCTGCCCCTACCAGAAAAAGGGGAATCTCATGATAGTCTTACCTCAGTTAGGGAACATCCTCTATCCTAATCAGATTTGTTAGCGACTCTGATGAGAACCCTGAACTAATATTATTTGTTGATGGATGGGACCTCAAAATTGAAACCTGAGGTTATTACAGGGAGAAGAAAAGATCTTCTTTTTCTGCCCTCCTATATTTTAAGATTGCTACCCTGCAAATTATACTAACAAAAGACAGGTTAAACAGGAGGTGTACAAATTTTATTTATTAATATTTTTACACAAACATGAAAATCCTCTTAAGAAATGAAGACCAAAGATGCAGTTAACCTGAGAAATTATGTACACTTCAACAAAGAAAACTGGGTTGAAGTGAGAAGACACACTTTCCACTGGGGAGGTTGGGGAATGGGAAGATGACTAGGAAATGCATGGTAGATGGTTGTTTAGTAAGATCTATTATGCAAACTCAAGTTGGTTGCCTTTTTCATCTCTCTATTGATAAAGAGTCTCCTATGAACTAGAAAAAGCAATCATGAAATTAATTTGGAGAAATAGTAGACCCAGAATAGCCAAAGCAATCCATAGCAAGAAGAGTGAAGTAGGGGGCATCAAAATACCAGACCTGAAACTATACTACTGAGCCATAGTAACAAAAATGGCATGATATTGGCACCAAAACAGACACATAGACTATTTGGTACAGAATAGAAGACACAGAGACAAACCTACATAAATACAATTATCTCATATTAGACAAAGGCACCAAAAACATTCAGTGGAGAAAAAAATAGCCTCTTCAACAAATGGTGCTGGGAAAACTGGAAATCCACATGTAGCAAAATGAAATTAAATCCCTATCTCTTACCATGCAATAAATTCAACTCAAAGTGCATCAAGGACTTAGGCATTAGAACAGAGATTCTGTGCCTAACAGAAGAAAAAGCCCAAATCTTCACCATATTGGCTTAGGACCTGACTTCCTTAACAAGACTTGTAAACCACAAGAAATAAAATAAAAAATTGATAAATAGGATGGATTCAAACTAAAAAGTTTCTTCTCAGCAAAGGAATCAATCAATAACATGAAGAGAGAGGTTACAGATTGGGAAAAAATCTTTACCACATGCACCTCAGACAGAGCATTCATCTCCAGGATACATAAAGAACTCAAAAAACTTAGCACCCCCCCAAAAAAATAACCCACTCAATAAATGGGTTAAGGAAATGAACAGACACTTCACAGAAGAAGAAATACAATCAACAAATATATGAAAAAATATTTAACATCTCTAGCAATTAGAGAAATGTAAATCAAAACTACTCTAAGATTTCATCTCAATTCAGTCAGAATGGCAATTATAAAAAATACAAGCAATAATAAATATTGGTGAGGATGTAGGGGAAAGGCACACTCATACATTGCTGGTGGAACTGCAAATTGGTGCAACCATTATGGAAAGCAGTATGGAGATTCCTCAGAAAACTTGGAATGGAACCATCATTAGACCTAACCGTCCCACTCCTTGGTTTACACAAAGGACTTAAAATCAGCATACTGCAGTGACAGTCACATCAATGTTTGTAGCAGCTCAATTCACAATAACCAAACTATGAAACCAACCTAGATGCCCTTCAATAGATGAACGGATAAAGAAAATGTGGTATACATACACATGGAATATTACTCAGATTTAAAGAAGAATGAAATTATGGCACTCACAGATAAATTGATGGAGCTGAAGAATATCATGCTAAGTGAAATAAGCCAATCCCAGAAAAACAAGGGCAGAATATTTTCTCTGATTTGCACATGCTAATTCATGATGAGGGATTGGGGGCTAGGGAAGAATAGAGGTACTTTGGGTCAGACAGAGGAGAGTAAAGGGAGGGGAGGCAATCTGGGAGTAGGAAGGATAGAATGAATCAGACATTATTACCTATGTGTATATGTGATTATACAACTGGTGTGGCTCTACATCATGTACAACTAGAAGAGTGAGAAGTTGTACTCCATTTATGTATGATGTGTCAAAATGCATTCTACTGTCATGTATAACTAATTAGAACAAATTTAAAAAATAAAATAAAATAAAATCTTTATAGCAAAAAACTTAAAAAAAGAAATTCCAAATTAAATATGCTATTTGTGGTGGTTATATCATAAGGATGTTATGATTTTAATCTTTTTCCATATTTATATAAAAAGCAAAATATCTTTAATACTTTATTTGATACCCTCCATATGCTAGTCATGATTAATGTTGGTATGTATAAATTGTTTATTTTGCATATAAGTTCACAGAAGCAATAAGGAATACTTACAAGATTTAGTTACTCAAACATAGCTCTCTCTTAGACAGAAAGTACTATTTGTGGCACTATTGTAATCATCCCTCTTGGCTCATATATACAGTTTTCAAGGCAGAATGTAAGGTCACTTTGAGACATATCCAAAAGGATTAACAAGTGAAAGATGAATTGAAAAATTATTCAATCATTCAGTATTAAAAGTGCCTGATTCAAGCTGTCAGTTGTTTAAGTGTGGGACTTTATGCAATGTAAAATTACTCACATAGGATTTTGATTTTACAAAAGAGAACAACAAAAGGAGAAAAATCAATTGAAAATAATAAAAGGGTTCTTTTGGTACAATGCAAAACAAAAGTCTCCTATCATTAAGTCCTCCTCTTCCTGGTACAGAAAATGGAGACATCATTGCAAATGGAAATTTCCATTATAAATTTAAATTCCTCCTATGAAAGAGCAATATGTGCCCTGTTTTTAGAACTTTTCTTATGTTTGCTGTTTCCCAAAATAATTGACTCATATTATTGAGCCTGCAATATTCTAATCCCCTACATTATCAAGTAGGATGTGCTGCCACTATCCTAGACTCTCCTTCAGAATATAGCCCACTACCTGAGATAAAATCAGCTCAGACTGCAAAATTTGTTGCATTTACACAGCTTATCAACTAGATAAAGACCAGAGAGCCAATATACATATGAAAGCAAGTATGTCTTTGGGGTAGTATATGACCTTGGGATGCTTTGGAAACAAGCATCAGAAATAAACAGCACGTTAAAGAACTTCCAGGTGACCATTCCAAAATGGAGGTACATGCAAAATAGATAATATAGAAGCTTAAGGAAAGGCCCCAGTAGATCATTATGCCAAATGCCACACTGCTTTAACCAAGATTATGATTCTAAATCCTCAAAGGATAAATCTCTGGAGGGATTCAGAAGCCATTATAAAAAATCAACATTTAGTCCCTGATTTTGTAAAAATAGAAGATTTGGTTGTACTCTTCATTCAAATAATCCCCTCAATAGCAGCTGCTTAGTTACACCAGATGATTTCATGTGGTGAAATCATCAATTATTTAAGGGGTTCAGAACACATCGCTCCACCCAGGTGTGGTGGCACACACGTGTAATTCCAGTGACTCAGGAGACAAGCAGGAGGATCGCAAGTGCAAGGGCAGCCTCAACAACTTAGCAAGATGCTATCTCAAAAGATTAAAAGGACTGAGAATATAGCTCAGTGGTAGAGCAAGCACTCTGGGTTTAATTCCCAGTACCAACAAAACAAAACCCATCACCCCAAAACATGCCACTCTAGCATATTAGTTATGTTGAGTTAAAAGCAACTGAAAACCAGCAGATACAAGAAGGTACTGTGACCTTCCTAAAAGGAGATAAAATCCCTACACAAAAGGTATCTCCCTGCATTTGGAGGAAGGAAAACATTTTTCTAACCAGAGACGATGGAAGAACTGATGCTGAGAGAAATCTGTACAAACCAATCTTGTTAAACCAGCCCTATCTTCTTCTCCATGATTAACTGCTCTAGCCCATACCCCTTTGTTTGACTAATCTTTGTCAAACTTAGGGTATGCAGATCCAACTCAAACAACTTCTTTTCCTTCTCCTTCTTCTTCTTGGTGCTGGGGATTGAACCCAACTTCTTGCACATGCTAGGCAAGTGCTCTATCACTAAGCTATACCCACCCTGACCCATGTGCCCCTCAAACTGCTTCTTTGGTCTTCATTTCCTTAAGAAGGCTCTCATGTCATGTAAAACTTACATTAAATAAATTTACATGTTTTTCCTCTTAGTAATTTCTTTTGTTACAAAACAATTGAGTAAGAAATTTTTCCTCCCCTACATTTTTTAAATTTCTCCATGAAATACTCATCATGGAATAGACAAATTGACTACATTCTTAAATCAACATTGGTGGGAAAACTTTGAAAAAACAACGCAGGCTATTTTTTGGTCATGTGTCAACTGTCAAAAATATAATCCTGAAAAAACTGTAAAAGTTGGAGATGTCCAGGAACACTTCTCAAGGACTACCTCCGGATACCTCCCGTCACTTACCCAGCTTCTACCTTTGTGATATTTGAATATGACTTTGGTATTGTATGTATGTGAGTGTGAGTTGAAGAATTTCCTTGCCAAAAAGTTACAGCCCTTACAGTCACTAAAAGGTCACTTAATTTTGCGTTTTCAACCTGGGACGTTCCTGCTTTTATATTAAGTGATCTAGGTACACACTTTAAGGGAACCATTTTGAAAAAATTTTTACTCAAAAACTATGCTATCCTTACAATGCACAATTTTTTGGAAAGGCTGAAAGGACCAATTGCATCCTTAAATTAAAATCAACAAAAACTTTCAGAAACTCTTGAACTCCTTGCCCAAAGGTACTCCTACAATCCTTTATTGTCACATTGACCTTCTTGGGGACTCATAGGTTTATACCCCTGCTTACTGAGGAATGTCTATTCATGGAAGGTCCATGCATTTAATGATTTTACCTCCACATTCTATCCTCCTGCGTGCAGGCATAGCAAAACATTGCAAGGGATATCACATACTATATACTAAGTTCTTTCACCAATAGGTTAAGCCACCTTCCCACATCTTCCTGAACAATTTCTTCATGCTCATTAGAAGGGACCTTGTGAAATGCTGTTAGCAACAAATCTCTAGAGAGATAATCCTTGGGTTCATTATTGACACCAATGAGGCAATTCAGAATTCCACAAATTGGAAGGCCATTCCAATTGTGTCTATGCCATTAGTAACACTTCTTGTGGTACTCAGATCAAGAAAACACTCAAGATTTTTAAAAAGACTATACTTTGCCTTAAAACAACTCTTTGGATCTGTAAGCTTGATTCTCATGATTTATTCCCTTAGCCTGAGTTGGACAATTGAGACTCGTGGTTTTGAAACATCTCAGAATGACTACTAATTTTTCTTAATTTTGTGATAGTGATCATGATGCTGTTCTGTAGCATTTTTAAAATTTCCAGAATTTTAAAAGTTTCTGTGCAGTCATTCTCTCATCACATAATTGACATAAGGATACAAAAAGAAAAGATTAAAAAAAGATCTTGCAAATCAGTCAACTATGAAGATGACTGAACAATTTCCAAGCAGTGAAGATGTGGAATTCCAGTTTTCCCCAAGTAGGTCAACCTCTTAGGAGTAAGGGAATGACCAAAAGGGGGGAACTGAGAGACTAACTATATAAATGGACAATAGTCAGACCATTTATGCAGATAAATCTCTGATCCATAATCTACAAGTCCAAGAAACCAATTCACTATGTACAGCAAGACAACAATCCCTGTAGCAATTGGTCCAAAACAGCTAGGATTTGATTAATAATTGAAAATTTCCCTAATTTTCTCCCCCTTCCCCAACTACCAACAAAGAGAAAGCCAAATTTGAATCCCTAATCAATCACATAGAATGCACTGCTGCTCATTAACCTGCCTACAACTCCCCCACGCTAACAGTCTCCAGTCAGAGAACACCTAGAGCCTTCCCTTTTTCTACTCTGGAGCTCTCCCACCTCCCTGCCTTCCTTTGAGTCTCTGTCAAATGCAAGCGATGATGGATGATGAAGAGTACTTCTTCCTCCACCTTTGACTCTCCCTCCTCTGCAGAAAGCTCAGCCATGACTTGCAACGTCCTCTTCCCTGATTCTTCTGCACTCGGGCTACCTCCTGGCTAAAATTGACCCACCACAAGGAGCAGATGTGGACAATAGGCTGCAGGAGAGAGAGGTGAGTCTGGAAATTGACTCTTCCTCTTTTCTCCCTCTCATTGGCCTCAGACACTAAAAGAATTTGGGCCAGGTAGTTAAAAGTTGATTCTCAGTCACGCGTGAAAAAGTACTTCTGAATCTGAGGGCATTTGGAGACATGTGAAGAGCAAAGAAGCCACTTCAGCAGAGCTGTGCTTTATCTTCAGGTCTCAGTCTCTCCTTCCTGAACTTCTTCCCCTCATCTCTTCCACACATCTGCACACAAGCTCCTACCCCTCCTAGCCCACTAGTGTAGTGTTCTCTCTCTTTCTCTCCTCTCTTCTTCTTCTTAAGAATCCAGAACTACCTAGAATGCAGAACAAAATGTTTCATTTCTGGTTATTATCTCACTCAGTGAAGACGGACTGTTTTCTTTGGAAGAGAGGGAAGCATTTCCTGTCTCCCTGAAATCTCTCTAAGGAGACTATTGATGAGTCTGAATGTGACAGGAAGGGGAGAGGGGGGACATCCAGTTGCAGGCAGGTGAGAAACAAGGAGGTGGAGTCCATTGTGTTCCAGAGGGTGACCAACTACAAAGAGCAAGAAGCACAAGTCTATGCTGGTTATCATTCCTCTTGATTTTTCCTCTAAGACTTCGCACAGCAAGGAGGAAAAGGAAAAGGCTTGACAACAGAGTTCCTAGTTGAGATCAGTCAGGCACAGGCTCTGCTTTCCCAGAGGGTGGCCCTGACTGGCCTGTGAGCCCAGCAGGTGCAGTCAACAATCCAGCTCCAGAACACACAGAACAAGACAGCACCCGCCCTTGGCACCGCCACACCAGGTTTCTGACACTATCAGTTTTCCTCAGTCCCAAGAACAGGACTCATTCTCTGTGTGTCCTTTCCCACCTCTGTACCAACTCAGGGTCTTCTTAAATGGAGAGCAGATACTGCCCAGGGGTCTAAGGAAAGATAGAGTTTTGGTTGTCTGTGGTTCCTGGATTATAGAAGGACCTAGATATCTTACAGCCTAGTAGTTCATCGGTCTCTTGATTTCTTCCATTTTAGAAGAAACTTCCCTGTTTTCCCCCTCCCATATTCTCTCCAGTCCAGGCACAGGTGCCTCTCATCCCTTACCTCTGGGGTAGCTCACTTGCCCCACCTCCCAGACAACTTATCACTCAGATATAAATATTGACCAGGACTCCTATGTGAATGAAAACAGCTGTCAAGAGAAGGTAAGGCAGCTGAGGGACCTGGGAGCCTGGGCCACCTTGTCTTTCTCCCAAGACATAATTAAATCCAGGATTCTGAGAATTCTGGGCAACAAAAGCAACCCATAAAATTATAACACAAACCAGACTCTGGTACAAGGTACAGTAGAGGTGAGCACAAAGGTATAGGAAGCAATATGTGGAAAGGGGTGGGGGTGGAAGGAAATCAGAAAGACTTGAGAGCAAGGATATCACCTGGAGAAGGACTTTCAAGGATAAATACATTGTTATGGGAAAGGCAATTTGAACAGAAGAAAAACTAAAAAGAGAAGCAGAGGCACTGAGCAGAGAACTATGTGCCATGATGAGGCAGCGTAGATACACACACACACACACACACACACACACACACACACACACACACACACAAATGCAGAGAGAGAGAGAAAATTGAGGCCAAAGGAGAAGTGTCTTGAATGTCATGCAAAAGACTTTTAATTTCAGCATATAAAAGATATAGACATTTGTCTCTGAACTCGAGCAATGGAAGGCAACTTCTTCCACTCATCCCACTCTACACACAAAGAGACCAGGGCCAGAGCAGCTCAAGGTCAGACAGCACCTTGTCCACAGAAGTAGAAACCAGCCCAGGGACCTCAACTTCCACAGGCGATATGCTTTTGCCACCTGCCTGGTACTCCATGACAACTACTTCTGGAAGGTGCATTCAAAGAGCTGCATTCCTCATCCTGAAACTGACCTCTTCTAGTTCTGGGTATCTCTTCAGAGTTCTCCCACTAAGGGAATGAGTGCCTTGGTCCTGAAGTGAGAGAATCAGACCATGCACTACAGCATCCACTACACCTTGTCCTATCACTTCCTTGGCATAAACTTCTAGAAGCATTCAGAGAACATGGTATTTTGACAATGTTTAGGTCAATTTTCCTCAATGTAGGTTATAAACATTTCAATTTTAATAGATCAAGAGACCATTTTTTCCTCAGCTAAAAACAGTACATAATGTGTACTGTAAATCCCTGCCTAATCCTTTATCTGTGATTTCACAACATCTTACCCATACTCTATTATACCACTTTCCACATGCGATCAGAATTCTTTCCTCTAAATGTCCTCCATTATACTGTGTGCTTTTGAGAACAGAGACCATGTCTTAGTCATATTTATGTCACCTGATCTCATGCCATGTCCGCAGTAAATCTCCAGTAAATGCATCTTAAAAGAATTAACACCTTATCATAGAAGGCTAGGGAGTCATGGGAGAGACTGGCTAGAAACAGAGTTGTCAGCCTGATGCAGAATCAAAAGGTGACTGCAAGAAATGAACTATGTTTTAAGGAGGAGGAAGGTGTCATGATATTCACAAATAAGAACAAATAAAAAGAAAAAAGAACAAATGAAAAGTCCAATTCTCCAATAAAGGCAATAAAATATGTAGTGGTTACTACTGTTGAAGGGGTGAATTATCAGATGCAGAGAAGTGGTAAAGTAGATACAGCTCAGATAACAGAAAAGGTCAGAGGAAGAGTGAGTTTTTCCCCCAATTCTGCCACTTAAAATCCTCTGAGATTTTCAGTAAACTCCTTTGGAAGCTGTTTAAAAAATTTAAAAAAAAAAAAAAAAAAACCAATACCTGGATTCTACCATCAGAGATTCCAGAAGTAGAAGTCTGGGGTAGATCTGGTAATCATTATTTTTAAATCTCTCTTGGTAATTCATATTGTTCAAATTGAAAAAAAAAAATCTTCACTAATGTGTATTAACTCTCAATATTCTCATTTGCAAATGAAAGAGGGAATAAAGGAATTTATAAAATGAGGATTTTATTTGGGATCTTTAAATTCTCTTAAAACCCCTTTGTTCCCCAATTCTTTTGACCTAAGAGAGAAAAGAAGCAAATTCCCAGATCCATAGAGCTGCCTTGGAGCTGGGTTTGGGGAGACAATCTGACTTAGGTTATATCTCCCCAAGTCCTCCCTCTACTGAGGGAACAGCGAGCTCATATATCAAGTTTGGCCTATCACAGCAGAGCAGGATTCTGAAATTCTTCCCAGCACCACACAAGACACTGTGAGACTAGAAATAAAACCCATCCCACCAATGCTTGGTGAAAGAAAAAAATGAAAACAGGTTTTAGAAACACAAAGACATTGCCTGGTGAGAGCAGACAAGTATAAGTGTTGACAAATATATTTGTATTGTTTCAAGGCTCTTAATGGATATGATTTCTTGAAAATAAACTTTTCTCTTCAGTTGACATATAACTAAAACCATTGCTACTGATTATGAAAAATGAATCTTACACCAAACTATGTACTTCCCACATAGGTCAAATACAGTTGTGAAAACAGAGTGGGTGGTGCTGGGGATGTAGCTCAATAGTAGAGCATTTAAAAGAAACCAAATGGGTAACATACTTTTTTCAAATTAAATTGAAGTTTACCTGTAAATGCAACAGAGTAGATTAGAAGTCAAGGTAAATTATGAGTCAGACAATTAAACATGGCAATAGCTGTAGTTTAGACCAATTTAGTTTTTTCTTTGTTTTTCTCCTTTGGGACACTAGCTTAGTATGGTTTCTGAAATTGTATTCTGGGTAGGGCTGGGTTGTATTAATGATGCTCTGTGTGAGCTTCTCTGAGGTCCTCCCTTTAATAAACATACTACAGGTAGCACTTGATTAACAGATATTATTGACCAGTTCTTTAAAGGAATTGGGGAGTCCCAGGAGTTCATCATCCTCAGAAAAGACAAACTCATCTTAGAGTACTACATTTGGTCCTGATTTGTCTACAAATCTCTCCTCTCGAAATGTATAGTAGGAAGAAGGCTTGTTTTCTCTCTCTCTCTCTCTCTCTCTCTCTCTCTCTCTCTCTCTCTCTCTCTCTCTCTCTCTTACAGTACTTGGGACTAAACCCAGGGGTGCTTTACTGCTGAGCTACATACCCCCAGTCCTTTTCATTATTTATTTAGAGACAGGGTCTTGCTAAATTCCCCAGGATGACTTGAACCTGCAGTCCTCCTGCCTCAGTCTCCTGAGTAGCTAGGATTACAGGCATGCACCACACCTGGCCTATTTAACATTGATCTATCTAGACATACCCTCTTGATGTTAGAAGCAGATAATGACACCAGCAATGTTTATTATTATATGATATTGTTTTGGAAAGCCTCTTCAAATTAATAAGCTATGAAAGGAAATGATGGTTAGAGAATTTGAAAAGGAAGAAACTGTTATATGTTGCCTATAAATGATGAAGTAGGGAAAGAAGAAAACATGGATCAATTTAAAACTTGTAGAATCACAGCAAGTGTTTAAAAATAGTTTGATATAAGTGTGTGTTTTATTACCGTTTTAAAAATAGTTCTATATTTGAAGTGGTTATACATCACCTAGGGAAGAGAATGAACACACATATACACACACAAACTAAATGTGACCTGTGTTATAAAAATAACATTTTATTTGGAAATTGCTGATATTTGAAAGCAAACAAGATAAGCACAGCCAATGAAAATGCCTGCTGACTCAGTGCTGATCATACAACACAGCGTGTACCTTGGTGAATTCATCACACATCATGGACCCCAGGTTGGTTAGTTTGAAGTGTGATTTTGTTTTTAGAAAAATAGAATGTGACTTCAACCAAATTCATAGGTCACCTGATATAACCCAGGATGATAATTTTTAACATGTTAAGGATATTTAAACAGTCACATTTCCTGATGTGCAAATGTCATCATGACCAATGCAACCTAACAAACCAAATCATAATTAGTAGGTTGCTTGGGGAGTATAGAATTAGAGAGAAAGGCGACCATGGAAACATTGAAATGTCTATAGTCATTAAGCAATAATGGAACTCTGACAGGTGAAATTTTGTGTCAAGGTCCAGCATTCAATGGACACTTAGTCAATTCCGCCTTTTGATTTCTTCTTTTTAATGTTTCATTACTGACTATCTTGGCCCTTTTATTCACACATTTTTTATTTACTTTATTTTTTGTAACTCAGGGTTTAAAAACAAATAGTGTACTATAGGAGAGGAAAAATAATTTTTTCTTCATCCCTCATAAGTTCACAGTCAGAACAGACCACCATAACAAAAGACAGATTAAAAAGAGAAAACAAAAAGAAATGTATTAATATATGCATTATATATGTATATAGGAAATACCCAGAGAACAAGTTATTTCTCAAAGAGGTAGCTTTGAATTCCAGCTTACATAGCACCTTAAACAAAGAACAATATATATTTTTTTCCAGTTTTTAAAAGGAAGATTTATTTAACAAATTTCACTTAGTACAATACATCTAAATGGAAATCACAATACAAGGAAATATTTAAATCAAAGCCTCAGAATTTCATACAAATGACATGACCAAACTCCTGAAGTATTGTTATTACAGCTCAAAATTGTCCCAGATCTTAAAAAAAAATAAAATGAAATAAAAGTGTATACTCACGTGTCTTACAGGATATTAAATCAAAAGCTAGAATTAACAAACATGCCAAATGTTTTCACTTTGAATCGTAGATACAGCTCCTATATTTGAGTTTTACAGAAAAGCATGTTTCTCAACATGCATCTGAAGTTTTCAATATACTGTGGTATAAGAGCAACATTTAACATAAGTGAAACTGCTTTAACCTAAATATGCTTACTTCTTAGGTATACTCCTACAACATAACTAACTTGAGGAAAGCTGAAAGTTGTTTTAACAGTTATGGTCAATACTGAACTTTGTTATTACATCCTAGATGAATGTTTCAGTGTTCAAAATTACTGAGCTTAAAGTTTGAAAACAATCTTGACTTCCACTTTACAGTAAGCATGAATCACAAGCCTGTAATGCAGAACTGTTAAACTTAACTTTTGTTTTCTTAAAAAAGGAGAAAGAAAGGAAGAAATGAAAGAAAACTGACCAAGAGTGATCAAAATCAATTTTATTACCCGTTTACCAATCATACTGGATATACTAGACATCCCTCCCATTCTATTCAGCTCCCATAAATGCACAGCTTTTATTTCTGCAGTAGCTGTTTAGTACTCCTTCTTTACCTAAGCAAGGTTTGACTGATAGTCTCTGGAGTTTTCCTGCAGAACTTGGCCATAACCACTCATACTGCTCTGACCACCATAACCACCTCCATAACCACCACTCAGCTGCTGGCTAGCAGGACCCCATAACTAGATTGGTTGGATAAGCCCATCCCTCCCATCATTTGGCTACCATAAGCATCACCACTTGCCCCTGCTATAGAATTCAAAAAATGTTCTACATAGCTGTGATGATAAGCCCCTCCACTTGTTCCTGCAGTAGAATTCAAAAAGAGCTCCACATATCTGTGTTGCATATTAGCTTTATCTTTTGCCACAGCTGCCACAGCATCTTCATGAGTAGCAAATTCAATGTCTGCCTCACCAGTAACTCTGCCATCTGGTCCAATTTCAATGTCTACTCTCATGGGGTTAAGAGGTGAGGAAAATTGTAAATATCGTTCTCAGTGGCTCTGTAAGGTAACCCCCTCATGTGTACACAATGCCCTGTGGTGCTCTGGAAACTGGACCCACCATCTCCATACCTATGATCAGACATTCCTGAGAAACAGTAATTGAGGTCTCTTCCAAATCTATCAGACCCAAAGCCATACCTGTCATTATAGCCACCATGGTCATCACAGCCTCCATACCCTCCACCATATGCACCCTGCCTCATCCTCTCAAAACGGGCTCCTCTGCCAATGCTATTATACCCTCTGCCAGCTCCTGGCCTGTCATAAGGACCTGGCCGCTGCATAGCCATGAGCTTTCTAGAGGGGTCATAGTGGGTTCAGACTTCAGCTGTGCTACTCTTGAAGATTTCAATGTACCTGTGCCCTATCCTTTCCTTGTGTTTCTTTAAGGCCTTTTCAGCTATCTCCTGTGAAGCAAATTGCCCAAAAGCCTCCCCTGTGCTCCGCCCCTGAAAGTCCACCGGCAGTGTCATCCCATTTGGCACAATTTTCAACCCTGAAAAGAACTGAACAATCTCTTCCTTGCTACAGCCAAATGGGAGTCCTCTAAGCAGGACGAAGCCATCGTTGGCAGTATCAGGACTATTTGGACCTGTACGCTTCAACATCCAATCCATTTCAACACTGTTGGACTTGAATACTTCAACATATCTATGCCCCATGGTTTCTCTGTCCTTCTTCAAAGCCAATTTCTCTTCATCTTCAGATTCAAATTCAACAAATGCTTCACCACTTGGTCTGCCTTCTCTGGTGTAGATGAAACGAATACCTGATGTGCCATTTTGGATTTTGCAATCAGAGAAGAAGCACATCACTTCATCAGCTGAGCAAGACCAGGGTAGGCCCCTGACCTTCACCACGAACCCTTCTCTGTCCTTCGGTGCTCAGCATCATGGTGACTGTTGGGCTCTTGGTGGCAAGCTTGGCTCAATGCAATTTCAATGTGACTCTAACAATACCAGGTAATTTTCCTCCTTCTTCCCTCAAACAGCTATAGCGAGACAGTAGACAATGACCAGAACTACTTCTCAGAACAATATATTTTTAAAGGAGTGACATGACAAAGGAAACGAACTTGAGCCTCTAGCCAAATTGTGGAAAAACAAATAAATGACAACTAAAAGCTATTTAGTAACACTTATTAATGTAGTTTCTTATGGTACCATCTCCAGGACATATAAGATGTTTTCTGTGTTTATCTTTGTCCTCTCTGGTAGGGAGGGGAGGAGGAATACCTTGTGTCTTTCTAAGTTCACATCCTGATTTTACTCAAAAAAAAGGGAGAGTTTTCCTGTATCTGCTGCTTCTCAATATTTTCAGCTCAAAACGATCCTTATGCCAAAGAGGATCTAGTCTCCCACAGGAGATATTTCTCTGATATTCCTATCAAAGATGCAGCACATGAATTTAATCATGAAGAAGCATAAAACCCTAAATCTACAAAAAAAAAAAAAAATTGACCTGTAAGATTCAAAAGTATCAGGAAATGAAAGTCAAGAAAAGACTAAGAAAGGCCGGGTCTATAGCTTAATGTTAAGGTGCTTAGCAGGCACAAGACCCTGGGCTCCATCACCAGCATTGCAAAAGCATAAAACAAAAAATAAAACAAACAAACAAACAAACAAAAACTAAGAAATCACTCCAGACTAAAGGAAAATGAGTAGATATACAACTAAAAGCAACATGTGATTCTAAACTGGAATCTTGTGCTATATAAGACACAACTGCAAACTTGAATATGAGACCTGAGGATTAGATGGTAGTAACATATGGATGGTCATTTCCTGATTTTTTTTTTTTTTTTTTTTTTTTGACCAGGGATTGAACCCAGGGGCTCTTAACCACTGAGCCACATCCCCAGCCTTTTTAAAAAATATTTTATTTAAAGACAGGGTCTCACTGAGTTGCTTAGGGCCTCACTATGTTGCTGAAGCTGACTTTGAACTCGTGATCCTTCTGTCTCAGCCTCCCGAGCTGCTGGAATTACAGGCATGCACTATTGCACCTGGCTTCTTTCCTGATTTTTGATGGCTGTTTCCTAATGTTTCATTTTGCTCAACTAGAGAAAATGCCCTTGTTTGTATGAAATAGATAGTAGTGCATTGAGGTCGGGAGAGGATAATGATACCATCTGTTAGGTCAGAATTTGGGTGACTATATGACAGAGAGCGGAGCAACTGAGGCAAAGTGCAGCGCGCCGCCTGGAGACCAACGGGGCAGGAAAACTCCACTGACCCTTACCTCCACCTGTCACTCAGCAGGACCCCCGCCCATTCCAGCCTATAAAGACCCTGGGCAGCTGGGGCCTCGTGCGATTTTCTCAGGCTCTGTACCCTGACCTGTACCCTGGGGGCTGGGAATTTCACCAGAAATTCCAATAAAGCTTGCTTCAGCCGCTTTCTGTCGGATTTTATTTGGCCACTAGCCTGCCCCGAGCTTATACCATCGGTTATCAGAACAAGTTCTGCTTCCTCAAATGTTGAAGTATAACACCAGAGAAGCACGTCAAAGCAAGCATATGAAGCAGGTTTTATTTAGAGGTAGTAACAGACCTCTCCTAGGAGGGAGAAGGGGGCCATGGCTGGTGTTCTGGTACCCCAAGAAGTGAGAGCACCCTGCATCTTTTATAGATTAGAGTCTCCTTTGTTCTCCTGCTCTCTCCCTGCTTATCTTTCTCCTTCCTGCCTACCTGACTAGGCCCAGGAGATACTAGTGAGATGGTAATAGGTAAGAAGTAGATGGACAGGGGGAAGGGCCAAATGGAGTGATCCAGGCAGGTAGCAGCCCAGGGGGCATAAATTAGCCATTCCCTGCCTGCAGCCTTTTAGGAGGAGGCAGGTAAACATGGTGATCAAAGGGCTCTGGAGACACTGATATTCCATTCTCCCAGGGGCAGTCTCCAACTTCCCAGACTCAGATGGCCTCCATTTCCTTGATTCGACCCAATCACCTATAATTTTGGCTTCAATAATGTATCTGCAATTTGGTTTATGTCTCAATTGGTTCAAGAAAAAGAAAACACTTGGGCTAAAACTCTACTTGCAATTTTTAAGTACACTTGAAATGTTATTTCAAAATGCAAAGGAAATCTTATTTTAAAGTATCTTAGTAGGAAATACATGAAGGATTTCTAAATATGAAGACCAGTTGTAAATTTTCAAATGCAAGCTTGTTGTAAAATATTCAAAAACAGAGACATAAGACTGAGCACAAGAAAGTCTGGGACAAAAGGACATGAATGTTCTTGAGTGATACCCTAAGATACTTGTAAAGACAGGCTGAGAAGACACCTGGGTGCTCTGGCCTCTCAAAAGATGAGGAAGTAAAAGCAAAAGAGATATAGGTGGAGTCAGAAACAATACACTAATCGCAGGAAACACTCAGGTGAGCCTATAAGACTACGATGAACTATTTGGACTTTAAATGGAAGAGATAAACAACAACACAGACTCACATGGAAATCATTTTAGACAAATCCTGCATCCTTCCTTGACAATTTAGAATTAGGAAATTCAGGAATATTTTGTTTTGCTTCAACAAAGCATTCGATAAACTATCTCAATACAGTGGCTACCCTTCTAACTGATTAAACCAGGTCTTATGATGCTGTAATGTGCCACAGATCTGTCTCCACAAACCTGTCTTTTTTTGTGATATTTCCAAATGGATAGAGAAGGTGAAATACCATTACAATAGATGACATAATATATAGAAAGAGTAAATAACGTGGATGATAGAGTCGAGACCCAAAAAGGTCTTACCACACTGAAGCAGTAGATTACATCCAACAAGATAAAAGATAAAATCACACAAGAACAATTTTTTTTTTTTTTTTTTTTTGTCCTTGGAACAGAAAACCAGTTGCATATGTACAGGACTGGTGTTGGGTGGTAATAAGTAGCTTATCAGCAGAACTTTTACTCACTCAGCGTTGAGAGTCTACCCATGTGGGGCTGTGTTAGGCACTGGAAATTCAAGAGCAAGTGCAAGCGTTCCTTCCTTCAGTGACTTTGCTGCCTAGTGAGGGATAAGAACAAGTAAACAGGAAATTATGTTACATGGCAAAGACCACCAGTACCACTCAACTTTGGTGGGATTAGGAAACTTTTCCGAGAGCAAGTCACAACCCAGTGGGGACCCAAAAAGTAGTTGGTGTTATGTAATGTTGAGGGTAAGAGCTTTCCAAGCAGATGCAGTGGCAATGCAATGACCTGTGGATAAGGGAAAGAGAGACTGGCTGGGCTTGTAGAGCCCTGGGGAGCCTTGGGACAGCAACAGGGGTCAGAGGAGCTGGAGAAGGGAGTGGTCAAGGAGAGGGTATCAACTTGAACTTTACCCTGAGGATTGCAGGCTTTTAAACAGAATGTCAGATTTATTGTTTTTAAAGGATCACTGAAGCCATAAGGTAGGGAATGGATTAAAGTGGGGCCAGCCTGGGAACAGGGAGATTATCAAAGAGCCAATTATAGTAAATAACCTAGCAGAAATAATGATGGCCTGAAATAAACAATAGTAATGAAAAGCAGTGGACAGTTGAAGATATGAGAGAGGGAAGATCTACAGAACATGGTGATTGATTGCTTTATGGCAATAGGAGAAGGGAAAAGTAAAACAGAGAATTGCATTGTCCTATGTAGCAATTAATTTGTCATTTGACGCTTTTAATAACACTATTAGATAGATACGATTATTATGTCTACTTTACAGAGGAGCAAATTCAGAGAAGTTAAATAACTTGTCAGAGTTCAGGATAGAAAATAATATATTTGATATTCAAACTTATAAATTAAAATGCAATGGACTGGGCACTAATTTCTAATATTAATTATTAGGCATAAACAAGAAATGATATTTTTAAAATATTAATTCCAGTTTAAAGATATGTAACTGTCCTATTTTCTGAACTTCAAGTCTTTGTGCATAGACATTCATACAGAAAGGATGGTAAAGCAACATTCAACATCTCCCTTTGTTACTAATGTAATGTCCACCAGCCGAGGAGGCACGAAGGTACTTGGCAGTGAAGACTACAGGGATTATGGCTTACTTGACTTATTTACAAAGACTTAAAAGACACAGGAGGGTATTCAGCATAATGAGAAAGACAGACTGCTAAATTTTATGATTGTCTTCAAAGGAATAACAGACTAATAACTGACTTCTCAATAGAGATGTTGTAAGCCAGTAAAAAGTGGGCTATTAAATTTAAAGTACTGAAAGAAAATCATTGCCAACTTAGAAGTATCTAAAAATGTCACTTAAAAATGAAGATCAAGTATGCATTATGAATATGTAATTCATCCCACCATTATGCACAACTATAACGCACCAAAAATACAGAAAAAAATTAAAAAGTTAAAATTCTTCTTTTAAGAAAAGAAGAAAGCCAAGGGCTGAAGATATAGTTCAGTGGTAGAATCCCTGCCAAGTATGTGCCTGTGTTTGCTCTACAGCACGCCAAAAAGAAGGTGGTCAAATAAAACATTTTCAGATAAAAATAAAATAAAACTCTAGTAGAGTTTATAACTAGCAGTCTCTCACTAGAAGAAACTTCAAAGGATGAATTTCAGGCTGAAGAGAAAAGTCATCAGATGGAAATTGGAAATTCAGGAAGGAATGAAAAGAGCAAGATAAATATGTAAGCAAACATTTAAAATTTTTGGTGTTCTAGAACATTAATGTCTTATGAAATTAAAAGCATAAAATTATACAATGTTATTAACAGAATTTGAGTCTTATAAATTCAATCAAGTGTTCAAGAGATGGCTAAATGTATTGATTACTTTTAGACTTTATTTAGTAAGCAATTTCAAATTTCTAGAATAAACAATTAAAAGAATAGGTACACAGTGTATGAATTCCAAGCTAGAAGAGATATTAAATGAAACATGGATCAGGTAGGGTAGTCTAGGTTGTGCTGCAGTAGCAAAGCCTCAAAATTTCAGTGGTTGAAGGTTTAATTCTCATTTCTTGCTACATGTTCATGCTGGTCAAACAAAGGGTTCTGCCACTGGAGTTACTTGGGAACACAAGCTGACTCAGGCCGAATGTTGGCACGCAGTTTCACAGTCACAGAGACAAAGAACAGAACACAACAAACTAGAGACCGGCTCTTTACCCTCCTCCAGAAGGGCCATATGCCACTTCTACTCATTTTGCTGACCAGAGAAAGTCATATGGTCACATCTAAGTACAAGGGACAGAGACTGGGGTCCTTCTAGGTGTCTGAAACAAGAGAACTGATCATTGTGACTAGCCTTCAAACTTTTATAGGGTTATACAAATACACAACTAATCCAAAAGAAAAAAGGAAAAGGAAATACCAAATAAAGGAGATATAAAAAAGACAAAATAAGATGGTAGATATACACTGAGGAAGATGGTGATGAATTACAATAAATGTAAATGGTACAGTTAAAAGGTAAGATTGATGAGTGGGGGAAATCTAACTCTGTGTTTACAAAAAAACTTCAAATTATTCATGAAAACTTGATAATGAAAAGGTAGATAGTAATATACCATAATATTGTAGTATATCCATGTTTCAGAATCCTATAGAGCATAAAAATTAATGAAATATGCCTATTGATAGCAATATGAATGAATTTAATAAGCATAATGTTGAGTTTAGTCATGAAAAATACATAGAAATTTTTTTTAATAATGTATTTTTTTATTGTAAACAAATGGGATACATATTGTTTCTCTGTACATGGTGTAAAGGCATACCATTTGTGTAATCATAAATTTACGTAGAGTAATGTTGTCTGATTCATTCTGTTATTTTTTCCCTTCCCCCCACCCCTCCCACCCCTCTTTTCCCTCTATACAGTCCTTCCTTCCTCCATACTTGCCCCCCTCCCTAACCCTAACTCTAACCCTAACACTAACCGTACCCTCCCCCCATTATATGTCATCATCCACTTATTAGCGTTATCATTCTTCCTTTGACTTTTTGAGATTGGCTTATCTCACTTAGCATGATATCCTCCAATTTCATCCATTTGCCTGCAAATGCCATAATTTTATCATTCTTTATGGCTGAGTAATATTCCATTGTATATATATATATATATACCACAGTTTCTTTATCCATTCATTAATTGAAGGACATCTAGGTTGGTTCCCCAGTCTGGCTATTGTGAATTGAGCAGCTATGAACATTGATGTGGCTGTATCTCTATAGTATGCTGATTTTAAGTCCTTTCGGTATAGGCCAAGGAGTGGGATAGCTGGGTCAAATGGTGGTTCCATTCCAAGTTTTCGAAGGAATCTCCACACTGCTTTCCAGAGTGGCTGCACTAATTTGGAGCCCCACCAGCAATGTATGAGTGTACCTTTCTCCCCACATCCTCGCCAACACCTGTTGTTGCTCGTATTCTTGAAAATCGCCATTCTAATTGGGGTGAGATGGAATCTTAGGGTGGTTTTGATTTGCATTTCTCTTATTACTAGAGATGGTGAACATTTTTCCATATGTTTGTTGATTGCTTGTAGATCTTCTGTGAAGTGTCTATTCATTTCCTTAGCCCATTTGTCGACTGGATTATTTGTATTCTTAGAGTACAGTTTTTTGAGTTCTTTATAGATTCTGGAGATTAACACTCTATCTGAAGTATGATTGGCAAAGATATTCTCCCACTCTGTAGGCTCTTTCTTCGCATTGCTGATAGTTTCCTTTGCTGAGAGAAAGCTTTTAAGTTTGAATCTATCCCAGTTATTGATTCCTGCTTTTATTTCTTGTGCTATGGGAGTCCTGTTAAGGAAGTCTTGTCCTAAGCCAACATGTTGAAGATCTGGACCTACTTTTTCTTCTATAATCTGCAGGGTCTCTGGTCTGATTCCGAGGTCCTTATTCCATTTTGAGTTTAGTTTCGTGCATGGTGAGAGATATGGGTTTAGTTTCATTCTGTTGCATATGGATTCCAATTCTCCCAGCACCATTTGTTGAAGAGGCTATCTTTTCTCCATTGCATATTTTTGGCACCTTTGTCTAGGATGAGAAAATTGTATTTATTTGGGTTTGTGTCCGTGTCCTCTATTCTGTACCATTGATCTACCTTTCTATTTTGATACCAGTACCATGCTGTTTTTGTTACTATTACTTTGTAGTAGAGTTGAAGATCTGGTATTGCAATACCCCCTGTTTCACTCTTCCTGCTAAGGATTGCTTTAGCTATTCTGGGTTTCTTATTCTTCCAGATGAATTTCATAATTACTTGCTCTATGTCTGTAAGGTACGTCATTGGGATTTTAATTGGAATTGCATTGAATTTGTATAGCACTTTAGGTAGTATGGCCATTTTGACAATATTAATTCTTCCTATCCAAGAACATGGAAGATCTTTCCATCTTCTAAGGTGTTCTTTAATTTCTTTCTTTAGTGTTCTGTAGTTCTCATTGTAGAGGTCGTTCACCTCTTTTGTGAGATTGATTCCCAAGTATTTTAGTTTTTTCAAGGCTATTGTGAATGGGATAGTTTTCCTAATTTCTCTTTCTGAAGATTCATCACTTATGTATAAAAATGCATTGGATTTATGAGCATTGATCTTGTAACCTGCTACTTTACTGAATTCACTTATGAGTTCTAAGAGTTTTCTGGTGGAATTTCCAGGTTTCTCTAAATATATAATCATGTCATCAGCGAACAGAGATAGTTTGAGTTCTTCTTTTCCAATTCGTATCCCTTTAATTTCTTTGGTTTGTCTAATTGCTCTGGCTAGAGTCTCAAGAACAATGTTGAATAGAAGTGGTGAAAGAGGGCATCCCTGCCTTGTTCCAGTTTTTAGGGAGAATGCTTTCAGTTTTTCTCCATTTAGAATGATATTAGCCATGGGCTTAGCATAAATGGCCTTTACAATGTTAAGGAATGTTCCCACTATCCCTATTTTTTCTAGTGTTTTGAGCATGAAGGGGTGCTGTGTTTTATCAAATGCTTTTTCTGCATCTATTGAAATAATCATGTTATTCTTGACTTTAAGTCTATTGATATGGTGAATGACATTTATTGATTTCCTGATGTTGAACCAACCTTGCATCCCTGGATGAAACCCACTTGATCATGGTGCACTATCTTTTTAATATGTTTTTGTATGCGATTTGCTAAAATTTTGTTGAGAATTTTCGCGTCGATGTTCATTAAGGATATTGGTCTGAAATTTTCTTTCCTCGATGTGTCTCTGTCTGGTTTAGGCATCAGTGTGATATTGGCTTCATAGAATGAGTTTGGGAGGGTTCCCTCCTCTTCTATTTTATGGAATACTTTGAGAAGTATTGGAATGAGCTCTTCTTTAAAGGTTTTGTAGAACTCGGCTGAGAACCCATCTGGTCCCGGACTTTTCTTTGTTGGTAGGCTTTTGATGACTTCTTCTATTTCAGTACTTGAAATTGGTCTATTTAAATTGTGTATGTCCTCCTCATTCAGTTTAGGCAATTCGTATGTCTCTAGAAATCTGTTGATGTCTTCAAAATTTTCTATTTTGTTGGAGTATAGATTTTCAAAATAGCTTCTAATTATGTTTTGTATTTCAATCCTGTCTGTTGTGATATTTCCTTGTTCATTCCGAATTTTAGTGATTTGGGTTTTCTCTCGTCTTCTCTTTGTTAGTGTGGCTAAAGGTTTATCAATTTTGTTTATTTTTTTGAAGAACCAACTATTTATTTTGTCAATTTTTTGTGTTGTTTCTTTTGTTTCAATTTCATTGATTTCAGCTCTGAGTTTAACTATTTCCTGTCTTCTACTACTTTTGGTGCTGGTCTGTTCTTCTTTTTCTAGGGCTTTGAGCTGTAGTGTTAGGTCGTTTATTTGTTGAGTTTTACTTCTTTTATTAAATGCGCTCCATGAAATAAATTTCCCTCTAAGTACTGCTTTCATAGTGTCCCAGAGATTTTGATATGATGTTTCTTTGTTCTCATTTACCTCTAAGAATTTTTTAATTTCCTTCCTAATATCTTCTGTTATCCATTCATCATATAATAGCATATTGTTTAATCTCCAGATGTTGGAATAGTTTCTGTGTTTTACTCTTTCATTTATTTCTAACTTCAATCCATTATGATCTGATAGAATACAAGGCAGTGTCTCTATCTTCTTGTATTTGCTAACATTAGCTTTGTGGCATAATATATGGTCTATTTTAGAGAAGGATCCATGTGCTGCTGAGAAGAAAGTGTATTCGCTCTTGGTTGGATGGTATATTCTATAAATGTCCGTTAAGTCTAAATTATTGATTGTGTTATTGAGATCTATGGTTTCTTTGTTCAATTCTTGTTTGGAAGATCTGTCGAGTGGTGAGAGAGGCGTGTTAAAATCACCTAGTATTATTGTGTTATGGTCTATTTGGTTTCTGAAATTGAGAAGGATTTGTTTGACATACGTGGATGAGCCACTGTTTGGGGCATAGATGTTTATGATTGTTATATCTTGCTGATTTATGCTTCCCTTAAGCAGTATGAAATGACCTTCTTTATCCCTTCTGACTAACTTTGGCTTGAAGTCCACATTATCGGAAATGAGGATGGATACTCCAGCTTTTTTGCTGAGTCCATGTGCATGGTATGTTTTTCCCCATCCTTTCACCTTTAGTCTATGGGTATCTTTTTCTATGAGGTGAGTCTCTTGTAGGCAACATATTGTTGGATCCTTCTTTTTAATCCAATCTGCCAGTCTATGTCTTTTGATTGATGAATTCAGGCCATTAACATTCAGGGTTATTATTGAGATATGATTTGGTTTCCCGGTCATATGGTTCATTTTTAAATTTTATTTATTTATTTATTTGACACTACTTGGTTCCTCCTTTATTTGACAATTCCTTTAGGATAAATCCTCCCTTTGCTGATTTGCTTCTTTGTTTTTCATCTCTTCCTCATGGAATATTTTGCTGAGAATGTTCTGTAATGCTGGCTTTCTTTTTGTAAATTCTTTTAGCTTTTGTTTATCTTGGAAGGATTTTATTTCATCGTCAAATTTGAAGGTAAGTTTTGCTGGGTATAAGATTCTTGGTTGGCATCCATTTTCTTTCAGGGCTTGAAAAATGTTGTTCCAGGCCCTTGTAGCTTTTAGGGTCTGGATTGAAAAATCTGCTGATATCCGTATTGGTTTCCCCCTGAATGTAATTTGGTTCTTTTCTCTCACAGCCTTTAAAATTCTGTCTTTATTTTGTATGTTAGGTATTTTCATTATAATGTGCCTTGGTGTGGGTCTGTTGTAATTTTGTGTATTTGGAGTCCTATAAGCCTCTTGAACTTGATTTTCCATTTCATTCTTCAGATTTGGGAAATTTTCTGATATTATTTCATGGAATAGATTGTTCATTCCTTTGGTTTGTTTCTCTAGGCCTTCCTCAATTCCAATAATTCTTAAATTTGGCCTTTTCATGATATCCCATAGTTCTTGTAGATTCTGTTCATGATTTCTTACCATCTTCTCTGTTTGTTCAACTTTGTTTTCAAGGTTAAATATTTTGTCTTCAATGTCTGAGGTTCTGTCTTCCAGGTGTTCTATCCTACTGGATATGCTTTCTATGGAGTTCTTAATTTGGTTTATTGTTTCCTTCATGTCAAGGATTTCTGTTTGGTTTTTTTTCAATATCTCTAACTCTTTATTGAAGTGATCTTTTGCTTCCTGTATTTGCTCTTTTAACTGTCGATTGGTGCGATCATTCAATGCCTGCATTTGCTCTTTCATCTCATCATTCAGTGCGTGCATTTGCTCTTTTGTCTCATCGTTTGCTTCTCTGATCATTTTAATTATGTACATTCTGAACTCCTTTTCTGTCATTTCTTCTGCCATGCTGTCATTGGGTTTTATTGATGTAACATCTAGATTTGTTTGCAGCATTTTCTTTCCTTGTTTTCTCATATTGTTCAGGTATCAGTGGACCGCTGAGATATTGCAGATTTCCTCTATTGACTTACAGTTCCTTGAAGATTTCTATATATATCCCCTCTTAGCCTTCAGTAGGCTGAAGTCTTGGAGGAAGTTGATAATGTGGTGCGCCACAAAGAAGCTACCTCTCTAGGAGTGGTGGCCTTCAGGTGGGGTATATTCCCTGCTAGTGGTCAGAGGTGCCTCCACTTGTTGACCAATGGTCGTCTAAAGGGGAACTAGGCTGCAGGCTGAGGCAAGGCTTGTTTGGGCCTGTGTCTCTGGTTTTACCGTCCTTGTGGGGAATCTTCACCCACCAGGGAAGACTCACCGGGTGGGGCGGTCTCGCTGGTCAGTTCCCCTCTTAGAGGTTCCCCTCAATTTACAGCTACCGCCTGGGCTGGACTGCCTTCCTCTGTAAAGTTCCCAGGGGCCCAGCCCTACCTCCTGGGCCTGGGAGCCTCACCCTTCGCAGATGAATCTCCTTAGACTGCCCCTCCTCAGAGAATCTACCCGCAGGCCTGGAACCTTCGCTCCACCCTAAGCATGTCTCTGTGCGGCTCTTCCACCAAGAAGCCTCCTAGATCCTGGGACCCTGTTCTGCACCTAATCGCCTGGCTATGTGGCCCCTCCTCTGAGCAGCCACCTGGGGACCCGTACAATCACTCTGCGTCCCAGAGACCCGCCGCACGCCTCTTCCTCCAGACAGCCGCCCAGTATTCCGGTGCAGTCACTAGGAGTCTGAGCAACTCACTGTGTGCCTCCTCCTCCCACCAACCGCCCGTAGCCCTGGGCAATCACTCCGAGTCGAAGTGACCCTCCCTGTTCCTCCTCCTCCTCCAGGTAACCCCCTGGGTGTTCAGGAGCGGTCACTCTAAGTGGCTCTGAATCTACGTGACCCGCTGCACGCGTCCTCTGGGCAGCCGCCTGGATCTCTGGTGCGGCCACTGGAGACCAAGCGACCCACCGTGCTTCTCCTCCAGGCAGCCCCCCTGTGTTCAGGAGCGGTCGCTTTAAGTCCAAACAACTCACCACTCGCCTTCTCCTCTGAGCAGCTGCCTGGAGCTCTAATGCAATCACCGAGAGTTCAAATGACCTGCTACGTTCCTCCTACTACTACTACTACTCCTCCAGGCAGGCCCCGGTGTTCAGAAGTGGTCTGAGTCCAAACAGCCTCCCGGGCCGCTTCTCCTCTGGCAACCGCCTGTAGCTCTGGTGCAGTCACTTCTAATCCAAGCGGCCACACTCCTCCTCCTCCTCCTCAGGGCAGGAGTGTTCAGAAGTGGTCACTCTGAGTCCAAACAGCTCTCCTCACTGCTCCTCCCCTGGGCAGCCACCGGAGCCCCAGTGGTTGCTCCGAGTCCCAGCGCTGTGCTGAGCGGCCTCCTCTATGACGCTCCCAGTTGTCCGAGTTCACTGCTCCAGCGGGGGGAGGGGCATCTCGCTGGCAGCTCTACTTCACAAAGTTCCCTGCATTCCGGGACTACCACCCCATCCGGGACGCCTCCCCAATGGGAGAGACTCACCCAGCTGCTTTGAGTTGGTCCCAAGTCTCTCAGTATCTCCTCTTTTGACTCCTGAGTCCTGGAGCAACATGAAATGCAGCCGCCCTCTAGGCCGCCATCTTGAAACCCCCTAGAAATTTTATTTATATAAAATTCAACAACAGACCAAATTAAAGAGATATATATCTAAATGGTACAACTATAAAAAGAAAAGAAATGTTCCTTCAGAAAAAAAAATTTTTTTTCCTCAAGGAAAAGAAGGGACTTTGGTCAAGGGGAAAAAAGCACATGGTTGGTGCTTTAGAAATGTTAGCATTCATCTATTTCTGAGTGGCAGAAGTTAGAAAGGTGTTTGCCCCTTGACATTATTTAAACTTTATGTGCATGCATGGTTTTGGCATTCTGCTATGCATGTGTATGTGTGAGAGAGAGATGAGTTTTAAAAGTGCTTAAGTAAAGGATTTATTAGATGATTAGATGTGAAAATTGATCACCAGGTTATTTGCTAGAATAGCTTCAGAGCATACTTACTTCAGTGAGTTGAAGAGAAAGTGAGAGTAAAGAAATGGAATCAACTAGTCAAACTGGCAAAGAGGAGAAAGAGCTCAATAGTTCAGTAGCATGGTGTGGGAGGGTTGGGGAGAGGGTGTGTGCAGACCCTGAGGGAAGTCTGTGCAGAAGACTCTGAAAATGCAAGGCAGAGATGGAGCATGGCCCCAGTTCTTGGGCAGAAATGGGATCCAGCTCATAGGTAAGGAAAAAACAAACAAACAAACCCAGGAGATCCTCCTACCTGTGAGAATAGTGGAAAGGGATGCGGTTGAGAAACAGGGAAGTTGCCCAAGAATATGGACAGAAGAGGAAAGCCCTTTCCAGCTATAGAACCTACTTGTACAAGTGGGACTTGAGTCACTTCTTTGCCTCAAACCTGTTCTGAAAAAGGTTCTGATAATGTCGACCTCCCCTCTGTTTCTGGGTCTTTGGGAAAGATATCTGGTATGGAAGGACCCAGTATCAAGAAGGCTCATTACCCTATGTACACGTTTGATTACACAAATCGTATGAATCTACATCATGCACAACTATAGAGATGAAAAGATGTACCCCATTTGTGTATGATGAATCAAAATGCAGTCTATAAAAATAAAAAAATAATTTAAAAAAAGAAGGCTCATTTCTTATGCATTCAATCATAGCTACTATATTTGCTTTCATTACTAAAATGTGATATTCATCTCTAGGAATTTTTCTCAAATATTTCAATGTATATCATAACTGTAGTTTCTTTATACAAATAAAATGTGTTGTTTATCTCCATATGTCACTTGAGTATGCAAGTAGCACCAGTAGAAAGAGAAGATCAAATGTATGAGTAGCAGCTTTACAGTAATTTTGTGGCATTCAAGGGAAATTACCTCACCTCTCTGTACCTCAGTTCCATCATCTATGATATAGGCTGGATAACTGGCAAAACAATAACAAAGAAAAATTTAAATTTTCCACCCCAATGGATAGATGGATGGGTAGATAGACAGCTAGGTATCAGATGGATTTAAACAATCATACAGAGTCACTTTTTTAATTATTCCTTCTGCTGCAACTGGTATTTTTCTGGATGGGTGCAGATTTATACACAAAGTCCTGATCAACTATTTTAAAGATCAGTAATATTTGAACCTGTATAATGTGTTTCCTTATCTATAAATTAGAGATAATGTATCTTACTCAAGGAACTATTGCGAGACTTATAAAGAAATCCATGAAAAGCATCTGGAACAGTGGATTATAGCCATGAAATCATGTCCCAGTTTGCCCAGGACCATCCCTATTTATGCTGCTCTGCTAGCATATATGTTCTCCCCTTTGAAAGTACATGGTAATAATTGTATATTATCATTGGCATTATAATGATGTCACTGGACATTATTATATTATTGCTACAGTGTTGGTACTGCTTTTTAAGGAGCCACAATTAAAAGTTAAGTTTCCATTCTGAATAGGTAAGAGTAACAATGATCGAAGTTTTTGTTTGAGCAGGAAGGATACACTGGCAGGTCTCTCATTCAGTCTTCATAGAGCAGCACAGAGTGGACATATAGGGAATACCAGGCAGGCAGAACCCATCTAGAGGCACTGGCAAAGGTTAAGGGTGGTAGAGACACAGATTCACATGGGGGAATGTGCAGCAGGCAGGGGATAGTTCAAAGTGGTGCCTCTGAGACAGGCTTGGGAGGCCTTACACAATTGCTTGTGTCTCGAAGGGGGCAATTATGGGAGCCCCAGCAGGGCCTGCGTCCTGAGGAAAAAATTGAACCCAGAAGATGTAGAAAGGAAGCAAAGAGGGTAGGAGTGGAGGGAGAAGGGTCTAAACAGTGAGACTTTTCTGTCACTTGAAGGCTGTCTTTGGAGGGACTCACTGTGTGGGACATTGAGGTGACCAGCAAGAGGAAGGGAGCCCACAGAGAGAGAGCATCACCCTGTGCCCTGTTCTCTCTCACTCTCAAGAACCCTTAATCCACATCAGGCTCTGAGGGGGGCTCACTGGGCAGCCACAAATCTCCCTGTGTGCCCTGGCCCCAGAAAGCAGGGTTTTGCAAATGCCATTTCTGAGCTGGAAACTAATCAGCAAGCTCAGATGACTGAAACTGCAGCTCCAATTCTCCTGAATAATAAAACCATTGTTGACTTGAGTTCTTAGCAAACAGTGGGGTATTTGTTTAACATTTCTGAGCTGCTCCTGGTTTCTCAAATTCCAAAAGAAATGCTCTCTTCCAGAGAAAAGTATTTAAAATTGGATTGGGAGTGGAGAGTATGGGAAATATTGCCATTGAGGGGAGGTCTGTGTTGTGAGTTGATCTTTGACTACCTGCCAGCTCTCGAGAACATACTTCCTTATCTGTCCTTCATGCCCAATGGTTAAGCAAAGGGAAGAGAACGAGCGTTCTCTCTCCATAGTGGCCTGCACATGGATGTTTACAGCAGTTTTATTTATAACTGTCAAAGTTTGAAAGAAACTAAAACAGCCTTCAGAAATTAACTGAAGTACACCCAGTCAACAGAATATTACTTATCACTAAAAGGAAATGTGCTACCAAGTCAAGAAAAGACATAAAGGAGCCTTAAATACATGTTGCTAGGTAAAAGAAGCCAACCTAAAAAAGCTAGCTACTATATAATTACAACTACATGACATTCTGGAAAAGTCGAAACTAAGGAGAGAGTAAATAGATGAAATGGTTGTCAGTGGTTGGTGGAGAGGAAGAGAGCAGTGAAATTATTCTAAATGATACTACAATGGTGGATGTATGTCATCATACATTTGCCAAAACCTATAGAATGTACAACACCAAACGTGAGTCCTAATGTAAACCACGGATTTTGGGCAATAATGATGTGACAATGTAGATTTATCAATCTTAACAAGCATACCACTCCCATGGGGGATTTTAATGGGCAAGGCTGTACCTGGGGACTAGGTGCATTTAGGAACTCTCTGTACTTTATGCTGAGTTTTGCTGTGAACCTAAAACTACTATTTAAAAAACAAAGTCTATTTAAAAGAGATGAGGGAAAGTCTCCTCCTCCTCTTTTCCAATTTCTTAAAAAATGTCAAGGAACAAAAGACACAAAAGTTGTGAAAATGTAATAAATTCATGGTGGCTGAAGAGACATGGCAGTCAAATGTGATACCTGATACTTGACCTGAACTGGTACTGGAGGGGGAATATACTATCAAGGATCTTTTGGGGGACTGAGGTTATAGCTCAGTGGTGGAGCACTTGCCTCGCAAGTATGAGGCACTGGCTTCAATCCTCAGCACCACATAAAAATGAAATAAGTAAATAAAGGTATTGTGTTCATCTACAACTAAAAAATTTCAAAAAAAAATATTTGGAGATCAATTGACAAGTTTGACCAAAAACGGTAAATTTGATAGAAGTATTGCAACTGTGGATAACTTATGGTTCCAGCCAAATTTGTCTGCTCACCATTGTCTGAATTTTTCTTTTGAATCACTTTTGCCATTCCTGCTGTCTAGAGTGTCTCTTCCCACCTATCTTAGGTTCTGCCCACCTACAAGCCTCACCTAAACTCCCAGGACCACCCAGAAGACTTGTCCAAGCGTTTCTCCCCTGAGGGCCGTAGTCCCTCTCAGAACTCACAGAACTTGTTTCCAGACTGCTAACTCTCTGCTCCATAGCCTTGCATTCTCTGTTGCCTCCATATATATATATATATATATATATATATATATATATATATATATCCTCCACCGAAAAGGAAAGCAAACTAATAAGGGGAATGTTGTTTTAGGCTTTCTTTTACCTCATAGATCTTGCTTATGATATTCACTTTAATTCATTTATTTGACATTTACTACGTTCCCAATATAGAAAGATGATAGGATATGGTCCCTGTCCTCAAGAGACTTATAGTTCTACGTGGGCAGCCAAACTACATATACAAAGTTTTTAATATGCAAGGTACATAAGGTAAGCAATAGGAATTGTTCTGAAGCAGGTTCCATGGAGTAGTTCCCATGTAGACAGGGAACTGTTGACAAGGTCTTAATATGGTGCACAGTTAAAGGAGAAAGCAGAGGGGACACAGAAAGTCTCTGCAGATCCGTCTGTGCTTGCAAGACTTTTGCCTGAGAGCCATGCCTCACCTTATCCCATCCCTGGCGCTGGAATATGCGTGAAAGAGGGGTGGTGATGCGTGACCTCAGGAGATTAGAGAATTGCTGTAGATAGAGGGAGGTAGAGTGGGGCGGGGGCCGTGCCGGGGTTTGCCAAGGGCAGACAACTGAGAAGTAAGCCTTGATATAAACCAGGGATTGGTGAGTCATCTGTGAGATTGATAGGACTCAATCAAGCCATCCTAGGAACAAACTGTCATGTGCTTAGGAGGCTTGACCCAGTGACCACACACACGGGAGAGTAGATTGTGTGCTGTCTGCAGAGTCAGACCGGTCAGATCATGATAAACCATGGGAGGAAGTCAGACTCAGTGCAGACCCTTTCCATCTTGTCAACCATCCCCATCACAAAGCACAGAGGTCTTTATCGGGCAAAGAGAAGGAGTAAGTTTTCATGCTTCCCCTGAGGAAAGAGCTAGACCAATTTTCTTCATGGTAGTTTTATGGGTCTTTGCACTGTGAAGGTAAATGGTACCACCGCTCCCTCGGCTTTCGAAAGTTTCTGCCTGGCAATGCTCTTGTGAACTGCTGGCATCATAAATCCTGTTCAGAACTGTGTGTTCTCCCTAATGTTCAGCTTCACTAGCTAGTGTGACATCAAGATTACCATAACACTGAAGAGCGAATATGAGAAGGAACACAATTCCAGCTCCCAAAGGAAACCATAAAATGTTTCAAGAGCACTTCCTAAAGTTTATTAGGAGTTATTTACGGGGGAAACAATTCCAGGGCCCAAACATTTGGGAATAAAGAATGAAGTAAAGTTAAATAAAGTTTACTAGAGAGGCTTTTTTGTTCTAATGTGCCTGGTAAATGTCTTAGAACCAACTATGATAGGCGGATTTCCTAAACTTATCTGACCCATAGGAGTCATTCTTTCTCCTCAACAGAGCATCCAGTAAGATAGCGTTTATGCACAATGATCTCTAAGGTACCAGAGGACTAGAGATCCTGAAAAGTCACTATCAAGACACAAAAAAGAAAAGAAATGAGGGTCAAAGGGGAACATGGCTTTATTTACTTTCACCTTCTCTGAATAGTCCCAGTGTTTTGATTAATCTTTTTAAAGCCTTCTTAATTATATAAAGAACTCAAAAAATCATTAAAAAACCCCAAGTAATCCAATAAATTGGCAAATGATCTAAACAGACACCTCTCAAAAGAAGAAATACAACAGGAAAAAATGCTGAATATCATCAGTCATCAGGGAAACATAAATCAAAACTGTAATGAAAGTCCATATCACCGCAACCAGAATGGCTGTTACCAAAACACACACACACACACACACACAAAATAACAAACGCTGATAAGGATGTGGAGGAAAAGGAACCCATATACACTAATGATGGTAATATAAATTAGTAAACCTCTGTAGAAAACTGTATGAAGCTTCCTCAAAGAACCAAAAAGAACTAGTAATGATCCAGTCATCCCTCTCCCAGGTTCATTAAGTCAACACAAAAAAGAGATACTTGCATGCTCATGTTTATTGTGGCACTATTCACAATAGCGTGCCAAGATTTGGAACCAGCCTAGAAGCCTGTCAACACATGAATAAAGAAAATACAGTACATGTACACAATGGAGTATTATTCACCCATAAAGAAGCATGAAATCCTGTCATTAGCAGGAAAATGGATGGAACTGGAGGTCATCATGTTAAGTGAATGAAGTCAGACTTGGAAAGACAAATATTGCATGTTTACTCTTAAATGTGGTGGGGTTGGGAGAGAGACCTGAAAGTAGAAGAGGAACTCTAAGGGAATGGGAAGGGCAAGGGAAGAAAGGAAAGGAGGGAGAGTGCAGAAGGAAGATGGATGGATACCATCAATGCATGAAATATGCATTATAAAAATATCATAGTGACCTCCTCAATTTGTACAATAAATACGAATAATTATATTTTTCAAAAGCCTTCTTTAAAGGTGCTAACTATTGGCTAATGTGAATCAGTAAACTTATCTGACCTCTTTCTCTCCCTTTAGAGCACCTGGTAGGATCAGGATCAGCATTCAGGAGAAGAAAGGAAATGCAAACCAAATGACAGAGAGGGTTCCATTTTCACTTCTCTGGATGATCCTGTGGCTTTTCACGTTGACTCTGTAATTCTTTCCATAGTAGCTGTGCAGAGATGTAGATTAGAGTCAAACATTCCACCACACCATCAGTTTCCAGGGGATTTTTCCTGATGTGTAAGACACACAGGCACTTTCCAGCACTCCTGTCATGTCCCCACCCACTTGGCTTTGGTTGCTTGGAAATTCCTGAGATAGGCCACTGAGCAAAAGAGGAAACCAGTTCTTGACAGGATTGACTGAACTGGCTAAAGAGCTCACTCCCAAGGAGGGTAGCCAGAAGTCCAAGATAAAATGAGCAGTTGATTCAGGCTGATGTCAGAATCCTAAAAGAACCAACCAGTGGGAGAATAGGTCCCACAGGAAGTTTCAAGTACTGGATGGTGCTGTAAGTCCATGGGAGGCACCATGATGTTTCAGTGAACAGTCCATTGGGAGGAGGACACTGTCAGCAGCAAGAGGACAAGGGAAACTGCGCAAGAAAGCACTGGGGAGAGACTTGAGTTCCTAGGGTTCTGGGTGGTGTCAGTCCCAGAAGACAATTGGAGTTCAAATCAAGAAAACTATACAGATGATCATCGAGATAGAGACCAGAGATAGTATAATATAAAATTGGGGGAATATTCCAATGTGTACATTCAATGACTTCCAGGAAACCTGGTATATTACATGTCCCTCAATTCATCAAACATTGACCAAGTGTGGACTCTGTGCCAGTCAGAGCACTATCTACTGAGGACACAAGTACATGTCCCAGGCCCAGAGAGTCTCTAGCTCAGTTGACTCACTGGATACAACCACTCATCTGCCTCCATGCACTGCCCCATCTCAGGCATCAGGGGAGGAAGAAAGCATCTGCTACACTGAGCTTCATCTTCTCATGGAGTTTATATTCATATACCTTCTATCCTTCCTCTCTCCCTTCTTCTCTTGTCTCCTTTTCTTCCTTCCAAATATTTCATATCTCCTGGCCAATTTCATTACACAAGTTCACACTTTACTGTCTTCAGTAATGTTTGCTGACCTGAACATCCTGGAAACAATAAAAAGTGGACCTTCACACATTTTTATACTTTTACCTAATAGTCTTTTAGATTATTAGAGAATGCTAATTCAGCCCCCTTTCCCACCTTGTGGCAAAAACAGACCAGATGGTAGGGAAAGCATGGACAAACATGCTTAGACCTTTGTCCTGACGATCTCTTAATTCAATTGAAGCAGAGACTCTGGAGATAACAGACTTAGGATATTCTCCAAAGAATAATAGTCATACCTTGTAGTTACATCTTTGTCCCTTAATCCTATAGAAAAGAAAGTTCATAATTTTTCATAGGAATTTAAGCATGAAATGCATCAGATCTGACAATAAGCTTAAACTTGCTGCCTAAAAAAATAATAAAAAACTGTCATGATTACCCTTCCACATCTATAATGTTGTCTCCATTACATCATGTTATTTTGTATACGTGGTTTTATTTCTTATCTAGTCATAGGTCTTGAGAGGCAAAATTTCCTGGGTTGGTTTTTCCAATTGCCTGCTGCAGTGGCAGCTTAACAAATTCCTTCACCTTTTCTGGTACCAAGGGACTTAGTTTGTAAGGATCTTTCTGTACCTAATACTGGATTGCCTCCCTGCACTACTCCCTGGTAGCTCAGAGGGGACAAGCACCTTGCTTGAAGTTCCACAGTTTAAAAATACTAGGGATTCCTGTGTTTGTTTTCACACAAAGCTCATGCTTTCTTCCTAACACCAAGCTGTGCTTCTTTAAGAAAGAATGGCAGGAGACCTAGGAAAAGTCAATGATGACGATTCTTGAAAGGGAAAAAAAAAAAAAAAGTATCAAAAGTAGGCTCCCTGGACAGTGTGTATTACCAACCAGCATTCTGAAAGACACCAAAGAGAAAAGTCCAGTTATCCAAGGGCAAAGTATTTTTCTCAAGTGTGCTTGGGAGTTGTGCCTTCCCTTCTTAAACCTCTATGTTATTGCTAAGTATTTCAGTTATTTTCCCTACTCAGCACAATAGCCTGAGAGCTTTGTTGGAAATTTCACCCTGGGTACTGGTGGCCTCTTCCAGTGAGCGGGTTTGAGCATGTGTGAATACCTACCAGGGCAGGAGCTCGTTCTCCTTAAAGTTCTTATTGTTGTTTCAGTGTGAAAAAAATACATGTCGATGTTCCAAGAGTGTTAAAAACACACCTCACTGCTGACAGAAGGAAAAATGCATGCTCCTTTAACCAACAAACCTTATTATTAACCCACTAAAAGATACCTACATCACCCTGAACAACCACCAGCACTTTACAGATAAAGTCAGGGTGCAGGATGGGGCAAGAAGAGCCTCAGGCATAAAAAACCTTATTTAACTTCACCTACTTATGATTTTGTTCTAAGAAAATTCTCAAGGTAGACATAAAACCAAACGGATGTACCACTTCAGAATTTTACTTTACCTATTGTATTAAAAATATCATTACTTTCACTTCTAGATTTCCACGAAGCCTGCAGAGCTTGTCACAGTAAGTGGCGCCCTCTGGTGTACACACGCTGTAAGCCCTTGGGCAAGGGATACTCGGGTTCTTTCTCTGCTGTAGGTGAGGCACTCATGCTCTAAGCTACTCACACTCCTTCAGCGAGGTTTCCTGTAGGCTCACTCAAAGGAATTGGCCAGCCCAGGCTGTGGTCCTAGACTGATGGGAAATTGAATTAGGATAGGAGCCTGCTTACACAGCGCTAAGGCGCATGGAGACAAACCGGGGGAATACAAGTCAATTGGGCGCATTGTGTGTGATTTATGTATTTGTCAAGGATGTCTCATTCCCTATGAAAATGCATTTGTTTTGGCAGAGCGTGTTCACCCACTTTGTCAAATGTTTCTCAAAGAACATATTCATTAGACATTTCATAACCATGTTCATGTAAATTGTGTGTTGGTGTTGGTGGTGTTTTTGCAGTACTGGGGATGAAACCCAGGGGCACTCAACCACTGAGCCACATCCCCGGCCTTTTTTATTTTTTATTTTGAGACAGAGTATCACGTGTGTTGCCCAGCTTGGCCTCACACTTACAATCTCCCTGCCTTAGCCTCCAGCATGGTGTGAACCACCTCACCCAGAGAAATGTTTTGAGAGAGCTTTAAAAAAAAAAGTGGAAAACATGTTAACATGTGAAAGACAAAGAATATAAACATGTTTGTCTTTGAGAGAAAGTTTGTGAACAGCTGATGAGGATTCAAGCTGAGACTCCTATAACCCTCAATTCCTAGTGAGAATTTTAGCAGCAAAGTCTGGACAGCTGTACAATTACTGAATATCACTATTCAGTAATTGAACATTGATATCCCTGCATACTGTGACTCTCGGTCTTTTCTGAAATAAGGAAGAAAATTTTGCCGGTGGAGTAACTAAAGCACTGACTGACCATTGCAATAGCCTGACACTGAGATGCCGATTGTCCTGTTGGGATGGTATATATCTGTCCCTGTTGTCCTGCCCTACACCTGTCTGCCCTACAGGCTTGTACCCTGTTTAGCTTATTGACAGAAAAAAATGCAAATGTTGCATCAATCAAGTGTGTAGGTCATAAGTATTGTCTTTTAGTAGTGCCTGAACTTTGAAATCCTGAACCTAAGAGTTCTAACATTGAGTTATTATTCAAAATTTTTAAACAGATACATGTTCTTTCTTGCAGTTCTTGACCAGAATACCTGCCTGGATCCTTGAAAGTCATAAGAGAGATGTATAGTGACACATTCTTAGTCAATGTGGCCAATTTAGCAAGTGCTGTCACTCTAAGAGAATTTTCCCAGCCTGAAGTCTCTCTCTTGGACAACCACCACTTTGGGACCATGGTCATGTCAAATACTGAACTTAAATCTATGAAGGAATTCTTGAATAAGGATGTTGTCTATTTCTCACAAGTGGTAACCAGTGATATCAGTATCTGTGGGTCATAAAAATGAAGAGTGTATATTTCCTAAACTAGCTTCTAGCTCAGACTAGCTCCTAGCTCAGAGTGGTACTTTTTCTTTTCTTCTTCTTCTTCTTTTTTTTTTTTTTTACATTGGGGATTGAACCCAGGGGTATTTTATGACTGAGCAACATCCCTATCCCTTTTTATTTTTTAAGACAGGGTCTAACTAAGTTGCTGAGGCTGGCTTGGAACTGAGGATCCTCCTGCCTCAGCCTCTTGGGTTGCCAATTATAGACATGCACCACCATGCCTGGCCAGAGAGATACACTCGAACAAAGAAGAGAAATCCTTCCTCCATTGCAGCAGTTAGGTACACCCAGTGAGAGCCTACTCTCATCACAGTGATATCCAGGAACACTGCAAGGGAAAGACTAATCTTGCCTCTTGGCATCAAGAGATGGGAACCTCCCATATAGTCTGCATCACTGGATTATATTAGGACAAATCTTTCATCAAATCTGGAAAAGACAGAAGGTGAACATAAGATAAAAGTGTAATTCAGGTCATCACTAGATAACTCTGCTAGCTTAATGAGTAAAATCAAGATCACAGGATGATAATCAAGGAAAGTTAGGTAAACTACAAAAACTACCACAACTCATTTAATAACAGTTCAAAAGAGCTCCCTAATTTCTGTTGAAGTTACTTTAGTAAAATCACCTGTTTGTGGAAGAAACTAGAGAACTCATTGAGAAAAGTCCAATCATGCATTTATATTGAAACAAAAAGGAATTGCAAACCATTCCAGCTGGGGGGTGGGGCGGGAAAGGAAGTGAGAAAGGAAAAGAGAGATTAGCTTTCAAAAGCACATCTGAAGTAGCAGCTCAAAGACAGCACTCTGAAGGAAGCAGGTATCATACTTCAGAATGTAATATATTTATTAAACCAGAGACTTCTAAATAGTACTATACCCCAACAGAAAGAATACATGGATCCAGCAAACAAGGGGTGGAAGTGGGAGAGGTTTCACTTACCATCACCTCAATTGACCCACTGATAAATACTATGCTTTTATCTCTGTAACTCTGGGTTCAGCAAGGTTAAAAGTTCAGATCCCCAAAGAGGAGGTACCCTTGCAAAGTGATATAGGTCCCATTCAACAGCAAGCTACATCTGCTATCAGGACACTGTGGACTTCTGGTGTCTAAAAACAAGCAGATGAGGAATCACTAGGTTGTCACAGCTAAGTAACCCTGATTATCAGGAAGAGACAGGGTTGCTTTTATGCAATGTAGGCAGAAAAGAATTCATGTGGAGCCAGATGATCTACTTGGGTGCTTCCTAGTACTCCCATGCTCCATTGTAGCTGTGAATGTTCATGTGCAGTCTTCACTCAAAGAAAGATACAGGATTGGGCCCCTTGCACTGAAGGTTTGGATCACCCATCAGGTAAGTCTTTCAGAACTGAGGGTGAGGGTAAATAGAATACATAGGGAAAGGGGAGTGGATGGATGCCAGCTGCAGTGGGAAGATCAGCGGATATAGTTTGTTTGACCCACTCTCCTTCTTCTAAGTTTCCCTTTAGGAACACAGGCCCACAGGAAGGTTGGAGGGGTTCTTTTTGAAGCTGCAGGAGTAGATCTGTGTGACTCAGGAGGTAGGCACAGTTCTAACAAAGTTTCTACATGATTGTTCAAGTGGTTGCTTTTTACACTGAGAAAGTCTTTGTCTAATAAGCCTAAAAAGAGAAACATACTTTTAAGTTTTATGAACAAAAATTACAAATAAAATGTCAGAATAAAAATAAGATATAAAGCTGAACACTGTAGCACATGCCTGTAATCCCAGCTACTTGGGAGTCTAAGACAGGGTCCCAAGTACAAGGTCAGCCTGGAAAACTAAGCAAGACTCCTGTAAGGGAGCGTAACTTAGTGGTAGAGTACCTATGAGTTCATTCCCTAGTGCCACACACACACATACACACACACACACACACACAAGTAAGAAAAGGCTGTGGATGTAGCTCAGTGGTAGAGCACATGCCTAACATGCACACGGCACTACACTTGATCTCAAAAAACCTCAAAAAAGAAAAAAAAAGGACAAAAAACAGATACTGTAAATATTACACAGATTACTAATGACTTTGTGCTTTTTTTTTTTTTCGTACCAAGGATTGAACCCAGGGGCACTCAACCTCTGAGCCACATCCCCAGCCCTTTTTATGTTGCTTCGGGCCTTGCTGAATTGCTGAGGCTGGCCTTGAACTTGCAGTCCTTCTGCCTCAACCTCCCAAGTTCCTGGAATTACAGGCATGGACCACCATGCCCAACTGTGCTAATTTTTTTTTTTTTTTATTTTGATGAAATGTATAAATTCCTAGAAAAAAATACAATCTGCTAAAACTTTCTCAAGAAGAAATGGAAAAGTCAGTATCTCTGTAACCATTAAGGAAACTGAAATGCAAGTTTAAAAAAAGTCAAAGAAAATGTCAGGGCTAGAGAGCCTTATAGGTGAGTTCTATCAAATAAGAAAATAACATAATTTCAATTACAGAAAAGAAAGAAAGAAGGAATACTCCCCCACTTATTTCTGATAGCTAACATATAACTAGGATACCAAAATCAGATAAGGCAGGACAAAAAAATTGTAGCCCAATCTCATTCATTAACAAATATATAATAATAATACTTACAAAATATTAAAAACAAATTCACTTATGTAAAAAAGATAAAAGAGCACAAACAAAATGAGTTTATCTAAGGAAAACAAGATTGGTTAAATTTCCAAATGCAATTAATCTTACCTCTTTAACTGATTTAGAGATACCTTTTGGTCATATCATTAGATGTAAAAAAAAAAATTGTTCAATAAAATTCCCAATCCCATTTAAAAAATAAATAATTCCCAATCCCTGCAAGAGAAGAAACCAGAAGTAGAAGGAAAGAATTCTCCTAATCTAGAAATGGGCATCTAGCAACAACTAGACCTACTACAATCAATAGGTTAAGTGCTGAAGGTCCAAAACAAAGACTGAAGTTAACAGATCCTGGCACGGGGATGTGAAATCAAAGTTCCCGGTTTTGTCACCATTATTCCAGGAGGGAAAACCCTCACATCTGCTTACTCTGTGGGGCCTGGCTAGTCGGATCATGGATGTTCGCCCTAGAGTGAATCAAAGCCCTGTCACAATTTTTGGTGGAGTCACAGAATAAAGAACACAGTCACCGACGACTGCTCCCTCTTGTGGACACAAGAACGTCCTTCAGAATGGATTCTATCCACAATGGATTCCGAGGAAGATATAAGCTCTTTTTCAGTGCAGCCAAACCGTAAAGCTCGTCACACAAGTAAGATGCACTGTACATAACCTACTTCCTCTCCTTTATACCTCTGTGCTCGAGTGTAAATCCGAAGGTGGCAAGTTCAGTACTAAAGAGCCTGAAGGCATGAATGTTGTGATAGACTCAGAAATCTGTTCTTTGAAAGTTAGACTGTATTTATGCTGGACAAACTTTTTTGTTCATTCACCTACTATCCTCCGGCTCAGTAACTTCTAGCCTGTCACACACCATCCTAAGGGGACCGAGGATGTTCTGGACTCAGGCAGCGGGACTCCGGTGGCGCGGCGCCCTCTGCCGGCCAGTCGAGGTCCTCAGGAGCTCTCCGGAGGTGGGGACGGCGCCTGCCCATCTCACCGTCTTCTCCACCCAGCAGCTACTACTGGGGTTCGTTTCCATAAAGGAAACTGGTCTCCCTTCCGGGAGTTGTCCCTAATCCTCTTCGCAGGAGCCCACTGGAGAGAAGGAAGCAGTAGGTCCTGCTAGCCTCCCGGGAGGCCCGGGGAGTGGGGTGGGCAGAGCAGCTCATGGACATAGCCCACTGAGTCCGGGATTGCATATCAGCTCGGTGAAAGCAAGGCTTTCTCAGAGTAGGTCTCCGTTTTTCGGACTGCGTCCCCGCAACCCTCCACTCACACGTTATCCTGCATCAAAAACCCGACAATGTCAGGGATGGGGGGCATGGGGTGGGGAGGAGCGTCTGTGAGAGAAATGCAGAATCGCATGCGCGCGGGAGCAATAAGGGGTCCACAAGCAAGGGAAGAAGCCTTTACAGGAAAGACTGACAGGGCCTCAAAGATTTAAAGGTGTAAGGTGCAAGTCCCATGTCAGATTTAGGAAGAGCCTAGCCGTCCAGGTGAACAGGTTCCCCCTTCTCACAGCTCACACGGATGGGCCTGGTGGAATCCTTCTTGCGGTAGTGGCAATGAGGGGGTCGGGCTCCTGCGCTGGCAAAGCAGTCAGTGACACTGACATCATGAGTGCTGTCGTGGCAATTGTGCATGGAAGGGCTATTGATACAGGGCACTGGTGGAGTTCTGCAGAAATCCTCGATGGTGGACAGATTCTCGTGAATGAAAGTGTTGATCTGCTTGCATTTACCCTTGTGAATCAGCCAGTGGCGCCTCATCATCACATCACAATATCGGCGGTTTCCTCCAGGGACCAACGACTTGGGATTGTCTATATGTCGTTTTGAGAAGGGCAGGGCTGGAGTGAAGACAGTTAGGTCTAGGAGAAGGAGAAGAGGAAGGAGGGTCCACATCAGTTTCATGTTCCCTGTGAAAGCAGGTCACAGAAAGAGCAAGGTCAGAGAGCAAGCCATGTCCCTTTCCCCAAGATACCTGTTTCTAAGAACTTTTGGTCCATCTTGATCCAGACACTTAAAGTTGGCAATTCTCTTCTGCTTCTATCTTCACTTTCTATGCACTCACCACAAATATCCCTACATCCTACTTCACCTCATGCCCCTACTTTTCCCTGGGTAAGAGGTGAGGAGTGGAATGGAAAAGTGATTTGTCATAAAGGAGCCCCTGCCATAGAAGGTTATTTCCAAACACTAAAACAACACTTGCTTCTTACCTAAGCAGACCAGTTAACCTAAAAGCTTTCATCTCTTCAGTGTTTGCATCTAGCAGACCATCTGCTGCTCAACACAGCCCTGTGCAGTGAGGCAGGCATCACGGCCAACCTCTTTCTACAATGGCCTAACACAGAAGGAAACTGACAAGCCATATGCCTGCATCTTAGGAACTGTTTCCACTTCCTTAAATACATATGCCTGTTTTAAACACTGGTTTTTAAAATGTAAGCATTTGAATTCCAAGGGACTTAAGTTTATATTTCCCCCACATATTTCTCTGCCTTGGGATAAAGATTCCCAAATCTACCACATATAGGATCCATTATCAGGAAACATCCCAATTTCTGGAGCTCAGGGTTTCTGGGTGATAGGTGTGTGAGCCTTCTGTCTCTGGGTTTAATATTCCGACTCCTTTTTTGAATACCTGGGAGTCCCAGGGAAGGGTTTTCTGCAGAGCAGGTGGCATCCACAGAAAATGATATGTCCTTCTCAGAGGTGGGTATTCCTAGAAAAGAATGGAAACTCCATTGCCTCTCTCCTTCCTCTAATCCTGTAGAAGTGACATTGTGGATATTTTCTTCCTAGACTTCTGGGTAAGGGTCATTGATCTGAAACACATTGCCAAGTAAGTCTGATTTCATGCTTACTATTTCCCACCCAAAATGTTTACCAGCATCACACAGAGCACCTATGACATCATTCAAGCATGCAGAAACCTCTGGTTTGGTGCCTGTTTTTCAAAAGTTTGCTTTCAGAGCTTGATATATCACTACATCCCTCTTCTCCTCATCTCTAAAGTGAGGAGATGGACTAACAATCTCTCATCTCTGACATTCTCTGCCTTGCAGCCCCTAATTATGCTTTACTTGTATGTTTGAGCCCATGTGTGATTTCATGGGTGGCAGTTAATGCATACATGTTTAGGTAGAAAGAAATATTTCGTTTGCTAATGAGACTTTCGTTTGAGAATTGTTAATCTAATCAAGACTAAATTTTTGTTAAAAGCAGTCATTAGTGAATTTAGATAAAAAATTTATTACTTTTATATAGATTACATTTTTTTTCTTCACCATAAAAATTTTAAATGTTTTCTTTGTGAAAGAGCCTGCATGGGACTCAGGTCTGTATTTCAGTAAGGTAAGGGAAGAAATTAGTCAATATATTTTCCCAGAATTCTAAAATCAGCTAAGTTAGGGAGCCTGCTAATGAGGGTGTTAGGAGTTACATATGTAATCACTCAAAAAAGGTATAATGTGGTGAATTTCATAGCTCTTGCCTTGATAGGTCACCTGGGAAGATTTTTGCCTAATTAGAGGGCAAAAGCTGACAAATCCATGGAAAGAAACCAGGTTGAGATCTAACACCTAGATCTCAATATCCTTTAATTTCTATGTGTTTCATAATTGGCCAAGAAGCCAAGAAAGAAGAACTGCTTCTTTTTAAATTTTACTTTGCTGTAATTCCTGTAACAATTGTTGTAATTTATGCAACAATTCTGATAAGTATGTTTTATCATGACCACTTCTGCAGATTTCTCAGTTTGATGTGTCCACAGCCTTGTGGAGGGGTAAAAAGGGATAATGCCTTTCCTCATGATACTCTTACAACAGAAGAAGGGTAACAAAAGAAGCTAGCAAATCTATGTAATCAGAGTTTCGCATGACACAGGAACCTTCAGAAATGAAGGAGACGCTGTAGCAAAATCTCCATTTTCTGGCTTGCTTTGGGAAAAAGAGTTCTAGTTTCTATTACCAATCTGGAGGAAGAGAAATTCTGGTTTCTATGATTGCTTTAGAAGAGAAAGAGGGGCAGGAGAATCGCAGAAACCTTGCTTCTGAGACTTTTCCATGTCCTTCAGTTCAAAGTACTCAGCACCTCAAGATGCTTTGGAGCGTGGTGTTTTGAGCCCCAGCATTTGCATAAAAGCCATTGGGCATAAAACATACCATCCTATGGTATACTCAAATCACCCAGGCGCTATGTACTGGGTCTTATTCCTCATAAGTAGTCGGGCTCTAATTCAAACCAATGTTCTGTATCTTACCTTAACTTTTTGAAGAAGACATATGGCAAGCAGCAGAACAAGTAAAGATTTAGAAATTTATTCTCCAGGAAAAAAAAAAAATCTTCATTTTGAGGAGAAAGTTACCTTTATAGTGTGAGGGACTAATCAAAGACAACCAAAAACGTAAGTGATTATGATTAGTGGCAGTTGCTTGAGAATATATAGCATAACCAACAAATATTCACATGAGGAGATTTAGTTTAAGATGAACATCTTGCTTACTTGAAAATGTTTTCTAATAATTGAACATGAAAGAACATTTTTACAGAAAGATGGAGAATCATCATGAAGGTAGAGATAAAGAGTCCATAGAACAATTTGATAGTACTTGTCCAACAGTTCAAAGGAGAGAAAGACCTTGTATCTATCTGACAGGCTTTGCTTTCTGGTCACTGTGGCATGAGCTCATTCATAGAGCTTTCCCAGGGCGTTGAGAAAACAGCCCTTTAGACTACCTGCTTCTCTTTAATCTAATTTTGTGATCCTTACATAACAGTTTAATAACTGCTATTGACAGTTATCCTCACCATTATCACAGTGTATTAATAGCACAGAAGACAAAATATAATTAAAATAGAAGACTCCAGAATTAAGTGTGTAATGGCAGTTTAGTAAATCTCATAATGCAGACAGTTCAAACCGGGCAAGGGGAATGGTGAATTACTCATTAGTTGAGGAATGTGGTGATTCATTTTGGAAAAAAAAAATAAGATTAAATCCTTCTCTGATAACATAAAAAGTATGAAATTGGAAAAAAACAAAACTATTTGTGGGCATCATTGTGTTAAATGACAAACTACACGAAGTCTAATTTTGTGGAACTTAATTTACTTTTATTTGTGAGTCTAGAATCAGGAAACCCTCAGAACAAGAGCAAGTTCAAAGAAATCCACTCTGCCATGCGATCTGAAAACATTTATGTACAGAAAATAGAAGTGAGGTACAAAAAACAGAAGTGAGATACAGAAAAACTGAATTGGTTACTCTCATGTTTGTCTTATTTGAGCAGTTTAAACAGTTGGTCACCTGTGTTTGAGACTTGACTACTAGGATTGGCTGGGACTTGAACATTTACTCCCAATTTTTAGTGTTCTTTCAGCTAGTTCACACAGTAAGTTAGGTTGCAAATTGCCAATTAATGACTTGCCTATGGAGATCCCTTTAGACCAAATTTGGTTTGATTTAATAATTGAAAACCCTAAAAGGACATGCAAATAAACTATTTAGATTAACATTTGCTGATATAAAACCAAATAAAATCAAATTTCTTTTTATATCTCAGTGTAGAGGAGAGAAAAATGGCCATCACCCCATCTGTGATGGTGCGGTCCCCCACAGGTGCTGGGTCCTGAGTTCCTACCCTGTGAAAACTTGGCATTGGAATGAGGGATCAGATTCAGGGCATGGAACTTTTGGAGAACAGGCCTGCAGGGAATGGAACCTTCTAGAAATGAGTAGTTGTTGCCGTGCCTTCTGGGGAGAAACCGACATATGTACCATGTGCAGCATGAGGGGCTGCCTGAGACCCTGACCCTGAGATGGGAGCTACTTCCTCAGCCCACCTTCCCATGTGGGAACCTTTGCTGTCCTGATTTTTGGAGCTGTGATCAATGAAGGAAGAATATATCAAGTGAAAAAGAGGGAGCTATGCTCAGGCTGCCTGCACAAACAGTTCCCAGGACTCTGTTGCATCTCTCAAGACTTCTAATATGTGAGACAGGTGCCTTGTGTGGGACTAAGCAGAACAAGATTTGCTCAAGACCCATTCCCCAGGTACACCCACCCCCCAGGTACACCAAAGCAACTTCAAGAGCTCCTGTCTTCTACAACTGGCATGTGTCTGTGTTCCCAATAGAACTATGTGAGGAAATGGCAAGACTAGCCCTGAGCGCTGACATCTCCTCTCCACACTGCTGCTTCTCTTTCCTGATCAACTTTCTTGTTCCGAAAGAGGAGCTAGGACATCTCCCTGCTTGTCTTAACAGTATGTTGCACTGCATTGCAGCTTCTTACTTTCCACCAAAATCTGTATATAAATTTGTCTTTAAGATTCTTGCCATGAATTCTTGTTTTAAAGGAGAAGAAGAATCTTAAATCTTGAGAAACTTCCAGAGGTGGGGAGGAATTCCCAACCACTTTTTTTTAAGAAACTTGCTGATCCTAAAGGATATGCAAAAATACAAGAATAGACAAGACGCTCTCAGAAAAAAGTGAGAGAGTTTATTCTACCAGAGTTACATAAAATAGAAAACAGTATCTGTTCACATGAAGGTCCAATGTCTGCTCATTGGCAGGCAGCCTTGCTCCATGTGGTTATTTGGGGACACAGACTGCTTCCACCTGGTGCTTCTGCTGTTCTCTAGTTCATTTCATTTGGCTGGCAAACAAAAAAGAGAATACAGAAGCACATTTCTTAATGCCTTAGTCATTTTCACTGAGTTGGCCCTTAAGTGATGTATATCTCTTTCACACTCGTGTGTGTGTGGTGCGAGATGCTAGATATTGAACACAGGGCCTTGCACATGCTCCGTAAGTGCTCTACTACTGAGCTACATCCCAGCACCTTTTCTCCTTCTTCTCCTCCTCCTCCTTCTTCCTTTTTTTTTTTTTTTCTGGTATGTGTGTGTGTTGGGAATACTTCAAATCTCTGCTCTTAGTAGATGTCTTGTACATATTTCTGTATATTAGCTCCCCAGATCCGTCTTTTTAAATAGCATACAACAATAATAGAATTCTCAGAGCAAGATTTATTTTTTTATTGATCAAGAAGATGTTTTTTCAATACCCAGTTCTATCATTAATTTTCTTAATGAGCTTGATAAATTACTCTACTTTTACCAATATGTGTAGGAAAAGATAAATAGGAAACTTGTTGACATTTATGCATTGTCTGTGTAAAACTGATTTTCCTAGACCATTGTGAATTTAAGCAGAAAAACATGAGTATCTGAAATAAAATTATTCTTATACGCAGATTGTATCATTATTTTAAGACTACACAAAAAAATTTTTTAATTCATTTTACTATAGAGATGATGCAAAGGTCTATTGTTCAGAGCTGTGATTCAATTGAGTAAGAGAGAAGATCAGCACAAAAGACTTTGAGGTTATTCAAGGAAAACCATTGGATTATAGGACTGGTTAACACCTCTCAGTCAACAAATAATAGCATGGTAGTTCCTGTCCATGACTATCTGTAATGAAGTTCCTTTCCTTCACCTGCTTCTGGCCAAAAGTCATTACAATCAAAGAGAAGCTTTGTTTGACAGGGGTTATATAGCCTAAAATATCTCAGCATTATTATTTTCTTTTGAGCTTTAGAAGGCACCCAAAACCACATAGGTGTGCCAATTTCACTCAAAGCATTCTTATTAAGCCTCACAACACTGTCCTGTAGGTGACTCTCTCCTCGACTCTCCCAGATCTTCACCTGTAGTCAAGATCCAAGTTGATCCACCATCAGACTTTGTTACGTTTGTGTACGTATAAATAATTTTAATTATTCTAACCTGGTAGAAAGAAGAAAACAAAAACATGGTTGGTGGATATTGGAGATGTAAGTCAAACTCCAATCTGTCATTTTTAAGAGTCCAAGCACTTTGGACAGACAACAAAGATCATTCCTCTTTTTTTCTTTTTCTTTCTTTCTTTTTTTTTTTTTAATTTTGGCAGATACTGAGGATAGAATCCAGGGCCTGATGCATGCTCGGCAAGCTCTCTAACACAGCCACACCTCAGTCCAAATTTGTCCTTATTAAGGGAAGGCAAGTAGGAGACTGAAATTGGTGGAGTAAGAGATGGGGCTCCATGCAGGAAAACATCCTGGTTTTGAAGAAAGAACGTACCTTGACAGCGTAAGAGGCCAAGGATCTCTCTGAAGAATTGGCACTACTTATTTTTAAATGTCCATGGTAATGACTGATGTTGAGGGGAAAAAAAATGGACCAGCACAAATTGACAAATTCAGGTAAGTATAGACTTAAGCAAGCCCAACTCTATCTCAGGGTCCCAGAAGTCAGACCTTATTCTCCTGTTCTCTATTTTTATCAATTCATGCTTTTGCACATCTTGGTCCTAAGCATAATATACATGAAATTATGAACTGATGTGTTCATTGTTCTCTCATATTTAAGTAAATACCTAATGAGTATTTTAAAATATCTTTAAATATTGTTGTAAATATTTTATAATTATTGTATTCAGCTTTATCTAGAGCTGTAACCTAAACAATTGTACCTTAAAAAATACTTTCAGAGAAAAACAGAAGAACCAAGGATGGTAGAGAATAAATGAAGTTCAAGGTCAATGATTTGGCCAAATTCATTTAATTTTATACAAAACAGAGACTACACCCTGCAAGTACTGTAGTCTCAACATTTTGAAAGCATTCTCTAGCTGTTTCCTAAGAGGATTCCTCAAATTTACTATCAACTTGACAGAAGGCATAATTCTTGTGATCATCTATTTCTCTCTTCTGATATCATAAACAAACGTAAGATGCTGAAAGTTGATTTCTTCTATCTCAGTTTGGGTAAAGGTTCCTGAGAAATAGATACTCTTATCAGAATGGATTGCTGTCCACCTAAACAAGTCTTGGTCAAAGAGAAAAGCAGCACTGAGTTCTAGATCTAATAAATACCTTCACCTTTAGTGTAAGGAAAACAAAGAAGAATGTTCTTGGTCCTGGTAAACATCACAGGGGGCAGAGCAGTACTGCCCTCCATACTAACACCTGGATGAGCAAGGCTGACGCTCCTTAGTAAGGCAATGTTTGCCTTGTGCATTGCTTTATGCTACACACACACACTCACACCATTTCACCTACAAACCTATTGTGTATGTGTTACTGTAATCACTATTGAGCAGATTAGAAAACAGAGACATAGAGGATGAATAGCTGACCAACTCATACCACAAAAGTTTCATTCAGCATCAGGACTGGTACCTGGACAAGATGTTACCAAAGCTACATTCTACAACACTGTGACACAAAATGTATACAATAATTTCATTTACAGACTAAAACTCCATTGTGTGTATATATCACATTTTCTTCATCCATTCATCTTCTGATGGGCACCTGGGCTGGTTCCCTTACTGGTTATTATGAATTGTGCTGCCATAAACTTTGATGTTCCTGTATCACTATAGTAAGCTGATTTTAGTTCTTTTGGATAAATACTTACTACAAATGCAGAAGTCTTTTTCTGGGAAAATATGATGTTTATCAATTTTTTAAAAATAACTTAGTAAGGCATAATTCTGGCTATTTCTCTCAATGGAAGCATGAACCTGGTCTGAGAATGTACCATTAAATTGGGCTGTGATAGAGGTTATGCTAATCAAACAGCAAACAGCCCATGGAAAGAGGACCTGTTTTTTTCGGGGGGGGGGGGTTGTTTGTTTGTTTGTTTGTTTTTGTTTTTGTTTGGTTTTGTTAGAACAATTCAGCAAAATAAAATTCCGGTTTATGGTTGGACAACATTGTTTCACACATACATCAAACAGGCCAAAAAAATAAACAGCAACTTCGTAGACAAAAAAAGGGGAAAAAAAAAAAAGAAACCTTTTTATCTTTGGCCTTTTTAACCATCTCATACAAACCAATTACTTATAGTACAGTTAAAGTACGTACAGAAAAAAAAGTTACGGAATGCTCGGAATAAGATCGGTTTCTTCTTGTTGTTGTTTTTGCTTTTTTTTACAAGGTATTTTTTCTCCCTTGAGATACAGTGCACATGGTCACACCACAAGTAAAGTCAGAAGTAGGACAGAGAACGCTCCAAAGGCTGGTTTGGTCATCCGAGATCATTAAAAATGGCTGACCCCTAACAATAAGTACAAAAATATAAAATGTAAATTAAAAATACAAATTTTCCTTTTTTAAAGTACGTTTAAGGAAAAAAGCAGGGCCTTGAAAGTTTTGGCTCTTTTTTTCCTCCCCTGTTGCAAATTCACGTTGTGGTTTGGTTGGGTGGTGGAGCACGTGTCACCCACGGATTATTTCTTGGATAAGTTTGCTGTGTACATTTCCAACTACCCTCACACATGCTAGGCAAGCGCTCTGCCACTGAGTCACAACCCCAGCCCAAAGAATCTAGGGTTTTGTTTTGTTTTGTTTGTGGTGCTGGAGATCAAACCCAGGGCCTTGTGCTTGCAAGGCAAGCACTCTACCAACTGAGCTATTTCCTCAGCCCCAGTCTGTTCTTAAGTTGCACCCCATAACAGAAGCAGCTGGTCATGGACACACCAGGGAGAGAATCATCTCAGTAGAAAAAGAGAGACAGAGAGAAACAGAGAAATACAGAGAGAGAGAGTACAAAGGTTCTAAAATGAATCAAATAAACTCAGAGAGCTGAGGACTCGAGTTGCAGAGCTGGACCTTGCAGAGAGCCTATCAGACAAAGCAAGAAAACTGTGAGCATACCTATACCTGGTTACTTGTTGCTCCAGAGGTTCATGAGGTCCCCTTTGGATCCCACTCTTTTTTTCTCTTTTGGTGAGATTGAATCCAGGGGCACTGTACCACTGAGCTACAGCCCCAGTCACTTTCATTTTTTATTTTGGGACAGCATCTCACGAAGTTGCCCAGGCTGGCCTTGAATTTTCTGTCTTCTGCCTCAACCTCGCAAATAGCTGGATTACTGGACTGTGCCCACCATGCCTACCCAGGTTCCACTTTTTTGACACCAAACTGTTAAAAAAGAAAACTGAAGCACCATAGAATTTTAAACAGCCTATTCGAGTAAGAAGTAATTCACGCACTGGGAAACACAAAACTAAAAAATGTTAGTGTCTGGATGACAAAGCCTCAGAGGCAAACATTTACTGGGATATGTGCAAGTAAAATAAATTATTCAATTGGTTACAAAAACACATTTTTTTAAATTTACCTTGGTAAAAAGTCTGTTGTTACATAATAATATGAGAGCTGGTTGCTTAGGGTTGGCAAATTTTGTTTAATTTCTGATGTCAATATTTACCAGAATTGTACTGTATAGAGGGTAAAGAGGGGTGGGAGGCGTGGGGGGAAGGGAAAAAATAACAGAATGAATCAAACAACATTACTCTATGTAAATTTATGATTACACAAATGGTATGCCTTTACGCCATGTACAGAGAAACAACATGTATCCCATTTGTTTACAATAAAAAAATATATATATATATTTACCAGAATTGACCCAAGTTGAATTTCACTTGTGTTGGCAAATTAAACAAGGGTAAAACTATTTCTAAGGCCTACTTAAAAATACATTTTTCTGTTCAAGGATGTTTCAGGCCTGATGTGTATTTTGATTTTGCTGTGACGGCCCCTATCAGGTCACAATTGTATCCCAACTTATGTAAGGACACTAATAATAAAACAGTTGCATTTCCAGATGACAGGAAAGTAGAGAAGTACTAAAGCATTAGTGGACTAATTTGGCTGGAATGGTGTTTGATTCCATCGAAGGGTCTAAGTCCAGTTTTCTAATCTGGAAGCTGGAGCAGAGATTTAGCCTCTCTAAGCACGCAAATCTCCCTGCCCCGCAGTTCACGTCGCCACCCTGAGCAATTCCCACACCACACCCTTTCCCCAGAACACTCATCTTCTCCCTAGACTCCCAAAAGCCTCTGCAAACACCTACCCACCTTTACAGCACTTCAAGAGACTTTCCTTCTGGCATCCTTTCTTGTCCATGAGGGGATGATCTTCATCCCTGGTGCCCCAAAAACATGCTCAGACCAGTGTTGTCACCTCTATCACATTGTAATAAAATTCAGTGTTCATTTATTTTTCCAGTGCTTTTCTGGGGACCAAGAAAAAGTGTGTTTTATGTATGAAACTATGCATGGTGACATCTCTCCTTTCAGGAGCACAGAGTCCTGTCCATAAAGTTGGTTTTGGGGTTTTTTGTTTTTGGGTTTTTGTTTGTTTGGTTTGGTTTGGTTTGGTTTGGTTTGGTTTTCTTTTACAAATAAGAATCTTCTTCCTAATATCACAGACAATTGAAGGCTCATTATTTTGTGGAAAAAAGCACAGACTGAAAAGAATGCAGGAATACTAAGTGCTATATTGGAATCCTTTATCACACCAAATGTTCACTCTGGGACAAATTCAACAGAATGGTTTTCTTCTACTTTAAGGTGATTCAATTGCTCAAAAAGTGAACATAATATTCAGGGCAATACTTAACACCAGAAAAAGTGAATCCTACAAAAGAGGAATGCAGGGGAGGACCTTGAATATATATAACAAATTATTTTAATAATTTTATATATAACAAATTTATATGCTATAATCCTAATATATAGCATTATATATTATATGTAACAAATTATTTCACTTATCTACAGAATTTTGAGCTGAAAGAAATTTTTTAAAAACCAGTTTACTGCAGAAGGAGGTGAGGAGATGGAGAAAATATGTGTGACAAACTGCCAAGAAGACTAAAAATGAAAGGGGAACTTGGGCTTCTACTGTGCAAACAGCCTTTCCTGACACGGTTCTTTTGTGTTTTGGTTCTTGGCCTAGTCTTATGCAGAATTATCAAATCTCTGGTCACTCTGCAGCCAGGATATATTCTTCAACAGATTCCAGATCAACAGGGAAAGCTCTGGTTGACACAGCATGCCTTAGGTCTGTTAGAACAGTAGCAGTTAGAGTTACAACAGCAGTTGAGTACCCATTACTTTCATTACCAACTAATGAAACCAGAAGAATGTTTGCACAAGAGGGCCATGTACCAATCTGTGGGTTTCTGCAGAGGCAAGATGCCAGAACCCTCCTGGCTTTTGCAGCCTCACCCACAGGGGCTGCTATATATCTACAAACCCAAATAGCGACACCCACCCTGAACTCCAGGACACCCAGCTGGAACTATTCTTACAGGAGCCACAGCACAGAGATTGGGTAAGACATTGAGCCCTAGACTTGGGATGGGAGGGGCTGTGGGGAGACAGCACCTGAGGGAGGGCTGAATGGAAGTCAGTGCCCAGGGACTGGGAAGGTCTGATCTGAGTCATTTCTCAGGAAACTCTAATAGGTCTGATGGTCATGAGTACAAAGGTCTCCAGGGGGCAGGAGAGTGACATCATTGGCTGAACAGAGAAGGAGAGTCAGGAGGGAGAGGCGGACTCAGGGAAGACCCCTGAGCTAGAGCCCTTTCCGACACAGGCAGCTGCTGCTCAGCTCTGGCTGACACCTTGCAGTAGAGGAGACTCGGTGCACCAGCCAACATCATGGGAGTCTTTAAGAGGAGACAGGAATGCAAATTCCTCCCATGAAACGGGCCCTCCCTGGCTCCACTTGTTGAGCACTAGCCCTGCCTTGATGGAACTTGGTCTGTCAGTGCCCTACTGAAACACGGTGATGAAACCCATGGACATTCAGCAGGCTGTACATAGTTTCCATCCACAGAGACCAGATCTAGCCTGCAAAAGTCCTTCACGGATGACACGAATTAGATTTCTTATAGCAGAAGCAGCAGCAGTGCTGACCTTGAGGACCCATTAGTCAGCCAAGAGGCTAGCTGCACAGGTGGGCCTAGTACCAGTGTGTACTAGTGACCAGAAACTTCCTGACTCTGACAGTCTCACTCACAGGGGCAGCTATAATCCACAGGGGCTGCTATATATCTACCATCCCAATAGCCCCTGTGGCCCAGGACAATCAGCTGGGTCTGTTCTCCCAGGAGCCACAGCACAGAGACTGGGTAAGACATTGAGTCCTAGAGGTGGGACAGTCAGGCCCATGATGTAACAGCACCTGAGGGAGGATAAGCTGAAGTTAATGCCCAGGAGACTTGGCACACTTTAGGGATAGAAAGCAAATGGAAATATGACCCCACAGTGACAGAGGGGGCTATTGGATGAGATAGGAAGAGGGTATGGTAACTGAGCCGGGATGCAGGACTGATTACCTCTCTTATTTGCTCACAGGAAACATGATTCCAAAACTGCTGGGCTCACGACTTTGGCTCCCTCTGCTACTGGGGCTCATAGGAATAATTTTCTCATCTCAGGCCCCACCGTCTAACATAACCTGGGCTCAGTGGTTTAAAATCCAGCACATAAATATGGCCCACCCCCAATGTGATGATGCAATGCAGGTAGTTAACGGTTATAGAAGGCGATGCAAAGGCAAAAATACATTTCTGAATACAACTTTTGATGATGTTGCTCAAGTTTGTGAAACCCCAAACATAACCTGTCGTACCACCAATACAAATTGTCATAACAGTTCAGTTCAGGTGCCTTTAGTTGACTGTATCATCACAAAATATGCATCAAATTATGTAAACTGCAAATACAGAAATAAATTCGCAACAAAGTGCTACATCGTTGCTTGTGCCAACAGATCTGAACAGAATAATACCACCTATCCAATGGTTCCAGTTCACTTAGATGGGACATGTTAGCTCCTGGATCAGCACTTTGTGACATGGTTCTTCTGCTAGCTCCCAAGTCCACTGTCTACCCTGGATGTCAGCACCTGCCCTCATGGAACCAGTCTCCAGCCCCTTTCAAGCTTTGCTGAGCTGAAACACCCTGTAAGCTGTGCAATAAATGTCTTTGAAGAGAATCTAGATCTATGTGTATCTGTTCTGCCCCTCTGTTGTCATTTAGTCACAATCTGTCCTACAAACTTGTTCCTTTCTCTTCCTGAGATTTTTGCAGAGAGATGTGAGGCAAAGACACTGTATCAGGATGCTGCAGAGACTTGGCCACCTCACTGCCTCAGACTGGGAAACTAGGGTCTCCACTGAATCTGCCTACTGACATAGGCCCTCCTTCAAGAGCAAAGTTCTCTCAGGCTGCTCTGAACCCTCTGCAGACTGGGCCCTAACCTTGGCCTCTGGAGTTATTCATTGTATAGTTCAATTTGTTTCCTGGGTTTTTTATTTTATTTTTAACTGACATATAATAATTGCATATATTAATGGGTACAATGAGATTTTTCCAGACATGTATACAGAGTGTAATGATTAATCAGGGTAATTAACATTTCCAGCAAATCAAGTACTTTATCATTACTTTCTGTGGGGAACATTCAAAATCTTCTCTTCCAGCCATTTTGAAACATATGGTACATTTTGGTTAACTGTAGTCATCCTGCTGTGCTGTAGAATACTAGAACACATTCCTCCTGTCTACATTTTGGTAACTGTGATCCAACCTCTTTCTATCCCCACTTTCCCCAGTCTCTGGGGCTCTGTCCTACTCTCAATTCTATGAGATCAACTTTTTAAAATAACACTCATGAGTGAGATCATGAGGTATTTGTCTTTCTACTCCTGGTTTAGGCCACATAACAACATCCAATTCTGTCCATGTTGTTGCAAATGACAGGATTTCGTTGCATTTTATCACTAACTAGTATTCCTTTGTACATATGCACCACATCTTTATCTAATTATCAGGTGATGGACCCTTGGGTTATTTCCATTTCATGGTCCTTGTGAATAATCCTGCAATGAACATGGGACTACAGATGTCACTATGACATACTGATTCCCTTTACTTTGGATTTATACCCAGAGGTAGGATTGCTCGATCAGAAGGAAGTCCTATTTTTCATCATGGAGAAACCACCATATTATTTTCCATAGTGGCTGCACTAACTTGGATTCCCACCAGTAGTGCTCAAGAGTTTCCTTTTCACCAGATTCTCACCAGCATCTGGTACTTTTTGTCTTTTTGATGATAGCCATTCGAACTGGGGTGTGATGGTATCTCATTGTGGTATTTGCTTTGCATTTTCTAGAAGACTAGTGAAGTTGAGCATTTTTTCATAGACTATTTGGCAATTTGCAGATATTCTTTTGATACTGTCATTTAGATCATTACCCTATTTGTTTGTGTGTGTGTTGTGTGTGTGTGTGTGTGTCTATGTGTTTGTGTATTGCACTAGGGATTGAACCCAAGATGCTTTACTACTGAGCTATGACACCAGTCTTTCTTTAATTTTTTTATTTTGAGACTGACTTCTATATGAATACTGGTCACATTTTATTTCATTGTAGAGGTGCCTACCCATTTGAGTGTCTAGCTATAGACTACTGTCCCTGGAATCTTAACAGTCACTGTGTGTGGTGGGGTAGGGGTGGGTATGGTCATTGCAATAGAAAATAAACCAAAGGTTAAGTTGACAAACTGGAACCAGAGTGCTGATGCTGGCCTGCTGGCACACAGCCTATTTGGATTGTTCTGCACTCTGCCATTGTGAAGTTTTAAATTCGCTAACAAGTTATAAAAGTCTAGATTTTTCAACCTAAAAGTCTAGATTTCTATCTTCCTTGTGAAAAATGGGAATATCTGGCAGGCGTGATCTGCATTTCTTTAAAGAAACACCCAGGGAGTCAGAATCAGTGGCTCTTATCAACAGGATCAGAACACTCCAGGGCTTCACCATTCCAAGCACTGCCTGTTGTCTCCTGCCTGCCTGCTCATCCCTTCCAACCCCTGCCTGGATCCTGTAGACGTAGGAATTGTGGACCCTGAGGAATATGGAACATCTCCTCCAAGGGGTCTAGAACATGCCAAGCCCAATTCCCAACACCCTTCTTCCCAATCAGTAGGCTCTACACGCACTGCTGACAGAATTTTCCAAACATTCCCTCAGTCACTTCTCTCAACAATTTTTTTAACTGCTTTCCATTGCCTAGGAAAGAAAGTCCAAACCATCTAGTTTGACATGAAAGGCCTGAGGCCGAGATTCTTGTGAGTGAAGCAGAGATTAACCACAGATCAATCTTAGCTAAATTCCACTAGATTCTCATCATGATGCTGTCCTCTTGGCAGGCTGCTCCACTCACATCACCCTATCGGTCACCCCCACACCCTATCAAAGGCACACCAGACATATTCAACACCTTAGAACTCTGAAGATTGATCTTCTGAGCCCAGGGACACTGGGCTGATATGCTGCTATTGAGAGTCTCTGAGCAACTTTAGGAAACTCAGTCACAGGGAAGCACTTCTGCATTTGTGGTTTAAAAAAGAAAAGTTGTTTCAAGGAGGTCAGTGATTGAGTAATGACTCAATGTCATTGCTCAGGAGCTCCTAGGGGAAACTGAAGCAGCAGGAAAGACTTTGGTTGCCATGAGGTAGCCTTGTGTCCATCAGGGATGGGACTGGGCTTCCAAGTCAGGCAGACCTGCCATCCAGTCTAAGCTTGGTAGTGGGAGCAACTTACCTGAGCTCTGTGGAGACTTCTCTGATGCCCTAACTAGGGCAACTCCTCTTGTTTTATTCTGTCATATAACGTGTATTCCTATCTTATGTTGTCACCTGTGAGACTGACAGTAATCTATAGTTATGTGAGTAATGTGAGTCTCTCCCACTGCTCTGCAAATCCCATTAAGACCACAGAGTGCATTCACTTTCCTTTGCCAACCAAGATTTGCCAAAGGATGTATTGAAAATTATTTGAATATATTGAAAACTATTTGCCAATGAAGGAACAAATGAATTATGGGCTAATTCATTGATGGTGGGTAGTTGAGTTGCATAGTGAGGATAAGGGCCTCGTTCACAGCTTGATAACCCTAACCTTCCTGAGAAGTTGGTACGCCTCCATTTTTCCCTTGGCCAGCACCGTGATGACTTCTAAAATGCTACTGACTAATTCAGGTCTGATTTTGCTATGATTATGTAAATTGCAGTTTGTGTGTAAATTATGCCAACATTTAATTCAAAATTGGAAATTAGCAAAGGTAGACTGGAGAATAAATGGAGTTTAAAACCTATTGTAAGTATATTTGCTAAGTCCCTGGGTATCACTATAAACATTCAGGAAGAGACAACACTGGAATGCCAGCTTTGCCACTTAAATCATGTGAGCTAGGACAAATAACTCAATCTTTCAGACATGGTTTTTATGTTTTAAAAAGAAGATAACTTTCTCTAACACTCTGTGAAAATATTCAATTATATACAACTTACACATACAAGGGCCACCAGTTAATCACACAGTAAGTATGCCATTCATCCATTCAGTTAAAAAAATATTTTTAATCACTTAATATATGCAAACTCAGGCTGGGGTTGTGGCTCAGTGGTAGAACATTTGCCTAGCATGGGTGAGGTACTGGGTTTGATTCTCAGCACCACATATAAATAAATGAATTAAAAAAGGTCCATCAACATATGAAAAATATATATTTTAAAAATGTATATATGCAAACTCTATGAGCAGCAGCGATCAAATACACAATGTCTGTTCCTGTGCAGCTTGTAGTCCTTCAGAGAACACATGCATTCTTAAATTAATCACAGAATAAGAATGCAAATACACATAGAATAAGGACAATACAGGGAATGAAAGTGGTTTTCTTTCTTCTCTGCACCTACAAATGCATGGAATTGAATTTTTTCACATTTTGTATTAGTGTATGATAGTTATACATAATGGTGGGATTTGTTATAACATATTCATACATGCACACAAGATAATAATATAATTTGGCCAACCAATATCATTCCTCAGTATTTCCCCTTTTCCTTCTCTCCTCCCTCCCATTATTCCCTTTTCTCTGCTATATGGATCGCCCTTCAATTTTCATGAGAGCCCCTGCTTCTTTTTCTTTTTTCTCTTTAGCTTCCACATATAAGAGAAAAACATGTGACCCTTTACTTTCTGACTCTGGCTTATTTCACTTAACATAATATTCTCAAGTTTCATCCATTTTTCTGCAAATAATATAATTTCATTTTTCTTCATGGCTGAATAAAACTCCATTGTGTATATATACCACATTTTCTTTATCCATTTATCTGTTTATGGACACCTAGGATGGTTCCATACTTTGGCTATTGTAAATTGTGCAGCTATAAACATGGGTACATATGTATTGCTATCACATGCTGACTCCAATTCTTGAAGATAATACTAAGGAATATTTAAGCATAACTGGGTTATATGGTCATATGGTCATATCTTTTCAGGAATCTCCATAGGGATTTCCTTAGTGATTGTGCTCATAAATAAACCCACCAATGGTGTAAAAGTGTTCCTTTTCCTCCAGCATTTATTTTTTTGAACTCTTGATGGCCATCATTCTAACTGGAGTGAGATGAAACCCATTGTAGTTTTGATTTGCATTTCCCTAATTACTAAAGACATTGAACATTTTTTCATATATTTGTTGGATGTTTGTATTTCTTCTTTTGAGAAGTGTCTCTTCAGTTCACATGCCCTTATTTGGTTGTTTGGTGTTAAATTTTTTTGAGTTCTTTATATATTTTGGATAATAATCTCTGTCAAAAGAGAAGCTAGCAAAGATTTTCTCCCATTCTGTTGGTGGTCTCTTCACCTTCTTCTTTGTTACTTTTGTTGTGCAGAAGCATTTTAATTTGATGCCATACCATTTATTAATTCTTGGCATTGTTTTCTGAGCTTCAGGGGTTCTATTGAGAGAGTTGTTGCCTGCACCTATGTGCTGGAGTGTTAACCCTGTATTTTCTTCCAGCAGTTGCATAGTTGCTGGTCTAATTCCTAGGACTTTGATCCATTTTGAGTTGATTTTTGTGCTGGGTGAGAAATAAGTGTCTGGTTTCATTCTTCTACATAGGGATAACCAATTTTCCCAGCACTGTTCATTAAAAAGACTGTCTTTTCTCTAGTGTGTGTTTTTGGCATCTTTGTCAAGCATCAGATGACCGTATCTGATCGGGTTTGTCTCTGGGTCTTCTATTCTGTAACATTGGTCTACATGTGTGTTTTTATGCCAATACCATGCAGTTTTTGCTACTATAACTTTGTAATATAATTTGAACAGGCATATTTATTGTGATGCCTCCTATTTTGCTTTTTTTCAGCTTAGAATTTCTTTGGTTATTCTGGGTCCTTCATTCTACCAAGTAAATTTTAGGACTGCTTTTCCTACTTCTGTGAAGAATGTCATTGGTGTTTTGATGGGGATTACATTGAATCTTTGTATTGTTTTCCATAGTATGACCATTTTTAGTAATATTAATTCTGCTTAACCTTGGACAGGGGAGCCCTTTCTACATTCTTGTGTTTTCCTCTATCTTCAATGCTCTATAGTTTTCACTGTAGAGGTCTTTTCACCTCCTTAGATTTATTCCTATTTTTATTTTGGTGTTGTTGTTGTTGTTGTTTGTTTTTGAGGCTACTGTGAATGAGATTTTTTTGTGACTTTTTTTCCTCAGAATATTTATCTTTGGTGTTCTAAAAAAACTTGATTTTTGTATGTTGATTTTCTAACCTGCTCCTTGGTTGAATTTGTTTATTAGCTCTAGCAGTCTTCTTGTGGAGCTTAAAGGATCTTCTAAGTATAGGATCATATCATCTACAAAAAGTGATAATTTGACTTCTTCCTTTGCTATTTTTATCCCTTTTATTTCCTTCTCTTGTCTAATTGCTCTGCCTTGAATCGCTTTTGCTATATCAAATAGGAGTGATGAGAGTGGATACCTTTCTTGTTCCAGATTTTAAAGGACCTGCTTTCAGTTTTTCCCCATTTGCATGATGTTGACTTTGGGTTTGTCATATATAACCTGTATAATGTTGAGATAAGTTCCTTCCAACCCTAGTTTCTTCTGTATTTTTATCATGAATAGGTGCTGAATTTGTCAAAGGTTTTCTCTGTATTTATTGATATAGCTAAGTGATTGTTGTCCTTAATTCTGTTTTTGTAATGAATTACACTTATTTGGATATGTTAAACCATCTTTGCATCCCTGAGATGAAACCAACTTCATCATGATGTAGTCTTCTTAATATATTGCTGGGGATTTGAACCCGGGTCCGTGCGCATGCAAGGCAAGCATTCTGCGAGGTGAGCTATTTGCCCACTCCCTTAATATATTGTTGAATATGATTTGCTAATATTTTATTGAATATTTTTGCATCTAAGTTTATCAGGTTATTGGTCTGTAGTTTTCTTTCATCGACGTGGCCTTATCACACTTTTGGTATAAGTGTGATACTACCTTCATAGAATGAATTTGGGAGTGTTCCATCCCTATTTCATGGAATAATTTGAGGATCACTGGCTTTAGTTCTTCTCTAAAATCCGGTAGAATTCAGCTGAGAATCCATCTGGTCCTGGGGTTGTCTTCATCAGAAGATTTTTTATTACTGCTTCTACTTCATTACTATTTAATAGTCTGTTTAGGTTTTTTATGTTCTCTTGATTCATTTTGGGCAGGTCTTAGGTGTTTAGAAATATATCCATTTCTTATAGGTTTTCCAATTTATCAGAGTATAAGTTTTCAAAATAGTCCCTAATGATCCTCTGGATTCCTGTGATGTATGTGGTGATTTCTCCTTTGTTCATCTATGATTTTATTAATTTGGGTCTTCTCTCTTTTTCTTTTGGTTAGTTTTGGTAAGAATTTATCAATCTTGTTTATCTTTTCAAAGAACCAGATGTTCATTTCGTAGATTCTTTGTATTTTTTTTATTCTTAATTTCACTGACTTTGGTTCTGATCTTTGTTTCCTTGCTTCTACAAATTTTGGAACTTGTTTGCTCTTGTTTTCAAGAGTCTTGAGATGTGTCATTAGATTGTTTATTTGGAATCTTTCTGACTTTCTTATGTAGACATGTATAGCTATAAATTTTCCTCTTAGAAACAGCTTCATAGTGTCCTGGAGGTTCTGGTATATTGCATAATATTCTTGTTTGATTCAAATAATTTTTAAATTTCTCCCTGAATTCTTCTATCTCCCATTCATCATTCAAAAGTATATTGTTCAATTTCCATGTGTGCATTTAATTTCTGCAGAATTTGCTTTATGTTGATTTCTAATTTATTCCTTTATGATTTGTTAAGATACAAGGAATTTTATCAATTTTTTGTGTTTTCTAAGAGTTGTTTTGTGGGCCTAAAACACGGTCTGTTTTGGAGAAGGTTCTATGAGCTCCTGAGGAGAAAGTGTATTCAGCTGTTATTGGATGAAATATTCTATAGATATCTGCTAAGTCCATTTGATTTACAGTATTTTTCAGATTCAAAGTGTCTTTACTGAGATTATGTGTATATGACCTATCTATTGGTGAGAGAGATGTCCTGAAATCAACCAATAACATTGTGCTGGGCCTTGTCTCAGCCTTTAATTTGAGTACTGTGTTTTATGTAATTAGGTGCACCAACATTTGGGAGAAAATATTTACTATAATTATATCTTATTGTTAGAGTGTTCACTTTACCAGTATGAAGCCACTTTCTTTCTCTCTTCTGATTAACTTTGACTTAAAGTCTTCTTTGTTGGAGATGAGAGTAGCTACTCCTGCTTGTTTTCAGGCTCCATTTGCATAGTATATCAATTTCCATCCTTTCACTTTCAGCCTATGGCTGTTTTTGCCTGTAAGGTGAGTCTCTTGCAAACAAAATATAGTTGAGCCTTGTTTTTGAATCTATTCTGCCAGCCTATATCTTTTCATTGAAGAGTTGAGACTATTTATATTGGATGTTATGATATAAGATATTTATTAATTCCTGCCATTTTGATTTATTTCTAATGTTTAATTTGGTCCTGTTTCTCATTTGCTTATCTACTCTTCAAATGAAATTTGTTCATTTGTGAGTTCTGGGGTTTGCTTTTGATTTCTTCTATGTTAAGTAGTTCTTTAAATATTTTCTGTAGTGCCAGTTTGGTAGTCATGAATTATTTTAGTTCCTGCTTATCTTGAAAGGTGTTTCTTTCTGCTCTGAAGAGTAACTTTGCTGAATATAGAAATCTTGGCTGACAGTTATTTTATTTCAGTACTTGGAATACATAATTCTAAGCCCTTCTGGCTTTTAGATTTTGTGCTGAGAAATCAGAGGTAATTCTGATTGGTTTGCCTCTAAATATGAACAGATATTTTTCTCCTGTGACTTTTAAAATTCTAATGTGTGTTAGGCATTTTAATTACAATGTGTCATGCAGAGGTTCTTTCTTGGTCTTGTCTATTTGGGGTTTTGAAAGCATCCTGCATCTGAATGTCCATCTCATTCTCAAAGTTTGGAAATTTTTCTATTATTATTTCTCTGAAGAGGTTATCCATTACATTAGCCTGCATCTCTCAACCTTCTTCAATTTTAATGATTCTTAAATTTGGTCTCTTAATGTCCCAGATTTCTTGTATATCATGGTCATGATTACTTTTTTTTTAATACTGTCTGAATATTCAAGATTGACCACTTTGTATTCCAGCTCTGAGATTCTGTCTTCAGAATTGTCTACTCTATTAGAGACACTTTCAACTAAAAATTTTATTTGATTTATCGTGTCCTTCATTTCCAAGATGTCTGTTTGGTTCTTTTTCAATATCTTTATCTTCTTATTGAATTTTTCATTCATATTCTGTATTAACTTCCTTAATTCATTCAGTTGTTTTTCTGTGTTCTTATGGAATCTATTGATCACTTTTATAATCATTCTTTTGAATTCTTTATCTGATATTTCACCCACTGCAATATTTATTTTTGGTGTCACTTTTGGTGAATTGTGAACTTTAGGAGGTGTCCTGTTACCTTGTTTTTTGTTTGTTTGTTTAATTTTTTGTAGTTGTAGATGGACAGAATGACTTTATTTTGCTTATTTTTATGTGGCACTGAGGATTGAACCCAGTGCCTCACACAGGCTAGGCAAGTGCTCTGCCACTGAGCTACAGCCCCAGCCCCTACCTTGTATTTTATATTTCTTGTATTCCTGTGTTGGCTTTTATGCCTGTATTAGGATGTATTTTTCTTCCACTCATGTGTGAGCCTTTTTTGGGTATAGTCTTCTCTTGCCAAATTTTCCTGGAGTAAGCCAGATTGAGAACCCTCATAGGTGTAGTATCCACAATCTTTGTGTTAATTCTGTTTTTGCCTTAGCAGTGGATTTCTGTGAATGGGACCTGAGTGCCAACCCCTAACTCTTTCTCCTTGGGGCCTGGTTAGCAGTTTGGGATTTCTGTCTCTTCTATTCTTTGTATTAAACTATAGCTGAAGTTTGAGTGTCATTGATTTGTGTGTGTCTGCTATCTTTAGGTCAGTGTGCTGAGCTTAGTTCAGCAACAGAATCTCTACCCTGTGAACTTGTAGTGTTCCTGTAGGTTTCTACTCCCTCATAGAATAGAGGGAAACAATAGCAACAACCAATGTAAATAATATATAGCATTAAAATAGATACCTGATTCCTACTATGACATCTATCATGTTTGTTTAAAAAAAAAAAAAAACAGAAATGTTTGGGTCAGAAATTGCCAACAGCAAAAACAGTAAGTACCTGTGAACTAGATCTGGCATTAAAGCAAACAACAGGTGTTGACTATGCCATCCACAGCAATAAAACAGCGACAGCATTAACGATTCTGGCAAAAGTTATATAAACCAATTAGTGCTAGAAGATGGCAAAAATACAATTCATTAAGAGAAGAAAATGTGACAGGAAGGTAGAGGAGAGTTTACAATTTCAAAAAGTGAAGAGAGAGAATGCAGAAGAGATGTAGCAGGCGATGATTATAAGGAAAGAGGGGAAAATGAGGAAAACAATGTAAATTGAGAAAGAGAAAAGAAGAGAATTTGGCTGTTAGCATGAGAGAAAAGAGAGAAATACATACAAGAGAAATGAACAAATAAAAACAAAACCAAAATAAACAGGCAAAATCCCTAACCCTGAAAAGACAAGGCAAAAAAAGAAATAACTACATTTAAAAAATACTAAAAATGAGGGGGAAATATTTATATGTAGATATGCTCATGAACCAATCCATACAGCAAGAACACCCAAGAAAAGGAAAAAAGAAAACAAGATTCTTAATGAAGGAATTGTCTCCACTGAGGTGGTCAACAGAGTTGAAGAGAATAGAAGGTCATTGCCTGTTCCCAACGCTTGCTTTTGGGTTTTTTGTTGTTGTTGTTGTTGTTTTCCATTTCTTCTTAGGTCCTGGGTTGGGAGCTCTTAATCCCCTTCTCTTTTTGTGTCTCATTAAGCTTCCAGTTGGAGTGACCTAAGACTGAAGCTGAATGAAATATCTCTCAATGTCCATTCTTGCCAGTATAAGGTGGGATAGAATTGGACATACTGTCAGTAGAATTTTGCCTGTAGAGACCAGATCAATGCACTCCCAGGATGACTTCTGCAGAATTTTACGATGGGAGTTCCAGCAACTGGGGCTTAGGTCTAATCAGACCAGAGGGCCTTTATTGGTTTGTATCTGCTCTGGTGAGATTAGCTCAACACAACCCTAAGACTTAGAAGTAACTGATCTCTATCAGGAGTCTGGCTCCCAGAAGCCTCCCAAGAATTCTACTCGTGGGGCAAGAGATCAATTCACCACACATCCTGTTGCCTATGAACACAGGCTTCCCATGCTTTGTCCCTGAGTATACTCATACCCATGTTCAGATTCCCACCCACTTTAGCTGGTCAGACCAGCTACCAGACTCAAAGGGAAACTGAGTGGCATTCCCTCCATTATTACTAACTTGAATTTTCTGGTTCCAATCTTCTCAGTGCATGTTTTGTTCAGTTCTGCTAGATACCCCCTAGGCTACATGGTAGATGCCTCCTGGGGAAGTATGGCAATGTTTGCTATGATCTTCTGGCTCTGCAGCAGCAGCCAAAGCATGACCTCCTCAAGATGGCTCCTGCCTCAGCTCTCTGCTTTCCAGTTGAGAAAAGCACTCTTCATGCCACAGCACAGACTCTGGGTAAATTAAGTTCAGGCTAATTTTCTGATATTTTTCTGTGCCAAATTCTGGTCTCAGGTTTTTCCTTCCCAAACCTGTCTGTTGTGTTCCTCTGTGTGTTACCCCTCTCCTCTGTGGTAATCTGTACCACTACTACTTGCATTGATGCAACCAGCTTGACTCCAATGTACTCTTCCTTCTTTGTCCAATGTACCCAAATTTCCAAGTCTCTAAGACATTCTGACTATCCAATATTGAATTTTTAGTGAAATTCCTCTTTCAGTCACCTCACTGAGAAGCAATACTCCCAGTGCTGGAATTTTGAGCCATGGAGCAACTACGAATGCAGCCTTCTTCTAATCTCCCATCTTGAAACTCCTGCCATGATGTTCGTGCCAACTTCTGGCCTAGAGCTATGAAGTATGTCATTTTGGACTGAGACCTCTGAAACAGTAAGCCCCAAATAAACTTTTCCTCATCTACGTTATTCTTGTCAAGTCTTTGGTCACATCAATGAAAAGTTACTGAAACAGTTACAAAAATGCCATTGTAGATATACCTTGGTGAAAAGTCCCTTGTCGCATAATACATGACTGGTTAAGATTGCCAAATACTTTATCTAACATCATGTTTACCAGAATTGACCCAAGTTAAGTTTCACTTATGTTGGCAGTTTAAGCAGGATTGATTATTTTTTATATTTTTTATTTGTTCTTATTAGTTATACATGATAGTAGAATGCATTTTGATATATTATACATATATGGAGTATAACTTCTCATTCTTGTTGTACATGATGTAAAATTACTTTGGTTGTGTAATAATATCTGCACATGGATAACAATGTTTGATTCATTCTACTTTCTTTCCCATTCCCATTCCCCCTTCCTTCCCTTTTATCCCCTTTGGCTAATCAAAGTTATTTCTATTCTTCCCCATCCCTCACCCTTCATTGTGAGTTAATATCTGCATATCAGAGAAAACATTCGATTTTGGGGGATTGGTTTATTTTCCTTAGCATGATATTCTCCAGTTCCATCCATTTATGGAAAATACAATAATTTCATTTTTCTTCATAGCTGAGTAATATTCCATTGTGTGTATATATCACATTTTCTTTATCCATTCATCTGTTGAAGGGCACCTACATTAGTTTCACAGTTTAACTATTGTGAATTCAGCTGCTATAAACATTGATGTGGCTGTGCCACTGTTGTTTGCTTATTTTAAGTTCTTTAGGTATAAACTGAGGAGTGGAATAACTGGGTCAAATAGTGGTTCCATTCCAAGTTTTCTGAGGAATCTCTATACTGTTTTCCAGAGTAGTTGCACCAATTTGCAGTCCCACCAACAATTTGTGAGTATACCTTATCCCCACATCCTTGGCAACATTTATTGCTGCTTGTATTCTTGATAATTGTCATTCAGACTGAAGTGAGATGAAATCTCAGTGTAGTTTTAATTCGCATTGGAAAAAAATATTTCTAAGGCCTACTTAAAAATACATTTTTTCTGCTCAAGAGTGTTTCAGGCCAGATGTGTATTTTGATTTTGCTGTGACAGCCTCTATCAGGTCACAATTGTGTCCCAATTTATGTAGGGACACTAATAATAAAACGATTGCATTTCCAGATGACAGGAAGGTAGAGAAGTACTAAAGCATTAGTGGACTAATTTGGCTGGAATGGTGTTTGATTCCATCGAAGGGTCTAAGTCCAGTTTTCTAATCTGGAAGCTGGAGCAGAGATTTAGCCTCTCTAAGCACGCAGATCTCCCTGCCCCGCAGTTCACGTCGCCACTCTGAGCAATTCCCACACCACACCCTTTCCCCAGAACACTCATCTTCTCCCTAGACTCCCAAAAGCCTCTGCAAACACCTACCCACCTTTACAGCACTTCAAGAGACTTTCCTTCTGGCATCCTTTCTTGTCCATGAGGGGATTATCTTCATCCCTGGTGCCCCAAAAACATGCTCAGACCAGTGTTGTCACCTCTATCACATTGTAATAAAATTCAGTGTTCATTTATTTTCCCAGTGCTTTTCTGGGGACCAAGAAAAAGTGTGTTTTATGTATGAAACTATGCATGTCACATCTCTCCTTTCAGGAGCACAGAGTCCTGTCCATAAAGTTGGTTTTTCGGTTTTTGTTGTGTTTGTTTTTTGTTTTGGTTTTCTTTTACAAATAAGAATCTTCTTCCTAATGTCACAAAATGCAGTAGGTAACTGACAATCAAAGGCTCATTATTTTGTGGAAAAAAGCACAGACTGAAAAGAATGCAGGAATACTAAGTGCTATATTGGAATCCTTTATCACACTAAGTGTTCACTCTGGGACAAATTCAACAGAATGGTTTTCTTCTACTTTAAGGTGACTCAACTGTTCAAAAAGTGAACATAATATTCAGGGCAATACTTAACACCAGAAAAAGTGAATCCTACAAAAGAGGAATGCAGGGGAGGACCTTGAATATAGATAACAAATTGTTTTGGTTACCTACAGAATTTTGAGCAGGACAAAATTTTTTAAAAATCAGTTTACTGCAGAAGGAAGTAAGGAGATGGACAATATGTGTGTGACAAACCGCCAAGAAGACTAAAAATGAAAGGGGAACTTGGGCTTCTGCTGTGCAAACAGCCTTTCCTGGCACTATTGTTTTGTGTTTGGGTTCTTGTTCTAGCCTTATGCAGAATTATCAAATCTCTGGTCACTCTGCAGCCAGGATATATTCTTCAGCAGCAGATCCCAGATCAACAGGGAAAACTCTGGTTAACACAGGATGCCTTAGGTCTGTTAGAACAGTAGCAACAAAAGCTGTATCCCCAAGTACATATCACCAACAAAGTACAGCCAAGTAATGAAACAGGAAGGCAGTTTGCACATGTACCAATCTGTGGGCTTCTGCAGAGGCAAGATGCCAGAACCCTCCTGGCTCTGGCAACCCCACCCACAGGGGCTGCTATATATCTACAAACCCAAATAGGGGCACCCACAATCCCTGAACTCCAGGACACCCAGCTGGAACTATTCTTACAGGAGCCACAGCACAGAGATTGGGTAAGACATTGAGCCCTAGACTTGGGATGGGAGGGGCTGTGCTGGGCCAGCACCTGAGGGAGGGCTGAATGGAAATCAGTGCCCAGGGACTGGGAAGGTCTGATCTGAGTCATTTCTCAGGAAACTCTAATAGGTCTGATGGTCATGAGTACAAAGGTCTCCAGGAGGCAGGAGAGTGACATCATTGGCTGAACAGAGAAGGAGAGTCAGGAGGGAGAGGCGGACTCACGGAAGACCCCTGAGCTAGAGCCCTTTCCGACACAGGCAGCTGCTGCTCAGCTCTGGCTGACACCTTGCAGTAGAGGAGACTCGGTGCACCAGCCAACATCATGGGAGTCTTTAAGAGGAGACAGGAATGCAAATTCCTCCCATGAAATGGGCCCTCCCTGGCTCCACTTGTTGAGCACTAGCCCTGCCTTGATGGAACTTGGTCTGTCAATGCCCTACTGAAACACGGTGATGAAACCCATGGACATTCAGCAGGCTATACATAGTTTCCATCCACGGAGATCAGATCTAGCCTGCAAAAGTCCTTCACGGATGACACGGAATTAGATTTCTTATAGCAGAAGCAGCAGCAGTGCTGACCTTGAGTCAGCCAAGAGGCTAGTTGCACAGGTGGGCCTAGTACCAGTGAGTGGGTTTCATCATGACCAAGACATCAGACCTTCCTGGCTCTGAGGGCCCCACACAGGGGCTGCAATATATCCACAGGCTCATAGAGGAACACCCACAGTTTCTGAACACAGGGACAGACAACCAGCTGGGTCTGTTCTCACAGCAGCCACAGCACAGAGACTGGGTAAGCATTGAGCCCTAGAGCACCCACAGTGGAACCTAAGGGAAGCTCAAATAAAATGAATACCCAGGAACTTGGAACATTTTAGGGATGAATACCCACAGTGACAGCAGAGGGACCTACAAGCTAAGACAGAAAGAGAATATGGTAAGTGAGCTAGGATACAACACTAGTTATCTCTCCTCTTTGTTCACAGGAAACATGATTCCAAAGCTGCTGGGCTCACGACTTTGGCTCCTGTTGCTGCTGGGGTTCATGGGAATGATTATCTCATCTCAGGCCCCACCAGCTAATTTAACCTGGGCTCAGTGGTTTGAAATCCAGCACATAAATATGGCCCACCCCCGATGTGATGATGCAATGCGGGTAGTCAACAGATATAGAGGGCGATGCAAAGGCAAAAATACGTTTCTGCATACTACTTTTGATAATGTTGCTCAAGTTTGTGAAACCCCAAACATAACCTGCCTTACAAGCCGCAGTACAAACTGTCATAACAGTTCAGTTCAGGTGCCTTTAGTTGACTGTGTCATCACCGGAAAATCACAGAATTATACAAACTGCAGATATCGAAACGTACCAGCAACAAAGTGCTACATCGTTGCTTGTGCCAACAGATCTAAACAGGATAATACCACCTATCCAATGGTTCCAGTTCACTTAGATGGGACATGTTAGCTTCTGGATCAGCACTTTGTGACATGGCTCATCTGCCAGCTCCCAAGCCCTCTGTCCACCCTGGATGTCAGCATCTGTCCTCAAGGAAACAGTGTCCAACTCCCTTCAAGCTTAGCTAAGCTGAAGCACCCTGTAAGCCATGCAATAAACCTCTTTGAAGAGAAATCTAAACCTCTGTGTATCTCTGTCTTACATATGTGCTCCTTCCTCTTCCTGAGATTTTGGGGAACAAAGAGATGTGAGGCAAAGACACTGTATCAGGAAGCTGCAGAGACATGGCCCCCTCACTTACCTCAGGCTGGGAAACTGGGGTCTCCTCTGAATCTGCCTACTGACAAAAGCCCTCTTCAATAGCAAATTTCTCTCAGGCTGCTCTGAACCCTCAGCAGACTGGGCCCCTAACCTTGACCTGTGGAATCATTCATTATACACTCAAATTTTTTGTTGTTTTGTTCTTTTTTATTTCTTAACTGATATATAATAATTGCACTTTTAAAACGGCTTTCCATTGCCTAGGAAAGAAAGTCCAAATGATTTAGTCTGAGGCTGAGCTTCCTTGTGAGTGAAACAGAGATCAACTACAGATCAATCTTAGCTAAATTCCACTAGATTCTCAGCGAGATGTTGCCCTCTTAGCAGGCTGCTCAGGTCACCTCAGTCTCCCTCGCACTGTATCAGAGGCATGCCAGATATATTCCACACCTTAGAACCCTGAAGGTCCGTCTTCTGATTCCAGGGATTACTGGGCTGATGTGTTGCTATTGAGAGTCTCTGAGCAACTTTATGAAACTCAGTCACAGGGAAAGCACTTCTGCATTTGTGGTTTAAAAAAGAAAAGCTGTTTCAAGGAGGTCAGTGATTGAGTAATGACTCAATGTCATTGCTCAGGAGCTCCTGGGGGAAACTGAAGCAGCAGGAAAGATTTTGGTTGCCATGAGGGGTAGCCTTGTGTCCATCAGGGGTGGGACTGGGCTTTCAAGCCAGGCAGACCTGCAGTCCAGTCTAAGCTTGGTAGTGGGAGCAACTTACCTGAGCTTTGTGGAGACTTCTCTGATGCCCTAACTAGGGCAGCTCCTCTTGTTTTATTCTGCTGTATAACATGTAGTCCTATGTTATGTTGTCACCTGTGAGACTGACAGTAATCTATGGTTATGCGAGTAATGTGAGTCTCTCCCACCACTCTGCAAATCCCAATAAGAGCACAGAATGCATTCAATCTCTTTCACCATAGCCTTGTGTTAGCTGTTTTTGCTGTAGGAATGGATGTTCATGAGGGTGAATGAGGGCCTCCCAGTCATTCCTACTTGTGTTTTTGTCAGTAGTTTAGATTTTTTGACTCTTCTATTCTTTCTATTATAGTATAGCTGAAGATTGAGTGTAATTTTTGTGTGAAGCAAAGTATGTTCTTTCTTCGCTCGGTTTAGTTCAGCAGCAAAGTCTACTGTGTAAACTTGTGGTGTCCCTGTAGATTCCCAGAACCTTATAGAAAACAGAGAAAGAAACAATGGCAACAAGCAAAGCAAACGATATGCAGCATTAAAATAAATACACAGTGCCTACTATGACATCTGCAACACTAATTGCCACAGAAACACAAATGGAGGGGTCAGCAATTGCCAACAGCAAATACAATAAATAGCTGTGAATCCGATCTGGCATTGAAGTAAAAAGTCTGTGTCAGCAGTTTGCAGTACTAATTACTGCAATAGCATAAATGGCAGGAATTTTATAAGCCAAATAGTTCTAAAAAATGGTAAAACTATACTTCTAAGAGAAAAAAATGTGATAGGAAGGTAGAATAAAGTTTCAAATGTTTGAAGTGTGAATAGAGAGAATGCAGAAGAAATGTAGCAAGTGAGAATTATAAGAAAGGAGGAGAAAATAGAAAAGATGAGGTAAAGGGAGACAGAAAGAGAGAACAAGAGAATTTTGCTGTAAGAAGGAGAAGAAAGAAGAGAAAGAGGAATGAGTGAAACAAAAAACCAAGGTAAGAAAAAAACCAAAAACCCTGACCATCAAAAGACAAAGAAAAATAACTTATTTTAAAATGCTAAAAAGTAGGGAAAAAAGTGTGTATGCGTGTGTGTGTGTGTGTGTATGAATGTATATGTATACATTCATGAACCAACCAACACAGTAATAACACCAAACAAAACAAAAAAGGGGAAAATTTTTCTTAGAAAAAAATAAAGTATTAAGCTGCTATAAACTATGAAACCAACCTAGGTGCCCTTCAACAGATAAATGGATAAAGAAAATGTGATACACACACACACACACACACACACACACACACACACACACAATGGAATATAACCCAGCTTTAAAGAAGAATGAAATTATGGCATTTGCTGGTAAATGGATGGAGTTGGAGAATATCATGCTAACTGAAATAGGCCAAGCCCAGAAAACCAAAGGCCAAATGTTTTCTCTGAGGTGAATGCTAATTCACAATAAGGTGGCAGGGGTTCTAGGGAAGAATAGATTTACTTTATATTAGGTAGAGGGGAGTGAAGGGAGGTCAAGGGCTATGGGGTAGGAAGGACAGTAGAGTGAAACAGACATTATTACCTCATGTACATATATGACTACATGACTAACATGATTCTACAACATGTACAATCAGAAAAATGAGAAATCATACTCCACTTATGTATGATCTATCAAAATGTATAAATGTATTCTACTCTCATATACAACTAATTAAAACAATTTTTAGATAGTTTTAAAAAATAAAGTATGGTCTCCACTGAAAGTATTTTTCTCCTCATGAAAAGAGTTGACAAGAATAGATGGTCACTGTCTATGCCCAACAGTCATTCTTTCCATTTGTTCTTGATCTATGTACTGAGAGAAAGAGAGAGGGTGCAAGGGCAGGGGGTTGTTAAGCCCTTCCTCTTTTTGTATGACTCACTGAGCTGCCAACTGTGGTCTAACACTGAAGCAGTTGAAATAGCTCAGACTCCCTTCTCACCAGTATAAGGTAGAATGAAATGGGAATTATTGTTGATTGGAGTTTTGTCCAGACAAACCAGATCTGTACACTACCAGGGTGGGGCTGCTGCAGAGTTCTATGAGTGGAGTTTCAGCAGCTGGGGCTTAATGCATCCAGATTTAAGGGCTTTGCTGGGTGATATCTGCTCTGGAGATATTAGGTCAACACTACCACAGGACCCAGCAGTTGCTGATCTCTGTCAGGAGTCTGGATCTCGGGAGTCTCTCAAAAATTATACTTGCAGGGCAAGGGAGCCAACCCTCCACACTCCACTGCCCACAAATATGGCCTTCCCGAGGCTGAATTCTGAGTATATTCACACCCGTCCATTCAGTTTTCCGACTCCCTTTAGCTGGTCACGCGAGCCTCCACACAAGGGGAAAGTGAGTTACACTCCCCTCCATATTTCTGACTTGAATTCCCCTAGTACAACGTTCTCTGTGCCTGTTTCACTCATATTCCACTAGGTATACCCTGGACCACACGGCAGGAGCTTTCCAGGACAGTACGGCAATGTTTGCTATGATCTCTTGGTTCCCACAGCAGCAAGCTTCAGTGTGGTCTCCTCAACATGGCTCCCTGCCTCAGTTCTCCACTTGCTACTTGAGAAAAGCAGAGCACACTTACATACCAATTTGCTGTGCATTCTCTGGATCAGCTAAGTTCAGGCTGCTTCTCTGATCTACGGACTTTTCTGTGCCAAATTTGTCCATTGTGTTTCTTTCTTTGTATTAACCCTCCCCTCTCTGGTTAACCAGTGCCACTATTGCTGCCACTGTCAAAACTGGCTTGGCTCCAGTGTTTTCTTTCTTGTTCTTAGTTCAGTGCACCCAAACTTCTGAGTCCCTAAGAGATTCTGACTGTTCAATATTGAATTTCACTAAATTCCCTCATTCACCCACCTTGCTGAGAATCAAGCAACGTTGCTTGAATCCTGAGTCATGGAGTAACTGGAAATGCAAACTGTCTCCAATCTGCCATCAGAAAAGCAGTTCTAGAATGTAGTTCCCTGGGCTTGAGAAGTCAGGGAAGACATTTCTGGGTGTGGGGAGGGGAGCAAAACATCCACTTATTTTGACCCTCTTCTTGAAAGCTTTGGGTTTAGGAAGTCAAACATATGTTTATTTAATTAACATTATTTAAACGAATGAGCATACATAGAACATTTAGAGTCCAAATATCCTTTTATATACTTTTATCTCCATACTTCATATCTATCTTTTCCCCTCTTCCTTGCTATCCTGGCTTCTCTCTCAGCAGTCATCCATTCCCTATCCCATACCATTCTTTCTCTCTATGGAAATTATTCTTTTAGCTGCTATGGGATTAGGGTACAGAGAAACATGCAAGTGTAGTTGGGTATCTGTACTCAATTCCAGAATTCCTTTGTTGGTTTCCAGCTGAAACTCTTAAAATCACAGTGTTTAAGAACAATAAGAAGGGGAATGGGGCCAGGCTCAGTGGCATACACCTGTAATCCCAGGGCTCAGGAGGCTGAGGCAGGAGGATCGCAAGTTCAGATCCAGTCTCAGTAATTTAACAAGGCCCTAAGTAACCTAGCAAGACCCTGTCTCTAAATAAAATATTTAAAAGGGCTGGGAATGTGGTTCGGTGGTTAAGTGCCCCTGGGTTCAATCCTGGTACCAAAAACATGGAGGCAGGGAGCATATTGCAGAGATGTTGAGTGCACACAATGTGGGATTATTCCAAAGCTGCTTGTCCTCCCAGAATTCTAGTCCTAACAATACAGAATGCATACCTATGAGAAGGACCCTGAAGTTCCACAAGCAACTTCTCATCCCAGAGCCACAGATAGAAGGAAGACAAAGGGGTCCTTCATGACAAACTTTTTAAGTGATAACTTGCGACTTGTTTTAGAATTTTGCTCAGTGCTATCCTTCTCAACGACTACGTGTTCTCTAAGATCTGTAAAAAGAATTGCTTTTCACCCTCCATGGTGTTCCAGGACCAAAACTTGATAATAAGATGATGCTAATGTCCATATACAAGGTTATTTATGAGCTCCTGTTACTGGGAAAACACTGATTTGTTCTACTGGTGGTAACAGTTTCTGCTGAAACACTATACACTTTTTTTGGAGCCAGGAATAAACATCCAAGTCTTCCTAAAACTTGATGTTGTGGCCCACCTGCTCTGTGGGTCAGGTGTTAGGACTGTGGAATCAGCATAAAGGAATGTATAGATGAGTTCTATATTCTTGCCTACATTTTCTATGAAAAGATCCAAATAAACTGGTGGTAGTGGTGGTTTCTGGACAGTCAAACTGGAGGACAGGATATAGAAGCTGTATGGGCAAAAGTTAGGGGTTCCAGAAGCTTCTGCTGAAATTTCAAAGGAAAGCCTGGGAGACCTGGAAAGGTGTGGCAGGATTGGCAAACAGTCCCTGACAGAGCAATGCCTGAAGCTTTGAGAATAAACCAAAGTTGCAGTGGACTCCCCAGGACTGTGGAGATGCCAGAAACACCAGCCAAGGGAAAATGGTGGCAGTTAGCAGAGCCAGCCCAGGAGAAAGTCCATGTGGGACACAGTCAGTGAGACCAGAGGGGCTGAGCTGCCCATTCCCTACAGAGCTCACAGCACCACTCCATGTGACCCAAAAGGCAGGCGTGGAGCTACAGAATTCAGTGCCATGCTGAGTTTTGGTCTTGCTTTGGTCCAACTCCTTCTTGCTATTTTCCTCCCTTTTGGAATGGGGATGCTCACCCTGTGCCATTGTATCTTTTTTTTTTTTAATCATTTTTATTTTTTTTTTATTTTTTTTAATTTATTTTTATTGTAAACAAATGGGATACATGTTGTTTCTGTTTGTACATGGAGTAACAGCATACCATTTGCATATTCATAAATTTACATAGAGTAATGATGTTTGATTCATTCCATTATTTTTTTCCTTCCCCCCGACCCCTCCCACCTCTCTTTTCCCTCTATACAGTCCCTCCTTCCTCCATTCTTGTCCCACTCCCACCCCCCATTAAGTGTCATCATCCGCTTATCAGTGAGATCATTCCTCTTTTGGATTTTTGAGATTGGCTTATCTCACTTAACATGATATTCTTCAATTTCATCCATTTGCCTGCGAATGCCATAATTTTATTATTCTTTATAGCTGAGTAATATTCCATTGTATATATATACCACAGTTTCTTTATCCATTCATCAATTGAAGAGCATCTAGGTTGGTTCCATAGTCTGGCTATTGTGAATTGAGCCACTATGAACATTGATATGGCTGTATCTCTATAGTGTGCTGATTTTAAGTCCTTTGGGTATAGGCCGAGGAGTGGGATAGCTGGGTCAAATGGTAGGTCCATTCCAAGTTTTCTAAGGAATCTCCACACTGCTTTCCAGAGTGGCTGCACTAATTTGCAGTCCCACCAGCAATGTATGAGTGTACTGTGCCATCGTATCTTAAAAATGAGTAATTTATTCTTTTATTTTTGTAGGAACTCACAGCTAAGAGTTTGCTAACAAAACTAAAAAGAACACATGAAAAGAGGCTCCATTATGTTAAAGACAAAAATTGCATCGAAGTAGGAGTGTTACTTGGTGATACAGCATTTACCTTACATGAATGAGGACCTGGATTCTGGATTCAACCCACAGCAACACACACACACACACACACACACACACACACACACACACACTGGAGTTGTGGTGTATTTGACTAATGTAGGCTATGTTAGTCAACTTTTGGTTACTGTGACCAAAATACCTGCCAAGAACAACTTGGGGAAGGAAAAGTTTATTTTGGCTCACAGTTTCAGAGGATTCAGTCCATGGTCCACAGGCTCCATGCAACTCGTTTTAGAATATGGTGGCAGAAGGACATGGTGGAGGAAAGCTGCTCAGCTCACAGTAACCAGGAAGCAGAGAGAGAGAGACACTTCCAGATCATATCCTTATATCCCTAATTTTTCCAACTAGTTCCCACTTCCCAGTATTCCCTTCAGCTATCAAATGTGAGGTCTGAGCCTTCATGATCTAATCATTGCCTCAAAGTCCCACCTCTGAATGTAATACAGTAGGGAATATGCTTTCAGCACATGGGTTTTGAGGGGGATATTCCAAATCAAACCATAACACATATTTAGTCAGACTTCCTAGGTAAAGAGGTCCTCTTTAGAGAATCTTCAACATAAAACTAGACTATTTATACTTCTGGAAAAACATGAGGTAGAAGGAAATGTGCAGAGCAAATTTACATGTGGAACAATCAGAAAAAAAGTATGAGGCATATTTTGAATAAATTTTAAAGTTTGGGTGTATAATGTTTTGCATCTGGAGTATCTCCCAAATCTCTTGTGTTGAAGGCTTGGTCCCCAATGCATCAATGTTCCAAGCTGAGGCTTTTGGTAAGTGATTGGATCATGAGGGCTCTGACACACCATCAGTGGATCAATCCATTGTTAACTGAATGAACTGCTGGCATGAGGAAGAAACATACAGTGTAGGTGGAGGATGTAAGTCACTTGGAGCATGTCCTGAATAGGTATTTCTTGTCCCCAGTGTTTCTCTCTCACTCTCTCCTCCAACCCTCTTCCTGGCTGGCATGAACTAAGCAACTTTCCTCCACCATGCCATTCTGCCATGATGTTCTGCCCACAAAGACCTGACGCAGTGAAGCCAGTCATGAACTGAAATCTCTGAAACCATGAGCCAAAGCAAATCTTTTCTCCTCTAAGTTGTTTATCTCAGGTATTTGTCACAGTGGGGGAAAAAAAATTAACACAGGGTGTAAACCGAGAAGCCATGCTCTGAGTCATTTTTCAGGAAACAGTAATGATTCTCATTGTCAGAAATACAAATGTCTCCAGGAACCAGAAGAGTGACATCATTGGTTGAACAGAGAAGGAGAGTCAGAAGGGAGAGCTGGACTCAGGGAAGACCCCTGAGTTAGTGCCCTTTTCAACATGGATATTTGCTACCCAGCTCTAGCTGACATGTATCAGAAAAGGAGACTCATTATGGGAGTTTTTAAGATGAAACAGGAATGCAAATTCCTCCTGTGAAATGGGCCCTCCCTGACTCCACTTGTTGAGCACTAGCCCTGCCTTGATGGAACTTGGTCTTTCAGTGCCCTACTGAAACACAGTGACAAAACCTATTGTTAGTCCACAGGCAGTGTAGTTGTCAAACACAGAGATCAGACCTAGCCTGCAAATTCCATGACATGATGACATGGAATTAGATTCCATATAGCAGAAGCAGCAGCACTACTATCCTTGGGTATCCATTAATAGACCAAGTGATCAAAACAGAGCCTGGTTGCACAAGTGTGATGTGTTCCAGTGTGTGGGTTTCTGCATGGCCAAGACGTCAGAACCCTCCTGGCTCCAGCAGCCCCACCCATGGGGGCTGCTCTATATCTACCATCCAAATAAGAGCACCTGCAGCCCTTGAGCCTCAGTTCAACCAGCGGGTTCTGTTCTAACAGGAGCTGCAGCACAAAGACTAGGTAAGACGTTGAACCCTCAAACTGGGACAGCAGGACCCATGGTGGGACAGCACCTGAGGGAGGATGAGCTGAAGTTAGTGTCCAGGAGACTTGGCACACTACAGGATGTGAAGCAAATGGAAATATGACCCCACAGTGACAGCAGAGGGGGCTGTGGCTGAGATAGGGAGAGTGTATGGTAACTGGGCCAGGATGCAGGACTAGTTACCTCTCTTCTTTACTCACAGGAAACATGGTTCCAAAGCTTCTGGGTTCCCGACTTTGGTTTCTACTGCTGCTGCTGCGGATTGTGGAAATGAGTGTCTCATTTGAGGACCCACCAGGTGATTTAACCCCTGCTCAGTGGTTTGAAATTCAGCACGTAAATATGGCCAGCTCCCACTGTGATGATGCGATGCGGGTAGTTAACAGTTACATAGGGCAATGCAAAGCCAAGAATACTTTTCTAAAGGCAACTTTTGCTGATGTTGTTCAAGTGTGTGGAGCCCCGAATATAACCTGTCTTACAAGCCCCAGTACAAATTGCCATAAAAGTTCAGTTCAGGTGCCTTTAACCATCTGTAGCATCACAAAAAGGAAATCGAGTTATGGAAACTGCAAATACACAGATGCATCAGCAACAAAGTTCTACATAGTTGCTTGTGACAAGAGATCTCCACGAGACAACACCACCTATCCTATAGTTCCAGTTCACTTGGATGGGACATGTTAGCTCCTGTACCATGGCTCATCTGTCCACCCTGGATGTCAGCACCTGCCCTCATGGAACCAGTCCCCAGCCCCTTCAAGCTTTGCTGAGCTGAAACACCCTGTAAGCTGTGCAATAAATGTCTTTGAAGAGAATCTAGATCTATGTGTATCTGTTCTGCCCCTCTGTTGTCATTTAGTCATGATCTGTCCTACAAACTTGTTCCTTTCTCTTCCTGAGATTTTATAGAGAGGTTTAAGGCAGAGACTTTGTATCAGGAAGCTTCAGAGACTTGGCCCCCTCACTGCCTCAGGCTGGAAACCAAGGTCTCCACTGAATCTGCCTACTGACATAGGTCCCCCTCAAGAGCAAAGTTCTCTCAGGTTGCTCTGAACCCTCTGCAGACTGGGCCCTAATCTTGGCCTCTGGAGTAATTCATTGTACAGTTCAATTTGTTTCCTGGGTTTTTTATTTTATTTTTAACTGACATATAATAATTGCATAATTAATGGGTACAATGAGATTTTTCCAGACATGTATAGAGAATATAATAATTAATCAGGATAATTAGTATTTCAAATCAAGCACTTTATCATTACTTTCTGTGGGGAACATTCAAAATCTTCTCTTCCAGTCATTTTGAAACATATGGTACATTTTGGTTAACTGTAGTCATCCTGCTGTGCTGTAGAATACTGGAACACATTTCTCCTGTCTACATTTTGGTAACTGTGATCCAAACTCTCTACCCCAATTTCCCCAGCCTCTGGGGACTCTGTCCTACTCTCTACTTCTATGAGATCAACTTTTTTAGATAACACTCATGAGTGAGATCATGAGGTATTTGTCTTTCTACACCTGGTTTATTCCAATTAACATAATGACATCCAATTCTGTCCATGTTGTTGCAAATGACAGGATTTCATTGCATTTTATGACTAACTAGTATTCCTTTGTACATATGCACCACATCTTTATCCAATCATCAGGTGATGGACACTTGGATTATTTCCATTTTGTGGTCCTTGTGAATAATCCTTCAATGAAAGTTGAACTGCAGATGTCACTGTGATATTCTGATTTCCCATGCTTTGAATGTATACCCAGAGGTGGGATTGCTGGATCATATGGAAGATTTCACTATTATTTTGTTTTGGGTTTTTGTATATGTATGTGTGGTACTGGTGATTGAACCCAATGGAGCTTTACTTTGGAGGTACCTCCCTAACTCTTTTTAGTTTAGTTTAGTTTAGTTTTAGTTTTATTTACTTATTTTTTTACTTATTTATTTATCCTGAGTTAGGGTCTCACTATGTTACCCAGACTTGGCTCAAATTTTCAATCTTTCTCCCTCAGACTCCAGAGTTGCTGGGATTACCAGTATGTGCCCACCCGGAAGTTCTATTTTTCATTTTTTTGAGAAAACTCTTTGCTGTTTTCCACTAATTGCACTAAATTGGACTCCCACCAATAGGCGAGGTTTCCCTTTTCATCACATCCTTTCTGGCATCTGGAACTTTTGTCTTTTTGATGGTAGTCACAGTAACCAGGATTAGATGACATCTCATTTTGGTTTCATTTCATATTGAACTTGAGCATATTTTTAATAGGCTTTTTGGCAATTTGTATATATTCTTTTGAGAAAGTCTATTTAGATCGTCAGCCTATTTTTTAATCTAATGATGAGTTTTTCTACTTTTGAGTTTTGTGAGTTTCTTGTATATTCTGCACATTAATCCTTTCTCAGGTGCATAGTTTGCAAACATTTTCTCTCATTCTGTAGGTTGTCTCTTCACTCTGTCAACTATTTCCTTTGCTGTGGAGAAGCCATTTAATTTGTTATAGTACTGTTTGTCTATTTTTCCTTTAATCACCTATTTTGGGAAACTTTTGCAAAGAATGTTTGCCCATAGCAATGTTTTAGAATGCTTAACAAAATTCCACTTAAAATGCTTTGATGAACTTTTAAGTGTCTGGTGTCTATCTTAAAAGTGTCTGTCTACTTCAGTGACTAGCTATAGACTACTGTCTCTGGAATCTTACAGCCACTATGGAGCAAGGGAGATAATATGGTGATAACAACAACATGGGCATCCCAAGCACTGCCTGTTGTCTCCTGCCTGCCTGCTCATCCCTTCCAACCCCTGCCTGGATCCTGTAGACGTAGGAATCGTGGACCCTGAGGAATATGGAACATCTCCTCCAAGGGGTCTAGAACATGCCAAGCCCAATTCCCAACACCCTTCTTCCCAATCAGTAGGCTCTACATGCACTGCTAACAGAATTTTCCAATCATTCCCTCAGTCACTTCTCTCAACAATTTTTTTAACTGCTTTCCATTGCCTAGGAAAGAAAGTCCAAACCATCTAGTCTGACATGAAAGGCCTGAGGCCGAGCATTCTTGTGAGTGAAGCAGAGATTAACCACAGATCAGTCTTAGCTAAATTCCACTAGATTCTCATCATGATGCTGTCCTCTTGGCAGGCTGCTCCAGTCACATCACCCTATCGGTCACCCCCACACCCTATCAAAGGCACACCAGACATATTCAACACCTTAGAACTTTGAAGATTGATCTTCTGAGCCCCCAGGAACACTGGGCTGATATGCTGCTATTGAGAGTCTCTGAGCAATTTTAGGAAACTCGGTCACAGGGAAAGCACTTCTGCATTTGTGGTTTAAAAAGGAAAAGCTGTTTCAAGGAGGTCAGTGATTGAGTAATGACTCAATGTCATTGCTCAGGAGCTCCTGGGGGAAACTGAAGCAGCAGGAAAGACTTTGGTTGCCATGAGGTAGCCTTGTGTCCATCAGGGATGGGACTAGGCTTCCAAGTCAGGCAGACCTGCAGTCCAGTCTAAGCTTGGTAGTGGGAGCAACTTACCTGAGCTTTGTGGAGACTTCTCTGATGCCCTAACTAGGGCAACTCCTCTTGTTTTATTCTGTCATATAATGTGTAGTCCTATGTTATGTTGTCACCTGTGAGACTGACAGTAATCTATGGTTATGTGAGTAATGTGAGTTTCTCCCACTACTCTGCAAATCCCATTAAGACCACAGAGTGCATTCACTTTCTTTTACCAACCAAGGCTTGGCACCTGGGAATACCACAGCGGTGACCGTGCTGTGGGAAGTTACTACACAGTGAAGCTGAAGTGTGTTATATATTCAGATACTCCTCCATTGAGGGGTTTTATAGCTGTGAGTATTGAGTCCTTGTGGTATAATCATTCTGTAGTCTCGTTGGGCCTACTGAGGTCCTTGAGTTTGGGACTCTTCCTCTACAAACATTTCTTAAGTAACAAGTACCTGTGTTAGGCAATGTTAGAGGGAGGCAGCAAAAAAAAATACAGGAAGGAGAAAGAAAGAGAGAGAGAGAGAGAGAGAGAGAGAGAGAGAGAGAGAGAGAGAGAGAGAGAGAGAGAGAGAAAGAAAGAAAGAAAGAAAGAAAGAAAGAAAGAAAGAAAGAAAGAAAGAAAGAAAGAAAGAAAGAAAGAAAAAGAAGAGGGAGGGAAGAAGGGAGAGAACAGGGAGGGAGGGCGGAAGAAAAGAAAGATGGAAGGAAGGGAGGGAAGGAAGAAAAGAAATAGAAAGAAAGTAGGTGGGTAGGTAGGAAGAAAAGGCAGAAGAAAGTCTTGCTTTAACAAAGGTCATTTTCCAGTGAATACCTACAGATAATAAATACAATGTATATGTAAATTATAGACTGTTAAGGTGATAAGCACAGCAGGAGGGAGAACTGGGAAAGCTATGGCTAACATTTTAAAATAGGGAAGTCAAGTAAGTCTCCTCGAAAAGCTACAGCTTTGTCTGTTTTCTGTTGTTAATAAAATACCACAGACTGCATAAATTTTAAACAATTGAGATTTATTTTGGGTTTACAGTTGTAGTCCAAGGGCAGAAATTTGCATCTACCCTTGGCCTTTTTTTTTTTTTTTTAACATTGTTTATGTTGTAGAGGACACAATATCTTTATTTATTTATTTTTATGTGGTGCTGAGGATTGAACCCAGTGCCTCGCACATTCAAGGCAAGTGCTCTACCACTGAGCTACAATCCCAGCCCCTGGTGATGACCTTCTTTCTGACAGAGTCCCAAGGTGGCACAGGGCATCACATGGCAAGACACAGGGTCTGTGCCTGCCTATGTGGTCTTTCTGGTCTTTCTCCCTCTTTTTATAAAGCTATCAGGATCTAATCATGGAGTCTCCACCTTGGTGACCTTATCTAATGCTAATCACCCTTCAAAGGTTCCACCTCTAAGCACCATAGTTGGATTACTTTCCACCTTCTTAATACTTCACAATGGAAATTAAATTTTAGCAAATGAAGTTTTGGAGGACACTCAAATTAGATCCAAAACATAACATAAGGTGACATTTAAGCAGAGACTAAAAGATAGTATGGTTATTAGGCACATATCTAGAGAGAAATGCCTTAAAGGAAGAATGTGCCTAGGACACATTTCAGGACCAACAGAGAGATGTCAGATGTTAGAGAAGAGTCAGTGAGAGGGAGAGCAGTAGATTTGTTTGGAAGTTAAGAGTGTAGGAGGACAGATCACTGGAAAGCATATGGACTTTTGTAGTTTTTACTTAGTGTGAAAAGAAGACACAGTAGAGGGTTCTGAGCAGAGTTATATGATCTGAGTTGTTTCAGAAGGATTTCTCCAGCTGCTGAGTGTAGTAAGGGTCAAGGGTAGAAGCAGGGGGTTCAGGTCCAAGGCTCTGATAGTAAACCTGTTAGGAATAAATGATCTCTAAGACTAGGTGGTCGCAGCAGAGATCAGGAGAAGTGAACAAATGCTGAAAGTGTTTTGAAGGTACTGACAGGTTGGAAGTGAGACAAAAGAAAAAAAAAAAAAAGACTCAAGAATAACATCAGAGATGTTGGCCTCAGAATGGAAAAGACAACATTATCTTCATCCCAGATGGGAGATGCTGATATAAGAGCAGTTTTATAGGAGTATGGGGAGACAATAATGATTTCCATTTGAGACAGGTTAAGTCTGAATTGTCTATTAGACACACATCTTCCAAGTGAAGATGTCAGGTAAACAGTTAGATGTAGTAGTCCAAAAAGAGAGATCTGGGCAGGAAGTAAAGTCAGGAAGTTGCTGGAGAATCAGTGCACACCAAGGGAGTAGGGTAGAGGGAGGAAAGGAAAAACAGCTGATCTCTGCGTTCTATAACATTAGCTGATACCAGATAGAAGATGAGAAGCTATGGAGAAGAATGAGAATAAAAGACCTGTGAGGTAAGGGAAGAGCCAGAAGATGATGTCCAGAGATCAACACACCCCCTCAACACGACCAATTGCAGAGGGCACCAGGACTATCTCAAGATGCTTTTCATCCCTGCTTCTGCCACAAGAAGTCCCATTCTTGTCATCAAGGAGGAAGGAGTCATCAACTGTGCCCAATGCTGCTGAGTGTGGAAACCAACCCAGTTGGGGTAGAGGTGTTACTTACAATGCAAGCAGAGTCCCCAGTCACCCTCAACACCTCTATTAATGTGGCTGAGGAGGCTGGGGTGTCCATTGATGGGATCTACAGTTATTGGCCTAGAGGTTGTCCAGGAGGTGATTAGGAAGGGTACTCATCTGAGCTGTGTTTTCTATGCTAGAGGATGATGATATGGAGAGTAAGAAATGAGCACCTCACCTACCCCTGATTCACCAGTCCTTCCTTGCCCAGACCCTCAGTACTTCATTCTCTCCCGCACAGGATTTCATAGCTGCTCCTGCCCTCTGCTGGCAGAAAGACCCTCTAGTGCATCTCCAACTCATCTTAAATGCTTGACTGAGGAATTCCGTTTGCCATCTCCTCCTGCTGGCCATTCAACTCCAGCTCCTGCACCCTACTGCTCTGACTCTGCACATTCTTCTAGAGATCTTGACAAGCTACTCATAGACTCACCGCATTTTAAAAATTGTCACAGAGTACTCATGCGATCCTCAGATCAAGGAATCATCATTGATCCTCCTATCAGGAAGTCACATATTTAATTTTGTGTCAGGAAGGCAAATCACCTCACCACTCTGGATCTTGGCTATGAAATGAAGGACTTGGAATAAAATGTTTCACAAATTCCTTCCATTGCAGTAATTCTCTGAATCCCTAACTAAGTAGTCCCCTCCTTATCCACAATTTTGTTTTCCACGGTTTCAGTTAGTCAAAGTCAACCACAGGTTCGAAGGGCAAGTACAGAGAGACCACATTCACACAACTTTTATTACAATATATTGTTATAATTATTTTATTTTACTATTGATAAGTGTCATTAATCTCTTACTGCACCTATTTTATAAATTAAGCTATTTGAGCTGGGTACCATGGTACATGCCTGTAATCCCAGTACTACAAAAATAAATTAAGTTGATTAATTAAGGTATTTATCATAGTTATGTATATTTTATATTATTTTGTGTCTGGTACTGGGGACTGAACCCAGTACAACTGAGCTACATCCCCAGCTCCTCCTTTTTGTGTGTGGTGCTAAGGATTGAACCCAGGGCCTCAGTGCAGGAAGGCAAGTACTCTACCAACTGAGCTATCTCCCAGCCCCATCCCAGCTCTACAACTGAGCCACATCCTCAGCTCCACTATACTCCTCACAATACCTTTTTTAAATTTTGTGACAGGGTCTCTAAATTCTGAGTCTGGCCTCAAACTTGTGATCCTCCTGCCTCAGCCTCCCAACTCACTGGGATTACAGGCATGCCACCACATGCAGCTATCACAGGTATGTATGGGAAAAAACATACTACTAAATGTTCAGTTCCACCCTCAGTTTCTACAGCCATCCCTGGGGGTCTTGGAATATAACCCCTGTGAATAAGAGGTGTCTGCCATATTTTTTGTTGTTATTTTAATATGATTAAGAAAAACATATAAATATTATATTGCAGACAACATGCAATCCTCCTTTTCAGGAAAGATTCTAATTCCTCAGAACAGTACCATTGAGCATAGATCAGCACAAAGACAAAAAGAGAGACAGTGAGCCCAAAAGATGGATGACCATATACCTTTGAGACTGTCTAAATTTGGGGACTGGTTTATACATTGGGGGATATCAGTCAGTCAAGCAAAGACCAATGTAGTAGTTCCCAACCTTAACTATCCCTACAAATTTCATCTACCCCTGATTTAATAGGAAAGCAAAAATCCTAATACTTGTTAAACAGAGTAAAATATCTCAGAGTAAAATATCTCAGCATCATTAAAATTCTTGTACCTTCTGGTTTTGTAAGGAGTGTTGGGAATATGCAAGGAAGCTGGTGTCTCTTTGGTGCAACTATTTCACATAAGGCAACTGGGATCAAGCCTCAGGCAATGCTATTCAGTAAGTAACACATTTCTTGTCTTTCTAGAGTTGATACAGATTTTCATCTGTACTTACAAGGAGGCTGACCCACCATCAGACTTAGTCTGTATATCAGAAAGGGTTTTAATGTTTCCCTGATGGAAAAGAGAAGATAAACTTCTTGTCTGAGCTCACATGGCTGGTGAAGAGCACAGCCATGAATCAAACTCTGATCTATCTTTTTCACAAGTCCATACACTTGGAACAGACCACCAATCTTATTCTTCTTAAAGTAAGGAGGGGAGGCAAGAAGGAAACTGAATGATAGTAAAGGATGATGTTCCACACAGAAAACATACCTTGATAATACAAGAGCCCAGGCCAAAGATCTCTCTGAAAGACACAAAAGGGAAAATCCCAAATACTAAAAATGCCAGCAGCCATTACCATTGTTGGGAAACAGTTAATAACTCAAATTGAGAAATCCAGGCAATTAGGGCATAGGCCCAGGTAGGCTCAACTGTTATCTCAAATTTTTCAGACACCAGGCATCCTGCTCCACAGCTCCATTCCATCTGAACTATTAGTTAAAATTTTCCTTTTATCAACTTACCTTTTCACACAGGTTTGTTGAAAGCAGAAGAAAATACAGAAGTACAGATTTAATGCAGTGTTTATTTGTGCACATTAAAGTAAATCCTTGAGCTGGGCACAGTGGCACACACCTGTGATCCCAGTGGCTCAGGAGGCTGAAGTGGAAGGATAGAAAGTTCAAAGCCAGCCTCAAAACTTAGGGAGGCCCTAAGCAGTTAGTGAGACCCTGTCTCAAGATGAAATATAAAACAGGCTGGGGATGCTGCTCAGTGGTTAAGAACTGCTCATTTCAATCCCTGGTACCCCCCAAAAAAACAAATCTATGACAATGAACACTTTAAATGTGTATCTGTGAATTCCTTAGCATCAGTCATTTCACTTCTCACCAGCTCTATCCATATCTTTCTCTTACAAACAGCTGATCTCAGTCTTTAACCTGAAAAATTCTACCTGGACCCAGGTGCCATGGTACAGACCTATAATCCTGGCAATGTGGGACAGATCTATAATCCTGGCAATGTGGGAGACTAAGGCAGGATAATGGCAAGTTTGAGGCCAGCCTCACAAATTTAGTGAGACCCTGTATCAAAATAAAAATCTGGGAATGTAGCTCAGTGATTGAGCATCCTTGGCTAAAATCCCCAGTACCAAGAAAAGAAAAAGAAAGAAAGAAAAAGTCTACCTTAAAAAAAATGCTTTTATAAAAGAAGACTAAAATCAAATATTTGGTTATATTTATCCAATTCTGTTTAAAAGTGTGGTTAGAAAATAGGCAGACTTTTTTCTCATCATTGTAGAAATGTTCCTAATTGCTTGCTGAGGCAGTTCATCATGGTTTTCATAGAGTTAGCAAAAGAAGTAATCCTTGTGAACATTTGTTTCTCATTGCTCTGATTCCATGAGTAAAGTAGTATGTATGCTAAAAGGTGATTCTTTCAGTCTCAGATTTAGCAAGGGTCCCCAAGAAATAGGAGCCAATGACTGAAGCATCTCAAGTCAACCTTAGGAGGATCTTGTGAAAAGGAAAGAGATAAACCCCTTAGCTTGCTCTCCCCACATGCATGAGAAAGCTGCAAAGATCTAGAGGTACAGTTTTCTGCCATTTACTGGGAGTTACATTCCCAACAAATTCTTTGTATTTTAAAACCACACAAAATTAAAGGAGTTAGGGTGGAGGCACAGAAGTTTATAAGCTGTTTTCTTTCCCATGTCAATATCCAAAAGGACAGTAACCCTTCACCTTTCAGGACTTTGCTTCACATTGCTCTGTGCCCCACACACCTGGATGCCTACTCATTAAATGCCAGTACTGTCATTACAGCTGACGAAAATATCTCTAGGAATCTCAAAACTGCAGTCACTAAAAACAAATGGTTCAGAAATATGAGAAAAATGTGTGTGAAAGTACATTTCCCATGTGCTCAAATAGGAAAGAGTACCTCTAATTGCATGTTAGCCAAATCCACAAGTCCTGGTACTCCCCAAGATGTCCTGGACTCAGGAATTCTTTCCTTCATCTTTTCAGATAGCCAGTTACACAGCTTTGATGGTCTATGTCTCAAATCCCTTACACCCAACCTGCCCTCTCCCAAAATGTACTTCTACCCTGATCACACCAATTAGTCAATGATCCCTATGTAAATTCTTCACCATGAGAAGTAAGCGAAGGCTAATTCTTACATGCTCAATTTTACCAGGTCAAGAGGAATTTTGTTGTTGTTGCTGCTGCTGTTGTTACATAAACTAAGCCATTTATCACAGGCTTGGACGTCTCCAATGAAAGAGCTTCTACCAGCCTTTGGACCCCTCGGCCTTGACGGTGGTGGTGGAGTTGGTACCGTGGGTCCAGATGCCCAGCTGCTGTTCTCATGCAGGAACCACCCCTCACCTCTCCATCCTGGTTTTGTCACAAAGGAGCAGGTGAACTTGGTATGCCAGCTGATTTCAGTTTCCTCAGCATTTTCCACAGGGAGATTCTGACCTTCTTGGTGCAGTTAGTCCTGCCACTACAATCTAGGTGTAAGTCCAGAGAATCTAGAGGAATGCTTAACCTGGTGATGGCTTAGTCCCTAAAACACTTTTGAAAGAGTGGAAGGGAACTTACAACAACTCTTCCCTTGTCTGCCATATCTACTCAAGTTGTCTGTAAGACAATAAAACATATGAAAACAACATTTTTGTCAGGAAAACCACCCCTCTCCTGGCCCGTAAACTTTGGCCTGCATCCCTGTATCCAGATTTCTCTATCATCAGTAATGCTGCTGTTCTACATCCACATCCTGATTTTACTCCAGTTCTGTCCTGGAACATGAAACCTGTCTTGGCTTAGCAGTTCACATCTGACTCTTCCTGATGGCTGTGGCCCAGTGTGTGAATCATGTCCAGATGCTTCTGTTGCCATTCCTGGGCCTTGGCACCCCAAGGTTGGCCTCCGTGCCACGAAACTGATTAGCTACCCATAGTGAGCTCTTTAGTCACTTGCTCCGCCCTGGCCCTCCTGGAGTGGCATGGAGGTCCTGGCATCTTCTTCAGCCTCCACTCAGGCTGCTCCTCATTGCCTGGGTCTTTGCCCTCAAAGCCACCTCTTGGTGTTAATGTAGTTTCTGGACCCACTGTTCTGAGTCCCTACACTGACTTTCACCATAGAGGTCATGACCTCTATCCAACCTTCTAGGCATGCTGTGAACTCTGATTTATAATGTTCCTGGACTACCATTCTCATCTGTGGGACTAAGGGAAACAAAAAAGTATGTTCTGGAACATTGAGTGTCATCCCACCAATACCTTGCTGAGTACAGCTGATATTCCTGATTATGAGCACCTTTAACTTTGTGGAATTCTTTATGCTAAGTATTTTATATAAATATTTAAAATTATTAATTTTAAATCTTAATTAAATCTCCTTAAACTTATTAAGTATGTGTGTGTTATTACATTTACAGATTAGAAGACAGGAGCTTAGGGAGGATGAATAAATGACCAGTATCATCAGGACTTGTACTCAGGCTAAACTGTCTAATCTAAATTCCTAATCTCTGTTGCACAGACTTATATAATTTCAGAGATATGGAAATCAGAAGTGATGAATCCATTTCCCATGACCCTTGAGATGTCAATAAATGCCTTCCTTGTGCTGAATTTGTGAAGAGTCCCTTTCACATAGAACCAATCTTCCAATTTGGGGGCAAAATTCCTTTGTTCCCATCCTCTTCTGAAAACATCCCTCTATAATTCCATCTGAGCATCCTTTTCCAAACTCCCTATAGTTGTTGTCAGTACAGAGAGTATGAAAACCTCTGAATTTTCCTATCTCACTCCTGAAAGCAGATCAAGCACATCAGGATATGCTGTTGTTCAAAAGACTTAGGAGAGATATGTAGGAGGCCCTATATAAACAGAAGGCTGGCCTAGAACAACCTTGCCAAGCCCAAGGAGAGGTCAGAACACCAAATCTCTTTTAAGCAGAGCTTAATTAATTCCCTCCATTCATTGGAATTCAGTTAGCCTGTACCATGTTGTAAAGAGAATCCTATGCTTTGTATAAGCAAATAGTGCATGCTGTCACCCAACAGACAGCCACTGTGTTAGGGGAAGCTGTGCACAGAAGGTATCTCCATATCAGCTGAAGAGTAGATATCACAAGGGCCAAATGTGAGGGCGCTGAAGAAATGTCAAGGTCTGAACATCAAGGTGGCTTTGAGCAGCTCTGTAGCCAATATCCTCAACTCTTCTTATTACCTCAATGCAAAAGACCTCCAGGGACTATTATCTTACAAAATTCCTTAATTATAAATAATGGCCTAATGATATTAGCCAATAATTCAGTGGCTGCTCAAATATCAACGTGGTACTTAAGCCAATAAAATAATAGAATAAGACTACATTGAGCCGTCTTTTGAGACTAAAGACAAAATCACACTGAGAATCCAAAGTATTTCCCTTATGTTTGTATTGATTCCTGTTTCGAAAAACAGGTCCTTAGCCCAAGATCTTTTCTGTAGACTAGGTCATTTGGATTTAATTTGGAGGCAATGGAGGCAGTTAAGTACGTGCCAAGGGAAAACAAGAAACAACTAGTAAAATCTGTTTGGAGGTATACTCTGAACACCATTGAAAGAATGGTCAAGGATTAGACAGGCATGGTCTAAGTCATTTCTTAGGACACCATAACAAGTCTAATGGTCATAAACACAAATGTCTCCAGTATCCAAGCAAGATATTGTTGCTGAGTGGACAGACAGGATGGCAGTGAAGAGGCAGAAGTAGAGTCATTGAAGACCTTGGAGCTTTATCTTTAAAGAGACAGCTTCTCCTTAAGAAGTGACTTGCCAGGCCTGTAATCCCAGCGACTCGGAAGGCTGAGGCAGAAGGATCACAAGTTCAAAGTCAGCCTCAGCAACTTAGTGAGGCCCTAATGCAACCTTAGTGAGATCCTGTCTCAAAACAAAAAATAAAATGGGCTGGGGATGTGGCTCAGTGGTTAAGTGCCCCTGGGTTATATCTCTGGTACCAGAAGGGAGGGAGGGAGGGAAAGAAAGAAAGAAAGAGAGAGAGAGAGAGAGAGAGAGAAAGAAAGAAAGAAAGAAAGAAAGAAAGAAAGAAAGAAAGAAAGAAAGAAAGAAAGAAAGAAAGAAAGAAAGAAAGAAAGAAAGAAAGAAAGAAAGAGGCTTAAGGAGGAGAGACTGCTACTCAGCTCTGGTTGATCATTACATCAAGTGAATGGTGACCCAAAGTGGTCTCATTTTTTGCTATTTTAAGGCAAATCAGAAATCCAAATCTTCAATGTGAAAATCTTTGAAAAGATGACATAAATTTCACTTTATGTCACAAGGTCCTTTGGTGGCTGGAGCAGAATTAAAAAGAAGAAAGGAGAAAGAGAAGATAGACTTGGCCTGCAGAATTTTAGGAGATTTTATTGATGTCTGAAGCCCACGGTACCATCAGAGCTTGGATAGAGGCATCCCCACTGAGCTCAAAATGTAACTGTGGAAGCAGACTTGTACAAGGAAAAAATGTATCACCTCCCATAACACATGTTTTTCTCCTCTCCTGGCTTTTAGCCCTTAACTCAGAGCTTGGTCTATCTAATACAACTGGTAAAGAATTCCACAAATTCAGGAATGGAAAAGAAAAAAAAAAAAAAAAAAGGTAGCAAACAAACAAAACACAGTGCTATGACTGTAACACTGTAACATGAGTTTTGTCTCATAAACACTTGGTAGAGCTCCTTCCATCTAGTGAGACAATAAATCTCTCAAAAAGTCTACACTACACCTGATTCATTTCTACATCCTCATCACCTATAAAAATGCTTTCTGCATAACATATATGAAAATTTTTAGGTTGAGACTGTAGCTCAGTGGTAGAGTGCTTACCTAGCACATGTGAGGCACTGGTTTTTATCCTCAGCATCACATAAAAATAAATAAAATAAAGGTATTGTGCCTATCCACAACTAAAAAATATATTTTAAGTTTCTTTTAAAAATTTGCTTCATAATTGAAAGAATTTAGAAATCCTACAGAGCAAGTGCCAAACATAGCTGTTAGCTCTGCATTTCAGTTCTATCCAGGCCAACATTTGTGTCCATAATAAAGAAGGACATCAACCATAACTTGATCACATTTTCAGATGATAAGAATTTAGAAAGATAATAAAAAAATTATATAGATTAATATTATTAGAAGATGAATGATACCAGTCAAGAATATAATTTCAATTTTTCTCATGTAGAACCTGGACCAGAGGTTTAACATCTCTACCACTTAGGTCTACCCTACCTGTGATATGCTTCCCACCTCTGTGCATTTTCTCATGCTGGTGACTTTACTTAAAGGCTCATTGCTTTCCTAATGCCCCCACAAACACCTGCTCATCCATCCTTCATAGTCCTCCTGAAACCTTCCTGGACCCACCAGACAAGGTGACATGCTTCATCCTGTGCTCCCATAAAACCAGGTTCGTACAAGTGCAATTGTGTCTTTCCATGATTAGTTTCTCCATCAGCTACTTGGAGGCCAGGATTACATTTCATGTATCTTAATATACACTGTGACTAACATAGTTTTAGGAATAGTCCATGAATGTCTGATTTATAAGTGAAGATAAAATTCCCCATTTTACATGATAAAATGCAAGCACTGGGAATGTAAACAACAGTTGTGGAAGAAGCCACACTAATGTGAACAGTCACAATTTGGGAACCCAGTTGAGAGTACTTTACAGGACTCCAGATATTTACTCTTTTGTTGGTGGTGGTTCTGGGGCTCAAATGCAAGGCCTCATAAGTTCTGTGCCACTGAGCTACATCCCCTGCCCAGATATTCATTCTTTTTTTTTTTTTCTTACACACTGCATTTTGATTCAGATATTCATTTTTTTACTCTTTTTTTTTTCAGTACTGAGAATTGATCCCAGAGGGGCTTAACCACCGAGCCACATGCCCAGCCTCCTTTTATATTTTTTCAGCGACAGGGTCTCACTGAATTGCTTAGGGTCTCATTAAGTTGCTTTGAATTTGACTTTGACTTTGAACACGTGATCCTCCTGCCTCAGTCTCCTGAGCTACTGGGCAGATATTCATTCTTTTACAGATTTTACAGAGTGATCTCCATGTTTCTTTAGCTTCTGTTAGTTATGACAAGAGGTGGAGGCAATAATCAGGTCAAGACTAAAAGCTAGAGAAAGTAAATCCAATGCAGGTAGAATAGAGGGGAAAACACAAGAGGAATTAACCTCTTTAGTCCTCTGCAAAATTTTGAACAATAAGAAATTCAAAAGCTCAAGTTTCCAGTGAAGGAAAGATGGGTGATAAGATGGAGAATGTATGAAAGAAAACCACAGATATTATTAAAAACAGAAAGGACACTAGTTTCTCCTTTGCAAACAGTCCTACCTTGTTCTACGTGTTCTAAGTATTAGACCTCATTTTATGTCACAATTGGTGTCACCTTCAGTGTGGTGGAATAAGATTTAAAAAAAAAAAAGAAAGAAAGAAAAGAAAGGGGAAGATAGAATTGGCCTACAGAGTTTTAGGAGATTTTATTGATGTCTGATGTTCAGTACCATTAGGGCTTGGATAGAGATATCCCTACTGAGTTCAAAATGTAACTGTGGAAGCAGACTTGTACAAGGAAAAAAATATATCACCTCCCATAACGCATGTTTTCCTCCTCTTCTGGCTTTTAGCCCTTAACCCAGAGTTTGGCCTAATAAAATTGGTAAAGAATTCCATTAACTCAGGAATGAAAAATAATTTCCACATCACTGATAAATGTCTTTTCCCATTATACACCACTCTTTCCTCTCTTTTTTCTCATACTTCTTCATTTCCTAGACAGCCTTCTGGGCTAGATGAATATGCTACCATTTCCAGTGATTCTCAAAAACACTGACCAGTCTTTCCAGAAAGTTCTCTCTGAAGTCAGTCCATTTCAGGGCAGTACATTAGAAATGGAATTTCTAGATAGCTTAGAGAAGTCAATAATGAACCTCAGTTTCTTTTTAGGATTCCCTCCTGGATCTAGACTGGAAACTGCTGAAATAATTGTTAGAAAGTGGAAGCCCTGGGCCTAGACCACTGTAATGGAATAATTTTAAGATTTTCTCAGAGAATCATAAATTGAGAGCAGGATGACTTCTAAATCTTCTCACTGCCAAGGCCATTCTGGTCCCCATGTCAGAGTCCCAGTCCCTCAGGAGATACATGGGAGACTCCCAGTGGGTGTCCAATCCTTGGCTCCTTTTTTTCAAGACCTGTCCACACAATAGCGTCCGCCTCGTACCTCCAGTGAAGCCCCGATGTGAGTAGGACTTATGTTCTGAGAATGTCAGGGGTCCATTCATGACATCACAAGCCAAGGCCAGCACTGCTCTGTCCCACTCTTGTGTCTGTGGGAAGCTCTGGCTGAACCTACCCCAGCCAGGGTTTTAAAAATCTATAATCCCTCTAGAACCAGCTTGCTATCTTCGACAGAGATTTTTGGCAAAGGACACCAGATCCAATTGACATATCTCTGTTATGCAGCAGAATGCTTTGTGATTGGATTGGTTTCAATAGTAGCAGCAGTAGAGCTGGCTTTGTGTATGAGTTTATTAGTCAAATCACAAAACAAGTAATTGTTGCACTAGAGGATTGTGTTCAACCTGTGACTTTCTTCTTGTTTGAGCCTCAGATGCATCGTGATGCAAATCTCACTTGTACTTCTAGTCTTAGGTTGAGAGCCTAAGGCCTCATCTGTAATCTCCCTCTTTCCCACCCAAGAGAAAAGTGAGCCCCAGGGACTAAGGAGAAAACAAATGTCTTGTTGGTTAGCTTCTTGGTTTGCCTCTATGTGTTTTCACACACGCATGCTGAGGATTGACCCCAGAGTCTTATAGTCTTATGCAACTAACTACTGAGCTATAGACCCCCAAGCCATTTTACCTTTTAAAATTGGTTATTATAAAATGATAAATTTTTCATTAGTAGGCATATTGTTGTGAAGAAAATAAAAAGGAATCAAAGAAAAGGGGAAGAAAAGAAAACCTAAAATAGAAAAAAAAAAAAAAAAGATAAGAGCGGTAAGAAACATAAAACCAAAAGAAAAAAGGGGAAACTTCAGGATCATCTGTCCTCCCAGGAACCCAAATGGAGAGGAGTATGCACTGAGTCTCTCAGGCATGAATCAGACAGGGACACTGCCACCAACATTCAGCACTTACCACAGCTTGAGCTGACAGTGAGGTGCTGGGAATATAGAGGTGAAGTTAAGGCAACTCCTACTCCTGCAAGGATAATAAAAATAACCCAGGAAACCACAGAAGCCACATTCAAAGAGGTGACTTATGCACTCCCAGTGGAAGTAAAACTTGGTTCTCTTCTTTCTTTCTCCCATCCTGGAGCACAGATGTGGTGTGAACCCCACACCCCTGCACACCCAGCCCCTGCACCCATAGGCCTTCATACAGTGAGCCCTGATGAAAGCACATGAGATCTGGTGATTCCCTTGGACAAATGGCCTGTAAGGAATCACTTCACAAAGCACATGTGTGCCATCATTTGGATAATGGATCTGAAGCCATGACATGATTTCTGCTATGCGAATAGAATTCCAAGGGCAAGAAGCTATGGGATTTAGTCCAGATCTTAGACTTGCTGACTAAAGAATCTTGGCGGTTTCTCCCAACATTCTTTTCTTCAGCTATAAAATGTAGGGTTTGGACAAAATGATCTCTGGGGGGGTGGGATGCACATGAAATAAAATAATTTTATATTCATGGTGCCTTCATTAGTCTCTACATGAAAAACTTACATCCTAATCTTCAAAACTATCTTTGCATTTGGGTATGATAAAAGATTGACACAAAAGAGCAAGGGGTGATTTAAGGTGTAAGAACTTCTGACACCATCTGACTTGATAATAGCCTGGAGAGATCAGTTCATGGATGAGCATGAATTCAATAGTTTCAAGCCTCAGCTATCTCTAGGGCAGGAAAGATTTTGCTCTCATCTCTCTCTGTTTCATTTTGTTCATTTGTTTTCTGTTTTTGTTTGGGGTTTGGGGGGGTCTTTTGGGGGGGTATTGTTTTGTTTTGTTTTGGTTTTTGGCTTTTGGTTTGTGGTACTGGGGATGGAACCTAGGCCTTGTACAAGGTGTGCAAGTGCCTTACCACTGAACTATACCCTCAACCCTTGCCTTTAACTCTGAAGAGGATGTTCTGAGTGAGTAGCAATACATATCTTGTACCCCTTCAACATCTTTTATGGACTGAATGCTTGCGTCCCTCAAAATTCTTATGCTGAAATTCTAATGTAATGATATTAGGAACTGAGGCCTTTTAGACGCCATTAGTCATGAGTATAAAGCCTTCATGAATGGCATTACTGGCCTTATGAAAGAGCCCTCTATTGCTCTTTCTGCCATGTTCAGGAGCAGTGAGAAGTTAGCCCTTTTCAACCCTCAAGAGGCCTCACCAAGCCTGACCATGCCAGCAACCCAATCTTGGACCTCAACTCTGCAAACTAGGAGAAATGGGTTTCTGTTGTTTATTAGCCAGTCTGGTGGTGGTATTGCTTGGTTTGGTTTGGTTTGGTTTGGTTTGGTTTGGTTTGGTTTGGTTTGGGGTACCAGGGATTGAACCCAGAGGCATTTAACCACTGAGCCACATCCCCTGCCCCTTTTTTTTTTAATAGTCATTTATTCCTTTAGTTGAACAACTTCTACACACAATCATAATATTTGAATGTTTTCTTCTGTTGGGTAGAAAGGAATTTAATTCTCAAGTTTTTATGAGCCTGCTTCAGATTATTTCTTGGAAATCAATGAACTGATTCTTGAAATTGCTGGAGAAAAAAATCAGTTCAGGGAGGTTATCAATTAAGATTTTAAAATTGAAACATCTGTTTAATTCAGCAAACCCAGAATTTGAAGAGTAAGGGCAATTCATCCTCCATATTCAACTTCACTCTGGAAAATAGCAGCCTAGTCTATTGGATAATATTAACAGGAATGAAACAATGAAATGTGGTAATATACTTAATTGATGACCCAACTCCTTGGGGGGTTGTTTTACCAGGGAGAGAAAAATAGCCACACGACATACCTCACTTTTTTTTTAGTAGTCTTATAGGAGTTGCCCAAGATAACTTGACTGAGCAAGTACTTTTAAATAGACAACCATACATTTGCCCATGTGGCTTGAGGATTCATAGTGGTTGCAAACTAGTATTAAGTACTTTGAAATATTGATCAGGACTCAGGACTTTTTCTAACCTTGCAAACACTTAGCAAAAAGTCAGCTAACCAGCTATGCGCTCTAGCATGTTACTAACTTACAAACCTTAAGGTAAACAATGAATATTCAACCCCTTGTTTTAAAAATATATTGGCATACATGTCACAGAATACTGTTGCAACAAGTCCAGAATGCTGGATTCCCTGGAGCCACATGATCATAAACCAGCATTCACTCTTCATGTGAACTTATGGAATACTGTGGAAACTTTTTAGCAATTTTGTTTAGCCTAGGCTTTTTTTTTCAGTTTATAAGAGAAACCTCTTGCAACAAGTTTCTTATTCTGAAAATGGGTAGCATTTGAGGATTTTTTCCCCCTTTCAGAAGCAGCAATTATACAAATCAAACACTGGCTTAAATTTTAAAATGTGGGCTTGAAAGTTGAATGCATATGACCATGATATTGGGTTAGGATCTCCTCCCCACATCTTAAGCAAAATCCAATCTTTAAAAGTTTATACTGCCACACTCCAAAAAACACAACCACTTTTAAGTAAGCTATCAGAGCATTACATTATCCCAATGAAGTTGTAGGTTTTGTCACATCAACCAAAACATATCTACAGGGCTAGTTCCAGCACTCCTCTTTTTTTTTTTTTTTTTTATTGTAAACAAATGGGATACATGTTGTTTCTCTGTACATGGCGTAAAGGCATACCATTTGTGTAATCATAAATTTACATAGAGTAATGTTGTTTGATTCATTCTGTTATTTTTTCCCTTCCCCCCACCCCTCCCTAACCCTAACTCTTTACCCTCTATACAGTAGTTCCTTCCTCCATACTTGCCCCCCTCCCTAACCCTAACTCTAACCCTAACACTAACCCTTCCCTCCCCCCCATTATGTGTCATCCTCCACTTATTAGCGATATCATTCGTCCTTTGGCTTTTTGAGATTGGCTTATCTCACTTAGCATGATATTCTCCAGTTTCATCCATTCCAGCACTCCTCTTTTAAAGAATTTATTTGACACCTATTATACCACATAGCATATTTTAAACACTGACATATAACTCCCTAATAAGATAAAGCAAGACAGAAAGTTTATCTTATTAGAAACAAGATACACCATCACTTATTGTCTTCAAACATTATTGCACTTTAACTTCCATAATTTGACAAAGCATTCATGAAATAATCTGCAGACTAATTTTAACAGACAAATAACACCTATAAGCAGACATGACTGTCCTAGATCGGTTATTAGGAATGAACTTTACAAACATCATACTTACATTAGCGGTAACGGTGGAGCTGGAGAGTATTACGCCTTTTCCAAGACGTACGGCGAGAAGCACCAATAGTGTGGTGGAACTTGTGGCCCTTTCCAAGGCCACGACTCTTACGGCCTGCAGATGTTAGGCCGCGCATCTCCCTGTGCTTGTGGACTGGTTTAGTGATCCATTGGATGTCAGGATTTCTTCTGATAGCTTTATGGAATGGATCAATGAGGATAACCTCAAAAAAATTGTATGTGGAATCTTCACCAACCCAGTAAGAATTCAGGACTCTCAGAGCCCCACGGTGGCGTCCAGCTCGCTCCTCAGCAACGGACTGAAGGCTTCGAGCAAACTTTAGCTGGTTAACACCATGATGGACAGGCTTGCCATACGTCGCGCCCTTAGGCACTGGGCGATTGCGGCCACCGGGGCGCACAGGAATCCTGTTTATGACTAAACTTGCTTGGCCTTGTACCCCAGTCTGTGCGCTTTGTCCGGCCGGGTGGGCGGGGAGCCCTGTGGAGCGCCTAGAGCTGGTGGTACTGCCAGCAGCAGACTCTCAGAAGAAAGTGCATCACATCCGACTGCTTCTTCCTCCATAGCTCCTGGATGTACTTGTATGCACCCATCTTGGCTCACCTTCGAGATGGAACTGATGGCTGCCGCCAGATGGAAAGGAAAAAAAGAAAAAGAAAAGAAAAGAAAAAAGCCCTGCCCTTTTTTATTCTTTATTTTCAGACAGTGTCTCACTAAATTACCCAGGGCCCTAACTAAGTCCCTAAGGCTAGCTTTGAACTTGAATCCTCCTGCCTCAGCCTTCTGAGCCACTGGGATTACAGGTGTACACCATTGTGCCTGGTTTAAATACTTATTTTTGTATTAGTTATTTTAACTTTTTCTTTAATTTAAACATCAAAGCCATGTTGACTCATAAATACCATCATACCAATGATCACAGAGATGACACAAAAGCTCCCATGTGCTCAAGATCCAGGGTGACTAGCTACTGTACTCTTGATTCTCTGTGTCTGCTTTTGACTGCACTCAGTTATCCCTGGTACCTTCAAGAGGTATGGTACCTTGTCTGAATATCCCTGCTGGCAAGTCACAGAGTTCCCATCCCACCTCATTAGTTGTTTCACAGACCCACACACTTCCTCCAATAGCACACTTTATCTCAAAAGAAAGCCTGGGACAGGACAAGGCCAAGAGTAAGTCTAGAAAATGTTTTTCAAAGGGCAACTATACTTTGTTTTGAAGAAAAAAAAATGATCCTTATAAATGTTAGAGTCAGATCTCTAAAAGTCAACACTTATTTAAGGAAAAACAGTAGCTGCTCTTGTTAGGAAAAGGTAACACACTAGTTCATTTAGTGTGTTCTAAAAGAAGTGTTTCAAACAAACCCTGAAGTGTTTCACCCAAGATCAGGGGAGTTGAGCCACCTGTATAAGAAAATAGAGAAGCCATTCATGGAGACGCCCAAGTGTTCCTCCATACGGTGATGAACAGGAAGCATCCACATCCCTGTGGAGCCATGGAGAAATGAGAAACAGGAAACAAAGACATCACGTACACATGCAGGAACACAGAGCAAAGAACTCAAGCTGCAGCAGCATAACATGGTGCAATTCCATATGCACAGAGCAACTGCCCATTAGGGAAGCCGGCCCATGAGACCACACAACCAGAAACCAGGGCGATAGATTAACAGAAAAGGGGATGACAGTAACTCCCAAGGGCAAGAGAAGAAACAGCAGGAGAAGGACCTGTGTGGTCCTAACACGCAAGCCTGAGGATGAGCTGCTTTATATTGTGAAAGGACTTGACACAAAATAAAGGACCTTGAGATAGAAAAATCACCATGCATTATGCAGGCAGGAGACTAAAAGTCGGGGCTGGGGTTGTGGCTCAGTGGTAGAGCGTTTGCCTAGCAAGTGTGAGACATTGGGTTCAATCCTCAGCACCACATAAAAAATAAATAAGTAAAATAAAGGTATTGTGTCCATCTAAAATTTTTTTTTAATACAATAAAATAAAATATATGTTTCACAGGTAGGAATAATGACAGAGGTCCTGGGGCATGAGAGGGATAAGAACCATCAGAATGGAGACCTCTTTCCACCTCTCACATTCTAAAATCCACATTTTATTGTAGAAACAACATTATTACCTAGAACATAAGCTTGGTAATACAGGGATGTCATCCCGGATAATCGTTCCTAGTTTAGAGATGAAGGAACAGTAGTAAGGATAGAACATACCCTAGACGTAGCAATGTTGGATCTCTCAAAGGGGCAGCCCAGATAAATGGGAATCCTGCAGCTTTTGAGGGAGATGTTCCTGATTCTATCACTACTATCTGCTATCTGGGATTCTGTTTACTCATCTTTAAAGTGAGGATAATGGTATCTACATTGTGGATCTTTGTGAGGGTTAAGTGAGTCTGTGGAAATAAAGTGCTAGCCCTCTAGAAGTCACTTGAAAATAGTACTATGCAATTTGCTGCAAATTTTTCTGTATGTGACTAGAAACAAAATCAGTTGTACTTACTTATACATAAGTTTATCTGATACATATAAATGGGTATTATTTTCACATTCTCTAGTATTAAAAAGCCAGAACTTGTAGAGAATAATGCTGACTTTTACATACCAAACTGTTACTGGGCTCTTATTACAAGGAAGAACCATCAAGAGATTCTTCTGTAGGTCATGTCATTATAGTCACTTCTCATTACCCTTAGGGTATACATTCCAAGACTCTCAGGCATGCCTGAAACTGTGGGTAGTATCAAACTTCATAATTTAATGCCTTTTGTCGTCGTCTTCTTCTTCTTCTTCTTCTTCTCTCTCTCTCTCTCTCTCTCTCTCTCTCTCTCTCTCTCTCTCTCTCTCTCTCTCTCTCTCTCTCCTTTCCTTCCTTCCTTCCTTCCTTCCTTCCTTCCTTCCTTCCTTCCTTCCTTCCTGTTTTTGTTTTGGTTTTGTACTGGGGATTAAACCTGGAGTTTTTCACCACTAAGCCACATGCCCAGTTCTTTTTAGTTCTTGAGACAGAGTAATTCCCTAAATTGCCAGGGGTGACCTCAAACTTGCAATTCTTCTGCCTCAGCCTCTCAAGTTGCTGGGATTATAAGAATGTACCACCACTCCTGGCAATTACTGACTTTTCCATCTGAGCTGAGCACTTATCACACACTGTAGCTCTAACTTTTGCTCTTCAAGGTGCAATGGCAAAACTAGCAAGAATTTCTTTTTCCTTCTTAACAAGTTTACAACTAGAAGATTTGTTCTTACCATAGATCTTAGCAACATCAGCATACAATTGTTTTCTTTCCTTATTAAGTCAATAACTTCTATCTTTTTCAATTAAAGGAAGTATATTATGACTTTTCTTTGACATATCCAAATTGCCAATGTCACTATACTTGAAGTTTGGGGCCATTAAGTAAAATAAGGCTTACTTGAATTCAAGTACCACAATAACACAGTAGACCATCTGATAATAAATAAAACTACTAAGTGACTAACAGGCACGTAGTATATATAGTGGGAATAACTGAATAAAGGGATGATTCATGTCGCAGTGGGACCAGAAAAGACCAACTGGGATGGTGCAAGATTTTATCACACTGTTTTAAAACAGTGTATAATTTAAAACCCATCAATTGCTAATTTCTGAAATTTTCCACCTAATATTTTCAGCCCAAAGTTGACCCCTGGGTAACTAAAACCAGAAAATACAGCTGTGGATAAAGGGTGACTATCAAATTCTGAAAAACAATATTCTCCCAGGATTCCCTGAAACCAGTGATACACATGCATCTGGAAGATCTGGGACTGCCAATCTGGAGTCCCCACCACCCCACATGTGAACAAGAGCTTCAATACATCAGGTCCTAAGAACACTGAGAGTAATGGTAGCAAGCTGGACAAGAGTTAAAAACCTGGGACTGGTTCCTATTTTATTCCAGTATATACACTCCAGTTTGTATGTAGTAGTAAAAGAATTGGACAACACTGTATGTATCTGAATAAGGGACTCGTTAATGAAATTATTGAATAACCATAGAATGGAATACTATGCAGCCATTAATCAGAATCAGATATGTCTTTTGCCAAAATACATTATTTATGATGATAAATAAGGTGCAGAATACCGTAATCCCAAAATGTAGAGATTTCTCCCTACCAACAAGTGAGCAACCAGTTCTGCAGGAAACACCATGGAATTAGAATTGAAATTATAACTGGATGAATTCTAATTCAACTGAATTCTGACACTATCTGAAGGGTCATGGAAAATAATATTCCTACAAGACAGCTCCCCAAGAAAAACGGAGGGACAGGGTGACCCGGGAGGAGGGAGGAAAATTAGCCAAACATTAAACCTCTCCCAGAACATCCTTTCCCAATAACAATGGGCCCTGGAGGGAAAAGCAAACTTTCATCCCTTCCCAGGTTCATCCCCAGCATCTCCACCAAGAGCAAACATTTACCCCTTCCTAACCCCAGTGCGTCTTGAAGGAAGGAGGCAAATACTGAAACTCTGGGCCCTGGACTTTTACCCTTTCCCATTGCAGATGAGTCCTGGAAGGAGAAAAGCAGATAGTGAAGCTCTAGATACAGTGGGTCCAGAGGAAGGAAGATAGGCAGTGAACAGAGTTGTGAGCTGTCTCCAGTGACAATGAGTTTGGAACTTTTTACAACTGCCTTCCTGAGTTAAAGTTTTAACCTGCACAACTATCCCCTGACTGTCCAAACTGCACGTCCACAGTCTCCAATGAAACTATAAAACCCAGACTCATTTGGTAACCCAGAAGCCATCTCCATACCAAGAAATTGGTCCCTCCTGTGCCTAACTAATGGACCTCGCTACAGAATAAAGGAAAGCTTGCTGATCCAAGGTTTGCTTCCCATCTCCTGCCTCCGTCTTTTGTGGGCCATGAGCTTACACTATTTACCTGGAAACAGCATCAGATTCCACGGGTTGAGAATGAAGTTCCCAACTATTCCCGACTGCCCCCACTCATTTCTGATGCCACTTGCAAGCACCAAATTGTTTTACCTGTTTTATCTGTGCCTCTGACTATAAATTGAGGTTTCCATAACACCGCCTCAGGTTCATTGAATTTGTTCAAGTGACTCACAGAACTCAGGGAAACACATTTACTTGTTTATTGTAAAGTAGCAAAGGATACAGAAGAAGAGATGCAAGGGTGAGGCATGGGGGAAGGAGTAGCATTTCCACGCCCTCAGCAGCATACCGCCCTCCAGGAACTTCCACATGTTCGGCTATCAGAAGCTCTCTGAACACTGTCCTTTGAATGAGTTTTTATGGAGACTTCATTGCACAGGCATGATTGAAGTATGGACAACCGTATGGAAATGTGATTAGGCAAAAAAAGGTATGATCTAATGCTAATAGACTAGTGGGGGAACCTAACTGTTCCAGTTCTTGGTTTCCTGTGTAACATTCCTTCCTCCCAGGAATGTGGAGGGATCTCTCCTGAAATGGAAGCTCTTATCTACCATCAGACGAGGTAGGTCAGAGAAGTTTTTCATGGCCAGTTCTAAGACAAGAAGGTGAGTGAAGATCTGAGTTTCTATGACCCACCTTGGAAAAGAGGAATTCTATTTTCTATGGCTTGCCTTGGAGAGTAATTTTTGAGCCAAAAACCATGAACAAAAAACAAAATATATATGTATATACATAATATTTATATGTTATGTATAATGTCAACCACCATTTTCAATGTAAACACTTCCTTAATGTTTGAGTTTATATTTTCACTACCTGCATGATTTTATATTTATATTATTTTGTATATGTATGTATATTCAAACATATTCAAACAGAGACTTCTTCACACTACCCTTTTCTCAGCCTGTTCAGAAGGTCCCTTGTTCCCTGGTAAATAGACAAAGGGACAATTTGTCCCTTTAAAGAACTAGTGAAATGCACCCTAAAACTGTCAAAATGGTGTAGCACAGCTTTGACCTCAGAGGTTCAGACCAGAACCCTTACTTTTGCTTTACTGCAAATATCTCTGCAGATATTGTCTCACCCTCCCTCATCCTTCCTTATCTCCACTTCACTGTGGTGGCCGAGGCTCCTGGAAAAAAACCAGTGTCCATTAGATGTCTGTCTTCTAGAGAAAACTGTGATATAATAGATAGAATGAGTTTGAAGTGCTGTTAAGAACCTCGTTTTGAGGTCAGATGAAATGTTGCATGCTTGCAATCCTAGCAACTTGGGAGATTGAGGCAGAAGGACTATAAATTCAAGGTCAGCCTCAGCAACATAACAAGACTCTGCCTCAAAATAAAATAAAAAAACCGGCTGAGGATGTAGTTCAGGGGGAAAGTGCCCCTAAGTTAAAATACCTTGTGTTTTGAAACTATTTAAAGATACGTATTTAAATCCTATGTGTTTGTTTCACTGTGGTTCTCGACCTCAAAGGTTTTTTTGTTTGGTTGGTTGTTTGGTTGTTTTTTGGGGGGTTTTGTTTGTTTTTGTTGGGTTTCTTGTTTGTTTTGTAGCGGGGATTGAACTCGGGGCTCTAAACCACTGAGCCACATCCCCAGCCTTTTTTTGTATTTTATTTAGAGACTGGGTCTCACTGAATTGCTTAGGGACTTGCTAAGTTGCTGAGGCTGTTTTTGAACTCGCTATCCTCCTGCCTCAACCTCTGAGCCTCTGAGATTATAGGCATGCGCCACTGCACCCTCTTCAAAGTCTTTTTTATTGACGCATAAATCTTTATATATTTAGGAAGTACAATGTATGTTTCAATAAGATAAAACTCTCAACCTTGCTAAGTAGAATCACGAGGGAAAGTTCTGATGGCTCTGGGCTCGCGGGAGCAAGCAGCATAGCGCCCCCTTCCGGCCAGTGAGTCGGCGGCCCTTCTGGGAAAGAACAGAATGCAGTAGTCAGAAGACATGAACTAGAGCTGGATCATGTCTCCGCGCTATGTTTTATTAGAGCAGTTCCTGAACAAATTGGCTTTATAACTCAGAAGGCATCACTTTAAGGCTTTCCGAAGCACCCCTACCCTCACGCCACGCTTTGTTCCCGGGGTGAACGCAGGGAATCTCAGCCTACGATGTTGCAGCAGCCCTTGCGCTTATCAGGCAGAAAGGGCAATTTAGCGCAGAAGAGAGTGACCCTTCTCTCCTCGTCCACCTAAGGTAGGTGTCCCAACCTTTCTTCCTTCCAGATGAGGAGCCCTAAGAGTACTGGCAAGCTGGGGTAACTGAGGAACAGAGATTCAGGGAAGACGTTAAACGAGAAAGTCACAGTCCAATTAGGGCATGGGGTGCTGAGATGTACAGCCTCCTGCAGGGCCTGGTAACCCAGGAGTCCAGCCTCCAGATAAACTGGAGCTTCCTTACACAGGCCTGAAAATGTATTCAAAGAACACCTTAGACCTGTAGTGACGGTTAGAGGGCTGGGAACTCAGCAAAGAGACGACTCCCTGGGTAAGTTTGAGTTCTCTTGAGGCTGAGGTTAACAATTGCCCATTGCAGCATTCCAATATCTGGTAGCTATGACCCTGCACTGCAGGTCATTCATCCTTAGGAAACTGTGGTGAATGAAAGTGTTGATGGGTTCGCAGACCCTGGAGAACCTTCCCCTGTGCTGCGTCATCACTACGTTACTGGCTGGACCTAACCAGAATCCTGCATCCCAGGTAGTCATGAGACATCTATAGAAGTCTTGGGCTGTAAGACTTCTATACAGCCCGTCGCTGAGGCTCAGTGTCTTCTTCCCCTCCGAGTCAAGGAATGATCTATGCAAATTCTCATCATTCTTCACTCTATACTCCCTCTACACAGTTGCAGAAACTCATTTGGTCACACCTCTTCTATTTAGCTTTCTGCCTTCTTTTTCTAGCCTAGGGCTCCTACCTTTATTCCCTTCCCTCTGTCTTGGCCCAGCATATCCCTAATCATATTTCTTGAGTCCAGATTTATTAGAGGAACTGACAGGGAGGGCACTATCACTCAAGGAAAGGGTCATGTCCCACATTCTTCTAGATACCATAGGTTGGGTGCATACGCCTGTAATCTCAGTGGTTTGTGAGGCTGTGGCAGGAGGATTGTGAATTCAAGGCCAGCCTCAGCAACATAGCAAGACCCTAAGCAATTTATCAAGACCCTGTCTTAAAATAAAAAGTGAAAAGTGCTAGGGATGTGGCTCAGTGGTTAAGTGCCCCTGGGTTCAATCCCTGGCGCTCACACACACACACAAAATAGATACAACAGAGGAGAATTCATCATATCCCAAAGGATCTTTATCCTCACCTAATTATTCCTCAATCATTGCCATAACTCCTATTTGATGCTTTAGGGATTACAAAGCTTTATTTAAAATCTGATTCCTTGAGGTAAGCAGGTATTTTCACAATTGCATTTTATAAAGAGATGACAATCAGAAAGTTTCAATGAGTTGTCCAAAGTCAGACAGCTAATCATTGAGAAGCAGCCTAGAAGGATGGTGAGTCCTTCAAATTGCCCATAAAAATAAAGTCCTCCATCATTAGAAACCTGCTTCATGCTGTAAACTAAGAAATCGGTAGCCTCCTCTTCCTTTCACACTCACTCCTCTTTATTTATAACTACTTCACTCAGTCCTTTGCCCACTTCTGCTTTCCTTTTCTCCCCATGAACACAAGAGAATCACCACTGCTACCTCACCTCCAGTGAGAATCATCACACTCAGTCTTGATTTCATGAATGTGCTCTCCTCCATTCAAACCTGGGTGAGAATCTCACAGAATTAGAATCAGGGATTCTGCAGTTGGACCAGTGTTGAACCGGCTCCTTCCAAGATGTATTCTTATAAGTGCCCATCTTTACAGGGTCAGGACAGGTAGGTTGAGTAACATGAGTACTGCCTCATTCCTCCAGGGAGGAAAGTTGAGACTTTCCATTCTGACACTTACATAGGACCTCACACAAAATGTAGGGAGATAGCACAGTAGAAACCCAGAGGGTCTTGGGGGAATTAGACTCATGTGTAGCTTGACCAGGGGAGAGGAAGCAAATGGAAGGTAGCCTGGCTCCTGTGCTGTCTCAATAACTGTGTCTGGTTGAGTGTGGTGGCGCACACCCGTAATCCCAGCAGCTCAGGAGGCTGAGGCAGGAGGATCACGAGTCCAAAGCCAGCCTCAGCAACAGCAAGACACTAAGCAACTCATTGAGACTCTGTCTCTAAATAAAATACGAAATAGGGCTGGGGAGGTGGTTCAATGGTCAAGTGTCCCTGAGTTCAATCCCCGGTACCCAAAAACAATAAAAATAAAAATAACTGTGTCTGCTCCCAGAGTCTATTTTTCCCCCACAGGTCATATGGGAAAGGATGCTATTGTTGCCTTTTATCCAGAAGAGCAGTGATAAAGGAGGAACAGAGTCTAACTAGAAAGCATAAATCCTTTGACCAAATGCAACCCAGCCTGAGCAGTAAGAGAGTTCCATCTGGCTTCTTCTCTCCCCAAGCCCTGCCCCTCCAATCCTTCCTGGGGCTTTCTCACCTGAAGCCCAGAAATCAAAGAACCTGGGTCTATTAGTCTATATTCTGTTGTTGATAACACAATACCATAGTCTGGGTAAGTTTTAAAGAAAAGAAATTTATTTTGTCTGATAATTCTGGAAGTCCAAGCTTTAGGGCCCACAGCTGGTGATGGCCTTCTTGCTGGCAGAATCTCAGGGTGGCACAGAGAATCACATGACAAGACAGAAATTGTGCATGTGTTATGAACTCTCTAACTATTCTTATGAAGCCACCAGAATTCAATCATGGGGACCCTGCCTGATGACCTTATCTAATCCTAATCAGCTCCCAAAGGCCCCACCTCCAAACACCTGAAGTTTCCACTTTCCTAATACTTCACAATTAGGATTAAACTTCAACATGAGCTTGAGGGGGACAAACAACATGCAAACCATACCACTGGGAAAAATAATATTCACAGTTTGAGGAAGGTACCTCAAAGGTCAGCTAGAAGGAGAGAAAGAGGGCCTGAAGGTCCCTTGGGTTTGAGGAAGAAGAGCAGGAGCTGAGAGTTCAGGGAAGCATCTGTGCTGATTATGTGGGCACTCCCCATGTCTCTTAATGCCCTCCCAGCTTCTGCAGAGAAAAACCCTAAGGCTTAGGGGTGTAATTCAGTGGCAGAGTGCTTGTCTAGCATGCACAAGGCCCTGGGTTCAATCCCTAGTACTAAGAAAGAAAGAAAAATTCTAACCCTCAAGCACATTCCCTCCCTCTCTTCCCAGAGTCAAGAGTCTTTGCCTCACTGTCTTTCGGTGTGGTCCACACTCTGGAATGGCTCCACAAAAACCTTGCAACCCTTACGTACTATAGCAACTCACCCTCCCAGGCCAGGCCAATCTTTTTTTGTTGTTGTTAATTGATTCTTTGTCCACTTATCCCTGCCCACCCTCCTCCTCCAGGATTCAGAGCTTCTCCTGTGCTTAAGTCTTCACCCTGATCTGACACAGACCCACACGCAGGAATCATTCCCAAACTGAAAATTTGATGTAAAAAACACATATGCACTTATAACGCATGGCCCATCATTGCACATGCTAAGTAAGTCCTTTCTGAATGGAACAGATGCCTTAGTGAAGAAGGCTGCCTCACTTCCTAAACCAGACATCCCATTCATTTAGCCTTTTACAGCACAGCAGAGTGATGGCAGACCTTCTATTGTGGAGCTCTCCAGAGTCTCCCAGGTCCCTGCTTAGTGTCTACCTGGCTTTTCACTATCGGAAAGTGTTTACTCTTACATGAATGTCTTTGGGACGAATAGGACAATTGTGACCCTATTTCACTTGTTGCATTTTCAGAGAAGATGAGATATAAAAATGAACTTGATAATCCCCAAGCTACCAGTCATGTTGCCAACTTCTCTGGCTTTTCTAGAAGGTCCTTCCACCTCACCAAGATGCCCTTGCCAGGTGGAGATGCCACGGAAAAGCAAAGGGAATCATGCAGGCACTACCTGTCTTGTGCCATTGTTGCTGCCCAAGAAGCCATTTCTGCTTCCTCTTAGGGGCTCTGAGGGGCTTAGAGAGCACTGAGGTCCTACATGGTGCTAAAGGGTAGACCCAGGGAGCATATCTCAAGCTTGTCAGTCACTGCCATGGAGAATTTTGTGGCCACGGTAAAGGATGTGCCTATCCCCAGAGAGTAACAGGATGAATGTACATCTCTATGAAGAAAATTAAAACCAAAGTCAAGGGAAAGCTACCCAATATATGAAACCTTTCTCTGAAGCCACTCTGGAAAGTGGTTAAGTAATTTCCTGAAATTCCTTTAAGGTCTCTTCTCTAGACATATTGAATCATGGACAGCCACCTCAGTCCTTGCTCTGACTTTGCTTGGAGCATCCTTCCCCACTTAGTCTTCTAGGGAAAATTATTGTTTGTCCTTCTAGATTCAGTTTGGTATCACCTCCTGCAGGAAACCTTCCCCGACTCTGCTGCACACTCCCAACACTTGCAATTAGGCCTCCATCTTCCCTGATCACCTTGTATCATAATTATCTGAGTAGGTATGTTTCCCCCTGGAGGCTGATAATTCCTAAAGGACACAAGGTATAACATCAGTCCTGATGATAAAATAACAAAATTGGAATTGATAACTCAAAGGACATGAACATTCCTTTCATTCTTGGTATAATACAAACTTTCCTCCAAAATGTTTGTACTTACTTACAATGCCATCTGCTGTGCAGAGAATGTGAATTTCTTTGCAACCTTGCTATTTTATTAGGAGAAATTGTACCCTAATGTTTTAATATGCATTTTCTTGTTAGTGCAATTCTCGTTCATTTCTTGTTCATTTCACTAAATTGTAATTCTTTTTTTAATATATTTTTTAGTTGTAGGCAGACACAATACCTTTATTTTATTTTTATGTGGTGCTGAAGGCCTCTCACATGCTAGGCAAGCACGCTACCACTAAGCCACAACCCCAGCCCAATCGTAATTCATTACTGTGAATTTTTTCTTATATTCCAGTAATCATTTTCTGACAACCTGCCTAGGCTATAACCAAATTTCTTACTCCCCTAAGCAAGAATTCACAGAACCAAACTTGTAATTGGAAAAAGGATTTTTTTCCTAATCAATGTAAATCCCTATCAGTCCCTTTTTATTTTATTTTGAGATGGTCTTGCTAAATTAACAGGCTGGCCATGACTTGCAATCCTCCTGCCTCAACTTCCCAAGTAGTTGAGATTACAGGTGTGCCCCACCATGCCTGGCTCAGATTCCATTCTTGATAGAAGCTACAGGTAAGACATAGTCTCACAGTTTTCAGCAAATACCTTAAATTTCTGGAAAAGCGCAAGTCTATAAAAATGATCCTTTCCTCCTATTTCTTGAAATTTTTCAGGTCTGTTCTCCAGAATGTCTCCCCTTAAGCCTCTAAGCGAAGAGGAAAAGCAGGAAAAAGAAGTGAATGATATTGACAGAGCATAGCTGAAGGACTCTGTAACCAGCTTTGCTATAGTTAGTTAAGTGGTTTTTGTCAAAGTCTTTTTCTCCAAAAAGTGTAGTCTTAAATCCTCTTCTATCCCTAAACCTCCCTGGTATGTACCTCTCCTGTTTGCTCTAATGGACAGTTATTTAAAGAACAATATAATTTTGCCAGAGTGACAATGACTTTTCACAGTACATACTAGATATAATTAGGGAAAATTTATAGATACTATCTCAACCCACACAATTCAGCTTGGCACATATTCACCCAGTATTCACGCTTTGAAGCCGGCTCAAATTCCATTTCAAAGTTCATGTGTACTGCCAGTCCCAGTCTGAAGTCAGAGCTATTTATCCCTTGATATCTGAAGAGGTAGGGTTCTTTCAATCTAAACACTGGGCTCAGTTTTCATGGCTTAAGTAGAAGTTACCATTCTTACCTTCATACAAAACCAGCTCAAGAGCTGATCTGTACTTTGTTCAAAGAAGTGTGTGTATGCGTGTGTGTGTGTGTGTGTGTGTGTGTGTGTGTGTGTGTTGCTGAGGATTAAACACAGGGCTTCACAAGTGCTAAGAATGCACTTTACCACTGAGCTAAATCCCCAGCCCCTGCCCCTGTTCAGACATTTATAAAATAGTCTTTTCATGACCAACCACTGCCAACTTCTGCCTGAACTTTAGGACTCCAAAAAGAATCTTTTTTTCTTTATCAAGGATTGAACCCAGGGGTACTTAACCACTGAGCCACTTCCCCAGCCATTTTGAACTTATGATCCTCCTACCTCAGCTTCCCAAGGTGCTGGAATAACAGGCATGTGCTATTGTGCCCAGGAAACACTTTTTTTTTTTTTTTTTTGCTATTTCTCATTTGTTTATTGGGACATTTGTACTCTTATAAATGAACTGTTAAAATCTTCTTTACCTATTCCAGATATATGTCTTTGCTGGGTTTTTGCTTTGAGCCTTGTTTTCTTAAAATTCATCAACCTCTGGCATCCAGAGAACCAGCAACACATCTCTTCCAGGCACTCATCTCATGTACTCTACTAAATATTACATCAGATAATTTATTATAAATCTACTACAACTAGGGACTAGGTAGAGCACTTGCTGGTCATGATTGAGGCCCTGGATTAAATCTTCAGTATCACAAAATAAAAGAAAGAAAAGAAATAGAAGAAATCTGGAAGATAGTGCTGAAGATACAGCCAGAACTACCCTTAGACCCAGATAAATGGGGCTCCCTCTCTGGACTTCAAATTTTAAAAGGCCCTACATACAACTAACACAATCATACAAAATAATAAAATTCATTTAAGAGCACAAAGGTGTGGTGGTGCAAGCCTGTAATCCAAGCGATTTGGGAGGCTGATGCAGGAGGATCACAAGTTCAAAAGTCAGCCGCAGCAACTTAGAAAGGGCTAAGTAACTTAGTGAGATCCTGTCTTAAAATAGAAAATAAAAAGGACTGGGGATGTGGCTCAGTAGTTAAGAGCTCCTGCATTCAATCCCTGGTACCAAACACACACACACACTCACACACACACACACACACACACACACACAAAGGTGCTTTTGTCACTTGAGATCCAGTGCAACTCATAATCCTAAAATTCTGCTTTTATGAATAACATGGCTCTAGTCCAAGGGAAACATTTCTCCATATCTTTCACACTAGGTCTTCCAAAGATGACTGCATTCAAGTGACATGACAGTTGCATGCTGTGCCTCTGTTAATGAAAGAAACAGACACTGCTTCCAAGTACTAAACGGATTTGGGCAGCAAAAGCATTTAGGTAAAAGAAAAAAACTGACTTATCAAGGTCTTCTTAGGTAGTATGACTGCAATAGTTTTCATATTATGATGTATTGTTGGTGCCAAGCATTTATTTTCTGGTAACTGTATTGATTCAAGAAAGATTGCCTAATTTGACATTCTTTACTGTCAAAAAGGGCATAATTATGTGAATATCCAGACTGTAATAACACAATGACTTTCATGAAATAAAGGCAAGAAAATAAATTTCTGAAAAATGCATAACTTATAAATTATGGGTTTTTTTCAAACAATGACATTTTGCCAGCAGGTAATTGACATACATAATAACAAATTCAGTCATCTTTCAAACTTTGCCAACTTTGAATCACATAAAAAATCAAAACTCTGAACATATTTTTTTATTTTGTCATTTTGAAGAAATATCTGTCAAGATATTAGGATGGAACAAATTTAACAAATTGTTAGCTTGATTTATAACTGTTCAATATTCATACATACAGCATAAAGGCTTCCATTTATACTCTTTCTCTGAGCCCAGCAAATATTAGAGGCAGATCTACTTACACAGATCAACAGAGAAATGGCCCCTGATCTCAAGGGTTCACAACCGAAAGGGAATGAAAAGCCGGGTGCAGTGACACCCACCGCTCAGCAAATAAGCAAGATCCTGTCTCAAAAAATAAAAAAGACAGGGGCTGGGGAGATGGCTCAGTCAGTAGAGTACTTGCCTTGTAAGCACAAGGCCCTGGGTTCAATCCCCAGCACCCAAAAATAAAAAAATAAAAATAAAAAGGACAGAGGTAAGGTTCAAAAGTCCCAGTACCAAAAAGAGAGAGAAAGAGAGAGAGAGAGAAAGAAAAAACATTTAACAAGCAATTTCAATTTCAATTTGAATATATAAATAGAAAGATTTTTTTTTTATTTCTTTTTATTTCCCTCCATCAACGAAGGTTCAGGCTCTATTTCCTTTCCTTAAAATTAATTTCAGGATGGAAAGCAATAGTCACCTATAAGATAATATTTTTTCCTGGTATCCTTCTTGCAAAAAACCCCCATATGCCAAGAGCAGCATGGGAGAACAGTAGGCATCTCTGTGGCCATCAAGGTTATCAGGCCTCCGATGAATGCAACTGCTTTCTCATTCCTAGACTTTAGAACCTTGGCATAGGGTTGGGACAACAAAAATAACTGAGACCCAGCTTTGCATAAGGAATACAAATTTATAGAAAAATTTTAAATGATATTTCTTGTGTATCTGAGTTTACATAATGAGGTTTACATCCACATTCTGAAACAGAAAGAATGAAGCACTTGGCAAGATAGGGCAGAGGACTTTAACCTAGTGTTAGAAGTGCTTTAGGTACCTTTTCTATACCAAGCTAGTTCATTCCCTCATTCAAGAAATATTTACATGACTACAACATGTGGGGCACAGTTCAAAGTCCTGAAGATAGAGCAATGAATATAACAAAAAAATTAAAAATTAGAAAACAAAAACATATATATCATAGATATCATGTTTTTGTTTTATATGATATCTATGATATATGTTTCTATTTTATAATTTTTTATTTTAATAATTTTTGGTGGGTGGTTTCTCTTACCTTAAGGTTACTTCCAGAAGGAAGATATCTTCCTTTCTTCCACAAAAAAAGTATTATAACAAGATATATAATGGATCCAGTGATATGGATTCCTAGGATAAATGAGCAGGGAATGATATGGGTTTGTAGGATAATCAAGCAGGGAAATTAAGGAAAGAAATGTAAAGGGCAGGGTGGGAGTTGCCGGGGAAGAAATCTCTGAAAAGGTGACTTGAGCAGATGCTCGAAGGACATGAGAGGTTTGCCATGAAGACGACAGAGGGGAAAACATTCCAAAGAGAATAATAGATACAGGGGGGTTTCAAGATGGCGGCCTAGAGGGTGGCTGCATTTCATGTTGCTCCAGGACTCAGGATTCAAAAGAGGAGATATTGAGACACTTGGAACCAACTCAAAGCAGCCTGGTGACTCTCACCCATTGGGAAGACGTCCCGGATGGGACGGTGGTCCCGGAACGCAGGAAACTTTGTGAAGTAGAGCTGCCGGCAAGACACCCCTCCCCCCGCTGGAGCAGTGAACTCGGACAACTGGGAGCGCCGAAAGGAGGCCCCTCGGCACAGCGCTGGGACTCGGAGCAACCACTGGGGCTCCGGCAGCTGCCCAGGGGAGGAGTGGCGAGGATAGCTGTGTGGACTCAGAACACCGGGGCCTGCCATGAGGAGGAGGAGGAGGAACGTGGCCGCTTGGGTTCAGAGTGACTGCACCAGAGCTACAGGCGGTTGCCAGAGGAGAAGCTGCGCGGCGAGCTGTTTGGACTCAGAACGACTGCTTCTGAACCCCGGGGACTGCCCTGAGGACGAAGAGGAGGAGGAGCGCGGCCACTTGGATTCGGGGTGACTACACCAGAGCTACAGGCGGTTGCCAGAGGAGGGGCTGCGTGGCGAGCTGTTTGGACTCAGACCACTTCTGAACCCCGGGGCCTGCCCGGAGGACTAGGAGGAGGAGGAGCGCAGCGGGTCCTTTGGACTCGCAGTGACTGCATTAGCGCTCCAGGCGGCTGCTCAGAGGAGAAGGCAAGTGGTGAGTTGTTTGGACTTAAAGTGACAGCTCCTGAACACAGGGGGGCTGCCTGGAGGAGAAGCGTGGTGGGTCGCTTGGTCTTGAGTGGCCGCACCAGAGCTCCGGGCGATTGCCCAAAGGACCCGTGCAGCGGGTCACGTGGATTCAGAGCCACTCAGAGTGACCACTCCTGAACACTCGGGGGGTTATCTGGAGAAGGAGGAGGAACGAGGAGGGTCACTTCGACTCGGAGTGATTGATTGCCTAGGGCTATGGGTGGTTGGTGGGAGGAGGAGGCACGCAGTGAGTTTCTTGGACTCCTAGTGACCGCACCAGAGTACTGGGCAGCTGCCTGGAGGAAGAGGCGTGTGGCGGGTCTCTGGGACTCAGAGCGATTGTACGGGGCCCCAGGTGGCTGCTCAGAGGAGGGGCCGCATAGCCAGGCGATTAGGTGCAGAGCAGGGTCCCAGGATCTAGGAGGCTTCTTGGTGGAAGAGCCGCACAGAGACAGGCTTAGGGCAGAGCAAAGGTTCCAGACCTGCGGGCAGATTCTCTGAGGAGGGGCAGCCTAAGGAGATTCATCTGCAAAGGGTGAGGCTCCCAGGCCCAGGAGGTAGGGCCGGGCCCCTGGGAACTTTGCAGAGGAAGGCAGCCCAGCCCAGGCAGTAGCTGTAAATTGAGGGGAACCTCTAGGAAGGAACTGACCAGCGAGACCTCCCCACCAGGTGAGTCTTCCCTGCCAGGTGAGGTTTCCCCACAAGGACGGTAAAACCAGAGACTCAGGCCCAAATAGGCCTTGCCTCAGCCCGCAGCCTAGGTCCCCTTTGGATGACCATTGGTCAACAAGTGGAGGCACCTCTGCCCACTAACAGGGAATATACCCCACCTGAAGGCCACCACTCCTAGAGAGGCAGCTTCCTTGTGGAGCACCGCATTATCAACTTCCTCCAAGACTTCAGCCTACTGAAGGCTAAGGGGGGATATATATAGAAATCTTCAGGGACATTGTTAGTCAATAGAGGAAATCTGCAATATCTCAGCGGTCCACTGAAAACTGAACAATATGAGAAAACAAGGAAAGAAAATGCTGCAAACAAATCTAGATGTTACATCAATAAAACCCAATGACAACATGGCAGAAGAAATGACAGAAAAGGAGTTCAGAATGTACATAATTAAAATGATCAGAGAAGCAAACGATGAGATGAAAGAGCAAATGCAAGCATTGAATGATTGCACCAATCGACAATTAAAAGAGCAAATACAGGAAGCAAAAGATCATTTCAATAAAGAGTTAGAGATATTGAAAAAAAACCAAACAGAAATCCTTGACATGAAGGAAACAATAAACCAAATTAAGAACTCCATAGAAAGCATATCCAATAGGATAGAACACCTGGAAGACAGAACCTCAGACATTGAAGACAAAATATTTAACCTTGAAAACAAAGTTGAACAAACAGAGAAGATGGTAAGAAATCATGAACAGAATCTACAAGAACTATGGGATATCATGAAAAGGCCAAATTTAAGAATTATTGGGATTGAGGAAGGCCTAGAGAAACAAGTCAAAGGAATGAACAATTTATTCAATGAATTATTATCAGAAAATTTCCCAAATCTGAAGAATGAAATGGAAAATCAAGTTCAAGAGGCTTATAGGACTCCAAATACACAAAATTACAACAGACCCACACCAAGGCACATTATAATGAAAATACCTAACATACAAAATAAAGACAGAATTTTAAAGGCTGTGAGAGAAAAGAACCAAATTACATTCAGGGGGAAACCAATACAGATATCAGCAGATTTTTCAATCCAGACCCTAAAAGCTAGAAGGGCCTGGAACAACATTTTTCAAGCCCTGAAAGAAAATGGATGCCAACCAAGAATCTTATACCCAGCAAAACTTACCTTCAAATTTGACGATGAAATAAAATCCTTCCATGATAAACAAAAGATAAAAGAATTTTCAAAAAGAAAGCCAGCATTACAGAACATTCTCAGCAAAATATTCCATGAGGAAGAGATGAAAAACAAAGAAGCAAATCAGCAAAGGGAGGAATTATCCTAAAGGAATTGTCAAATAAAGGAGGAAACAAGTCGTGTCAAATAAATAAATAAATAAAATTTTAAAAATGAACCAAATGACCGGGAAACCAAATCATATCTTTATAATAACCCTGAATGTTAATGGCCTGAATTCATCAATCAAAAGACATAGACTGGCAGATTGGATCAAAAAGAAAGATCCAACAATATGTTGCCTGCAAGAGACTCACCTCATAGAAAAAGATACCCATAGACTAAAGGTGAAAGGATGGGGAAAAACATACCATGCACATGGACTCAGCAAAAAAGCTGGAGTATCCATCCTCATTTCCGATAATGTGAACTTCAAGCCAAAGTTAGTCAGAAGGGATAAAGGGAAGCATAAATCAGCAAGATATAACAATCATAAACATCTATGCCCCAAACAGTGGCTCATCCATGTATGTCAAACAAATCCTTCTCAATTTCAGAAACCAAATAGACCATAACACAATAATACTAGGTGATTTTAACACGCCTCTCTCACCACTGGACAGATCTTCCAGACAAAAATTGAACAAAGAAACCATAGATCTCAATAACACAATCAATAATCTAGACTTAACAGACATTTATAGAATATACCATCCAACCAAGAGCGAATACACTTTCTTCTCAGCAGCACATGGATCCTTCTCTAAAATAGACCATATATTATGCCACAAAGCTAATGTTAGCAAATACAAGAAGATAGAGACACTACCATGTATTCTATCAGATCATAATGGATTGAAGTTAGAAATAAATGAAAGAGTAAAACACAGAAACTATTCCAACATCTGGAGATTAAACAATATGCTATTATATGATGAATGGATAACAGAAGATATTAGGAAGGAAATTTAAAAATTCTTAGAGGTAAATGAGAACAAAGAAACATCATATCAAAATCTCTGGGACACTATGAAAGCAGTACTTAGAGGGAAATTTATTTCATGGAGCGCATTTAATAAAAGAAGTAAAACTCAACAAATAAACGACCTAACACTACAGCTCAAAGCCCTAGAAAAAGAAGAACAGAAGAGCACCAAAAGTAGTAGAAGACAGGAAATAGTTAAACTCAGAGCTGAAATCAATGAAATTGAAACAAAAGAAACAATACAAAAAATTGACAAAATAAATAGTTGGTTCTTCAAAAAAATAAACAAAATTGATAAACCTTTAGCCACACTAACAAAGAGAAGATGAGAGAAAAACCCAAATCACTAAAATTCGGAATGAACAAGGAAATATCACAACAGACAGGATTGAAATACAAAACATAATTAGAAGCTATTTTGAAAATCTATACTCCAACAAAATAGAAAATTTCGAAGACATCAACAGATTTCTAGAGACATATGAATTGCCTAAACTGAACGAGGAGAACATAAACAATTTAAATAGACCAATTTCAAGTACTGAAATAGAAGAAGTCATCAAAAGCCTACCAACAAAGAAAAGTCCAGGACCAGATGGATTCTCAGCCGAGTTCTACAAAACCTTTAAAGAAGAGCTCATTCCAATACTTCTCAAAGTATTCCATAAAATAGAAGAGGAGGGAACCCTCCCAAACTCATTCTATGAAGCCAATATCACCCTGATACCTAAACCAGACAGAGACTCATCAAGGAAAGAAAATTTCAGACCAATATCCTTAATGAACATCGACGCAAAAATTCTCAACAAAATTTTATCAAATCGCATACAAAAACATATTAAAAAGATAGTGCACCATGACCAAGTGGGTTTCATCCCAGGGATGCAAGGTTGGTTCAACATCAGGAAATCAATAAACGTAATTCACCATATTAATAGACTTAAAGTCAAGAATCACATGATTATTTCAACAGATGCAGAAAAAGCATTTGATAAAATACAGCACCCCTTCATGCTCAAAACACTAGAAAAAATAGGGATAGTGGGAACATTTCTTAACATTGTAAAGGCCATTTATGCTAAGCCCATGGCTAATATCATTCTAAATGGTGAAAAACTGAAAGCATTCCCCCTAAAAACTGGAACAAGGCAGGGATGCCCTCTTTCACCACTTCTATTCAACATCGTTCTTGAGACTCTGGCCAGAGCAATTAGACAAACCAAAGAAATTAAAGGGATACGAATTGGAAAAGAAGAACTCAAACTATCCCTGTTCGCTGATGACATGATTATATATTTAGAGGAACCTGGAAATTCCACCAGAAAACTCTTAGAACTCATAAGTGAATTCAGTAAAGTAGCAGGTTACAAGATCAATGCCCATAAATCCAACGCATTTTTATACATAAGTGATGAATCTTCAGAAAGAGAAATTAGGAAAACTACCCCATTCACAATAGCCTCGAAAAAAATAAAATACTTGGGAATCAATCTCACAAAAGAGGTGAAAGACCTCTACAATGAGAACTATACAACACTAAAGAAAGAAATTAAAGAACACCTTAGAAGATGGAAAGATCTTCCATGTTCTTGGATAGGAAGAATTAATATTGTCAAAATGGCCATACTACCTAAAGTGCTATACAAATTCAATGCAATTCCAATTAAAATCCCAATGACGTACCTTACAGACATAGAGCAAGCAATTATGAAATTCATCTGGAAGAATAAGAAACCCAGAATAGCTAAAGCAATCCTTAGCAGGAAGAGTGAAACAGGGGGTATTGCAATACCAGATCTTCAACTCTACTACAAAGCAATAGTAACAAAAACGGCATGGTATTGGTATCAAAATAGAAAGGTAGATCAATGGTACAGAATAGAGGACACGGACACAAACCCAAATAAATACAATTTTCTCATACTAGACAAAGGGGCCAAAAATATGCAATGGAGAAAAGATAGCCTCTTCAACAAATGGTGCTGGGAGAATTGGAAATCCATATGCAACAGAATGAAACTAAACCCATATCTCTCACCATGCACGAAACTAAACTCAAAATGGATTAAGGACCTTGGAATCAGACCAGAGACCCTGCAGATTATAGAAGAAAAAGTAGGTCCAAATCTTCAACTTGTTGGTCTAGGGTCAGACTTCCTTAACAGGACTCCCATAGCACAAGAAATAAAAGCTAGAATCAACCACTGGGATAGATTCAAACTAAAAAGCTTTCTCTCAGCAAAGGAAACTATCAGTAATGCAAAGAAAGAGCCTACAGAGTGGGAGAATATCTTTGCCACTCATACTTCAGATAGAGCACTAATCTCCAGAATCTATAAAGAACTCAAAAAACTCTACTCCAAGAATTCAAATAATCCAGTCGACAAATGGGCTAAGGAAATGAATAGACACTTCACAGAAGAAGATCTACAAGCAATCAACAAACATATGGAAAAATGCTCAACATCTCTAGTAATAAGAGAAATGCAAATCAAAACCACCCTAAGATTCCATCTCACCCCAATTAGAATGGCGATTATCAAGAATACGAGCAACAACAGGTGTTGGCGAGGATGTGGGGAGAAAGGTACACTCATACTTTGCTGGTGGGGCTGCAAATTAGTGCAGCCACTCTGGAAAGCAGTGTGGAGATTCCTTAGAAAACTTGGAATGGACCCTCCATTTGACCCAGCTATCCCACTCCTTGGCCTATACCCAAAGGACTTAAAATCAGAATACTACAGAGATACAGCCACATCAATGTTCATAGCTGCTCAATTCACAATAGCCAGACTGTGAAACCAACCTAGATGCCCTTCAATGGATGAGTGGATAAAGAAACTGTGGTGTCTATATACAATGGAATATTACTCAGCCATAAAGAATGATAAAATTATGGCATTTGCAAGCAAATGGATGAAATTGGAGAATATCATGCTAAGTGAGATAAGCCAATCTCAAAAAGCCAAAGGATGAATGATATCACTAATAAGTGGAGGATGACACATAATCGGGGGGAGGGAAGGGTTAGTGTTAGGGTTAGAGTTAGGGTTATGGAGGGGGGCAAGTATGGAGGAAGGAACTACTGTATAGAGGGTAAAGAGGGGTGGGAGGGGTGGGGGAAGGGAAAAAATAACAGAATGAATCAAACAACATTACTCTATGTAAATTTATGATTACACAAATGGAATGCCTCTACGCCATGTACAAACAGAGAAACAACATGTATCCCATTTGTTTACAATAAAAAAAAAAAAGAAAAACATGGGGAAATCAGTGAAAAAAAAAAAAGAATAATAGATACAAAGGCCTACAGTGGGAGCAAGTTTGCAATATTCAAGGAAGAGCAAAATCACTGACCTTGTAGCTATGAGGACTCAGGGAAAAGAGATCATAGATAAAGTCAAAAGGTTCAGATCATGTAGGACTTTGGAGATCACTCTAAGACTCTAGATTTAACCCAGAGCGATATGAAGTCTACTTAAAGCCTTTAGATAGAGTAGTGGCATGATTTCACTTATGTTAAAAGGATCATTCAACTGTTCTGTGGAAAACTGGATGCCCGGGGAAAGGCAGAAGTAAAGACTAGTTAAGAGGCTAACATGATGATCACTGTAAAAGATTGTGTTTGCTTAGACCAGAGTGATAACACTGAAGGTGGTAAGAAACAATTACTTTCTGGATAGATTCTGCTGGCTCTACTTTTAGAGCCAATATGATTTGTTATTGACTTGGATATGAGTTACAACAGCAAAAGAGGAGGTATGGCTGACTTCAAGATTTTCATGGGTCTGATGGACTCTGGGAAGACACAAGAGATTTCCTGGTTTAAAACAACAGAAAAGAAAAAGAAAAGGATATGTATCAGATGGCCACTTCTATTATCTTGACTAGGATTAACTCTAATGGAGTCAGGGGAATCTCTTTAAGATGATAGAGATCATAAAATACTCTTGAGGCTGTGGAGCTGACAGAGCTCTCCAGAGGTCCACTACCTTTGATATCTGCCTCCTGGCAGGGTTGCCTCTCTTTCACCACAGGTCAATACTAATTGGGATCTTTGGAGGCAGAATTTCTTTTGTTTCCTACAAACATGTTTCAGTTTCTTCACATTTTCACTAACAGTTTCTCTAAATACAGTCAAATTATTAATTATTATCCTTTTTCACAAGTTTAATGGAAAAGAACATTTGGTCATTTATCTATCTATCTTCAAACAAGTCATCCAAACCTTCCTCACTGGTCTTTTTTATTTTCTTTTACTTACTCAGGGGTAGGTGGGGATAATTCTCTTTAACGTTACCTTGTCTCTCTATGTATTTATCTGTTTTTTAAACTGCAGAGCCACTAATTGGAAATATACCCAGGTCAAAGTATGACCAGTGTAATATGGCAGAATTCATGGATTATGTATAAAATGGACTCAACTGTGCTCTTTTTGGGAATTGGGTCCTGGTCAAATTGATTAGACCCAGATCTTCAACCTAATCTATCCTGCTGAGATTTTCCAAGTATGGAAACAAAGATTGGTCACTTTATCAATATCATCAACAGGAAGAGTGATGCGGAGGTATCACAATAGAGATCTTAAATTCTACTAGAGAGCAATAGTAACAAAACCTGCATGGTATTGGCACCAAAATAGACAGGTAGACCAATAGTACAGGATAGAAGACACATAAGTACAGTTATCTCATACCAGACAAAGGTGCCAAAAACATACAATGGAGAAAAGATAGGCTCTTCAACAAATGGTGCTGGCAAAATTGGAAATCCATATGCAGTAAAATGAAATTAAACCCCTATCTCTCACCCTGTACAAAACTCAACTCAAAATGGATCAAGGAACTAGGAATTAAATCCAAGACCCTTCACCAAATAGAAGAAAAAGTACACCTGAATCTCCATCACATTGGTTTAGGACCAGACTTCCTTAGCAAGACCCCCATAGCGCAAGAAATAAAAGCAAGAATCATTAAGTGGAATAGATTCAAACCAAAAAGCTTTTTTTCAGCAAAGGAAACAATAATGTGAAAAGAGAGCCTACAGAGTGGGAGAATATCTTTTCCACAACACTTCAGACTGATACAAGACGGCAGACTAGAGAGAGGCTGCGTTCCTTGTCGCTGCATAACTCGGGTTTCAAGCAGAGGATATTGGTTTCTCCGTGAGGCAGTTTTTGCTGCTTATCAATCCCCTGCTGTTTACTCCATTTGCGTACTGCAATCACCTGCAGTCTGCCAGCATATCAACTACTTTCTGAGTGCAGATTGCTCACTGACTGGCGCCTATCATCCGCCATTCACCTGCCTCTTGCCTGCCCTTTGCCTGCCTTTCACCTACCCATCACCCACCGCCCAAGGTCCACCTGCTAATTGTCCACCGGATGCCAGCAGACCAATGGCAGACTGCCAGTGGATCGCCAGCTGCCAGCTGTTGCCTGGAAGTCCACTGTCACAGTACCTGCAGGTTTGGTTACAGGTGGCTGCTGCCATTTTGAGACAACAGCCAGGACCTGTAGGACCCCCAGCTGGACTGACCAAGTCCCATCTCCAGGACCCCCAAGACTGACTGCACCCCGCCTCCAGGACCCCCAGCCAATCACACCCACACCCAGAGCTGCAGCTCCCCATTTGCCAACACATTTGGAAGCCAGAGCGGCCATCTTGGATTATCCTGGAAGTGGGAGCTTTTATCTTTAGATAAAGCAAATCCCATCCTAAGACACCTGCTGGATACTGGAAGTTCATTGTTAGATACCTCTCATGCATCAGGCTACTGAAGACTGGAGGTTTGAATACTATATGACTGTTGTGTAGATTTTTTTTAACTCCTTTTTGAAAATTTTTAAGTTTTTTATTTCTTCACTTTTCTTGCTCTATTTTCCTTTTGTTTAATGTTCCCTCAGAGTCTCTTTCTCCCTTTTCTCATGCTAACAACCAACTTCTTTTGATTACACTTTCACTCTTTCTATGATCTAGAACTTCTATATATTCTTTACTTATCCCATTAACAGCTACATCCTACACCCCTCCCCATCCTCTTTGTCCTCCATTAGAAACTGCAGAACTTATTGCAAATCTATTTGTTATACTGTAGATAATAATTGAACTCATTCTGTTTATTATGACAATATTGTTAACATCTTCATAGGGGCTATTTGGTTTCGGGCTGCAGATTGTCTGTATTGGTCACTGCTAATATTGATCTCCCCCTTAAAGAAAAGGTTTTGAAAACCTATAGGGTCACTCTAAGCCTATAAGGGAGAAATTGCAATACCTCAGATCTGCACTGCTAGAGGGGAAAATACGTGAACAACATGAAAAAACAAGGGAAGAAAATGATCCAAACAAACCTACATTCTATATTAATAGAATCCAGTTGGGGGGCTGGGGAGATAGCTCAGTTGGTAAAGTGCTTGCCTTGCAAGCACGAGGCCCTGGGTTCAATCCCCAGCACCACAAAAAAAAAAAAAAAAAAAAAAAAAAAAAAAAATCCAGTGACAGCATGGTAGAAGAAATGTCAGAAAAGGAGTTCAGAATATACGTAATTAAAATGATTCATGAAGCAAAGGATGAGATAAGAGAGCAAATGCAGGCAATGAATGATCACTCCAATGAGCAGTTGAAAGAGCAACTGCAGGAAACAAAAGATCATTCAACAAAGAGACAGAGATTCTAAAAATAAAAAAAAAAATTAAAAAAACCCAAACAGAAATCCTTGAAATGAAGGAAACAATAAACCAAATTAAAAAACTCAATGGAAAGTATCACCAACAGATCACTTGGAAGCCAGAACCTCAGACAATGAAGACTAAATATTTAATCTTGAAAATAAAGTTGACCAAACAGAGAAGATGGTAAGAGATCATGAATGAAACCATCAGGAACTATGGGACATCATGAAAGGACCAAATTTAAGAATTTTTAGGATTGAGGAAGGCACAGAGATACAAACTAAAGGAATGAACAACCTATTCAATGAAATATCAGAAAATTTCCCAAACCTGAAGAATGAAAGGGAAAATCAAATACAAGAGGCTTACAGCATACACACTTCAGACAAAGCACTAATCTCCAAAGTTTATAAAGAACTTTAAAAACTTTTCACCAAAAATACAAAAAACCCAATCAATAAATGGGCTAAGGAAATGGGCAGACACTTCACAGAAGAAGATATACAGGTGATCAACAAATATATGAAAAAGTGCTCATCATCCCTAGTAATTAGAGAAATGAAAATTAAAACCACCCTAAGAGTTCATCTAACTCCAATTAGAATGGCTATTATCAAGAACACAAGCAATAATAAGTGTTGGTGTGGATGTGGGGGAAAAGGCACACTCATACATGGCTGGTGGAGTTGCAAAATTGGTGAAGCCACTCTGGAATGCAGTATGGAGATTCCTCAGAAAACTCGGAATGGACCCACCATTTGACCTAGCTATCCCACTCCTCGGGTTTATACCCGAAGGACTTAAAATCAGCATCCTACAGTGATGCAGCCACATCAATGTTCATAGCAGCTCAATTCACAATAGCTAGATTGTGGAACCAACCTAGATGCCCTTCAAATGATGAATGGATAAAGAAACTGTGGTATATATACACAATGGAATATTACTCAGCCATTAAGGAAAATAAAATTATGGCATTTGCTAGTAAATGGGTTAAGTTGGAAAATATCATTCTAAGTGAAACAGGCCAAGCCCAAAAAACCAAGGACCAAATGTATACTCTGATAAGTGGATGATGATATATAACAAGGGGGTGTGGTGGAGGGGAAGAAGAATGAAGGAACTTTGGATAGTGTAGAGGAAAATGGAGTGACAGGAGGTGGGGGACAGTAAGATAACAGAATGAAACAGTATTACCCTATGTATTTGTATGATTACATGAATGGTGTGAATCTACATTGTGTACAACCATAGAAATGAAAAGTTGTACCCCATTTGTATACAATAAATTAAAATGCAGTCTGTAAAAATAAAATTAATTTAAAAATCAACAAATATTGATTAAGCATTCTTAATATTTCAAGAATTGCATTCAGTTTTAGATAACTTTACATATCCTTGATCGTGAGAAGGGTGTTATGGAAGTTTCTGTTTTGTTTTGGTGAATAATCCTTTGGGTTAAAATTAGAGACATACAACTTTAAGTCTAAGTCAGTTTTGAAATGTTGCATTACCAAAGAAAAGAAATAATGCCAACTAGACCATTATCAAAATAAGGGAAGTCACATGTATATTGGCAATTTTTCCAGAAAAACAAGAAGGAGATTCACAGACACCACCAGTTTCTCCTGTTCCTTACTTCTCGCTCTCCAGAACTCAGTCTTACTTGGTCCCAAACTATCCCCCCAGTTTCCTATCTTTTTTGGAAATGACATGAATTCAGAATGAAAGTTAAAATTCAATTATGTCCCTGCAAATTCCAAAAACACATGTGATACTGATAGTGGCATAAACTTATCGAGGATTAATTTTGAGCCAGATATTATTTTATTTACTCTTCATTGCAAAAACTGTGAAGTAACAACTATTATTATGAGGCTACTCTAGAATTCAACCACAGAATGCCAGACTCCAGAGGTCAACACTTTAGCCCTATGTTCTGCTACATAATCTTATATTACAGCTGACCTATAAATGACAGGGATATTTTATTGGGCTAACATTTAAGTCAACAATTTAAATAGTAAAAGCAGAGTACCACGAAGATGAAACTTAAGTGTAGCAGAGAAGAGTAGCAAGTAACCCATCTACACAGTTGTACACACCTTCAAGTCACCTTCAGATTATAAGGAAGTCTGCTTTATTAGAATCAATTTTAAACGACCCAAATACAAACCAAACATTTAACTCTCCGATTGATAGATTTCCCTGTAATTCATCCCATAATTATCATATTTGGATTCCTGCAATTACACCATAAAGGTGAGGCTCAGACATACTCATTAGGGTTCTTGCATTTGGTGAAACAGATGTAACCCAGGATCTACCACATGCTAGGGAAGTGCTTTATCACTGAGCTACAATTCCAGGTCCCTACCTAGGTTTAAATCTAGTGTTTACCTAACAAATTTTGTCATCTTGAGCACATTTAACCACTTGCAGTCTCGTTTTTTTCAACAGTAAAATTGAACCCGCTGCACATGTAAAAGTATGAAAAAGTTCTTGGCAGGGTGTCTATCACACGGGTGTTCTCAGTGTTAGTTTACTAAGAGGATAGGCTTAATTTGAAGAGAACCTAACAAATGTGAAGGGGAAAAATAAGCCTATTAATAGGCTTAATATTTATTCAACTACTAACTTTTATTTTGGCGGGGAAGGGGAGGGGGGAGGGGAAAGGGGGTACCCGGTATCGAAACCAGGGGTGCTTTACCACCCACCTACATCACCAGCACTTTTTATTTTGATTTATATTTTGAAACAGGGTCTCACTAAGTTGCTAAGGCTGGCCTCGAACTTGTGATCCTCCTGCCTCAATCTCCCAAATCGCTGGGAATACAAGAGTAAATAATTATTAATAATTATTAATTTTGATTATCCTTGGCGGCCTAAATCTGATTTTTCTCATCATATCTTTTTATTTCAACCTTTCCCCCTTTTCACACAGGAAACAACCCAAATACGGAATCCTCCAGGGAGGAAAGCAAGAAATACACCCAGAAATAGTCTTCCTCAGTCGAAATCCGGGCCCCGCCCTGCCCCCTTTATTTCTGGTCCTAGCGACTAGTCCCTGCAGGACCCGAGGCCTAGGATCCTCCGACTGATTAAGTCCGAACAGCAGCCCAGGTCCCGCCCACGTAATTTCCTCCTCGAGGAGATTTACATATAGACTTCTCATTGGATGCCAGTAAGTAAGCCCCTTTCCCATTGGTTGATACTGTCCCGCGCGAAGTTCCACGGAGCATGCTCACCGACTTGGGCGTGAGGGTCACCGGCACCTACAGTTCCGTTTCCGGTTTGCCTCCAGAACCATGGCGACCGCAAGGGGACTGAGATTCCTACTGACATTAGGCAGATGGCGCCGCATCCTTGGAGTAGTTCTTCAGTCCCGAGTAAGTACCTACTTCCTTTGCTCTCGGAAAGACTGAGTGTGCAGAGACAGCTCGGGTCGGAGAAGGAAAGCTATCGGCAGCCCTAGCCCCCTTCCTTTTAAGTAAGCGCGTAAGCCCCTGCCAGTTTCCTTTCTGCCTGGCAATCAGCTTTTCCTTCCTGGCCTGCAGGCGCTCGCCTTCCTAGTGCCCGGCGTGACCCAGATAGATAACAGGTCCGATTTTTTGGGGAAGAAGCCCCATCGTAAGCACCCCGGCATCCTGCAGCTTCCGCACGTGCGTCTGCCGCAGGCTCTGACTAACACCGCGCAGGTACTACTGGTTGGTGAGTATCTGTGTGAATGAAGGCCTGAAAAGAAAGGCGACTAGGTCTGCACGCTAGTGATACCGCTTTTCATATTTGGCCCATAGAGAGCGCAATGCCCAATGTAGAGATGCAAGTGCAAGCACTGACCAATTATCTCTGGAGCCGACATTTGCCTGTAGAGCCCGAGGAGTTGCAAAGACGGGCCATACATCTTGAGAAAAAATTCTCAGAAAACCAAGGTAGGATTTAAGAATAATTAACAAATAGGCCAGATTGAAATATCAGTGGAAAAATGAAGAGCGAGGAATAAGTTCAGTCTTTCAGATAGATGGCGAGGTTTGTTTTGTTTTCTTCCTTTATCCAGAAGCACTTGACCACTAAGCTACAAAGCTACATCCCCACTACATCCCCAGCTCTTTTTTTTTTTTTTTTTTTTTCCTTGCTAAATTGCTGAGATTCATGCTGAACTGCTAAAGGTGGCCTGCAGCTTGGTGATCCTCCTGACTCAGCCTCCTGAGTCGCTGAGCTTACAGGAGTATGCCACTGCTGCTGGCTTAGATGTTATCTTTCTGGCAAAGCAGTTGTTAAAATGATGCCTTACTAGATTAGTCCACTGTTTACCCCTGGGGTTTGGATAAAGGTTGAAAAATCCAGATCTTTGGGCCTTTTGGTTTTGGTTTTGGTTTTTTTTTTGTTTTGTTTTGTTTTGTTTTTCTCTCTTTTTTCCCCCCAAAAGTTCATACATTTTTTTTTTATTCAGTTGAAATGAAGTCCTGTATGGCTCCCTATCCAATACTGAAACCTTCAGGAATAGAAGAATAATTCAAGTTATTTTCATGATTATGAGCTTTTTCATATTGCAGACCTGCCTTTTTTTCATCGTGTACCTGGTTCAGAGTAGGCATTCAATAGACACTTGCTAAATAATAAACTGAGACTAGTCATGAGACAGATTTTCAAGCAGCTTTCCTCTCCATGAGAACATTGGAGATATCACAATCTTAAGTTTTCAGAAAATGAGGAAATCCACAAAGTATCATCCTATCCTTTAAGGTTTTTTTTGTTGTTGTTGTTGTTTGTTTGTTTTTTTTTTCAATTGTAGATGGACACAATACCTTTACTTATTTTTATGTGGTGCTGAGGATTGAACCCAGTGCCTCATGTATGAGAGGCAAGCTCTCTACCACTGAGCTACAACCCTAGACCCCCCTTTTAAGTTTTTAATACACTTCTCTTCAATGTAAAACAAAACTCGTGGGATAAGATTTGTTCAGTTGAATAAACTGCTGTTAGAGGCAGAACACTATCTGATACACCTGGTGGTGGTGATCATTATTGTTACTCTTACCTGGAGTTTTTTTCTAGGTTTGACTTCTCTCTTGAGCTTTGAAGACTTTTTTCTGGTGGGGAATGAAGGAGAATTGAGTGGGCATTATATTCAATTATTGGATCTGATCCCTATTCTCCCTAGGTCCTCACTTCCAGTCCTTGTTCTCACCGCAGACTTATCTCAGACAGAGGAGAAACTTCGTGGAGCAGTGCTACATGCCCTGCGCAAAACTACTTACCATTGGCAAGAACTGAGGTAAGAAGGGGCCAGTAAGGGAGCAAAGGAAAGAAATGTTGAACTTGAGAAGAGGTGGGGGAGTGCAGTTACACGGTCAATTTAGTGTATGAGAAAGCTACCTGGACCTTTCCATATTGGGAAGTGAAAAGGCTGAGCTGAAAAAGCCCATTTCAGAGATTTCGGTTCCTTAAAAATCTAGAAGGTAACTATGAAATTGAAGTTATTTCCTAGTAAGTGTGACTCTGATTTTTGTGACAGCTACAATGAGGAACTGAGCCTGGTGTATATGGCAGCAAGACTGGATGGTGGCTTTGCAGCAGTCTCCAGAGCATTCCATGAGGTGAAAGTCCCTCAACTTCCAAACTGAACCCTTTTACCATCAGCTACCACATTCATAAAGTAGTCTTCTGGAGTAGGAATTTTGAGACATTATATATGCATTTTTTAAAAGAGGTTCTCTTTATTCTCTGAAAGGAGTCTGTGACCCAAGAAAGATTTAGGATTATTGTTTTAGGAGCTTTCTAGTCTCTAAAGTATTTATATTGAATTTCAAAACACATTCACATCACTATCATAGTCCCATAATTGATATTTTCTGACTCTTAAGTCTCTACTACTCTTCTATGGGGTGTTATATATTTCTTCAGATCCAGACTCGAATTCCAGAATTTAAGCCACAAACCTTGATGGACTTTGGCTCTGGTACTGGTTCTGTCACCTGGTGAGTAACTTTCTTTAGCCCTGTCTTTGTCAGTTCTATCTCTAGATAGCCTTACTTGTATGCTTCTAAATATCAAGAGACTAGGAAACCAGAGGGAGAACAGGAAAGTTGGAAAACTAGAATGTTTCTTCCCTCAGAGTAGGCCAAGCAGAATAAGGTATATGGATTGGAGCCAAAACTTAAATGTGAAATAAAAAAGGACCATATTTAGAAAGATTTAAAAGGAAAGGTATTTAGTATAGGGAATAGGTTTTACTTTTTTTTTTTTTTTTTTTTGCCAACAAATAGATATTTGAATCTGCCTCTTTTTTCCCCATATTCTTTTATTTAAAGACAGGGTCTCGCTGAGTTGCTAGGTGCCTATCTAAGTTGCTAAGTCTGGCTTTGAACTCATGATCCTCCTGCCTTAGCCTCCCAAGTTGTTGGGATTACAGGCGTGTGCCACCATCCCCAACTCCCATTTTCTTTTCTTATTGGTACTTTGTAGTTGTGCATAATGGTGGAATTTATTACATATTTATACACACACACAATATAACAATATTATTTGGCCCAATATCACTTCCCAGCACTTCACCACTCCCTCCCCTTGATTCTGTCCTTATTTCCAGGAATTATAAATGAAATAAGAAAATAACTTTGTTAGTTTTTCTAACTATTTAAACATAACCCTGTTTCCCCAGGGGTGGGATTGGAGGTAGATGGGTCTCTTTGTCATGAAAATTGTTGGTTTTTGTTTTGCCATCTCAGGGCTGCTCATAGTACTTGGGGCCAGAGCCTTCGTGAATATATGTGTGTGGATAGCTCAGCTGCCATGTTGCATTTGGCAGAAAAGCTACTGAAAGGTGAGAATAAGCTATAAGATAGGGCTTTTCCAAAGTTGGGGGGCAGTTAAGGAAGCAAAGATTAAGAGAAAGAGTGTTTCATTGGGAAGTAGAGAGGAGGACTAAGAGTTAAGATGAATCTGGTCTCCTTCCAATATTATGGTCAAGAAGAAGGTGTTAGAGAACTTCGCTGGGTTGTGGTTGTGTGGTTGGTTGATAAGATTAGCAAGTAAGGGGAGCTGATGTTTTCCCTGCCCTTTTTAATATTAACTTAGCATATTGCATCTCAGTTTCACCTAGTGTTTTTCTTTATCCTCAGGGCCATGTTTTTTCTCTGGATATCTCTTCAGTTTATACCTGTGACTCTAAACCTCATATACATTCTTAGTTCCACATCTTTTTTTTTCCACAGGTGGTTCAGAAACAGGAGCGCCTTATGTTCCAGGAGTCTTTTTCAGACAGTTTCTACCTGTGTCACCCAAGGCAAGTAGCAGTGTTTGGATATTTCTAAATATGAAATGTGTCAGATACAAAAGTATGACCTCAGCCTTGCAGTCCAGCATTGAATATTAGAAGACAAAAGAAGGAGTAGCAGAAATTTAGGGGCTAGAACTTCTTGTATTCTTGGACTTGGGAACTGTCAGGTCTATCATGTTCCTTGTCTTGGTCCTCAGGTTCAATTTGATGTGGTAGTATCGGCCTTTGCCCTAAGTGAGCTGCCCAGCAAGGCTGACCGTACTGAGGTGGTTCAAACTTTGTGGCGTAAGACAAGCCATTTTCTGGTGAGTTGAAATCACCTTTCTCTTGGTTTCATGCCTGCCTTCTCTCATTGTCTTTATTCTTGAACATTTATGTCTCTGCTGTGTAGATTTCTATGTCCCTCTTTTAGGGTCTCATCCCCATCTTTTATATAATATCCATCTCCTTTTAGACTCTTTTAGACCCTTACTCTATCTTGAGTGCTACTAATGTTTCTTTATACTTTCATATAATTCAGGGCTTCTTCTTTTTTTCCCTTTTGCCAACAGGTATTGGTGGAGAATGGAACAAAAGCTGGGCACCGCCTTCTCATGGATGCCAGGGACCTGGTCCTTAAGGTAAAGTTCTTTGCCCTTCCTTCAACCCACCCCCAGCTGTCTGTCACCAATTACTGTTACTCCCTTCAAAACCAATGAGACTCTGTCACCTGTTGATAATGGTGACTCTCAGGAAATAAGACATGAAAAATCATTATAATGTAAGACAGTGGTTGGCAAATGAGGGCCTGTGTATCAAATCCCACCTACCACCTGTTTTTATGGGCCATGCATATTCATGTCTCTATTATCTATGGCTGCTCTCACACCACAAATTGCAGAGTTGAGTAGGTGGGACAGAAATAGATTTTGCCTACTCTGACCCTTTAAAAAAAATTGCCCACTCTAATCTAGGGCATTGCTGAGTCAAGAACCTTGTCTCTGTGGGAGAGGATGAGCCAGTGTGTAATCATAAATTTAATTTTCCTGGAGTAAAAAAATTTTGAGAGTGGAGGTTGCTGACAAGGGAGAGACCATACTGTATGCCAAGTTCCTGCCTTTCTACTGCTGCAGAGACAAAGTTCTTTGTTTGGCACATTGGTGATAGAGCCAGCTTAACTCAAAGAATATAGTTTGTCTTTATTAGAATTGAATATTAAAGAATTCCTCAATTCACCAAGTGTAGAAATTGAATCATGAAAGTAGGCCCTTCAATCCCTGCTTTATTTCTTTGATTTCAGGGAAAAGAGAAGTTACCTTCAGATCCTCGGCCTGGTTTTGTCTTTGCCCCAGTGAGTATTACTTCACCTGTGGCAAAACATAGATCTGAACTTAGAGTGGCCAAGAAGAGCAGGAGGGTAAAGCCAAGCCACTCTCTTCTATTTTGTGTCCATATCCACTTTCTTTTTTTGGCACCAGGAATTGAACCCAGGGATACTTACTGAGCCACATCGACCACCCTCTTTATTTTTTACTTTGAGACAGGGTCTTACTAAGTAGCTTGCTAAATTGCTGAGGTTGGCTTTGAACTTGTGATCCCCTTGCCTCAGGCCTCCCACATTGCAAGCATTACAGGCATGCGCCACTACACCAGCCCTCTATCCACTTTTCGCCTGCTGATTCTCTTGACTCTCCCTACCCCCTGCTCCTGTGCTCCCTTCTCTCTGACCCCTCTTGACTTTATCATTCTTAAATTTTATGATTAATAGCTCTTGTTTCTTCTTTCTCCTGTCTTTATGTTCACAGTGTCCCCATGAACTTCCTTGTCCTCAGTTGACAGCCTCTAAGCCCTTGGCCTGTAGCTTCTCCCAGGCTTACCATCCCATCCCCTTCAGCTGGGTATGTATTCTGGGAATATTGCAACAGGGAGAAGATAGCCTGGAAAAACAAAGAAGAAAGAGTCAGGTGGGAAGTTTGAGAATTCATAGAATAGCCTGGAGATATTAAAGCCTGCATTATAGAATATGAAAAAAGAACTGCGGGAATGTAGGGGGAGGGAGGACTAAAAAGTTTTTTCTCCTGTCTTTTTCCTCTAAACAGTCTTTATATTCTTACCTTAGAACAAGAAGCCAAAGGAGGAAAAGTTCTCTATGTTGATCCTTGCCCGGGGGTCTCCAGAGGAGGTTAATCGCTGGCCACGAATCACTCAACCTATCCTTAAACGGCCTCGCCATGTGCATTGTCACCTGTGCTGTCCAGATGGGCATATGCAGCATGCTGTCATCACAGCCCGCCGACATGGCAGGTATAGAAGATGTGACCAAAATTAGTGGAGTGTGTCAAAAACCTGCAGCCTACATTGACATCTCTTTCCATTCAATAGGGATTTGTATCGTTGTGCCCGTGTCAGTTCCTGGGGAGATCTTTTACCTGTGATCACTCCATCTGAATTTCCTCTCTCCCCTGCTCAAGATCCCCCTGAGAATTCCATAACAATTGACAAGGATATGTAACAACTGTTTTCTTCCATCATACCTGCCACGCCTGAAGCTACCTGGTATCCAGGAAGAGAATGCTGGTACGCCTGCATTTCTGCATTTGTTTGAAGTTTTAATAATAATAATAATAAATTTTTAAAGAATGATATGGATTTTGTGATTCTTAAAAGTATAGGGGTCTATCATCCTGGCCTATCCTGTAATGAAGAGAATCCTGAAATTTTCCATGCGAAGCTTACTACACAAATCTCAAGCTCACCATCCCCTGTAAGAATACTACTGCTTCTGCTAAAGACCAGGACTTCCCAGGAAGATTATCTGAAATAGTGGGGAAAACCACCCTCAGCACTCTGAGAACTGGCTCAACAGGTCTCAGAATAGTTATGTGGGCCACCTGAATAGGGGAACCAACAGTTACCTAACCTCATTTTTTTGTATATATCTTTCCCTTCCATCTTTCCCAAGGTCCCTCAGCTATGCCAGAGTCTGCCCCACACAATATCCTCAATATTGATCCCTATCAGTACCAAATCTTACATCTCCACCCTTATGCACCCAGGCAGGATCCTTCAATTTGTTTGTTTGATTTGTTTTACCCTAGGCCTTACTGTTTTTGTAGCTAGAACAACTTTATTCTTAATCTTAAATCTTGAAAATCCAACATTACCAAACCCAAAATCAGATTTGTGTGCCCAGTCACAACAACCAACCAATCACTGAGCACTGGTGCTTGGAGTGGAGAAAATGTAAAAGAAAAGGACTAATCAAAAAGGCAGGGGACATACCTCAAATCTGCCTTACTCTCTCAAGCATGATTATAAGTTATATAAGTAGGAGTCCAGTGGGAGAAAATGGTAAAAAAAAGGAGATTTTTCAGACTTCTTGGCACTAATGGACATCTGACCATTAAGCAATCTAGAGTTTTGAAAATCAAACGTAAATCACCAGGCATGACAAAAATAACAAAGTTAGCAATTTATGCTTATAGGAATGCAAACGGACACAGGGCACCTTGACCAGAGAATATGCTCTTCTGTTTTTTGGTTTGGTTTTGTTTTTCTTAACTTTAACTAGGGAGGGTGAATGGTTTAGTTTCTAAGAAAAGAAAAATATATTAATTTTGTTATGGAGGCTCAGTTACAGAAACAGGCACAGTCAGAAGTCAGGACAGTATCAGTGTAGTAAAACCAGAAATGTCCACTCCCCACTAGACATTTCCATGCCTGAAGCTATTTTTCTGGAGTTTACAGAAAAAGGGAGTCCCCTCACCTATCAGTTCCCACAGAATGATAGAAGCACTACCTCTCAGCCCCACCTCTTTGCCCCCAGTGGCCCCAAATCCCCTCTGAAAGGGTTCGGTTCAGATATCAACCTAGCAACCTATACAACTTGGGCTGAGGTAGAGAGGGTATGGAAGGCTTAGATCAAATGTCCAGAGTTAGGAGCAGAATGTCCCCAACACAAAACAGGAAGTTACTACCATAGATTTCCCCATTTGGGGTTAGATCAACCCCAGGGATAAACTAAAACTATCCAGAGTTCTTGGATTAGTCATGGCATTGAAGAGAAGACGGCACTGAGCTATACCTGCCAGGGAGTCCGGAGTTTCTGGTTTTGAAGCTCAGGAAGGCATGAGCCAGGGGAGGGGCCTCCATGTAGTGGGAGGGCAGGTAGCTGGGGCAGGGCCCTACCCAGCTATGCAGTGCTGCACAAGCAGAGACAACCCAGAACGGAAAGAGCAACAGTCTCCTGAAACTCCAGCAAGTGGACAGTTTCCAATTTTGACCACTAAGATAACACTCCTGCTCCATTTGCCATTCTGAGGCCTCTGTTTATGCTGCACCACAGAGATGGAGTCACTACTGGGAGTAAAAATTGGCTGCCTTTTTGCCCTGTTGGCTCTCACTCTGACCTGTGGCCTTATTCCCATCTGCTTCAAGTGGTTCCAGATTGATGCAGCTACAGGTATAGCTCCACCCCATCTTCATCCCTTTAGCTGAGTCTTACCTCAACCCTCTCCTGATTTCCTGCTCTGATTCTTTCACTGTGCCCAAGCTCAGGACATTGGGTGCTGCCTGTTGCTCTTTAGTCACCTTTGTTTATCCCCTCATTGCCAACTGGATTGTAACTTCTTCGTTATTAGGTCGTCACCGCCGGGTCCTCAGCTTCCTGGGCTGCATTTCTGCTGGCGTTTTCCTGGGAGCAGGGTTCATGCATATGACTGCCGAAGCCCTGGAGGGAATTGAATCAGAAATTCAGAAGTTCCAGGCGCAGGTGAGCAGGCAAATGCCAAACTGCAGAGCTGTGAAGCAAGAATGACAAACAGAACCAAGAGAGGAAAGCTAGGAGAGTGAAGGAACCATGAGCATGAGTGGGACAACAGGGAAGCTAATAGCTCTTACACTGTGTGGCATGATGAAAGCAAGTCAGACTGAGGTTTAAGGAAAGAAGTACTGATGAAAGGACAGGACAGGACATGAACTGCCCCAATCCTCCATCTAATTTCTGTTTCTTTCACCCTAGAACAGGACAGAAATTAAGGGAAATTCCTCTGATGCTACTGATTCAGATCATGTAAGTAATCTCCCACTACCCCTATCTGGAGAGTGGGGAGAACCAGAGATTTCTTTCACACGCAGACCCTTTAGAGGAGAATATGTGAGGAATATACTAGGAATCCCTTCTCCCCAGCTCAGTGTACAGCAAAGGAGGAACCACCACAATCTTTTTGTGCTCATAGAACCCCAGAAAAACTCTTGCTTTACTATTTACTTCTTTCCCTGGACCCTCTGACATACCTCATATTATCTTCCCATATTTCTAAATATCTTGATATTGTGTTCCTTATTCTAATATTCTTGCTATTGCAGGTCTACCCATAACTTTATCTCTATACCCTTCTTTTACATTATATTACCACATTTTCCCATTCTCTCCAATCTCCCAATCCCATGTCCATCCAGTGCAGTATCTTCCCTTCCCTTCCTGTCTCACAGCCCTCTTTCTGTCCCTAGGTGGAATATCCCTATGGAGAGCTCATCATCTCCCTGGGTTTTTTCTCTGTTTTCCTTTTGGAGTCGCTGGCATTGCAGTGCTGTCCTGGGGCTGCTGAAGGATCAACACTGCAGAAAGAGGAATGGGGTGGAACTAACATCTTTGGATTCCACAGTCATGAACCTCTACCCTCAGCCTCACGGGGTCCCCTTCGAGCCCTTGTCCTCTTGCTTTCACTCTCCTTTCATTCCGTGTTTGAAGGTCTAGCTGTGGGGCTACAGCCAACAATAGCAGCTACCATACAGCTCTGTCTTGCAGTCTTAGCTCATAAGGGGCTTGTAGTTTTTGGCGTAGGACTGCGTCTGGTGAAGATAGGCACTGGATCACGATGGGCCATGTTCTCCATACTATTATTAGCCCTCATGTCCCCCCTGGGACTAGCCTTAGGGCTGACTGTGGCTGGAAGGGATTCTGGAGCGGGGCAAGGCTTAGCCCAGGCTGTATTAGAGGGTGTGGCAGCTGGCACATTCCTGTATGTTACCTTCCTGGAAATTCTGCCCCGAGAGCTAGCTGGTCCTGAGGCCCCTTTGACCAAGTGGGGCTGTGTAGCTGCTGGTTTTGCCTTCATGGCCTTTATTGCTTTATGGGCCTGAGGGATCTCTAATGGACCTATCTAGGAGGACCTCTCTACCAGAGGAGATACCTCCCATGACTTTGGCCCTCAGACATTTTTTTTACTAGGACTAAATTATATCAGCTAGGGATTCTCATGGCCTGGACTTCAGCTTTTACCTACATAAGATCCCATTTCTCACTCAGAATTGAGAAAAGGATGTTTAGGTTGAGTGCCTATTTTTTTTTTTTTTTTTTTTTTTTTTCATTACAATTTTATTCTTTAGGTTGAGTGCCTATTAATTGGAGAATTGATATAAAGGTCATTACTGCAGTTTTGATTCTTGTCCCATTTACTCTACTGTGTGCAATAAAATGTCCATTTTATCCTTCCCCTTCAGCCATTTTGTATTTCATTTCTCCCAGTTGCCTAGAAGCTGGGTGGTACAGGAAGTGGTGGAATGAGGAATGGGAGGGGTTTGTGATGGATGCAGTATTTTCTTCTGGAATCAGAGCCCCTAGCCATTCTGTAATTTGCAGGCCCTGGCCCCAACAGGGTAGCATTGCTGAGATTCCAACAGTCCCCTCCCACTTTACCCACAGGAGTCTAGAAAATGAGCCAGCACTCCCAGCATTTAGAAGAAAAGAGGTTTAAAAATAGAAGCCAGGGGAATTGATTATTTTCTTACACTGACTACCTCACCCCACTCCCACTACCTACTATCAGCCACTGTGTGCCCAGCAGACTCATGAGATCATCAGGCTAAACAGAGCTTGTTTCCTTCAAGTTCCTATTTTCCACACAGCCCTGTATGACCTCAGGGACATGAGTGGTGTTCTTTGAGCCTGTTCCCTTCTGTCTGCTTCAGACTGAGGGATTAAAAAGCAGTGTGTTTGGAGAGGGGAAAAGACGCCAGATAAATACCTACAGTGATTATTTGGCTCCTGCATGATTTAGTGGCTTTCCTTCTGCCTGTCCTATCACTTGTCCTTCAGTTGAGTAACTCCTACAATGTGTTGCTTCCCTTAAAAACTAAGGACACATAAAAGCAGGTTATCTGGAACTAAGGAGGCACAGAAGAACTGTTGCCCAGCCTCCCACCCATGAGATGGAGGACACTTACCACAGAAATGAGGAAAGAGAAGGTGTGTCCTGGGAACTAACTCACCCTCACAGGTTTGCCACTTCTATGATTTTCAGTGTGGAAGCTCAGATAGCCTTAACATGACAAGACCTCACTCTCTGTCTCCTTTCCATCTCATTCTGCTCCCCACACAGTAAGAAATACTAGCCTCCTAAGGAATCCTATTTATACACCCAAGCATCACTGATAAGACAAGCCCTGGGCAAAAAAGATACATAATTGCCAGGCCTGGTGGCACTTGCCTATAATCCCAGCAACTCAGGAGGCTGAGGCAGGAGGATCACAAATTGGGAGCGAACCTCAGCAACTTAGCAATACCCCATCTCAAAATAAAAAATAAAAAGGACAGGGAATGTGACTCGGTGGTAGAGTGCCCCTGGGTTCAGTCCCCAGTACAAAACAAAACATAACAGATGACAGATGGATGAATGGATTGATATATAGAGAGATAGGAAGAAAGAAGATAGATACACGTGTCTAATACAGGAAAAAAATTCCCCAAAGTATCATCCTGGTATGTCTTCTCTTCAGTATTAAATTCAGGAACATGTAATGTACTTAGAACAGTGACTAGTGCATAGTAATAACAATATAACCTGCTGCATATCAGGCACTATGCTATCGCTTTCACATACATTATTTACTTTCACAACCCTGACAGGTAGATAATATCCCTGTAGGAAGTCTAGGGAAACTGACATTCTGAAAAGTTAAATAGTTTAATCACTTAGCTATCTGGGCTTCACAGCCCTGTTTGTATAATTCTAAAAAAAAAAAAAACTCAATATATAGATTCTCTTCTCCTACTTTACCTTACCTAACCACCCCTCTCATCTCCCATCCTATATGTTAGGATTCTAGAAGAAAGCAGATAGTAGCACATTGAATAAATGAGGCAAGTTTAATAAAGGGAATATTTAGTAAGGTATGGGCAGGATTTGAACAAAGCAAGAAAAGATGTGGCAATACCCTGGCGCTAGGTATTGACAATGCTGTTACCTAGGCTAAAGAAAAAAGAGCAGTTACCAGAAACTAAAGAGGGACAGCCAATAAGAGCTGTGGCCTTGATAGAGGGATGCAGTCAACCTGCACAGTCCCAAAAAGGAGAGGCCAGGGAAATAACCTCACCAGCCTTCTATTCTTTGATCTGTGTCAGCATCTTACTGGGCAAACCCAAACAAGCCAGAGGTGCATTGCAAACTGGTCAACCAGAGCATAATACAGAGCTATAGAGGGGCAAACAGAAGTTTCTCTGTTGTGTTCAATTAAGTGATCTGACCTTACTTCAGCAGGGATGAATTGAAAGGGACATGATTATATGGAAGCTATTTCCAATAAATATTTGTATGCCTATAGACATTACATTGTCAGGACTCTTCTCCATGTTTCTGGGTCACTGATGCTATCAGTATTTGATGTATGAGGCAGAGGTTAGGATATTTCAAGCACAAGTCACACATTTTTTTGCCATCTTCCATCCCAGGATTCTTGGATTCCCCTTTAGCTTCCTCTGCATTCAGCCATCAATACTTTCTTTCCTCCCCAGATCTATTTCCTTTGCCCAAAATTTTCACCAATAGGGACCAGAACTATCTTTCGTATAAACTGTATTGTATCAGGAGCTGGAATAAAGCTGGAGTATGGTTCCATATAGAGAGCACCAGGAAAAGAAAACAAATCTTTTGATCATTTTCAAAAGACATGAATTCCCAGCAAGGATCCAAAGAGAGCTATCAGGGAGCCAAAGATGAATGAGATCAAAATAAAGCTGAAATAAGAACAGGCATAAGAACCATAGGGATAGCTGAGATGTCTGGGCTATGGTGACTAGAAGACAGATGTAGGATAATCTTTGATTCACTCAGCCTTAAGAGACAGGTTGTAACAGAAGATAACAAGAATAATAATGAGAGTTGAAAAATAAAAACAGGAGGGGCTAGGTGCTTTAGTGCATGCCTATAACCCCTGCAACTCAGGAGGCTGAGGCAGGGGCCACACAAGTTCAAGGCTCATGCTGGCAATTTTGCACAACCCTATCTCAAAATAAAAAGGACTGGGGGTATACTGCTCAGTGGCAGATCACTCCTGGGTTCAATCTCCAGTACCGATATACATAAATGTGTATGTTAAAAAATATATATATATACGTATATATATACACATATATATGATACGTATGTTTAATATATTTTAAATATGAGGGACAATATGCAGACTGATAAAAGGGATGAGGGAAGCTAGTCGGAATAATCAGGAGAGAATTTAAGTGGGACAATGTTCATATCTCCTCAATCAGTGTCGCCCTTCCCCACCCCTCATCCTCCAGTCCCACGTGTGTATTTTTTTATATACTTAGGAAGAAAACAGAAGAATGAGGCATCCAACTACCCTTCCTAGAGGCAGTTTTCCATTTCTGTCACCGATTAATTGTTCTCTGAAGTATCCATTTGGAACTCCCTGTCTTTTCTTTGCCTTCGAGCTGAGTGAGGGTTTGGTTTGGAAATTGCCATGGTGAGATGACAATTCATGCATAAGGAGTGATAGAATAGCATCCAAGAGAAAACAAAGTTGAGGGGATGTGCTGGAGCTGGGTGGAAAGTCAGAAATCAATACATGGGGACAAGATATTCAAAAACAAAAAACAGCTCCAGGCTAATTCCTGTGAGATAATTTGTGCCACTTGGCCACCTCCCTGAAGGATAATTTTGGAGTATCTTGCTTCCCTCACTGCAGGAAGTAGTCCCTTGCTCCTGGCTCTGGTCTGATGGAATATAAAGAACAGCTGTCAGAACTTGAGTGGGTTGGTATGTGTGAGTGTGGCAACCATCCAGACACTCTCACATTCCCTCATGGACCTGAGCAGGAAGCCCATTGCCACTAGTAAAGGTGAAGCAAAAGCAAAGAGGGTACAGAGAGGGATTACACCTAGGCCCTGACCTATGGGGATGCTTATAAAATGCCAGTCACAGGTTAATTTTTTAAATTTAAATTGTATTCTGAGTTTCTGTCTTTAGATTTATTGGATGTCAAATACAGAATGCATTATATTTTTGCTATATAATTATCCAATATGGGGAAAATTCTGAGGTTAGTAAAGAAAGAGGGTATAAATAAACTACATGTCTCTGGATACCATTTACCCTTGCCACACCCCTGGCCTCCAGTGAGAACTGACTCTCATTTTCTAGCTAGTCCTAAAATCTCCTTAGAAAAATGGTGTCTCCCACTCCAACATTTTCCCTAACCATTAGAGTACTCTACAGTGTTCAACATCTCTTCCTTCACTGTTTCAAGCGTACAGTCATACATTGCTTAGTGACTGAAAGTGTGTCATGAGTTGATTTTTGTCATTGCATAAACATCATAGAGCATACTTACACAAACTTAGAAAACTATATAGTGTCACTAGGCAATAGAATCTCATGAGAATCTTATGGACTATTGCAGTACATATGGTTCTTTTTTTTTTTTTTTTTTTTTTTTTTTTTCCTTTTGTGGTACCAGGGAAGTAACCACTGAGCCACATCCCCAGCCCTTTTATATTTTATTTAGAGATGGTCTTGCTAAGTTGCTGAGGGCCTCTTTTTAAGTTGGTAAGACTGGCTTTGAACTTTCAATCCTCCTGTCTTAGCCTCCCAAGATGCTGGAATTACAGGTATGCACTACTGCACTCAGCTCACATGGTCCATTTTTGACCAAACCATTGCTCTACAGTTCATGGCTGTACCTTCAGAGACTTACCCTTGAAATTTTCTCCTTATAAGATCCAGAATTTTCAAGATAAAACCATAAATCTCTTTTCACTGTATTCTTATAGTTTTATTCTCATTCCCATTGAATGTTCACTTAGCTCTCTTGAGTTGTAAAGTCTAGGAAGTGCTCACATTCCTTGAATTAAAGAAGAGATAAACAGGAGTTCTAAGCCTGAAGCAGAGGGAGAAATAAGGTGTTTGTGGTTCAGCTTCTATCAAGTCACAGAAGCATACACGCACATACACACACCTGCCAAGCCTCTCAGCTCTGATCTTGAGAACATACACAAGCAGCAGGACATGGTATCAGGATCTCCTGATATAGCTATGGGGCAGAACTACAAAAAACAGTGGAGCTGTAAGACAAGGAAACTTAGGAAGGGACTTGAGAACTGGGAAAAGTTAGACAGAACCATGCTAGCCAGGCATGGTGGTGCATGCCTATCATCCCAGAAACTCGGGAGACTGAGGCAGGAGGATCCAAGTTCAAAGCCAGCCTCAGCAACTTAATAAGACTCTTAGCAAGACCCTGTCTCAAAATAAAAAATTAAAAGAGCTGGATATATGGTTCAGTGATTAAGCACCCCAATAAAAAAATTTAAAAAATTTAAAAAAAGAACCAGGCCAAACACAGGGGGGCACTGTGTCTCCATGGGTTAGAATAGAATGTCTAGAACCAACAAAGCAGGGAGGTCAGTCAAGGACAACAAATTTCCCTCTCCACTGCTGCTGGCGAGCATCTTTTCCTTCTACCTAACCCGTGTACTTCTTGTACAGAGCACCTACTAGAGAGACATAAACAGTGGCCACCCATTTCGTACACACACTTACAGGATATATACACTACACACAAACATAACACATAAACGTAATATACTCCCATTTCTGAAGATTATCCTTACAGTTACTTGTGCAGGTGTATATGCAGAAAAGATCTGGCTTCCCTTCCATAATGCCCAATAACACTAATTACCAATAAAGGCCAATGTTGCTCCAGTTCTTTGCTTTTTTCATGTTTTGCCTAGTAGTTAGTTGACCTCAGTGATTCCAACCATGCTGTTTTTCTTCAGTGTAGCACTTTAGCACTTTTTGCTGCCTGCCCTGGGAATGGCTGTCCAATACCCAACCAATAGTTAGCTCCATAACCCTGCCCCACTTCTGACCCTGGCTTACTACATTTAAACTGGACACAGGGCCCGGTGTAGTGGTGTATGCCTGTAATCCCAGAGGCTCAGGAGACTGAGGTAGGAGGATCACAAGTTCAAAACCAGCCTGAGCAATTTAACAAAGCTCTAAGCAACTTTGCAAGACCCTGTCTCTAAATAAAATATAAAAAGGGCTGGGGATGTGGCTCAGTGGTTGAGTGATCCTGGATTCAATCCCCAGTACCAAAAAATAATAATAATAAAATAAAATGGACTCAGGCCTGGGAGTTTAATCAGAGGTAGAGCACTTGCCTAGCATGTACAAGGCTCTGGGTTCAAAACCAGCACTGGAAAAAAAAAATCAAGGACATATCATGTCCCTATCAGTGTGTCATCACTAGACCAAGTTGCATCTATCCTCAGCTCAGTTTCATTGATGAAAGTGTAAATGCCCATGAGATTCTATAAAGCAAACTTATAATGACCTTGTAATATTCCATCCACAGTACTCCTGACAATAATGCTATGAAGTGCCTTCTCATTTTTACCTGTGTCAAGAACTCAAGAATCAACCTTCAATAGCAAGATACCTAAATTCCTGATTGTTGTTCATATTTGTTAAAAAGCTTCTTAGAGAATCACAAATGCAGTCTAACTATCTCCCAGATCCCTTGTGTTCAACAGAGGTAGAGGAGTTCCTAAGAGGAACCCCCTTGCTGTAACCCTTTTGAAAGTCTTCAGAATGGGATGAACTACGAACAGCCCAAGCCCTAGGGTAACTTCATTAGTCTTGTTCTATTGATTATATTGAACCATCTGTAATGGACTCTGAGTGAGTTCTACGAGGACCCCGCAGGAAGGTAGATTGCAAGTCATCCTTGGACATTTCAGTCAGCTTGCTTTCTTTCTCAAAGATCATGATTTTGGTGGCATCTCTAAAATTCTACGTCCTTTCTCAATGACCCACAACTAACAAGGCAATCTCCTGAGATCTAAATAGTTCCTCTCTCACAAACTTAATATGATAGGAAAAACAATACCATTCTACAGGAACCGGGGCCAGTTCTCATATCGTCATATTTTGTTACATATGCCCTCTCCCATGATTTGTGTTACTTTAAGAAGAGAATTTAAGCATTAGGCAAGAAGAGGACAGGAAAAGGGGCATGATGCAGGATAGTCAGACCAAGAATAATAATGGTACTCAGATTCCTCTACAGTTTATTTTCACAGCAGAAGTTGTGGGAGACAGGAGGCCACCCTCCACACATAACACAGTGTGGTCAGAGCCCCAGCATAGCCCTTCCCACCCCTCTGCCCCAAGCATCCTGGCTCAAGCTTGGCTTCCTCCCCCATCCCACTCTAGACACACACTGACAGCTACCAAGGTTAGTGCAGCCAAATGGCCCCAGGCCCCTTCCCATTGCCCCAACTCCACACTTTTCACCATACTCATTCATTGCCACCATCTCCCATTCCAACTTCCTCGTTATACGCTGGACATTTTATCACATTCTGAGGACCACTAACCCACCAGCTAGCCTCCCCGGACACACATTCATTGAGCCCATTCCCTTCCGGGCCCTGAAGAGTTAATAAGAAGCCATATCAGCTTTGGTGAATGGAGCCCCAGCCCCAAATCCCCTGCTCTTGCAAATATGGGATAAGTTGGGAGAGTCTGATCCAGGCACCATGACAGCTACAACAGCCTCTTATCCCTCATCTACAGACAACTAGATCAGGGAGAGAGGATACATGCCTTCTCCTCCTTAACACCAAAATGGGAGAGGGGATAATTTAGGGGTCTGGGTCCCTAAGAGATATTAGGCACCTCTCCCAGGAGCTGGGGGAATCACAGGTTAAAGGTCAAAGTTAGGGTAGCAATCAAAGATCAAGGTCATCTCCCCACCAGTGATCTGCCCATTTCCCTTGCTTACTCTGGCCCAATGCCCTCATGCACCTCCCAGGTTAGTGCTGTGGGAGGTGAGGGCTGGGTCCCACATCAGGGCAACAAGGGTCATTCAACAGGAGACCTCCATGGTGTGCCCTGGGGGACCTGAAGGAAGAGTTCCAGATTCACTGCTCTGGGACAGAGTGCGGGAGCGGGACCGGTTGCCATCAATGGATGCTGCACTGGTCAGAGAGGCAGTGCGGGACCGGGAAAGGCGAGTCATGCAGGATGAGGCCACTGTGGAGTCAGAAGGATAAGATGGAATCAGAAAGGGGTGGGGAAGGGTGACTGGCAACTCAGGGTGGGGTGCTGGCATGGAGACCAGAGTTAAAACTGAGGCCAGGGAGTCAATGAGTCTGATGGCAGATGGTGGCGAGTCCAGGAATTAACTAAAATGGGTTCACCCTCTCAGTGCACATCCCTCCCTCGTCCTCATGGTATAGCTTCTCTCCCCACACTCACTGTAGCCCATGCCTTGCAGGAAGTACTTGAAGGCTTCAGTCAGCTTGCCTGGCTGCAGAAGTAAGATGAGAAGTGAGATACAATGAGGTGAAGTTAGAGGCCCAGCAGGAGCCCAAGGCCATTGTGCAGTGAGAGCCACTAATGTCCTAGCCCTCTTCCCCATCTCATGGACAGCAGGGTACTCACCTGAGTCAGCTGGGGCTGACCTCCAGAGTCCGCCATCTGCTCACGAGATAACCACCAAGAAAAAACAATACACATATAAATCAAATGATCCGCCAAAGAGGTAGAAAAGAGTCTCTCTTTCCTAGCTTCCTCACTCCAGTCTGTTTTAGTTTTCATTCACCCCACTTGCTCCCATGCAGAAGAACCATGGCTTAGAAGCTGAATTTAGAGAGGTTATATGGCTCCAGATAGGGGGCCAGAAGTCAGGCTGGGCATGGAGTAGGATTACCTTCAGGAACGAGGTCTGGGTGGGGTCCAGTTTTGAGTTACATTCCACCTGGAGTAAGTAGAAGGCTGAATGAATGAGATCACACTCTCTAGGGTCCATTCCCTCCCAGGGACCCTAATTATTCCAGTCCTTTTCTCTACTCGGTGACTCTTTAACAGGAATCAAAGAAATCTAATTTTTTTTCTAATGTCCATTTTCTTTCCTTCTTTTTTGGCTGCTGGGGTTTGAATCCAGGGGTACTTTACCACTGAATTATACCTCCAGTCCTTTTTGCTTTTTATTTTGAGGCAGGGTCTTAAGTTGCTGAGGGCTTGATAAGATGCTGAGGCTGGCCTTGAGCTTGTGATCCTCCTGCCTCAGCTCCTAAGTCACTGAGATTACAGGTGTGTGCCACCCCTCTCAGCAAAGAATCAAATTCTTAATGCCCCACAGTTGATCTCCCTGCCCCAAACAAAGTCTGCCCCTTATCAAACAAAATACCCTTCTCACCACCACCCTCAGACCCCAACTCTCCCTCACTACCCCAAAATTTCCTACTGACCACTGCATCTTCATGGGGTGCTTGGTCTCCTACCACCAACATCACAGGGCACCTACAGGCATAGTGTTGGGGAGAAGGCAGTGAGTCCCTGACACTCCCTCACCCACCTCTTCCTAGCACAGCAGTAGGAAAAATGTCTGGTTCCAAACAGAAACCAGCCTTCTTTCCCTCTGCTAACCCCACCAAGAAGACTCAAAGGGAGAAGACTTAGGGGAGGTGACTTACTAAATATAATGGAATGAGAGATGACAGGGAAATTCTCTGTCAAAAACTCTCCGTGTAAGGGATATAAACAGCTAAGGAAGATCCAGGGAGAGAGGTAAAGCCTTATCTCTTAAAGTCTTACTTGAGGGTGATTTCACCTCCACGCTCAAAGTTCAGGTCTCGGCGGCTAGAGAGGGGTTCAAAGAGTAGAAATTTTAGACAGGCAATGCTATCCATCTAGATATAAGCTCCCCCACTGTGAGAAACCTATCTTCCTTCTTCATGATCAAACATTGGTAATTTCAAGTAGAAACCAAAGGAGAGAGCAGGCAGATCCCAAGCAAAACTGCTATGGTCACTTAGGCCCTATATCCCTGATCAGAGGCCAGCAAAGAGGAAAGAAGGGCACCAGAACAAGAGATCATCTTACCTCTGAGAATCCAAAAATCCAAGGGAGGTAAACAAGAGAAAGGGGACAGTGTGCCTCACAATTCTTCCTTCTGGGTCTGTCCTGAGCTACCCAAGCTGCACACCAAACTCTGCCCTCCTCCCACACTGCATACTTCCCAGACTCCCCTGTCTCCTCTGTGCTTCCCATGACCCCACATTCCCACTTCTACATTTCTCTCTTGCACACACACGGCCCACCCACTTGTTGTAGCTGTTCCAGTATAGTTCAATGTTCTCCAGGTTGGGTGCATGTGTAATGATATTCCTATATTTTTGTATCAACTCAGAGTTTCCAGACAGCTCTTCCTGAAGGAGAGAGAAGAGATAACTTAGGGTTGAAAAGAGAAGCCAGCAATCACTGCATAAGAAGAGGCAAGTCTTCTTCTTTCCCTTGATCAGTCCTGGCTAAGGACAGCATCCCAGGCATTCAAGTCCCTGCTGGTCCCCCCTACTTCCTCCATCTTCTGCAACCAACCTACCTGGCTGAAAAGATGTCCAAGGATCATCTCCGGAATGGAAGAGGTGAGGCCTGTTAACTATGAGGAAAGGGCAGGGGAACAAGTTCAGGACCTTATGGGGAAAAGGGACCAGGCAAGGACACAACTTCACTTCCCTACCCTATCGCCCTCTACGTGAAGCTCGAATCCATCTGGTTACACTGTAGAGCCCCCACCCTATATGTTCAGAGGTTCTCCAAACCTTGTGGGCTGCCCAATCCATCCAACCCTTGGCATTGGGATCAATGTTGATGAGAACAAGACCTTCAACTGTGTCCGGGTGGGTAAGCTGAGGGACAGCAGAAAGGAGGAAATCAGAAACAGAGCATGGACTCGTCCCTTTCCCACTGAGCTCCACCCATCCTGAGGTTCTCATAGGGCTTGACTCCCCACCCTCGTCCCCACGTCCTCCTCTGAACACACACGCTAATAAGCAATATTCTTCTAATCAGTCAGGACCCTCCTTCTCCCCATCTGGAAATTTTTATTTCTTACAGCATATCGTGACAAGATGTAGGCTCCAGCTCCAACACCAACTCCAATTATTGTAGAGAAACTATAAAAGGGAAACATATGTCTCATGGGCTCTGGCATCTAAAACCTGTCACAGCCCAGTCTCCTCAAACTCCTCACCCTCCTCCCTCAGTTGAGAGGCACAAAGGAGGATAGCAAGGGACCTTCCATTGGGGGATATAAAGGAAGGTACTAAGGAGCTAAAAGCTGGTGACAAGGTTGGCACTGGAAGCCAGTGTAGATCTCTGAAGCCTAGCCCTGGGAATATCTTGAGACAAGACACCCATCTATCAACCTACCAACCACTCTTTTCCTATATGCATAGCTCTTTTTACATTCTTAGGAGCTAGTTCAACTTGTTCTGCTTTCTACAGAAAGAACGGAACTTAGCAAGAAGTGAAAACAGACACAACTGTGGTGAACAACAGAATGGGGGAAACAGAGGCAAGGAGGGTCTCAGAGTTGCCAAGAGCCATGGTGCCCAGGAAAATCTAAGAACAGAACCCACGAGTCAGTACCTCCCTCTTCCTTCTCCCACTCACCTACACGCAGGGCTCCCAGTTCACCAGGTGTGTGTATGGAGGAGGGAAGAATAGGAGGGGAAGAGACAGGTCTGTCTGGTTCCTCCGGGATTAGGTCACCCCCACCTCTTCCTCTCTAGCTTCCAGATCTAAGAAGCCCCTCCTCAGCCTGAGGCAGGGCTAAGCACAGACCCTTCTCCTTTCCTTCATTCCTTAAGGCTATTCTGTGGACTCTAGTCAATTTTCCAAACCCACTACCCTCCTCTCAACAATCAAGGTGAGGCATGGAGGAGAAAGAATATATTGAGGCCAGGAACTAAAACTTAGCCCAGGAACTATGGTGGGCACAGTAGTACTAAGGGCCTCCTTGTGCTAGAAAGAGAACTCTGGTTTGGAGGGGTCCCCAGGCCTCTCACTTTAAGTACTGCAGGATGCAAGGGATCATGTCTGCAAGCTGGTCCAAAGACGGGTACTGGTATCTGGGAAAGAGAGGAATGTTAAGATACCAATCTGTGCCCTCCTTATCCTCTGCCAGGATCACCACTGCCTTCCCCTTCCTCCTCCCTGGCCCATTCTTCCCCACACCTGCCCTGTACCTTACAGTCTGGTAAAGGGATAAGGGGCTAATTCTTACCCCAAAGGGAACACAGGAGCCCCCTCTTCCATTCCAGGGGCATCGACATGAACCCGCACAAAGTTTTGAATGATTTCCTGCATATCTCCAAATTGAAACAGCGGTTGGAAGCAAGATTTATCTAAAGAGAACCCAAAGAACCCCAACAAAATAATCAGACAGGGAAAAGTGTTCCCACGTGAAAACCCACCCACCCTCTTGCTTTGATGCCACAATCAGGCTAAGAGAGAACTTCTCTTTGACAAGTCACTGGGCTCCCTACCTGCCCACACTGACTCTTCCCTCTACAATTGTACCCTTCCCCCAGCCTGTTCCCAGAAAGGAAGGGGAGGAGAAAATGAAGGTCCTTACAGTTGAGTCCCACATCATGGTAGGTGAATATTGCTGGACGTTTGGGCTTAGGGGTGCCATAGACAGTAAAAGTGACAGAGCCATAAGGTGTCTCCACAGAGTGAGTCTGTAGGAAAACAGGTCACCATCAGAGAGGAGTTAGACTGAGAGGAAAAGGGGCCAGAGAAGGAGCTACACAAAATCATGGAGATGGGGTGGCAAAAAGGAGAAGAAAACAAAATTAAAAATAGGATCAGCAAGAATTTAGGACAACAGGATGGTGGACATGGGTTTGAGGATGGAAAAGAATGATTGGAGAGCATCAAGGAACTCTGAGGAGGGAAGAGGAAGGAAGGAAAGAGGAGAGCTGGGGAAGGGAACTTAAGAGAGAAGAAAACCAGGTAGGGCCCTTGCTAGGTGCTGGGGGAGAGGACAGCCCCTCCTCCCACCCTGGGACTGCCCCCATGCTGTTACCTGTCCCTGGTCCAGGAGGATTCGGGCAGCTAACTCAGCCTCCTGGAGAGATACACATACAGATACACACAAACATGAAGAATCAGATGGAGTGACACACAGACAGGTAAAGAGAAACCAACGAAGACCAAAGCAAGATTGACAAGAAGAGACAGAAGAGGATGAAGGTTAGTACAGTGACAAACAAGGATCTGGTTCCAACTGCAGTGTATGGATGAGAGGTAGGTGGAGGTGGGGAAAGCAGGAGTGCGCGTTAGAATGAGAGCCACGGGCTTCCAAGCCAGGAGGCAAGGGGAATGCTCAGAGGGCTGGGATTTGGGCAGGGAAGCCAGTGGGTCTCCAGTAACCTTGGCCGCCTCAGGGGTCTGTCCTGGCAACAGTGGCTTCTCCTCTGTGATCTGCACCTCCTGCAGTTCTGCCATGGTGGCCTGGCAGGGTGAGGAAACAAGACAGGGTGGTTGCCTCCTCACCCTTACACCTCCTCAAACACCCAGCTTCCCCTGTTGGCACTGGACTATACAGGGTACAGAAGGACCCAGGAGTTGAAGACTACTCCAGGACACCCACAGGACCTTTCCTGCCTCAGCTCCATTACCAGACCACCTGGGAGAAGGGGGTGCAGAAGAGGAATCAGGACACCAACCTCCCTGCTGCCCCTCAACACAGGCACCTCCAGACCCCACCCTTTCCCTATCCTGTACGGAAATACCAGAGTAGAGCAGCAGTGTGGCTCTGGTTTCCCAGGCTATATTTAGGGGACACCCACACTCCCAGTTAGGTAGAGGGTGAAACTCGTGGCTCAGTGACTGGGTACTCTAAAGGTACAAAGGGACAGGGTGATGAGAGTTCACGGTGGACCATGACCTTCAACTAAAGCCCAAGGTCAGCAGCTCAAAGGAAAGGGGACTAAAAATGGCCAGAGCAATGACCAACTGGGGGAAGGGGCACTACAGCACAGGAACCTGAGTATCCAATCCAACCAATGGCTCCCTTTGTCCCAAGACTCAAGACTCCCTCCTGATTACAAATAAAATAGTATAATTCAACATTAGAGGGGGCAGGGAGGGACACAGCACCAGGGCAAACCTGCGGAGGAAGGAGCCTGCAGCCTGTGGGTGGGGTCACTTACTGGGCTCCTATTGGCTGGATGCAGTGGGATTAGGGGTCAGGGTTCTCACTCCTCCTGACTCTGGGGTCTGAGAAAATAGTTATGAGGTGAATGATATGGGAGACAGACCCTAGGTCTTTTAGGGACATGAAGCATCAGCCAAGACCCAGACTCCCAGGGTCACCAACCCTCCCCAGGTCAGTAACCCTCCCCAATCTCTACCCCTCAGTCCAGAGAACGCGTCCTCTCTAGGCTTCAATCAATCAATACTGGAGGGACCTGCGGGGCAACACAGAGCAGGCATCCGTCCAGGCTGGGATGGGGGATGGCAAGAAGGAAGTGCTGATGTGGAGGAGGAAAGAGCATGACTGTCAGAACCTCTGGATTCTAACCCAGGCTCTGCCACTACCAGTGTGACCTTGGCCCAGTCGGTTACTACTCAAATCTCCCTCCTGAAAATTAAAAGGGGGGTGTAGGGAACCCCCAAGATTTTTGACAGCTCTCGTTTAAGATAAGGGTTTCCCTCCACCATTTTAAAACAAAAAAGTCTCACGCCTTCGCTTCTCGCCTCCACCCGGCCCTCAATGTAGGTCCCGCGAGTGGAGAAAGGGGAGGGTGGGGAGGGCGGTCCCATAATCTCCCAGCCTCCCCGACGGCGAGCCGGGCAAGCGCCAGCTGGAAAGGGATGGGCAGGATTTACGGCACTGGCCGGGCCCAGCACCCACAGCCTGTCCCTACGCTGCCAGTCCGCGTGAGGATCGACACCTCTGAGCTGTGGGCGCCAAGCGCCCGAGACCGTGGACATAATCTCGCACACACCCCAAACACGCCCGGCCGCCCGCAAAAGCCTCCGCCTTTGTGCGCCGCAGCCGAGCGCCCCCTCCTTGCGGGCCCCTTTCCCGGAGCTGCCAGCTTCAATAGACTGGAGTCAAACCACCCATCGGCCCGGCGGGCGCCTTCCAGGCCCCGCGGCCCCTCGCCTGCCCCTCCCCCTACCTGCTGCCGCCGCGGTCGCTTCCACCTTCACTTGCCTTTGACTCGGGCCCGCCCCGGCTCGGACTCCCCGCAGGCCCGCCCCCGGCCCGCCCCAGCCCGCCCACGGGCCGACAGCTCCCAGCAGATCCGCCCCAGACCCCCAGTAAACACACCCCCCTTTACCCCGCCCCAGACCGTCCTCCGCTCTGGCTGGGGCTGTGCTGGGGCAGAAGGGAGTGCAAGGAAAGCAAACTGCTGGATGCTTCCAGGCTCCACTTGCGCTCCCCACAATATCCCCCTCAACGGAGCGGTGTGGGGCGTGCGTGGGGACCCCTCAGCCCTGCAAGGGATCCCCACGCCCGCCCCCAACACCGCCCCTATCATGGCCTGGATCTGCCTGTGGTACTCTTCGCCCCTAGACTCAGTTATGGGACGGGAGGAGGGAGCTCTACAAGGTACTAACACCCCAAATTTTCAACTGCCGCCCCCCCGGAAACAGAGAGTTAGGTTAAGGAAGGAGGAGGTGGGCGAGGACTGCCGCTGAAGAGGCTGGGGGTCTCGCGAGCTGGGGGCGGGCAGGTATGTCAGCCCCGAGCAGGGTTGGGGGCGTCGAGGGCGCAGGAATTTCAACTCCCGGGTACCCAGGGTCCTAGTACCTCCTCTCTTTGCTGCGTCCCGACGCCTGCTCTCCGGCTGCTCCGTGAGAAGTTGGACAACAAGGAGCGGGGGCGGGGAATGCTGGGGGCTGCTATAAATAGAGGGTGTTCGCAGGAGGGGAGAGAGGATGGCCAACAGGGACTCCCGGGTCAAGGCCCCAACCCGGTGGGGGGGGGCGTGAAGGAGGGGCCGGGGACCCCCAAGGGCTCTGACTCCTGGGTAAACAGGAGCGGAGGCGGAGTTAACCCTGCGGGGGTGGAGTGGGGGCTTGGGGAGGACGCAGTGTCCCGGGCTGGGACCCAAGAGACCCTGTGGCTTCGGCGCTAACCCCTCCCAGTCCGGCCCAGAAAAGGAGGGCGAGACCAGCTCAGACTGGCTGAACCGCAGTGCCTACAACGTGGTGTCTGAGGGACTACTGTGACTCTTCGTGCTTGGGTGGGTTTGTCACTCTGTACTTCCACACACATACACACCATAGATGAACCCTCCCTGTGCCCCTCAGAGGAATGCCCCTTGGAATGGGATAATTGATGTGGCCAAGGAAATTCGAAGTTGTCTTATGCAAAAGGAAACTAGATTGAATTTCTCCCCACCTGCCCCCACTTCTAGCTACCCGCTTGCCAGGATCATCCCCACCCCATCCCCCTTCAGCCTGGTTCCTGAGCTGCCATTTCGGGGGCTGGGCACCAAGCCAGTTGGAAACAATGGCCAATGGAACCCGAGCTGCCAACTGCAACACCAGCACAGACTGCCCCCCCCCTCAAGACCCCCAAATTGCTCTCCCCCTCCTGCTTGAGAACCACCCTCTCACCACCACCCTCACCACCGGCATCCCCCTCCCATCCAAGGAACATCAATGCCCCTTTCATCCCCACTTGGCAGGTCTATTGGAAAGAAGGAGAGGCCAAGAGGGAGGAGGGGACCCAGAGTAAGAGAACTGGTTGGGCTCAAATCCAGCCTTCAAAACCCCCAAATCCCCGGAGCTCCTGTGTCCCCGGATTTGGAGACCCTAGTTTTCCTGTTTCTTTCTCCCATTCCATAACTCTTTTTATAGAAACTAGCACAAAAGCTTGGCACCATGGCCTAGCCCCTCATGCCTCTGGATGCTGTTTAACACTCTCCTAGACAAGGAAGAGTCTGCTGAAATGAGGGTCATAGCTACAGAGGCACAGAACAGGAGAGAAAAGATCTCAGCCGCACTGGTGGAACTTCAGTAGAAAGAGAACCTAGAGCAAGAATTTTTGCCTGCAATTTTCTTTGATTTGTCTAAAGTCAGCTTACTTGGAATGGGGGAGGGAAAGACTTGAAGGTTCCAGCATCTAAATTCGTCTCTGGGTCAGGATGACTCAGGGGGAACCTGATAAGGGGCCTAGGCAGGGGCTTGGGCCAGGCAGGAGGTGGGAAATTTCCACTAAGATCTATTTCCTTCCCATGCCTAGGGGTCCCACTCAGCCTGCTGTAGGCAGGGTAAGGGCTTTGAATAGGGTTCTTTCCTATTTGGACTGCTCAGAGACAGACCTGGGTGTAAGTGTCCCAACAAAGGCAATTTCTCTCTCTCATACACACACTTCTTTCCTATGGGCCAGAAGCACCTTCGAACTATACATTCAACTAAGCAAAGGTTTTAAGCACCTGCTATGTGCAGCTACTGCATAGATGGAATTCAAAGAAGTGTGAAGTCTGGTCACACCCTCGCTAGAAATTTTTGATCCAGTAGTCAACAGAATGTATAAACAAAAAGGTTAGGAAAATTTATGTATATATAACATCAATTTGGGGGAGAACAGGTACTAGAGAGTAGTTTCCCACTCTTCTCAAGTAGATTAGAGACATGCCCTCGTCTATTACACACCAAGACCCCCACTCTTTCCCTGTTGGGTCCAACACCTGGGGCCCTTCAAAACTGAGGTTGAGGTTGCTCTGCCAAAGCTGGTGGGATTCTCCATGCTCCTTACTACACAGGTCGTAAAGACTAGACAGTAGCTCAGTGCGGGATTGCAACCTGTTTTCATTTATCACAGATGCTATTGTCTGAATGTTTATGTTCCCCCAAAATTTGTATATTAAAGTCCTAACTCCCAAAGTGATATTTTAGGATGTGGGACCTTTGGGCAATTATTAAGTTTCATAAAGGCAGAACCCTTATAAACAAGGGAGTTTTCTCCTTCACCCCACCGTGTGAGGACACAGTAAGAAGGCACCATCTATGAACCAGAGAGCAGCCCTCACCAGACACTAAATCTGCTGATGCCTTGATCTTAGACTTCTGGCCTCCAGAAATAAATTTCTGTTGTTTATAAAAACAACCAGTTTATATTTTGTTACAGCTGTCAGAACAAGCTAAGACATCTCCTCTGGGCTCTCCACAGCTCTCTGTTGTGGAGCAGAGCACCAAGCAGTTTGATCAGGACCCAGAAAATTGGTAAACTAGGCTGAAATGATGAAAATCTGAAGAGGCCAGAAGGTTGGCAGTTTACTCAATTCAGCATGCAAGGTGAAGAGACCAAAAGCCCTTCCTCTGCTGGAACCAGCAGTGATGTCACATAAACACTGAGATCATAGAAGTTTTTCTCCCTGCCCCTTCCTGTCTCCTGGTTGCCACAATCTCCCTAGCCCATGACTCCCACCTATCTGCACACACTTGCTTAAAAGGCTGAGCAGGGTCAGTGTATCATCCAGGCATTCTCAGGTACACAGAGTGGTGGGAAGGGGGAGTGTTTTATATGGAGTATCCCAAGTGCTGGGAAGGGGAGACTCCTGCAGTTATCAGTAGCAGGTAGAATGGGAGAGGGGATGAAAAGAGAAAAGAAGGGGAAAGGGGAATTGTTTCTGTGTCTGGTATATGTTAACCCCCATCCTCACTACTCCTCAGTCCCCCCTTCCCCTCTCCCCTCACCCCCGAGGTTCCCCCTACTGCCCTTCCCCACCTTCAGCAAGCAGGTCATGGCATCAGAAGCTGAGAAAACCTTCCAGCGATTTGCTGTCTTTGGAGAGTCATCAAGCAGTGGCACTGAAATGAACAACAAGAATTTCTCGAAGCTGTGCAAAGACTGTGGCATCATGGATGGCAAGACGGTCACCTCCACTGATGTGGACATCGTGTTCAGTAAAGTGAAGTAAGAAGACAAAGTTAGGGGTGGGGGAATAGAAGGAGCAAGGCAGTTAGCCATGAGGTGTTCGTGTGGCCCAGCGTTTGTACTGGGCCTACCAAGCACCTCGTCGGAAGGACTGGCCCAGGCTGTTCTCTGTCCTCAAGACACGCAGCGATAGAGGCCGAGTAAGGGAAAGGTAACAAGTTCATATTCAAAGTCTCTGAATTTCTGTCTGACTCACCAGGGCCAAGAATGCCCGAACCATCACATTTTCAGAGTTTCAAGAGGCCATGAAGGAACTGGGCCAAAAGCGATTCAAGGGGAAGAGCCCAAATGAAGCCCTGGAGAATGTTTTTAAACTCATGGAGGGCAAGGACCCAGCCACCACTGGAGTTACTGTGAGTGATGTTCTTCATCTCTAGTCCTTTACTCCTCTAAATCCCTACTGCTCCAGTCTTCCCTCCCATCCCCAATGTCCTGTATTCGGCTAACAGTGGAACTATAGAAAACAGAGCATTACGTCCATGGTGCACTCTTGGTAATGGAATAGACTTTACAGACCATGTAGTCATTCCAGAGGTGACCCAGAGAAGGGAAGTAACTTGCCCAAGGTGCATAGCAATTGGGAGTTGGAGCTGAGCCACACGCCTGGCTGCAATACAGCTAGTTTAATAGAATTTAGAATCAGATCTTCAGGATCTGAACCAGGCATCTAGGGCTTGATGGCTTTGGGGGGACATTAGTGTAGAGGACTTGGAACTTGATCCTCAGTCCTCCTTCTATTCTCATTTAAGGTTTAATCTGGGACCTCCAGCCAGACTTGGTTGGAGTATGCCTGTAATCCCAACCAGTAGGAGACTGAGGCAGGATTACAAATTCAAGGCCAGTCTCAGGAATTTAGCAAGGCCTTCAGTAACCTAGAGAGATCCTATCTCAAAATAAAAAAATAAAAAGGACTGAGGGATATAGCTCACTGGTAAAGTGCCCCTAGGTTCAATCCCTACTACAAAAAAATTTAAAAAAAAAAAAAAAAAAATCAGGAAAAAAAAAACCCTCTTACCTGTCACCACCCTTTTATGTAATTGTCTCCCCTATATGAAAAGCTGTTTCTACTCTGTCCACTCCGTCTGAGGCTGAAGTTCTCAGCCTGGTCAGAAAAACTCCTCCAGAAACAGAAGTATCCACCCCCGCCCCCCTCATCACAGACCACACGCACTCCTACACCAGATTCCTCCTGCCTCAGGAGTGGATGGCTCTTGCCAGAGCTCCTGCCCACAGCTGCATCTGGGCCATGGGGAAGCAGCACAATGGCAGAGGCAGAGCAAGAACTGTGAGCACTAGTTGGAGGATCTAAGGCCATCTTTGGGGAAGGGCTGTGACAGTGCAGGGGAAAGAAGAGGGCTCAAACTCATCCTCTGACTTGCAGAAGGCAACCACAGTGGGTGGCGTAGACCGTCTGACAGACACCAGCAAGTACACCGGTACCCACAAGGAGCGCTTTGATGAAAGTGGCAAGGGCAAAGGCATTGCAGGACGGGAAGAGGTGACTGACAACTCTGGCTATGTGAGTGGCTACAAGGGTTCTGGCACCTATGATAAGAAGACCTCCAAGTAGAGAGAAGCCTCATCATAGCCAGCTGCCCCTAACCCTGCATCTTTAACACCAGGGAGCTCAAGAAGCAATAAACATCTGTGTGTGCAGCAGCGAATGAGTTCAGTCTGATGAGGGTGAGGGACCAATTGTTGCAGTGGTGGAGAGAGGGAGAAGAGAGAGTGTAAGGAGTCAGGCAAGCCAGACGTCCTTTACCCTGTCTGGCCTCACGACTACCACAGTAAGTTAGTCCTCCTCTCAACTTCTAACAACAGGATGAGGAATATACTTGGAGATAAGAGATGAGCAAGATGTGAGCAAGAGATGAGCAAGCATAAGTATTTATTTATTGTGTTCACACATCACTAATATCTCTCCCTTCTACCTCCCAAGGGGACTAGCAATTTCTTATTTGGCATAACATAAGCTATTTGTCAATTATTAGACTTTTTTTTTTTTTTTTTTTTGGTACCAGGGGTTGAATCCAGAGGCACTTAACCACTGAGCCACATCCCCAGCCCTTTTTTATATTTTATTTAGAGACAGGGTCTTGCTGAGTTGCTTAAGGTCTCACCATGTTTCTAAGGCTGGCTTTGAACTCACAATCCTCCTGCCTCAGTCTCCTGTGCCACTGGGATTACAACTAATTATCTGATCCTTTCTTATCCCTCCAGCTTTCCACATTTAATGCAATCCAGGTTTTGTTGGGAGAGAAACAGAAACCAGGTAGGGCAGCCTGACTCCTATTACAAATTTGTTGCAGTGCTGGGGGAAGGGAAAATCTATTTTCAACCCCCAGCCCAGAAGTGAGTTTTACCCACCCCAACTCCATCATGGTACCCATGGAACAGAAGACCTCTGGGTGTGTTGGGGGCAGAGGGCTCTAGGGATCAAACCCAGGACCTTGCACATGCTGGGCAAATATGCTCTGCTACTGAGCTACATCTTTTGATAAGGTAGCTCAGTAAGGGTAGCTGGGAAAGATGGCAGAGGTGGGTGGTCACCAAACTCAGAGAGCAAGAAAAAAGAATTAAATCAGGACTGATTCAGATGTGTTTTTAACTTTTTATTTTGAAATGATTACAGAGTCACAAGAACTTGCAAAAGTTAGTACAATGTGGTCTTATGTACCCTATGCCCAGTTTTCCCTAACAGTTCTATCTTAACTCAGATGTGGTTTTAAAACTTTTTGTGGGTGGGAGGGGTGATGGGGAAGGAAAAAAAATAACAGAATGAGTCAAAAACTATTACCCTAGGTAAATGTATGATTACACAAATGGTATGCCTCTACTTCATGTACAGACAGAGAAACAAGATGTATCCCATTTGTTTATGATAAAAATAAATTTTAAAAAAAATTTTACATGGCCAGAACCAGGCCCAGCTCATCTACCTCATGCCTTATTAGCAGCAGACCCTGGAGTTTGGACAATGTTAGAAGCTACTGGAAATAAAGGAATGCAGAAACCTCAGGAGGAATGCATGAGACAAGATAACTTGAAATCTCAGGGGGCCTAGAGAAGCAGACTGGAAGAAAGAAGGCACGGTGACTAACTGGAGTGCTGGGAGAGATAGCTCTGGGCTCATGAAGAGGAGAAAGGAAAGGACAGGTTAGATGAAGGGAAATATCAATGGTTTCAGAGAGAGGTGCAGAACAGAGACTGAGGAGGACTGAAGGGAAATGAGGCTAACATGGGTCTAAAGGTCTTGGAGGTTCCTATAGCTAGAGATACCCACCAGGTAGGTTTGGGAAGGGGAGATATTGTCACTTATAAATTCCCTTATAGAGCCCAAGGATATCTATCGGTTGGCCTTCATACTTGCTGGAACAGAGCAGGTAGATCTTTCCGTTGGTTTCAGTGCTTGAGTAGTGGCAGCTGGTGGGTGGCTGATTCCCATACAGTTTGCAGATGGTGAGGGGGAAGGACACCTTGGTGAGTGTGCAGTATTCGTTGTAGTTCTCACAGAAGCTCTCACTGTTCTTGCAGGACTTCCAGATGGTTTTCCAGGGGGCATGTATCACATAATGTATCGTAGGGCAATACCAGTGTTGCTTTCTGCCCCGCACATAGGACATAAAACCATTACAGTAGCCCTGGAAATCATCTGGGAAGTTCACCTTGGGATAGTCCATGTTTAAGGTGCGGAAGTTCTGGACAGCAGCCTCCAGCTGGATGGTCATGGCCAGAGTGGGCCCTAGAACAAGCTGGAGGAAAAGAAGCTGGATCACAGCTGGTACCATTCCTCCTGCTGGCAGAGTGAAGGTGGTTGGAGGCAGGGTAGGCCTGCAGTGTCTGTATGCCCCTTCCCAGAGCCTCCAGCATTCCCCAACCTTCCCCATGTGCCTTTCCTGCTCTCTAAGAGGTGGTCGTTCTGCCCAAGTCCCAATGAGGGGAGGCATTTGCCTAAGGTCACCCAGCTGATTGGCTGTCTGCAGTCACCACCATCCCTCCCTTGGTCCACCACCAGGTCTCAGTCTCACCCAGTCTGTGAGCTGCAACACTTGCCGAATAAGAACTCCAACCAGCTCGTGAGTGAGAAATGCTCCCAGTTGTCCCTGGCCCGTCACTCTTTGCTAAAAAAATGCAGAGCAATAAAAGGAACAGACTGGGTTGATGAGTCTAACAGCTCTGGAGGAAGGACAGGAGCTGAAGACAGCTGGGCAGGGCAGAGACAGGGATGCTTCTTGCCTAAGGCCAAGAACAACCTAGAAGTAAAATGAGACTAAAATAAGTCTCTGGGTAAAGACCAGTTTGGGAGGAAGGAGTAGGACCTGAGTTTGAGGAGCCCCTGTACTGAGGGGGTTGGATGGGTGGGAGGAAAGAAACATTGCTGTCTGGTCATCTCCTCACTGGTATCCTCAGAACACTTAGTTCCATCCTCCTTGCCAGAAGTACCCAAGTTCCTGGGCTTGCTTTGATGTTTGCTCAGGTTCATCAGCCTCCTCTCCGCAAGGTGAGAAGGAAAGCACACCATCATGTTTTTGAGGAACAAAGTGCTTCTAATTCCTGACCCTCAGAGAACAGAGGATTCAGCCCTCCCTCGTCCCACTCACAGGAGCCCCTGAGGTCATGTGCACAGGGACCTCCCACCAAAGTGCCAGGCTAAGAATCAAGAACTCAAGGACTCCCCACAGTCCCTGTCATTAACCATCACCCCTAAAGCCCTAACGTGTGATTCAGGCTCTGTCCATGCACTCCTGGAAATCTATGCGTGCTGACTCTGACACCCAAATCTTGACAGACTGTTTCTAACAGTATAACCTGGACTTAAAAGGCTATGGATTCACTGAGCCTAGTCTGATCAGATTCTATCAGTTGATCTTTGGTGGTTTGTAGTGCTACAGAAAAAGCTAGGCTTCCTAATTCTCTTTTTACCAAATATCTGCCCTTTCATCAAAAAGCAAGCTCCCAGGCTGGGGATATAGCTCAGTTGGTAGAGTGCTTGCTTTGCAAACACAAGGCCCTGGGTTCAATCCCCAGCACCGCACCAAAAAAAAAAAAAAAAGCAAGCTCCCCAGAGCCTGCCTGCCTTCATGTTTGACTTCCACAAGTCTCTGAGCCTTGTGTCTCTGCAGAGTGTTGTCTACATTCTGGGATTCCTCTTGGGAGAGCCTTTTCACCTTCACCAGCAGGAGGGAGTCAGCAGGCTGAACACTGAGTGCTCCAAGGTCCACTCTGTAGCCCAGGGGGAAGAAGGGGTACCAGAGAAGTTGCTGTTGTCTTGATGGCCCCTCATCTACAGTTCCCCAGACTTGCTCTTTCTGATTGCACAAACTAGAGTCCAAAATAAGTCCATCCTTCTCACAGCTCACTTCTCCTGTGTTGTCTATCTCTGTTTCCCCAGTTACCTTACAAGAAACCTGAGAGTGATCCCAGGCTCATCTGTCTCCCTAATCCACCTACTGGGGGTCAGGACTGTGTGGGGGCTAAGATCAAGGCTTTTGAGTAAAACAGACCAGAAACTGAATTCTGGCTCTTCAGATTACAGGCTGTGAGCCACCAATTCAAGTTTACAAAACCACCATGCACTTTCAGGTCTTGAGGATACCATATTATACCTCATGACAGCATTAGTATTCATTAAAATGTACATCAAGAGCTTTCAGGTCTGTGCCTGGCACCTGGTGAATACTCAGTGTGAGTGTGAATCCATCAGTCATACAGCCCTCACAATCTCAGCTAAACCTTCCCGCATATCTGCTCCCCTCCCCCATCCTACTTCTTCCTCAACTCAGGCTTTCCTCTCTCCCAGATACCACACAGGAGAGGCTCAACTCAAATATATTTTTCATACAACTGCCAGAGTAAAAATGTAGTCTCTTTTGTCTGATACACTGCAACAGCCTCCACCCCACCTCCCAGGCCTTACTTGTGCTTCTCTACCCTGAATGCTGCTGCTGCTCCCCCTCTTGAAAGCTAGGTCATACCAATACTCAATATTTCAGAAGTCTCTGATCATGAAGGAAATGACCTTACTCTTATTAATTTATTTGGACAGTACTGTGGTTTGAACCCAAGACCTCTCACATACTAGGTAAATGCTCTACCACTGAACTACATCCCCAGCCCAGAAGTCTCTGCTTGGAAGACCTCCCCTCTTGTGCACATCCAAGAAAGTGAAGATAAAGTCCACCAAAATAGGTGGCTCATCTGGATCCTTCAGGCCACTCGACAACACTGAATGGGAACCAATGCACAGTGGTGTCTGGGTCTGGCTTCAAAGAAACCAACCAGAAAGACTGTGGTCCCAGCCTTGAATCATGCCACCTCTTCCCTAGTCCCTCATGGCTTCCCTGAGAAAAGAAAGGACTTTCCCCACCCCCCTTTTTGCTGTGGAATTAAACCCAAGGCCTTGTGCTTATGAGGCAAGCACTCTACCAACTGAGCTATATCCCCAGCCCAGAGGGCTTTTTATGCCTCTTGAACTTCCTTTTCCTTCATTCACCACCCACCATTACCACTCTTCACTCCCTCCACCCACCTTCACTCACCTGTGCACCAGGATTGCAGAACTGAGCAGCATGTTCAGTTCAGGACTTCATACTGGATGACCCACCGAGTTTGTTTCCTCTGCTGGGAGATGGGATAATACCTTTTTTCACATCAGAAGGCTGCAAGAATAAAATCAGCAAACATGAAAGTGCTTTGAAATCATTAAACAATACATAAAGGGAAAACCAGAATACAGGTCTCCTAGGTGTATACCAACTCACTTTCCATATTTGCAAAGCTTTGTTTATTCCCTAAACAAGCCTAATGATGGCAGTCCCACCATCTCCAATCCCTGACCTGCCTACCTAGAGCCCCTTCCAGGTTCTGTCTTAGAACTCATCTCCATGAAACTTTTGATAATTGAGACAATTTTTTAAAATAATCGTATATGAAAGAAAGCACTTTGACAAATGTTGTGGATCATATCTATAATTCAGTGGAAATGCACACATAAAAACATTAGAAAGGACATAAAGGGGGGGTGGGAGAGGTTAGTGTTAGGGTTAGAGTTAGGGTTAGGGAGGGGGCAAAAATGGAGGAAGGAGGGACTGTATAGAGGGAAAAGAGGGGTGAGAGGGGTGGGGGGAAGGGAAAAAATAACAGAATGAATCAAACAACATTACCCTATGTAAATTTATGATTGCACAAATGGTATGCCTTTACTCCATGTACAAACAGAGAAACAACATGTATCCCATTTGTGTACAATAAAAAAGAAAAAAAAAGTTAGAAAGGCATGCACATGGGGCCTAAAGAGTGCTGATTGCAGACAGAGCAGTGGACCTTCAGATTCTCAACTGCACTTCTGGTGTTCTGGTCTCTCAAATTCTATCCTAAGCTGGGTGCCATGGTACACACCTGTAATTCCAGAGAACTGGGAGGTTGGGGCAGGAGGATCCCAAGTTCAAGGTCAGCCTCAGCAGTTTAGCAAGACCCTTGGCTTAGTTTAGTAAGACCCTGTCTCAAAAAATAAAAAGGCCTGGGAATGTAGCTCAGTGGTAAAATGCCCCTGGGTTCAATCCCCAGTACAATAAATAAATTAATTCCTATTCTGGAAGTGTGGATCCATATAATTTCTTCATCCATTCTGACATCCTCCTCATGGTTTTAAGTTCCCTAAGCCTGGGATTTGTGGGATCGTTACCCTATTACACTGGATTTTATATATAAAGAATTACCTTAAAGAGCTGGGCATGGTGGCGCACACCTGTAATCCCAGCAGCTCAGGAGGCTGGGGCAGGAGGATCATGAGTTCAAAGCCAGCCTCAACAAAAGCAAGGTGCTAAGCAACTCAGTGAGACTCTGTCTTGAAATAAAATACTAAATAGGGCTGGGAATGTGACTCAGTGGTCAAGTGCCTCTGAGTTCAATTCCTGTACCCCCCCCCCCCCAAAAAAAAAGAATTACCTTAAAGATAAAGAAACTAAGTTCTGGACAGTAGAACTTAAATACATGACTGTTCAAGGTCATATTCTAATTCAGTAGTTCTCAACTAGGGCAATTTGGTAGTCTGGAGATATTTTCGTTTGTCATAACTGGGAAGTACTACTAGCATAAGGCCAGGAATATTATTAAACATCCTACATTGCACAAGAAAGTTCCCACAACAAAGAATTGTCCAGACCAAGATATAAATGTGCTGAGATTGAGAAGCTCTTATCTAATTAATGACATAATCAGATTTCCTAACAAAAGCAGACTTAATTGTACCTTGTATATTTAAAAGAGTTGATAAAACCAAACACAGTGGTGCATTCCTGTAATCCCAGCAATTCAGAAGGCTGAGGCAGAAGGATCCCAAAGCCAACCTCAGCAACTTAGTGAGACTCTGTCTCTAAATATAAAAAAGGGTCGGGGATATGACTCAGTGGTTAAGTGCCCCTGAGTTGGGTCCCCATTACCACCAAAAAAAAAAAAAAAAAGGACTGATAGTTTACCCTTGAAACAATATAACTTTGACTTATTTTTCCTGTCAAGTTGACCCTCTACATGTCGTCATCTACACCCTCTTCTCTCTTCAATGGTAAGCCTTTGTAGAACAACTGGCTAGGGCAACAGACATAGGAGTGATTCCCTGTGATTCAGGGGATCCCCAAGATTTCATCCTGAATTAGGCTCACCATGATTTCAGTGACATTACTTTTCACCCTGTCCAACTCAAGTTGCTCAAATTCCTTGAACTCAAAAGGGGCGTCAGTCTTTTTGTTCAACTCCAGGGGCCTTTGAAGCTCAGGAACTGCATTATCAGTTCACCAAAATGCATACCAACTCTGTGGCCTGGTGGTGATCCCCCCCAGGACTACTGTCATTCTGAAAGAGTAGATACCTTCTAACCTAGAAGTTTCAGGGTCACTTACAGGCAGGGCACTCCAGTACATCCTGTGGGAAGAGCAAAAGAGGTGTAACAAGTAGTTCTAGTCTTCTGGGAATTGACAGTCTAAGTTGGAGGAAAACAATAAATACATATGAAGAAATAACCAAAGATTCAAAGAAGAAAATAATACTTCTTGAAGACAGTAAAAGCTATAGTGACGTAGAAAGGAGAAAGATGTCTCTGAATTGAAGAAGGTCAAAAAAAGCTTTCCTGGGAAGGAGGGTGGTCATCCTGGGACCTTGGGACAGGTCTCACAAGATAGTTAGGAGTTAAGTGGAAATAAAGAGGATTATGAAAATTATGTTTAAAGCCAGTTGTGGTGGAACAGGCCTGCAATCCCAAAGACTCCAGAGCCTGAGGCAAGAGAATTGCAAGTTTGAGCCCAACCTGGGCAACTTAGCAAGACCCTGTCTCAAATTTAAAAATTGAACCCAGAGTCCTGGGGGCAGGGGCAGAAAGAGAGAGAGAGAGAGAGAGAGAGAGAGAGAGAGAGAGAGAGAGAGAGAGAGAAAATGTTTGAGAAAAGGGAGAAAACCAGTCTTATTGTAGTTGAGGCACTAAGTGGAAGACAAGTCAGAGAAAAAGTTTACAAGATCATGGCAGGCCTGAGTATCAGGCTAAGGAATTTATACTTCATTCTATACATAAATGAGGAGTGGGGAGCCGGCAGGGGCTCATGAGACTGAATCAACTGGTGAAGCGTCTTACTCCCAGATCAGGTCTCTCTCTCTTACTCCCTGGCTTGTCTAAAGGCATAGGTCTGGGAGCCAAGGATTGCAAACTTCTGTCAGCGTTGCCTCCTCCAAGCCCACAGCTGTTCCAGGAAAGGTCATGGGAATTCAAAGACCCGAACAGAGTCCTGCATCTGACCCAACTTGCTGTATGTTTCACTTTCCCCAAATATGAAAATGAGCCCATTACCCTTATTTATCCAAGCATCAACAAAATTAGGATAACAACTTGGATCTGCTCCCATGTGGAGGGGAACCCCCTCATGGGCTTTCCATTGGTATCCAGAGGCTGTGTGGAACTCCGGAAGAGAGAGAGGCCTGGCTCTGAAGGGTGGGCACCAGTCCAGGCCCAGCCCTCTCTCCCCTCCTCCTGGCTCCTTCCCAGGGCAGGCCAGAGGAAACAGCAGCTGTTGTCCTGTGGGGGACACAGGCAGAGATCCACCTGGCACTGCTGGGATTTTCTCAACACCCATCCCAACTTATACACACAGCAGCCTGGGGACAGGTTGGACCAACAGCAGTGACTATGAGAAGGACGCCAGAGTAGAGGTTGCTCTCTTGAAGGACTTTCTTCCCTCTCATCTTCTCTCCCACCATTTTTCTTCTGTTCTAAGTTTCCCTTCTCCTTCTGCAGGACTCCCTGACGAGTACTGGTCTAATATCTGACCCCTTTTCTTCTCCCTGACCTTGGCCCTGTTCCTTCATCATTTCCTTGTGCCCATGGATACAGTGAAGGTAAAATAGCAAAATTATTCCACCAGGTGCAAAGTGAAGCAGATCTTGCAAGCAGGGTAGTTTAGGTAAACAAACAAAAATCCTCTTTCTTGTCCAAATAACTGAGGCAAAGCCAAGATTTCAGCCTGAATTATACAGATGGTAGGTTCAACTCTTCTGCTTCGATTTTCATGTGCAAACTTAAACCTTCACTCCCCTTTCCCTTTGACCTGAGACAGTAGAACCTTGTTTACTTCATCTGCACACAGCACTAAAGCAGCCTTCTGGAGAGACCAGCATAATGGAGTTGAAGAGCAAACTAGTATAATTATAATGACAGGAAAACACAAGAGCAGAGGGCAGTTCAAATCGTGGTTTGGAAACATCTCACTTTAGGAGAATGGGAAGTGGAAAGGAGACTGGGCTAGGAATTCAAATTAGCTTGAAGTCTCCTACCCCCTCCTCCCACCCCAGCCTCCGCTCCAAGGGCTGGACTGGCCAGAGCTAATATGCATTTGGCCCACAGTCTGCTTTAAAACATGGATTTTATCCCCAAGCATGTGTGTTTCCCCAGCAGCAGGGGCATAATACTCTGTCCAGAAGTTCAGCCTGCAAAGATTCAAGCACCTTTATAAAGAAGCCAAGGGCTGGCTGAGAGCAAACCAGCAGAACCAGAGGCCTGTGAGAACTTGTTCATGGTTCTCTTTTGCCATCTAGTGGCATTTCACATCTCCAGCACTATTTTTTCTTCTGGAGATCCTTGGTCCTCACCCACACAACCTTTCTACAGTTATAATCTGCACAGCAGACAAGTGATCCTAAAGAGGCCCTAGCTGCCTCTGCTTACAACCCTTGCGGGGCTCCCCATTGTACTCCCAGTGAAAGTCTCAGACCTTCCAATGCTCTCTAAGGCTTCCCACAGTCCACCTCTGGCGCCTGTCTGAACCCCTCATTCACTTTCTCTGGCCACAGTAGTCACCTTGCCATTCCTCCAGTGCCACCCCCTGGGGGAGCACCTGTGTGCTTTAGCATGGATGTAGTGCTTCTCTCTCTCTCTCTCTCTCTCTCTCTCTCTCTCTCTCTCTCTGCCTCTCTATCTCTCTCTGGAACAGTTTTCCTCCAACACAACATGACTCTTTCACCTTCAAGTCTCTGTCCCAGAGTCGTCTACTTCAATGACCCTATTCAAATATCACTGCCCACCAACTCCTATCCTGTTCTACATTTGTTTCATAGCAATTATCACTTTGAGCAAAGCATATTTGTGTATTTATTTGTTTTTGGTACTGGAGATTGAACTAAGGGGCCATTAACTGAGCCACATCCCCAGCCCCACCCTCCCCCTTTTAAAAAAATATTTTTAGTTGTGGATGGATCTTCATTGATTTTAATGTGGTGCTGAGGATTGAACCCAGTGCCTCACACGTGCAAAGCAAGCCCTCCACCACTGAGCCACAACCCCAGCACCCCAACCCTTTTCTTTTTTTTGATTTAGAGACAGGGTCTTGCTAAGTTGCTTAGGGCCTCACTAAGTTGCTGAGGCTGGTTTGAACTCCTGCCTTGGCCTTTCCAGCCACTAGAATTACAGGCATGCGCCACCATGTCTGGCTCTATTTTTTTTACTGTCTTTCCTCAATGGAATGTAGTGCCACAAAGGCAGGGACTTCCTTCTTTTTTTTTTTTTCACAGAAGTATTCCAAGTACCTTGGCACATAGTAGGTGCTCAGTAAATATCTGTTGACAACACAAATAAAGTTGAACCTGAGATTCTGAGATTACCTTTTTTTTTTTTTTTTTTTTTTTTTTTTTTGGTACCAGGGCCTGAACCCATGAACACTTTAGCCACCATCACTGACCCACATCCCCAGCCCTTTTTTTATTTTTTATTATGAGACAGAATTTCACTGGTGGCTTTGAACCTATAATCCTCCTGCCTCAGCCTTCCAAACCACTGGGATTACAAGTGTACCCCACCATGCCTGGCTGAGATTACCTACTATTTATAGGTGCATTATGAAAACAAAAATGCTATTCATCTTTGTTTCCCAGGCCTTCCCCTTCACAGATGGTGATGCTTCTCTGCCTGACCATCAGTTCTCTGAAGTGTCATACTGCAAGCTCATGGGAGTCCCTGAAGCAGCTGCCACACAGGCTGTAACTATCACAAGGAATAGGACATACACCATGAAGGAAGGGCTGGGGTAGGGCAGTATCTCAAATGTAATCACTTGGGTAATGACTAAGTTTTGCAACACTCAACAAAATAGGAAGGGAAAGAGTAAGAATGAGAGGTTTGGGGTACCTTCTCCCATAAAGTCAGGTGCACTTGGTCAGCACCTGGAATTGCAGAGGCCCAGAGAAATTAATCACCCTAAGAACAGCTGAGCTCCAGGGGTGGTGCTGAGCATTGTGACTGGGATGATTCATCCACTTCCCTTGTCTCCTCCAGCATCTCCCAAAAGATAAGCCATACACCTGCATGGCATGAAACCATTCGGACTTACCTTCTAAGCTATTCTACCAGTTCCTCCAGTCAGAGCAAAAGCAATCCTCAACACCACTGATTGACTCTTTCCCCAAATCATGAACCAGAGGAATATGCAGGAGGAGATGACAGTTCTTCCTGAAAGTCATTTGTGTTGACACCTTGATCAGGTGCTTTATTAAAGAGCCATTAAAACCATGTGGCCAGGGACCAATTACAGTATACTCCTTGAATTTGTGGATTCAAGCTTCCTCATTGCTGAACACGTTCAGGCAGGTCCACCAGCTCCACAGGCATCCACTCATTTGGGATATGTAAATGGAGAGGCATGAACCTGATTCATTTCCTGATCTAGGGACTGCTCCCCAGTCTGCCCCCAAGCAGAAGCAGCATAGCCCAGGCCGACTCTCAAGGCAGTGAGCAGAGGCCCTCAGAAGTCTGACAGCCCAGCAGAGTCTGATATACCCTCAGCCCTCGAACAGGAGTCTCAGCACGAGGACTAAGTGGGGAGGTGAGTCCTGCAGCAAGATATTGTGATGAGAAGACAGAGAAAGAAGGATGGTTCTGACCAGATGAAGAGTGAGCAGATGGACAAAGGAGGGACTCAGTTTATGGGAGATGAGGATACACAGTGGGGAGAGGGTAGAGTGAGGGAGAGAGAACAGAGATGTTGAAGATGGAGGCATGAAATAGAAGAAAATGGGGACACAGGGAGATGGGGTTGGGGATATGGAGGGGATGAGATGCAGACATAGAAACATAAGGACACAGGGAGGATGGGGCCTGAAGAAGAGGAAGCAGAAGGAAGAAAGAGAGGCCACAGGGACAGAATGCTGGAGGATAGGGATACAAGGTCAGGGGAATGAGGCCATAGGATTATGAGATGGGGTCACCGTAGCTGTGGGCACACAGAGGGAGAGGAAGAAATGAGACAGAGTAAGGAAAAGAGACACCGTATAGGAAGCTGGGAGTGGTGGCACACACCTGTAATTCAGCGGCTTGGAAGTCTGAAGCAGGAAGATGACAAGTTCAAAGCTAGCCTCAGCAACTTAGCGAGGCCCTAAGCAATTTAGTGAGACTCTATCTAAAAAATCAAAAATAAAAAGGACTGGGGATGTGGCTCAGTAGTAAAGCACTCCTGGGTTCAATGGTACCACATTTTTAAAAAAGAAGAAAGAAATAAAAAGAGAGATACAGTATGGTAGGGAAATGGGTGATTAGCTAGAATAAGCAGGTACAGGAAGGCAGTATTCTCAACTGAATACTTCTGAATACCTCTGCTGTCTGTTCCTAGCAACCCAGCCTTCCATCCTGACTACTCTCAGGAGAGATGGCACCAGCCAGACCAGGAGGATTCTTGCTGCTCCTGCAGCTGGGACTGTGGGTGACTGAGACCCCAGTCAGTGCCAAGCCCAAGCATGTGACCTCATCTCAGTGGCTTGAAACTCAGCATGTGCAACCCAACCCACAAGCATGCAACTCAGCCATGGGTCACATCAACAACTCCACAAAACACTGCAAAAACCTCAACACCTTCCTGCATGAATCCTTCTCCAGTGTGGCCACCACCTGCCAGACCCCCAACATAACATGCAAGAATGGCCATGAAAACTGCCACCAGAGCCCAGGACCTGTGTCCCTCACCACATGTGAACTCACCTCAGGGAAGTACCCAAACTGCAGGTACAAAAAGAAGCATCTGAATGCTCCTTACATAGTGGCCTGTGACCCTCCCCAAAGAGGGGACTCTGGGAAATTCCAGCTGGTTCCTGTGCACTTGGATGAAGTCCTTCAGGTTTCCAGACTTCCTGACTCTTTGATTGACTCTTGATTCCTCCTCCAGGCCTCTGCACCACTCCTTCTTGGCTCCTTCTCCATCCAAAGTGTTCTTTTCCCTTCCTCTCTGAGGACTCTTCCTGGTTTGGGCTCTTTGGAGAAGCTGACAGGGAGCTGAGGTTGACACATTGGTGGGCTGAGATTCTAGGAGATGGTCTTTCATCTTTTTGTTGCTGTTTTCCCAGAAGTTTATCCCCAAGAGAAGAGTTGAGCAAACTCAGGTGCATGGGTTTCCTGGTCTATACCTTTAAACATCTCCCCCTTGCCCCATCTTGTCATGACAGCATGATAAGGGACAGAATAAATGGAGAAGGGCTGTGTAGAATTGATAGATTGTTTCCATTCCTAAACTAGATGTCTTCCCAGCTCTGATGTGGAGGTGACCCGTGTGGGGAGAGGTGGCCGGAAAGAAAGAGGAAGACAAAGAAATGCCACATCATATTTATATAACACATCATGCTTTTCACAATATATCCACATGAATCCTGACAGGGATTGCTTGCCTTCTTCATGGATGAAGAACTTGGAATTTCAGAAGGCTTAATCAACTGAAGAGTTTGATTGGTTAGAAGTAGCACCTGGAATTGAATATTGATGTCCTTAATCTCAATACAGTGCTACTAAACCATTTGGGTACAAAAGGAGACCAATGCAGGTACAAGAGGAGAAGTAGGGAAAAGTTCACCCACGTAGAAAGGAGCCCTGAGAGCTCTGCAGAGCCAGTCACCCCGTGTTGGCTGCAGTCAAGGTCATTACCTCTCCAGCCAAGAGATCTTTTTATGAGGTGCCGGGGAATCTTAATTCATTCTCTCTCTCCCGCTCTGACTGCCCCTCCCCCTTCTCTAGCCCTCTGATATTCTGACCTGGGCCCTGGGCCTGGTTCTGGGTAGATCCCCTTGGCCTGAAGGCGTAGGGTAAGGGGAGTGTCCCAGCTTCATCCCCCTGTTCTGGGATCACATTTCCCTTGACCTTAAGGGACTTCCCTGGCCCAGAGCCTGCTTGTCACAAACAGACTGGTGGAGCTGCCAGAGCTTCCTTCCTTGTGATAATGATCTCCCTGCCTCAGTGCTTCCCTGACTCTCCATGCTGGCAGCCTGCCCAGAACTGAGGGGTTGAGATGTGGAAATGCCACCTCCCTGTGCCCCTTGGCTGCAGACACCATTTCTCCCTCTAGCGAGTCGAGCTGCAGAAGCTCTGGCTTTATATTGGCTCAGTCCTAAGAGCCCCTCCTGCAGTGCCTGCACCCCTGACCATCACCAGCCCCTTCTCTCTTCCTTCATCCCAGTCCCACACAAACTGCACTGTGTCCCCTGCCCACCCTGTTTCAGACCCACACTGCTAGACCTTCCCAGCCCTGTAGGGGGTTCTACTCTACTCATCCCTCCCCAGCCCTGCTCCTTCACTCCTAACCAGAAAAACTTGGGGGCCCGAAAGAATTGGGTATAAATTCTGGCCCACTTGTTCCTGGCTATATGACCTTGAGCGAATTACTAAACCTTTCTGCAGGTCTGTTCCACAAAGCAAAGTGGGAATAATACTACCTAACAAACAGGATTGCAGAAAGATTTAGAAATGATATTTAAGAAGCTCTTAAATGGGTAATGGAGACTAGTCACCATGGCGATAGTAGCAATATCCACCTTTGAAAGATAGCAGACCAGGGCAAATAGCCCATGTAAGTCTCCCAAGGACTTTGTTCTGCTAAAGTAATGCCCATGAGTGGGCTGGAGGATGAGCCTAGAGGCAGAGTCCTGCTGGAGACCAGGGAAAAGGCAGAAGGAGGATAATCAAAAGAAAGGAGACACTGGGCATTGTGGCACACACCTATAATCCCAGGTCTGGGGAGGCTGAGGCAGGAGGATCACAAGTTCAAAGACAGTCTCAGCAACTTAGCAAGTCCCTAAGCCACTCAGTGAGACCCTGTCTCTCAATAAAAATATTTTAAAAAAAAAAAAAAAAAAAAAAGGATTGGGGGGGAAAAAGGTGGTTAAGTGCCCTTGGGTTCAATCCCAGTACTGAGGAAGGAAGGAAGGAAGGAAGGAAGGAAGGAGGGAGAGAGGGAGGGAGGGAGGGAGGGAGGGAGGAAGGAAGGAAGGAAGGAAGGAAGGAAGGAAGGAAAAGAAAGAACCCAAACAATTCAGACAGAATGTGAGGCCAGTAAGTTGAGGAGTTGGCCACCACAGGCTGGAAAGTAGAGGAGCACTAACATTGTGACCAAATGCCACACAACTGAGTGTGAAAATCCCTGTTTCCTGGAAATAGCATTGCTATCATAGACTAGGCTTCTGGAATACGCAAATGAATCTGAAGCTTCATCCCAAATCCTTATTTTGTAGTCACCATACTGTATATTTACTATTCTAAAAAGATAATTTGCAACTACAGTGCATAGAAAGGGAAGATGTTTATGGGCACCTGATTTTTTTCTCCTCATTTTATTCTTTTTTCACATCTCTTTATATGTTTTCACTGATGCTTGCTCTTATGGATGTTATAATTTCATATGCAGACGTCCTCCTCACAAAATTTTGAACTTGCTAAAATTATGCTTTCAGGGCATCCTATCAAAATGAAAAGACTTTAAATAGGACTTTTTTCTTGACTCACTATCTAAATAGTATTAAACACCTAAAAAAAATTCTAAAGTGGGGCTGGGGTGTGCCTCAGTGGTAGAGCACTTACCTAGCATGCACAAGGCCCTGGGTTTGATCTCCAGGAACACACGTGGGTGCACGCATGTGTGCATACATGTACAAAAAACTGAAGTTCTAAAGTAATCTGTGGTGACAGATGCTGGAATAATTATAGCCTTGGGGAACTACTAACTGGGAGGAGTGTGGGGGTGTCTTCTGAGAAGCTGGAGATTACCCTGTGAAAATTCATTGAACTGTATACTTAAGATGTGTGTGCTTTACTATATGTAAGTGAATTAAAATCCTCCAAAATTCATAAGGATTTTAAGGATTCTTAAAGATGACTGTATTTACATGATAAATGCTAATACACCAATCGATTCTAAAAAGGTTATCAACAGAGTGTTGTGTCTCACACTTGTAATCCTAGAGACTTAGGAGTCTGAGGCAAAAAGATTGCAAGTTCAAAGCCAGCTTCAGCAACTTAGCAAGTCTCTAAGTAACTTAGTAAGACACTGCCTCAAAATAAAAACTGAAAAGGGCTGGGGATGTGGCTCAGTTGTTCAGTGTTCCTGGGTTCAATCCTAGGGACTAAAAAACATAAAACAAAAAGATTATCATATAATTAAGCCATAGATAGAATCACAACATAATCTCTATTGTAATTCCATGTGCTCTTTAAAATTAAATTAAATAGCACTTGTATCATTTATTAAATTGTTACAAATATTTTGGATTCAAGAAGTACATAAGGTTCTTCCTAAGGTTATATAGCTAACATACTTTCCCCAATTATTTATATTACATGTCAATTAATTTTGTCTCTTTTGATTAGGCAAAAAAGTTGTAATAATTATTTTATATATAATATTATAGGCGTTTACAGCCATTAATTATTTCAGTTTTGTTTTGGTTTTTTTTTTTTTTTTTTTTTTTTTTTTTTGCGGTACAGGGCCTTGTGCTTGTAAGGCAAGCACCCTACCAGCTGAGCTATCTCCCCAGCCCTATTTCAGTTTTTCTTATAATAATAAATATGTATTTATATTTCCAATGGCTGACATATTTTCAAAACTTTTAAAAGTTCATGACTTTTTTTTTTTTTTTTCTTTTTTGGTACCAGGAATTTAACCCAGAGGTACTTCACCACTGAGCCACATCCCCAGCCCTATTTTGTGTTTTATTTAGAGATAGGGGCTCACTGAGTTGCTTAGCACCTTGCTTTTGCTGAGGCTGGCTTTGAATTCATGATCCTCCTACTTCAGCTTTCTGACACCCTGTGATTACAGGCGTGTGCCACTGTGCCCAGCTCTCAAAAGTTCATAGGGGGAATTTCACTCCAAGTTACATGTAGAATGCTCACAGTGACACTTTGATGTTAACAAAGAATCCAAATGACCTGCCTTAGTCTCACTACTGCTGTTTTAGCTCATTGGATTTCAGTTACCCATTTCCTGAAATGATCTTGATCATAGTCAAGTTTAGGGATGCCAGGTATTATGTTGAAATGGGCATTTGGCCATTGAAGTCCAAGATAATAATAATTTGGGCCAAATACCCAGGTTGGCTCAACCTCGATGCATTACTACTCAAAAGTTAAAGAATGGAGGGGAAAATTAAAGAAATGAAAAAGCAGACTGATGATGAGTTATGAAAGATTTCTGTTGCAGGGGGTGGAATCCAGGAGGTGGGTAGAGGGTGGGAGATCCAGGGGAGTATGACCCACCCTTGACTAGATGACTTTAAAGAGAATTGCTTCAGTCTGTATCTAAGGAGCATAAATGAAGTCCAGTAAAGAACATAACCTGAGAACTGGAGCAGAAGTGAGCTGGTTTTCCTAGGAAAGCAACTATCTGAGACAGATTAGGTAGGAGACTTTTCTACAGCTCTTTAATTCCCAGAAGTCTCCACACACTGCAGTAAAAGAGTCATTGTCACTATGAAGAGGGCTAAAAGGATTAATGTAAAGAGAAGGGTCCTGACTGAAAGGGCAACATCTCACCCTTGAGATTGGGACTCTTCTCTTCACACTGATTTCTTTGGCCCTTTTTTTAGTGTCAGTGACTGCAGGAGAGAACCCTTGAGCTACAACAGCAAAAAACACACCAGTAGCTTCTCTTTGGGAGAGCTTTGACCCATTTCACCACATTTCTCCTATGCTCCTGCATGACTGGGTTTCCAAAAGTGCTCCAAAGACTTCAGATTCTCATATTAAAGTGCTCCTCCTACCCCCATGCCACCATCAAGAGGCAGAAAGAGGAGCAATTACAACTTTTGCCTAGGTGTTAACCTCTGGCAGACCCCAAAGCTAGTAAGCTTGGAGCATCCATGAAACCACAGAAGAATGAGAAAGCCCACATTGCTAACCTTGTTAACCCACACTTTACAAAAGGAGAGGTAAGGAAAGATGTCACCCATAATTTAAAAAATATACACTATGACAGAAATGCCTCTTAACTTAGGGAGGTGGGAGTTTCCTCATCTGTAGATACCTACTTCCTAAAAGTATTATATGGATTAAATGCAATGAGGCATATAAAGCACTTAGAAGAGTGGCTGGCATGTAGGGAAAGTTTGAGAATTGTTAGCACTCGTATTTATTACCATGGCATAAAATGTGGAGTGGTCAAACCTGTGATGTGAGGAGCAGGCCACTTCCAGGACAGAACAAAGGATGGAAACAAAGGAGGCCAAATACCTCTTCATCTTCCACTTGCCAAAAAATCTCCTATTCAAGAAAAAGTAACCATTTGTGTAAAATGAGCTGAAATGCATTCTGCTGTTATGCATAACTATCTAGAACAAATTTTTTTTAAAAAAATTAAAAGTAAGGTTCAAGGTCAGATACAAATGACAGTATGCATTAATTTCTTTAGGTAAGATCATTTTCAGGGGCTGGAGGTGCATTCCATGGGAAAAGGGGAAAATGATTATCAAGAATTTCTGTTAAGACAATTTTACTTAAGGGAGGTTTTTCTTATCTCTACTCTCCATAAATCCAAGAATCCAAAGATATGAAAAGAAGTCAGGGGATTGGGACCACTAACTTTTGAGGGTACCCTCTGTAACCGCTCCTATCCAAAGGGTTCAATTTTCACAGCAATTGATAGAGAGAGGGCTCTAAATACATTTACAACTTCCCCTCCTGAAATAGTTAAACCTTAAGTAAACTTGGTATCCCCCCACCTCCATCATGGAAGACCATTTATATTTTTCTCTCTCTCCTATTCAGCTTCATTTTCCAGTTCATCTTTTATTACTCAAACTCTCCACCAATGTTCATGGCTCATGATCCTCCACTGCTTTCCAATTAATCAATAACAGTGGGAAAACATCATGGTCATTACTTTCTATAGCTTTTACATGAAAACTAAGCTGAACCTACACATTTAATATATGAACTGAACCTAGCATGAATTAGTACAAATTCTTGCTTGGGCCATAGCATTTGTCACAAAATGGAATCTCACATCTGTAGGGTATTAGACTCTTGGTAGATAGGCATAAAATTATAATGTTGCAAGATGTCCAGTGACCTCAGAAATTATCTAATTTTGCCTTTCTCATTTAGAAAATGAGAAAAATAAGATAGATAACTTAAACATGTGCCCAAGGTTGCATGGCAATCTTGAAGCAAGAATTCAGATTTTTTAAAATTAGTCTAGTGATATTTCCAAACTGGCACCCTAATTAATGGTCCCAAATGGATCATTTTCCAAGGTCAAATTCACCATACATAGACAGCAAATCAATCTGCAAATGGGCAGACTCCCAGATTTGAGGGAAAAAAACCTGTTCATCCAAAAGAGTGTTGAGTGCCCATGATCCTGACATATCTGCACTTCCACCCTTCACCTGAATACTCCTATTGTATCAGTCAGAAAGGAGAGAAAACAGCCCTCAAGGACTTGATGATTGTGTTGGTCAGTTTTCATCACTGTTACCAAAATATCTGACAAGAACAACTCAGAGGAGAAAAAGTTTATTTTGGACTCATAGTTTCAGAGGTCCAGTCCATGATTGGCAAGATCCATCACTCTGGGCTGGAGATGAGACAGAACATCATGGCAAAAGGCATGGTGGAAGAAACTGCTTACTTCTTAGCAGCCAGGCAGCAGAGTGAGAGGAGTGAGGAGTCAGGTACAAAATATAGTCCCCGAGGGCATGTCCCCAGTGACCTGCTTCTTCCAATCATACCCCACCTGCCTTTAGTTACCAGCCAGGAATCCATTCAAATTATTAATCCATCAAATGGACTAATACGCTGATTAGGTTACAGCTCATAATCTAATCACTTTACCTCTGAACATTCCTGTATTGTCACATGAGCTTTTCAGGAGACATCTCACATCCAAACTATTAACAATGATCAACTAGTCAAGCATGACCCTGGCCAGACTATTGGCTATTAGAGACACAAATAAGGACATACAGCAAGAGTAAAAGCCTTCACTTCCATCTGCTGTTCAAGGACAGGAAAACATTACAGAGACCCCATCTGGTAGTGCTCAAGAAAGGCCCGAGACATCCTGAAGCATTTTATTTATGCTAAGAGTCCCCATTCCTTACCCTCAAGGTTGGCACATCCAGCATTAGGTTTTCATGGTTAATCAGAGCCCGCAGAGCAATGCTTCCCAGACTTTCCCCTGAAGTGCTAGCAATGGCAAAAGAAAATGAAAATACCCAATATGTAATGTATAAAGTTGCTCCCCCGCCCGCCAGGTACAGCCATTTTGCCCGCCTCCCAACCACTTGTCAATCTGTGAACATCCTAGCTAGCTATTGGCTCAGCAGTCAGCTTGCAAGTATCCTTCTCCCATATTGGTCCCCTGTTAGCCCGGCAGAATTCAACTGTTTTACTGTAGCTTCCCCACCATCTTTTTTCCATTCTTCTGTCTGTCCTACACTTCTCTATCCTCCTGGCTTTCCACTCTCTCTAGCGCACGCCCTTTCTTTTCCTTTCTCTTTTCCTCTCATTTTCTCTCTTACCCTGCAGGGAGACACTGTTTGCTTAACAAATTCCCTTATGTGATTTCCCATGTCTGGCATGGTTCCGTGGAAATTCCTTACACAATATAATGCCCAACAAGTATGAGCTTTCTCTAAAGTCTCTTTCTTTCACTTAAATCATACTTATAAAAGAGACTTGTGTGTGGATGTCATATATATTGTCTTAAAATTTCACTTATTATGATGGATCAATGTTAATTTCCTAGTTTTGATAGCTGCACTGTGATTATGTAGACAAGGGTGCTTGTAATTAGGAAACAGTCACTGAAAACTTAAAGAATCATGGGCATTGTGTCTGTAACTCGTTCTCAAATGGCTCATAATAACAACAATTGGGGAATTGGAATGATGCATGTAGGGGAGTTCTAGGCACTATTTCTGAAACTTTAAATTTGAAATTATTTCAACATAAGAGTATTTAAAGTTGTAATTTCTTTGAATTTTTCGATATAGTCAAGCACACAGTTTAAATCACTTCCCATACTGCCACCCCTTAAAAATCAGTTTTAGTTAAATATGGAAGGCATTTATCTTGTGACTTTGCATACCCTTTGTATTCATCTGTATTCTAGAGCCTAGAATAGGAGTACACTAGCCTTACTGAGGTAGTCCTTCACATGCTTTTTGTGGGTTTGTATCTCTGACCAGTATTTCTCTTTACAAATGGGGTGAGGCCAGGCACAGCAGTCATAGTGGTACACAGCTATAATCCAGCTCCTCAAGAGGCTGAGGCACAAAATTCACCAGCCTCAGCATCTAAGTGAGATCTTGCCTCAAAATAATTTGAGTAGCTCAGTGGTAGAGCACTTGCCTAGGCTCTGGTTTAAATCCCCAATTCCCCCTCACACACACACACACACACACAACATGACTGAGTGAGGAAGATAGGCTGATCATGGGAATGGTGTGGTAGGAAAGTTCCTTGCATGTCAAAAAATGAGAAATAGGCATAGCGCACTTAGAATAGTGACTGGGACAAAGAAAACCCTTCATAAATATTAGCTATGATTGTTTTTATCGTTGACATCATGGTCATCCCCAGCAGGTCTGAAGGTTATATGCAGGCTTGTATATTAAAGGCTGCAGCAGGAATGTGAGGAGAGTCACATGCTTCTGCGCTGGTTGGGTTGAAGACTACGTCCTCTCCCTCATGAGGACAAATCCAGGAATCTGGAACAAAGGAAGATAGTCAACCCATTGAGGCATGATTATGGTGAAAATGGGTACCTAAGAAAAACCCAAAGTGTTACAAAGTAACAAAAATAGACCTAGCAGGACAGGGACAATCATTGGGAAGAGAGTGGGGCTCCCAGGAGTGTGGCAACTGATTCCATGAGATGTAACTCTAAAACTCAGAGCTTATAAAACAGGGTCCAACATATTCCCATGAACCTTCAGAGCCAGGAGCCCCTCTTAGAAGCAAATCCCTCTTAAAGGAATTTCTTATAACTTCTGGAAGCTTCTGACAAAGCTCCTGCCTCAATCTGAGACTAATCTAACTTCCCTGCCCTGACTATTTCTTTGCCAAGATCTCAGATCCCAGGCAAACAAACCAGAGAAGCAGAGACAAATCAGCCCTTTTGTTCTCCAGAGCTGCTCAGGGACAGGACACTGCCCTAAAGTCTCCTCATGTTTCTTGTTTCTCTCTTGGTTTTTCCAACCCAAACTTGCCTCTGTCCAGTTCCCAGACTTCCACTCTGTTTGCATTACTGTCATTTTCTCTTTCCTCTTTCTCCCAGAGATATTGTTAAATATGCTTACAAAGTAATTGGGAAAGCAAATACAACTGCTATGATTTCAATATTCGGTGTCCTCGAAAGCTCATGTGTGAGACAACGTGAGAAAGTTGAGAAGTGAAATGACTGGGTTATAAAAATTTAACCTAATCAGTGAATTAATCTCGATAGGAATTAACTGAGCAGCAACTATAGGCAGAGAAGGTGTAGCTGGAGGAAGTGGGTTCCTTGAGGCATGCCTTTGGGGTATATATTTTGTCCTTGCTGAACAGAGCTCTCTCTCTCTGCTTCTTGGTGGCTATATTCCCAGTTGTTTTCCTCTACCACACCCTTCCACCATGATGTTCTGCCTTGCCTAAGATCCCAAGAAATGAGTCAGCCATCTGTGGTCTGAGACCTTTGAAACCATGAGCCCCAAATAAATTTTTCCTCCTCTAAAATTGTTCTTGTTAGATCTTTTGGTCATAGAGGTGAAAAAGCTGACTAAAACATACAAACTCAGTCTCATTTATGAATTAGCATTGTAATCTATGTTTCATAGCCAAAGAACAATGATGGGAGCAATTGGCCAGTTAAATGCCAGGACTGTGAGGCAGATCATTGACAGGAGTCGATGTTTCTTACGGTCCCATGCACTCCACCATGAATGTGTAAGTTGTTTGGCAAAAATTCAGTTAAAAATCTCCTATGCTGTGTCCAGAGAAACAGGACATTTGCCTCCTGAAGCTAACCTGGATCCCTTCATTCAGTTTGGCTCTGTGTAAATTTTACTTCAAGTCTCTGTAGCCCGGTTTGTCTTGGCCTTGGTGCCCACAGAGAACAGCAGTGGCAAGGTGTTCCTCACACTCTATCATAAGGTCCTTATCAGTGCAACGTAGCTTTCAGTTTATCATAAGAGTTTTCTCATACATAATCTTTATGAATATATCCCATCATTGCCCTCTGCTGGGGTATTGAGGGACCTGGAACTAATTTTGGCCCTAAGCAGAGGTTTGGAAAACATACACTCCTCACCACCCTCAGCAATAGCAGAGGAGCCCTGCTACCTACTCCTCTAGAACCCTCCTTCCTGAAGTCAGTGTCTCCCTCCCAGGAGGCCTTTTGGAGTGTGAAGCCTGAAGAATCCTCCTAGGGTGACTCTTGTAGTTCAAAGATTATACTTTGGTAGCAGTATTAGTGCTGCCGTAACCCATAGAGTTTTCTGGTACCCTGGCCTACCCCTCCTGAGTTTTCCTGAAAAGAAATTGGTCTTTGGGGAGGTAGTTGCTTAATCTCCATTCCTCTTCTTTCAAGCTACCTCAGGGTCTTCTATTAGGCTTCTCCTTATATTCTAGTGTGGCTGCTAAGATTTATTTATTCATTTATTTATTTTTTTGTACTGGGAATTGAACCCAGGGGCATTCTACCACTTAACATCCCCAGCCCATTTATTGTTATTATTTTTTATTTTGTTGCTAAATTGTGCAGGCTAGCCTTGAACTTGAAATCCTCCTGCCTCCTCCTTCCAAGCCACTGGGATTACAGGCATATGCCAGCCTAGCTGCTAACACTGTTTTTCCTTGTTCCATGGAGTTTTGGAGCCAGGGGGCCTTTTATAAATTATTCAATTGAAACTCAAATGATAAGGAGACTGAGAGGACCAGCACAGAGATTGAGGTCAGCACATGGTTCCTGTGTACCTCTGTGAGCTAGCTCTGTGCTAGGTCTCAGGGAAGGGAGAAAAACAGAAGCAAGTTGAAGACAAATTGCCTTGGAGATCAAAAGAGGTCCAGCCTCATTAGAATAGAATTTTGGTAGAATAGTTTGTATTTGGAGAGAAATGGGAGCGTATTGGTAAGGGACGGGTGGACTGGACATAGGCTGAGTAGAAGAAGGCTTTGATGCCAGGCAGGGGAGGTTGAATTTTGCCCTGAATGAACAAGAACCACTGGGGATTTTCTTTAACAGGGAAAAGATATACGGAGAGGAGTATTTTACTAGGACCCATCCAACAATATTATATATGCTCAATTAGACCCAGGAGAGAGAGTAGGCACAGAGGCACATAGGAAGTGATGACATTCGCCCAGATCAGGGGCGGAAAGAGAAGCAATAAGACTAGATTCATGTGCCCCAAGGCTTTGAGCATGCTGGGTATTCAGTATGTTAACCACCTAATTGATAAGGGGATGAAGAAGAAGGGAAAGTCAAAGGGGAATATTCTCAACTGGAAGTGCCAAAAAAAAAAAAAAAAAAAAAAAAAAAAAGCCAAGGGGAACAGTTTTTGAGAAAAGTTGAATTCTGAGACAGCAGAACTGGCTGTATGGAAGGTAGTAAAGATCCATGTCACAGGAGGTTTTCAGGGTTAAATCCATTTGGGGGAACATTATAAAGAATATGCTTATTAGTTTCCTTGGTGGTGCACACCAGAATATACCTCCATTCGGTGACAGAGAGACCTCTGAAGTACCCTCCAGCTCTGGTATTCTACAAAGCTGGGTCCATGTAAAGTCAGCAGTGTGCCTTATCCAACCTCATGCAATTGACCAGAAGTTAGGGTTTTTGATATCTGTTTCAATATTCTTGCCACTTCACTATTTCACATTTGCATCTTGATTCATCTCAAGGGAGGAATTTAGGTTATACTTCGGGGTTGACCAGAAGCACCCATATAAAAACAAAACCAGTAAGAATTGACTCTTAAACCAAACGAAGCTGAGTAAACTGGCTCTGTCACTCACTACTCCATTGCTTTGCATGTTACTCAACTCCCCACACAGTGACATTGTCTCCTCAGCTGGAAAATAAATGTAAATATTTCTATCTCATGTGGGTGCTACAAGATAAATGAGATGTTGTTTCTCTCAACAAATAGATTGTTAGACACATTCTGCTTAACTCTGTATCAAGAACACAGTAGACACTATGGGTGATATTCAATCTAATTATGATCTGGTAGACACAGGCACCAGTCAATCAGAACCACACTGGCTCCTCTGCCAGACCAGTGACTACAAGGTGACTCTAAGCTCACAAGATAATTATCAATAAACAGGAAAGCAGTTTGGGAGCCTGATAGGCCTAATTTTTAATTCTGGCCCTGCCACTTACTAAATCTGTGGCCTTAACCTTCCTGAGCCTTGTTTCTTTTTCTGTAAAATGGGGATAATAACATGGACAGATAACACTGTGTTGAACATAAAGCACAATGCCTTGACACATGAAACACTTTTTAAGATGATGGCTACTTGTTTTTTATGCCAGGATTGAACCCAGAGGCGCTTAATTACTGAGCCACGTCCCCAGCCCTTTTTTGTATTTTATGTAGAGAATAAGATCTTGCTGAGTTTCTTAGGGCCTCACTAAGTTGCTGAGGCTGTATTTGAACTTGCAGTCCTCTTGCCTCAGCCTCCCAAGCCACTGGAATTACAGGTGTGTGCCACTGTGCCCTGTCAATGGCTATTATTTTTAACAAAGCACCTAGCACGTATTAGATGTTCACTGAACAGCAGTCAGTAGTATCCCTTTCCTCCTGTTGCTGTTGTATATTCCTGAACTGACTCAAACCTTAAGTAACGGGGTGTGTGTTATCCTGGCTGCTGTTAGTAGCCAACATTACACTGTGTACCATCAGATTCATCAGAGTCCAACATTCCACCACACCACATCGAATATGTAAAATCTATACTCTTCATTCAATATAATTTTTGCAGAAATGTACTTAAAATATGTTTAAAGTTTTACATTGAAATTATTTGACTACAAGTAATTTGTGATCAATACTGTGCCCTTCTTCATTCACAGAGTTTGGGAATTCCTGCAAAATGAGAAAATCTAAATTAAGGTCATTTTCCAATATAATATACTTTTTATGCATGCCAAATTTCAAAATAAATGGAACTGACTTTATGTTACTTTTGTAATGGGTAAATAAATATTTTATTTTGTATTTGCCTTTTCCTGTATTGGAGCCAATATATTTTTCCCAGTCTCAGAGATTATAGGTCCCTGGAAACCTCCCAGCTCCTAAACACAAAGTCTCTAGTGCTTAATGGATAAAACAGCCCTAAGACTGTGGCAGTTGAGAAGGCTCATGAAGAATAACTAGGATCAAAATACACAATCGAAGGAACCCCTTCCCCAGGCTGCCTGAGTGAGTCTGGCCAGCTGCAGGGCCAGCAACTACTCGAGGGAAAGCATGTTTGCAACTTAATTGGATTTGGAGCTCGCAAAGTCTGTGGCCAGTCATCTTGGTCAGCAGGAAATGTTTAGGTCAGCCCTCAGCTTCTGCTGCCATCCCCACCCAATCACTCCAAAGCCTGTTGGCTTGGACTGTAACTGTTAATGAATAATCACTTGGTAATCTTTTCATCCCAATGGGAAAGGCTCGGATGAAGGCCTGCAAGACAGAAATGACATTTTGGGGGGAACGGGGGAAGAAGAAAGAGAAAAAAGAAATCACAGTGGTTCTCAAGCCAAGTGCCTGCTGGGAAATTTTTTCTTAGGTCCAAAAATCAATATTTTGTTTGCTTTGTGGGAAGAAGTGCATGAAAGGATTCTTACCATGGAAAGGGTGAGTTCTGTTAGTGAACCAGGTTCCACCTTTGGATGAAGAGACCAACACCTCAGAAGTTTCACATCAGAAATGGGGAAGAACATATTTTCTTGAAGGCAGAGGAGTCACACAAATGTGGTGGTTGGGGTGCTGGGTGGAATCCAACACACCAACACAGACCTAAGGAGCACAGACTGAGTCTCTCCAACTGCAGTTATTTGCTTTTTTCCTTGAAAACTTTTGTAATATCTACTCATTTCATTACTGTGATTTGCTAGGAACATATCTAACCATTTATTTCACATGATTCTTTGAAAATGAAACTGCAGCACCATCTTCCACAAAGTACTATTTTAATAAATAGAAGTAAAAATAAACATAATGAATGTCATCTGTTTTTTAAAACGCTCTTTTGATATTATTTTCAGCTGAAGACTAAGCCTGAGGACTGTTGTCTCTTGAAAAGGAGGAAAAACAAACACTAGGGAATATAACAGAATGTTACCTTCTTTCTCTAAGAGGAGACTTTCTCCCAAATGTTATCAGAAGGGTTAAGAGAAAGTTATTCTACGGTAAGGTTCACACACCACCTAAAACCACAGAGACGCGCTATGCTCTGCTTCTCTGGGAAACACTTTCTCTTTTCCTTGGCAGCTGGCACTGGTCCAAAGGGATGGGTTGAAAGTCAGGAAGTTCCCTGCCCCTGTGCTGCCATTCACTCAGCGGCCTTGGGAAAGGTACTTGCCCTTTCCAGAATTTGAGCTCGTTTTATCTGTAGATTGAGGCAATTCACTGAGGTGATCTTGAAGATCCTCTTCCCGTTCTGACCCTCTATCATTCCAAGGCATTCTCCAACCAGGACGAAATGTCACATGTGGAAAGAACCGGACTCGCTGTGCAGCTTTCCCTGCTGGAGGGGTTCCCTGACTCAGTGCGACCATTTTTCTGTAACTTCAGTGAGAAAAAGGGCTGCAGTGTGGAGAGGAAAGAGTCCGACTGCACAACCCTAACATCCACCTTTTCAAGCCAGACTTGAAAGTCTTCTCCAAGGCTTTTCTAAGCCAGACTGGGAGATCTTTGGCCTGTTTTTCTTCAAAGATTGGTTTCCCTTTCATAACTATTTCTCAGAGTCAAAAAGGAAACATGGGAGCGTGGAAAGAATAGGAGCAGTGGAAGCTGAGCGGTCTTGATTCAAATCCTGTACTTGACATTCTCTAGTAGTGTGATAATGGGAAATTTCCTTAACTTTTCTAAGTCTCAGTTTGCTCATGCATATAGAAAGGGTAGTTACATTTGCTTCGTACTAATATTGTGAGGGATAGACAAAAAAAGTGTTTATTGGAGGCATAAAAAGTACATTAGCCACTGGGAACAAAAAATAAAATGCCAGTGGTTTCCTTAAATATCTTGAGCTGCAGGAGCCCTGAGATAACTGACTTAGGGTATAAAATTCTTAGAAGGAATAGCAGGGCTCCTACAACTACTGGAAGAAAAAGTTGGCCCAAATCTTCACCATGTCGGCTTAGGACCTGACTTCCTTAACAAGACCCCTAAAGCATAAGAAGTTAAATCAAGAATCAATAAATGGGATGGATTCAAACTAAAAAGCTTCCTCTCAGCAAAAGAAACAATAATGTGAAGAGATCCTACAGATTGGGAGAAAATCTTTACCACATGCACCTCAGATAAATCATTAATATCTAGGATATATAAAGAACTCAGGGAATTCGACTGCTTAAGGATAGCCCCCCGCCATTTTCTCTCTCTTCTCCTCACATTCATGCTTTCTCTCTCCTCCTCGCTTTTCACTCTCCCTTGCGCACGCTCTCTCTCTTTTCCTCCATTTGCTCTCTCACCCTGCAGGGAGACACTCTGTTTGCTTAATAAATCCTCTTACGAGAAAAAAAAAAAGAAAAGAAAAAGAAAAAAAGAACTCAAAAAACTTAACAGCGAAAAACCAACCCAATCAATAAATGGGCTAAGGAACTGAACAGACACTCCACAGAAGAAGATATACAATTGATCTACAAATATATTAAAAAATGTTCAACATCTCTAGCAATTAAAGAAACACAAATCAAAACTATTCTAAGATTTCATCTCACTCCAATCAGAAGGGCAATTATCAAGAATACAAGCAACATTAAATGTTGGCAAGGATGTGGGGAAAAGGTACAGTCATACATTGCTGGTGGGAATGCAAAATGGTGTGACTATTATGTAAAGCAGTATGGAAATTTCTCAGAAAACTTGGAATGGAACCACCATTTGACCCAGCTATTCCACTCCTTGGTTTATACCCAAAAGGCTTTAAATCAACATATTACATCAACACAGCCACATCAATGTTTATAGCAGCTCAATTCACCATTGCTAAAATACAGAACCAACCTAGATGCCCTTCAACAGATAATGGATTTAAAAAAAAAAAAAAAAAAAAAAAAAAAAAAACGCATATATATGATGGACTATTACTCAGTTTTAAAGATGAATAAAATTATGGCATTTGCTGGTAAATAAATGGAGTTAGAGAATATCATGCTAAGTAAAATAAGCCAAACCCAAAAAACCAAGGCCAAATGTTTTCTCTGATATGCAGATGCTAATTCACAATTAGAGGGGGGCAGGTAGGGAAGAATAGAGTTACCTTATGTTAGGTAAAGGTAAGTGAAGGGAGGGGAAGGGGTGTGGGGGTAGGAAGGATAGTAGAGTGAAACAGACATTATTACCTCATGTACATATATGACTGCATGACCAATGTGATCCTACAATATGTATAACCAGAAAAGTGAGAAATTACCTTCTCTTTATGTATGATCTATCAAAATGTATAAATACATTCTACTGTCATGTACAACAAATTAGAACAAATTAAAAATTTAATTAAAAAAAAGAAGGACTAGTAGGGCTCTGGCATGATGACCTACCCACTCATCTACCTTTCCCTTTGCTCCACTGTCCCCCTTAGAAGAGATGGCACCACTCAGACCAGGATTTTACCCCCTAATATTGCTCCTGCTGCTGGGACTGTGGGTGGCTGAGACCCCAGTCAGTGCCAAGCCCAAGCACATGACCTCATCTCAGTGGTTTGAAACTCAGCATGTGCAACCCAACCCACAAGCATGCAACTCAGCCATGGGTCACATCAACAACTCCACAAAACACTGCAAAAACCTCAACACCTTCCTGCATGAATCCTTCTCCAGTGTGGCCACCACCTGCCTGACCCCCAACATAACCTGCAAGAACAGCCATGAAAACTGCCACCAGAGCCCAGGACCTGTGTCCCTCACCACATGTGAACTCACCTCAGGGAAGTACCCAAACTGCAGGTACAAAAAGAAGCATCTGAATGCTCCTTACATAGCGACCTGAGACCCGTGACCCTCCCCAAAGAGGGGACTCTGGGAAATTCCAGCTGGTTCCTGTGCACTTGGATAAAGTTGTCTAAGGCCTGGGATCCTCCTCCCAAGATCTGCAAACACTTTTCATTGCTGAGCACTTCCTCCCTTGAGTTCTTTACTACTTCTTACCCTCTTTGTAAATACCATCTCCCTCCCACACACCCAACCTCACATACTCTCAATTCCTTAGGGGTTTTTACAGATGCTCCAAAGGAGGAACAGAGGGGTCCTTCTCTTTAACCCTTGATGCTTACTTTGCTTTCTCAGTGTCTGGTGCCCTGTGGCCCTTCCAGAGTCAAGCACTGGGGGTCTCAGCATGGTTGGACCAGGTTTTGTGGAGCAATGGCTTATGTAATTTTGGAGACCTTCTTAAAGAAAAAGAATCTAAAATTACAAGCACAAGGTAAGTTAAGAGCCTTGGAAGGGCTGTGGTTGGACAGCCTAGAGGAATCCCAGGCAGGAGGGATTATCTAAGGAAAGTGGTCGGAAAATCAGTGCTGGGTTCCCTGTGTCAAAGAAAGAAACGGGTCTGATTTTGCTGAAATAAAAGATTATGCAGTTCCTGATTGAGTTTGTGTTACTGTCCGGAGAGAAGAGGAGAGGTTTGCAGCTCTTGTTCAGAGGCCCTTCTTAATCTCAATAGACATCAGCTTCATCTGCCCGCAGGTAGTAGGAAGGGTAGCACTCTGAGCAAGCAGAGTCAGGGAGGCCTTGATACTGCCATCCATTCCCTTGAAAGCTCCTCCTACAAAGGGGAGGAAGGAAAGGAAGAACAGGCTATGCCCAGGATACCAGGATACTGAGGCCAGACCCCTTGTTTGTGCTCAATACCTGAATTCATGCTTTGCTGATATGACCCAGATCAGAAGCCTCAGCCTTCTGAAGTGAATCTCCCTTCCTTTGGAATTTCAGAATCAGGACTTACCAAAAATCTTAATCAGACTTTGTACAGTTAGCTATAGTAAAGGAGCAGTTTTGTATGCAATCTACCTAGACCAATAATCTTCTAAAATACAATCAAAATGAGTCTTGGAAACAAAATCCTCAAATTTTTATTACTAGATTTAATTACTCTGTCAAATTGTAGTAAAACTTTGCTTCTTCTCAATTTCTGTTCTTAATAGATATTCAGAGAAAACTTTACAGATTACACACATCGACACACATGCATACCAACATAAGACACATACTACACACTTCCAGGCATATATGAGAACACAGGGACACACACTGGCACACATGTATGAGTATGTAAAACACACGTACACAGGCACACACAATCACAAGGCACCTCCTCTCCTTTCCTCTACCATTTCTGCTTCCTCTTTGCATCTCCCTTCCCATATTTGCAAAGATTTTCCTACACAGGCTGTGACTCAGAATAAGGAAAGGATGTTTGTTGAAACATGAAGTGGCAGAGAAAGCATAGCATTCAGAAATTCCAACTCCCAGCCTCCTTCCAAGCTTTCTAGGATTCGAGCCCATTGCCTATAACAACACCATCCCACCCCAACTGCAACTTCTTCCACAGCATGCAGAGCCCCTCCACCCCATGCTGTGCCCATCAGTACCACTAATGTTGCCCATTCCTATGCTTGCGACCAGGGAAGACACACTGGAAGCAAGAGAGAAGCAATACTCTTCCACCACTCTGGCATCTTCTTAGAATCGTAGGCAGTTCCCTTTCCTGTGTCTGCACCTAAATGATAGTGTTTCTCAGGGTCCTATTCTTAGCTCTCTTTTCTTCTCACACTGCACTCAATGAACTCAACTTGTCCATTACTTCAAATGCCATTTACCTGCTGCCTCAAGGCATATCTTCAGCCCAGATCTCCCATGGTCTAGGCATGTTTGTCCATCTGTCTATTGTTTCTGGCCCCTCAGTGTCCTGCAGGCATCTCTACACAGAACAGTCAGAACAAAGTTCATGGCTGGCTACCAAATTCACCCCTCTTCCTGCAGTCTCTTGGGTTTGCTTAGTGGAAAAAATCATATTCAATTATTTAAGGTAATAATCTAAGACACATCATTCTTTTTCGTTTGTTTCTTGAATAATTACCAATTTATCCCAGGTACTGCCTCAAAAGAGCACAAACATTCTTTGTGTTTCATTTTTGTTTGTTTGTTTGTTTTGTACTGGGAATTGAACCCAGGGGCTCTTAACCACTGAACCACATCCCCAGCCCTATTTTGTATTTTATTTCAAGACAGGGCCTCACTGAGTTGCTTAGTGCCTTGCTTTTGCAGAGACTGGCTTTGAACTTGGAATCCTCCTGCCTCAGTCTCCCAAATCACTGGAATCACAGATGTGTGCCACCAAGCCCAGCCTGAGTTTTCTTTCTTTTCTCTTCTCTACCAAGTAGCATTGGGTTCCCAACATGAGCCTAACACATTATGACCTTGAAGTGAGCTGTAGTTTGGAAGGAGCTAGGCAAACACACCTAGTTATTGTGATGGCAGATTATCTTGTTGAGAAGACAAGAGTAAACATTATATGTGAAACACTATCAAACAGTAAAACAGAAGAGAAGAATGAATCAAATGGCTTCTATAACCTTTTTCTCCCATTGCCCAGGGTTTCATTCTTCTTGACCTGAAATTAATTCTGTGTTTAGTATTAGTCTTTCTGTTGTATATTTCTGGGCTAACATTAGGTCTAGGACCCCAGTTAGTCAACACAGGAGAAACTCAACCATTCAATATCTGTAAGAGTTGTGGCCCCAGAAGCTTTCAGAATAGACTGAATTCTTAACTAGACTAATTATATCTAACAAGTGGTGTAGCAACCTGGGTAGGAGTTTCTGACTTCCGTGTGTAGGCTGAAGAAGTAGGTAGAATGTAATTTGAATCTAGGAACCATGGGCTATAAAACTGACCCATTTGGAAAGTAATGACACAGCATACATGAAACTGGGCTCAGTGGGGCAGCTGAGGGCCTGAAAAGAGCTATCCCAAGTCTGGGGACAAAATCTCCACTGACTGTGCTGAGCCACCGAGAACAGGCTTCAGAAACAGTGCTTGGGAAGCGATACCCCAGCCATTTGGTACAGTCATTGTTTTCTAGTACGTAAGTATACTTTAATTCCAGAATATTTAGAATTAAAGATAGAAATATTTACAAGAATGAAACACATAGCATTAATATGTTTAAGAAATTTGTATATATTTGGTATTATGGGTACTTGTAGTGTTTAACAGAATTTAGGGACTGGGGATATAGCTCAGTGGTAGAATGCTTCTCTAGTATTCAGAAGGCCCTGGGTTTGATCCCCAGTACTAAAGAAAGAGAGAGGGAGGGAGGGATGGAGGGAGGGAGAGAGAGAGAGAGAGAGGAAGAGAGAAAAAGAGGTACTTTAGTCTATTACACTAGCAAAATGGACTTATAACTCTAATTTAAAATGTGCATGATTTGAAATGGAGCTTTCCTTTAAAACTAATGTTGGAATGCCAAGCAAGGTGGCACACTCTTGTAATCCCATCCACTCAGGAACCTGAGGCAACTTGGTAAGACCCTGTCTCAAAATTAAAAAAAACTTAGAAAGGTTGGGGATGTAGCTCAGTGGTAGAGCACCTTTGGGTTCAATCCCCAGTACTACTACCTTTGCTACTACTACTACTACTAATAATAATAATAAAATTAGTGTTAGAACACAAGAAAATTGAATCACCCTATTTATAAATCATTAGATGTATAAGAGTTTTAGATATTCAAGAATGTTTTGCTGGTTGGCTCAGATGACTGAATTACTTTAAAAGGACATGAAATATATTAAATTTATAAAATATACTTTAACTATTTTAATTCATATATAATCATTAACTACATTTAAAAAGGGGCCCAAATAATCATTAAATATAATTCTTTAAAGTGATTATTAAAATTTATTTCTTTGTAAGTTACATATAAAAGCTTAAGGAAAAACTGGACTTCCAATATGTAGCTTAACATAGGGAACATATTTTTTTTTCTTTTTTTGGTACTGGGGATTTAACCCAGGTTGCTTAACCACTGAGCCACATCCCCAGTCCTCTTTATTTTTTATTTTGAGACAGAGTCTCACTAAGTTGCTTAGGGCCTCACTAAATTGCTGAGGCTGGCTTTGAATTTGTGATCCTCTAGTTACTAGGATTATAGCCACAGCTGAGGATATAGTTCAGTGGTACAGTGCTTGCTTAGCATGCATAAGACCCTGCATTCAATTCTTAGCACCGGAAGAAAAAGAGGGGCTAGTGGCTCTCAATACTCTCTTGCTGGGTACAAAAGGGACATATATGTGTATATGTCATATACCTGTGTGTGTGTGTGTGTGTGTGTGTGTGTGTGTATACATACATAAATGTATATTTTTTAAATTTTTGTGTGGTGTTGGGGATCAAACCAAGGGCCTCACATGAGCTGGGCAAGTGCTCAATCACTGAGGTACATCCCTGGCACCCAAAAGGGACATTTAAAAAACTCACGTTCAGTCCATTTTCTATACTTACTTCACAGTTGGCTTTAGAATATATTTTCTGGTGTTCCCATTTTCTTTGGTTTCACTGGTTATCTTAGAAGGGAAAGAAGTCGCTGCGGTACAGGAGCCAAGGCTCAGGCTCAAGACAGAACTGAACCCTGACCTACATCTGTCCTTGGCACTCTTCTTCCTGTGCACAGTGCTACCTCCCGGTATAGTAGGTTATTCTTCTGAATTGGTGAGATTTTTCCACTGCATTCTGGAAAAACATAGAAAGGGAAGCAGGGCATACCTGAGGCCAGTGTGGTAATGTCAGAGGAATTCAGCAAAATACAATCCAAGAAAAATTAAAATTCAGAGATTCTGATTGAATCTCCATCCTCAATAGGGACTTAGCCTCTTTGGCTAAACTTGGAGGTTTGAGACTACATTTTACCAAGTAAAGTGACTTTAAAAAAATTATTAAGCAAACAGCTCCTTCAACAAACAAAAGTGCATCCATGAAAGTGTGTGTGTGTGTGTGTGTGTGTGTGTGTATGTACGTGTAAATACACATGCATTCATGGTAATGCGGTAAAGTTAGTAAAATTAGGAGTACTATATTCCACCAATGCAGGGGTTCCAAATTCCTCATCTGAAATGCAAATATCCTCAGGCAGAAAGAAAAGAAAATAGTGTAATACATCCTTGGAATCAGTCACTTAGGTGTTCAGGTTGGCTTGGGAATAATTTGGAGGCATGGCATAGCATACAAAGAATCTTGTAATATCTGTCTCATGAGTAGGTGCAACATAGGCAGAGACCTGGAAGTAGACAATGAAGATGTCAAGGACCTGGAGACAAACTTTGACCCACCTGCTTGGCAGTTCTGAAGACTGGGGAGGCCAGGGTGATTCATGCAGTTCTGGTTCCCACATTGCCTATCTCAGGAGACTCTGACTCTAGGGTCTGCCAATGAGGGCTTGAGGCTACTGCTAATATAACTGGCACATGTTACATCCTAAAAAATATCCATTTAACATAATTCATTTTGGGGGCAAAGGAATGTAGATATACAGACAGAAAAATACACAGATCACAAATCTGGAAAGCTTAAAGAATTTTTTTAAAAAAACTCATTTTTCTTAAAACTTTTCAGCAAGTGGAGATTTATTACCTATAGAGATAAACGGTACCATTTTCAGGCAGCTCTAAATATTAAAACTCCCTTACATAGAACCTAATCTGCTTCTCTATATAACCAACAATTCACTAATGCCCCATCACTCTGAGCCTCTCAGAATAGGTTGAGTTCCTCTTCACAACCAACCTTTTAAATATTTTAAGAGATTTCATGACCTCTGTCCTCCGAATATTGCTTCATCTGGCAATAACAAGAACTATAAAGTGGCTCCTGCTGTTTGACTCAGTAATTTCACTTTGTGAAATATACCAAATGGGAATAACTCAAAGTGTGGAGCATATTTGCACAAGTTTGTTTGTACATTTTCTTTGTATAGCAGAGAAAGGTTTAACATATTTCAAATGCCCTAAAACTGAGAGCTACTAAACAAATAACGGACAACTACTCAAAACTTTCACTGAAGACAATTTATGCAAAAATAACCTTGATGCACAAAAATGTGTTTGGGCAATGCTACATGAAGAAAAGAGAACATAAAAATGGGCTATGGGCTAGGAGTAAAGCTCACTGGTAGCACATCTGCCTAGCATGTGAGAAGTCTGGGTTCAATCCTGGGCACTCCAAAATAAAAAACAAAACCTCAGTCAAATGGGTTAAACTGCAGAGGAGATTCTGAGTTTGTACTTAAATTGAGTCCATAAATGAATTTTCCAAGCCATGCGTCTTTCAGACTCTCATAACACAATGAACTTGCATCTGATCCAGAAGATGTACACTGTGAAGAAATAAGAGTGATTAAAAAGGCCACTGTAGACCTGTCGGACAGCAACATTTTAGTTCAGGGCCAGAGGATGAATTGTGGGAAAAAGTCCCTATGCATAAAGAAAAGAGAACAAAAAGGTGCAGAATTGGGAATAAACAAGGTGTGTTTAAAGAACTAAAAGGTCACTGTGACAGGAGGGTCACTGGTGGCTTATCACATGGGAGGGGTGGTAAGAAATGAGGCTGGAGAGAGAGAAAAGGAGTCATGATGCGAATGGGAAGCTCTGAGATGAAAGAGTTGACAAGACTGGTCTGATTTGGAGACTTTTTAATTTACCATGTGTGTGTGTGTGTGTGTGTGTGTGTGTGTGTGTGTGTGTGTGTGTGTGTGTGCACGCGCTTGTCTTGATGGTGGTGATTAAACCCAGAGCCTTGCCCTGAGTTTTTCCCCACCCCCCGAGTCAGATTTTTAAAATTTTACTGTGACTGTAGTGCAGAAACTGGCTTTTCAGAAGATCAGAGTGGAACTGGTCGACCAGCACAGAAACTAAGGCACTGGCAGAGGCAAGATGTTGCTGATTTGGACTTTGGAGATAACTAGTTCAGAGAAGACAAATTGTAAAATTTTTTGTTTGTTTTGGTTTCGGCTTTTGAGACAGAGTCTCCCTAAGTTGCTGAGACTGGCCTCAAATTTGCAATCCTCTTGCCTTAGCTTTCCCAGTCACTAGGATTACATGTGTGCACCAAGGTGCCCAGCTAAATGGTAAATTTTTAAAGGAAAATTACCAATTTAATAAAGCTGACACTAATGAAAAATTAAACCAAAAATAGAATTTATATATTCTGCAGATTTCTTATCCTACAATAACTAAGGTTTTGTCCCCTGTTTCTTTGGAAGGCACAATTAATAGGTTCTCTCAAGTCTGTTCCTAAAATGTTCCTCATGGTCTTTCCTTAATTCCTCCTTAACTTGGGGTATGAGACTGAAGCAGAGTCGTAGCACTACTACTCTCTAGGTGGATAAATAGTGAGCAGTCTAAAGCCCCAACTCTATATAGAGGGCAATTATAGCTCTTGGTTCACATTAACCAGGCAATAAAATTTACAGATACAGATGTTTTTTCTGCTTTCCCTCATGTTAGAATAACACTACTTTTCCATAAAAATCATACTGGAAGCTTGTTGGAAATTATTTTAACTATTACATACTCTAGAACAAGTCTAAGAAAAAATGGGTTTCCCTCTATGACCCCCAAGAATATATTGAACATTTTCAGAAACTCTTTCAGCACTGGTTATTACAAAGACAAGTTTAACATTTTTTTTTAAAGGTGATGCCGAGTTGGTAGAAAAGATGATATAGTGTTCAAAATTCTTCTTTCGTGAGCTTTGACAGCTTAAGAAAGCCCTGTCACTTAGTAGTTGAGAGGGAAGGCTCTGGAGTCAGACTGCCTGGGTTCAACGTGTCTTCTTCATTTACTATGTAACTTAGAGCACGTTACTTAACTACAATAAGCCAGAATTTCATCATAAAATAGGAGATTGATAAGCCCTAAAGAATCTGAAATTGGTGAAATATGATGAGAAATATTTGTAGGAGAGGGCCTCTAATCTTGATCTCTTCACAGCCTTAAATTTCTCCTGGTCTGGGGTTGTGGCTCAGTAGTAGAGGGCTTGCCTAGCACTTGGGAGACACTGGGTTCAATCCTCAGCACCACATAAAAATAAATAAACAAAGAAATCTTACTCCTTCATATCCCTACCAAAAGCACACACAAGGGATAATTGTGTACAAATGTGTGCGTACACACACACACACACACACACACACACACACACACCCTTTCATGTAAGAGATTCATTCTCTGGACAAAATGGTATTTAACCACTTTAAGCATATATGGCACTCACTTTAAAAAAAAAAAAAAACCTTTGCAACTAAGCACAATTTTAAATTCCTGAAAACAAAGGGTAACTGCATCCCAGACCCTGTATCCAAACTCCCTCATCTCACCAGCTCAGAAACTCTGTCTTCCTTTTTCCCATGGGTGAGGGTATTCCACTCCTTTTTTATCAGGATATCATGGGCCCCCATAGCCAGCTCAATTTATATTTCGCTGCTTAGTTGTGGGAACCTTGGACTTTACCAGGGGTTCCCCAATTTGCTTGAGTATAAGAGATGTAAGACCCAGTAAGGGAAGGTTCACACTCTCTCAATACTGAGATGGGTGCGCTGGGCTTGAGACAAGTGATTAATAAGGTTCATAAAACATTCTCTGAGAAAGTTTCCCAAGCGCTGGCCCCTACAACCAGCCACAGGGCAGTATTTACGGAGTGGACACCAGGGGGTAGCAAAATCTCACTCTCTTGGCTGCCGGGCACTAATTACAAGGAAGCTGGAGAGTTTACGTGACTGGAGGTCACCTAATGTGGTTGGAAAGAGTTCTGCTTCCATGGTTCTCCTCTGCTGGGAAGATGGTCACTGGGGTTTGCTGCCCTAGATTGTTTTTAGACACTATGGAGCAGAGGTCTCTTCTCACCATCAAGGAGAATGAACCGTTTTTTCTCTTCCTTTTCCAGAACCAGCCGGTAAAGAAAGAGTGGAGTTTAGCGTCCTGAGGAGGTGAGAGAAGAGCCTGTCACCTTGGTAACGACCTTGCTTTCCCTCAGTCTCCCAAACTCATAGGAACTAAATGTGCCCCCCACCACCACCAACCCCACACACAACTGCAGTGGGCATTCCTTCACATCCCTCTCTGGGGACGATTAATTACCTTTTCTATCTCCTCTCCAGTGCCTACCCTTTGGAAAAGTCCACTATTCTGCCTCCGTTCCCCTGTGCCACACAGAGGCAGGGCACCTCCCTGCTGTGCCTATGTCTCCGCCAGTACTCCCCACCCGGCAACTATTTCCCATCCAGATGCGGTGAAGGATGCTTGCGGTTTTATAGTAGAGTAGAGGTAGAGTATAGTAGAGTGGATGAGGCTACAACTTTCTTAACCAGCCTAGCCCCCTTTGTCTACTGCGTCAGATACTGGTCTCCATTACCAAGAGCCCTAGCTGCCCTGGGTCACTACCAACACCGCACAAGAAGGACGGGTCTGGCATCCAGTACCGAATCGTGGGTTAGGTCTAACCGGAGGGTTGGTGCCTTCCCTCCTCTAGTCGAAGAGGGATAAGCAATGCGATCAGGAAAGGTCCAACTAAGAGAGAATGCTGAAAATGTCCACCCTTTTGCACGACTCTACAGAAAGATTCTGATCCCGGGACCCTGCCCACTCAGCCACGATATCCACCCCCCATCCCAAGCCTTCACCGCTCCATAATTCCCCCCACGCCCCCGCCTTCCCCAAGCAGCACAGAAGAGCCTATTGTAGCCTGGAGGTTCGAGGACAGAGGAGATGGGAGGGGAAGGAGAAGGGCGGGCAAGCCCCCGGGAACTTGGGGGAATCCCCTGATTTCCAGGCCCTAGGTTCTACCCAAAGAGGACAAGAGCTCGAGGATCTCTTCTGAGCCCCAGGGCCTTCCAAAGCTGACAACCGAGGGGAGAAGAGAGTCCTAGGCGAGTTAGAGGCGGAGGTTTCTGGCCGCGGACGACCCAGTCCTAGGCAGGGGACCTACGGGAATTCCCGCATGCCCCGGAGTTTGGAGTGTCCCAAGCAAGGGCTAAAATGATCCCTCAGTGAGCAAGGCGACGGTGGGAATTTATAGGGGCGTCCTCGGCTGGGCAGGCCTTCGAGGGTCAGGGTCCCGGCTACCCACTGGAGGGCGCGGCGGAGAAGACGGAGGGTTTCGGTGAGCCCGGCGGATTGGCTGGAGACGTCGGGGGAGCAGCAGCCCAGAAGCTTGGCTAGGGAGTCTCGGCAAGGGGTCCCGCGCGGAGGCGGGGGCGGGCGCTGAAGGGCGGGGCGGGGCGGGGCGGCCGTCTCGGCCCTCCCTGGCTGGGCCCCGCGGCCTGGGAGCCGGAGCGGGCCGAGCCGCCACAGCGGCCGGAGCTGTCCCCCAGCCAGACCCGGCGAGACGCGAGAGGCGGGAGGGAGGCGGTGGCGCGCCCAGCCCCGCCCGCCCGACCCACCTAGCGTCGGACGCGGCCCGGCGCCGAGCCATGGTGAGTCCCGTGCCGCAGCCCCTGTGTCCCCTCGGCCTTCCCGCAATCCGCTCTTGGCCCCCGGGCCCCAGCCCTGAGCCTCCTGTGTCTGCCTTGCGCTGTTCAGCGCTCCTGGGACTTTTCTTCCTCCCATCCCCCTGCCTGCCCACTGTCTAGCTCTGTCCCCACTGGTGTTGCCCTTACCCTTTCTTCCACTCTCCTCCGCCCCCTCCCCCAACGTCCCCCTGGTCTCTCCCCTAATCCACACACCTCCCCCCCTCCTCTGTCCAGACCTGTGCCTGCCTTTACAGGATCTTCCCTCCCCCTCCCGATCCCAGTTTCTAACCCGCGGGAGACCCCTGCGGGTTGGTCCTGCAGCAGCTTCGCAAGGGGCACTGCCTCGGGTCATGAGAACTGACCTGCCTGGAACCACCATTTTCCATCCCAGTCCCCAACCCGGTGAGGCGGGCCCACCCATCCGGCCCTGGGGGACCAGCCGCAGCTGTGGCTGGGCCAGGGCCAGGGCACCGCCAAAGAGGGAAATTCCCGCGGAGAAAAAGGGGCTGCTTTAGGGTAGTGGACGGGGCGCGCGGGGAAGAGGGGGGTCACAGTACCAGGGGGCGTGACGCTGACAGAGCCGATCAAAGATCGAGGGGGAAAGTGCCCCAGAGCTCACGCTTGCAGGGAAGAGAAGCGCTCAGAGCACTCTTTGCAGAGCGGCGGGAGAAGGGGCGGGAGTTCCCCGCCGGAGGCAGAGGACCTTGGAGCAGTACTTCAGAGCACTGGAAGCCCACATCAACAGGAGTGAACACTGTCCTGGGAACTTTCGGTCCAGAAGTATTCCTAAAGAACCATTGCAAGAATGGGCACTGCCAGGGAGAGCGCTCACTGCAAGGGGGAGGGGGCAGCCAAGGGGGCTCTCACTGCGGTGTGAAGGAGGGAGAGAGGCCCTGCCAGGGGGCGCTCACTGCAGGGAGTGGAGGAGGGGTAGGAGCACTAACGGGGCCACTCCTCTACTGAGGGAAGGGCACCCCCTGGTAAGGAGATTGGAGCTAGAAGAAAGAGGAACTGGGCCAGGGAGAGCTGACTCAGTCTCTCTGGTCTCTTCTGTCCCGGCCGGCAGGAGTCCGGGTCTCTGGGCTCCCGCCCGCCACCTCCCGCCCCAGACCCCTCCTTCCCTCCTGCCGCTGCCGTTTCCTGTGGCTGAGACTCTCGCTCAGCCATGAGCTCACCGCCCCTAATGGGTTGCAGCTGCCTCGCTACTCCAGCTCTATCTCCCCCTCCCGGCCTTGGAGTCGACAGCCCACTCTGCCTCACCCCTGCCCATCACCACCTTATCCCCACCCACGCGCACAGCGCCCGCGGAGTCGGGGGAACACTTGAGGGTCTGTCTGCTCGCCCACACATCTCGGGGCCGGATCTGTGAGCTGACGCAAGGAATGTCAGTCTCTGGAGTAGTTGCCTAGCTTCTCAGACGGTTGGGACTAGCAAGCTACTCTGACCAGAGGGACTCAGTAAAACAGCAGTTTTGTCTTGGGGCAAAAGCAGGGCTTGGGGGCTGAGAGCGGGCAGAGAGCTAGGTAAATACTGCCTGGAGCATCCCTTTCCCCATTTACAGCAGAAGAATCTGATAAAAGGAACTTCAAAGGCCATCTTGAAAGAGAAATAAGCTTGCAAAGGAATAGCCCAAGGGGCTGTTGTTTAGGGTGTGGGATGGAGAAAGATGTCCCGTCCCTTGATTCACTTAGGGAGGAGAGTCTGGATGAAGCAGGGCTGAGTGTTTTGAGATGGTGGCTACAGGTCCAGGTTGGCAGAGGTTCCCCCTAGAATCAGAAAATATTTCAACTGGAATGCATACCATCAAGGCCTCCTCCCTTCCCCACATGTTCCTTTTGTGCCTTTTTCCCTCTTTCAAGTGCCCACCCCATTCTTTTGTAACCCAGTCCCACATGCTCTCGGAAGGGATGATTGCTTTAGAGTCACTCTGGAAGAGAGGTGTATTATAAGGTAGCTCTACAACCTCTTTCTTCCCACCCTTGACCTTCTCTAGGATGGAACTGTTTGTAGGTGGTGGTGCCTTCACTAAAGATGGAGGTCTAAGGATGTTGGGCTCTGAGAGAAATGATTTTCAGGATGGTTGTATGGCAGCACCCTGCCCCATCCTGTGGTGTTCTTGACCATTAGCTTAGTCCCCTGACAGCCCAGTAGCCTCTCTGTCTCCTGAAGAGAGCCTATGCAATCACCCCCAATTTATAAGCACCAGGACAACTCTTGTCAGCATTCACAATAAATTCTTCCTGGACCTCCAAAACCGAGGTCTCAGAGCTTAAGTATAGAGCCCTGCTAAACCTGTGTGCTCTAACTGGCTCAGCATTTCCTGAGCATCACTTGGGCACACATTGTATGTTGGGACCCAGCTGCCCACAGTCCAGTGCAGACCCCAAAGAGTCAGCCTTGGGTGATCACTAGAAGTCTATAGCCTGGTCTTGTCTCTCCCAGGAGCCTGAGCCAGTGGAGGATTGTGTGCAGAGCACGCTTGCTGCCTTGTATCCACCTTTTGAAGCCACAGCCCCCACCTTGTTGGGCCAGGTGTTCCAGGTGGTAGAGAGAACTTATCGGGAGGATGCACTGAGATACACACTCGACTTCCTGGTACCAGCCAAACACCTACTTGCCAAGGTCCAGCAGGAAGCCTGTGTAAGTAGCTGTGCATTCCTTTTCTGACTCCCTGAAGATCCACTGCCTCACCCAAGGCTTACCAGACTCATTTCAACCCCACCCAGGCACACAGCCTCCCCTAATACTGATCCCCACAGAGACGCTCAACTTCATTTGCTGACTTTCCACAGACTTTAACCCTTAAAGGTAGTGACCACTTAGATACTAACACGTGTACATGTGCATTCATTTTCCCCAAATATCAATCCCTAAGAAATTTTGACTCCCAAAGAAACTGGCCCTCTAGACTCAATTCCGGACACATCCCCCTCCTATGAGTTTCTCAAGATACTAAACTCCTCCAGATATGACTCAGCAATACTTCACTTCTACAGATGTAGAGACCCAAGAGTCTTTGATTCCTCTAAGGCAATGGCATCTGCTGACCATATCTTTTAATGATTCAGTTCTTACTCTCCCACACATGGAACTAACATCCTAGAGAAGCTTCTTACCATCAGAAGATATCCCTTCCTTAACCATGTGAACACTCCAAAATCTCCCTTCCTGTTCCCCAGGGATTATGGCCCACCATGATAAGGCCATTTCTGCCCAGTGTGAACACACTCTCGTTGCCTCCTCCTGCTGGTTTCTTCAGCAGAGATCTGAGTACAGCCTTCCAACCTCTCTCCCCAGGCCCAGTATAGCGGATTCCTCTTCTTCCACGAGGGCTGGCCCCTCTGCCTGCATGAGCAGGTGGTGGTACAGCTAGCAGCTCTGCCTTGGCAGCTGCTGCGCCCAGGAGACTTCTACCTGCAAGTGGTACCCTCTACAGCCCAAGCACCCCGTCTGGCACTCAAGTGTCTGGCCCCAGGGGGTGGGCGGGTGCAGGAGCTGCCTGTGCCCAATGAGGCCTGTACCTACCTGTTCACACCTGAGTGGCTGCAAGGCATCAACAAGGACCGACCAACAGGTCGCCTCAGCACCTGTCTACTGTCTGCACCCTCTGGGATTCAGCGACTGCCCTGGGCAGAGCTCATCTGCCCACGATTTGTACACAAAGGGGGCCTCATGGTTGGACATCGGCCAAGCACACTACCCCCAGAACTGCCACCTGGACCCCCAGGGCTTCCTAGCCCTCCACTCCCTGAGGAGGTGCTGGGCACCCGAAGTCCTGGGGATGGGCATAATGCACCTGCCGAAGGACCAGAGGGTGAGTATGTGGAGCTATTGGAAGTGACGTTGCCTGCAAGAGGGAGCCCCACAGATGCTGAGGGCCTTTCTAGCCTCTCCAGAACCCGGACAGTACCCACCCGCAAGAGTGCTGGAGGGAAGGGCAGGCACCGGAGACACCGCGCATGGATGCACCAGAAAGGCCTGGGGACTCGGGACCAGGATGGAGCACGCCCACCTGGTGAGGGGAGCAGCACCAGAGCTTCTCCTGGGTCCCCCCCAGGAGCTGAAGCTCTCCCAGAGGCAGCAGTCCTGGAAGTGTCTGAGCCTCCAACAGAGGCCCTGGGGGAAGCCTCTGACTCGTGCCCGCTGCGGCCAGAGGAATCTGGAGGAGGAGCAGGTCAGGGGACTGAAGGACCGGTTGGTACACCTCGGAGAACAGGCAAAGGAAACAGGAGAAAGAAACGAGCTGCAGGCAGAGTGGCTCTTAATCGAGGAGGAGATACTGCCCCACTCAGCCCTGGGGACAAGGAAGAGACCAACCACCAGGAAGCCCTTATCAATCTGCTTTCACCAAATGAACGAGAGCTTCCAGAATCCAGCCTAGTTAAGGAGGAAAATGAAGGCTCTGAAAAGCCAGAATGTGAGCCAAAAGAGGAGCTCACACCAGCAGATGAAAAAGAGCCTCCACCTTCAGAAATCTGTGGGCCTATAGAAGGAGGACCCAGAGAGAAAGCGCAAGAGGGGTCAAACCTGGTGTGTATGGCAGGTAAGATGACTGAGGGCCAAGATAGGGGGTGGGCTGGAGGAGGAGCAGGGTTAGGCTGGGGCCAGAACAGCCATACCCAGCCTCACTTTAGGCCACAGCTCTGCCTGTGTCTGCACAGGATCCACAGGCCCAGAGGGGCTCCTGTCTGACCCTCTAACACAACCCCTGGAGACAGTGCAGGAAGTAAAAGGGGATAGCAACCCAGAAGAGGCCCCACCAGTCTCCATCTCTGATGACCCTGATGTAGCTTGGGACTTGATGGCATCTGGATTCCTCATCCTGACTGGTCAGTGGACATCATTGGGTAAAGGAAAAGGAACTTGAGAAAAGAGAAGCAGTTGAAGTGGGCTTGCGGGGGAGGCAGGGTGGAAGGGAAGCCAAGGACTGCTCCTAGCCAGGACAGCCTGACCATTTTTGTGTCTTCAGGAGGGGTGGACCAGAGTGGGCGAGCTCTCCTGACCATTACCCCACCGTGCCTTCCTGAGGAGCCCCCACCCTCCAGAGACACGCTGAGCACTGCTCTTCATTACCTCCACTCACTGCTCAGGTAACTGCGGTGAGCATGGGGACCCTGTACAGTCACCTCCTGACCTCCTTCTCAGGACACTGACCTGACTTCTAGCACACCTGCTTCTTCAACTCTCAGCTTTTCAAGTCTTTGACCTCTGACCTTACTGACTCCTGACTTCCAAGACAATATCTTCATTGATCCTCAGAATCAATACTTTGATCTACCTAGGTTACCAAGACCTCAGTTTACTCATTCAACAAATATTTATTGAGCACCAAATACCTCTTAGGCACATGCTACAGGCTGGTATTGAATTCATACCTTTCCAGAACATAGAATGCTTATTTCCAGACCTTAATCCCTTGGCCCAGTGAACTCCTGATTGCTGGTCATCACCTCCTGGACACACATCCCAGACTTTAGCCCTTGGCTCATTGTGTTTCCCAAATGTACCAGGAAATGCCTGTCAACCACAAGGCCAGGAACTGACTTCTCCTGAAGACTGCTAATACTAAATCAGACCCTATGCCTCTGCCCTGCCCTATCTGCTATCTCCCCAACATGGGCACACATACACTGCAGCCTCCTTGGCTCTTCTGCCTCCATAGGCCTGATCTTCAGTCATTGGGGTTATCGGTCCTGCTTGACCTTCGCAAGGCACCCCTGCTGCCTCCAGCACTCATTCCTGCCCTGAGTCAACTTCAGGTAACCAACCCCTCTAGACAAGTACTTCCTCTAGATCCTCCCTGTTCCCTAGTGATCATTCCAAGCCACCCAGTTGCCCATAGTTTATAGTTATTATTCTTGTTCTCAGGACTCAGGAGAGCCTCCCCTCATTCAGCGGCTACTGATTATCACCCAGAATGACCCTCCAGCTGAATTCTGTGGATTTCAGGTTTGATCCCCTCACTCCCACCTAGTACCCATCAGAGAGGAGACAGGCTATCAGGAGCCCTAGGCTGATCTCTGAATCCCTGGGTGCCTGGTCAGAAACCCCTGCCTATACATGTCTACAGGGTGCTGAGTTGCTGTCTGAGAATGATCTGAAAAGAGTGGCCAAAGCAGAGGAGCTACAGTGGGACTTAGGAGGTCACAGAGACCCCTCTCCCAGCCACTGGGTAGAGGTACATCAGGTAAGCTTCCAATCCACCACCTAGGACTGTGGAACCCAAGAATGACCCAGCTGAGGACATTCTAGGAGAGAAGGCAGATCCAGGACGCAACCCTGGGGGTGGGAAAAAGTGGTTTACATTCCCTTCAATTCAGCAAGTATTTATGGTTCATAAACCATGGGCTAAATTAAGAGCAATGGGCTACTGGGAAGAGAATGTTAAATTTTTTTCCTTTGGTACCCGAGATTGAACCCAGGGGTGCTTAACCACTGAGCCACATCCCTAGCCCTTTTTATATTTTGTTTAGAGACAGGGTCTTATTAAGTTGCTCAGGGCCTCACTAAGTTGCTGAGGCTAGCTTTGAACTTGCGATACTCCTGCCTCAGCCTCCCAATCTGCTGGAATTATAGGTGTATGCCACTGCACATGGCTTAATTTTTTTTTAATGATGTAATGTATTTTTTAGACCTTTATTTTATTTATTTATTTATTTATTTATTTATTTATTTATTTATTTATTTTTAATGTGGTGCTGAGGATCGAACCCAGTGCCTCACACAAGCTAGGCAAACTCTCTACCACTGAGCTACAACTGCAGCCCCCCTGGCTTAAATTCTTAATATCACATTAAATAACATGACTTTTGGTGGGAGATTAAGTCATAAAATAACTAGAGAAGAATGCTAGATAGGGCTGGGGATATAGCTCAGTTGGTAGAGTGCTTACTTCACAAGCACAAGGCCTTGAGTTCAATCCCCAGCACCACAAAAAAAAAAAAAAAAAAAAAAAAAAAAAAAAAAATTGCTAGATTAGTGTTACTCAGTTTCTGGAAAGCACTGAGTCAAAAGGTTTGTTTTTGTTCCTTGACAGCTTACCTTATTTCACTTCCAGAGATGGTGTCTTTTCTCTACCTGCTCCCTGCACCAATATTCAGGCCCTCAGGATTCTCACCCCAATGTACAGCAATTGTAATATGATCTCTAAAGGTCCTTCCAGCGATTATCTTCCAGGATTCTGTGAATCTAGGTGCTGGGAGTGTTCAAGAAGAGAGGATTAAACATTATCTGAATGTGAATGGGAGGTGAAACATGGTCTATAAGGGGGAAGTAGACCCAGGTGCAGTGGCACATGCCTATAATCCCAGAAGCTCAGGAGGCTGAGGCAGGAGGATTACAAGTTCAAGGCCAGCCTTGGCAACTTAGCAAGACACTGTCTCAAAAAATAAAAAGGGCTGGGGGTGTTGCTCAGTGGTAGAGCATCCTGGGGTTCAATCCCCATTACCCACCCTACACACACACACACACACACACACACACACACACACACACCCTAGACTGTTCTTACTCAACCTGGGAAATGAATCTAAAGAGGGAGAAAGGAGGGTTATGCACAGTGAAGACCCAGTGCAGAGGAAAAGGAAACTCCGGTTTACTAAGCTATAAAGTGCCAGGCCCTTGGCAGGTGCTGGGCTGGTATTAGCCCTTTAAAACTCATAAAATTCTTCTTATCCCAATTTTACAGCTGAGGAAAATAAGATTCAGGGTTTCTGGACCTGCCCAATGTTATCCAATTTGTAAACAGCACAGACAAAAACAGAGTCCAACATTACCTCCATTAAAGTCTCTGGGGCTGTCTCAGTCCACCCTAGGGCTTAAGTACCTCATCTCAACTCTCTCCCTGCTTGTGGGTTTCAGGAAGTGGCGAGGCTGTGCAGCCTGTGTCGGGGTGTGTTGAGCTCTGTAAGGCAGGCCATTGAGGAACTGGAAGGAGCAGTGGAACCAAAGGGAGAGGTATGAAAGAGAAGGACAATTGAGGGTGGGAAAGGGATGGGACTGAAGTAGGCACTCTAGTGGGACTCCAGCTGCCAGTCGCTCCCTTTCCCCAGGAGACAGTGGGAATGCCTGAGCCCCTGCAAAAAGTGCTGGCAGATCCCCGGCTGACTGCACTGCAGAGGGACGGAGGAGCCATCCTGATGAGGCTACGTTCCACCCACAGCAGCAAGTATGAGATGGGTGTGCAGACACAGGTGGAGGTGGGAGGGAGAAACCCAGCAGAGATCTGCCAGCAAACCTTAGCTACGAGATAGTTCCTATTGCACATGTATCTGGGCAAGATGTCAGGTTTTTACACTTCTTATCTCATAACCTTCACAACATCACTGCGTGCTAGTTACAATTACAAACAAGGACTTGGAGGATCAGACATGTTAAATATCTTGGCCAGGCTAATTCAGTGAATGGCGGCAGTCTGAGTCTGGCCCATACGCTGATCCACAGTGCTATTTCACCTCTCATGTTTGTGTCCCTGGAGATGCAAAGATAGTATCGAGGGATTTGACAAAGGCAGAGGTTTATTCTGCCACAACCTTCCCTAGGTTGGAGGGCTCAGGCCCAGCTACTCTATATCAGGAGGTGGATGAGGCCATTCATCAGCTTGTGCGCCTCTCCAATCTGCACGTGCAGCAGCAGGAGCAGCGGCAACGCCTGCAGCAACTCCAGCAGGTGAGCTAGAACCCTAGACTGTTCTTACTCAACCTGACTGCCTGGCCTCTGATACCCACTTCTCTGTGGATGGTTACCTTTCATGGTGTTCTTTTTGCCTGGGTGTACTAAATGCCCTGCTCTTTCACCTCACCTGCCCTGGAGGTTGGTCATAGTAAGTATGAGGTTCAATAACAGGATGGAAGCATCTCAGCACCAACAAAGAGAAGCCAGGTCTCCTCTCTGTTTGATCAGGGTCCTTAGAGATTGTTAGAGATACTCAAAGCCCTAGGGAATTCTGGAAAAAACTGATTGACTCTGGAGTGCCTGCCTCTTTGGCATAAAAATAATCTCTTGATACCAGCTCTTTAGTTACACAGCCACAAATGCTGCCTTCACTCTTATGTAGTGTCATCCCAGATCTGAGGCTGGAAGTATCCTATCTCCTTCCATCTTGGAAGAAGAGAGCATTAGAGGCCCTGAGGAGGAAGCAAGTTCTCTTTGTGGGGAAGATTCAAGAATAAGACTGGCTTCTCTGAACCTTGACTCTTTTTTCCTGGGGTTAAGAGCCCCACAAGGATTTACTCTCCATCCTACCACTTGGGGTTGAGGGGGCTTTGATAACTGGTTGTTCCTCTTTAGTCCCAAGCATGATGAGGGCACGTTTCATGAACCTGCCTGTAAACATCAGGGGAAGCCTCATCTCAGGGTCAGTGCTAAGAAGGGGCCAGAGCTTTTTGTTTCCTGGGATTGCTGCATATTAATTTCTGCTATTCCAATATCCAAGAGATCATCTCTTACTGCTTGCTGTCTGCCTGAAGAGCTGTCTCCCCACCTCCACTCCTGAATTTTTAGTTTTTTTTTTTTAGTTTTAGACGGACACAACACCTTTATTTTATTTTATTTATTTTTATATGGTGCTGAGGATTGAACCCAGTGCCTTACACATGCTAGGCGAGCATTCTACCACAACACCAACCCTCCACTCCTGATTTTTAAAGCCTATTTATAAACAGGATTTAGAGGTTAAAATGCTCTGATTGAGTTCTAGCTCTGCTATGTATAAAGTGTTGAACAGGTCATGAAGTTTCTCTGAGATCCTAAGCCCGCCTCTGTCAAATGGAGATAGTGATAATTAACACACGAGGTGGTTAGGATAATCAAATGAATTTAGCAAAGGACTCTATAACAGTGGTTCTTGTTGGCATTGGCTATTGGGAACATTCTCAGACTTCTCAGCCTCAGGCTGCCCTACCCAGCTTCAGCCTTTCTTCAGAGGGAAAAAAAAAAAAAAAAAAAAATTGGCATTCTTTTTAGTCAAACATCTCAGAACTAGCATGTGAGTTCCTATAGCTCCATAATAAGCAACTAAATCTGGATATATGCATTCACACAAATGCATCCACCTTCTCCAGGCATGGTACCAGGACCCCTACCCATCAGTTGCGAAGCATAGCACCTATGACATTTCTCCTGACTGACCCTCAGTTACCCAAATAACTCTCATCCTGCCTTTGGTTCATCCAAGTTCTATTTCATTCTCGAGGCCTAGCCCTAGAACTCTAACCCGCTCCCTCAATGCTTTCTGCCAGCTCAGCCTCATCTGGCAATTTACTAAAGGCTCCTTACTCAGTTTTTCATCTGATCCTTGTGGAAACTACAATTACAGATGAGATGAAATGAGTTGCCCAAGGTTCTACAGATCAGGAAACTAGAGCTGTATCTGAATCTTTCCTTACCTTTCTCCTCCCTTATGGCCCCCTGCTGTCCTACCCCATCTGCCCCAGGTGTTGCAGTGGCTCTCAGGCCCAGGTGAGGAGCAGCTGACCAGCTTCACTGTGCCTGGGGACTCCTTAGCTGCTCTGCAGGAGATAGAATTGCAATTCCGAGCCTTCAGCACTGAGGTTCAGGTGAGAAGGGAGAAGAAATATGCAGGGAGGCAGAAGGTTGATTAACTGGGAGTAAGGACCAGGTCTGAGGGTGGCCTTCCTTCTCCAGGAGCGCCTAGCCCAGGCACGGGAGGCCCTTGCTCTGGAGGAGGACATGGCCTCTCAGAAGGTTCTGGATATCTTTGAGCAGCGGCTGGAGCAGGTTGAGAGCAGTCTCCATCGGGCCTTGCGGCTGCAGCGCTTCTTCCAACAGGTGCGCAGAGCCCCTTCCTTCTGTGCCCACCATTTCCTCTCTTTGGCCTGAGGAGGCTGATTAGACAGTTGTTAAGCACAGGGACTCAGGAGCTCATCCTTGGCTTTGACTCTTAGCTTGGCCACCTACTTTAATGATTTGAAACAAGGTACTAAACCTGAATGTGCCTCGGTAGGTAGGCATCTGCCTCCCAGGGCTGCATATATATAGAATATATAGACAATATATAGAAGCACTTAGTACCAAGCCTGTCACTTACAAACTGTATAAGTTTTAGCTGTTCTTTTATCTAGGCTCCTCTGTCTCCAAGTGACATGGTCAGGCAGTAATGCTAGGACAGAGAAAGGATGGGTGTCGGGGGGGCAGGGGTGACAGGCATTGGGAAACCATCAGCAAGAAGGAAAGGGCTGTTGGTGCATTTGAAAGTGGCATAGGTCCTAACCCCCATCCTTTTGGCTTTTTAGGCACATGAGTGGGTGGATGAGGGCTCTGCTCGGCTGGCAGGAGCTGGGCCAGGTCGGGAGGCCGTGCTGGCAGCCTTAGCCCTTCGACGGGCCCCAGAGCCCAGTGCTGGCACCTTCCAGGAGATGCGGGCCCTGGCCCTGGACCTGGGCAGCCCAGCAGCCCTGAGAGAATGGGGCCGCTGCCGGGCTCGCTGCCAAGAGCTGGAAAGGAGGATTCAGCAACAGCTGGGAGAGGAGGCCAGTCCTCAGGGCCAGCGGCGACGACGGGCAGACAGTGCCAGCAGTGCCGGGGTCCAGCGAGGCTCCCACAGTCCCTCACCCAGCCTCAGCTCCCTACTGCTCCCCAGCAGCCCCGGGCCCCGGGCAGCCCCATCCCATTGCTCCCTGGCCCCATGTGGAGAAGACTACGAGGAGGAAGGCCTGGAGGTGGCTCCAGAAGCAGATGGCAGGCCCCCAAGGGCCGTGTTAATCCGAGGCCTGGAGGTCACCAGTACTGAGGTGGTGGACAGGACATGCTCACCGCGGGAACATGTGCTGCTGGGCCGGGCTGGGGGACCAGATGGGCCGTGGGGAGTAGGCACCCCCCGGATGGAGCGTAAGCGAAGCATTAGGTGAGAATCCAGCCCAATTGGTGCCCAAAAGGCAAAACCAACTGCCCAACAGGGAAAAAAATGACATTGTTTGGGATAATAGCTCCCTTTCATGCCCAGGTGACAATTCCTCTGTCACTCCTTGTCCCTACAGTGCCCAGCAGCGTCTGGTGTCTGAACTGATTGCCTGTGAACAGGAATATGTGACTACCCTCAGTGAACCAGTACCACCCCCTGGACCTGAGCTGACCCCTGAACTTCGGGGCACCTGGGCGGCCACACTGAGTGCCCGGGAGAGACTTCGAAGCTTCCACAGGACACACTTTCTACGTGAGCTTCAGGGCTGTGCTGCCCACCCTCTGCGCATTGGGGCCTGCTTCCTTCGCCATGTAAGTGATTCTCTAAAATGTCTTTCAGATCCTCTCCCTTCCCATATTCTAGCCCCATTCACCTATTCCTCCTCCATATCCACTACCCACTGCCCGCTGCCTCCCCCAGTATCTAGGACTCTGGAGCCAAACCCCATTTTCTTGACCCCTCTGGCTCTGCTCAGCCTCTCTGTCCCTGTCCTCCAGTGCTACCTGGACTTCACTCGCTACACAGGGAGCCTCTCACCTCCTGGCATGATGAGGGCTCCCTGGTGACCTGTCCCTCCTTTGCACTGCAATGAGGATGAAGGGGAAGGAAAAGTTTGTCTGCAGGGGCCTCACCAAGGAGGGCTTAACTCTTCCTTACTTGTGCAGGGGGACCAGTTCAGCCTCTACGCTCAGTATGTGAAGCACCGACACAAACTGGAGAATGGTCTGGCTGCACTCAATCCCCCAGCCAAGGTAAACTCTTCTCCAGCCCTTTGAGAAGAGTGGCTGAGAAGACCTAAAAACCTCCCCACCTCAACATCCCTCAGGGATAGAAAGCTTTCTTAAACATGCCCAGGAACATCTTCTACCAGTTAACATTCCAGAGCTGCTGAGGGAGGGACAAGCACTGGACTAGGAGGCTGGTGAGGCTGGTGTTTATCCAGTCCCCCCACTTGGGGAACTTGGGTAAGACTCTCAATTCCTCAGGACCTCCATTTTAACATCTGGTAATCGAAGGCAATATTCACTCCATCTACTCAGAGAGCCTGAGGATCAAAACACTTCACATCAAAAAATGTGAAAGTGATTTCAAAAGCTAAACACCAGCGACTCAAAAGGGGTTATTCCCCAGGTTTCTTTTCCAACTCCCTTCAGGATGTGGAGTATGGTTGCATCTCCTTCAGGCCCCCTGCCTGCATTCTTTCTGGAGGAAAGGGTTTTGCCTTACCTTTAGGGGTATCTGGGCTTCATCTATACCCCAAAGTACCTTCCTCCAGAGTTTGGCCCCCACAGGCACCAGCCCCTCCCCTCATCCTGTCTGTCTCCTCACCCAGGGCTCCATGGAGGGTGGCTCTTACCTGCCCCGGGCCCTGCAGCAGCCCTTGGAGCAACTGGCTCGGTATGGGTGGCTCCTGGAGGAGCTTCTGAGGGAAGCTGGGTCTGAGCTGAGTTCTGAGCGCCAGGCCCTTGGAGCTGCTGTGCAGTTGCTCAAAGAACAAGAAATGCGTGGCAGAGACCTGCTGGCTGTGGAAGCAGTGCGAGGCTGTGAGGTAAGGCCCTGGCTCTAGTCCCTCTGCTCAAACTGCCTAGCCCTGCAGCCTCAGACAGCTCAGGCTGATGACAAGAAAACCAGAGTCAAGGCCAGAGGGCTCTAAGCTCCAATTTTTAATCAGCCAGGTGGACTTGTCACTGAAGTTAACTGGCCCTCGGTTTTCTCTTCTCTAAATAAAGAAGCTGTGTCCTGCCCAACATCCCATACCTACATCTGCCTTGTGTTCTCCTATCCCTTTCCTAATCTTATCTTTCCCTTTTGCTCTCAACACCCAACACATTCTTTATTCTCCTCTACCATGTCTTTTTCCTGCCCTGAGATTCTAGAACAGGCTAACATCTCCCTTGCTCTGAGATAAACCTATTTTAGTTTTTTGTTGGTTCTCTTCCTCAGTTCCCAACATGCAAAGGCTTTCCCAGGAAAGACTGTAAGCCCTACTGTGCAGTGCACCTTCCCATCATGAGAGCAGGACTGTGCTGCTAGACAAGCTGTACTGCACATGGTGACCAGTGAATGGATTCTAGGCTGAGGGCTTCCCTAATTTCCTGACTGGTCTGCTCTATAAATCTATTTTTACTCCCTGTAAAGTGCACACAAAGGGCTCCAGAGCAAACCACCTTTCCTTTTCCTCCCCCCAGATAGATCTGAAGGAGCAGGGACAACTCTTGCATCGAGATCCCTTCACCGTCATCTGTGGCCGGAAGAAGTGTCTTCGCCATGTCTTTCTTTTTGAGCACCTCCTTCTGTTCAGCAAGCTCAAGGGCTCTGAGGGGGGTTCTGAGACTTTTGTTTACAAGCAGGCTTTTAAGGTACATTGCCTGGAGCTGGAGTGCATGAAGGGGACAAGTTATGCCCTACTTGAGAACTCAATGTTCTAGAAGTTCAGCCCCAACCCAGGTTCTGAATAGGCTTTGACCTGTAATCAGTCATCATTAAGGTATAAGGGGATGACAGAAGTCCCTGCCATTGGTCTACCCCATGGGGTTTTCACTGTAGTCCTTGCAGATTTATGAAGCATTCCAAGTCAGCCTTGGAAGAGGATCTTTCCCATTAAGGACACATATGCCTTTTGAGTTAGACACTATGTATAACTTAATTTGACCAAGCTAAAGAACCCATGAAGAGGGAGGCCTTGCTTTAGGGAACCAGCCAGATAAATGTCCACAGCAACCTATGGTCCTGGATCAGGCAGTGTGGAATGATTCTAAAGGTTTCTTAACTCTGTCCCCTATATGAGTTTCAGCTCTTCAGGGGGTAGTACAAAGAAAAAAGGCCTAGATTTGGAATATCAGACATGGGTTCAAGTCCTTACTCTCTAGTAATCTAGATAAATTCTTGGGCAAGTTGCTGCATATCTCTAGGCCTCCTTTCCCTTTCTGTAAATTATGGTTGTTATGAAGACTACATGCAGAGCACATGAGCTGGTAAGGGTTAAGCAAATGTTTATTGAACATCTACCAGATGCCAGGCTAAGTGCGGTACTTGCCCATGTGATACTATCCAGCTAGAACTCATGCATCCTCACCCATTCCCCCTACTCTTCCTCAGACTGCTGACATGGGGCTGACAGAAAACATTGGGGACAGTGGACTCTGCTTTGAACTATGGTTTCGGCGGCGGCGTGCACGAGAGGCATACACTCTGCAGGCAACTTCACCAGAGATCAAACTTAAGTGGACAAGTTCTATTGCCCAGCTGCTATGGAGACAGGCAGCCCACAACAAGGGTACTGGGCAGAACTGTGGGAGAGTGTACCTGGAACCAGGGTTATGGCAGGGGGTTTTCTGGAGAATATGGAGATTGCTTGAGAAAATGGTGTAGAATGCAGAAAAAAGCATGACTTAAGATTCAAGATCTGGCTTGAAAGAGAATTGCTGGAATAGAAATTAACCTAAGATGTATCAAAAAGAAGGAGAAAGCTAACACATTTCAGGAAAATGAGAGTAAATGGGTAGGCAAAAGAGTTAGAAAAGATTTGAGATTAAGAACCGGTGCCACTTATTTGCCATGTGACCTGGACTAGTTTTTGTTAGTTTTTTTTTTTTCTTTTAGTTGTTTTTAGATATACATGATGGTAGAATGTATTTTGACATATTATGCATACATGGAGTATAACTTACTCTAATTAGGACCCCATTCTTGTATTGAACATCATGTGGAGTTACACAGGTCATATATTTATATATGAACATAGAAAAGTTATGTCCAATTCATTCTACCGTTTTTCCTATTCCCATCTTGGTTTTTGTTTTGATTTGATTCTCTGAACCTCATTCTGCTCTACTCATGAAAAATGAAATGGTAATTATCTCCCCCCACCTCCGGCTGTATTGGGGATTGAATCCAGAGCCTTGGACATGCTAGGCAAGCACTCTACTACTGAGCTATATCTCTAGGCAATAGGGAGGATTAAGTAAGGTGATATATATATGGAAGCATTTTGTAAAAACTGGAAAGATTTAAATTTGTGAGTTTTGCTCTTATTGCCCAAGAGAAAGGGAAGCTAAGGTTATAAAATTGGGCAACCAGGATGCCACATATAGGAGAGAAGAGACAAATTGGAGGAGGAAACCAACAACTGCCATCACCATTCCTGTCGTGATAGTCAACAGGAAGAGTAAAGAGATACCAGAGGAACAGAGGGAGTAATGAGAGTTGGGAAGGAGCAAAATAAAGGGTGAACCATAACGTGCCACAGCTGGAGCCAAGAAGTTTGCTAACAGGGTCTCTGTTCCCTAGAACTCCGAGTACAGCAGATGGTCTCCATGGGCATTGGAAATAAACCCTTCCTGGACATCAAAGCACTTGGGGAAAGGACATTGAGTGCCCTACTCACTGGAAGAGGTAAGGGCCAAGGTGCTGGGGGTGCCCCCAGAATCATACCTTGATCAACTCCAAGCACAATGGGGAGGCATGGTGGAAAGTAAGGAAGGATAATGAGCGGGCATCTCTTCCCAAAATCTGTGGGATTGACTGGGAGGCCCTGAGACAGTTGTTTTGGGAAGCCAGGAAGGCTTTCCCACACCAGCACCCCACCCCCACCCCAACTCCCCACTCTCTACAGCCGCCCGCACCCGGGCCTCCGTGGCCGTGTCATCCTTTGAGCATGCCGGCCCCTCCCTTCCCGGCCTCTCGCCGGGGGCCTGCTCCCTGCCTGCCCGCGTCGAGGAGGAGGCCTGGGATCTGGACGTCAAGCAAATTTCCCTGGGTGAGGCACCTCTCAAGGGGTGGCTCCCAACAGCTGGGTCATCATGGTGATGTTCACCGCTGCCTGCTGCTGAGCAATTTCTTTTTCTAGCCAAGTAGTCCAGTTGCCATGACAACTATGTACAGCTTCCCCACTGCTAAAAGAGCTTTCCATGTGGTTGCTAGGGTGATGCTTACAGCAGCCTGTTGCTAAGAAGCACTTCCTCTGTACCTCTCTTTCTCTAGCTCTCCTTGGGTTTCTATGGAAACTGCCTCAGCTTCCTGTTGTACCCTCCTGGTTCACCACGGCAATCCTTATAGTTTCCTGTCGCTTCTTCCCTGGTTGCTCTAATGATGCTGCTGACAATTTCCTGCCTCTTGGTAGGGGGGTTCTCTTGCAACTGGATTGCTATGGTGACACAGCTTCCTGTTGCTATGGAGCTTTTTCTTCCCTGACGGAGCAGCTTGGTTGCTTAAGGTAATCTGCAGGAGTTCCATACCCTGCTCTCACCCTAGCTTCCCCTCTAGCCCCAGAAACACTTGACTCTTCTGGAGATGTGTCCCCAGGACCAAGACACAGCCCCAGCCTGCAACCCCCCCACCCTGGGAGCAGCACTCCCACCCTGGCCAGTGGAGGGATCTTAGGGCTATCCCGGCAGGTAAGTACCTGCAGTAAAGCTGGGAATGGGTGATTTCTTTGGTCACTTTTGGGGTGGGCTTTTCTGATCATTCAATCCATTGGGGAAGTGGGAAAACCAAGGATCTTTTGTTCCCAACTAAGGATGCAGATTGCAACTAAGGTGCAGTCTGCCTTTCTCCTCTCCCCGAGGCCTGGCTAAGAGTTATCAATGCCAGAAGTGGGGGGAAAAAATCTTTAATAAGAAGCTGGCTTGAGAGAGAGAGACAGACAGAAAGGAAATGTCTCCAAATTCATTGCAGTTTCTCTGCCCTCAGAGTCATGCCCGAGCCTTGAGTGACCCCACCACACCTCTGTGACCTAGGTGAGTTCATATCCTTCCTGCCTTCTATCCTTCAAGTGCCCTCCTTCCTAGCCTAAGCTGCTTGATAGTCAGGTTCTTCCCTCTCCCAATCCATCCCCCTCTTTTCTCCTGGCTTCTAGAGAAGATGCAGAACATGGCTGCAGCCCCTCCACTCCACACATCTTGGGCTGGGATGTGAATGGGACAAAACGGAGGACTAGGAGAGCACCGAATTCCTTCCCTCTGCTTCCTGGACAGAGAGGGGGTTCAAGGACCAGAGCATCCCCCTGCTACTGCTATCTCTAGCTCTCTCCTGCTTGGTGCCTTATTCTACAGGAACCAGAATGGCCACATCTGCTTGCCTTCATAGCCTAGAGGAGGGGAAATTATCCCTCTTCTAGTCTTCCCATGCTGGGCCACTACACACCCTCTGGACACCACTCCACTGACAGCCTGTTTCTCCTCTTCTCATCCCCTAACTCTCCCAGAAAAGACTCATCTCTGCCAGGTCAACTGGAGTTCCTCATGACTCCATCCTGGGATGTCACAGGAAATGGAACTATGCAAACCATTACTAGAGAGTGGGGCAGGAACTGCAGACTTTTTATGTGTAATTACGGTTATTATAATACTATTGTTATATTAAATGTATTTACCCACACTTTGCCTCCCAGGAGCCACAACAGTACTCTGGTTTAAGGTGTTGCAATTAACTTGAGCTCTTCCGTAAACCAACCATTAACTAGAATACAGAAAATAAAATCAAGGCTGGAAGTACCCTCTATCCTTTACTGGCCCAAAACTATGCAAGAGTCTGGGAGAATGTGCTTCCTCCACATTGGCTCCCAGAAGATCATGAATTCTTTCAAGTTCCTTCTCTCAGACTGTACCCACATCTTGAGGCTGAGCTAGTCACAAACTGGGGTCTAGCACAGCCCAGCAGTTCTCCAAAGAGGTCCTCAAGACACAGAGCATGAGAACCTCAGGCTATTTGTTAAATGCTAACTCTTGGGCAGTACTTGGAGGTATTAAATCTGAACCTGGGCTAAAGCCCAATATTCTACATTTCTTGTCCAGCTCTCTGAATGATAACTAAATGCCTGAAGAAGTTATTAACTATTTCTTAAACAGAAGAATCCAAGAAAGAGAACAGGACATAGGCAGACAGGACACAGGGCCTTGTGCCTCAAGACACCTGTTTATTGGGGACACGACTCTGCAACAGGGATGACAGGAATCGTACCAAAAATAGCAACGTCTACAGGGCCCCTGATGGGGCTAGAAGGGTACAGTGCCCCCCCACCCTCACCCCTTATACAAAAATAAACTCTCACGCCTATGGACCAGCAAAAACTGGCAGAGCGTCTCCTCAACAGGGACACAACCCTCTCTGCCAGACCTGGGACCCCGTTCTTTGACCCTCACCTCTGCCACTTCTAAGGCACTGTGACTCCCCTGGGCTGGATGGGTATCGCCTGCCCACCCTCCTTTGCCCGCTGCCCCTCCACCTCTGGTCCGCCTGGGGCTGGGATTTGGGTCCCATACTGCCCCCTGCTGGCTGCTCTACCCAACTACCTCTAGTGCTCCCCCGCTCCGGCGGGGTAAGCTCACTAAGCTAAATCACCCCTAAGCGGGATCCCTACCTTTCTTGCCCCCCAGGCCCCGCTTCTCCAGATCTTGACAACCCAGGGCCCTCCTCCCCTTCCAGCGAAGGACTGGGAGGGGTCTCTCCTGATGGTGCTCGAACATAGGGAGGAGATGCATCAGCCTGGGGAGGCCGGCGACCCCGAGCCCGACGGCTGTGGTGCACTTGCAGATGCAAGGCCATAAGCTCAGGGGCTCCAGTGGCAAAGGGGCAGAAGAGGCAGCGGTGGAGGGCACCCCCAGGCCCGGCCTCGCCTCCCGGCCCCGCCCGTAGGGACAGGTCCAGAGGTTCAGCCTCACCACCTCGCCCATTACGCAGGGTCCTCCCAGGGCTGGCCGGCTTCCGACGCGACCCCGGCCCTGCGCCACTTGAAGGAGGCCGGGGACTTGCAGCGCCCTCCACCCAGGTCACAGACTGCTGAGCCGGCTTGGCTCCTGAGGATGGGGCTGAACCCCGCTGGGTAGGGGGCGGTGGCTCCGGGGGTGGCCCAGGGCCTGCACCACTCCTCTGCTCCCGGTGGTGACGCTGCAGGTGATACTTGAGTGAGCCAGACTGGGTGCCTGCATAGTCACAATGCGGACACTTGTAGGGGCGCTCACCTGGGGAGAAGAGGTGGGATAAGGTCATGAAGTCAAAATCACTGCACACCCCCATTTTTGCATTCTGCTCAATTTACTGACTTCATCCTCAGTACTGGGCACAAACCCTGCCTCTCTCACTGGCTCTGATTTAATAAAGAACATTTTCCAACTGATTTCATCTCATCAGTGTGAAGGCTACAGCAGGTCATCTCCAGGATTTCTGGAAGCTCTCATCTTTTTTCTCCCCTCCAGCCTGTCCTCACTCAAAAAGCTGCCTTCCTTACCTGTGTGCACTCGCAGATGCACTTTAAGGTGATGAGCTGAGCGGAAAGATTTTCCACAGAAGGGACAATCCTTGCCAGTGGCCCCTCGGCCCCCCTCAGGCCGGGTCCCTCCAGCCAACAGCCCATTTTCTTCTGCAATGAACACAAAGAGGAAGTTACAAGGGTCCCTTTGCACCTCCACACCCACCCACAGGCCTGCTTCCCCTTGGGTTCCACAAGGTAATAGCAAGTTTGGGAGAATACAAGGGGTTAGAGTTAAGAATTAGTGCCCTTGGAAGTGGCAACACTCCCAGGAGAAAAACAAAGAAAATAAAACAACCAGAAGAAAAGACTATTTTTTATAAAGAAGCTACAAAAGTGGTGACAGAGTTGGAGAGGAACAGAGAAGCAGAAAACCCAAAGAGGAGTCCCTACATACCCTGTGTGGCTGTTGATCTTGCCTGGGCCCCCACGGAAGGCGCCGAGTGCCCTGGCCCCTCGCCTGGGCGTGGGTGCAGGGAGGCCAAAGGACCCAGTGACCTGCCTCGAGCCCAGTTCTCCTCCTCAGCCTCCACCACCTCCTCTTCCTCCTCAGGCTCCTCCACACGGTGCCTTCGAGCCCTGGCTGGGACAGCTGATGGCAGTGGGCGGAAGCCTCCAAAGCTGCGGCCAGCCCCAGGCTCAGCCCCTTCTCCATTGGGCCGGGCTTCACCAGCACGGAGGCTCAAGTAACCCAAGAGGCTTGGGGGCTCGCGTCGCTCAGCTGGAGTGGGTGCTGGGGCCAAGAGGAGCGCAGGGCCCAGCGGCTCATAGGCCAGCAGCCCCAAATCAGGAGGCTGGGGTGCCCGGGCAGGCCCTGAGCCAGGGCCTGGGGCACGGAGAGGACCCAGCTTGCTGGCATGCACTTTCATGTGGTTCTTTAGGAACCAGGGCTCCTTAAAGCAGCGGCCACACACGGGACACGCATGATCGAAGGAGGCCTTGTGCTTGCGCATGTGGCCCTTGAGAAACCAGGACTGTGTAAAACTCTGGCCACACACTTGGCAGCGGAACTCTGGAGGCGCCGGGGGCTCCTCGGGAGCTGCAGGAGCAGAGGCAGGGGTTGCCTCACGTTCAGGCTCAGGCTCCGGCTCAGGAACAGATCTAGGTTCAGGCTGGGGTGGAGGCTGAGGCTGGGGCACAGCGGAGGTGGCCGCCAGGGGGCGCTCGGGGGCCCCATGGACCGTCAGGCTATGATGTAGCAGCTCCTCCTCCTGGCTGGAGCCAAAACTGCACAGACTGCACTTCCATGGCCTGTGCAGGATGTGCAGGTGGCGTTCACGCTCCGCAGAGGTGCGAAACTTGCCTTTGCAGAAAGGGCATCGGAAGGCAGAAGAAGAAGGAACCTGAGGCCGTGCCAGGCCCTCAGTAGCAGGATTGGTCTGCATGCCCCCTGAGCTTCGGGCTCTTCCCAGGCGAGCCTCCCGCAGTAATGCGCGCTCCTCCAACTCCAGCAACAGGCGCGCGGCTGGGCTTCGTGGGCGCTCAGGCTGGTGCGTTCGCAGGTGCGAGCGCAGCAGAGCCCGCTGCGCTGCGCGGTGGCCACAATGTGGGCACTGGAAGGCCTGAGCGCCTGGGTGCGCTCGCAGATGCAATGCCAGGATGGAGTTGAAGCGGAATCGCTTCCCGCACACAGGGCAGGGAAAACGCCGTTCGCCTGCACGACTCTCTGACCAGCCCACAGCTCCCATCCCGGGCGACCCCGTGCTCACGCCTGGCCCGTTGGAATAGCGCTGCAGATCCAGCTCGCCGTCAAAGGCTGGTGGCGACGGGGCTAAATGGCCACCAGGGACGCGGGGACGTGAGCCCTGTGAAAAAAAGAGGCACATAGAGCAAAGGGTGGTGACAGGCGATCTGTGATCTGTGGAGAAAACAAAGGCAACAAGGTCCAGAAGAAAACCAGGTTGGGTTTGGGCTTGACCCAGAGCGCTATTCGCCAAGCAGGTTGGGGAATGGATGAGAATTGGATGCTGGGGCCAAGGAGATAACTTATAATAGGTTAAAAGAGAAAGGTAAGTGGGGTAGAAAGCACCGTTTCAGATATTTGAAGGTTCAGGCCATGTCTCCACTCACCTCCATGGAACCCCTTCACATTCTTTGGTTCTGGGGAGTGCAGGGAAGAGGAGGAAAGGCTGCTAATGAAGGCAACAGGTGCTGAGGAGCTAAAGGGAGAGAGATTTGGAGGAAAGATGAGCCCTGATTTTCAGCAGTGGAAAAGCATCACCCCCAATCCCAGACTCTTAACACCCTATAGTCCTCAAACCTTTCCCTTCTTCCTATTTGCTCCTTGAGTCACAAGAGGGGGCTGCTTTCCTCAAAGACTCCACCCTTAATTTGCCAAATCCAAAAGACTCCCTGATAACCCAGATTTTTTTCTCCAAAATTATGTTTTAAATGCTCCCAGAACCACTGCCACCACCTCACACCCCTGCAGTGGGGAGGGGGGAAACATCACACTATACCCCTCTTTCCTTTGGGTTGGGCTGTGCAGCTTGATAAATGAATGGAGAGGGCTTGCCATGCTCCCCAGTTATCCAAATGGGATCAGTCACTCTCAGACCCTAACTGACCAGGCAGCCAAACATCCTTCCAGGTTCCACGGTCCTTGCTTCTGTCTTTCGGTCTTTCCCCCTCACTCTCCCTCCCTCCGCCTGGATTCCTGATCCATTCATTTCCATTCATTACAGAGACTCATTCATGCATGGGAGAGAAACACCTCCCAGCAGCAGAGTCTGGAGACAGACAGAGGGGGAGGGGCATGAAGGGGGAGAGAGCCAGAGAGGGAATGGAGAGAGTTGGGGGAGGAGTGGAAGTTAAGGGGCACTGCCAGTCTGGGGAAAGGGTTAAAAACTGCAAATACCATCTAGGATTCATCCCCTATTTCAAACCTTGGAGCCTGCAGTTTGATGGGGCATCTCAGCCCCTTTGTCCAGGCTGTTCCGAAGCAGGCTTTCCTCCTCTCTGCAGGGGAGAGGCTTCCTCACACAAGAGGAGGATTACACTGGCTCTGAGCTCAAGAGGCTGGAGTGAGGGAGGGGGGCGGGGCTGGGCCATCTGCACAGATAGGGGCTCCGCACATGCTCTGAACAGGAAAGGGTTAAAATTCTCCAGCTAAAATTCCCTAGGCCTGAGATGTACAGAGCTCCAGGGCTGGGGAAGAAGAGCATTGAGAGGAAGAGGATGGGGGGTGGGGGGTCCTATTCTAAGCGGCAGAGGTCAGCTTTAGAACTGAGAAGCAACCCCAGAATTAAAATTCATGGAAACAGGGCTGGGAGGATGACCAGAAGTCATCCAGTCTACCTTCCTGCCTCCATACAGATTGTATCTGGTCAAGGCCAGATGAATGTGGGCCTGACCTTTTTCGTTCTTTTTTTTTTTTTTTCCCCTCCCTCTGCCTAAGATAGGAAGAATATTTGAGATATAAAGAACTTTCTTACAATAAACATTATGTTACTGAGAAAGAAAAGAACTCAGCATTACCTTGTTTATAGATCTTTAATAGAAGAGAACTAGGTCAGGAGTCAGCCCTGCTTATCAGCAGAGAGAAGGCTCTAGAGGTCCAGAGCTTTCTTAATTTTCAACATTTAATGGATGTGGTAAGACTTCAGTATGGGACAAAGTACCTGTTACATGCAGAATCTGGGCTCTGGGAATATTAACAGGAGATTAATTAACAAAATGCCCTTGTCTAAAGGTCACTAGATGTCCTCTGTCACCATTTAATGTGTGTATTTCTATAGCACCAAATTTGGGAGTACACCCTCCTCCTCTGGATCCTCCAAATAAACCCCTTTCCTGGGGCCAAGAATCTAGCCAGGTTCACTGAATAATTTCAGTGAAGGTGAGTCAGAATAGGATTAAGGGGTACAAGGCTATTGTAAACCTAGTTTTACCATTAATAACCTACAACCTTCAGTGAATCATTTAACCTCTGTAATGTAAGTAGGTTGGACTAATTAGTATACTGATGGGCTCTTCCAGCTTGAAAGTTTTGTGGATCTAAATAACAGGACTCTTCTGGACCCAAGATGCTGAAACAAATGGTCATTCCTTCAGTACCATGGAGAGTGCAGTGGGCTACCAGAGAAGCCACTTTGGCCACCTTAATACCATAGATAGAGCTATGAAGTCCTAGAGGGGCCATGCTTGCCATTTTAGCACCACAGATAAAGCACTGAGAAAAGCTGTAGGATTTTCTCCCCCTCTCTGGGAACCGCAGTGGGTGGGGGGAGAGTGGTACCAGAAAGATTATTTTGGCCTTTTAGATGTCACTGAAAATAGAGGTAATAGAAAATAGATGTAACTAGAAAATTTTTAGTTAGTTATAAGGAGTGTCCTGACAGTTACAGTTTGTACATCCTGGAATGAGTTACTGAGACATCGTATTTGGGTCCCTCACATTCTGTTGCTCTCCTGGGGATTCCCGGAACATCCTGGTGTACAGCCAATCTGGTATATTCAGAGGAAGCAGATGGCCAAGAGGGAGGGGGGGTGGAGGCTGGGAATACTGCATGGTCATAGCTGACTAACCTATGGGCACATATTCTGATTCTGAGAAGATTCTAGTGCCCCAAAAACTGCAAGCAAAACATCTGAGAAGCTGGACTCATATCCAAGGCAAAATATAAAATAAAACAGAAAAGGGCAAAGCGTCCTCCCCAACAACAAAAACCCACATTGCACATGGGAATATAGTGATATATAAGAAGACCCAAACTGAAGCTGAATTCCCCAGCAGGAGTTTCCCCAGAAGAGGCCTAAAATCAACAAAATTCACTGAGACCTCCTAGACCCAGTCAAGATCCCCTCAATCATCTCCATTCCAGACTCCTGATCTCATGGTTGTAGTCAATAGAAGAAAGCACTGACAGATTTTATGAAGTGTCTTGGAACTTAAGTCATACGTGTATCAACTGTGGACAATAATCATAGATTTTCTATACTCAGGCTTAAACACTATCCATGATACTTGGCCAGACTTGATCAGAGAGTAGCAGTGACCTACTTTCTACCCCCACTGAGAATCAGGGGTTATCTTGCCCTTATTTGGATTCTATAGGGATGCAGAGCCAGGGTTAGGGATCAGAAATATTTCCAAAGCAACAGGCCAATTACTCTTACAAGCTAGGACAGCTGGTGTAGATGGGGGTATGGACCATCAAACCTTACTGAGTAGGTAAGGATGGTTGGTTAGTAAAAAGACTTATAAACAATAAGACAGGTACACGAAAGCATCGGCCAAATGGAGGACTAAGAAGGCTGTCCCCAGTCCTGGTGGTTCAAAGTTTTTAGGATCAAAGTGTATGGAGTCAAGGGTTCAGGATCTCTGGGGTCTAGTTGTAACTAGGTCTCTGTCTTTGGTCATTTCTAATACTTGATGGTTTTCACACTGCTGAGAATCCTATACCTCCCAAGTCAGCTAACGATTATAACCACTGCACTAAATGGGTTTTAGGAAAGGGAGCTTTAGGTGGTCTAGAGTCAAGATCACCTTGATCACACAGATGCCAACAGATCACTTTTATGGTCTCCTCTCCATGTCCTCTGAACTTCACTGCTCAGCTCCTCCAAACCCACCCTACACTGCAGTTTGCAACCTTTTAGGTTGAGTTCTTGGTGAAGATTGCCTTCCCTGGGTCCCACTGTCCTGAGTTGAGGCATGGAACCTCAGTCATGGACTCCAAATGCACAGTAGGAGGTGAGAGGAAGGTACACCTGCTGCCACCCCACCACAGTGAATTTTATCCCAGAGTCATGTCCTAACTTGACCCCGATTTTGAAAGTTGTGAAGGATCTGGGTTTGGGGATAGGAGACACGTAGCCATCCCTAAGTCTCCTTAACTACAGCTGACCCTAGAAAAGTCTAACCGCCCACATGAGCCTCAGTCCTCAGACTGGGAGGTGGGGAAAAGAGGGAGGTGGGCAGGAGAGTCTCTTGGAAAATAACCCTATAAGAAATAGGTTGGCAAGTATGGTAGGACCTGTGATCTCGTACAGGAGGTACTTCCAGTAGCACCCCCGACCCCTCCCTGGGAAGATAAGCAAGAAGGATGATAGGGGGCAGGGTGGGAGATAGGGAGGCCAGGGCTCTGCTACCCCGGGCCGGGAGAACAAAAGCTGAGTTACAGCCGCCTCCGCTGCTGCCGCGGGCCGAGCTCTTTGTGACACTTTGTTTGGGACGCAGAGAGGGAAGCACCCCCCATCCTCTACCCTCCCCCCATCCTCCCCACTCCCGGAGAGTTTGGGTTCCTTTCCCCCTCCCCCACCGGCCCTACCTGGGCCGGGGGGCGCTCATCCACTCGGGCTCGCGGCCCATCGCCCCGCACCCCTAGGCCCCTCGCGCCCTGCCTTCGGGCCCCTACAAAGACGCTCGCCACCCCCGCCCCCACCCCACCCCGTTGGCCCTTCCCCTTTGGTGTCCGCTCCCCCCGCTCCCCCACCTGGCCCCCCCTCCCGTGGGGCCCCCCTAGCTCTTCAGGCTTCCTAGGCCGCCACCCCCACCCCGCCCCCCCAGGAGCTCTGGGCGAAGTTTGCTTGGGGCCGAGCCGGCGCCCCTCCCCCGCCCCCGCCCCCTGCACCTGCTCCGAGCCGGGCGCGCGGAGCGGCCCCCCCCTCCGGGAGGGGGGGCGGGGGCCGGGGGCGGGGGCGGGTGGCGGGCGGGGGGGGCCGAGAGTGGGGGGAGCGGCTACTCACGAGCCCCGGGCGGGCGGCGGCGGAGCGGGCGGCGGCGGCGGCGGCGGCGGGCGGCGGGCCGGCGGCGCGGGCGTCAGCGTTACGTGGGGCCGGGGGAGATGCGCCGGGCCCCGGCCCCCCCGCCCCCGGCCCGGCCCCCGCCCCCTCCCCGGTCCCCCCGCCCCCGGCCCTGGCCCGCATTGTGTGCGGCGGGAGGCGGCCCGGCCATTAGCATGCGGGGGGCGGCGCGGCGGGGTTGGGAACCGCGCGGGAGCGCGGCTATGGCTCTGGGGACAGGGAGCTGGGGACCCCGGGAGCCGCGAGAGGCGGCCGCCAGGGGCGGGGTGCGGGCAGTTTGGAGACGGGGGGCGCTGTCGGAGGGAGGGAGAGAGGAGGGAGCGGGGGTGGGGCGCACAGACGATTCCAACAGGAGACTGGAAGAGATTTTGAAAGGTCATCTCGTCCTTCCCCCAGCCTCCAAGCAGGGCTGCCCCTCCCACCCTAGACCCGGACATACCAGGGAAGGAGTTGGCTCTGCCGCTGTTTCTGCCCCGACATGCACAGACTCAGACTCGGGGAAGTTCTTCCTGGGGTTTTATCTCAAAGCCTCTCCCTTACAATTTCTGTCTCTTTTTGGGGAGGAGGAGGGGCGATTATAGAGATAGTTAATGTCTGCCGTATAAGAAACATTATTAAAGTTACTCTTCCGTCCTTTCTGTTCTTGATAAACAATTCCCGTTCTTCCCTCTCGAATTCTATTTTCCATTCTTTAAGACACTTAAACGACTCTTCAAAACAACAAATATTTACTGAGTGCTTACCAAGTACCAGGCACTGTGCTCAGTGCTGTGGGGGATGCACAGATGAGGGGGATGCGATTCCTTCCCTTGAGACTGTAGTCTGGACGATGGCTACAAACTTGTAAGTAGTATATTCAGATTTAGTCAATATATACAGAATGCCTGTTCACATATTTAATAGTATAAAACCCTTAACGATAACCCTCTAATATAATTAGTTCGCATTTACAGATAAGAAAAATGAGGCCCAAGGAGTTTCTTTCCTCACTGGTCTGCAAGTTTAAGGATCCTTATGCAAGTTCAACATCTCACATCACAATTAAATAAAATTAATTCATACGAGGATTGAAGAGGTAGGAATAGACACAACAGTTCTCTGGATTCTTTTAAAATGTGATTCCCACTCCCCAAGAAAGAAAAATAGATAAAATGCTCCAAGGATATTGGCCCATCACTGAGTAGGGCAGAAGTGGCTTATAAGGAAGGCCATGTGCTTCCCAGGAGCCTGTCTCAAGGAACTACCTGCCAAGGGTCTTCTGGCTCAGTTTCTTCTATCATCAATAATAATTAATAGCTACTAAGATTTATGAATATATATGTGCTAGGTGTTGGGCTAAGCTAGCTAGTATGCATTTTCTTTTCTAATGCTCAAGGCAACCCCCTGAAATTGGTATTAACTTCCCTTTATAGATAAGGAAACAGATTAAGCAACTTGTTCAAGGTCATCCAGGTGGATCTGGAACTGGTTGTCTCCAGACCTCAGGCTCTGTGCCAAAATGGGCCTTTCCTATCTTTGAGCTGTATGTATTCAGGCCCAGCTCTTTGTGCTGTACAAATAAATGTCCCTATCTTAGGTTCTGAGTAAGCCCTTTAGTAAGTCCTCAGACACATCAGTATGACCTCATCATCAGCATTAATGGTTATTAACCACTCACCCTGAATCAACAACTTTTCACGGGCATGTTGTTAGCTTCCTTTTATCAGTGAACAAACTGAGGTTGAATTAGGTAAAAATAATGTCACAAGAATATGTCCAAGGTCACACAGCTGGGAACATGGCAAAACTAAGTCTAGCCCAGGCTGCAAGGCACCTATTCTCTCAGAAATATTGTTGTAGTAGTATCTTTCCCAAACAGACCACTTGGGGACCATCTACATATGTCTAAGTGCAGCTTATCACTGAGTCAAAATCAATTTCCCGCTGAAAACAATGCTCTCCATCCACTTAGTGTCCAGTTCAAGGTAAAACCTTCAAGAAAGTATGAGAGAAAAGAAAGATAGGAAATCTAGGGGAATTAAAACTTACCTGGGTTAGGGACAAAGTTGCAAGTGGTAAGCAGTCCAAGAGTAATACGGAATCTTACTAGGGCAGAGCAAGCTATTTGGTGAAGAAACCAAAGAGAGGGAAAAGATGATGGAAATATGGGGAAATCGAGGTCCAGGATTGATCGTGTCCAAAGGGATGCAGTGAGTGAATGAATCCAGAAGAGGAAACCAGATGGGCAGAAATGGGAGCAACAGAAAATGGGAACAGAGTGAGCCAGGGCTGAGTGTCTTATGAACTGAGGTTGGTGTCTACCCAGGGCCACTCCCTAGATCCATAGGCCCTTACAGGGACCTTTGCCCCACCACAGCCCAGCCCCCAGCCGTTCTCAGCCAGGATAAGTTTGTCATCTGCTCTGAAATACGAGGCCCCCAAGGAGTGCCAGGACCCAGCTCGGTCCCTTTTGGAGTAGCTGCTTCAGACTAGGTAGGTGTAAGGTCCTGGGCCTCAATTTCCTGAATTTTGGGAGTGGGCAGAGGGGTAACTGGGAGAGAGAGAGCACGTCCTGTCTCTTGAAAGACAAGCCCATAATGAATTTTTCCACCCTAGGAAGCACCCAGCTCTGTGGTCAAGGGAGTGATGGAGGACAGAGCCAATCTGCAAGAGCAGGAGAGAGCCAGCCTTCGTCTTGAAAAGCTACAGCACTGGGCAAGGCACAGGCAAAATGGACAGCTCTTGGTGCTGGCGGTGAGGCCAGGCTGCCCCACCCCAGGTCTCAGCATGCCCACTTGTACCCAGTTCAGTTCCATCCATGTTCAGTGAGCACCTATCATGTGCCAGAAACTGCTAGGCTCTTAGTGGGAGGAGGGTAGAAGAAACAGAAAAAAATAAGGCAAGACCCTTAATCTCCAGTAGCTTCTGTCAGATAGGGAAAACAGAGGTAAGTAAACTGCAACATGAGGCAGAACAAATTAAATGGCATTTAATTTTTAAATCTTACTTCCTTTGCTGCCCTTGGTTGACTACTTTCCTTCTGCCATGCATTCATCCCAATTACTGATCTCTAGAAGAAGCATGGTTTGCCAGGAGGGAGAAGAATCCTTGATTGTCCCCCCTGCTAAACTACCCTGCTCTGGCCTCCAGGTGACCCAGATATGGTTGGCAATAGCTATGGTACCCCTTGCTGTCTCAGTTGCCTGCCTGAACTCTGCTTGTCACATGGCCACAGCACTGCCACTTGGGTCTGGAACCTCAGTAAGACCTACCACAAGGAGGGTGGAAGGAGGGTTCTGGGGATCCCTCCCTAATGGAACCAGAGTTCAACACTTGCACTTCTCACCATTCAGGGTCTCTTAACTGGGACTGTCACCCTTGAGCTTCACAGAGCACCCCGTCTCTGGAAGGTGAGTGGGAAAGAGCATACATACTGTGTTCCCACCCCCCCCAAAACACACACACACACACACACACACACACACACACACACACACATCCCTCCACTCAGGAAGTAAGTAGTTAAGTGTTGACTAATCCTCTCTGCTGGCCTAAAAGACTACAGACAGAAAGCAAGGAAGTTAGAGAGCTGGTGGCTCCATTTGGGGGAGAAACAAGAGCTGAGTTTTGTTTTCAGCTAGACTTCAGGTGGGGATTGATATTGGAATAAGTCCCCTAGGCTGGGCAGGGCTGAGCTGGTTCACTGGCAGGTACGGGCCATGATGATATTCAACACCTTCAACCTGATCTTGGGCTTCATTGCGGTGGTGGTCGAGGTGATGAAGACAGCTTTGGGGTCTGCTCCTACTGCCCCCTCCCAGGTACTGGTGAATGAAGGAGAAGGTGGGAGGAGGAGGAAGCAAGAGATGGAAAGGGCAGGGAAAAACAGGGACTGGTCTCCACAGCATCCTCGGCCCTGTCTACCTGCAGCTGGCAGGCTTGCTGGTGCTGGAGCTCAGCGCTGAGGTCTTCACTCTAGGCGGAGTGCTGGCCTCAGCATATGCCCTATTCTTGCTGAGCCAGAGGAAACCAGGATGCTTCAGGAGCCAGAGTCTGCACTACCAAGAACTGCAGGAGGTATTGTGGGTAGGAAGGAAAGCATGGAGCAGCTAGCTGCCAGTTAATTTTTCCACAATCCTGTTCAGTGGCACTTAAGGAGAGACAGTGGGACAGGAGGAAAATGAAGGGTCCTAGATTGAATCTAACTGGTTTTCTGGCTTGGGACATCTTTTCCTCTAATGGTGGATAAGAGGGAATTGGGTATCTAAATGACTGGGACTAGAATAGGTGAGCAATAGGAAGCTCTCCAAATTTATCGAAAGGACCATGAGAAAAAATGGGTGAGGAGGAAGTTGCTTCAGTCTGGGCTTTCTCCTTTCTCATCCCCACAATTCACTTAACTTTTATCTGCTTTTCAGGGTCTCTCTGAGATGGAGGAGGTGCCTGGTTTGGAAAATGGTCCTATGGTGGCCAGCACAGGAAACCGAACAAGTGAGTGAGCTGAGCGGGCAAGGAGCAGCACAGATTCTAGGCCCTTCTTTCCTAAGGGAGCACCTTCCAGATTGCACCTCCTGCCAGCCCACCAAACTCAGAAGTTAGCTGGCCTCGTTTGAGACACGCATGAGGTCTGGAGGAGTTCTTTCTTGTCCCTTCCCCACGAGAGGAAGATATTCCTGGACCTGGGTCCTCCCTCACTTCACCGCCCTGTAAAGCTGCTTCCTCCCTTCCATCCTTGCCTTCCTTTCCCCACTGCTGCTTCCTCAGATTCAGGTCCTGTCCACTCTAACAGAGCCTACAAGTCCCAGGATGCCCTGCTACCCCGTGACCTTCTGGGAAATAAAAAACCTTCCCTCCGCGGCAGGGCCGCTATGCATCAGCTGAGTGACGTGAGGCGCTGCAAGTCAAGGCCTAGCCGAGAGTTTCCTCGGACGCGACCACTGGGCCAGCCAGCGGGGAGGAGCGGGGCGGACGGCCCAGCGCTGGGGCGCCTCCGTAACAGCCACTCAACCGTGAGCGGACTCTGGGCCCTCGCTCCCGCGGCTGGCAGCTTCGGAGCCCGGCGACGGCTGGGAACGGCGCTCAGTAGAGCTGGGGTTTCCCAGGTGCTGTCGCCGCGCCCCCTCGCACGAGAGGCCAGGTCCAAAGTCCTGAGACTTGGAGCGCGCGCGAGAAAGGGTTGGAGATGATGAGTCAGGAGCGCGGGGCCTTTCTCGTTCCCCCTCCCCCACGTCCTGGGCGTCTGCGGCGGACGGGCTAGCTGGGCAGGCGGGTGGACCCGGCAGGCAGAGGGAAGGACGCGGCGATCAGACATAAGACTTTCCCGCCTCTTGCTAGCACGCGGGTGTAAAGAGCCTTTCCAAGGCGGGAGCGATACTGCGCACACTCAACCTCAGCACAGCCCCGCGGACCTTTGATCCCGGGCGGTGGTCTGGTTGCTGAAGCTCTGCTTGCACTCAGCCCTCACCATTTATGACCTCTGCAAGTGTACAAAAGATAAGAAGCTCGGGTGGGCTTGGAGAAAAGCCCAGGAAAATTGGGAGTCCCCGTAGCACCGGTAGGTCAGCTTAACCGCTAGCAACTAGAAACTGATCAGAGCTGGAGTACTAAGAGAACTCACCCCAAATTCACATAGTGCCCAGGATGAGTATTCTCCTCACACTCATTTTTGTTCCCACTTGAGAAGGCGTTCTTTCCCTAGAGAATGCTGCTTCTCAGGTCTCAGCCAAGCCCATGCACCACTGAGGGTACAGCGCAGCCTGGCTGCCTTGCCTTGACATTGCAGTGGCGCCAGCTACAATTCCTTTCTGTGACACCTTGGGAGTGGTAATAGTCGCCCTATGAAAAGTTAAATGTGAGTACTAGTGGGTGGGGACAGTTCTGGGATCAACTCTGGAATGAAGAACATAAGATCTGGGCCTCCTTCCTCCCCACAATCTAACTTCCAGAATAATGGAGGGCTCATGTGCGAAAGGCTCCAAGAATAAAGACTTTCTTCAAAGTCAGTAGATGGTGGTATATGAGGAAGCTGGGGTTGTGGAGGGGAGATATGAAACAATTTGTTCTTTCAGCTTTTATAATATGATCAAAAGTCTAGATATTGCTTTCTAGTTCTTAAAAAAAAATACTCAAAAGACCATGCAAATGAACCTCCTGTCAGTCAGGATACATTAAATGACGCTGTGGTAACGACGCTAAAATTTCCATGGCTTAAAACCACAAAGGTTTATTTCTCATACTACATGTCCAAAGTAGGCTGACAAGGATCTCGGCTCACTGTAAGTTATTCAGATACTCGAGCTGAAGAATCTCACCATTTTGAGACCCTACTGTGTCACTATGAGGTTCAAAATGTGAAGTAATCGTGTGTCCCTAAAGGGGACAGTTCATTGACCAAAGCAGACCATATAATCACTCAACTTCAAGGAGGCAGGAGGGGCATTTTTTTCACATGTGTGGAAGAGGGGAAGCCAAAATACTTCAATAAGAGAAAAAGGGTTAGTCATTTTGGTGATTCTTGAACAGCTTAGCAATTGGAACTCATCATTTCTAGCAATCATGCCTATTCCTGCATTATTGGTTTGGTCCCATGAACTCCTTTTCGTGATGCTGGGATTGAACCCAGGGCCTTGTACACGTGAGGCAAGTACTTTACCAACTAAGCTATATCCCCAGCCCCTTAAGTGAAATTCTTTTTTTTTTTTTTTTTGCAGTGCTGGGGATTGAACCCAGCAAGGCAAGCACTCTACCAACTGAGCTATCTCCCCAGCCCAAAGTGAAATTCTTAATCAAACTTTTTCCTTAAATAATAATGGTAATAGAATAGGGTGTTAAGAAATCTAGGTTCTGATTCTGTTCCTTTAGCAAGTCAAATTTCTAAACTACATTTTGTTCACATGATTTTTGTCCTCATGTTACTGAAGAATCAAGGCTACAATAAAAGCACACAAGGGAAAATAAAACTAAAAGGTGGTGCTGGAGATGTGGCTCAGTAGTAAACCATTTGCTTAGCACATGTAAAGCCCTGGGCTCAATCCAAACACTGCCTAAAAAACAAAACAAAACAAAAAACCCGTAAACTAGAGTACTCAGGGGTTGAAAATAAATTGTCTATAGAGGCAAGGTATGGTTTAAATGACTGAAGCAGATGGTCATGAGGTAATGGGGAGTGTTGGAAACTGTGGCAAACTAGAGGATACACATTTTATTTAAATGTGTATCCCCACCAGTTATTGTTATATAGGAATATAGGACTGTGGACTACATAGTACCATACCTTCAATATTCCTATAGAAGACAGAGATTCTGACTTGTAAAATGTAAAATCTTCTGATTTTAAAATGTTGATAACTTTTTTTTTTTTAATTCAAGGACTAGATTCTGCCTGTAGTCCTTCAATTGTCAGTGTCCACATTACACAAACATATAACAGGATTCAGGATTTGGATGTACAATATGGTTCATATAGACTTGTGAAATATGAGTCTTGCAGGGATGAAATGAAATTCTTGGTTTTCAGGGAAGGGTCATTTTGCACCCCTGAGGATACTGTGCAATATCTTGAGACTTTTTTCATAGTTACAACTAGGGAAGGGAGAGCAAGGGAATATGTAGCAGAAGGAACTTTAGATGAAAAAGTCGGAAGATTTGGGGTTTAGTCCCATGCTACTAATGCCCCTTCCCTGGGCAGTACCCTTTGCCAACTGCGAGCAAAGATGGTTTGAAACTTGTCCTGTGTTCCTCAGGATCTCCCCCACCCCACCCTATTGCCAGAGTCCCCGACTGTTTCATGACAGCATTCTGCTTGCTGCATTCCTCCCCAGCAACCACTGTATCTGCCCCATTCTTCATCAGTTTGGCAGCCTCTGTGGAGAACACTCATTTTACTTGAAGTAGAACTTCACAGAAAGAAGGGACTGTGGCAAGGCTTCTGCTGACGTCAACTTTTAAAGGCCATGACCCCCGTCTCCTGCTTCTAAGCAATGGAAAAATATCCCATTCATGATATGTGGTTTCATACGCAGTTGAATTCTGTGATTGGAATGGTCCCCACATTGATGAATTTTTACCCTCATTTCTTTAAAATCCAGCCATTTATACCGAATGCATGATTACAGACAACTGACGATATTTTCCCAAATGAATTGTCTTCCGTTTCTCGACCTGTTTTTTCGCAAGATGGCTCGGGTTTTTTGTCCCAGGCTGCGTCCTCTGCCGCCATCTCGTGGCCTCTTGGCTGCCCGGGTCGAGGTCTCACGAAGCGCTTTCCTTCAAGGTAATGGCGTTTAGCAGTGGCTTAGTTGGGGCAAAGAATCTCTCCACTCCGTGGGGCCTCAGCAAATCCCTCCCCTACAGTGGGTCCGCGGAGGGGTGCCGCACTCCCAGCCGGGCGTGGACCCTGGGCATCGCGCAGGGGCTGGAGGCGCGGGTTCCCTTCCTGCCATCTGTGCCCCCTTGGGCCTCTGGGACTGTTATGCAATCCTGGCCAGGAGCCACGGAAATCAGTGAACTCACTGCCCAGCAGTAATCGGAGCTGACCTCGCCAGCTTGGCCTGATGACTGTTCGGCAGCCTCTTGCTACTCGCCACCTGAGGCCGGGATGCTCTTCAGCTCAGTGAGAAGTGAAGACACCCACATCGGTTTCCGGATTTTATTTTCATGTCTGGGCCGGGTTTATGTTCTCTATGTCCATGTGCTTTCTCCTGGTGGGCCTAGCTGATGCTGCCTCAAATTCGACATCGGACTGTTGGACCAAGCAGGACAAATGGCAGTGCTGCAGTCACTACTTCAATATCACCGGGTCTGTGCACTAGGGATCGGAGGCCCAGCTCAGTGGACAGGGAATCTAGGAACTGCCCTGAGCGGAATGCTTGCAACAGGGCTGTGACTCAGCACAAAAGGGAAGGCAGGAAAACGTTTTTAGTTCGTGCTGGGTTTTTTGTTTGTTTGTTTTTGGTTATAGTAATGCCCATGTACAACATGTATACAGCTCTAATGGACCCCGCCCCCGAATACACCCCCGCCCCGTAATAACACTTATATTAACTCCTAAGAGGAAGCAAGGAGGAAAGGGACTGTCTACATTTGGTGATTATCTTAGCCTGCTTTCCCCTTTATAATACTTCAGCGGGAAGGACCTGCTTATACAATTTGCTAGGTCAGGGACAGCCATACCTGGAGGTACATCGCTGCTAGTACGGTGTGTGGTACTTAAAAAATCAGATGCCAGTCAGCACGGATCACAAATTCAAAGCCAGCTTCAGCAACTTGGCAAGGCCCTAGGTAATTTAGGGAGACCCTGTCCCAAAATAAAAAGGGCTGGAGATGTGACTTAGTGGTTCCGTGCACCTGGGCTCAACCTCCAGTACCAATAAATGAATAAAGAAATAAGAACAAAATCAGATAAATCAGATGCCATTTACCTTTCTTTTCTTTTCTTTTTTCTTTCTTCCTTCCTTCCTTCCTTCCTTCCTTCCTTTCTTTCTTTCTTTCTTTCTTTCTTTCTTTCTTTCTTTCTTTCTTTCTTTCTTTCTTTCTTTCTTTTCTTTCTTTCTTTCCTCTTTTTCTTTCTTTTTTTTTTGTACTAGGCTGACCAAGACCTTCTGCCTGCTAGGGAAGCACTCTACCACAGAGCACAGAGCTACACCCCTGGCCCCATATACTGTTTACTTCATGGGAACCATCTTATATTTCTTTTATGTTCTTTCATCTTTGCTTACTTTTTTTTTTTTCTTGCCTGATTTCATTGATATTTTTTTGTTGTGTGATTTTCTGTTTTGTTTTGTTTTCTTTTTTCCAGTACTGGGAGTTGAACCCTGGAAATTGAACCCAGGGATGCTCTACCACTGAGCTACATCACCAGCATTTTTTATTTTTTATTTTGAGACAGGGGCTTGCTAAGTTGCCCTCAAACTTTTGATCCTCCTGCCTCAGCCTCCAGCAGTTGCTAGGTTGCTAGGATTAGAGGCATGTGCCACCACAACCAGTTTATTTATTTATTTATTTTTAATATTTTTTATTAGTTGTTGATGAACCTTTATTTATTTATTTGAATATGGTGTTGAGAACTGAACTCAGTGCCTCACACATGCTAGGCAAGCACTCTCTACCAGTGAGCCACAATCCCAGCCCACAACCAGTTTATTTTTATCATAAACTTTTCCTAAGTTCTGTCCACAGTTAATGAATTTTCTTTGTTGTTTTCTTTTACATTTTTCTAGACATTGTAAGGTTGTATTATTTACAATGTTTTCTCCTAAGTCCAAGCTCCCAAGGTATACTTTGTTTTGTTCTTTATAATTATGTGCTCCCTTTATGTTTAAAAACAATTCTATGTGACTACTCTTAGGCATTAGGTGTAAGTCATGGCATAGAAGAAATAGAATTTATGCTTTTATAAGCTTCAAAGAAAATTATGATGAAGAGAAACTGTTTTTGGTAAACCTGAGAAGTGAAACCAGGTCCAATGGTTACTTGCTATCAGAGGCCAATTTTAAACAAAAGATAGAGGGGGCGGGGGGACAACAACAACACATTTCTACATTTCTAAAGGCAAACTGCTTTGAAGTTGAACTCTCAGTTGTACTTTGATGTGTTAGGGTTGTTTTGTGCAATGTACTTTCTCATGCACAGACAAGTTGTTGAAGCAACTATTCAAATACCAGCTGAATAGTTGAATGAGATGACATTTATTCTCTTCACTCAGCTTTCGTTGGTTTCTCAGCAGTGATGCTGTTTATTAATTGATCCATCCATATTCTCTAATCTGAATGACTAGCCCTGGACAATACTGAAAATTAAGGTGGTTAATATTCCTCTGGTTTATAGAACCAAGTTTATCAACCTTGCCATTGTCGATATTTGAGCCAGATAATTCTTTATTGTGCAAGGCTGTTCTGTGCATTGTAAAATGCTAAGCATTATTCCCTGCCTCAACCCATTTGATGCCAGTATCCCTCTTCCCCTCTATTATAACAACCATGACCCCTGGGGAACAAAATCATCACCCGCTCCAACCCTGAAAGTAATGAACTAGAAGGATATGACTAGAAAGGTTTTAAGAACTTCTTGTCTAACCTCTCAAGATTCTTGTATTTGAAGAGACCTACAAGAACCAAACAGCACATCTAAAATCCAAATTTCTCCCCATATTTACTTCCTACTCCTCATTCAGAACTATCTATTTTCATTTTGTTATCACACAGTCACATGAGCTGAAATGCCCTCTTTGGGAGTGGGGGACTAGATATGGAACCAGGGGCTATAGAAAATATAGCCAAACATTCTACAATTTCCTCCTGCTCTTGAATGAGCCCTCTTCTCCCCACTGCCATCCCAAGTCTCCCTAGAGGCATAGCTTCTATGCCTCTGAGCTTATCCCCACCCCCCATGCATCTTCCACATCCTACATCACTTCCTTGCTTAAAAGCCCTTTGATCCTCCCTTTCAACCACAAGATGAAGTCTAAGCCTTTAAAAATGGTACCCTGAGCTTTGTGATCTGGATCATGCCCAACCTTCCAGCGTCATCTTCCACATCTGTCCTGTGCTCTTCACAATCTGGTGACAGCAACTTGAGGAAAGTAGCATTGATGTATGGACTTGAAAAAGATTTTTAAAAATGATTAATGGGGACTGGGGATATAGCTCAGTTGGTGGAATACTTGCCTTACACATACAAGGTCCTGAGTTCAATTCCCAGTACCACAAAAAAAAAAAAAAAAAAAAAAAAAAGATTAATATGTATGACAAACGCCTCCACACCATCCTTGAGATTGCATCTTCTTCCTCTCCTTTTTACTTCTTTTTGATTATTCCCAAGGATGATGATGATGACAGCAATGACTCAGTGGTGGGCTGGGTAAGAGTCAGGGATGTTGGTTGCACACATTAGTGAGATGTCAAAACAAAACACTGGGGGTCTGGAGGTCAAGCTCAATGGTAGAGTACTTGCCTAGCATGTATGAGACCCTGGGTTCCATTTTCAGCATGCACACACACACAAACCCTAACAGGAAGCCAAAGTCATATCATGCCAAAATAGCCGAGTCAAAAATTCTTGCTTCCCATATATATTTATTCCTATTCAGCTGTTGCCTCCAGTTCTGGCCCCACCTCAGTCTCAAGTGTTGCTAACTGCTGCTTGTCCTTCAAGAGTCATCTGCTCAGTCCTCACCCACTTTGGCAAGCTTTGCTGGCCTCTCCCATAATTGTGTTCTTCAGTGCTCACTTACTGCCACATAGAAAGCTCTATTCTTATAACATTTTACTGAAATTACCATTTATTTGTTGAACTTTGAAGGAGGAACTGTGTTTTATTCTTTAGGAGTGAGGGACTGGGTTAGGGAGATAGCTCAGTTGGTAGAGTGCTTGCCTCACAAGCATAAGGCCCTGGGTTCCATCCCCAGCACCGCAAAAAAAAAAAAAAAAAAAAAAAGGAGTGGGGGGCTGGGCATTGAACCAGGGGCTCTCTACCGCTGAGCTCTATCCTCAGCCCTTCTTATTTTACTCTGAGATAAGATATTACTAAATTGCTGAGGCCAACCTCGAATTTACAATCCTGCTACCTCAGCTTCTGGAGTCACTGGGAATTATAGATGTATACCACTGTGCTCAGTTTGTTTTTTGTTTGATTTTGTTTTTGTTCTTTCATTTTTATAACCCTAGGACCTAGCCAAATAAATGGAATATAGGAGATATATGATAATTTTTTTTTTTTTTTTTTTTTTTTTTTTTTTTGCAGTGCTGGGGATTGAACCCAGGGCCTTGTGCTTGCAAGGCAAGCATTCTACCGGCTGAGCTATCTCCCCAACCCCATGATAAATGTTTGATGAATGAATGAATAAGTAGACTCATAAGTAGACTCAATTGAAAGGTACCTGCTATGGTTTGAATGTATGTGTCTCCAAAATTCATATGTTGGCACTTAAACTCACAGATGATTATAATAAAAGGTGGGGCCTTTAGGTAGTGATTAGGCCCTTTTAGGACCTTTCAGATTAGTACCCTTATAAAAGGGCTTGAGGCAACCAGTTAGTCCCTTTTTCCCTTCTGTCCTTGATACCACATGAGGACACAGCACCCCTCCCTGCCAGGTGCATGCAGCAATAAGGGGTCATCTTGGAAGCAGAGACCAGGTTCTCACCCAGCACTGAGCCTGCCAGCTTCTTGATCTTAGACCTTCCAGCCTCCAAAACTTTGAGAAGTAATTATGTATTATTTATACATTTCTCAGTCTTACTACCTAATTTTTTGATGTAAACTCATTAAATTCGAAGATCAAAAAAATTACTCAGTCTTTGATGTTTTGTTAAAACAGACTTTCTAACAGTTATCACTTCTCTGCTTAAACATTGAAAATAATGCAACCCCTGGAGAAGATCACTCAAACAAGGCAGCTGGTGCCACAGCAAATTCATGGTCTCAGATTGCAATAAGAATTTAAAAGCTACATCATAGTACACTACTAGTGGCTCTCAATTTCCATATACTTCAAGTTTTTTACCTTGTTCTCAATAATTATTATAAAGCATATCTGGAAAAATAAACAAATGATAAAAACTAAAAAAAAAAAAACAAAACAAAAAAAAAAACAGAACCCATACAACAAAAAGAGTAATAAGACTTGGTGTCTCAGATCTAAATGTATTTGATTTTAAAATCAAAAAGATTTTAAAAATTATAGCAGCATGATATTTTATCAGAATGGACAAATGGATGAATGGGAAAGAACAGAGTCCAACAAAAAGGCCAAGTATATCCTAAGATTGAATATTGAATATATTTCTAAAAATTTTTTTAGATGTTGATAGATCTTTATTTTATTCATTTATTTATGTGTGGTGCTGAGAACTGAACCCAGTGCCTCACACATGCTAGGCAAGCACTCTACCACTGAGCCACAACCCCAGCCCCAGAATATATTTTAATGGCACTATTTCCTATTAGTTAATGGTAGACTGATTTTTTTTTTTTTTAATGTGTGATGTGGGAACAACTAATTGCAAATAAAATAAGTTACAGCTCTATCATATATCCTACACCAAAATAAGTTCTAAATGATTAAATGGAAAAACCAAAACCATAAAAATATAAGAAGAAAATATAGGTAAGCCGGGCAGCACACACTTATAATCCCAGCAACTTGGGAGGCTGAGGCAGGCGGATCACAGGTTTGAAGCCAGCTTCAGCAAATTAGCAAGGCCCTAAGTAGCTTAGTAGTGACACCCTATCTCAAAATAAAAAATAAAAAGGGCTGAGAATGTAGCTCAGTGGTAGAGTCCTCCGGGGTTCAATCCCCAGTACTAAAAAAAAAAAAACAGGTAAAAATATAATCTGAGCCCAGAAGCCCAGATGAGAGCTTTCTAAAAATACCACTAGTGATAAAGATTAACAAATCAAAGACTGAGAGCTTTTATATGAAAAATTTTAAGTTTTCAGGGCTGGGGTTGTGGCTCAGTGAAGAGCACTTGTCTAGCATGTGTGAGGCACTGGGTTCGATTCTCAGCACCACATGTGAATAAAATAAAAGTCCACTGACAACAAAAAATATTTTTTTAAAAAAATTTTAAGCTTTCTCTGTAAAAAGTATCACAATAAGGGTGACACTCAAATAAAAATTGAAGGATGACAAAGAATAACATATAATCAAAATATTGTTAATATTGAAAAAATAGAATCACTGAAGAAAACAAAACAACCAATTTTTTTTTAATTCAAATAGCCAATAAATCTATGAAAAATTGTTTATATTCATAGTAGGTAAAAGGGTTTTTTTGTTTGTTTGATACTAGGGATTGAACCCAGGGACACTTTACCACTGAGCTACGTTCCCAACCCTTTTTATTTTTTATTTTGTGACAGGGTCTCGATAAATTACTTAGGGCCTTGCTAGGTTGCTGAGGTTGGCCTTGAATTTAACAATTCTCCTGCCTCGGCCTCCCAAGTGGCTGGGATTACAGGTGGGCACCACTGTATCTGGCTAGCAAAAGTAATTTAAAACAATAAGATGCCATTTTATGCCAGTCACATTTTTAAATGCATTGTTGATGAGTACACAAGGAAATGAGCGCTTTCTGTTAACCCCTGTGAGACTGCGATTGGTATAATCATAATGGAAAGCAATTTTTAAAAACTGTGTCTAAAGATTAAGAATTACCTACTGTTGACCCAGCAATTCTGCTTCTAGGAATACTGTTGGACATATGCAAGGAGTTACTTGCTGAAATGTTTATTGCAAATAAATTTTAAAAGTTTAATAGAGTGAACAGTCTAAATATCCAACAATAAAGTAATTGGTTTTTAAAGTATAACAAATCTAGAGAATAAATTGTTGCATTACATTATACCAGCATAAAATTTATAGAGTAAAAGATGTCCATAGTGTATTACAAGTTAAAACACCTTGCATCCAATTTGAAAATGTGCATAAGACCAATCAAGATATGCAAATGACCAAGAAGAACATGAAAATTATGCTGTGCCTCATTAGTCTTCTACTTCTTTTTCTTTCTTTCTTTCTTTTTTTTTTTTTTTTTTTTTTTTTTGTACAGGGGATTGAACTCAGGGGTGTTTAATCACTGAGCCACATCCCCAGTCCTTTTTTATATTTTTTATCTAGAGACAGGGTCTCTAGATAAAAAATGAGTTGCTTAGGTCATCACTAAATTGCTGACATTGGCTTTGAACTTGCTATCCTCCTGCGTCAGCCTCCCCAGCTACTAGGATTACAGGCATGTGCCACCAGACCCAGCTTACTTCATTAGTCTTTAAGGGAAATGCAATAAAAACTACAATCAGATATCACATTAGTGCTTCATATCCACTAGGATAGCTGTTTAAAAAACGGAAAATAACAAGTGTTGGCAAGAATATCAGGAAATCACAACTTTCTTATATTGCTTGTGGGAATGTAAAATGGTACAACCACTGTTGAAAATGATTTGGCATTTCTTCATTTGGTTCTACATGAAATTACCATATAATCCAGCAAATCCATTCATAGGTATATAACAAAGAGGTGTTCAAACAAAAACATGTACATGAATGTCAATAGGAGCACTATTCACAATAGCCAAAAGATGGAAACAGCTCAAATGTTCATCAACTGATAAATGGTCAAACAAAATGTGGTACATACACATGTGATACAATGGAATATTTGTTACTCAATCATGCTACGACATTATGCTAAATGAAAGAAGTCAGATACAAAAGGTCATATTTTGTATACTTCCATTTATATGCTATATCCAGAATAGATAAATTCATAGAAACAGGAAACACATCAGTGGTTACCAGAATCTGGAGGAAGGAGAGTGACTGCTTAATGGCTATGGAGTTTCCTTCTGGAATGATACAAACGTTCTGGATCTACGTGGTGATGATGGTGCTACAACATTATGAATGTACTAAATGATACACTGAAGTGTACACTTTAAAATGATAAAATGGTGAATTTTATGTTATATGAATTTGATTGAAGCGAAAAAACACATTAGGAATCAATAGATATGATTGGTTTAGAAGTATATTGGTTTAGAAGTATATGCACAGGGAAAAAGTGTAGAACGATAAGTATCAAATTGCCCTGGTAGACCATGAGTGATCATTTAGGACTAATGTTCTAATTTATCTACTGTCATCCTTAATTACTTGAGTCTTTTTTTTTTTTTTTTTTTTTTTTTTTTTAAATCAGGGATTAAATCTAGGGCTGCTTAACCACAGAACCACATCCCGGGCCCTTTTTATTTATTTTTTTAAATTCTGAGACAAGTTCTTACTGAGTTGCTTAGGGCCTCGCTAAATTTCTGAGGTTGGCCTCAAACTTGCAATCCTCCTGCCTCAGCCTCCTGCGTTGCTGGGATTACAGGCATGCGCCACCACACCCAGCCTATTTAAGTCCTTTTAAAAGAGGCTGTAGAATGATATTAAATGAAATGGAGGAAGTGGTCATCATACATTCTCATATTATTAAACCAAAACACTATATATGAGTGAGCCCAATTTTAATGTAAAAATTACATTTAAAAAAGCCTAATGGAAGAACTTATGCCAACATATGACAAGTGCTGATGAAGGAGATAGGCTGAATGTGAGTCAATCACCAAGCACCAATGATTTAATCAATCATGCCAATATAATGCAGTCTCCATGAAAACTCAAAATGACAGTTTGGGTACTTCATGTTTGCTGAACACTGAAGAATAGTGCATTCTTTCCCCATACTTTGTCCTATGTTCCTCTTTGGTTGTTCATCTGCACTTTTTGTAATATCATTTATTTATTCATTTATTTGGGGGACCAGAGATAGAACCCAGGGGCATTTAACCACTGAGCAACATCCCAGCCCACTTTATTTTTTATTTTGAGACAGTCTTGCTAAGTTGCTTAGGACCTTGCTAAGTTGCTGAGGCTGGCCTTGAATTTGCTATCCTCCTGCCTCAGCCTCCTGAGCCACTGGGATTACCGGTGTGCACTACAATGCCCAACCTATCATTCTTTTTTTGACCCTTGCCAGAGGGTATCTATCAGGCATGGTCACCCCAACTAGGTTCTATGTTCATTTCTCCTCCTCCTCTTCCTCCTTTGGTACTGGGGATTGAAATCAGGGACATTTTACCACTGAGCTACATCCCCAACCTTTTTACTTTTTTATATTTTATTTATTTTTTTAAACATGTCTTTTTTTCATTTTTATACCTTTATTTATTTTTATGTGGTGCTGAGAGAATCGAGCACATTGCCTCACACATGCTAAGCAAGCACTCCACCACTAAACTACAGCCCCAGCCCCTCGTTTTATTTTTTATTTTGAGACAGGGTCTTGCTAAATTGCTGAGGCTCACCACAAACTTACAATCCTCCTGCCTCAGCCTCCCAAATTTCTGGGATTCCAGGTGTGAGCCATTGCTCCTGGATAAATTCATGTATTTTTTTATGTATCACAGAACAGTAACATAGTTGTGAAATTCATACGAAATATCTCCTATAACTTATCTACTTCCAAGATTCATCTCTTGCTATGCTGTTGTACCCACTAGAGATTTCAGTAGAGCAAACCTAGCCAAGGCCTACATACCTATGTGGCCTCCAAGCATACATAAACCCTTAGAAACAAACACTATTATCCTCGACTTAGAGACAACTATAATTAAAGTAATCGTATGACTCATTTCATATTTTACTGAGAAAACAGAAATATCCAATTGAAAACAACTTCATTTTGCCTCACCAAAGTTAACAAATGACTTAGATCTGCACACTATTCACCTTCTAACCTGGTTCATGGGATGTACTATTACCACCACAAAAGGACAGTCTCCTCATTGATATATGAGCTTCAATCTCTCCCCTTACTCACAAGCTTATTATACCCTCTTTCTTCTGCATCACTGATTTCTTCCTTGATAGAATTACGCCTATTAGCCCAAAACTATGTTATGGTATCTCCCATCTCCTAAAAAACACATTTCAAAAGGGAGTTAGGTATTCACACTGAAAGAAAGATACTGATTAATAACACAGAACAGATGAAAACTTCAAACTGGCTGGTGAAAAAAAAAAAAAGTAAGTACACAGTCAAAGTCAGAGTATGGACATGCTTCATTTTATTGCATTTCACAGGTAACTTTTTTTTTTTTTTTTTAACAAATTGAAGGTTTGTGGCAACCCTGCACCAGTAAAATCTGTTGGTGATGGTTTTCCAAGAGTATGAGTTCACTTCAAGTCTTTGTGTCACGTATATTGTAATTCTCACAATATTTCAGCCTTTTCCCTTATTCTTCTCTCTGGTATGGTTATCTGTGATCAGTGATTTTGGGGGGAGTACAGGGAATTGAACCTGTGACCTCACATATGGGAAGCACTTTCTCTGCCACTGAGTTACATCTCAGACCTTGATAAGTGATCTTTGTTATTACTATGGCTATTTTGGGGAGCCATGAACCAAGCTCACATAAAATGGTAAATTTCAGCTGGGTGCAGAGGCTCTTGCCTATAATCCCAGGACTTGGGAGGCTGAGGCAGGATTGCAAATTCAAAGCCAGACTCAGCAATTTAGGAGGGTCCCAAACAACTTAAAGAGACCCTGTCTCAAAAAATAAAAAAGGGCTGGGGGTGAAGTCCAGTGATTAAGTGCCTCTGGGTTTAACCCCTAGTATCCCCAACCCCCCCAAAAATGGCAAATTTCATAAACATAATGTATGCTTTGACTGCTCCGCTGAGTCACCATTCTACTCTCTCCCTCCTTTTCCTCAGGCATCCCTGTTCCCTAAGACATAAATATTGAAAGTGGGCTAATTACTAACCCTACAGTGGCCTAAAAGTGTTTGAGAAAAAGGAGGAGCTGAATGTCTCTCACTCTATTCACTTACTTGTTTTGCAATGCTGGGAATCAAACCCAAGGACTTGCACATTCTACCCAAGCATAGGCAAATGTTCTACCGCTGGGCTACATTCCTAACCCATGTCTCTCACTTTAAATCAGAAGCTAGACAAGAGTAAGCTTAGGGTGGAGGCGTGTCAAAAGTCAAGATAGGATGAAAACTAGGTCTCTTGCACCAGTTAGCCAAGTTGTGAATGCAAAATATAAATTTTAGTTTTTTGTTTTTTGGTACCAGGAATTGAACCCAGGGGCACTTAACCACTAAGGAATCACATCCCCAGGCTGGCTTTGAACTTGTGATTCTCCCACCTTAGCCTTCGGAGCCATGAGGATTACAGGTGTGCACCACCACACCCAACCAAAAGATAAATTCTTGAAAGATATTAGAAGGCACTGCGTATGATAAGGAAGTGAAACAGCATCACTGATGATATGGAAAAAATTTGAGTAGTCTAAATTTAAGATCAAACCAGTCACAATACTCCCTTAAGCCAAAACCTAATGCAGAAGAAGGCCCTAACTCTCTTCAATTCTACAGGAACCAAGAGAATTGAAGGTGCAGAAGAAAAACTCTAAGCTAGCAGAAGTTGGTTCATGAAATTTAAGGACAGAAGCCATCTCCATAATATAAAAGTGCAAGGTGAAGCAAGGGCTGATTGAGAAGCTGCAGTCAGTTATCCAGAAGACCTAAAGTAACAGATGAAGGTGGCTACACTAAACAACAGATTTCAATATGGATCAAGCAACCTTATAATGGAAGAAGATGCCACCTAGGACTCACATAGTTGGAGAGGAGAAGTCAATGCCTGGCTTCAAATCCACAAAGGACAAGCTGACTCTCCTGTTAGTGGCTAATACAGCTGGTGATTTGAAGTCAGAGCCAATGTTCATTGACCATTCTAAAAATCCTAGGGTCATAAGAATTGTACTAAACTGTGCTCTCTAAATGGAACAGCAAAACCTGGATGACAGCACATCTATTTATAACATAGTTCACTGAATATTTTAAGGCCACTGTTGAGAACTACTACTCAGAAAAAAAAGATTCCTTTCAAAATATTTTTGCTCATTGACAATGCACCTGGTTAACCAAGGGCTCTAATGAAGTTATGCAATAGGACTAATGCAGCTTACATGCCTGCTAACACAGTATCTATTCTGCAAATATGGATCAAGGAATAATATCAACTTTCCAATCTCATTATTTAAGAAATACATTTTGTTAAAAGATAGCTGCTATAGATAATTAGTCCTCTGATGGATGTGGAAAAAATAAAATGAACACCCTAAAAATGATTAACCTTTTTAGATACCATTAAGAACATTGTAAGCCAGGCATAGTAGTACACATATAGCCCCAGATACTCAGGAGGCTGAGGCAGGAGGATTGCTTGAACCTAGTTGAGTTCAGGGCCAACCTGGACAATAATTTTTTAAAAAATTTCTTAAAAAACAAAACAAAATAAGAACATTTGTGATTCATGGAAGAAAGTTAAAAAATGCATATACTTTTTTTTTTTTTTTTTTTGAGGCATAGACAGAGGTTTATTTAGGAAGGTAGATACACATTCAAGGGAGAGGGCTCAGTGGTGGAGTGTTCCCCTAGCACATGTGAGGCACTGGGTTCAAGTCGGCACCACATGAAAAATAAATAAAGAGTTTAGTATGCACATTCAAGGGAGAATGCAGACTATCTCAAGAATGAGACACAGCCCTGACTTGGGCTAGGGGGTTCAATATTTATAGAAGGGCTGTATCAGGGGCTGGACTGGAGGTGGATTCAGTGTAGAGTGCAATTTCATGCCAGTTTTCCTGCACTTGTGTATTCCCCTCATTTTATAAGGGCATAGGCCAAGAGTATGGGCCAAGGTTTTCATCTCAATGGCTTGATTCTGCATTTCAATGGTTTGAGGGTGTTTCCCTTAAGATTCCCCATTTCTCTCTCCTTATCCTAAATCCCAAACCACCAACCACGATGGAGATTTTGATCCCTTAATCTTAAGGGTTGGTGAGGGGCAAAGATCTGTCTTCTATGGCTGCTTCAGACTGGCAAGAGGCCTAGCCAGGTACCAGAAGTCTCATCCTGGCTTTTCTAAAGGAGATAGACACTGGTCTCAGTTGCAGGGATGGGTTGATATTCTTGTGTCACCATCCTCTTAATGTGGAATTATTGTAATCTAGAAGATACAAGCTTTATTAGATTAAAAAGACCCAGACTTAGCAATAGGAGCAGAAGTATAGTTACCAGAAGTTCTAACAGTGGAAACAGCCAAGTGAGGGTAAGTGTTAATAGTTTTATTTATTTGTACATATCTCAAAATCTGGATTTTTTTCTACATCCTTGATGCAAATGTACATCAAATCACATTTAAAAGGACAAGTCTTCTTTAAAAATAGTTTTTTAGTTGTCGATGGATTTTTATTTTATTTATTTATATGCTGTGCTGAGAATCAAACCCAGTTCCTCACACATGCAAGGCAAGTGCTGTACCACTGAACTACAACTCCTAGGACAAGTCTTTTTTAATGTCCATTTATGATGGTTCTTTAGTTATACTTTCCTGCCAGATGTTTAAGACCACTTTGGTCAAAAATTGACCTTGTCCTATCTATTGTTAGGATCAGCTGAGATCCCTCAGGGGTCACTTTTGGGAGCTTTCTTGGAGCCTCTTGGCTCTTTTGGTCTTCCTCTACCAGTTGTATCACCTGTCTTGCTGATCACATGTGTCTTCCCTTGGAAGCATCAGGGACATTTCCCTCTCCAATGACCCTCCTCTTTGCAGAATGTGCACTGGTTGGCTTCCTGTTCTCTAGGGTCCTCTTATCCTCCCTGTTAGGAGGTCAAGTGATTCACCCAGAGTTGGAGGACATTTAGACCCAGTCCCTGCGTCCTAGCTGACCTGAGAAGGCAAAGGTCAAGTAAATAAAAATATTAACATTAACTAGAGTGTGGAAGAAGTTGATTCCAACCCTCATGGATGACCTCAATGACTTCAAACTTCAATGGAGGAAGTAACTGATGGTAGAAATAGTAAGAGATCTGGAATTAAAAGTGGAAACTGAAGATGCAATTGAATTGTTGTAATCTCATGATAAAAATTTCATGGATGAGGAGTTGCTTTTTATGGATGAGCAAATTAAAGTGTTCTCTTAAAATGTGATCTATTCCTGGTGAAGATGCTGTGAACACTGTTGAGATGACAAAAAAAAAAATATTTAAAACAGCACAAAAGCTTAGTTGATGCAGCAGCAGCAGAATTTGAGAGGATTGACTTTAATTTTGAAGGAATTTCTGTGGGTAAAATGCTATCTAATAACATCACATGCTCAAAGAAAGTTTTTGTAAGAGGAAGAATCAATTGATGAAGCAAACTTCCTTGTTGTCTTATTTTTTAAAAAATATATTTTTTAGTTGTGGGTAAACACAATACCTTTGTTTTATTTTTATGTGATGCTGAGGCTCAAACCCAGTGCCTCACCCTGCTAGGTGAGCACTCTACCACTGAGCCACAACCCCATCCCTGTTCTTGTCTTATTTTTAAAAATTGACACATCTACCCAACCTTCAACAGACACCACCCTGATTAGTCAGCAGCTCTCAATAGTTCTCTTACTATTTCTACCATATCTGACTCTCCAGCAGAAAAAGACTGCAACTCCCTGAAGGCTCAGGTGATTCTTAGCATTTTTTAGCAATACAATCTTTTTGTGGGGGTGGGTACTGGGGATTGAACTCAGGGGCACTCAACACTGAGCCACATCCCTAGCCCTATTTTGTATTTTATTCAGAGACAGGGTCTCACTGGGTTGCTTAGTACCTCACTTTTGCTGAGGCTGGCTTTGAACTCGTGATCCTTCTGCCCAAGCCTCCCAAGTGGCTGGGATTACAGGCATGCCTGACTACCAATACGATATTTTACATTAAGATATGTGCATTATTTTTATTTCATTTATTTGTTTTTTATGTGATGCTGAGGATCAAACCCAGTGCCTCACATGTGGTAGGAAAGTGCTCTAGCATAGTATAAACAAAACTTTTTTTTTTTTTTTTTTTTTTTTTTTTTTTGGAAGAGAAAAGTTTATTTTATCTCATGATTGCGAAGTTTTAGTTCATGGTCAGCTAATTTCATGACTCTGGGCCTGGGCCTGAGGTGGGGCAGAATGTCACAGCAGGTCATAGCAGAGGAAAGTCACTCAGGACATGGGAACCAAGGAAGAGAGAGGGAGAGAGAGAGAGAGAATGAACTTTAATATGTATTGGGAAACAAAAAAAATTCATAAAACTCACCTTATTGCAGTGATCTGAAACCAAAACTTTCAATCTCAGGTATGCCTGTACTTTAATTGTGCAATGATGGTATATAAATTGCTTATATCTTTATTATGAAGTTTAAAAGACAAAACACTTTCTTTTATTTTTCTTTCTTGGTGGGGGCTCTCTACCCCTGAGCCACAAACCTAGCACATTTTATTTTTCTTATTTTGAGAGCAGGTTTTAAAATCACCCAGGCTGGCCTCAAACTTTCAATCCTATTGCTTCAGTCTCCCAATAAAGCAAACATTTAAAGTAGAATGAATACAAATCCTTCTCAAACTCTTTCAATAACACTGAAAAGGAAGGAATGCTTATGAAACTCATTTTATAGGGACAGTACTACTCTGATAACAAAGTCAGACATGGATACCGCACACAAAAGAGTAAAAGAATAGTCCAACAGACACCACCAAGATACATAACATAATGAGAAGCTACTTCAAAAATCTATATTCCAACAAAATAGAAAGTACCGAAGTTATTGACAAATTTCTACAGACATATGTTCCTCCCAAACTGAACCAGGAGGACATACACGATTTAAACAGATCAATATCAAGCAATGAAATAGAAGAAGCCATTAAAAACCTACCATCCAAGAAAAGCCCAGGACCAGACGGATTCTCAGCCAAGTTCTACAAGACCTTCAAAGAAGAACTCATTCTAAAACTTCTCAAAGTATTCCAGGAAATAGAAAAGGAGGGTACCCTACCAAACTCATTCTATGAAGCTAATATCACCCTCATACACAAACCAGGAAAAGACACATCAAGGAAAAAAAATTTTAGACCAATATCCTTGATGATATAGATGCAAAGATCCTTAACAAAATATTGGCAAACCGTATCCAAAAGCATATTAAGAAAATTGTGCACCATGATCAAGTGGGGTTCATCCCTGGAATGCAAGGATGGTTTAACATCCATAAATCAATAAACGTAACCCATCATGTCAATAGACTTAAGGATAAGAATCATATGGTTATTTCAACTGATGCAGAAAAAGCATTTGACAAAATACAACACCCCTTCATGCTCAAAACACTAGAAAAAATAGGGATAGTAGGAACATACCTGAACATTGTAAAGGCTATTTATGCTAAGCCCATGGCCAACATCATTCTTAATGGAGAAAAACTGAAACCATTCCCTTTAAAAATGGGAACAAGACAGGGATGTCCTCTTTCACCACTTCTATTCAACATTGTCCTCGAAACTCTAGCCAGAGCAATTAGACAGACTAAAGAAATTAAAGGGATACAAATAGGAAAAGAGGAACTTAAGCTGTCACTATTTGCTGATGACATGATTCTATATTTAGAGGATCCAAAAAACTTCTCCAGAAAACTTCTAGACCTCATCAATGAATTCAGCAAAATAGCAGACTATAAAATCAACATGCATAAATCTAAAGCATTTTTATACATAAGTGATGAAACAGCTGAAAGGGAAATGAGGAAAACAACTCCATTTGCAGTAGCCTCAAAAAAAATAAAATACTTGGGCATCAATCTAACCAAAGAGGTAAAAGATCTCTACAATGAAAACTTCAAAACATTGAAGAAAGAAATTGAGGAAGACCTTAGAAGATGGAAAGATCTCCCATGTTCTTGGATAGGCAGAATTAATATTGTCAAAATGGCCATACTACCAAAAGTGCAATACAGATTCAATGCAATTCCAATTAAAATCCCAATGACTTACCTTACAGAAATAGAGCAAGCAATCATGAAATTCATCTGGAAGAATAAGAAACCCAGAATAGCTAAAGCAATCCTTAGCAAGAAGAATGAAACAGGGGGTATCGAAATACCAGAACTTTGACTATACTACAAAGCAATAGTAACAAAAACAGCATGGTATTGGCACCAAAATAGTCAGGTAGATCAATGGTACAGAATAGAGGACACGGACACAAACCCAAATAAATACAATTTTCTTATACTAGACAAAGGGGCCAAAAATATGCAATGGAGAAAAGGTAGCCTCTTCAACAAATGGTGCTGGGAAAACTGGAAGACCATATGCAACAGAATGAAACTAAACCCCTGTCTCTACCCTGCACAAAAATCAACTCACAATGGATCAAGGACCTTGAAATCAGACCAGAGACACTGCATCTTATAGAAGAAAAAGTAGGTCCAAATCTTCACCTTGTTGGCTTAGGATCAGACTTCCTTAACAGGACTCCCATAGCCCAAGAAATAAAAGCAAGAATCAACAACTGGGATAGATTCAAACTAAATAGCTTTCTCTCAGCAAAGGAAACTACCAGCAATGCGAAGAGAGAGCCTACAGAGTGGGAGAAAATCTTTGCCACTCATACTTCAGATAGAGCACTAATTCCCAGAATATATAAAGAACTCAAAAAACTCTACACCAAGAATACAAATAACCCAATCAACAAATGGGCTAAGGATATGAACAGACACTTCACAGAAGAAGATGTACAAGCAATCAACAAATATATGAAAAAATGTTCCCCATCTTTAGTAATAAGAGAAATGCAAATCAAAACTACACTAAGATTCCATCTCACCCCAATTAGAATGGCGATTATCAAGAACACAAGCAACAGTAGGTGTTGGAGAGGATGTGGGGAAAAAGATACACTCATACATTGCTGGTGGGGCTGCAAATTAGTGCAGCCACTCTAGAAAGCAGTGTGGAGATTCCTTAGAAAACTTGGAATGGACCCTCCATTTGACCCAGCTATCCCACTTCTCGGCCTATACCCAAAGGACTGAAAATCAGCATTCTACAGAGATACAGCCACATCAATGTTCATAGCTGCTCAATTCACAATAGCCGGACTGTGGAACCAACCTAGATGTCCTTCAATTGATGAATGGATAAAGAAACTGTGGTATATATATACAATGGAATGTTACTCAGCTATAAAGAATAATAAAATTATGGCATTTAGAGGCAAATGGATGAAATTGGAGAATATCATGCTAAGTGAGATAAGCCAATCTCAAAAAACCAAAAGAGGAATGATCTCACTGATAAGCGGATGATGACACTTAATGGGGGGTGGGAGTGGGACAAGAATGGAGGAAGGAGGGACTGTATAGAGGGAAAAGAGAGTTTGGAGGGTTTGGGGAAAGGAAAAAAATAATGGAATGAATCAAACATCATTACTCTATGTAAATTCATGAATATGCAAATGGTATGCTGTTACTCCATGTACAGAAATAACATGTATCCCATTTGTTTACAATAAAAATAAATTTAAAAAAATAAATAAATAAAATAAAGATCCATCAACAACTAATAAAGAAATTATGTAAAAAATTTATTTAAAAAATACTAGCAAACCAAACTCAAGAGCACATTAAAAAATATTTATGCCAGGTATGCCAGGTGTGGTGGCACACATTTGTAATCCCAGTGGCTTGGGAGGCCAGAGGAGGAGGATCCCAAGTTCAAAAACAGCCTCAGCAATTTAGTGAGAGCCTGTCTCAAAATAAAAAATAAAAAGGGGTAGGGATATGGCTCTGGGGTGAAATATCCCTGAGTTCAAATCTCTAGTACAAATACAAAAACAAAAACAAAAAAAACCATTCACTATGATCCAGTGGGGTTTATTCCCAGGATGCAAGGATGGTTCAACATACACAAATCAACAAATATGATATACCACATTAACAGAATAAAGGATAAAAACCATATGATCATCTCAACAGATGCAGAAAAAACACAAGAAAAAATTCAGTATTCTTCAGTTATTAAAAACTCTCAACAAAGTAGTGTACAAGGAATGTACCTCAACACAATAAAAGTCAAATACAATAAATTCATAGTTAACATCATACTCAATGGAGAAAAGTTGAAAGCTTTCCCTCTAAGATCAGGAATAAATCAAGAATGCCCAAGGGCTGGGGAGATAGCTCAGTTGGTTGAGTGCTTGCCTCATAAGCACTAGGCCCTGGGTTCAATTCCCAGAACCACCAAAAAAAAAAAAAAAAAAAAAAAAAGAATGCCCACTCGATTACCTCTTCTGTTCTTCATAGTACTTGGGAGTCCCAGCCAGAACAAGAGGGGAAAAAGGAAAAAAATAAAAGGTATCCAAATTGGAAAGAAGTTAAATTGTCCCTGTTTGCAATGACATGATGCTATTATATAGAAAACCAGAGTGCTTGCCCAGCATATGTGAGGCACTGGGTTCAATTCTCAGCACTGTATATCAATCAATCAATCAATAAATAAATAAATATCCATTGACAACTAAAAAATATACTTTTTTAAAAAATCAGTAGTTTATATACACTAGTGATGAACTATCTGGAAAAAAAATGAAGAAAACAATTACATTTACAATAACTCTAAAAATATACTTAGAGTTAAATATGACAAAGGAGGCGAAAGATCTACACACCACTGAAAACTACTCAATTGATGAAAAAAATTGAAGAAAATACAAATTGATGGAAAGATAATCATGTTCACCATTGGGGGACTTATCGTGAAATATCCATACTATCCAAACAATCTACTGATTCAGGTTCAATATTTTACATTATGTGCATTATTTTTATTTTATTTATTTTATTTATTTATTTTTTATGTGGTGCTGAACCTAGGGTTGCTCTACCACTGAGCCACATCCCCAGTTCTAATTATTATTATTGTTGTTATTATTATTATTATGGTACCAGGGATTGAACACAGGGACACTTAACAACTGAGTCACATCCCAGCCCTTTTTATTTTTTATTTTGAGACAGGGTCTGTCTGAGTTTCTTAGGGTCTTGCTAAGTTGCTGAGGCTGGTTTTGAAATTGGGATCCTCCTTCCTCAGCCTCCTGAGGTTGTTGGGATTATAGGCGTGCACCACTGTACCCAGCCACTCTTCATACTTTCTTGAAACAATGCTCTCATCTGGAATCAGAAACTGTTTAGTCAGTTTTTTCACCTCTCTGATCAAAAGACCTGACAAGAACAATCAGAGGAGGAAGCTATTTGAGGCTTACAGTTTCAGAGGTCTCAATCCATAGACAGACAGCTACATTCTTCAGTGCCAAGATAAGACAGAACATCATGGTGGAAAAGTGTGGCAGAGAAAAGCATCTGGGAACATGGCAGCAGGAAGCAAGACAGAGACTCCAATCACCACAGACAAAATATAAACCCCAAGGGCATACCCCCAATGACCCGCCTCCTCCAGCCTCACCCTACCTGCCTAGAGTCACCAGTTAATCTTCTTCTTCTTTTTTTTTTTTTTTTGTGTGTGTGTGTGTGTGTGTGTGTGTGTGTGTGTGTGTGTGTGTGTGGTGCTGGAGATCAAACCCAGGGCCTTGTGCTTGCAAAGCAAGCGCCCTACCAACTGAGCTATCTCCCCAGCCCCACCAGTTAATCTTTATCAGAGAATTAATGCACTGATTAGGTTAAAACTCATAGCCCAGTTGTTTCACCTCTAAACTTTCTTGCATTTTCTCACACATGAACTATCAGGGGACACCTTGTATCTAAACCATAACAGTCTTTACAGCCTTCTAAACTCTGTACTTCATTGACATCTTAGTCTCCTGTGCTGGATCCTCCTGTCTTCCCAACCTAAATATCAGTTATCTCCAGCTTCCTTTCTTGGCCCTCTTCTTTACAGACACTCCCTAACTCTTGTCCAGTGCCATGGGATAAATACTGCATATGCTCAAAGAGTAGAAATGGACCACTATTTGGCCTAGCTATCCCACTCCTTGGTATGTATCCGAAGGATTTAAAATCAGCATACTACAATGACACAGACACATCAATGTTTTTTTTTTTATTTTTATTTTACAGACTGCATTTTGATTCATTGTACACAAATGGAGTGCAACTTTTCATTTCTATAGTTGAACACAATGTAGATTCACACCATTCCTGCAATCATACATGTGCATAGGGTAATAATGTCTGTCTCAGTCCACTATCTTTCCTTCCCCCACTCCCTCCCGCCCCATTTCCCTCTATACAATCCAAAGTTCCTCCATTCTTCTCTCTTTTTTTTTTTTTTTTTTGTGGTGCTGGGGATTTGAACCCAGGGCCTTGTGCTTGCAAGGCAAGCACTGTACCAACTGAGCTATATCCCAGCCCTCCATTCTACTCTTATCTCCCCCCCCCCGCCAACCCCCCATGTCCATGTTTATAGCAGCACAATTTATAATAGCTAAGCTATGGGATCAACCTAGGTGACCCTCAACAGATGAATGAATAAAGAAAATGTGATTATATATACACAATGGAGTATTAGTCAGCCATAAAGAAGAATGACTTTATGGCATTTGCCAGCAACTGGAGACTATCAAGCTAGATGAAATAAGTCAGTCCCAGAAAGTTAAAGGTCAAATGTTTTCTCTGATATGAGGAAGCTAATCCAAAATAAGATGGGGGGATAAAAAAAAGAATACAAGAAAGATCAGTGGAGCAGACAAAGGGGAATGAAGGGAAGGAAGGAGGAATGGGTCAGGGAGAAACAGGAGAATGAATTTGCCCTAACATTCCTATGTACCTATATGAATATAACACAGCGAATCTCACCAGGTACAGTCACAAGACATTAAATAAAAATAAAAAATAAAAATAAAAAATAAAAAACTATCAGTAAATAGCAGAAAGATCAGTAGAGTAAGGAAAGGGAACAGAGGGTAGGAGGAAGGGAGGGGCAGGGGAAGTACTGGAGACTAAATTAGAACAAATTACATTCCATGCTTTAATAATATATCAAATTATATTGTCATATATAATTAAAAGGAACAGATAAAAGCAATAAAAAGTAAATACATATATGTGCTGATCCCATAAGTTAGCACACTCATATTCTCTCTACTTGGATGTCTCACAGGGGGTCTCAAATAACCTGACCAAAACAGCACTGTTTAATTTTACATTTGGAAGAAAAGAAAGAGGGGCCTGGGGATATAGCTCGTTTGGTAGAGTACTTGGGTTCAATCCCCAGTACCGCAAAAAAAAAAAAAAAAAAAAAGAAAGAAAGAAAGAAAGAAAGGAAAGACAAGAACACCCTCTGCCCCTGTCTTTGCCCGCTTAGGTAACAGCAACAGCAGCACCATTCACACAGTTGCTCGGGCCCAAACCTAGGATAGTAATGTTTGATTACTATTTTCCTCCCCATCCTGTCCCCTTTATGTCCAAGGTACACCCCCAATCCAACAACCTCTTGTACCTCAGTATTCTTGCCCACACCGCCATCATCTCTCGTTTGTTTTATTGTGAGGACCTTCTAACCTTCACTGATGATCAGGGTTAATAGTCAAACAACAGAAATTGGCAGGGATTTGAAGACAAACGCACACAGCTTTGGAAGAGTGGGCAGTAAAATGTGGGGGAAATGGAGTATTCAATGGCTGTGAAGCGATGTGTGGGAGCTGCTCTGGAGAACCCCCATGGACACCATCCCCGGAGGTCGCCATTAGCTTTACTGTGAAGGGCGATGACTATCTATGCCAAAGCACACCTGCAAAAAGATGAAGACAGAGCTCGAAGAAGCTCTTCTCCACCTGTTCGCTCCCTGCCACCCTCTGCCCGAACTCAATCTCCCCTGCTCTCTCCACCTCCCATCTCCTCCAGTCCTTTCTACAGGCTCCAGTTCAATACAGGCTCCAGTTTCCCTGGGAGCTCCTCACAGAGCTAGTGATGACGATGGTTAATTCTGGAGTCCGTGCTCCCTTCTTCCTGTTTTCCATGGGTCTGATTTTAGAAGCAGCAGCTAGCAGCTGGGTCTAATCTGCCATCTCAGCCATCACTGGTGTCCTGGTTCTTCACAAGTTCCTGCAATTACTGGAGGCTGTGCTGTTATTGAAAGGAGGGACTGGTCTATACAGGTTTAATTACCCCCCCCCCCCATGAGAATAGAACCCGGGGGTGCTCTACTACTGAGCTGGATCCCCAGTCCTTCTCATTTTTTTTTATTTTGAGACAGATTCTTACTAAGTTATCCAGGCTGAATTCCAATTTGCATATCATCCTTCATCAGCCTCCTGAGTCACTAAGATTACAGGCGGGCTCCGCTGGGCCTGGCTGGCCTATGGACAGTTTTAAACCTCAAATCGCACACCTTTTGGAAGGCTGATCTGCTGTCATCGCTGCAATAATCACAACTCCAGTAAGGGATCTGGAATGTATTGTGGGTTAAAATTCATCTTAATTAATTTAACAAATACTTGGGTGAGGATTATAAGCCAGGCACAGTGTTAGGTGCTAGAAATAAAAACTAAAGAAATACAACCCTGCCCTCTTGTGGAAAAGAAAGGCTATCTTATAACTATAATACGTAAAATGAGTTATCTACAAGGTTGTTTAAGAGTATGGACTTTGTCAAAAGTCCATATAATGGCAGCATTTGAACAGAAAATTGGAAGAACGTGTAGAAATTTTTGAAGAAGGCAAATAGAAGGAGAATGTTACAGGCAAAAGTTCAGTGTGAGACAAAAAAACAAAAACAAACAAAAAATGGCTCAAGAAAACTTAGCATATTCTGGGAAACAGAGATCTGAGTTTCTGGAGGAAAAGCTCTGAGAGAATACCCAGGAGATGAGAGGAATGAGGAGGCAGCCCTAAGGAGTGTAGAATTCTCCTGCAAATCAGTGTTACCAACTTAGTTAAAATGTTAAAAACAGATTGAATTTACCAAAAAAATTTAATAATAAAGACAAACCAACTGGGCGAGTTGGTTCACACCTGTAATCCCGGTGTCTTGGGAGGCTGAGGCAGGAGGATCACCAGTTCAAAACCAGCCTCAGTAAATTATCAAGGCCCTAAGTAAGTTGGCAAGACCTGGTCTTTCCTCCCACACACACCCCTCCCACCCCTCTTTTCCCTCTATACAGTCCCTCCTTCCTCCATTCTTGCCCCCTTCCACCCCCCATTATGTGTCATCATCCGCTTATCAGCAAGATCATTCGCCCTTTGGTTTTTTGAGATTGGCTTATCTCACTTAGCATGATATTCTCCAATTTCATCCATTTGCCTGCAAATGCCATAATTTTATTATTCTTTATAGCTGAGTAATATTCCATTGTATATATATACCACAGTTTCTTTATCCATTCATCAATTGAAGGACATCTAAGTTGGTTCCACAATCTGGCTATTGTGAATTGAGCTGCTATGAACATTGATGTGGCTGTATCTCTGTAGTATGCTGATTTTAAGTCCTTTGGGTATAGGCCGAGGAGTGGGATAGCTGCGTCAAATGGTGGGTCCATTCCAGGTTTTCTAAGGAATCTCCACACTGCTTTCCAGAGTGGCTGCACTTTAAAAGTATCTCAGAAATTCTTGGTCTGGGGAGATAGCTCAGTTGGTAGAGTGCTTGCCTTGCAAGCACAAGGCCCTGGGTTTGATCCCCAGCACCGCAAAAAAAAAAAAAAAAGAAATTCTTGACCTTTTGCTCTTCTTTGAATTAAAAAATTCTTTTCAAGATGTAGTCTTTCTATGTTGTCCAGGCTGGTTTCTAATTCTTGGGCTCAAGTGATCCTCCCCACTCAATCTGGTACTATAGGTGCAAGTCTGTACCTGGCTAACTTTTAAAATTAATTAGCTTGTTAAATTCCATGGAAAACCTTGTTGGAATTTTGTTTGGAATTGTACTGAAATCTGTTGTGAGAGAATTTGTATCTTTATAATATTGAGTCTTTATCCATGAGCATGATATATCCCTATACTTTTCAAATTTTTAAAATGTCTTTTGTAAATTTCATAATTTCATTCACGTATTTTGTGTACGTAGGCATGTTATTTCCTTGCTAATGTATGTACTTAATAATAGTATTTTTTAAAACATTATTACTCAGGTATTCATTTCATTTGCACAGAAGTAAGGTTTTTTCGTATATTGATTTTTAGGCCCCCAAAACATTCCTAAACCTTCTTTATTATATCAAATTTTATTTTTAGATTGGGGTTGTTTTACTCCTTTTGGGCTTCTATAATAAACTACCATAAACTGGGTGGCTTATAAACAACAGAAATTTATTTATCACGATTCTTTTATTAAAAAAATAGGTTTATGAAGCATATATCCTGTTTTTTTATATACCTTTATTTTATTTACTTATTTTTATGTGGTGCTGAGGATTGAACCCAGGGCTTCACACATGCTAGGCAAACACTCTACCACTGAGCTACCTCCCCAGCAATTTCTCACAGTTCTTCAGGATAAAAAGTACAAAATCAAGGTGTCAGCAGATTTGGTGTCTGAATTTGGTTCTGGGTTCTGGGTCACAGGTGTGGCTTCTTGCTGTGTCCTCATGTGTGCTCACATAGTTATTACTCTCTCTTTGGCTCCTTCTAAGGGCACTAATCCCACTTGAGAGGGCTCATGGGATGGTCACTTTCCAGCGGTCTTCCCTCTTAATTCCAGCACACTGGGGATTTGGTTTCAACTTGTGAATTTGGGGGGTCCTGATCATGCAGTCTATAGCAGAGGGGTATTTCAGAGAATGTTATCTTCTCCCTTTGGAATCCTTATATTTAAATTTATTTTCCTCACTTCACTGTATTGATTTCAAAATTCAGTACAATGGCAAATGAAACGATATCTTTGAGCCTTTGTCTTGTTCCTAGTTTACATCATAAAAATGTTAAATCTTGTTAACCAGCAAATTTGGTATTTATCTTCCACTTTTAGATTTTTAAAAAAATTTCTCCAAGCAATATTTTTTAAAGTTTTTTTTTTTTTTTTTCTTTCTGGTACTGGGGGATTAACCTAGGGCACTTTACCACTGAGCTACATCCCCAGTCCACTTTTTAAAATTTTATTTTGAGACAGTGTCTCACTAAGTTGCTGAGGGTGCTAAGGCTCATGCTAATTGGCTGAGGGTGGCCTTGAACTTGTGATTCTCCTGCCTCAGCCTCCTGAGTCACTGGAGCATACTATTGCAATATTGAAATATTGCAAGCCAATAAATGCCAAACAATCCAAAAACACATGGGCAAAAAATTTGAATAGATGATCCAGATAAGATGATATGCACTTGACCAAGAAGTCCATGACAAGATAGTAAAACATTTTTATTTTTAAGAAAAATGAAAATTAAAACTTTTGATCCTATTACATACACATTAGAATGAACGAAATTAATTATTATGGCATTTGCAAATAAATGGACGGAATTGGAGAATAGTATGCTAAGTGACTCAGGCACGTGCCGCCATGCATGAATGTATCCCCACAACTTTTTTTTTTGACAAATTGATTATAAATTTATATAAATGTGTAAAGGATATGAACTAGCAAAAAAAAATCTTTAAAAAGGAACTAAATTGGAGAACTAATATCAAAATTTACTGTGGATCTATTGTAATTAATCATGTGTGGTATGGGCATAAAATCAGTCATATATATCAATTACACATAATAAAGATTACACAAATAGATTCCTATATTTTTGACCAATTGATTTCTACAAAGATACTAAATTGACTGACTATGGAAGGCAAATCCTATCAACAATGGTGATGGAATAAGTTTATAACCATATGGAAAACATAAACCCCAAACCTTGCCTTACATAATACCTAAAAATAAGAACCATTGATCCAGTTGTATAATATAAAACAATAAAAGTTTTAAAAGAAAATATAGGAGAAAAATCTTCATGACTTTACCATAGAAAATAATCCCTAAGATGTAAAACACAGAAACCACCCAAAGAAATAAAAACTTTTAAATCAAATGTTATCAAAATTCAAAATGTTTGCTTATTGAGAGACAATGCTGAGGCTATATTTGAGGAAAGTTGCCAACTAGAAGAAAATATTCCCAATATGTATATCTGAGAAGCACTTAGATACAAAGTATATAAAGAAATATTGCAAGCCAATAAATGTCAAACAATCCAAAAACACATGGGCAAAAAAATTGAATAGGTGCTTCAAATAAGATGATATACAATTGGCCAAGAAGTCCATGACAAGATAGTAAAACATCTTTATTTTTAAGAAAAATGCAAATTAAAACTTCTGATCCTGTTACATACACATTAGAATGAACGAAATTAATTATTATGGCATTTGCAAATAAATGGACGGAATTGGAGAATAGTATGCTAAGTGAAACAAGCCAATCCCAAAAAATCAAAGGCCGAATGTTTTCCCTGATAAGAGGATGATGATGATGATATATAATGGGGGTGGGGGAGGTGGGGAGTGAGAGAAGAATGGAGGAACTTTAGATTATGTAGGAGGAAGTAAGAGGGAGGGGGTATGAAAAATGGTGGAATGAGACAGGTATCATTACCCTATGTACATGTAAGATTTCATGAATGGTATGAATCTACATCATGTACAGAATGAAATGATGTACCCCATTTGTGTACAATGAATCAAAATGCAATCTGTAAAAAAATAAATAAATAAATAAATTTTTAAAAAATGCTGTGAAAACAGCACTATTGTCCCAGAAGCACACTGACCACAGCAGCTGAGACAGTCCTTACAGGAATTAAGAATGCCAAGGACAAAAAAAAATTGTGCTGGCATGCATAAATATAAACCTCCTGTACCAAGCAAGAGCTTGTGTTCTCACTGTCATAAGAGTGAATTTATTTATTCATTTATTTTTATTTGTTACTTTTAGTCATACATGACAGTAGAGTGCATTTTGAAATATGATACATACATGGAGCAGAACTTCCCATTCTTGTGGCACACTGGTCATGTATTCAAATATGAACACAGGAAAGTAATGTCCAATTCATTCTACTGTCTTTCCTATTCCCCTCCCTCTCCCTTCCCTTCATTCCCCTTGTCTAATCCAATGAATTTCTATTCTTCCCTCCCCACACCTTATCATGTGTTAGCATCTGCATATCAGAGAAAACATTCAGCCTTTGTTTTGGGGGGATTGACTTATTTCACTTAGCATGATAGTCTCTAGTGCCATCCACTTGCCAGCAAATGCCATAATTTCATTCTTCTTTATGGCTGAGTAGTATTCCATTGTACACCACATAAGAGTGAATTTATTACCAGTTCATTCATATCATTCATATGCTAACAGAAAGGCATGGCACCAGAGACCTTTTTTTTTTTTTTATGTTCTGGGGATTGAACCCACTGACACTTTACCACTGACCTACATCTCCATCCCTTTTATGTTTTTTGTTTTCAGACAGAGTCTCACTAAATTCTCTACCACCACTCCTGGAAGAAACATTTTTTCTTAATGGTTTCACAAACATTTTGTACCAGCAGCTCATGGTCACCTAAAGGAAGCTGGAGGACTGAAATGTAGTTCAGTGGTAGAGCACTTGGCTAACATATACAAAGTTCAGTCCCCGTGCAAACACACATGTGCCTGCACACACACACACACAAAGCTATACTATGGAAGCTGGACTGGATAACAGCAAGATTTTGATATTCCTTGACAACTGTTCTGGTCATCCTCCAACTAAAATTCTCTTTAAAAATATTTATACCTTGTAATTTCCCCAAAGTGTGATTCATTCATTTAGTCCTGTGACTAGGGTGTCCTTAGATCAGTTAAGACTACATGTAAAAACACTTTCTTGAAGAGCATGCTAGCAGCAGTGTACAGAGGTGTGGGTGGAAAAAGGTTTCAAAAGGAGCTTAGCAGGAAGGATCTGGTATGTGCTGTGGCCAACACTTGGTGCACAGCGACTACAGATGCAGTCGTACATGCCTGGCGTGGCCTCTGCCCTGAAACTATGAATAAGGCAGCGCCTTTGAAGGATTCTGAGTGTCAAGTGAGGGGGGAAAATGATGTCTGACCTCCTCATATATGCCAAAACTGTACCTTCAGAGTCTGTCAGTAAGCTGGAAGAAGTAGATATCAAAGAATATTTTTTAACATTGATTGACTCCAGTTGTTCATTCATTGACTGACGGTGAAATACCCAATATAGTTAAACAAGCTGCTATGGTTTAGATACAAGGTGTCCCCCAGAAGCTCATGTTTGAGATGATATAAGTTTAGAGGAGAAATGATAGGATTATGAAAACCTTAACCAAGTCATTGCATTAATCCCCTGATAGGGATTAATTGGGTGGTAACTGTAGGCAGGTAGAGAGTGGTAGAAGAGGTGGTCATGGGGAGGCCATGCCTTTTGGGGTATATATTTTGTTCTTGGTGAGTGGAGCTCGCTCTCTCTCTGCTTCCTGGTACAATGTCCTATATTGCTTTCGTCAGCCGCGCCCTTCTAAGACTGTTGTTAATGCAGCAGATGAATTTGAAGGAAACATTTTTAAAAGCCACCCTGCTGAATGCCTTCTCATCCCTCAAAGACCCACTTCCTGGTCCCTCAACTGTTTCTGACGTTCCTTCTCACCTAGAAAAAATAAAACCCAGCATACTGAATCCTCTTAGTAAAAATGTAGCCTACCTAGCATTGTAGGTAGAGACAGAAGCCTGCTGCTATTTTTTGTTGCTGTTGTGTAACAGCTGACATGTGTGCTGGTGATGTCCCTGTCTGCTTAGTTACCCTGAACTTACCTGTTTTTGCTGCATTAATGGAATGTCATGTGTTTTGTTTTGCTTGGGGGGTTGGCGGTTTCAGGGACAGTAGATCACTGAGTCACTTCCCTAACCCTGTTTTGTATTTTATTTAGAGACAGGGTCTCACTGAGTTGCTTAGTGCCTCGCTTTTGCTGAGTCTGCTTTGAACTGGAGATCCTCCTGCCTCAGCCTCCAGAGCTGCTGGGATGATAGGCATGCACCACCACGGCCGGCTTGGTTTGTTATTTTTGAGATCAGTCTTGCTATGTCACCCAGGCTGGCCTCAAACTCCAGAGCTCAAGGGATTTCCCTGCTTTGGCCTCCTAAGTAGCTGGGACAACAGGTTGAGCCACTGTGCTCAACCTTACCATGTCATGTTTTTTTCTGTTAAATATTCAGATGCAAATAAGTATATGTAAATGATTGTTTGTTGTTAGTCTATAGATTCAGAATCAGGAATGATGGTGATGCCTACCAACCACAGATTACCCACTGAAATAGTCACATTTTTGTCATCGTGTCTCCACCCCCCACCCACCACGGTGCAGGGGATCAAAGTAGGGCCTCTCACATGCTGGGCAAGTGCTCTACCAATAATAAATTACATCTTCAGCCTCACTTTTACTTTCTTTTTTTCTTTTTTTTAATTTCCTTTTTTTCTTTTTTTTTAATTAAAATCTTTTTTATTTTTACAGGCACATTTTGATTCATTGTACACAAATGGGGTACAGCTTTTCATTTCTATGGTTGTACACAATGTAGATTCACACCATTCATGTAATCAAATATATACATAGGGTAATATTGTCTGTTTCATTCTACTATCTTTCTGTCCCCCATCCCCTCCCACCCCATTTTCCTCTATACCATCCTAAGTTCCTTCATTCTTCTCCTCCTCCACCACCCTGGCTCATTCATTTTATATATATATATATATATTATAGAGTCGAACCAGAGAATTCTTTATTTTATTTAATTAATTTACTTATTTATTGTGGTGCTGGGGATTGAACCCGGGACCTTGTGCGTGCTAGGCAAGCACTCTACCATTGGAGCTATATCTCTAGCTCCCCTCATTATATATCGTCATCAACTTATCAGAGAAAACATTTGGCCTTTGGTTTTTTGGGTTTGGCCTATTTCATTTAGCATGATATTTTCCAGTTTCATCCATTTACCTGCAAATGCCATAATTTTATTCTTCTTTAAGGCTGAGTAATATTCCATTGTGTATATATACCAGTTTCTTTGTCCATTCGTCAACTGAAGGGCATCTAGGTTGGTTCCACAATCTAGCTATTGTGAATTGAGCTGCTATGAACATTGATGTGGCTGCATCACTGTAGTATGCTGATTTTAAGTTTTGGGGGTATAAACCAAGGAGTGGGATAGCTGGGTCAAATGGTGGATCCTTTCCAAGTTTTCTGAGGAATCTCCGGACTGTTTTCCAGAGTGGTTACACCAATTTGCAACTCTACCAGCAATGTATGAGTGCCTTTTTCCCCACATCCACGCCAAAACTTACTGCTTGTGTTCTTGGAGTTAGATGAAATCTTAGGGTGGTTTTAATTTGCATTTCTCTAATTACTAGGAATGATGAGCACTTTTTCATATATTTGAGGATGTTTCTGAAAGAGCTAAGTGTTTGAATCAGTAGACTGAGTAAGGAAGATCCTACCTCACGAAGGCAAGCATCCAACCCATCGAGGGCACCAAGAGTTCAAAAAGGTGGAGAAACAATGCATTCTCTCTTTTACTGAGCTGGTATATCCATCTTCTTGGGACATCAGATCTCTTACTGCTTGGGTTTTGGGGATTCCAGGACTTTAACCTCCATCCATCTTATTTCTCAGGTCTTCAGGCTTGGACTAAATTATACTGTTAACTTTCCTGATTCTCAAGTTTGCTGATGGCATTTTGTGGGACTTTTAAACCTTCATAATCACACAAGTCAATTCCCACAATAAATCTCCTCATATATTTATATGTGTCCTATTGATCCTATTGCTCTGGAAAACTCTAATACAATGATACTTTTAAAAAGACAAATTAGGTGAAGATACCTGCCAAGTATTTAACCAAGAAAAGATCAGTTTCAGCATACAAAATTTTTTTTAAACTACAAACCAAATAGAAAAAGACAGGGCTGGGGCTATAGCTCAGTGGCAGAGTGCTTGCCTGGCATGTCTGAGGCACTGGGTTCCAACCTTAGCACCACATAAAAATAACCAAATAAAGTAAAGGCATTCTGTCCATCTACAACTATAAAAATTTTTTAAAAAGAAAAAAATATGAGTAAACACCCTGTAAAAGCAAGACTGGCTCTCAGGATTGTGAATGTTTTCATTTTTTGCCTAATCTTTATAGTATAGACAGATAATTAATAGACAGGAAATTTACACATATTAGAAGCATTATAAGACAATATTGAGATATATATAGATGTATATTTTAACCTGAAAAAAAGAAAAACAAAATAAACCCCCCAAAAGAGGAAAGAGGATTAAAAAAAAAACCCTGAAGTTCATAAAACGGGAAACTAATACATCATAGAAATGAGAAAAAACACTCCAAAGCAAAATATTAATAAAATTCTCTGTCAAGCATTATTAAGGAAAGGAAAACAAACAAAAATATGAAGAATAAGAAAGACAATCTCACAACAGATACAAACAAAATAATAACAGGAGATATCAATGAAAGAGTTGCTATGCACCAGGCATGTTTTCGACAGTCTATTATTTTTCACAATTCTGAACATAAAGTAAATTTTGTTGTTATTCCCATTTCTCAAATGAAAAAATCATAACCAGAGAGGTAGAACTTCCCCAAGAAAGCCAGTAAGGACAAAGCTGGGGTAGGAATCCAGTGAGTCTAGTACTTTGTTGCATCTGCTAACCTTCCTCAGCATTGCCTGTCTTCACTCATGTCATGGAGTAAGAGCCCAGAAGACCCTTACAGACCACCTAGTGCATTTCCCTTACTATGGAAGAAGATTGGGGGGCGGATACTGGGCATTGAACTCAGGGGCACTCAACCACTGAGCCACATCCCCAGCCCTTTTTTTTAAATATTTTTTTTAGATGTTGATGGACCTTTATTTTACTCATTTATTTATATGTGGTGCTGAGAATTGAATCAAGGGCCTCACATTGCTGGGAAGGTGCTCTGCCGCCGAGCTACAACCCCAGTCTCCCTAGCCCTTTTATGTATTTTATTTAGAGACAGGGTCTCACTGAGTAGCTTAGCACCTCACTGTTGCAGAGGCTGGCTTTGAACTCGAAATCCTCCTGCCTCAGCCTCCTCAGCTGCTGGGATTACAGGCATGCACCACCATACCCAACTGGAAGAAGACTTTTTGAATTGTTCTAAAAATGTAATAAACTATCTACAGAAAACTAGAGAAGCCAATATTGATTGTATTGACCTAGAGAGCAGAAACAAAAAGTATAAGAGAATATTCTGTGCAACTCCATGGCAGTGCATTTGAAAATCTAGAGAAAGGAGACAATTCTTTAGCAAAATACACATAATCAAATTGATTTAATAAGCAGGGAAGCAACTAAAATAAGATTCATACAAGATAATAGAAAAGTAATTAAAGATTTACCTTTTAAAAAGGCATCAATCTCAGATGATTTTATAATTGACTATATATCTTTATTTTTCTATTTTTTTTTTTTTTTCTGGTACTGGGAATTGAATCCCCGGGCACTTTACCACTGAGATACATCCCACACCTTTTTAATTTTGAGACAAAGTCTTGCTAAATTCCCCAGGCTGACCTCAAATTTGAGATCTTCCTGACTCAGTTTTCAGAGTCACTGGGATTAGAGGTCCACACCACCATGTCTGGCATGAAATAATTTAAATAAGAAAGGAATATTTAGAGCTGTCTCAACATGAAAAATAAAAAAGGGCTGGTGAAGGGGTGGGAGGGGTGGGGGGAAGAGAAAAAATAACAGAATGAATCAAACAACATTACCCTATGTAAATGTATGATTACACAAATGGTACGCCTTTACGCCATGTGCAAACAGAGAAACAACATGTATCCCACTTGTTTACAATAAAAAAAAAAGGGCTGGGGATGTGATTCAGTGATTAAATGCCCCTAGGTTCACTCCCCAGCACCAAAATTTTAAAAATAAAATAAAATAAAAATGATAAATACTGGGACTGAGGTTATAGCTCAGTGACAGAGCTTACCTAGCACATGTGAGGCACTGGGTTCAAACTTCAGCACCACATAACAAATAAGTAAATAAATGTTTTAAAAAATGTTATACACTAGCCAGACATGGTAGCCCACATCTGTAATCCTAGTGGTTTGGGAGGCTGAGGTGGAGGATTGCAAATTCAAAACCAGCCTCAGCAACTTAATGAAGCCCTAAGCAACTTAGCAAAACTGTCTTGAAATAAAAAATAAAAAGGACTGAGGATGTGGCTCAGTGGCTAAGCATCCCTGGGTTCAATCCCTGGTACCAAATAAAAAAAAATAAAAAATAAAAAAAAAGGAAGAAAAAATGACATATACAGTTGGGTGTGGTGGCCCACACCTATAAACCCAGTTACTTAGGAGGCTGAGGCAGGAGGTTCACAAAGAGGCCAGCCTTGGCAGCTTAAAAAAGGGCTGGGGATGTAGCTCAGTGGTAAAGTGCCACTGGGTTCAATTACCCGTACTGAAAAAAAATTCCACATGTGGATGTTCAAAAATTAAATAAATAATTCCATACTATAGGAAAAGAAGAAAGAACAGTAATATATATTTTTAAACTAGCTTACTTTTAATATTAAAATGTAATAAATATAACTCAAAAAGATCAATTTTATCATTGAATATAGAGGCTAAGAGTATAAATAAAATAGTTACAAATCAAATCCAACAGTATTTTTAAATAAAATAATTTCATAACAAAATAGAATTCCAAGAGAAAAGAATGGTTTTACATTAGGAAATCTGTCTTTAATTCACCGCAAAAACAAAAATAAAGGAAGAAGACTATATGAATTGTCGTCAAGAGCTATTTAAGAGACATTTGATGAAAGCCAGTAGGGTTTTTTTGTGTTGTTGTGGTGATTTGTTTGTTTTTGTGTTTATTGCTGGTATTAAACACAAGGGCACTTAACCATATACCCAGTCTTTTTTATTTTTAATTTTGAGACAGGGCCTCGCTAAATTGCTTAGGGCCTTGCCAGGTTACTGAAGTTGGCCTCAAACTTCCCATCCTCCTGTCTCAGCCTCCCAAGCCACTGGCATTACAGGCACACACCACAGTGCCAGACAAGAAGCCAGTTTTTATGAGGCAAAGATTGTACAGGATAGAAAGGGTTTCCTCAAGAAGCCAAGATCTTCAAGTTAGTTAAGGAATAACTTTATTATGAAGAGTACAAATATCTATATTCATTTGTGAATTATATTCACAAACCTTGAAATATAAAGGAAGCATCAGAACAAAGACATAACTACATTTTGCCAGTGAATCTCATCATGCAACAAGCAAACTATCCTTTCCCACTTAGTCTCTAAGACACCATCAGTTCTTGCCTAGACAGGTAGATGCAGAAACACCTGCAGTCAAGAGGGCGGGGCCCCCTCTTCATGGAGTGAGCATGGGAAAGTGCACCAGGAAGCACTCCGTACAGTGAAGTTCCCTCTGCTTTCCAAAGACACGTGGCAATGAGTTGAGAAGATCATTCCATTGCTTTCCTGCCCCAAACCTTTCTTAAGGCCTCCTTCACATCCTTGTTCCTCAACGAGTAGATTAAAGGGTTCAGCATTGGAATCACCACCGTGTAGATCACAGCAACTGTGCGGTCCTGGGTCAGCGAGTAGCTGCACCTGGGGCGCAGGTACATAGAAAGTGTCGTGCCAAAGAAGAGGCAGACGGCAGTGAGGTGGGAAGCACAGGTGGAAAACACCTTGAACCTGCCCTGGGCTGAGTTCATTCTCAGGATGGTGATGAGGATTAAGAAGTAGGAGATCAAGATGGTGAGAGTGCAGCTCAAAAGGTTGAAACCTGCAAAAATGAAGAGCAGGATCTCACACAGTGAAGTGTCCACACAGGACAGGGACAGGATGTGTGGTCCATCACAGAAGAAGTGAGTACCACATGAGCACCACAGAATTTCAGACTGAAGATACAGCTTGTGTGGATAAGAGAATTGAGAAGCCTGACGCTGTAGGAGCCCACACTCAGAGAGGCACAGACCCCAGGAGACATGATGGTGGGTAGAGCAGGGGGCTGCAAATAGCAGCATAGCGGTCATAGGCCATGGCTGCACTGAGATAGCACTCGCTGGTGGCGAAACCTGCATAGAAGAACATCTGAGCCATGCAGCCAAGATAGGAGATCACCTTTCTCTTGACCAAGAAGTTCACCAGGGTCTGGGGGACAACCGTGGAGGAGTAGCAGAAACCCAAGAAGGAGAGGATCTTCAGGAGGGAGCACGTGGAGTGTGCAGGGTGGCTCTCACGTGGATCAGGAGGAACACGACCAAGTTCCCCAGCAGAGTGATGGTGTGCAGTCCCAGGAACACCACAAAGAGCAGCCTCTGCAGCTGGGGGTCACTGGTGAGACCCAGGAGCTCAAACTCAGTCCCTCGGCTCAGGTTTGTCCCTTCCATATTTATCCAGTGCTCTGCAGGGAGCATGGGAATGTGCTCTGGGAAGCCCCACAAGTGAGGGCACCACTGGAAATGAGACCGAACTCCCAGGGACTCTCACTGGGTCTAGTTCTGCCCAAAGGACAACCTTCTGGAGATCAGTCTTACTGAGGAAATCTGGCTTTGTAGATAGGACTGCCATCGATGGGGTCTTCTCTATGTAATTGGTTGTATGGTTAGATTAGTAAGCATTACTTGAGCAGCAATAGAAGACTATAAAAGGAATATACACAATTTATTCTCTCAGATATCTTCAAAATTTCCAAATAATAAAACGTTTACTCACCAAAAATATATAAACAATTTTCTATATGCATAGCACTATATTCTTCCTCTCAGAAACTCAAGAGTGCCTCACCTGTGGAAGTTTATATTCTAGAGACAGTATATTTTTTGTGAACACAGGTTCTGGTGTCAAACTGTCAAGGTTCAAAGTTGAGGCTTTACCACTAACTAACTGTGTAAAATTGGGATTGTAAATTACCCTTCCTAAGTTTCCATTTTCTCATCTGTAAAATAGGAGTCACAGTACTTATCTCAAAATATTGTAAAATTTCAATGAGCTAATCCATGTAACTTTGAACAAAGTTTGGCATATTGAGAAAGTTCAAGGAGTATTAGCTATTAGTTATTCTTGTTGGGGAGACCTAGTACACAAATAAACATGATAAATGAGATAAAACAACAACAAAATTTAGCAAGTAAACAACCACCAAAAAATATAGACAAAGAAACGTGCTAATCAAGCGTGATGGAGAAGGCTTTCAGAGAAGCAAAGGTGGCTCACTGACTCAGCTACTAAACTGCCCCTGTGACCTCAGAGGGCTGAGGATGTGGAGGGATGGGACTGTGAACTGGGGAGCATTGACCAAGAGGAAATCACCACCCATTGTTCATACAGGCACCAGTCATTTCCAGGAATATGACTACGCTGGACACAGAGGCTGTTGGGCCACATGGAAGGATCAGCCCCTCTCCAAGACCAAAGCTGTCAAAATGCCTTTTCTGTTTAGAGTAGACACAGCTGCCCAGGCATCACCGAAGCATCATGCTCGCCCTTGCTCCACTGGCTCCTCCGCCACTGTGTCCTGAATCCCCGCAGGTCCTGGAGTGAGTTAAATCCTCTTCTGTAAGGACGCTCGGTTGTAAAGATTTGAACACCAGAAAGCACAACTAGGAAAGACAGAAAAGGACAAAATGGAGACCCCTCTTGTGGCCCTGAGGAGAGTAAGTAAATAACACACCTTGAAAGATACTGTAAGGATCCAGGAGGGGAAAGAGTTCTGTTGAGAAGACAGATTCTGGCAGCTGCTATTTTATAATGAATTCTAATATTGTAGAATGTGGACAAACTAGATTTGGTCTGCAGATATTATTGGTCCCATTTGGTGTTTAAGGGCAATGCCTCCTGCGGAGGAATGGACTGCAAAGCTCCCAGGGTAGAAATAACTTACAGGAACTTTAAGAAAATCATGATGGTCATTAAGAGTAGAGACCCAGCTTCACATCTTTCCTCCACAGACTGCTTCAGTATCTCTCTGATTAAAACAATAGATGCGGAGCCTACACTGGAGTGGAGTGACAGGACAGGATAGGGTAGCTTGGTGGGTAGTACAGCAGATAGCTGGTCTGAGTCTCCAGATTTATTACTTGCTTTAAATCTACTTTCTCTCCTCATTTCTCCCTCATCTTCCTTCTCCAATCTACACTAAATTCAAAATTCTTCAGACTATGGTGTTAGCTATGGAAGGAATTATGGAGAAATTGTTGTCTCTCACAGTTTTTCAAAGAATTCTGGAATAACCACCATTTTCTGTTGGCTGCCCTTCATACTTGTGAATGAAAAGTAGGAATAAAACTTAAAGGTAGCCTTATCATAAGGGAATAGATCGGGGAATGGAGTGTCAAGGAGTCAGGGCAAATGCCAGAGGCCAGCAATGCATGAGTAGGCAAGGGATTTTATTGAACCCCAACTCCTTGATTTCCTCCCTATGATTGCACAGTGAGAGAACACATGAAGGGCAAGCATCCAGGGAGTTTCTTTAAGCATCAATGATTCCAAAAAAATAGTTACCAAACAATAAAGTGCCTTCTTGCCCAAGGTTCACTGGAGAAGCTTGTATGTGCAGATTGCTGGTCTGAACTGCAGGCAATTTGATCAACAGCTAGACCCCAAAACCTGGTGATTTGGAAATAGGTGGTCTCTGAGCCACACTTTGAGAAGCACTAAACCAAGGGGTACTTGATGGAGCAGACAAATCTTCTTGAACCACATACAAATATTCTTTCTTAACTAGACAGAATTCTCTGTGTCCCAGGAAGTCAGATTTGTGAATAGGATGGTTGTCCTGGGCTTTATCTATCAGTGGTTAACAACTTTCAGACACCTGATGCTAATCCAACACCAGAGAATTTCTTCCTCAGAATAGTCTAGATGTTCTTAAACCCTTTAATTCCAGTCATGCACAGGACTTGGAGTAGAGCTGTTGCTCTGGCACTCAACACTTGCCGTCAGTGAAGGAACCATGAAGACAAAGCCAGACTCCTCGTGTGCACTGACTGAGCCTGGGGACCAGAGCCTATTACTGGCTTTAACCTCTCAATGTGGTAAGACCAGTGTGGTGACCTCACTCCCTGCGAGCTCCTCACAACACATCTTGTACTGGCAGGGGACACCCTAGAGCCATCTTTTCCCCAGGGCAGCTCACAACTAGGAAAAACGATATGTTCATTGATGAGATTTTAGGAGGCAAGTGAGGAAGTCAGAATAATTGGCCCCAGGTAGACCCATTAAAGTATTTGCAAAGTTAGCCTCTATCAAGAGTCTTTGCCTCCAAGGAATCAGATGACTGCGAAAATGGGAATGAGGGGAATGGATCCACATAAGATCCCCAGTGATAGGCTTTTGGCCCCAAAGAAGGAGTTAACTCTAAACTCCTTTGTGATTATTATCTGCGTTTACTCTATACTGGAAAATCAAGTTTTTCTTTCTTCTATGACAGTTACTCAATGTATATTTGTACCCTAGATTAGACCCAAGGCCTCTTTCAAGTTTATAATAAAATTAGAGGTAAGCTATTTAGTTTCCAAATATTTAGAAATTTTCTTGGAATCTTTTAGCTATCAATTTCCTACTTACTAACATTTGGTCAGAGAACATACTGTGTATGAGTTGAATGTTCTGCAATTCATTGAGACATGTTTTACAGCTAGAATACGGTCCATCTTAGTGAATGTTCCATGCCTATTTGAAGCCAGCTGTGGTGGCACATACCTCTAATCCCAGCAACTCAGGAAGCTGAGGCAGGAGGATCACAAATTCAAAGCCAGCCTTAGAAGTTTAGTGAGACCCTGTCACAACATAAAAAATGAAATGGGCTGGGGAAGTGCTCAGTGGTGAAGAGCCCCTGGGTTCAGTCCCTGGCACCAAAAAAAAAAAAAAGGAAAGAATGTACACTCTGCTATGTTGTGAGGGCTCCATAAATGTCGTTAGGTCAAGTTGGTTGATAGTGTTTAATTTTATTGATAGTGTTGAGTCTAGTATATCCTTTCCAGGTTTTTTTTGTTTGTTGTTTTTAAAATTTTTGGTACTAGAGATTGAACCCAAGGACACTTAACCACTGAGCCACATCCCAGCCCTTTTCATATTTTATTTTGAGACAGTCTTGCTAATTTAGGTTAGGGCCTCTCTAAATTGCTGAGGCTGACTTTGAACTTGCAATCCTCAGCCTCCAGAGCTGCTGGGTTTAGAGGTGTGTGCCACCACACCCAGCTTCCTTTCTGTTTTTATACCTGCTTGTTCTGTCAATTAATGAAAGGGGAGTGTGTTGAAATCTCTAACCATAATTATAAATTTGCTTCTTTTTGAAGTTCTTCAGTTTTGTATCATGTATTTTGAAATTCTGTTGCGAAGTGCACATTTAATATTATTCTATTCTCTTGAGAAATTTGCCCACTAATTAGAAAATGACCTTCTTTGTGTCTGCTAATGTTTGTTCTAAAATAAATTTTGTATGATATTAATGCAATCACCAAAGTCTTATTTTAATTACTGTTATGGTACCTTTTTCAAGCTCTTTATTGTTAATCTATTTGTATATTTATAGTTAGCATGTATTTCTGGTGGGAAGTATATAATTGTTTCCTGATTTTTTAAATTTAATTTTACAATCTCTGACTTTTAAGTGGTTATTTAAATAATTTACCTTTAATGTGATATCGGTATCCTTAGGTTTGAGCTTATCATCTTTCTCTTTTCTATTTGTCCCACTTGTTCTTTCATTTTCTCTTTTTTCCCATCTTTTGGACTATTTGAGTATCTTTTATGATTCCATTTTATGTCCCAGTGACTTTTGAGGCAGAGACAGGAGGATTGCAGGTTCAAAACCAGCCTCAGCAACTTAGCAAGGCCCTAAGCAATTTAGCGAGACCCTGTGTCAAAATTTAAAAAATTAAAAGGGCTAGGGATGTGGCTCAGTGGTTAAGTGTCTCTAGGTTAAATCCCTGGTACCAAAAAAAAAAAAAAAAAAAAAAAAAAAAAAAATCCATTTTATGGAGTGTTTTGGTTTGTTTGTTTTGGTACTAGGGATTGAATTCATGAGCCCCATTTTATGTTTTTTGTTGGGTTACTATCTGTAACTCCTTGTTATTTTATTGGTTGTTTTAGGTTTATATATACATCGTTACCTCATCATAGTGTAATTTCAAGTGATATTTTACCATTTTTGTGAATAATATAAGACTTTCTTATCTCTTTCCAATCTATATGCTATTGTGACATGCATTTCACATTTACTTATGGAATAAACTTCACAATACAATATTATTTTTAAAATATTGTTTAAAGTTAACTTTAAAGATGTTTAAATAATAGCAAAAAATAATCTCCAATATTTACCCATGCTATTAGCATTTCAGTCCTTTTCACTCCTTTATTAGGTTCAGATTTACATCTCATATCATTTTCCTTCTGCCTGAATGCTTTCCTTTAAACATTCCTTATAGTGACAGTTTTCTGGTAATGAATTCTTTTAGCTACTGAATGCTTTAAAATGCCTTTATTTGATTTTTCAAAGATATTTTAGTTTAGAATTCCAGGTTGACAGTTTCTTTTTCTTCAGTATGTTAAAGATGTCACTCATTGTCTTCTTGCTTGTACCACTTCCAACAGAAATCTGCTGTCTTATTTCTCTGTATGGAATATGTAATGCTTCTCTGGTTGCCTTCTTTCTTATATTTTCATTCCTTTTCTTCCTTCCTATCTTTCTTTATTTCTTCCCCACCCCCTCTCTCTCCTCTTTCTTTTGTTCTCTTTCTTCTTCCTCCCTCCCTCCCTCCTTCCTTGCTTCCATCTTTCCCTCCTTCATACTAGGGATTGAACCCAGGAGTTCTCTACCACTGAGCTAAATCCCCAGCCCTTTAATTTTTTTTTTTTTTTTAATTTTGAGACAGGGTCTCACTTAGTTGCTGAGACTAGCCTCAAACTTGCAATTCTTATGCCTCAGCCTCCTGAATCACTGGGATTACAGGTAAACACCACCGTGCCCGGCTGCTTTTAAGAGTTCCTCTCTTCATTGGCTCTGTCTGAACAATTTGAGTACAATATGTCCTGATGTAGTTTTTTTCATGTTGGGGTTCACTGAGCTTACTGACTCTGTGAGCTTACTGTTTTCATCAGATTTGAAAAGTTTTAGCTATTACTTCTTCAAATATTATTTTCTAATTCTCCCCTTCCTCTCACCTCAGGAACTCCAATCAATTAATCCAATTAACTCATATTAGGCTGCTTGAAGTAGAAAAGAAACTGGAATCAAACTTCTAGAGATGTAAACTAAAACATCATATGCATTAGATGTGATTAATAACAAATTAGACATTGCAGAAGAAAAAATGGTGAACTTGGAAGTCTAGCAATAAAACTATCCAAAATGATACTCAGAAGAAAAAATAAATAAAGCATTAGTGAGCTGTGGGAGGTAGTCCCACAGTTGGGTTAATGGGAACTGGAACCCAGGGTGCACTTAACCACTGAGCAATATCCCCAGCCCTTTCCATGTTATTTTTTTAAACATATCTTTTTTAGTTGTAGATGGACACAATACCTTTATTTTATTTATTTATTTTTGATGTGGTGCTAAGGACCGAACCCAATGCCTCACACATGTGAGACAAGCACTGTTGCACTGAGCCACATCCCCAGCCCTTTTGTTTTATTTTGAGACAGAGTGTTACTAAGTTGCTTAGGGCCTCAATAAATTGCTGGGGCTGGCTTTGAATTTGCAATCCTCCTGTCTCAGCCTCCCCAGCCATTGTGATTACAGGCATGCATCACCACGCCCAGCTTCCTATCTGTGAACATGCCTAATAATCTTTGTTTGGATATTAGATATAGTGAATTTATTGTGTGTATCCTATGTGGTACTGATTATCTTTTTTTTTTTTTTGCGGTGCTGGGGATCGAACCCAGGGCCTTGTGCTTGCAAGCACTCTACCCACTGAGCTATCTCCCCAGCCCAGTACTGAATATATTTATATTATAAATGCTTTTTTTTTTTTTTTTTCTGGGATGCCATTAGAATTTTTTGGCAACACTCTGATACTTTTCAGTCTTGCTTTTATAATTTTTTAGGCAAGTACACAACAGTGTTCAATCTAGGGATAATTATTTCTCACTACTTAAGGAAGAACTTCCCGAACACTACCAAACTATGAATTTTTCCAATCTGGCTGATGGGAACTGAACTATACTTGACCCTTTGTGAGCACTAGACACTGTTTCCTCCTATTATTTTCAGATCATTTCTTCCTTGTCCTTGGGCGTTTGCTTCATTTGATGTATTCATCACTACTCTGACGAATAGTTGCGGGAGAGCCCTGTGTAGGCTTTCTCTCTGTGAAGAGGCTTTTTGTTATACGCATGGAGTCTCGATAGGTCTCCTTAGACTCTCAGTTCCTCTTCAGCTCAGGGGGTATTCCAGGCTTCTCCTTAGTTCTCCCTGCCTGCTCTGTGATCTGGAAACTCTCCAAAAGCAGTTCACTGGGGAAACTCTCAAACTCATCCATTTGTTTCCCATCTCTCAGGGATCATTGTCTTTTTCATTGCTTTGTATCCAATGTCTTCAAAACTGTTTCATATATTTCATCTTTTTTACATTTTTGATGTTGTTTTAGGCAGGAGGGTAAATTTTATCCTTACTATTCCATCTTGATCAGAAGTTAAAGTCTCCATGGTAAAATCAGACTCCATGGGGTGATTACCATGGTCTCCTCTAGCTTGTGGTTTTTGTATCTTCTTGTCGTTTTCATTGATCCAACAAGAAATCAAATATCTTCTTTGCTACTCATACACACCACTCTCGTACAAAGCATTCAGGTAGTGACTTCATTAAAGATTTTTTAAAAGATTTTTTTAGTTGCTGATGAACTTTTATTTTGATTTATTTTTATGTGAAGCTGAGGATCGAACATGCCAGGCAAGCACTGCTACCACTGAGCCACAACCCCAGTCCTCACTAAAGATTTTTGAGAGAGATAAAGAAGAGGTGCTGTCCCTGTGACTTTCTTCAGTAAGTAGAATGAAGCATGAGTGACCCTAGTAAATTCCAGAGTCAAGCTGTTTCTCTCTGAGCTCTGAGCCGTCATGTGAAAAAAAAAAAAAAAAAGTCTGGTTATTCTGCTGAAGAAACTACATGGAGAGAGAGTGAAGCTGGGCCCCAGCTCTTCAGCTACATAAGCTGAAGTATGTGAGTAAAGCCATATTCAACCATCCGGTCCCAGTAAAGGTTAGCAATAACTGCAGCCACATGAGTAATTCTCAGTAAAACCGAGAACCAACTGAACCTGGTCAAGATTGCAGCTAAGTGAGTAAATATGTGGTTACTTTAAGACACTGTATTTTAGGGTAGTTTCTTTTTTACATATTTTTTTAATTGGCAATACTGGGGATGGAACTCAGGGGCATTTTACCATTGAGCTATACCCCCAGTCATTCTATTTTTTTATTTCAAGATAGGGTCCTTCTAAGTTGCCCAGGCTAGCTTCCAACTTGTGGTCCTCCTGCCTAGGTCTCCCTAGCTACTGGAATTACGGGTGTGCACCACCATTCTCAGCTAAGGTATCTGGTTAAGCAGCAATAAACAAGAGAAATGTTTATTACAGGGATCATTATTTTATAACTTATTAAATTCAGTCTTATTGACAACTATATGAGGTAGGTACTAATATTGTCCACATTTCACAGATGAGGAAAATGAGTATTCAGAAGTTAATAAACTTTCTAGATGTTACCTAGTTAAAAAATAGATAAGAAAGAATTTGAAAAACTGCACTGCCCATCTTAAAGACACTTCTCAAGAAGAGTATGGGTTATAACTGAGGAGAATTAAAATTTTTACTTCCTTGAATATATCCAGTAGACAGCAACAGCTCTTCTTCCTTCCTATCATCTCAGAATTTTATTTTTGTTTTCTAGGTGACCATGAATTTTTTTAAATGAACGTTATGGTTGTTAGGAATCAATGATGCATCATTCTTTAGATTTTAACTTCTATGTGAATATAAAAATTACTTACTGGTAATCTAATAAATTATTAAGGAACACTAAAATTTGTCATGGCTATGGCTATAAAAAAAGGAAAAGGATATAGGGGAAAAAATTGAGAGTTTCTCCCTTTCCTTAAACAAAAGTTAATCAGGTGTCCCAATATTAAAATTAACAGAATGGAAACTTGATTTCTTCCCTCAGAGTGAAATATGAAGTCCCTGTGCCACTCATAAGGACCCCTTTGAGTAGTTTGAATGACTCCACTGCAAAAAAATGTACTGTTTATTGTTAGAAAGGAATCACTAGAAGGTAACAAAAGTACTAACTATTGAAAAGTTATAATGATCAAGAAAATAAATTTGTATCAAAATATTGCTGACAGATCAAATTAGCCCCTCATTAAAAGAAAGGAAGATGGGGAAATTCTGAGATTACAAAAGATAAAAGAAAAAGCAAAGTGAAATAAGAAGATAAAATTTCAGGTGGGCAGGGTGGTGTTTATCTGTAATCCCAGGCTGAGGTAAGAGGACAGCAAGTTCCACGCTAGCCTCAGCAATTTAGCAAGGCCCTCAGCAACTTAATGAAACCTGTCTCAAACTAAAAACTAAAAAATAAAAGCTCAGTGGTAGAAAGCCACTAGATTCGATCCCCAGTACAAAAAAATAAAAATAAAATTTCACTACCTTAAAATTCACTGGAGGAAAATAATATTAGGATGTTCCAGTAATAATCAATGATGATATTAGATATTAGATATTAGATCAGGTATGTTCCTCAAAGCCTCACGTGATAAAGAGTTGGTCCCCAGTGCAGCCAAGTTCAACAATGTTCAGAGGTGGGGCTTTTAGAGAGTGATTGGATCATGAGCTCACTAACCTCATCAGTGGATCTATAATCAATTGATAAGTACATAGCTGAATGGGCTATTGTGGTATTATATGAACTTTAGAGTTGTTTTTCCTATCTCTGAAAAATGTCATTGTTATTTTGATAGGGATTGCAATTAATCTGTAGATTGGGTAGTATGGATATTTTAATAATCCAATTTATGGATATAGGATCAATTTCCATTTATTTCTCTATTGATTAATTTCTCACATTGATGTTTTATAGTTTTAGGTATATAGATTTTTTATCTCCTTAAATTTATTCCTACTTTTTTTGGTAGCTATTATAAATGGAATTTTTTTTCTTTTTAGGATAGTTTGAGTCTCTTAAGACATGTTGCTGACCTTTGCATGCTGATTTTTTATCCTGAGATCTTACTGAATTCACTTATTAGTTTTAGTAGTTTCTCAGTGGTGTCTTTAGGGCATATGTATATAAGATCACCTCATCTGCAGAGACAATTTGACTTCTCCTTTTCAATTTGGATACCTTTGAAATATACTCTTTCCATTCCTAATTTGCTAAAAATTCATCTTGAAAGGATGTTGAATTTTGTCTAATTTTTTCCTCTGCATCTGTTGAGATGAACATATGGTGTTTGTCCTTCATTCGACTAATGTGACGTAGCACATTTAGTTCTTCATTTTTGTTGAACCATCCTTGCATTCCATGGAGAAATCTCACATGATCTTGGTAAATGATCCATTTAATGGGCTGTTGAATTTGTGTGCCAGTATTTTGTTGAGGATTTTTGCATTTATGTTTAGCAGGAATACTGACCTGTAATATTAATATTCTCTCTCTTTCTCTCTCTCTTTTATTTTTATTTATTTATTTATTTATTTATGCTGGAGATCAAACCTTACATGTGCTGGACAAGTACTCTTATCACTGAATTACATGAACAGCCCCAATTTTCTTTTCTTGTAGTGTCCTTGTGTGGCTTTCATATCAGGACAATAATGGCCTCATGACATGTATTTGGAAGTATTCACTCCTCTTCAATGTTATTGAAAATGTTTGAGAAGGATTGGTATTCATTCATCTTAAATGTTTGGTGAAATTCACCAGTGAAGTCACCAAGTCTTGGGCTTTTCTTTGATGGGAGACTTTAATTAATTCAATTTTCTTACTAATTATTGATCTGTTCAGATTTTCTAGCTCTTCATAATTCTGTTGGGTAGGTGGTACATTTCTAGGAATTCATCCATTTTTTCTAGGTTATCTTATTTGTTGATTTAGAATTGTTTGTAGTAGTCGGCTATGATCTTTTGCATTTCTGTGATATCAGTTTTAATGTTTCCTCTTTAACTTTTGGTGTTGAATCTTTTTTTTTTCTTAGTCTTTCTAAAGATTTGATAATTTAGTTTATCTTTGTAAAAAAACAAATCTTAGTTTTGTTGATGTTTTCTATTGTTTTTCTAGTCCCCATTTATTTTCCACTCTGATATTTATTATTTCCTTCTTACTGCTAGCTTTGGGCTTAGTCTGTTTTTCTTTATAGTTCCTTAAATTGTAACATTACTCTGGGTGCAGTGGCACCTGTAATCCTAGCAGCTGAGGAGGCTGAGGCGGTAAGGTCCACAAGTTCAAAGCCAGCCTCGGCAATTTAGTGAGGCTGGAGATGTTGCTCAATTGTTAAGCACCCCTGAGTTCGATCCCTGGAAGCAAAAAAAAAAAGTAACACTGGGTTGTTTATTTGAAATCTGTTGTTCTCTTTTGACATTGGTGTTTGTATTTGAACTTTCCTCCTAGGACTGCTTTTCCTGCATCCCATAAGTTTTGGTTTGTGTGTGCCTTATCATTTGTCTTGATATATTTTTAAATTTCTCTCTTCATTTCTTTTTTGACTCATTTGTTATTCAGAAACATGTTTAATTTACATTTATTTGTGAATTTCCTGAAATCCCTCCCATTATTGATTTCTAGTTGTATACCACTGTGGTCAGAAAAGATATTTAATGTGATTTTGATCTATTTAAATTTGTTGACAGTGGCCTAACATGGGATTGTCCTGGAGAATGTTCCACATGTGACTGAGAAGAATATGTATTCATTCAGCTACTGTTGGATGGAATCCCATTTGCCATTTGTTACTATTTGTTTTATTTGAAGAGGCTGGAAATTTTCTGACCCAAGAATTACTGCTCTTTCTAGTATAGTCTTTCCTGTAGTTTGTCTCTTTTCTCTTATATTTACTCCAGGCAACTAAGCAAAATTGGGAAGGACTTTTAACTCTCCTGAAAAGGTCTTTAGATTACTTGTCTGATTGGGTATGCTTTCTACCTTCCACATTGCTGTAGGCACCAGTAGTGCTAAACTTTCTGCCACTATATAACAAGGATCCTGTTTCTCCTATTACCAGTATCACCTTCCTCACATTTTTTTAAGTTCACACTGGCACCTTCTCAAAGTTACCAGAATTTTGCTAAATATCTTCAAGGACTTTTAGGCTTTCAATGACATTTATCTTACAGTTCTCCAAGCTTTGTCCCACTGACACTACCCCTACCCTTTTGTAGATTTTTGCTATGGCAACATCTTATATTCATATACAAAAATCTGCATTTTTCATCTTTTTTTTTTTTTTTTTTGTAATGCAGGGATTAAACCTAGGGCCTCACAAATACTAGTCAAGTGTTCAACTGAGATATCTCCCCAGTCCTCAAAAATCTGTATTAGTTATCTATTGCAATGTAAGAAATTACTGTAGACCTTAGCAGCTTAAAAGAACAATTAACATTTAAAAATTTACATAGTTTCTGTAGGTCTGAAATTTGGGAGTATATAGCTGTGTTGTCTGCTTGGCCTGATCAAGGGGTTACGGTTAAGATGTCCACAGGAACTTCAGTCAATCAAAGGCAAGAAGGATCTGCTTACCGGATAACATACTCTCATAGCTGATATTGATGCTGTTAGAATGAGGTCTTAGTTCTTCACCGTATGGATCTCTCTACAGGGTTGAGTGTACTCATCACATGCTGACTGACTCCTCAAATAAGAAGTGAACAAAGAGTGAAAGAGGGAAGCCACAATGTGTTTTATGACCTTGGAAATCTCAAAAGGCACAAAAGTTATTTTCACAATATTCTATTATTACCTAGGTCAACACTACAATAAAGTAAGAAAAATCAGTAAGGATGGAAGAATTGGAAATGAAAAAATATAACTTCAGTTATTCACAGACAACATGATTACATACAGAGAAAATATAAAATGAAACTATGGAATTAATAAGTAAGCTTAGCAATAACCACACTAAAAAGTCAACACATAAACAATAAATAATTGAAAAATTAAAAATCTTAAATAGTATCTATTGGCATCAAGATCTGCTATTTTGCTGCCACCTTTATTCTCCCTCCCCCACACTACCTTACAACCCAGATTGTTAGCCTGCAAACTTCCTAGCCAGTAATTGGTCCAGACTGTTAGCCCTGAACCTCCTCACCAGCCATTGGTCTGTTGTTATTAGCCAGAGAAATTCCACTAGAATGGCTCCAGGGCTGGGGAGATAGCTCAGCTGGTAGAGTGCTGCTTGCCTCGCAAGCACAAGGCCATGGGTTCAATCCCCAGCACTGCAAAAAAAAAAAAAAAAAAAAAAAAGACACCAGTGTTAGTCAAAATGACTGGACAGACTTACCATGTAGTCAATTCTTCTCAAGCTGATCAACAGATTCAACATATTTCCTATAATAATGAAACCAAAATTATAGGTAATCAGGCTGAATTGAGGAATGAAGGCCATCTGAGTCTGGGAAGTTGGAGAGACCACCCCTGGGAGATTGGAAGGTCAAAGTCACCACTTTCAATCACCCTTTTGATCACCTATACTACCCCTCCCAAAAAAGTTGCCTGCAGGAAATTGCTAATTAATGCCCCTGGACCCCTACCAGCCTGAATCGCTCCATTTGGTCCGCCCTCTGCCCATCTGCTTCTCACCTTCTTGCCATCTCACCTGCATCTCCTGGGCCTAATCACTTATGCAGGAAGGAGAGAGATAAGCGGGGAGAGAACAGGAGACTCTAATCTACAAAAAGGGCAGGGGATGCTCACTTCTTGGGATACCAGAACATCAGCCATGGCTGCCTTCTCCCTCCCAGGAGAAGTCTGCATTACTACCTTTAAATAAAACCTGCTGAGGATCCAAGATGGCAGACTAGAGGGAGGCTGCGTTCCTTGTGGATCCGTAACTCCGGTTTCAAGCAGAGGATATCTGTTTCTTGGTGAGGCAGTTTATGCCGCTTATCAATTCCCTGGTGTTTACCCATTTGTCTGCTGTGATGACCTGCAATCTGCCAGCATATCGACGCCTTTTTTGAGTGCAGATTGCTCTCTGTCAGGCACCTATCATCCGCCATTTGCCTGCCTCTGGCCGGTCCATCGCCAGCCTTACACCTATCCATCACCCAACACATGAGGTTCACCTCCCGATCATCTGACAACAGTCAACAAACTGATCGCCGACCGCCAGTGGAGCACCAGCTGCCTGCTGCTGCCTGGAAGTTCACTGTCACAGTACCTGCAGGTTTGATTACACGTGGCTGCCGCCATTTTGAGACAATAGCCAGGCCCGTAGGACCCCTGGCTGGACTGACTGAGCCCCGTCTCCAGAATCCCTCAGCCCAACCGATCACTCCCTGCCTCTGGGTCCCTCATATTGACTGACTGCTCCCTGCCACCAGGACCCCCAGACCAACTGACTGCGTCCTATCACCGGAACCCCAGACCAAATGATTGCACCCGGCCTCCAGGATCCCACAACCACACCAAACACACTGGATCTCTGGGACCCCTGCTGACCAACCACATCCCACCTCCAGGACCTCCGGCTGACCATGTCCACACCCTGAGTTGCAGATCCCCATTTGCCAACATTTGGAAGCCAGAGCAGCCATCTTGGATAATCCTGGAAACTGTAGCTCCAATCTTCAGGTGGGGCAAATCCCATCCTGCTGGAGGCTTGAAGCTCATTGTCAGGTACCTCTCATGCATCAGGCTACTGAACACTGGGAGGTTTAATTACTATATGACTGTTATACTGTAAATTTTCTGTTTTCTCTTTATTGGAAAAATTTAGGTTTTTATTTCTTTACTTTTCTTGCTCTCTTTTCCTTTTGTTTATCTGTTCCCTCAGAATCTCTTTCTCCCTTTTTTGCATGCTAACATCCAGTTTCTTTTGATTACACTCTCACCCTTTCTATTATCTAGAACTTCTGTATATTCTTTTCTTATCCCATTAACAGCCACATTCTACATCCCTCTAAATCCTCTTTGTCCTCCATTAGAAACTGCAGACATTATTGCAAATCTGTTTGTTTTATTGAAGATAATATTTGAACTCATTCTGTTTATTATGACAATTTTGTTATTGTCCTCATAGGGGCTATTTGGTCTAGGATTGCATAGAATCTGAATTGGGCACTGCTAATATTGACCTCCCCTTAAAAAAAGGGTTTTGGACACCTATAGGGCCACTATAAGCCTATAGGGGGAAATCTGCAATACCACAGATCTAAACTGCTAAAGGGGAAGATACATGAACAACATGAAAAAAACAAGGGAAGAAAACGATCCAAACAAATCTAGATTCTATAGTAATAGAATCCAATGACAGTATGCTAGAAGAAATGTCAGAAAAGGACTTCAGATTATACATAATTAAGATGATTCGTGAAGCAAAGGATGAGATAAGAGAGCAAATGCAGGCAATAAATGATAATACCAATAAGCTGAAAGAGCACCTGCAGGAAGCAAAAGATCATTTCAACAAAGAGATAGAGAGTCTCAAAAAAAAAACCAAACGGAAATCCTTGAAATGAAGGAGATAATAAACCAAATAAAAAACTCAATGGAAAGCATCACCAACAGACTAGACCACTTGGAAGACAGAACCTCAGACAATGAAGACAAAATATTTAATCTTGAAAATAAAGTCGCCCAAACAGAGAAGATGGTAAGAAATCATGAACAGAATCTCCAAGAACTATGGGATATCATGAAAAGACCAAATTTAAGGATTATTGGGGTTAAGGAAGGCACAGAGAAACAAACCAAAGGAATGAACAACCTATTTAATGAAATAATATCAGAAAATTTCCCAAGCCTGAAGAATGAAATGGAAAATCAAATACAAGAGGAATACAGAACACCAAATGCACAGAATCACAACAGATCCACACCAAGGCACATTATAATGAAAATGCCTAACATTCAAAATAAAGATAGGATTTTGAAGGCCGCGAGAGAAAAGCATCAGATTACATATAGGGGGGGACCAATACGGATAGCAGCAGACTTCTCAACCCAGACTCTAAAAGCTAGAAGGGCCTGGAACAACATATTTCAAGCTCTGAAAGAACATGGTTGCCAACCAAAAATCCTATACCCAGCAAAACTAACCTTCAGATTTGAAGATGAAATAAAATTCTTCCATGATAAACAAAAGTTAAAAGAATTTACAAATATAAAGCCTGCACTACAGAATGTTCTCAACAAAATAGTCCATGAGGAGGAAATGAAAAACAACAATGTAGGTCAGCAAAGGGAGGAACTACCTTAGAGAAAAACCACTCAAAGGAGAAACCAAGCCAACTTAAAAACCAAAAATAAGCCAAATGACTGGGAATACAAATCATATCTCAATAATAACCCTGAACGTTAATGGCCTAAACTCATCAATCAAAAGACATAGACTGGTAGAATGGATTAAAAAGAAAGACCCAACAATATGCTGCCTGCAAGAGACTCAACTCATAGAAAAAGACATCCACAGACTAAAGGTGAAAGGATGGGAAAAAACCTACCACACACATGGACTCAGGAAAAAAGCGGGGGTTTCCATCCTTATATCAGATAAAGTGGACTTCAAGCCAAAGTTAGTCAGAAGGGATAAAGAAGGACATTTCATACTGCTTAAGGGAACCATAATCAGGAAGACATAACAATCGTAAATATTTATGCCCCAAACAATGGTGCATCCCTGTACATCAAACATATCCTTCTCAATTTCAGGAATCACATAGACCACAACACAATAATTCTGGGCGACTTTAACGCACCACTGTCACCACTAGATAGATCTTCCAAACAAAATCCAACCAAAGAAACCATAGAACTCAATAACACAATCAATAACCTAGACTTAATAGACATATATAGAATATTCCATCCATCAATGAGCGGATACACTTTCTTCTCAGCAGCACATGGAACCTTCTCGAAAATAGACCATATGTTATGCCACAAAGCAACCCTTAGGAAATGCAAAAAAATAGAGATACTGCCTTGTGTTCTATCAGATCATAATGGACTGAGAGTAGAAATCAATGACAAGATAAAAAACAAATTACTCCAACACCTGGAGACTAAATAATATGCTATTGAATGAAACATGGATAACAAAAAACATCAGGGAGGAGATAAAAAAATTCTTAGAGGTCAATGAGAACGACGATACAACATATCAAAATCTCTGGGACACTATGAAAGCGGTACTAAAAGGAAAATTCATTGCATGGAGTGCATTCCAGAAAAGAATAAAAAGTCAACAACTAAATGACCTAACATTACAGCTCAAAGCCCTAGAAGAAGAAGAACAGAATAACAGCAAAAGTAGTAGAAGACAGGAAATAATATCAGAGCTGAAATCAATGAAATTGAAACAAAAGAAACAATTGAAAAAATTAACAAAACAAAAAGTTGGTTCTCTGAGAAAGTAAACAAAATAGATAAACCCTTAGCCACACTAACAAAGAGAAGGAGACAGAAAACTCAAATTACTAAAATTCGTGATGAAAAAGGAAATATCACAACAGACATCACTGAGATACAGAACATAATGAGAAGCTACTTTGAAAATCTGTATTCCAACAAAATAGAATCTACCAAAGACATTGACAAATTTCTAGAGAGATGTGCTCCTCCCAAATTGAATCAGGAGGACATACTCGATTTAAACAGATCAATATCAAGCAATGAAATAGAAGAAGCCATTAAAAACCTACCATCCAAGAAAAGCCCAGGACCAGACGGATTCTCAGCCAAGTTCTACAAGACCTTCAAAGAAGATCTCATTCCAATACTTCTCAAAGTATTCCAGGAAATAGAAAAAGAGGGTATCCTACCAAACTCATTCTATGAAGCTAATATCACCCTCATACACAAACCAGGAAAAGACACATCAAGGAAAGAAAATTTTAGACCAATATCCTTGATGAATATAGATGCAAAGATCCTTAACAAAATATTGGCAAGCCGTATCCAAAAGCATATTAAGAAAATTGTGCACCACGATCAAGTGGGGTTCATCCCTGGAATGCAAGGATGGTTTAACATCCGTAAATCAATCAACGTAATCCATCATGTCAACAGACTTAAGGATAAGAATCACGTGGTTATTTCAATTGACACAGAAAAAGCATTTGACAATATACAACACCCCTTCATGCTGAAAACACTAGAAAAAATGGGGATAGTAGGAACATACCTCAACATTGTAAAGGCTATTTATGCTAAGCCCATGGCCAACATCATTCTTAATGGAGAAAAACTGAAACCATTCCCTTTAAAAACGGGAACAAGACAGGGATGTCCTCTTTCACCACTTCTATTCAACATTGTCCTCGAAACTCTAGCCAGAGCAATTAGGCAGACTAAAGAAATTAAAGGATACGAATAGGAAAAGAGGAACTTAAGCTGTCACTATTTGCTGATGACATGATTCTATATTTAGAGGATCCAAAAACCTCCTCCAGAAAACTTCCAGACCTCAACAATGAATTCAGCAAAATAGCAGGCTATAAAATCAACATGCATAAATCTACAGCATTTTTATACGCAAGCGATGAAACAGCTGAAAGGGAAATGAGGAAAACAACTCCATTTGCAGTAGCCTCAAAAAAAATAAAATACTTGGGTATCAATCTAACCAAACAGGTAAAAGATCTCTACAATGAAAACTACAAAACACTGAAGAAAGAAATTAAGGAAGACCTTAGAAGTTGGAAAGATCTCCCATGTTCTTGGATAGGCAGAATTAATATTATCAAAATGGCCATACTACCAAAAGTGCTATACAGATTCAATGCAATTCCAATTAAAATCCCAATGATGTACCTCACAGAAATAGAGGAAGCAATCATGAAATTCATCTGGAAGAATAAGAAACCCAGAATAGCTAAAGCAATCCTTAGCAGGAATAATGAAACAGGGAGTATCGCAATACCAGAACTTCAACTATACTACAAAGCAATAGTAACAAAAATGGCATGGTATTGGCACCAAAATAGACAGGTAGATCAATGGTACAGAATAGAGGACACAGACACAAACCCAAATAAATACAATTTTCTCATATTAGACAAAGGTGCCAAAAATATGCAATGGAGAAATGGTAGCCTCTTCAACAAATGGTGCTGGGAAAACTGGAAGTCCATATGCAACAGAATGAAACTAAACCCCTATCTCTCACCCTGCATAAATATCAACTCACAATGGATCAAGGACTTTGAAATTAGACTAGAGACCCTGCATCTTATAGAAGAAAAAGTAGGTCCAAATCTTCACCTTGTTGGCTTAGGATCAGACTTCCTTAACAGGACTCCCATAGCACAAGAAATAAAAGCAAGAATTAATAACTGGGATAGATTCAAACTAAATAGCTTTCTCTCAGCAAAGGAAACTACCAGCAATGCGAAGAGAGAGCCTACAGAGTGGGAGAATATCTTTGCCACTCATACTTCAAATAGAGCACTAATCTCCAGAATCTATAAAGAACTCAAAAAACTCTACACCAAGAATACAAATAACCCAATCAACAAATGGGCTAAGGAAATGAACAGACACTTCACAGAAGAAGATCTACAAGCAATCAACAGATATATGAAAAAATGTTCACCATCTTTAGTAATAAGAGAAATGCAAATCAAAACTACACTAAGATTATATCTCACCCCAATTAGAATGGCGATTATCAAGAACACAAGCAACAATAGGTGTTGGCAAGGATGTGGGGAAAAAGGTACACTCATACATTGCTGGTGGGGATGCAAATTAGTGCAGCCACTCTGGAAAGCAGTGTGGAGATTCCTTAGAAAATTTGGAATGGACCCACCATTTGACCCAGCTATCCCACTCCTCGGCCTATACCCAAAGGACTGAAAATCAGCATTCTACAGAGATACAGCCACATCAATGTTCATAGCGGCCCAATTCACAATAGCCAGACTATGGAACCAACCTAGATCCCCTTCAATTGATAATGGATAAAGAAACTGTGGTATATATATACAATGGAATATTACTCAGCTATAAAGAATAATAAAATTATGGCACTTAGAGGCAAATGGATGAAATTGGAGAATATCATGTTAAGTGAGATAAGCCAATCTCAAAAATCCAAAAGAGGAATGATCTCACTGATAAGCGGATGATGACACTTAATGGGGGGTGGGAGTGGGACAAGAATGGAGGAAGGAGGGACTGTATAGAGGGAAAAGAGAGGTGGGAGAGGTGGGGGGGAAGGAAAAATATAATGGAATGAATCAAACATCATTACTCTATGTAAATTTATGAATATGCAAATGGTATGCTGAAAAAAGTCTGTATAATAAAGATATTTATAAAATAATAAAAGAAAGAAAAAAAAAAGAATGATGTTGGCCATGGGCTTAGCATAAATAGCCTTTACAATGTTCAGGTATATTCCTACTATCCCTATTTTTTCTAGTGTTTTCAGCATGAAGGGGTGTTGTATTTTGTCAGATGCTTTTTCTGCATCAGTTGAAATAACCATATGATTCTTATCCTTAAGTCTATTGACATGATGGGTTATGTTTATTGATTTATGGATGTTAAACCATCCTTGCATTCCAGGGATGAACCCCACTTGATCGTGGTGCACAATTTTCTTAATATGCTTTTGGATACGGCTTGCCAATATTTTGTTAAGGATCTTTGCATCTATATTCATCAAGGATATTGGTCTAAAATTTTCTTTCCTTGATGTGTCTTTTCCTGGTTTGTGTATGAGGGTGATATTAGCTTCATAGAATGAGTTTGGTAGGATACCCTCTTTTTCTATTTCCTGGAATACTTTGAGAAGTATTGGAATGAGATCTTCTTTGAAGGTCTTGTAGAACTTGGCTGAGAATCCGTCTGGTCCTGGGCTTTTCTTGGATGGTAGGTTTTTAATGGCTTCTTCTATTTCATTGCTTGATATTGATCTGTTTAAATCGAGTATGTCCTCCTGATTCAATTTGGGAGGAGCACATCTCTCTAGAAATTTGTCAATGTCTTTGGTAGATTCTATTTTGTTGGAATACAGATTTTCAAAGTAGCTTCTCATTATGTTCTGTATCTCAGTGATGTCTGTTGTGATATTTCCTTTTTCATCACGAATTTTAGTAATTTGAGTTTTCTGTCTCCTTCTCTTTGTTAGTGTGGCTAAGGGTTTATCTATTTTGTTTACTTTCTCAGAGAACCAACTTTTTGTTTTGTTAATTTTTTCAATTGTTTCTTTTGTTTCAATTTCATTGATTTCAGCTCTGATATTATTTCCTGTCTTCTACTACTTTTGCTGTTATTCTGTTCTTCTTCTTCTAGGGCTTTGAGCTGTAATGTTAGGTCATTTAGTTGTTGACTTTTTATTCTTTTCTGGAATGCACTCCATGCAATGAATTTTCCTTTTAGTACCGCTTTCATAGTGTCCCAGAGATTTTGATATGTTGTATCGTCGTTCTCATTGACCTCTAAGAATTTTTTTATCTCCTCCCTGATGTTTTTTGTTATCCATGTTTCATTCAATAGCATATTATTTAGTCTCCAGGTGTTGGAGTAATTTGTTTTTTATCTTGTCATTGATTTCTACTCTCAGTCCATTATGATCTGATAGAACACAAGGCAGTATCTCTATTTTTTTGCATTTCCTAAGGGTTGCTTTGTGGCATAACATATGGTCTATTTTCGAGAAGGTTCCATGTGCTGCTGAGAAGAAAGTGTATCCGCTCATTGATGGATGGAATATTCTATATATGTCTATTAAGTCTAGGTTATTGATTGTGTTATTGAGTTCTATGGTTTCTTTGGTTGGATTTTGTTTGGAAGATCTATCTAGTGGTGACAGTGGTGCGTTAAAGTCGCCCAGAATTATTGTGTTGTGGTCTATGTGATTCCTGAAATTGAGAAGGATATGTTTGATGTACAGGGATGCACCATTGTTTGGGGCATAAATATTTACGATTGTTATGTCTTCCTGATTATGGTTCCCTTAAGCAGTATGAAATGTCCTTCTTTATCCCTTCTGACTAACTTTGGCTTGAAGTCCACTTTATCTGATATAAGGATGGAAACCCCCGCTTTTTTCCTGAGTCCATGTGTGTGGTAGGTTTTTTCCCATCCTTTCACCTTTAGTCTGTGGATGTCTTTTTCTATGAGTTGAGTCTCTTGCAGGCAGCATATTGTTGGGTCTTTCTTTTTAATCCATTCTACCAGTCTATGTCTTTTGATTGATGAGTTTAGGCCATTAACGTTCAGAGTTATTATTGAGATATGATTTGTATTCCCAGTCATTTGGCTTATTTTTGGTTTTTAAGTTGGCTTGGTTTCTCCTTTGAGTGGTTTTTCTCTAAGGTAGTTCCTCCCTTTGCTGACCTACATTGTTGTTTTTCATTTCCTCCTCATGGACTATTTTGTTGAGAACATTCTGTAGTGCAGGCTTTATATTTGTAAATTCTTTTAACTTTTGTTTATCATGGAAGAATTTTATTTCATCTTCAAATCTGAAGGTTAGTTTTGCTGGGTATAGGATTTTTGGTTGGCAACCATGTTCTTTCAGAGCTTGAAATATGTTGTTCCAGGCCCTTCTAGCTTTTAGAGTCTGGGTTGAGAAGTCTGCTGCTATCCGTATTGGTCCCCCCCTATATGTAATCTGATGCTTTTCTCTCGCGGCCTTCAAAATCCTATCTTTATTTTGAATGTTAGGCATTTTCATTATAATGTGCCTTGGTGTGGATCTGTTGTGATTCTGTGCATTTGGTGTTCTGTATTCCTCTTGTATTTGATTTTCCATTTCATTCTTCAGGCTTGGGAAATTTTCTGATATTATTTCATTAAATAGGTTGTTCATTCCTTTGGTTTGTTTCTCTGTGCCTTCGTCAATCCCAATAATCCTTAAATTTGGTCTTTTCATGATATCCCATAGTTCTTGGAGATTCTGTTCATGATTTCTTACCATCTTCTCTGTTTGGGCGACTTTATTTTCAAGATTAAATATTTTGTCTTCATTGTCTGAGGTTCTGTCCTCCGAGTGGTCTAGTCTGTTGGTGATGCTTTCCATTGAGTTTTTTATTTGGTTTATTATCTCCTTCATTTCAAGGATTTCCGTTTGGTTTTTTTTTTGAGACTCTCTATCTCTTTGTTGAAATGATCTTTTGCTTCCTGCAGGTGCTCTTTCAGCTTATTGGTATTGTCATTCATTGCCTGCATTTGCTCTCTTATCTCATCCTTTGCTTCACGAATCATCTTAATCATGTATAATCTGAAGTCCTTTTCTGACATTTCTTCTAACATACTGTCATTGGATTCTATTACTATAGAATCTAGATTTGTTTGGATCATTTTCTTCCCTTGTTTTTTCATGTCTTTCATGTATCTTCCCCTCTAGTGCTGCAGATCTGTGGTATTGCAGATTTCCCCCTATAGGCTTATAGTGGCCCTATAGGTGTCCAAAACCCTTTCTTTAAGGGGAGATCAATATTAGCAGTACCCAAATCAGACACTATGCAATCCTAGACCAAATAGCCCCTATGGGGACAATAACATCATGTAAATAAGGGAGAAAGTGACTCTGAGGGAACAGGTAAACAGAAGGAAAGGAAACCAAGAAACATAAAGAAATAAAAACTTACATTTTTTTTTAAATGAGAAAAAAGAAAATCTACTGTATAATACTGTAATGAAACCTCCCCGTGTTCAGTAGCCTGATGCATGAGAGGTACCTGACAATGGGCTTCAAGCCTCCAGCAGGTGTCTCAGGATGGGATTTGCCCCACCCGAAGATCGGAGCTCCGGCTTCCAGGATTATCCAAGATGGCTGCTCTGGCTTCCAAATGTGTTGGCAAATGGGGAGCTGCAGCTCAGGGGTGGACGTGGTCAGCTGGAGGTCCTGGAGACAGGATGCAGTTGGTCCGGCAGGGGTCCTGGAGGTCGGGTGTGTTTGGTGTGGTTGTGGGATCCTGGAGGCCGGTGCAATCAGTTGGTCTGTGTTCCTGGTGATAGGGCACAGTCAGTTGGTCTGGGGGTCCTGGCGGCAGGGAGCAGTCAGTTGATGTAAGGGCCCCAGAGACAGAGAGTGATTGGTTGGGCTGAAGGATCCTGAAAACGGGACTCAGTCAGTCCGGCCAGGGGTCCTACAGGGCCCGGCTGTTGTCTCAAAATGGCGGCAGCCACGTGTAATCAAACCTGCAGGTACTGTGACAGTGAACTTCCAGGCAGCAGCAGGCAGCTGGTTCTCCACTGGCGGTCTGCGGTCAATCTGCTGGCAGCTGTCGGACGATCGGGAGGTGAACCTCGAGCGTTGGGTGATGGATAGGGGCAAGGCAGGTGATGGACAGGCGAATATCAGAATTACAAAAAGCAACTGCTGTCTTGTCTCTTAAATACTAGAATGATTTGAGTCCTGAGGGCGGTTGTAGGCTGCATTACCCGGGGACAGCGGTGTTACTGGAAGGCAACTGCCTTTCCCGAGGGCAGGGTGGCAGTCTGACCACAGCAGCAAGTGTCCAGGCAATATGTCTCTGCCAGCGCTGAAGCAGCCAGATGCTGACACAGGACACGATGAAGAGGCTTTCAGAGCAATGGCTCACGCGGAGTTGCCAACATCATTCTTAATGGAGAAAAACTAAAACCATTCCCTTTAAAAATGGGAACAAGACAGGGATGTCCTCTTTCACCACTTCTATTCAACATTGTCCTCGAAACTCTAGCCAGAGTAATTAGGCAGACTAAAGAAATTAAAGGGATACAAATAGGAAAAGAGGAACTTAAGCTGTCACTATTTGCATATGACATGATTCTATGTTTAGAGGATCCAAAAAAACTTCTCCAGAAAACTTCTAGACCTCATCAATGAATTCAGCAAAATAGCAGACTATAAAATCAACACACATAAATCTAAAGCATTTTTATATGCAAGCGTCGAAACAGCTGAAAGGGAAATGAGGAAAACAACTCCATTTGCAATAGCCTCAAAAAAAAATAAAATACTTGGGCATCAATCTAACCAAGAGGTAAAAGATCTCTACAATGAAAACTTCAAAACATTGAAGAAAGAAATTGAGGAAGACCTTAGAAGTTGGAAAGATCTCCCATGTTCTTGGATAGGCAGAATTAATATTGTCAATGCAATTCCAATTAAAATCCCAATAACGTACATTACAGAAATAGAACAAGCAATCATGAAATTCATCTGGAAGAATAAGAAACCCAGAATAGCTAAAGCAATCCTCAGCAGGAAGAATGAAGCAAGGGGTATCACAATACCAGAACTTCAACTATACTACAAAGCAATAGTAACAAAAATGGCATAGTATTGGCACCAAAATAGACAGGTAGATCAATGATATGGAATAGAGGACACGGACACAAACCCAAATAAATACAATTTTCTCATACTAGACAAAGGGGCCAAAAATATGCAATGGAGAAGTGGTAGCCTCTTCAACAAATGGTGCTGGGAAAACTGGAAGTCCATATGCAACAGAATGAAACTAAACCCCTATCTCTCACCCTGCATAAAAATCAACTCACAATGGATCAAGGACCTCAAAATCAGACTAGAGACCCTCCATCTTATAGAAGAAAAAGTAGGTCCAAATCTTCACCTTGTTGGCTTAGGATCAGACTTCCTTAACAGGACTCCCATAGCACAAGAAATAAAAGCAAGAATCAACAACTGGGATAGATTCAAACTAAATAGCTTTCTCTCAGCAAAGGAAACTACCAGCAATGCGAAGAGAGAGCCTACAGAGTGGGAGAAAATCTTTGCCACTCATACTTCCCAGATATTATAAAGCACTAATTTCCAGAATCTATAAAGAACTCAAAAAACTCTACACCAAGAATACAAATAACCCAATCAACAAATGGGCTAAGGATATGGAACAGACGCTTCACAGAAGAAGATGTACAAGCAATCAACAAATATATGAAAAAATGTTCACCATCTTTAGTAATAAGAGAAATGCAAATCAAAACTACACTAAGATTCCATCTCACCCCAATTAGAATGGTGATTATCAAGAATACAAGCGGACTGGGGAGATAGCTCAATGGGTAGAGTGCTTGCCTTGAAAGCATAGGTCCCTGGGTTCCATCCCCAGTAACCCCCCCCCCCGAAAAATAAAAAAAAGAATACAAGCAACAATAGGTGTTGGCGAGGATGTGGGGAAAAAGGTACACTCATACATTGTTGGTGGGGCTGCAAATTAGTGCAGCCACTCTGCAAAGCAGTGTGGAGATTCCTTAGAAAACCTGGAATGGACCCACCATTTGACCCAGCTATCCCACTCCTCGGCCTATACCCAAAGGACTTAAAATCAGCATACTTCAGAGATGCAGCCACATCAATGTTCATAGCTGCTCAATTCACAATAGTCAGACTGTGGAACCAACCTAGATGTCTTTCAATTGATGAATGGATAAAGAAACTGTGGTATATATATACAATGGAATATTACTCAGCTATAAAGAATAATAAAATTATGGCATTTACAGGCAAATGGATGAAATTGGAGAATATCATGCTAAGTGAGATAAGCCAATCTCAAAAATCCAAAAGGCGAATGATCTATCTGATAAGCAGATGATGACACATAATGGGGGGTGGGAGTGGGACAAGAATGGAGGAAGGAGGGACTGTATAGAGGGAAAAGAGGGGTGGGAGGGGTTGGGGGAAGGAAAAATAACAGAATGAATCAAACATCAGTACCCTATGTAAATGTATAATTACACAAATGGTATGCTGTTACTCCATGTACAAACAGAAACAACATGTATCCCATTTGTTTACAATAAAAATAAATTAAAAGTCTATGAATCAAGCAACATTGCCCTATGTAAATTTATGATTTTTAATAAAAAAAAGTCTAAAGCACAGCAAAAAATAAATAAATAAAACCTGCTTTATATGCTTGCCTTGCATACTTCTCGTGTTATACTTCAACATCTGAGAAAGCAGAACTCGTCACCAATAAACAGCAGAATCAATAAACCAAGAAAGATTTTTAGATAATACACGTTTATTCTAAAGTTTATAAGGAAAGGCAAGTGAAATAGCTAAAATAATTTTGGGGGCAAAAAGAAAAGTTTAAGGTATCACCCCACCTGATTTTAAGACTAAGTAGCTAATCAAAAATGTAGTAAAGGCGCAGGCCGGTAATCTCAGCAGCTTGAGAGGCTGAAGGAGGAGGAGGATTGAGAGTTCAAAGCCAGCCTCAGCAATTTAGCAAGGCCCTCAACAACCCAGTCTCTAAATAAAATACTACCAAAAAAAAAGGAGGGAGGACTGCGGATGTGCCCAGTGATTAAGTGTCCCCGAGTTCAATCCCCAATACAAAAAAAAGGAGTATGGGCAGACTGATAAATACATTGACCAAGGGAACCAAATAAAGGACTCAGAAATATACCCACATGAAGGAACAACTGAACATCCATAGGGAAAATAAACAACAAAGAACAAACACACACACACACCACACACACCCATGTAACAGTGGTCGTCTTTGTTTTGAATATAACCCTTGCTGCTCTGCCCTGCAATTTATTTTTAAGTGGACATGTTTCTTTGTCTTCCTCTCTCCCTGCTCCTCCCTAATCTCTTGTCCTCCCTAATCTCAGGGGAAACATGATTACCTTTCTTCCCCATCCCAGGCAGTTTTTTGTCACTGAGTGCACACCCACCATAGGAACGAAGTAACCCAGACTTTGGGGATGGTACCAGAACTCAGAAACGACTAGCTCCCAAAATAACAAGTGAATTACAACTCTAGACAGAATACGGGGAATGTAGCCTTTGGGTCACCTCTTAAAAAGCCCCTGTTCTGGCTGATGGGCAGAATCACAGCTTTTGGGACAGGAGTCCCTTGTGTTTCTCCTTTGCTAGGAAAACAATAAACCTTTTTTCCCTCCTTTTCTCAAAAGGGTGTCCTTATTATTGGATTGGCATTGGGGACAAGGACCACACTTTTGGCAAGAACCATAATTTGACGAACTGCACACCTTTATTTTAAAAATGGATACTAGATTTATTTATTTATTGATACCAGGAATTGAACCCAAGGGTGCTTAACCATTAAGCCACATCCCCTGTTCTTTTTAATTATTTATTAAATTTTGAGACAATGTCTCACTAAGTTGCTTAGGGCCTTCCTAAATTGCTAAGGCTGCCTTAGAACTTGCAATCCTCCTGTCTCAGTCCCCCAAGAAGCTAGGATTGTGAGCTTGTGCCACCATGTCTGGAATTAAAAATGGATAATAGATTTAAATGTAAAACTATAAAACTTCTTACGAAAAACAGCAAAAGTCATCAGAACAGTGAAGAGTTCTTAGAAACAGTATTCGAAGCATGATTCATAGAAGGAAAAAAAGGTGATAAACTGGACTTCACCAAAATAGAGAACCTTTGTTCTGCAAATGACTGTTAAGAACATAAACAAACTACAGCTGGGTGTGGTGACACATGCCTATAACCAGCAATTTAGGAAGCTGAGCCAGAATTGAGTACAGTCTCAGCAAGTTAATGAGAACATCCAGGCAATTTAGCAAGACTCTGGTGTCAAAATAAAACAGGATTGGGGATATGGCTCAGTGGTAAAGCACCCCTAGGTTCAATCCCCAGTAACAAAAGAACAAAACAAAACAAAAATACAGACTGGGAGAAAATATTTACAACCATCTGACAAAGTATCTGTATCTAGAATATGTAAAAAACTCTAAAATCTCAAGTATATTAAAATTCAAATTACAAAATGAGCCAAAGGCATATATATTTAAGCAAAGATGCCATATGAGTGGCAAATATGAGCACATACACATGCATATGAATGGCAGATAAGCACACAGAAAAGATGTTCAATATCATTAGCCATTAAAATGTATATAGTGCAGTGTGGTGGCACATGCCTGTAAACCCAGCTATTCAGGAGGCTGAGGCAGGAAATTGCAAATTTGAGGCCAGCTTGGGCAATTCAGAGAGACATTGTATCAAAAAAAATTTTAACAGGTGAGAGGATGTAGCTCAGTGGTACCACACCCCTGGGTTCAATCCCCAGTACCATAAAAAAACGAACAATGAGAAAAGAAAATGCAAACGATGACAAAAACTACAAGGAGATAGGACTATATGATTCAGAATAGTTTTTAAAAACTACTGAGCCAGACCCAGTGGTACATGCCTGTAAATCCAGCAGTGTAGGAGGTTGAGGCAGGAGAATCAACAGTTCAAAGCCAGCCTCAGCAAAAGCGAGGCACTAAGCAACTCAGTGAGACCATGTCTTTAAATAAAATACAAAATAGGTCTGGGGATGTGGCTCGGTGGTTGAGTGCTCCTGAGTTCAATCTCCAGTAACCCAAAATGAAACTGATTGTTGGTAGGAACAGAAATTCGAAAAGTTTGGTGATTTTACAAAACCAAGTATAGGGGCTGGGGAGATAGCTCAGTCGGTAGAGTACTTGCCTTGTAAGCACAAGGCCCTGGGTTCGATCCCAAGCACAAAAAAAAAAAAAAAATTAACATATACTTGCTATTTAATATATCCACTAATCACACTCCTGGATATTTATCCAAGATATGAAAATTTCTGCCCATGAAATTTTATACACAAATATTTATAGCAGCTTTATTTGTTATCGCCCCAAACTGCAAATGGTGAAGCAAACAAGTACATTCACAGCAATAAAAAAGGAACAAATTATTGATACATAGAACAACCGGGACGAATTCAAGGTATTCTGCTATAGGGCAAAAGTCATTCTCTAGATTACATACCATTGATGGTATTTATACTTCTTAAAAAGGCAACTATAGTGATGAAAAATTGTCTTTTAGGCATTAGGAATGGTGGTAGGAGGATGGGGCTATGGTCTGACAAAGAATGGGTAGTGTAAGAGTTCCTTTTTGGCAATGGAACTATTCTATGTATCGACTGAAGTAATGGACACATGGATATATACAGGTGATAAAGTGCACAACTACATACATGCACAGAAGTGCATGTAAGATCTGATGAAATCTAAATAAGGTCTGTCTGGAGTAGTACGGTAGCACTTAGATTAAGGGGAACCTGGATAAAAGGGTACACAAGAACTTTATTGTCTTAGTAACTTTTCTGTGAACCTAACATTACTCCAATATAATTTTATTTTAAAAACAAAGATTTTTAAAAATGTGACACTGTTACATATGTATCAGAATGGATAAGAAAATAGAAGGTAGGTGAAAAATGAGAAGCAATTCCCTACTTCTCAGTAATCCATTTTTAGTTTACACCCAGAAGCATACATGTTCAAAAAAGACACCTCTATAATGTTCATAGCAATTTTATTCATAATAGCCAAAATTAGAAACAACCCAAATGTCTATTAGCAGAATGAATAAATTGTAGTATATTTATACAATGCGATACTATACATAATAGTACAAATGAACAAACTACAACATGCAACAATACAGATGAACTGTGTGGACATATTGTTGAATCAAAGAAGCCAGGCACAAGACTATATAATATACTATTCCATTTATTTGAAGTTCAAAAACAGGCAAAACAAATCTATGGAGTAAGGATAAGATATCCTTGTGAGAGCGTTGTAGTAACTGAAGAGGGCATGCAAAGGATTTCGGGAGTGCTGGTGGCATTCCAATTCTTGATTTCTTGCTGTTGTTTTGTTTCTGTGCATTTGTGTATTTTCAATGAGTGAAAAGCAAGCTTACATAATTTGTTCACTTTATGAAAATTGTACTTCAATAAAGTTTACCAAAAAGCACACAAACAAAATGAGTTACTACTGCATACCCAGTAAAAACCCCAATACTAAAAGAAGTGACAGTATCAAGTACTAGCAAGGATGTGGAGCAACTAAAATGTTTATTTACACCTAGTGAGAAAGTTAGTACAATCTCTTGGGAAAAGTGTTTGGCAATGTCTATTAAAGCTGAATATATACACTCTATGATCCAGCAATTCTACCCCTAATTAAATGCCCAACGGAAACGCATACACATGTTCTCATAAGCACATAATGTTCATAGAATTATGCTAAACTGCAAAAAGTCCAGATGTCTTTCAATACTGCTAGAACTTATTAAGCCCAGTTATAGCTAATAATTGCAGGGACGTTAACCTCCTTGGGAGCACTCCTCAATTTGGAATAGGAACCAGGAGATAAAATGTCCACCTACAACTAAAACAAAATGTTTAAAAAAGTAACTCCAGCCTTCCATTCATTCAACTGTCAGGCAATTCTGGGAAGCATTATGTATTCAAGCTCAGAAACAAAAACCTTATATTGGTTTTTCCTACCTGTCACATTGTCCATTTCCTTTCCTGCACCTAAATTTTTCTCTTAAACTTTGCTCTCAGGGATACTCAAGCTTCAAAAAAAGTGCAAAAGTTGTCAAAGGTAAATTTGTCTGAGTGGTAAGTAGTTGGAGCAATGATAGGAGAAGAGCAGGGGAGATGTTTCTGGGGTGATGATGCTCCAGACTGGAGAGGTGTTTAAACAGGCATATTCAATTTGCAAATCTTTAAGTTGAAGGCTTAGTCAGGTGCGATGGCGCACACCCGTAATCCCAGTGAATCAGGAGGCTGAAGCAGGATTACTCAGTTCAGTCAGTCTCAGCAACTTAGTCAGGCCCTAAGCAACTCAGCAAGACCCTGTCTCTAAATAAAATGTATTTTTTTAAAGGGGCTGGGGATGTGGATTAGTGGTTAAGCACCCCTGGGTTCAATCCTGGGTATCCAGGTCGGAGATGTATGGTTAAGACATGTTCATTTTATAGTATGTAGGTACATTTTAATCTTTAAATTTTTTTAAAAATGCAGGTTATAAAGAATAAGGAAATTGTTCACTAGATTTGGCTTAAGGGAAAATGGAGTCAAAGATATTAGGTTAACTGCAATCAGCACTTCCTGTGTGTGTGTGTGTACAGTGCTCCTTCCTTTCACCCTTAGCATCAGATGTGGATTATTGAGGGACTTCTTGACACTGACATTTAGATTTTGGACTATTATTACAGCGCAAGCAAGGGCAGTGAAACCCATCGTTGTGCACCCTTGAGAAAGGCTCATGGCATTACATTATTCAAGTAGTGTTGTGAAGTCAGTTCTTCAGGCTTTACATGTTTTTTTCCAAGATGGTCTCACCCAGGGCTTACCATTAACTCCCATCCTGTCTTCCTCTCCCTTTTCCATCCATTCATTCAACGTATATTCATTTCAGACACTGCTAAATACTGGAGATAGTTCATCAAATTCCTGGTTCTGAAATCACTAGCACCAGTCAAGACAAGGGAGACTACCTGGAGGAAGTGCCATGTACAATAAAATCTGAAGGATGAATGGAATTTGGAGGGAACTAAATTGGCAAAGGGAGGGGGCTGAGAGGCTGAACGGATGGGTGTCAGGTTCATCTTTGGCCTTAGATACAGGAAAAATGAGTGTTCATTTTGCAGACTTTAGACTTGTCAGAGATTTGACTGAGGAGTTAATAATTTGAAGGAAAAATATTTACATTCAGAAGGGTACTTAAAGATGAACCAGCCAGCACAAACTGCAATGCACAGTGCTATGTGCTGATCCATATGCTATGGAAGGGTTAATATGGTCATTCCACAATAGCAAATAGGTTGATTCTGGGACTGGGCAGGTTAATAGTAAGGATGTGAAGGGCACGTTTGGCTGGGAAAATAACCAAGTTAACAGGCTCCAAATAGTAAGCTGAATACTACAGTTTTGGGGGAGGAGGGTCTGGCAGTTGGCTCTAGATGGTTATTCAGCAGACTACCTGGCCCCTGTTAGAGCCCTCTGGCTGAGCTACTTTCTCTATTGGAGTCAAGAGGGAAAAACTATTGAGCAACTATCTTTAAAGTGGGAACAAGTAACATCAAAACTTCATGGTACACTAAACTTACAAGGGAATAAAGGTGCTAAGGAATAAACTGGAAATGAGTGGAGTTTCAGTCATTTAAAAGGTCGATTGTTGACGTTGCTGTTTTCAGGGGGCAGAGGAGGCATTTACCCCAAATCTACAGTTCAAATTATTTTGGCTTGTCTAGTTGAAAAGTGACACATTAGTAAGTTCCTCTGGGTAAGACCTTCTTTGGAACAGTCTTCACTGACCTGCCAAGGCATCAAGAACAGGGCAGATGCTATGTAACACTTTCAGAAAAATATGAAACAGGAAGTCTTCATGCTCAAACCCTGTATCAAAATTAAGGTGCTGAGATCCTAGTCTGTTACCTGCAGTTTGGAAATAGTTATTTCTTAAGAGTTCAAAGACACTATTTCCTGTTTTAATGTCCAAAATCAATGGACCCACCCGACCACAGATTGAACTATGGGGCTTTAAAGTACCTGAACTCTAAAATATAGCGATTACTTGTATACTAATGTGTTCTATATTAAATGCTTGCCTAGCATTTAGACTTATAATCTTCTGTTAATGTCAATCTGCCTCAAGCCTGGGCAAATAATTGACAAGATAGATCCCTATTTTATCCTGCAAGAGCATTACTAAATAAAGGCATGGGCAACATGGGTTAATTCTGCAACACTCTGCAGTTGTAGGTGCCCTCATGAGAGAAATCTTCAAAATTAGGGCTTTGGGCTTAGGAAAACAATGAATTCAGCATATCAAATATTTTGAATCCTGCACATAAATTCATTTAAGTTTTAGTAACCAGTATCGGTACTCATCTAGAATATTTCCAATACGATCTGGTGCTATAAAACCCAGTAATAGCCACAGTGATTTAAATTTCAAAATAAAATTCAAAATCTAACTCATTACACTAGCACAACTCATGACTTAATCACAAGTTGCTACCATATTGGTCACTACATTTTAAAACATTTCCATCCTCACAAAGTTATTTTGGCAGTGTTAGTTTTACATGTGGTAGGCAAACCAGTTTGGATTACTTTAACACACTGTACTACGACCTCAGAAGACAAAAGTTTCTATCTTCCCCTGTTGCTTTCTATACTTTGGCATTTCAGACTGGGTATTCACACCCTGTTGACTTTGCTACTTATAACTTCCCTACTAGCCAATCACACAGGAACCCTTTTAAGATTTCTAATGCTTGTGAAGTCCAACGTTCTTTCCTCATCCACCACCACTTACCTCTGCCATCCTCCCTCTTTACCAAAGGGAAGCTTTTTGCCTCTTGGTGAAGTGGTCCCCTACACTGTGATAGGGAGTTGAAATGATAGCACTTAAAAAATATACTGGTTAGTTGCAACCAGAGATATAATTGGTCTTGAGTGCACACATGGATATTTGGATTTTAAAAGCTCACTAGGTTAACTTTAATGTATGTCTAAGGTTGAGAAATATTCAACAACCTTATAAATCTGTTAACACTAATTATCATAATTATAATTTTCCTAGATTTTGGTAGAAGACTGTAGGAGGAATTTTTGTGGCATACCCTCAGGACTTCATAGTTCCTCAACCTTTTATTTCTTGTGCCATTTGAGAGTAATAAAAGGGGGAAGTTTCCAAGGCTGGAGATCTGAGGGCCTTACTCATGCTAGGCAAGCACTCACTGGTTATACACCCCAGGTCCCACTTGAGAAAAGACATGCAAAAATGAAAGCAACATACCTATCTACACACTCAACTTGTACTTAAACCGGTTCCTATTAAGCACTTTGTCTTTGTATTCATACCATGACACCATTCTCCCTTTACTTTCACTTTGTAGTTCTAATTTAAAGAAGTGGGGAAATGCTCATCCCAGTTTTTTTTTGTTTGTTTTTTTTTTTTTTTTTTAAGTTGTCAATGGACCTTTATCTTACTTATTTCTATGTGGTGCAGAGAATTGAACCCATTGATTGCCTCAAACATGCTATGCAAGTGCTCTACCACTGAAGCAAAACCCCAGTCCTAAAGTTTAAATTTTACTCAAACATTCAAATAGGTTCAGCTTTTCACAATCTGATTGAAAAACTCTTCAAATAACTTTAGTTAAAAATGCACTCAGTATTAAGGTCTTCTTTACTTTATTCTCTTTTTCTTTGTGGTTCTGGGGCAGGAAACCAAGGCCTAGAAAATGCTAGGCGAGTACTCTACCAATGAGTTACACCCCAGTCCATGATTTACTTGACATACAAAATTTCAAACATGAAACTAATACCTCTGGATTTAATTTCCATTTCTATTAACATTGAAAACTTCACTTTTAATCTTAATCCAAGATCCTTCCAAACACTAAATTTCTACAATAGTGTTATCAGAGTAAACACTATATAAATGATTCCTGGTCTCTTTAAGGAACAGCATTGATGAAGCCAAGTAGGGTTTTTTAAATTCAGTTGCTCACAAACTGCATTTAATGGCAACTCATTCCTATGTAGTACTACTTATAATTCTCATTTTTTCATCATGATACTTTTTCTTAGATGTCTTAAAGTAAAAAGGAATTTTCTTGACTGAAGTAACCTTATCAATAGCCATGAATTTAAAAAAAAAAAAAAAGCCATAAATTCAAATTTCAAATTCCACTTAAACGGAGCTGGGGGTATAGCTCAGTTGGTAGAGTGCTTGCCTTGCATGCACAAAACCCTGGGTTAAATCCCCAGCACCACACACAGACAAAAAATTCCACTTAACAAGGGTACAGCTGAAATTTCCTCATATTAAATAAAAAGGTTAACTGTCAGAAATAAAGTATATGTGGCAAGTTGTTTTTTGATGAAATTAGTTACTAATGATGCTTCCCGATTTGCTTCCAAAAATTAGTGCAGAAAAGTAGTGAAATCAGCGTTATCACGGTCACATATTCCCAGATCAAAGCACACCTTTCCACTGATCCAATTAAATATTCATTTCATTATTTTACATCAACAAAGCACATAATTTCAACTAAGTACACAAAATACTTGTTTGTTCTTTACTGTCCGAATTATACACTGGACTTTTAACTTATTGATGCTTTCATAAGGAAAAAAATGCCAGACATCCCTAAGTTATCTCTTGGGGCCTTTTATTATGCTCATTTCACATGATGGTTACATTTGTTCTCCTTACATTTGTTCTCCTTCCATTACATTCATCTCCATCTTCCTTTGATTTCAATTAATCCTCTTACAATTCGTCAGTATCTGTTTCTATTTGCATTTTTTTCTTTTCTATTATATCTGGTTCTCTAAAATTGGATACTAACACAACTGACAACTAATCTTCTGTTGAGGCAACACGTGAACATATATCTAATGGGTACCACCTATTCAAGTGTGCTAAATTAAATTCATAATCCACTCCAACTTCACTGTTCAGTTAGCTTATTCCACTGGTTATCAGCAATGAATTAGAAAGTACCCTAGGACAGTGGGCTCCAAATACCTTCCCTATTAGGAACTATGCACTATCAGAAATGCTTTAGGACATTTCTTTAATCATTCCCATTCTCTCCTGGCTTTCCAACTGTGTCTGGAAACTGCATTTCTGTAACATGCCAAGCTTTTACTGAAAGATTCCATAGAATACTTAGCTTTTTTGGTGTTGTTGTTCCAAATTTTATACACCAAATTAAAACAAAAGTGCATCTTCATGTTTTTACTCTGCTTTAAATCTTATTCCCAATCAATACAGTGTAGTGAGTGTCTCTAACCAAGATAGTGAAGTCAACCAAAATTCCCTCTAAAGAATTATTAACTAACATGGAGAATTTTTTTTTTTTTTTTTTTTAAACCAACATTGCAAAAGCCTACAACAGACTCCACTTATATCTTCTGGGGTTTAGGATTGAGTAACACCATGGGAACTATAAACCTACCTGAACTGGATTCATAAATTAAAGACCCTTAGGCATCAAAAAACAAAACAAAACAAAACAAAAAAAAAAAACACTGCACATTAACTTGTTCAAAATTTCATAAGATACTTTACCATATCCTATATTTGAATCATGTATATTTTGCTGCTATTTGGATGCCAGCCTGAATACTGACGTACTTATTAAAATCACAGTAGCTTGAGACCCAGATTATGATGTGATTGCTATCAAGAATGTATGTGTACAGACTTTTGAACAGTGTGACCATGTTCTAGTTATTAAAGGGTACTTTCAACAGTTTGTCTTGATACACGCTTTTCCAGTGTAAGTGAATACAACCATTTAAGTGAAAAGAACACAATAGATAGCACCAGAATTAAACACACAACTGTTTTGTGAAAGAGGTCCTACAATTAAAAGTGGACCTGTCCAGTATATATTAAACCTATTATTAAGCAGGTTTTATTAGCATCATAGGCTTTGAACATTTTCTTCTTACCATCTAATTGACTTTGTGGTAATGAGGGTACAAATATATTTAACTAAAACATTTAAGAGAGTTACTTTTATTCTGTGCATGTGGCCTCCAAGGGTAGTCCACAGCACTCTCTTCCTTACATTGTCATGTATCATATAAGGATCAATAAAATCCTTACAAACAGGGCACAACTTTTGTTCATGGTAGGTAGAATGCAAAAAAGCCTGTGCTCCATGCTATGAAACAATACCAACTCTGAGGAATTTAAGGTCCATTTGCAGAGAAAAAAAACCCAAAACACAGGTTTTATTTCTCCTATATTGGAAAAACCAAAAGATAGAGCATAAACTGGGCCTTTTAGCACTAGGAAAGCATAAACTCTTGCAGTTGTTGCTACATACATCCTCAAGTTTGGGTGCTACTGATATAATACCCTCCGATTGATTAATTGCCAAAACAGCAATTAACCAAATTGGGGGATAAGGGAAAAGGATCAATTCACTTAGAATAAATCACTTAAAATAAATGTACAACCTTTACTATGTTCTAAGTTATCTGGGAAGGCACAGACTACAGAAAACTAGGAAAGAAAGAGCTTTCCTATTTTTAATAGCACTGAGGCACAGACTCAGAATCCAGGTTAAGGTACCTAGGGCTATAAACAGTTTTAAGACTCTCCATTCCATGTCACAGATACTTAACTCCTTAATGCAACACCCATCTTGATGAAATATAATTTGAGTAGTGTATGCTGATATGCATAATAATTATGACTCCAAGAAAAATATATTTAATATACTCTAAGAGTTTTCTGGAGGCTGCTGCAAAACAAAGAATTTGAAGTAAATAATTATAAAATACAAAAATAAAAAACCAGGTTTTTTTTTCTCCAAATTCCTGGTTTAATAAGGACTTGTTTATTTTGAGAAAAAAGGTCCCAAACATCAGGCTGTTCACAAAAATAACCCACAGTATCAACTTTAGAAAACAAAGACCATTACACTAATTATTCTTCTAGAGGATGCATTTAACATGCCAACTCTCATTCACAAAAATACATTGTTACATTTGTGTTGAACAGCCCCACACTGGACTATTACGTGGGGGATAACACACATACCTCTAACTCAAAGCTGCTCTCAGGTGCTACAACTAAATGAGATTGCCTTTGCAGTTAGGGAAGCAACTACTGAAATCATGTATAAATGGAAAGAACTGTACTCCCTGCATAACAAGAGATTATTATGGAGACAGTTGATAAAAACCATACATCCTTTTTATTGTTAAGTCATAAAGAGGTATCAAAATTAAAAGCAAAAATTACAGGGTAAGACTTAACAAAACTACTAGGAGCGTCAAAGGAAGTGAAAATGGGACTAGGCGCAGGGCAATATGAATTAATGAACATGGGAAGGACAAAGATAGGGAGAACAGTGAGCATGTGCTGAAGATACTAGGGGAGAGGATCTGGTGAAATTTTGATCTTAGACAAGCGCCTAGGTAAAGAAATAATGGGATAAGATTTCTAAACCCCACTATGTGCTTAAGAGTCATCCTCGCCATTGGCGCTGTCTCTGTCATCCTCTCCTTCCTCTGCCTCTTTTTCATCATCCTTGATCAACTCCAGCTGTGAGAAACAGACACAAATAGGATGGAGTTAGAGGCACTCCATGTGTCCCTGGTCCCCCCTCCACCACCTCTTTCTTTCCTTTCCCATGGTTTTCACCTGGTCATCCCCCCGATCTTCATTATCATCATCATCCAGTAGGTCCCCCTCCTCAGCAGAGTCATCTGCACCCCCCTCAGACTCCATCTTCACATTAGTTTCATCTTTCTTCAGGGAGCTGCTGCTCTGCTCCTCTTCAGATTTATCATTCTTCGTCTCTACTGGAGATAAGAAGGACAAGTCTATCTAGAGGAAAGTAATGTCCACAAAATGTAGGCAAGCCCCAATAATAATTGCAGAACCACAACACCTCCCACACAAGTGAGCTTCCCAATCCAAACACCCCAAGTTTCATTTAAAGTTACTTTACAGCCCAGTAGCTGAACATACTTTCAACTATCTTAGGTAACTAAGCAATTTCACACAAAAGAAGAAAGACCTTTTACCTGCTTGTTTACTCTGCTCCTTTTCAATTTTTTCCAGGCTTTCCAGGAGAGAGTCCACTTTTTGTTTTATTTGGGTCAGCTCCTTCTTAATGGCCTGAAGGTCATCTCCTTTCACTTTAATACAAACAGAATCTTAGATTATATTCAAATGGATCAGAATATACCAACTACTACTAGACTACACCAGAAACCAAAAGGAGAACACTGATTTAAATGTTTCTGCTTTAAAAAGACAATCCTAATGCAAAAAACTAAAAACAATACAAATCCTAATATGGAATAAATCTGAATTTAGTATTTTAACTACATAAAGAAATATTTCATTAAGCAGAAAAATGGGTGACTCATTTACCTAAAGGCTTTTTAAAAATTAGCAAGCTGCTGGTGATAGAATATACTCTAGAGTAAGAGTCCTAGGCACAACCTTCATATACTATTTTGATTGTGCAAAAAAAAAGCATAGAAGCTGAATAAATACTTCATTAATTTACCTAATTCAAAACAAGAAGACACCATAAATGCAAAGCTGAAATAATAACACGTACACTTTCCAGACTTAGAAGAAGATCCCCGCTGTCCACTCTTAGAATTGAAGCCACTTTTGCCCCTTCGAGAGGTGTTTCCTGATACACGCTGGCGTTTAGAGGGCACTACAGCCCTAGCAATAGGAGGAGGAGGAGGAACACGTGCTGGGTAACTGTACATCCTATTGGACAAAAAAACAATTCACATTTAAAACCTCAATTACCTGATATATTATTTTTAACACTCCAGCAAGTTTCAAAAAACATTACATATACACATGTATATGTCATGATATGGTTGACTGGCTTTAAGTATTGGAAATAAACTACTTCTATGTTTATTAATAAAATATTTTTTAGTTGTCAGTAAATATTTTTTTAAAAAATTTCTACTTATTTATATGTGGTGCTAAGTTTCTAACCCAAGGACTCACACATGCCAGGCAAACATTCTAACACTGAGCCACAACTCCAGCCCCAGGACTCTTAAAATCAAATGACTCAAACAGAGGTTTTTACTTGTTAGTCAAATTCGTGATGTTTTCAAGTCACAGAAAAATACAAATCATCACAAAAGATCTTAGGTTGAACCACAAAACTGCCAGTGACTTTTTTTTTTTGGTACCAGGGATTGAACTCAAGGGCACTTGACTATTAAGCAAATCCTCAGTACTTTTACTTTTATTTCAAGACAAGGTCTTGCTCAGTGGCTTAGGGCCTCACTTAAGTCGAGGAGGCTAGCTTTGAACTTGTGATCCTCTGCCTCAGCCTACCCAGTCACTGGGATTACAGGCATGCACAACCGCACCTGGCTCTCAGCAACCATTTTTGACCAGTGAAACTCCAAAGCTATTTCTCATGGTTGAAAGAATCACAGAAAAATGCTTTACCTGGATGTCAATAACACTAATATTAAACATGTGACATGAATATGCCACTGTCAAATCAAACTACATTTATGGTAAACTCCATTAATAGCTCCAATCAAAGAGGAAGGTATGATGGCACATGCCAATAACCCCAGTTTATCAGATGGCTGGGGTAGAAGTTGGTAACTTTCAGGCCAGCATGGGAAACTCTTGTGAAATTGTTTCAAACAAAAATCAAAAAATTAATAAATAAACAACAGGGGTGGGGGAATAGATCAGCAGTAGAGCACTTGCTTCACATGTGGCAAGTCTCTGGGTTCAAGCCCCAATACTAACCCCCCAAAAAACTGACACTTTGACATTCCTAAAGAAAAATTTCAACATTCCCACAGCAAACAAAAGAAAAAAACAGCAACAAAAAACACTGCTGGCATGGAACCTGTCAAAATAAAAACGGGAAGTATCTGGATGGTGGAGTGACCCTGAGTTTAATACCCATACCAAAATATCAACAATTAAATAAGAAAACACCAACAACCACCATCAGCCAACTGGTCTGCCTAACTCCAAAGGTTTTAAAGAACAAATGTGATTTATTAAAACCACCCTGTTCTTTTACAAATCACCTATAAGGCCACATCTCCCCGCTACATATCTATGTGATAGTGGCTAATTTTCTGAATACTAACTCCTAGGTGAAGTGAAAATATCAATTTTAGCAAGTACAGTAGCACGTGCTTATAGTTGCAGCTAATGGGGAAGGTATTTACAAATCTAAGGGCAGCATGGACAATTACTGAGATGTCTCAAACAAACAAGAGTTTAGGATGTAATTCAGTGATCTACCACTTGCATCATAATTGCTAGTCCCAGAGAACTAGGAGAATGATGACTGCACACTAAATCTGAAATATGGACACTTAAGTGGTAATATAAAAAAAGGCATGAGTTCGGCACACTCTACAATCTTTAGGCTTAGGAGGTTTAAGGCAGGAGGATTGAGTTCAAAATCAGCCACAGCAAAAGTGAAGCGCTAAGCAACTCAATGAGACCCTGTCTCTAAATAAAATACAAAAATTAGGGCTGGGGATATGGCTCAGTGGTTGAGTGCCCTTGAGTTCAATCCTTGGTCTGCCTCCACCCCAATCTAGGCAAAATAAGATTTAAAAAAAAAAAAAAAAGACATTTTGAAAGAAATCAAAAACTAAATATTTCCCACAGCAAATTTCCAATATGGTTCCCAAATCCCTGGGGCACCAAAATCTCCTTGATTATTAACCCATTTCAATCATTAAACCAAAGTAGTAGAAAACTATAATTAACCTGTTAACAGTAATTGACCCTGTGTACAGTTGCCCTTGCCCATAATTCCAGTGACTTAGGAGTCTAAGGAAGGAGAATTTTAGGTTCAGGGTCAGTGTCAGCAACTCAGTGGGACCCTCAGTAATTTAGCACACTGCTGTCTCAAAACTGAAAAGGCTGGGGTATAACAAGGTTTTAAAGCATGACTGAGTTCAATCCCCAGTAACAAATAATGATAATCATCATCTATACTCTCCTGAATGTTTACTGAATCACCATACCTATTTCGTTTCTTTACAGATAAACAATTTAGGTCATCCTTCATCATGCAACAAGTAAAACTGGTCCACAACCCCTCAACAAAACTGCCAAAATATGCTAACCCATTTTATGAGTATTTGCCTGTAACATGAGAAAATCTTCTCACATATACTTTGAAGTGTTTCTAGTTTATAATACAAAATAAAGGCAATGGGAAAAAGTCTAAGTTCAGTACAGACCGTTCCCCTCTACCAAGTATTGCTAACCAGTAGTTAAATCAGCAGATGCAGACAACACAAAAAACAGGTAATAACAATTTCTCAAGTTTCAAAAGGAGCTCTCTCTCACAAATTTATTTTTCAAATACCATTAATTGTACAATTACTTTTCCCTGAGTACAACTCTGGTTTTACCAAATTTAGTTTAGATATACAACTGAATTCTAATTTCATTTAAACAATAGGAGGTATTAGGGGTTTTTTTCTCACATCCATTATTTTTAATTAACAATGGAAAACTTTCTAGATCAAATTTCTTCCCATATGCTTTTGATTTTCCTGAAAAAGCAAGAGATTTTGAGTCACAATGTCCAGGTTTTAGGAGGTCTAAGAACTGCTTGCACACTGTTGCAAAAAATCTGTGATTGTGGGCTGGGGAGATAGCTCAGTTGGTGGAGTGCTTGTCTCACAAGTGCAAAGCCCTGAGTTCAATCCCCAGTACCCGGGGGGGAAATCTGTGAATGTACTTACAAAAAGATTAAAAATCACAGATGCAGTAATAACAAATCTGGGCATAGTGGCACATGCATACAATCCAAGATACTCCAGAGGCTGGAGAGAATTTCAAATATGAGGCCAACCTGGTTAAGAGACCCTATCTCAAACATTCCATTCAATCTGAGCAATACAAAACCAAATCCAGAAGACTATGTGTTTATTTCTAAGAAAGACACTTTTAATTAGAGGCACCAAAAAAAAGGGTGGGGGAGCATAAATTCAAGAACAGGATGGGAATCTAAAGTATAAGTAGTAAGAGCAAAAGAACAAGTTTCTTCACAATAACTGCACAAATTACTAGGTAAATTAACTACCAATTGATTACAGGAACCTATCTCAAACTCTTTAGATAGGTGTGAGACTCTACAGATACAAACCACTACACTAACTTTGCTTGGCTCCTGCCAATAAACTCCAACTTGAGATAATCTGTTCATTCTATTACTAATTCCTAGTCTACTGTATGTTACACTGCTTATTCAGAAGTTTGTAATTCTTTTGCTAAAACTTATTAGTGGGGGATGGGGATACAGCTCAGTTGGTAGAGCGCTTGCCTCGCAAGCACATGGCCCTGGGTTCACGCCCCAGCACCGCAAAAAACTAAAAATTAAAAAAAATAAATAAAACTTAACTAGTGTATTAAAGGTCTCCTGCTACATGATTCAAGTAAATCTAAAAACCATTAAGTAATTAAGGCATTCAGTAATTATCCTTGCCTGGACATCTCATTCACAAACATTAAACAATGGGGAAAACCTACATGAGTAATTGAAACAGCAAATTTCCAAATCGTTTCTCAAAAGCACAAACTTTCACACAACTATATAGATCATACAACTGCTCAGAAGACTGCAAATTCAACAAATTATAGAATGGAATCACTCAAGAAAAGTAACTCCATAGAACCTACTTTTTGGTCTGTCACTCTCTAAACAACAAAATACATACCATTTACACTGTTATAGGTATTGCTAAGTAATACAGGGAATTTTTAAAAGTATGAAGGTGAAGACTGGGGTATAGTTCACTGAGAGAGCACTGAACTAGCATGCACTGGATTCTGCCCTAGCACCTCATACAGTTTATATGCAAATATCATGCAATTTTATATCAGTGACTTGGGCATACATGGCTCTCCTGTAACCAACCCTCACACTATTACAAGGGGCTATAAATACAAAATTACTTTTCTGAATCCAGATAACATTAATGTACAAGATAATATATCTCTTTAATTCTCAGAGCAGAGCTTTTTACTTTGTTTAAAAAAATGTGCTAAAAATTTCTATGTAACATGTTTAACATAGGTTACATTAAAATGTAAACACAAAACTGTCAAAATGACACAAACCAAACTTTTCATAACATAGTTGGCAGTTTCTTTTTTAAACTGCTGGATTTTTATGATTTATTTCTAAATTAAATGATTCCTAAAGGTTATCCACAAGTATCTGACCATAAAAAACATGTTCTCTTGGTGGAGTCTGGTTAGAACTAAAATGGATAACTGCAAGCCCTCTTTATCTGAAACAAATGGGCTAAGTGGTAAACAAGCACAAGAATAACACAAGGTCAATACAAACTTAATTTTTTTATTGTAATGCCTTGAGATAAAATTTATATACCATTACAACACACCCAAAGTATATTATTCCACAGGTTTTTTTATTCCTGTTTGACATTTTTTTTGTGTGTAACAGATTGAACTCAGGGGCACTCAACCACTGAGCCACATCCCCAGCCCTATTTTGTATTTTGTTTAGAGACAGGGTCTGAGTTGCTTAGCAACTCACTTTTGCTAGGGCTGGTTTTGAACTCAGGAAACTCTTGCCTCAGCCCCCTGCTGCTGGGATTACAGGTATGCACCACCACACCCAGCACATATTTGACTTATAATATATGCAGTTACGGGGAAAAAAAAAAAAAAAAAAAAAAAATCACCACAATCAACTGAACACATTTTCATTATACTAAACAGAAACTCTATACCATTTATCAGTCATTATTCACCTCAGCCAACTAGTAAATCTACTTTGTTTCTATGATTTTACCCATTCTAGACAGTTCATATAAATTCAACCTTACAACGTAGGCTTTTCTCAACTCCTTTTACCAAGCCTTTTTTTTTTTTTTTTTTAAGATTCATCCATGTTATAGCATACATCAGTACTCCATTCTTTATTAGTTTTTAGTTATACATAACACTAGAATGTATTTTGACACATTATACATACATGGAGTACAACGAGTACAAATTTCCATTCTTCTGATTGTACATGGTGAGGGATAACATTGGTCATGCATTCATAAATGAACATAGGAAAGTAATGTCTGATTCATTCTACTAACTTTCCCATTCACATTCCACCTCCCCTACTTTCATTCCCCTTTCTCTAATCAAAAGTACTTCTACTTTTCCCTACTCCCACCTCCTTGTAGCGAGTTAGTATTCACCTATCAGAGAGAACATTGGGCCTAGGGATTCTTGGCTTTGGCTTATTTCACTTAGCAGGATAATCTCAAATTCTGTCCACATACCAGCAAATGCCATCATTTCATTTTCTCTTTATGGCTGAGTAATATTCCATTATGTATACCATAGTTTAGCTACTGTGAACGGATTTGCTATAAACTGATGTGACAGTGTCTACAGTATACGCATTTTAACTCCTTAAGGTATATAACAAGGAGTGGGGTAACTATGTCCAATGGTGGTTATATTCCAAGTTTTCTGAGTAATCTCCATACGGCTTTCCAGAATGGTCAAACAAACTTTAATGAAAATTCTGAACATAGTTAGATCCTCACACCACATAAAAATTACATAAAGGCACAGTGTTTCCATCTACAACCAAGGGAGGGGAGGGGGCCGAATAATCACTCCCCTGTAGGTGTTAAAAACTACTCAAAGATCTAGAAGGGGAATACAACATGCTATCTTCCTACTACAAAGAAAAGGAATCAAAACACATGCATATGTATTCTAGATGTTGCAAATAACCACCTGAGGCAAGAAAACAGTGATTTGGATTCTTGGGAAGGTGTGTAAACAAAAATCTAAATGATTAAAAATTCCCTTGAAAACTTTCTAAGCCAAAAGCACTGGACTATCACGCAGGTTTCTATGGAGTCCTAGCTAGTTCGTCAAACAAGACAGTGGTAAGAAAGGAAATCCCACTGTCTGGCACTCTGGCCCCCTCATACTCCCAGTGGTTTAGGAGGATGAGGCAGGAGGATTGAAAGCCAGCCTCAGCAACAGTGAGGTGCTAAGCTACCGAGTGAGACCCCATCTCTAAATAAAATACAAAAAGTAGGGCTGAGGATGTGGCTCAGTCTAGTGCCCTGGGTATCGACCTCCGGTACTGCTGCCCCTCTGCAAAAGAAAGGAAGACACAAGCACCATGGCTTTGTTTTCATAAAGGTTTACTTCTATGGTGACAGCATTTCCCAGTAGTAAGTAACCACAGTGGTTTCTCACAATGTTCTAAAACCACTCTTCTGCAGGGTGCAGTGAAGACACCTCTGTACCAACCACTCAGGAGGCTAACGCCAGACAGTCACAGATTCAAAGCCAGGCTGAGCAACTTAGCAAGACCCTAAGAAAATTAAAAAAGGGTTGGGCTGGAGACTAGGCTTAGTGGTTGAGGAACCCTGGGTTCAATTCCCAGTCCCTGTCCCACAAAAAGTCCTAACATTAAACTTCCATTTGTGACTAAGGACCCTTTTGCAAAATTATGTATTTCAAACTGTCAGCATGGTTCCATTGTACTTTTGTTCTTTTTATTTACAGAGACTTACAAATTGAGTGGCATTCCCAGTCATTTTGATGGGTGTCACCAAAGTACCTAGACTGACCTTGAACTATGATCTTCCTGCCTCTGTGTCCATAGCTGATGGGTATTGCAGGCATTTGCCATGAGGCCTGGGACAATTTTTATTTTATAAAAAGTGAAAACTGTAAAATATTTATGAAGTTTATACACCACATCATTTGGCATGATGGTACACACCTATAATCCCAGCAGCTTGGGAGGTACAATCAAGACAACAGTGAAGCCAGCCTCAGCAATTCAGCAAGACCCTAAGCAGCTTAGGTAGACCTGGTCTCTAAATAAGATATATATACACCCCATTCTTTCAAACATTGTTATTTAATAAAACCAAACCAGCAGAATACGTTTTAATTTAAAGATTAAATTCCTTATGAGGATTTGTCGACAAAAACATCTGTTTGTGAGTGTGGATGAGAGGGTGACTACAAGGGGCCCTAATTACACAATGTTTGAGGGAGATTTAGAATGATTTCTATCTCGATTATATTGATGCTTATATGATTATGAATTCTATGAACCAAGTTTTATTTCAAAATTATAGGCCTGGTGCCATGGCACAAGCCTGTGATTCCAGTTGTTCCCCAGGCTGAGGCAAGATAATCACATGTTCAAAGTGAGCCTCTGCAACATAGCAAGGTCCTAATGCAAAATAAAAGTAAAAAGGGCTAGGGAAGTAGTTCAGTGGTAAAGCACCTTTGGATTCCCTGGTGTGTGTATTTATATCTTGTCTCCAATTTATGCCTCCCCATTTGTAATTCAAATCTTAATTTCTTCTACTACCACTGAAGCATATTACTGAACTATAAACAGAATGTCTGACACACTTCACCCCTCTACCCTTTGAACATATTTTCACAAACTTTCCACAATGTTTCCTGCTTATTTTGTTAATCCCCTCATCCTTTTTTCCTTCTTTTGGTATTAGGGATTGAACCCAGAGGTGCTACATCCCAGCCTTTTTTAATATGAGAAGTGTCTCATTAAGTTGCTTAGTACCTCAAATTGGTGATACTGTTCTCAAACTAATGATCCTCCTCCTGGAGTTTCTTGAGTCACTGGGATTAAAGGTGTGGGCCACTGCACCTAGCCTCTTTTCAGCATTCTAAAATCAACTTAGCACATTCATTCTCATTTTCCCTATCATTAACAGTAGTACTGCTGCAGGGTGCAGTGGTGCACCTGTAAACCCAGAAGTTCTGGAGGCTGGGGCAGAAGAATTCAAAGTTCAAAGCCAGACTCAGCAAAAGTGAGGTACTAAACACTTAGTGACACCCTGTACTGCTGTCTCTTACTCATCCAATGCCATGGTTTATTAACAAAGCTATAAACAGATCACCCCCTGAACCTGATTTTAAAAACTGTCTACTAAACAAATCTACAAAAGGATGTCTAAAAAGTAAGTTAAAATTTACATTTCCACATGATCTTTGACAGTCAACCTTCATCCTACTTCTGAATTCTCAGGTTTCAAGATGAATAAACAAATGTCAGTGCTATCTTCAATATCCAACTACTTTTCTCCATTCCTGTTACCACGACTTGCGTCCCACCCAAAAAGCCCTCTTGCCTAGATTAATTCTATTAGCCACTTATTACCTATAATAAGAGTGATCTTTTAAAAAATATGTATGTGTGTGTGTTGGTACTGTGGTGGTTAGTTTTTTGATTTTTTTTTTTCAAATGAGGATTGAACTCAGGGGCACTCCACACTGAGCTACATCTCCAGGCCTATTTTGGATTTTATTTAGAGACAGGGTCTCACTGAGATGCTTAGCCCCTCACCATTGTTGAAGCTGGCTTTCAACTCGTGATCCTTCTGATTCAGCCTCCTAAGTTGCTGGGATTAAAGGTGTGAGCCACCAGGTTCATCAGTACTGGGGACTGAACCCAAAGAGCCACTAACAACTGAGCAACAACACCCACCCCTTTAAAAAAAAAAAATTATATATATAATATATATAATATATATATGTAATATATATATAATATATTATAATATATATATTATATATATAATATTATATATATATTATATATATATATAATTTTTTTTTTTTGACAGGGTCTTACTGAGTTGCTTAAGCCTCCTTAAGTTGCTGAGGCTGGCTTTGAACCTGATATTCTCCCGTCTCAGCCACCCCCAAGTCACTGGGATTACAAGTGTGCGCCATTGTGTCTGACTTGTAAAAATATTTTGAAGACTCTTCTATTGTTCTACTCGAAACTTTTCCATGTTTTCCAGCCTCATTGGGAATAAAAAGCTAAGGACATACCATGTGTTAATGTGCTCTCTACGACTTAACTTCTGTATTCTTTTAGAACCATAAAAATATTTGTTGAGTAAAATAAGTGACTTTTCTAAACAGTCTTTTAGGAAAAATTTAGCACAAACTGCAATGAACAACACATAATAAACTGAACACTACATAGCTGGAATGTCAGCAGGGCTGGCATTCTTATTTTCTAACTTGATGAAGACTACTGGGAGGGACTTTCCCCTGGGGGAGGGGATCAGACAAAAACTGACTATGTAAATATACTAAAAAACCAGAATCCCTTTAAAGTCATTTATTAAAATCTTGTGCCTATGATATAAGTGACTGAGGGCAGCTGAAACATGTTCTCTCGCTGTAAGGAAACCAAAAATGCAAACTTCTACATGGGTGCTTTTGTACTCCGTAATTCTACCCTCCTTAATGAACACTGCTAATTCCAAACATTAATAGCACACTTATCACTGTAAGGTAATAACAAAAGCTCCTAGAAAAGAAAAAATCATGTTAATTGAACAAGTATATTCTATTTTGTGGATTCACTTCTTTGATTCATTTCTTCAGCTTATAAACACATATCACCGTACCTATCAAACAGGTACTATCTACTTCTCATTTCTTTGCAAGTAACAATGGTTTCCTTAATACTTTCAATATTCCTTATAAGCTTTGATTTACAACTGAAAGCTAGAGATAGGGAGTGTAGCAAAATGGTAGTAGAGAGCTTCCCTAGCATGCAACAAGGCCCTGATTAGATCCCCACCACAAAACAAAAAATAAAACTGCAGCCTAGATTTTTAAATTTCCTACTCAAAATCCAGGCTTTAGTTTATCACTTTTAAGTGACAACTTCTCAACTCTGAATCCTGTAAGTATAAGTACTCTAGACATGCACAATATACAGACTATTTATGTTTTCATAGAAAGATATAATGGATAGCACTGCTCTAGTTTATGTCCAATCATCTCAAAAGCTAGCTGTGTTTATAATTTATTCTCTGTAACAAAATCAAAATTCTTATGAATTCTATTAAGTGTTCTCAATACAAATGGATAGTTATACAACGCCTCTCCTCATCACAAAGCAGGACGGCGAAATAAGTTGGAAAGAAAAATAAAAGCTTTAAAAAAAAAAATGCCATTATGGAGGCTGGGGAGATAGCTCAGTCAGTACAGTGCTTGCCTTGTAAGCACAAGGCCCTGGGTTCAATCCCCATCACCGCCCCCCCCCCCAAAAAAGCCATTACGAAATATTCTATCCAGATACTTCTATCCAGAAGATAAACAATTTGTATTTGTCTGTGTTTCACAAAGCAGAGGCAAGAAGACTAGAAGTAAAAAGACAGCCTCAGTAAGATGAAGAGGCCCTTTCTTAAAAATACAAATGGCTGGCAATGTAGTTCGGGGTTACAGGGCTCCTGGGTTCAATTTCCAGTACCAAAAAGACAAAGAAAGGAGGGGTTGGGGATATAACTCAGTTCATACAGTGCTTGCCTGTCAAACACAAGGCCCCTAGGTTCAATCTTCAGCACCCCACAAGAAGAGGAGTGGGGAAAGGATCTGAATACATTTGTAAAGAGATAAACTGGTGTACGGACATAAAATAAGACTCAATATCTTTAGTTGAGAAATGTCAAATCAAAATCACAATGAAACCACATGGTGCCTATAATCTCAAGCAACTGGTTCACAACTGAGGAAACAACCCCAATGCTTAATAACTGATAAATGGATAAACAAAATGGTATTATTCATACAATGGAATTCAGTAATAAATAAAAGCAATGGAAGGCTGGGGTTGCTGCTCAGTGGGAAAGCACTTGCCTTACGTGAGGCACTGGGTTTGATACTCAGCACTGCATAATAAATAAAGGCATAAAAATAAATAAATAAAAGGAATGGAATGTACCCATGCAAGATTCAACATGGGTAAACACCAAAATGTTTTATTCAAGGAGTGAAAAACAGAAGTTTACGAGAAAAGACATACATTATCCTTTGTACATCAAGGTCCAAAATAGGCATGTCTATGGATTATTGGTTTCTTTAGGCCTAAGAGTAGGGAGGGAAAAAAATTGACTAATAAGCACAGATTTACTGGGGATAACAAAATGGTCTAAAATTAGGCCATGGTCATATTTGCAGAAATGTATATATTAAACAAACCATATATAGTTTAATTTAAAGGTGTGTGGTATGTTTCCTAATATCTCAAAAAAGCTAACTTAAGAGGGTGGGGGGAGTAGCACCAGTCAGATACAGTACTCCCAGCAACTTATGAGAGCCTGAGGAAACAGGAATACAATTTTGAAGCCAGACTGAGCAACTTAGGGAGAAGCTGTCTCAATATAAAAACAAAAAGGGCTGGGGATGTGGCCAAGTGATTAAGCCTTCCTGGGTCTAATCACCAATACGAAAAAAAATTAATACCAAAGAAGTTGTCAAAGACTACCTGGATGAGGACTGCCCTGGAATTAGATAAGTAAGTAAGTAGAATAACTCAGAGTCACAGTATTTTCTCATTCAGACTCAAAAGTTTGTCCTTCAAAGAATTATATCCCATATAATGAAAAGGAGCGTAGCACAAAATATAAAAAGGAAACTAGAGGCTGGGGTTGTTTCAGTGGCAGAGTACTTGCCTAGCATACTGAGGCACTGGGTTTGATTCTCAGCACTGCATATAAATAAGTAAGTAAATAAAGGTCCCAGCAACAACTGAAAAAAATACATATAAAAAAATGAAACTAGCCTAAAAAAAGAATGCTAAGTGAAAGAACGAACATTACTATCAAAACTCAAAGTCCATTAAAAACAGGTATACATTTAATGTATCTATACTAATCTACGTCATCATCTAAAATTCTATTCGGGTTCACATTACACAATGAACCAAGCCAGAAATGGTGGCATGGAGCCTGTAATCCCAGTGACTTGGAAAACTGAGGCAGGAGGATTATAGCTCAGTGGTAGAGCATCCCTGGGTTCAATCCTCTGTACCAAAAAATACATAATAAAAAATAAATGAAAAAGAAGCAGGCAACCAACAGTAGTACTGAGTAATTACAAATATTCCCCAAACTCTCTTCTCCATCTATTTAAAAACCCTAAAGTTCTCTAATGCATGACATTACAAAGTTGTCCCAATTTCCCAAAATTTCAAATTATGTATCTCAGTGCTCTTCACAGATATAAAAACCATCACTCAAGTCCAGCACTGCACAAGATTATCAGAATAAAGGTGGTTCTTCCACCCATATTCTGTTTTGACTTTTTAACTTTTGTCTGTCTAGAACAAACTAGCAATTCAAATATTACTCTATGCCAGGCATATAGCCAGATGCTGTGATTCACCGCTGTAATCCCAGAGACAAGAAAGGCTGACAGAAGGAACAAAACCAGTCTCAGCAACTTAATGAGACCTGGTCTCCCAAAGAGAGAGAGACAGAGAGACAGAAAGACACACACACACACACACACACACACACACAGATCGTGCATGGTGGTGCATGACTGCAATCCCAATTCCAGCTACTCAGGAGGCTGAGGATCACGATCACTTTTTCTTTTTTAATTTTTCTTAGTTGTAGATTAACACAATACCTTTGTTTTATTTATTTTTAGGTGGTGCCAAGGATCAGACCGAGTGCCTTATATGTGCTAGGCAAGGGCTCTACCACTGAGCTACAACTACAGACTGGATCACAATTTTGAGGACAGCATAGGCCAATTTAGAAGGCCCTTCCTAAAATTTTTAAAACTTTAAAAAGCGCTAAGGATTTACTTCAGTTATAAAACAGCCCTGTGGTCAATTCCCAGAATGGGAGTGTGTGGAGGGTGACATTTTCCCTCTTTTGTGTATCTTGCATTTTCAACTTTCATCACAACTAGTTTTCTTTGCTGGCAACCAATACACTAGAGCAAAATCTATCAGTTTTTCCCCAATAGTTGGACAACTCTTCAAAGACAACCTCTCTTCCTGTATCCATTAACCTCATAACTTGCCACCTAATCATAAAATAAAAATCTTAGCTTTTCATTACTTTCCCTATAAGCACCTGCTATCTTTAACCTGATCAATCACATCAAGATTGATTCAGATTATCTTCGGTCTTTTGTCCATTCCTACGTTTAGACAACCATTTTCTCCAAGTTTCATTTTTCTAGCCATGCAATTATTTCTAAGATGTCAATTCCTGCAACATCTTGACATGTCAACATTTCTTTCAAAAGATAGCTTGACTGCTCCCTAACACAACATGAACCCTCAATTCTTAGAGGTATTCCCTCACCTTCTCCTCCTAAAAACTTAATCTCAAAGGCCAACTTCAAATGTAGTCATATGTGAAAGTATTCTAGGCAAGCTCCATAACTTTAACAGAGATAGATAGATGGCCTGTATTCATTTCAGTTTTTTCTTCAAAGTTTAATAAACTGTTTGCTATGTGTGCTGCTGGAGGATAAACCCAGGGCCTACAGCACACTGGAACACAAGCACTTTACCACAGAGTTGCACCCAACCTCTGAATTCCACCCCCTACCATGTTTTTTCATTTGGTTCTAATGATTGAACCAAAGGCCACTGAACCACAAATCATATTCACTTTTTAAATTTGAGCCAGGTTCTCTCTAAGTAGCTCAGGACAGCCTCAAATTATAATCCTCCTATCTTTGCCTCCAGACACTGGACTATAGGTCTGAGGTGGGCCACCACACCTGGGAAAACCTGCGAATTCTTAGTGTAGTTGGTCTATTACTGATGTGCTGGCATAATGTAATAACTTAACATTCCAGGCACTTATACATTATTATTATATGCCATAAATAATAATTGCTGTTATTTAGAGAGTACTCAAAAGAACTGAAACCAAAATCATCTGGAACCAGGGTCTTTTGCTGACCACGTTTGTTTATCCTGTTCTCAGATATCATACTAGAAATCCTCTCCTTCAAACCTAATATACTACTCTATCATACTTCCTGGTTCCACCAAGTTCTCCAAGAAAAAAAGAATCAGAATTACTCTGCACATAACTGAATTAATTTTTTTTTTCAATTCAGGATCCTTTCATCATTTGGAATCTTTTAACTCAGTGGTATCTAAAAAAGTTCTGCAGTATCACCACTAATTTAAGAACTAGTATGGGTATTCAGCTTCTAAATGAAAAGTTGGGGACACGACATGTCTGATTTTTTTACAAAAATGTACATGGTCTTGTAAGAAAAGAAACAGGTCAAGACAAGTCCCAATACATGGAGGAAAAAAAAAATTGGTAGATTGCTCTCCTAGCATGTGTAAAGTCCTGTGTTGGACTCTGAACATTTAAAAACTTTTATTTCTTAAGCATCATATTTTTATTGCAAACACTATTGGAATGACATTTAATATGCATTGAGGAAAAAAAAAATTTAAAGTGAATTGCCTGAAATGACTAAAAAGCACTTTAATGAAACTGGTCTTATTAAGAAAACTTTTTCTGCACTAAGTGTTGTCACAACAATTTTCAAATTGCACAGTCTATTCTGTAATCCTTACTGCCAAAGATACTGGTACTTGGAATTACCCAGGGGTGCATTACCTCTGGGCCACGTTCCCACCCTTTTATTTTTTGAGACAGGGTCTTGCTAAATTGTTTATAGTGCGTTCTGAGCTGCTGAGCTGGTCTAGAACTTTTGATCCTCATGCTTCACCTTCCTGAGTTGTTGGGATTACAGGAGTTCAGCTCATCTTTAGATAGAAATACCCATATGTATATGCACAAAGATATCTATATGTAAATCTTAGAAATGACATCAATATTTATTTCAATGTTAAAAGGTACTTTAGGCTCTTGTAACTAACGCAAAAAGAATAATGAACTGGTATGACAGCTAGCAGCAAGGAGTCTATATCAGGAGACACTGTGACATAGAAATTTGCCATATACTGGAAATCTATGCATCGAAGAACTTACAGAGCTGCAAGCTAAGTAAGTTACTGAAGTAACTTAATCAATATGGTGACAGTTCTAATCTATATTTTTAGTGGAAAATGAAACTTCCTAATAAAAATCACTTAGGTATATGATCACTAAAGTGTTAAGATAAAGTATAGAACAGGTAATACCAAAATCAATAACCATACTGCACTGTAACATTAAGTGTACAATGCATCCCAGGTACTCTCAGAAAACAGCATAATATTAAGTGATTAACATTTTTTTGAAATACTGAGGATTGAATTCAGGGTCTAGGACATGCCAGACAAGCATTCTTAGTAAACTTCATCCCCAGTATTATATATTAGGACTCATTTATGTTTTGAACTTTTGATTACTCTCCAGTTTAAAGTTTTGGGCTGAAGTTGTAGCTCAGTGGCAAAGCACTGCCTAGCATGTGTGAGGCACTAGGATCGATCATCAGCACCCCATAAAAATAAATAAAGGTATTCTTTCCATCTACAACTAATTTGAAAAATAAAAATTTAGTGTTTGGAATACTTGACCACTCAATCATGAAAACAACCACATCACAAATTGTTAACTGACCTAAACAAAATGCAATGTTAAACTACCTACTTTCTAATTGATAAACTAGAAGTATCTCCATGCAAAATCCTTACACTCTCATAGTTCCTATCAAAACGGTAGGCCATTCATAATTAAAGGACAAAATATTATGCCTCCTCTCCCATCTACACCAATGAAGAGGGAAAATAAAAACCTAAATCTAATAAATCCTTTAGACTGATCTACTAATTCTCAGGAAATCCACAAGGCAAAAGAATACAAAATAAAGTGTATGAAGTTTGATCTGTAGAAAACTGATCAGGGTACTGGATGACATTATGTGGCAACTCATTATTCTATTCTCATTTACACATATTTGATATATATTTTGCAAAGTGAACTGTTCCACAGTTATAAAGAGAAAAAATGAATTTGCCATTTACAAAACTATTTTTTGATAGAACCCAGGGTTCTTATGCTCAATCGCTAACATATATCAAAGACCTGAATCTATACACCTAATTTCCCAGCTACTTGAGAGGTGGAGGTAGGAAAGTACAAAGATGTCATGAGTCCTCCCTAAGCAACCCTGCAAGAGCTTATATAAAAATACTAGGGCTGGGGAGATAGCTCAGCTGGTAGAGTGCTTGCCTTGGCAGCACAAGGCCCTGAGTTCAATCCCCAGTACCACAAAAAAATAAAATAAAAATACTAAATAAAATAAAAACAGGAGTTCAATCCCCAATTAAAAAATAAAAGTATCTTCAGAATGGTTTACATTTCTCCAAAGAGATTCCCCATCAATTCCTATACAACCAAATATTTCTGAGATTCTATTTAACCTATTATTTCCCAGATAACCATTCACCTATAAAATACGCCACATTCCACACTAAGGGTACACTCTTCACCATTTTTTACACATCTACTTTATAAAACAGAGGTTGAATTCCCCAATATAAGTCACCAACACATGGCTGTCATTGCAAAGTCTTGAATGAACATGTTCATTTCCCTATCAAAAACCTAAGCACTCTAGTGAAATCAGTTCATCAAGTATTACCTAGTGGCTACATCAGTCATCAGAAACCTTTTCCTATTGGCTGAATGGAAGAATATTAAAAGTATGAAGGAGAGATTATCTAAAAGCTTATTTAAAAAACTGAAGAGTAGGACCATCAATCATTATGATTAAGTAGCAAATATAAGAAACCTAAAAATATTTCTGCATACATATGATTTCTATACCACTCCCTGCAGCCTACCTCTACTCTTAAATAATTTTTCCAAATACCTCACATAGAGCAATGGTTTTCAGACTTAAGTTATTTATAGTGGGATAATTTGAAGTTTATCCACCTCATGAAGAAAAGTGATAAGTAATGGGTACAATGGCATGCGACTATACTTCCCGCAGGAGGATTACTAAATTCCAGGCCAGACTTTATTAAAATAAAAAATAAGGGCTTAGAGATGTGGCTCAGTGGCTAAGCACCTAGTGGTTAAATCTCCATTACCCCCTCCTCCACAAGGACAATCAATCATCATTATGAAGGTATAAACTGTACCACTGCTAAAATTTTCTGAATGACAAGACTGAGTCCAAAACATCTCTGAAATCCTATCAAAATATTCTAGGATTTTCTTAAAAACAATCATGACATAGACACACTGTAATAATTACAGAAATAAAGCCATTTCTTCATTCTTTTATTACTGCCAGTAATGACTGAACAACATGTTTGGAAGCTTTAAAAAAAAAAAAAAAAAAATAGCAGGGGCTGGGGGTATGGCTCAGTTGGTAGAGTGCCTGCCTCGCGTGCACAAGGTCCTGGGTTCGATCCCCAGCACAGCCAAAAAATAAAATAAAAAAGTAAAATAAAATAAAATAAAATTCCTGGTGTGAGCATTTAGAATGCAAGTAATTAGGGGCTGGGGAGATAGCTCAGTCAGCAGAGTAATTGTAATTAATTAGTGCAAGTAATTAGCGTGTGCATTAAGAGGGGCTATTTAAAAACAATTCATCAGGTTTTAATGTCTTCAAATCACTTAACCAGTGATTACAGTTTTGGGTGTGCTGTTGACTCCTATACCTTGTATGAACTCAGATCAAATAAGTATTTCTCTTCCCTAATATAGGAATTACTTAAATGCTCCATAAAAGGAGAGACAAATCTATCAAAACTGTTACATATATTTAGATCAATTATCAGTGTTTAGAAATGCTCTAGTTTGTTTGATTTTGGTTTTTTGTTGTTCTGGGGATTGAGCCCTTGGGGGGTTCCACTCCAGTCTTTTATATTTTTTATTTTGAGACATGGTTTCACTAAGCCGCCACAGTTGAATGAACTCCCAAGTCTCCTACCTCAGTCTACCAAGTAGCTGGTATTACAGGTGTGCACTACCATGCCAGCTTAATAATCAGAACACTGGCATTTTCAAATGCAAAAAGTAGTATGCTCCACACTGTATAATTTAAAGGACATCTGTATATGTATCATAGTATACATCATTTCTTTGCATATACTACAGAAGTTTGATCTATAGAAAACTTCTACAGATGATACTTTTAGTATGAAAGCTAAAATCAGCATGTCAATGTGAATACATTTTAAGTATATCCTTCCATTCCCTGACAGGAAAGTCCTACACTAATTTTAAATCTTACACTTCTTTTTATAAAAGGTTACTGAGCAAGACAAAAAAATTCATCATTGAAAGCCATACATAAACTGGTTCTATCCTTCATTTTCATTGTTATTCACTGACTCCCACAAAGATTAATGCTGTTCTGAAAGTACCAAAAGAAATCTTAATTATTCCAACAGTCTTGCCTTTTAGAACTGTATCATATATCAACAACAAAAAAAAACTTTAACTCCTATAACAGTTTAAACTGTTCATTCTTGTTATGATGCTTATATTATATTTTTTATTAGTTCATTTGTTAAAAGTACACTTTACGATTTTTAAAAAACTTTTTGAAAACACCTAATAATTTTGCTTTGATCTCCTAACAAAATGACTGATCCTTTAAAATCAATAATATGTTTCTCTACCAAGTATACTTGGCAATTGAGGTGAAGTTGTTTCATTTTATATTGATGGAAAAGGAGCATTTGTTCAAAACCGCTATTCATTACTACAAAATAAAAACAAAATGGTTTTTACAGTAATTAAGAAAACAAAAGAACCTTCAACATACCTGTCATAATAATCACGTTGAAAATCATAGTCCAAGTCAAAAGAGGAGCTGAAAAATAAATACCAAAGGAGATTAATTTGGAGCTATTGAAGTTAATTTATTACAGCAGATGGGGGAAAAACATGCCAAATAAAACATAACAAATAGACTTTTTAAATTAGCATAAAATTATCCCAAATAATCCAAACAATGAATCACTAAATTGCAAACATTTCAGACCACTGCATAAACAGAGGTCAAATCAGTAATGCCAACATATAACATTATTAGCTAAAACAAGAACACTGAACAGTACAATAGTAAGTAAAACTTATAACACTATCCTTCCCTTTAATATTTCCCAGTTTCTTTGAACTTGAGTAATTACTGAAAGGTTTTAAATCATGCTATAAATACAAAAGTACTCTTTAATTGCAAAAACATCAGGATTTCTAATAAATTCTCTAGGAAACGGGCAAAAGGAAGGTATATTAACATAAATAAAGAATTACATTTCTACTAATAAAAACATTACAATAAACCCTCCCCACATCCAGAAAACAGATAGAGAAGATGCCCATTGATGGACACAATGCAGTTATAAATAATAAAGTTCCGGACCTGAGTAGAGGGGACGGAGAAGGGTGTTCTGGTACTGACCCGTACATCTCCGCTGCAGATCGTTTCACACCTGCTTTTCCTCTGTTCACTTTTGGCTCTGCAGCCAGATTAATATCTGAAAAACACAAAACAAAAAGAAAAAACTCAATGACAACTCTGGTTGTTAAAGAATTCACAAACTGAAGTTTGTTTGTTTGTTTGTTTGTTTTGGGTGGTGCTAGGGATCCAACCCAGTGCCTTGACTCTACCAACTGAGCTATCTACCCAGCCCCTCAAACTGAAGTTTTTGGAAATACAACCTTATCAATCAATAAAGATCTAACATTGTCTCAATCTTGCCTTCCCATATAAAAAAGGTACATAAAAGGCTGTGATTCAGACTTTCGTACTTTATGCTCTGTTGTATACCAAACATGTAATGTCTTATATTATTCAGACATTACATTAAGTATACCTTTAGCAATCTCTACCTTCAGCTCCAACTTTAAAACTCAACTCCTCTAATAAGGAATGGGTGAATTACAAGAGATAAAATATCAGGGCACAAAATAATATAGTTGAAGTATGGCACTTTCAAATCATCCAAAGTTAAATTTTTATATCCCTTACAAATGAGATCAGCTGAACACTTCTATAAAATGTTCTCATTAGTAGATGGTATTCACAATTGACTGCTTCAGTAAACAACCTTTACCCCAATGACGAAAGTAAAAATAACAAAAATAGTTTTAAACATTTTTTCTTTGTTGATGGATCTTTATTTTTATTTATTTATATGCGGTGCTGAGAATCAAACCAGTGCCTCACACATGCTAGGTGAGTGATGTACCACTGAGTCACAACCGCATTCCCCTAAATACAATTTTTAAAAGATATACCTGACGACCCAGCTACTTTGTCACCCATTGTCCAACAGAGAGATCGCTTCTCTCCCTTATTCTAACAGAAAAACCAATTAACCAAAAGCCAGCTTTCTAAAATTCAGATCATTAAATGACAACTAAAAAAACAGATTTTCAATTCATTGGCTATTTGCTGAATACCACTAGATGAATAAATGTACTTTTGGCAACTTCTTGGTTCACCAAAAAATCTTGCTTTCATCATTTTTTGAATGTGAAAACACTAAAGAGTTAAATTACTAAAAAAGCAATCCTTAAGATGTAAAACCAAAACAAAAACAGATTCACATTTTAAAAACTCAAAAACAGGAAAATGAGTTTACTATCTTTATTATGGCAAAACAGAGGTTTGCTTAATGTGAAATTGTGGGACAAAACATCCATGAGAAATAAAATACAAAACCAATTATAAGGAAGTTACTTGAGTTGTTCAGTATGAATTCATCATATATTTCCTTTTCAAGAAAATGCTGGGCTGAGATTGTGGCATAGCGGTAAAGTGCCTGCCTCACATGACTGAGGCACCTGGGTTGTATTCTCACCCCCACATATAAATAAATGAATAAAATAAATGAATAAAATAAAATAAAGTGCCATACTTCAACAACTGAAAAAATAAATAAATAAAGACTGCCTGACTAAAATGGCTTGCAGCAATGAAACACTAACACAATACACATGCCCAGTGTACAGGTTGTAGTTCTAAGTCACCTCCATGAAAAGGAGTCAGGGTTCTTTAGGGAAATGTAGCAAATTTCAAGTCAAAGCCAGAAAACATAAAACATGTTTCTTATGTGGACAGAAGCAAGAAAGCTATGCAACATTATAAGGTTTTTAATACAGAAACAAACTTCATGGGATCTAAAAACTTTGCAATGAGGTAAACCATCAATTAAAAAAATATGGATTCACAGTGATAAATTATACTCTGTAAGAGGATTAGTTATATGTATCAAAATTTGAAAAAGACCAGGAATTAAAAGCAAGATTTAGGTGGTCTTTGCAACGTATACAGTATTTCAGGAAGAAATTTATATTAGAAAAAATTACCACAAAATGCAGAAATAAAAAACCCACGTTTTGTATCCCTATTGAAATACCCAATCAATGACCATCAATGCACCATCACCATAAGATAAAATAATTGTTGGGAAGCTATATAATGGATGAACCTGTAGAGTCTAAATCCATAAGAGTCTTCACATTAATAAAAATGGGACAACCATGCTAATCTACCTGATACAACAAGATGTACATAATCACAATACTATTCATGAAATAGTCACCAAATTAATCAATCTAAATTCAATCAAATTGACCTTTACAAGGCCTACTACACTAAAGCTACTACTACCTGTATCAGACTACTGAATATCTGAAATGTACAGCCAAGACTAAATTCAGATGTGCTACTGATTATAATATTAACACTGAATTTAAGCCTTTATATTTACAGGAAGAAAAGGAAAATTTTCTATCATACCTTATGACTATACATATTATAATGACTACTTTCAATGTAATGGACTAAATAAATGGATGAGTAGAATGATATAACAAGGCAATTATGAACACAGTTCACAAGGGAAAAAGTCTAATTCTCCAAAAAATTAAATGTCATGAAATAGATCTAAAAATATATAGGGCTTGGGGATATAGCTCAGTTGGTAGAGTGCTTGTCTTGCAAGCACAAAGCCCTGGGTTCAATCCCCAGGACAAAAAAAAAAAGGATTCAGCCATGAATAAACCAAGTTATAAAAATATTGTTTGACGGCACGGTGGCACACATCTGTAATCCCAGTTACTTGTGAGGTTGAGGTAGGGGGGATTTAAAGTTCAAGGAGAAGTACAAGGAGTAGGCATGTAGTTCAATGGTAAACTGACCACAGGTTTAATTACAAGTACCACAAAAAAATAAGTCTGCAACAAGAAAAAAAAAAAAAATCAATGTGGATGAAACTTTTATGAATTGTAACCTATGATATCAGTTTGGTTTGTATTTGGTTAAAATTTTCTATCTTCTATGCATTTACTGAAATTTTTAAAACACTGAAAACGAACAAACAAATTTCAACATAAATCACTGACAGGTCTTGGGGACAAGAAGTATGTGCCAGTACACTGAGCTCATTTTTATGACTTTTTACAAAACTCATACCTGTTCATTTTTATAATAAGCCATTTTACAGGTAACAAAGTTGTATACATTTTGGGTTTTCCTATGAGTATAGGAAAAATGATGACAGTCTTTTTTTTGCTTTTCCCACATTTACAATGTATGTTGTTTATTGAGTGTAACTCAATACTCTCACCTCACTTAAGAATCAACAACAGGGCTGGGGAGATATCTCAGCTGGTAGAGTGCTTGCCTTGCAAGCACAAGGCCCTGAGTTCAATCCCCAGTACCGCAAAAAAACAAACCAACAGAAAAAAAGAATCGACAATAAGTAATATAAGGTACAATTATCTCCATTTAAGCAGATAAAAAAATTTAAGACTCAACCACAGTATGTAGTTTGCCCAACCCAAGTCAAACTCCAAAGCTATGGCAGTCTAATTAACTAGTTATTCTGCCTCACAAAATAATATCCACAAGTGTATCAGACTCAGCTTTGCAGAGAGGTAGAGAACAACAAACAAAAATAGAAAAATTCTGGCCTATATCATATCCATGCAAAAAAATTCACTCAATCCAGACCTTACCTAAAACCTGGCCAGCAATCATTCTTCCATCCTCTCCGGCTACAGCAGCCCGGGCATTTCTCTCATTAACATACTGGACGAAGGCAAAGCCCTTATGGACAGAGCAACCCACAATTTTGCCATACTTCGAGAAGATTGCCTCCACATCAGACTTCTTGACCACCAGAGTGTTGAGATTCCCAATGAATACACGGGAATTCATGGAGCGTGGATCAGTCTTGTTGGTAACGTTGCTAGCCATCGTGATTGATAAGGTTTTTCACAAAGGTGCAAGAACTGTTGGGGGAAAAAAAAAAATCAGGTGAACAGATGGCTTCATACAATATTCCTTGAAAAAAATGTTCTCTACTATTATTTTAACCACCATGAATCCCTAGAGTTATTGGTGAACTTAAAGGATTCTGACAGCATGAAGTATATTAGGATTCATAGACTAGTGCCCCTTCAAGTTATCCTTAAAGAAATTCAACAACTTCTGCTCCATTTTATTACAAGAGCTCTACATTATCATTTCTCAGGAGGAAAAAAATCCTCCTCCCAACAACATAATCCTCTTGGAATTCAATTGAACCCTTTTGTAATTTAAAAAGTCCTTAAACAAATTAGAATTCCTAAGTTCTTTACTATGAATTTCTGAATTTTTCATCTTCTCAGTTATAAGAAGTCTTAGCCATCAACATACTTTCAACTTCTTACATACTGCTTTTACTAAGTCTCATTCATTACAACCAATAGACAAAATTTCAAATTCTACCACAAACCATTCTGGAACTACAGCAATGGGGTAACTTAGGTAAAAATTAGCCTTCTTATAAAATGGCAATAAACAATTTATTCCCTCTAGAAATATCTATTGATTTATCATATGCTATGATACAGAACTATCAGTATTGTGTCTTTTTAGGCTCAATGTCCCTAAACCTAACTTCTATGATAACCTCCAACTGGGTAGAGCATTTAATAATTAAACTTGATGGTGATGATGATAAAGCTGGTCAGGGGAAGATGTCATAAGTAAGAGAGAACCAGGTGAACTAAGATAAAGAATACAACTGATCTCAAATTTAAAACTTTTCTAAATAACATGCTATAGAGGCTTAGTCCTACTATAATTACACTGAAAGGTATATATGTCAGTTACCTTTTTTAATAAAAGAACAAACTTATCTTACAGCAGTCTTTTAGCTTAAGTCTCCTGCCCCTCCTCTAATAAGCTTCAACCTTGAACAGGTTTAAAGAATAACAAAGGATTCATTTATTGCACTTTCATCCCCTTGAAACATACTGAAGAATCTCAAATCATAAAAGGCAGTAGTGTCTTCTATTTGATACCCATCCAATCCTCGAGTGAAACTTGAGAAACTAGTTCTTATGGGTGATGTACCATGGAACCAAGACCATTTCAAAGCAAAATAGTATCAGATATAGTCCCAAGAGCTTAGAATCTAGTGGTATAATTTAATATTTTACTGAAGAGTGATTAACTAGATGTTTTCAAATAAGTGTATCATCTCAGGTTAAATGTTCTACTTCGGATACATTACTATTGAAGTCTCAAAGGTCAAAGATTTCAACACCCTAGATACACAGAAAACTATTGGAAGAAACTGCTATTCCTTCAAGAAAGCACCAATAGCATAGCATAGCATAGACTAATATATTGTAATCTCCACAAAAATGCAATTAAGGTGGCAAAACCAGAAGTCCCTGGACAGCATTTACACACACACCAATCTCCAAAATGCAAGCAAGAAAGATCAAGTTAATGCTCAAACTCAGGAGTACCACTATGTCAGAGAAGCAAAAAGTAACAATTTGGAGGCTACAAGACATTGAAATAAAAGAATCCTCATATAATTAGCTAATATTTACTAGAAAGTAAGAAAACCATTTTTTTTAAAGCAGTTAAAACTGTCAAGAGATGGGCTGGAGTTGTGGCTCAGCGGTAGAGCGCTTTACTAGCATGTGTGAGGCACTGGGTTCAATTCTCCGCACCCCATGTAAGTAAATTAAAAAAAAGGATCCATCAACAACTAAAAGTTTTTCCTATGCGAATAATGGGTATGCACTAGGCACTTCGATGAAAATTGTGAAGGTCCTTGATCTTAAAGTCTCTATTAAAAAAATCTCAAAATTAACCACACATCCAATGTGCCCATACCCACTTTCAATCCACCCCTCAACGAAAGTACCCACAACCACTTAAGAATAGCGCACAACTAAAACCACAACAGCTATGGAGGCTGAGGAGGGAAGAATGGAAGTTTGGGGTCAGCCTCAGCAACTTAAGGAGACTATTTCAAAATAAAAAGTTAAAAAATGGCTGGGAATGTAACTCAGTTATAAAGCTTCCCTGGACTGAATGAATCCCCAGTACATACCAACAACAAAAACAAAAAACCTAACCACTATTCTGACTCTGACAGTAACTGCTTCCTTTAAAACCATTGTCATCTAAACTTTTTTTTGTAGACAAAATCATTTTTTCCAATAAAACAAATTTAATGTGCCCTTTAAGACTCTTTTTAGAGATGTTCCCCTTCCATCTGCTGCCTTAAAATTAATCTGTTCAAAAACCTAGATAATTTCATCAGTAGTTTTCTAAGAGCAAACAAGAATCACTTTAAAAATCAAGTCCCAGTAGTATAGCATCAAAAAAATACAACAGACCTCAAGTGCAAACCTCAACTGCAGAAAGAATGGGCCAACTTTTACTTTCTGCATATAAACATCTGTGGTAATTGGTTATATTTCCCGAAACATTTTTCCTGATTTTTAATAACCAGTATTTCCAGGAACTGCTATTTTTAAAACAATTTACGAGTAATTTTAAATGATAAAGGAATTATAATCCAATGTCCAAATCAAAAAGTAGCACATTAAAAAATAATTTGTTATATGACAGGACAAATTTTTCATAAACTACCTAAGAACTGTGTGCTTAAGAAAGAGAAATGCCATTGTCTTTTAAATAATCTTACTTGTAATTAACCTTTCCTTCACCTGTAGGGTACAGTTCAGTAGTAGAATGCTTCCCTATGATACACAAGACCCAGGATTTATGTCCAGCACTAGGAAAAACAAAAACGTGTTTTCTTTAAAAATTTTTCTATTTCCAATAAATGAATAAAAGTTTGAATTTGGGGGTGGGGGGATCACTTAAGAACATTTTCCGAGTGTGGTGGCACGTGCCAATAATCCCAGAAGTTCAGGAGGAAACCAGCGTCAGCAACTTAGTGAGGCTGTAAGTAACTCAGCGAGAATCTATTTCTAATAAAATACAAGAAGGGGCTGGGAATGTGGTTCAGTGGTTAAGTGCCCTTGGATTCAAGTCCTGGTACAAAATACACAAAAATAAAAACCACTCCTTAATTACAATATTAATTTAGTTAAAATTTTAAAAGTCTTATAACAACTCAGGTCAATTTATTTTGTAAAACCACATAAATGTTTTGACAATGTCTGTATCTCTAGATCAACATTTTCCTCTAGTTTGAGACATCCTTTTCCCCCATGAATCAAATTAAACCATCTTTTTGACCATTTACTAAAACTAATTTCTCTAATAAAGTATCTTTCTGCTTCCTGTCACATCCTTCTGCCATTATCTTGAGAACACAGCAATCAAGTTGGCCATCTATGGATTAAGACCTCTAAACCTATGAGCAAAAAAACTCCCCGCCCCTCCCCAGAAAAAGCAAAAAAAAAATTTTTTTTTTTTTCCAAAAAGTGATGTGAGCCAGGTGGGGTGGCGCATACCTGTAATCTCAGCACCTTGGGAGGCTGAGGCAAGAGGATCCAGAGTTCAAAGCCAGCCTCAGCAAAAGTGAGGCATTAAGCAGTTCAGTGAGACCCTTTTTCTAAATAAAATATAAAATAGAGCTACAGATGAGGGTCAGTGGTCAAGTGTCCCTGAGTTCAAACCCTGGTACCCCTGCCCTGCCCGACAAAAATAGAGGAATGTGAATCTCTTTTTTCCTAGATCGTGATGGAGAATAATGTCCAGTTTATGTTCTATAGTTTATGGCTGATAGTTTATACGCTCTGGTTTAATCCACTTTTTTGAAAATCACAAACATGTAGGTCATGGTGACGAAGCCTGTAATCACAGAAGTTCCGAGAGGCTGAGACAGGAGGCCAGTCTCAGCTTTCAGCGAGGCCCTAAGCACTCAGTGAGAACCTACCTCTAAATAAAATACAATCAAACCAACAAACAAAAAAAACACAATCGTATTAAATTTTCCCTAATTCCCAAACAATGTATTTTGCTGTATTTCCCCCAGGAATTAAACACAGGAGCACTTAACCACTGTTTCACATCCCTAATCTTTTTTCATTTTTTAAGACAGCCTCACTACGTTGTTTTCGACCTTGCTGAGGCTGGTCTCCAACTTTTGATCATCCTGCCTCAGATTCCCAATGTGCTGGGTTAACAGGTGTGCACGACCCCATCCTGCTTTGGGTTTTATTAAAAGTTCAGTTCAAGGAATCCTTCAGTACTCCTTACATCATTCCTGTTTGAAATCAATACTGTACAATATAAGATCTACATACTAAAAAATTCACAGAATTAAAAAAACTCAAAGCAATATACAGCTTAGGGATAACACAACCCTGGATTCTATCCCAGGTACTACAAGTAAAAGAAGAAAACAAAAAATCAATACTGCCTTTTGCACCAAAAATTTGTATCTCTCTGAGGTTTGTCTGCTTAATAATATTTTTATACTGAGGAAGTAAAAGCAACAATATAGTACACTGACCGTGTGAAGAACACTGCTCAAGAAATAGATTCTTTTCTCTCATTCACCTTAACTTCTCAGTCCAAATCTAAACACCCCCCATTCCACACATGGATGAAAAGCAAGCAAACCTATTAATATGTTCCCAAACACTCATTGTAATATTTACAGTTGCCATCATGCCTCTCTGTAAGAGGCAAATCCATCTCGGACTGCCACCTAAAAACTTTTTTACCAATGTTCCTAACAAATGTACTTCTCTAAAGTTCACACTAAATCTTAAGTAAATTCTGCAGGGAAAAGTTATAGCAGTTTGCAATACTAGGATTATGAAAAAAGGTTCAACTGGACCAGAAACAAATGTTCTTAAAGGCCTATATTTTGGGGCTGAGGCTGTAACTCAGTGGCAGAGCATTTGTCTAGCATGTGTGCGGCACTGTGTTCGATCCTCAGCACTACATAAAATAAACAAATGAAATAAAGATGCTGTGTCAAATCACCTTAAAAAATGTACATATAAAAAAGTAAATAAAATGAAGGCATGCTGTCCATCTACAACTAAAAAAAAATTTTTTTTTTCATAAAGTCCTACATTTGCAAAACTCTGGGCAAAAAAAATCAATATAAAATTGGACAAGTCTTCAACCCCTTTCCCTTTTGAGGGCAATAGAATTAGACCTTTAATGCAAAAGAGCTGGAAGGATAAATTAGATACTTAACAGGTTATCACACCACAGGATGGTTTCACTGTAAGTATATATATACTGCAAAGAGTCAGAAAATAACCCAAACAAGTTAGTTTTCTACTTGGTATTTCAGTCACTGTAATGAGACAAGGAAATAATATAGTTGTGTGTTATGTAGTAATATTGAGCTGTATTTGGAATTTGCCTGGATTTGCAGAAGTAAAATAAAGGCACCTGATGACAAACTTGGTGTGTGGCAGGATGACACTCCTCAACAATGCCAATATGAACCTTCATGATTTGAGTGGTGGCTCCAAGTATAGTCGTGTTCTGGTCTTTATTAACGAAGACCAGAGCATGACTGGAGCATGACTGGGCTGAAAATCACTACTTAAACCCTTGGACTTTTGGAGCAAAATGTCAGCAGCAGCATGACCAGAGGACTCCATATCACTGATTGCTGATCGACCATTGTCACCAAGGTCAAAGACTACTGACCACCTCTCCCATGGTGACAACTGCCACCCAGCCTCCAGCTTACTGGACACCCGAAGACATCCAAAGGCATCCCAGGAGCTGAGAGAGGAAGAAGAATCCCCTGGGTCTTGCTGACTGACTTCTTGGCTAAGAGAAGTTGCACTAAATAAGTCTACGGGGATTGGACTCTAGGTGAACAAGGGAGTGACAATGTATTTGTGACTTGCCATTGTCAGGAATGTTTAGTGTGCACTGCATGAATAAAATCCACTTGTTTGAACCAAACTTGATTCCTCTCTTACTCACAATCACCTATCACAAAGCCAATCACATATACTTGTCTATGGGGGTGGAGACTAAAGATGGAATCACCAGGCCTTTTCCAATGTTAAACCAAATTTAAAATCTAAGGAAGCAACTTACTTCAGACTAAGAAATTCATAACATTCCTGTAGAATCATATATTCCTACCTCTGATAACCTGCAACTTAAATGCTGTAATTTCACACACCCAGTATGCTATATATAAACTATTTCCCTTTTTTCCTTGGACAATTTTTAAAATAATAGCACTAGAGGGCAGCAATGAGTCAGCAATTTTTTAAAAGGATACTAAAGGGTAACTTTAATATAGTTTTTCAGTTTTTTGGTCTTTCACTAATAATACTATTAACAAATTTCTCTGCCCACTTACACAGCATTATCATCTTGGTAAAGTTATCTTACATACTTCAGAGCTCCTATTATGCCCTTGTTCCTTTTGGGACTCCTTCCCTCTCTGGACATGTTCTTTATACTGGGCCTCCAATGGATCATTTATCAACAAATCTCCCTTCTGGTCTCTTCAGAGCCAATTTATGACCCATAACCTTCCAGGAAAAAAAAAAAGTTTTAATTTGTTCTATTCCCAGGGCTCATTTATCAAAAACAGATACGAATTAACAGTAAAAAATGGAATTCTAGCATAGAAAAGCAGTACATTTTCAGGCCATGAAAAAACAAAGTTGACTTTTCTTTCTTTCTTTTTTTTTTTTTTTGCGGTGCTAGGGATTGAACCCAGGGCCTCATGCTTACGAGGCAAGCACGCTACCAACTGAGCTATATCCCCACCCCAAAGTTGACTATTTGTATTTTTTTTCCTTTCCCTATTTAAATGGTACTGTAAAACAGTTATCACATACTATACAAAGGCACCAAAAACATACGTTGGAGAGAAAAGATAGCCTATTCAACAAATGGCACTGGGAAAACTGGAAATCCATATGTAGAAAATGAAATTACCCTCTCTCTCACCCTGCACAAAAATCAATTCAAAGTGGATCAAAGACTTAGGCACTAGACCAGAGACCCTGGGCCTAATAGAAGAAAACGTAGGCCCAAATTTTCATCATGTCAGCTCAGGACCTGACTTCCTTAACAAGATGCCTGAAGCACAAACAGTAAAATTAAGAATGGAATAGATTCCAATTAAAAAGTTTCTTCTCAGCAAATGAAGCAATCAATAACGTAAAGAGAGAGTCTACAGAATGGGAGAAAAGTCTTTACCACAAGCACCTCAGACAGAGCATTAATCTCCAGGATATATAAAGAACTCAAAAAACTCAACACCAAAAATCAAATAACCCAACCAACAAACGAACTCGGGAACTGAGCAAACACTTCACCAAAGAAATACAACTGACCAACATATGAAAAATTATTTTATCAACTCTAAGTGATTAGAGAAATGCAAATCAAAACAACTCAAGATTTTATCTCATTCCATTCAGAATGGCAACTATCAAGAATATAGGAAATAATAAATGGTACTGTGCTTACTTTACCATATACTCAAGACCAGTCTAATTTTTTTTTTCAAATGTTTTTAGTTGTAAAAGGACACATTTTTATGTGATGCTAAGATTGAACCCAGTGCCTCGCATGCGCTCTACCACTGAACTACAACCCCAGCCCATAATTGTTTTATTCTGATACGGTGTCTAAGTTACTGAGGCTGTCCTCAAACTTCCCATCCGCCTGCCTCAGCATCCTTAGACACTGGATTATAGACGTGCACCACAACGTCCTACCAAAGCTGACTTTTTAAATAAACTATGATAACAGCAATCTTACCTCTAAGAGTATTTAAGATGTTGTGAAATAATGGGTGGAAATGTATAAGCCAATTGCTAGGCTTATATTGGCCATCTTTAAAATGTTCCCAACAAAAAAATATTATTTTGAGAGTTTCCCTAAGTTGCTTAGGATCTTGCTAAGTTGTTGAGAATGGCTGAGTTTGTGATCCTTCTGCCTCAACAAAAAATATTTTAAAAACAGCAATCTACACAGTTGCTATCAAAAGGAGGCTAAAAAGTATGACATTCAAAGTAGCTATTTAGGGCTGGGTATGTGGTTCAGTGGCAGAGTACTAGCTGAACATGCTTGAGACCCTAGCACTGCTGCCCCAACCACTCCGCCCATAGGGGGGAAAAAATGGCTTTGTACAGAGAAGCTTAGAGATCTGAGTTGCAGGATAACAGCAACCTCAAGGCAAGCCCGGGAAACTTCAACTCTTACTAAATAATCTAAAAGAACAGCTGGGAATGAAGCTGCACAGTAAGGTGCCCCATGGGTTCTACCCGCAAAATTACTAAAAGCGGGGGAAGAGAGAAGACATTTTACATCTGGTACAATAGCAAATAAAAAAAGGATTCATACCATGTCACATGCTTTAGTAAGATCCAAGAGAAAACCAAAATCATACCTTTTCTTCCTGTCAAATGTGCTAATGGCTGGGTATTGAGGTGATCACCTGTAATTCCAGCAACTCAGAAGGCTGAGGCAGAAGGATCACAAACTCAAAGCCAGCATCAACAACTTAGCAAGATCCTAAGCAACTTAGGGAAACTGTCTCAAAATAACATAAAGAAGGGCTGGGGATGTGGCCCAGTGTTAAAGAACCCCTGGGTTCAATCTCTGGTACCAAAAAAAAAAAAAGTTTAAGAACATTTAATTGTTTAAAGATCATTTAATTGTTTAATGGGGGCGGGAGCAGACGATTCCACCTCTAAGTAAGCTAGTGTATGTTCCGTATTCCTATAGTATCATTCAAAATGTCTTTCTTGCGGGGAAGGAGGGGTAGTAGGGATTGAGCCCAGGGCCTTACACAGACTAAACTACAATACCAACCCTGAAAATTTTTATCAACAACAGGATGGTAGATCTACATATCCGTATTAATTAAGTGAAAAAGAATGTCAGATTTCCAGTTATACCCTGTTTGGAATTGAAGATTGATTATAAATTTTGTTGTGAATCCTATGACAAAAAGCATTCAATAGGCAGTGGACAAACGTTTTAGAGTACTGAATAAATAACAGAGGATCTAAAAACTGTAATACATTAGTAAATGACATATATATATATATATGAATGTTAACTCTATGAAAAAGAAAAGACAAAAATCATTCAAATGTTGATGGATTGCCTTTCTGGGCAAGGGGGTCAAATAAAAAGGACAGAAACCAGGGTGAAGCATATGCTAGTCAAAGTGTTCAGGAGCTACAATCCTTTTCTGAGACAGTGTCTTGCTAAGTTGCTGAGACAGGCCTCAAACTTTGGTATCCTCCTGATTCCACCTTGCAATTAGCTGAGATTACAGATGTGTACCAACGCTCCCATCTAACAATGACCAAGAGCTGGCACCAGAGTATTTCCTTTACCTCCATCAGTTTCCTTCAAGTTTTCTTTATTAAACATTTTTACAATAAAAAGAGTTCCATATGTAACATAATACAACAAATAAAAATGGAAGAGTCAAATATTTCCATTGTCAATGTTGGGAGAAATAAACAAAACCGCTAAACCACACAGGGTTTTATGCACCAAAACAAGAGAGAGGATGCTCCTGTTCCCTCTTACAGAGCCTCTGAACTGCCACAAAAACCTGCAATTCACAACCTGAAGATATATTCAAATCTAAAACTTACTTCAGCTCTTAGTTTCCCTTGGTTTAAACATTTGTCTACTTATTATTAAACTGTTCTTTGACAAAACATTGTATTGAAACCGCTCTTCATTCTGGTCATTTTCTGTGAAAGTAAGAAATTTAGACTTTATGTTTAATATCCCTTTGAACACACCAGTCCAAATCTGGCTTGCTCTTACACTGATTAAGAGTGGTACATAACCTGGATGTTATTCAGAGAATTACTTCCGCACTGTCAACACATGCAGGATTCACGATTAGGTAAAACGCCAAACCTCATCTATGTATTAATATAATCTTAACCATCTTGAATTTTTACCATTTTTTTGTTCACATCATGCAGCGCTGTCCATTTCATAATTCATTCTTTATCTACTTCACAGTTCCTAAAGAACAGTTTTAAGACTGTATATTTCACACTTTGATTTCTTTCCAAATATTAATCTCAATAATATATCCTTAATTTGTTTTATACATCCTCAGAAGTCTCATCTGTCATTTTATACACAATTTTCCTGTAACATGAAAGCTTTACTTTATGATATATTTACATTTGTTTTTAAATTTTGTACTAAGTTGGCAATAGGCCTTTATTTTACTTATTTATATGCAGAGCTGAGAATCAAACCCAATGTGCCTCACACATGCTAGGCAGGTGCGCTGCCATGAGTCACAACAACAGCCTACATATTTACATTTTTAAAGAGATAACTAGCCAGGGAAATTTTAATAAAGAGGTTACTCAGAATACTTTTCCATACTCTTGAGATCCTCCACTGACTTTGTATTAAGCAGCATAAACAACTGAAAAAAATATGTATATAACATCTACTTTAAAAAAAAAATCATTAAATGAATTGAAAGTGTAGATTGAGAATTCCTACAGCTGGGGTTGTGGCTCAGTGGTACAGTACTCGCCTAGAATGTGAGAGACACTGGGTATCGTTTCTCAGCACCACATATAAATAAAAATAAAGGCCCATCAACAACTAAGAAAAGGATATTAAAAAGAAAAAAAAGGAAAAAAAAAAAAAAAGAAAGAAAGAAAAATAATAACTATTCGCACAAATTCAAGCCTGGTCTGTCATGACTCCCCCCATCCCACATCCCCCACCAGGTATCAGGATATAAAAGCTATAGGACCTTAAGCACTGAACCACATCCCAAAGCCCTTTTTTAAAATTTTGACACAGGGTTTAAGTGGCTCAGGACCACTTTAAAAGACTGCTGAGGCTGTCTTTTAAACCTGTAATCCTCCGGCCTTAACCTACAATTGCTGGGATTACCCTGTGCCATCCACCACAACCAGCATGACCAATTATTATTTAAAATGCAGTAAATAAAACATTAAACATAGTGCCCTGCACACAGCAAGCATGACTAGTGCAACAGCTGCTAATACTACATCATTTGATTTTACTAGTTTACCTAACAGTAAAAAACTGAGTTAAGAACACAAACGTGATTAATGTAAATACTAATGGTCTGTGTATTAAAAAAAAAAAAAAAAAAAAAAATTATCACTATAAAGGAAATCAAACCAAGCAACATGCTTACAAACACACCCAAAACAATTATATTTACTGCAAGCAAGGGCCACAGAAGTGGATGTTCACATAAACCAACAGTATGAACTATATTTGTTGTATTGCCAGAGGACAAATGTAAAGCCTACTTTACCAAAACCCTTACAACTGTGTATGTTTGCTCATTAATTTCACTTTTGAGAATTCTTCTGCAGCAGAAAGTATGGATATAACAGTGAAAAAATTAGGGAACTAGGCGGATCTTGAGTTTAAGGCCAGCCTCAGAATTTAGCAAGGCCTTAAGCAACTCAGTGAGACCCTGTCTCTATTTAACATGAAAAAGGGCTGGGGACATGGCTCAGTGATTAAGTTCCCCCGAGTTCAGAACAAAAAAAAAAAAAAAAAAGAAAAGTACCCAAAAATGAATGAGTTTAACTGATTTTCAGTGTATCAATCTAATGGAATACAATTATTTAAAATAGTCACCATATTGGCAGAGATGTTCAAGATATCAAAGAGCATACTAAATATAAAAATTATCTATAGAAATTATCTAGATTATACACTATGGGACCTGAAAGAATGAGATGACATTTGAGCTTTTATGTATTTTTTCCTCAATTTTTCTTTAACACATGGCTTTTATAAATTTTCCATTCTGCAAAGAGCATATTATCTGGAACTTAATGATTATGAGGTATATCTAGCCTACATCAAAGGAAAGATAGCTTTTCTATAAATCCCAAAGCATAAGTTGGGAAAGTTGAATGTCCACCTTCCTCAAAAACAATTTACATATGAAATCAAGGAAAGGGGTAGCTCTAGAGCATCAGAAACTTCACCGGATTTTTTAAATATTTCTCTCTACATTCTCAACCTTCACAATTAAATGGTATGCATATCTGAGTGTTATATCAAGCCTAAAAATATACACCAAAAAAAAATATATATATGTATGTATATACACCAGATTTCATCATATTCTTAACTAGGCCAGATTTCTGGTTACATATTAAATCCACTTTTTTTTTTTTTTGGGTGCTGGGGATCAAACCCAAGCACTCTACCGACTGAGCTATCTCCCCAGCCCCTTAAATCCACTCTTAAGCAAATATTTATGCTGGGATTTTTTTGAACTTGTCGTCCTCCTGCCTCAGCCTCCCGAGCTATTAAGAATTACAGGCTGCACCACCATGCCCAGCTGTTTTGTTTTGTTTGTAGTTGCAGATAGACAGAATGCCTCTATTTTTACGTGGTGCTAGGGATGGAACCTCAATGCCTCTCACGTGCCAGGCAAGCACTATGCCACTGAGCACCAGCCTTTTTTTTTTTTTTTTTTTTTTTAGCACTAGACTTGGAGCTTTATTTTTTTTTTTTATTGTAAACAAATGGGATACATGTTGTTTCTCTGTACATGGCGCAAAGGCATACCATTTGTATGCTGTTTTGTTTTTGAGACAGGGTCTCCCTAAGTTGCCCACGATGGCCTCAAACTTGTTATCTTCCTACCTCAGTCTCCCAAATCATCAGAATTTACAGACCTGTGCTACCACACCTGGCTATATCATTTCTAAGATAATTGGAAACTTATGTGAAAAACCGTTAAAACATTGTGTACTGTCAAAACCCCTATTCAGGAAAATAGCTTTACACATGAGATCATTATCTACAATCTTAGGATCATAATCCAGAAATAAAGGAAAATAAACCAAAAGTGTTGATTTTGGTAGAAGGTACATAGGAATTTGGTATGCTATTTTTATGAGTATTTCTAAAAAAAAAAAAAAAAAAAAAAAACAGGAAAAAAATGGTTATAGTGACACAACTTTTATGTAAAATTACATTTTTTAATGTGAATCTTTGCACCTACCCCCAATCACAATTAATTATAGACTGTGGTACCACATGCCAAGAAACAGTTATCTGTCTAAAAGCACAGATATTTCAAGGAGGGCACGGTAGTGCACGCCTATAATCCCAGTGGCTCAGGAGATTTGAGGCAGGAGGATCACAAATTCAAGTTGCCCCAGTAACTTAACAAGACCCTGTGTCAAAATAAAAAAGGCTAAGGAAATAGCTAGGTACCTAAATGTCCCTGAGTTCAATCCCAGGTACCAAAAAACAACTAACCAACCACTGAGATAATTAACATATGCACATTTCAGAAAGTCACATATTGCTAATTACTAGCATTCAGCATTATCTCCTCCTATCCACTATGAGAGGCTTGAAATTGTTTTTGAATTCTATTTGTAATTTGAAGTCATTGTTTAAAATTTTGTAAGTCATTTTTATAGTCATTATTTCAAAATTACATAAAATATGTACACAATAATCCTTAAAATTTTCCCATAAACATGAAAAACATTTGCTTGGGGGGGGGGAACAACCAAAATTTCTAATATCCAATTAAGCAATAAAAGTCTGAAAATTTAAACTAGTGTTTTTCTTTTATATATATATATTACTACTTCTAAAGAGGATGAGATTCTGTGTTCCAAAGAAGATTCCATATGATGATGATGATGTTAATATGGAGTTTATAGTTTGAATAGCAAGGGAGGAAAACACGAAGATAGCACTGCCCAATTACCTTGAAAAAGCTTCAATTTTTGAGTCACCTCAAGATGAACATGAATTATAGGAAAGTATGCTTTTTATCTGTATTTTTGTGGTAATGGGCCACTCTACAAGTGAGTTACACACCTGGAGCTTTTTTTGGGGAGAGGCTCTCACTATAAGTTGGCAGGAGTAGTCTTGCATTTGGAATCCTCCTGCTTCAGCCACACGAGTAGCTGATATTACTAGGAAGCATCACTGAACCAGGTTCAAAGAATATTTTTCAAACTCTACCAGGGTTGGCAATCTTTCATCAAAACTATTAGAGAAACATTTGGAAAAACGTTAATTTATAGATTTTAGAAAATAATTTTTAAAAATTTCTTAGAATCCCCCATCAAGACATGGGAAACATCCAACTATGGAAATCACATAGACCTTTTCTCTTTTTTGGGGGGGTGGGGTGGAGTGGGTAAAGGGGTCTTGCTAGGGACAGAGCCCAGGGATATTCCATGCCTAGCAAATCACATATATTAATGTTTCCGCATTAATACATGAAATCACCAAATATAATAAACTCTAAATACATCAAGGTGAGGTTTTGTTGTAAAGTGAGATCCTATTAGCATGGCACAGTGGAGTACAACAAATCCCAGTCATTCAGGAGATGGAGGAAGGAGGATCACAAGTTCAAGGCCAGCCCAAGCACCTTATAGAGACCCTTTCTCAAAAAAACAAAAGGGCAGGGAAGTAGCTCAGTGGTGGAGACCCTGAATTGAATGCTCACTACTACTACTACCAAAAAAATAAATAAAAATAATCCATCAGGCCAATGAAATCTGCTGTCATTAAAATTTTACTGTAAAATAAATGTGTTATGCCAAGGAAAATTTAATCACAAGTTTTGCTTTTTTGGTGGTACTAAGGATTTATCCCAAGGATGATTTCCCCATGAAATACACTCTAAGCTCTTTCACTTTGATACAGTGCCTCACTATATTTCAGGACAGCCCTGAACCTGCAATCCAGCTACCTCGGCCTAGGAGTTCCTGGGATTTCAGGCCTGTGCAAATGCACCCAGCAGAAATGTTTACATTTCAGAATTGTGAATAAAAATATTTTAAACCAGAACAAAATAATTTAGAAGTCCTGAATAATTTTTAACACAAAAACTTTTAATGTACAACACTCTGCATCATTCAGACCTAAGTAGCTACATGATTATATGTAAATTTGAAATTTTATGAGTAGTATCTCCCAACTTAGTAAAATCTCATTTTTGTTTATCCTCAATCTACCCAAAAGGATATCTAGGGGAGAAAAAGAGAACTTTTTTTGGTTTGTTTTCTACAAACTTCTCTATTAACATACCTTTACTTCTATAAAGTACAATCAGTCAAAAAAAAAAAAAAAATCCAGAATTATGGAATTCCTTACTTAGTACTCAAAAGTAGGATTTTAGGGCTATAACTTGTATTCAACAGTGTCAGTGACTGCAATCATTTAAGTCAGGCATGATGGTGCATATCTATAACCCCAGTGGCTACGGAGGATGAGACATTAAGATTCCAAGTTCAAGGTCACCCTCAGCAACTCAGTTATTAGACCCTGTCTAAAAATAAATTACAATGGGATTGGGCTGCGTTTGTGGCTCAGCGGTAGAGTGCTGGCCTAGCATGCATGAGGCCCCTGGGTTTGATCCTCAGCACCACATAAAATAAAGTTATTATGTCCACCTACAACTAAAACAAAAAATTAAAAAAAAATTAAAAAAAAATACAAAGGGATAGAGATGTAGCCCAGTAGTCAACTGCTCCTGGATTTAATTCCCAAAAAAATTAAATTAAAAAATTAAATTAAATTAAAAAATTAAATTAAAAGCGGGTGAATGCAGGTATAGAAGAAACAGGATTCACGAGAATTTGTTAAAGCTGGACAAGTAAGTAGAGATTCGCATACTATTTTATGTAAGCCTGAAAATTTTCCACAACTAAAAGATTAATACAAGGAGGGGCGTGGTAACACAGGCCTGTAATCCCAGCTACTCAAGAGGTGCAGGCAGAAGAACATTCAACTTCCGGACCAGCCTGCACATCTCAGCAACTGTCTCAAAATAAAAAAAGGGTGGGGATGTAACTCCAAGTTAGTCAGCTCATCTACAAGCTGGCAAGGCCCTAGGTTCAACCCCTAGTACCAGCCCCACACATACACACAATTTAACACCAAAGCTAAACAGCATGAAGCTCAGCAATAGGGTATTTGCTTAACACGCATGAGATGAGGTCCTAGGATGGATTCTAAACACCACAAAAAGGTAACATCACACATACTCATACCGATCTCAAACATTTTCATGTGTATCCCAAAACACACCCAGAATAATCAACTTAATAGCTATATTTCATTTAGAAAATCCAGGAACACCTATATTCCTGAAAACATCTTATTATTCAATGATCAAACCCTTCAGAATTGACAAAAGTAGAAGTATTAGCGGCCACTATCAATAAACTAGGCAAATTCTTATCAATTTGTGAAGAACTGGAGTTTTAAAGATGTATATGACCTTTGATTATATTCAGGGGGCTTAAATCTAAAATAATCAAAGGGCTGAAGATGTGGCTCAGTGGTTCAGCAACCCTGGGTTCAATCCCTGGTACCATAAAAACAAAATAAAATGAAGATATTTACAAAGTTAATCTTAAATTCTTCTAAACTTTATGAAAGAAAAATGCCCCCCCCCCCCACAACAGTAAACTACAATATTGATAACTTTGAATTTACTAACAAAATGTTCAGGGTAAATAGCAAAATATATTATTACTTAAATGTATGTGCCACATGAGATTTTGAAATGTCTGTACAAAAAAGTCTAGAACAGAAGAGCACACAAAACACTTTCATCTGGGTGACTGAAAGTATGTCAATTTTTGACTTATTTACATTTTCCAAGTGTTCATGAGTAATTTCATTTGGGCTAAAGATATAACAGTGGGATAACTTTCATTAAAAATCCACACCAATAAAGTCATTTGATCAGTCATTCCTTCGAGTATCAGTAAAACTAAAGTTTAAACACTACACAAATGACAATTCTGGCACAAAAAGAAAACTGAGCTGGGAACAGTGGCACACACTAGTAATTCCATCAGTTGGGGAGGCTGAGGGAAGAGAATCGCAGGTTTGAAACCTCCCTCAGCAATATCCTCGTCTTTCAAAAGAAAAAAAAAAAAAGAGAGAGAGAAAAGAGAAAACTTTGTGATGGCAGTGCACACCCATTAATCCCGGATATTAGAGAGGTTGAGGAAGGAAAATCCCGAATTGGGAGGCCAGCCTAGAAAATAGAGACCCTGTCTCAAAATAAATGACCACAGATGTAGCTCAGGGATAGTGGAGTATCAAAGGTACCTTGACTCAAAACAAAGGGTTAGAGACCTAGTCCCATGATGGCCTGGGTTCAATACTCACCACCTGAAGACAAAAAAACTTCCAAATACAAAAAAAAAAAGGGAAATTTTTTTCTTTGGAAAGCACTTTCCTACTTTAGTATTAGCCAATTTTAAAAGTTTACAAAAAGCAGTTAAGTAAAGATGACTATACTTAAACAATTAATAGTAGGATAATGCATTCTGATTTCATCATCTTCAGAATACTTCATTTTATTAAGAATGTTAGGGGAAAAATTGTTTAAAATGTACTCAGTTTATTTCTAGATATTATTCAAGAGAGTCTAGAAAAGCCTCTCTGGTTTGAAGGGTCACATTAATTTTCAGATCCACTCAGAAGCAACGACAAATGTAAAGAAGAAACAGGGAAATAATTTCCTTTTGGTCAAAATCAAATTAGGTAAGAAGAAAAAAAACCAAAAAAGATATTCTTTAATTGTATGGCTACCTCTTAGAAATAGGAATGTTTTGACCTGTATAACTCTACATCATGTATAACCAGACAAATGAGAAGTTATACTCCATTTATAATGCATTCTACTGTCATATAAGTAATGAGAAAAAAAAAAAAAAAAAAAAAAAGCAGGCATGCTTGCTTGGCATGGTGGTGCACACCTGTGATACCCACAGCTCAGAAGGTAGTAAAATTCTAAGCCTCGGCAACTTAGCAAGGCCCTGCCTCAAAAAAAAGGGGCTGGGGACGTGTGGCTCAGTATAAGTGCTGGTGGCTTCAGTTCCTAGGACCAAAAAACAAATTAAAAAATTTAAATTTCAAAAAAAAAAAAAAAAATAAGCCATGCCTTCTCACTGGAGAATAAATTTTTCAAATAGCAAAGTTTGTCCAAATTTGGATTGCACATGATGAAAATACTAACTTTGACAAAATTCAAGTTTTAAGGTTGTTTTTTCAAAGTAACACTGCCTTCTTTACTAAAACTCTACTATGCAGATCATAGTTATGCTACTTATAGCAACAGAATCAAAAGATGACGTGTATACAATAAGGAGTCCTAATTTTTTTCAAATTAGAATATATTGTTTACTTTAATACTCAGTTTTTAGGTACTTACACAAAATGTTTCCTCTCATCCCTCCTAAATCCTGTTTCTTTGCCCCAAAATAATCCCTGTTAATTATCTAATACCCATCTTTCCATGCCTTTACAATCAAATAAATTCTGTAATTGGTGGGAACTGGTTGGTAATTTGTGTTAAAAAGTATTAGGAAACTTGCTTCCTTTCGGCCAGAACCACCATCTTCCAGGAATTCGCCACATGATGAACACAACAAAGGGAAAGAGGAGTGGAACCTGATATATGTTCTCTAGGCTCATAAATTTGTTTCTTTGGCCACATATATGTGAATCTACAAGAAGGGTATGTATGATATTGTAGTCATTAAGGGAATGGGTACCATTCAAACAAGAATGCCCCACAAATGTTATCATGGCAAAACTGGGAGTCTACAGTGTTAACCAGTATGCAGTTGGCATTGTTGTGAATAAGCACGGACAAAATTCTTGCTGAGAATTAATGTGCATAACTGAGCATATTAAGCACTCTAAGAGCTGAGACAGTTTCCTGAATCTGTGTGAATGAAAATGATCAGAAAAAGGAGGAAGCCAAAAAGAAGGGTACCTGGTTTCAGCTGAAGTGCCACCCTGCTCCACCCAGAGAAGCACATTTTGTGAGAACAAATGGAAAGGAGATTGAGCTGACAGAACCTATTCCCTATGAAATTCAATGGCATAATAAATACAAAAACAAAGGCCCATGGACTATTAAAAAAAAAAAAAAAGATTAGAAAGCTTTAAGGACTAAATGAGATAAGACAATTACCAAGGTGATGGCTTTTGAGTAAAAACCTGAGTAATTTAAACCTTATCAGTCACATGTGGTGGTCCACACCTATAATCCCAAAGGCTGCAAAGACTTGAGGCAGAATGACTGTAAGGTCTAAGCTCGTCTCAATAATTTAGTGAGAACCTAATCAACTTGGACTCAATACGAAAAAGGGTTAGGGATGTAGCTCAGTGGTTAAGCACCCCTGGTTTCAAACCCTGGTTATCCGCACACCAAAAAAAAAAAAAAAAAAACCCTTGCAAATGAGTTAAGAAGAAAATTCAAAGACTGAGGTATGAACATTTCTCCATATTAAGCCAGCCAATGCTGACAGAAGTATAGCATACCAACAGTAAGGGGAAAGAGGCACAAGAGATCATGTACCGTATCTTGTAAATCCAGTAAAACTTGACTTTAGTACTGAACATCCAATGAGTTTCAAGTTTTTTTGTTTGTTTGTTTGTTTTTGTTTTAATACACCAGGGATTAATACCAGGTGCACAACTGAGCAACATTCAAAGTCCTTTTTATTTTTTATGTGAGACTGGGTCTTTCGCCAAGTTGCTTAGGGCCTCACTAAGTTACTGAGACTGGCTTTGAACTTGCAATCCTCCTAAGTCTCCGGGAATTTCTGGGCTTACAGGCATGTGCCACCACACCAAAGCAATACATTTTAAACATTGCTTTTTGTGGGGAAGGGACACTGGTGATTGAACCCCGGAGCACTTACCATGAACTACTACATCCCCAGCCCTTTTAAATTTGAAATGGTGCCTAAACTGCTGAAGTTGCCCTCAAACTTGTCATCCTCCTTCCTGCCTCAGCCTCCAATCATTGTGATTACAGGTGTGCACCACCACACCCAGCTAAACTTTTAGCAGTAAGAGTTACTTCCTGCCATACAAATATATACACACCTGCATGTGTATATATATGTATACACACACAATTTATATTTCCCTTCTAATTTCAGTAAGTAAAGTTTAAACATGACACAATAACAAGTTCTGTCATAAAAAGAAAACTCTAAGCGATGCATGCTGGTGCACACCTATAATCCCAGGTACTATGGAATGATGAGGAAGGAGAAAATAGACACACAAATAAAAACATACATGTATTTATTCATTCATTCATTCACTCATTCTCCCAGAAAAGTTTTTAGTAAGTACTGAGGACTGATCCCAGAGGCAACTGAATTATATCCACAGTCCCACCACCTCTAAAAATATTTCAGAGGGACCTCATTACATTGCCTAGGCTGTACTCCTAACATGTGAACTTCACGTGACTCAGCTCCCTGGTAGCTAGGATTAGACTCAAACATGATATTCTAACATGACATTTTAATGACATGTAGTTCCATCATGACAATTTAACATGACCAATCTAGCCACCACTTTGAAAACAGAAGAAATGTAAACATATTGCAATAAAATACAAGAGACAATGGTGGGTTGAAATTGCAGCAAGAGATGGCATTTTCAATGGCACTTTACCAGAGTTACATTCCCATTCCTATCCCTCTGAGGTCCTTCTGTTGTGGAGACAGGCCTTTACTTGGGACTCTCCTGCCTCAGTTTCCAGAGTTACTAGTATGACTGGTGTATGCCACCATGTCAGGCTTTAATTCTGTTATGCTTTAACAAAATAGCTGATGGCATTATATTCTAAAAGGCCAAAGCCCCTCTTGATTGAAAAAAGTCAAAGATGACTAACCAGGCCTAAGTGACATGATTTCAGTTTCATTAACTGAAAAAGGCAAAAGGAATTTGTTTCAGGAAAATAAGAGTCTGGTTTTGTACTTTTAAGTTGACATACCTGATATTCAAAGGAGTTGTCAGGTAACTCAGTTAAGTAAGAATTCAAGAGAAAAGTACAGGCTGTTAATGTAAGTTCAGAGATCATCTGCTTATATATAATACATAAAATCATGAGAATAATTGAAATAACCATTGAAGTATAAACAATAATAGAAGAACGGAAGCATAGGGCACTCAAAAAGAAAAAGGAATAGCCACAATCACAACCTGAGAACACAATAAAAAATACTTCACTGAGTCAAACAAGGTACAGCATGCCTGTAATCCCTGCAACTCAGGAGATTAAGGTGATCCCAAGTTCAAGGCCAGTCTGAGCAATTTACCGAGACCCTGTATATCAAAATAAAAAGGGCTAGCTAGATAAGTGGCTCTGCAATAATGTAGTATATAATGACCTGGGTCCAATCCCCAGTAGTGCCAAAGATGTGAATTTAAAGGCAAACATCATTAATATGGTAGTTATAAAACTCTTCAAAAATAGAAATCTACTGTCATGACCCTGTCCAGAAGTCAAAAAGAAAAAAAGCCCACAAACACCACAAAAATAGCAAATAAAATCTAAAGTAGTGGTGGTATGGTTTTTGTGGTCCCTTAAAGACATGTCAGGGTAATCCTAGTAGTCTAGTTATGATTGAGAGTGAAATCTGTAGTTTTACTGCCTAGGTTGAATCTGCTCCACTTAGACTTACTCATTGTATCTAAGCCTGGGGCAAATTATTTAAATTATATACTTCAACATTCTCATGTCTAAAATATAAAGGATATTAGTATCTAATTTACTCAAAATGTTGTTACCAAAAATTAAGAACTGTTAACAGTGCCAGACACAATAAAGTGTTAAATTACTGGCTGAATATCCCTTATCCAAAATGTTTGGGAATTTCAGATTTTGGGGTTTTCAATTATGCAAACTTCATCAGTTCAATAGCCCTTATATGAAAATCCAAAAGCTTTTGAGCATCATGTTGGTGCTCAGTTTCATATTTTGGAGCTTTTCAGATTTTAGGTTTTAAATAGGAATGTTGAACCTTTATAACTTACCTCAGGAAGCAATGCATGCATGTTGGGCTACTTTTCTCCTCAAGCAGTAAGCAATTAATTGGGTGTTACAGAAATAACTAAATCTCCTGAAGCCTTATCACTTCCCCATCTATCATCTTCTCTGCTTGTCACTAACTATATTATTTATTAACACAAAAAAATATATTTGAAAAACCAGTCAGTATCCTTAAACCTATTTTTCAGGAGTTTAAAACAGTAGTGTACTTTAATAAGTCTAACTTACCGATCTACTTACACTTAGTCCTCACGACTACCGTCTCCCAGACAAGAGTCAGTTCCCCATTATCTCTTCTCCAAAATCCCTTGAGATAGATTCCTCTTTTGCCCAAAATAACCTACACTTCAAACTTCATCTTCCAAGGCCCTATATTATGAATGCTAGATCCCTGCATCTTATTCTACACATTTTCTTCTTTTTGTGGTACTGAAGATTAAACCCAGGGATGCTCTACAATGAGCTATATAGCCAGTTCTTTTCTTATTTTGAGACCGATCTCCACACGTTTTGAACTTGCCATCCTCCTGCCTCAATCTCCTGAGCTGGGATCATGTGATGTGTGATACTGTGCCCAGCTTATTCTATACCGTTTTTGTTAACTATTTTTCAGGAGTTAAATACTGCTCCAAGGCAAGATTATTTACCCATTATCTGTACTTCCGAATGATATTCCAGATCTCAAGCTTCACCCTGAGCTCCTTAACCATCCCTTTACTTCCATTTCCTAATCTCATTTTCCTTACTATCTTCTCATCCCTAACTGCACACTTTTACTTTTTTCTCCATCCAAACTATGAAAAGTATTGTTCACATCTCCAAGAGGAAGGGTTTAATATCCTGATTATATGCCCAAATCTAATGATTTTCAGAATAAGAATTCAAATATTTAATGAATACATTTTTACTTGAATGTCTCATGACCACTTCAACAAAAAAAAAGAAAATCAATGATTTTAGGAAGCCAGGCAAGGTGGCACACACCTCTAATTCCAGTGAATCTGGAGACTTAAGGCAGCAGAAACTGCTCAGAAACTGAGCACAATGCTATTTTAAATAAAAAGGACTAGGGAGGGATACAGTTCAGAGGTAAAGCAACCCTGGGTTCCATCCTCAGTACCCCCAATTTAAAAAAAAAAAAAAAAAAAAAAGTATTTTAAGACTTTTGCACACCTTCCTATTTTTTTGTGGGGGGTGGCATAAAGGGGATTTAACCTAGAGGTACTTAAAACTGAGCCACATACCCTGTGTATTTTATGAAATAGGGTCTCACTAAATTGGGGAGGCTGGCCTTGAACTTGCCATCCTCCTGCCTCAGCCTTGATTGCAGGACTGTGCCATTTTGATAAGCTTCTTTCTTGGATTTTAACAGCTTCTTTTCTGACCTCCCAAGTTTCAGCCTCATTTTCCTCAAGGGCATTTCCACACTGCTTTAAGAATTACATTTCTCAGGCTGGGGTTGTGGCTCACTGGTAGTACACCTGCCTAGCACTCTTGAGGCCCTGGGTTCAATCCTCAGCACCACATAAAAATAAAGGTATTATAACCACTTACAATTAAAAAAATTTTTTTTTAATAATTACATTTCTAAGAATAAAAGTCTAATGTCACTTCTCATTTCAGAATTTTTTCATTGGCTTACTAATGGATAAACTCCTGGCATGGTATTATAATTTTTATGATCTGGCCTTAACCTAAAATTCAGTTTTTTTTGTCTTAAGACCATTCCCCGATCTCCTAACGTCTGCTGACACATTTTCACATGCTTCTACAGAATCTAACTGCTTACCCCTCCCTAATCATGTTGCTACTACATTCATCTGTCTCCCTCAAAAGACCATCCCAAAACAGGAATACTTTTTATCTCTCTAAAATAAAAAAAGAAAATAATGGATTTATAAAACAAGGAATAAACCAAACCAATCCTAGAGGTTGTTTGCCACACAACAAAAAGCAGCAGAAAGGCAGGGGTAACTTTCATATAATAGAGATAGGTATGAATAAAACTTGGGAGGGCTGGGGAGAGAGCTCAGTTGGTAAAGTGCTTGCCTTACAAGCAAAAGGCCCTGGGTTCGATCCCTAGCACCGCAAAGATAGATAGATAGATAGATAGATAGATAGATAGATAGATAGATAGATAGATAGATAGATAGATAAAGAAAAGAATAAATAAATAAAACTTGGACCACTTGAAAAAAATCCCGAACTGGATACATAGTCAAGTAGTAGAGCATATAAATGGCACACTCACGGCCCTGGGACCAATCCTCAGCACAACACATTCTCTCACACTCACACACTCTCTCTCTCTCTCTCTCTCTCTCTCTCTCTCTCTCTCTCTCTCTCACACACACACACACACACACACACTCCATTCTTCTTCCCTACCTCAGGCCTTCTGCTTTGACTTCCTCCCATTCTGTTTTCCTTTGAGGATACCTATGGTGTTTACTTTATCTAGGTTTTCTTCTTTTGATCCAAGTATAAGAAGGAAAGAAGTATGAAATTTGCCCTAGCAACACAGCACTGAATATTCCTTTATGATATACCATTCTACTTATCCTCCAGATCAAAATCTTGAGGAAAAATACTCTAAAAATCAAAATATTCTGTAGTCAGCAAAAAAAGTCATTTAAAAATTTTTTCTCCCCATATTGGGGATTGAATACAGAATTCTACCACTGAGCTATATCTTTAGTTCTTTATGTTGTGTTGTTTTGCTTTTGGTACCAGAGACTGAACCCATTGAGCCACATCCCTAACTCTTTTAGAGACAGGGTCTTGCTAAGTTGCTGAGATGGATTTGAACTTCCAATTCTCTTGCCTCAGGCTCCCAAGCCACTAGCATTACAGGCATGTGCAACGTGCAGGACTCCAGCTCTTTTTGAAATGTCTGGCTATTCTCCTATCCAGTCGCTGGTATTACAAGCATTGTCACTGCACATGGTTTAAAGGTTGTAATTCCTATTATTCACATACTTCTTAATCTGTTATTCTTATACTCATGATTCATCCCTTCCTATTGCCTTAGGGAACACACTGGATTGCCCAATGGCTAGCTGTGCCTCAAGTCTCCCTGTTAAAGAGGTCAGCCCTAGATCTTTTCTTCTTTTTGGTACTGGGGATTGAACTCAGTGGTACTTAACCACTGAACCACACACATCCCCAGCCCTTTTTGAGACAGGGTCTTGCCAAGTTGCTTTGGCTGACTGAACTTGGGATCCTCCTGCCTCAGAATCCCCAGCTACTAGGATTACAGGTGTGCTTCCACCACACCTGGCCCCTTTCCTCATATTCTTAAAAACTTTTCAGTGATAGTCTTTTTAATTTATAGCTTATCTCAAGGTTTGATTCATGTTAAATGTAAATAAGATAAATGCAGTCCAAAATCACTGTTACAAACCCAGATTACTCTCAACGACAGACCGTCCTAATTTGCATTTATCTAAGACTGCCTAATATCCTTCTTATTAATCATTAAAAGAAGTCATTTTCATTCTAAATTACAGGTAAATTCCAGTAGTCTTACCAAAAATTCTCCAATCAGCCCAAATTAGGAATGCACTATTTAATGACAAGTAACTGAGGATGCCTGTTGGGAACCATATCAGACTATACACACAAAAGGCTCATGTCAAACACTTCCAGAGACACTGACCTACACCACATCAAGTAAATTTAAATGACTATTTCCTAGTCTTTGCAATGAAACCAAGTGGACCTCACACCTCTTACCATCACCCAGGAAGGGTGTGCATCTGTTCCGATGGCCCCCCTGGCTCCAGGTCATCCTGGCTGATGCTGCTCCAGGCTGGGCATCCATGTTGCTGCAGCTTGTGGTTTGTGAGGGGTAGTGTACAGGAAAAGCAGGATGGGATTTCAAGGGAAACAGGAGGAAGATGGCTTTCTGGGAAAATGCCATCACCATTATAGGTGTTAAGTAGTACCACACACATTTTATTGCAGCACAGTTTAAAAATTTAACAAATTAAAGATTAAAAATAAAAAAACAAAAATAAAAAAAATTAAAAATACAGACGTCCAGAGATGCTCTAAAACAGTTAAGTTAAAGATCAGGAAAAATAAGGTCACAGACTTAACAGCCAGTAAAATTATTTCCAGTGTGGGGAAGGGGGTTGAGGACAAGGGGTGGGGTTGGGAGAGAAAAGGTTTATGTGATCAATCCACTTAAAAATGCTAATGCCTTCACTCTCTCTCCCAAGATGCAAAACTCCAAAGTCAATCAGGAGGCTGAAGAAATTCTTATGAACATTCAGAAAAACTCGATTTTAATCTGGTTAAAAATCATCAGTGTCATAATCATCATCATCATCACCATCATAAGTATATAATAATAATAATAATAATAATAATAATAAATAATAATAACTAGTAACAACAATAAAAAGGAAATCAGCGGAAAGTCAGGAAAAATGTAAAAAAAAAATTGGAATAACTTACTGTAGCTGAAGATCAAAAAAATCTCACTGTAAAAAAACAAAAATAAAAATAGCCCAGATTAGAAAAACGGGAGGTGCAAAAATGTTAAGTCAGTAAAGTTCATTTCTTTTTTCTTTCCAAAAGCAGTTTCCACAAAAACCGCAAGGGTAATGTTCTCAGTAGCAGACAAGCAAAGCCCTTTCCACATCATCAATCAATCTTAAAAATACACGAGGAAGTATAGAGGTCAGTTTATGAGAGGCTAAAAGGCTCCTCCTCCTCTAACCCAACTGCTGCAGAAAAAATAGAAATAGAAATTTTAAAAATTACATCTTAAATCCAGGTCCCGTTTTTGGAAATTAAAAAAAAAAACACCTGTAAATTTGCTGTAGTGCACATCAAGTTGCATCCTTATGTTTAAAATGTCTTTATAAAATCAGTTTTGGAATGGGAATGTGTGTGTTCTGGAAGGGTGGGGGAGGGAGGTTAAAAATCAAAGCTGAGCTCCAGTGAGTAGGGATGGGGTTCGCCTTGCTGCCCTGTGAAAGGAGAAGGGACAGATTGAGTCAGAGTTCCTCAGAAATGTTGTGCCCTACACCCCCAAGACAGAAACATCTGTCTATTGCATCTAACACATTTTGGTAAAGCATTAACATTTCACTGGAATGGGGTAAGCCTTGATAAGCATTATCACTTCTATCAGTGACTGTTATTTACAATACATCAATAGATGGCCAAATAACTAAATACATGTCAGAGTCCCTTTAGGGGGCTCTATAGAGAATATACATATGAACAGTCATCTTGATAATCTTGCATTTGGGCATGGAAAATACAAAAAAAGTAGGCCAACGAATGGAGATGAAGAAGTGAGCAAATATCAAATACTGAGGTTATGAAGGTTAGCAGATTCATGTTCTTTTCCTGAGTAATATGGACTGAATGTAAATGGTCTATCATGAAGATATGAACTAAAGATGAGTTATCTACTCTCAAAACCAATGAGTGATCAAACCAAAAGATCTAATGAGGTTCAACAGTTAGGGGGAAAGATATTTTAAATAAGGAGCCCATTTAGTCCACTCACTGACAATGAAGAACAATACAGATGGAGGAAAAAAATTATCGTGGCTACTGAATACTGTCATAAAATGTGAAATAAAATTATGGTCTTTACAGAATGTTTCTGTGGTTTTTTTAATCAACTAGTATAGTGAATTCCAAGATGTGAAGTGGAAGAATCTTGATACATAATACCACACTAAAATTATACATGACGCAAATGTTTGTTTCATCAGTTAAAGGAATAAAGGAATTAAGACTAGCTTATACAAGTAAGCATGAATTGGTTGTAGTCACATTGCAATACTGTAATGTGGTCTTATCCTCCCTTACAAATTTGAACTCAAAAATTTTCATCTGACCTTTGAAAAATGTGTTCCTTGAGCCAAATATGTATGAAAGACTACAGCAACAGAACAGGTAATTTAGATTTTTAACTCAATTTTCAAAAAGCAGACATGTTTAGGCATGACATACTTCTACATTTGTGTAAAAGTGTACAAATGTAAAAACTGTAGAAAACGTTAATGTGTAGAGTTACAGAGAAAGTACGTTTGAGTATTTTTCCCCTTCAAGTCTGTTGAAATTACTGTCAAACACTCCTATTTGGAGTCATGGTCTGAACCTGGTAAAAAATTTTCAGGATGTTAATTTTATGGTTTGTCCACAAACCCTTTATATATATGCAAGACACGCCCTTAAAAACCATGAAAAGAAAGCTTTTACATCTTAAATACTAATACCTTCCCACAATATATTACATTAACCAACATACTACCAAAGACAGCACCACACCAGACAACTTAAAAACAATTGCAAAGCTTTTCAATTAGAAGTATCATGTATCCCTAGATTATGCCGTCAAACTCCATGAAGTCTAGATTCCTTCTTCCAAAAAGGTTATTCTCAAAGTGAGTTATGTCCAATAGCATAAACATCATCGCTTGGCACCTACTAGAAATGCAAATTATAAGGCTCCATCTGAATTAATTGGAAACTGGTGGGAGAGCTCAGCAATCTATTTCAACTTGCCCTTTAGTTGTTTGAAAATCACTGTGAAGATTTTGAATGAGGAAACCCTGCCCCCTAAATAATTCCTTAAAGTGCTTATCTTTCCAGTTGCAATGCTTCAAATGTTTTTCTGATCTAATACAATTAAACCCAAACACCTAACTAACCTTTCACAGTACATGTAAAGGAACTAAAATCCCACGGGAATCTTTTTCTTTTTTATAAACCCAAACATTTCAGTATCTACAACAGTACCTGCAGTTATGTTACACCTAACAGTTCTTGTTTTCACAAAGCAATTCCAATAAATCTAATATATAAAAAACTATAACCTCCTGTTTCCAATGAGAATGAATACATACATAGTAAGCATGAACAAACAATGCTCTCAAAAACAAATACTAGCCAGGCGGTGGCCACATGCCTGTAATCCCAGAGACTCAGGAGGCTGAGGTAGGAGGATCACAAAGTTTCAAGGCCAGCAGCCTCAGCAACTTGGCAAGGGACTAAGCATCTTAGGGAAACTCTCAAAACATGAAAAGGGCTGGGGATGTAGTTCACTGGTTAAGTATCCTGGGTTCAATCCCAGGTACCCAAAAACAAATAAAATAAATAACCTAATAAAATTTCTCAAAGACTGACACTTTTTATAGGCAGTTGCTAATAGTAACTACTAATTTAGAAATTTGCATTTAATTTTTCAGTACTGGGGATTGAACCCAGGGGTACTTTTTAATAAAATTATTTCTCCACTTTCCATCCTTCTGGAAACAAATGATTTGCATTATAGAAATTAAAATAGGTAGTAAAAGCCCCCTGATTTTACAGCTATAAAACTGAAATCTAGAAGTTCAATTGATATGCCTGACATTATGTCAATAAAGGAAATTAAAATTCAGTTCCCCCTAAACCCTAGGCCAAGATTCTTTCTACCGTTACACTCCTTATTTAACATCTCTCACAATCAGTACTTCGTTTTTCCCCTTTTTGGTACTGTACCACTGAGCTACATCTCCCCCTTTCTTTTGTAAATTTTTTTTGTAGTTGTAAATGGACAGAATGCCTTTATTTTATTTTTATGTGCTGCTAAGGATTGAACCCAGTGCCTCACACATGCTAGGCAAAGCGCTCTGCCACTGAGCTACAACCCCAGCACCCCCACACCCTTTTTTTCTTGACGGTTGTTGAAACTGGTCTTGAACTTGTGATCCTCCTGCCTCTGGGATTACAGATGAGCACCACTGCACCTGGCAATATAACTAATCTTTAAGATTACAAATAGCTATTTTGGAATTTATTCCTTGCTTGTTTCTAAGTCATTCCATCTCAAACGATGTCACATTATGTCAAAACCTCTAGAGATCTAATTACGAACATAAGATATGTTTAAATTCTCTACAGACTAGCAACCACCATTAATTATTACCAAGAATGACTTAAGCATAACAAGATCTGAAGACCTACAACTTGTCATCCTTCCTAAACACTTCCTGCAGTCAAAATCAGAAAGTTACCTAGTTGAGAAAACATCTAAGATCATTTGATATTCTGTGGTTAAGAGTTCCTGATAGAGATATTTCTTGTTTCCTTGATACATGTGAACATTCACCCAGGAACCCATATTTCTAACAAGGGAAGTACCCTGAATTTCCACTTAATAACTGTTCTTACCTATTAATTTCTGACATTTACCAACACTTCTGATAATGAATTGTAGCCCTTAAACTTTTTTTTTTTTTTTTTTTTTTCGGCATTAGAGATTGAACCCAGAGCTTTACATGTACTACACTAGTGCCACTAGACTGAGCCACATCCCCAGCTGTTCTTGAGAGGGTTCCACTATCTTATGCAGACTTGGATTTTCCTACCTTAGCCTCATGCGTAGGTGGAATTATAGAGGGCAAGACCACACCCTGATCCCTTACCTTGGTTTCTGACCATTCAGCAGTGATAAATTTTTAAGTCCATATAAAATTTACGTTTAGGCTTTAAAAAGCATTTTTACCCATACCCATAACAAATGTATTTCTTAGATTTGTGCAGTATTGGTTTAAACTGTGATAAACATTAGTTTTTGTTAAAAAAAAAAAAAAAAAAATCATATGCAAGAATTGTTAAAAATGTGATTTCCCAGATAAGTAAATATGACACTGCTTTAAAACCTATGTAATTATTACTAAAGAGTAATGTTGAGGACTTTATTCAGGTCCTGCATGCTAAGCCTGGGCTCTACCACTGAACTACATCTGACCCATATTCTTTTCCATGTTAGCAAATATTATCATGAGGCTTTAGCACCTGGCAAATAAGCACTGTAATACTTGCTTAATAAAAAGTAGCTGTGCACTTTTGCCCAATGGACAAAAATCCGGATGGACAGAATTAATGACAATATCTTGAATAGTCAAATATTAAGTTTGCCATCTTAGCAAGTAACATTAATAACAAATCCAAGTCTGGTAATTATTTTTCCTAAGTCCAGGAGTGTTTGGGAATTTCCAGTTACCAAGGGGTTTCTGTAACTGGGTTCTCCTTGATTCAAATATAGCCTTTTTTAGTACCTAGTGTTCCGATAACTAGGTAAAAACTACTTGACCTACCTAACAAATTCCTTAGTAGTTCTGCTACTGATTTTATATAATCCTGGAAACCAACACTCTTATGCCTCAGTTTCTGTCTGAGAAAGATATTAATACCTACCTCAAGCAAAGTTCCACTAACTTATATATTTCAAGTGATTTGTAACCTGCAGATAAAAAAGTCAGCTGTAATTATTACTGTTAGTATAAACAATATTTCCTTTAACAAACAATTAAAAATAACTACTGGGAGATCCAATATTTGCTCAGCAAAAAATAACATAAAAAGTAATCAGCAAAATATTACATCTATTGTTAAAACATTATTCCTATGCCATGCGGCACGCTTCAGAATTTAAAAAACTCGCCATACCTCTAGCCGTCCCCATCCCCCCCGCCCAATTTTTAAATTTAAGACAATGCAAGTAATAAAAGCACCAATTATACATTAACTTCAATTATATTATGAGCCTCTCGGTCTTCACTTTCGTGATCTCAGGAGTCCTGACGGTCGTAGAAAACGAAAGGGAAAGAAGCCGTTAAACACACTAGAGCGAAAAAAAGCACATTTTCCTTGCCGCAAGTGGCCTAAAGGACAGTAGGTTAAATCTACGCAGAGGCTGAGGCCTGTAAACACTCCCGCTCCAGACCTAATCCCCAGTGCAGAAAAATAAACGCGGGCCTGGTTACTCTGCCGACGGGAGGGTTCCCTCGTCTTCTCTCCCACACCCTCTTGCTTTCCCCAAAGAGCCCTGCGCCTCCCCTGCGTCCGCCCCCTCCACTTACCAGGAGGGGGGAGGGAGAAGAGATTCGATTCTGAATCTCCTACTCCCAGATTCTATGTGAAGAAGCCGACCGCTGCTCGAGGTCAGCAAGGCGGCCGCAACCGCTCAGCCTTCGTCTCTTCACAAAATGGCCCCCGAGTCTCCTCTGCCGCCGAGGCGAAGACCTAAACCCCGCCCCACTCCCGAGAACCTTCCTATTGGTTGTTCCTGTTCTCGCTCCTGCTCCTAACTAGCCAGTTTGACCGCTTTTCACAATTTTATCCAATCATAATCAGCAGTGGGTTAGTCTAAGTCAGAGAATTTCCACATGCGTGACAGAAACTTGTTTGTAACTGGCTACAATTCCTGTCATTTAGAGCTTGAGGAATGTTTATTGGTCACTGTACCAGATGAAGCGCCGGGTGGAAACTCGCCTTTGTATCGCGTACCGCTTGACATCCGGGTATCCGAGAGGTCTGACTGGCGGCCGCATTGTCCTATCTCTGATTTTTAGAGTTCCTAGTAGAAGGGCCGCCCAGATCTCGGAATTCCCGCGGCGCGGGCGCAGGGAAGGGTTAGGGTGTAGCCAGGTACCGGGTGCAAAAGGACCTGCCCTATCCTCGGGCGTAGGAAAAAGAAAAAGCGCTATACGAAACGTCCGCCATGCCGCGTGGGTAGAATAAGGACTCGCTTAAGCGTCGGAAGGGAGCATTGATGAATAAGCCGGGTTAAAATTGAGTAACCAGCCTTGCAGTTTTTCCAACGCCAGATCCCTTCTCATTTCCAAACTCTAACATCAGCTCCCTCCTGGACATCTATCACCACTACGCAAAGGAAATTTAAATTGTTGGCCTCCAGTATTGCAGCGCCCCTACTCTGGCCCCAACTTGTTTAACTCACGAATACACAAACTAACCATTTTGGCCTACTCCAAACCTTGTCCCTTAATTCCCATCATCCTGAAATGGGCTTTCTCCCACTTAACCCCCTTCCTGTTCTTTCCTGCCAGTCCCTCTGATTATGTTAGAGAAAGCTTGCACACATTGAACTAGCTCTTGTTCTACTCAGAAAAGGAAGCCTTCTGTGTGCTGCTCTTAAGGAAGATTTCATTTATTATTAATTAGATACAGCAAGGGACAAAGCACTATCTGGGTAGTGTAATTTCATTTTTATGCTTTTTTTTTCTTTTTTCTTTTTTAACCAGGAATTGAACCCAGAAGTGCTTAAGCACTGAACCATATCCCCAGCCCCTTTTTTAATTTTCTTAATTTTGAGAAAGCCTTAGAAGTTGAGGCTGGGGTTGTAGCTCAGTGGTACTGGGTTCGACCCTCAGCACCACATATAAATAAATAAAATAAAGGTACAGCCTTAGAAGAGTAGAGATGTTTGTGTGTGTGTGTGTGTGCGTATTTATATATGAAGGTAGTTTTATGTGTTCTTTTGCATTGATTCTAAATTTCAGAGAAAGAAGGCAGTTTGCTCTATTTTTATTATATTTATTTATTTATTGTATCAGGGACTGAACCCAGAGCATTTAACCGCAGTCACATCCCCAGCACTTATTTCTTTTTAATTTTTTGAGTCAGGGTCTAGCTAAACTGATTAGGGTCTCTCTGAAATGCTGAGGCTGGCCTCCAACTTGGGATCCTCTTGCCTCACCCTCCTTAGTTGCTTGGATTACAGGCATACATCCCCACACCTGATTAGCTCTTAACTTTTGGGGAGAGAAACTTTTTACCTTTATCATTGGTTTCCCTTTCCATACCGTTTGGAATTTTTTGTGTGTGTTGGGGGGCTTATATTACTTTATACTAATTTTAAAAGTAAGAACAAAAAACATGGGAGGAAAAAAATATACTAAAGCCTTAATAGTGGTTTTCTCCTGATGGGACTATTAAATGCGATTTTTATTTGTTCCTTTTTTTTTTTTTTTTTTTTTTTTCTTTTGAGATGGAGTCTAGCTTTGTTACCCAGACTGTCTGAATTTGCAGTACTTCTGCCTCAGACTCCCCAATAGCTGGGATTGCAGGCAGGAGCCACTATGCCAAACACCTAAGATTTGTGATTTGTTTGTGTGTGTGCCCACAAATAAGATGATTTTCTTAATCATCTATTTTGAATCAGAAGGGAAACCTACAAGTGCTAAAAGCCTCATCTGAATTGCCACATTGCAGTTTATTTTACACAACTTTGTAACATTAACGTGAGGTAGGATAGAAGGAAGAAAAAATAGGTAGAGACATAAAAGAAGGACAAGAAAATTAAATTCTAATTTAGAAGTTCTGCATACTTCTCCTGACCTGTCACTCCCTTACACCAGTCTGGCTACTAGCTTGTTACTCCCAAATTACTGAGAAATCTGTAACTCTACCTGTAAATTGTTAATTAACTTCCAATAAATATATTAAATAAAGAAAGATACAATATTTTGAGAAATCTATAATTTAGGGGATTTTCCAGTGTTATCTGTTGATCAGATAATGGCGAGCACATTGACCTAAGGAACCTGAGATTCATCACACCACCGCAAATCATATGGAGATCTCCAGATTGATATTTCTACATACTTTCCCCTATCTGCCCCTTAAAAGAACAACTGGGAACACCAAAAATGCAGCTCTTACTCTAAAAATGGCCCACATTTACCCATGAATGTGTATTCCTTGCTGTACTTGCTGTAGTCCCAAAGGCAACCCTCCCTTGAGATTGTGTTCTCCCTTGAATATGAATCCACTTTCCTAAATAAACCTCTGTCTATGATTCTGACTAGTGCATGTCAAAATTCTTTTCTATCAAATAAGCCAAGGGTGCCACATACCCTGAGTCAAATTCCCCCTTCTCTCTGAGAACTCCTTCTCCAGAGACATCTCTTCTGTGACAACACTGTGGTTAGTTTTACGCTCTTCTCTTCTCCTGGGTAGTAAGGTTTTTTTTTTTTATAGTAGGGTTATATCTCTATATTTCTTTTGCTTATTACCTGGCATAGGGCCTTAAGCAAAAAGTGAGGTTGGGCATGGTGGCCTGAACCTGTAATCCTCATTCTTGGGAAGCTGAAGTGGAGGATCACTTGAGTCCAGGAGTTCAAGATCAGCCTGGGCAGCATACTGAAACCCTGTCTTAAAAAAATTGTCAGAGAGTATGGCTCAGTGGTAGGGTTTTAGAGTTTTTGCCTAGTATATGAAGGGCCCCTGGGTTCTATCCCCAAAATTTCTCGCTCTCTCTCTCTCTCTCTCTCTCTCTCTCTCTCTCTCTCTCTCTCTCACACACACACACACACACACACACAAATATATATATATTTTTTTTAACATACATATATGTATATATACATATATATATATATATACATATATATATATACACATACACTTTTTTGTGAGTGTGTGATACTGGGGATGGAACCCAGAGGTGCTTTACCGCTAAGTTACATCCCTGGCCCAATTTTTTTATTTTTTAATTTGTTTATTTGTTCTAATTAGTTGTACATGACCCAGCCCAATTTTTTTTTTTGGGGGGGGGTTGTTTGTTTGTTTGTTTGTTTGTTTCTTTTTGAGATAGGAGCTTACAAAGTTGCTAAAGCTGGCCTGGAATTTGCAATCCTCCTGCCTCAACCTCACAAGGAGCTAGAATTACAGACATGCACTGCTGTGCCTGGCTGAAATATGTTTTGTTTTGTTTTGTTGTTTATGGTGCTTGGTATTCAACCCAGGATCTCACACATAATAGATAAGTGCTCTACCACTGAGCTACAATCTCAGCCCCTGAAATATATATTAAATTAATTAATCCTTAACTATTTATCAGGGGAAATTTCTATTTTTCTGAGAAAAGCAAATAGATGGTCCTTTTTGTTTTTCTTTTTCTTTCTTTTGTGTGTGTATAACACTGGGGATTAATCCCAGAGGCCCTCCACCACTGAGCCACACCATGAGACCATTTTATTTTATTTTGAGACAGGGTCTCCCTAAATTGCTGAGGTAGGCCTTGAACTTGGCAATCCTCCTGCCCCAGCAGGAGCGATTCACTGGGATTATAGGCCTGCTACCACCACAATTGACTTGTCCTTTCTTTATTGTGTACTTTTTATAGCACATATTCAGTCCCAGAGGCTAGGAGGCATGAGTAATGTGTAATTCTATAATTCTTGACCTAAGTAAGCCAAAACAAAACACATTAGTGTTCTCACAGAATAAACATGTCTATAACATGTTAATAAAAACTACCTATTTTCAGGGCTCGGGAGATAGCTCAGTCGGTAGAGTTCTTGCCTTGTAAGCATAAGGCCCTGGGTTTGATCCCCAGCACCAAAAAAAAAAAAAAAACTACCTATTTTCATTTACCAGAAAACAGTTTTAGAGTGGGGCGTGGTGGCATAAGCCTATAATCCCAGCGACTTGAGAGGTTCAGGTTGGAGGATGGCAAGTTCAAACCAGCCTCAGCAATATAGTAGAACCCTAAGCAACTTAGTGAGACCCTACCACAAAATAAAAAATAAAAAGGGCTGGGGATGTGGCTCAGTGGTTAAGCACCACTGGTTTCAATCCCCACTACCAAAAACAACAGCAACAACAAAAAACAATTTTACTGTGTGAACTTTGTCATGGCTTGCCTAGTAACCAGCCCTCTATTTGGTGCAAGATAAGTACTTAAGAGATAGCATTCATGTTTTCAAGAAATTGCCTCTAGACAACTCCTTGTTGCCTAGGGTAGAAGCAGAGGATATGGTACACAAAGGAAATGAAGTCAACATGTCAAAGAGATACCTGTAGGCCCATGTATGTATCCAATGGTTAAGATATGGAATCGGGCTATGTGCCAATCAGACAGATAATAGATAAGGAAAATGTAGTATATAAACTAAGCACGGTGGCACACACCTGTAATCCTAGCAACTCACAAGACTGACGCTGGAGAATCACAAGTACCAGGCCAGACTCAGCAACTTAGCCAGAGCCTGTCTCTAATAAATAAATAAAATGGCTGGGGATGTAACTCAGTGGTAAAGCAACCCTGGGTTCAATCCATAGTACCGAAGATGAAGGAGAGAATGCCATGGAATGCCATGGAATGACTGATTTACTTTAACATCCTTGATATCTATCATCTTGAACTCTTCAGTCTATTTAATCACCTACCCCATTTCATTCAAATCAAATGGGGCTCTCTAGTACAATTATTATTGCTCCCTTCTTCTGCACCCGCCACCCTCCAAGGATGTCATAAGCATCTTTCACTGGAGAGTGAGAAGGTGGTCATGGATGAAAGCACATTTAAAATTTCATAGAGCTCTGTAATTTTATTCAGCACTATTCTCTACTTCACACTAATTCGGAGGCCTTTTTGACTGTTTGCAAGCTATCTGCTATGTGCAGGAATTACCCTTCACTTTCAAGATCCTTTAATTATTGCATCCTGTTTCTCCCACATTAAGTGTGTCCCCCATGCTGATCCTGCAAACTGCTGTCATGGCAATCATATGAAAACATTGCCTTTTATTGTTCAACTCCCACTCTAAAGTCCTATAATAGCTCTCTATTCCAGTTCTAAGTTTTCTCCCAACCTGGGTACTGAAAACTGAACCCAGGGACACCCTGCCATTGAGCCACATGCCTAACCCTTTTTATTTTTTATCCTGACACAGGGTCTTGCTAAGTTGCTGCAGCTAGCCTCAAACTTTTTATCCTCCTGCCTCAGCCTCCCAAGTAGCTGGGACTATATACAGGCTTGCACCACCACAATGGACTAGTCCTACGATTTTATTGTCTCATTCATAGGTGTTCTCTGGCTAGCCCCTCCTTACCTACCAATTTTTTCCCTTCCCCAAGACCCTACTGTCCACACTTCAACATTCTATTCTTCTTCCTCATAGTTCATCTTTAACATCTAACTCAAGTTCCAATGAATTCTTTCAAAGATATATGATGATTTATTCAACGGCTTATTCAATCGGCCAACACTTTTAAATCTTATTTAACTTAAAGTGTTTTTTTTTTTTTATTCAACATACTGATCTAAACATCAGATATGTCACAAAACTAATATAACAATCCAAGTCCTCCAGCTTTGCATCCTTTCTCAACTCATTTCATAATCATTGTTTCCCTTCTAACAGACTGGCACTGTATTATTTTGTAATCCTATTACTTATAAACCCCATTTTGTGCTTGGTGTTTGTGTGTGAAGCACAACATTTAATAGACTGATTGTTTGATAGCTATCTGACAAAGCATTTCATTATACTCATTGCTCTTTTTAACCCCAAAGCTTTTGGCAGTAGGTAAAATCATAATGAGGAATTTAGAATGTTGAGTCTAATGAATAGATTATTGATGTTTTTATCTTCGAGAAGAAAATTTCTCCAAATACGATTTTACACAATGAGGGCTTGGGTTGTAGCTCAGGGGTAGAGGGCTCACCTAGCATGTGCGAGGCACTGGGTTCAATTCTCAGCACTGCATATAATAAATAAAATAAAGGTCCATCAACAACTAAAAATTTTTTTTTTAATTTTTAAAAAAAGATTTTACACAATGCTAGTAAAATTATCAGTCACCTCCTTTGACTGCACACCATGTCAAGGCTTCCAATGTCCTCCTCCCTGCCTGTTATATTACTTTAATGCTTTTTAAGTGGAAATGTCCTATTCGGATTTTTTTCTGATAGTATATGATTATTGTAAAACTTTGAAATATGGAAAAATTTAAACTTTCCATATTAAAAAATATAAAGTTTCTATGTGTTCCAAAAACATCCATTCTTAACTATTTGATAAAGATCTTTACACAATTTATTTTTTTCCTTTTTTCTTGCAGTGCTAGGAATTGAAAGCAGGGCCTTGTTCTTGCAAGGCAAGCACTCTATCAGCTGAGCTATCTCCCCAGCCCCTACATAGTTTTTTAAAATACGTATTCTGGCTTATTTTTACCTAAATATCTTCATAATTTATCTACAAATGTGCAATCTGTTTTTCTCCAAATTGCTGATGCATGTAGTAAATTTTGTCCACTTTCATATGTAATGTTCACATGAATATATATAATTTATATGTATTTATTTATTTATTCATTCATTCATATTTGTGGTACTGGAGATTTAACCCACCAGCACTCTACCACTAAGCTACATCCCCAGCCCTTTAAATTTCTTATGTTGAGGTGGGGTCTCACTAAGTTTCTGAGATTGGACTAAGACTTACAATCCTCCTGCCTCAGTCTCCCAAATCACTATAGGCATACACCACTGTGCCTAGTATCATTTCTTAATAAGCGAAATTCCTGAGTTTGAAACTTAAAAAATAAATAAGCAGCTGGATATATTTTATACTAATGATCCTTATAATAATAATAAAAATAATAGGTAATATTCATTGCAGATGCTGTATGTTAAGTATTTTTCTAAATGTTTTACATGAATTAACTCATTTGGTAATTTTATTACCCCATTTTAAAGATGGGGAAATTAAGCACAGAAAAGTTAAGTAATTTGCTTAAGATTACACAGTTGGTTTTTGATGGAGCCATGATTCTGATCCTAGAAGCTCTAATTCTACAGTTTGTATATCTAACTACACTGTTATTGTGTAAATGTGTTAAATATACTTATATAAGTTATGTCAAAGTGGAAAAATTCTACCAGCTATTCATTCAACAATGACTTATTAAGTATATCCTATGTGATAAGCTTATGACAAGTACCAAGCCAGGCCATAAGTACGTGAAAGTGAACAACAGCAGGGTGTGGTGGTGCCTGCCTGTAATCCCAGCAGCTCTGGAGGTTGAGGCAAGGAGGATGGCAAAGTCAAAGTCAAACTCAGCAAAAGCGAGGTGCTAAACAACTCAGTGAGACCCTGTCTCTAAATAAAATACAAAACAGGTCTGGGGATGTGGCTCAGGGGTCAAATGCCCCTGAGTTCAATCCCCGGGATCCTCCCCCACAAAAAAAGTAAACAACAGACATGTCCTCATCCTTCAAAACAGGAAAGTAGTAATTTAATAATTAGTTAATGAGTATCTATAATAAATTGTATGTGCTACTAAAGATAAGTATAGAGTGTTTTGAGACCTATGTAATATAAATTCTTAGCTCCTTAGAAGGGATAGCATGAAAATAACTGATTTTATTCAAAAGACTTCCTATTTCTTATTTCCTCAATTTCTTTTTTTTTTTCCTTTCTACTATAAGTTTTTCTTCAACTCTTCCTTTGTCTCCCTTGCTTCTCTTCTATTTTTCATCCCAGCCATGACCTAAATCTGGCTTCTTGTAGACTAAGCCCTCTTTAACACATTTGCCATCTGTTCTCCTTCTGGCTCTGAAACACAAGATTTCATCCTCTGATAATTTTTCATTAAGCTCATCTTTCACAGCCTGCAAAGTGCTTTTTAGTTAAAGAATCTTACATTTTATGATTAGACCTTATTTTACTATTATGGCAGAGGCTGACCTTTTGAGTAAATATCTAAATGTCATAAAAATACTATGCAAACTCTCTCTGGCCCATATCTTTTCAAATATGAAATTATATTTTACATAGTAATTATCTTTCATGTAACTAGCTATTATAAAATTTACACAAGAACTTTTTAAAAAGAGTTTGGAGACTTCGCTGAACATCTGAGAAAGATTTCCAATAGGATGATCTCTCCTTTGTTATTACGCAGTCCACACCCCACCCACAGAATACTGCTTTCTTGTCATCTCAATTTATATTCAGATCCCAGTATGCCCAGAGAATATTCCCCTGCTCACTTCTTCATTGTTCAAAGAGCTTTGACTCCCATCCCTTTTGGGGAGTGATAAAAATATAATAATAGGTGTTGAAGAATGCCAAATTTGGGGAATGTAGAGAAATGTTGAATTAAGGAAAATAATATCATGAAGAAAGATAAACTGCGGGGCAGCACACATTGTAATTACTTGGCATTCAAGCAATAGAGCAGAGGTCACGAAGGCCCCATCTTTTCAGTCTTGAAAAACAAAAGGAAGCTTTATTAAGCCAATGTAAGTAAATGTTTCCAATAATAAATCAATACCAATTTTCAAATTTAAATAATTTAAAGTGAATAAAATTGGGAGATGAAAATGCACTAAAAGTGGTTTTGGTGATGGTTGCAATTAGTAAAGTTATTTTTTAAAAAAATATCATACACTGGGGTTGGGGTTGTGGCTCAGTGGCAGAGCACTTGCCTAGCATGGGTGAGGCACTGTGTTTGTGTCTCAGCATCACCTGTAAATAAATAAAGGTCCATCAACAATTTAAAAAATTCTATATATATAGAGAGAGAGATATATCATATACCTGAAATGGATATAATGAGGTAAAATATATAACTCAATAAAGTTTTATTAAATTGAAATAAGAGGATATGACTTTAAAATTTCAGTCTCTTAGTCAAAATACCTTTTTTCTTTTTTCTTTACTATTTTTCTTTTTCTTTTTTTTTGTCAGTATCACTGAGCCACATTCTCAGCCCTTTTTTATTTTTTATTTTCAAATAGAACCTCGCTAGGTTGCTAAGACCGGCTTCCAACTTGTGTCTACAAACTGAGCTATATCCCCAGCCCTTTAATTTTTTTTTGAGACAGGGTTTTACTAAGTTCGCCTCCAACTTGCCTCAGCAAGCTATAGAAACTTTCTTCCCTCCCTTTCTCATTTATGCTATTAAAAAATATTTCTTGATTCTGTTTCAAAATACACTTAAAACAAATATTTACAACAATCCAAAGAGAAAACATGCAAACATTCAAAATCCTTTATGCGACAAAGACTTAAAGAAAATGTACAATGGTAATTAATATTTTTCAAGTTCAAGGTAAAGAACAATCAAAGAAATTTAAATGATCCAAGTGAGGTTCCACAGGCCCTTACTCCTAAAAGTTTAATGAGACCCTGTCTCATTTTTTTGCTTAATCAACAGAAATTTATTTTCTGGGGGTTGGGAAGTCCAAGGTAAGATTTTGTTTCTGGTGAGGATTCTTTTCCTGGATGTATCCTCACTTTGCAGGGGCAGGGCAGGAGAGTTGGAGGGAGGGAGGGAGAGAAAGCATGCTTTCTTTTTTCTTTTATCTTTTTTATTTATTTATTTAAAAAAATTTTAGTTGTAAATGGACAAAATATCTTTTTATGTGTTTATTTTTATGTGGTGCTGAGGATTGAACCCAGTGCCTCATGCATGTGAGGCAAGCACTCTACCACTGAGCTACAGCCCCAGCCCTGATATTTTGGTTTTTTAAATTAAATTTTTTTATTTGTTCTTTTTAGAGATTAATGACAGTAAAATGTATTTTGACATATTATACATACATGGAGTAAACTTATTCTAATTAGGATCTCATTCTTGTGGTTGAACGTGATATGGAGTTACACTGGTGGGGTACTCGTATATGAACATAGGAAAGTTATGTCTGATTCATTCTACTGTCTTTCCTATTCCCATTTTCCCTCAAAAAAATTTTTTTAACGGGCTAGGACTAGGGCTAGGGGCAGTGGTGCACACCTGTAATCTTAGCAATTTGGGAGGTTGAGACCGGAGAATCACAAGTTCAGCCTCAATAATTTAGTGAGATCCTCAGCAACTTAGTGAGACTGTCTCAAAATAAAAAATAAAGGGACTGGGGTTGTGGCACATGCTTGAGGCACTGTGTTCAATCCCCAGCTCCACATGAAAAACTAAACGAACAAAATAAAGGTATTGTGTCAATCTACAATTAAAAATACTTTTTAAAAAATAAATAAAAACAAAAAACTTAAAAGCCTGAGGATTTAAGTCAGTGGTTAAAGCACTCCTGAGTTCAATCCCAGGTACAAAAAAAAAAAAAAAAAAAAAAAAAGATCTTCCTGATATCTTCCTGATATTTAGATTAGAAGCATAGAGGTGTTGATGATAGAAACATAAGCTGGGGACTAGGGATGCAGCTCAGTTGGTAGAGTGCTGGCCTTGCCAGCACAAGGCCCTGGGTTCAATCCCCAGCACTGCAAGAGGGAAAAAAAAAAAAAAAAAAAAAGTTGTAAACTATTAGGTCCTTATTGAAGATTAGTTAGACAGTTTGGAAAGAAGTACCAAAAACTTTAAAAATGTACATTCTCCTTGACTCAACAGTTGTACTTCTAGTAATTAATCTTAGAAAAACAATTATGAATGTAAGGATTTATTTCTGTAATTTTTTTTTTGTACTGGGGATTGAACCCAGGGGTGCTTAACTACTGAGCCACATCCCTAGCCCTTTCTATTTCTTATTTTGAGACATGTCTCACTAGGTTACTTAGGGCCTTGGTAAATTACTGAGGCTGGCCTTAAACTTGTGATTCTTCTGCCTCAGCTTCCCAAGTCCCTGGGATTATGGGCATATGCTACCATGCCCAGTTTATTTTTGCTAATTTTGAATGCAATGCTATTATAATGGCAAAAATAAACAAATCTAAATGCTCATCAGTAGGGCACTGATTAATTATGATGTTTATAGAATAGAACATTAAATAGTCATTTAAAAGTTGTAGAAGAATATTTAATGTTTTAAAATATTGATTATTTAATATATATTGATTCTTGAAAAACAAAGACTTTAAAAAGTAATAGTCTAGGGACTGGGAATATAGCTCAGTTGGTAGAGTGCTTGCCTTGCATGCACAAGGCCCTGGGGTTCAATCCCCAGCACCACAAAAAAAATAAATAATCTAAAGTAGTTAAGCCCATAGAAATAGAAAGTAAAAGTCCGTACATGTAGCAAAGGAGCACAGTGCTTCTGGAGATCCTGTGTTTGAACCTGATCCCAAACACCACAGACAAAACGAAACAAACCACAGTAGAATGGTGGTTTCTAGAGGCTAGGGGAACAAGAAAGGGTTGCTATTTAATGGTAATAGTTTCAATTTTGTAAGATCAAAAGTTCTGGAGTTTGGTTGCATAACTAAGTGAATACATTTAACACTAATGAACTGTACACTTAAAAATGGTTAAAATAAACCGGGCACAGTGGCACATGCCTGTAATCCCAGTGGCTCAGGAGGCTGAGGCAGGAGGATCCTGAGTTCAAAGTCAGCCTCACCAAAAGCAAGGCACTAAGCAACTTTAAATAAAAGAAATAGGGCTGGGGATATGGCTCAGTGGTCAAGTGTTCCTGAGTTCAATCCCCAGTACCCGCCACCACAAAAAAATGATTAAAACAGTAAAGTTCAAGTTTGTGTGTTCTACCACAATTTTAAAATGTCTTTAATGAATTTTTTTGTAAATCCTATTTTCATTTTAAAAAATTATGTGTTTAAGTGGTTATATCTGGATGCTAAGATTATAAACAAATTTCACATTTTACTTTTTACTTTTCCATTCATGTCTCCCATGAATATATATTAATTTGTAATCAGAAAAATGTTATTATAAAATATTATCTCCAAATCCTATTTGATGACTGAAATTCCATTAACATGGAACAAGGCTTTATTTTCCACAGTTAGAATGCATTGTGTCTAGTGAAATGTAGATATATAATGGTCTAAATTCATTTTTTGTACTTGAGAAGTTTCTGGCATCTGTGGATTCAGCTGCCACAGAATGCAGCAGGATTTGTTCTCTTCAAAGAGATCTCAGGGCTCCATACAATCTCCCATTGTGGCCCTTCAAAGAGAGATTTAAAGATCCTTCTTCCAACATCAATAAATTTCTGTTAATCTCAAACAAATGTGTTTCAGCTTTAGTTTTAGTGAAGAAATCGGTGTATTAATTTTTCAGGGATTGAACACTGTTGTTAGCAAGTGCCTAAAAAAGATGTGAAACAGTTTACATATGTCAACTGTAATAGTAAGGTCCCAAATGGGCCCATTCCCCTAATAGTTTTTTAATTTTGAAGAAAGCCACATATAGATGCTTCAAGCTATCTTGCTATGCACATTATACTTGTACTGTTTTTGTGCAGTTTATCTACTTTCTTAGTATTTTTTTGTATAAAACCTGTTAAAATTGTGTTTCTTAAATTGAGCCTCAGAATCGAATTGATTGGAAATACACAGTATGTATTAATAATGTATGTGGTATGTAAAGAATGGTAAACATTGTAAATTTCATCATTCATTGTTGATGAATGTTTTCTTTAATTAAAGTTATCTTAAGTTTGTGTTTAAAAAAGAAAGAAAGACATGTTTAAGCTGCAGTTTCTCCAAGTTCAACATGCACAGAGCAAAAGTACAGCCTTCACAGTCTGATCTACAAAGGGTTAAGTTCACAGCTACAAAACTGGATTAGCCTCTCCCTTCACAAGTGGGAAGACAAGAGGATTGTGGCCTAGAACATTAGAGGACAAGGGAGCATCCAGAGAAAAGAAGTGAGCTCTCCAGAGGAACCTGTAACTGTAAGTTTATATTTAACACATATTTTATAGTCTCCCATTTTTACCCTGAGGTGTTGTGTGTTTTATTTTATTTTGATTTTGGTACTAGGGATTGAACCCAGGGTTGATTTACCACTGAGCTTCACACTCAGCCCCTTTAATTTATTATTATTTTTTATTTCGAGACAGGGTCTTGCTAAATTGCTAAGGCTGACCTCAAATGTGCTATCCTCCTGCCTCAGGCTCCTGAGTTGCTAGGATTACAGGCATGCACCAATACATCTGGCAATTCATTTCTTTTTAATTGACAAAAAAAATTCTATATATTTATTGTGTACAATATATTGTTTCAAAATATGACACATTGTGAATGACTAAATTCAGCTAATTAACCTATGCATTACTTCACATATTTATAATTTTTGATGGCGGTGGGGAGGATGGTAGTGGAAATCATGACTTCATATATGCTAGGCAAGCACTGTATCACCCAACTACATCCCCAGCCCAACACTTAACTTTTATGTCTGTGTGTGAAATCTATCTCTGAACAATATTTAAGAATCCAGTACTTTCTTATTAACTCTAGTCACCATGTTATACAATAGTTCCCTTGAATTTATTTCTCCTGTTTAACAGAAATTTCATCACAGGGTTGGGGAGATGTTAATCAAAGGATATAAAACTCTTTTATCTTGTATGCAAGGCCTTCCAAAGTATGTTTCCTTTCACTTAAATTTCCACAACTCTCATGAACTCTTCATGCCCACTTGCTGCTAAGGTCACACTGCCCAACTTTGACTCTATTCAAATTGTCCTCTCTGTATGGAATACTCTGTATCTCTACCTGCAAAAACCTCTCCCACTTTCCTACACCCTTCCTCCACAAAGCTTTACCTGATCCTTCAGGTAAACATGACTCGGGTTGAGGATGTAATTCAATGGTAGAATATTTGCCTAGCATGCAGAAATAAATAATAATTGGCTCTCATCTTTCTTTTACTTTCCCACTTTGCTTTAACTTTTTATATTTTATCTCTCAATTAAGAATATGGCCAGGGGCTGGGGCTATAGCTCAGTTGGTAGAGTGCTTGCCTCACAAGCACAAGGCCCTGGTTCAGTCCCCAGCACCATAAAAAAACAAGAACAACAACAACAAAAAAGAATATGGCCAGATGTCATGGTGTATACCTGTAATCCCTGAATTTAAGAAGCTGAGGCAGGAGGATCTAAGTTCCAGACCAGTCTTGGCAACTTAGTAAGACTCTGCCTCAAAATAAAAAATAAAAAGGTCTGGGAATGTGCCTCAGTGGTAGAGTGCCCTGGGTTCAATCCCTAGTACCAAAAAAAAACCAAAGAACAAAAAAAAAAAAAAAAAAAAAAAACTTTTGTAATGAACTTTTCTTATTTACCTTTTTAATTATTTACTTCCCAAAAGCAAGGGTTCTGTTTTTCTTCTCCCTGAAACTCCACATAACAACATAACAGGCACACAGTAATATTTGTCAAGTTAAGTTCAATCAAAGTTCCAGAATTTTCTCTCACCTTTACCTAAGCATTCATATAACCAACACTACAGTTTCAGAACCTGTCCTTTCCTCCACAGCTTCCTCTTATCTCTGTTTCAAGTTTCTTTCATCTCATCAGCTACTGAGTTTCCTCAGTAAAAGACTGTTTTCTTCAAGCGTCTATTTACAAATTGTTCCTTTCTTCCTCCGGTTCTTCAACTCAGAGAAGCCCTACAGCAGCCCACATCCTCAGGGACTATTCGGACTGTTAGAATTAATTTATTATGTAGTGGGAAGACTTGAATTTCTAATCTATATTAACTTTGAAATTTAGTCACATAGGCCCATTAAACTGAGGATTTTTTTTGGTAGTACTGGGAATTGAACCCACAGACTTGCACCTGCTGGGCAAGTGCTCTACAGATGAGCTACATTCCCAGCCCTTTTTACTTCATTTTCAGACAGGGGCTCACTGAGTTGCTCATGCTGGCCTTGACCTTGCAGTTATCCCACCTCAGGCTCCCCATTAGCTGTGATTACAAGCATGTCCCACCACACCCACTTAATTGCTGACTTTATTAAAGATGGAAATATTTTTGCAATATCATCTCCTGTACTCTACTGAAATGCTACTAACATTTCTTTGGGCATGTTTTTTGCCTAATTTTGGAATTTCCATTCTTCCTTTCTGTCATACTCAAATCAATGACACCATTACAGATCTCGCCTCACTTTTTTTTTTTTTTTTTAAATGTCTGGGGATGGGATCAGGGCCTCACCCCACTGTTCCTAGAGAAAAATTAATACAGAACTTTGTATAATGATTAAAGATAGTTGTAAAAAGGAAGACAATATGCACCATAATCCAGCGTCATAATACTCAATTCAATGAAATATTATACATCTATATTTACTAGGCATTGTTAGGTACTAGATATACAAAGATATCCTCAAAAGAGTTTATACAGTAATAAAGAAAACTAACAATATCCAATATAGAAATAGAATTATGTATATCAAAATAAATTATTAAAATATTGATAAATATATTGTCCAGAGATTAGTTTGGAGCAAATATCAAAAGAGCTGAAATTTACCTAATATAAAGCATGTGCTAAGTGAATTATGCTGTTTTTATAGGTATTACCTCAATTAATATTCCTCAGAGGCATATAAGGTATGTATTTCATTCCTATTTTACAGATAAGGAAACAAAGGATGGTGGTTAAGAAATTTGTCTGTCAAAAAAAAAAAAAAAAGAAAGAAAGAAAAAGAAACTTGTCTATGGTCACAGTAGAGATGGGTGTGAATCCATGTCTTTCTTACTCCTAGGATTATGATCACAGTCACTATTTACATTTCACTCTTTCCAAATGTAGTCAGAGGTAAGCATAGAATCAGAATAAAGGGAAGTAAAAACGGTATGATTTTAATTGCTGGTGTCAACAGGTGACTTTATACATCTATCACTACTAAAGAACTATTCTTAGCTGGTGCAGTGGTAATTGCCTGTAATCCCAGAGACTCAGGAGGCTGAGGCAGGAGGATCACAAGTTCAAGGCCAGCCTCAGCAATTTACCAAGGCACTAAAAAATTTAGTGAGATCTGTCTCAAAATAAAAAATAAAAAGGGCTGGCCGGGGATGTGGCTCAGTGGTAAAGCACCTCTGGGTTTAATCCCCTCTACCAAAAAAAAAAGAAAGAAAGAAGTATTTTTCACTGGGCATGGTGACTCATGCCTGAAATCCCAGCTACTCAAGGCCAACCTGGGCAATTTAACAAGACTCTATATTAAAAGAAAAAATAAAATAAAATTGATTTGGGAATGTACCTCCATGACAGGGCACTTGCCTAGCATGTGAGATGCCAAGTTCAATCTCTAGTATTGCCAAAAAAAAACCTTTTTTTAAAAAATAAAGGGCTGGGGAGATAGCTCAGTTGGTAGAGTGCAAGCACAAGGCCCTGGGTTCAATCCCCAGCACTGCAAAAAATAAATAAATAAATAAATGCTTCTTATGTGTACTGTCCTCTTCTTTTTTCCCTGAGAGATTAAATCTGGTCGCTTACTTGGATTTTGGATGTTTCTTTACCACACGTTCACTGTGTCTCTCCTGGGTTTTCTTCTCTGGCATTCTGATAAACTCCATTTCATTTGTAGAGTTTCTTTGACTTCAGTTTTAGTGGTACTTTCCAGTTGCTTCATAGTGCTTTATAGTTTGGTGGTATATCTTGGAACTGTTCATTTATTAAAGAACCACAGCATCTTTTCTTCCACTGCAGCTCCATTTCTGCAAATGTCTTCAAGTTTAGAGGACCACGTCTGTCATCTTTCTTTTACTTTCATATTACTTCTGTATAGGAGGAGAGTAGGAAGATCAGTAACTTAGTCAGCCTGAAAATGCTACTTAAATGTGAGAGACTGACCTTAAAATAAGTGCTCATTTGAGCTCCTTAGTTGCTTCCTTCTGTTCTAATCCTAGGACTATTGCCTAACATATGAGAGTACAACTTTTGGGTTGTCATTCAGTTTCCTTAAAATTAGACATACTATGAAATCTATATAGATCACTTAAAATTATTATCATTAAAAAGATGTTCTCTCTCTCTCCAATTCAGGCATGGTGGCATACCATGTAATCCCAGAAGTTTGGGAGGCTGAGGTAGGAGGATCAAGAATTCATAGTCAGCCTCAGCACCTTAGGGAGCCCCTAAGCAATTCAGTAAGAACCTATATCTAAATAAAATATTAAAAAGGGTTGGGGATGTGGCACAGTGGGTAAGCATCACTGAGTTCAATCCCCACTACCAAAAAAAAAGAAAGAAAAAAAGACACTTTCTACTTATTGTGATTTTAAAAAATGAAACATTACAGAACACAGTATGAATGAGCTAATTCAAGTTAAATCGTCTGAAAAGTAGATCAACATGATGTAAATATTCTCCTGGTGTCCTGGTGATAAAATTCCTCCATCATGCTTTTTTTTTTTTTTTTTTTCTTGTTTTTTTTTTTTTTGGTACTGGGGATCGAACTCAGGGGCACTTACCTACTGAGTCACATTCCCAGCCCTATTTTGTATTTTATTTAGAGACAGGGTCTCACTGAGTTGCTTAGTACCTTGCTTTTGTTGAGGATGGCTTTGAACTCAGGATTTTCCTGCCTCAGACTCCCAAGCTGTTGGGATTACAGGCGTGTGCCACCACACCCAGCTCTATCAAGGTTTTTAACTTCTTTATATTTCCCTGTTTATTCAAAATAACCTTGTAGGACTGGGGTCGTAGCTCAGTGGTAGAGCAGTTGTCTAGAAAGTACAAGGTCCTGAGTTCAATCACCAGCACTAACAAAAAAAAAAAAAAATACAAACAAAATAAAAGATAAGCTTGTAAACAAGCTTCTTCAGTTGAGAAGGCCACCTAGCTTTGACAAAAAGGGACTTTGTTGGATAGGACACAGAACTCTCCCATAGAACCTAAGGGTAGAAACAGAGTTAGACCTTGGAAAAGATTAGAAACAAGAACAGAAATTTTATAATGCACCGATGAAAGAGAGAAAGAAAACAGAAAACTTTCAGGACTCTCCTCTCCCCCACCACTGCCTGTACTGGGGAATGAACCCAGGCCTTTACACATGCTAGGTAAGTAATAAGCTGTATCTTCAGTACTTTTTGTCTTTATTTGAGACAGGGTCTCATTAAGTTGTCCAGGCTGGCCTCCAACTGCAATTCTCTTGCCTCAGCCTCCGGAATATCTGGAATTACAGGCTTTCCAGGACTTTTTGACTCGTATCAGCCCTTTGTTGTCATCCTCTTTCTTGAATTGTTCATTCATTCATCTTTTCAATGAATTGACATATATTTATTGGTTGCCTTCTATGTTCTAAGAACTGTTCAGGTACTGGGTACAGAGAGGTAAACAACAGAAACCAATTATCTGTTTTCACAGTCCTTGTATTTTAGTGAGGGAGACAGACAATAAACAAGTACACATAAATTAAAATGGCTTCTGAGGATTGTGACTGTTACAAGAGAATAAACACAGTGATATGACAAAGTGTAACTGGGAAAGTGTTCACTTGAGTTGTCGAGGTTGGAGAAAGGTCTCTTGACAGACGGAAAGATGCTGAGAAACTGAAGGATGACAAGGAGCTGGCCACAAGAAGAGCAAGGGAAACAGCGTTCCAGCATAGTACAAAGGACTTGGGAACAAGGCACTTAATGGTTCGGGGAGCAGAGAGGAGACCAGTAGTGAGGATTTTGTGTGCTAGACCAGGGGAGGCAGAAGGTGTGACTAAAGAAACAAGAAAGGGATCAAGTGGTGTAGGACCCCAGTAAAATGTTTAGCTTTTATTCTAAATGTAAAAAAAAGCCACTGAGGACTTTTAAACAGAAAATGCTACAAACTGGATTATTTTATAAAAATCATTCTGGATATTTCAGGGAGACTTGATGGAGAAGAGTCAGATAAAAATGGGGAGAGCATTAGGAAAACATGATGGTAGTTGAGGAAAGACATGGGTGGCTCAAATTATAGTGGTGGTTACAGAGAGATCTATAGTTTTTTGTTTGTTTTAAGGAATAACCTAGAGGGTATACTAAGGGATGAGAGAAAGGAAGGAATCAAGGTTTTACGAATGCTAGGATACTAGTGTCATTTATGGAAATAGGGAAAGACTGAGAAAAGATCATATTGGAGGGAGAAATCAAAATTCCTGTTTAGGTCAGGTGTGTTTGTGATATCTAGTAACCATGCAAGTGGAGGTATTTAAAAAATAAGAAGATGTACAAATTTGAAGGTCAAGGCTGGATACATACATTTTGGAAGCAACAACATATTTGTATGTAGTAGTTAAAGCTAAGAGACTGGGTACTATCACCCAGGAAAAAGAGTGTTGACTAAGATTTGAGGCAAATTTACAGATGGATTTCCTGATTATTCAGAGTACAGAGTAGAATATGGCCATCCTAGCACTCCCAAGTTGACTTAATGGTTCTAGCCATTCACAGAGGCTAATTTAACTTTCTCAGTCTTCTTTCAGGTCTTCTGGGAGAGAGAATCTGATTTCCTAGCTTGGGTCTGTTGTCTGTCCCTGATCCTATCACAGTGGTGGGAATTGGATTTTAGAGTTTAAACTGGTTCCTGGGAGTCATCTCTTGTAAATTGTGTGGAGAATAGGGTTAAAGGCCCATTTCCAGGAGAAAGTGTGATCAATGGTTTCCAGGCTACGCATTCACTTAAAAATTGATCTGGGCCTGGGGATATAGCTCAGTTGATAGAGTGCTTGCCTCCAATACACAAGGCCCTGAGTTCAATCCCCAGCACCACAAAAAAAAAAAAAAAAAAAAAAAAAAAGAAAAAGGAAAAAAATTGATCTAACACGATGTGCATTAATTCTATAACCAGAAAATATTGACTTTGATTTTGAGTAAATAATGTCATTAACATTCAATACATGGTCTTATTCTTAGAGTAGTCCACATCAGACAAATATGACTATGATGTGTCATATACCATCATGAAAGTGCTGAGAAATTCCTGCTACAATTTAAGTACAGACTGCAGAAGTCACCCTAAAGTTTCCTCTAATTGGCTAAACTTTTCCTCTGTTTTGTGTCTTCTGGAATCTCTTACAACTTGAGAGCTGAGACTATGTCACATCTGGTGAAACATATATCAGGAAACCTGCTAGTCAGAGACATGGACTCAATACCTCTGTTGAAAGGTAAATCTAATGCCTGGGGACAGATGTTTTTGAGAATTAAAACAACTGCTTTGCTTTCAGTTCTTCTCTTCAATCTTTTCAATACCAGTTCTTAAAATAGTTTTTCATCTTTTTTTCTTCTTCCTCCTTCCCTCCCTCCCTCCCTTCCTTCCTTTCTGTGTGTGTGTGTGTGTGTGTGTGTGTGTGTGTGTGTGTGTGTGTTACTAAAAGGTATTGAACCCAGGGCCTCATACATGCTAGGCAAGAAAAGTCTTACAGTAAAATTTCTATGTGCAGGCTTAGGAAATAAAGCTAACTATCAACACGAAAGACAACATAGTAAAAGCCAAGAACAAACCTGTGTGTTTTACGCATCTATGCATATGATTAGTTCATCTGTCCCACTAAACAGTAGTAGTTAAGATGAAAGGGTTTTGCCTCTTTTGCCTTGCCTTAAGATATTTTTGTAGGGCTGGAGTCGTAGCTCACTGATAGAGTGCTTGCTTCGCACTTGTGAGGCACTGGATTTGATCTTCAGCACCACATAAAAATAAACAAATAAAATAAAGATATTACGTTCATCTATGACTAAAAAATATTTTTAAAAAAAAGTGGACATGAGGGCTGGGGATATAGCTCAGTTGGTAGAGTGCTTGCCTCGAAAGCACAAGGCCCTGAGTTCAATCCCCAGCACCACACACACACACACACACACACACAAAAAAAGTGAATATGAATGACTCAGTTACTTTTAAAAACTTGGATAAATTTCAAAACCAATGTTGAGCAAAAGAATATGTCACAGAAGAGTAAATAAAGAATGGTTTAGTATGTGTAATTATGAAAAGCAGGAAAGACTGAATTATGTATTGCTTAGGAATATATCTATATATACATATGTATATATGATAAATTTATAAAAAGAATTTTAAGAGAAATTTTAGTATCTTTATAAAATTATGAAGCAATATAAGAGAGGTATTACTACAGCTTTTGTGGGAAGGCAGGAATAGAAAGAATAAGGAATTCATAGAATGTTCTTAGTATACATACTAGTAATGTTCTATTTTTATTTATTTATTTATTTTAGTTGTCAATGGACCTTCATTTTATTTATTTATATGTGGTACTGAGAATCAAACCCAGTGCCTTATACATGCTAGGCAAGTGCTCTACCACTGAGCTATAGCTCCAGCCCCAATGTTCTATTTATAAAGTTGGGTTATATGTATGCTTGCTCCCAGCTATGTGAACAGTCTTTTTTTAAATATCTTTTTTAGATGTTGATAGACCTTTACTTTTATTCTTTTATGCAGTGCCGAGAATCAAACCTAGTGCCTCACACATGCTAGGCAAGTGCTCTACCACTGAGCCACAACTCCAGTCCCTATATAAACAGTTTTTAAGGATAATTTACATACTGAGATTGGTGTGGTGGCACACACCTGTAATCTCTTTGACTCAGGAGGCTGAGATGGATGATTGAAAATTTGATGCCAGCCTGGGCAACTTAGCAAGACTCTGTCTCAAAATAAAAAATAAAAAGGGTCAGGCATGTAGTGCCCTGAGTTCAATCTCCAGTACCTGTCCCCCCAAAAAAAGAAAAAAATATAACAAAATTCACTCTTTAAAGTATGTAATTCAATAATTTTTAGTATATTCAGAGTTGTGTATTCACTATCGCTATCTAATTTTAGAACATTCATCACCCTGAAAAGAAACCCTGTACAGGGCTGAGGGAGGGAGGAGAGAAAGAAAAGGTGAAATACTGGGGAACAGTATTGGCCAAATTATATTTTTATATTATGTGCAAGTATGAATATGTAATAGCACTTTCCACCATTATGTATAATTATAATACACCACTTAGTAGAATTCCTAAGCTGTGGAAACAGGCAGATGCCAAGATCTTTCATTTGCCTGACAATTTTACCTTGAGAAAAATTTAGTGAGCAGCCAGCTTTACTTGTCATTTATTTCAGTCCTCTTTGGAAAAAGTTATTTCATTGAAAATCGAGGGGCTGGGGTTGTAGCTCAGTGGTAGAGCACTTGCCTAGCATGCATGAGGCACTGGGTTTGATCCTCAGCACCACATAAAAATAAATAAATAAAGGCATAGTATCCATCTACAACTAAAAATTTTTTTCAAAAGAAAATTGATAAATATGATATGTCTACTGTTTCACATGACAGCAAAGACACTGATATTTAATCCTCTTATTTATTTTTATTTTTTATTTTGTTCTTTTTCATTAATTAATGATATTTAATCTTCTTAACCCAAACTTTCATGTGAGCCAGGCATGGTGGTGCAGGCCTATAATACCAGAGATTCAGAAGGCTGAGGCAGCAGGATTGCAAGCTCACAGTCTCAGCAACTTAGCAAGGCCCTAAGCAACCTGTCTCAAAATAAAAAAATAATAAGGGCTGGGGATAGACTCAGTGCCCCTAGGTTCAATCTCTAATACTGAAAAACAAAACAAAACAAAACAAAACAAAATGTTAATCTGTAATGGTGTCAATGATTTGAATATGAGTTCTGAGGTTTTAAAGTGATTCTCTGTCAATGTGAGATCAGAGCTGACACAGGCCAGTGAACACTCATGCTGCCCAGGAAGAGAATTCTAAATTCCTTTGCCCAGAACAAGGAGAGGCTGTATCCCAAAGAGGCAGCTTGGGGAGAGGGTAATCAGGAGAGGTTTTTTTGCCCTTTTTTTTTTTTTTTTTTTTTGGCGGCACTGGGGATTGAACCCAGGGCCTTATGCTTGTGAGGCAAGCACTCTACCAACTGAGCTATATCCCCAGCTATGCTTTTTCTTATTGGGGTTTTGAAAATGGTCATGGGCACAGTCCTTGTGTAGGTTCAAATTGTCTACTAAGGAGGAAAAATAGATTAAAAAGAAAGATTAAGTAGAAAAAATCCCTACTTGATATTTTTATGAAAAGAATGTAGTTTGCACAGAGGAGGTCATCTTGGCTAATGCTGGAATTATAGGGGGAATCCTCCCAGAGGTCCATTAGTGGTCATGGCACATACTTTTCTGACTCAAGTTAGATTCATGCTCTTTGTATAAGAATATGATGACAGCCGGGCGCTGTGGCACATGTCTGTAATCCCAGCAGCTCTGGAGGCTTAGGCAGGAGGATCTCGAGTCAAAGCCTGCCTCAGCAACTTAGCAAGGCCCTAAGCAACTCAGCGAAAGCCTGTCTCTAAATAAAACACAAAATTTGGGCTGAGTATGTGGCTCAGTGGTCAACTGCTCCTGAGTTCAATTCCTGGTACCGCCCCCCCCCCAAAAAAAAAAAAAAAAAAAGATGTGATAAGAGACCTGATGGGTTAAAAAAATTACGTGTAAAAATGCTTCCAATTACCTTCTTTTGGGACTTTAGGTAAGAATATAAAAACTCAACTACCCTCGAGCAAGATGAGCCGACAGGAACTAGAAGACAGTCTCTTTCGACTTCATGAAGATCACATCTTGTTGAAGGAGCTCTTTTGGAAGCAAAAGGATGAGATCAAAAGGTACCTACAGCCCTGGCATAGTGGCATACACTTATAATCCTAGCAACTCAGGAAAAGTTGAGGAAGAAGGATTGTAAATTTGAGGCTGGCCTCTGCAACTTAGCAAGACCCTGTCTCAAAAAATAAAAAAATAAAAATAGGCTGGGGATACAGTGGTAGAATGACCCTGAATTCAATCCCCAGTCCCACAAAAAAAATTAAATAAAATAAATCATATTGATTCTTTACTGTGTGCAGGCATGTATAAGTGTTTTATGAACATATATTGATGAATTTAACATTGTAAATACTATTAACTCATTTCATAGTATGAAGGAAGTATTATTATGAGAAAAGGGGACACAAAAAAGGTCAAATAACTTGCTTGATAACACCTAATGAGTAGCAGAGTTGAAAGTTCTTTACTCAAAAATATGCCATATACAGTGACCTTAGGTTATTGTCTTTCCAAGGTGGATCTCTGGGGTGAAACCTGGAATGGAATCTAAGATGGGGATGCGGAGAAATAAACAGATGGATATAGATGGAAAAATGGGAGTTCCAGAGGTCTACCTCTAAGACTTTGGTTTTCAATTTTGGTACTGGGGATTGAACCCAGAGGTGCTTACCACTAAAGCCACATTCCCTAGTTCTTTTCATTTTGTTTTTAAATTTGGCGACAGTGTTTGACCAATTTGCTGAGGGTGGCCTACAACTTTTGATCTTCCTGACTCAGCCTCCCAAGTTGAGTAACTGGGATTACAGGCCTGTATCACTGCATCCAGCTTCTCGGACACCCATGAACACAACTGCAATAGAACAAGCTGGGCTTATTATTCATTACAGTTACATAAAGAATAGAGAAAATGCACACCATAGAGAATTAAAGGTATCACAGTAAATATATTAGAACCTATTACAATATTTGGGCTTTGGTTGATTGATTCAAAGAAATAGAATCCTTCTCTAAATACTTCAGATTTTGTGCTATCTGAAAGCATCTGAGATAGGGGACATAGCGATGCAAAACTGTAATCCCAAAGACATGGAAAGCTGAGGCACAAGGATTTGAGGCCAGACTGGGCAATCTAGTAAGACCGTGTATGAAAATAAGAAATAAAAAGGGATGGCAATATAGCTCAGTAGAAGAGTGTCCCTGGGTCCAATCCCCAGTACCACAGGGAAGGGAAGGGAAGGGAAGAAGGAAGGAAGGAAGAAAGAAATGAATACAAAAATGAAACAGCAGAGACAAATCTGTTTGGGTATATCAACAGGGATGGGAGATAGAGCAAGGTTGAAGCTATGATTGTCAAAGAAGTTGCACTAACTCATATTGGCCTGGAGAGAAGAATGTTTGGTATTTTGTTTTTGTGTGTGCTTAAAATTATGTGTTGACTTACTTGGTCTCACTCTTTCATGGTCTCTGAGTGACCTTGTGTGATGTTGGTGTACTCTGAGGTGTCCAACAGGAGAACAACATGGCCTAGCTGTGAGCACCAGACTAGCTTCAAAGAGTACTGAGGACCAGCTGTGTCAAACCAGTTCACCGATGCCAAGGCCAACTTTTTTTAACTTTCTCATTGTAATCCCAAGGAGTGATTCAGAACATCATTTAGAATCTACAAGTTTGGAGGTTTCAACTGTAGACCAACACTCTTCAAAGCGGATGCTTCTTTAATATGGTGGAAAACTTGAGAATCTGGTGAAGTCAGAAGGTTGCATGGGCCATGTATTAGTCACCTTTCTGTCACTATAATGATATACCTAAGGCAGTTAGCTTTAAGGAGAAAAGTTTTATCTTGGCTCACAGATCTAGAGGTTCCTGTCCAAGATCAAGTTACCCCATTCTTTTTTTTTCTTTTTTTTGAACCCAAGGGTGCTTAACCACTAAGCAACATTCCTAGCGCTTTTTTTTTACAGTAGAAAAATTTAAGGCTTTTATATTTATGTATGAAACCTAGCACTTAAAAAAATTTTTTTTAGATGTCAATGAACTTTTATTTTATTCATTTATTTATATGTTATGCTGAGAATTGAATTCAGTGCCTCACACATCCTAGGCAAGTGTTCTACCACTGAGCCACAACCCCAGCCCAGCCACATCCCCAGCCCCCCAGCACTTTTTACTTTTTATTTTGAGATAGGGTTGCTATCTAGGTTGCTTGCAGCCTCACTAAGTTGCTGAGGCTAGATTCAAACTTGTGATCCTCCCTGCCTCAACCTCCTGAGCCACTGGGATCACTGGTGTGCACCACTGTGCACAGCATGCCTTGATTTCTTTATCTGGATATAAGGATATGTAATAATAATAGCTAACACCTATAGTGTTACAATGCAAAATCATTGTTCTAAGCACTTTATGTATATGAACTTACTTAATCTTCACAACCATCTAGCATAGCAGGTATTATTTCAATCTTTATTTATGGATTAGGAAGCTTGAGCATAGAAAGTTTAAGTTTTCATGCCCAAGACCACATCTGTAAATGTCAGAATAGGCAGGCAGTATGTCTTGGTTGGCTCAGACTTCCATAACAAAATATCATAAACTAGGTAGCTTAAACATTAGAAATTTATTTTCTCAGTTCTAGAAACTAGATTAGGGTGCCTGTATGGCCAAATTTTGGTGAAGGCTATCTTCCTACCTTGCAGACTGCTTTTTTGCTGTGTCATCACATGACACAGCAGGGATGGGATTGCTGGGGGCTGGGATAGGACTGTCCTCTTGTAAGGTCACAGTTCTATCAGATTGGTGCCCCGCAGGTATGACCTCAATTAGCCTTAATAACCTTGTAACAACCCTATCTCCACAGTCAAGTTAAAGTTTAGGGATTCAACATGAATTTGGGGGTGGGGATACAGGTCAGTCCATAGCTCAGTGAGACCACAGAATATGATGATAATGGTAAAATTCATGATTTTAGGTCAAGATAACAAATAGTAACTATCCATAATAGTAAGGTAAAGGTGGGTATATACTAGGAACTATAAAAGATTAATCCTTAATTTGGGACACACCTGTATAAAGGGAGGTATAGACAAATGGAAGATAGAAATAAATTTTAAAATTATGGCCAGATCTTGTGGCGCATGATTATAATCCCAGCTACTTGGGAGGGTGAGGCAGAAGGATCACAAGTTTTAGGCTGGCCTGGATAACTTAGTGAGTAGAGCCCCATCTCAAAAATAAAAAGGGCTGGGGCTGTAGCTCAGTGGTAGAATGCCCCTGGGTTTAATCCCCAGTACCAAAAACGAAAGGAAACAAAACAAAACTACTACTTATATTTATCACTTTTTAAAAGCTGGTATTTTTATTTGTTTTATAATGACTATAATTCAGTACAGGATTGTGTGTCTATATATATGTGTATATATATATACATAGAAATGCAAATTATATATGTGTAATTATAATGTGTATATAAATTAAATTATATACACAGATTATATATATATAAACACACATATATATGTACATATGTAATGGGGGGTACTGGGGATTGAACCCAGGGTGCTTAACCACCAAGTCATATCACCAGCCCTTTTTAGTTTTTGTTTTCAGACAGGGTCTCATCAGGTTGCCCTATCTGGTCTGGAATTTGTGATCCTCCTGCCTCAGTCTCCTGAGGCTGCAATACAGGCAGCGCCATCATGCCCAGCTATACAACATTGTAAAATAAATATAGATAGAAATACGTTGGGGAAGTGCTCCAATATTTTTTCTACGATGAATGTGTGATCATTGCAATGGAACGGACAAAGATGGACACCATGATGTCCCCTGCCCTCAAGGTACAGTGTAATTGAGGATAGAAAATTAATTTTAAATGTAAATAATTGACCACAGTAGATGAATCAATATCATAGATCAATTCATAATTATGTGTCACCAAATAAGCTGCAGAAACAGCCGTTATAAAGGAAGAAACCACGTATTCTATTCTGCCATAGGCTGAGGACGACCTTACTCCGATTGACCGATGCAGGTCGAGACCGGCGGCCGGTGGCGCAGTTCTCAGAGCCCGCACGGCGGCGGCGGAAAGCGGAGTGGCGGCAGCGCTTCCCCACGCCTCAGGGCCCAGCCGTGAATCAGCGCCCCGCCATGCACCAGCGCCAAACCCCGCGCCCGCGCTCCCCCGTGCACCAGCGCCCTCTCACGCAGAGGTTGCAAGCGCAGTTTCAGCGCGTCAGTCTGTCTGCTCCGGGTGGTGCCCAGGCTCGCGGCCACGTGGGACGCAGACGACTCCACACCGCTGGTGGAAGGGTGCCGGAGAAATCTCAGAAGGGTGAGGCTTAGGTTCATGTCTCCAACAGGAATAAAACACTGGGAAGGAGTTATGTGCCAGCCACGTTTCCCTCCCGTCTTTATTCCTCCCACTACCCCATGTTGTTCCTTTGTTTGGATGTCGGCTTCAAAATTCTCAGTGCAGGCTGGGCATGTGGTTCAGCGGTAAGAGCGCTTGGATAGCGTGAGTGAGGCCCTGGTTTCTATCTGCACCACTTCTCACCCTTTCTCGCTCTTTCTGGAGTACTGCTGAAAGGAGACTCACACAACAGGAAATGGGAACTTCGCTAGTCGGTCTGCAGCAGACTAGAAAATAGATGCAGATAAAACATTTTGGTCCCACTCAGGTGTGAGGGGAGTAATTTTACCAGGGGTCCTCCCACTGCACATCAAGCTTTGTGACTGAAGAGCCAGGATTTCCAGAACAGTTATGCCTCTAAACCCCAGGTTCTTAACCTTTTGGGAAGTGGACACCTTTGAAACCATGATCAAATCTAAGTCCCTTCTTCTAAGAAAAATACACAATACATATAGATAAACTTTGCATACAATTTTCATTGCTTCAAAGATTACCAAGTCCATCACCTCTGTCTAGAATTAGAAGTCAGGCTGCAAATGACCCATGCTGGTTGCAGTTACTCCTTTTCCTGTATTCCAAGTGGCTGAGTCTGTGGCCTTTCTCTGAACCCAGTGCTGAATCCACAGAGAAGACACCTTATCTCCACGGGCCAAAATCAAGGATGAGAGCCTCTAGGGCAAGGAAATGTACACACAGCATTAATTTAAGTTCTCTTATTAGTAAGTGCTCCTTTGTTTAGTATGATCCTAAGCTTTCATGTCCCCTAATCTAAAAAACTAAACTTTTATAAAAATAGCTGAAAGTAGAAAAATAAAATGAGTCTACATTTCAATTACATGTAAGTTTGCTTTATTGGGTACCCATATCATGTGCCAGGCATTAGAGATAAAAATGGGAGTAGGCACACAGGGCCTGCCTTGGAAAACTTGTACCTTTCCTTCTTTTTCCCATTTACACTCACTCACTTGAGTCTGAAGTCCTGCTGACTTAAAAAACCTGTAGTTGTGGTTCAGTGCAAAAGTAAGAAGACCTTCTCCTTTGTGGCCAATTGTCACGTAAGGACTTCCCTCAAGTCTCAGAGCTCCCTGTGTCCAGCAATTGGTGTTCCGGTTTGAGCATCTGGTGTTTTGGAGGGTACTATTGCCCCGTTTTCATCTTCTGCTTACACTTTCAGGGTCAAGAGACAGGCTGAGCTATACAGCCCCTCCCACATTCAAGGAGCAGGTGACAAATGAAAAAAACAGAGATGAAATAACCAGTGAGCCCAGCAAACTGTGAGTTCTTTTCATTTATTTCACATTGTTACCCCTGCAGCTTTAATTGGAAATACATCATTTAGGAAACAAGCGAATGTTGGTGATTTCCAGCATAGAGAAGATGAAAGTCAATCCTAGGTTAAATTCCAATTTCAGTGTTTAAAAATGGAAAACAAGCATCTCACTGACCTCTGAGGAAAGGAAAATAAAGGTCCTTTCCTCAACTGAGGGTATTCCCCTCCTCCTTTACATTTTTATCCCTTATGTTGTAATTCATTTATATATCCATTTGGCATTTGAAGGCAATATTTTGTAAGATTATTCTCTGTAAGTACCAAGATTACCAAATCTTATAACGTCTCATAAGTATGATTGCCTAATTCTAAGCTCTTATAACAGTAGTTTCCCTTTCTCCCTTTCATAGTTAATGTTTCCAATTCTACCAGTGTCATTTCAACAAAGTCATAATTATGGCTAAACTCACTGGTCTATGTCTGCCTAACAGTGCACACATTGTGGCCAACAATACTATGCAAGTGGAAGAACCACCCACATCTCCTGAGAAAATATGGTCGCAAGATGAAAATTTTGAACAGAGAAGTTCATTGGAGTGTGCTCAGAAGGCTGCAGAGCTGCGGTAAGAGTGTAACTTTTCATGCCTCAAACCATAATGAACTGGAAAAGCAAGAGATTCTTATTTGCACCTTTCTTCCATCTCAGAGAAAAAGAGAATGGTCAGGATTAAATGCAACCTGAGAAGTAAACCTAGAGTCCCTCCCAGGTTAAGAAATGAATTAACTTTAAGGGGATTCTTATGAAGAATAGATTTGCTGCTTCACTTCATAGAAAGACAGCCATTTCATCACCAGATAAGGGCTCTCACTGTTCCTATAAAACTTTTTTAAAAAGTAGGTTTTATTTTTAGCTGTCCTAACTGTGCCTGGAGACATTTTTTGTTTTGTTTTTCTGTTTCACAGCAAAATTGAGCAGAATATACAGATTTCCCTCATATATGTGTTCATACATGTACAGCCTCCCCAGTATCCGCATCCCATGCCAGGCTGAGACTTCGTTACAGTACGCTTACATTAGGGCTCATTCTTGGTGTTGCACATTCTATGAGTTTGAACAAATGTATAAAGATATATATCCAACATTGTAGTATTTTTTTTTTTTTTTTTTTTTTTTTTGCGGTACTGGGGATCGAACTCAGGGCCTTGTGCTTGCAAGGCAAGCACTCTACCAGCTGAGCTATCTCCCCAGCCCAACATTGTAGTATTGTATAGACTTTATTCATTACCCTAAAAATCCTCTGTGCTCTACCTATTCATGTCTCCTTTCGCAAACCCCTGACAACCATTGATCTTTTTACTGTTTCCATCATTTTGTCTCTTTTTTTCCAGAATGTCATATAGTTGCAACCATATAGCCTTGCAGGTTGATTTCTTTCACTTGGTAATATGCATTTAAGATTCCTCCAGGTCTTCTTGTGGCTTAATGGCTCATTACTTTTTAATGCTGAATGACATTCTGTTATCTGGATGTACTGAAGTTTATTTATCCATTTAGATACCAAAGGCTATTATGGTTGCTTCTAAGTTTGGGCATTATTAAAGCTGCTCTGCTGCCAGGTGAGGTAGTGCACACATCTGATTTCAGCAACTCAAGGGACTGACACAGGAGGATCACAAGTTCGAGGCCAACCTGGGCAACTTTGTAAGATCCTATCTCAAAATAAAAAACAAGAAGTGCTGGGGATGTATCTCAGTGGTAGAGTGCTTGCCTAGCTATGTGAAAAGCCCTGGGTTTGATCCCTAGTACTGCAAAAGAAGAAAGAAAGAGGAATAAAGAGAGAAAGAGAATGAGAAAAAAGCAAAAAGCTGCTACAACATTATGTGCAGGTTATTGTGTGGACATGTTTTCAACATGGAGATCTTTTAAAACCACAAACACTTGGCCTCACCTCAAAGATTATCTTGTAATTACTTAGGGGTGGGGTTCAGGCAGTATAATTTTAAAGATCTCCCCAGGTGACTCTAATGAGCAGGAGAGTAGGGAGCCCAAATCCTTCTCAATATCTTTCAAATGATAACGAAAACAGGAGCTCCTAGGTTCAGAAATAATCATCTTCCTTTTGTCTACATTCATGTCCTCCTGGTTTCTCTAAGAAAACAAGTCTTAGACTTAGACTTTGCTAGATTTATAAGAAACTTGGAGCACCATCATTTAAAAAACATAGTTATAGAGACTGAGGCAAGAGGATCATGAGTTCAAAGCCAGCCTTAGCAATTTAGTGAGCAGCTTAGCAAGAGCCTATCTCAAAATAAAATATAAAAAGGGCTGGGGATGTAACTCAGTGGTAGAGCACCACTGGGTTCAATCCCTGGTACCAACTTCCCACCCCCTCAAAAAACATAGTTACAGCTGGTTGCAGTGGCACACACCTGTAATCCTAGCAGCTTGGGAAACTGGGGCAGGAGGATTGCAAATTTGAGGCCAGCCTCAGTAACTTAGCAAGGCCTAAGCAACTTAGTGAGACCCTGCCTCAAAATTTAAAAATAAATAAATAGCCAGGCACAGTGGCACATGCCTATAATCCCAGAGACTCGTGAGGCTGAGGTAGAAGGATTGTGAGTTCAAAGCCAGCCTCAGCAATTTAGTGAGGCCCTAAGCAGCTTAGCAAGACCCTGTCTCAAAATAAAACATAAAAAGGGCACACATTAAGTGGAGTTAATATATGTCAGGGTTAAGGTCCCAGGCAAGAATCACACCAGAAAGTGTTAAATTGGGAAGTCAAGAGCAATCATGGGCAGGGTGTGGTGGTGGACACCTCTAATCCCAGTGACTCTGAAGACTGAAGTGGTAGGATTGCCAGTTCAAGGCCCGTCTCAGCAATTTAGAGAGCCCCTGTCTCAAAATAAGAAGTAAAAAGGGCTAGGGATATAGGTCACTGATAGATGTGGCTCCGTGGTTAAGCGCCCCTGGGTTCAATTCCTGGTACCAATAAATAAATAAAAAGGGCCGGGGATGTAGCTTAGTAATAAAGTAAAGTACCCCGGGGTTCAATCCCCAGTTAAAAAAAAAAAAAAAAGCAAACAAAAAAAACGTAGTTACAATGTTTTTTCAAAACACAAGAGGTTAAGGTTAGTAGTGTATCAAATCTCAAGTGCCATGAGAGAAAACACAAGAAAAGAGATTATTTACCAGACTCTACTTCCTGTTTCTGGTGTGTTGTAGAGGAGTATGGAAGACAAGACACGCAAGAATGAAGTTCTTGGTTTACTCTCAAGGAATAAAGGTGCTTAATTCTATTTATAGAATAGTTTAGCATCTCATCTTTCTGTAGTGCTTCCATTAAGGAGAACGTGGAGCTGATTCGACTCAAGAAGCTCTTACATGAAAGGAACACTTCACTGGCAGTGACAAAAGCGCAATTAACTGAAGTTCAAGAGGTGAGTTCCTGTCATCTGCTGTGCTTTCTTGGGGGGAAAATAGCAATTAGTTCAGAAATCTGTATTATTTTCTCCAATTTATATATGGGAGACCACAATTCAGTGAGACTAAGTTTGCTTAAGGTCACACAATTTAAAGGTGATATTCACATCCCATCCTTTGTGACTCACACACAGCCCATTCTTTTCCCAATATTTGCCATTATTTCTGTTAGGAAGAAAACTCAGACCTTACCTGCTAAGGTGTAATTAAGTGCAGTTAATATATATCAGGGTTAAGGTCCCAGGCAAGAATCACACGAGAATGTTTTAAATTGGGAAGTCAAGAGCAATCATGGGCAGGGTGTGGTGGTGCACATCTCTAGGCTGAAGCAGCAGGATTCTAGTTCAAGGCCCATCTCAGCAATTTAGAGAGCCCCTGTCTCAAAATAAGAAGTAAAAAGGGCTAGGGATATAGGTCACTGATAGAGCACCTCTCTGTTCAGTTTCCAATACTGGGGGAGAAAATAAAAAGTGGTCACAGGGAAGGGAAAGAAATCTTCTTTTCCTGAGCACTGTGTGCTAGATTATTTGCTGGACAAACTCTGTCTCAGATACTTATAGTCATGATCTCATTTAATGCTGACAACAATGCCCCAGGTAAGTACATTCAGCAGACAAGGGAACTGCACCTCAAAGAAAATAAGCAACTTACTCAGGTTGTAAAAGCAGTAAGAGGCAGAGCAGGATTTGAGTCAGGCTGGCACCAAAGCTCTTTTCTCATAACCACACATTAGAACCTAATATCTAAATGACAAAAATAGGACATCAAGAATCTAAAGAATAGTTCAGCACCATTCTTTTATTGAACAAGTATGTATTGAGTACTAGGACCACACAAAGCATTGGGATACAAAGATTACAACGATGAGTAGTATAGCTCCTACCTTCAAGGATCGGGCACCAGGTCATGGAGTCTATACTAGAAATTTAGACTTTATCCTATCAACAGTGGGGAGCTGGAGTAGGGTTTTAAGCAACTCAGTAATATGAGCAACTTTTTTTTCTCCCCAAAAGATCTCTTAGCCTTCTTAAAAAGGTCTGAAATATTTTGAAATACATTTTAGTAAAGAACACCTTTACAACACTGTTATAAAGCACTACTAAGTATGAATTATGAGCAGCAGGAATATAGATGACTGTTATTAAAGACTTTATACCGCTGGGCACAGGGGCGCACGCCAGTAATCCCAGTGGCTCTGGAGGCTGAGGCAGGGGGGCCCTGAGTTCAAAGCTAGCCTCAGCAAAAGCGAGGCACTAAGCAACCCAGTGAGACCCTGTCTCTAAATAAAATACAAAATAGGGCTGGGGATGTGGCTCAGTGGCTGAGTGCCCCTGAGTTCAATCCCTGGTACCCCACCCAAAAAATAAAGACTTTATACCTTTCCAAAATCTTAAATGTCTCAAAGATTACAAGGAAAGATTGAATGAATAATAGATTGTCTGATACAAACCTGAGGCAAAGATATCAGATAAAAGATCACTGCAGGGTCCCAAGGAGACAGAATGAGGGTCCCAGCAGTGGAATGAGAAAGAGAACTGCAGAGAAAGTTCTTATTTTATTTTAGTTTTATTGCAAAAAGTCCAGGAAGTAGAAGAATGGACTTCAACACCAAAAAGGAGTGAAGGAAAAGGAGAAATGAAAGGCAGCTCTTGGATACCTCTTGGATACAGGTGACCAGGTGATAGTGTCCTCCTTAACTAGATCTGCCTTGTTAGTACTGCTCTAGGTAGGTCTGTTCTGATAAGGACTACAGGATTCTTTTTGTTTTCTGGTTATGGAGATTGAAACAAGAGGCCCTCTACTACTGAGCCACACATCTAACCCTTTTTATTTATTTTATTTTGAGATGGGAACTTACTAATTTGCCTAGACTGCTGTCTATTTTAAGATCCTCCTTCCTCAGCATCCCAAGAAACTGGGATTACAGGGCTGTGTTATCACCTCCGGTGGGCTACAGGATCTTTACAAGGTCTATATTTTGTACTGTGTCTGTCCTTTTATTTTTTTAGTCTGGTTAATTTTGGTAGCATTTAAAGGATGTAAAAATAAGGGAAAGAAGATAATCTAAAATTGTATTAGTAAGTGGCTATTTTTATAGAATCGGACTTTTAAAAAAATCCATTAATATTCCTCCATTGCAATGATGGGGAAAAAGAAAAAGAGAGGCTGGAGGTGTATTAATGGTAGAGTACTTGCCTACCAGGTGTGAGGCCTTGCATTAGGTCCCCAGGGCCACAAAACAGGAAAAAGAGACGTTCTAAATTAAATCTCCTTACCTTTGTTGGTGGGAAACACTAATAGTGATTAATCACCCACAGTTTTTTAAAATGCTGTTTTAGAATTTATTTTCCCTTAGCAATTCACCTTCGTAGTTTGGCATTTGAATACATGCTAAGATAAATATGCATTCTCTTAATCCTTTAGAAGTGAAACATCCAACAGGCTGAGTTAAAGTCCCACCTCTGCCTCTTGGTGCTGTGTGATTCTCAGCTTGCTGAGCTTTGGTTTTCTCGTATTTGAAGTTTAGATAATAATACCTACCCGTTGGGGCTAAAGTTGTGGCTCAGTGGTAGAGTGCTCGCCTGGCATGTGCGAGTCCCTAAATTCAATCCTCAGCATGATGTAAATATAAAATAAGGGCATTGTGTCCATCTACAAGCAAAACAAACAAAAATGTTAGGTCTTTAGGCCAAAGTAACTCCATTTTGAAAATCAGCACCTGCCCACCTAGGCATGACCTTTCTGCTAGGCCCATCCTGAAAGCGTCCCTAACTACCAAAACCACAGCAAAGACGTCAAGTAACAGTCACAGGGCCAGACCAGTTATTTTTTAACTACTCCATTGTACAAAAATATAGTTTTTTCCTACAGGCTGCTGCACCTTGCAGAGGGGCAGCCTGGCAAACTCTCTCTGTCAATAAACCTTTGCTCGAACTCAGAGCTGTGGCTCTCATGGATATTTATGCCAATTACCCTAACAAAAAAAAAATGCCTACTTCTCATGTTTGTTGCAAAGATTAAATGAGATGATATATGTGAAACAATTATAATGCAGATAATGAAACATATTAATGTATAACACATAGTAACTGCTCAACTAATCATAACTGTTGTTAGGATAATTGTTTTTTAAAATATCTTTTAGGGGCTGGGGTTGTGGCTTAGTGGTAGAGCACTTGCCTAGCATGTATCAGGCATTTGGTTTGATTTTCAGCACCACATATAAATAAAAGAATAAAAATAAAGGTCCCTCAACATTTAAAAAATATTTTTAAAAAAGATTGCTATGATTCACTGCAAGTAATTTTAAAAAATATTTTTTAGATGTTTATAGACCTTTATTTTATTCATTTATATGTGGTGCTGAGAATCAAATACAGTGCCTCACACATGCTAGGCAAGCACTGTACCACTGAGCCACAACCCCAGCCCCTGTGATGATTGTTTCTTTTCCCCTCTTTCTAATACTGAAAAGACACCTTTCTGAAGCATGCTGAGTAACAATAACTCCCAGTTTAAGATTAAACTTTTTGTTGGATAATACACCAAAGATAATGTAAATGTGAAAAAATTTGAAAAAATAGTTCTTTTTGCAGTACTAGGGATTGAATCCAGGGCCCCACACATGCTGCTCAACCATTAACCTACATCCCAGCCCTTTTTTAAAATTTTATTTTCAGACAGAGTCTTGCTAGTGGTCCATTCTAGCTTTGAATTTGTGATTCTCCTGACTTAACCTTCTGAATAGTTGGGATTATAGGCATGATCACCATGCCTGGCCCCTTCCTTTTTTAAAAAAGAAATTGGATAATTGATTATATTCACAGACTACTTGGCAAGGTAGGGCAGGGGAAAAACAGCAACAATTAGTAAGTTGGTACACAAATGGACTTCACTTATGGAATTTTTTAGAATATCTTTTAAGATAAATATTAAAAATTTTGAATTATAGAGAAAAATATCAAACTTGTGAAATTAATAAATCAGTAAAATAAAACTTCTTTCTTTCTTCCAGGCATATGAAACCTTGCTCCAGAAGGTACTTTTTTTTTAAATAATATTTTTTTTAGTTGTCAGTAGATTTTTATTTTATTTATTTATTTGTGGTGCTGAGAATCAAACCCAGTTCCTCTCACATGCGAGGCAAATGTTCCACCACTGAGTTAAAACCCCAGCCCCCAGAAGGTACTTAATAAAGATTCTTTGAAGGGCTGGGGATGTAGCTCAGTTGGTAGAGTGCTTGTCTCGAAAGTGTGAGACCCTGGGTTCAAATCCCCAGAGCTACAAAAATAAAATCAAAAAAAAAAAAAAAAATAAAGATTCTTTGAATCTCATTCTTAGTAATTAGAATACTCAAACCAAGGTAACATAACACCAGAATTTAGTCCATTAATTTGAAGTCATTATGGTCATATAGTTTCTATTAAGACTAATGATGCTAGTACTAGTTTTTATGCACTGATATTTATTGCACTGTTTTCATTAAAATTGAAATATGAGACCTGAGTTGAGAAATATTTTGAATGGTATTTTTCAACTTATTGCTACAGAGAATTATAATTCTCTGGTGCACACGTGTAATCCCAGCAACTTGGGAGGCTGAGGCAGGAGGATCACAAGTTCAAAAATAGCCTCAGCAACTTACCAAGGCCCTCTCTCAAAATATAATAAAATAAATAAATAAAAGAGCTGGAGATGTAGGTCAGTGGTTCAGTGCCTCTGGGTTCAATCCTTGGTACCAAACAAACAAACAAAAATTCCCAAGAGTATTCTTTTAGCATGTGTGAGGTACTGAGATATAACAAAGATGTTGCAGATATTCTCTAATGTTATTACATATGCAGCCCTGTTTACCTCTGTGAGTGGGGTGCCAAAAAAGCTGGGTGAATGTCCCTGACTAAGAATCATGAAGGCAGAGTTTTAAGCATGACCAGATAGAGCTGTGCCTCACCAAGAGGAGTCCACCAGAAAAATGCACACAACTTCTAAAGCTAACATGTCACTTTCTTAGGTGCAAAGGAAGAAATAGATCATTATAAAAACTAATAAAGTGGGCTGGGGGTATAGCTCACTTGGTAGAGTGTTTACCTCATAAGCATGAGGCCGCCCTGGGTTCAATCTCCAGTACTGGGGGAAAAAAAAAAATCTAATCAAAGACTTTAGAAAGTTAAAACAGTTTTGGAAATGACCACCTAATTTAGAACCAGTGATTACTTTGGACCTTGGGGGAATTCAGGCTCCAATGACAAATTATAGTTGCTCAGAAAAGGAAAATTCTCCTTAAAGGGGAAATTATACTTTCAGAGAAATGCTAAGGTGAGAAACAAGGTCAACTTACAGTGCAAAGGTAATATGCAACTCATTGAGGTCATTCTTTGGGACATCCACCTGGGAATTCCAGTGTTACTGGTACCTGGTGATCACTCCTGCCGAGTGATATGATCATTCCCAGAGTAGTTTTCCTTTGGCTCCAGAATCAGGGAATCCTGAGTGCAGCCCATGATGCCCTACTCAGCCAAGTGAACGAGCTCAGAGAAGAACTGAAGGAGGAAAGCAAGAAGGCTGTGAGCTTGAAGAGCCAAATGGAAGATGTCTCTATCTTGCAGACAACTCTGAAGGAGGTAAATAATAATTGTGGGAAATTGCCATCCAATGCACTACATTCCAATTTCAGAGATGTTGAAATGTGCATCTTTGCAACACTGTGGTGTTTCATTTTTTCAAATGAAAACAAGGCTCTAAGTGGTTAAATCATTGATTTAAGATTATTTCATCAGAAGAAAAGCTAGGATTTATGCTTGGTCTGTTCTCCAGAGTTCTTGTGTTTTCATAATATCTTGCTGCTTCCCTAACAGTAGGAACCCAGACATGAAAATTTTAGAGAATTCTCATCAATTCCAATAAAAGTTTCTAGCCCACCATCAATTGGTTTTAATTTTTCTAGTCAAATGGCTCCACAATAGGCAAGAAGAGGAACATAGAAAAGCTATCATCCAAGCCTCATACTGCAATGGGAAAGGGAAAACCTGTGCAGAGCAATGGACTTTAAAGTTTTATCTCAAGGTCTCTTACTTTTATTCTTAGTTTCAGGAGAGAGTTGAAGATTTGGAGAAAGAACGGGAATTGCTGAATGACAATTATGACAAACTCTTAGAAAAGTGAGTACCAACTTTGGGTCCGAGGGCATTGTTTGCTATAAAAGAAAGTCACATAAAATGCCTTCCAAATTTTAAACACAATATCTAACATTATAATATATTGGGAAACTGGTACTCAATATTGTTAGTGAGAAGATAAATTGAATATAAACTGATAGTCTTTTTTATTTTTGGTACTGGGGATTGAACCCAAGGAAGCTGAACAACTGAGCCACATCCCCAGTTCTTTTTAGTTTTTATTTTGAGACAGGGATTCACTGAGTTGCTCAGGGCCTTTCTAAATTTCTGAGGCTGGCTTTGAACTTGTGATCCTCCTGCCTCAGTCTCCCCAGCTGCTGGGATTATAGGCGTGTGCCACCGCACCTGGAGACAGTTTTTTTGGAAGAGAATTATACTCTATTTTTTTTCTCTTTTCACATTTCTTATTGGTGCATTATAGATGTACATAATTATGGGATTTGTCATTATATATTTGTACATGCACACAATATAACAATATAATTTGGTTAATATCACTCCCTAGTACTTCCCCACTTCCTCCCTGTCCCTCAGTTCCTGGTACCTTTCCTCTACTGATCTACCTGAACCCCTTACCTTTCTTTTTCTTTTTCCTCTCTAGCTTTCATATATGAGAGAAAACATATGACCCTTGACCCTCTTGATTTGGCTTATTTTATTTAACATCATTATCTCTAGTTCCATCTATTTTCCTGCAAATGACATAATTTCATTTTTCTTTACAGCTGAATAAAATTCCATTGTGTATATATAGCACATTTTCTTTATCCATTCATTTTTTGATGGACACCTAGGCTGGTTCCATAGTTTGGCAATTGTGAATTGTGCTCCTATAAACATGGGTATGCCTGTGTCACTGCAATATGATGACATTAATTTTTTAGGATAAACACCAAAGAGTAGTATAGCTGGATCATGTGGTAGTTTCTCATCTTTTATTTGTATTCTTGATGACTGCCATTGTGATTTGAGATGAAATTTCAGTGTAGCTTTGATTTGCATTTCCCTAATTGTCAATGATGTTGAATATTTTTTCATGTATTTTTTGGCCATTTGTATTTCTTCTTTTGAGAAGTGTCAGATTCATTTGCTCATTTATTAATTGGGTTATTTGATTTTTTGGTGTTTAGTTTTTGAGTTCTGTATATATTTGAGATATTAATTACCTCTGTCAGGAGAGTAGCTAGCAAAGATTTTCTTCCATTCTGTAGGTTCTCTGTTCACATTTCCAATTGTTTTCTTTACTGTGCAGAAACTTTCTAATTTGATGCCTTCTCTTTTATTAACTCTGAACAGTATTTCCTGATTTCAGGGGTCCTATTGAGAAAATTAATGCCTGTGCCTATATGCTGGAGTGTTGACCTTACATACATTTTCTTCTAGGAGTTGCATAGTTTCTGGTCTAATTCATAGGTCTTTGATTCATTTTGAATTGGTTTTTGTGCAGGTTGAGAGATAAGTGTCTTGTTTCATTCTTTGACACAGGAGTAACCCATTTCCCAGCACTGTTTGTTAAAAAGGCTGTCTTTTCTCCAATGTATGTTTCTGGCACCTTTGACAAGGATTGGAGGACTGTATCTGAGTGAATTTGTCTCTGTGTCTTCTATTCTATGGTCTGCATGCCAGTACCTGGCAGTTTTGGTTACTATAGTTCTGTAGTATAATTTGAAGTCAGGAATTATGATGCTGATGCTATATGTTAAAATGTTAAGGGCTGAGGTTGTGGCTTAGTGGTAGAGCACTTGCCTCGCATGCATGAGGCACCAGGTTTGATCCTCAGCATCACATAAATAAAAAAAAAAAATGTATTGTGTCTGTCTACTACTAAAAAATTTAAAAAATAAAAATGCTAAATATGCATATCTTGTACTAACAATTTCATTTTTTGGAATCAAAACTAATGCAGTCCTATTATGTATGTCCAAAAATATCTATTTAATAAGAATTTTAATTACTGCATAGTTAGTTGTGGTATAGAAGCCCTGAAAACCACCCAAATTTCCATTGATAGGGAAAATAAATCATGTTGCATTCCCACAATGAAGTGCTATGATGTTGTTCAAAATGAACAATTAGTCAAGAGTGGTGGTGCATGCTTGTAATCCTCGTAATTCGGAGATTGAGGCAGGGAGATCAAAAGTTTGAGGCCAGTCTCAGCAACTTAGCAAGACCCTAAGCAACTTAGTGAGGATTTGTCTTAAAATAAAAAATAAAAAAGAACTGGGGATGTAGCTCAGGTAGAGTATTCCTGGTTTCAATCCCCAGTAAATGTAAATAAACGAAATACAATAAAAATGAGGTAGATAAGTCCAGCATGGTGGTGCACACCTGTAATCCCAATGACCTCAGTCTGAGGTAGGAGGATCATAAGTTCAAGGCCAACCTCATCATCTTAGTCTCAATATAAAAAAAGAAAAGAAAAAGGCTGGGATGTAGCTCTGGAGTAAAGTACCCATAAGTTCAATCTCCAGTACCACAAAAAAAGAAGATATACTGTTCAAAGAAAAAGCACGATGTGAAGGGATGTTAACTTTGACCTAATTTATATATATGTATGGATCTACAAACGTCTGATGAGACGGAAATATTATAGTAAAGCAAAGGAGTACCTTTGCTTTAATTCTATATACTTCTATATTATTTTAATTTCTCACAATGAACATATATTCATATATTAATTTTGTAATTAACCTACCTAGAAGATTTTAAAAAGCAAAAGTACCTTCTGACCTAGTTAAAGACAGCAAGGGGCAGATTGGTGAAATAGCATGAAGAGGTCTTATGGGAGTGTCCTGGGGACAACTGATGTTCAACTCAGCAAAGTGAGGCAGTGTGGGGGTTATCCACTCTGAAGACCCTCTGTGGCAGATATTACTATTGGCTTCTTTCCTTCATCACTCAGAATAATACCTTCTTGGTTCACCATGTGGGTCAGGAAGTGCCAAGAAACCTTAATAATATCCTGAGCAAGTTATTTTCAGATGACATTTGTTAAACTGATCAATAGAAAAAAGACAAAAGCAGAAATAATTTCTATCAATTTTATTTCCTTTGTGTAAATGATAAAGAACTGGCCATGTGTGTTTTATACTCAAAACAGTTCTGCCTAAGAGCTAGACACTATGGAATGGAGGGTTCAGTTGTTGGAAAGTTTGGTTCCTGCCCTTCAGTATAGCAACTTGCATCTAGTTCAAAGGCAAGTATTCTATTAACTAGCCATTGGCAAGGGTCTAGAGGATGATTTTCTCATTCCTAACCCAGCAGTCCTGAGCATATCTTGATACACAGTGCCCAGTCTAAAGAAAGGCATCATGCTGGGCAATGTGCATGATTTGGGGTGGTTGTTCAGTGAGATACTTGAGACCTAAACAGAAGTGATGCCAAGCAACTCCTCAGTGGGACTCAAAAGTTCCAAAGCAGTTGGTGAATGACAGTTACAAATAAAGCAGGGGCAGAAAAAACATGCAGAGAAATGAATGATGAACTAGACCCAGGAGATGTCGAATCTGTGTAGTGAAGACATCATACCACGCACCTTGGAATATCCATCTGACAACTCCCTTCCCATTTTCAGCATGCTGGACAGCAGTAGTCAGCCTCACTGGAGCAATGAGCTCATGGGGGAACAGCTGAGGCAGCAGGTATCTCAGTTGCAGGATCAGCTGGATGCTGAGCTGGAGGAGAAGACAAAGGTCTTAGATCAGCTGTCCAGAGAGAAAGGTAAGTAAGGCCTGAGGAGCTGTAAGTGTGACACCTGCTACATTTGGTTTGGTAGAAGGGAACTTGGAACTTCATTTCCACTTGATCCTGTTCTTCTGTGGGTCATGGATGATAAGAATAAAAACACTGAATGTTAGGTCAGACTTACTATCAAGAAGGCATGACACCTACCTCCCTCATGTGTGTACTTTTTCCTATGTAGTGTTTTCTATTTGGGAGGATGCCAAATTTTAATTTGTTGTTTTAAACATTCACTTTATTGATTTAAAGTTATTAAAATGAATTTCTGTCTTTTGTCAGTCTCATCAATCATTTAAGGGTGGAGAATTCTTTTTTTTAAGTACCTAATATTTGAGATTGAGAAACAAATTACTATTTTTGATTACTGCTAACACTTCACCTGCTGTCTTAACTCTTGTATCATAGGAGAGAGTTATTTGGAAGATTTTAAAACACTGCCTAAAAGATCTTCATCTTGCTTCTTCTTCCCATTCTGTACCAAGTACGCTTAACCATTTTATGTCCTCAGATTCTAGTGTACTCAAATAGGAGAGTGAAGGAGAAGAAATACAAATTAAGGATAAAGAGGCAGAGGGGTGGGTGTGGTGGCACATGCCTATAATTCCAGTGACTGAGGATGTTGAGGCAGGGGGATCACAAGTTCAAAGCCAGCCTCAGCAATTTAGTGTGGCCCTAAGCAACTTAGCAAGACCCTGTTCAAAAAAAAAAAGGGGGGGGGGAAGAAAAAGGACTGGGGATGTATATGAGGGGTAAAGCACCCCTGGGATTAGCCCCCAGTACCTCCCCCCAACCCAAAAGTACAAAACCATTAGTGGGAAAAGTTCATTCACACTTGATCCAACTGATTATGGTTACTAATAACTTTCTGAATTATTTTTTTCTCCAGCTCAAAACAAGGATCTGAAGATTGAAGTTATCAACATCCTTCAGAAGCATGAACAGGAAGTAGAGATCCTCCAAAAGACAGCCACAACACCCCAGTCTCCTGACAAGCAATCTGAACCTGCCACCCACCCAGATCTTTTTCTAGAGACAGCTCAGATAGAGGTAAGAGCCTCTTTTTGTGTGTGTGTGTGTGTGTGTGTGTGTGTGTGGTGCTGGGGATTGAACCCAGGGTCTTGTGCTTGCAAGGCAAGCACTCTACCACCTGAGCTACATCCCCAGCCTGGTAAGAGCCTCTTTAAAGGAAAAAATTCACTCTCTAGAGGGATCTCTGCAAATATCCCTAGGAAAGATGCAGCTGTTAAAATCAACTGAATATTCTGTCCTGATTGAAGACACATATTTGGAAGGATATGAGAAGTAGAGAGAGCCTAGTGAGCTCTACTTGCTTTTTTCCATGTATCACAGCTCATAAAATGTAGTCTTTTTCAGATGAGGACTTGAAATGATCTGCTGAGAAGCAAACAGCCATTAGATGCTGTATAACTTCCTGTGCTGCTGCTTCTGCAGACCATGGGGACTTGACAGGAGGTGCACTTGTGAAGTAGCACAAGTCCTCTTTTACTATTGGAGTAAATTTTGTTGCTGGCATCTGCTTCTTGTGGAAAACAGTTGTTTCTCTACTTGTCATATTTATACTCCTTTTCACCAATGCTTTTTTCTCTGTAGCATGGGGAACCAGAAATTCAAGAAAAGAAACTGTCCCAGATGCTAAGTGAATTGCAAGTATTGCATGCAGAGACCACACTGGAACTAGAAAAGACCAGAGACATGCTCCTTCTGCAGCGCAAAATCAACATGTGTTATCAGGTGCAAGAAAAAAATGGTGCAGGAAGGGATAGATAATTGGGCACATGGGAACCACCCCCAAGACTGGTAAGGAAGCAAGACCCAAGTTTCCAGGGCTGACACCAGGTGATATGCTGTCCCATGCAAACACAGAATGTGCTGTCCTCAGAAGAACTTAATAACTCACACTTGCCCATGGCACCTTGGCACTAGAAGCCAGTGAATGGGGCTAGCTAATAAAATTGGCAAGTGTGAAGTTTCTGGTTCAATTATTTCCAGTCCTAGAGAAATACTACCTTATGACACCAAAGGCCTAAGTAGTTCTGGAGGGATCTGGGAGAAAGCCACACCTTTTTCTAGTGGTTCACTCTTTCGTGTTAGGGAGATAGCAGTCTTCTTTACCCAGAAAGTGCCACCTTTCTATCTGGGCTGTTTGGTTCTGGGCCACTGAGATGGAAAAGTTCAGACATTATTTTGTTTTAGGAGGAACTGGAAGCAACGATGACAAAAGCTGACAACGAAAGTAGAGATCACAAAGAAAAGCTGGAGAGGCTAAGTCAGCTCATAGACCTCAAGAACAACCGTATCAGGCAGCTGGAAGGTATTTTAAGAAGCCATGGCCTTCCAACATCTGGCAAGTCTTAGTACTTTGTTCTCATCTTGAGCTGCCTCTCCCAGCTAACACCTATGTGTTCCTCAGTGTACCTGTGTGCAAGGCTGCCTCTTGTGTCCTTAGCCTGTGACTTAACCCTCCTGCTCTTTATCCTATCATCTTTACAACTTTAACATGTGGCTAACAGCTTCTTTCCCCATCATGTCAGTGTGTGTCTCTGATTTCTCTGGAGTTTCAACCAGGTTCAGAATTTGTTTCTAGGGGGTTGATTATATTTCAAGAATGAGAGCATCGCTGTTAGCCCTCAGGGTGGTAAATCAATCTTTCTGTCTCTCTGTGTCCCTCTCTCTCCATTCTCTATTCAACCAAAGCCTGCAAAGCTATTTTTGTCAGGTAATAGACTTTGATCACTCATCTCCCATCACTTCTTTCTGATTTTTTCCTCTAAAATCTGTGTTGCAATTAAAGGATGTCAACAGTCACAGAATAGCTGTCATTTAATGCATTCATATTGTGCTACTTTCTATTTTTAGTATGGTCACTGCTGGACAGTGTCTGTTCTTGGCCTTATATGGCAAGAAACTAGGCTTTATTGTCATACTCAGTAATGAGAGACTTGACTCACTAAATTTACCACAGACTGAGATAAAAAAAAAAAAATCCACAATATTGGTGGTTCCATTGCTGCCATTAGAATATCTGGAAACACTGATCAGGCCATCCCTCTTTCTAACAAGAGAATCAGTAATAAGCATGTTTCTTAGTGAGCATGGAATTAGAATAAAGGGAGATGAGTCATTCTGGGGCATGAATTATCTATGCTAGGGTAAGTCTGATAAAAGATCACTGTTATGTTATAACAAAGAAATAACCCCCTTGGATTGAAATTCTCAAGTCTTTCCAATTCAGGTTTTTCTCTCAGGACCAAGCAGGATAAATACCCTTACCACTTATGAAGATTCATTTGCTTTAACTTACAGTTCTCTGATTACCACTAAGACTAAATAGCTTTTCATAGTTTACTAGTTATTTGTCTTTTGAAAATTCCAGTTCCTGGCCTTTGACCATTTCTTAGTAGTATCTTATTGAATCTTCATATGCTAAGACCTTTAATCTTGTGTCATGTAATGCATAGTTTCAGATATATTGTATCTAATCATATTAACCTTATAAATTAAGAAAGCATTAACCAATTGGTTAATAATATCTGTATTGCATTTGTTTTAACATGAGCATATTCTGACATATCCTAAACATTTTATTCTATTGACTTAACTCTTAAAATAGGACACTCACCATTAACATGTTGTGATGACTCAAATACTCTCAATTTGAATTAGACTATTTGTCAAAGTTTCTGATTGGTTGGGCATGAGAAGTAATGCCCAGATTGGGTGCTATCTACCTATCTTTCGTCCCACTACCAACATTTTCAACCCCCTTCCAGTAAGTCACCTCTCCTACTTTTTACTCCATTACCCTTTGAGTTGAAATGATTTTTCCCCCCAATGAGGTTAAACCAACTTCTTTTCTGGGGTTTGGGGGGTTCTGGGGATTTAACTAAGAGGGACTTTTACCACTGAGCTCCACCCCTAGCACTTTTTTTTTTTTTTGAGACAGGGTCTCACTAAGTTGCTTAAGGTTTCACTAAGTTGTTGAGGCTGGCCTCGAATTCCTAATCCTCTTGCTTCAGCTTCCTGAGCCACTGAGATTACAAGTGTGCACCACCGCAGGTTGTGATTAAACCTATTCTGAACAGAATAAAAAGTCTTGCAACTGATCTGGCTGAAAAAGTGAAACATTTCTTGGCAGGGCCCAATGTGGTGTAATAGACATCTGTCTGTAACTTGCTATTCTCAGCTGGCCAACACGCTGAACTTTTGGAAATATTCACATTTTGTGTTTCTAGTACTTCTCTTTTGTAATTACTGATTAATTCATTTGACTTTGCTGTAAACAGGAACAATGTCCTCTATATGATGAAATGTGCTTCCTGAGTTGCATTTATTTTCCAGCCACTCATTCTGTATTTTCTCTCCGAAGAAGGTTTTGGACTATTTGGTCATCAGAATTCAATGCTCCTGGTTGTCATTCTGTTACTTTTCCTTTTCAGTCATGTGGTTTCTTGAAATAATCTCAACATGGACTTCCACCATGTTTTTATTCTCCTTCTTTGTATCCTTTTGTACCCTAAGGAAGAGCTCCCTACCATTTAATGGATAGGCAGTTTTCTTTCCCCTCTAGAACAACTCAAAGATGTTGCTTATGGCACTCGACAGTTGTCATTGTGTCTGGACACACTGCCAGCCCATGGAGAGGAGAATGAAGTGGACATTTCTCTGCTGCATTGGAGTGAAAATCTTTTTGAACTTCACATCCACCAGGCTTTCTTGACACCTGCTGCTCTGGCTCAGGCTGGAGACATCCAGCCTACCACTTTCTGCACTTATTCCTTCTATGATTTTGAAACCCACTGTACCCCATTATCTGTGGGGTCACAACCCCTTTATGACTTTACCTCCCAGTATGTGGTGGAGATAGGTTCCCTTTTCTTGCACTACCTTCAGGGGGCTTCAGCCCTGGTTGATCTACATCAAGCTATGGGCAATGAGCACCATACTCTTGCGACTGGACATATTTGTTTTGACAAAGTGCTGGAGACTGTGGAGAAAGTCCATGGCTCAGCTATGCTTACTGGTAAGTGCTGTCAGCTTCCTGCAGCTCCTAAGACCAATGTAGAATCTCCCAAAGCCCATAGTTTCTCTTGCAGAGGTTTCCTATTTTCATTCTCTGCCTTTATTCCCAGTCCTTACCACACCATCTGTATTCTCCACACCTTTCGTACTTTCTGCTACCCAGGAGCTGCTGGAGAAGACTTCGGGGTGCTAAAGTACTGGATGAGGCTGCGCTTGCCACTAAGATCCAACCTATGGGCATGCAATAAACAAAAGAAAGCCCAGGCCTACCTGTCAGCCAATGTGCTTGATGCCTGGAAGGCCCAGGAGGATGAGGTGAGAAAAAAGATGTGCTCAAGCATATCCAAGGAGCCTCAGCCAAACAGCTCATGAGAACAGCTCAGTCTTCACTCTCAAAAAGTATTTGTTGAATGTTAATGAAAGAAAAAATGACCACACCGAAACTAGTTCAGATTCTTGCCCTGGTCAAACTTGAGTCGGGAATGAAATCAAGCCCTGGGATCTAGTGACCACAAAACAGCTTGTCTGTCAGTCTCTAAAATAGGGCCTGAGGACTAGCATCTCCCCTGGATAACTGCTAGAGCTAGTGGGCATGCAGATGAAGGTCCTTAGGTTTGTGACCCAGTCAGGATAGCGGCTCTCCAGATTGTAGCTCTTCCTCAACATGGGCTGGGCTTTACCTATATGACACTCTAAGGCTGCCCTCTTCCTCAATCCAAGACCAACATCTTTCCAGTTCAGATCAGAGGCCTGGAAATCTCAGAATGAGCTGCGGATCGAAATCACCAGGTGCTGTGGTCTCCGGAGTCGAAGGCTGGGAACTCAACCCAGTCCCTATGCCATGTACCGCTTCTTCACCTTTTCTGACCATGACACTGCCATCATTTCAGCCAGTAATGATCCCTACTTTAGAGACCAGGCTCGATTCCCAGTACTTGTGACCTCTGACCTGGATGAGTATCTGAGGCAGGAGGCCCTGTCCATATATGTTTTTGATGATGAAGACTCAGAGCCTGGCTCCTACCTTGGCAGAGTCCAAGTGCCCTTGCTGTCTCTTGCACAGAACAAATCTATTAAAGGTGGGAGTTCAAGGTTGTTACATCTTTACACCCTCCCCAGTGTTGCCTTCTTGTTCTGATTCTACTATTCTTCCATCACTTGCTTGGAACAGTCTGTCATACAACCTGCTGAAGACTTTAGAATATTGTCGAGAGCAACAGGGCAGAAGACTTAGAGCCTCACTGCTCATGTGGAAACATGGGCTTCTGCTCCTGTCCAGCAAAACAAGATTCCCCAGGGGCTTGACCCCCAACCGGAAATCCATACCTCTGTCTCTGGAACCCTTTTTTGAAGTCTGTAGTGCTTCCGAGTACTCGTCTTTACTTAAGGCCTATTTCTTAGTGCATGACTAGATCTGATTATAACTTACTAATCCTCTGTGATTCTCTTCTTTTAAACATTACATTTAAGTTAGACTTCCATGCCAGACCATGATAAAGATAAATTTTTGGGCTGGGGATATAGCTCAGTTGGTAGAGTGCTTGCCTTGCAAGCACAAGGCCCTGGGTTCCAATCCCCAGCATCGCAAAAAAAAAAAATAAATAAATAAATTTTTTTTGCATATGAAGCTGAGCGCCATACTACTTTACTTTATTTCCATCCCTTCCATCCCTAGGGCTGTGGGGTTAACTTTGGCTACAGTCCTAAGAGAGTGAGGTAGAGGTATCCATGCTCTCATTAAGAAGGGTAGATAGGTACACCCAATACTAACTGTATTTAACAAGATTCTGGGTGCTCCAGGAAGTGTGTGAGGGCCCCCCCTCCTCCTAATACCACAACCACTTCAATAAAATAAAATAAAATAAAATAAAATGTGACACTTCTATCGCCAGCTCCTCTTTCACTTGAGAGGAGAGGTTATATGATGCCTCTGTTAATCAGTGTTACAAACCAGAAGCCGGGCATTTGGGAAAAAGCCATTTTACTTAAGTTTTCTTGGGGCCACCTGAGGGTAGGTGATTGCTTTCTTGGAATGGTTCAGTAAGCATTTGGTAATAGTTATGACAATGTGATCTTGTTTATGGGCTTGATGACTGATGACAAGCAAGCTGTTCTTTCCCTCTCTACATCCTATGGCTCTGTTCCTGAAACCTGAGATACCTATCTTCCCCTTTGATAACCTAACTGCCCTGCTGTTTTCTTACTTCCCAGTGCATTGTTGTCATGATTATTTGATGGGTGTTAATTAATTTCTAACAAAATGTGATGAAATAAAAAAATGTGAATAGATAAGTTGCTGATAAATGCTCATTTCCTATTTCATGTGTTTAAGTTTATTAATGCTTCTGTGTCTCTCAGGTGATTTTATCCTCACTGACCCTGCAGAGAAACCCAATGGATCTATTCAAGTACAGCTGGACTGGAAGAATTGCTATGTACCGCCTGAGAGCTTCCTGAAATCAGAAGCTGAGACTGAGGAAAATGACTCTAAGGAAAGTTTAGGGATCTCTTCTGCAGAGGAAAAGACTTCTTTTCCTCCCTAGGTAGCTCTCCCAGCTCCGGAGGTAGCAGATCTCTGCCATTTCTGTGGAGCAGATTTGAAGGGCACACTACTAAAATCGGCGGCATTAAAATTTTTTTCTTTTGTGAATGTCATGTGTAATGCAGATTTAATCTGGACATTGTTTTTTTTTTTTTTTTTTGTACCAGAGATTGAACCCAGAGGTGCTTAACCACTAAGCCACATCGCCAGCCCTTTTTTTAATATTTCATTTAGAGACAGGGGTTTGAGCCGCATCCCCATCCATCCCTTTTTAAAAGAATTTTTTTAAGTTGTAGATGGACACAATACTTTATTTTTTTATTCATTTTATGTAGTGCTGAGGATCGAACCCAGTGCCTCACACATGCAAGGCAAGTGCTCTACCACTGAGCCATGATCCCAGCCCTCCAGCCCTTTTTAATATTTTATTTAGAGACAGGGTCTCTCTGAGTTACTTAGGGCCTCACTAAGTTGCTGAGGCTGGCTTTGAACTCATCATGCTCCTGCCTCAGCCTGCTGAACAGCTGTGATTCCAGCCATGCATCACTGCATCCAGCTCTGGTTGGAGCAAAACCTTATATTTATTGTGGGGAGGAGAGAGAGTGTCTCAGTTCTATGAAGGAAGAAGAGAAATGAAATCTAATACTAGTTCATAAATCCCCTTCTTGAATATCAAGATTGTTAAACCACCATCAAGTTTGTCTTTGATTCTTCTATTCAGGACCAGATGGTATCTTCTGAGATTCCCATTGAAGCCGACCAGTATCAAGCAAAGAGAAAACTTCCTCAGATGGGAGAAAGAAAAGAAAAGGAACACCAGGTTGCAAGCTACTCAAGAAGAAAACATGGCAAAAAAATAGGTGTCCAAGGAAAGAACAGAATGGAGTATCTTAGTCGTAACATCTTAAATGGAAATACACTACAAGTATGACCTTGAAAACCCTGAAGAACTAAAATATGAGTTGTAGTGTCCCCACATGTATTATTCTCAGAAATAGAAGCAGATGAAGATGCATATGATAAGCGATAATCAGCTATTTGTGGCTAGCTTGTGTTTCCACAAAGACAAGTAGTTTAGTAAATCCTTGAACTGTTTGCTTCATTTCAAAATAATTTAATTCACCATGTTATGTACTTAACAATTTATACTTAGAGCTGTAATAATATATATGTATATCTGTGTGTGTATGTGTGTGTGTTGTGTGTGAGAAAGAGCTGCTATTAAGGAAGAAAGAAAGAAAGAAAACAAGGGTATGACCACTTACATAATATTGTTCTTATTCTGAAGCAGGTGAACTATACTGAGTGGAAGTTCTCAGGGCTTAACATCTCCAAAGATGATGGTCTTAAAACTCAGACCAATGAAGAGGAAATGACATTATTACAATCAGCACTGAAAGAAGAGGAATTCCCACATCCTAGCAATGGTATTGTCTTTCTAAAATCTAAATTTTCTATATAATCATTTAATTTTATAAAGCTAATTACTGACTGGCTTTATCTGGGCATGTTAATCTTATAGTGGGAAATTAGTATGTAAGTCTCTAAACTTTACTTGTGTTACAAGTATGAGGGTTAGGCTAACCAAGGCTGGAATTCTCAATGAAAGGATTATACGTATAGCTAGATGGCTAGTGACCTACTATTTGTATAACGTTAATTTGTTTCAGGGTCTTGGGAATTGTGGTTATAAAGAATTAGGAGGAATATGATTGGCTCATTTGTGAGGTTAATTAAAATTTTTTTTTGAAATTATGGCCAGGCTTTAGTGTTAAATTGAAAACTAAGATGATTTCAGGTCATCCTAATGGCAAACTAGGTAGTTTGGCGTAAGTCTCCCATTGGTGACAATTAGAAAGCTAAAGTAGGCATATTTTTAAAAAATCTTCTTGTTTCTTAAAAGCATGAAAGAGCCAATAAGAAAGGGAAGAATTACTTAACCTAGGCCAGGGAGATGACTGGAGGTCAGAGAAGGGAGTTGGAACAGCTTCAGCCCTGGAACATTGCCAGTCTGGAGGAGGCTGAGGAGAGGTTGAACCATGCTTTTGGTGGATTTGTGGGATAGTGAAGTAAGCATATAGTTCAAATCTGATGTCTGCCCAGGGTAAGCAATTGTCTGCCCAGGACAGAATTTCGCACTTTCTTGTCTGGGACCCTGAGGGCAGCACTATCTGAGCCTCTTATGCTCTAAGATGCAAAATTGTGTTTTGGAGCAAGGGTTGACTTGATGTCCACCAGGATTCTTGACATTGGAGTTATCTGACACCAACTGCACAACTGTGTTTATTAGCTTCATGAAAATAAGAACTGAGTTTAAAATTTTCAGGACAAAATTGGGACTATGAAAATTGGCATTTTAAGTTTTAAAATAATTTTGTTTAAAATAACTTCAAACTTACAGAAGAGCTATATGAATAGCACATACATACACACGCACACCAAATCACATATTTTCTATTCTCTTCCTTCTACCTCTCCCCAACCTCTTTTCCTCCATCTTCTTATTCTCTGCCTCCTCCTCAAACCCCAGTCCCTGATGCATGCTAGTCAAATACTCTACCACTGAGCCACACCTCCAGACCAAAAAAAAAAAAAAAAAAAAATCACAGATACCCTTCACCCAATTTCCTAATTTTTTAACATTTTGCCACTATTTACTTCATAACATTTTTCTGAAGCACTTGAGAATAATTTGCAAATATTATATCTTCTTACTACTATAATTATTTTCCTAAGAAAAAGGCAATTATTATAGTACAATTATCAAATTTGCAAAACTTACCACAGAGATATGTCCAGTTCATGTTGAGAATTTCTAGTTGTTCCAGTGAAGTTCCATAGATCAGGCTTTTTTGTTTTGTTTCTTCCTTATTAAATCCAGCATCATGCATTGAATTTAGTCACCTTTATTTAAATAGTTTACTTTAATCTAGAACATTTCTTCATCTTTTGTCTCTTATAATATTGTTTTTTAAAAAAAAATTTTTTAGCTGTAGATGGACACAATACCTTTATTTATTTGTTTATTTATTTATTTTTATGTGGTGCTGAGGATCGAACATGTGCTGGGCAAGCTAACTTGTCAAGAGTTACCAGCGTAGCTAGAAAACAAGATACTTTCTTTTTTTTGTTGGGGGACAGTGGGTGGAGCAATTTATCACTAAGCTCATCTCCAGTCCATTTTTATTTTTTTAAGTTGTAGATGGATCTAAAACCTTTATTTATTTATTTATATACTTATTTATTTATTTTTATGTGGTACTGAGGATCAAACCCAGTGCCTCAAACGTGCTAGGCAGGAGCTGTGCCACTGAACTACAACCCCAGCCCCATCTCCAATCCTTTTTTATTCTTTTCTTTTCAGAAAAGGTCTTACTGAATTGCTGAAGCTTCCCTCAAACTTTTGATCTTCTAGCCTCAGCCTCCCAAGTTCCTGAGATTACAGTGTGCCACTGTGCCCAGCACAAGATACTTTCCAATGTGCTGAAAGAAAATAATGAACTGCTAAGGAAGAGTCCTCCACACAATAAAAATATTCTTCCAGAATAAAAGCAGACTAGGCATTTTCAGACAAACCAAAATGGACAGTTTACCTCCAAACAGTATATTAAAAGGTCATTCTTCAGGCTGAAGGAAAATTATCCTAGAAGGACACACAAAGATGCAATAGGAAAGAAAAGCAAAGAATATGAGTTAATGTAAATGACTGTATAAAGCAAAAATACTAGTTTGTGGGGTTTGAATATATTTGGAATTTTAATAAATAACATGGTGAATTGAACAGTGGCCTCCAGAAAAATAAGTCCATGTCCTAAATCCTAGAACCTGTAAATATTATCTTATTTGGGAAAAAGATATTTGCAGATGTAATTCAGTTAGAGATCTTAAGATGAAGATTCAGACCCTAAGTCCAATGACAGTGCTTTTATAAGAGACACACATAGGAGAGGAGAAGGCAATGTGATGGTGAAGGCAGATATTGATGTGACCTGACAAGCCAAGGAACACCAGAGCAACCATAAGCTGGAAAAGGCAAGGAAAAAAAAATTTAAAAGAGTGTGCATGGTGAGGCACACCTGTTTTCCCAGCAGCTCAGGAGGCTGAGACAGGAGGATCTTGAGTTCAAAAGCCAGCCTAAGCAATTTAGTGAGGCTCTGTCTCAAAATAAAACATAAAAAGGGCTGGGTGTGGCTCAGTGGTTAAGAGCCCTGGTACCAAATAAATAAGTTAATTAATTAATTATAAGAGAGAAGAAAAAGAAAAAGGCAGTCGGTTCCCAAAAGCCTTTGGTGGAAACATAGTCTTGCCAAATCTTGATTTTGGACTTGAGATCTCCAGAACTCTAGGAAAATATATTTTTTTAAAACTTCCAAGTTTCTGGTAATTTATTGTAACATTCATAGGAAATGAATGCAGACAGTTACAACTATTTGATAAGTAACATTTATGCATCAAAGAAGAAATACTATAGAAGGTTAGAAATTATATTAATGGAATAAAGAAATGAAAGTGCAACATAGCACAGCTCATGGAGTGAGGCTAAAGCAGTGCTTCTAAGGAAATTTATATAGCTTTCAATGCTTAAATTAGTAAAAAATAAAGGTAAAAGTCAATAATATAAGCTTCACTTCAAGAAGCTAAAAAAAAAAAAAAGTCAAATCAAACCTAAAGAAGGAAATAAAAAAGATCAGAGCAGAAATCAGTGAAATAGCAAACAGGAAAAGAATAGAGCAAATCAGTGAATCCAAAAGTTGTTTAAAAAGATTAACAAACTTGATAAGCCTATGTCTAGAATGACTGTATTAGTCAATTGATTTTCCATAAAGGTTCCAAGCAACTCAGTGGGGAAATACTAATCTTTCCAAACAATGGTGTGGGAACAATTAGGGAGACAAAAAAGACTTAGACCCTTACATCATCCTATACACAAAAATTGATCAAAGTGGATCAAAGATCTAAATATCAGAACCAGAACTATAAAATTTCTAAAAGGAAACATAGAAAAAAATCTTAACCTTAGATTAGACTTTAGATTTCTTGGATATGACCAAATAATGATTGATAAATAATAATTGATAAATTGGACTCCTGCAAAATAATAAATGTATGCTGTTCAAAGGACACAGTTAAGAAATTGAAAAGACATGATATGAACTAAGAAAAAATATTTGTGAAGCACATTTCTGACAAAGGACTTGTATCCATAATCCATAAAGAACTCTTATAACTCAATAATAAACACCCCAATTTGAATAGACATTTTACCAAAGATAATATACAAATGATTAATGAGCATATGAGAAAGATATCATGCTGGGCACCATGGCACACACCTGTAATATCAGCAGCTCTGGAGGCTGAGGCAGGAAGATTTCAAGTTCAAAGCCAGCCTCCGCAAAAGTTAGGAAATAAGTAACTCAGTGAGATCATGTCTCTGAATAAAATACAAAATAGGACTGGGGATGTGGCTCAGAGCTTGAGTGCCCCTGACTTCAATCCCCGGTACTCCCCAAAAAAGAAGATACTCAACATCATTAGTCCTCAGGAAAATACAAATTCACAGAGAGGTACAGTTCACAGCAACTACATTGTTATATTTCAGAGGCAAGAGGATTGCAAGTTCAAAACCAGGCTGGGTAATTTAGTGATACCCTGTATAATGGTTAATTTGAATTGTCAACTTGATTAGATTAAGAGCTGCCAATGATTAAGAGGCTTCTGGTGTGTTGATGAGGACGTGTCTAGGAATGATTGGAATGTGGGATAGCAAACAGAAGTGGAGACCCTCTCTAAGTGTGGGCAGCACAGTCCAATAGTATGGTGGCTTGGCTGGAATAAAGGAAGAACAAGGAAGCAGCAGCAGATGCAAGCTTGACTCTTGAATGGGTTCTTGATTACTGTTTCAATCACCTGAGGATATCAGACTCTTGCTTCTTCACTCTTCCAAAGCAGACTCTGCCAGTGATTCTCCAGGGAGTTTTCAGAAGCCTTTGGTCTTGTACTAGATGTTGATCCCTCTTGTTCTGGGGCTTCCGCCTCTTGGACTGAGCAGCTACTGGTTCTTCCACCTCTCCAGCTTGCAGATGGCCATTGTGAACTCTATCCAGCTTCTGGCCAATCTAATACATCCCCTTTTTATAATCATACTTCCTGTTGATTCTGTTTCTCTAAAGAACCCTGGCTAATATACCCTGCCTCAAAGTAAAATAGGACTGAGGGCATAGCTTAGTGGCAGAGTGCTTCTGAGTTCAATTCCCAGAACTGGAAAAAAAAAAAAAAAGGAAAATATAAAGTACACTGCCTTAAAACTAAGATTTTCTGCTCATCAAGAGATCAAACAGACAAGCTACCAAGTGGAAAAAATATTTGCAACATGTATAATCATCAAAGAGCTCAAATTCAGAAAATATTCAGAACTCTTGCAAATCAAAAGGAAAAGGAAACGTCAGTAGAAAAGTGGGCAAAAGATTTGAAACTCACTCTACAAAATGAAAAGTAAGCTGTGTGCACTGGTACATCATGATATATTTGTTCTTTAGAGCAAAACAGTATAAGCAACACAAATGTTCACTAGCAGTAGACTAGTAAAGTATGATGCATGTAATGAAATACTATATAGGAACCAAAAATCTCTAGCCGCAGACAACAATATGAATGATTCCTTTTTTACTTTTTTTTTTAATTGTCAATGGACCTTTGTTTTATTTATTTATATGTGGTATTGAGAATCAAACCCAGTGAATGATTCTTGAAAACATAATTATGGGCTGGGCTTCAATTCTTAGCACCACATATAAATAAAGGTATATCAACAATAACAAAAAAATTAAAAAAAGAAAAAGAAAATATAATTATGAGTGAAAGAACCCAAATATAATAAACAAAACACATAATGTGTGTTTCTATTTATATAGATTTCAAAAAATAGAAAAATCTAAACTATAATTTAGAGATGGCTACTCAGTAGTACAAATAGAGATCAAAGTAAGGTAATTTTAATAAAGTTAGCTTGTCTTTATTTAAAATTTTGACATTTGTTCATTGTGAATTTTTACACAAAATTTGATTTTCAAAAATCTGGCATTAAAATAGTATTTGTCTTCCTGGCTCAGCACTCACGGCTGCATGGCCTGCCCACAGCTCTCAGCACCTGGTCCTGATCTGACATAACAGATGAACAGGTCCTGGCACTCAGACCTCGGGACTGCCTGAGAGAGAAGTGCCTGACATGTTAATAGGAACTGTTTGGTTTAATAGGAACTGTTTGGTTTATTGTTTGCATTTGGTGCTGTTAATATGGACCTCCCCCTTAAAGGCTAGGTACTGGAAACCTTCAAGAACACCACAGATCTACAGGGTAGGAACTGTACTACCTCAGAACCACACTGCTAGATGGGAAGACACACAAATGATATGAAAAAACAAGGGAACAAAGTGACCCAAACAAACCAAGATGCTCCAATAATAGAATCCATTGACAACAGAAGAAATGTCAGAGAAGGATTTCAGAACATACATAGTTAAACTGATTTACAGCATAAAGGATGATGTAAGGAGTGAAATCAAAGATGAATTTCAGGAGGTAAAGGAATCAATAAACCAAATGAAAAATTCAATGGGAAGTATCACCAACAGACTAGACCACTTAGAAGACAGAACCTTAGGCAACAGAGACAAAATATATAATCTTGAAAATAAATTTGACCAAGCAGAGAAGATGGTAAGAAACCATGAACAGAACTTCCAAGAATTATGGGATAACATTAAAAAAATCAGATTTGGCTGGGGATATAGCTCAGTTGGTAGCGTGCTTGCCTTGTAAGCACAAGGCCCTGGGTTCAATTCCCAGCACTGCAAAAAAAAAAAAAAAAAAAAAGACCAGATTTAAGATTTATTGGGATAGAGGAAAGCACAGAGATACAAATCAAATAAATGCACAAATGCACAGTCTTTTCAATGAAATAATATCAGTCTTTTCAATGAAATAATATCAGAAAATTTCTCAAACCTGAAGAATGAAATGGAAAATCAAATACAACAGGCTTACCAGAACCCCAAATGTACAAAATTACACCAGATCCACACCAAGGCACATTATTTTTTTCAAAATATTTTGTTTTAGTTGTAGGTGGACACAATACCTTTATTTTTGTGTGGTTCTGAGGATCTAACCCAGGGCCTCACACCTGCCAGGCGAGCGCTCTACCATTGAGCCACAATCCCAGCCCAAGACACATTACAGTAAAAACACCTAGCATACAGAATAAGGATATATGTTAAAGGCCTTAAGAGAAAAGTATAAGATTACATAGAAGGGGAAACCAATTCAGATGTTAGCTGATTTCTCAACCCAGACCCTCAAAGCTAAGAGGTGCTGAACAGCATATGCCAAACTCTGAAAGACAATGGATGGCAACCAAGAATTAAAATAAAAAAATTCTTTAAATATATCATTTTTTAGTTGTTGATGGACCTTTATTTTATTTATTTATGTGTTGTGCAGAGAATCAAATCCATTACCTCACACATGCTATGCAAGTACTCTACCATTGAGCCACAACCCCAGCCCCCGACCAAGAATTTTATATCCAGCAACAGTAAGCTTCAGATTTAAAGATGAAATAAAAACCTTCCCTGATAAATAAAAGTTAAAAGAATTCAAAACTAGAAAGCCTGCACTACAGAACACTTTTAGCAAAATATTCCATGAGGAGGAAATGAAAAAAATAAAACAAAAAACAATGAAAACCAGCAAAGGAAGGAATGAATACACTAAATGAATAGTCAATCAGGAGAAATGAAGGCAAATTAAAAACCAGAAATAAACCAATATCTCAATATCTCAATAATAACCCTGAGTGTTAATGGCCTAAATGCATCAATAAAAAGACATAGATTGGCAGACTGGATTAAAGAACAATACCCAACAATATGCTGTCTCCAAGAGGTGCATCTCATAGGCAAAGACATCCACAGACTAAAGTGAAAGGATGAGAAAAAACATTCCTCATATGGACCATGCAAACAAGCAAGGCTTTCCATCCTCATGTCAGATAAAGTGAACGTCAAGCCAAAGTTAAGTAAGAAGGTACAAAGGACATTTCATACTGCTTAAGGGAATTATACATCAAGAAGACATAATAATTGTAAATATTTATGCCCCAAACAATGGAGCATCTATGTACATCAAACAAATCCTTCTTAATTTCAAGAACCAAATAGACCACAACACACCTGACTTTAACACACCTCTCTCACTACTGGATGTATCTTCTAAACAAAAACTAAATAAGAAACTATAGAACTAAGTAATACAATCAATAATTTGAACTTAATGGACATATATAGATTAATCCATCACAAGGAAATACACTTCTCAGCAGCACATGGATCCTTCTCTAAAATAGACCATATCTTATGCCACAAAGCAACTTTTAGCAAATACAAAAAAATGGAGATACTACCCTGCAATCTATCAGATCATAATGGAATGAAACCAAGGATAAAATAAAAAGTAGAAGCTACTCCAACACCTGGAGACTAAATAATACACTGTTGAATGATGAATGGATAACAGAAGATATTGGGGATGAAATTAAAAAAATGCTTAGAGGCAAATGAAAAGATCAATAAAACATACGAAAATCTCTGGAACACTATGAAGGCAGTGCTAAGAGAAAAGTTAATTGCACTTGAGGTCATTCATTAAAAGAATAGAAAGCCAACAAATAAATGACCTAACATTACATCTCAAAACCCTAGAAAAAGAAAAACAAATCAACACCAAAAGCGGTAGAAGACAGGACATAATTAAAATCAGATTCGAAGTCAGTGAAATCGAAGCAAAATAAACAATTCAAAAAACTGACAAAACAAAAAGTTGGTTCTTTGAAAAAATAAATAAAATGGATAAACACAGCCACACTAATGAAGAGAAAGAAGGAGAAAACTCAAATTATGAAATATGTGATGAAAAAGGAAAAAATCACTATGGACACTACTGAAATACAGAATATAATTAGAAACTATTTTGAAAGTTACTCCAATAAAATATACTCCAATAAAATAGAGAATCATGATGACAATGGCAAATTTCTAGAGACATATGACCTACCCAAACTGAATCGGGAGGACATACACAATTTAAGCAGATCAATTTCAATGAAATAGAAGACTCCATCAAAAGCCTACCAACCAAGAAAAGCCTAGGACCAGACGGAATCTCAGTGAGTTCTACAAGACCTTCAAAGAAGAATTAACACCAATATTCTTCAAATTATTACATGAAATAGAAAAGGAGGGAACCCTTCCAAACTCATTCTATGAGGCTAATATCACCCTGATACCAAAAGCAGACAAAGACACATCAAGGAAAGAAAACCTCAGACCAATATCCCTCATGAACACAGATGCAAAAAATTCTCAATAAAATTCTGGCAAATTGAATACAAAAACATATTAAAAAGATAAAAGGATAGTGCATCATGATCAAGTGGGGTTCTCCCAGGGATGCAGGGTTGGTTCAACATATGGAAAAAAAAAAAAAAAAAAAAAACGTAATTCATCACATCAATAGACTTAAAGACAAAAATCGTGATCATCTCAATAGATTCAGAAAAAGTATTTGACAAAATACAGCACCTTCATGTTCAAAACACTAGAAAAACTAGGGACAGTAGGACCATACTTCAACACTGTGAAAGCTATCTATGCTAAGCCCAAGACCAACATCATTCTAAATGAAGAAAAACTAGTTTTCCCTATAAAAACTAGAACAAGACAGGGATGCCCTCTATCATCACTTCTATTCAACATAGTCCTGGAAACTCTAGCCAGAGCAATTAGACAGACAAAGGAAATTAAAGTGATATGAATAGGAAAAGAATCAGGTATTTGATTTTCGTCTGACCTATCACCACTGTTTTTTTTTTTTTTTTCTCTTTATTTAAAATGTGAGATATGGAATAGGAGGTAATTAAAAATCATATACTATTTACAGTCAGCTATTTCTTGTAACCAATTAGAACACCATTTCTGTAGATGCCAAATTGTTACTGTTTTAATGTCAGTCTTCTCCATGAATTTCAGAAAATAAGAGCTTCAGTTAATTGATACAAGAAGCTAAAATCTACCTGGTTTCACATGTCCAGATAGGCATGTCAGAGGCAAGATTCTGTAGTTGTTGAAAAAGAGTTTTTTTTAAATCTTTTAGACAAAGATGTGCAAAGTTGTTAGATAAAGGCCACTAAGAAAAGGAATGGAAATTGAAAGCCAAAGCTTTGTGCCCCTTAGCAGACTTTGCTTTTACTGCCCCATGTCATCTCAGACCTTTTCCTTGTGAGACTTCTCTAGAGCAGACAACCCAGAACGTGGAAGTTATAGGCAGGAAACACAGCCTTTCTTTCTTCTAGTTACCTACCGTCATGTAACAATTCTCCCTAAAACTTAGTGACTGAAAACAACAGTACCCTGATTTTCATTTGGGAGCTTAGCAGTGGCTAGGGTCTTGGGGTCCCAGCTCCTCTCCACACAGGCCCTTTCAATTGCTTGAGTTTCCACAAGGCTTGCTTGCCCGCTTCCAACTGTGAGACCCCTGAGAGGGTAAGGGGCCACGTCTTAGAGGTCACAGCATTACTCCTATCATACTCTTTGGTTGAGGCAGTCACAAAGATCCCCCTCAGTTGAAGGGGAAGGACACAGACCTCATCACACAACAGGTGTATGGAGATCACACTGTGAGAAGAACATACAGGAAGGAAAATACCATTTTGAGGCCATCTTTGAAAAATATAGTTGTCACACTTGATTTCCACTGCTTTTCCTCAACTTGGTAATTTTCTTCAAGCCCTACAGGACCCCCACTCCTCCTGCTTTTCTGGGTGCCTGCCTGCCTTATTTCCTTCCTTCCTGCACGCCTTTCTGCCTTCCTTACTCTTTCCTCCCTCCATTGCTCTCTTTTTTTTTTCTTTCTTCTTTCCTTTTCTTTTTTTTTTTTTTCAGATGTGAGCCTTGCGTTGGCAAGCTTCTGAATAAGTGAATCTTTGAAAAATAGGATTTGATTCTTAATGAAGTAAAAGTCTAAACTCTTAGGTCTAGTGGTCAGATGAGGGATCAGAGATGTGGGTACTGGCTCTTTCCTTGGGCTAGACAGAGTGCTTTGAAATAGTTAGGTAACTTCAGCCTGTTCTCTAGCAGATCAAGAATCCTGTGAACAAGCTTCTGAAATCAGCGAAGCACAAACTACAGACAGTGATGACATCATAGTGACACCCATATCTCAGAAATGCCCTAAGACAGTAAGTACACTGGAATAATCAATGTGTATTACAATGTGTATGTAAGTAATGACAGTGTGCTTAGTAGCCACATATTAGAACTTCAAATTCAATTTAAATGAACTTGAGGGGAAATGCAAGTTATTTAGTTAAATGTTCATTACACAATAATGGAAGTCTGTTGATTCAGTTTGGTTTGTGTGAATGAGGACTCACTTCAACAGTTCTCTCCCCTGTTTGGATCCTTGTCTACTTCTTGTTCTTATACCCTTCACTTTATACTGTGATTGATGCCCAGTTCCATCGATGCCCTTGTCTTTAAATCCATGTAAGGTGAGCAGCTTTACTTTGGGATGTATAAAGGAAAGGATTCTTTGGGGTAGAGTTCAGACAGATCATTCAATTTTTGCCTCTTTTTTTTTGCTTTTTTTTGGGTACTGTGAATTGAACCCAGTGGTGCTTTACCACTGAGCCACATCCCCAGCCCTTTTTTATATTTTATTTAGAGATGGGGTCTCACTGAATTGCTTAGGACCTAAGTTGCTGAGGCTGGCTTTGAATTTGTGACCCTCCTGCCTCAGCCTCCTGAGCAGCTGGGATTACAGCCATGCACCACCACGTCAGCTAATTTTTGTTATTTTATTTCTTTATTTTTTTGCGATACTGGGGATCGAACTCAGAGCCTTATGCTTGTGAGGCAAGCACTCTACCAGCTGAGCTATCTCCCCAGCCCAATTTTTGTTATTTTTTACTCTATCTATAAATATTAAACATTTTGGCCTCAAATCTTTTTTGGAACTATAGATGCTCCTCAATTTATGAAGGGACTATGTCCCCAACCCATTATAAACTTAAAATATCACAAGTCAAAAATGCATTTAATGCCCCTAACCTACCAAATGTGAGTAGATTGTGTACCCTTGTGATTGCACAGCTGACTAGGAGCAGCAGCTCACTGCCACTGCTGAATGTCAGGAGAGAGTATCATAGTGTATGTCACTAGTCTGGGAAAAGATCAACATTCAAAATTCAAAGTACAGTTTCTACTGAATATATATTATTTTCACATTATCTAAAACCAAAAATGTTGTAAATTGGAAGTCAATCACATACATATATGTAGGACATACATGTATATTAATAAATAGTAACAAGCATATTAAAAAATCATTGTATTAGAATTGTATAGGATTACAAATGATGTAGAAAACAGTCTTCTTTGAGCCACTCACTGCTATCTGGCACCTTTGTAGGTAGTTGATAAATATTTGTTGAATGAAAAATTAAGATCTAATTGAAGGGCTGGGGAGATAGCTCAGTTGCGAGGCAAGCACAAGGCCCTGGGTTTGATCCCCAGCACCACAAAAAAAAAAAAAAAGCAAAAAAAAGATCTAATTGAGAATTAATGAACCTTGTTAGAAACTTTAAGGATGTAATGGGAGACAGGCGTGGTGATGCACACTTTTAGTCCCAGCTGCTCAGGAGGCTGAAGCAGAAGGATTGTAAGTTCAAAGCCAACCTAAGCAACTTAGGGAGGCCCTAAGCAACTTAGTGAGACCCTGTCTCAAAATAAAAAATAAAAAGAGCTGGAGATGTGGCTCAGTGGTTGAGCACCCCTGGGTTCAATCCCTGGTACCAAAAAAAAAAAAAAGAATGTAGGATGACCTAGAATAGAATCAAGTGAACGAATTATGTTGATTAAAATTTAAGGTAAGATGGGGGGTGGGAGGGGTTAGTGTTAGGGTTAGGTTTAGGGTTAGGGTTAAGGAGGGTGGTAAGAATGGAGGAAGGAAGAACTGTATAGAGGGAAAAGAGGGGTGGGAGAGGTGGGGGGGAAGGAAAAAAAAAACAGAATGAATCAAACATTGCCCTATGTAAATTTATGATTACACAAATGGTATGCCTTGACTCCATGTACAAATAGAGAAACAACATGTATCCCATCTGTTTACAATAAAAAATAAATAAATAAAAAAAATTTAAGGATGTAAGAATTCAGAAAAGGGGAGTTGTTGCTTTCATACACTTGTTTGGAAGTCAGAATTTGTGTTGAGGAATTTCAGGAAAATGAAGGATATTGAAATGGGGAGAAAGAAAGTCACTAGACTTAAAGATACAATATGACAAATTGGTTAAATTTCTTTACTGAACTTTTTTTTCTTTTTTCTGCATTTTTTTTTTTTTTTTTTTTTTTTTTTTTTTTGGTACTGGGGCCTGAACCCGGGTTGCTTAACCACCAAACTACAAAATTTTGTGCACTTTGGCTGTCTATCCCCAGGAAGTCTGTTTATCAGCACAAGGGTCCTAAAGGCCCTTTGTACTTACCTTCCTTTAAGAAATCTCAGGAGCCTGGGTGTGGTTATGCATGCCTGTAATTCCAGCAAAAAAAAGTATATGATTGGACTGGGCATGGAGCTCAGTGGTAAAGTACTTGAGACTTGCCTAGGTTCGAGGCCCTAGGTTCAATCCCCAGCACATCACACACACACACAAAATATATATAATTTATATATATACCTCTGTATATATACTAACTCATTTGAACTTGCTGACAGAACACAATTGGTTACAGAGGGTTGGTGACAGAAAGATAATACCCTTTGGCTTACTATTTCTGCTGTGCTAGCTAATTTTGCCATGGAGCAGAGTAGTTAAAGTTAACTAGTCAGCATATACAAGGGCTTAGGCTATTCTTGACACCTGCAATTAAGAGACGAAGAGAATAAATTAGATTTTCTCAATACATGCTACTGTTAAAGAGACAGAAATCTGAGGTCTTAAAGCAAATGGGTATAATGGGCTCCCTTCTTAGTAGGAGCTGTAAAGAGAGGAGGGAAATGCTTCCCGTGGTTCCTTCAGAGCAGGAGATTGACTCCTAGCATCAGAAGAAAGACTTCCTGAAGAGGAAACCATGAATTTGAGTTGGGAACTTTTTATGAGGATTTTTTTTTTTTTTTTTTTTTTTTTTTTTTTGAATCAGGGATTGAATCCAGTGCTTAATCACTGAGCCACATCCCGGCCCTTTCTCCTTTTTATTTTTATTTTGAGACAGTCTTGTTAAGTTGCTCAGGGCCTCACTAAGTTGCTGAGGCTGACTGGCCTCGAACTTGGGATCCTCCTGCTCAACCTCCTGAGTTGTTGGGATTATAGGCATTCACCACCACACTTTAAAGAACTTTTTTATTTTGAAATAATTTTAGATTTTTGTAAGCAGTTGCAAAAAAAAAAAAAAAGTTAGTGGGAGGTACTATGTAAACTTTATTTAGTTTAACCCCCTTTTTTTCCCAATAGGAGACATAACACAACCTAGGAGCAGGAACCATCTAATAGGATCCAATGGCGTGGCAGGGATTCCCTGACATGGCAGGGCTTGAGGAGGAAAGGGCTTTCAGATAGAAGAAGCAGATGCATGGGGGAAGGTGTAGCTGTTACCTAAGGTGGGGGAATTTCCTAATTTTTCCCTTACTCCTGCCCATCAGTCTCCTGACACTTCCTCTGGTTAACCTAACCTATTGGCCAAGTAACCTGGAAAATGTAATGTGCAGGAGTCAGCCCCAGATATATAAAGAACAGGGGAGGGGAGGAATGAATATAAGAGCAGACAGACTAAACATGACACAGCATGTTGAGATAGCGGGGATCATGAAAAGCCCACATATAAGAATTTTGTTGTTGTTTTGATATTGGGGATTGAACCCAGGGACACTTTACCACTGAGTTACAGCTCCAAACCTTTTTATTTTTTTATTTTGAGCAGGGTCTTGGTAAATTGCTGAGACTGACCTAGAACTTGGAATCTTTCTGCCTCAACCTCCTGCGTATCTGGGGTGCAGGCACATGCCACTGCACCTGGTTCCAAATAAATGATTTAACAGGATTTAGTAATCGTAGGTAGGTGCAGAGTAGGGCCAAGTAAGGGAGATGGAGGTTATCTACATTGACAACCAATTTCCAGGCTTGTTGGCCTGTGTGGACGGTGATGTCAGTAAGAAGTTTGGCAGTGGTATCTTGCTGACAGGTAGAGAAGGAGATGTTTCATGAAAGCAATTATGTGGGGCCTGAGGTAACCATGAGACATCTAGGCAGGATGTTTTCATGGACATGTGGATCTGTAGGTCTGGAGCTCAGGGGATGTAGCTGAGATGGAGGGGTCTGGGCAACATCAGCCTAGTGTGGGCTAGCCTGGCAGTAGATAAGATTGCTCAGAAAAGCCTGGGGAGAGAGATGAGGTCAAAGGCAGAATCTTGGGACACCTCAGTGGTCAAGGGGTGAGCAGAGCAAGGGAGGTCAACTGAGGAGAACAAGGGGTGGGCAGAAAGAAGGGAGAAGGACAGAAAGAGGCAAGGCCACAGAAGATAGGCAATAGACATTCAAAAGGAAATGATGATCCCTTGTCAAAGGCAAAGAGATAGAAGTGAGAGACTAGAGAGGTTAACGTGAAAGTCTTATCCCAAGTCCTTTCTCCTGCTTATGATTTTTGTTTGTTGTTTTGTTTTTTGACTCATTATACTCTTATCTTTTCTCTTTGGGACTATAGATTGTCCCTTCTACTTTTGAAATAGTTGCTGACATCATGACCCTTAACTACTCATCACTACCAAATTGACATTTAACATAAAAAAATATATATGTATATACATACATTTACTTATAAATATAATTTCAACATTAAAAGTAATGTGACTGTCTTGTTAAAATTAAAATATAGAGATGTATAAAGGACAAAGTTTTGTTACCCAATTTACTTGATCAGATCCCCCACTCCCAAATATTGCTTCTTAGGGATTGTCCTTATTAACAGTCTGGTTTATACCCATTTAATGAACATGCATCTACACTTAACTTGTATAATGTGCGTGTATGTATATATGTTTGTGTAACCATACTATATATTGCCTCCTTTTTAATCACCTTCAATCTGTCTTACACCTATTTCAGTGTCAATATATAGAGATGTACATAGTTCCTTTTAATGAGTGAATACTACTCTATAGAATAAATTTGTTCAACCATTTACTATTAGGTTGTGTTCACTCTCTTGATAGTAAAAATAAGACGGGGGCTGAGGTTGTGGCTCAGTGGTAGAGCACTTGCCTAACATGTGTGAGACACTGAATTCGATTCTCAGCACCACATATAAATAAATAAAGTTTCATCAACAACTAAAAAATGTGTGTGTGTGTGTGTGTGTGTGTGTATAAATAAAACTGCAATGAACAAAAAAATATCTTTGCATACTTTGTATTTTTGGAAGGTAGATTTCTAGAGGTGGAATTACTGGTTATTTGGTTGTTATTTGTTTGTTTTGGTACTGGGGATTGAACCCAGGGGAGCTTTACCACTAAGCTACATCCTCAGCCCTTTTTTATATTTTATTTTGAGACAGGGTTTCATCAAATTGTTTAGGGCCTTGCCAAGTTGCTGAGGCTGGCCTTGAACTTGGAATCCTCCTACCTCAGTTTCCCAGGCCTGTGGGATTACAAGTGTGTGCCCCCAGGCATGACGGTATTCTCAGTTTTAATGGACTGATAGTGTTTATCAGGGAAGGTACCAAAAGTAATTTGAAAATTTCAAATCTAGAAAAAATGACCTCTGTATCACTGTCTAAAAGCATCTCCATGCATGTTAGCATTGGAATGGTTATCAGTGCTTTTAAAGAAACTTGAAAAATTTGTTCTTGATTTTCCAAAATTTACTTGCTCAAAAGCTATTCATTTATAAGACACCTATTCCTCCGTTACACCTTAAGAAATTCAGCTTAACATTTATTGAGACTACAGCATAGAGTTCATAACTTCAACATAATTTTATGTGTGGGGAAATTATAATAAACCTGCTCCATTTAAAGTGACACAAAGAAACTTACCAGTTTTGACTCTGGCTGTAGGTGAAGAAAGAAAAACATCTCCTTTGATGAGTTGTTGATGTAGCTCAATAGTAGAACATTTGCGCACTATGTATGAGATCCTGAGTTATATACCCAGTATGGAGAAAAAAGGAAAGAAAGGAAAAAAAGAAAGAACCAGGTGCCTTTGGGCACATCTGTCATCCCAGTGACTTGGGAAGCTAAGGCAGGAGGATCATGAGTTCAAAGCCAACCTTAGTAATTTAGCAAGGCCATAAGTAACTCAATGAGACCCTGTCTCTAAATAAAATGCAAAATAGGGCTGGGGATGTGGCTCAGTGATAGAGTGCCCCTGAGTTCAATTCCTGGTATTAAAAAAAGAAAAAAAAAAAAAACAAACTCCTTTGAGAATTTATAACCAGGAGGAAGCCTTTGAACGGGATTTTCCACCAAATTTACATAACCAGTGTCTGAAAGCCTCAAGCTGGGAATTAAAGTGTCCCACATAAGATGTGCCTCAGTTACCTGGCAGAAACAAAAGGCAAATCCTCTGTTGAAGAAATTTCTTACAGCCAGGCCTTCAAGAATTTCCACAGATAAAGTTCCAATGAATATGATCCTACACTGAAAAAAAAAATCTAGCACAATGTAAGACATATAATAAACACTAAATTTTTAAAAAAGGGGTCAAAGTTTCGTTATAAAATATTCATTCATGCTTTTGGTATCATACCCTCATACTAAGTGAGTACTGAATAAATGATAAATTACTAAAAATAAAATAATTGAAAAGAATCATGAGAGAGCTTTCTGGGATGACAGTAATTTTCTATATCTTGAGTCAGGTGTTGATCACACAATTGTATACATTTGTCAAAACTACATTTAAACCTGGCATGGTGGCGCAGGCCTGCAATCCCAGCAGCCTAAGGCCAGAGAATCATGAGTTGAAAGACAGTCTCAGCAATTTAGCGAGGCATTTAGCAACTCAGTGAAACTCTGTCTCTAGGGGGCTGGGGATATAGCTCAGTTGGTAGAGTGCTTGCCTTGTAAGCACAAGACCCTGGCTTCAGTCCCCAGCACTGCAAAAAAGAAAAAAAGAAACTTTTGTCTCTATATAAAATAACAAAATAGGGCTGGGGATGTGGCTCAGTGGTTAAGCACCCCTGGGTTCAATCCCCAGTATCAAAATATACAACAACAACAACAAAAGACCATATACATTTAAGTTCTTTTCATTTTATATTATGTAAATTACACCTAACTGTTTAAAAGTTAAATGTACATTCCTAGGAGACACCTTAAGCAGTCTGACTTAACAGTGACCTTTGTACTTTTCTTATGTCTCTCACTATGAAAAATGTATTTCTACACTGTGTCCAGTAAACTCATATATAAATAAAAATTTCAAGAAACAAGGCTTATCCTTACCATTTGCCATGCATTGTCATTATTCTATTCTATTCTATTCTATTCTATTCTATTCTATTCTATTCTATTCTATTCTATTCTATTCTATTCTATTCTATTCTTTCTATTTCTATTCTATTCTATTCATTCTATTCTATTCTATTCTATTCTATTCTATTCTATTCTATTCTATTCTATTCTATTCTATTCTATTCTAATCCTATCCTATCCTATCCTATCCTATCCTATCCTATCCTATCCTATCCTATCCTTTCCTATCCCATCGTATCCTATATTTTACTTTCATTTAAAAAATTACTAGTGAAACTCATTAAGCTAATTCATGAAAATGCCAAAACCCATGTTTTGGAAAATGTGTGTTGAGTTAGGGGTTAGCTTGATGGGGGTTGCGGGAGGATTATATGGGGGTTATTGAGAGGAAAGCACCAGATGTCTTTATTTTTTAAAAGTATCCTTGATGACTCTGATACAGAATGGTTGGAAGATACTGCTTGCTGAATTTCTTAGAAGTCACAGATGCTCCACTTGCTTTCTAAGAGAAGAAAAGCTAAGTTGGGGAAGGGTGGGCATTGTTCTGATAACCTAGAGGAAAGAAACAGGGTGCTCACAGATAAAAGGGAACAATTGTTGGCAGGACACCACTCTGTTGACAATGGCTTCCTGCTACACTGTGGAAAGAGGGACTCATGTTGACCTTGGTCTACTTCTGGAAACTGGAGATTTGCCTGCTGTCTTCCTGGCACCCCTTATGCCAGCGTGAACAGAGGGATAGTCAAAAGAGAAGACAGCAATCCTGAATTGGAGTTGAAAGTATTAGAGTAACTATGGGAGGGTCAGGGAGTCTGGTGGCCTCTTCTGTGGCATGCACAAAGGTAGACAAAAGAATCATTGGGAAGCTCTTTTTGTGACTGAGGGAGCTACTACATCTCCAGGATCAGTGGGCAGGTCTTGTATGTCCTATTCTTAGCAGACAGTTGGATTGGTTTTCATTGAAGTTGGAAAAAATCTCTCTCTTCAGAAATCATCTTGATTCTTTCTGTATGTGGAGATGGCCCAGAAAGGATGATCTGGAGAAATTTGACTGGAAGATAGAACAGCTGAATTCTCCTTACCAATTTCCCATCGGTTAGCTGTGAACAATTCAAAGTGTCTCTTGGTGACAGTTTTAACCTATGAATTGGTTCTCAGGGAGTGATATATTACACCATGTCTGTGATTGATTTCTAAGTAGTAATGTGTTCATTTAATGGAGTATAAACACTTGGAGCCTCAGTAACCTATAGGAAATAAATAATATTTTCCTTATTAGGATTCAGAGAAGATGTGCATTGAAATAGTCTCACTGACCTTCTACCCAGAGGCTGAAGTGATGTCTGATGAGAACATAAAGCAGGTGTATGTGGAGTATAGATTCTACGATCTACCCTTGTCTGAGACAGAGACTCCAGTGTCCCTGAGGAAACCGAGGGAAGGAGAAGAAATCCACTTCCACTTTAGCAAGGGTGAGGCATCCTTTGTGGTCAGGGGTAGGGGAAGCTGACAAACATTTAGATTGATGGTCAGAACTGCTCTGAATTTCTAATGGAGGTGAATCCAGACATTTTATCTTTTATGATGATGATGATGATTTGCAGTACTGGGGATTGAACCCAGGGATGCTTTACCACTGAGCTACATCCCAGCCCTTTTTCTTTTTTATTTTGAGACAAGGTCTCACTAACCTGCTGAGGCTGGCCTCAAATTTGGCATTCTCCTGCCTTAGTCTCCTGAGTAGCTGTGATTAGAGACATGTGCCTCTGTGTCTAAATACTCTTCCTTTTAAAAAATTAATTTTCTTATTATATCCTGACCTAGTACTGTAAAAGATAGAAGTTGATTTCTCACTTGTATAACAAAAGTTCTGATATGGGCTGGCAAACCTGAGGTGCGTAACACTATTAGAGACCTGGACCTTTGTCTTCCTATCATCTCACAGCCTAACCATCTTTGTGGTTACTCCAAGGTTCTTAATGACTGCTGGAGAAAGGAAGAATACCTCCCAGCTGACCCTTTAAGCAGCCTTCACAAATCATACAGCACAACAGTCTGAATTAAATCCCATGACCATATTAAACTAAAAGGTAGACTGGAAAGTGCTGAGGTTGCAACACTCCCATATAAAAATAAGGAGGAAGATAAGTGCCCTGAGTTGAATCCACTACAAAACCTGAATCTCCAGATGCCCCTAAAGAATCAGTCTCCTAGGATTCTTTAGCTTGGGGAGTGGTGGAAGCACATTTATTTTGGCACATTATAGAACCGCTTTCAATTCAGATTATAAGGTTTCTTTTATAACAAACTTTTTCTTAAATGACCAGATGGTAAATAGTTTAGGCTTTGTTGGCCAGATAAGTCTCTGTCTCTTGACTGCCATTGTGTTTCAAAAGCAAACAAAGGCTGGGGGCGGATAGCTCAGGGAAGAACATGTGATTAACATGTTGGTGTCCATCCCCAGCACCAAAACAAATAAAACCAAAATCACCCCCGCAAAACATGAACAGAAAATAGCCACAGACACATAAATGGACAGAGCTGTGTTAAAAATCAAACTTCATTTACAAAAAAAAAAGAGAGAACCAGCTCATAGATCTAGTTTGCCAACCTTTGCTTTATGTCACTGTTTTACATATATCACTTATGAAAGTCTTCATGCCCAAATAGCAACAGTATGTGATTCTTTGCTTTTTTTCTTACCTTTAACACAGTGATAGACCTGGACCCACTAGAACAACAAGGTCGAAGGCAATTTCTCTTTTCCATGCTGAATGCACAGGATCCTGAGCAAGGACAGTAAGCATCTGCTTTCCACTTTAAAAGCAAGGAGATATTCAAACACGAATTTAAGAGTCTGAGTTTGGTTTTGTGCTGATGCTGAATATTTTAACAATTTCTTTCAAGTTAATTTACTCTTTTGTGTGTGTGTGTGTGGGGGGGGTGTTTACTGGGGATTTAACCCAGGGATGCTCTACCACTGAGCTATATACCTCTAGCCCATTTTTATCTTTATTTTGAGACAGGGTCTCACTAAGTTGACCAGGCTGGCCTTGAATTTGTGATTCTCCTGCTTCAGTCTCCCAAACTGCCGGAATTATAGGAATGTACTATTGTTAGTTTACTTTTTTTCCCCCCCGTACCAGGAATTGAACCCAGGGGTGCTTAACCACTGAACCACATCCCCAGCCCTTTTTTATTTTTTTATTTTGAGACAGGGTCTCGCTAAGTTGCTGAGGCTGGCTTTGAACTTTTGATCCACCTGCCTCAGCCTCCCTAGCCACTGGGATTACAGGAGTGTGCCACCATGTCCTGCCAAGTTAATTTACTATTAATGAATTTTTTATCTATTTGAGCCTAGCTGATGTTTGTGAGTACTTGATCAATTATTTAATCTGATAGGTTTAGTTTATTTCTCACCTGTACTAGCCCTTAATGGTCCTTTTTATGGCACAATTTTTTTGTATATTGACATGGAATGGACAGCATGCTTTGACATTCTAAGTTAATTCATTTCTCATACATGAGAAGTCTTGCTAGCTTGCCAAATATTGTGCCTTGGTAATACTAATTTTACACTTAGACTTTTAAAATTGTCTTTTTTACAGGAATATTTCAATTTTGTTGTAACTAAATAAATTCTAGATCTCCTTAAAAATTTTAGAAAAGTCAATAGCCTTTATTTTTCCTTTCATCTGAGACTTTGAGTTTCCAGGTTAAATGTATTGGATTTACTTACACTAAAAAGAAAAATTGTTTGACTGAAATCCAAATTTTATATGGTTTGGCTTTCTTGTGGAATTCTGGCAATCCTATGTGTGGGTAAGAAATGATACAGGGCTAGTGTTTTAATGTGTTACTTTTCTAAAGTCCCAATAATTTTACTTTGTCTGTAATTAGTCTTAGAAAGGACTGAAAAAAGGACCCAGCTTTAAAAAATAGTGTTACTGACTTCAGTTATCATTATGGGCTGAGATAAAAGTTTACTGGTAACTTTTGGAAATGGAAAGTGACTGATCATTTGCCTTCTTTGCTAATGTTAAATTTAGTTTTTAGCTGGGCTCAGTGGCGCACGCCTGTAATCCCAGGGGCTCTGGCGACTGAGACAGGAGGATCATGAGTTTAAAGCCAGCCTCAGCAAAAGCGAGGAGCTAAGCAACTCAGTGAGACCTTGTCTCTATATAAAATACAAAAAAGGGCTGGGGATGTGGCTCAGTGGTCAAGTGCCTCTGAGTTCAATCCCTGGTACCCGCCTCCCCCCACCAAAAAAAGTATTTACTTTACTTTTCTCTTTTTTCAGAATTCTTGTAATTCTCTTCCTTTATTATGTTACAATGCTAATCCTTTTCTACTCAATTTTAGATTTTGGTTGATTTTGCCTTTGATTTTCTTTTTGTCAGTATTGTATAACTGACAGTAGAATGGCTTTGTAATCTGACAGGTCTGGTTTCGAAGCCTCTCTCACTTGCGAGCTCTGTGATCTTTGCAATATTACCTAATTCCAAGGCTCTTGTGAGAATAAAATTGAGATGACATAGTTTACATAAAGCACACCTGGCCCATAGTAATGCCAGTTACCATCTCTTTCCTGGAAAGCTGTGGTAGGGAAGTTAGCATTATCCCTTTGCACTGTTGAAGATCTCAGGAGTGATGCAGAATTTGTGATAATCAATGAATATTGCTTACCCTTACTAAGAATGTATCCTTTTTAGTAATGCCTTCTTTTTGAGTGAATTTTGTTTAGCTGTGCTTTAAAAACTTGCATTTTCCCTTAGCACTATTAGCAACAAGATTTGCTTTTTAAAAATTACTAGGAATATGAAATGTCCTAAGCAACTCAAGCAAATCTAGAGACAGAAAGTAATCAGTGGTTTCCAGGAACTGGGAGAAAGAATGGGGAGTGACTACTTAATCAAGATAATTTCTTTTTGGGGTAATGACCATTCTGGAATTAGTGCTGATGGTAGCACATTATGCTTATACTAAAACATACTGAACACTGTAAAATGGTTAAAATAGTGAATTTTATCTAAGGAGATTAATGGGATTATTACACTAGTTTCTAGAATTCAATGCCATTTGCTAGGCTAGTGAAGATAATGCTAGTTGTCAATGACTTCTCCATTGCTTTTGGGGCACTATACTGTGTGCTTTACAGCATCATCTTTCAAGACTTGAAACTCTAAGGAATGTACTTTTTTATACTTGTTTTCCAATTCTGCATTCCTTCTGTTTCCTTTACTCCGCTCAGGTTTGGTATTCAAATTTTATTTAGAAAACTTCTCCTAATATCCATGATACTTCCCACATCAAATCCCTCAACATTGTAAACCATTTCACCAGGAATTTTATCTTGATAGTTTTGGGATCTGATCAACTGTATTTTTTAAAAATCTTGTTCCCTCTTCTAAGGGCCTGTAGTAAAATAAGTAGTTTTACTTAATCAAAATTGCATTGATTTCTTACTTTGTTGTCATCTTGTAAAATGGAGGCAAAGGAAAGGTGATTTGGGGGAGAATATACTGTATTACTTATGATTTTTATCTTTATTTCCTTGTTAAAGTATAAAGGGATCAGCAGTACTGAGATAAATGGATATTTTCCTCCTTTAGTTTAAAGTTTACAGTGGTGAGTGATCCTATGTATGAAGAAAAGAAAGAATGTGAAGAAGTAGGTTATGCATACCTTGGACTGTGGCAGATCCTTGAATCAGGAAGAGATATTCTAGAGCAAGAGTTAGATAGTAAGTAATAAAAACTTTTGTGCTTCTCAGTTCCTAGTTTTCTAAGGAAAACATCGTAATATTGAATAATTTTTGTTTTACCTCCAGTATATCATTATCACTTTGAAGTTCCTCATAGCTACCTGTATTTCATTTCCGGATCCAGCATGAAAAGTATTCAGTTGTTTTAGTTCTTATATTACCTCATTACAACTAGAATCTATTTTGAATCTACAATGTCTGAGGTAGGGAATATTATTTATTAATTTATTATTTTGTTACTGGGGATGGAACCAGAGGCATTTTACCACTGAGCTGCATCCCCCCACCCCACCTTTATTTGGGAACTGGGGATTGAACCCAGGGGCTCTTAACCACTAAGCCACATCCCCAGACCTATTTTGTATTTTATTTTATTTTAAGACAGGGTCTCATTGTGTTGCTTTGCTCACTTTTGCTGAGGCTGGCTTTGAACTTCTCCTGCCTGTCTCCCAAGCTGCTGGGATTATAGGTGTGTGCCATTGCACCTCCCCCCCCCCCCCCCCCCCCCCCCGCTTTTTTTTTGTAGACAGGGCCTCACTGAGTTGCTGAGGCTGGCTTTGAACTCATGATCCTCCTGCCTCAGCCTCCCGAGTCACTAGCATTACAGATATGTGCTACTAGGGAATACTTTTTAAAGACAAATTAATTTCAATAAAATTCATACTTCAGAATTTCTGACCTCTCTTAATCAGATGAGGTTTGTAAGGGTAGCTAATACCTTTCTTGGTTAATGTTATCATGTACACAGTCACATATCCCATATAGATTCCAATTCTCTTCTTCCCTTATATCCACTGGTCACCAAGTGATATTCACTTTTTTGTTTTGCCCACATTCTACTGTTATTTTGTGTACAGTGTTTACTGAATTGATATAAAATTGTTCTGATTATATACGTATGTATAAATATACATATTTATAAATATACATGCACATATATATATTTAGGCATATTCCTCAGATCAAGTATTACAGTTCATACTTTAGCTGGTAGACAAGACTTCATTGTATTCCTTTAGTATCTATCTTCCCAACTATGATCATTTAACCTCTCTGTACTCCTTTTCTAAACTTCAAAACAGGAATAATAGCAGTAGAATGTATTTCACAGGGTTATTGTGAAGATTAAAGGGACACTTAAGTAAACAATGGATTATGAGCTGCCTAGACAGTGCCTGGCACTTGGCAAGGGCCATCTGTTAGCCACTTCCAACTGACTTAATTCTACCTGTTTCATCCCTGAACATAACCATGCTCTTCTTGACTTCAGTGCCAAGGAAAATTCCTGTCTTTCCTTGTGACCTCAAAATTCCCATGCCAATGAATGAGTGCTTCTCAAATTTTGTTTTTAATCATTAATTAAAACAAATAAAACCAACTTAAAAGAGTAATGCCCTCTCTTCTCCTCAGGCTTTAAACATGTTGGTCTTTGATTTTAAAAATATTCTTTCTGGCCTTGTCACTTCAAAATTTAACTTCTTTGAAGTATTTGCTGAATGATCAGGTCACAGCAGTTTATCCCTTTTATCTCCTATACTCTTCCATTATTTCCATTCTAAGCACTTTATGAATGCATTCACCAGTTTTTCCTAATTGCCAAATCCAGTTTCCAAGTGGTTTTATCACTCATCTTTGACTTTGCTACACCAGTATTGGTTCTTGCTTTTAAACTTTTTTTTTTCTTTTGTACTGGGGGTTGAATCTGGGGTACCTCTCCACTAAGCAACATCCCCAGCCCTTACGGGTATGAACCATTGCACCTGGCTTTCCTGTTTGTATTTTTGCCATTAATCATCACTTTCTAGCTGGTTGGCCCTTGTTTCCTTTGTAGGTTCTTCTTTCCTGGACTGTTCCTTTAAATGTTTAGATTCTTCTGGTTTAGTCCTTGGTTTTTCTCCATATATTCTTTCTGGGAGTAGGTAGTTGAATCCATGCACAGGGTTTGAACTACTGTGTAGAGATAATCTGAAATCTGGGTTTCTAGACCAGATTTTTAAAATATAACCTAGATTCGCAACAGATGCCATTACTTATATTTTGTCTCCTGGGATCCTTGAACTCATCGTGACAACTTTCTCACTAACTTGTAGTTATTCAAATTACAATGGCCATTTTAAATTAATTTTCTTCTTACTCCCAATATTTACTAACAAAATTTTACTTACGTTTTTAAAAAAATGTTTTATCAATGGATTTTTAATTTATTTATTTGTATGTGGTGCTGAGAATAAAACTCAGTTCCTTATACATGTGAGGCAAGACTCTTACCACTGAGCTACAACCCCAGCTCTACTTATGTTTTGAATCATTCCCCACACCCCATAAGCAACTATACTTAAAATCCTCTTATACTTTAAAAGCCTCTTAACTACTCTCCTTCGGCCTATTTTTGCCCTTTTGAATATATTCTTTGAATAATGGGGTTCACCTTCCTAGAAACCAAAGGGAGACTTTCTGATGCCTTTGGTTGAAATCAAATTCTTGAAGACAAGGTCCTTTGTGAACTGGTCCTACTTATCTGTTTAGTCTCATTCCTACCCTTCCTTATAGTTTTCCAAACATGTTCTCATGTCTTGGCATATACTTAAGATGTCTTCTACTTAAGAGACTTGCTCGTGAATTGTCTATGGAAACCCTTCCATTTTCTCCATTTTCGAATAGGTGCCCCTTGTCTCCAAAGCACCTTGGGCTTTTACTTATTACAGCACCTACATGTTATACTGCAATGATCCTGTTTTCCTTTGTTAGCCAGAATCTCCTCATGAACTGGGGTAGTGACTTCACTGACTTAGTATCACCAGTACCTAAGATAACAAATACCAGGTATGAGTGTCTTTAATTGAAGATGCTGCTGCCTAATACTTTTGCTTTTTCTCAACAGTTGTTAGCCCCGAAGACCAGACAGTTCCAATAGGAAGGCTGAAGGTTTCTCTTCAAGCAGCTGCTGCCCTCCATGGTATTTACAAGGAGATGACTGAAGATTTGTTTTCATGAAGGAACAAATGCTTTTCCATTCTAAAATCTGAGGGAACCATAGTAAAAATCTCTTATAAAGTAACTTGCTATGCCATAAATTCAGTTGACTGTGGTATCTATTATCTCTCAGCCTAATGGTAAAAGTTTAGTGATGAAGGTTTATTTTTGTGATACTGGTGGGGTAAAGGCATTTCCCTTCCAATGCATCAGCACTTAACCAGAGAAACAGGTTTTTTTTCAGAACTGCAAAGGAATGGTCACAAAAGGTGAATTTATAAAAACAAAACAACAAAAAAACCCACAGTTTATTTATCTTTAGTTCTTCCAAAATTGAAAATATCAAGTCCTACTGCTAAGGAAAAAACAAAACAAAACAAAACATAGAATCTGAAACCCCTCCCCCCTTCTTCTCTTAGTCACAGAACACAGAAGGAAGTGCAGTGGGACAGGTGGATGCAGAGAACCAGGAGGGGAAGATGGCAAGATAAACTCCCCCAATACTTAAAAAGCTGTTCTTCAACAGAAACTGTGATAAATACAGGACAATGCAGGACAAGTAAAAATAAGGAGCAGCAGTGAGGAGAGGCTGTGCTGTAGATAATGGCCTCTCTTCTCTTCTCTTCTCTTGTCAGGGTATTCTAGGCCCAAGGGGTGGCTTGCCCTTCCAGATCTAAATGTTGACTCCTTTGAGCCTCTCTCTAGGTTTCACTTGAAGCAGTACGTGAGCACCACCATTCTTCCTTAGATACATCAGAAAAGAGAGTGGTAACTTTGCCTTCTATCATTGTACCATGTGTGAATTTTAAGGAGAAAAATCAAGTCAGGGAGTGTCACTGCTTCTTATGTCTTCCAAGACAGCAGAGATACCTCAGAACCTGCATGAGGTCAGAAACCAGGAAAACTGACGAAACCACCAGCCCAAATTGCCTCACTAGCTCAAGCTGCATCACACTTGTTAGCAAATTCCAAGAACCTTTTCTTGAGTATTGCAAAGATGGAACTTAGACGTGAGGAAGGTCATGGCAGTGGGGTAGGATGGAGGGTTGAATCTGCTGGTCAAGAACCATGGTACAGGTAGTTAAGGGAGCTCCTTGTACCACTGTCTTGGAAATACAGCTTTGAGACACCGAAGGTAAGATGTCAGAAGCCATCGATGTCCTGGTAGAAGGTGATAGGAAGAGAGGAATGAACGGTATTTATTAACAGCTGAAGCCTCCGCCCTTCTTCAAGCACACCTCCTCCCTTGCCATCTGAATTGGGGCCATTGGCACATGTCCTGGTGGGCCTGAAATTCCCCGAGTAGATTGGTCCACACAAATGGCCCCCTAAACCCATACACACAAATGGCAAAACTTCAAAGAAAACAAAAGGAAAAATACAGTTTCTATGTCATGTAAAATCTTTAGGAGTTGGCTGGAGGAAGAATGGAGCTCAGGGCCAAAGTTCAGATGTTACTTCCTCTTTTTCTTGGGGGGTGCAGAGCTGTGTCTGGAACCACGGTTAGAGCCACGGCCTGAGCTGTGTACAGATGCCTTCCTCTTCCGACTCATACTTCGACTCTGTTCTTCTTCTTCCTCATAACGACTTTCTCGGTCCGCTAAACAGAAGGAAGCATTATTGGTTAGCTTTAGTTACTTACTGGATTGCACGGGATAGTATGGAGAATGTACTTTAGTCACAACTGAGTTTTAATCTTTAATCTATCACTTATTAGTATGTGACCTGGGGCCAACTGCTTAACCTTTTTGAGTCTTGGTTTATTTATTTGTAAGAGGAAGAATTATTTAAGGATTATGTAAGGTATTCTGCTCAAAATACCTATACAGCAGATAATGTTTCCCCTTCATCTTTAACTTGTATTTGGGGTTTGGTTTCAGAGTAACTAGATTAGCACTACAAAGATATTCCTCCTAACCTGGAGCCTTACATGACTATGTGGTATTGTGGCTATGAGCACACTGGAAGGTTGAGCCACTGACAGAAGCATCTATTTAGGTGGGGTCTTATCCAGGTGGAAAAGATGGATACATTCTAGACCTTATATCTCCTGTAGTCAATGAAACTGTAGCAATGGCTCAAAGTTTTATTATGTTTTTTTCTTCTCATTATGCTAAAACTAATATCTCAAACTACAAAAACATGTCAGAAATTTGTACATAAATAAATGAATAAATAAACTAAACAAAAACAACAATTATTTTTTAACCTTTGCGAGCTTCTTCTTCCAGTTCATCCCAATCCTTCCCACTTTCTTCTTCACTGCCCAATGACTCCTTGGAATAGTCTGAAGTAACAATGATCACAAATTAGTCATATAGAAACAGAAACACAATGGAATTACAGAATTTTTCCCTTTAAAAAGCAGTTCCTAGCCTGGTGTGATGGCACACACCTGCAATTCCAGCAAATTGGGAGGCTGAGATAGGAGGATTTGCAAGTTCAAAACCCAGCTTCAGGGAAAACAAAAAACAAACAAAACAAACAAAAAAATCAGCCTCAGCAATTTAGCAAAGTTAAGCTGGGGGTGTGGCTCAGTGGTTAAGCGGTCCTGTGTTCAATCTCAGGTACCAACAAAACAAAACAAAAAGTTTCTAGAAATAATATAGATTAGGAAACCATAACAATTTTTTTTTTCTTATAAAAGACCAACCTGATTCTTCTGCTTCTGAGGAATAATCTTCATCACTGTCCTCCTCTTCCTCTTCATAGTCATCCTCTGAAGGATTAAAAGTCTCATCTTCAATTTCAGACTCTGAATCCCCTTCCTCGGCATCACTCCCCTGTTGAGTTAGAAAGAACATAGTACTATTCACTTCCTCCCCACAACGTTCACCTTATAATGGAAGTAATTTGAACCAATAAGTACACCAGCATTTTACATTAAAAAACAAAAACCTGAGTGACCAAGAGATAAAATCACTTATCTAAAATTACTGGTAAAATGCAGTTACCAGAACCTTAACTAGTTCATCTATCTATCTTCCTTCTTTCTCTTCTGCGAGAGACTAAAACCAAGGTCTCAGGCATGTTGATTCATATTTCTAAAAGATTCATTTCATTCTTCTGTACCTAGGGAAATTAATTCAGAAACTCGATAATAATGCATTATGCAAAGGTGTGAGGACCACTTTTCAACAAGTAATTTTATGAAAGATTTCCCCCCCCAAAATACTATGAAACTCAAGAGGAATGGTTTTTATAATTTCAAAGAAATCTTATGAGTGGCCACCAACATCCAATCTATGACTTACTAGTAAAACTAATTAGGAAAAACAATAATACCAAGTTGTGTTCCAAGCTTCTCCCAGCTGGTTTGGTTCTTTATGTGCCCCCTCTATGCCATTCTCCTAACTGCCAAAATGACAGCAGGCAACACTGTATGCAGAAAAGAAAACCCACACTCACGCACCTCACCCTCAGGTTCCAGGAAAGACCAGCCACCCTGTTCAAAGAAGCCCTCTGGGTCATCAACAATGGTCTTCATAATTTTAGTCCAGTTGAGGGACTGTACTCCTTCTGTGTACTTTAGGTCACAGGAACTGAGAGAAATGACATTACAAAATCAAAATCAATTTTCTACATTTTCTGAGAATTTCCAATGTGTATCCACTGCTAGTGTGATCTTGACCATTAGTTTCCTTGAAGTGCAGATAATCTTTTCCTAAATATGAGTGCTTATATTCTTTGCATTGTGCTACAAGAGCATGCTAAAATAGGTGTTTCATCTCCCAGAGCACTAACTTTCAGAACAGAGCAGCATTTTAACCAAATCTGAGCTCATTGCTCTCTTCCACTTTCTTCCTTAAGCACCCTATTCTTTTAGTCTTCCCCTCCTGTTCACATCAATTTGTCCTTTTCCCTCATTGGTCCTATTCTCTTTTCTTTTTGCTACTGGGGATTGAACCCATGCTTAATCATTGAACCACATCCCCAGCCCTTTTTTTCTTTTTTGCGGTACTGGGGATCAAACTCAGGGCCTTGTGCTTATGAGGCAAGCACTCTTACCAGCTGAGCTATCTCCCCAGCTCGTTTTTAAATTTTTTTATTTCGAGACAGGGTCTCACCAAGTTACTGCAGCTGGCCTTGAACTAACTCATGATCCTCCTGTCTCAGCCTCCTGAGCTGCTGGGATTATAGGCATGTGCCACCATGCCCAGCTGGTCCCACTGTTATTTGTAAATGGTCTTAACTGAAAATCACTTCTGTGATTTTTGTTTTTCAGTTCTGATCATTCACACTACCAAACTGAGAGATAGTGACAGTTTTTACTGGTCCGAGCTTTTTACTGCTTTCCTATGTCTTATTTATTTAATGAAAGGTCTATATGAAGATGGGGCACATCTTAAAACCAAAACAAAACAGAATATAATGTCAGTAGTGAGAGGTCAATTGGCTTTAGACTACCGGCTGTTCCAAACCTCTGTCAATGATATCTGAGAACAAGCCTCAAAAATCAAAGAGAATCCAATAAACCTGTCTATATCCTAGAATAAAATCTAAAACATGTCAAATAATTTAACAAAATATGGCACCCAACAATGTGGAGACACAAGGTCTGGCAACTGATCACAAATATCAGGCACTTAAAGGGGCAGCAGGAAAATCAACCAACAGAAACATTCAGTATATAGAGATGATAGATGAAAGTAGCAGACAAGGACATTAAATAGGCTATTATAGGGTGGGGGATGTAGCTCAGTGGTAAAGTACTAGGTTAGCGTGAGGCCCTGGGTTCAATCCCCAGTACTGCCAAAAATCAAACAGAACAAAATACCCCACTATTGTAAATATTCCCTATATGTTCAAGATAGAAGAATCTAGAGAGAAATAACTGAATAATGGCCCAATGTGAAAAAAACTAAAGAACCTATATCAAGGAACATCAAGCAAAATAAACAAAACTACACCAAAGCACCAAATAACCAAATTGTGAAAGCCAATGACATGCGCAAAATCTTAAATCAGCCAGAGGAAAAAATGACAAACTACACGAGAAAAAACAGTAGATGTCTCCTATGAAACTCAAGCCAGAAGACAAGCAATATTTTTTAAGTACTCTAAGACTGTTAACTTAGAATTCTGCATTCAGTGGAAACATCTTTCCAAAATGGAAGTGAAATAAAGACTTCTCAAAGAAAATACTGAGACTGTCACCAGAAAACCTACATCTCAAATGCTAAAATAAATTCATTAGGAAGAAGGAAAGTAAAAATGGGACCAAGAGCACTAGGAATGGTAAATACATACATACAAAATGCCCTCATTTGTAAATTAAAATATAACTGTTTTGAAGTTACAGTAATGTGGCAAATTGTAGGCTGCATAATGTTAGAAGTAAAATGTATGAAAAAAAGAAAATGAAGGCAGAAGAACCTTCTAACAGTAGGATATATAAACAGACTACAGTAAGTTAAAAGATGTATATGCAAACCTTATAGCAATCATTACAAAAATAAAAGGGTGTAGCTAGAAAACCAAGTGTGAAGATACAAGAGAATCATAAAAATAGTCAAAAAAGGCATGAAAAGTGGAAAAATAGAAAAGAATGGATGGGAAATACAGAAAATAAGTGGCAAGACGGTAGATTCAAACCCAACCACACTGATAATACAATAAATACAAATGATGTTTTCAGCAATCCGATTAAAAGGTGGACAGTACCAGAATGGATTACAAAAAACAAAAAAACAAACCAAGACCCAAATATATGCTGTCTCCGTGCAATCCACTTTAAATATAAAAGAAGGTGGAGGTGTGGGGCATAACTTAGTGATAGGAGTGTTTGCCTAGCATGCATGAGGCCCTGGGTCCAATGCCCAGCATAATAAATAAATGAGGAATGTCTAAAGTGAAAAAAAGAGAAAAAAAGATATGCCATGCAAACACTAACCAAAATACAGTTAGAAGTTATAGTATTATCACACTAAGTAGATTTCAAAATAAGAAATACAGTTTGAATATTCCTTATCTGAAAGACATGGAACCAGTAGTGTCTCAGATTTTTTCAGATACTGGGATATTTGCATATAAATGAGGTATCCCGGGTTGGGATTGTGGCTCAGTGGTAGAGAGCTTGCCTAGCAAGTGTGAGGCACTGGCTTTGATCCTCAACATAAAAATAAATAAATAAAGTAAGATACTGTGCCCATCTATAACTAAAAAAATATATTTAAAAAAAGAGGTATCCTGGGAATGGGATACAGTCTAAACAGAAAATTGATTGGTTTCATATACAACACAAAGCCTGAAAGTAATTCTCTACAATATTTTTAGTGCACCTGTGTTTTGACTGTGACAACTCTCACACTGCTGGTTTTCTAGACACAGTGGAATGATTCAGTAATTTCTGAAATATACATTTAACCCTATGACCCAAAAATCCTATTCTAAGGTCATTTACCCAAAGGAAATGAGATCATATATGCTTAAATCTGTATGTAATATTTATAGCAGCTATTCATAATAGCCCCTAAATAAAAATTATGTCTATTAACTACGAAATGGGTTAAATATGGAATACCCATAAATGGAATACTACTCCATAATAAAAAACGAAAGCCAACTAATGGACACAACTTCGATAATTTTGAATGCTAAGGAAAGAATGCAGCATACAAAAGGTAACATACTGTGATTCCATTTATGTGAAATTCTAGAAAAGGCAAAAAATGTGATAGAAATCAGTGATGGGGTTGAGGGAAAGGACTGACTTCAGAGAGGTATGGTATCTATCCTAACAATCTATCCTAATGATAATGGTAGACATATTTACTAAAACTCATATGATACACTGATGAATTTCTCAATAAAGCCTGCTAAAAGTTCATATGCACTTATATATAATACTTGTGCTCCTCCATGACTATCAGCATGGAAAATCCTTACAGAAACCATATATTTCTATTTCTCTCAGTTTATTTCTAAGCTATGAACTCATTTCTTTCTTTATCCTCCCCCCCCACCCCCCTTTCAAAGAGGAGAAGAAACTTGTTTTTGCTTTAGGTCTGAGGCGAGGCAGAGCATAATGGCAGACAAAAGCAGCACAGAAAATCTACCCAGTTCATGACAGTCAGGAAGCAGAGAGGTTACCCATTTCTTAAAAAGGAGATTGATATTTATAGACCCTTTCTATCTCCCAGAAAATGGGGAGGTGGAGAAGAGCAGAGCAAACTATTTAACAGCTACCCAAAACATCATGCTTAGGGAGCGACCACCACCTAAATTATCGGGGTTCTGGTACTTCCACAAGAAACTGCTGAGTGTATGAGTGTCCCTTTCAATGTACAAATGTAATAAAATTAATAAAGTCTATCTAAAACTAGTAAAAAGTATGGAATCCCTCAGATGAACAATTATTACACATGTACACAGATCTTTTTATGTATAAACCAAATAAAAAAAATTTTTGATTTTTATTTCCTTCACGTTAAGTATCCAGAAACTACTACTGAGCATTCAGGAAAAAGTGAATGGCTTCTTTGGGATCTGTCATACTTAAAGATCCCAAATTTTTAAATCTTTGTAACTCAATTCAAAGGTAGTCTTACCTAAAGTACATCAGTGGATTTAAAATTTTAATTTTCCCCCTAAAGAGGTACAATTTTAACAGATTGTCTAGGCTGGCCCCAAACTCATGGGCTAAAGTAATCTTCCTGCCTCAGCCTCCAGAGTAGCTGGGTCTATAGGTGAATACCATCACACGTTTATGTAAAGCATACAACACTTAAATTCTGTACCATGGGGAAAATGGGAGATGATTGGCACATTTACTTACTTCAACCATTCCTTGATGGGGTCAAGAGAGGCTACAGGAATGGCATTGATCATTGTCACTTTCTTACTGTAGTCCTTGTAGACAATTACCATATCAAAGTTCTTCAGGTGAAACTGGACCCTCTCAAAATGGATCAGCTCCACTTCATCCAATGTCACCACAAAAGGTGGCTGTCAGATAAGAACTAGGTCATTATATAAATACTTCCCCCAAAGCTCTAGTATTTTCAAATACTTCTAGGATCTAAATCACTGCACAGGAAAACTAAGCTATTTTTTGGTATTTTTGAAAGGGTAAAGAAGTATGAGGTAATAAGAAGTCCTAGTATACTCATCTCCAAGATAAAAACCTCAAGAAGAATAAATTCAAGGAAATTACGCTAGGAAATTATTTTTAAAAAGTGATTTAAAGAGACTTCAATTAGAATAATTAGAATCAGAATACCCATCCTCCTGCTTGCTTTTTTTTTGGTACTGGGTATTGAACTCAGGGGCACTCGACACTGAGCCACATCCCCGGCCCTATTTTGTATTTTAATTTTACTTAGAGACAAGAGTCTCACTGTCTTAGCTTTGCGCCTTGCCGCTGCTCAGACTGGCTTTGAATTCATGATCCTCCTGTCTCAGCCTTCCCAGCCACTGGCATTACAGGCATGCACCACCACAGGTGGCTCATTGTCCTGCTTTCTTTTCCCTATTTTCTTACTTAACAAAGTCAAGAGGGCTTGGGAGTGTACTCAGTAGTAGGAAGAGTATGTGTATGAGGCCTTGGGTTCAATGTCCATTACCACAAAAAAAGAAAATAAAATTAAATAACTAAAGTAAAAGGAGGCAAGACATACTCACCCATTCTGTAGCATTTACTAGAGCACTACTAGTGGGCTGAAGGAGGCAGGTACTCCTATAGGGAGCTCCATTAAATCTGAAAAGAAAGGAAACTCTTAAAGTGGGTTTAGCATACGTAAAACTAACTACTGCTGATACAATAAACTTCCCTTTCCCCATGACAAACAAGGTTCCTGCATATTTACTGGAGACTTTTATCTCCATTCAGGCAAATCTTTTAAAATTTTAAGGGGGACTACATGACTCAAACGTTATCAGGCATAGGAAAAACAGATGTGTTGCTTACATTCAACTATTATTAAAAAAGTAATTCATTTTCTTAAAAGATAGACTGGTAAAACTGCCATTTTCTTAAAAGATAGACTGGTAACAACAACAAAAAAGATGAAATATGTTACCCCAAGTCCCTAAAAGGCACTTCAAATTCCAGTTCCTCCTTTGTTAGAGCCTCTACTTTCTCAATGAAATTTTTAAAGGCTGTTTTCAGTTTGTGCCTCATTTCTCGCTCCATCTGTAGAAGAAAAAATATTAACAACAGCCATCATTTTTTGAGTACCTCTCCTCAAAAAATGAAGTGATTTTTAGTCTTTAATTCTCATAACTACACTTCTAAAATATACCTTATTAAAAATCATCAATTATCAGGGTGAATCTACAGCCTAATTCCCAAACCACTGCATTATACCTACTATCTGAGCAGATAATTTGAGTTATTCTCAAGAGTTGTTTATAAAATACAACAATTCCTGTACTCAGATTTTCCTGTTGCTACTCACAGACCTGTTCAGCATAGAGGTCATCTCGGTCATGCATATGCTGATGTTTTCCTAAGTCTGTGGTGATCTCTCCCACTTCTGTGTAGAACTGCACATCTGTGTGCCGCTTCTTCCCAAACATGATGGCATTCTGATGGCATAAAGCAGAAAGAACAAGAAAGAAATCAGAAGACTTAGGCCACCTAACATACAGAAGCAATATATGAGAAATAAAACGTAAAAATACCTAGGATGGACATTTCAATAATCAAAACTTGAGTTTCCACAGCATGCATGTAAAATTAACTAAACCAGCGGGGTGTGGTGGTACATGCCTGTAATCTCAGCTATCCAGGAGGCTAAGGCAGGAGGACTGCAAGTGTGAGGTTGACCTTGGCAACCTAGTGAGACCCTGTTTCAAAATAAAAGGGCTGGGGATGTAGCTCAGTGGTAGAGTGCTCCTGAGTTCAATCCCCAGTACCACTAAACAAAAACAAAAACTTAATCCCTGTCATAAATAATGGAATTTGGGAATGTAAAAGTACATATTTTTAAAACTACCCCCCTTTATTACAATAGACTTCGGAGAATATGTTGATAACAAATTTTGTGTAAAGCAAAAACTTTTATTTCAGAAACAGGAATTTGGAGAAGACCTCAAATGCCTATTTTGGGTGTATTTGAGCAACATTCCCAGTACCCCTTTAAAATTTTCCTTTTTGAGACAGGGCTGGCTAAATTGCTGAGGTTGGCATTGAACTTGCAACCCTCCCCCCTAGCCTCCCAAGTTGTTTGGATTAAAGATGTGTACCAGTGTACCTGGCTAGACATTATGTTTTGGTGGTGATTATGTATCACACAAAAGGGACAAAATACTTGGTGCCTTCTAGATGCTAGGCACTGTGAACTTTATAAACATATTTTCCAAATCTCTTAATGATTTTATGTTATACGATTTTTTAAATCATTATTTTATAGGAAAGAAGTGAGAAAAATTAACTATATTACCTAAGAACTCATGATCATAGCTAAGTAAAAGGTGTATACCTTGAGGTGAAAGTGCAAGACAATAATCATTTCTCCATCACAGGGCTGGAACAAAGCATGTTTAATATTGTTATATAGAATATCCACTTTGTCTCCTCGAACAGATGTGAATCGGAAGCCTAGGGAAAATAATGAAGAAGCTAAGTGTCAAACAGGATAATTAGGTTAGATCAAAAGGTTTTGTGTGTGTGTGGCTGGGATTGTGGCTCAGTGGCAGAGGGCTTGCCTAGCATGTGTGAGGCACTGGGTTCATCAGCACCACATAAAAATGAATAAATAAAATAAAGGTATTGTGTTCATCTACGACTTAAAAAAAAAAAAAAGAAAAAAAAAAAAGGTGTGTTTTCTGATTATAAGAACATCAGAGGAAGCACCAACAACCATAGTTTTCCATTCCTTCCAGTCATACTGCAATGTAAACAATGTAAGTAGACTCCTCCCAACATTTCCTCATCATACTGTATTATCTGATCTGTTATTCCCATAAAGGTGCCCCTGAAGACAAAGCCCAGACCCACAAAAGATTATTTGTACGTACCATTGACATGGGCCTCCAGTGAGCCTTGCATCCTCTTTTGGGCAATGTTTGGGCGAATATATAGATCTTTCAGTTTGGGATTACTCCGGTTTAGATTGATCACAAGTGAGTCTTGTTTCACAATGCCCTAAGTAGTAAGAAACGTAATGTGAATCCTGTGTACCTTTACGTGTCCCCTAAAATACATGTGTCCTTTAGAACAAAGGTGCTTTAGTCTGTGTTCAGGCTTACCTCCTTTTCTTTCTCTTCTGCTTCTCGAGTCTTGTATCGTTTCTGTACTTCTTTTATAATTCGGAAAGCATTCTGAAGGTTCAAGGCTGGTACTGTCTGTTCTCCAGGTGCCTTCATATTTGAAGCACGGTACGTACTGTAGAAAAGGGGAAACAATTACAGAAGTTTATCTGTCAGGTCAGGTAATTGGCACTCATTACTACTACTATATTTTATAACTGGATTAATACATATGTGTACATGAATACGTGTGAGTTTATTTTGGAATCAGGGTCTTGTTAAATTGTGCAGGCTGGCCTTCAACTTGTGATCCTTCTTCCTTAGCCTTTCAAGTAACTGGAATTATAGGTGCGTGCCACCACACCTCGCTTAATGTCTTTTAAGTGAAAAACATGATAATGCTTAGAAAAGTTTAAAAAAACCAACCACTAACCAACCAAATAAAAATCTATCATTCCTTTCTTCTCTTTAAATGTAGAATATTATAAAGAGCTAAATCCATCAGGGTGTGGAAGAGCATACTTATTTTCAAATCTGACATATTTCCCCCCAATTATCCCATTCCAAACCATGAAGAAATAGAATCCAATTGTGATATTTTATTTAAGGATTCTACTACAAAATATATATAGCAAGTGTAAAATATTCTCAAGAAGATTCTAAATTAGCGTCTATCCTCAAAATAGTATAGTCAGCAAGGTAATCCTAAAATGCCACTAGGGGACTTCAACATTCGTCATATAGGGGAGGATGCTGCACAGAGAATGAGAGTTTTTGAGATTACCACTCCAGCCAGCAGGGATTTGGGAATGGTACTTTCCTAAGGGACTCACATTTCCTTGACAAAAGTGGCTTCAGGGTTAGGAAAGATGTTGCCTTCATTCCTGCCCAGTGCACTGCCTGGGCAATAGAAGTTGATCCGCAAGTAAGTATAATCTCCTTCCACAGACATACTTATATTCTGTTCAAAGAAATAAATGTATTATAAACAATAACCACCACTAGGTTTCTTAGGTAGATCAATGTTACAAAAACACTAAAATTGTTAGTTGTTACTAGCTGAATGTTTTTAAGAGTTTAACTTGAAAATCTAAATCTAAAAAAATACTGAGGTTATTTGTTATTTTTTATGATTGAATGTTTGTTTCCCAAAAGATTTACTGAATTCTCCAAGTATTCTGTGCCATGTATATAACTACATGCTAAATAATGCTGAAATAAATAAAAATAAATCAAGGAAAAGATAGGCAAATTATATTTAAAGATTAGTTTTCTACAAAATGACAACTGAAAGGGAAGGAAAATGATAGCAGGAAATCAGGATGAGAAAGGAAAGTCAGTAAACCAGAGGTGTTGAGTATAAAGGAATAGAGTGCAAGATATGATACAGATTACTTATGGTGAGCACAACTGTTATTTTAATACCTTGATTGTGGCAATGTGAAAAGGTGTTGCAATGCCAAACACTGGCATTATTACAGTCTCATATTTCTTATCAATATAAATCTTCATTTCCCGAATATGCGCTTCCTTAGGCATCAGAGATGGGTTCTTATAAGATACATTAGATTTGCGAGCTCTGGAGTGGGATTAAAACAACAATAAAAAAACCTGAGAAATTTCTGCATTCACACATAACTCCAAGATGATCTCACTGCTCAATGAAAACTCTTACTTCTGAATCTGCTGCTCTCCCTTTTGTTCAGTCAATCGTCTCTTGGCTTCTTCATTGAGTTGAGCTGCTAATTCTTTTTGGTGTGCCCTTCGCTTCTCTTCTGCAGTCATCTCATTCTAGTGGAGGGAGAATCTAAGTTATCAGAACCTGTGACTCAACTGATAATGTATGAGATCAGCATTAAACAGTAAACTTACTCGTGTTCTTTCTGTAAGCAGTGCTGCCCGAGAACCTCTACCCAAAAGGTCCTCTGCCTCATCTTTCTCCTCCTCTTCCTCTTCCTCATCTTCATTCTGTGGGAAAAAGTTGTAATAAAAAACAAAACAAAACAAAAAAAAAAAACAAAAAAAACCACACAAGTTTATTAGTTTTTGTTAGACAAACATTTTTAGCTTCCTCATTGTACTGAAAGTCACTCATTTATATTCTTCCTACCTTTAGAAAAATGCCCACGTTCTTTACTTTCTTCTTCACAGAAGTAAGAACAGTGGCTGGGCCATCCTAGAATAAAAAGGATAAATTAGACTGCTAATTTAAATGAAGCACTTTCTAATAGTATTCAGCGGGGCAATACTTTTGAAATTTCTGAATTCTAAAATCCTTGACAATGAATAAATATAGCTTTTATCCTCCTAATCTTTCATGAGAAACTATAATTAGGAGCTGGGCATGGTCACACATGCCTATAATCCCAGTGATTTGGGAGACTGAGGCAGGAGGATTGCAAGTTGAAAGCTGACCTCAGCAACTTAGCAATACCTGGTCACAAAATAAACAATAAAAAAGGACTGGGGATGTAGCTCAGTGGTGAAGCACCCCTGGGTTCAATCCCTGGTACCAAAACCAAAACCAAACAACAAAAACCAAAACCAAAAAAATAAATGAAAATAAAAACAAAAACAAAAACAAAATTCCTACAATTTGGGAAGCAATATTGGGGCAATGATTAAGAATACAGGGTTCATTTTAAGCTTGGCTCAGTTACTTTCTATCTCTGGGACACAAGGAAGTTTAAACTTCTCAGTGCCTTCCATTTATATGTATAGGGGGATAATAAGAATGTCTATTTCACGGAATAATTGTGAAGATTCCATGAGTTAATACATAAAAGTACTTTGCTTCTAATAAGAACAATGAAATATTTACTATTATTATTAAAAATTAATTCCTCCTAAGTAAAAGAAGTCAGTCACAACAGCCACATACTGTATTGAATGAATTCGTATGAAATGTCCAAAATAAGCAAATCTTTAGAGACAGAAAGCAATTAAGTTGTTGCCTAGGTCTGGGAGATACAGGAATGAGGGACTGCAAGTGGGTTTCTTTCTGAGGTGATAAAAGGTTCTAAAATTAGATTGTGGTGATGGCTTTATAGCTACCAATATACTAAAAAATCATGAAATTGCAAGAAAATATATTTTGCTAGGTATAGGGGAACAGGCCTATAATCCCACTGACTTGAGAGGCCAGGATAAGAAGATCACAAATTTGAAGCCAGTCTCAGGTACTTAGCAAAACCCTAACTCAAAATTAAATAATAAATAAATGGAGGAAGGGAGGAAAGAAGAAGTAAGGGAGGGAGGGAGGCAGGAAGGGAGGAAGGGAGGAAGGGAGGAAGGGAGGAAGGGAGGCAGGAAGGAAAGGCTGGGGATATAGTTCAGCAGTAAAGTGCCCTAGGGTTCAATTCCCAGTACCAAAAAGAAGAGAAAGTAAATAAATTGGCATGTGAACTGTAGCTTGATGAATTGTCATTAAAAAAAAAAAAAAAAAAAAAAAAAAAAAAAGTTGCATTATTAGACTGAATTCCTGATATTATCATTCATTCCCTATTTGTGGGCTAAAATGGTATTCCTAGTTGTACTGTGTCAGGCTATTTCAGGGACCTCTCCCCTTAACTACAATTTAACAAGAAAATACCCACAGGGTCCAAAATATGCTTCAAAAGTGAGTTCATAAACCAGAAGCTTAAAAGGCAATACAAACCTCATCCACAAGTACTGTGTCACCAATGAACAGGGCATAGGTTTTCTCTTCTGGTTTTTTTCCCTCCTTGTTAGTCAGGTCTGAGAATCCCAAATTGATGCTGAAAACCATCCCTAAAACAGCAAAAGAGAGATTAGTCTGTGGCTGTGAAAGGATGAATAGAAGTCAAGATTTATACAGAAAGGGAGATGAAGGTAAAAGAATTACTCAAAAATGTACTTTCCTATTGCAAGCATATAAAACTTACCTTTTTTTAGTTTGTACTGATTTTTACTATTGATTACTAGAGAGCCTTCACGGAATTCAATTCCCATACCAAATCTGAAAAGAAACAAAGAGAAATATATCAGCAATAGGCTAAAAGACTTGTAACATGAATCAACTATAATATATTGATTTCAATTTTCAAAATAATGCAGGTTATTTCAGCTGATTAGTAAGTGAAGGGAGAAGATTCCAAGATAGTCTTTAGACTTTAAATAATTCCATGTTGAAAATAATCTTTAAATTAAGTATCTCATGTAGTATTTATCATATAAAGCTTTCTTTAGTTTAGCTTATAAGGTTTAAGCTTTTAACTTATGATGAAACAGTTTTCCTATATACAGTTTAGCAGAGACTCTTATGGGGTACATTACCTAAATAGTAAATTAAGAGGTGTAATTTTTAGTGGAACACTGATAATCACAGATTCTTAAGACTTGGTATCACCAGACAAGTAAAGAAAGACACCACACACCTGAGACTAGTTTTCATCTAATGATTACCCAGAGCTGTTTCCCAAAGTGTCCTTTGCTCTTTAATACGTTATTAGGTTTAAGTGTTCAATGGTCAAATACACTTGCAAACGCTACATTAAGTAAAAATCAAAGTAAATAAATAAAACATTATTCAATATGTAAATGTGAGTTAATTTAATACTGGAATATTGGCTAGAACACTACGATTGTCTACAAAAATACCTACCCCACACACCTGGGAGGAGAACTTAAATTTTTCTTATTTCTCTGATATTACCGTGTGCTTGGCATACAGTTAAGTATTGTCTATAAATATTGATGAAATTGACAAACTCATCTTAGACTAGAGACTGACTACTGCTGGGTCATGAAAACTTGCTCAAAGAGACAATACATATTATGGCATACCCTAAATTTTTGGTGATTTTGTTCAGCAGCTCTGGCTTCTGCTTTTTAACCACGTCCATGACAGCATTATACACATCACATATCTTTACACCTAATAACAAGACAAAAGGAAGACATTAAAGTATCTTTCAGAGGGAAAAATCCCCAAACATTTTTTCACCTATTAAATCCCCTAAAAAGCAATGCTTCTCAAAGTGTGAACTAAGGAATGCACAGTGCCAGGGATGACTAGGACAAGAAATTGGGTTTTTTGTTTGTTCGTTTTTTTTTTTTTGATACTTGATATTGAACGCAGGGTGCTTAACCGCTAAGCTACATTCCCAGTCACTATTTTTTATTTTGAAACAGGGTATTAATAAGTTGCATAGGACCTCACTAAATTGCTGAGTCTGGCCTCAAATTTGCAATTTCCCTGTGTCAGTCTTTTGAGTCACTGGGATTACAGGTGTGAGCCACTGCTCCAAGCAGAAATTTGCATTCTTACAGAAAGTACACCCAGTCATTCTTTATTAGACTATCTGAGAATCATCTATCCAAGGAGACTGGAACATCAGTTGTCTCAGGGACATATTTGAGAGCTGCCAAAGTCTTACATTAAAAACTTACTACACATTTTGAAGAACAGACCATGACAGTGGACCCATTTCATTTACTGCTAAATGTGCAAGTTAGTATTAGAAGAACTCCAGTCTTTGAATAGATATATCAAGCCAGAGTAGATCAAACATGGTGGCCTCAAAGGATCTTTATTCTCATTAAAGTATTTATGACTATGATTAAACAGGATTAAGACCAATTTAGAGATATCATGGAGGAATGGTAGGCTTACAAAATGGTTTAAAGTGGGTAAGCATGAAGCTGCATTTAACCAACTGGAAGTGCAGAAACCGAGGAAAAAGGGAAGTCAAGTAATTTTGCTTTCTTCTGTGGAAGTAAGTAGCTTGCTTAGCAGTGTTGCTAGTTATTCTGTTCTTTGTATCCTTGGTATTCATTCAATGTAGGATTAACATTATACATTCTATCAGCAGAGATAGCTAGTTTTCAGACTTTTTTAAATTAGAGAGTAAGAGGCCAAAGCATGTTATGAAGATTTGGATAGAGGTCTAGCAAATCAGATTTCTGTCGGCATCAGTGTAAGCCACAATAATCACTCACATCTGAAGGAGAAGTAATCCAAGAGTTAAATGCTCAGATAATTCAAGGTCAAGGTCAGTAAAATCTTACTCTATTTTTAGTATGAGAACCTCAGGGCTTTTATGTCTTTTCTTTTTACAGGTGGTACTGGAGAATGAGCCCAGACACTTATGCATGGGAGGCAAGCACTCTACCATTGAGCTTTTAAAATTTTAAGACAGCTTCTTGCTAGGTTGCACAAGTTGGCCTTGAATTTGCAGTTCTCCCACCTAGGCCTACAGAGTAGCTGGGATTATAGGCAGGTACCACTATACAGGGCTATAAGTGGCATTTTTGCCATGTAATTTTAAATCATCTTTCCTATGGCAACTCACCATGTCTTAATTCCTTTAGCAGCTCCTCTTGAAGTTGAAGCAAAAAGTTGTAATTTTCTTGAACTTCCTGAGAAGGGTCAACCATCAAAGTGCGAACAAGGTTGGAGCAGTAGGACTTGAAGCGAATACCCATGGCACAAGTGATGGCCCCAAAATGCATATGATTCTTATCACTAGAGACCAAAGAAAAAAAGCATTTAATTACCAAAGGCAGCAAAGTCCTGTATCACCAGCACAAAATTCTAAAAATCATTACTTTCTATACCTCAAAGTTGCAGTTCAATATAGACTTAACTTTTTTGTTTGCTTGTTTTTAATAATCACACTTAAAGGCAACAGAGTAAAAATTAGCAAGAAAATTTTTATTATAAAAATTCAAGGAAAAGGTGAGTACTGTATTCAGTGAAAAGGATATACTGAATTGTATCCATTATGATTTAATAACAATATGGTTATGAGGAGTCATTTATCTACAAGATCCCTATGAATTGTGGGTTATAGTCTCTTCAGACTCGCCAGAGGAACATCTTTTTTTGTTTTTACAGGCATGTACCACCATCTAAAAGTGGAGAAACACTTTCTTTAAAGTGTTCTTAAAATAAGGAGAGGAATTACTTTATGGTATATCTAATACCATTTAAAAATTTTCAGCATATTCTGCATTTTAAATAATTTAGAAAAGTGCTTAAGAATTATGTGAAATAAAATAAACGTACAGAAGGCAGACTACTGGTTATTCCATCTCCTACTTTTCTGAATTTTTTAAATGTGTCAAAGTAAAAGTAGGCTAAAAGTCAAAATGCTCTGTTTGTTGTTACATTAGAAAGTTCTCATATTTACCTCACCACACTGAATTTGAGATTATAGTTGCCACCACTCTGAATGATAGGAGGGTAACACATTTCCACAGTGGAAGGGTCTGCCCCAGCTAGGTATTTTTTCTCTTCAATAGCCTTTTCCACAGACTCGGCCAGTTTGCTATGTCGAACTTTCTGTAAGGGTACCCAGAAATAAAGTAATTAGAGTGTGGCAAATAGTGATGTGGAGTGCTAGGATGCTATCGTTTCAAGACATCATATATCCTGATATAATTTATGGTTTACACATCAGACAATATATTGGTATACATAGAACAATATGTGGAACTCACAGCTGCTCTGAGGATATGTATATAAAATAACGGGTAACCTTATTAAACCATAATGCAGGTTTAATTATCTTGAAAGACAGATGGCAAAATTATTACCAACTTAGTGTTAAGGTCTTTTTTTTTTTTCCCCCCAGAGCTGGGGATCAAACCCAGGGCCTTTGCTTGCACTCTACTGACTGAGCTATCTCCCCAGCCCAGTGTTAAGGTATTAATTTCAAAGGCAGCTGAATATGCATCCAAAAACTTGCAGAGTAGAGAAATAGTACTATTTCCTTAAAACACTATAAAGCTCTTCCTCTCTTTATTTACCTCATCTGCATCAACTATTTCCATGACTCTTTCTTTGAAGAATTTGTTGAAGACTTCAGAAGTGATGCTGGCTGCTTTCTTCATTAGGTTGAGCTCCCCATCCTCCTTTACCGCAATGGTATATGCCACAACTGCGCTGATATCAATCTATGGTCAAAGTGATAGTAAACATGCAAATACAGAATTGCTGAAGAAATGTATTTCTCCTATTTTGAACATTTTCAGTTACTCTACTTGGTTACTTAGCTATTTTTTAGTTTTTCTTGGTGTGAGGAATTGAACCCAGGGTGCTTAACCACTGAGTCACAACCCCAATGCTTTTTGAGACAAGGTCTCACTGAGTAGCTTAGGGTCTTGCTACTTAACAATCTTGAGGCTGAAGCTGGCCCCAAACTTGCAATTCTCCTGCCTCAGCTTCCTGAGTCGCTGGGATTATAGGTGTGTGCCACCATGCTTGGCTACTTAGCAATCCCCTTCAATAGTTCGCAGAAAGTTCAAATAGTCTCTCTTCTTGAATGGATTAAACATTTAAAATAGTTCTGTGCCAGGTCATTGTGTGTTCTAAGAGGCATTAGGTTAATGTACCTCTTAAAATGTAAATTCAACTCTCTACAGGTTTTTGTCAAGGCTGAAGAAGGAAAACAAGCAGGAAGGGAGGGGAAAAGGAACACAAATCTGTTCCTTGGTCAGAAGATTTTTCTCAGTTTCCAACACAGAAGTGGCTGGACAACCTCTTGAATACCCCATTTTCTGACTGAAAAGTGTAACTAATATACTGTTCAGTCAAAGGGGATGAAAAACAGAAATGCAAATGAATATACAGTTTTCCCAAAACAAATGTCCTGCACTATCTTGTATGGAAGTCCAATATTCTTCTGTCTTCTCAACTTTGAATTTGCTGCTTCCCAGTATTAGTCTTACTTTGTCAAAGCCCTCTTTGTTGAGGCAGTCATTCCAGCTCTTCATGAACTCTCCAGGGAATTTGTCTTTGCTGAACACACCAATTTTCTTGCCATTTTTGCTTTCTTTAATGGCTTCAATCATTTTATCAAAGCTGCTCTTATTACTTTCATTCTATCAGTGCCACAGGGAAGAAAAAGGGCTTGTTACTTTCAGAATTAGACATTTGTTATAACTAGTAATAAGCAGAGAGAAATATTCTAAACCATGGAAGGAATAAATTCTCCCCTGCTCTCCACCTACTTTTTTTTTTTTTTTTTAATACTTTTTAGTTGTCAATGGACCTTCATTTTATTTATTTATATATGGCGCTGAGAATCGAATCTAGTCCATCACACATGCTAGGCAAGCACTCTACCACTGAGCCACAACCCCAGCCCCTCCACCTACTTTTTTTTTTTTTGCACGGTGCTGGGGATTTGAACTCAGGGCCTTGTGCTTGCAAGGCAAACACTTGATCAACTGAGCTATATTCCCAGCCCCCTCCACTTACTTTTTAAGGGCAGATTATAACACACCAAAGGTTAACACAAAATTTCTTTGGGTATTTTTACATACTTAAACACATAGATAAAAGTCTGAAAGAAAATTCCTATGTTAGGTGAGTACTGTGACAAAAAAAAAAAAAAAAAAAATCACATTTGATAAAAACTGGAAAGGAGGTTTATCTAAGTTACCTTAAGGATATTTAAGGATATTTGCTTTCTTAAGGTACACAAATGGAAACAGTGTACTGGAGAACAATAAAGTTAATGTTCACCAGAATTCCACAGTCCATTTGTTTTACTGCAGAACTTATGGGTTACTAAACTCTTTTCTTCCTAACCAACAATGAAGATATGACAAAACTTCAAAATTACCATAGCCAGGTACAACTTTTCCCTTGAATTCTTTTGGATTCCTACAAGGCATTTCCATTCATCACTTCTAAAAACTTTTACACATTATTTATTAGTTCTGACCTTTTCTCGTATTAGCAGTGTTATGGCAGGGGCTCCATTTGCATTCTCGTTTCCCTTAGTGTTGGCAATCTGTTTCAAGAATTCCACTTTTTTCTTGCTGGCCATAAAGATGATTTTGTCCTCACAGAAGACCATGATTGTATCAGTAAGTTCATAACCAAAGAGCCAAGTCTATCGGAGAAGATAATAGTAACAACAATGCTTGAAGATATATGCTTGAAATATTCCATAATAAAAACTATCAAATCATTTGGACAGTTTTTACTTTTACTCTTTTCTGGTGCTGGGGATTGAACCTAGTGCCTCTTGAATGCTAAGCATGTTTTACCACTGAGCTACATACCCTAACCCAGGAATTTAATTTTTAATGTGGCTAAAATATTGAACAGTGCAGTAGACAATTCAGTGACAACGAGAGCTGAAAAGTGCTATAAACCTCTCACCTGTAAGGCAGTTGATTTGGCATAAACAATTTCTTCATCAACACCCACTGATACAACAATGGCATCAACGTTGGCATACTCATCTTCTCCTTTCTTTAAAAAAAAAAGTTACTTTGTTACTATCTTTTCAAACCTTGCAAAATAATACAGATTGAGTCTCTATTCCAGGTATAATTTTTTTCCTAAAAGAAATTCCAAATTTCAGGTACATGCCTGCTTAATAACCTCATAGCTCTTCCTTACATTCTACTTGTTAAACACCTTGACAGAAATCACATACGATAAAATTCACCCATTTAAACTATATAATGTTTAATATATTCAATTACATAATCATCGCTATAATCTAATTTTAGAAATTTTCATCTTCCCCAAAGTAACATTGTGTCATTAGCAATCATTCTTTATCTTCTTCTGCTTCCTCTCCAGACTTAGACAACCACTAACCTACTTTGTCTCTATGGATTTGTCTATTTTGGACATTTCATGTAAATGGAATTGAATAATATGTGCCTTTGTGTCTGGCTTCTTTCACTTAATATGTTTTCAAGGTTCATCTGTGTTGTAGCATATACAAATAGTTCACTTCTTTTTAGAACCTAATTTCATTATGAGGATATACATTTGATTTATCTCATCACCAGATGCTACAAATTTGGGCTGTTTCCAATTTTGGGTCATTCTGAACAATTCTGCCATGAACATTTGTGCACCTTTCTCCCTGCCCTGCACTAGCATTAAGGATTAAATCCAGGGGGCACTCTACTAACTGAGCTAAATTGCTGAGGCTAGCCTTCCTTGTACTTCTGATCTTCCCACCTTGTGTACAAGCTTTTTTATACTATACTATACTATACTATACTATACTATACTATACTATACTATACTATACTATACTATAGTAGGAGAGGAATTGCTGGGTCTTACGTCTAAATTTTTTGAAGAACTACCCATTATTTTCCAGTGACTGCTCCATTTTGTTTCCTAACAAGAATATATGAGGTTCCAATTTTTCCACGAGCCGACACTTGCACTTGTTATCTTTTTTTTTTTTTATTACAGCCACCCAATGGGTAGAAATCAGTACCATTTCAAGAGACGGTTGATACGATGGTTGATAATTTGTATATCTCTTTGGAGAAATGCCCATTCAGATCATTTGTTCAATCTGTTTTTTTTTTTACTGAGTTGCAAGTTCTTATATTCTAGATAAAAATCCTCTAACATATTATTTTCAAGTATTATTTCTTATTTTGTAGGCTGTCTACTCATTTTCTTGAAGGAACAATCTGAAGCACAAAAGTTCTAATTTTGAAGAAGTTCAAATTTTCTGTTTTCTTGTGCCTTTAGTGTTTTCTCTAATTCAAAAGCCATAAGGATTTACTTATACTCCTACAGGAGTTCTAGAGACTAGCTTTAATTCTTACATTAAGATGTTATTCATGACATTGAACTATAATCCTAGCCCCTGAATTTATTTTTGTGTATGTTATGAGGAACAGTTCAACTTCATTTTTTTCCATGTAAATAATTAGTTGTTCCAATATCAATTGTCAGAAAATACCTTTTTCTTCACCGAATTGTTGCAACACTCCTGTCAAAAATCAAATTACCATAAACATGAAGGTTTATTTCCAGACTTTCAATTCTATTTAATCGAGCTACATGTGTATCTGTATGCCAGTGCCACACTCTTGATTACCACAGCTTTGTAATAGGTTTTGAAATTGGGACACATAAATCCTCCTACCATTTGCTACTCTTGAAAAGCTCTATAATACCAAAAGACATAATTATTGTTTCCCCAATGAAGCAAAAAACAAAATAAAACCAAAAACCAAAATCACCTATGTAAGATTCTTCCATATTTTAAGTCTTCTGGTTACCAATAATAATAAACTGATGGTTCTGTTGTTCTCTACAAATTAAATTTTACAACAAAAGAAATTAACTATATGTAGTCCCCTGTTGATTTTCACTCAGAAATGTTCTTTTCCTTTAGACTGGGAACAACTTTCACCATTAGACCCTATGGTCGCCATTTGTTATTGTTTTTGCCTAACTGGGGTAAGATAGTATTTCATTGTAGTTTTGATTTTCCCTGATGGCTAGGAGAATTACTGGAAAAAAAAAAAAGGTTCTGAAAATATAATGTAGCTGAAATATACATATTAATATAAACAAAAGCAGGTAAAATTATTCTTTTTCTACCATCTGCATTTTTTTCAGCTAACAAAGGAGAATACTTTTTATTAGAATTCTAAAGATAAAACTGGATTTCTTTGGAAGGTTTCTGATTTGTAATTATAAAGAGTTAGGTCGCTTGATTATCTTTTCCGGTAGGACATTAAATACTGATGACTTATTAAATTTACTGAAAATTTTTAGTTCAATGAATATAAGCAATAAGTGTCAAGTTGTTGATTTGTCTTTTGTATTTAGGTAAATAGTATGCCTGGGTAAGGGCTTATTCTGAAGCCATCTCCTGGGTTTTAATTTTTGACTCTAGTACCTACTGTCGCTTAACCTTTCTGCCCTCCAGTTTCCTTGATCTTCATGCATTGCTGTGAGAAATGTAAGAGTAAATCTGTACCTGGCTGGGGTTGTGGCTCAGTGGTAGAGCACTCGCTTAGCATGTGTGAGGCACTGGGTTTGATTCTCAGCACCACATAAAAAAATGAATAGATACTGTGTTCATCTACAGCTAAAAATATTAAACAAAAAATTTTTGTATAAAGTGCTCAGAATGGCGATTACTGCAAAGGAATAAACTACTATGTATTTGCCATTATTATTATTATTTTAAACTATTTTTGTTTCGTTGTAGGTGGACATAATACCTTTATTTTATTTTTATGTTGTGCTGAGCTCGAATCCAGGACCTCATGCATGCTAAGCAAACACTCTACCACTGAGCCACAACACCAGCCCTGTCATTATTATTAAAGACTAAAATGGCTACTTACAAAAAATTTACTGTATATCATACTACTGTAACTTATATTAAACCACTAATACACAATCAGGATAGAACACAAAGAGTACAACAGGCTTTCAAAAAGTGTACAATTAAAAAATGATTTTAGGTGGTACCCAAATGTGGCTTCAAATATTCAATCACAGCAAAAGTTACATCCTTTTAATCTAAAGAATATATCTGCTTGGTGCTAGTCCTTAATATCTGCTATGATTTAATAACACAGTTGTGCTTACATTGCCTTTATTTTTTAACAGCTACTTTTTGACAAGTGACACAATTTTCCATTTGTAGTGATATAAAGTATAATTTAAAAATGTATTTAGGTTTAAAGACCTCAATAGTTTTTTTTTTTTTTTTTTTTTCTTTTTGGAAGATGAAGAGAATGGGAAGTGGTAAACTGACTAAGGAGCGCTGGAGTTATAATACCCTAAGTGACCAATAAGCACTATTAGTGGGGTGTGGCAGCACACACCTGTAATCCCAGCAGCTAGGGAGGCTGAAACAGGAGGATCTTGCGTTTAAAGCCAGCGTCAACAACTTAGCAAGGCTCTAAACAACTCAGTGAAACCCTGTCTCTAAATAAAATATTTTAAAAAAGAGCTGGGAATGTGGCTCAATTGTTCAGAGTCCCTGGGTTCAATTCCTGGTACGTTCATACATACGTACGTGTGTGTACACACACACACACACACACACACACACACACACACGTAGCTAAGCCTCATTTTGATTTTCTAGCTGTCCAATACATAGGAGAGAAAGAAAACAAACCTAAAGGAAACACGTTTACTTGGGGAAGATTCTTCATTAATATTACAATGTAGAAGTGCACTTCTTTCTCACGCTCTCTTTTCTTTTTAGGCACCAGGGTTTGAATGCAGGGCACTTAACAACTCCAGCCCTTTTTATTTTTTATTTTGACAAAAGGTCACACTAAGTTGCTTAGGATTTTGCTAAGTTACTGAGGCTGGCCTTGAATTTGTGATCCTCCTGCATCAGCCTCTCAAATGACTGGGAATACAGGCATGCACCACCACATCAGGCTCTTCAATGACCCCCAACCCCTAGAAACTTCTATTCAGTAATTTTAGACCTCTTGGGTTAAATCTGTGGTTTATCTTTTTTAAAAAAATTTTTTTGATAGTTGTTGATGAAACTTTATTTGCATGCAGTGCCAAGAAGCGAACCCAGTGCTTCACACATGCTAGGCAAGCGTCCTACCATTGAGCCACAATCCCAGGCCCTCTGGTTTAGTCTTATATTTTATTTTGTTACTTTGTCTTCTATCAGGAACTGTTTATTTTCTCATCTTTTATTGAATTTTTAAATTTCAGCTGTTGTTTTTAATTTCTAGTTCTTATCCTCAGTTCTCATATCATGGATATACTATAGCTTTCAGTATTTTGTAATTACTTTTTTTTGTAAATGGAGGGGAGAAAATGAACAAGGATTACAAGATTCTACCACTGAAAGACGTGAGTTTAGATTGCAAAAGTCTTGCAGTTCTCAAGTTAAAAATACAAAACAAGAACAAAAAAAGACATGCCAAGACACACCACTGTGAAATTTCACATACACACACACACACACACACACACACACACACACACAAATGAAGTATGGAATAGAATCACATCGGCCATCTCAACATACTGAAAGCTTGGAAGTGACAAACCATGGCTTCAAAATTCTGATATTATTATTTGGTACGGGGGACTAAACCCAGGGGTGCTAAATCATTGAGCCACATCCCCATCCCTTTTTATTTTGGGATTGGGTCTCTGTTAGTTGCTCAGAACTCCACTAAATTGCTGAGGTTGGCTTTGAACTCGCAATCCTCCTGCCTCAACCTCCTCCCAAGCCATTGGGATTGCAGGTGTGTGCTCCCACACTCAGCAAAATTCTGAGATTATTTTAAATCCAGAATTTTATATTTATTGAGTTACATATTTTTAAACAAAAATGATGGAGGCTATAGTTTAAATCTTGAATGTTCCCCAAACGCCCATATATTGTAGGTTTGAACTCCAGCCTATGGAATTACTGTGAAGTGGTGGGAATATTGGGCAGTAGGGTATAGTGTAAGGAAGTCAGTCATTGGGAACATGTTCTTGAAGAGAATTATCAGAATCCAGCCCCTTCCCCACTCTTTTTGCTTCTTGGGTACCACAAGATGAGCAGCCTCTTCTGCCATGCACTCCTGCCATGATATAAATTGCCTCATCACAGGACCAAAGGCAAAGGGGTCAACTGCCCATTGACTGGGACCTGTGAAACTGTGAACCAAAAAATAAACCTTTTCTACACTCATACATTGCTGGTGGGACTGCAGATTGGTGCAACCACTATGGAGAGCAGTATAGAGATTTCTCAGAAAACTTGGAATGGAACCATTTGATCCAGTTATCCCACTCCTTGGTTTATACCCAAAGGACATAAAATCAAAATCAGCATACTACAGTGATGTAGCCACATCAATGTTTATAGAAGCTCAATTCACAAGAGCTAAATTATGGAACCAACCTAGATTCCCTTCGACAGATGAATGGATAAAGAAAATGTGGTATATATACACAATGGAATATTACTTGGTCTTAAAGAAGAATGAAATTATGGCACTTGCAGGTAAATGGATGGAACTAAAGAATATCATACTAAGTGAAATAAACCAATCCCAAAAAATCAAAGGCTGAAATGTTTTCTTTGATAAGCGGATGCTGATCCACAGTGGTGGGGGGTGGGAGAGGAAGAATGAACTTTGGATTGTGTAGACGGGAGTGAGGGGAGGAGTGAGGCAGTGGGGATGGGAAGGATGGTAGAATGAGACAGACATTATTACCCTATATGCATGTATGATTACACTATTGGTGTGACTCTGCATCATGTATAGTCAGAGGAATGAGAAGTTATGCTCCATTGTGTACAATGTGTAAAAATGCATTCTACTGTCATGTATAACAGTAAGAACAATGAGAGTAACAATAAGAACCAGTAAGAATAACAGTAAGAACCAATAAGAATAAAAAAAGAAATTAAAAAAAAAACCTTTTTTCTTTATGAGTTGTTAATCTCAAGTATTTTATTGCTGTGATTAAAAGCTCATACTGCATAATAACACTTTTTATTTTTGAAGACACAAAAGGGTCCAAGAAATTTGTATTCTATTCATCCTTTATTTTTTGCAGTACTGGGGATTAAATCCAGGGCTTTGAGCATGCTAGGCAAGCACTTTAGCACTGAGCCACATCCCCAACTCTATGCATTCTTTCTTAAAAAGATCTTAGAGGAAATGCTTTAATAAAACAAAGATAAAACCCAATCTGGGGTTCTAAGACACAGGGGATCCAACAATAGAAAGTCCTAAGGTTCAAAAGGCTTAGAGAGTAATCCATACAGAGAAAGCAAGACAATAGAAGGACTTTAAAAAAATTAAGGGTAAGGAGTTTTTTTGTTTGCTTGTTTTTTAAAGGAGAAAAACGGAGGCAATCTTTAATCCAAGAAAAATTAATATGTGGAACAGGGGATTGCTTATTGAAGGTAAGACCCTGGGTTTCATCCCCAACATGGGAAAGAAAAAACCAAACCAAACCAAACCAAACCAAACCAAACCAAACCAAATCAAACACCCTGTAGAGAAAAAGAAAGGTATTCATTAATCCATTACTTCACCCAACAGTGAAAGTATTTACATGCAAATAATAATATAAATATGGACAACTGATTTAACTAAAATTGAGGAAGAAAAATTAAGGATGGATATAGGGGCTGGAGTTGTGGCTCAGTGGTACAGCACTTGCTAGCATGTGTGAGGCCCTGGGTTCAATTCTCAGCACAACGTATAAATAAATAAATGTCTATTCAAAACTGAAAAACAATGGATATATGACAAAGCAAGTACAATAAAATGCTAATTGTATCACCTAGGTGGTGGGTATATGGGTTCACTATAAAATTCAGTTTTCCTGTTGGAAACTTTTTCATAACAATGTGTTACAAAAAAGCTTTAAAAGTATCAGGAGGTAGAGGACTTGGATGAGTAATAGTATAAAAAAATTAAGTTGAATCCTAATTTACCCTAGAGTTAATATCCACAATTCACAAATCAAGAAATAGCATTATATAGATATTATTTAGCTTTTTCTTTCTTTCTTTTTTTTTTCTTTTGCAGTGCTGGGGTCAGGGCTTTGTGCTTGAAAGGCAAACACTCTACCAACTGAGCTATATCTCCAGTCCTACAGATATTATTTAGAAATATGAAAGAAACAGAAAAACTCAGTGGTTGCTTCTGAACTTATTTTAAAGTTTTCTCAGAACTATATTTTTAAAAATTCTATGTGCATGTACTAAGTGAAAAAATATTTTTCAAGTGAGAGTTTAAGAACATATTATAACACAGTTGGTAAGGATTCTAAAATTGTAAAGATGGAATCTGAATATTAAAAGTCAAGGAAATACTGCAGTAGAGGAACAGGTATCTTCCTTTGAACCAAGTAGACACTGCCATACAAACATTACCCTAGCTATCTATCCAAACAATTTATCATTCAAACTGGGAAAATTGTGAAAGGGTATGCCAATAATAATTACAGAGAGACAACAGATGAACAGTTCTGGGAAAGGCAGGACATACGGTCTCTATAAGTAAAGCCTGGACAGGAATCTCTTTTTAAACCGACAAACAGATAAATGAAAACTTAGGAATCAGTCACTACCATTTACTGAGTGACCACTATATGTCAGGCACTACAGTTAATAATAGTCACAAGAATAATATAAAATGTAGACAACTAGACTATAAAAGTTGAGTAAGCCACAACAACAACAAAAATTAACCTATCTGGGCATTTACTTCCATCCAACTCTCTTTTTCATTCAAAGACCACAGCATTTTTTAAATGTTTCTCTATCTTGCTCCAAAAACACAAGAACCATAAATAGCTGAGATGAAGCTGGGTATAGTGGTGCACACCTACAGCCCCAGATGCTCAGAAGACTGAGTCAGGTGGATTGCTTGAGCCCAGGGGCTTTGAGGACAGCCTGGGCCTGGGTAACATAATTAGACCCCCATGTTGAAAAACAAAATAAAACTAAGATGGAGGAAAGTAATCCACTACTTTGCTGCAAGTAATGAGAATAGTTTATATTTCAAAAAACCTTCCAGGGCTGGGGTTGTGGTTCAGTGGTAGAGTGCTTGCCTAGGATGTGTAAGGCACTGGGTTTGATTCTCAGTACCACACATAAACAATAAATGTCTATTGATAACTAACTAACTAAACAAACAAACAAACAAACCTTCCTAAGCCACAGAGCACAGCTGCCTTGTCTTACATAACAGCCCAGAACAAGAAACCAAGTCATCATATAAATCAAAAGAGCCAGAAAGCAGCAGTCAACAAGAAGGTCTCAAGTCAATGATAAGGAGCACACCTATAATCCCAGTAGCTTGAGAGGTTGAGGCAGAAGGACTGCTAGTTCAAGGCCAGCCTCAGCAACTTGGCAAGGGCCTAAGCAACTCAGCGAGAACCTGTCTTAAGATAAAAACTGGATGAGGATGTGGCTCATTGCTTAAGCACTCCTAGGTTCAATCCCCAGCACCCAAAATAAATAAATAAATAAATAAATAAATGAATACATTTATTAGTTTTTTATTAGTTTATTAGTTTTCTTCACTGGTGCAACCATCCTTTCTAGGGTTGCAGTCATTCACCCTCCAATTCTGACAGCTGGCAAAGAACTGCATGAATGAATGCATTGAATCAGTATTTCTTTTGCCAACAGCTGTTATTCTAACACTTTGTGGACTCCTTTAAGATAAAAGGCAGATGGAAGCCAGGTGAGGTGGTATATGTCTGTAATCACAGCCACTCAGGAGGCTGAGGCAGGAGGATCCCGAGTTCAAAGTCAGCCCAAGCAAAAGTGAGGTGCTAAGCAACTTAGTGTCAACTGTCTCTAAATAAAATACAAAAATAGGGCTGGGGATGTGGCACAGTGGTGGAGTGCCCCTGAGTTTAATCCCTGTTACCCCCTCACCTCCACAAAAAAATAAATAAATAAATAAATAAAAGCAGAGGAGTGTAGTCAAGGATCCTTCACAGGATGTCCTAGCCAGTAGATCTCAAATAATTAAGATATATCTGAACATTGACACTCACACCCTCAAAGCAGTTGGAACCCCCAAATGATTAACCTCTTTTGTTCCCCCCAACCCACTGAACAGTACAAAAACATATTACATGATTTAAAACAGTCATAATCACGAACAGGTTGAACATCCCTGATTAAGGACCCAGAAAGAAAAGGACAGAGGAGAGAAATCCACAGCCCACTTTCATAATTCACCATAACCATCTGGTGATGGTTATGGTACTGGGGACTGAACCTAGGGGCACTCTACAAGTAGGCTACATCCCCAGCCCTTTTTGTTTTTATTTTTTTGGTACCAGGGATTGAACCCAGGGGCACTGAACCACCTCCCCACCCCTTTAAAAAAATATTTTATTTAGAGACAGGGTCTCAGTGAGTTGCTTAGGGCCTTGCTAAGTTGCTGAGGCTGGCTGTGAACTCGCAATCCTCCTGCCTCAGCTTACCGAGCCACTGGGATTACAGGCGAGCACCACCGTGTCCCGTCCTAGCCCTTTTTATTTTGAAACAGGGTCTCGCTAAGTTGCTCAGTTGGCCTCAAACTTGAGATCCTCCTGTCTTAGCTTACCAATTAGCTGGCGTTACAGGAGTATGCCACTCTGCCTGGCTCCACTGGGATTTTTTTTAAAGCAGAATCAGACTGGTGCTGAGAATGGACCAGACTCAAATGTCCGAGAAGAATCAAAGTATTAGCAAATTCTAGTCACAATGGAGGGCTCCTGTTTAATTTTCTTTTGGGAGTGGTAATCTAACCCAGGGTCTCTGCCAGTAGGCAAGCACACTCTACCTCTGAACTATACCCCCAGTTCCCTGTTGATTTCTGACTGAATGACATGACAGTCTCTAACATGACACTATATCCAACCCTCCACGTATGAGCGTCTCATCTGTGAATTCAATCTACCATGGATTAAAAATATTTTGCAGGTGGGGGAAAAGACGACAGATCTATCTATTTTGGACATGCAAACTCTTTTTTCCTGAGCATTATTCCCTAACAGTGAGACAATCATTTATAGAGCATTTAAACTACAGGTATTATAATTTAGAGATGATTTAAAGTATAGGATATGCACAGGTTATATGCAAATACTTAACCATTTCATATAGAAAACTTGAGCACCTGAAGATCTGGTATACTTATGGAGGGCAGGGGCCTGGAACCAATCCCCCAAGAAACCAATACCTAGGGATGACTGTATTTGAAACACAAGGCTTAATGTTTTAGAACTTTCTACTCAGATAAAGTGTGATACCTTTATTTTTTTTTAATGGGCTATAAGTTATGAAAACTGTAATAAAAAAATAATAAAGTCTTGTTTACATTAACTTTAAAGTGAAACAACTTGATAAAATCTGAATCACTGGGACTAGAAACAACATCAAAGGTGTTTAATTTCAGGGTTTATGGATGGAAGAGAGGGATTCTTATCATTACCAACCCATAAGGATATGTTTATCATTAGAAAATATGTGAAAAAAGTTTTCCCTCACATATGTCATGTTCAAATATAAATATGAAATAGAGAGGCTGTAAAGTCACTTGGTAGAAATTAAACAAAAGAATTTTCAAAAAGGCTGTGATGACACAGGCCTATAATCCCAGTAATTTGGAGGCTGAGGCAGAGGATCACAAGTTGGAGGCAGGTCCTAGCAACTTAGTAAGACCCTGAGTCTCAAAAATAAAAAGAGCTGGGGGTGTAGCTCAGTGGTAAGGCCCACCTAGGTTCAGTCCCCAGTACCATGCAGGGAAAATATTCAAAATAAAATTTAGGATCCACATTCATAGAGCATGGAGTTCTTATTTTTGCTTTTAATAAAATGCAACAGAGAATCCATTTTATCTTCAATTATCTAATGCATTTAGCCTCAAAAGATAAAACATGCACAAATATGTTTTTTATGAATGGCAGGAAAATAACCAATTTTTATAGCTTTTCTTCAGCAAAGGATCAATTTGAAGGATAATTTGCAACGCTGAAATCACAGTTAATTTTTGTCAGAACATTTTCAGGTTTCTAAAAAAGTCTTTATAGCAGGGTTGGAGGCCAGACAGGTTATACAGCTCAGGCTGCACCACAGCATGCAATCAAACGTTTGTTCAGTTAATAAATTACTATTGTTAAAAATGTTTTAACTATGTACGTTTTAAAAGCAGCAAAACTGCCCAATCTTTAATAAAAGACTAGGAACTGCCACGGTTTTTCTGAACACGTGCCCCGGATACCTACAGCACGGGAAACTAATAAGGTTTTAGGCATCACATTGTTTTTTGTTTTGGTTTGGTTTTGTATTACTAATGCCTAAGGGTTTTCGGCGTTAGGTCTGTTGTTACCCTCGGCAGGGCCTAAAACACGAAGCAGTTGCGTGTGAGCATTATTTCTTTTCTTAACTCCAGCAAAGGCCCGCAAACGATAAAAGCAAAGGGCTCGACCCACATTCTCCTTGCCCCTCCATCACTTCTTTACAAAGATGGTTGTAATTCTGGCGGGACCTGGCGTGGAATATTGTGGTTCTGGACCGGCAGAGAGTGCGTGGGGGTGTGTGAACAACGCAGGAGGGGGAGCAATGCGTGATTTGAGTGGGAAGGAAAGATGTTGCCTCTGCTAGGGCGGGAAGAGACGGCGAGAGGTGGCTGTTATGCATGACCCGGGCTGGCACGCGGGGAAGATGGTGATCACAGGGCAATTACGGGGGATTCCCTATTACCAGTGGCACTGGTTGCCCCCTGCGGTGAGTGATGCGAAAGCAACGAAAAGGGCGCGACATTAAACCCGGGAATTTCTTACCGAAAGAGAAAAAAGGGCGCCGAGGAACAGGGTTATTATGGGATGGCTGAGGGGGACTCCCTGGGGAAAATTACGGGATCTTCCTTACCCGCCAATTGCTGTACAGTCTCTTAACTCGCCGATAATAAGCGTCTTTGTCTAAAGTCACAGCCATCGCCCAGGACACCGCTTCTCCTCGGATTCCGAGAATCACGCGAGGTCCCAGCTCAGCCACCCGCTTTCGGCCCCGGAATCCCGCACTCTCTCAGTGACCCGGAAGTATCAACCTCAAAAATGCCCTTTCCGCTTCCGGGTCCCCATAGAGTTTAGGTGTTTTTTTTTTGTTGTTGTTGTTTTCAATTCTGTCTCCGTGGAGAGGGTGGGCATAGAAAAAGGGAAAAGTGGAGGAAATCAACAAAATGTGCAGCTAAGAAAGAGTCGATTTTCGCGGGGTTTGTCAACTTCACCACCGCCACAAGCTAGTCTATTTGTCACGTGACGCTTTGCCCCCACCCTTACTCTCCGCCTGGCCGCGGTTTCCAGGAGCTCAGAGTATTTGCCAAGGCTATAGCTGCTGGGTAAAGCGAAGATGGGAGGCCTGAAGGCAGGCCCTGCCCTACCGGAGCTGCCGCGCGCTGGTGTAAGGGCCCCACCCACCGGGAAAGAAAGGGTAGCGGAAAGAGCGGAATCTGGCGTGGGATAGGAAAGGGAGGACTACAGTGGAATTGGCTATGAGCTCCTCCTAGAAATGGTGGGGAAGCGAAGTCTCTACTGCTCCAGGACTGAATCCTTGGTGCTAGGTCCAGTGCTCCGAGCGGACGTAGAGCTCAGGCCAGGGAGGTGGAGCCCACTCTCGCGACAAACTAGGACTTATGCTAAGGGGAGGGACTTGGTAGTATAAAGGAAAATAAAATGCTTAGGGTTCAGTTTGAGCTGAGATGAATTGGCTTGCCGCCAAAAACCTTAAGTTCCTATTCCAAACCCCGTCCCTAGGCCAAAGTTGTGACAGCATCTTTTCTTTCAGCCATTCTCCTTGCTGCACTTCATGAAGTGATAACCATTCTATGGCTTCCCTAAAAGCCCCATTATTTCAGTTAATTAGAAACAAAATATACGTGTTTAATGAAATTCGTCCTTGTTTTTTCTAAGACCTTGAAGTTTGGAACATTCTGCCTACTTATCTCAAATCATTCCCTCGCCTTTAGCTAACCAGACACTTCATATTTATGTATACCCTTTAGATGAGTGCAACTTGTCTGCTCTATCCAAGGTGACAGTACAAACAACATTGAATTTTAGGTGTTGAAAATTATCCACCATGTTAAAATTAATACTTACATTGGATTTGAGCAAATATAGAACGAGGAAGAGTGGAAAAGGATTAACTTAAATTTATTAATGCCAAGGGGATGGAAGGTAACAGTTCCTGACCCTCCAGCTGTATATCCACAGTTCGGTCAGGAACAGGCTCTGCCAGAGGCTAGGGCCAGCGCTACATAGTCTGTAGTTAATGGAGGTGTCTTAGGGAGGGGTGAGCGCACCAGCTGCTCTAGTCTCCTTTCCTTCCCCAGAAATGAGGAAGTGGTCACGTATTTAAGGAGTTCCCCTGCCCACCCAATTCTCTCAAAACTGGGAGCAATCAGGTACAAGTTTTCTTTTAACTTTTCACCTCCTGGAGTCCTGGGTTTCCCCACATCTCCCCTGCCCCTCCCACTTTTCCAGAGTCCAAGGGCCAGAGTAAATGAAAGTACAGCAGCCACCCAAGCCATGGGGACAATGCTGGGACTTCAGTCGTCAGCATCTTCGCTGGAGTCTGAGTTGGCTGGCATCATAGGATCATCAATGAGTGAAAAGTCCCTTTCTGAGCTATCATAGCCCTGAGATAAATCATCATCATCTTCATCCTCATCATCTTCGTCATCCTCAGGTTGCAGTGGTGGCAACCTCAAGGCAGTACCAGAGGTGGTTGTCGCTGGTGAAGAGGGATAGCCAGTGGCTCTCAAGCCTGGATGGTGATGGTGGTGATGGTGGGGATGGGGGTGGTGGTGGTGGTGGTGATGAAGTATGGTGCTGGAGTCTACATGAGGGGATGATGCTGCACCACCCATCACAAATGGCATAAAAGGCAAAGATGCAGAAGTGGCACTGCTGTGACCCAGAGATGACACAGACTGTAGGCCACTACTGCTGTGTTGGAAGGTATTATGCAGAGATAGGGAACCAGTGCCTCCACCCTGCATCAGGGCCATCATCTTAGAAAGGTCTGGTCGTGTCCTACGGGCCCGCTTCTTGCTGTTCTCTGGTGCAATAGGCCCTGGCAAAACTCGGTTGAACACTGTTTCAGTGTGGTGACCCTGGGAAGAGGGAACAGAAGATAGTAAAGAGAAAGAACGGGGCAAGGATTAGGAAAGGCAAAATAGGAAGTCAGACTAGGCTTGACTGATGGCAGTAGGGAGAAGGAAATGGCAGACTTAGCTGGTTGATGCAGTCTGATGCTGAAAATGGATAATTTAATCATGTGAACCAGGAATTTTTTCTCTTTCCCTGACTACACTGTACCTACATTACATCCCACCATTTCACAAATGCTTACCTTTGCTAAGGGATCTGGGTAAGATAGTGAATGATTTCTTATGTGTATAGAAAAAAAATTAAATGTTTACTGGAAAGCAGGGTGTTCATATGATTTCATCATGTGAAGTGTGGCATAACTATGCTGATATTTATAACTATCTATTTCCACATCAGAGCAGGATCATGTTAAGACTTCTGGATGTTGAGAACACCAAAAGAATTGTGGGTAGCTTCTCACCAAATTAAAATAATTTTTTCATATTACAAAAAACCTTGGGGCTGGGATTGAGGCTCAGTGGTAGATAGCTTGCCTGGCATGTGTGAGGCACTGGATTCAATTCTCAGCACTACATAAACATAAATGAATAAAACAAAGATTCATCAACAATTAAAAATACATATTAAAAAAGAAAAACCTTTACTTATCTGAATTGTAAATGGTTTCTTCTAGATGTTCTGACTATAAATTTTGATTATGTTGAGACTGAAAGTCATTACTTTTACTGCTTCTGTTTTGCAATAGGCCTAAGCATAATACTTGGTATACTAGCTTAAACTCTTGAAATTGGTAAATATGTCTCTAGGCTTTATTTCCAATCTAAGCCTCACATTTGACATGGGAACATATATTTTTGACTCCAAAAAAAAAAAAAAAAAAAAAAAAGAAAAAGAAAAAGAAGAACTGCTTTAAAAATATAATTGTAATAATGTCTAAAATCCTGCAGGTTCCAGTCAGAGTATAGTGCTACATTCACTATTAATTCTACATCAAGAATTTTTTTGTCAGGTGCATGCCTGTAGTAATCCCAGTGGCTTGGGAGGCTTAGGCAGGAAGATTGCAAATTCAAAGCCAGTTTTAGTAATTTAGTGAGGCCCTAAGCAACTCATCGAGACCCTATCTCAAAATACAAAAAGGGCTAGGGGGCTGGGGATATAGCTCAGTTGGTACAGTGCCTGCCTTGCATACACCAGGCCCTGGGTTCAATCCCCAGCACTGCCCAAAAAAAAAAAAAAAAAAAAAAAAAAAAAAAAAAAAAAAAAAAAAAGGGCGGGGGGCTAGGAATGTGGCTCAGTGGTTCAGTGCCCCTGGGTTCAATCCCTTATACCAAAAGAAAAAAAAAAAACCAAAAAACAAAAAAACGTTGTGCTGGCCAAGGTGGCAGACAGCTACACTCCTAGTTACTGGGGAGGCTGAGGCAACAGGATCACCAAGCCTAGAAGTCTACAGCCAGCCTGGGCAACACAGCCAGACCCTACATTGGTCTCAATCTGTCTTATTTCTCTCTCTCTCTTTTTGCAGTACTGGGGTTTTAACCTAGGGCACTCTACCACTTAGCTCTATGTATTCCCAGCCCTTTTTACTTTGATACAGGGTTTTGCTAAATTGCACAGGCTGGCTTACCTCAGCCTCCTGAGTTGCTAGGATTATAGGCATGCACCAACATGCCTGATGTGAAACCTTGTCTCTATAAAAATGTACAAGTCATATTATGATTTTGTATGACCATAAGAGATTGGGGAAAAATGTATTTGAGGCAAGAATAGGTTATATTGGGGTAAAGGTCCTTATTGCACATGTGTGTGTGTTTATAAAGACTATATAAAAGATACTGAGGCTGGCCAGGTGTGGTGGCATATACTTGTAACCCTAGCAGCTTGGGGGGCTGAGATAAGAGGATTGCAAATTCAAGGGAAGCCTCAGCAACTTAGTGAAGCCCTAAGCAAGTTAAAAAAAAAGAAAAAAGGGGGTGTAGCTCAGTGGTAAAGAGCCCCTGGGTTCAATCTCTCATACCCCACCCCTAAAAAAAAGACGCTGAGGCTGGCCTTGAACCTGTGATCTTCTTGCCTTACCATCCCAAGTTGCTGGGACTACTTGTGTGTACTACCATGCCCAACATGCTACCATAATATGTATTATATATGTTTAAAAAAATATAACCAGAGAAACTTTTGCAGTTATCTTTTGATGGAAAGAAGGTAAAATAAGTACTTAATCCACCAAATGTTCTACAATGAAGATACAAGGGTAAGTACATTTGGAAATATGGTATAACCTACTAACCAAAATTAATTTTCTATTACTGACATTATTGTTGGTAATTCTCAACTTCATATTGGGAAACCCCATGACTATTTTAATAAATAGGTCCCACAAATCACATCTAAAATATGTAGGATCATAAAAGAATTTAAAAAATCAGCTTGGGATGTAGGTCAATGGTAGAGCACTTGCCTAGCATGTGTGAGGCCTTGGGTTCAATCCCTAGCACTGCACAAAGAAAAAGACACCCCCCCCCCCAACTTTTGAGGGTGTAGAAATTCAAATGTCAAGGATTTGCCAAGAATCTTAGTTTTTGAGAAGAGCAGAATAAGCCCTGAAGGTTCTAACATCTTACTAATTCTTATATTTTCATATGTTTAAAATACTAAAGTTAAATGTTTAGTACTTTATACTCAATTAGAGCTGAAGATACACAGAACTGCAAGAATACCAATAAATATATTCCAGATTTTTTTACTGGTGAATCAAAGGTAATTTCACTCAGAAACATCCATTGAAGGAAAGATAAACAGTCGTAATAATCATTAAAAGCCCTTGACAACTAGAGTGAGTCTAAAGTGGTAGTGCTTCAGTCTTACCTTTTTTCCATTCCTAGAGTTAGCTGTCTGTACTGATTCCATATTCAAACAGTTCAATTCTGCCTTGTTATTTTTTTTACACCTCTGCCATTTCTGTTTTCTGCGCTCCTCCATATACTGTAATAGAAAAGTATCAGTTACACTAGAGGAATGGAAATCACCTCTGGAATAATTGCAAGGTACTAATGTATTTGGCAATAAATGCTTCTTGCATAAATAAAGGACTAGTCCTAGTGGAAAACTGCCATCAAGTGGATCTCTCCTCCAAAATTAGGTGGTTTATGTAGTAGTTTAATAGTAAATAACTGGCTAGCATTTAGTTTAATAAGTGCTTTAACACTATTTTATTTTGATCCCCACAACCATTCTATGAGGAAGAAAGACTGGTTATTATTTTTGGTACTGGCAACTGAACCCACAAATACTTTGCCAAAGAACTACATCCTTGGTCCTTTCTACTTTGAGACAGGTTCTCTCTAAGTTGTAGAAGCTGGCCTTGAACTTGTGATCCTCCTGCCTCAGCATCCCAAGTCACTGAGATTACAGGCCTGCGCTAACATGCCCATGATTGGGTATTATCATCCTTACCTTGCAGATGCAGAAAAAATATGACACATGCTTTCTCTCACATAAAGCTTAAACACCAAGAGAATGTCTTAAAATCTGGCTAGATGGAACTGTAACTCACCGCTAGAAATCGGGGATCAACAGCAAATTCTGGATGACCCTGTAACCACATCTCCAGTTCAGCCCGGCGAGGGGCATCCTCACCCACCAGCAAAGTACCATCCACCTTATTGATGACAGGGATCCGGGTCTCCAGGTCCACATCAAGGTGATTAGGTTCTTCCATGCATTCCACCTCCAGCTGCAAACCCAGAATCCACCCCCATGAGCACATACTCTTCTTTGGGGCAGGAAGGGAGGGGTAACAGAGCCAATGGTAGTCACAACTCAATCATCATTTAGTCCCTCAATCCCAACTGCCTTCACCAATTACTTAACATAATAAAAAGACCTTGTCTAATTATGAGGTTAAAGATTTTTTTTTCCTATCACTTACCTCTACTAGCTTCTTTCTGTTTCCCTTCTTCTTATGAAACAGTGGATGTCCATCTCCCATTACGCCATTAGCCATCAATTTGTGCTTCTGGAATGTTAACTTCAATCCTTCCTCCTAGGAAGACAACCCACCCAGCCAAAACATCATATGGCACATATTTTTAAAGGTAAAGATTAAGCTTGGGGAGACGACTTGGGCTAAGCATCATCCTTTGGTTCAGTGATGGTGAAAGGGAAGGCCAGCTGATTAATGGGTAGAAATCATATATGTAATAAAACCTTTTCTTTAGAAAGATTTCATTTCTTGACCTACTTAGGGCCTCTAGATAAATTTCTGAGAAGCAGAATTCATTGTAACACACAAAACAGTTTTACAGCCTCCTACCTGGTATGTCAGTATAAGCATAGCAATGCATCATCACAGGGGCAAAAATCCCACTATCCTGTCACATACTAATTTATAAAACTTTTTATTCTTTCAGTACTTAATGATTGGCTAGTAAGGTTCAAAAGGAAAGGGAATCAGGAAAATAAAAATTTTCACATATAAAACAAAATAACACTGGCTTAATTTCAGCAGGAATGATTTCTTTCTTAGTGAGAGGCTCACAATACTCAGGTAATTAAAAAGGTTCCCCCAGGGGTTGGAGTTATGGCTCAGTGGCAGAGTGCTTGCCTAGCATGTGTGAGGCACTGGGTTCAATTCTCAGCACCGCATGTGAATAAATAAAAGTCTGTCCATAACTAAAACAAAACAAAACCTTCCCTTAAACTGGATTTCTGGATTTTTATCTTTTTTAAATCAAGCTTAGCCTCCTAAAAGCCTAGTGCTGCATGTTTCCTTAAAAACTATTTCTTTTGGGATGAGGATATGGTTCAGTGGTAGAGCACTTGCCTAGCATGCAAAAAGTCCTGGGTTGGATCCCCAGTACTGCAAAAGCAAAACAAACTAAACATTCTTTTAATCTATTTCTCAGGAGATCCCTTCCCTTATTTCAATGACTTTCCCGGAATGTATCTTTAAGAGCTCTTAATATTTTTTTCTCCTTTCCTTTTTATAGTTAGTTAACCAAACATGTTTAGTATCCTACTAGTGAAACTAGTTAATAAGGATGACAGCTTCCTTCTTCAATTCCCACTACCTAAATGCTGATCTTACATCTTTGATCTGAACTGTAAACTCCTTCTCATCCATGCCTCGACGAAGTTTGGTGAACTGAGCTGCTGCGGTGGTGACTGCAGATGCTTCTTCCTCTGCCATGGAAGCTGCACTACTACTTCGTGGTGTGGGGACAGGAGAGTCACCATATTCTCCTGGAGTCAATGAGGGACTGTCTAGTAAGTGGTTGCCTGGCCCCAAAATTCCTCCTGTTATCATTTCTTGGGTCCTGCGGCTAGAAGGCCATTTCCCTGAGAGTATAGCCTGGCAGACGAGGTCAATTCTGTTTATCAAGACACGATCCTGAGTGGGGAAAAAAAGAAATAAACACCATTTTAAGGTTTTGAACACTATGCAATTTTTGACATACAACAATGCCGTCATTACTATGATGGGTAAAATCATAAGGCAGAAAGGAGGGAGATAATAATATCAGATCCCTAAAGCAACTAAGGAGTTTCATGAAAAACCACATAGCATTAAATGTAGTAAAAATAACAACAAAACAACTACTCAAAATCCAGAACCATCAGTTCTTGTATATAATGTTACATTTTACTTCTTACTCTAGCATGTCTAGAAATTAAGCTGTAAGTTACCTTGGGCCACTCAGAAGCTCTTTGCCTTTCCTGCAGTAACAGAAGCTCAGGGGTCATTTGTTCTCCATCTTCATTTGGGAATCCATCTTGGGACATAGTGAGGGACAGGAGACTCTCTTCATCATAGAGTTTGGGGTGGGACCGGTCAGCAGCTAGAGATCACATAGAACATGTGAGCAAATATGGTAGAATAATGTTAAATGTGAATGGTATTGTGTGAGCTTTGAATAAAGGCCCAATGAATAACAGATCTCTTTGGACATTTTATCAACTCAAAATCTGAATCTCTCTCAAGAGGATGCATTTAGAAAAGAAAGAAAAGAGCAGAGGGGGAAATAGGGAAGAGTTCCGACAGCCTGTCACATGCACTCACTTAGCTTCTCTTCCTTCTCGTCCTCACTCTCATCAGTGCTGGAGCTGGAGCTGGATGAGGATGAGGAAGAAGAGGATGATGGTGACAGCTTGCTCAAGTCCAATTCAGAGTCTGAATCATCCTCGTCCTCCAGTTTGACTGGTGGAACACTCCGGGACACCAGAGGGGAAGTATCAGAGGGGGCTATTCGCATCTCATAGTCTGGTGGGGTTGGTCGGGTCCTGGCCACCACCTCATGCTCTAGTTTTAAAGTCAGACTCTCCAGATTGGGGACCTGGGCAGCTGTCTCCTCTGGTGACTTTTCAACAGGAGCATCTGGGCGCAGAGGCAATGGTGAGGCAGTGCGAGAGGTATATTGTTGGTGTAGCAGTGGAGTAGAGCAGCGTGATAGGGATGCAGTTGGTGCTCCTGCCTGATGGTTCTGCATATAATTCATACGGGCAGCCAGAAAAGAGAAGTCTGGGTCCTGCATGATGTTGCAGTCTGTTTGGCTCACCCCATGGCGGGCTGCCCCTCGTAGAAGCTCTCCATCATGACGAATAGGCTCCCACCATTTGGGCAATTCAGGACCTGGAGGCTGACACAATGCCAGCCGATCTTCCAAAAGGGGATGGCATAACACTTGTTCCCGTAAGCGCCGAAGCAACTCAATTCGGTATAGAGTCCGAGAGGCCCTCTCCTCAGTGATGGGCTCAATGAACAGATTTGGGTCTGGGGGTTCTGTAAGATAGGAGTAGAAAGAGAAGTGAACCAGAGCTGTTCTGTGGCCATCCACTACCACTCACCCTAGATTCTCTAATCTTACCATCTCCAGCTGCTGGAGGAAGGCGGCACACCTGACGGCACATGGCCACAAAACCATGGAAATACTTGGTAAGGCTTTCATCTGTTTTTTTGTCCAGTCGAGCAAAAGTACGGAAACGATCCCAATGGAACTGCATGGCATCAGGGTCATATTCCACACCAAAAGTAGAAACTACTCGATAGAAATCAGTTTGTTCACGCCTTGTCCAGCTATAAAGGGAACAGTATAAAGACAACAGTGATTTAGAAGAAGTGAAAACTGATTATTACTTAGAATGGTTTACAACACCTGAAAATATACAGGCTAACAAAATTACCAACCAAACAAAAAAGAAAGATACAGAAGAGGCAGTGAGGAGGTATTACATAACATGTAGAAAACACCAAACGAAGGGGGAAAACGACATAGGCAACTAACTTAGTGAGAATGTCAACACAGGAGATCCTTCTGGGGTTATTTTCCACATAAGCAAGACTCTCAAGAGCCAGAGATGTAACAATTCAAGGCAAAGATGATTCTTCTGTACTTAAAAAAAAAATTCTTCCAAAGACAAACTTATAGCTCAGCTCAAATTTTCAGCTGTGGTTTACCGTTGTTGTTTCTCTCGTCGTGCAATTTCTTTTAACTTAAAGGCTGCTTCACAACGCCTCCGTCGCCGGTCCCCACGTTCTGCAGCCTCAATTTTCATTTGTTCTCTCTTATAACTGCGCTGATATGCTGTTACTAAGCGCCGAAGCCTAGCTGTTAGGGCAGAGCCTGGCGGCCAAAACAGATGTCCTGGTTGTTGAGTCACCTGGGCTGTGGTAAAAAAACAAAACAAAACAAAAAAAAAACAAAATCAGAACAATGAGTAGGAAAAACAGAAAAGATATTAGAGATAATGCTTGTATGTTAACCTACTCAAAGGCAATGCTCTTAGAAATCCCGGGACAGGATAAAATTCAGTCAATAATTCCCCATCTCCAACCCCACTCAAAATTGTACTAGTTGACTTAGAAGTTTACCTTCATCTCCATCGATCACTGAGATCTCCTCATCCATCATCATCAAGGGATCACCCTAGAAAAGGAGATGCATCCCACAGGATGGAGTGGGAGAAAGAAAGGGAAAATTGGAACTCTGAAATCACTTTCTTATGGATATCCTTCTAAGGTACCAAGGGATCAAAAAAAAATTTTTTTCTTTTTTTGTGTTGTTTGGGATTGAACCCAGGACCTCATGTATGCTAGGCAAATGCTCTATAACTAAGCTAAATCGCCTCAAGAAAAATTTTCTTTTTTTTTTTTTTTGGTACCAAAGATTAAACCCAAGGATGGTTAACCACTGAGCAACGTCCCAGCCCTTTTAATTTTTTATTTTGAGAAATAAAAAATTTGTTAAGTTGCTCAGAGCCTTGCTAAAGTCACTGAGGTTGGCTATGAACTTGCAATCCTCCTGCCTCAGCCTCTCGAGCCTCTGGGATTACAGGTATGTGCCACCACACTTGATTCCCTCAAGAAAAATTTCTAATGAAAGGAGCCCTCACAAAAATTTAGAAGCAACAAACTAAAAAAGAACAAGAAAGGAAAACTTGAAAGATCAGTTTTTATTAATGGTATGAAGATAATGAGATTTAGGAATTTATGAGTCAAATAATATCTTTTAACATGCAGTTTGAGCCCACCTCCTCCACAAAGCTATCTCAGATCTTCCCCCACTGGCACTTTATAATATTTTTTCTATTCATTCTTTACAAAATCAAGTAGTATTCATCTTCTATTTTCTATTATAAATTAATGAAAAAGCTGCAAGATTAGAGAACGTGAGAAGACAACTATTTAGCAAAAGAGAAAATTAAAATTCCTTACCTCATCATCTTGGTCCTTTGGGGGACCCTGGAGTGGTTTATATTCAGGATCTTCACAATCCTTATCAAAGTCAACCCTAAAATTATTAAGAGGCAAAAGAAAATGTTAATAACAAAGCAATAAGAAAAACCTAGGATAAAGACCTGGTCAAACACACAATCCACTATGGAACAGTTTTTAATTTGATACTTGAAGAATGACTGGGCAGGTGCTAAGCTTTAGATTAACTAAAAGTACAGCCTCCAACAGATCATTTATGAGAAAAATGACAAAGTGCCATTCATAACTGCATGAATTTGAAATATATAAAGACAAGTTATTACTATGTTGTCCAGATCAGTCTCAAAACTGTGGGCTCAAATGATCATCCTGCATCAGCCTCTAGAATAGGTAGGACTATAAGCATATAACACCAGGCCTTGTTTAAAATACTTCTATGACAAGTATTTTTTTTTTTTTTTTGGGGCGGGGGAACCAGGATTGAAGTCAGGGGGGTCCTTGATTACTCAACCACATTCCCATTTTATTTTACTTTGCATTTTGCATTTTATTTAGAGAAAGGGTCTCACTGATTTGCTTAGCACCTTGCTTTTGCTGAGGCTGGTTTTGAATTCTCGATCCTCATGCCTCAGCCTCCCAAGCCACTGGGATTATAGGCATGTGCCACCACACCCAGCAGAACACTCGTTTTATTTTTTAATTTATTTATTTTGATTCACTGTACACAAATGGGGTACAACTGTTGTTTCTCTGGTTGTACATGAAGTAGAGTCGCACCATTTGTGTAATCATACAACTCTTTTGATAGCGCCTTTTCATTCTTCTCTCTCTGCTCCATAACTATTCACTTATTATTTCATTTTAATAGTCCATATTTTGTTTGTGTTCACTATTTTATTCTATTGAGCAGAAGGGTGACATAATAAATGATTTGCACTGAATAAATGACTCAATTTCCTTTGAGGGTCCTACACAATCCAAACTGAAATTATACATTCCTCTAAGAGAAATCTCTCAGTCATGCAGATGGACAGGTATTTATTAACTAAGTTAACAATTTCACATGTCCCTCAGGTGTTCATGGAGAAGTTTTGTTAAACTCATTGGCACCCAAACCAGGGCAAGGCTGCCCTACCTGGTAGCTCAGTATTAGCATGGCAACTCATCACTGGGACATGTATTCAAGCAGAATAAATACTTTTATGTGTTAGGCACTATTGGGAGATAACAAACTAGGGCTAAAACTACCTGAGGCTCTACCACATAAGCCACGTGTTTGCCTAGCTATTACCTTTCAAGAGAACCAGATTAAATTCCATTACTTTTATTTCTAAGTTACTGCAGCTGTGTAGTAAAGTATTATTAAACAAATTAAACAGAAAATTAAGTAAGCCATTTGGGAGTGATAGTGCTTTCCCCTCTTAGTTGTATCTTATGTTAATGTGTAGAATGTACCAGTTTATAGAGTCCTACCTCCTGGTCTTATATGTGTGTAAGCGTCATTAAGAATCCCAATAGGTTTAGTCAAAGTTAGAACTATGTTACCTTTTAGCACAAGCAACTAATGACCTTCCTACAGTGGATGCAAAAATTTAAGAGAATTAAACAACAATGCTTACCCTTCAACTATGTCAGAGAAATTATCCAGCACTCGATGTTCTGCTGCAATGGCTTTGTCATCTGGCCGACCAGCCTTTTCCAGAAAGCATAAGGCTGGGTCTGCCCTCATAGTATTATATTTTTCATAGCCTAGAAGAAAAGTGGTATAATAAGTGATGAATCTTTGGAAAGAATAATTAGGAAAACTACCCCATTCACAATAGCCTCGAAAAAAATAAAATACTTGGGAATCAATCTCACAAAAGAGGTGAAAGACCTCTACAATGAGAACTACAGAACACTAAAGAAAAAAATTAAAGAAAACCTTAGAAGATGGAAAGATCTCCCATGCTCTTGGATAGGCAGAATTAATATTGTCAAAATGGCCATACTACCTAAAGTGCTATACAGATTCAATGCAATTCCAATTAAAATCCCAATGACGTACCTTACAGAAATAGAGCAAGCAATTATGAAATTCATCTGGAAGAATAAGAAACCCAGAATAGCTAAAGCAATCCTTAGCAGAAAGAGTGAAGCAGGGGGTATCGCAATACCAGATCTTCAACTCTACTACAAAGCAATAGTAACAAAAACGGCATGGTATTGGTACCAAAATAGAAAGGTAGATCAATGGTACAGAATAGAGGACACAGACACAAACCCAAATAAATACAATTTTCTCATACTAGACAAAGGGGCCAAAAATATGCAACGGAGAAAAGATAGCCTCTTCAACAAATGGTGCTGGGAGAATTAGAAATCCATATGCAACAGAATGAAACTAAACCCATATCTCTCACCATGCACGAAACTAAACTCAAAATGGATTAAGGACCTCGGAATCAGACCAGAGACCCTGCAGATTACAGAAGAAAAAGTAGGTCCAGATCTTCAACATGTCGGCTTAGGACCAGACTTCCTCAACAGGATTCCCATAGCACAAGAAATAAAAGCAAGAATCAATAACTGGGATAGATTCAAACTAAAAAGCTTTCTCTCAGCAAAGGAAACTATCAGCAATGCGAAGAAAGAGCCTACAGAGTGGGAGAAAATCTTTGCCAATCATACTTCAGATAGAGCACTAATCTCCAGAATCTATAAAGAACTCAAAAAAACTCTACACCAAGAATGCAAATAATCCAATCGACAAATGGGCTAAGGAAATGAATAGACACTTCACAGAAGATCTACAAGCAATCAACAAACATATGGAAAAATGATCAACATCTCTAGTAATAAGAGAAATGCAAATCAAAACCACCCTAAGATTTCATCTCACCCCAATTAGAATGGCGATTATCAAGAATAGAAGCAACAATAGGTGTTGACGAGGATGTGGGGAGAAAGGTACACTCATACATTGCTGGTAGAGCTGCAAATGAGTGCAGCCACTCTGGAAAGCAGTGTGGAGATTCCTTAGAAAACGTGGAATGGAACCACCATTTGACCCAGGTATCCCACTCCTTGGCCTATACCCAAAGGACTTTTAAAATCAGCACACTACAGAGATACAGCCACATCAATGTTCATAGCTGCTCAATTCACAATAGCCAGACTGTGGAACCAACCTAGATGTCCTTCAATTGATGAATGGATAAAGAAACTGTGATACACACACACACACACACACACACACACACACACACACACACAATGGAATATTACTCAGCCATAAAGAATGATAAAATTATGGCATTTGCAGGCAAATGGATGAAATTGGAGAATATCATGCTAAGGGAGATAAGCCAATCTCAAAAACCCAAAGGACGAATGATATCGCTAATAAGTGGATGATGACACATAATGGGGGGTGGGAGGGGTTAGTGTTAGGGTTAGAGTTAGGGTTAGGGAGGGGGGCAAGAATGGAGGAAAGAAGGACTGTATAGAGGGAAAAGAGAGGTGGGAGGGGTAGGGGGAAGGGAAAAATAGCAGAATGAATCAAACAACATTACCCTATGTAAATTTATGATTACACAAATGGTATGCCTTTATGCCATGTACAGAGAAACAACATGTATCCCATTTGTTTACAATAAAAAAAAAAAAAAGGGGGGGTAAAAATTGAAGAAAATTAGAGATTTGTTTTGCCATTATGCTTACTTTAAATACTGGAAAAATTAGAATACATGAAACTACTTTGCTCATAATTCAGAATATAATTAACATTAACTTGGATAGCTGCTGGGTCATAAAGTTTTTTATACCAATTGAGAGTCATGAAGAGTTTTACCTAGTGATTGCAAATATTTAATCAAGAAATTTACATTATGGTGATAGGTGTACGTAGCCATTTATTAGTAATCTTTCTAGCATTACACTTATTGCATAGATGAAGAAACCGAAGTCAAATAATTGAGATAACACATTTTCATATGAAGAAGAAATTTGTACCTGGAAGTAAAGAAGTACTAAGTGAATATTTGATATATACTAAACCAATGAATGAACACATTTTGGGAATTTTGGACTCTGTCTCACAGTAAATCTAAGACTATAAATGCTCAGTTTTTCTTGCTCCATTAAAGTTCTCAAAAATATGTAGGTTACATGACATTACTGTTATTTCATAAAAGTAAACAGATATTTTGAGCATTTGTTTTTCTTTTTTGGCACTGCTGGGGATATTACCCAGGGTTTAATGTGTGTTAGGCAAGAGCTTAAAAAGTAGTTTTTTTTTTTTTTTTTTTTTTGAGAGAGTGAGCAGAAATTTTATTAAAAGGGAAAGTGAGGAAAAGATTCAGAGTTCCCTGTGCACCCCTCTTGGGGGGGCAAGAGTTCCCTTGAAAAGTACTTTTTTTTTTTTTTTTTTTTTTTTGGGGTACTGGGGATTGAACCCAGGGCCTTGTGCTTGCAAGGCAAGCACTCTACCAACTGAGCTATATCCCCAGCCCCTGAAAAGTACTTTAAAAAAAAAAAAAAGAAAAAATATTCCAATACACGAAAGTGTTGGCAGTTCACAGTCAGTACTTTTAATGCCTAGGATTTGTTAATAGGCAACACTACCAAGTAGTGTTTTTGTATTGCTCATATGTAAAGACCATTGCTGTTGAATAGTTAGACAAATGGGACATTTAGATAAATGTAATATTTTCAGCAATCCACAGGAAAGTCATCAAAATAACTATGTTTATCATTAAACAAGAGTGGGCATATATTATCTCCTGACTTATAGAACCTTTACTTAGACTCCACAATATACAGTGGGGTAATATTCTGGTAAAAGTGATTAAAGAACAGATGGGAGGCTCCCTACTTTCTGATCTTCCTTCAATAACATCTATTCATAGGAATTAATTGCTCTGCTCTGGATATTTAGGAACAAGTTTCCTTCACAAATATAAATTTATTGAAGATCAATGAGATGGCTGGGGTGTAGCTCAGTGGCAAAGCACTTGCCTTGCATACCTAAAGCTCCTCAATTCCAAAAAAGTAGAAAAAAAAAAAAAAAAAAAAGAAAGAGTTCAAGGTCAATGAGAAAATCTGATTATTTATTAGCATTCTGCTAAATGTTCATCTGTGGACATAAACTGTCAAAAGGAAACAGACTAAAAGATGGTACCTACCATGCTTAAAGACTCCAATAAGTAGGGATTTGTCAGCTTCACTGTCCCACCATGTTGTTGGAACTTCCAACTGATCCACTACTGGGAACCATATGTCAATCTCACTAAAGGTATATAAGAGGGCACAGTTAACAAAGAAATCAATGTTGGAAATTAAAGTGATAATCCTTGGAAAGATTACTATAGGCATATTCCTTTATCCATCAATTTAAATGCTCATGCATCTGCCTTATTTCCTTGCACTAGTTTCAAAGTATTGGATTAAAAATCTAACATGTGAACAGTCAGATATATCCAAGACAGTACAGAGAGAGTAAGTAAGCCTAGAATAAGGCGGGGCATAAAAAACAAACAAAAAACCACAGAAGCACTTTACCTGGCAATGGCACCCCCTAACACCTTCTCTGCCTGATCTCCAATAACCTCCTGTCTTAGGTAGTATAACATTCGTACTCGCAAAAGTACCCTAGAAGGGTGGGAGGGAAAAGGTGGCTTAGTAACAGTGCACAAAGTGTGAGATGGGAAATAACTTTTTTAAAAAAATTTTTTTAAGATATTGATAGACCTTTATTTTATTCATGTATTTATACGTGGTGCTGAGTATCAGACCCAGTGCCTCACGCATACTAGGAAAGCATTATCACTGAGTCACAACCCCAGTCCCAAGGTGGGATATATCTTTACTAAATTTCATCCTTACTTGTTACATTGATGTTTCAAGTGCTTCTTATAACTCTCATCTTGGAACAGAGTATCAGGGTTGTACTTCCGGATCCAATCTGCCTTATGTATATCAAAAGTACTTTGTGACTTTACTTTTTTCCCCTTGCGTCCACGGGGTACAGGGATAGATAGACCTGAGATAGGGGAGACATTTAAGACTTGGATTGAGAAAAACCCTTAGACTTGAAAAGGACTAGATAACCTACAAAAAGATGAAAAGTAAAGGGTTGATAATTACCTGAATGATTCTGCAATTCTTTTGTCTTGCCATTTTCAGCAGGGCTAATCAAGTCCCAAATGAAGCCTTTGATATTTTCATCCCCACGGTAGTGTAGAAGGCAGTACACGAGGATGGCACGACATATTGTCTCCACATCTCGTTCAGTCATACGTCGTTTGAAGCGTCCATGAGATAAAATATCTCGCCACCGACCCCAACTAACAAAACAGAAAAGAAAACATTTAATATTTTTGGGAAAACTCTAATTCAATGATATTCCCCTCAACTTCCAGAATCACAACTCTCAAAATACAGAAGACAAATTCTTGAAAAGCACAGGGACAAAACAAAATGAATCCCTCCAAGACACAAAATTTTCACATGATCTCCTCTTTGGCCATACCTCCAATTTGAGAGGCAACAGGGTGCCAAATCAGGATGTAAATGTTCTACATCTCATGACAGGATGGATGCTTACCCATATACCAGAAGGTGTTTTTCTACCCGAAAGCAGTCAGTGCGCCCATAGGCATGATGACGGTCATGTCTACGGGAGCGTGGTCGCTCATCATCCTCACTTTCCAAATCAGAGAATTCCACCAAGTCATCATCTTTCAGAGTGCTGAAGTGGCGGGTTTGTTTCCGTACTCTAGGTGTGTCAATCACCAAGTTATTCTATGCAGAAAACAAAGGGACAAATAACTCTTATGGTATGCTCATGATCACTCTCCATGATACATTCATGATCAAAGAATTAAGATGATTATGGATTGAGTAGTTTTGGATAAAGCATATGAGAATGGTCAGATTTTGTTTCACTTTTTGTACATGTTAAATAATCTGCAGGGACTCAAGAAGCAGAATTAAGTGGTAGATATAAGTATTTTCTGAAGTTCTTCAAGGTAGAAAGTTTTCATAACAGCCCTTGTATATAACAATATACCATTCATAAAATGATTAGCATTGAAGAAACAGAGCAACTACCAAGATTGAAAGTTGTGAGTCTTCTGCACCACTTCCACCCTAAAGGAAGAATAAGCTCACCTTGCTATTGAGCACATCCATATCTAAGTCAGCCTTTTTGGCCCATTTTTGCCAAAAGTTGGGGTCATCCAGAGAAATATCTGTTCTATTTTCAGAAGCAACAAAGCTTGCCTAGAGAGAAACAAAGGCAGAGTCAAATTAAATATAATGTGTTTTTGAGCAATGAGAAATCAGCAACAGCATTTAAAAAACATGTTTAAATTCTAGCGATTCCTTTCTCTATCTTCACTTTTCTACTATCTGACACAGACAAAAACATGCCTTGGCAAAGGTAGAACCTTTTCCTTCAGATTCAATGGTGATGGTTGTCGTTCGTCTTAATAAGATCTGGTCTATATCCTCTTCACAAAACTTGGAGCCCTCATCATCTTCCTCCATTATGGCTGCATATGCTCCTTTTCTTAAGAGATCTTCAATCTCCTTCTTGGAGAATTGCTGGATCTGCAAAAACCAAGAGAAAGATGAAAGTCTACCAAGAGAATATTATGTAAACATGCCATAATATTTTATTATGTTGTAATAAAAAATATTTTATACAACTATTTATCAATTATAATAAAGATTTGTGAAAAACTGAAAATCCCAACAAGGGAGTCAATTTCTATGCAAAACAGCTTTTATCTCCATCGCTATGATTCACTACATATTTAGCTGCAGACTATGACTTACTCCAGTAATGTTGCCATCCCGACCACTCATGGACTGCAATACAGCCTTATCCAATCCCAACTTGAGGCTAGCCTTATCAAACATCTCCCTTTCATAAGAATTACGAGTGATGAGACGGTACACTTTCACAGCTTTGCTTTGCCCAATTCGATGACATCGTGCCTGGGCCTGGTTTTTTTAAAAAATGAAAGGAAAGCAAAAAGGTAATATAAAATTGGGGGAGGTATAAAAGACACATAATATCAACTCATAATTCGTTCACATTTATAAAGCAAATTTATAAAGCATATTTATAAAGATCAACCCCAAACCAATTGTCAACTTCAAGATGAAACTACTGTCTCATCATAAAAGCCAAGGGTCAGCAAAAATATCTGCTTCTGTAAATAAAGTTTTATTTGAAAAGAGTCCTATCTATTTAACAGTTTATGGCTGTGTTTTTGATGCAGAGGTAGAGGTGAGTAGTTGCAAGTGAGACCATATAATCCATGAAGTCTAGATTTACTATAGTTTCCTTTATAGGAAGTTTGCCTACCCCTGACCTAACTGCCACTACGTAAACAAACCTATAATTTCTGAAAGGTCTATGAGACACTGATCTTACTGAAAAACTCTTAGACAGTTAGTTCCTAAGAAAATAACTTCCTTTACCTGTAGGTCATTTTGGGGATTCCAATCTGAATCAAAGATGATACAGGTATCTGCAGCTGTAAGATTAATACCAAGTCCACCTGCCCGAGTACACAGCAAGAAGACAAAGCGGTCCGAGTCAGGCTTGCTGAAGCGGTCAATAGCAGCTTGTCGGAGGTTGCCTCTAACTCGTCCATCGATACGTTCATATAAATACCTTATAAGGGCCACAGGAAAAAAAAATTAAGTGGCTAAGGAAAAAAAAACCAAATAACAAGCAAGAATCAACAGCAGCCTTTCCATATTGCTAGCTGGCCTAAAACCATGTAAGTTGAGAGTGAAAGCTCTAAATATTTCTCATATTACAAATGGTTAACTCTAAAGCCAGGCTCTCTTATTCTTGAAGCTTAGTCTTTTTTGGAGGGGAGAGGGGGCAGTGCTGGGGATAGAACCCAGGGATTCATGCATGTTGGATAAGCATTCTACTACTGAGCTATACCCCCACCCCTCTTTGCAGTTTTATGAAGACACAGTAACCACAAAGATGGAATGACTCTTTTCTCACCTCCTCTGGATTAGATAATCCTCTAGAATATCTAGGCAGCGTACCATCTGGGAGAAGATCAGAACTTTATGGCCACCAGCTTTAAGCTTTGGAAGTAACTTGTCAATAAGAACTAATTTGCCAGCTGAACGAACCATGGCCTGCAGGTGGAAGTCATGAGGTATAATATGGCAAGCTTCCCGAAATTCTGTTAGGATTTTTTCTTCTGCACCTGCCAAAAGATGGAAAAAAAAAAAGATCAAACCTGATATCAAGACTCAGGAAAACACATTAAGGCTTAAGGCTTATTTAACTTGATGGTTTATTTAGTTGTGATAAGAATGCAAAATAAGGGTTGGGGTTGCAGCTCAGTGGTAGAGGGCTTGGCTAGCATGTGTGAGGCACTGGGTTCAATTCTCAGAGTTGCATATAAATACATAAAGGTCCATCAACAACTAAAAGATTTCAAAAACAAACAAAAGAAAGCAAAGTAAAAAGAAAAATAATCTGGCCAGATACAAAGGTGAATGCCTGTAATCCCAGCAACTCGGGAGGCCAAGGCAGGATTGTGAGTTCGAAGCCAGCCTCAGCAACTTAGGAAGACCCTAAGCAACTCAACAAGACCCTAAATAAAATATATAAAAGGGCTGGGGATATGGCTCACTCATTAGGTGACCCTGGATGTAAACCCTGGTACCAAGAAAGAAAATATAAAATTAAATTAAAATAAAGTTACACTTAATTAAAAAAAAAATGAAAATTCCTAAATCATCTTCCATTGTGTTATATAAAACATTTCAAATAAGGCAGACCTTATTTGAGTAACCTGGGTAAAAAATATACCCAAGGACTAAGAGGGAACATGCAAACAACTATTGTCACCAAACAAAAAACCCACAGAAAAATGGGTACTGGTAAGGACATTTCTTCAGAGAATAGAACAACCTGTTCTTATTCAAGAATTTTTTTTCTTCTAACTAATATGTGCTTTATTAGATGAAAGTTTAAATTGTGGTATACCCATATAATGGAGTATTGTTCAGTGATTAAAAGAAATGACCTATCCAGGTTGGGGATGTAGCTAAGTGGAAGGACACTTGCCCAGCAAGAGAAAGGCCCAGAGTTCAATCCCCAATGCTGGGAGGGAGAGAGGGAGGGAGGGAGGGAGGGAGGGAGGGAGGAAGGAAGAAGAGTTTTCAAGTAAAAAAGACACAGAGGAACCTTAAATGCACATTGCCAATCTAAAAAGGCATAATATTGTATAATTTCAACTACTGTATATGGCATTCTGAAAAAAACAAAACTGTAGACACAGAAAGATTAGTGGTTGCCTGAGGTCAAGGAGATGAGGCTTGAGGACAGAAGTTCAAGAAAAGCCTCAGCAACTTAATGAGATCCTGCCTCAAAATAAAAACAATTGGGATGTAGCTCAGTGGAAGAGCACTCTGGAATCCCAGTACTGCAAAATATAAGTATCGAAAATAAACTTTTTTCCAAGGTGGGGGGAAGAGGGGAAAAAAGGAGGAAGGAATATGTAGAGCACAGGGGTTAGAGCTAATACTGTTCTGTGTGATACCATCATGGTGAATACATTATTCATTAAATTCTAAACAATAAATAATATTTAAATTTTGAAGATTACCCAAGACCAAGAGGATGGAAAAAAACAGAGAAAGATGTTCCACGTGACAATCCATTTTTAAAAGGACAACCCTTGCTGAGTATGGTGGCTCTTCTATAATCCCAGAGACTCAGGAGACTTAGGCAAGAGGACTGCAAGTCTGAGGCCAACCTCAGCAACTTAAAGAACAACTTTGAGACCCTGTCTCAAAATAAAAGAACTGGGGACATAGCTCATGGCAAAGCACCCCTGAGCTCAATCCCCAATACCAACAAAATAAAACAAAACAAATTACAAAAACAAAAAAACAAAAAAACAAAAAACAAAAATCATACACATAAATTAATAATAAAAGGAGAACCTTTCCCTACCACTCAGTACCAACCCCTAAATTTGGCTGGATCAGTTAATGAAGTCAATGCATCCATTCTCCCTGAGGAATATCACCAAGAAAGGAAACAGCAATTCCCTTACCATTGATGAGATAGGGGTGGTTGCAGCACTTGCGCAACTCCATCATTGTATTGAGTAGATTAGGCATGTTGGTATGACCTGCCCCTTTGGAAAGAAAGGAGAAATTCTTCTCCAGAATAGCCCGATAGTATTTCTTCTGAATGTTAGTGAGCTCTACTTCAATAATAGTTTCCTGTTTAGGAGCCAAGTTTTTTTCTACATCCTCTTTGAGTCTTCTCAACATCATTGGCTTAAGAATGGCCTGTAGCTTTTGAACCTGTGGTTCGTTACAAAAAGAAAAGAATGAGATGAGAAAATTCTCATGTAGAAACATGCAAAAATAAAATACGTTTTCCACACTCTAAGGAAAGTCAATTTTGAACAATGTCACAAATAATGTGGGAAAGAATTCAGAAAGACACTTTTTAGGTCCTGGGTTCTTCATCAGACAGATTTCCTACCTGCTCCTCTGTCTTGAGATCCCCAAAGTCCTTGAGGAACTCTGATTCTGAGGGAAATTGTGAAGGTTCCAAGAAATGAAGTAAGCTGAACAGTTCCTCCACAGTATTTTGCAATGGTGTTCCTGTAAGCAGCACTTTGTGTTCCTAGAATTGGAGAAAACAGTGCTAAAATAAAAATTAAAATAAAAACCAAAAAACCCCACAGGGGACTTAGTGTTTTCCACCTATATAATCTTTACCTTAAGTTCTTTATCTATAAAACAATGGCAATGGACCAGATTACTGTGTTAATTTTTCTTTCACTTCTTTCCTCTTTTGATAATGCGAAAGTATTTAAGAAATTATCTGGCACTATTTAACATAATAAAACAACAACATAAAGGTTAAAATGATAAGCAAATAAAGAAATAGTAACTCAGACTGTTTTCCAATTTCAAATGCCTCAACGTTCAACTCCCCCATAGATTCTAAGTTGCCCCCCTATATGCTGGATTAAGTATGGCCATTAATCCTTTGCAGTTCTTCCTACTTACCCCTTGAATCTAGGCTTGCCTTGTGACTGGCTTTAACAGAAGAACACAGCAGAAGTGATACTTTCTGAGTTTCAGAGCCTACCTCAAAAGCCTTGCAGCTTCTGCTTTTGTCCTTTTGGAACACTGTCCTGAGACTAACTTGTAAAGAAGCCCCATCTGGCCTACTAAAGGATGAAAGGCCAGATACCCCACTCACAATGCAATGCCTATTGCATTAATGACTGCAAGTAATACCATCAGAAGAACAGCTTAGGTAAATCCAACCTAAGTAGCTGAGCTAGAGAATAATGAAAAATATAGACTGTTTTAAGATAGTAAGTTTCACAGCATTTTGTTATGTAGGAACAGGTACCTACCAGTCCTCCTGGTTGTAAACCATTTCCAATTCTAAAATGTACAACTTTTACATGACTTTCAGGTTACCAATTCCAAAGGCCATACCCACCATTTAATCCAAGATTCGGATTCTTTTTTATTCTTTGTCAATTTAGGATTACTGCCATTCCACAGATAGAGTTAATTCCAGTTTGTGCCCACAAGTCAGTATGGGGAACTCACCAAGTCCATGTGCTTGAGGCTATCAAGCAGCTTGCAATTACGGTTCTTCAGCCGATGGGCCTCATCAATGATGACACAACGCCATTCAATTTCACGAAGTTCAGGACAGTCTGACAAAATCATCTCAAAAGTAGTGATCAGGGCATCAAACTTGTATGCACCTGGGATGAGGCGCCCCTAAGCATGAAGGTAATTAAGTCAGAAAAGGTCTAAAACATACCTAAGGAGTTCCTCTGAATTACTTTTTATATTCAGGCAGGTTTAACAAAATACAAACTGTACCACCTCCCACTTAAATCACTGGTTATATCTGGTAACAATGCCAAATCACTGAATGTAAAATATACTTATTCCTGAACATATTCAGTTTCTTGGGAAAATGACAGACCTCACTGAATAAAGCTGGAAATTTTTCTTTATTCAATAAAGAATAAATCCAAGAGTGACTAGCTCATGTATCTTTGCCCTAGATCTTTGTTGGTTAAAAATGAAATCTACAAACATTAGGCAATACTGAAATATATAGGACAAAAAAAAAAAAAAAAATGGAAATAGGTAATATAGAACCTGTTAATAATGGTTACTGTCTAAAATTTGGTAGAAGCATCAAATTGTCCTAAACAAAATAAGAGTTACAAAATGTGACTTGAGAAAATTTGGTTTGGTAGAAATAAAAGTTACAAAAGATAACTAAGTAGCACAATAAATTTGACATTGAAAAGATGGATGGCTCAAATTTTTGTTTTCAAATTTACATAGAAAAAGAATTGATTTGGGTGAAAATTTCGGTAGACTAAACAAAGAAAGAAAAAAATGTTTAATTTAATCATCATAGAGATCAAGGAATTTAAGTGCCTACGTGAATTTCACTCTGAAAAATACTTTAAACTCAGCAATGCTGGTGAAACGAAAAAAATTGTGTTGGGGATTGAACCCAGGGATACTTTTACTACCATGCTACAGCCTTTGCCCTTTCAATATTTTATTTTGAGATAAAGTTTTGCAATGTTGCTTATCAGGGACTCAGTAAGTTGCTGAGGCTGGCCTTAAATTTGTGATCTTCCCGCCTCAGCCTCCCAAACTGCTGGGATTATAAGGCATGTGCCATCATCCTAGCTAAAATTCTATTTAAAATTTATAAATTCATAAAAGAGTCAGAACTTTCACTCAATCAAAATGTCGACTGGGCAGAAATGGCAGTCAAAACAATGTCCTGCATACTGCTGCACAAAAATGCCTTAAATCACAGAGAGCCTCAATGAAAGCCCTAAAACACTAGCTATTGTGGCTGACTCTCTCTACCTTGGCATTCCCAAGACACACAACTCACCCGTGAATCTTTGCAGTACATTTCATATTGCTGAATCATCTGCCGGCTTGCCAGGCTGCCATGGTATACAATAGTGTTCATCTCAGTCCATGTATTGAATTCTCGCTCCCAGTTAGTAATTGTTGATAATGGAGCAATGACCAAGAATGGGCCATGGATGCCAACATTATATACCTCTTGCAAGAAGGCTATGGACTGAATAGTTTTGCCTAATCCCATTTCATCAGCCAGGATGCAGTTTTGCCTGGAGATTTACCAGGGGGGAAAGCAGCATGTCAAAATACTGTGTATGTGTGGGTCTATGTAATTTTTTATGGCATTGGGGATTGAACCCAGGGCACCTCTATCACCCCCAGGTATACTGAAACAAGGCTAAGTTGCTGAGGTTAGCTTCAAACTTGCAATCCTCCTGCTTCAGCCTCCTGAGTCATTGAGATTATAGGCATGTGCTACCATGCCCAGTTAAAAAATACCATTCTTTAGAAAAACAACATTTCTAGGAAGCAACTGTTTCTTTTTCTTTTCTTTTCTTTTTTTTTTTTTTTTTTGGAAAGAAACTGTTTCAATGGAAAATGAATTAAAAAAAAAAAAAATCCCCAGACTAAACCTATATTTTAATGAATCCACTCTTTTCTTTACCTGTTATACCAATTAAAGAGCAGCCAATTGACCCCTTCCAACTGATATTCCCGTAACTGGTTTCTGTTTTTATATTCATGTGACAGCTCCAATTTCTTCCAAGCATTTGCCTGTGGACGATTCTAAAATAGAAAATTTGAATAAATAGAATGGAGACACTAACAAAATTAGGCAAAACAATATATAACTCCAGTAGTTTAAGTAAATTCAAAAACATTATTGCTTGGATTCAAACCTGACTATATTTAAAATCATGGGTTCTTAATGTTAGTTAAAAAAGAAGACAAAAGGAAAGAAAAAAGAAAAAACTCACTGTTTACTTTTTTTTTTGGTACTAGGGATTGAACCCAGAGTGCTTAACCACTGAGCCACATCCCCAGCCCTTTTTTACATTTTATTAGAGACAGGTCTTGCTGAGTTGCTAAGTGCCTCACTAAATTGTTGACACTCGCTTTGAACTAGAGATCCTCTTGACCAAGTCTCCTGAGCTGCTAGGATTACAGGTGTGTGCAACCGCACATGACCCACTGGTCACTTTTTTTTTTTTTTTTTTTTTTAATTTTTGTAGTTGTAAATGGACACAATGCCTTTATTTATTTTATTTATTTATTTTTATGTGGTGCTAAGGATCAAACCCAGTGCCTCACATATGTGAGACAAGTGTTCTACTGCTAAGCTACAGCCCCAGTCCCCCACTGGTCACTTTTGAAAGGTGCTAGGGAACTACTTCATTTTAGAAACTGGGAAATAAAGGGAAAGAATATAAAGTATTTGTTTTTTCTATACAATCTCTGTCTCAAGGAAACTAACAGTAGATGAAACAAACTTCTTTAATAGAAGATTCTGGTTAATAAATGAATAAAATAGAGAATTAAAATATCATTACTAAAAAATGGTTAAAGGGTGGATCTATGAAATGACCATAAATGGCTGTTAACATCACAAAATTCAACCTGATAGAAGTAAACACAACTGTCCATGAAGGAGATTCAGTGGGCTCCCTTCTCTATCTGATCAAACCTCTAGAACACTGATATCTAACAGAACTGCCCACAGTGTTAAAAAATGGGGCTAGTGGCTGCCATTTTGGAGAATACAGCTCTAAATCTAACTATTCATGTGAGATATCAGGGAAAGTTAGATTCCTAGCGGGGGGGGGGGGGGAGGAGGAGAGAGAACTATTAAGGACAGAGAACATGTTGAGAGATACCAAGGGGAATAAAATCAGAAATCTTCAGACTGTGAAAAGCCCTATTGAACAAATCACCTAGTTTCTTCAAGAAAAACTTTTGAAGAAGGGAGAAAAGTTCTAAGGGGGAACTATAAGCAACTTGAGATATATTAAATGATAGCAATATGGATCTTTACTTTCTTTTTTTCCTCATGGGTTGGGAAATGCTTGACAATTGCTCTACCACTGAACTACATCCCCAGTGCAATATACAGATCTTAGAATTCAATTCAAAGGCTTTAACAGAAATTAAAAGACAATCAGGGAAATGTATATAATTTGACTGAAATTAAGAAATGATTAATTTGGGGGTGAAATAATGGTATTATTTATCTTTTGGAAATAAACACTAAAATAATTTAAAATGAATTGAAGGAATCTGCAATTTGATTTAAAATAACCAGGGAAACCGGGAAATGAATGTGCAGGGAAAGGCATGACCCAAGGCTGGCCATGTACTAGTAACTGTTAATTGAGTGAAGGGTAGGTACTATTTCTTCTCAAGTTCCATAATAGAAAACTCAAAAAACAAAAACTTCTGTAGGAAAAAATTAAATCCTTGTTGTACATAATAGACCTTTATAGATACATTTACCTTCTAATTGCAAATGTACTTACCACCCTTTTGAGTTCTGGATGCCTTGACTGGATCCGTTTAAATTCTCGAATCTTGCCTTCATCAACATCTTCTTTTAGCTCCCATGTACTATCCTCATAGGGTAGAGAGCACCACTTCACCAGGTAGTAAATTACAGGCTAGGAGGGAAGAAGCCAACACTGTAATAAACCTGATTCTGTATTTTCTGTTGTGGTTAAAGGATAAGAATTTGACTATAAAATTAGATCAAAGTGTTGACACCTAAAAGGTGCTGAAAAATATCAGACTAAACAAATCAACCCTAGGATTTCCTGCTGATGTACTATTCATGCCTTTGATCATTCTTCCAGGCAATTCTACAAAATCTGTTCATAAAAGCAAATTTCTAGGAACATTTTCTACAATACTAAGCACTAAAATGTTATATTTATCAGCCAACCAAAAGAGGGTAAAAAGGACTATTATTTTCCTATACTGTGTTGAAACTAAAAAGATAGGGTTCAATTCTATACTATTTTCCTCGCACCTTTTTTTTTTGTACCAGGGATTGAACTCAGAAGCACTTGATCACTGAGCCACATTCCCAGCCCTATTTTGCATTTTATTTAGAGACAGTCTCACTGAGTTGCTTACTGCCTCAATTTTGCTGAAGCTCACTTTGAACTCTCGATCCTCCTGCCTCAGCCTGCCAAGCTGCTGGGATTACAGGCATGCGTCACCATGTCTGGCCATGGCATTGAATTTGATAAAATAGCTACTTTTAGGATGAGGAACAGGATAAACCTGTAGGAGCCATAACATCATACAGTTTTGGAACCCCTAAACCTCTGAGTACCAATGCACTTCAAGAGCACATTACGGTCATAAAGCAATTTACCTATGAACCCAGGAAGTTAGGAGTTAACTACAACAGGTATCATTGAAGAAAGGTAACATGAGTGAAGAGAAAGATAAAATGCTGAAGCTCCAACTATGGCACTATTCCGTTGGCGTTCCATTGCTAAGAGCAAAATAGCTCTTATTTCAACTATTTAAGATGATCACTGCTCTTAAAAGTTCTTCCATTTTTTGGCCTATATAAAGCAAGAAGGATCAGATTAGGCCTAGTGTAATCAACAGGAATCTCTACCAATTCCTTAAAAGAACCAGCAATAGCTAGGCATGGTGGCACATGCTTGTAATCCTGGCAAACTTGGAAGGCTGAAGGTAGAAGTCAGCCTGAGCAACTTAGCTAGACCCTCAGCAACTCAGCAAGATCCTGTATCAAAATAAAAACTAAACAGGGCTGGGGGTGTAGCTAAGTGATAGAGCGATCCTGGGTTCAATCCCAATACAGAGGGAAAAAAACGGCCAGCAATAAGTGTGAAAATGCCTCCATATAGCCACAGATGAAAGAATACTCTAGAATTAATCCAGCTGCTCTTTTCACCTTTTTCTTTACTGTAATGACTTGGGTCACTCTCTATGTAAAGCCATTTGCACAGATAACATATTTATAGCATTATAACTTAAGTTCCTATGTACGTAATACTTATTATTCCCACTATTAGGTAATGTAAAATGGATGACAAGTTAAACTCACTTTAGAAAAAGGGAAAATGGATACACAGAATGTTATTTTCCAACATTGGGAGCATAAATTATATTATCAGGGTATCAAAACATTTTCATCTGTCATGCCAGTTGCAACACATTTCAAAGGGGCCAGACCAAAGGCTTTTGGAAGGGTAAGTATGCTGGTAGAGAGCGAAAGACTTTCAAAGCTGGGAAGGCTGAGATCCTGAAAACAATGAGAAGAATTTAAGAGTAGCTAACCTACTGACTAGCCCATTCTCCAATCACCTCCCAGAAATGAACACACAATAACTCCCACCCCAACCCAAAATAATAATATATGTTACCTGAAGCATACTTATTAGGATTTAAAGACACTAAAATGTAACAGGCTCTGGACTTCTAAGATAATGACTAAGTGATCCTGAAATCTTAGAAAATAGGGTAACTTTATGGAGGGAAGAATATGACTCAGAGGGTGTTTTAGAATAATGAATGGATACAAGTTACTTAAGTCATGAGTCAGCTCTGCTCATCACCCAGCATCAATATTATAACAAGGTTCTTTTTTTCTCTAGTGGTCCCTGTAACAAGAAGTAAAAATTTTGCTTATAAAATATGGGCCTGCAAAGCTAAACTATGGCTTGAAGTAAAAAGCAAGTGAAGAGTCCTAAGAAAATGGTGATTTGGAGCCTAAATATATGTTTTTTAGTAAATTTAAAAGAATGTTGAATTCATTGGTGGTTTAGATCCATATAACTCTATTTGGAATACAAAATAGGTGATTTGTGAATCTGTATCAGCAAGTTTTTAATCATATGTAAGATATGTTCCTCAATCTATGACACTATTAGTGCAATGATTTTCCAATCAAACTATGCATGAAACCCTCTGAGATGCAATTTAAATATATTGGAGTTCCACCCTTGATTCACTTAATCTGAACTTGTGGGAGTGGAATCCTAAAATCTGTCTTAAAATACTGATACAAATGCAGCAGATCTGTTTTAACAACTAATGAAAACATTTAATAGTTCAGGAAAAAGTTAATTCTCAAAAACATGATTAGGAGGAGCCCCCGTAAATATTTTTATATTCCTAAACTTAGGAATTTGCAAAGTATCCCTTGGGACCCCATCTCCAACTGAGCATCCCAAGTCTTCCATATAAAATCTGAGGGGAAATGAGACCAAAATGAATGTCTCTTCAGCATTTATATCTCCCAGATATCTGACTCTGTGAGACTCTTTCCTTTTAGAAAGACTACTCCTTTACCTTCCCATTATCTTTTTAAGGATCCCACAGAAAATCTGAGAAATATCTTTTCAGTCTAAGGGATTTTTCATCCACATCTGAAAGAAAGGATTGACAAGCACACCAGCAGACATCTATAAGAGGCCTTCATGTTCCTCCATGCCCTAACTTACCTCACCATTATCCTTGTCAATACTGTGAGACTCATCCAATATCCTATCCACTTCTACATAGTCTGGATTGAAAGGTTCTTCATCCTAGATGAGTTATGAAATGAAACTATAAGACCCAAGAAATCACTGGACAGTAAACCCATTTCCCACACCCGTAGCAGACAATCCAGCTTTAAAAATCTGTAATTCAATAGGAGTTCCCTCTTTTCACAATATCAAATCCTACAAAGTATTTCCTTACCTGGATTTGTACCTATCTTCTCACCTGCTACCAGAGAAAGTATTTCTTTTACCTAACAAGGGCTACTCTTTCCATATAAGCTCTGGACTTACTTCCTTCTTAGGAATCTTTATCAAATCATTCATACAAATGTGCTCTACTATTTCCCATCTTCAACTCTTTTTCTGCTCTGCTTCATACTTAAATGTTCCCAAGAGTTTTAAACACAGCCCATCTCCATTCCTTCATTTCCTTTGCTTGTCTATCCATTCCACTATTCCTTCCATTTACATCATACAATTAAAAGTCAAAGCCATGAATAACTCCAAATTTTCAAATATAAAGGACACACTTCTTTACTTCTCTTATTCCAGTGCTTAATTAGTAGTAACCCTGGCTCTGGGAAATCAAAAGCTTATCGCTCTCTGATACCATAGAAATCAGAAAGGTGAAAAACTTTCTATAAATGATACAGATTCTTATATCTAAAGAGACCATCAATAGCTACAGATTGATATTAGAGGGAGAGTAGAGCAGAGATTATTTTATCATCCCCTTTGAAAATACGTTCCATGTATCGAGTAAGTCAATCTCATAATACTGTACCCTAGGACAAATAAATAGACCATTTTAAACCTAAAAGTACAAAGCATGGGGTGATTAAGTAAGGAAAATAAGTGATCAAAGTTAAAACTTTATACCGATATATATAAACCAACTATAAACTATTTAATGGATTAGACAAGAGTGATAACACTAGTAATTTGTGCTTTTATGAAAGAAATGAGAGGTAATACCAATTCCTAATTACCTCATGGAAGAAGTGTCTCATCTGAGCCATTTTGGTTTTGAAGCGCTTTAGTTTTTGATGGATCCTCTTATCCTTTTCTAGTTGTGAGATAGTAGCCCATTCACAGTGTAGATAGGAGCTAAAGAAAATAGAAATAATGAGTCATGGCTCAAGAAAGGGAAAAGTGCAGTCTAAGTCTTGGAGATTTGGGGATTAACCAACACTGGAATTGATAAATGTATGCTTAAAGGGGGGCAGGGTATCTTAAGGCAGTGCTTCTAAAACTTTAATTTGCAAATAAGTCATCTATCTGGTCTAGGGTGTGCAAAAATTAGCATCCAAAATCATGCTAATTCTGTTGGTCCAGGGGGCATACTCTGCAGAGCAAGCCTTAGGATTTAGGCTAAGGTAGAGGAGATTATAAAGGATTTTATCAGAAACTACTCTTTCCTCACCTTCCTGCAAATAAACACAATCATTTAAATTCCCAAATTTCTTACTCAATAGTCATTTCCCCATTAAAAATGGCAATTTGGGCTAAGATATTTTTACAAAAAAGAGACATGTTCCCACCCATGAAAATCTACACAAGGGACCTTTTTCCAGGACCCTGTGGAGTTTGAACTGATAAGATTTTTATAAAGATAACATACTAGTTCTTGTACTTGACAAAGAATTCTTCTGCTTCTGTATATTGTCCAGAGGGAAGCTGAGAAGAAAAAAAGAAATTATAATCACTAATCCCTTGTTTGTCAAAGAAAGAACCTTTAATATTACCCACACATGGCAAACTTTTATCCTAATGTTCCCTAAATATATTTTTGACTCAGGGATTCAGGAACTATTCTGATACTCCAAATAGAGGTTTGCTAGTTAGGAAAAAATGTGTTTACCCATTATACAAGAATTAGTGACAGAAAAGACAATAAGACAGTTCCTATCTTATATTCAACTTTCCCCCATCATATCTCTCATAACTGGACTCTAGCAATATACTCTGTCATCCAAAGATGCTCATTAAATAAAACCTGCAAGTGCAGCAACATGGGCTGACATTAAAGATAGAAGCCTTACCTCCTTCTTTACAACTCGCATAGAAAGCACTTTGTCTACAATAGCTGCATCTTCTTCACTGGGATTCTCCTGCAGAAAAAGATGTAAACAGTCAACAAATGACTGACAGAGGAGGACAGACTCCTCAAATAGCTTACATTTTCAGCTTACCACAAAAAACTGCATCGAAGGCAAAGTCTCGCCATCTGGTTCTTGCACAGGTTCAGGGAGGATAGGTTCAGGTTTTATTGGACCAGTTACATCCACCTCTTCTTCTTCTTCATCATCTGTGATCTTTATGTCAAGGTCTTCTGTATATTTTTTTCGTTTCACTTGGCGGTTTGAGCGTCTCTTCTGTAGAGAAAAAGAATAGTTAAAATAACTGCTTAGGTCTTCAAAGAGAGAAAAGGCAAAAAAGCATTTGCCTTTGCTCATTTCCTTAGCTTTTAATACAAAACTCCTATGAAAACTCAAACCAAAAGAAAACAACTTATTTGTCAAACTATGATATTCTTTATCAGTTTGCTGAATTGCTTTATCAAAGGCCAGAAACCCAGAGAGAAACGTATGCCCTACATGTAAGAAGCTTTAGAAAATTCAAACAGGACATTTGTTTGGACTGGGAATTGAACTCTAGGGTATTTAATCACTAAGTCACATCCCCAACCCTTTGTTATTTTTTATTTTGAGGTTGGGTCTCAAAAACACAATCCTCCTCCCTCAGTCTCACGAATCATTGAGACTACAGGCATGTGCCACAGTGCCCGCATCAAACAGGACTTTTAAGCTACAGGGTGCAATATACTTCAAAATACAAACAACCCTTAAATGCAAAGGTACAAGAATATTGTGTTTCTAATTTTCTTTTTTGTGATACTCCTCAAGATTCACAGAATAAAATTTTTGTATTATTTAGCTGTTTACTTTTTAAATTATTTCTTAGAGAGATGTTTTCCTTATTAATTCATTTTACTTCTACCCTTTTTTTTTGGGTGGGGGGTACTGGGGACCAAACAGAGGAGAATCCACCAAGTCACATCCCTAGCATTTTTCATTTTGACAGTCTCACTAAATTAGAAGCAGGCCTTGAACTTGGGATCCTCCTCCCTCGGCTTCCCAAGTCACTTTATTCTTTACAGTGTTTCAGTAAGACACTTTAAATACTTGTAGCCCATGTTAATAAATAAGGGAGGAAGGGGAGATAAAACTATTTATATTTCAATCATGATATAGCCCTGGAAAATCCAAAAGAATCAAATGATATAACTACTGAAATTGAAAAAATTTTCCTGTTATAAAATCAGGTTTAGGGACTGGAGATACAGTTCAATTGGTAGAATGCATAAGTACAAGGCCCTGGTTCAATCCCCAGCACCGCCCAAAAAAAAAAAAAAAAAAAAAAATCAGCTTTAGAAAATCAATAGTCAGTGCTGGGTGTGGTAGCGCACACCTTTAATCCCAGCCACTCATGAGGCTGAGGCAGGAAGAAGGACTGCAGTTCAAAGCCAGCTCCAGCAACTTAGCAAGGCCTATCTCAAAGTTAAAAAGAGTTGGGGATGTAGCCTGGTGGTTAAATAATGTCCCTGGGTTCAATCCCTAGTAAAAAAAAAAAAAAAAAAAAAAAAAAGCATTTCTATATAAAGGTGATTAGAGAATATAATAAAATATCCCATTTATGAAAACACAAAGATTAATTATCTAAATGATTAGATTTAATAAGGCATATATAAAATTTATGTGAAATAAACTTGAAAACAGTATTAGGACATAATAGATAAACTGAATAAATGGTAAAATACCTGTTTTTAAGTCTTAAGATGAGTAAATTCAGATCAGCTTAACTTCCTTTTTTTCATAGTGCTGGGAATTAAACCCAGGACCTTGTGTTTGTGAGGCAAGCACCTCTACACCTGAGCTACATCCTCAGCTCCAAGAAGAGTAAATTCAAATAAGCCAAGCCCAAAAAACCAAAGGCCAAATGTTCTCTCTGATATGCAGATGCTAACACACAATAAGGAGGGGAGAAGGAAGAACAGAAGTACTCTGGGTTAGACAAAGGGGAATGACCAGAAGGCGGGGAGGTGGGACGGGAATAGGAAAGACAGTAGAATGAATCAGACATTGCTTTCCTATGTTCATAGATGAAAACACATAATGTACAATCACGAGATTGGGAAGTTATATTCCATGTATGCATAACATGTCAAAATACATCCTACTGTCATGCATAACTAAAAAGAATTAAAAAATTAAATAAAAAAGGAGTAAATTCTTCCTAACTTCATGAATTGGACAAAAAAAAAATTGAGAACATTTTTAATTAGATAAACAGATTCTAAAATACAAACACATATAAACATCTAAGAATAACCAGGAATAAAAGGAAAAAGTATAGTGGACCTTACCAGAAAAAACAATATAAAGTTATACTATGTAACAAAGTTTGATATATTCTTAAGAGATAAAAAGGTCAAAGAAATAGTCCTCAACTATAGACTAGAACACTTATATGGCTTTAGAAAAATCACAAAAATAATACTTCTAATAAGTGAAGAGGTAGATTCCTCTATAATTGGGATTGGAAATGGATAGCTATCCACGTAGAGAATGAAAGAAAATGCTAAAAGGATCAAAGAAAAGTGCAAAAGACATGAAATTTCTAAGGAAAAATTTTTTTTTTATAAACCTGGGTTAGGAAGGGTCTTATAATATGTTGATCAACTTGACAATATGAAGAAATTTAACATTACTTGCATAATACAATCCACTGTAAGCAAAATTAAGACAAACAATAACCTGAGAAAGATATCATCTGATACATTTAATAAAGAAGAGTTCTTTTGAATAACAAAGACAAAGGTTAATAACACAAAAGGGCAACTAGCATGAAAAGACAATTTCTAGAAAAAAAAATTTATTTTTAAACATTAAAAAATGCTTATACTTAAAATACTAAACAGATTTTTCTTTTTTCACCTAATAGACTGGCAAAAATTGGAATGTTCTGATCAAGACATTTGAAACAAGGGCTGTGGATGTAGGTAGAGAGCTTGCCTTAGCATGTATGAGACCCCGGGCTCCATCCACTCCACAAAGAAACAAAAAACAAACCCGTATAACAAAAAGGAACTCAAACACCATTAATGAGTATGCAAACAGGCATAATCTCAATGGAGGAAAATTTTCTTTTTCCTTTTTTTTTTTTTTTTTTTTTGCAGTGCTGGGGATTGAACCCAGGCCTTGTGCTTGCCAGGCAAGCACTCAAGCACTCTACCAACTGAGCTATATCCCCGGCCCTAATGGAGGAAAATCTGAAAATACTCTTTGACAAAGCAATTTTACTTCAAAGATACCATCCTACAGATAAATCTGCATGTGTGTAAAAATTTCTGTAGCACTAATTGTAAAACACCATAAAAAAACCTAAGTGACCATAAAAAAGACTACTTGTTAAACAAATTATGTTACAGGATAAAAATAGGTTTCTAGAGAAAGGATCACTAAAAAGAATGGAATCAACAATACAAAACGTGAAGATGTTTAACAACTGAAATTCATTACTGCTGCAAGTGTAAAATAACACTTTAGAAAACTGGCACATTCTTACAATGTTTACTCTGGTCTATTAATTTCATTCCTAGGAATCTAGTAATGTGAAATTAAAACCTATGCCCACAAATACTTACACTAACAATATTTATTCCAACTTTTGATTCATAAGAGACCCTAATTTGAAACAACCAAATATCCATCAACAGGAAAATGGACATAAAAATTATGGTAAATTCATAATATTAAATATTGCTCAAGAAAAAAAGAACACGTATTGATAAATTCAACATGGATCAATCTCAAAAAACACTGAAAGAATTGAGACCTAAGAATATAGACTGCATGATTTCATTTACATGAAAAGTTAAAGAACAAGTGAAGTTAACTTCTTGTGACAGAGATCAGAATGGTGAAAGGAAGAAAGAAAGTACCTCAAATAAAAAGGAGAAAATCAAAACAAGGGTTGCCTGGGGAAAGAGGGATAGACCAGCTGGAAGACAATAAAAAGGAACATTTTGGAAATCTTTATCAAGATTTGGGTGTTTACTTAGATGTACACATTTGTCATAACTCACCAAATTATACAAATAAATATCTATGTATATTTCACTGTAGGTATGCTATCGTTTGAGTGTCCCAAAGAATTCATATGTTGAGATTTAATTCCCATTGTGAGGTATAAAGGAGGAGGAAACTTTGCGATATAGTTCATACCTGTAATCCACGTTACTAAAGAGGCCGAAGCAGGAGGATTACAAATTCAAAGCCAATCTGGGTAACTTAGTGAGACAATGTCTCAAAATAAAATTTAAAAAGAATTGGGGCTGGGGACATAGCTCAGTGGTTGAGCATTTGCCTAGCATGTATGAGGCCCTTAGTTCCATCCCCAGCATTCCACTAAAAAAAGAAAAAATGGTGGGGCAGGACCAGTGAAGGACCCAGCTCAATGGAAGATCATTTGCCTAGCAAGTGTTCATTCCCATTGTCTACTCTCTGAGTTCTATCCCCCGTACAGCGCCCCCTCCCTGGAAAAGAGAGAGAGAGAGAGAGAGAAATGAACTTTAATCCAACCATGGTTTTACAGGTGCAGTCATTAGGAGGGATTAGAATTCAATAAAGTCATCAGGATGGAGCCCCCACAATGGAATAGTGGTAGTTTTATAAGAGAGGGAAAGAGACCTGAGGTGCAGCTCAGTGATAGACTGCTTACCTAGCATGTGTGTCCTCCTGGGTTCAATTCATAGCACTGTCAAAAAAAAAAAAAAAAAAAAAAGAAGGGGGAAAAAAAAAGGAAAGATACCAGATGGGAGAGAGACACATGAGCTGGCTGCCCCTTGCTATATGATGCCCTGCATTGCCTAGAAACTGCCAGCAAAAAATGTCATCACTTCCACTTTGGCCCTCCAGAACCATGAACAAAAATAAATCTCATTTTGCTAAAACTGGGCTATTAACAATAGAAAACTGACTAATACATTCTATCTTATTAAAAAAAAAAAAGACTGGTAGGACACATAAACTACAGATAATTATTTCTGAAGAGTAGAATTAAAATAGACAATCTACTTTTTAACTTATACACTTCAGCATTGTTTGATTTTTAATTTTTAATTTTTTTTTTCAGTGCTGGCGACTGAACCCAGGGCTTTGTGCTTGTGAGGCAAGCACTTTAATAACTGAGCTATATCCCCAGCCCCATTATTTGATTTTTATTGCATTTATCATGTTGTATTTTAAAAAAATTTTTTTAAACTTAAGAGACAATTCAAAAAGTTATTTGGATTTGCTTAAAAATAATCCAGAAAGAGGGCAGAACTGGGAATTAGAGAAAGGATTAATGATCATCTGTTGATAAGTAACGAAGTGGAAGAAGGGGAACATGGGACTTTAAATAATCCCCACTTTTGTGTATGTTTGAAAATTTTCATAAGAAAAAGAAGGGTAGGGAAAGGTGGGCTAGATCCATTTTCTTTAGATAGAGAACAACTTCCAAATGTATCCTTGAGTTTTTAGAAAAAAAGTTGCACAGAAGAATAGGTATAAAATACTAGTATTAAGTGGAAGTAGAATGCTCATGAAGTAAAGAATATTTCTGGAAGGATATACAAAAAAATGGTAACAGACGCTATCTCGGAAGAGAACTGGGAGACTACAAGCTGGGATTTAGAATGGAAGATTTTTGTAGTGTTTACATTTTTGTTGTGTTGTAGATTTAAAAAGTAAAATGCCAAATGTTCAGAGTTGAAAAAATTTTCAAAGTTCCAAAGGATTAAAAAAAATCCAATTATATTAATCATGATCTGCTTAGCCTTTAACTTCTCTACTCAAAGATAAATATTCTTATCAACTTCCAGAAAAAAAATTGGTTCATGTACATATGTATACACACACATACTTTAAAAGCTATAACTATTGTACATACTATTATATACCTTGTTTTTTTCATTTAATATTCCACATTAGCTTACCCAATCTACTTCCCTATTTTTTAAAACGGCATGAAATATTCTACTGTACAGATTTTTTTTTTAATCTTTCCACAAATGGACATTTAATTTTTTGGACATTTTTGCTTTTGCAAATACTGTTACTCTACATGTATTACTTAATACTTTTGAGACTATCTCCATAAGGTAATTTCCTACGTATAGAATCACTGAGTCAAAGTGTATTAACATTTTAAATTCTGCTATGTATTGAAAAACCGATTTGCTAAAAAGACTCAATATTTTCATCAACTGTATGTAAAGTGCCTTTTTTTAAACTTAATTGTCAATATTGGCATTACCACTGGTCACAAGCTGAACTATGTCATTCTTGCTTCCCAAATTTATATGCTGAAACCCTAAGCCCAGTATCTCAGAATGGGACTGTATCTGAAGACAAAGCCTTTAAAGTAAGTTAAAATGAGGTCACTGAGGGGGCCTCTATTCCAATATAACTGGTGTTCTTTTGTCTTGTTATGTTGCCCAGGCTGGCCCTGAACACCTGGGTTCAAGTGTCCTGCCTCAGCCTCCCAAGTAAACAGGACTAAAGGCATGTGCCTTCACACCTGGCTTGGTATTCCTGGAAACAGGGGCCAAGGGCAGTGGCACACACCTATAATCCCAGTGGCTCTAGAGTCTGAGGCAGGAGGATCACAAGTTCAATGCCAGCCTCAGCAATTCATTAAGGCCCTAAGCAACTTATTGAGGTCCTATGTCAAAATGAAAAGTAAGAAGGGTTAGGAATGTGGCTCAGTGGTGGTTAAGCACCCCTGGGTTCAACTCCCAGGTACCAAAAAAAAAGGAAGTAAGGGAAACAGAAAGACACCAGAGCTGTGTGCCAACTGAGGAAAGACCATGCAAAGACGCAGCAAGAAGGTGGCCATCTGCAATTCAAACAGGCCTCAAGAGAAACCAAGCCTGAAGATAACCCTTGCTAATCTTCAAAACTCTGAGAATATAAACGTCTGTAGTTTAAAGAACCTAGTCCATGGTATTTTGTGATGGAGGCCTTTAGCAAACTAGTTTACAACTTTTTATATTTAACAAATCATTTTACTCCTTGTAGTATAAAAAGTTGCCTTTGTTTTTATTTAGCAAATGCATTAACACTTCAGTTATTTAATAAATACGTACATTATTCTTAATATATGTTTTTACCATGAGCTAAGCACTGTTCTGCGTACTTTTTAAACAGTTACATTTAACTGCCATCATCACCCTACATAGTAGAGGAATGCATTTTACTAGAGAGGAAACCGAGGCACCAAGAGATTGAGTAATTTGCTGAAAATGTCAATGCTAGTAAACAGCAGACTCAGTTGAATACCAAGAATTCTGGCTCCAGAGTTTATTCTCTTAACCATTATGCTGTTCATGAATTTTTTTATTGTGCCATACATAATTTTTGTGCATCAAGTACACTAAGCTTTCATTTTATTTATTTATTTATTTACTTGTTTTTTGATACTGGGGATTGACCCAGGGGTACTTTACACTGAGCTATATTCGCTGGTCCTTTTTATTTTTTGTTTTGAGAAAAGGTCTTGCTAAATTGCTCAGGCTAGTTCCAATTTGATTTCCTCCTGCCTCAGTCTCTTGAGTAACTGGGATTACAGTTATGTACAATTACATCTGGCCATGACTTCTAATTTTTAATATCTTTCTTACAAAGTTCTACTCCACTTGATCATTATTTAAAAAATTATCTATATTTTATAGAAAGTTTGACTTCAGTTTTTCAATTTAGACCTTTAATTACATTTTTGTATAAGTAGAGAAAAAAAATCCAGTACTCATCCCCATAAATGGGGAATCAGCTGTCCTAACATAATTTATTGCATAATCTTTTTTTACACTGATTGAAAATGGTATTTTAATCATCTATACTAAACTCCCATTGCTAGCTGAGTCTATTTCTAGGCTTTATTATATTTTATTAATCAGTTATTTGTTCTCCAATTCTGAAGTCTTAGTAATTATTCTTTAATATTGTACTATAATGTCAAGAGTCTTGTGCCTCATTTTCCTTTTCAAAAACGTCTTGGTTATTCTCATGTATTTATTTCCCAAATAAAAAGCCAAGTATCAGCTTGTCACTGTATTGAATGTATATTAAGAAAGAAATGAAAGCTGGAGATGGAGCTCAATGATAGGGGCCTACCTAGTATGCATGAAACCCTGGGTTTAATCCCTAGCATCAACAAAACATAAGCATGGGAGGAATTTATAAGTATTAATAGTATAAGAGGCACTCAAGGTTCATTTAGTCCAAAACTTCATTTACTGATGAAAGAATTCAAACAACCTAGGTTAAGTAAATTGGCAAGGCTCATAGAACTTCTGAAATACCACAGGGTTTCCTGAATCTTTTTTTTTTTTTTTGGCGGGGGGGTGGTACTGGGGGTTAACCCAGGGTTACTTTACCACTGAGTCACATCCCCAGCCCTTTTTATTTTTAATTTTGACATAGGGTCTCACTAAGTTGCTTAGGGCCTTGCTAAGTTGCTGACGCTGGTCTCAAACTTGTGATCCTCCTGCCTCAGCCTCCTAAATTGCTAGGATTACAGGCTTGGGTCGCTATACCTGGCTAGTCCCCTGAATCTTAATACCAGGTTTTTTCTACAGTCAGAAACTAGAGACAAGATGGTACCATAAGGCAACAAATCAGAGGATTAAAAGAATGAAGTTCTTCTGGTCTGGCTCAAACTCAAAAGGCAGAAAAAAAACTTTGGGTCTCAGCACACCAAAATTCAGTCAGAACCCAGAAGTATAGAAAAGGTAAGGCAAAAGGGACAGCTGGACGGTTCTAAGAGAAAGTGAAGTACTGGCACAGCCATCACCACAATCATGCATCATAATTTCCTATGATTTACTGTTCTTAAAACACTGCAATTTGGAAAACAAAAACAAAAAACACTGCAACTTGGAAAAATGAGTATTATTCTTACAGTAATGTGCTTTCTGCCTGAAAAGATTTAGAAGATAATAACCAGGTCCATCCACCTATTAGGTCTACTTCTCTGTTCCTGGTTTGTCAGCCAAAATTAAACATGATTTTTCTAAGATTGAATATTCCTTATCCAAAATGCTTAGGACTAGAAGAAGTGTTTTGAATACTAAAGATCTTTTGATGTTAGAATACTTATATATAAATAAAAATGAGATATCTAGGGGATAGAATCCAAGACTAAACATAAAATTAATTTACATTTCATATATACCTTATACACTTAGCCTGAAATTAATTTTATACAATTATTTTTATGAGGTAAGTGTGGAATTATTTTTTCTACTTGTGGCATCATGTTGGCGCTCAAAATTTTGAACTTGCAATATTTTGGATTTCAGATTTTTTAATCAGGGATACTTAACCTATACTAAGTTCTTCAGGGATCTTTTTACCTGAATGCTGCTTTCTTCATCTTCCCGGGGTGATTGTGCAGGCATGACTTCCACATCTGAATTATCAGATGAGGTATTACGTTTTCTCTTCTTACCCACTACAGGAGTGATGGTGCTAAAAAGGAAAAAACAATCTCATTTTCAGTGTGGGCAAGAAAAATTTAGGGTAAGAAGACAAAATCAATCCAAAGCATCACATACTAAGGCTCCAGACAGAATAAGTGTTTGGATCTTCAATTTATGGGACACACAGCTATTGAGTATAATATTTGAAAAAAGAAAATACTGTGGTTTGTAAACAGACTGACCTTATACTAGATTTGACAAATTCTTGCTACCCATTTGTTCACAAATATATAATAGAAGGTAGCATAAGACAATAGAATGAAAACTGGACTAAGAACTAGAAAATCTTGCTGGGTGTGGTGGTGCAACCTGTAATCCCAGTGACTCAGGAAGCTGAGGCAGGAGGATTGCAAGTTCAAAGTCGGCCCCAGCAACTTAACCAGGCCCTAAGCAACTTAGTGAGACTCTGTCCCAAAATAAAAAGTAAAAAAAAGGGACTGGGGAAGTGGCTCAGTGCCCCTAGGTTCAGTTCAATCCCTGATACTCCCCACAACAATAACAACAAAAAAGAAGCCTTGTTTTAGTTCCAGTTCTGACATTATTTGAACATTAGTTTTCCTTATTTTTAATAAGTACTGGAGGTAATACCTGTTCTGACAACTGTTATGCATTAAATTAGATATGAAACTTGCTTTCAAAAAGCTGAAAAATTCAGTCAGGCACGGTGGTACACACCTGTAATCCCAGAGACCCGGAAGACTGAGGCAGGAGGACTGTAAGTTCAAGGCCAGCCTCTGCAACTTAGTGAGGCCCTAAGCAACTAGTGAGACTCTGTCTCAAAATGAAAAACAAAAAAAGAGGCTGGGGATTTGTCTCAGTGGTTAAGCAGTCCTGGGATCAATCCCCAGTACCAATAAATGAATAAATAAATAAAATTTTTAAAATAAAATAATAAAAAATACACAAAAGCTGTAAAATCTGCTCAGTAATAGAGAGCTTGCCTAGGACATGTGAGGCCATGGGGTCAAATCCCAGAAAAAAAATTTTAAAAACCTGAAAAATCCTGCACAGATAAAGCCTGAAGGAATTTCAGGTAGCAGAAGTTAGTGAGAGAGAAAGGACATGTGGAAGAGAAACAGAACATTCAATTGTGATAAGAATTATTGTAAGCCATGGCTCTGTCAAATACTGTCAACTGCTCAAGGTTGACAGTATTTCTAATTCACAGATGAAATACAAGAAAAAGACAGCTATGTCTCCAGTAGTTATCTTTTTACTGGGTAGATGGTTTAAGGAGTAGTGAGAAATCTCTTTCAACTATAATGATATAAAATTAAGAATATGTAAATACATATAGTCACAACTTTTAAATGTAATCCCTAAGATAATGACCATCTATTTTTCCTGTGCTTTTGTGTTTCCTTTTAAAATATGCTAATTTGCAAATTTCTGTTTAATCATATAAGCATGAAGACACAGATGAGAAAAGTCTTATTATATTCCAATCACCCTGAACTAGGTAGCTGTTAAATACAAGTTCCTCTTAATACTATTTAAAAATGAGTATGCTGCCATACTCAAAAGTGCCATCAAAACAGCAGGGTTACTACTCACTTTAGCTTACTCTTGCCCTTAGTTTTGGAGGTACCAGACGCTTTGCTCTTCTTCGGCTTTTCCTCCTTCAATCTCTCTCCACTGCTCTTCTTCCTGCGTTTCTTCTCACCTTCCTCTTCTGGTCGAACACTGGGCAACTCGTCCTCATTCAGGACTCTAGGTATGTTCTGCTCACCTCGGGCACGGGCCCTAGCAATGGCCTCTGCTACAATTCGATTTGCTTTCTCTTGCTTCTTCTGGTGCTCCAGCCTGCGGTTTTCCTCCATTCCTGTCTTTCCCCCAGCATGAGGAGCAGAGCTTGCTGGTGATGACAGAGCTGCCACTTCACTGGCACTTAGAACTTTAACTACAGAGAGCCCAGAGGAGGCCCCTTGGGAAGAGCCAGCCTGTAGGAATAAAGACACTAAATTTTCAACATGTTTGTAGTTAAATGGTTTAAATAAAACCAGGTAGATTAGAAACTAGTTCTCTATTTCTGTAAAAATGAGACTTAGAGTAAGTCAACAAACCTAGACATATCTAAAAAAATGTGTTTTTTGATGGTGAAGAAGTAAGAAAAGGCAAGAATTCTGCCAAATTAAACTTTAATATCCTTTTGCCATACTCTCATATTCATTATTTTAGAAAAATTCCAACCAACATAAACAATATTGGTCTTTGATCTAAATGTAAAAAAAATTCAAATTAGACTCTTGGTCCACCTTTTTCATCCTTGAGTATGGGAGGAGTGATAATCATTTGACTATTTCTTTATCTTTCAAGCAAAAGGCAATTTCGAATTGTTTTTTTACTCCACATTGTGTGTGTGTATCTGGGCATATAGTGGGGACAGAACCTAGGTGTGTTGTACCCGAATACTTTCTTAAGATAGGGTCTCACTAGGTTGCCAAGGCTGACCATGAACCTGCAATTCTCTTGCCTCAATCTCCCAAGTGCTGGGATCACATATGCATGCTACCATGCTCAGTTTATTTTACAATATTAGTACAAGATTGTAAATTAAACAGTTCAAAGACAAATACTCTAAAATGAATCATCTTTTATCTCAAACCCACTCTCTAATCTTATTTATTTATTTTTGGTACTGGGATTTAACTCAAGAGGTGCTTAACCACTGAGATATTCCCAATCCTTTTTATTTTGAGACAAGGTCTCACTAAATTGCTTACGGCCTCACTAAGTTTAAGGCCAGCCTAAAACTTGTGGTCCTCCTGCCTCAGCCTTCTGAGCTGCTGGGATTATAGGTTTGCACTCAACTCTCTAATCTTTATATGATATTAAAATGCTTTCCCTGCGTGAAAGAAATGAAAGTCAGCATCTCAGTTCAGAGCCATAAATCTCTTTGATCAACAACTGCTGAGGGTACTAGCAAAGGACTAAAAGAACTGTTCTTTCTTTTCCTTGCTATGTAACTTTCTCACCTGTGGTTGTAGCACCATCTTGAGTGGTACTGAAAGTCTCTGTCCTGGGCTTTGTCCTGGTCCCATTATCTGAGCCTGCTGCACAGAGGAAAGAGTCAATGGCTGGGTTGAGGATGGCTGCTGGGGCTGGGGCTGTGATGATGGAGGCTGTGGTACAATCTGGATTTTCTGCTGTGGCTGCTGTACCTGCAGCTGGATAGTGACTACTTTGGCAGGTTGCCCCTGGGCGTTCTTGGCTTGAGTCAGGGCTGCCAGCTGATTGCCCTGTAACACTATCTTGCCTGGTAGACTCCCTAGCACAACATGCCGATGTCCTTGGGGACCTCCAGACTGTGGCTGCTGGAGGACCAGGGTGATGCGTTTCGATTCACCCTAAAGTGAGGGAAGGAAATTGCAAGAGAAGTACAAAATTAAAGAATGGTATACCCTGAAATGTTTTCACCAGTTTTCTTCATCCTAGATTCATAACTGAGGAGCAGAAGACATTTGTTTATCTTCCTATCTGTCCTGATAGAATTTTTTCTATAACACTTCTGCCCAATGGATACCAAGACATTTTTAAAAAACTTCTGATGGGAGGCTATCTTCTAAGACAGTCACTTCATTTTAGGAATCTGTTAAAACAAAAGTCCTTATATTGAACTGAAATCTGCCCCTTATAGGTTCTATTTATATGACTACCATCCACCCAATTTTTTTGGCTTTTTATTCAGAGGCAACAGAGCATCTGCTTTCTTTCTTTCATTCTTGTTTTTTTTTTTTGGTTTGGTACCAGGAATTGAACCCAGGGGAGCTTAATCACTGAGTCACACCCCTAGTACTTTTTATATTTTCAAATAGGGTCTTGCTTCTTAAGACCTCACTAAACTGCTGAGGCTGGTTTTAAACTTATGATTCTCCTGCCTCAGCCTCCCACGCCACTGGGATTACATGCCCAGCTAGAGCATCTGGTTTCTTATAGTGGAAAGCAACCTTTTCACTGGATAAAGTAGAAGGGAGACAATCTTTGGAATAAGAATAGGAGAAAGATATATATAGTTTTTACAAGTTTTGCAAATAAACGATTTTTCAAAGATGTTTCTTTGTTTCCACAGCATCCTATATTTTTCAAAAAACAATGTATCATAAGTTATTGTAAATTCTTGCTTCAAGTCTTTCTTTCCCAGCAGTAAGGGAGTGCTGTCCTTAAAGAGATTATACTACTGTCCTTAAAGAGACTGCAAGATCTTTTAAGGACAGGGACTGACTGTCTTATTAACACCAACTAGGCACAGGATAAACATATAAGAGCTTAAAATATATGTTAACATTAACTGCTTCCACCTACAAAATAAGTATGTATGCGCCTGTCAGTGCTGATAAAAAGCAAAGATGGAATTTAAACAGACTTTCCCTCTCATGCGTGCTCTCTCTCACACAGTTGCTGGGCCCTCTATGAAACCAAAATTCACCTCCCCCTTTCACTCAAGTCACCTGGGTAGGTGTAGAGGTCAGTGTAACTGCAGGCTTCAGTGGGGGCCCTGTGGCCCCAGGGTTTCCAGCAGGAGCTGAACCCTTAACTGGCTGGAGGACCAGTTGTTTTACTGGTCTGCTGGGCTGGACAATGCGCTGAACAGCAGCCTGGTTCCCAGGGACCTTGGCGGCCAACACTGTATTACCAGAGACAATGGAAACACCTGGTCGAAGGGGTGTGCCGGTTAGCACTTTGGTAAAAGTGACTTTTCCACCATTGGCTGTGCCAGCCACGAGTGGTTGAGCTGTGCTGGTGATACCTTGGGCCTGAATTTGTGCCACATGGGCACCAGTGACTGAGGAACTTGGTGGGGCCTTAAGGATAACAATCTTAGGGGCTGACTGAGGTGGTTGTCCTCCAGCGCTACTAGAGGAGACAGCTGTGGCAGAGACACCCATGAAAGGATTCCCTTGGCTCAGGATCTCCTGGCTCTTGGAGACCTGCAAGAGTCCAGATGTTGGCGTCGATGTCTGTAAGACAGGTTGGGCTGGCTGCTCCTGGCTGGTAGGCTGAGTGGTATAATCATGCAAGGTTAAGGATTCTGGAGCTGGAACTGTGGATTCTTTGGGAAGTTCTGTGGGGGCTGTTTCCTCTGGTGGGGGGACCAGGTCACTTGATGATGAACTCCCCACATCACCACCTCCACCATCCTGGTTCATCTGATCCAAGGAGTCCAAAGAGCTTGGCAGTCCAAGGGCTTCTTCAATGGGGTCTTGGGTGACCTGGTTAAAGCTGTCATCAGTCAGAGAGTCCAGGCCAAATAAATTTGGGTCATCAAACAGATCCATGATGGGGTCTGCCATCTTGGGAAAGATGGAGGGTATTTCCTCACAGGCTAGGGAGGGAAGGGGAGGGGGGGTACTGGTTCTCCCCTCCCCTCCCCTATTAAGAAAAAAACGTACACAGTGGAAGAGACTACTACTCTTCAAGTAAAGAGGCAAGAAACAAGTGCATGTCAGATTGTCCTGACCTTCATGGAGCAAGATGGCTAGGTCTTCTGAGGAAGATGATGGAACTCCTGTTGTGGGAATACAAATACAAATGAAAAATAAGCAAAGTTGATGACCTCAAGAGAAAATTTCTCCTTAGGTACCATCCTTACTATCAAACAGCATTAAATAATAATGAGAAGAGATGAACATGAGGAAATAGGAAGACAGACATATAGTAGAAAGAATATCCACATTTCTGCTTCAAAATGAAAACTAAAAAAGAAATAAACCATCCCCTTTTGGGGCTTTTACATCTACACGCTTTGAGGCTGCTATCTGTCAAGAGTATTCAGCTGTATCTGCCTACTTTCTTGTACAATTATCTTTCTTAGGTACAGATCAGGAAATTCAGTAATCATTCACCTTTGTTTTCAGTTCTTAAATTGGCAGAATTCAAATATATACCACTAGCATTCCCACGAAGGTAGATAAAGAATTCTGGATATATTTTATAAATTTTCCTTGAATTTAGATACTTTACTATTGGCAAAAAGTCACCTTTTACCAAGCTTGTAGTACAATTTTACCCAGGAAGTTTTGCAAATTTTATCCTAGTTAACTTATCAATTAACATATACATAGCATTTTGTTCTGATGTCACCTCCAGAAACCTTTCTCATGTTATAAGACCAAAAACTTCCTTTGCAAGTGATTCAACGTTTTAATTCAAATTTAATTCCTACTGTTCTCTTGCCATTTCCTACACATATTCTACATTCCAGTCCAACTAGTCTATGAAGTTCCCTTAACGTGATGCCAACCTGCACGGCTTTGTCTATTATGCTGTAGCGTTTGAACACATTGTCCTTTACCTCTTTATCCTTACCCCAAACATCTCTGAAAGCTGAAACATATCCACCCTCAAAGCTCTTTTACTCCATAAAGTGAGCCCTGAAACTCTGCCCCTTTAATAACCAAATATGTGATGATTTGATGATCCCTTCACCTCCTTTAAACACCCATACTATTATTTACATTTTTTTAAATTATTTTGTTTTTCTGGGTTTACACCTTATTAAAAGCACTTATTAACATTTTAATAAAATGATTTGAGTGTCTTGTCCATATCCTCTAAAGACCCAAATAATCTCTTCGTGCAAATTATAAAAACATGTCTGCTTCTCAAGATGCTTGTCTGTTATTTGCTGGAACATGCCATAAATACATAAAAATTAATGATGATTATGAATGGGTGCAATGTATTCTCTGTATAACCCTCCAACATGGTTTAGCTTGTGAGAAACTGAAATAATAATGAGACAAGGTAAATATTATTTGGAATAAACCATTCAGTCCTCACAGAAACTAAATGGTACTTCTTAGCTCTAAGATGAGACAATAAATCTCATTTTGAAACTGTCCTATAAATGGCTGAAATTATGTTTATAAAATCTATATCTAAGGTTTTAAATTCATGAAAATAATGGAACAAAGAAAACTACAAAAGACAAGGAGTTCTTCCTTCCCTTTTCTTTCTTTTTTGGGGGGTAGGGTGGAGTAGGGGATGGAGGATGGTACTAGAAATTGAATCCAGGAGCACTCTACCACAGAACTACATCCCCGGCCCTTTTATTTTATTTTAAGAAAGGGTCTTGCTAAGTTGCCCTGGCTGGTCTTGAACTTGGTCTCAGTCTCCAGAGTTGCTTGAATTACAGGTGTGAGCCATCACATCTGGCAAAATACAAGAAATTATATCATCATGTAACCAAATACATGAAAAAAGGGTATCTGTTCTTAGTCTATGATGTCAGTGTTTGACATTCAGGACAGTCTTACTTGATAAGACTACTTCTCCTAACTTTTGGAAGACAAACAAGAAATTTGTAGAGAGATAGTACAGACTTGACTGAAGACTTTCCCACACAACTCCTAAGCTGTACTTTTTCCTTTCCCCAGACCATCTCAGTTCTCCTCATAAAACAATACAATGTGAGTCAATATTCCAGAAGCTTTGACATAGAGAGAACAGACTCATCAGTAGTTCTATGTCAGCTGTTGACACATCAGTCAAATTACAAAGCATAAAAGGTATCTCCACTAATGTTAAACAAGATCTTCCTAGATTCAGTAACTATAAACTTTTCACATTTCAAGATCCATATTACTTCTCACTGCTGGCTAACCTATTCCAGTAGCTATTTCAGCCTCTCTTAATATTGGCCCCCAAATTACTCAAATGGTGATGGGAAAAGTTATGTTTCTTAATTTAATGAAAATCTATTCAACAATTTTATACATTTCCTTAAAACTATCATTGACTTTTTTACTAAATAATGTCTTACTCTGCCACTTATCTTTCATCTCCTACTCAAATTGATAAAAGTTACACTAAAAATGTACTGGTAGGTGTCATTCAAAATCTACTGTACAAGTTTCCACCAACTGTAAGTTTAAATTCATAACAGTTTATAATCTGTGCTTTCTTCCATGGGGTATTTTGTCCCTTTCACAAGTCCTTGTTATTTATTCATCCATGCTCTTCCTTTTCCCCATAATGGCTCAATCTCATGCAGAGATCTCACTTTTTAATGGCAGAAACAAGGTTAACAGTTCAGTTTCTGAAATATTTCCTTATCCCCATGGGAGGGAGGAGCATAAGTTTTTAAAGGTCAATGCATTGTCATTTACCTCTCCTTGCCCAATTTTTGGGCCAAACGTCTGCTTCTACTGGTTCAGTCTAGGCCAATAATTAAAAAACAAAACAAAACATTGTCAGTGAGTTAATGTCATAATACCAAGTATCACTACTTCACAATCCCAACTCACTTCCACTGACCTAATTCATATACATTTTTTTATCCTAGTCTTCTATTTCTTTTCCAGTTCTCATTTTCAACTGTCCTTGATTTTTACAAGATTAAACCTTTGACTCCAAAAAATTTAACTTTCTTCACCCCCTCCTTCTTTTACTTCTTGTGGGTCATCTTGGCTGCATCCATGTCTGGCCTATTCTACCAAGCTTATCTATGTCACGAATTCTCTTTCCATAATTCAAATCCTGGTAATACAAATAAATAGATGTTAAGCAGTTTTCAAGGTAAAACAACTGCCCAGATGATGAAGTCATACCACACTTTATCATATTAAGAGCAAAGTCACAGGGCACACTGGTGCACACCTGTAATCCCAGTGACTCGGGAGGCTGAGGCTAGACGATCACAAGTTCAAGGCTAGCCTTAGCAATTTATTAAGGTCTTAAGCTATGCAGCAAGACTCTGTCTCAGAATAAAACAAAAAAAAAAAAAAATTTTTTTTAAAAGGGGAGGTGCTGGGGATGTGGCTCAGCATCCCTGGGTTCAACCACTAGTACCAAAAAAAGGAAAAAAAAAAAAAAAAAAAAAAAGAAGTCAGCTATGTCATACCATTGCCCAAAACAGAAACATGCATGTACCCAGAAGGAGGTAAGAATTTAGTAATTATACTTAAGTAACTTTCCATAATTCTAAATTAATGTCCACATTCATGACAAAATAAAGAAATCTTGGGGGATGAGAGTACAGAAAAGGAACAAACAAGTCTGTTAAGGTTGAAGTGGAAGTCTACAAATCTATACTCTCCAAATAAATCAGTTACTGCTAGAAAAATATTTCATTTATATATATATATATTATTATACGTATATTTTACATAAATAGCCCTTCATCTCAGCTCCTTCAAGAGGAACTACTCTTTCCCCTCAAAGTAAATATAAACTGATGTTCTTCTGCAGCTTTAGCACATTTAATATGGTTCTTGTTTCAATGCCTTACCCACCCACCCCCTCCCCGGGCCAAATACTGGGGATTGCCACTGAGCTACATCACCAACCCTTTATGTTTGAGACAGGGTCTCACTTAGTTGCCCAGGCTGGCTTAAACTTTAAACTTTTGATCCTCCTGCCTTAGCATCCCAAGTTGCCTGTGTCCCTTGGATTACAGGTGTACACCACCATGCCTAGCTTATCATCACTGGTTTATATTTTGTCTCATTCTGGCCCATTTCTATAACAACTTGTCTGTTCTATCATAAAGGATTTTACTTTAATTTTATTCTAAATTTTTCCATACCTTTTCAACATAGCAGTGATCCTCAACTATGGAATGGAGGACACATCCCTTTGGAAAAGCTAATGGGAACTGGGGGCTGGGATGGTAGGTAGAGGTAAATGTTTTAAAATGTATGTTCAATATTATAGTTTTATATTTGTGGCTTTACCCTCCTTGTTCAAGTTACTCTTATTTGGTAAAACTGGGCAAAATCTTCCAAACCTGTGAGAATCTGTAAAAACCTAAGATGGGGGTTAAGAGAGGTTGAAGCAGAGAAAGCAGCATGCCTGGCTTGGAAAGGTTATGAACATCACTGGGATAAGTTTTTCATGGTCTCTCAAAAAGGAGTTTATCATAGTTCACTGTTTATGATGATGAGAAACACTGAAACAGAGATTATTCCATTGTCTAATAGATAAAATTATACAAACTGAACCACAGACATTCATTCTCCATTTACAGATTTCTTTGCCCATCCTCTTAAACAATAACAAACAAATGGCATTTTGAGCAATACTGACCTTTTTCTGTAAAATGCACTTTTAGAAAGTACCACTCATGCCCACTTAACTTCTAGCTGCCCAAAGATTCAGAAAAGAATAAACTATTTTACTTCAAAGTGTAAATCTTGTTGTTGGAAACTGTATCCTTTTCAAGAGGATCAGCTGCAGATAGACATAAACACAGGTTATTGAATCACAAGATGGGTAGAAGCAGCTTAATTTAAATGAGAAATCTCTTGAAAGTAAAATAATCAGGAGGGTTAAAATAAAAAACGCCAATGTAATTTTAGAGGGGAAGCAGTTAAAAACTATACCATGGAGATATTTGTGAGACCCACAAAGTCTCAAATCTTATTCAGAAATGGCAAATAAATACCCAAAGCAAATGTAATAACAAGTTAGGGTCAAGAAGGTATCAGGATGGAAGGACACAAGACCATAAAAAAATGGAACTATTAACTTGGAGCCACTCAAATTGCCTCAAAAAGACCAACATTCTAGGTCATTTTCTCTATCTTCACCATCCTTACTACCAAATGTATGTCTACTGTTTTCGTTTTCCAATTACTGAAGGAGAAGGTACTACACCTCAGTGAGGGTTATGGACATTTGGGGCAAATATGGCTGGTAAAGTATGCTCTTCTTTATAAATAGGGAAAGCCAAATAGGCAACTGTGAAAGCTAAAACCATGTATTTAATGGAGGTAAAGGAGAAACTACAGAAATTATGCACTTATATGGGGAAAAAGAAGGAGCCAGGTAAGGAAGTTAAGAGGTTGATGGAGAGGAAAACGCGACTGGGGGTGGGGGTGGGGGGGACCCGGGTACATTACCTGCTTATATTGCCAGGGTTCGTGTCAGTAAGGCCCGCAGCATAGGCGGGAGATTTCAGGCCACTGGCACCCCCAAAATGGAGATGAGGTACATGCACTTGAGGGAGAAAGCTAGCGGGGGGTGCCCTCCAGGGTGGGGATGGCCAAGACGGAAAGATGCGGGGGGGTGGGGGTGTGGATGCCTTGAGTAGAAGCAACGTTAGGACGGAAGTACAGGCTGAGGGACCCAACAATCCCTGAGGGAGAAAATGAGCTGTGCCTCACCCAGTGGTAGAGAGAGATGGCTTTACCTGCAGCGGCCGTGGGGGGCCGGTTCGCCCCTCTCGCTGTCTCTCCAGCACCAGTTCCCCCTCCTCCTGCGCAACCTAACTTGATGCTCCTGCCCGCCCCGTGTTCTCACTGGCTGAAGGCCCCTGCCACTCAACACAGGCGCAGAGACGCAAAACAGCGCAAAGGGTGGGACTAAGAGGAACTCCCCCTCCCCCTCCTCCGCATGTTAGGTTGAGAGCGCACGGAGAGGCCTATCCGGTTTCTAGGGCCCAGGCGAAGCCTGCAGCTTGATTAAAAAAAAAAAAAAAAAAAAGTGGAGAGGTTGGGGGCCTGGCCCAAAGAACAGTTTTATGGTGCAGGAAATCAGTCCTGGGGATTAAATTCCCTACCATGTACCTACACAGTATTCTGCACAACTAAGAGTGTAAAACTCCGGAGGGAGGGTTCCGCACTAGGCCAGCTCCGCCTCCCTCTGGAACCCTGGCCTTCCAGCAATCCTGTCAACACCTTTCCTGTAGTGACTACACCTTATCCCACTACACAGCGCAAGGTGCCAAATCCTCCCTCCACAGTAGGAGTCAATACAGTGGCTGGAATATGGAGCCTTTTACTCTTAAAAGATAAAGCACTCTACCACAACCCATAGAGCTGGCTTGCATTCTTGACATTTTAACCCTTCAGCAGCAGCAGTGCTTTTTAGAAAGTTATCTCGGATGCCCTCTAACAAACATCCCGGCCCTCTACCTCCCCAAAACACATATCCATTCCCTACTCTCAAAAGAGGTCTCCCACCCTTACGTCTCTTGAAATAGCCTGTTTGAAATATCGGTGAGTGCCCACTTTGCAATGCCACTTGATACCACTCTTAATAATTCCCCTAAAACCCCAGAGTGATGGTAAGCAAGATTAAATCCCCCAAAGGAAATTGTTATTTAAAAAAACAAAAAAAGTTGCTTCTGTCCTGATCACTAGTTCCCCTGAAAAATAACTATCCTCAACATTGAAATTCTAATTTCTATAACCTAGGACAAATACAATACAAACTAGGAAGATCAATTTGGTCTTAGATTTCTTATTTTTAAAGGGTCTAGTTTTACCCCGAGGTATGCTAGAAATATCCAATTAGTACTCTGTGGGTAGCAATACTATTTCCCATTCATTCTGGCTCAAAACCTCAGAAAGTATCTCTGAAACCTCCTTCTGTATCTAACATTCAATCATTTACCAAGTCCCATTGACATTCTTACACAATTTAAAAGACAGATTTGGAGCTAGCAAAGACTTTGGCTGTCATAACAAGTCAACCAGCTTGTCGTATAGATGAGAAAACTGAGCTGGGTGCACATAGTGGTGCACACCTGTAATCCCAGCAACCCAGGAGGACTGAAGCAAAAGGACTGCAAGTCTGAGACCGGTCTCAGCAACCTAGGCCTAAGCAACTTAGCATGAGACTTTCAAAATTAAAAAAAGGGCTGGGGGTGCAGTTCAGTGGTAGTGTCCTTGGGTTCAATCTCTAATACCACAAGAAAAAAAGGGGTGCAATGAGAGACACACTAAGTGTTTAATGATTTGACTACAAACCTAAGTGGCAAAGTCAGCATTCATACATCTGACTCCTATTTCTACTACCATCTTCCTTTTTTTATGTATGATCTCTCTTCCTACTAATCCATTCTGCTGCCAAATTAATTTCCTAAAACACAATATGACCAAATCAACCTCATGCTAAATTCTCAAAGGTTTCCGTTACTTAAGACATAAATTTTAAGACCACATCTTGCCTTTCAGACTTACTTCCACTATTACTATCTATATACATTTGTGAGCTAGTCAAAAAAAGACAACTTATTATTGCCATACTTTTTTTTCATCTGGGTCTACCTAATACTGCTGCCTTCAAATTATACACCATCCTTAATTCATTTCATTGCTAAGATCTTACTTATTTTCTAAGATCTACATCAAATGCCTCTTCACTCATTAGCTCTACATTTATTGAGTATATCAACATTGATGTACCAACTAATTTGCTAGTATTGGGATCCAAAGATAAATATAAGATACATTTCTTACCCCAATTCAGAGTATTTGTATACATGTGGGGAAAGAATGGTTGGGACTCTGATAACAGTGACAAATTGATAATAACCAATTATAATATGAGGTGATTAAATACAAGGTGATAATGAAATCAGCAGAGTTATTACAGTAATACAGAGGAAAAAGAAATTAAGGAGAAAAAAGATACAAAAGAAATAGTTTCTTAAAAGTTAAGGAAGGTGGGAAGGTAAGGTAGGCCATAAGAAAGGCATACTCAGGCAGCAGAGACAGTAAAAGGAAAGACAATGACAGACAAGGGGAAGAAACTGTTTTTCCTTCAGTAGTTCAGTCTTGTGAAAATGTAAATCCCAAAGAAACTGGAGGGAGATGAGGATGAAGGGATAGGTAAGGACCAAACAATAGAGGACACTGAATATGACATTAAGCCATTTTTTTACAGGCAGATTAAGATGCCTGAGAAAAATGGAATGACATGAACAGAACTACATTTTGGTTAGGTAACTGGCTGGGGCGGGGGCAGGGGTGTTAGAAAATACAGAATCAAGAGGCTGCTTTGAGAGATCATGAAAGAGTTGCATTGTGGATATTTGCTGATGTTTTCCCCCTGCTCAATGACCAAAAGGTCCCTTACTATATTGTAGGAATAGGGAGGAATCTTTAGTGGGAAACTAGATCTCATCTATCTATAGAGCCAGGGAGGAGCGGTTAGGTCCCTTCCTCCCCTTCCTGACAGAGAAATATGAACATGACCTAGGCTGATTCAAATGGACACTCCTACTACTGAACTATGACTTAGAAGCAATAATGCAAAGACTCAAAAACAAGCTGGATGTGGTGGTGCACACCTGTAATCCAAGCGACTTGGGAGGCTGAGACATAAATATCACAAGTTTAAGGCCAGCCTCAATAATTTAGCAACGTCGAAAGCAACTTAGTGAGACCATTAAAAAAAAAAAAAAAAAGGCCCAGATCAACTAGTCAGATAGTATCTGGCAATGGGAAACAATAGGGTTCTACTGCAGCATCCTCTACAGACTGTTCAGTGTTGTGACCCTGATTCCTGATCTCTGTGGTCAGGTCTCGATTTCTGCCCATTTTCTAAACCAAGTTCTCTAACATTCCCATTAATTTTTTAAGCCATACAATCATCTTCCAATAAATTCTCTTTCTGCTTAAGTCAGTTCAAAGATGATCTCCGTTGTTTGCAACCAAGAATCTTAATGAGAAGCGTAAGAACTGAATTACAGCAATATGGTTCAAAAGAAAATGATGGAAAGGAAAGGACATGGGGCTAAATATACTTAGGGGAATAAAAATCAATAGAACCTAGAGTTTAGAGGGATAGATGAGTTCAGTCATATTGAATTTGAGTTTCTTATAGCATGCTGGTGACATTCAAAGAAGGTTGGTTGTATAAGTCTAAAAGTCTGGCTTGGTGATAGATTTAGATGTCTGTCAACATCTAAGTGGTAGGTATAAGCATGAAGATTATCTAGGGAATGTGAAGAACACGCCACATGTAAGATAAACTACCCAAATATTATTGGGAGACAATAGAGAATAGTAGCACCTAAAGTACTAGAGAACCCATGTCCATTTCGAACAAAGTAGTTGCTATTTATCTCTAAGTTTTGTCATATGAAATACAAATCTATGGTTGACAGAACTTCACATTTTTCAAAAATGATAGAAACAAAGAGTTTTATGAAGCTGGCACCGTAGCACACGCCTGTAATCCTAGCAGCTCAGGAGGCTGAGGCAGGAAGACTGAGTTCAAAACCAGTCTCAACAATTCAGCAAGGTCCTAAGCAACTCAGACAGACCCTGTTTTAAGACAGGGTCTTTAAGTCTGTTTTAAGACAGACCCTGTCTTATAAAAAAAAGGGCTGGGGATGTGGCTCAGTGGCTAAGCACCCCTGGGTTAAATCCCCAGTGCCAAAAAAAAAAAAGTTTTATGAAAAATCTTCTAGATTTTAAATGTAGACGATTAATTTTTAAAATACTATAAACATGCAAGTTAAACAAAACACTTAGCTGAAGCCCTAATTATGTATGATTTTTGTTGGAGAATGTTAAGGAACAGCCTGAGAGAAGGATCAGAATAAGGTATGCCAACTGAAGCAGGTAGAAAAGGAAGAGCTAGAGAAGTAGGAGAGTTCAGTGTCACAGAAGCGAAGAGAGAAGAAATTTCCTGGGGGAAGAGTGATATAGCAAACGAAGCAAAAATGTCCAATAATATAAGCATTAAAATGTCCACTGGATTTATGATGTCTACATTTCACTGTCAAGTCAGAAGTAAACTACAATAGCTACAAACTATTGTAGCATTTTGTTTAGTCCTCTTGTATTTTACTTATATTTGTACATGGAGGGACTTGGGTTCAAATTTTGGTCCCACCAAGTAAATTAGTCTGAGTCTAGATCATTTCTCCATATAAAGAAGGTAAGATTATCAAGATACAGGGGTATTTATGAGGATTAAAGAAAACACCTAACACAGTACTTGAAACATAACTATTATGTCCTAGGAGATATTGAACAAATGTGTTTGGATAGACAATTGGGGGGAAAAATCTGCTCTTACCAACATCTGTATCTGCCTAAGAGTTGTTAATGAGTCTTAGAGGACATCAGTATTCAGATTAATGGCTTCCAAAATATTTAATTTTGGCAGGCCAATATCTGTAAGCTTGAACATGCACTCTAGCTTCTGTTACCTCTCTAGTAAACCTAATTTTGCTGTTATGGTTATGGAACAGGTGATTGAACCCAAGGCCTCATGCATGCTAAGGAAACACTCCACCACTGAGTTAAGAGCCACATCCCAGCCCTGCCACCCCCCAATTCATTCCCGCTTTTTTTGTAGTACTGACAATTGAACCCAGAAACACTCTACCTCTAAGATTCATCCCCTGTCCCTTTTATTTTTATTTTGAGACAGAATCTCCCTAAATGTCCCAGGCTGACCTCAAATTTGCAATCTTCCTGCCTCAGTTTCCCAAGCAGATGAGATTACAGGCTTGTACCATCACACCCTGCCTAATCAGCCTAATAAAAGGCACACAGAAATAGCTACGTTTTAGGTTCTCTAAAGTCCAAAGTTAATGTTCAAATAACTGGCTTCATTCAGTATCCAACTTTGAGTGATGACAGCTGGGCAGGGTGGTGCATAGCTATAATCCCAGCAACTCTGGAGGCTGAGGCAGGAGGTGGATTGCAAATCAGAGGCCAGCCTCAGCAAATTGGTGAGATCCTATCTCAAAACACTAAATAGATAGATAGATAGATAGATAGATAGATAGATAGATAGATAAGACACCACACTATTCAGATTATTTTCTACCTCTTCAGATACTTCGCCTTTGCTACTCTTTACCAATTCTTTAAATGATTTAATTTCATTTTGGTCCTTTTCCCTCCTTCTCTTTTTGTGCTATATTTCTTTTTTAAGGATGTCTAATTCAAATACACAGCCTCAATTATTATTTAGTCTTTTCAACAGTTATTGGAGGTAATCATTCTCCAGCACCTCCTATCTGATTGTGGCTGTAGACACCATAAACCTTCCTTATCACCTAAATCCAACATTTAAAAATCCTATCTTTAGTCCCTAAATATCCCTCAAATTCATCTACTGACTTAATTTATCATCTTCACATCCCTAGACTATTGTATTGCCTTCTAACTGGTTCTTTTCTTTTCCATTCTTCATTTTTTTTTTTTTTTTTTTTTTTTTTTTTTTTTTTTTTTTTTTTTTTTTTTTGCAGTGCTGGAGATTTGAATCCAGGGCCTTACATATGTTGGCTCTACCACTGAACTACACCTTCAGCTCAATTTGCTTTTCTTTTCTATTTTCTTGGTTCTGAGGATTGAAGCCTGGAGCACTTAACCACTGAGTCACACCCCCAGCCATTTTTCATTTTGAGACAGTCTCACTAAGTTACTGAGGACCTCACTACATTGATGAGGCTGGCCTTCAACTTGTAATCCTCCTGCCTCAGCCTTCTGAGTTGCTGGGATTATAGGTGTGCACCACCATGCCTGGCCCAAACTTTCTTAACAAGTCTGAAATAACTACCTTTATTTCTCAGATGAGGAACTGAATGAGGTACAGAGGTAAGTAAGTTGCCCAATATCCCATAATGAGTGAAAAGTGGTGACAGATTCAAATTTAGACAGTGTAGCTTCAGAAATATTTTTTTAACCTTTACTTTATTCACTTATTTATATGAGGTGCTGAGAATCGAACCCAGTGCCTCACACATGCTAGGCAAGTACTCAAGCACTGAGCCACAACCCCAGCCCCAGAAACCACATTCTTAACTTCCAATATGTTGTTAAACGCTCCTATTATAAATTCTTCTTAATATTCAATACTTCCCCTTTGTAGTAGAGATTGAATAACTGAGTATATCATTAGTTATTTGATGTCTTTCCCTGCCCTATTAGAATGCAAGTTCCTCAAGGGCAAGGACTGTGTGTTACTTGTTCAGGTGGTAATAGATATTCAATGTACTTTTGCTAAAGGAATGCAATGAACTTCCAGCGAAAGTTATGTAGGCGTCAAACTACAGAAGGGTAATGTGGAAGTTTCTGAGCAAAGGCAATGGCTTCACTCACAGCAGTGACAAAAAAAAAGGTCAGTGACACAACTTTCCCATCAGAAACATTTAGAAGAGACACCATAACATAAGCTCATCATCATGTTTTAGTACCCAAAGCAGACACAGCTTTTACATACAGCAAAAGGAGCTATACGCAATACACATATAAGGCTTTTTTAGGGAGCTGGGAATGTAGATCAGTGGTAGAGTGCTTGCTCAGCATGCATGAAAACATGGGTTTGATCCCCAGGAACCCCCCCCCCCCCCAACATACAACTTTTCTATAAGTGTAATAACCACTGTTGAAAATAATGAAATTTTAGTTATCCTCTGTAGGTTTAGGATCATAATGCCTTAGTGGTAACCAGTTTACAGCTATGGCAGGAAGTAAATGGATGACACTATACACTTATGACTCAAAAATATGGCATGGATCATTTTTTAAGTCAATCTCATTGTAGATTTTTTCTCCCCAGTAAAACCCTAGTGTTTTAGCCTAAGCATGAAGACAGAAAATAAGAGCCTAATATTTAAGGATGACTGCTCTTAGGTCAATTTAAGATAATCTGGCTGAACATGTCTGTAATGCTCGTGGCTGGGAAGGCTGAGGTAGGAGGATCCCAAGTTCAAAGCCAGTCTCAACAAGTTAGTGAGGCCCTGTCTCAAAATAAAAAAATAAAAAGGGGGACATGACTCAGTGGTAAAGCACCCCTGGGTTCAATCCCCAATACCAAACAGAGAGAGAAATACAAAAGTAAAAGGAAATCTCATATGCTCAGAGTTCTACAACTGTTAAAGGTACAGCTTTAACAAGTTACTAAATGCCTACCTGTCTCGTACTGTGGTCAAAGACAGTTCTCCCACAGGAGTCAGTACTGAACTTTTAAATGGGAGGAGACTGGATAACAAATAGGGCTTTGAAGTCAGACAGACCAGAGTCCTACTCCTGGTTATTATCTACCTAAGTCTTATTTTTTTTTCTCTTCTGTAACATCCCATTTATTTCAGAGTAATCCTAAAGATTAAAAGATATAAATACATAATGCTTGGCACATAGTAGGCAAATAAAGAAATGTATTATTAGCCTCATCCACTATTTTAAAACAGCACCAATAAAGGCTTATATCAAGCAAAATTATTACTTGTAGACTCAACAGAGCTGATGTACTAAGCAGAATCAGGTGGGATACTGAAATATATATGGAAGTTTCACAATTAGAATAGCAGGACTGCTGGGCATGATGAAAGGACTCCAGTACTACCATGCTGAGAAAGCAGTACAACCCTTTAACCTCCTAACCATGGAACAGACTTCAACCAGCACTGATATCTAAGGCAACTTCCCAGGTAATTCAACTAATCATTTTCATGTTTGTAGGAATATGCCACTATTTCATAAGTACTCCATTTACTTCATAAAACCTGCTTGTGAGGCTGAGCGCAATGGCACATTGCCTGCAATCCCAGCCACCTGGGAAGTTGAGGCAGAAGAATTGCTAGTTCAAGGCCAGCCTCAGCAACTTGGCAAGGCCCTAAGCAATTTAATGATACCCTATCTCAAAAAAAAAAAAAAAAAAAAAAAAAATGCTGAGGGTGTAGCTCAGTGCTAAAGGGCTCCTGGGTTCAATCCCTAATAAAGGGAGGAGCAGTGTGGATCTGCTTGTAGTAACAGATTTCTCCAACTTCAGGCTATCCCTAGGTAGTTCTCAGGCCTACCTAAAGTTTACTACCTTAGCTTTGGACTCTCATGATTTTCAGGAAAGAAATGAAAGGAAGTGTTCAAACCCATATATGAGACCTCATTAAAAAAGAAAGAAAGAAAGAAAGAAAGAAAGAGAGAGAGAGAGAGAGAGAGAGAAAGGACTTAATGGGAGATATAACTGAAGCGCAGGCAAAGCACTGCATTTTATAAGAGAATTCATATGCAAATAAAGGAAGAGATGGCGGATGTGCCCCACCTCCCCCCAGGAAGGGGTAAAATTTAGAAAAATAAACAAATAAAATAAATAACGAGTTCTGAGGAGAAGCATTTAAGAATAAACACTGAGTTCAGTTTTCATGAAAAATCTTACATTCAGTTTATCTAGGTAAATGCATACCTGATAAAATCATGTTCCACACGAAAAAATCTGTTGATTTGAGTTCTAAATAGGCAACCAAAGTAAAGAAACTTCTACAACCAACCAAAAGAACTTCTCATATCACTAATGGGACAATATACTTCTGAATACTGATGCCTCAAAGGAATAAGACCTAAAGATGTCTGCACTGCATCCTCAAAAGATGTAGAAATAAAGAAAGCAGAAAATTCCAAATAATGAGCACAAAAAACAACTGGAGAAACCCTAAAGACTTAACAACTCATTAATAACTTTCCTGTCAAATAAAATTAAGAATTCAGTTAAGGGGCTGTGGGTATAGCTCAGTGCTAGAGCATGTGCTAAATCTTCTGGGCTCAAACCCCAGAATGAGAGAGTACACACACACACACACACACACACACACACACACAAACACAAAGAAAGAAAGAAGGAAAGAAAAAGAAGGAAAAAAGCATTCAGCGAATGTATAACCTTTCTCATAAAGTTACTGATATAGTCTTAGAAGTTATAGACTCTCAAAAGAAAAAGGTGTTATTATGGAATTACTAATTACTAGAGTACTGGGACATCAAAAAAAGGATTAGCACTATCACATTTAAGGTACCAATATACAAGGAGAAAAGAAGCACAATTCTGAATATTATTACCTAGCAATTTCAGTAGCATGCCATTTAATTATCTTTTCTTAATGAAATAAAATCTGAAAATAACATAAAATGAAGGGACACTATAAATTTCTCTGGTATTGTAGGGCAAATAATAAGTCTTTCAACAACGAAGTCAATCCTTGATCAGCAATTATGAACAAGAATAAATAATTTTTCTGGGAACTCTTCAAATTAATGAGAACAGTACACTGATAATCTAGATTTGAAGAAACTAGAACTTTGTCTAGGCTCCTTACACATTTACATGGCTTGACTATACTCCTGGACCCATTCCTGCTGAAGACAAATGTAAAGCAATTATCTAGGCCAGGCTAATTTCTATCTATGCCTACTGGATTTTTTACTATTATAATAACAGTTAATAGATAGAAATTGCTTCGTTTTAAAAGGTTTCCTATAGAATGGAGTTGTGGCTCAGTGGTAGAGCGCTTGCCTAGCACATATGAGGTACTAGGTTCAATCCTCAGCACCACATAAAAATAATGAAAAAAACAAAGGTATTGTGTCCATCTACAACTAAAAAAAAAAAAAAAAAAAGTTTCCTGCTGAAATCTTGCCAAGTTGCAAGATATAAAGTTGACCATTTTGCTTCATATGTGACATTATGAACCCAAAAACCCTAGTGAAGGACAGAAAATAATGGATAACGAAAAGGCAAACAAACAAAAACAAATGTTACCTATACAACAGCTTAATGAGAAACTTCAGAGATTAACATACTTTGTAGCTTAAATTTTAAATGTCAGTAACTTCGTAGCTTAAATTTTTAAACATCACTTAGCCACTGAGGTGGCTGAGGCAGAATCCCAAGCTTCAGGACAGCCTGGGCAACCTGGCAAGAACCTCAGCAACTTAGAAAGACTTTGTCTCAAAAACTAAAAAATGACTGGAGATGTAGCTCAGTGGTAAAGCACCCCTAGATTCAATCCCCAGTACAAAAAATACATACATACATACATAAAAATAAAAAGAACTAGTGATACAGCTTAGTGGTAAAATGCCCCTGTGTTCAATTCCCAGTACCAAAGGGGGGAAATAAAAAGTTTAAACTTCAATAACTACAAAAAGGTGAACTTGGTTCACCACACAAATACAAAGAAAAATTTAAAGGCAATATGAAATAGAATTAGAAAACACACACACACAAAAGAGCTAAATTATGACATATAAAACAAAACACATATTAAATAAAACACATATAAAACAAAACTGAGAGATTAAAGGGGGAAAAGGTTATCCAGCACAAAGTTTAGAATGCGGTAAATGGTTAAATAAACTTTTAGGTAATAGGAAACTGTTGTTGCATATAAATACAACAGTTAGGGAGTAGGAACCAAAGGAAATATATCTTGAAAATTGGAGTCTCTGCATTCCTTTCAAGATGATAATGATCATCAACTTTGTGATGCAAAAGAATAAAAAATTTGTTAAAGAGGAAATATAAAAATTTCAAATTGAGTGCCAGGAAACATGATAATCTATCAATGAATCAAATGCTATAAGTAAAATAGTAAATACCAGGGTGGTCACAATAGTGCAAGAACAGATCACAGTCCCTGCAGATAAGGGACTTGCTTAAAAGGAAGTACAAAAGGACAGTGACTTTTAGGATTGAGAGAAATGTCTATCTTCTGTTTTTCTCCCAAATATTAGGTTCAATGTAACCTCAGGAGACAGCTTAACTCTTCCAGGAATATTGACAAACAATATTACTAAAGCATTTAGCCTCATCTTAATGTTACAGTCCCTTCATAGATGAGAACATTCAATTTCATTCTTTCAGTAAGCAAGCATAGTTTTGGCATCTACAAATTAATATTAAATGGTAGTATTGCATTAAAAAAAAAAAAAAACACCCTTTCAGAGGTATTCAATGGTTTATTTTAAACTCTGCCTTCATTATGTTCTGTTACCTATCAGAAACACCATCCATATAAAATATCATTTTTTTCCGGTTATAATCAAACTTCTGGAATAGTGAGTCCTACAATTACAAGATTCCTCTACCTCATCATCCAGGGGTGATAGAGCAAAGGTGTTCCTGGGAAATACCAGGTCTGTGTTTTCTCGTGATTCACAACCACCTCAATGGACACATTTTCTATCCATATCTAAATGAATTTGGTTGGGCTGGGGATGCAGCTCAGTGGTACAGCACTTGCCTAGAATGCACTAGGCCCTGGATTTGAACCCCAGCACCCTCTCCCCCACAAAAAAGGAATTTGTTAATTTGATAACTGACAAAATCAACAGGCCAGATTTACAAGACAGATCAAGCAAAAAGAAGGTATGACCTGTGCAAGTACCTATACAAGTGCCTCCATGAAATCTCTTATCCCAATCCATCACTGCTTGCTATTTCCATTTCAAGCCTCCTGAGCCTGCCTCATTTGGCGGGGTGGTTGGGGGTTCTAGGATTGACCCCAGGGATTCACACATGCTAAACACATGCTCTACCACTAGCTACACTCCAGTTCCCCCCACAGCCTGTCTCTTCAAGGCAGATGTCTACTCTCTTTTTGGCCAATGTCCTTTGCCTTGCCTTGCAGACCCACTGGAATGCTACTCTTTTTTTTTTTTTTTTTTTTTTTTTTTTTTTTTTTTTCTTTTGGAATGCTACTCTTGCAACAGAAGATCTTCTTAAATAGAAAATGTTGTTTTTCTTATCACTCTTTTTTTTAGGTGTTGAAACAATTCCAAAATAGTTTCCTGCTTCTGGCACCATGAAGTTGACTACAACTTGTTCAGGAACATACTGGGGTGACTACACAAAAGAAAGACATTACTGAAAACATTATTCAAATCCAAACTCACTTTCTAGTACCGAATATGCTCCACACCAGTTGGGAACTCAACTAAGGATAAGGCAAAAAGGGAATCCTTGACTGAGTTGATAAACTCAGAAAACAGAGATGCGTGATCTGTGGATGCTGTGATGGTGGGATGCAGCAGACATTGATAATGCAGTTCCCATGGCTTCTATCTGAGACTTTCCAGTGTCCATTCTTCAAGAGAGAACGCCATATAGAGTTGTAAATTTTTTACTTCCAGCTCACTTTGCACGTTCATCAAAAAGCGACTAGTCCACTACATACCTCTTCTATGAAGACCTTAATTACTTCACAACTGCCTCTTAAAAGGAGGCGGCTGCATTTGCACAGCTGCTGCAATGGCAGAGAAATTCCCTGCGACACTAGAGACAGGTAAATAAAGAGATTGCATTCGCTATAAGGTAGGGGGAGAGGTCCCGTGCCAGTGAAGAGTTTACATAATGCAACAGAAATCCAATGAGCTCTGCAGACCTGTCAAAGGAGATGCAAGACTTGAGCTCTCCTTTCCCACCATCTCTACATACTCTCCAACAGCCTACTCTTCACTCCCAGAAGACACACGGAAATTACACCTAAAAGTGAACAACAATCTGCATACGCTCCCTATGCTTTCCTATCCACTTTTATTATTAAATGAAAGAGAGAAGGAAGGAAGGTAGGTAGGTAGGTAGGTAAAAGCCTTAATCTCCCACCTGAGTCCAAAGTATGAAGTAACCAAGCGGAGCCGGGGAGTTTTTTCTACTCTGAAGGGGGAAGAACAACAAGGCGCTGCCTCAAATCTACACCACGCCCAGTAATGCAATGACAAGCTCTAAAAACTCCATGGTGGCCCAAGCAGCCCCCTCGAAGCGTGGCCCCGCTCGGACCCCGCGGCCCGGCAGCCGCCCTCTCCCCCGGCCTCTCACAAAGGAGAATGGTTCAGTCCGGACCATCACCCAGCACCTGATCCCTCACAACTGGGGGACTGGCAGGGGCCGCGAGAGAGGAGAGGCAGGATGAGTTACTGAAGCCATTCTGAGAGCCAGAGCTTTTGGAAAGACTCTTGGCCAGCACTGAGGAGCAGGCGTGAGCGGGAAGCCTACCTGAAAAGTCCTGGTGCTTCCTTCCAGTCAGCGTTTCAACTCACCGTCTCGGAGAACAAGGCGCCTTCCGGCGGAGCATGGCCAGCCCTCGCCTCAATCTAGCTTGCTAGTAGTCCATTCTCCCTGGGGTCCGCCTACCTTCGCTCCCTCCCACCAATGGCGGGGCCGAAGCCTGGCCTCTTCCAGTGGGGTAGTGTGAACGCCATCCAGGAAGTCTCTTGAGGTGGGAGGTCCTAAAAGGCTGAGGAGGGTACGTAGGCAACCACAGATATGCCTGATTGAAAATAAAATCTGGCGGCAGCTCGCCCCTCACGGCTCAGTTCGCAGGTGAACGGGCTCCTCGGCATCTTTTTGGCCCTCTCCGTTGGGGGCGCTCTAAACTTACACATTTAGTTACCTGTTTCAGGGAAGCCATCTTGGATCGGGCCGGCGCCAGGCGGGCGGGGAGGGGAGGGGGTGCCTGAAGAATTTTCGGCTTTCTGTCCGACTGTCTGTCCAGCCCCAACAGACTCTCCTACAGAGAGGCTGTCCTCAGTCATAGAGGAACTTGGAAATAATACTGAATGTGATTAAAAGCAACTACCACCACTCTCTCGCCTAACTACAGGATCGATGAGGTCTACCAAATCAGAAAAACGAAAATCAGTTCTTGAAATTAGAGTCGGCATTACCACTTCTTAGGGCTATTGTTTATAATCTCATTCTTGAAGATATCAGCACATCACTAACACGGATAACTTCCAATTTTTATACTTCACCTTTTTTTTTTTTTTTGGCACTGGGGATTTAACCTTTTAATTTTTAAGACAGGTATCAAGATAGGGTCTCGCTAAATTACTGAGGCTGGTCTCATATTTGAGATCCTCTGGCCTCAGCCTCCAGAGTTGCTGGTATTACAGGAGCGCCCCACGATGTTGGCTTTACTTACAAGTTTTCCATGTTCTGACTATGAAAACAGTACTCAGAAATACTAATATTCAAGGAATAGTTTGATTTAAAAGACTTAAAGTTGGTCAATAGATCAAAACTATTCATGAATACATTTGGTGCAAGCCATGAACTTATGAGACTTTCTATGTAAGGAGGAAGGTCCATTAGGAGACAACCTTAGAAACATTGCCACTTTAAAAAAATTTTTTTTTCATATTTTTTCAGTTGTTGATGGACCTTTATTTGCAGTGCTGAGAATGGAACCCAGAGCATCTCACATGCTAGGCATCAAGTGCCCTACCACTGAGCCACAGCCCTAACCCAACATAGTCTCTTAAATACCTGTATAAATGTTGAAAAAAGGAATAATTTCATTGTAGGTGAAATTGCACTCAATGAGAAAGATGTTACGTATTTCCCAACCGCATTCTCTATTGCTATTTACACTTTGCTACAGGAAGTTTTGAAGGGATTCCTTCCAGATTAGAGGGATTTCTCAAGTAGTAACATAGTTGCACGTTCATACATGTTGAGAAGTCATCTGAGGGCAGGCACTGAGGCACAGGCCTCTAATCCTAGCAACTATGGAGGCTGAGGCAGGGAGACTCCAAGTTTCAGGTCAGCCCAGGCAACTTAGCAAGACCCTGACTCAAATAATAAAAAAGGGTTGATGATGGAGCTCAGTAGCAGAGCACCCTTGGATTCCATCCCCAGCACCAAAACAAAACAAAACAAAACAAAAACCTCCTGTCTACTACCATTTTATCAAATTTGAGGTATTAGGATTTATCAAAACAATGTGTTTATCTGTAAATACATATACGGATAGGATCTTAATTACCAATGGTTTCCAGAATGAGAGTCTGATATCCTTCTGGTTATTATTTGGTATAGAAGAGACTTGCCATCAAAGGATAGCATTACAGAAAGGTGAAAAAAGTTTCTGATTCAAAAACTTCTGATATCTACACTGACCTTTTACTATAGATTTGCTTTCCAGTGATCCTGGAAAACCAATCAACACCCAGATTATCTGATCAAATTCTGCACATGGAGGTGGAATATCCATTTTCTACAATTCTTCAGGACCAACTGATTCAGAACATGAACGATCAAAAATGTGCAGATACTTTTGTTTCCCTTTTCCTTACATTTGGTGAAATACCCAAATACAGAAGCTTATAAATTGAATAACAGAACCGAATGTAGTTAGTTAGGATTTAAAAATATGCTGCCAGTTATCAAAATGGTATCCATGATTCTGGATAAGCAGAAAGCCTTAGGCAGAATGCTGTCTTTGACCAAGGCTTTAATGCTTCCCAGTTGCTAAAGAATTTTTTTGGATGGTAAAAAACTTCTGTACAGAAACTACAATGTTAATTTAGTTCTGTCAATGGGTTCAGGGAGCAGGCAGGCTAACTTCAAATTCAATAACCTCAATTACTTTTTGGTAAGCACTCTGCCACTGAGCTACATACATAGTACTCTCTATTTGTAAAATTTGAATAAACAAAACAAGCTGGGCATGGTGGGACACAACTATAATCCCAGCTACTTGAGAGAATGAGGCAGGAGAATCACAAATCTGAGACCAGCCTGGGTGACTTAGTGAGACTCTCTCCAAAATTAGAAAGAATGGGGGCTAGAGCTCAGTAGAGAGCTCAGTGGAGAGCCACTGGATTCAATCCTCAGTACTGGGGGGTGGGGGTGCACAATATCCAGAAACTTCTTCCAACTTCCTCTGATACAGCATTGACTACTACTACTAACCACTAGGGGCAGAATCCAGTATAAAACAAATCTCAAGGAGAAGGCTTCTTCCATAGTTTTGATACCATACTCTAGGAGGAAGAGTATCTACTTCTGCTTAAGATATAATCAGAAATGACACATGGAATATGAGCAGCTTGGATACATGCATATATTTAATAATGAAACAATTCATTAACAACAAAAAATTATAAAAATTCATGAGACCTCAGTGCTGTGGAAGAAGGTGAGATATCAAGGAAAAAAGCAACTGAACCAGAAGGAAATATGAGGAGCAAAAGCAAAGGCAAATATCACTAGGATAGTATTATATGATCTGAAAAGGAGAAGGGCTGGAGAAGCAACCAGTTATCTGAATGCTTGGTAGCAAGCAGCCTCACTGAATGCTGCACAGAATGGAGGCTATGAGCCAGAGAAAGTCAGGAAAGGAAAAGAATCTATAACCCAGGGTAAATAGATGGAAGAGAGTAGGAATTACAGAGAGATGACTCTAAGGCCTTTTGTTTCCTCTAAAGTCTAAAATAAGCCTTAAGTTTTTAAGTATGTCAGTCAAATTCTACAATCACATCATGAGTAGCACTAGGCACCTGTGAAGAAGTGGTGAGGGAAGTGGTTTATAAAAGTAAAGGAGTGACATGGATCCTGCTCTACAGAGCTTACAACCTACACGAGGAGACAAATTCTACACATAAAACTACTATAAAATATATTTACAAAATAACATACATACATATAAATATACATATGAATATCCAACATAAGAAGGCTAAGGGGTACTATGTCAATAATTGCTTAGAAGTCCCATTGAAGGCTTCCTAAAGGAAAAAATGTTGGACTTGTTTAAAGTATAGTGTTAGAAAGTAGGTCATGTGCAAAGGTACAGAAATAGGAATAAATATACCAGTTCAGTAAGCAAATAAGCTTGATTAGAGTCCAAATACATCTAGTTAAGAAGTGAGTGTGATGAAACAGTAGAGGTCCATTCAGTGAAAGACCCTGCAATGTTAGATCTGGTCCGTAAACAAAATGAATAGAGAATGAATGTTTTCTTTAGGTAAGGATAAGTGGCCACGGGTCCAGGACCAAATCCACTTCTCTCAAGTTTGGTAAGAGACAGAAACCAGCAATGGAATAGTAGAGAAGCACTCAGCTTCCTTTGAGAAGTACAAGGAATTGCCTTCTGCAAGGACTTGTTCAAAGTGGCAAGTGAACCCCCCAAAGCAAAGGAGTTAAAAAACAATGAATGTAGCAGATCTAATATCCTAAAGCCAGTTAGATCCTGGTCATCTCAAGTGTTCAAGCAGAATATACTTGGCCCTTGCTACTAATTCTTGGTGGGAAGCATATTATATATGCTTATAAAATGGTTTTATTTTTAAACTACAATGACAATCAACTTTGATCCTAACATTTTACACATTACAACAAGGATGAGAAGAGCCCCAACCTATAGGGAATGTTCATGTCCCTAAAGAAGGACAGGTCAGTAAGGGCCAAATTCTCCCCTGTTCTTTAAGTGGAAAAGCAAAATATCACACCTTGAAAAGAGGCTGCTTTCAGCCAAAGCAAGTAAGACCTCTTTCTTTAAGCCTATTGATCTGAAGCTGTTCCAGGAAGAAAAGGAAAAAAAACCCAAAGAGTTCAGGTCAGATGTTCAGCAGCAGCCAGAGTCCGACCCTATGTCACGACAGTTCTGCTGGGAAGCGCTGGGTCCCAGTGATGTTGAAATTGACTGTTGGGGCCCAATCTTGATGCCATTTGCCTGTAAAAGAAAAAAAAGGCACAAGTTCCCACCTTGGTGCTAAAGTGAATGAGAAAAAGGAAGGAGAGAAAGAAGATATCATTAATTATATCTAAAAACAGGGATGACCTTGGCAGGTAACAACGTGCCATAGCTAAACCACTGTGATACAATAATCTCTGATGGTTAAGGACAAGATGACTAGCTGGGGCATAAGAATCTTAGCTGCCTAAAAGTGGTTTCTGGTCCCTTTTTTTTTTAAAGGCTAGTCAAGTGAAGCAGTGGGAGTAGAGAAGGAACAAAGAAATCTATAACTGGTTGTGATCAATTAGTTGTAAACACCACTACACTCAAACCAGCCTCTGTTCCCATTTCTTTTTTTAAAGTATTTTTTAGTTGTCAATGGACCTTTATTTTATTTATTTATATGTGGTGCTGAGGATCAAACCCAGTGCCTCACACATGGTAGACAAAGTGCTCTACCACTGAGCCACAACCCCACCCCTCTGTTCCCACTTTTAAGGTGCACTGTTACGTGCAAAATTAAGATGCAATTAGCTAAGTAAGAGTAGAGGAGGCAGATATATAGAAGTAGTATATGATTCTTTTTTATTTTGTCTCAATTTGCTTTATAGAAATGACCCTCCTAAACTGGGCTCCGTGGCACATGCCTGTAATCCCACTGAATTGGGAGGCTGAAGCAGGAGGATTTCAAGTTCAAGGTCTGCCTTACTAACTCAGTAGTAAGTCCCTCACCAACTTAAAACCCTGTCTCAAACTTTAACAATAATAATAATATTAAAAAGGTCTGGGGAAAGACAATAGAACAAACAAACAAAACAGAAATAAAAGGCCTGGAAATATACTTCACTGGAAAAGTGACCTGGGGTTAAATCCCCAGTACTGGGAAATAAAAAAAAAAAAAAAAAAAAAAATGGCTCTCTTGGGCAATTAAGTATTAAACCTAAATTAAAAGAATAAAAAAAAAAATTTTTTTAAAGTATTAAATCTCTCTTAAGCCCTAAAACATTAAAAAAATGAAGATTAAGAAGAAAAACTTCCATACTGTGTAAATCTTTTAGATACCACCTAACAATTTCTTTAAGCATTCGAGGTCTCAGACTTGAGAAAAAACAGAAAATGACAGGTTTTCATGTGCCTACATTAGAAAAAAAGCTTAAAATGGCAGAGTTATAATTCATGTATCAGGCAAGGAATGTTTACATTGTAGGGATCTTCTACTCCTTTTCTGAACAAAAATAAATCACTGTCAACATCTCACCCACACCCTTTCTCACCTCATTGTGGACATCAAATAAACCCTGCTGGATCTTCCTATATATTTCTTTGGCTGTGTTAATGAAGGCCTGAAGGAGACATAAATCATTTTATCAGTCTTAAGTTTAGGTAGAGAAATAGGGAAAGAGAATACAAATATCATTCTTATTTGCATTTCTAAGCGAAGTAGGAACCATCAGAAGGGAGTAAAAATATAGAAGAGTCCCCAGATATCCCTGTTAAGAGCTAATGAGAGTAGTTTCAAAAAGTAAAAGGAGATTTTATGTATTCTGGTACTAATCAAAGCTGTTCCTAGGATTCTGAGCTTGGTACCCTCTTCAGATAAACATGGTCTCTTTTCAATTAGTTAATGAAGGTATAGTCAAACACCAAGCTTAGGAATGACTACAGTGGAACCGATTAGGCAACTCCCAACCCAACTAAAGTGAGAGTGGTATCTAATCCACACTAACCAATTAATGTTACCCAAACAAAAGTACAACCTTAGGAATCAGGGTAAAAGAAAATGGGACAGTACCCTTAAAATGAGACACTGAGTCATTATGACTACAAGATGTCCTTTCTTTGATCTTATAAAGAGAACTCTGAATAAAAGGACAAAGATGGTGATGCAAATCTCTGGAGAGCTTTCATCACTTCTTCCAAAATAGTACCTCTTCAACATTGCAGGCTGTTTTGGCTGAAGTTTCCATGAATATAAGTCCATGCTCCCGAGCAAAGGCCTCTCCTTCCTCTCTCTTCACATCCCTGCGGGACTCTAGGTCACTGCAAAAGATTAATTGGAGAGGAAACTAAAAAAAGATCCAAGTAAAAGAGGAAACTCTAGATCTAAGAGAATCCCTTAACAGTTTCAACTGCCAGTTAATCCATAAAGTATGTAGGTCCTATATTATGTTCTCTTGTATAGGATTACTAATTTCTGTAGCCTCTTGGAAAACATGCTTCAACTAGAAGCAGTGGCACTCGCCCGTAACCCCCAGCTACTTGGCAGGATGAGGTGAAAGGATCACAGATATGAGACCAGTCTTGGCAACTTAATACAAAACACAAAAAGAAAAAGGGCTGTGGAGAGAGTTCAGTGGAAAAGTGCCCCTTGTTCAATCCCAAGTGCCACAAAAAAAAAAAAAAAAAAAATCTTCAGATTCAAGACAGTCACTGCATAATACCTTACTCTATTACAAAAAGGCTTATAAAGACAAGCCTGATAAATCATTCAAAGCTACACCAAATTCTTCTTTTTCAATTGAGATCCAGAAGAACAAAGTAGATATGATGAAAGGGAAACTCTAGTTACTAGAGAGTAGGAAAGTTAGGATTTCTCATTCTGTAGCACTAAGTGCCTTCGTTTTTACTAGGATTAATCCTCAAGAGGGAGAGCAAGGAATGATGGGAACACAGTTGCATTAACTCTCACTAGTCTTATTTCTAGTGTGTATAAAAATGGCTTGGCCCCAGGAAATTAAATGATGTGGTTAAAATTAGGTGATAAGGAAGAAAAAGAGCAAGTGCTAAGAAAGGAAATGAAGTGGTATGGAAAGATTATGAAAGAATAAAAGTCTAACAAAAAAATAGTAAGGTCAGATTATTTGTTTTTATTTTTCAAGTTGGAAATTTTCACTGGGAAGGTTTCCAGTTTTTTAATTATGAAAAAAAATAATTAAGTACTAAGTTCATTAAAGAATAAGAAATCTACGGGGCTGGGGGTATAGCTCAGTTGGTAGAGTGCCTGCCTCGCAAGCACAAGGCCCTGGGTTCAATCCCCAGCACCCAAAAAAAAAAAAAAGAGTAAGAAATCTACAAAGGTTCTATTTATTATACATGTGCCAATACTCCCAAATTTGCAGCTGTACCCAGACACTCCTCTAAGCTCTAAGCTCCAGATTTGTTTGTCCATTAATGCATTCATTTCCACAATGATATAAAAGGGGCACCTCAAACTTAACACATCAAAAATCAAACTTCCAACCTGTGACTACCCCAGGCTTCCAGAACTTACTTAGTAAATGGCACAGAACAAAAACCAAGATACTAATATGACCCCTTTTCCTCCCTAACTCCAAGTATCTAACTTATCCCCAAGTAAGCTCTTCTAGAATATACCTTAAAATCATCCTTTTCTCCTTCCAGATCACTACACTATTCTAAGTCCCTATACTCTTTGGCCTGGATGACTATCCTATTTCAATTTTTGCTTCCCTCGAGAGTGATTTTAAAAATCTGATGAAGCAGCCAGTTGTTGTGGTGCATTCCTATAGTTCCAACAAACTGGGAGGTTGAGGCTGGAGACTCACAAGTTTGAGCCAGTAATTACAACCCTGCCTCAAAATTAAAAACAACAACAACAAAAAAATCTGGGAATGTAGCTCTGTGGTAAAGCGCCTTTGGGTACTATCCACAGTACTGCAAAATAAATAAATAAATAAATAAATAAAAATCTGTTTAAGATAGCCACTTTTTTCTGCTTAAAACTCTTTAATGCAGAGCTACAAGTGAGGCTTAGTAAAAAGGCATGCATGATGTATGAGACCCTCGATAAGATCCCCACCATCACAAAACAAATTTCAAATATTTCCACTGTGTTTAGAATAAAATCCAAACTTGTCACTTAGGACTATGTGGTGCTGTGAGATTTGGTTCCTTCCTTCTTTACCAACCTCATCTTGCAACATTTCCTTTGATTATATCCAACAATAATGGGTTTCTTTCAATACCATAAATTTGCCAAGTTTCTTCTTCCCAGTTCAAGTCTTTCATACAAGAGGCTACCTCTATGTGATACCTATTTTTAACCTTTGCTTAGCAAACTCTTACCTAACCTTCCATTTCCAGCTAAATTTCCCTCCTAATCAAAAATAGGTATCTTATTACTCTTTGGCATAGCACCCTTTTTCCTTCACTGCATTTATAATAACTTGTATAAATCATTTCATATTTAAGATGATACAAATCATTTTATGTCTCCACTTGACTATAAGGTTCATGAGAAGAGGGGAATGACTACTTTTCACCTGGAAAACTCAGAATCTAGCAGAGTCTAACATGTAGGTTTTTCAAGAAATCAACAGAACTAAAAAATTAATGTAATTATCTTGTGTTTGCAATTATCAAATGCACACCACTACAAACTCAAAAGGATCCTATGAAATTATTTATATAAGTACATATATATAATACATACACACATATATAAAGCGTGTATACACACAAACACACACACATATATACATATTTGGTGAGATTAGGGATTGAACCTAAGAACACTACCACCATGCCACATCTGAAACTCTATTTTTATTCTGAGACAAGGTCTTGCTCAGTTGCTGAGGGTGGTCCCAATCTTGCAATCTTCTTGCTTTTTATTTTTGAGGAAAATACATCAACATTCAATGTTAGAACACCATATAAATTACAAAATTAAGACAGTTCCATGTCAACATCAGATCACAACAGATTCAAAATTTTTGTGAAACTATGTTTTTGGCAGTTGCTGTGATAAAAAGCAAGTAATACCAAAAACTCAACAAGAAATGAAAGTGGCAGTGTCCAATATTGACTCCAAGTTTGGAGATGCTCTGCTGTGCCTGACAGAGATGCAGTAAGTAACTGTAACTATTTAAGAATGAAATAAAATTTTTCTTTTAATTTACTTTTCATAAAAAAATACTTAAATTCTTTGCCAGTAACACTCCCGCAAATAGTCAATGTTCCTAAGACCCACCAGACATTCTGTAAGAAGTATGGCAAACGCTAACTCCATAAAATGACACAGTACAAGAAGGGCAAGGATTTTCTGTATGCACAGGGAAAGTGGCGTGGCAATGGAAACAGAGTGACTGTGGTGGGCAGACTAAGCCAATTTTCAGGAAAAAGACTAAAACTACAAAGAAAATTGTGCTGAGGCTTGAGTGTGTTGAGCCTAACAGCAGATCTAAGAGAATGCTAGCTATTAAGAGATGCAAGCATTTTGAACTGGGAGGAGATAAGAAAAAGGGCCAAGTGAGTCAGTTCTAAATTTCATTGTTTGGTTTGAAGATAATAAAATGTTCAGATTATCTTCACTTAAAAAAACTTATATTTGAGCTGGGGAGATAGCTCAGCTGGTCGAGTGCTTGCCTCGCAAGCACAAAGCCCTGAGTTTGATCCCCAGTACCACAAAAAGAAAAAAAAAAAAAAAAAAAATATAGGTATTTATGTTTATATTGTTTAGATCTAACTACCAACTATTTAGTTCTTTTGGCCTTCGGATAAAATGTTTTACTGAAAATAATAAGTTTTGCAAAGATGTGGAAAAATTGGAATCCCTGTGTATTGCTGGTAAAATTTACAGTTGCTATGTAAAACAGTATGGTGATTCTTCAAAAAAATTAAACAGAATTATCATATGACCCAGCAAATCTACTTTTGGGTGTGTATCCAAAAGAACTGAAACCAGGGACCAGTACAGATCCCTGTACCCATGTTGACAGCATTATTCACAATAGCCAAAAGGTGGCAGTGTCTACAGATAGATGGATAAACAAAATGTGGCATATGCATGCAATTAATTACACATCCTTAAAAAGGAAATTGATATATGCTACAATGTGGATAAACCTCAAAGATAGTATGCAAAGTAAAATAAGCGAGTCACAAAAGCATAAATGTTTCATGATTCCACTTACATGAGAAACCTACATTAGTTAAATTCATAAATAAAGAAAGCAGAATAGTTTTCACAGACTGAGTAAGAGCAGGTGGGGAGATAGGCATGAGTATTGAATGGTTACAGAATTTGAGAAGATGAAAAGTTCTGGAGATGGATGGTGGTGATGGATGCATAATGCCACAGAACTGTACACTTAAAAATGGTTAAATGGACATGCCTGTAATCCCAGCGACTCTGGAGGTGGAGGCAAGATCACAAGTTTGAGGCCAGCCTTGGCAACTACAAGACCCTATCTCAAAATAAAAAGGGCTGATGCGTAGCTCAGTGGTAGAATGCCCCTGTGTTCAATCCCCAGTATTGGAGGGGGAAAAGAAAAAAGAAAAAAAAAGTGGTAAATTTTAAGTTCTATTTATTTTACCACATTTATTTATTCATTTGTTCATCCATTTTTACTGAGACATTAAGAGCACCATAAACTGAGAAAGCCTGGAGACCAAGAAATTCAATGCCCACACAGTACCTAGATGACTCTTGGTAGCTATTATTCATAAAGATAAAATTTTACCTTTTATTCCCAATCAGCATGATAACCATGTTGGAGCTAGAGTGCTGGCGGGCATCCTCTAACCATGAGGTCAGGTGGTTGAAGGTTTCACGCCTACAACAGAAAAAGTTTAAAAAAAAAAAAGTTCAGGATGTGGTCAGAAGCCTATTTCAAAAGGCCAAAGCAGGGCTAGGGATGTAGCTCAGTAGTAGAGTGAGTTCTCTGCATGTGCAAGGCCCTAGGTTTGATCCCCAGAACTATAAAATCAAATGAATGAATTCCAAGCCCAAACCAACTTCAAGTACATAGGAAAAGGGAGAAAGCTGTATTGTGTATAGAAAAATATTAGCGGAACAAGTTGATATAAAACCTTTGAAGAACTTAAGAGTTTCCCTCCCACACACCAAATCTGGCTCACCTTGTAATGTCATACACCAGCAGTGCTCCAGCTGCTCCCCTGTAGTAGGAACGGGTGATAGAACGGAAGGATTCTTGCCCAGCCTTTCCCATCAACATGGCAACAACAAAAAAATCCCAATAAAACTAGGTTATTTCCAGAGAACTGACTTAATCACATGTCAGTCAAAAACAAAGAACCTAAGAAAGAATTTCTATTAGATTAAGAGAATTAGAAAAAGGAAACATGCCTGCCCAGAGAGGAATCAGGTAGGGAGTTAATATTTTGCAATGAGAATGCAATGGCTAGCTATTTTGGGTGGCCGGATTACTCTTCTTATGAGACTGTCTACCAAACTGCTTGATGTTTAACATCCCTAGCCCTTGTCACTAAATGCCAGTAGCACCCCAGAATCAGCATGATATCAAAGTCCTTTGCACACACTTCTCAAAAGCCCCCAAAAGAGAACAACTGAAAATGGAACTGGAAACTCAGGGTATGCTATATTTCAAACCCAAAAATGATGAATACATATTAATTTTTCTGCTTCTATCTATAATGAGAAAAATTATCTTAGAATGCCAATGCCCTGTCAAATGGAAGTTTCATTCCAATGGATCAATGTAGAAAATTAAATATAAAACAATTAAATCAAGCATTTGCTAGATGATCTTTAGTTATCTATGGATAATAGCAGGACTTAGATGTGCCTTGCTGAAAATCCTGACATGGAAAATAGGAATAAGGAACAGGAAAAGATGCCCAGGAGCTAGGACAGTGTTTTCCTTTATAAAACAAAAAACAAACAAACAAACAAAAATCCAGCTGGTTCACATTTCTAATTGGGCCAAAATATTAAGTTTTATTTATAACCAAGCAATTAATTCCCCCACATGCTGCATAATTTTGCTTTCTTTTCATGTTTTTTTTTGGAGGGGAAGCAAAAGTATGTCTTATCTCTGTCTCTTTATTTGTCCTCCAGGGAGTTGTACTACTGAGCCCCATCCCCTTTTTTATTTTTATTTTCAGACAGGGTCTTGCTAAGTTGCTGAGGCTGGCATCAAAAAACTTTTGGTGATCTTCCAGCCTCAACCTCTAGAGTCACTGGGATTATAGGCATGTACCATGGTGCCCAGTGCATAGGTGTCTTTCAAATAATAATATGTACACCCTGTGCATTGAATAGATTCTATTAAGAAAGGTTTTTTGTTTTGTTTTTTGTGTGTGTGTGTGTGTGTGTGTGTGTGTGTGTGTGTGCAGTATTGGGGTTTGTGCCATGGGCACTCTATCACTGAACTGCAGCACTTTTATTTTTCATTTTGAGACAGAGTCTCACTAAGTTGCAGACACTGGCCTTGAATTTGCGATCCTCCTGCCTCAGCTTCTCAAGCAGCTGGTGTTATATGCAAGCACCACCCCACCTGGCTAGTTTTCACATTTTGGAGATAATTTATCTTCATATCCTTACACAAAGGTTGGGAAGTAAGACTACTGTTCATGTTTTACAGACAGGAAAACTATGAAGACAAAAAAAAAAAAAAAAAATGGTCCTCTCATTGTATAACATTAGTATGATGATACTTATGTTATAATATTTTAAATTATTTTGGGGGGGCTGGGGAGATAGTTCAGTTGGTAGAGTGCTCGCCTCATAAGCACAAGGCCCTGGGTTCAATCCCCAGCATTGTTTAAAAAAAAAAAAACAAAAAAATTTTTTTGGCATACACTATGTGTCAGGAACCATAAGCTACAATTACATATATTATCTCACTTAATTCTTTTAACAGTCCTGAAACAGATATTACTATTATAATTCCCCCTTTAAAAATAGGAAAAATAAAATTCAACTGACCAAAAATCATAAAACAGTGCTAGAGCTATAATTTAAACTTAAGATCTTAATACTTTTTAGCACAAAAGTTTTTTTTTCTTTTAACCATTATATCATATAATTTCAGTCAGTGTTTGAATGTGGGGAAAGAAACCAAGCATTAACCCTAAGGCTACGTTTCCAAAAATGCAAGAAATCTCTCTACATAAGAAACATAAAAACATTTAGTGAATTTTTTAATTACTAGAATATCAAAATCCAATAAATAAATAAATAAATAAATTCTAAAGTTCTCCTTTGGTAATACAATACTTTTAAGATTTAAATAATACTTTTGCCTCCAAGAGCTCACATAAAGTTATGTATTTATTCCCTAATAATTTCATATCTTACATTATTTGGGTCCTGTTTTGCTTTTATCTCTTACTTTTTCTCCTCTTCTGCTACTATCCAAAGTCCTCTTCCACTGCCCCCAAGGCCTACTAGGAACTAAAAGGCAAAGTGAGGGAAGCCCTCATGATGGTTGAATCACATGGTAGCATTTCACTTCACAGCTGAAAATACTTCCGGTGGGTCATAAAAAAACCTTTTAAAATCTTATCACTCACTTCTTCATCTCTGTCCAGTTCATGAGCCAGCTTGTGACCCAGTAAGCTAGAATGAGTAAGTGATTCCACTTAGGCTGGTCTACATCAATTTCAGGTATCCTTGTCCATCCCCATTAAGAAATCTAAAGTAGCAAATAACTAAGAGGGAGTTCTGATAAAGGGAATGCATAGCTTTCTATTTCTCCCAGATGGGAGCATCCTATTACAATTTTTTTTTTTTTTTTTTGCAGGGGGCAGTGACAGTACTAGAGATTGAACCCTGGGGCACTTTACCAATAAGCCATATCCCTAACCCTTTTGAGTAAGGATCTCACTAAGTTGCAAAGGCTGGCATCAAACTTGTGATCCTCCAGCCTCAGCCTCCCAAATTGCTGGGAATACAGATGTGTCATCATTCCCACTTCCTACTATACTTTTAAGGCATAAAGTTTTATGTATCAACTTTTAGAAAGTTGGATACACTCTATTTCTATGAATCAAAATGCATCCCAATGTAAAATACAAATTAATTTGGGATTAGTCAATCGTTTATATTAGCTACAGTACAATGCCTCTTCATTAGCCTGTGTATTTGAGAATCACAGACACATACACGCAAAATTAAAAAAAAAAAAAAAAAAAACCCAGTATGCTTCTCTAAATTTTTATTAATACCAGAATGGTGATAACAAAAACTCTGGATAACCTGATATGTTTAAAATATGCATCATGAGCAGGATATGGTGGCACACACCTATAATCCCAGAAATTTGAGAGGCTGACGCAGGAGGATCTCAAGTTTAAGGCCAGACTCAGCAACTTAGTGAGATCCTGCCTCAAAATAAAAATTTTTATTTTTGAAAAATAAAATATACACCATGGGGCTAAAGGTGAAGCTCAGTGGTAGAAAGAGTACTGGGACATAAGGTCCTGGGTTCAATCTGCAGCACCAAAACATAAAATAAAATACCCATTGTATTTTAATCCCTAAACATTTCTTTTTCTTTTTTTGATACTAGGGATTGAACCCAGGGTGTTTTTTTTTTTTTTTTTTTTTTTTTTTAAAATCACTAAGCTACATACCCAGTCCTTTTATTTCTTACTTTGAGATTGGGTCTCACTAAATTGCTGAGGCTGGCCTCAAATTTGTGATCCTCCTGCCTGAGCCTCCAAAGTTGCTGAGATTAAAGGTGTGCCCAGCTACATAAATGTTTTCATATAGGATAGGTTTAAAGTAAGCGAGGGATGGGTCAGGAAAGTAGGAAGTCAAGGCTGGTAAGCAATGGCCAGGAATCAGGGATGACAAGGACGAAATGATCAGTCTTACTCAGAAAATGGTAGACAAGACAGCCACTACATCATAAATATGAACCTCTTATTCAAAACAAATAGCTACAGTTTATGAAACCTGCTTTTTATGATTCAGCAAATGTTACTCTCAGAACAATTTTTAAAAGGGAACAGAAATGAACTAGGCCCATTTGGATGGCCAGCAGTTCTTAAGGATCCTGCCTACACAGCAGTGATGCTCAACTTTACTTCATGATTCAATCATATTTCATTTAAGCACTTAAGGAGAAAAAGAAAAAGTCAGCAACCAGTACATGGCTATGACATACCACTAACTCACACCTACTGGGTTTTTATCCTAGCAACAAAACATCCATTTTTGAAAGTGGTAGAGGTTTAAGTTAAAGAGGTATAATCTAACCTATCAATCTTGATGCCCTCAGGCTTTATTCTTTGCTATTTCCTCAGAATTTATGTTGTGCCAAATCTCCCTTTTTAGGATACTCAAAATCAGGGTTGCATTGCTTAATTAGGATAGTGACAAAGAACCACTGGACCCCAACAATGAAAGAAGGGAATAAATACATAGTAGCTGTTTAAAAAATATGCAGTTATATATATATAAAAATACAGCAGATACAGAGTAGTATTTCTTAGGTTTTAATGGAGGAAAAAAGGGCTAAAAACAAAAACTGGCCATTTAAATAAAGCAAGTTTGGAAGTTACAGAAGTATCTGGCTGGAGTTAATCACTGTTAAAGATGCAAAGTGATTCTATGTTTCTATAATTAGGGCAACTCAACATGTTGAGATGAAAAATCTAATCAGATCTGGGCACGGTGGTACACACCTGTAATCCCAGTGACTCAGGAGGCTGAGGTCAGTCTGGGCGACATAGAAAAGACCCTGTCTAAAAATAAAGAATATAAAGGGCTGGCAATGTAGCTTAGTGGCCCCTGGGTTAAATGCCCAGTCCTGAGGGTGGAGGTCAGTTACATTTGTAACTGTAAAAGATGAAAAGGAAAGCTTTCCCATCTCACTGATTTCTCTCTTCCCTGATTTCATCACTACCAATAGATCCACCCCTCATTATCCCTTTCCCCTGCGTCACCTTTTATTGTAATATTTGGATCTTGGTCGGGGATTAAATTATTTTGTCCTCTCTTACCGTATCCCAGATTTGCAGTTTGATTTGTTTTCCATCAATGTTGACCATGCGGGCCCCAAACTCCACACCTTCAGAGAAGACCAAGAGAAAGAATGTGACTCTTGTGAAGAAAAGATATGTTGAGCGGAGAGCTTTTCCTCAATGTGTTATAACTTACCCTTTGTACTCAATGCCACTAAGCCCATTACTGCTGCTTATTTGCTCCAATTAATTTTATGTTAATTTGTTTCTTTTTTAGAATTAAATTATACTCTAGGTGATATGTAACCAAAAGGCAGATACGGGAATAAAACTAATAGATCACATTAAAAGGGTGAATAAATTCTTTTTCTTTTTTGTACCAGGATTGAACCACTGAGCTACACCTCCAGCCCCTTTTTGCTTTTTAATTTTAAGACAGGGTCTCACTAAGATGCTGAGGCTGGCTTTGAACTTGCAATCCTCCTGCCTCAGCCTCCTGAGCTGCTGGGATTACAGACATGCACCATTATGCCCTGCAAAAAGGTGAATAAATTCTTAGCAATATTAGTTAACACTTAATTTTTTTTTTTTTTTTTTGGCAGTGCTGGGGATTAAACCCAGGAACTTGTGCTTGTGAGGCAAGCACTCTACCAACTGAGCTATATCCCCAGCCCAGCACTTAAATTTGATGAGGTACTGTTTTGTAATTTCTTCGAAAACTTGTAAAATTCTAAAAATAATTTCCTGACCTTCAGAGTATTCTCCAGTCTCCGTATGAAACAGTTATTTTTGAAATTCTAGAGCTTTATTTAAGAATAGAGCCAACCTAAAAAGTAGATACTCAAGAATGATAAATTTCCTATCACCAATAATTCGTGGAGTTCATTGGAAAATAGCACCCCTATGGGAGCATGGAAACTGAAAATCTGAGGAAGTTTCTGGTTTACCTGGCATTCTTCTTCTCTTCAGGTACTATCAGGTCAAAATTTAAAAAGATGGTCACTGATATTAAAACCAATGAATTAAAGCTGAGTGTGCAAGCGCACACCTGTAATCAGTGACTCAGGAGGCCGGGGCAAGAGAATCACAAATTTGAGACCAGCCTGGGCAACTTGGTGAGACCCTGTCTCAGAATAAAAAATTAAAAAGTCTGAGGGGGTAGTTCAATGACTAAACACTCCTGGATTAAATCCACAATAACAAAAAACAAAAATAAAAAGAATTTACAAGTCAGATAATTTGTCCTATTTTCTATTTCACACAGTACTTCACACATGAGATTCTAATTTTATTTTGTTTTATATTTACAGACTGCATTTTGATTCCTTGTACACAAATGGGATACAACTTTTCATTTCTATGGTTGTGCACAATGTAGATTCACACCATTCCTGTAATCATACATGTATGTAAGGTAATAATGTCTGTCTCAGTCCACTATCTTTCCTTTCCTCACCCCCCTCCCACCCCATTTCCCTCTACACAATCCAGAGTTCCTCCCGTCTTCTTACCCCACCCTGCCACCATATTCTAATTTGAAAGTAGGATTGATGACTAATCTAGCTTGCCCAAGGGTTGATATACACCTATTCAGTGGTCCTATGCAAATATGCACAATATATCTGAAATATCTCAATTTTAAGATGCTGCATTTAGCAGGAAAGATATAAGAATTGCTTTTTACTACTCCAACAGCTTTATCAAGAATCACATGCCGAGTTGGGGAGATAGCTCAGTTGGTAGAATGCTCGCCTCGCAAGCACAAGGCCTTGGGTTCAATCCCCAGCACCGCAAAAAAAAAAAAAAAAAAAAAAATTACATGCTGGGCCACTGGAAAAAAACTCACCAGTTCTTTCTGGACAACAGAAACGGAATTTCAATGGGTAAGAAATAAAAGTAAATCTTTTGTCTCTTTTCATGCAAGCTCCTCTAGTTGTACACTCAGAGACATCTTGCATAAGTATTTTCTATCCATCTGTCCTGTAAATCATGGTAGAGAGAACCAAACTCAGAAAGAAACACAGGTTGTGTTGGACTTTGGGGTAAAAGTTTATTGACCCCTTCATTTCTTTACTTGAAAACTTGGTACCTAATTGTTTCTCTAAATTGATTTTTTTTGGGGGGTACTGGGGATTGAACTCAGGGGCACCTGACCACTGAATCACATCCCCAGCCCTATTTTGTATTTTATTTAGAGACAGGGTCTCACTGAGTTACTTAGCGCCTTGCTTTTGCTGAGGCTGGCTTTGAACTCAGATCCTCCTGCCTCATCCTCCCGAGCCGATGGGATTACGGGCGTATGGGCATATGCCACTGTGCCTGGCTAAAAAAATGTTTTTTAAATACCGGAGTTTAAACCCAAGGGCCCTTAACCACTGAATCGCATCCCCTTTTATTTTGAGACAGGGCCTAACTACATTGCTCAGGGCCCCGCTAAATCCTGAGACTGACCTTGAGCTTGCAATTCTTCTGCCTTAGCCTCCCTGAGGCTGGGATAACAAGGGTGTGTCACCACACCTGGCTCTAATTGTATTTCTTGCCACTCTCTATTTGAAACTTGAAGATCCAGCCATATTAAATTACTGTTTTTCAAAAAAATGGTCTGCATGATCTTTGCAAATGTTATTTCCTCTCGCCCTACTCATTTTCCTCTCATCTCTACAACCCCTCTGCCTAGCTAACTCCTGCTCATTGGTCATTTTCAGCCTTTCCTGAGACAAATGGAAGCCTCTCCTTTCGTTTGCAATAGAAATTTGTTATTATCTGCCCCCAGTGCTACCTCCTTCATTGGAAGGCTACAAATAATTGACAGGAAGGCATGTTACCTAGTTAAGCACTTGTTTTTAGTCCCTATCATAGTGTGGGTATTCACTTAATATTGGTTTAACAAAATATTTTCTGGTTGATGCTATCCTCCAAATCCATTTTAACCTCACCAATCATGTGGGTCTGAATAAATCCGTGAAGACGAGTGGTAGCTTTAGGTTTCCACACAGATAGGACTTGGAAGTAGAAACAGATTAAGAATGGGGATCTTGGGATTTTATTTAAATTTTCATTTGCATGGCAAGAAGGCTAGTTCTACATATAATGTTTATTTGGGCTGGCCTTACCAGAGATTAAAGCACCTCCAAGTCATGCCTCATCACAACTGCGTGGAAGATGTTAATATTGTATGTTTTCAAAACGCTATCAAAATTTTTTAAAAAGAGGAACACTATCAGTTTCAGCTGCCTTTTCATTCTAAGGCTGAGACGGTTCTTTAATTTGCTTTACACTCTCCAGCATACAAAGGTCCGTGCATCTGTGTTTTCTCCGAAAAACATCTGAGGTTGTTATTAATTTACTGCGTTTGAGTTTCTGATAAGGCAGTTATGTTTTCACGGGATTTTCCATAAACACAAACTGCATTTGAAAGAAAAAATCCTACAGCAACTAGTCCTTAAATAACATTCATGTTCAAAAATTACCTTTTAACTTACTCCCCATTTATCAGCGTTTAATTAGTTACTCTTCATTTAACATAATTTCGGACTAGTTTAAAGTAGTGATATTAACTTTTTACTTTGAACATTTAAGGCTGCTAACCTATTTGAGCAGTTTAGCTAGTCTGGTTTATCTGTTCTGGAACAAGTAGATACACATACCTATTGTGAGGTCGTGGACAGGCTGGAACCGCTTGTCTGTAAACTGCAGGAGGAGACATGACTTCCCCACACCTGAAAGAAGATGTACATTCCAGCAAGCACGCGGCCGGAGAACTTTACAGCCGCTAAACTCTGGGCATATGGGGCTGAGGAAGGGGAGGCCGGAGCCCCGCCCCCGGTTGCCCGCCCCGCCCCCCGCCCGCTGGTCTCGAAACGCCCAGCCCACTAGGTGAGCCCCGCCCCCGCAACCCGATTTGGGAGCTTCGGATCCTCGCCCCGGCCTTGAAGGCGGTCCACCCGCGGGTTACCTGTGTCCCCGATGATGATGTACTTGAAGAGATAAGCATAAGTCATGGTCCCGATTCCGCAGTATTCCGGGTACGCCCGATTTCTACAGCCACTTACCTCCGACTTCTCTAGCCACTCAATCTACCAATCTCCTTATTTTTTTCCCCTCCCCGGCCCCTCTAGCCCGGACCACGTCTCTATGGTTCTCCCCAGAAATCCTCACTCGATCCGGAGTACCCGACACCGCCTCTAGGGACTCCTCTAGCCCTTTCTACATGCTATTATCCCACCCAAGCTCTAGGGGGCGATAGCTAGCCTTTCCGCACGATTGGCGCCTGACTCGTTGCAGTCTCCTTCCAATCAGCGGAGTGCGACGCACGTCCTTGAGGAAGTGACGCATTCCGAGCTAGTGGGGGCGGTGGGAGCGATGAGGGAATTTGAGACGGTGGTAGCGGTTGTGTGAAGATGGAGGTAGGAATCCGGGTGCTAAGAAGGCTGGCAAGAGAGCATGGTCGACTGGGTTGAAGCAGAGGCGGGAAGCCGGGCGGAGAGGCGGCTGACGGTAGCGGAAAGCGGGGTTTGGAGAGTGTTGTCAAAATGTCGGAGTCAGAATCCGTCGCTTCAAGCTAACTTCCTGCTCCCCCTAACTTATCCCCGCGGATCTCTTTTGGTTTCCAGTTTCCCGGAGGAAATGACAATTACCTGACGATCACAGGGCCCTCGCACCCTTTCCTGTCAGGGGCCGAGGTGAGCAAGAGCTGCTGACATTTAAGGAGGGTGGGGGGACTCTGAGGCAGTGGTGGGATAGGGTGGTGGGGAGGAGAGCGCGAAGGCCAGGGACTGGGGACTGTGGTTGGTGCTTGGAGAAAAGTGGTAGCTGCTTCTAGAGCCTATGAGGACTCTAAGAGGGAAGGAAGACCTGCGGAAGTCCTGGGAAACTGCTGGCATCAGCAAACCAGGATGTTGAAAAGAGATAACCTATTTAAGGAGGAGAGTAATTCTGAGTTAGAAGACAGTGAAATTAGGAAGAAATAACTACAGTAATCTTGAGGGATGACAGGGGGAAATTTTCTTTTTTCACTAGCTAAAGAAATTGGGGTAAGGGGAGGAGTTTACCTAACATGGATTAACTTCGAACATGTGTTCATTCTTAAACTCTGTTGAAGGAGTAATTTCTTCTTCTCAATTTTCTATTCATAAAAGTAGTTCTTTTACTTACATGGTGCCAGCTTGCTTTGCTAAAAGACAACAGGAAAGGAAAATAGCTGCCAGAGGACATAAAAGGAGTTTAGCAGAACATGTGTTTGCCAGTGACAACTTTGGGCAGATTACTTTACCTTCAAGTCACAGTTTCCCTAGCTGTCAAATGGCTGTAATAAATAGTTTCTTCTGATGTTGTGAAGTAGAAGTAAGGGCTATGGTAAGGCTCTAAAGTGTTTCTGGAAAAGATTTGTTTGAAATATTGTCATACTATAATACGTGTCACTTATTATACATATATTGTATATAGATATATACGTATGTATATTTGAGTGAAAGAAAGGAGAAGTAGATTAGCCACTATGAGATTTAAATTTATGAGAATCAAGAAAGACTAGGCAAAACTAAATGCAAAAATAGTGATACCTGTTGTGGAGAGGAATGGTTATAAGGATATCTTTTAGAGTGACAGAAATGTTCTGCGTCTTTGTATAACAGGTATGTTTGGCTGTCTATATATGTAGAAATTCACTGAGCTATACATTAACTTATGTATCCTACAGTAGTTACATCTCAATGAAATAAGTAATAATTTTAAAAGAGCAGGTGTTAGCAAAGAAGGTATAGCAATTGTTACAGCATGCTTAATATAGGAAAGTTTTCTAATCTGAAGGAAATTTAGTCTTTGTTTAATTAGGTTGACTCTTATATGATTTGTGCTGTGAGCACTTTGGAAGAAATAAGTTATAAAGAAGCCAGCCATTATGGCACATGCCTGTAATCCCAGCAACTCTAGAGACTGAGGCAGGAGGATCTGAGACCAGCCAGGGCAACTTAGTGAGACCCTACCAAAATAAAAAGTAAAAAGGACTGGGAGTGTACTTCAGTGTAGAGCACCCCTGGATTCAATTCCAGTAAGGCAGAGGGGGCAGAGAGAGTCATAAAGATACCCTCCTTAATTAAGAAAATAATTTATAATGTTGTGGGGTGCAGTGGTATATGCCTATAATCCCAGCGGAGTTCAAAGCCAGCCTCAACAACTTAGTAAGACCCTGTCTCAAAATTAAAGTGGTTGGGGATGGTTCTGGGGTGTGGCTTAGTGGTTGAGTACCCCTGGGTTCAATTTCTGGTACCAAAAAGGGGGAAAAAAAAAAAGAAGAAGAATTTATAATGTTAAAACAATTAATTATTTCAGGCTGAATTGGTGACATTTTCACTATTGTATCAGGGTTTTTGGTTTTGTTGTGTGTGTGTGTGAGCGCGCGCGCACATTTTGAAGGGGTGGAGACCCAACCAAGTGGTTCTTCTAAACTACATCCCAGTCCTTTTTATTTATTTTTTATTTTGAGACAGGGCCTTGCTAAGTTGCTGAGGCTGGCCTCAAACTTGGAATCCTCTTGTCTCAGCTCCCAAGTCTCTGGGATTACAGGCATGTATTACCACACTGCGCTGTATCAAATTTTAAAAGAATTTTTTTTTTTAGTGGGTTGTGCTGGGGATTCAACTGAGGGGCGCTTTACTACTGAGCTACATGTACAAGCCCCTCCCCTTTTGTTAAGATTTTTGAGATAGGATCTTGCCAAATTGTTAAGGGTCTCCCTAAATTGTTGAGGCTGACCTTGAAGTCCTTCTTTCTGCATCAACCTCCTGAGTCACTGTAATTACAGTTGTGTGCCACCAGGCCTGGCAGAACAACAATTCTTTTAATGACCCAGGATTACCAGTGTGGTGCTGAATAAATAGCATTTAGATTAAAATTTCTCTAAAATGAATATATACAAAAAAGCTGTTTAAAGAAGTAATGTCAGGACTGGGGTTATAGCTCAGTGATAAGAGTGCTTGCTTACCATGAGTAAGGCACTGGGTTTCATCCTCAGAACTACATAAAAATAAATAAATAAAATAAAGGTATTGTATCCATCTTCAACTAAAAAAATATATAAAAAGAAGTAATGCATAGATGAAGGTGAAACTCAGTGGCAGAGCTTTTGCTTTGCATTTTGGGAGTCTTTAGTGTGGCAGGGTTCAATCCCTAGCCCTAAAACAAAAATAAAAAATTTTTTTAGTTGTAGATGGACACATACCTTTATCTTATTTATTTATTTATTTTTACATGATGTTGAGTTTCAAACCCAGTGCCTCACACATGCTGGGCAAGTGCGCTACCATTGAGCCACAATCCCAGCCCCTAAAAATAAAATTTTTTTAAAATTTAAAAAGGAGGAAATGATGGATTACGTGTTTTGGTATGGCGTAATGAGAAAAGGGAGGGAAATGGTACTTTTCAACTTTATAATCTTCCTTATAATCTGTAATTCCAAAACTGACCCTTCCCCAGAAGGATCCAGGAATTTAACAGATGAAAGGAAAGCTGAGTGAGAAGGTAGCTGTATCTTGTTCCTGTTTTCTCCTATATTGTCCAAGCAGTTTATTTTCACTTAAATATTTGCTACAGTTCTAACATGGTTTATTATTCCCAGTGAATCTATTATTTTATGATAATAGATTCATTAAAATAAATCATGGATTCTACCCCTAATTTTACAGATGTTACAGTAAAAGATTAATAAACCTTTGTTTTGTGTAACATAGTTACCTTTCTGTGTTCTTGATATTTGCAATTATCTTACTATTTATAATTAATGGAAGAAAACAAAAACAATAAAAAGCCACTATAAAAGCCAGGGATACATATAACAAGGCTGTTTCCATATGCCAAGGGATGGTGCTTGGAAAGAATGTCTTGTTGATCTGATGCAATGCAATTTTTCCATGTCTGGTGTAATCCAAGAAGTCAGGCTTGACAGTTTATGAGTACTAGTAGTCACTTATAGAACACTAGTTCCTTGTTTTGAATATGAATCTTGATTCTTCTGGAGTTTTCATTAGCAAATAGTATCATTGAGTCATATCTTGGCAGAGATTCGTGTGTGTGTGTGTGTTTATGTTTATGTTGCTGGGGATTGAACTCAGGGCCTTGTGCATGTGAGGCAGGCACTCTACCAACTGAGCTATATTCCCAGCCCCAAGATGCCTTTTTATTTGTTGTGGTAAGCAGAAAAGGATAGGCATCGTTTGCTTTACTAGAGAAGTCTGTGTCTCAACAAAATTGAAAATGATTCATTTATTAATCTTATATAGTAAAAATTTCCCTTGATTCTTTTTCCTGTCCCTCTTAAGTTTTTTTATTCGTTCCTGAGAATAGGATAAAAAAATCTTTGCTTCTTCCTGAAAAATGCTCACATGAATCTAAACTGAAATTTCAGGAAAAAAATCTTTAAGAACTTTCCCACAATAACAGAAATTATGAGTTGTGTACTGAGGAAAAACTCAGTTCCTTTGGAAATATTTCATTTTTTTCCATGAAGAATTGCCTGCTTAATCTGGAGCAGTGGCACATACCTGTAATCCCAGCTGAGGTAGGAGGATCACTAGTTCAAGGACAGCCTTAGCAACTTAGTGAGACCCTGTCTCAAAATAAAGAATAAAAAGGACTGGGGATGTAGTTCAGGGGTAGAGCACCCCTGGGTTCATTCCCCAGTACCAAATAACAACATGCTTGCCCCTTATTCTTTTTGCCAATATGTCTTAGAGAAATTGAATATTTTACAGGCATACTTTTTTCTTACTAATTTCTACTAACTGGAAGTATTCTTCCTAGCAATATTAAACAAAAACGATAATAGCGAAACCTTTCTGTGTCTAGAAAGAATGGAATTCCTTAAAGAATTCATTGTTTGGACTGAGGATATAGCTCAGTGGGATAGCACTTGCCAAGCAAGTTTCTAAAATTCTAGTTACTTTTTTTTTTTTTTTTTTTTTTTTTTGCAGGGCTGAGGATTGAACCCAGGGCCTTGTGCATACATGGCAAGCACTCTTAACAACTGAGCTATATCCCCAGTCTCCTCTAGTTACCTATGTTAATTGATTGGGGCAGGTGGCAAATTAACTATTAGAATATTATCACTAAATTGGTGGGCTGGGGCTGGGGCCCAGTGGTACAGTGCTTGCCTGGTATGTGTGAGGCACTGGGTTCAATCCTTAGCATCACATAAAAAGATGAGCAAATAAAATCAAGTCATGCTGTCCATCTACAACTACAAAAACAAACAAACAAAAAAACAGTGGTTAGTGTTAAGTATGTAAGTATGTGTCAGGCAATGTGATGAGCTTTTATGCACTAAATCCCATTTTTTTCAACCTTATAAGGTCTTTCTGACACCAGTCTTTTATTATTGCTTATAATAATCTCTTGCTACATATCCTTCTATTTTTTAATGCCAAAAAAGAATCATGGGAGTATATCTTAAGTCAGACATTGCTGTTAGTTCTGTGTGGGGTGGCCCTATTCAGAATAAAAAGGGTGAATTATTGATCCAGTTGGTCCAAGAGGAAGGGATTGGGTCTTTAGCCAGTGGAAGTTCTCCCCTACCCCTTCAGAAAGTTTTGATCAGACCAAGACTAGAAATGTGTTCTAGAACTGCTAAAAGAACCAGTTTGCCTTTTGGCTCTAGCAAGCTTTTTCTTCTTAGTATTATTCATCCATATCTTGGCATCGTTGGGTTTTCCCCAAAATCCTGTACAAATGGGAACTTTATTTTTTTTTAACATTATAATTTCTAGCTGAGGATGTAACTCCGCGGTAGAGTACTTGCCTAGCATGTGCAAGGCCCTGGGTTCAGTCCCCAGTGCTGAAAAGAAATTATAATTTCTAAAATGTAGGAGAGGTAGATTTTACATGCAAAATAAGTTTCCCATGATAGTATCAGGATTTGCATCAAAGGAACCTAAAACAACAAAGTATAATTGGTAGGTCAACAATTTCTGTGGTTTGACATTTTTGTGAAATAATTAATTAATTAAATCTTTAGAAAGATTTCAAGCATCACAGTTAAACAGGTTATATATAAAGGCTGGTTCCTAACTAATGGGGCTGAAAGAATTATTCACTGGAGCCAGGCATGGTGGTGTGCACCTGTAATCCTAGTGATTTGGGAACCTGAGGCAGGAGGATCACGAGTTCAAACCCAGCCTCAGCAACTTAGCTGAGGCAACTAAGCAACTCAGCAAGACCCTGCCTCTAATAAATATTTTTAAAGGGGCTAGGGAAGTGACTCAGTGGTTAAGTGCCCCTGGGTTCATTCCCCAATACCCTCCCCCCCAAAAAACAATTATTCATGAGAACAATAGAAAATAATTTAGGACAACCAAGATGGTAAAGGTCAATAATAGATAAAAGAATTGGAAATTGTGGGCTGTGGATGTAGCTCAGTGGTAGAGCACTTGCCTACCATGCACAAGGCCCTGGGATAAATCCCCAACACCACAAAAAAAAAAAAAAAAAAAGTAAACTGTGATTGATGTTGGCAGGCTTATGGCTTATATGTGTCATATGATCAAAGGCATGAGAAAGAAGAAAGGTATTTGTAAACATAGATAATGAAAATATGATGACAGCTAAAAAGAGGTATACTGAAAATCTCCAGAACCTTACCATGTTCTTCGGATAGCAATATGCAATTTTTCCTCTTCTAATTCTTTTTCCCTTTTTCCCCCCTACAGACATTCCATACACCAAGTCTGGGTGATGAGGAATTTGAAATCCCACCTATCTCCTTGGATTCTGATCCCTCGCTGGCTGTCTCAGATGTGGTTGGCCACTTTGATGACCTGGCAGACCCTTCCTCCTCACAGGATGGCAGTTTTTCAGCCCAGTATGGGGTCCAGACATTGGACATGCCTGTGGGCATGACCCATGGCTTGATGGAGCAGGGCGGGGGGCTCCTGAGTGGGGGCTTGACCATGGTAAGGGGCAAAACATCATCAGGCTCACTCAAGCTCATGGGCATGATGTTAAGGAAGACAAAAGTTACTCTATTTTCTGCTATAGTTGGGTATTACTTGGTTTTACTCTTGTTGCTAAAGGCTCAACAACAAAGACTTCATATCACCTGAATAAAAGAGATTTACTATCTGGGTCAATTTTACTTGAAAAATGATTTTAGATTATAAAATGTCTGATATCAACCTTTAAATGAAAATGATATGTTATGATTTTTGAGGGAGAAAAAAAACATTAGGCCCTTCATTAGGGCCTTTATTATTAAAATGTATGGTTGTTGGCATATTGACAGATTTAGTAAAAAATGATCTGAACTTAATGTAATGTTAATTGTGGATTAGTATGTATTATAAGTGTTGGGTTTCCAGCACATTTCAACAGTCCATCTACACAGCCCTTTTTTTTTGGTACTAGGGACTGAACTTAGGGGTACTCAACCACTGAGCCACAACCCCAGCCCTATTTTGAATTTTTTTTAGAGACAGGGTCTCACTGAGTTGCTTAGCACCTCACCATTGCCGTTTTTGAGGCTGGCTTTGAATCTGCAATCCTCCTGCCTCAGCCTTCTGAGCCACTGGGATTACTGGCATGTGCCACCACACCCAGTTCCAAACAGCTCTTAATATTGGTCTTATGTACTCTAATTGCCTGTGCTTTGCAACTTTAAATGCCATTATTTTAGCTGGACATGGTGGTACATGCCTGTAATCCCAGTGACTTGGGACACTGAGGAAGGAGGATCACAAGTTCAAGGCTGGCCTCAGCAATTTAGTGAGACCCAAGTAAACAAGGAAGACCCTGTCTCAAACTAAAAAAAAAAAATGGCTGGGGATGTAACTAGTGGTAAAATACCACTAGGTTCAATACCGAGTACCAAAAAATAAATTTAAAAAAAAAGTTTTCTTGATCCTATGTGTCGTCACTACACACAGATTATAGAATAAATACTTGTTATTTAAGGTAACTTGTTCAAGATTAAGACTTCTCTGATTATTTTTAGTTATTTTAGAATAGGCCTTTGAATGCAAACAAGTGGATTTGCTAATCTCTGTACATTTTTAAATGCTTAATTTTTTTTTAGGTAGACAGATTATTTGATGTTTTGTAGAGTTTAAATGATGATACAGTCTGGGTAAGCAGGGTATAAACTGTCCTGCATTCAGAGGGGAAGTGGTGATTTTTATATTTAATATTTAATCAGTCCTTTTGCTTCTCTCAGGACTTGGACCATTCTATAGGAACTCAGTATAGTGCCAACCCACCTGTTACAATTGATGTACCAATGACAGACATGACCTCTGGCTTGATGGGGCATAGCCAGTTGACCACCATTGATCAGTCAGAACTGAGTTCTCAACTTGGTTTGAGCTTAGGGGGTGGCACCATCTTGCCACCTGCCCAGTCACCTGAGGATCGTCTTTCAACCACCCCTTCACCTACTAATTCACTTCATGAGGATGGTGTTGAGGATTTCCGGAGGGTGAGGCATTCCCTGCCAAAATTAATTTTGACATGATAGTCTAGGACAAAACTCGTGGCATAAAGATCCTAATCAGTATTCTTTGCTCCTAGTCTGCCATCTCCTCTGTTCTCTTCTGGGTTATCGGGTCCCACCTCTTAATTTCCAGTTTATAATGCTTCTCTCAATCCCTATTTTTATTGGTCCTCATATATTTAACTCATGACTTTTAAACATATTGCTTCTACTTTTAGCATTAATTTCATACAGTAGCTAGTTTCCCTCACATAAAAATCCTTTTCTTACAGTTCTCAGACAATAGTATTTGATTTCTTCCATCTTACAATTTTCTCTTTTCTCTCCTACAGCAACTTCCCAGTCAGAAGACAGTGGTAGTAGAAGCAGGGAAAAAGCAGAAGGCCCCAAAGAAGAGAAAAAAGAAAGATCCTAATGAACCTCAGAAACCAGTTTCAGCATATGCTTTATTCTTTCGTGATACACAGGCTGCCATCAAGGGACAAAATCCTAATGCCACCTTTGGAGAGGTTTCAAAGATTGTGGCTTCCATGTGGGACAGTCTTGGAGAGGAGCAAAAACAGGTGAGAAAAAATAAATATAGATAGTGAATGTTCCAGAAGGTTTTAAGTTAAGATAAAACAAAGGTTTTCTTCTAACTTTTTTCTTTTTTCCTTTTTTTTTTGGTGTCGGGGGGTGTGTGTGTTAAGGGGAGAAAAAGTCTTACTAAGTTGCGGAGGCTGGCCTAGAATTTGCAATACTTCTCTCAGCCTTCTGAGTCACTGGGATTATAGAAATGTGCCACTATGTCTGGCATTTTCATCTTTCTTATATGTCCTTATCTGTCAGCTCTTTGTTAATGTCATTCACATATCATCTTATGAGAAGTTATAGCTGTACACTGAATCTATAAAACTCCATTGTATCTAAATAATTTATGTATGTACTTTGTGGTGCTGGGGATGAAACCCAGGAATTTGTACTTGTTAAGCCATACTATACCACTGAGATACATCCCTAACCCCTAAAACCCATTTTTAAATTATCAGTAACAAGTAATATAAAAATATTCCATCTAAATGTCTATGATATAAATATTTGAAAGGTCATAACTTGAGCCTATTGTTTTCCCTTTATTACATGTAAATTTCAAGTTATGTGACCACTGATTTGGTCTTTATTTTTTATCTACAGGGTTTGTCATAATGCCCCTCTATAGATCACTCATTTGTACCTCAAAAATGCAAATTTCCTTCTAATTTCTCTTCACCCTTTCAATATACTTAGAAATTGGTTTCCTTTTTCATCAATGGTACTGTTTCTTTGTGTTTTTTGGTTGTTCTTTTTAGATATACATGACAGTATAGTGTATTTTGACATTGTACATACATGGAGTATAACTTATTCTAATTAGGATCCCATTCTTGTGGTTGCACATGATGTGCAGGTACACTGGTCATGTATTCATATATGAATATAGGACCATTGTGTCTGATTCATTCTTCTTATTGTTTTTATTTATTTATTTTTTTGCGGTGCTGCGGATTGAACCCAGGGCCTTATACTTGCAAAGCAAGCACTCTACTGACTGAGCTGTCCCCCCGGCCCTTTCTTAGTGTTTTAAATTGGAACATAATCTTGCTTTGTGAAGCTTTAAATTATTATCTGAGTTTCCCTGATGAAGAACTTTCATCCAGCCTTTGAAGTCATACTACTGCTGATCTGCACCAGATGTACTGTCCATGCCACACAATTATCTTTTGCATTTCATAGTGGAATTGCATATCATTTTTCCCACCTTGAAAGTGTCTGAATGCTCACACCAATAAACTTTATAGTACACACATAGAGAAAAAATACTTTATCTAGACTGGGCATGGTGGCACATAGGTGTGATCCCAGCTACTTAAGGCAGGAGAATTGCAAGTTCAAGGCTAACCTTAGCAACTTAGCAACACCATGTCTCAAAACAGAATTGATGTTTTGGTTGGGGGATAGTGGGGATTGAGCCCAGGGGCTCTTTATCACTGAGCTATATCCCCAGCCCTTTTTATTTATTTTTTTGAGACAGAGACTCCCTAAATTATATAGGGCCTCACTGAGTTGCTGAGTTTGGCCCCAAACTTGCAATCCTCCTGCTTCAGCCTCCTGAGTCACTAGGATCACAGGTGTATACCACTGCACCTGGCTTAAAATAGAACTTTAAAAGGACTGCAGATACAGCTTAGTGGTAAAGAGCCCCTGGTTTCACTCTCCAGTTACTACAAAATGGGGCGGGGGGGGTGTTTAACTGTAAAATAACTACCATTCCTCCCCCAACTCCACTCCCGACCTCCCCCCCCAGTAGTGGGGATTGAACCCAGGGGTACTTATCCACCCTGTCACATTCCCAGCCCTTTTAAAATTTTGTTCAGGGGGTCACTAAGTTGCTGAGATTGGCTTTGAACTTGTGATCCTCCTGCCTTCACTTCCCCGAGTTGCTGGAATCATAGGCATGCACACCATCACACCCATTCCTCCCTCCCCTTTTTTACTGAGTGGAGACTCATAAAGCTATTAAGTGGTACAGTTGAGACACTATCTAGATTCTTTTAACTCAGAATCATATGTGCTTTCTATTAATAATTTCTCATAATTCCTCATATCTCTTAACAGTGATATTTAGGTATTTAACATTTCTAAGCCTTTATTTCTTTTTTTCCAGTTTTTGAAATTATGTTATTTCTTAAAAAGTTGCATGCTGATTCTGACTCTAGAAGTTTGTATATAGAATCTCATTTAGGGTTTTCTCATTGGCCTAGTATAAACTTGAAAACTGTAGTTAATCTCCCTAAATTTAATCTGGATTTAAAAACAAACAAACAAACAAAAAAACAGAAAATGAAGCAGCAGCAGCCTGGTGCAGTGGTGTGCACCTGTACAGGATTCCTTGAATTTAGGTTTTTTTTTTTTTTTTTTTTTTTTTTTTTGGTAAGATCCCCATCTCTTCAAAAAGAAAATTGATACTATGAAGATGATTATAATTTTAGTTGCCCCTAGACTCATAGGTCTTATATCAAAGCAAGTCTTTCTACTTAATATTTTAAACAAAAAGCTAAATTTATTGCAAATAATTTCTATTAGTTGTCTGTTGCTGCTCAACTAATCACCACAAATTTAATGGCTTAAGACAGCAGCCATTTATTATTTCTTATGGTTCTTTGGATTGATCCGTTTTTCTGCTATTATTGCCTGAGCTCACTGCTGTGGTTTCTTCCCCTTCCCAGTATTGGAGATTGAACCCAGGGTACTTCACAACTGAGCTACATTCTCAGTTCTTTTTATTTTGAGAGTGTCTCACTGAGTTTCCCAACTTGTCCTCCTGCCTCAGCCTCCAAGTAACTGAGATTACAGGCATGTGCCACTGTGCCTGGCTCATCACTGATTGTAATCAAATGATAGTTGAGGGCTGGGGATGTAGCTTAACAGTAGAATGCTAATTTAGCCTGCATGAGGCTGAGTTCAAACCCCAGTACCAGGAACAGCAGGGGGGAAGCTCGTATGGCTGCCCAGGATGACTTTGTCCCATAACTGACAGTTAGTGCTACCTATTGGCTAGGATGTTGGTTCTCTCCTGTGGCCTTTCTCCCAGTAGGCTAGCCTAGCTTATTTACAGTACAGCAGACTAAAGAGTTAACATTCCAAGAATGGGAAAACAGGTGCCTCAGAGTCTCTTAAATCTCAGTGTCACTTCAGACACATTGTAATGATCAGTCACAGAGCTAGTCCAGATTTAAAGGAAGGGGAAACATGCTTTAGTTTTTTGGGGTTTTTTTGTTGTCATTGTTTTGGTTTTTTGTTTTGGTACCAGGGATTGAACCCAGGAGCACTCAACTACTGAGCCAAGTCCCCAGCTTTTTTTGTTTTACTTCGAAACAGTGTCTCACTAAGTTCCTAAGGGCCTCACTAAGTTGCCAAGGCTAGCTTTGAACTTGGAATCCTCCTGCCTCAGCCTCTGGAATCACTAGCATTACAGTCATGCACCACTATGCCCAGCTATGCTTTAGCTTTTGAGAAAGGCAATGCTGATTGGGAGGAATTCTTGTGGCCATCTGCCAAGCAATTTACCACATTCTTAAAGGTTAGGGACAGACTCAGGATAAGTAGAATACTACTGATCTTAGAGTTTGGGGGCCAGGGTGAGTTTTTTTGTTTTTGTTTTTTTTTTTTTTTAATATATATTTTTTTTAGTTGTCAGTGGACCTTTATTTGTTTATATGTGGTGCTGAGAAACGAACCCAGTGCCTCACACATGCTAGGCAAGCACTGTACCACTGAACTACAATCCCAGGCCCAGGGTGAGTTTTTTGTTGTTACAGAAGTGAGCACGAATTAATGTTCACTTGAGAGGTTATTGTGGCAAGACTCTTGTTGATGCTTGACTTTCAGAGGCATGCTCAGTGGAGTGAGTCTTATCATGGAGGCTGTCTTGGTAGCTCTCAGAAGTGTTTTCACTGAAAGGAGTTGTGATCAGACAAATGAATTGTCATTCATTCACTGATGAATAATTTAGAATCATCAGTCATTTCTAAGAGGATGGGAATTTTATAAACAATTTCTCTTTTGCAGGTATACAAGAGGAAAACTGAAGCTGCCAAGAAAGAGTATCTGAAGGCTCTGGCTGCTTATAAAGACAACCAAGAGTGTCAGGTAAGAGAGTTAGGATAGATAGATATTTAAACCAGAAAGTTTTGTTTGTTCATTTGTTTTTAGCTGTTAGTGTTTATAAGTAAATGCCAATACTAAGAGCTTCAAAAATACTTAATAGCTTTCCCATTATTTCATATCTAGAAACCTTGATAGTCTTTGTTATTTCTAGCACTTAAATTAGCAAACGCAGTACTGAGAGCAGCTCCTTTAAAAAAAAAAAAAAATGTATCTTTTCTCGAAAGGTTATTAGAATGGATGTGTCCTGCAGTAAAACATATATATCTCTCAATGACTTTTCTCTTTTTCTGTTTTGGTCTTCTTTTAGGCCACTGTAGAAACAGTAGAATTGGATCCAGTGCCACCATCACAGACTCCTTCACCACCTCCTGTGGCTACTGTTGACCCAGCATCTCCAGCACCAGCTTCAACAGAGACCCCTGCCCTGTCGCCTTGCATTGTTGTTAACTCCACTCTTTCATCCTATGTGGCAAACCAGGCATCTTCTGGGGCTGGGGGTCAGCCCAATATCACCAAGTTGATTATTACCAAACAGATGTTGCCCTCTTCTATTACCATGTCTCAAGGAGGGATGGTTACTGTTATCCCAGCCACAGTGGTGACCTCCCGGGGGCTTCAATTAGGTCAAACTAGTACAGCTACTATCCAACCCAGCCAACAAGCCCAGATTGTCACTCGGTCAGTGTTGCAGGCAGCAGCAGCAGCTGCTGCTTCTATGCAACTGCCTCCACCCCGTCTACAGCCCCCTCCATTACAACAGATGCCTCAGCCCCCAACTCAGCAGCAAGTTACCATTCTGCAGCAACCTCCTCCACTTCAGGCCATGCAACAGCCTCCACCTCAGAAAGTTCGAATCAATTTACAACAGCAGCCACCACCTCTGCAAAGCAAGATTGTGCCTCCACCCACTCTGAAAATGCAGACTACTTTAGTCCCACCAGCTGTGGAAAGCAGTCCTGAGCGGCCTATGAACAGCAGTCCTGAGGCCCATACAGTAGAGGCAACCTCCCCTGAGACCATCTGTGAGATGATTACAGATGTAGTTCCTGAGGTAAGCCTGTTTCTGATTGTTTACTCTAGACCAGTGGAAATGTGTAAGAGCATTTACAAAAGTGGGCGTTGGCTGCTAGCATTTAATTCCTGACAACCTGTAGTATGAAACATTCTGAAGAATTAGTCATGTATAAGAAGGATCAATAAAATAAAATGTAAAACAAAAAAAGAGGAAGAAACGTCCTGCAGACAGATGTCAGTTCCCTGTAGCAGTGAGTTATCCCACCCAAAAATCTTCTTTTTGGTAAAAAACATTAAGTCTTTCTGTCCTAGATCACTCCATAAGTTAAGCAAAGATAACACTGTGATTCCATTAGAAAGAAAAAACAGTTTAACCTATAGTCATTTTTCAGAGGTGTCTCCTCCCAAGGATCCTAAATTTTGGAGTTATAAATCTTTACATTTCTACTAGGTCTTAACTGCTTAGCTTAATGTTTTAAATATGTGGGGGCGGGAGGGGGTAGGCTGAAGATATAACTCCGTGGTAGAGTGCTTGCCTTGCAAGAGCAAAGCCCTGAGTTCCATAAGGTCTCTAAAAGGGCTGGGGATGTAGTTTGATAGTAGAGCACTTGCCTAACATGTGAGGCCCTGGGTGTTTTGTTTTAATATTTTTTTTTCCCAGTTGTCGATGGACACAATATCTCCATTTATTTTTTTATGTGGTGCTAAGGATTGAACCCAGCAAGGCAAGTGCTGTACCACTGAGGTACAGCCCCAGCTTGAGGCCCTGGGTATAAAAAAAAGTCAGGGGTTGGGGGGAAGGTCTGGTTTGAGACTCTGCTCTGGTTCTACAATTAAACAATCTTTTTTTTTTTTTTTTTAAGTCACATCCTGCCAACAAGAAACTGAATCTCCAAATTTCCTTTTTCTAATAGCACTATATTTTGTCTTCTCTTAGTCCTCCCCATTGAGTTGAGGCTGACTGAACCTGTACTCACATATTCATTTTTATACTTTCAGAGGAATATTATCCAAGTGTAAAACAAATTCAGTGATGAGTTAGAGTAAAATTAAAGAGCACTAGCATATGCCCAGCCTTCCCATATTGAGGAGAATCTTCATGTCATTCTTTGCAACGCTCTAAAGCTGGGCTATAAATGGGGAGACCACAAACTCACCTTTTTCGGAACTTTACCCCTATATGAAGAACATATATTTCCCATTGGATCCCATTGGATCCTAGGGATAATTTGACTAACTAGCTGGTAGGCAAGTAGGAATCTGATTCATCTTGTTGCTATCTTCTGGTCATAGGTTGAATCTCCTTCTCAGATGGATGTTGAGTTGGTGAGTGGATCTCCTGTGACACTCTCACCCCAACCTCGCTGTGTAAGGTCTGGTTGTGAGAACCCTCCCGTTGTGAGTAAGGACTGGGACAATGAATACTGCAGCAATGAGTGTGTGGTGAAACACTGCAGGTGAGTTTACAGTTCCTGTGGTGGGAAACATGGTAATATTGAGCATATTATCAGTATTATCCTACCTAATAAGACAGGAGGTTGCTCTGTCTGATGAGAGGCTACTACAAAAGTGTCCTTGCTTTAGAAGAGTTTAAATTTAGGGCTGATGATGTTGCTCAGTTGTAAAGTATTTACCTACCATGTAAGAGGCCCTAGATTCAATCCCCAGCACCCCCAAAAATTTGCCATTTCCCACACAGCCCAAGAAAACATAATTAGCAATTTGCACTTTGTAATTATCACATTCATGTACGTATGCTTGTTAAAAATAAATGATGCAGCCAGGTGCGGTAGTGAACACCTATAATCTCAGCAGCTTGGAAGAATGAGGCAAGAGGATTTCAAGTTCAAAGCAAGCCAGCCTCAGCAAAAGCAAGGTGCTAAGCAACTCAGTGAGGCCCTGTCTCTAAATAAAATACAAAACTGGGCTGGGGATGTGGCTCAGTAAAGTGCCCCTGAGTTCAATCCCTAATACCTTCCTGCAAAATAAGAGGATGCAGCTGGGTGCACAGTGGCACATGCCTATAATCCTAGCAACTCAAGAGGCTAAGGCAGGAGGATCACAGGTTAGAGCCAGCATCAGCACCTTAGCAAGACTGTCTCAAAATAAAAAATAAAAAGGGCTGGGGATGTGGCCAATCCAGTGGTTAAGCACTCCTGGATTCATTTATCAGTACTAGTGGGGGAGGGTCTTAAAAATAAATAAAATGAAGAAAGATGAGACATTAAGCTGTTAGTAATTGTGAATTAATATTCACAATCCTTATTGCAAATCACCCACTTAGGGAATTGAAAATTAGGAATGGTAAGTGGAAAGTAGCACAACAAGGTGCTCAGTGTGGGGAATAAGAAGTTGTGAAGATTTTGTCTATCCCAATTACCTGTAGCCACAAAACAAGGCATTTGTATCTCAAGTTCTCTACAGTAGATTAGCATTGCCTCTACCTGAGTTTAAAAAGTGTACTATCTCACCTGGGAAATTACCTGGGAACCTGTTTAAGAATGTTAAAATGAACCTATCTAAACTGTAATTCTAAGTTTGTGGTATCTTTTTCTCTCTTAGGGATGTGTTCTTAGCCTGGGTAGCCTCCAGAAATTCAAACACTGTGGTGTTTGTGAAATAGTCTTTCCTGTTCTTCTCCAAGCCAGTGAAGATCTATCTGCTGGGAACAACTCCAAGAGTCTCTTTTTGAAACACAAGCTGGGCTTCTGGTAGTGCCTGATCTCAAGCTTTGATGGTTCTTCATGCTTTTTTCCCCTTTTCTTCCTTTAGCAGAGACCAAGTTATGGAGCAGGGCCACTGAGTTTGCTGTAATCTGGAATTGTTTCTATCTTTTAACTATAAGCAGAAATATCAGGATAATAGCAGAGCAAAGGGCAAAAGGAGTATGGATAAGCAAATCATAGGGATGTTAGGGGTGGTGGTATGGGTCCTTAGAGGAAATTTGATTTAATTGTCATAGGACTTGCCTAAAATATAATTAAAAGGATGGGAGAGTTACTCAGTCTTGATGCTAGGAGAAAACACCACTGTGTACATCCGTTTTTAAAAGATTGAGGGATTAGGGGAATAGCTCAGTGGTAGAGAAGTTCAGTCCTCAGCACCCCCCAAAAAAGGGGAGATGAGTAAGAGACGGCATTAATATTATTTCATTACACTGCTTTGACAATAAAGGTTTTCATCACAGTAGGCACACTGGGCCACAGGGAAAATGGCATCACCCAGGAGTTTATTTCTCTTTACAAATAACTTTTCTGCCTTCAGCATGGACCAGTCAACAACCTTCTGACTCATCAGTTTGAATATAATAGGGAGAACTCTATACCCTTAAATTATTGTAAGAAGCTTCACCGAAGTCTTTTTTAAAAGTTCTATTGTTGGATGAAATATCTTTTAAATGTTAGAACAGCAGCAGTGTTTTCACTTACATACTGTAGGCCAATTCTCTGTAAATTCTGGGCACTTATTTAACCTAAGATGAGCTTACTTGATTTTTCTTGGAAATAACCTACAGAATAATAGATGAGCAAAACTACGCAGTTATAACAGAATAAGCAAAAGTTTAGAGCATTAATAGTCCTAGTGGGAATGGTCTTAAGTAAACTCAAATTTATTACCTTGAAAAGTGCTTTCCTAGAGAACTCCCTTCTTATTCAACCATGGTCATGGTTAGTACTATAATTACTAATCACTTTGATCCTAAACAGATCTTGTTTTGTACGTGTCCATGCATTCAGTTTGAACCCTTACAATCACCTAATGAAATAGATAACATTCCTATTTTACTTAGAAGAAATTATACTTGAGAGATGAGTTGTACAAGAACACACACTGTTAAGTGACAAAGCCAGAATTTCACCTCAAAATCCTAATTACAATACAAACCTTTATTTAAATAAGGGGAAAAGCTATTGTACAAATACCATTCTTCAGGTGTAGCCTGCAAAGTCATGGCTCTGGGTGCTTAACTCTGTAAGCAAGTGCTTCTATAAATTCTTAGGTTTAGAGATAATACCATCTGGATACCTTTGTTTGAACCGTGCAACCACATCTGGGTCTAGTAGGTGGATCCCATCCAGCTGGTTTCCAAGGGTGATCCTGAAACATGTCAAAGAAAATCCTGGAATTAAAGGGCTTTACTGTTAAAAGATGCAGGTGTTTTATTAAGACTGCCTTTCATCCCATCTAATTTTCATGTCAGTTTATTTTAAAAGACCATAACATCAGAATAGCATATGGTAGTATGGTTAGGTATTAGCACAGATGCTGATATTAAAACAGGCTGGATGTGTATTATCAAAGAGTTACTAGCCAGGCACTATGGCACACACACATAATCCTGGTTCAGGGGACTGTGGCAGGAGGATCAAAGCCAGCCTCAGCAAAAAGTGAAGTGCTGACAACTCAGTGAGCCCCTGTCTCTAAATAAAATACAAAACAGGGCCAGGGATGTAGCTCAGCGCCGGTACCAAAAAAAAGTTACTAACTGATGCCTAGTCAAGCCTGCTTCACAAAGTTGCTGTTGCCAGAGTATTCCTTTGGGTAAATAAAATGCAAACAGCATGTTTTTTAAAGGGGTGGAAAATATTAATACTGTTGACAGAGTGAATAGATACTTAGTAACCACCAGGGGGCAGGTTTAATACAGCACATAAGTGGAGACCCTTGAGAATAGTGCTTTGGGCCCTAGAACCTGTTGGGTTTCCAGTTAGTATTGTAGAATCCCATACAACAGCTTAAATACAAGCTTAAGCCACTTAAATCCTTTAAAGCCCATTTACAGGCTAGCAGAATATGAAGTGAAGCTCAAATTAACTTCTGTCCTTGTTTATAAACAGTATGCCCTTGGGGACTAGCTTCTCCAGTCACCTTACCAGTTGGGTTGCACATTGTGTGGTCGTCCAAATAACTCAATCTTGCGAGTGCCAGGGGACAGTCTCTCAATCATGCCATAAATTTCATCTGGTTTATGACTAGTGGAACGAACCTAAAAAGATACCAGTAGCTACTTCTTAAGTTACCCAAGATTGCAATTCTAGCCCCATTTGTTTATGATCCCAAAGAGATAAACTTTAGGATGAGAGTACACCTGACATGAATAATGTAAATGTTAAAGATGTGGATGCCTCAGGAAGCACATACCTCAGCTACAATCACATCACAATCCAGACCCTGGTTGAAGCCTTGAGGATTTCCTTTGACACCAACCTGCTCAAAACAGGATTACCTTATGAAATCACATCTTTGAAATTTTTCTCTATTAAAAAAAATCAATTTCTCTTATTAAATAGGGCCCTACTGCTGCTCACCAAGCAGTGTTCCTTCCCATGGTTCAACCAGTGGCCTGTACGACCAGTTCGAATGATGCGCTGCAGTTGATTCGTCTTCACCCAGATAATTTCATCTACCCGTTCATAACTGTAGGGCATAAAAGAACTAGAGCTTTAACCAGACTTTCATAGTTTTGGGAACAGTATCATCTACAGAGGCAAGAAATCAAAGCAATATTCTTGGAAGAAGGGAACACATTATCTCACAACATAGCAATTAAGTATTAATTTCTCTCAAAAAAAAAAAAAGCAACACAATTGCTACTTACCCCCAGAGGTTAAGACATTCTCTGCCCAACTCCATAGCCCTAAAAAGAAATAATGGTTAATCACTTGTATGCCCTGATTTTTTTTCTCCCTTCAAAATACCTGATGCATTAACATTAGAAACGTTTTTCCCTCGCTGGGCATGGTGGGGCATGCCTATGTCAGCAACTTGCAAGGCTGAGGCAGAAGGACCACAACTTAGCAAGATCCTGTCTTGGATAATAAATAAAAGGGCTGGGAATGCAACACCTTTACACAGGTAAAACAACCTGTTCTGAGGGAGGAAAAAAAAAAACTTTTCCCCAATAGATGTTCAGTGAACCACTACATGCAAGACACCATTTGGGCAACAGGGTGGATGTAAGAATGAAAAAGTAAAACTTCTCATTGACATTACCTTTCTCAAGGTACAAATGCAAAGTTAAATATGATTCAAAGTATCGTTTGTTATAAACAAGTCATTAAAATTAGTCATATTTAATAGCAGGGCCAGGAAAATCCCAGGATTTTATCACCCACCCAGTACTTGCCATACTACATCTGCCCATAACTACATATCTTTGAGCTGTATTACCTGCCTGTGACCCAGAGGAAAAGAAAGCCATCATCCTGCAGTACTGGTATGTTGAGCCTGCGCATCTCATCATCTGTCAGGGTCCCATAGGGCAGCTCCATGTGAATATCCCAGGGTGGGTCAGCCATCACAACTGCAAACTTGCCCAAGATGCTGACGTCCAGGTAACGGATATCACAACAGATCCACTGCATGAGGTGGCATTTGGTCATCTTCCTTTTCTTTATATTCAAGGCCCTGTCCCTTTTCCATTTGATCTTTTACTCCCTTATATCTATCCCACTTCATCCTCAATCAACAAGTTGTTGAATTATGCCCTCTTTCCTACATGTATGACTTAGACATAAGTCCATTAAGTTGAAATGAGTTTTCTAAGCATGCAAATACCTGAGGTGGAAAGAGTCGATCTGCACTGGAGTCACCTCCAACACTCTGTGTAAGAGCAAGCTCCTGGCTTGGTGTATGGTCCTTGCTGCCAGGACCCTCTGGATCCACACAAGCATCAATTTCATAGTGAACATATTTACAGGTATCCATGTGGAAACATGTGTTAAGGAAAGAGCAATCACCTAAAGATTCATCAGTGTGTTTATTGATAATTCGTCTGGGGAAATAAAAAAGGGGAAATAATCAAGAATGGTACTCCAGAAGTAGAACCATAGTTGAAGTTCCAAATTGTACCAAATCTTCCTTTTTTTTTTAAACCCTTCCCTAATTTTCTCTATTATTAAGAGATTCCTCCAATAGAGGAGAGGCAGGTGACATAGAAATCCACAATTCAGGGCTGGAGATATAGCTCAGTTGGTAGAGTGCTTGCCTTGCAAGTACAAGGCCCTGGGTTCAATCCCCAGCACTGCAAAAAAAAAAAAAAAGAAAAAAAAAAAAAATCCACAATTCATACTAAAGAATAATTATAATTCCTCTCTGAGCAAAAACATGGCTTCCTTTTCTTACTACATAAAGGAATACAGTCCAGGAAGGATGTGGCTTGTTACAGAGCAGAATAAAACACTTGCTTAAGAACCTAGCTTCCTGTTTCTCCTATGACCATTCCTCCTTTCAGAAACTTAATTTTGTGGCTCAGAGACAGATGTCTCGCTAAAAAGGGGCACTGAAAGAATCTTCCATCTATTTGGGAGTACAGTCTGTATTTCTACACCATGCCACTTCTGAAAGTAATAACTTCAGAATCTGAACTTAAACCATGATAGGATTACTGACAAACCCAAAGACAAGGAATATGCTGAAAAGGAATGACTCCTTGTAGGAAACCCATCCCACCTCATTCCCTCCCAAGAGACCTGAAATGCAGCTTGCGACAAGGTCGATCAGCATCACTGGCTTTCATGCACTCTTCCTTGGTCCCATAGTCACAAAATTCTTGTACTTGGGCCCGACCTCGTGAACGAAACTTTTCAACAATGGATTGTTCCTTTGCTGTTGTAGTATTTAATAGTTCTAGGATCTCCTGACTGACCTATGACAGAAGCAGCCTTAGTCTTAAAAGAGGTCAAATCAGCTCTTAAAACACATCCATAAATTCTATTTGACACTGATGTCATATAAAGGATGAATGAGCTAATTATCTGGGAAAAATTGAGCTCTGGAATAAGAGATCTGTCATGGGTTCATTCCTTCCTCAAACCTGCATTTAGGATAGAATGAAACTACAAAAAGCCTGATTCCTACTGCAAGGCATTAAGCTAAACTTGCTTCCTCAAGAAAACAAAAACTTCTCAAAAAAACACTTCTACTTATTGGGTACTGAGTGGAGGCACAGTACTAAATACCGTACTGTTTATTCAATCTATTCAACAGTGCTATAAAGGAGGACACTGTGGTTATCCTCATGTTACAGGTAAGAGGATTAAGGCTCAAGAGAAGCTAACCTGCTCAAACTCATACAACTAGATGTAGTAAACAGATGCGAACTCAAAATTGCTACACTGCTAATTTGCATTGTTTAATCAATTTCCATAATTGCTGGACAAATGAATATCATCCAATATTCATATATTTGGACTCCTTGTCTCAATCTGATGATTCAGATTCAATGATAGATTTTCTAAATCAGGGTTTAACATTGGCATTACTGACATTTTGTGCCAAGCAGTTCTTTGTTGTAGAGAGTTGTCCTACTATGCACTGCGGCATGTTTAGCAATATTACTGGCCTCAAACTACCAGAAGCCAGTAGCACAATCTTATGTTGTGATTACTACAATGTCTCCAAACATTGTCAATTGTCTTTGGTAGGGGTGAGGATGGGGTAAAATCATCCTTAGTTGAAAACCACTACTCTAAACCTTCAATTCTAAGAACTGAAACTTTCTGTAGGAGTAAATTCTGCTCACTCAAAGCTATAATTCAGAGCATACTGCAAAGCTGTAATTCAGAGCATACTGTGAAAGCACTTTGACAAGACTCCTACCTTTTTGCTCTGTTGTTCCTTAGTAGACTGTTGGTTCAAAAGGCTTTCTATTTCCAGATCAACATCTGAGGCAGCATGTTTCCTTGATTTCTTGGCTGACTCCTTGGCTGGTTCTGATGCTGAAGAAGTCAGGCCAGAGGCTAAAGAGCTGGCAAAGGCAACTACTGTAGTTGAGTCCTGTTCTGCACGCCGCTTCTGTCCTACAATAGTCCCAGCTACCTCCCCAGGACCTTTCTTTTCTGCCACTGCAACCATCATGGCAGAGAGCTTGGAATGGTCAGCATAGGTCACAAGAGTGGGATGTGCATCATCTTGTAGGAGCCCTCGCTTTACCTCGATCAACTCCTGAGCTGCAAACTTTTGTAGGAGGCTTTCCACCCCATCTTGAGTGGCAGGGGCATCTGGCTAGATAAGGAATGGAAAAGAGGGCAATAACACACTGACCATGAACAGAAAATAAGTGGTATATTCCAGTTGAATCAAGTCATTACCGTGGAGATAGCAAGACGAATGGATACAGCATCAGTGGGCAATGTTAAGGTCAGATCAGAGAGGTGATGAAGCAACTTCTTCTCCAACTCAGGGTCTGTAGCTAATTCAGGAACTGCTGAAGCTGTGCTTGGCTTAGGGCCACCAGAGGTGGGTGCAGTAGGCACTGGACTATCACTACGGAAGTTTGGGGATAATGCTGCCTCTGGATTCCGTAGATCTAAGTGTGAAGAAAAGTAAAAATGAAAAAGAGTTATCATTGCCAGTCTATGCATTCTTCAGGAGTCAAATTCTCTACCATTCCCAGCATACACATCTTTCATGAAGAAAATTCTCAGATCAGTCTTAGCACTAGATTACCTTTCATATTCAATCATTCACTACTTTGTCAAAATAATACTGGATTTTTCTGGGAATCCCCTACACTTTCTCTGTTGAATAAGAACTGTTTTCCTAATTCTTTGCCCTTGCTATTCTTCTGGGGAAGTAAACTGGAGTTACTAACAATTGAGTACTGGAGGGCACTGAGCTACATTCCTAGTTCCTTGTATTTTTTATTTTGAGAAAGGGTCTCACCAGCTTTCCCAGGCTAACCATGAACTTGCAATCTTCCTGACAGCCTCCTGAGTCATTGGGATTACAGGTATGCTCTACTGTGCCAAATTCCACAATCTAATTTTTTTTTTTTTTTTTTTTCTTTTCTGAGACAGGGTCTTACTAAATTGCTTAGGGCCTTCTAAATTGTCCAAGCTGGCCTTGAACTTGTGATCCTCCTACCTCAACCTCCTGAGTCGTTGGGATTAGAGGCATGTGCCACCATACCCAGCTCCACAACCTAAATTTTAATAAAAGTCAGAAATACTTTCAGCAATATAAACTGCTATCAGATTATTTTTTTCAGGTAAGGATTCTTAATTTTTAAATTTTTTTATGGATTTAACTGAATGTGGTAAAATTTAACTCATAGGTTCCAAAAATTGGAGCTGAACTACAACAAAACACTTTTCTAGAACAGTTACATTTTATAAAAAATAAGGTTAAAAGAAAAGTTGTACCCTATTTCAAAAACAAGACATCACAATTCAGTATCAGCTGCCAACTGTCAAGTAATTGATAGAACTTTCTTCACCTTGCTTATGATTCCTTTATGTTCTGCTGACTGGAACTTTTGCAAACAGAACTAAATTCCTTGTTTTGTTTTGTCAAAGAGGAAGGGTCACAGAAGCACTTTGAAGGTCTGGATGAGAAAAGAGTTTCAGAGTAACTGACCTAAGCTAAAAATATATGTAAGAAATGTAAGTGACAATTACTATTTAGCATACTTAACAGAGTATAAACAAAATTCCTGTACTGGACAGAATTATACTGGTGATTATTAGTCTCTTGTAATTCAGAAATCCTATAAGTCTAATAAATTTGAATTAAAATACTCCTATGGTAGAAGTATAGTAAAATAGTTATATTAACATCAAACTCTGAGCTTGCCCCCCTATTTTTTTTTTTTTTTTTTTGGTGGTACGAGGCTCTTGAACTCATGATCCTCCAGCCTTGATCCCCTGAGTCAAGGGATTATAGGTGTGCTTTAGATTTCTTCTCTCGAGATTTTACATGTGTACTGTATGTGTGTACAAACATACTTTTTTCTTTCGTCCTTTATTTGGTACCAGAGAGTGAACCCAGGGGTACTTTACCACTGAGGTACATCCTAGTCCTATTTAAAAATTTTTTTATTTTGAGACATGGTCTAGCTAAGTTGCCCAGGCTGGCCTCAAACTTGCAATCCTCCTGCCTCAACCTCCCAAGTCACTGGGATTACAGATAATATGCACCACAACACCTGGCTCTTGTGCACTATTAGTGGGAATATAAAATGGTATAGTTGCTATGGAAAACAGCATAGTGATTCCTCAAAATATTAAAAATGGAATTACCGATGGATTCAGCAATTCCACTTCTTCTGGATATCTACACAAAATTAAAGCAGGAACTTGAAAATTAAAGCAGAAACTTTGAACCAGGGCATGTGAAAAAATATTCTGAATATTGTGAATATTTCTTCACATGCCCTGGTTCAAAGTAGCATTGTTTACCATAGCCAAAAGATGGAAGTAACCTAAATATACATCCACAGTTGAATGAACAAAATATGGTTTATAAAAACTAGAAAAAAAAAAAAAAGGATTTTAAAGTGTTCATTATAAAGAAATGGTAGCCAGTAGCTGGACACTCCCAGCAATTTAGTGAGAATCTGTCTCAAAATAAAAAATAAAGAATAGCAGGACATGCTGGCTTCTGACAGCCAGGGCAGCAGCCTACGGCTGACTCATTCTTCACTGTTCTAAGTGACCCTGGCTCCCTGACCCCAGTTTCTTTTTTCCTTTTTCAGTAGGGGGATTGAACTTTGCCACTGAGCCATATCCCCAGCCATTTTTAATTTTTGAGATAGCATCTCACTAAGGGCCTCATTAAGTTGCTGAGGCTGACCTCAAACTTGTAATTCTCCTGCCTCAGCCTCCCAAATTGCTGGGATTATGCCACTTTCGCTGAGTCACTGTTTGTTGGGCCTGAGAGTCAGGGACTACAGGATAGCAAAACCTGGCCTATATGATAGGTAAGAGGGAACAGACATCAGAAATCCCAAGGACAAATGCATCACAGCTAGTATGGACTGCCCCAAGGAAGCAAGCAAAGGCCGGGGGAGTGGGTAAGTGCCATCAAATGGTTTTAACAGATCTGATCACTTGCTCCAAATTAGATTCACTGTGGTTTTGACAGCATGGGGACCAAAGGTGCCTGAGAGGTTCAGTTGCAATTAGGAGATTTCTGGGAAGACGAGGAGCAGCCTACAGCACTCTACAGAGAGCCATATATGGGCCCTTGAATCCCGCCAGTGGCTCACCCACCGGGTGGTAGGAGGCAGATAATAGAGAACTGGTAGACAGGGCCTGAAAGGTTCCAAGTTTTAGGGAATTATGTGAGGCTGAAGCACCAAGATAACTCAGAGGGTTTAGGAAGAAGGTGACTACAAAATGGGGGAAGAAAAGGAAGAATAAAATAATAAAAAAAACCTCAAGATATAGATAGGTGGTAAAGCACATCTGGGTTCAATCCCTAGTAACCCCTCCTCCAAAAAGTAAGAAATGATAGCAAGCATGGTAGCACATGCCTTTAATCCAGGTGACTTGGGAGGCTGAGGCAGGAAGATTGCTACTTTGAGGCCAACCTGAGCAACTTAGACACTCTCAAAAAATTAAAAGGCCTAGGGGCATGTAGCTCAGAGGCAGAATGCCTGTGTTCAATCTCTAGTACTGAAGAAAAAAGGAAAAATTACTTAGCTCACAGTTTTGGAGGAAAGTAGGAAGGGAGGGAGGGAGAGAGGGATGGAGGGAAAGAGGTTTATTGCTCATGATTTTGGAGACTGGAAAATCAAACAGCAAAGCACAGGTTACAGAGAGGATTCCCACTGGCTGTATCACACCACAGCAGGAACATTTGTGTATCTGCATTTTATTTTTTGGGTTTTTTTTGGAACTAGGAATCGAACCCAGAGCTTTGCAAATGTAAGGCAAACCCTTTGCCACTGAGCTACATCCCCGCCTGTGTATCTGTATCTTAACCCATTAGTTCCAAGTTTTCAAATCTGAGAATACGTCAATTACAGGCATATGCCACCATGCCCAGTCTCACCTCTTTTCTTTAAAAAGTAGTCTGTCTCCAATATTTATTTATAGTTACAAAACATACTAATACAAATGCCAAGCAGAACCAAAAAAATGGTCAAAGTTCTGGGTCAGGAAATAATGTGTTTAATTTCAACCTAAAAAATACTTTTGAAATCTTAATCATATTACTAGGTGAATATACAAGTCAAGATATGTTTACCTCTGAAAAAGAATATTTACATTCAAGGGAGAATAGTCTTGTCAAAATGATTAAACAGTTTAGCACTGGATGAAAGCACAAAGGCTCTAGTAATAAACTCTATAGGGTTGCATATATTTCGTCAAGTTTGGTAAATACCAAAGTGTGATTAATACAAAAGAAAAATAAAACAATTTAAAATAACTAAGAGCAATTAGAATCATCCATCTAGGTCTGGGGATATAGCTCTGTGGTAGAGCATTTATCTGGCATGCTCAAGACCTGGGATTGATCCCCAGCACTACAAAAAAAAAAAAAAAAAAATCATCTAAAGAGTATGAATTTAGGGCTGGGGAGATAGCTCAGCTGGTAGAGTGCTTGCCTTGAAAGCATAAGGCCCCGAGTTCAATCCCCAGTACTGCAAAAAAAAAAAAAAAAAGAGTATGAATTTAGAAATAGAAAAGCATAAAAGCATAAAAGGGTGTGGTGAAGAACAATTATAACCAAAAAACAAAAACAAACCACAAATAGAGGATGACTTGTCACTAACAAATGAAAGAGACAGACCTATACACAAATATACTGATATTGCACATTGATTTAATAGTTTATAAAAAAAAAAAATTAACATTGGGGCTCGGGATATAGCTCAGTTGGCAGAGTGCTTGCCTCTCATGCACAAGGCCCTGGGTTCAATCCCCAGCACCATAAAAAAAAAAAAAAAAAAAAAAAAAAATTAACATCGTAGGTCACTTTGTTGAAATGACAACCGGAATTCTCAGGTACCTTTTCCCAACTGCTACTGCTGAATGAAAAAAAAAAAATTATTTCATACTAAAGTCAGTAAATATCCATAGAAGAAATGTACTTACCCAAAGCTGTCACATTCTTCTATGCTGCAAAAGAGGCTCAGGGGACTAAAATAGTGATGGGTTCTCTATGTGGAAAATATGGAGAGGTGACAAAACAAGGCTATATTACCTCTTACAGAAATGCCTAAATTGAAAAGTTAGTAATAGACAGTGCCCAAATGTAATATGGTAATTGTTGAGTTTCTAGGTATAACAAGAATGAAATATTAGCCCTTCTTCTTTTCTGCTAATAAAGCAACTCACCTAGATAGCCTATTTTCCACTGCTGCATACCTGATGAATACTTGAAGATCTTTGGCAGGCACAATGACCCTTTACAAAACAGGCATTTCTCTGACTTCTTTAATATATCACCTAAATACAATCTGTTTCCATACAAAGTATTTTCTTCAATGCAAGTGAGTTCACATGCAACTAGTAAATAAGTGAATGTCAGATTAATGGAAACCCTGTTGGCTCACGCATGATTTTTCTCATCATGGGGAAAATTTTCTCACAGAAAATATTAGCTGGGTATGGTGGTACATGCCTACAATCCCATTTACTTGGGAAGCTCAGGCAAGAGTATCACAAGTTCAAGGCCTGTCTCAAAGTTTAAAACAGGGCAGGGCCAGACATGGTGGCACACACCTGTAATACCAGTGGCTTGGGAGGTTGAGACAAGACAATCACAAGTTTGAGGCCTGCCTCAGCAACTTAGTGAGGCCCTAAGCAACTCAGCAAGACCCTGTCTCAAAAAATAATAAGGGCCGGCATGGTGGCGCATGCCTGTAAATCCCAGTGGCTCGGGATGCTGAGGCAGGATTTCAAAGCCAGCCTCAGCAATGGCGAGGCTCTAAGCAACTCAATGAGACCCTGTCTCTAAATAAAATACAAAACAGGGTTGAGGATGTGGCTCAGTGGATGAGTGCCCCTGAATTCAATCCCTGGTACCCAAAAATAACAAACAAACAAAAAAAAGGGCTGGGGGTGTAGCTCAGTAGTAGAACACTACTGAGTTCAGTCGCCAGTACAGCAGGGGGAAAAAAAACTGATACAGTGGCTTCAAGAACTGCTACACTTTGCAATACACTACCTGTGAAGATGCAACAGCAGATGAAGAATGTGCAAAGACATTTCTCTTGGTTAATTAAACAAAAAAAAGACTTGAGTTATGAGAACAAGAAGTAGGAGCACAGGATGCACAGGATACCAAGGAGGTATGACTTTCCTTGTAGGAAGCTATACCAGTAGAGAATTAACTATGCTAGTATTTTGAGTAGAAACGGGTTATTGTGAGAGCTGATGCAACAAAGTTACATAGGTTTTAAGTAAGTCATTTCTAAATCTGTTTCTTCTGTAAGACCTTTGTTCGTTTTTAATTTATGGTGACTAGCATTTGCTAGCCAAGACACTAGCAAAGACTAGCCATTGCTAGCCAAGTACTATACCAATGAACTACATCCTCAGTCAAAACCTGCTATTTTTACCCAAGCATGCTTTTGCATAAAGCAAGGTTTTTAAAGAACACACATATAACAGAAATACCTCTATCCTTCTTGAATGCTGTTTTTGATAAAGTTGATGAAACTGAAGTGTAGTAACTGGAGTCTATAATTGATTAATTAAAAAGCAACTGAATTGTTGGGCTAGGGCTGGGGCTCAGCAGTGAAGAGCTTGCCTTGCAAGGCAATGAGGCAGTGGGTTCGATCCTCAGCACCACATAACAAATAAAATAAAGTTATTGTGTCTATCTATAATGAAAAATATTTTTAAATTTTTTTTTAAAAAAGCAACTGAATTGTCAATGATAAAGGTGTATTAAGGTGTAATAATTTTCTATCTAAAACTGATATGGATAAAAGAAAGTGGGGAGCCTGAGCAGTGGTGAACACTTGTAATCCCAGCTACTCCAGAGGCTGAAGCAGAAGAATGGCCAGTTATGAGGCCAGCCTAGGCAACTTAGCAACACCCTGTCTCAAAATATAAATAAAAAGGGCTCGTATAGTTCAGAGTTTGAATGCTCCTGGGTACAATCCCCAGTACCACCAAAAAAAAAAAAAAAAAAGAGAGAGAGAGAGAGAGAGAGAGAGAAAAGGGGAAACCAAGAAAAAAACAAAACACAGAGTAAACTGGATTTACAAGTCAGAGGAGTTGAGGTTTATGTATCAACATGGTAATTCAGTAACTACTCTAGGGCTTGACTACTACTTATTCCCTGATCCTATATCTTGCACTTCTTCCTTTACTATAGTGTCCTCTTAAGTCCTACATAGCCCAAGACCAAAATGAAGTGCCAACTCCGCTATAATGGCTTCACTGACTACACTAGTTTTTGTTCTTTCTTCACTATATTGATTGTGGGACTCATTCATTTGAATCTTACATGATATTGTGCTTCTTACGTTTCCAGTACTGGGGACAGAACCAGGAGTACTCTACCACTAAGCTACATCTCCAGCCCTTTTAATTTTTTGGGTCAGGGTCTCCCTAAATTGTCCAGGCAGGCCTTAAATTTTTGATTCTCCTACTTCTGCCTCCCAATTTGCTGGGATTACATGTCTGCTTCTGACTTTTTATAAGTATCTATCCTTGATTCTCAACTAAATTTTAAACTCCTTTAGGGCAACATCCTATTTTTATCTAACTAGACTCATGAATACTACAGGTAAGCAATATTAATTAAATCATGGTGTGAAAATCCTGCCAGTACATCTTCTGATTCTAGAGAGAATATAAGCACATGAAACTAATATGACCAAAGCAAGATTTAAAGATGGAGTTGATAATACTGATTAAAAAATATAACAAGTTGCCACAATGTGGTATGAATTCACTGTCCCTACAGAACTCTGCAATTGATTTGCCTTAAGTAATTTAGGGTCTGCGCTGAGGAGGAAGGGAAGTTAGGGTTGAACTTGATAATCTTCGAGTTCAAGTTTTATGACTATCATAAGCAAGAGAGGATAAATTTTGAAAACCAAAAACTAAACGTTTTCAGATTCTTGCTCGGTGTGTAAATGCCAGTTTCCCTACTCACTTAGCAACACCTAGTGAGACAACTGTGTGCGGGCCACTTAACAGGACACGGTGGATAAAAGTTGAGCAGTCCTGCTCACTGTGCTTACAGTCAAAAAGAAATGACCGCTTTCATGCAGTCACTACAACCGATGGAAAAACAAAGCACCATAGCAGCAACAAAAAGGGGGACTTGCTGCTTCGCGGAACAGAAGGCTAAGAGACCTCGCAAAGGCAATGTTCTCACAGACCGAAGAGGAGTGGGAAATTGGACAGGGGAGCGGCTCCCGCGTAGTTTCGGTGTTAGCTGGAGAAGCAAGGCCCGAGTGTAAAGAAATTGCTAACTGCCTGCAGGAGGATGACGGTCTGTGTGGTTGAGGGGTAGAAGAGGGTGCCAATGTACGAGGCATCAGAGAGACGGCTGCTGGGGAAGAACGCTGACTCCGGAGCTGCTTCTCCCGGATCTCTCCCTTCCTGCCAAGTCAAACTGGCCCCCGACTGCCCCGCGCCTCACCCAAGTGCCCCGAGTCCTGCTTCCGCCTCCGCTGCAGCCTCTCCCGAAGCGAGTCCAACTGCTTCTTGTGGGCCTGGATAGAACTCCACGTGTCCGACATCCTGCTCTCGCAGCCGGGACTCACTCGAATCAGGCGCGGTGGACTAGCACCTCCCAGCCTTTGCTCGAGTTTACATTCAATTCTCACGCGGACACCCTAAGACTAACCGGAAACAGATCCCTAGAGATGCGCAAGACGAAAGGCCACTTCCGGTTTCGCGGTCAGTTGGGGAAGTTGTAATGAGAGCCACTTTAGGTGTTGGCAGAATAGCAGATAAATTCCTCGTAAGGGCTCTCTCCTGTTTCCGGGCGCCATGAGGCTGTGGCTGCCATGTTGGTGCCTGGCAGAGCGGCCATGTTGCTTATAGACGCGCATGCGGCCATGTTGAATATTAGGAGGTGAATATGCTAAGGTAACACTGCTAGTGTTGCACCTATAGTACGTCTTTTTAAAACGATCACTACTACCTCCTTTGACAGTACTAACATCTTTTTCACGGGAGGTGTTGTAGTTTTATATTTCCATACATTCACTTACTCCCCCCCATCAAAAACACACACACAAAAACACCCTTATGGTAGTGGTTCCCAATCAGAGGTGGCGGGCGAGGATGTGTGCATATGGTAGGAAGTCGTGGGGGCGGCTGATGAAGGAGACATAAAAGGTCTAGAAACACATTCTTACTTTTTTACACATATAATTATTGGATGTAAATGATTAAAATAGGGTCTTCATCAAGGGTGCATTAGGAGGGCTTCTGAGGTTCTGTTGCATTGTATCTTATGGGAGCTACTTGCGTGAGTGTATTCAGTTGTGAGTCAAACATTATGGTATGTGCACTTCTTTGTAATAAACTTTGCAGAAGTTGTATGTGTGTTTTAATTGGGTATTTTGAATGGAAACAGTGAAAATCACTGATTTAATGTCTACATAATGCCAAATACTGTCAGAAGAAAAAAAAAATAGTTTGACAGTCATAGTTTCTGTTTTCAAAGAGTTTCTAGTCTGGTTAAGGACTAGGACCCAACTTATTAGTAAAGAACCATCTTTGCAGCATGAAGCAACAACAGCATAGACTTTTAAAAGTAAATGTAAACTGGGTGCAGTGACCCACACCTGTAATCCCAGCAACTCCTTAGGCTGAGGCAGGAGGATCTCAAATTCAAGCCCAGCATTAGCAACTTAGTGAAAACCTGTCTTGAATAAAAAATAAAGACCTTTAAGATATAGCTCAGTGGTAGAGCACCCCTGTGTACATCCTCAGTATCAAATAAATTAATTAAAAAGAGCTGGGGCTATAGCTCAGTACAGTAGACAGCCTCTGGGTGCAATCCCCCAATACCACACAAAAAATGTTTATTTACTTATTTATTTTGGGGACTGGGGATTGAACCCAGGAGTACTTTACCAGCCCTTTTAATTTTTTTTTGAAACAGTATCTTACCAAGTTGCTTAGGGTCTAAATTGCTGAGGCTGGCCTTGAACTTGCAATCCTCCTGCCACAGCCCCCTGAGCCTCTGGTGTTGTAGATGTGTGCCACCACGCCTGGCTTAATTAATTTTAAAAGAATAAAAATTATATATGATTACAAAACAGGAGGACTCCAAGTCCAGATTATCCAGGAAGTCATTGGAAAGACTCGGGCTTAAAATGACAGCTAGGGCTTCAGCAGGTGAAGCTACCGGAGGGAATTCCAGGCCAAGGACATGATGAAAGCAAAGGTCTAGAATAAGGAAAGCATTGTATGTGTTCTGCCAATCCAGATTACTTGGGACATTAATATTTGTACTTGAGAATATTAGGAGAAAATTTAGCTTTCCAGATCTGATACCAGATTGCAGAAGGCACATCTTACCTGAGTAAATTTATTCTGAATAAAAATAAAAATCCTGAATTTATTCAGAAGACAACAGTGAACATTTAGTGTTTGTGAATGGGAATGTTTTAAGATTAAGCTGGTGTTCTTGATAGATTGAGGTGGGAAGGAAGAATTTGGAGGCAGGAAGAAAAGTTAGTAGTCTATTTTAACTGATGATAAGGACTTTAATTCAAGGCTGTTTTCAGAAGTAATGAAAGGAAGGATGAATATGAAGGGGGTGCTATTTAGAAGATACATGTATCCTGGAATGTGACAGTTTCATCAATTTATTCAGCAAGTATTTATTCAGTGACTAACCACTACATGCTAAGTACTGTGGAGGCTTAGTAGTGATCAAAGTGTTCATTTTCATCTCATATTCTGAACTTAGTAGGAAATTTACAGTATCTCTTGAGATGTGCAACTTTGAGAATTTTAGAGGACACAGAAGTGAATATGGGCTCACATGGACTCCTCTGGACATTTAATCATCAGGATTACACTTAACTGAAAGCAGTGTACTATCTTCCTTTGTTGAAATACTATTGAGTTAGCTAACAAGAGGTCATGGAAAATTACTCCAACAGTTCTACCTAAGAGTTTTTTTTCCCCCTTTAATAACATGGATCTAACAGTTATCCTCAAGAAAGGTTGACAGGTAACTCTTCACTTTTGTCTTTTCATTTGGGCTATATCCTGAGTGACCCTTTGTTTAAGCATATGTATTATCACTGAGGTGAGAGCATCCCATTATTGTTGTATTACAGCACTGTTAGAATTACTTGTTCACAAACTTGGTTCTTCACTTGATAAGATCATTTTGTATGTGTGTGGTGTGGTGCTAGGGACTGAACCCAGGATATCATGCATGCTAAGCAGGTGCATTACTACTGAGCCACATCCCCAACCCACAGATTGCTGTTCTTTCAAGATCCTTAACACAAAGAAATGAAATATATAAAAAGTATGTACTAGTAAGATCAAATAATCTTGATGGAGAATCAGAGTACTGAATATAGCCTTATGGAAGATGAAGAGGATTGCCTGTTAACCTAGCTACTTAGAAGCCTGAGGGAGGAGGATCACAAATTCAAGGCCAAACTTGGCAATTTTGTGAGACCCTGTTTCAAAACAAAAAAATAAGAAAAGGCTGAGAATGCAGCTCAGTGGTTTCATCCCAGCATTACACACACACACACACACAAAAGTGGGGGGCGGTGATTGCATCTTAAAGACAGAATTTCAAGGTTGACCCTTAAACATTATACATTGTTGTCTAGGAAATTAAAAGTTCTCTAGTGGCAGAGTATCAGACTCATAGAATTTGAGATACATAAGGTCTAGTCTGTCACCCCTCACATATAAAGATAACCAAAAGGTAGCACAGGTCTGGGTTTGTGGCTCAGTGGTAGAGCCCTCCCCTAGCACAGGTGAGGCCCTAGGTTCGATCCTCAGCACCACATAAAAATAAAGGTATTGTGTCCATCTACAACTAAAAAATAATCATAGTTTTAAGAAAATAGTGTAGGTAGGAACTCTTGAAAGTTAACCAAATCAAGAGCAGCTCCCCAAAATCTTTGCTTTCAAATCAACTTTGGACAAATTTTAGAAGCACAGGAGGGTCACTTAACATGTTCTGCTTAAAGGATTTTTTCCTGGACTCATTGTGACAAGTTTGCTGCTCAAAAGAAAACCACTGTCTGCCCATAGTTGGTCAGTCAACATTTACAACCCTAAACAGTGTGGTGAAGGAGGGAAACAGATCTCTACTCAAGAATGTAAGCCTAATTGTGAGCAGATAAAGTGCTGCATACATTACATTTTTTAACTATTTCTCCTGTGTGCTGTGGAAACTTGGTTCAGATTTGGCCACAGTAATGCCTCCTATTCTTCATTCCTTTATGCGGTATGAGAAGCTTACTTCCTTTATTCTTGAATCTGAGCTGGACTTCTGACTAGACACAATGTGGCAGAAGTGATATTCCCCAAGCCTGGGTCCACAGAGGTTTTGTGGCTTGTTTGTGCCTTTTTTGGAATTGTCTTCATGGGAGTTAAGTTACCCTGATGGACCACTTGAAAAGAGGGTAGACCCCAGATGTTAAAAGACTACAAGGAAACCAGGCATAATCCCAGATGCTCAGAAGAAGGCAAGAAGATTGCAAGATTGCCATCAATATGGGCACACTTAGCAAAACCTAGTCTCAAAATAAGAAATAGAGGACTAAGGATGTAACCCAGTGATAGAATGCCCTTGTGTTTAATCCACCTTACCACACACATATAAAAAGACTAAGGAGAGAGAATGCAACATGATAGCCCTAAAACTGAGGATCTGGGAGTGAGATCACAGATCCTCCAACCCAAATCAAAGCTGCCTCAAAGAATCAAAGTTCATTCCTCATCACATGGAGCATAACCAGCCATTCTAGCTGGGCCTATCCAAGCGGTCCATTGAATCATAAGTAAATACATTATTTAAGGCACTGGATTCTGGAGCGGTTTGTCGCATAGCAATGAATTACTGGAACACTCACAAATAATGACCAAATAATGCACACCTTATTTGGTTCTCTGGCACAATATTTTTTTTTTTTCTTAAATCTTGGACAGATCCATTTTTTAACTTTATGACTAAAACAAAATGCCCATTTGGATTAGTCAATCTGTTCATACCCCCCCATACTGGGGATTAAACCCAAGGGCACTTAACCACTGGATTACATCCCCAGACCTTTTCATTATTTTTTAAAATTGTAGATGGACACAATACCTTTATTTTATTCACTCATTTTATGTAGTGCTGAGGATCGAACCCAGTGCCTCACACATGGCTCTACCACTGAGCCACAATCACAGCCTATTATTTGATTTTGAGACAGGGTCTTGATCAGGTATCGAACAAGTTGGTCTTGCCAAATTGTGATTCTCCTGCCTCAGTCTCCTGAGTAGCTGGTATTATAGGCCTGCACCACTGCACTCAGCTAATCTACAGTTACTAAATAAAGGCTAGAAAAGGAAATGTAAAGGGAAGTCAAAGTGGGGTCTGAGAATAAAACTAGTGAAATCTGATTGGGGATCAGAAGATACCGTTTGTTGTTTGACTAAATTCCAAGGATGGTAATCAGAATGCCAGGTGCAGGAGTTTATTTATGCAAGACAAAAATGCACCAATATAATCTGAGAAGTCAGGTGGAATGGTACAGCCTTTAATCCCAGAACTCAGGAGGATCTCAAGTTCAAGACCAGCTTCAGCAGTTTAGCAAGACGATCTCAAAATTTAAAAATAAAAAGGAGTCAGGATGAGCTTAGTGGTAAAGTGCCCTTGGGTTCAATACCCAGTACCAAAAAGAAAAGAATCTGGGTCTTTTTCAAGGGTGACAGATAAATTCTGAGCAGAAAATGTTGAGACATGAGTTAGAGATCCAAGTTTTATTGGAGAGCAACCCCTATAAAATGAAAGGCAGGATAAAGTGGAATTGGGAAATGAGATCTCTAAGAACTCGATATCCAGTGGGGAGTTCCAGAACAGATTTCTCAGGGTGGGGATATCCCATGGAAATGCTAAACTCTTGTTTCTTGAACCTTGCTCAATTTTTTTTTTTTTTTTTTTTTTTTTTTTTATGGTACCAGTGTTGAACGCAGTAACAGACAGGGTCTCACCGAGTTGCTTAGGGTCTCATTAAGCTGCTGAGGCTGGCTTTGAATTCACCATGCTCCTGTCCCAGCCCCCGATCCACTGGAATTACAGGTGTGTAACTCCTGGGTTCAATCCCCAGTACAGAGGTGGGTTCCGGTGGGAGTGGCAGTAAACAGGTTAACTAGTCCTAATGGGCATTTTGAAAAATGATATGACCAAAACTGTAGCTAGTCAGTTTTCTTCAAGGGGCATCTTGAAAGAAATATCTGTGTCTGCCAAAGAAGAGTTAGCGGATCTTATATAGGGTCTGAAGTGGTTAATATATCAGTCCACAGGTGGTTGTATGAATGAAGTCAGTTACTTTTGGAGTGGTTATTATGAAAGCCAAATTCAAGAAAATTGTACATCCCCTCCCCCTTCTCCAACATTGGATTATAAATTAATTATCTTCCTTGCTGGGATCTCACAGATATGAACATTGTTCATATCTGTCATAGTGCTTATTACCACCATATTACAATATCTGCTTATATTCTCTCTCCTCCCACACAGAACCCTAAGGGCAGAAGTGTTTGTACCTTTGTACCTAACAGATACTTGGTCTATGAAATAGGGTAAATACTCAAAAATAAATGAATTAGTGAGAAAAGAAGCTATCTCTTGGGAAAGGGAAGGAACTACAGAATTATGTATGTATGACTATATCACAATGAATTCCATTTTTATGCCTAACTATAAAGCACTAATTTAAAAACTAGAAGGAAGACCAATAGAGTAAAGGAAGGTGATCAGGAGAAGGGAGAAGGGGATGGACAGGGGGCATACTGGGGGCTGAAATAGGGCAAATTATGCTACATGCATTTATAAATAGGTCAAAATGAACCCAATTATGTAAAACATATCGCACTAATAAAAACAAATAAAGGAAGCTATCACTTGCTTTTTATAAGTCCTGTTATTTCAGGTAAAGTAAATGTTTACAAACTATGTTTATTTACATACTCATTCCAGCAACTTAAGAGTTAATTCAGCTTCCAAAAAGATGATCTGGTGAAAAGTAACTTGACAGGGAGAAATGGTAAGTCTGGGGGTGGGGACAGGGCCTTAGATAAAAACTAAAGGCTCTAAGAGGAATAAATTAGAGGTGAAGGGGTAGGGGAGAAAGAAAAACTGTCAGGTAAATTAATGAGAGAAGAAAGAGCAGGATATGAGAGGGAAAAGAATGAATAGCAGACAGAAATGAAAATAAAGTAGAGCTGTGAAAGGGAGCAGGGAGGCAGGGTTGGAGCTGCAGTGCTGCCCAAGGAAGTATCCATCAATGGAAGCCTCACTGACAGCTGTTACCATAATGGGAAATGGCACCTAAAGAGGGAATGAGTCTGGTTTAATTAGTTAAATACCATTATCTATGTCCAGTGGGGGTGGGGAAAAAAAATGGAAGGATTGGTAACCTACCTCCTTTCACAAGCTGAAAGAAAAAAGTTTTGCCAGGAATTAAAGAGAAAAGGAGCAGTTTCTTCCTCAATAGATTTTCCAAGATCCCCATGTGTCCCTATTCATGGTGTATGTTAAAAGAGACCCATTTTGCTCTCATGGGGGCAACTAGAATCAAATATCAGTTCTTTACCTTGAACTGAAGAAAAGGTGTACTCACCTCTTTCCATCTTTCAGCCAGCCCCATGTAAGGATCCTTGATGTAGCAGGAAGCAAGCACCATCCCTGATCACTGAGGTAGCACCAAGATTTCATTCCGCCCATCTGGGCTCTTAATCCAATTTTTCCACCAGTTGACCAAATGACTTAGGGCAAATCATTTTATTAATTTCTTCAGCACCAAGATTCAGTGATATGATCACTTAACTAAGGAAAATAAATTCTGGAGAATTCAGGAAACTTAATTTCAGGGGGAGGGGCGTCCTGGGGATTGAATCTAGAGTTTCAAGTTAAGCATGTTCTCTACCACTGAGCTACTCCTTCAGCCCAGGAAATGCAATTCAGAAAATGCAATTCTTTAGGAAAGTAAGGTCTTAAAGACAAATCTGAACTTCACTAAAGAAAAAAGAGAAAGTTCATTTCACCCCACCTCTACTGTTTCTTTTTTTTTTTTTTTTTTTGCTTTGTATTATGGATTGAACCCAGGGCTTTAAGCATACTGTTCTACTCAGCTGTAAACCCCTCCCCCAGGCTTTTGTGCAGGCTGGGCAAGCACTCTACCTCTAACATCCCATCCTCTGAATGCCTAATGTTAAGAATTCTTTTTTAGGGGCTGGGGTTGTGGCTCAGTGGTAGAGTGCTTGTCTGGCACTTGGGTTCCATCCTCAGTACCACATTAAAAATAAATGAAACAAAGGCATTGTGTTCATATACCAAAAAACAAAAAAAAAAATTTAATTCTCTTTTAATTGGTATGTTATTAGAGTTTAATTATTGTCCCCTTTCTGGTTACATCAGATCTCAAAGATCATAAAAATTAAGTCACCTTGGTTCTACAGAGTAAATGATACAGACATGCTGGCCTGGAGTTTGGGAACGCCTGAACAGCTTCCAACCTCCAAACGAAATAAAACAAATTAAAATATAAAAGCCTGGGGCTGGGAATATAGCTCGGTTGGTTGAGTGCTCGCTTAGCACGCACAAGGCCCTGGGTTCAATCCCCAACACCACAAAAAAATAAAAAAATAAAAATAAATAAATAAATAAAAGCCTGCTAGACCTAGAAACCCTACCCAACAACTGGACACAGTGGGCAAATTTCTACCTTTAGAGGACATGAACTCCACAGGAAAAATAATTTTCCACGGGGAAATTACATTCACTGGAGGTTGTTTTAGGACAAGGCTGAGTAAATATTTCAACACCATATGTTCAGTTTTGGCAGGAGATGTAGGTGGGAAGGGAATCTCCATACTAGGGATTGCCCATATCACACCCCAGCTGGCTAGTCATGAAATAAGGAGAAACACACAAATATTTGGTCAAAACACTTTTAATGATGGAGGGGAAGACACTAGCATCTCCCCTGTCTGCTTTCGCTATGTTAGGAAGCATTGGAGCACACTACTTCAGAGGAGACGCCATCACTTAACAGCAGAGCCCTCACTCTCTCCTCCTTAGAACTCCTGTTCCCAAAAATCCTATGTTAAGAGTAAGCACTACATCTCATCACAAGACAGAGGCAGGAAGGAATCACCTGGAGCTTGTCTCCCAAAGTCTGGGGCTCTAAGAACCAGACAGTGGCAAAGACATAAGCCTTGGTCCATGATCAGGCAAACTGGGAAGGAAATGGGTTTTGAGAGGGGAGAATGAGGAAAATACAAGGGGCCAGGTAATAAAGGAGGGACTTATCTAAAACTAGAAGCACACTAGTGCTAGGAAATCCCCCATGATCCCTGATCCCTGGTGCACTGCTGCAAACTATGTCACTAGTAGCCCAAAAAGAACATTCATGAAAATGTTCACATTCACAAGAATTCAAGGTTCCCTCCTTCATATCATGTCCTTTTCTTAATCACCTAAATTCCCAGCAAGCCCTATACTTCAGCAACATTCCTCAACTCTCCACTACTTCACAATCACCCTTACCAATAAAGCTCATTAAGATACAAACTAACTTCGTGTTTCCCAAAGTACCCCATAAGAGTCACTTGTCAAGAAATCTGCTTGTTTCCCAACTTTAAGAATCCATGATGACTGAGAAGCTGGGGATGTGCCAGTATACTAACCCTACAACACCTTTGCCTTAATGTGCCTCTCAAGGGCTTTACTGGGAAGAATATACTATGCCCTTCATCTCTCCCTACCTCCTAGGGTCAAACCACCAATTACTGGAACATCTTCATTGACAGCACCTTCTCAAGCAGGAGGAAGGAGAAGGAACATGCAGTTTGTTGCTTCTTTTTTTTCTGATGGGCTTCTTAGGCACTGCCTAAGGAAAGGAGGCTGTCTTCTTGGCTTCTCTGGATTCCATTGTTGGGGCCACCTTCTCCACCACAGTTCCTGAACCAAACAGCACTAGTGGTGCCAGGCCTAAAGTGGTAATAGAGGTGTGGAGCTGGAACTCCAGGGCTTTGTGGGCAGGCCACATGACTGGAAAGCTGTGCACTGGTTGCAGAAGGTATGGAACCCACCGCCCCCCTCCACCCACCAGCTAGGCAGAAGGTCCTAGGACAAGAAATCCTGCAGAGCAACCTGGTCACCAGTGAGGAGTGGCAATGAGCCCTCCAGAGACAGTTATGAGCCCCTTTGGGCTGGGCTGTAATTCCAAACATTGTGCTTAGGTGCACCTGCCAAAGGAAAAGGGAAGAGGGAAAAGGAGAGCTCCCCTTGAGAATATGAAAGCCACAGATAACCTATTTTCCTCAGGTAAAAGAATGAAGAGGGGAGAAAATTCTTTAGGGAACCATCCCCTGGTAAGCACAATAATTTCCAAGCTCAGGGACTAGAAAAAAAGCCACTAGAGACACTGATGTAGGAACTCAGAGAAAAAAAGACAAAATAAGGGTTCATAAATCTTGGAGGTCCTTCTATGGAGCTCTCAGTTTCTGCTCCCTAGGTCAAAGGGAAGCAGGTATAGAAAACAGGCTCATGGGATTGTGGGGTCATCCTTTCGAGGGAATGGGGAGAGCCCTGGAGAAGTGATGGAAGGTGAACAGCCAGGGACCAAGGAAAGAGCAGCAATATTCTGAGGGCCATGGGGGGCAAAGGGCTGTACCTGGTGGTGAGCCAGCAGCATATGCTTCTTGAGGGTAGCTCGCTCAAGGAAGCCCTGCCTGCAGAAAATGCAAGTGAAGAGCGGCCCCTCCTTGGGGTGTGTCTTCTGATGCTCCTCCAGAGCTGCCTGGGTGGGAAAGGTCTGGCCACACACGTCACAGGTCTTTCTGCCACTGCTCTCTCCTGGCTCCTTTCTCACGACTTCTTGCAAGCTCAGCTCCTCCACCAAGGGGGTGCCCGTGCCTTCCCTTTCTGGAGTGAGTGCTGTTACCGGGCTTGAGCTCCTCTCCAGTTTACCCCCCTCTTCCATGCCTCCTGAAATATCACTGCTGCCCTGCTCCATGGGCTGGGGCTGATCCAGGCAATCAGGTGGAGGCGGAGGTGGAGGCAGAGAAGACTGTTGATTCGCTTTCTCATTATTGTCTATTTCCTTCCCAGCCGTGGCTGCTGCTGCCATTGACCCCACCTCCTCCTCTGCCCCAGATGCCTCTTCCGAGTCACCTCGAACTGATATTGCCTTCTCACCTCCACTCTCTGAGCCTCTTCCTGCTAAAGAATCTTCATCAGTCACATCTTCCTCTTCTTCATCATCCTCATCCTCTTCCTCAGACATTTCCTCTTCCAGTGATGGCTGCTGGGACTGCTGCTGGGGGAAGCTTCCCACCGCAGAGACTGCAGATTGCTCAGAGCCATTTTCCTGGGCAGCTCCTCCACCCTCTGGGAGTGTGGTACCACCATTGGGGATCTGGCCCCCTAGGTGCATTCGAACATGCTGCTGCAGAGTGACAGCATTAGTGAACTTCTTCTGGCAGATGGGGCAGGAGTTCTGGGCCCTGGCAGCCGGACTGGCCTTATGGCCAACGAAATGTGCACGCAGATTTCCCCGGGTGGAGAAGGCTCTGCCACACACTTTGCATTTAAAGGGCCGCTCACCTCCATGTTGGCCATAATGCAGGCGTAGAGCCCGGGGACAGCTCAGCACCCGGAGACAGATGACACACTGGTTAGGTCCAGAAGAGGATGAGGATGAAGGCGCAGGGGTAGAGGTAGTAGGGGCTGCTGATGGAGTAGAGGCTACTGCCACAGCTCCCTGTCGGTCAATCTTTTCTACCAGCTGCTGCAGTTTTGATGTCTCAGAGGGTGAGGCCCCCAGGGGCTCTAGCACATAGGGGAAGGGGAAGCTGCCAGTGGATTTGAAATGGTTGGTAAGTAGTGCCCAGCTTGGTAGTGAAGTTACCAGCTTACTTAGCTGCATGCGGGTTGCTGTGCCACTTTCTGACACTCCACTGATGGCTGAGCCCTCACTCCCTGGGGGAGTGTTTTCGTCAACTTTACTCTTGGGTTCCACTGCCTTCATGAGCACAAACTTATTGAAAGCAGGGAGCCCGGGAGCTGTGGCTGTCCCTGCCCCGGTGGAGAGCAGTGTGAGGCTCTCTGTGGCACTGAGTGCTGTGGTGGAGGCCACCAGAGGCTTGCGTTCCATACCTCCACCTGGTGCGGCTGCCTCCTCCTCAGCCTTCTCTGGTGGTACAGACATACCATAGGGCAGGCCGCTGCTGGTGATGACATAATCGAGGTGCTCTGGCACTGGATGTGGGTTCATCTGCACATGTGGATACTTCTCACGATGCCGGTGGAAATGCACCTTAAGGTTCCCACGGGTGGTAAATCGGTTGCCACAGACATTGCACTTATAGGGCCTCTCACCAGTGTGGGAGCGGAGGTGGATCTGCAGGGCACTGTCACTGCCAAATACTTTGGCGCAGAAGCGGCATTTGTGTCTTCCACCTGGTTTCTCCAAGGGACCCATCACTTCCCCATAGCTCAGCTCACCACTTCCATTCTTTGGCTTCAAGAGCCCTGGGGAGGCAGTGGCCTCAAGGCCCCGGGCTGCCCCAAGACACTGTGCTGCCAGTAGTCCTGTGGTGCCTGGGAATGCCAGATGAGGTGAGGCAATCAGCTGATCTGTGCTGCCTGGAAGGGCAGGGGAGGGGGCAGGGGTAGGCTTGTGGTTTCGCCCAACCCCTCCAGCAGAGAAGGGATGCTGTGCCCCCAGTGGGTGGTAAAGGTGGAAGAAAGCCTGCTTGGGTGTTTCTGCCCCTGAGGAGGAGGAGGAAGAGGAGGAAGGTGCCAGTGTCTTGCCAGTTTGAACAGGCTTGATGGGGCTGAAGAGGGGTAGTAGGGGTTTGGTGGAAGAGGCAGTCCCTGTCCCAGGTAGCTCTGAGGGACTGGCAGGGGCACCTACTGACTGGCCTAAGGAGCCAAGCAGCAGCACCTGCCGGCAGATTTGCTCAGTCATCTGCATCTGATGGATTTGCCTCTGCTGCAGCACACGCAGTTCTTCCAAGATCAGAGGAATGTTCAAGTGGCCGCTGCCTACACCTGGGGGTGGAGGGGGAGGAGGTGGAGGGGGTGGTGCAGGAGTGGACTCTGGAGGTAATGGGGTTGCTCCCAGCTTGGGACTGGCCAAGATCAGGCCCCCACCTCCCCCAGCCGCTGTACCTGCGGCAGCGACCAGGAAATGCCCTGAAGACTCCTCTCCTCTCCGCTCTGGGCCCCAGGTGGGATCAGTTGGTCCAGAGGACCCGGATTCTGTAGGGTTGCTGTTCTCTGTGTCCATGACTTGGGGACTGCTGTGACCTTCAGGCCGGGGTTCAGAGGAGGCATTAGAGTTGTTGGGGTTCTCTTGGCCCCCAATTATCACCATTACAGGAGGTTCAGTAGAACATGCATTCTGGTGGGTGAGGAATTCAGCTGGGTCTGTGAATTGTGCGCAGCATTTGGCACAGACTTGGGGGTGGTCCTCCTCGCTAGCATCACCTGGGAAGAAGACAAGGAGAGAGTGTGTGGGTGGTGCATTGGGTTGGCTATACAGAGGCTCTAATTAACAACGAATCCAGTAACCGCTAGTTGGGGGAGATGAGCTCACCCTTAAGCCATGCAAAAGGCTAGAGCTCAGTCTTGAACCTCGTGAAGAGATTCACCCCAGTAAGGGGAAGTGTGTGTGTGGGGGGTGGGGGGGTCATGCACAATCCACTCCCCTCTCCCATCACCTCACCGCCCCCCTCTTCTTTGGCCCAGGGGAGTGGGAATGGATGTGAGGACTGCAGCCTATGCACAGAATTATGCATTTTATCCCGCCCATCACAAGTTCTTACCCCCTCAAGTCCCCTCCCTCCTCACCTCTGCAGGAGCCTGGCCCTACCGCACCTCCGAGCTCCGCGGGCTCCCCGCAGGGGCCCCCGAGACGAGAGCTCCTCCCGGCTTCGTGCGCCATGGTTGCGGGGGAAGCGGAGGGCCCGATGGGGTAGGAGACAATGGATATCAGGATTGGGGAAGCGACCGTGGCCGCCGGGGCTGCAGCAGGTTCTGCACCCAGCGGCCCAGACTGCGGAGATGGAGATCGGCGGCGGCGGGGGCAGGGAGCAGCGGCGCAGCGGCGGAGGGGGAGGGGAGCGAGGAGGCGCGGAGGAGGGGAGGAGCTGGAGCGAGAAAGCTGGGAGAGGGGAGATGGGGGAGGAGAGTTTGTGGGGAGGAGCTGCTGGAGAGGGAAGCAAGAGCTGGAGGCAAGAGCCACAGCGCTAAAGGGGTTGTGGGGGCGGGACCCTGAGCCTCCGAGGGTTTCCCGAGGCTCAGTGACAGGTGCTGTGAGGCACGGTGGGGATCCACCTTTACTTGCCCTTTGCCAGCTCCCCCTGTTCCCAGATGTCTTTGCCCAGACCTGCCCCCCCACCCGCCTAAGCTTAAGGGGCACAGTGGGAAACTGTAGCCCTGCTCAACAGAGCAAGGCGATAGGCTTCTCTTATTTTTCTTTGGATAAAGGATCCGCTGAGCCTGGAAAACGTGGCTTCCAGAGAGGGGGTGGTCTCATCTTAAGAATCTGAGGACCAAAGCGGGAGGAGGAGCCCCAAACGTCCTCCCTCACCAGCAACCCCGCACCCACGTACTCCCAAGTTTTGTCCGGTCTTCCTCACTTCCATTCCCACACTACCCCCATCTCTCTCCACAAAATAAGTTTCTCAGGATGAGAGGCTGCAAGGTAGAATTTCCAAGGAAGTCATTTCAGGTCTCCTGTCTGCGGAACACGAAGCCCCTTTTCTCCCCGCCCCTTCTCCCCCAGAATAATAGCTGAATGCAAACTACTGCACAGACCACCGGGCCAACACCTAATGTATAGAATTCATGCTTATTTAAGAATCCAGTTTTCTATTTAGTGCCTTCATCTCTACCCTCTTACTCCCCTGTTCTCCTCTTTCAACACTTGCACACTGTCCCTGTAACCGACAATAGGTTTGGGAGGATGCCTGCAGAGGCCTACCGAGGCCCACCCAGCTCTAACCTGGGGGGAGGGGAACTTCTGAAACAATGGAGAAAATGCAATAGGAGCTACAGGCAGCCTCTCAGCGTCCAAACCCCATTTACCCCTAACCTGGTTTGAATGCCTAGACTGACTGACACCTGCTCAGAGGTTGCTTCCCATTTAGGGAGAGAATATAGGTAGGGCTAAATAAGATGCATCTTGGGCCAGGTAGTCTGCATTCCCATTCCCTTTCTGCCTTAAAATGAATCCGAAAGGGTTTTCCAATTCCTAAAAACACAATTTTTCATTTGATTTTTTTTTTTTTTTTTTTTTTTTTTTTTTTTGCTTTTGGTACCGGGGATTGAACTAGGGGGCGCTTAATCATGGAGCCACATCCCCAGCCCTTTTTTGGATTTTATTTAGAGACAGGGTCCTGCTGATTTGCACAGGAACTCGCTAAATTGCTGAGACTGGTTTAGAACTTGAGGTCCTCCTGCCTCAGCATCCAGAGCAGCTGGGATTACAGGCTTGAGTCACCACATCTGGCCTCTGTTTTACATTGAGAAGTAATGACATAATCCCAGCTACTTCTTGTAATCCCAGCGGGGGTGGAGGTGCTCAGGCAGGATGATTACAAATTCCAGGCCAGTCTCAGCAATTCAGCAAGATCCAGTCTCTCAAAAAATAAATGTAGCTCAGTGGTAGAGCACCCATGGGATCAATCACCAGTTACACACACAGGAAGTAACCACAGGCCCTTGGTTTTGTGGTTTGCTGGGGCATCAGTAAACTCACTTTTTTATTTTTTTGGGGGGTGCTGGGGATTGAACTCAGGGACACTCAACCACTGAGCCACATCTCCAGCCCCTTTTTTATTGTTGTTGTTTTGTATTTTATTTAGAGACAGGTTCTTACTGAGTTGCTTAGCACATCTCTGTTGCTGAGGCTGACTTTGAACCCTGTGTCAGCCTCCTGAGTGGCTGGGATTACAGGCAGGCGCCACCACGCCTGGCATCACCTTATTCTTAATCCCAGTTCTTGCCTGACTGGTAAACTGAGGCCTGGTGATCTGTCACCATGCTATGCCATCATTTTCCTTATCTATTTTTATTAGAGTTTTATAGTCATACATAGTAGTTCATCCTGACAAACTCATATTCATGGAAATCCATTTCAGTTCAAGATACTCTCTTTCCCCTCCTGTCCTCCTTCCCCTCTCCCATTCTTCTTTCTCTACTTGACTTCTTTTCCTTAACCTATTCACCATTTCCCTTTTCATAAAGTGATAATAGTGTAGTAGCTTCACTCACTATTTTTTTTTTTTTTCTTTCCTGGTGCTGAATGAACCAAGGCCTTGCACCAAGCACTCTACCACTGAACTATATATATCCCTATATCCCTAGTCCGAAAAACTTTTGACAATTTTTTTTTTTTTTTTTTTTTTTTTTTTTGGTGGTCTGGGGATTGAACCCAGTACCTTGATAATGCTAGGAAGCACTCTAGGAATGGCTGAGTTACACCTCAGCCCTTATATGGGCATTATTGAGTTTGGAGAGTCTGAACATTATCAAATAGAGAACTGACATTGTCAATAGTAAAATAATCAAATTAACCTAAAACACACATATACTAAAATGAGATTTTTTTCATATTGCTAATTAATTTTTTTCTCTGTACTGGGGATTGAACCCAGGACCTCATGCATGCTTGGCAAACACGACTGAACTACACTCACACCCCCAATCTTATAAATTTCTGAGTTAAGATATTGGTTAATATTGGCATATGTCAAGGATAAGGAGTCATTAGGGGGGAGAGCTGATACAACCTAATTAAAATAGCCACTGTATTTTCAACATAAATTTTGCCTATCTTAACAAATTGAAACCATCTTACAATCAATTATGTTTTGAAACTTCAGGTAACCTTAAGGATCTTAGCATTTTGAGTCACAGCTCTGAAACAGATGGGCTTTCTACTGCCTTTCCAAATGAGGAAGAAGGGGTCTGTTTTAATTACAGCAAGTCACAGTTTAATACAATGTGGTTTGTTTTTACAGATGAGGAAATTGAAGCTCCATCCGAGAGGTTAAGTGACTTTTCCAAGTTCACACAGTAATTCACTGAAGCAAGCATTCATAATTTTGACTCCTGTCCAGTGCTTTCTCAAGCACAACACATTGTGTGGCTAGAGAAAGGGCCCTGTGTGGCTCCTACCTGTCATTTGCTCTCTGGCCTAAGTAAGGGAGAATCAGATGGAGACTTTCTACTGAGCATTTGTTAATTAGCATCGGACATTTGATATCCAGTTGCTGTTTGTCAAGTCTTCTGACAAGAAAAGAAATCCTTTTCTTTTCATCTTCTCCTGGGAAACACTGTCCCCTTTTTTACTCTTTAATGAAACGTGCTTTCTGATGCGTAATTTGATCTGCACTCTTCTTTAAGGTAAATTTAGCCCCTGGTGAAAGGTGACGGATCAACAGCCACCTGTAAGAGGAACCCTCCACTTCTCAGCACTATACACTCACTGTAGATCCTGAAAAGGGGGGCAGGATTCTTATGCAGACATGAATAAAGTCACAAACACAGGAACAAACTAAACTGGTTATGTTGTCCCAAGATAGCAGATAAAGTGAGGTCACCTGCAGAGTCTAGGGGAGATATAGAATTAAGACCTAGACATGCTTGTTCAAATTTACAAAGAGCAGAAATGACAAAGGAAAAAGGAAACCAGGTGGCTTCCCCCTCTAACCTTGGTGCCCCATCACATTGCTGCTTTAGGCTTGGAAGAGAATGGTTAGGGAGAACAAAGAGGAAAATAGGTGGGTTGTGGGTGGCAGTGTAGCATAAGTGAACAGTGGTTCTCACACTTTGCAGCCCATTAGTATTACCCTGAACTTTTAAGAATTTTGATGTTCAGGCCTTGCCCTAGACCAAATTAAGTCAGAATTCCTAAGGGTAGGATCCAGGCATTAGTATTTTTGGAAAGCTCCTCAGTGATTCCAGTGTACAAGTAAGGGGTTGGAGGTGTATAGCTCAGTTGTACAGTGCTTGCTTAGCATGAGGAAGGCACTGGGTTCAATCCCCAGCAAAGAAACAAAAACAAAGATGGACGCAAACAAGCAAAATAATGTACAGCCAAGGATGAGAACTACAGTATTAGAGAACTGTCCTTCCCATCAAACCTTCCACCTTGTTCCTCACAAACTGAACCTGGTCAAAATTGGAACAGAGGCAAAAGGAGCTGCCTGTGCTAAATTTTAGCCTCAGGTTCCCTCTCTGCTCTGCCTACAATCATATGCAAGCTTTTTTGTGTCCTTTCCTGGTTTAAAAAAAAAAAAAAAAAAAAAAATCTGTATCTGATAAAATTTTAATTCTATTTGAAAACAATAGAATTTGTTATAATTTACATCTGACAGTGATTTTAAGCTACACTACTGTATTGCTGTTCCCAGGGTATGTGCATCTTTGATATTTCTTTTCTTTTTTCTTTTAAAACTTTAGTTGACAATTGAGTCTTTCTTCTTTTCTTTTCATTTCTTTTCTTTTCTTTTGGTACTGGGGATTCAACCAAGGACACTTTGCCACTGAGCTACATCCCCAGGCCTTTTCGTTTATTTATTTATTTATTTATTTTATTTTTGGTATCAGGAATTGAACACAGAGAAACCTAACCACTTAGCCACATCTCCATCTCCAGCCATTTTTTTGTTTTGTTTTGTTTTTAATTTTGAGACGGGGTCTCACTATATTGCTTAGGGGCTTTGAACTTGCCATCCTCCTGCCTCAGCTTCCCAAGCCCCTAGGGTTACAGGTGAGCTCCACCGTGCTCAGCTAAGCCATATTTCTAATTGTAAATGAAAAGTTTTATTCTACAGAGTTGGAACATCATTCAGCTACAAAAGAAACAAAGCATACTATGTAAGCACCTGCCTAAGCTTACTTGTGTTGAACATTAAACCAATGCTAATTGGTAGCTTCCATAATTATACACTGATTTTTGCAACTGTTGCCAAGATTACATCTTAGAGGGAATGTCCCATCTTCTCTTCCTCACTTCTCTTCCCTAAATGCATACACATTGACCTTTGCCAAACCAAATTAGTGCACCCAAACCTCCTAATGCACCTACGGCTTGTGCAACACAGTAGACAAAGAAGCACAATGATTTGTGTTAAGTGAGGAAAATATACTAGTTTCCAGATTAGAAATATAGTAGTTTAAGTGTTAAAAAGGGTCTCACTGAACATTTTTCTGAAATCAAAGAACTCAACATAGAGAATTCATACCATTTTTGGAGCTGGAAAGAAAGGATCTGAACCTTTCATTGAGCACAGTGATTCGGAGCTCAGTTAAAGTTCCAACTTTAAGGGCTGGGGATATAGCTCCGCTGGTAGAGTGCTTGCCTCATGTGCACAAGACCCTGATTAAATCCCCAGCACCACACACACAAAAAAGTTCCAGCTTTAAACCTTTCTCATCTTTGTGGTATTGGGAAAATGTCCTAATCTCTCTAAGGTTTGGATTACTCCTCTTTAAATTTGGAGGTGGGGTGCTATAAAAAGGAATGAAATTATGATACATGCTGTAAGGTGGATGAACTTAGAAAACATTATGCTAAGTGAAATAAACCAGTGTGTGGACAAATGGATTCCATTTATATAAGGTACCTAGAATTAGTAAATTCATAGAGACAGAAAAATAGAATAGAGGCTACCAGAAATTGCAGGAGGGGAGAATAGTGATCTGTTGTTTATTGAGTACAGAGTTTCTTTTTTTCTTTCTTTTTTTTTTTTTTTTTTGTGGTGCTGGGGATTGACCCAGGGCCTTGTGCATTCGAGGCAAGCACTCTACCAACTGAGCTACATCTCCAGCCCCAGAGTTTCTATTTGATGATGAAAAATTCTGGAAATAGGGCTGGGGAGATAGCTCAGACAGTAGAGTGCTTGCCTTGCAAGCACAAGGCCCTGGGTTCCATCCCCAGCACCGCAAAACAAACAAACAAAAAAACAAAACAAAACAAAAAAAAATTCTGGAAATAGATGGTAATGGTTACATAACATGGAGAATATACTTAACGTCCCTGAATTATATACTTAGAAATGGTTAAAATGGCTGTGCACAGAGTCATGTGACTTGGGAGGCTGAGTCAGGAGGATCACAAGTTTAAAGCCAGCCTCAGCAACAAGGCAGGGGATGTGGCTCAGTTAAGTGCCCCTGGGTTCAATCCCTGGTACCAAAAAAAAAAAAAAAAAGAAAGAAATGGTTAAAATGGTAAACTTTGTTATCTATATTTAACCACAATAAAACTTTTTTTTTTTTTAAACTGGGGGGTTGGTTAGGGATGTAGCTCAGTGGTAGAGCACTTTTCTAGCTAGCAAGCATAAGCCCTGGGATCAATGCCCAGTACCAAAAAAATAAAAGATGAGTATACTGGTAGAAGAGTTGGGAAGAAATAAAGGAAAAGAAATGCAGGAGCTGGGGATGTAGCTCAGTTGGTAGGGTGCTTGCCCCGCAAGCACAAGGCCCTGGGTTCAAATCCCCAGCACTGAAAAAAAAAAAAGAAAAAAAAAAAGCAAAAATGGCCTAGCATAGTGCCTGAAAGCTCCATAAATATTACCCATAAATGTTACTAGAAAACATTTTTCTGGGGAAAGAAGACTTGACTTGCCCAAGATCACACAGCCTGAGTCCAGACTATATTGAAAACCAGGTTTTTCTTCTTCCTTATTTAGTGCTCTTTCCAGGCCTGAGTTGCTTTTTTTTTTTTTTTTTCACCTTTTTGGTATCAAGGATTGAACCCAGGGGTGCTTAAACACTGAGCTACATTCCCCAGGCCTTTTTATATTTTTATAAAATACATTTATATTATATATTTAGAGAGAGGGTCTCACTAAGTTTCTTAGGCCCTTGCTAAATTACTGAGGCTGGCTTTGAACTCCTCCTGCCTCAGCCTCCTGAGTGCCTCACCCTGCTGGCCTGAGTTGCTTTCACTCTACTGAGAAATATTTTCTTTCTGATCCCTACCGTGGGGCGCTGTGTGTGTGTGTGTGTGTGTGTGTGTACCTGCAGCTGAACATGCCAAGGGAGGGGCTCAAAGCCTGAGAGATGAAACTCTACTTCTAGATGTAAAGATAAAAGAGAAGAGAGACCTCAAAACTCTATTTTTGCCTTCTTTCCCCTTTTGCTGTTCTTGCTTTTGCCAACTTCCATCTCAAGTATTCCTTTCTCTCCCTCTAGATCTCTTTGGCTGTTGTCCTGGTTTCTCCTTCTCACTAAATATCTGGGTTTCTGATAGCTTTCTTTATTTCCCAGATGTACTAGTTTGCAGTTTCCCCAGTTACATCCCTTATGTTCTCTAATTCAGATTTCTAGACTCTGTAGGAGAGGTTGTTTTTCCCCCCTCTCCAGAGTTTTTAGTAAATTGACTATTTCCTGCTCATCACTTAAAGGCAATAACTATTAAGTTTTGGTGTTCTGGTCAGGAAGCTGAGCAAACATAAGGTTGAAAAACAGGTTTTTCAGACTGTTTCTTGGTGCTGTTGTAGGTCACTGCAAACTTGAGTCTTTAAAAATATTCAACAAAAGCTCAGCATTTGCTTGTCATATGTGGTAAACTTTGCTTAAAAGTGGGCAAAAAGCCAGTGGGGTGGCACATCTCTAAAATTGAGGCTGAGACAGGAGGATGGAAAGTTCAAGGCCATAGAGTGTTTTTGCCTGGCATGTGCCTGGGTTCAATTCAATCCCCAGTATGGCACAGCAGGGGATCAGGTGCGGGGGAGGTCGAGGCCAGCCTCAGTAATTTAGTGAGACTCTCAGCAACTTAGTGAGACCCTGTATCACATTAAAATTTTAAAAGGCTGGGGATATTTATAGTTCAGTAGTATGTCCCTGAGTTAAATTCCTAGTACCCCACTCCATCCCCCAAAAATAAGAAAGAAAAGGGGGAAAAAAGACTCCAGAGAACATTAGTGGCCCTCTCAAGGCTACTAAATAAGTGTCTGCTGATGCTGATGATGATGACCATAATTTAACATGTATGCCAAAGGATATAGTGTGCCCTGGATTAAGTCCTAAAATAAGTGCTCAAGATCCTTCCCCCACCAATTTTTTTTTTTTTTGGGGGGGGGTGGTGGTGCTGGGAATTAAGTCCAGGCCTCCTGCATGCTAGGCAAGTGCTGTACCACTGAGCTTTGCTCCCAGTCCCTTCCTTTCTAATTTTGGGTCATGCTTTGGGGCAGAAAAGCACATAATTGTCAAGGATTCTTTGTAGATCCTGTCTGTAAAAAGGAGGGAAAGAGGAATTTATGTATTATAAGCTTATGTGAGCAAGAAGGAATTTTAGTGAGCCACCTCAGATTGCCAGGTCATGAAAGTTACCTAGGTAGGATCTTTTGCTCTCAGGGGAACTCGTATGAGAAAACCCTTAGAAGTTCTCAAGGCTAAACTTAACAGAAGTTACTAGTGCTTTTTTGCCTTTCAGAGCTCAAAGGCAAAATTTCAAATGAAATTTGTTGCTTCCATTGGGTTCAAGCCTTTATTCTTCCTATGGGAATGGCATTTTAACAGCATCCTCATGCCCCAGGGTGTCCATAGCCCCAAGTGGGGATATATTTCAAGGGGCTTGAGACAGTTGCTCAAGATACCTTTTGACTCCCTCACAGGAGACTCTTCCTCAGCTGTGGTAAGGGGAATGGGTGAGCAGATGGGAGGAAGGAGAGAGGATGCCTCTTAGGGGTTGGGGGTGGGTGTTCAGCATAGTTCTACAATTGAACCAGCAGGGGAGCAGGACTGTGAGGCAGCTCTGAGGCTCTAGGGGAAGTCTCCTGTAGAGCACGAGGAGGAAACATCCGGCCTATAGCAGTATTAAGGAGGGCTAATGTGTCCCAGGAGGAAAGGATGCCACCACCATAGAACCTCTAAATATGGGCACAGTGGGATTCCAGCAAAGCAATGACTTGGGAAGATATGTCCTACCCCGAACTTAACATGTCTGTCAAGGTTGTTTCATTGTACTTGGAGCACTGATTTGACCTGAAGTCATTTTTTTTTTTTTTTTTCCCCACAAGGGGTGGAAAAGCAAGTTTAATACGTGATTAGTTTTAATCACTACAAATACACTGTCTTAGAGCTTTTCATGTCACATGTCTCAAAGAAATGCTGAAGTTTGCCAATAAGTTCTTGGTCATGTTTCAGTCAGAAGTATCACTACACTCACATAAAGTGATAACAACAATACTCACAAACATTAAGTGCTTAATTATGTTAGGTACTTTACTACATGTATTAAGCACTTATTTATGCTGGGTATTTTCCCCAAAAAACTTTACACATACTAACTCATTTTAATTCTCACAATCTAATGAGGTAGCTAGCTAGGATACTCATCTTTACAGATGGGGGCGGGGAACCTGAGGTATAGAGGGTAAAGCAAATCAGCTAACCAGTGGTGGAGTCAGAATTGGGCAAAAAAGCAATCCCGAAAACCTGGTTTCAGCACCTTTGTGCCTAATCCTATACTTTATTGAGTTTATCAACTATTTGCTAAGTAAATAGTTGATCCCTGAGCCAGGACTTTTAGACTTTCACAATGTGCACACATGTAGCCTGACAAATATGTCCAAAACTTGCCTGATCCTAAGAATTACCTGCACATTTGCAAAAGTGACCCTTGATCAGATCTATTCACAATCAGACCAGTTTGGAAAATCCTGATTTACTTGAGTGAGCATACCCGCCCTGAGCATCTGGAACCTAAGTTTTCCTTCTGATGAAGCTTTTCACTGTCTCTCAGGCTTTTAAAAAATGTCAGTTCTTGAAACCTCCTCACTCTATTATCTGCTTCTCACTTTCTGGAATGTTATAAGAATACATACAATTTTGCCCCTCAGGAATTCTGTTGCTCAAAAAACATATAGTCCTTGTAAAATGATCGAATATATTAGCAGGTTTGTAAGTTGAGTGTTTTTTGGTTTGTTTTTAAGATTGACCACCCTTCCAACACAAATCTCATGCAAACCTGTTCTCCAGCTTCCCCTCCAGATGACACGGATAACACGCCCCAAACCAGGCTGCATTCTGACCGACATTAGCTCTCTCCCTCTGGGAGCTCTGATCTGCTCTCGGCTCAGCCTAACAATGAGAAACTTTTTTCTCTTGTCCCTCAGGGGAACCTTCACGTTTATCCAATTCATTCCCTTGCAACCCAACTCTCAGAAAAAAAGAGGGGGGGAAATCCCACCCCTAAGAGACGGGTCTTCAGGTCTGAGGACGTTACTTAGCAACGGCACAAAGACCAGTGAGCAAAGGGGGACCTGGGGAGAAAACTCTTGGGTGGGGAGACAGAGCCAGTTTGAAAACTCCATTTCATCCAGAGAAAAACAAGGCAAACACAAACAGAATGAATCCCGAGAAAAGCCAAGGGGGGCTTTTCCCCAGCCTAGGTCAGCTCCTTACTCCCTGCATCTCAACTCTTTCACACCCCCAACGACCGAGTCCTCCCTGCCCCAGTTTCGCCCATGGCCCAGGTGCCCTCCCTTTGCCCTGGCCTGACCCACGCAGGGTGGGACTCGGGGGCCCCCCCCACCGCTCCCCGGCACCCACCGTTCTCAGACGCACTGGGACCTTCGCAGTCCGAGATTAACTGTTGGGGTTTCCGCTGCTTTCGCCGAGACATTCCCGGGAAGAGAGGTGGGAGAGGGAGGGGCAACGCACTTAGTCTCAACCGGGGTGACCTGGTCCGATCTCCTCCCCGGGTCTGAAGCCAACGGATGCCTCTCCCCCAGTGCAAATCAGTGTGAAGCAGAGATGTTCCCCCTTCCCAGAGACAGACTGACTCTCTCTGATTCCCGGTTCCCGACTCTCTCTCTCTTTCTCTCTCAATCTCTGCAAGTCTTTAAAGGGGAGACGCCCCCTTTTTTCCCTCTGCTTCTTCCCTACGCTTCTGCAGCTCCCATTGTAAAAGCAAAAATCCTAATCTTTCCGCACACTCTTTTCTTTTGTACTGCAGAGGAAAGGATTTAACCCTCTCCTCCCTGCGAGGGCTCTGGCCTCTCCCTGTGCTGTATGTTTAGAGACTGCCTGCCCCTCACTTGCTTTTCTAACTCTTCTCTAAGATCTTCTCGATGCTTTTTGATTCTCTCATAATTTTGTACCCCTCTGTTGGATAATGTGACTGCTTCTGGGGGTATAAACTGAACTAAGAACTGTCTGGTATATTCTGCTTACAAGGCCAAGAAGTCAGCTGCTTCCAGGAGAAAATGGGATAGGAAAGGTTGGCAGAAAGAATGAGTAAAGATAGACGGGTATTAATACCAGTGTATATATAGTTTTGATAATTTACATGATATTTTCATTTATGTCACGTAGTTTGAATATTACAATTCTGAGTAGCACAGCAGGTTCGGCTGTTCCTATTTATGGGAATCCCCTTTATAGATAAATGAAAAGGCTCAGCGATGTCAGGTAACCTATCCTGGGTTGTACAGGTATAAGGTAAGAGAGACCAGAGAACACAGAGATAGACCAGGAACCCAGGTGCATTCTCTGTATTGGTAAAGATACAGTATGACACCAGACTGCTAGCATGAAAAAAAAAAAGGTGGTTGATCTTAAGAAGTTTTACTTAAAATAGCAAAGGAACAGTGTCTTTCTGTGCCCCAATCCAGTCCAGTCCTCATAGTCAAAGTGATGCCACCGAGAATGTGGCAGATGAGTTCCTTGGTGCTCCACCGTAAAACTACACAGAGACACTTTTGGATCAACATTAAAGGAATTTTCTAACAGCATGGTGGACTCTTTGGTGGGTTTGTGAGCTCTCTGTAATATGTTCACACAGAGGCTGAAAATAATTTGTCAGTGATTCTGTGTGAAGGATTTTCTTGTTGATAGGAAATTGGATCTTTAAGATATCCTCCATCTCTATAATACATTTGGCAAACAGTCAGGTATCTTCAGCTCAGCCTGCACACTAAGGGTAATTTTATTGTTCTGATTATGCTGTTCCTATCTAAATTTGAGTAATACTAGGCAGAGACTATGCCAAACATGCCCTCTCTTTCAGCTGTAATGCCTGAGTCTCCTTCTTTCACCCTTTTGTATTTTTGCTCTTCTGGCTGAGGTGAGAGACCATCTGAAACACCATCAGTTGGAAAAGTGGGGATTATTTCCCGCTTTTAAGTTTAGTGATATACTCTCTGATGACTGAATCCTCAGTGAAAAGCAAAGCAAAGCTGCTCATAGCCTAGGGTACAAATTCAAGTTTCCTGCATTCCTTCCTCTTCGGAAGACTAGTTTGGCAAATACTAAGAAAGGAAGAGGAAGATAAGAGGGATGCTGCTAACAGTGGAGGCAGGTACCCACTTTTGAAGATATTTGGGAAGTACTCTGGTCTGTGGAGTTCACAGAATTTCCATTATTTTTCCAGACTTTTGGTGTTAGGACCCTAGATGGCTCCCTTGACCTCCACCCTCGGAACACCTTTCCTGACATTGTCTAATTCATTAGGCTTACTTTCTTGTGCTCCACAGGTGCCATTACTGCTAGACTAGTGTAGGAGAAATGGGGACACTGAGGCCAAGAAAACCTCTAATTCTTCAATGAAATAGATGTGTCCTGTCACCCTCTCATCCCACTGTTTCCATCATTGATTTTCTTTGTGAGGGAGAGAAGGAACATAATTTTCTGCTTTTCTCAGGAGTCTATGAATTCTCCAAAGGGACAAACTTGGGGGTTCTGTATTTGTCTCGTTCCTGAATCTTGGCTGTCTTCATCTTTTCCTATTTTTTTCCTCTCTCCTTCTTGCTGGCCTTATTGTGAAAGGAAGGACTCTTTCCCCTCCTCTTCTTTCTTCCGCCCTCCCCCGTTTACCATTTTTTCCCTTTTACCTCTCCTCTGTGGCCTCTTGACCTCCCCACAGAGTTACAAAAGTAGAATCCTTGAAGAGATGCTGCTGTGGGAATGTTAATGAGCCTTCCCCACAAAGGGGCAAAGACTTTACTTCACTGAGTTGGAAAAAAGCCCCTTTGAAAAGGGGTTTTCTGTGTGTGGTGAAGTGGAGAGGGGAGGGGAAGGAGAGAGAGGGAGGGAGAAAAAGAGCAAGAGAATGAAAAAAGGAGAGAGAAATGAAAGAGGGAGATACTCAATTGCAGAAGAAAATATTAGAATGACATATTAGAATAACGAATTTCTTTGTTTAAGTTGTGATCTGATTTTGGGAAAATGTTCCATGGTCTTTTGACCTTGTAAACGAAAGGCTTAATTAAAAAATAAATAAATAAATAAATAAATAAACTGAAGAGGCACTCAAGGGCATTGGAGATAATAAAGGATAGGAAAAATGGCCTTATCCTGGCACTGCCTTATCCCTATTCCTTCTCATGTGGTAGCCTGAGAGGCTCTGGGGGAAATATTCTTTATGGGAAGAGAGCTGGCAGTGAAGATAAACTCTTTCTTCTGGCTATGTGGTTCCTTCTTATGATATTTCTAATTTTATCAGTATTTACTGTTTTAGTTGCCCTATTGGACTTTGGTCTAATAATTTCTTTCTCTTCAGGAATAGTTTATTGTCCCGTTGAAGCATTTAGATCATGGAGCCAAACCTCAAACCATTTGTGTGTATAGGTTGTTTCTGGGTTAATTGAGATGGATGTTAAGGCATTTTGACGTCAAAATAAAGCCCTTTAGAAGCAAAGATGTTGTTGCTTTTTCAAGCAAGTGGATTTTTTTTTTTTTTTTTTTTTGAGGTACTGGGGATTGAACCCAGGGATACTCAACTAGAGACACATCTCCAGTCCTTTTTTATATTTTATTTAGAGAGGGGGGTCTTGCTGAGTTGCTGAGGCTGTCTTTGAACTTGTGATCCTCATGCCTCAGCCTCCAGAGCCTCTGAGATTACAGGTGTACACCACCAGACTCAGCCAAGTGGATAATTTTGTTTGACTATCAGTCAGAAACTGTGAGGGATAGGAGGTAACTGAAATGAGATTCCAGGTAGAGAAAAAAGAGATGATAGTCAGGAATGCTATTTCCCAGAGCTCTATACTCTCCTCTGAACTAGTGATTCCTAAATACTATAATCACATGAAGAATTTATAAAGAACTTACAGTCCTGGCTCTACTAGTAGTAGTCCAAATCTACTGAATCAGAATCTCTGGAAGTAAGACCTAAATTTTTTTTTTTTTTTGGTATGGGGGATTGAACCCAGGGACATTTATCTACTGGGCCACATCCTCAGCCCTTTTTTGTATTTTTTTTTAGAGACAGGGTCTCACTGAGTTGCTAAGTGCCTCATTAAATTGCTGAGGCTGGCTTTGAACTCAGGATTCTCCTGCAGCAGCCTCCCAAATCACTGGGATTACAGGCATTGCCACTGCACCCGCCTAAGACCTAAGATTTTTATTATATTTATTTATTTATTTTTGTGGTACTGAGGATTGAATCCAGGGGCTTCCTACCACAGAACTATATTCTCAGCTCTTTTCATTTTTATTTTACTCTCCTCAACTTGTCCAAGTTGATCTTGAACTTGTGATCCTACCGCCTCAACCTCCTGAGTACCTGGAATTACACAAAGGCTTGTGCCGCTGTACCTGGCTAACCTGGCTATGGCCTAAAAATTTTAAACAGTATTTTTTTGTTTTTTTAATATTTTTTAGATGTAGATGGACATAATACCTTTATTTATTGTGCAGTGCTGAGGATCAAACCCAGTGCCTCAAACTTGCTAGGCAAGCTCTCTACCACTGAACCACAATCCCAACCCCTAAACAATCTCTTATATGATTCTTTTGCAGAAACAAATTTGAGACAATTGAGCTTGACTGGGGGTTTCTAAACCATGGGCTTTATGGTTCTCAGGGGACTGCAGTGTTGTTGCAAAGGAATCAGGTACACGTAAACCCAGCCCTACCTGTTGGCTGAATAAATAACAAATGTATGTACTACTGTTGGCCAAAATATTTACTGATGTTTTTAATGCACTTTTTAGTTATTTAAAACTGTTTCTAAACTCATATTGTGTTTCATCCTAAAACTATGGTCATGAGGGATTCTAGGAAATATTTTGGCATTTCATTTGATGTGATGCCTCCTTTCTCTTTGTGTGTGTGTGTGTGTGTGTGTGTGAGAGAGAGAGAGAGACAGAGAGAGAGAGAGAGAGAGAGAGACTGGGGACTGAACCTAGAGTTTCAGGTACCCTACCACTGAGCTACATACCTAGCTTTCTGAAATTTTTATCTTGAGAAGTTCTTTCTAAATTGCCCAGCTTGTGATCCTCCTGCCTCAACGTCCTGAGTAGCTGGAATTAAAGGCATGCGACATCCACTCAGCCAATGCCTCTTTTCTCAGGACTGAACTCTGCTCTTAGCATTCTTCTTTTTCTGTTTATTTATAGAAGTGCAGGCATTATGGAGCCATTTCCTCTACCTTTCAAAGAGTTAAAATCATATGATCCTATGACTTGGTTTAATTGCAAGAGAACTGAATTAGGAACCTGGAAACCCAGGTAGCATTTCTATTGGTAACAATAATCTTAGTTATGGTGTATTTTGTGCACCAGGCCCTTTGAATACTGGTCTCATTTATTTTATTTATTTATTTATTTTTGCGGTGCTGGGGTGCTGGGGATCGAACGCTATCTCCCCAGCCCCTCATTTTATTCTTAAGATAACTTTGTGGGCTAGGGTTATAGCTCAGTGGTAGGGCCCTTGCCTAACATGAGAGAGGCAAACAAACAAATAAAACTAAAAAACCTTTGCAAAAGAAGCACTATATAATCCACATATTACACATGCAGAACACTCCAATTTACAAATGAAAAAGCTGAGACTTAGGCAAAGTAGCTTTCTTGTTCAAGTTGGCAGTTGGTAAGTGGCAAGTTTGAAATTTGCCTGAACAATGATTGATTGGACAGTCTGTATTTTTTCATACCTTGTGACACTTTATTGCCATCCTGCCAATTTCTGCCTTTTTAAATTTTTTTAAAATTTTTTTTAATGGGTTGCCCTTTGTGATCTGGAGGATGACTTAAACTTTCAAATTCCGAAGAGAATCTGAAGACCTATAAATAGCAAATTGTGGTTCCTATAACATATACTGTCACATGCTTATTTTTTGTCTTGCTGGCATTAGGGGAGTAAGGCAATAAAGAGTTAGGGAAAGTGCCCTTTGCAAAACTTTACTAAATAAGAAAGCCTTGGCAAACAATCCCTGCTCTTATTAGATGATTTCCGCCTAGCCTCTTTCAGGTGGCAGTTGCCATGGTGTTTTAGGGGAAGAGGGAGGGAGTAAAGATCAAGGAGGGTCATTCAGATGAATCTCCTCTGGTGTTTCTTTTCAGAGTTCCTTCTGTTAAGGATGGCAGAAATTTAAACATTCATAAGAGGAAGGAAAGAACTTATTCTTTTTGCTTTCCTTCATTTCTCATTGCTCATGTTAAATACAAGGGAAACAGCAGTTAGTAAAGAGGACAAGGTAGTGGAACAGGAAGGGGAGGTTGTGGGGGAAGGGCCAAGAGCCTAGAGGCCAAGAGAGAGGGCTAGGGTGGGGGTAGGGAGGAGTGCGTGCGTGCGTGTGTGTGTGTGTGTGTGTGTGTATGTGTGTGTGTGTGTGTGTGTGTTTGTTTCAAGGGAGAAATTATGAGGACAATTTGTCAAAGTTCTGGGAATCCTAAAGTTGGCCATTAGAAAGAAAATAATCAGATGTTAGGGACCAGGTAGAAACTGTAGGAAGAAAGGAGAGCACAATGAGAAAAGCAAATAAATAAACAAAGCCATCAGAAAAGAAAATAAATCAGAGCAATTTGAGAGACAAGTGGCAGAAACAAGTCTTTGGAGGGACTGGTATATACAAATTGAAGAATGTTAGAAAATATGAATAACTGGTAATTTAAAAGAAACAGACTTCCGGAAAAACAAGAAGAACAGGTGGGCTCCCAGGACCTTGCAGCTGAAAGGGGCCATAGGGATCATCTCCAAATCTTGCTTTTCAGATAAGGAAACTAAGACCCTGAGAGGCTGAGTTTTTAAAAGGCTCTCTGGAACCATATCTTTATCTCAGGGAATTGTTTTTCCCACTACACCATGGAACTGGAGAAGACACAGGGCAGGGATAAATAGGAAGCCAGGCATAAGTGAAAATTTAAAAGCTAGATCTTAATTTCTCAATCCTCTTTAGAATTTATTAACCTTTTTTCTTGTGTGGCAGACTGTGATCTTGCCAGCTACTTCTATTCTGTTAACTTCATACCTTAAACTATTTCCTTTAGATAATATTCTCTTCCCCATTTTAGAGATTATTCCCAGAATGGGGTCCCTTGGTAAGTAATTTAAGTACTGGGAACCACCCTGCACCTGGGCCTTAGTGCATGCTGGGCACAGGTTATTCCATGAGGTATACCTCAGACCCCAAGAATATTCTTGACTAAGTCTAATTAGTTCCTAATTATATTTTAAGCGCAAATCCTTTTAATATATCTGTGGTAGAGTTTATTTATTCACAGCACTAGTTAAACAAATGTTTTTGAGCACTGCCTGTGTACTAAGTACCTAGTACACACACAAAAGGATATAAAATGATTTTGTCCCATTGATTGTTATGTGGTTTTAAAATTAAATTGTTGTTGTAGTAGTGCTGGGAATGGAACCCAGGGACTCACATATGCTGGGCAAGTACTCTTCCCCTGAGCTATACCTCAAGTTCTATGCATTTATTTTGTAATTGTTTGGACTTCAATACTTTGGTAGTATGTCTTTGTTATTTTATATTGGCATGATCTTATAAAATAAACATTATTTTAATACCCCTTTTATAAGAAACTGAAACATTTATGTTTGTTTTAAGAATTAGACTGGGCACAGTGGCACACACTTGTAATCCCAGATATTTAGGAGCTGAGGCAGTAGGATCACCAATTCAAGACCAGCCTCAGCAATTTAGCAAGGTCCTAAGCAACTTAGCAAGACCTTGCCTCAAAATGAAAGGGATTGGGGGCTAGGGATATAGCTCAGTTGGTAGAGTGCTTGCCTTGCAAGCACAAAGCCCTGGGTTTGATCCCCAGCACCACAAAAAAACAAACAAACAAAAAAACCCAAAGGGATTGGGAATGTGGCTACCTGGTAAATCACCTCTGGGTTCAATTCCTAGTACCAATAATAATGATAATAATACAAAATTTAAAAATGCTTTTCCCTTTAGTGCTGTGGTGCACACCTGTAATTCCAGCAACTCAGTAGGCCTAAATAGGAGGATCACAAGTTCAAGGCCTGTCTCAGCGAAACCCAGTCTCAAAATAAAATAAAAATAAAAAAGGGCTGGGATGTAGCTCAGTGGTAAAATGCCCCTGGGTTAAATCCTCAATACAAAAAAAGAAAAAAAGAAAAAAAAAGAAAAAGGCTGGGTGGGCGAGATGGTGCACACTTATAATCCCAGAGGCTCTGGAGGCCAAGGTGGGAGGCTGGAGAGTTCACAGCCAGCCTCAGCAAAATGGAGGTGCTAAGGAACTCAGTGAGATCCTGTCTCTAAATAAAATACAAAATATGGCTTGGGATGTGGCTCAGTGGTCACATGCCGCTGAGTCCATCCCTGGTACTCCCCTAAAAAAAAGAAGCCAGGTGTGGTGGCACACATCTGTTATCCCAGCAACTCTGGAGGCTGAGGCAGGTGGAACACAAGTTCAAAGCCAGCCTCATCAATTTAGCAAGACCCTAAGCAACATAGGGAGAGACACCCTTTCTCAAAATAAAATACCAAAAGTATTGGGGGATATAATTTAGTAGTTAGGTGCCCCTAGGTTCCTGGGTACAAAAAAAAAAAAAAATCAGAAAAGGGGTTGGATCACTTCTCAGCTTTTTGGCTAATATCAAGTGAAGAAAAAGGGCTAGGAGTACAGCATGTGTTTTGTATGTGCAAGGTCCTGGGTTCAATTTCTGGCACCGAAAAAAAATAATTAAATGAAATCAAGTGCTGGATCTAGGGCAAATAATAAGCATTCAATAAATGAAAGCCGAAATTTTCTCAGTGTGTGTTTTCCATGACCACTAGCCCTTTCCAAATTACACATATCAAAAAAAAATTATATACATATCCCTCCATAGGCATTTGGTACTTCCCTATATCATCATGTGAGAAACAAGTTGTGCCCTCCCTGTAAACAGGAATGTGATAGTTTTTAGGGAATCCCAACAGGCAATCCAGGAAGGCAGCAGGTGACAGAAATTCTGGAGGCAGTGAAATTCTGGTGGCAGAAAGTTCCATTGGAAGTAGATAGGAAGGAGTAACTGGATAGCAATTGTGTGTGGGGTTGCTGGGTCATTGGAGTAGATACAGGTAAGGGAGAGGGGGATCAGAGGATTTGGGAACAGAAATTAGGCACAGTAGGGAGGAACTTAATGACTAAATTGTGTCTGTAAAGTTTAGTCATTTCTTTTCCTTATCTGGTTCAATGACTGCTCCCATCTTTTGGCAGGGGATAAATGTTACCAGTGTGTGTGTGCCCATACATTCTAAAAAATTGGATGGCAGTCTGGATTAAAAGGAAGGATAAAGGGGTGGCAGGGACGTAGGAGAAATAAGTCTGTTATTCAAAAGAAGTTATTCTAAGCCAATCCGAAAAAACCAAAGGCCAGTGTTCTCTCAGACTCACAATAGGCAGGGGCGGGAATGGGGGTGGGTAGGGTGGGTAGGGAGGGTGGGGATGGAGGTTCACCTGATCCAACAGCGAGTAGTTGGGGAAAGGGGGGGATGGGAATAGGAAAAACAGTAGAATGAATCGAAATAACTTTTCTATGTCCATACATATGATTAGTATAACTCCACATCATGTACAAACACAAAAATTGGAAGTTATACTCCATGTATGTATGATACGTCAAAAACATTCTACTGATATGTAAAAAGAACATAAAAAATTAAATAAAAAAACTAAAGACACTATTTTTTCATCATCTGCATCCATCTTTACCTCCAAACGTCTGTATCCTTCCACATTCACCATTTCTAAGCTGCTCTTCTTCACATAGTCAACTTGAACTGTTTCCTCCTTCCCTTCTCTGCCTGCCTATCCCTTCTTTTCTTTCTGCCTTCCTTGTTTTCTTCCTGCCTGCCCTCCTTCCCTTTTTTCTCCCCCTTTCCTTCCAAGGAAACATAGCCTAGGCTGGTACCAAATTCTTGGGCTCAAGCTAATCATCCTGCCTCATCCTCCTCCCAAGTAGCTGAGACCACAGCCATGTGCATCATTGTGCCTGTTCCTTGTTCCTTGGGAGTCAGTGTTTTAGTGTGTCTCTTAGGACCAAACTCACCTAGAGTCTAAGGTGAAAATCTCTAAGGAAGTAATACACAGTGACAAATTTTGCTCTGGTATTGGAATAGATTGTCATTTCTTTGCCTAAATATCAGATAGTGTAGATGACCTGCATTTAGGGGACAGGTAAAATAAAAAATATGCATTTCTTAATATAGATTCACATTCATGCTTGTATTAGAGAGATACAAGAGAAATGAGAGACATGCTCTGGGTTCATTGATTAAAATGCAAAAGCAAGACTTCCTGCATTCTTTGCATTGTTTCTCCCCTCCCTCCCTCCCTTCCCTTCCTTTCCTCCCTTCTTCCTTTCTTCCTTCCTCTCAGAGCTACATACCCAGCCCCCTTTTTAAAACATTTGATATTAAAGATTTTTTTTTTTTTTCGGTATTGGGGATTGAACCCAAGGCCTCCTGCATACCAGGCAAGCACTCTACCACTGAACACTTCCAATCCACGTTTTTAATTTTATTTATTTATTTATTTACTTACTTACTTTGTGGGGATTGAACCCAGGGCCTTCGTGCTTGCAAGGCAAGCACTCTACCAACTGAGCTATATCCCCAGCCCCCTAATTTTATTTTTGAGACAGGGTCTTGCAATTGTCCAGGATGGCCCTGAATTTGTGGTTATCTTGCATCCAGCCTCCTGAGTAGCAGGATTACAGGTGTGCTGTACCTCACCCAGCTTGTTTCTCTCTTTTGCAGATGGCAACTACAGTTTAAGTTGCATATTAAAAATTTCAACTTGTATTAAATTGAATTTAAGTATTAAAGTCCACCAGCAGCCCTCTCAGGCTTGCTGATCTCTGTGACCTCCAAAAATAAGTTCAGTCAGAAATCAAATCAGCTTAAAGGTTCATGATTCTGTATCTCCAGATGGCAGAATCACCTTAGGATTTAACCCCAAGCCCAGACTAGAGAAATCCTTTCTTTTGGGACATAAGCACCTAGCTCGATCCTCCAGTTAGTTTCATATTCAACATTTAACAAATGCATTTCATATTTTACTCACTGGGCCTGTATTTAGTGGGCGAGGTAGAATAAAACAGTAGGTACCTTTCAACATAGAATCATATTCATGTTCATGGTAAAAGAGGACAAGAGAATTGGGAGGCTAGGGTTACAAAGGCAAATAAGACAAAAGCTCTGTCTGTCACTGAGATGAGGAGCAATGTTGAACAAATGAACATAACACAAAGTGAAAAGCTGTCATAGAGGTATGCATAAAGTTTCCTGGGAAGAAGGGAGAATTGACATTACCTGCTTGAATTTAGGAAGAATTTTCAGAGAGGAGGCCACATGTAAGATGAATGTGATTCATGATATAACTTTGTGTGTGTGTGTGTGTGTGTGTGTGTTGTAGGTAATGATATGATTTAGAGGAATGAAGAAAAAGGTTAAGGCATTCTAGGCCAAGGAAACTGCATGTATGAAATCATAGAGAGCAAAGATTTCTGTCTGACTAAAATGTAGAAATGAGTAGGGAAAGAAAGTTTGAAAGGAAGGTTGGAGCTAAAGTGTGAAAGAACAGTTATGCTACATTAAGAAATTTGGTGGGTGCTATGGTGCACAACCTGCAACTCAAGAGGCTGAGACCTTGTGTCAAGATAAAAAACAAAACAAAAAAGGGCTGGAGATATAGATTGGTGGTAAAGCACCCCTGGGTTCAATCCCCAATACCAACAAAATAAAATGAAACAAAACATTGAAGCTGGATTCTGTGGCACTAATCTGTAATTTTACTACTTAGGAGGCTGAGGGAGGAGGATTGCAAGTTCAAGGCCAGCCTGGGCAACTTAGCTGGATCTGTTCTCAAAAAATAAGAAGAGCGGGTCACGGTGGTACACTCAACAGTTTAAGAGGCTGAGGCAGGAGGATTGAGAGTTCAAAGTCAGCCTTAGCAAAAGCGAGGCACTAAGCAACTCAGTGAGACCCTGTCTCTAAATAAATTACAAAATAGGGCTGGGGATGTGGCTCAGTGGTTGAGTGTTCTGAATTCAATCCCTGGTAAACAATGCCCCCTCCCCCAAAAAAAGGTAAAAGAGAGAGAGAAAAGAAGAAAAGAAAACTGAGGGGTTTGGGGGTGTCTCTCAGTGACAGAATGCATGCATCATGCATGAGAATTCTAGGGTATTATCTCCAGCACATACTACCTGCCCCACACGAAGTTTGAACTTGATAAGGAGCCATCAGGAGTTTTAATCAAAGTTGTATTTTAAAAGTTCAACTACTGAAAGTGTGGAAAATGGATTGAAATTGGGAAGACAACTGGGAATGATGGCATACACCTATAATCCCAGCTACTCAGGAGGTTGAGGCAGATAGATCACAAGTTAGAGGCCAACCAGCCGATCTGGGCAAAGAACATTGTAAGACCCTGTCTTAAATAAAAATGATAAAAACAAAAGGGGACTATTCTCCATGGAGCATTCCTATAAACCCAGAAATTTGGGAGTCTGAGGCAGGAGGGTTGCAAGTTTAAGTCCAATTTCAAAATAAAAAGTAAAAAAGAACTGGGAATGTGGTTCAGTGGCTAAGCACCCCGGTTTAATTCTCTCCCACCATATTGGAAAAAAAGAGGGGGGTCTGGGGATGTAGCTCAGTGGGAACAGTGCTTGCCCAGAATGGGCAAGGTCCAGTGTTTGATTCCCAGTACCGAAAATGAAAAAATAAATAAATAGGGAAGACAAACAATGGAAAAAATGATATTGGAAATCCAAAAATCCAGGCAGTAGATGATGAATGACTGACCTAAGAAATGAACTGGAGGGAACATGTTCCAGACATTTCTGGATGGGGAGGAATCATATTCATTTGCAGTAAAGTATCCATTCATCCACCCACCCATCTTTTCACTGAACAAATGAATACGATTGATTAGTTACTGTATACAAAGGCACCATGCTAGATGTCACATGCAAAGAGAATAAAAGCAGATCCCTCTTGAAGGAGCATTAATCTGGTAAGGGAGCTGAAACAGATAAGCAGGTAAAGTTAATAGTCACTGTTCATGGGCTGCTTCTTTGGAAAAATTCTACATGAGGCTCTTCACTTAACATTTTCTTTTATAAAAATTTCATGAGGTATCTGCTATTAAAATTTGGACATTTAGACTATAAAATTTAGAGAAGGCTTAGGAAGCAAGGCAGAAAGGAGCTTGTCATCAGTCATTTGCAGGAAGTGAAATACAAACACAAGCAAAGAAATTAGATAATTACAGAGTGATAATTAAACAGGGTAATGGAAGAGAAAGTGAGGAGAAAGGTAGGACTGGTTGGTAAGCGATTTAGAGAGGAAACTTGATTCTATCTCAAAGTTCATTTGTAGATTATTTGCTATTTGTGAATGGATGCAGAATATGGGCCCAAACTGAAATGCAAATGCTCTTAGAAATGGGACCTGTTAGTAATGAAATATGAAAAACATCTGATTTAAGCAGAACAACAATAAAATTTCCTAATCAATATTTGAATGAATTAATATGTGAATGAAGACACTCACATCCTCAAGATTTTCTTTTTTTGTGTGTGTGTGGGGGTACTAGGGATTGAAATCAGGGGCACTCAACCACTGAGCCACATTCCGAGCCCTTTTTTTGTATTTTATTTAGAGATAGGGTCTCACTGAGTTGTTTAGCACCTCACTTTTGCTGAGGCTATCTTTGAACTCATGATCCTCCTGTCTCAGCCTCCTGAGCCGCTGGGATTACAGGCGTGTGTCACTGAGCCCTCAAGATTTTAGTAATGAAAAAAAAAAAAAAGTTCTTTGACCTGAGTTTGTTTTATCTTAAATTGAAAGAAAGTAAGGTTAGTCAAGGTCATCTTGTAAGGCCCCCAAAAAAGGGCCCCCAACTCTGTCCCATGGATGGACGGCAACCCCAATCAACCGCAGGAGGCGTCACTTGATGCAAACCGCAAGAGGTGTTTATTCCAGCGCGCTGGGACCCAACTCCAGGAGTCGAGTCCCTAGCAGAAAATCTTGTAGGTTTATAAAGGCAGAAACCACACATCGGGAGGGGTCGCACATGAAAGGGAAAAGGGGGACAAAGCTGCCGGGAAATTTCAAAGGGGGTCTGGGTTTGCTGATAACATACAACATGTTTCACAATGTTTTACAACAGGGCGTAGATTCTGGTCAATAGTTTCTGGTAATCATTCTGTTTGATCACTATCTGGCTATCTGGCTCAATTTACCCTTTTATTCTCTGTTTGGGGCTGTTTCTTGGAACAGTTTTAAGGGCTTTGTTCCCATTCCTGGGAGGGTGACCTTAGGGAGTTGAGATGACTGGGAGGGTGACCTTAGGGAGTTAAGATAACTGGGAGGGTGACCTCAGACAGCTTAAAAAAATGTCCATTCTTTCATTTCCCCATTTTCTTTTCTGGTAAGTTCTAATCATGGAACTTCTGTCTCTATATACTCTTCACCAAAGCTATTTCCATGGCAGAGGGACTGGTATTATTGCCTGAGCATTAGTACCTGTACAGCACTTATTCTTTCCCTGATGAAGGTGACTAGGCGATTTTAGGCAGGCAAGAGCCGAGGGGGCGGGCCACCAATTAGCAGCCCCTTGTTTGCAGTCCTTGATAAACAGTCCTTGATAAAGGCAGGTAAATTTGGTAATCAATGGCCTCCAGAGATCCTTGACATTCCATTCTTCCAGGGGCAGTCTCCAACTTGCAGAGGCAGATGACCTCATGGCTTCATTTCCTCGATTTGACCCGATCCCCTATTTCTACACTAACTGCCTATTCCCAATTCTGTCTTCATTCCCCGCTTTAGCTTTAGGAACCCATAACTGCTTGTTAAGGAAATGAAAAGGGGCGTCGGTCATTCTGGCTGCTTCGAAGCTGAATGGGGGCAGCGAGGGGCAAGCAGTTTGGAGTTCCTTCTTTTTAAAAATCGGGTCAATCGAGGGGTCCCAGGAAGAAGCCTGGTTGGGGAAGAGCAGGTTGTAAAGTCATCTGGGGGTGGCTGCTTCTATGATAGAAGAACAAAAAGACATGAGTACTGAAATGAGATTAGCACAAAGTAAATGTTGCAGCATCTGAAATATGCCACTGAGTATCATGAAAATGACAGAAGTTAATCTCTCACCAGGAGGTGGAAGAACTGAGAAATTGTTCCCATAACTAGGCCTAGCAAAGGCTGGAGAGAACAAGGCCTTTATTTGGGGACTTTAACATTGCCATAGATGTCCCCAAAAAATATAGTTAAGCTACTTAATGTCATCTGATTTTGTAAAATATCCCTTTATTGGTATAACCTGTGTTTAGTAGAGATCTCTATACTTCTGTTACTTAGAAATAGATAATCATACTGGCAAACATAGATTAAGTCTACCTGTGTAGCTTAGGAAGGTCTGCAGGCCTTAAACTGACTAAAAACTTCTGACTCTGGCAGTTTCTCTGATAGTTATCAGGCTACATCTAAAGTTACATTTAACTATTATTTCCTTTAAATGCCCAAGAATGGCTATACTTTGGTTTTAACTGTTTTGCTGGGTGTCTAAGATCAAGCTGGTCAAATTGACCTGGTTCCTGTCTTGTTAAAGAGTCAGCTGAGTCCCACAGGGGTCACTCGTACAGAACTTAAGAGCGGCTCCTTAGCTCCACCAGTGACTTTGGTTAGGCAGGGTCTCTTGATGGGGTGACTTCCTTTAGAAACATCAAGGGATGTTTCCCCTTTTCCATGACCCTCCTCTGCAGCAGATGCACTGGATGATTTTTCATCCTCTAGTCAACAATCTCCTTGATCAGGAGGTTGTGTGACCCAGAGTTGCAACGCTCCTTAGAGAAGTTCTCTTATTCCCTGGGTTCAGGCTAATGTTGAGGGCAAGACCCAAATATGGACTTTTCTTGACCTCTGTATTTAACTCCAATTTCTAAGTTTGATCTTAATTATCCAGCAAGCCAGTCTCACCAGTCATAAATTAAGAGTAATGGGCTTTAACTTTAATGTCCATAACTTTACAGTTATTTACCCTTTTATCTAACTGGAGTCTGCATTAGTACTGGAAGTTACCACTATCTATTCTATAGGTGATGGCTTATTATCACAAGTTACCTAGGTTGTTTATTCTTGGAGCAGCTACTTCTGCAAAATATTAACAGGTAACAGTTTTACAAAATGAAATTAGCAAGAGTAAAAATATATTCAGCTTGTATAATAGCTATCTTGAATTTTGATTGAGAACTACATTCTATCCCCTATTTGAGATCACAGTACTTTTACAACAAGAACCAATCTTTTGACTATAACTTTAAATAAGCTGAAGTCTGGCTTATTTTGGAGTCACTCTAACATGCAGTAAGGTGGGAGGCAGAGCCTTATCTCAGGTAAGGCAGGGCTCTTTACAGATCTTAAGTGTTCTAATTCTGATGTTGATCTTTGCTTCTTCCTTAAATATCATTAAGTAGTTTACATATACTGTTTCCTGAGTCTATATAAACTTTATAATTAACACAATTTAACATAGTATCTAAAACATGAATCAAAGAAAGGCTGAAAGAGCTTTTGTTATTTCCACAATCCGAGAGTGCTGGGACTTGAACCCAGGCCTTCCGCTTGAGAGTCAGGAACTCTACGAGATGAGCTAAATGGCCTGCACTGAGAGAGCTTTTAACTTTCCTTTTGTGATTAAATGGCAAAATGTTTTCATGTTTCTTTCATATTTCACAATATTACCCTTTAAACAAATCAAACTCTAATGTTTAGAAATACATTTACATTTGAAATTCTTTATCTCAGTGTAAAAAGTAACAAATTTTACACATACCCTATTGATAGCAGGTCCTATAATAGAACATTAAATGATAGAAATAAATCCCCAATAAAATTTACTCTTTATAAGTTTAAGATTACCATTACAGACAAGTTTAATCTGGAGGATAGCAGAGCTTAATAAATTCCTTGCTTTAAAAACTTGTGGTCCTGAAAAATATGAACACATTTAATATACAACTAGTGACCATTTCACAAATAACTTGACACTTTTATCTTACCAAATTGAGTTTTTAAAGAGAAATGTATACTCTGTAACAAAGTACAATACTCTATAATAGTTGTTTAATCATAATTGTATACACCCCAATTTTTAAGACTAATTGTTCTAAAGAATAAAACTTAATAGACACAAAGTTAAGAGTAAATTAGTGTTTCAAATCCTTGTCATTTTACCATGTCATTCTACCATATAGATTAAACTTTGGTTTATATCAGAACGTTAGTATTTCACCTTAGGAAAAACCTTCAATAGTTTTAGCTGTCTCACATACATATAACCAACTTAGTTACACACAAACTTGTTGAAACTTGCCCTTTACTTACATAGACTTTCTTAGCACTTACTTAGACCCTCATGTATTTCATCACACAAGCACTTTCTTACCCAGAAACATTTCCTTTTTCCTTTTACTAAATATATTTCCATACCCAGAACCTTTTATTTTCTCTTTCCTACTCGTTGACCCCTTTTTGTTCACATTCTGAAACAACTCTTATGAAATTTCTGAATTTAGATAAATTACTCTATTTTAATAAGATTAAATATTCTGTTGTTTATAGTACTCTAATTGAAACACAGTTGAAACTTTTGGGACCCTTTGTATATAGAATTGCACTTGTTAGGACATAACTCTTAGTAACCTTGTTTTTAGTTTAGTGATGACACAAAGCAAGTTTAAACCCTTTTATTTACCAACCTATGAAAACACAAATAATGTTTAAGTATGATACCCCATGGAATTTAAGGAGTTAAAAGTACTCGATGTTATTTAACAATTAGCATTTTAACTTTGTAAATTAATCAGATGTCTCTACAAACACATTAGAGTAATCCCATACATGTTAACTCTAATTCACTTATTCTGTAAAAACCAAGATATCAGACAAGTGTCCTGAACAGTATTTGCTGTCTCTTCCCTGTTGAAGAAAAGTCCTAGAAACAATTGATATTAGACATTTTATTAACATCAATATTTTATTAGCTTGACCACCTAGAGACTTGCAAGTTATTTTCAAAGACATTTTACTCTTATTAGTTTACCCAATTTGAACCTTTTTAAATCACGTGAATTAAAAGTATCTGGATCCATTTTTAAATCTTAATTTTAGGAGCGCTCAGTTTTGATACAGACAAAACATGACATCAGACAGCACAACATACAAATAACACAAAATCAAGCCCTTGTAACTTCATAGGTGAATCTCCATTGCAGTGTAACAGATGTTCAAAAACTCTAGTTGAATAAAAAATAGAACTGGTCAAAAAAATCATGAGCTCAAAAAAACATATAATTAAAAAAAACCAAGAGTCCTGGAAAAAAATCATACGGCCGTTAATTACTTTAGTAAAGTACCATAAAATTTACTTTGCTGGAGTTTTAAAGACTCTTTTTACCTTTTCTTTCCCTGGGTTTGAGACCGGTCTCCTACTGAGCCTTTAGGCTTCTTTTATTTATATTTCAATGCAAGCCTGGACTGAGATCTGGAAGGATCTAACAGGTTTTAACAGAAACTCTGTGTCTAAGGCATTTTAGCCATCTCATCAGGACAGGTTGGATGTTAAAATTATGAGACCTTATTTTTCATTACTTTTGAGACTGAAGCTACTTTGCTAAGTTACCCTTTAGGGCTGTTGGGAGGGGGAGTCCAGAGAAGGAACCTTTGGGGTCCACCCGAGAGTAGCCCGGGCCCAGAACCCCCCAGTTGTTCCAACCCTTCCTCCACCTCCGCCACAAACACACAACAGAACCAGATACAGACAGGCGCCAATCTCTGATCCACCAATTGAACCCCATCAGCGCCCTTACCGACGGAGACTACCAGGCGTCCCTGGCTCTCCTTCCACCCTTAGGGCGTCCCCCAGGGCTGCAACCTGTGGCCCCCCAGGCACGTCTACCGGCCACTGTCCGGCCCCTCTCACGAGTCACCGAACGGCTGCCACCGAAACCGAAAGCGCGCTCACAGAACCAGACCAACTAACAAAACACAAGACAAAGACAGACAACTTCGGGGTACCCCTTCTTACCTCCAAGGTCGACTCCGCGGATGAGGGGGGGCCGTCTTATCCCGGACGAGCCCCCAAATGTAAGGCCCCCAAAAAAGGGCCCCCAACTCTGTCCCATGGATGGACGGCAACCCCAATCAACCGCAGGAGGCGTCACTTGATGCAAACCGCAAGAGGTGTTTATTCCAGCGCGCTGGGACCCAACTCCAGGAGTCGAGTCCCTAGCAGAAAATCTTGTAGGTTTATAAAGGCAGAAACCACACATCGGGAGGGGTCGCACATGAAAGGGAAAAGGGGGACAAAGCTGCCGGGAAATTTCAAAGGGGGTCTGGGTTTGCTGATAACATACAACATGTTTCACAATGTTTTACAACAGGGCGTAGATTCTGGTCAATAGTTTCTGGTAATCATTCTGTTTGATCACTATCTGGCTATCTGGCTCAATTTACCCTTTTATTCTCTGTTTGGGGCTGTTTCTTGGAACAGTTTTAAGGGCTTTGTTCCCATTCCTGGGAGGGTGACCTTAGGGAGTTGAGATGACTGGGAGGGTGACCTTAGGGAGTTAAGATAACTGGGAGGGTGACCTCAGACAGCTTAAAAAAATGTCCATTCTTTCAATCTTATTTCTCACTTGTTTATTCTACATTTTAATGAGAGCTTACTGAATGCTGGGTACTATGCCATGTCTGGGGAATATGGTGTAGATTCTTAGAACTCTCTTCTCTTGCTTCCAAAGGGCTTCTAAAGCAGAAGGACACATCAGGAGAACGGAGAACCCAGGTAGGTTCTGACCTATCTTTTTTTTTTTTTTTTTTTTTTTTGGTGTGGGGGATCGAACCCAGGGCCTTGTGCTTACAAGGCAAGCACTCTACCAACTGAGCTATCTCCCCAGCCCCTCTGACCTATCTTTTGATGTTTCTGGAAGAGGTATAGAGAGAATCTGGTAGTGTAGGGCTCTGAAGAGATCTGTGGGGAGACGGCAGAATACCTTTGATTGAAGAGATTTTTAATTTGATTGAAAAATTTCAATCTCCCAAATCTTATTTGAGCTAAAAAGCATTGACTGCCTTTCACATTTCTCTGTGCACTCCACCCCACCACTCCTCCTGTAACTGTAGGCAACTCTTGCTCTCCAAAGTTACCAATTCTCTCCCTCTTCCCACCCATTGCAACTCCTGTTCCTCAAAGCTAGTCTCTGGGCTCAGTCCCAAGCCTGGAGGGGCAGAAAATGGATTCAGAGTTGCTACACAAACACTGATTCCCATGGAAACCAAACCACTGAAAAAACAAAAAGGGAGAAGAGGCAGCCACTGGCTGACCTCTTAAGCTCACCCTCCAAATTCTTTTCACTTCTGAGCATGAAGGCAAGTGCTTATGTATATAATAGTAGAACAGAATAACCCAATTCCTTCCTAACTCCCCAATTTCTTGAGAACCTGTCTGCTCTTTGACAAAAGGCAGCGGGACATCGCCACCTCGTGGTAGAAATGCAAAATTACCACGGAGAGAAGCCCTAATTCATGAGAAAACCTGCAATGCAGGCTATTAAGTTGCTGCAATAGGAAAAGGATGAAAAGATGTAACATTCAGGAGGCACTCCCAGAAAAATGTTTGACTGAGATGCATTTAGCACTTGTTCTTTCTCACTGTCCATTGTTTCAAGATTTAAATATATTTTTTATATTGATGCCATTTATTTATTTTTGCATCCAATCCAAATATGGGAACATGAAGTCTAGATTTTTTTTTTTTTTTTTTTTTTTTAATACTGGGGATTGAACTTAGGGGCTTTTTACTACTGAGCTACAGCCCCAGTCATTTAAAAAATTTTAAAATTTTGTTTTGAGTCAGGATCTTGCTAAGTTGTTTAGGGTCTCGCTAAATGCTGAGGCTGGCTTTGAACTTGTGATTCTCCAGCTGCAGTCTCCCAAGTGCTGGTATTATAGGTGTGTACCACTGTGCCTGGCTGAAGTCTAAATTTTGTTTTTGTTTTTGTTTTGTTTTGTTTGGTGCTGAGGATCAAATCCAGGGTATCACCCATGCTTAGCACATGCTGTATCACTAAGCTCCACACCCAGCCCCACAAAAATCTAGTCATATCTCCGAACTCCATAATGTTTCCTATATGAATATCTGTTGCCACAAATTCAGTGTAAAACTAGAGTAGACAGTACTTGGTTTCCCTCTAGAGAGCAGTGTTTGCTATCTTACAAAGCAAAATATATTTGCTCCATCGTCTCTTTGATATAGCCTGTTTCCTTCAGGGCTGTGAATATTTGTGCAGCTACTAGTGAGCAATACCTGCAGGGGCATCACCCCACTGATCAACATGATTACTAAAAGAGAACAAGGAAGTCAACCCAGAGGGTACAATTACCATAAAGCTTACAAAAGCAGATTGTCTAATTCATTTTGTTCCACCTGTCATCATGACTTAAGCTCTGTCCAAAAGGATCAGGAAAAAAATAACTATTACAATATTGAGCATCCTCATTGTGCCAGAAACATTTCTGAGACCATTTCCCTATCCTAGAAGGGACAGGAAAGGGAGGAGAGGAGGGAGGATGTTTGATACACTGTCTACTCTGTATTGTATCTCCTCCAAAAGTTTTCAGCTTTTAGAATCAAATCCTTTTTTTTTAAATTTTTATTAGTTGTAAATAGACACAACACCTTTATTTCATTTATTCATTTTTAATGTGGTGCTGAGAATTGAACCCAGTGTCTCACACATGTACCATTTCAGAGAGAGAAGGAGACTGAGATTGTCTTCTTCAACTATTGATATTTTATTTCGCAGTGCTGGGGATTAAACCCAGGGACCTGTACTTGCAAGGCAAGCACTCTACTAACTGAGCTATCTCCCCAGTCCTTGGATCTTCAACTATTTGAATGGTACATTCCCACATTAGGTGAGGGCAGATTTTCCTTACTCAGTCCACTGATTCTAATTGGCATCAGATTTTTTTTTTTTTCCCTTGACAAATCTCTCCTGGAAACACTTTTATAGACACATTCAGTTGTAATGCTTTATAGCTATCTGGGTAGACCCATCACCCAGTCAAGTTGACACCTAGAATTAAATAATACACAGGATATATGAGTTCACTTTCAAGTTTTAGGCTAAGAAAGACAGATTTTGCTGTTGGTTTGGCTCACTTTCTTTTGTCCTTTAAGTGTCAATTGCTCCTCTCCTCTCCTCCTGGGGATTGAACCCAGGTACATTTTACCACTGAGCTAATCCCCAGGCTCTTTTATTTTAATTGATTTTTTTTTTATTGAAGATTTTTTCCCCATCCCCACTGTCCTACCTCTTTCCTTATTCCCCTCTGCATAATCCAAAGTTCCTTCATTCTTCCCTACCCATCCCCCTCTATGGATCAGCATCTACTGATCAGAGAAGACATTCGGCTTTTGGTTTTTTGGGCTTGGCCTATTTCACTTAGCATGATAGTTTCCAACTTTATCCATTTACCAGCAAATGCCATATTTTTATTCTTCTTTATGGCTGAGTAATATTCCATTGTGTATATATACCACAGTTTCTTTATCCATTTGTCAATTGAAGGGCATCTAGGTTGGTTCCACAATCTACCTATTGTGAATTGAGCTGCTATGAACATTGATGTGGTTGCATCACTGTAGTATGCTGATTTTAAGTCCTTTGGGTATAAATGGAGGAGTGGGATAGCTGGGTCAAATAGTGGGTCTATTCCAAATTTTCTGAGGAATCTCCATACTGCTTTCCAGAGTGGCTGCACCAATTTGCAACTCCAACACCAATGTATGAGTGTGCCTTTTTCCCCACATCCCCGCCAACACTTATTATTGCTTGTGTTCTTGATAATAGCCATTCTACTTGGAGTTAGATGAAATCTTAGGGTGGTTTTAATTTGCACTTCTAATTACTAAGGATGATGAGCACTTTTTCATATATTTGTTGATCACCTGTATATCTTCTTCTGTGAAATGTCTGCCTATTTCCTTAGCCCATTTATTGATTGGGTTCTTTGTATTTTGCGTATAAAGTTCTTTATAAACTTTGGAGATGAGTGCTCTGTCTGAAGTGTGTGTGGAAAAGATTTTTTTCCCATTCTGTAGGCTCTCTTTTCACATTATTGATTGTTTCCTGTGCTGAGAAAAAAAAAAAAAAAAAAAAACTTTTTAGTTTGAATCTATCCCATTTATTGATTCTTAATTTTACTTCTTGTAGCTGACTTGATGAAGATTTTGGCCTACTTTTTTTCTATTAGGCACAAGTTCTCTGTTCTAGTACCTAAGTCTTCGATCTACTTTGAGTTGATTTTTGTGCAGGGTAAGAGACAGAGGTCTAATTTTATTTTGTTACATGTGGATTTCCAGTTTTCCCAGCACCATTTGTTGAAGAGGCGATCTTTTCTCCAATGTATGTTTTTGGCACCATTGTCTAACCATATTTTTGTGGGTTTGTCTCTGTCTTCTATTTTGTACCATAGGTCTACATGTCTATTTTGGTGCCAGTATTTAGAATGAGGTTGGCCGTGGGTTTAGCATAAATAGCTTTTACAATGTTGGGTATGTTCCTATATTCCTAGTTTTTCTAGTGTTTTGAAAATGAAGGAGTGCTATATTTTGTCAAATGCTTTTTCTGTGTCTATCGAGATAATCATATGATTCTTGTCTTTAAGTCTATTAATGTGGTGAATTACGTTTATTGATTTCCATATGTTGAACCAACCTTGCATCCCAGAGATGAACCCCACTTGATCATGGTGTATTATTTTTTAAATATGTTTTTGTATGCAATTTGCCAGAATTTTGTTGAGCATTTTTGCATCTATGTTCATGAGGGATATTGGTCTGAGGTTTTCTTTCCTTGATGTGTCTTTGTCTGGTTTTGGTATCAGGGTGATACTAGCTTAATAGAATGAGTTTGGAAGGGTTCCCTCCTTTTCTATTTCATGGAATAATTTGAGAATTATTGGTGTTAATTCTTCTTTGAAGATCTTGTAGAACTCAGCTGAGAATCTGTCTGGTCTTAGGCTTTTCTTGGTTGGTAGCTTTCATGGTGTCTTCTATTTCATTGTTTGAAATTGATCTGTTTAAATTGTGTATATCCTTCTGCTTCAGTTTGGGTAGTAGATCATATGCCTCTAGAAATTTTTTGATGTCTTTGAGATTTTTTTATTTTATTTGCATATAAATTTTCAAAATAGTTTCTAATTATCTTCTGTATTTCATCAGTGTCTGTTGGGATATTTCCTTTTTCATCATGAATTTTAGTAATGAAAGTTTTCTCTTTCTTTTTGTTAGTGTGGCTAAGGGTTTATCAATTTTATTTATTTTTTCAAAGAACCAACTTTTTGTTTTGTCAGTATTTTCAGTTGTTTCTTTTGTTTCAATTTCATTGATTTTAGCTCTGATTTTAATTATTTCCTGTCTTTTGCTGCTTTTGGTGGTGATTTGTTCTTCCTTTTCTAGGGCTTTGAGATGTAATGTTAAGTCATTTATTTGTTGACTTTTTATTTTTTTATTCTTTTAATGTATGAGCTCAATGTAATAAACTTACCGCTTAACACTGCTTCATAGTGTCCCAGAGATTTTGATATGTTGTATCAGTGTTCTCATTTACCTCTAAGTATTTTTTTTTATTTCCTCCCTAATTTCTTCTTTTATCCATTCATCATTCAGTAGTATGCTATTTAGTCTTCAGTTGTTGGAGTAGCTTCTATTTTTTATTTTATTCTTGATTTTTAGTTTCATTCCATTATGATCTGATAGAATGCAGGGTAGCGTTTCTATTTTATTTTATTTTTTTGTATTTGCTGAGAGTTGCTTTGTGGCATAACATATGGTCTATTTTAGAGAAGGATCCATGTGCTGCTGAGAAGAAAGTGTATTCCCTCAATGAAGGATGAGATACTCTATGTTGGGGCTGTGCCATGTGGGCTGCGTTGGGATGGCGCCTGGCGGCCAGCCGGAGGTTGTTTTGATCACATCAGCAGTGAGGATGTTGAGTAATATAAGCACACCCAGGTTATTTATCATTGGCCATATTCAATTAAGTCCACACACACAACACGTGCACAGGTGTTCCTGAGTGCTCCTGCTCGGGCCTGCTTGTTTTAACCTTTGCCGTGATATGGCAGCTGGCTCCTCGCCTGATCTCAACTGGCGTGGCCCCACCCTCCACCTCCTGGAGGGAATATAAGAGGGCAGTAGGCAGAGGGCAAGAAGAAGCAGCTAGCAGAGAGAAGAAGCAGCAAGCAGTAAGCAGCAGGCAGCTGCAGAAGGCAGATGGTAGAGCGGAGACCTGAGAACACACCTCTAGATTGTAGATCACAGATTGCAGTAGGCGGGACCCACCACTAAGAAGCACCTCAGATAGATAGCACCTAGTTCACAGGATGCGGGACCTACCTTTAAGAAGAAGCAGCAGAACTCTAAGAAGAAATAGATCTCTGATAAGCATAGCAAGCCTCTCTTTCTCTAAAAACTTCCTCTAAAAGCAAAGTCTCTCTTCCTCTCAAAGAAGCCTCTCTTCCTCTAAAAAAGCAAGCAAGCAAGGAAACAGCACAGAAATAGAAGTAGTTTATTTCCAGTCCACCTCCGATAAATACCTGCGCAATTGTTGCTACAGGTGGTAACAAATATCTGCGGGATTGTTGCCGCTCTATATATGTCTATTAAGTCTAACTTGTTGATTGTATTATTTAATTCTATAATTTCTTTGTTTAGTTTTTGTTTGGAAGATGTATCCAGTGGTGAGAGAGTTGTGTTAAAGTATTATTGTGTTTATTATTATTGTGTTGTGGTCTATTTGATTTTTGGAAATTGAGAAGGGTTTGTTCGATGTATGTAAATGCTCCACTGTTTGGGGCATAGATATTTATGATTGCTATGTCTTGTCAGTGTATGATTCCCTTCAGCAGTATGAAATGTCCTTCTTTGTCCCTTCTGACTAATTTTAGTTTGAAGTCCACCTTGTCTGATATGAGGATGAAAACCCCTCCTTGTTTTCGCAGTCCATGTGAGTGATATGTTTTTTTCCCAACGTTTCACTTTCAGTCTGTGGATGTCTTTTTCTAGGAGGTGAGTCTCTTGAAGATAGCATATTGTTTTTTTTTTTTTTTTTTTGCGGTCCTGGGGATCAAACCCAGGGCCCTGTGCTTGTGAGGTGAGCACTCTACCAACTGAGCTATCTCCCCAGCCCTGTTGGGTGTTTAAAAAAAATTTTTTTTTAGTTGTAGATGAACACAATACCTTTATTTTTAAAATTCATTGTATGTGGTGCAGAGGATCAAACCCATGTCTCACATATACAAGGCAAGCGCTCTACCATTGAGCCGCAGACCCAGCCCTGTTGGGTCTTTCTAAAAAATCCAATCTGCCAGTCTATGTCTTTTGATTAATGAGTTTAGGCCATTAACATTACATTAACATTCAGGATTATTATTGGCATATGATTTGTATTCACAGTCATTTTTAGTTTTTAACTTGACTTAGTTTCTTCTTTATTGACTTTTCCTTTAGTGTAGTTCCTCCCTTTGCTGGTTTTCATTTTTTAAAAATTTCCTCCTCATGGAATAGTTTGCTGAGAATGTTTTGTAGTGCAGGCTTTCTAGTTGTGAATTATTTTCACTTTTGTTTATTATGGAAGGTATTTATTTCATCTTCAAATCTGAAGCTTAGGTCTGGGATTGTGGCTCAGTGGTAGAGTGCTTGCCTAGTATGTGTGAGGCACTTGGTTCAATGCTCAGCAACACATGCAAATAAATGAATAAAATAAAGGTCTATCAACATCTAAACAATATTTTTTAAAAATTTGAAGCTTATTTTTGCTGGATATAAAATTCTCAGTTGCATCCATTTTCTTTCAGGACTTAATATAGGTTATTCTGAAAGAATGGACATTTTTTTAAGCTGTGTGTTTTATCTCAACTCCCTAAGGTCTCCCTCCCAGTGACGGGAACAAAGCCCTTAAAGCTGTTCCAGGAATCAGCCCCAAACAGGGAGTAAAAGGGTAAATTGAGTCAGATAGCCAGATAGTGCTCAAACAGTAGGATTACCAGAAACTATTGACCAGAATCTACGCCCTGTTGTAAAACATTGTGAAACATGTTGTATGTTATCAGCAAACCCAGACCCCCTTTGGAATTTCCCGGCAGCTTTGTTCCCCATTTTTCCCCTCTTTTCCCCCTTTCATGTGCGACCCCTCCCGATGTGTGGTCTCTGCCTTTATAAACCTACAAGATTTTCTGCTAGGGACTCGACTCCTGGACTCCTGCGTGAGTCATGAGTCCACGCGCTGGAATAAACACCTCTTGCGGTTTGCATCAAGTGACGCCTCGCGATTGATTGGGGTTGCCGTCGATCCATGGGACAGAGTTGGGGTTTCCTTTTTGGGGGCCTTACAATTCCTTCTGGCGTTGAGGGTCTGGGTCGAGAAGTCAGATGAAATCCAAATTGGTTTCCCCCATAGGTAATTTTATTTTTTTCTCTCACAGCCTTTAGAATTCTATCCTTATTCTGTATGTTATTCTTTCTCATTATGATGTGACTTGATGTGGGTCCGCTGTAATTTTGTACAGTAGGGGTACTGTAAGCCTCTTGTAGTTGATTTTCCATTTCATTCTTTAGATTTGGCAAGTTTTCTTTTCTTTCTTTTCTTTTTTTTTGGTGGTGCTGGGGATTGAACCCAGGGCCTTGTGCTTGTGAGGCAAGCACTCTACCAACTGAGCTATATCCCCAGCACCGCAAGTTTTCTGATATTATGTCATTGAAGAGATTGTGCATTCCTTTGGTTTGTATCTCCACACCTTCCTCTATTCTGTTAAATCTGAAATTTGGTCTTTTCATGTTATCCCATATTTTTTGGAAGTTCCGTTTATGGTTTCTTAGCATCTTCTCCATGTGGTTGACTTTATTTTCAAGAGTATATATTTTATCTTCATTTTCTGAGGTTCTGTGTTCCAAGTAGTCTAGTCTGTTGGTGATACTGAAGCCAGAATTGGGGACAGTTAGTGTAGAAATAGGGGATCGGGCCAGATTGAGGAAATGGGGCCATGAAAGCCATCTGCCTCTGGAAGTTGGAGACTGCCCTGGGAGAATGGAATGTCAAGGATCTCTGGAGCCCATTGATTACCAAATTTACCTGCCCTTGTCAGGGACTGCAGACAAGGAGTTGCTAATTGATGCTTCCTGAGCCCTTACCTGCCTGAATTACTTTGACCCTCCCCCTGAGCATCAGCTTCTCACTTTATGCAAAACCAGGCCTAGTCAAGTAGGCAGGAAGGAAAGAGATAAGGGGGAAAGAATGGGAGAATAGAACATATAAAAAGGACAAGATTTTTCCGATCTGATGAATTCTGCCTTCCAGAATCCCTTTCTTCCACCAGGGAGAAGTCTGCTTTTACTTTTCTTTAATAAAGCTCCTTACTTTCTACTCTACACTTTTCCTTATTATACTTCAACACCTGAGGAAGCAGGACTCCTCACCAGTTAATGGCGGTCTCAATACTTTCCATTGAATTTTTAATTTGGTTTATTGTTTTCTTCATTTTGAGGATTTCTGCTTGATTCCTTATAATCTCTGCCTCTTTATTGAAGCGGTCTTTCACTTCCTGTATTTTCTCTCTGATACCATCTTTATTTCAAAGATCAATCTATGTATTTTCTAAACTCCTTCTCTGACATTTCTTCTACTGTGTTGTCTATGGATTCTATTGTTGGAACATCTTGGTTTGTTTGAGGCACTTTCTTCCCTTGTTTTTAAATGTCGTTCGTGTGCCTTCTCATCTAGTGGTATAAATCTGAGGCAATATAGATTCTACCTTGTAGTCTTATAATGTTCCTGAAGGCTTCCAGTATTTCACCTTTAAGAGGGAGACCAATATTAACAGCACTCAGTGCAAACAATATGGCACCTTAAATCAAATGGTTCCTATTAAGGTGTTTATAGTTTTGTCGAAATAAACAGAAGTGAAGTGATCGATTATGGTCCACAATATAAACAGTAAGTTTGCTTAAAGGGTTTACCGTTTCAAATGACAGACAATTTGAGGGAATAGAAGTAGTGTAAGATGTGATGTTTATAAGGAAGGGAGGGAGGAATTAATAGAAGTTGGCTATTAGTATGAGAGAAGTAAGAAAAAGAATCCAGGGAGACAGATAGGTGAGAGAAAAAATAGATACAGATTAAAAAAAAGTAAAAATATAAGAATACACAACAAAACTGTAATATACTATTCAGATATCCTATTCCTCAATAAATTGATGTATGAAAAATATTTGGATTCAAAGATGGTAGTGTAAGGCACCCAAAAAGGAAACCCCAACTCTGTCCCATGGATCCACGGCAACCCCAATCAACCGCAGGAGGCGTCACTTGATGGAAACCGCAAGAGGTGTTTATTCCAGCGCGCTGGGACCCAACTCGAGGAGTCGAGTCCCTAGCAGAAAATCTTGCAGGTTTATAAAGGCAGAGACCACACATCGGGAGGGGTCGCACATGAAAGGGAAAAGGGGGACAAAGCTGCCGGGAAATTTCAAAGGGGGTCTGGGTTTGCTGATAACATACAACATGTTTCACAATGTTTTACAACAGGGCGTAGATTCTGGTCAATAGTTTCTGGTAATCCTACTGTTTGAGCACTATCTGGCTATCTGGCTCAATTTACCCTTTTACTCCCTGTTTGGGGCTGATTCCTGGAACAGCTTTAAGGGCTTTGTTCCCGTCACTGGGAGGGAGACCTTAGGGAGTTGAGATAAAACAGACAGCTTAAAAAAATGTCCATTCTTTCAGTAGAGGTGTGAGAGAGGGTGGAAAGAAAAAAAAAAAGTATCAATGGAAAATTGAATGATTGCTTCCATTGGCTTTCAAAAGTTTTCTTAGCTTCTCTTCTTCATTGATAGGTGGGGTTGCCTGAATTTGATGTTAGCTTCAGTCCAGTGGGTACCAGACCAGTTGGGTGGGTGAGCCGATAGCAAGATGTCCTCACACCCTCTTATAGTCTTCCCACCCATTGTAGCTGGCCCTTTCCGTCCCTGCACACTTCAGGACTCACTGAGCTAGAGAGAACTCGGTTTTATACAGTTTCTTCAACCTGTGCTTCCCACCAGGGAACTGCCCCTAATCTCTAGCTTTCCATGGGCTGCCAGACAGAGACTGGGCCACGCAAACCCAACTGCAGTCTGATGGACCTGGGCTTCAGCTTCCCCAGGACCCATCTTGCTGCAGTTCCAAGATTTCAATACCCTTTCAACTTGCAGAGAGACCACCAGGGATGCACTCACACAGAGGAGTGACCCTGCAAAGAGGCAGCCAGATGGCAGCCACTACCACACCCAGCAAAAAGACCTCAGGTGCAACCAGACCTGCAGGTACCCCAATATATCTCCATGCCCTGGCCTGTGTCCCCAGATCAAGGTGGCCATGTCCTGAGATGGTGGCGGCAAAACTGTAGGTCCTGGCTGGAGTCCCAAGATGGCAGCAGCTGCATGTAATCCATCCTGCGGTACTGTGACAGTGGACTTCCATGCAACAGTGGGTAGCAGTAGGCAATATGCTGGCAGTCTGAGGGAAGTCTGTAGGCTAACAGTATTGGATCAGTGAGTGGACGTCCAGCGATGGGTAGGTGAAAGGAGGTGCAATGGGCAGGCAAGAGGCTGGCAAATGGGCAAATGGTGGATATAGGTGCCAGTCAGCTAGCAGTCTGCACCCAAAAGGTGGTGGATATGCTGGCAGAATGCGGGCGATTGAGGCTGATGAATGGGGGATAAACTGCTGGGGACTGGTGGGCAGCAATGGCTGTCTCTCAGAGAAACAGTATTTCCTCTGCTTGAATTCTGAGTCATGGAGTGTCGAAGAATGCAGCCTCCCTCTAGTCCGCCATCTTGGATCTCCCCCATCCTCTTTTAAAAATCCTTTTTATTTTGAGATAGGGTCTCACTAAGTTTCCGAGTGATATTCCTGCCTCAGCCTCCCAAATTGCTGGAATTACAGGCATGCACCACCACATATGGCTGGTAGTTGCTTTTTTTTTTTTTTCCCACTGGTGATTGAACTCAGGGTCACTTAACTACTGAGCCACATCCCCAGCCCTTTTTATTTTTTTTAATTTTGAGACAAGGTCTTGCTAAGTTACTTAGGGCCTTGCTAAATTGCTGAGACTCATGATCTTCCTGCCTCACACTTGCACACACATTAAAATATATATTGTTAGAGAGTGAATACATTAGGAGCCTGAATTACTATAATTTTTATAATATATTAGTATCTACTAAAATTAAAATTATATATTCTTTGATACAAGAAATCAAAAATTTAAAAATTTATTCTTAAAAAGTACTCCTATCTACAAATGTATGTATTTGAATGTTTATTGGGAATCAAACCCTTGCATGATAGACAAGTTCTCAGTGAACCATATTTCCAGCCACCTTCTTTGGTCCTTTGATTACTAGGGCTTCTCCAAAGAGATTGGTAAATGATAGTTTAGGAACTATATTAGAGTTCTCCATAGAAACAGAACCAATAGACTTTATCTACCCATCTATTAAAATAGATATAGATATCAGTAGCTGTAAGGCCCCCCAAAAAGGAAACCCCAACTCTGTCCCATGGATGGACGGCAACCCCAATCAACCGCAGGAGGCGTCACTTGATGCAAACCGCAAGAGGTGTTTATTCCAGCGCGCTGGGACCCAACTCAAGGAGTCGAGTCCCTAGCAGAAAATCTTGTAGGTTTATAAAGGCAGAAACCACACATCGGGAGGGGTCACACATGAAAGGGAAAAGGGGGGACAAAGCTGCCGGGAAATTTCAAAGGGGGGTCTGGGTTTGCTGATAACATACAACATGTTTCACAATGTTTTACAATAGGGCGTAGATTCTGGTCAATAGTTTCTGGTAATCATTGTGTTTGATCACTATCTGGCTATCTGGCTCAATTTACCCTTTTATTCTCTGGGGCTGTTTCTTGGAACAGCTTTAAGGGCTTTGTTCCCATTCCTGGGAGGGTGACCTTAGGGAGTTGAGATGACTGGGAGGGTGACCTTAGGGAGTTAAGATAACTGGGAGGGTGACCTCAGACATCTTAAAAAAATGTCCATTCTTTCATTTCCCCATTTTCTTTTCTGGTAAGTTCTAATCATGGAACTTCTGTCTCTATATACTCTTCTCCAAAGCTATTTCCTTGGCGGAGGGACTGGTATTGTTGCCTGAGCATTAGTACCTGTACAGCACTTATTCTTTCCCTGATGAAGGTGACTAGGTGATTTCGGGCAGGCAAGAGCCGAGGGGGCGGGCCACCAATTAGCAGTCCCTTGTTTGCAGTCCTTGATAAACAGTCCTTGATAAAGGCAGGTAAATTTGGTAATCAATGGCCTCCAGAGATCCTTGACATTCCATTCTTCCAGGGGCAGTCTCCAACTTGCAGAGGCAGATGACCTCATGGCTTCATTTCCTCGATTTGACCCGGTCCCCTATTTCTACACTAACTACCTATTCCCAATTCTGGCTTCATTCCCCCCTTTAGCTTTAGGAACCCATAACTGCTTGTTAAGAAAATGAAAAGGGGCGTCGGTCATTCTGGCTGCTTCGAAGCTGAATGGGGGCAGCGAGGGGCAAGCAGTTTGGAGTTCCTTCCTTTTAAAAAATCGGGTCAATCGAGGGGTCCCAGGAAGAAGCCTGGTTGGGGAAGAGCAGGTTGTAAAGTCATCTGGGGGTGGCTGCTTCTATGATAGAAGAACAAAAAGACATGAGTACTGAAATGAGATTAGCACAAAGTAAATGTTGCAGCATCTGAAATATGCCACTGAGTATCATGAAAATGACAGAAGTTAATCTCTCACCAGGAGGTGAAAGAACTGAGAAATTGTTCCCATAACTAGGCCTAGCAAAGGCTGGAGAGAACAAGGCCTTTATTTGGGGACTTTAACATTGTCATAGATGTCCCCAGAAAATATAGTTAAGCTACTTAATGTCATCTGATTTTGTAAAATATCCCTTTATTGGTATAACCTGTGTTTAGTAGAGATCTCTATACTTCTGTTACTTAGAAATAGATAATCATACTGGCAAACATAGATTAAGTCTACCTGTGTAGCTTAGGAAGGTCTGCAGGCCTTAAACTGACTAAAAACTTCTGACTCTGGCAGTTTCTCTGATAGTTATCAGGCTACATCTAAAGTTACATTTAACTATTATTTCCTTTAAATGCCCAAGAATGGCTATACTTTGGTTTTAACTGTTTTGCTGGGTGTCTAAGATCAAGCTGGTCAAATTGACCTGGTTCCTGTCTTGTTAAAGAGTCAGCTGAGTCCCACAGGGGTCACTCGTACAGAACTTAAGAGCGGCTCCTTAGCTCCACCAGTGACTTTGGTTAGGCAGGGTCTCTTGATGGGGTGACTTCCTTTAGAAACATCAAGGGATGTTTCCCCTTTTCCATGACCCTCCTCTGCAGCAGATGCACTGGATGATTTTTCATCCTCTAGTCAACAATCTCCTTGATCAGGAGGTTGTGTGACCCAGAGTTGCAACGCTCCTTAGAGAAGTTCTCTTACTCCCTGGGTTCAGGCTAACGTTGAGGGCAAGACCCAAATATGGACTTTTCTTGACCTCTGTATTTAACTCCAATTTCTAAGTTTGATCTTAATTATCCAGCAAGCCAGTCTCACCAGTCATAAATTAAGAGTAATGGGCTTTAACTTTGATGTCCATAACTTTACAGTTATTTACCCTTTTATCTAACTGGAGTCTGCATTAGTACTGGAAGTTACCACTATCTATTCTATAGGTGATGGCTTATTATCACAAGTTACCTAGGTTGTTTATTCTTGGAGCAGCTACTTCTGCAAAATATTAACAGGTAACAGTTTTACAAAATGAAATTAGCAAGAGTAAAAATATATTCAGCTTGTATAATAGCTATCTTGAATTTCGATTGAGAACTACATTCTATCCCTATTTGAGATCACAGTACTTTTACAACAAGAACCAATCTTTTGACTATAACTTTAAATAAGCTGAAGTCTGGCTTATTTTGGAGTCACTCTAACATGCAGTAAGGTGGGAGGCAGAGCCTTATCTCAGGTAAGGCAGGGCTCTTTACAGATCTTAAGTGTTCTAATTCTGATGTTGATCTTTGCTTCTTCCTTAAATATCATTAAGTAGTTTACATATACTGTTTCCTGAGTCTATATAAACTTTATAATTAACACAATTTAACATAGTATCTAAAACATGAATCAAAGAAAGGCTGAAAGAGCTTTTGTTATTTCCACAATCCGAGAGTGCTGGGACTCGAACCCAGGCCTCCCGCTTGAGAGTCAGGAACTCTACGAGATGAGCTAAATAGCCTGCACTGAGAGAGCTTTTAACTTTCCTTTTGTGATTAAATGGCAAAATGTTTTCATGTTTCACAATATTAACCTTTAAACAAGTCAGACTCTAATGTTTAGAAATACATTTACACTTGAAATTCTTTATCTCAGTGTAAAAAGTAACAAATTTTACACATACCCTATTGATAGCAGGTTCTATAATAGAACATTAAATGATAGAAATAAATCTCCAATAAAATTTACTCTTTATAAGTTTAAGATTACCATTACAGACAAGTTTAATCTGGAGGATAGCAGAGCTTAATAAATTCCTTGCTTTAAAAACTTGTGGTCCTGAAAAATATGAACACATTTAATATACAACTAGTGACCATTTCACAAATACCTTGACACTTTTATCTTACCAAATTGAGTTTTTAAAGAGAAATGTATACTCTGTAACAAAGTACAATACTCTATAATAGTTGTTTAACCATAATTGTATACACCCCAATTTTTAAGACTAATTGTTCTAAAGAATAAAACTTAATAGACACAAAGTTAAGAGTAAATTAGTGTTTCAAATCCTTGTCATTTTACCATGTCATTCTACCATATAGATTAAACTTTGGTTTATATCAGAACGCTAGTATTTCACCTTAGGAAAAACCTTCAATAATTTTAGCTGTCTCACATACATATAACCAACTTAGTTACACACAAACTTGTTGAAACTTGCCCTTTACTTACACAGACTTTCTTAGCACTTACTTAGACCCTCATGTATTTCATCACACAAGCACTTTCTTACCCAGAAACATTTCCTTTTTCCTTTTACTAAATATATTTCCATACCCAGAACCTTTTATTTTCTCTTTCCTACTCGTTGACCACTTTTTGTTCACATTCTGAAACAACTCTTATGAAATTTCTGAATTTAGATAAATTACTCTATTTTAATAAGATTAAATATTCTGTTGTTTATAGTACTCTAATTGAAACACAGTTGAAACTTTTGGGACCCTTTGTATATAGAATTGCACTTGTTAGGACATGACTCTTAGTAACCTTGTTTTTAGTTTAGTGATGACACAAAGCAAGTTTAAACCCTTTTATTTACCAACCTATGAAAACACCAATAATGTTTAAGTATGATACCCCATGGAATTTAAGGAGTTAAAAGTACTCGATGTTATTTAAATGTTATTAGCATTTTAACTTTGTAAATTAATCAGATGTCTCTACAAACACATTAGAGTAATCCCATACATGTTAACTCTAATTCACTTATTCTGTAAAAAAAACCAAGATATCAGACAAGTGTCCTGAACAGTATTTGCTGTCTCTTCCCTGTTGAAGAAAAGTCCTAGAAACAATTGATATTAGACATTTTATTAACACCAATATTTTATTAGCTTGACCACCTAGAGACTTGCAAGTTATTTTCAAAGACATTTTACTCTTATTAGTTTACCCAATTTGAACCTCTTTTAAATCACGTGAATTAAAAGTATTTGGATCCATTTTTAAAATTTTAATTTTAGGAGCGCTCAGTTTTGATACAGACAAAACATGACATCAGACAGCACAACATACAAATAACACAATATCAAGCCCTTGTAACTTTATAGGTGAATCTCCATTGCAGTGTAACAGATGTTCAAAAACTCTAGTTGAATAAAAATAGAACTGATCAAAAAATCATGAGCTCAAAAAAACATATAATTAAAAATATAGCATTTACTTTGCTGGAGTTTTAAAGACTCTTTTTACCTTTTCTTTCCCTGGGTTTGAGACTGGTCTCCTACTGAGCCTTTAGGCTTCTTTTATTTATATTTCAATGTAAGCCTGGACTGAGATCTGGAAGGATCTAACAGGTTTTAACAGAAACTCTGTGTCTAAGGCATTTTAGCCATCTCATCCGGACAGGTTGGATGTTAAAATTATGAGACCTTATTTTTCATTACTTTTGAGACTGAAGCTACTTTGCTAAGTTACCCTTCAGGGCTGTCGGGAGGGGGAGTCCAGAGAAGGAACCTTTGGGGTCCACCCGAGAGTAGCCCGGGCCGAGAACCCCCCAGTTGTTCCAACCCTTCCTCCACCTCCGCCACAAACACACAACAGAACCAGATACAGATGGGCGCCAATCTCTGATCCACCAATTGAACCCCATCAGCGCCCTTACCGACGGAGACTACCAGGCGTCCCTGGCTCTCCTTCCACCCTTAGGGCGTCCCCCAGGGCTGCAACCTGTGGCCCCCCAGGCACGTCTACCGGCCACTGTCCGGCCCCTCTCACGAGTCACCGAACGGCTGCCACCGAAACCGAAAGCGCGCTCACAGAAACAGAATCAGACCAACTAACAAAACACAAGACAAAGACAACTTCGGGGTACCCCTTCTTACCTCCAAGGTCGACTCCGCGGATGAGGGGGGGCCATCTTATCCCGGACGAGCCCCCAAATGTAAGGCCCCCCAAAAAGGAAACCCCAACTCTGTCCCATGGATGGACGGCAACCCCAATCAACCGCAGGAGGCGTCACTTGATGCAAACCGCAAGAGGTGTTTATTCCAGCGCGCTGGGACCCAACTCCAGGAGTCGAGTCCCTAGCAGAAAATCTTGTAGGTTTATAAAGGCAGAAACCACACATCGGGAGGGGTCACACATGAAAGGGAAAAGGGGGGACAAAGCTGCCGGGAAATTTCAAAGGGGGGTCTGGGTTTGCTGATAACATACAACATGTTTCACAATGTTTTACAATAGGGCGTAGATTCTGGTCAATAGTTTCTGGTAATCATTGTGTTTGATCACTATCTGGCTATCTGGCTCAATTTACCCTTTTATTCTCTGGGGCTGTTTCTTGGAACAGCTTTAAGGGCTTTGTTCCCATTCCTGGGAGGGTGACCTTAGGGAGTTGAGATGACTGGGAGGGTGACCTTAGGGAGTTAAGATAACTGGGAGGGTGACCTCAGACATCTTAAAAAAATGTCCATTCTTTCATAGCTATCTGGACAGGATACTTTTATCTATAGGATACATAGCTAGAGATATCTTTCTATCCTTTCTATCTATTATAGTGAAAACTGAAAACTGTCTATCCACAGATGAATGATCAATAAATTGTGAAAATCCATTCTAAGAAGTATTATATGGCTATTAGGAAAAAATGAGTTAGATCCATATGCATTGACCTTGAAGGAATGTACACTATATGTTGGGATGAGGGAAAGGCGGGAAAGCAAATTTTAGAATAACATATATGATCTGATCAACTATTTAGAAGGGAAAGAAAATACTCTTCCTGTGGGTATTTCTGTATGCTTCTAGAAGCACAGAGAAAGTTAAGGAAGGCTATGACAAGCTTTTAACATGAGTCAGAGATGATAGGGGAGATTATTAACATTTTTGGTACTGTGCATTGAAGCCAAGGGTGCTTTACCACTGAACTACATTCCCAACCCTTTTTATTTTTTGTTTGAAGACCAGGTCTCACCAAGTCGTGGAAGTTGGAGTCGAACTTGAGATACTTCTGCCTCAGCCTCACCAGTTGCTGGGATTATTGGCATGTACCAATGCACCCAGTTCTCCCAGTTACTTAATAAAGCACAATCAAAATTCCTTCTGATACATAGTAGTGACTGTGCTGTAGTCAGAACTATTTAAAACATTTTTTTTGGAGTTGGACATCATGCCTTTATTTTATTTGTTTATTTTGTTATGTGGTGCTAAGAATCAAACCCAGTGCCTCACACACGCTATGAAAATACTCTGCCACTGAGTTACAGCCCCAACCCCCAGGACTATTTTTAATGCTGTTACTCTGGAATGTTTTATTTTCAGGTGATGATTAAGAAGCTAATAAAAAAAAAAAATGGTGGCAGATATCACAACAATAACAGAACTTTACTGTTTTCTTTTTATTTATTTTTTTAGTTGTTGATGGGCCTGTATTTTATTTACTTGTACGTGGTGCCAAGAATTGAACCCAGTGCCTCACACATGCTAGGTAAATGCTTTACCATTGGGCTACAACACTGGCCCCGCTGTTTTCTTGTTTTTTTTTTTTTTTTTCTTTTTCCCACCCCCCGTATTTTTAATGGAGTATGCTGGATGTCTCCATAATTTTGTTCAGATGACAGCAGAACCTGGAAAATCTGTTGCTGCTATTGATGCATACCATACTGCTATGGTCTTTTTAATGTAAATATAAATATATATAAGTATATATAATTTGAATTTAATACTTTGAACACACACACACATATAATTTGAATTTTTGGAAAGTTTAGCTGTGCTGTCAACTTCGGAAAAAGTATCCCAGTTTACCGTGTTGAGTTGGCATTGTACAGAAGTTAACAGTCATATTGGTCTAGAAATGTTAAACTTAATTTTTTCCCATTTCTACAGGGGTAGTGAACTGTATTAAATATGTAAGGTCTTATCTACATGGGTTTGCTTACAGAAGCTAATAAAGTATTCTCTAAATAATTAAAAAATTTCTTCTGGGTGCTGATGTAATTAAGGTTCTAAATGACTTGATCTTAAAATAGGAAGATTAGGGCTGGGGAGATAGCTCAGTCGGTAGAGTGCTTGCCTTGCAAACACAAAGCCCTGGGTTCGATCCCCAGCACCGCAAAAAAAAAAAAAAAAAAAATAGGAAGATTATCCTCCATGGACCTAAACTATTCAGGCGAGCCCTTAAAAAGGACTGAGTTCTTCCTGGAGCAAGAGATTTAAAGCAAGAGAGGGATTCCAGGCAAGGGAGATACTTCATTACTTCTTCAAGAAAATCCACCAAGTGTGTGGATTTTCCATATGGAACAATTCTTCATGTTTGTCAGTTCAATTCTGATATCTAACTGGAGTTTTCATCAGACTGTGCAGGCCAAGGGGCTCAGTCCCACAAAGCTGTTGCATTTCAGATGCCAATTACAAGTCCCAGGTTGTTGCCTGCACTTCTGTCCAAACTGTTATAAATATTGAGTTCCTACACTCTACCCCATTCCCTCCCATCTGATAATGTGTTATAATGGGTCATAAGCATCTACTTATGTTTGTTGGTTTTTATAAAGGATGTTATAAGGGAAGCCAGATGAGAGGTGCACAGGGTGAGGTTTGGAAGTGCTCTGTCTGGTGAAATTGAACACTCCACTCTTCCAACATGAGGATGTGTTCATTAGCCAGGAAGTCTCAGGACCCTATCTTTCAAAGACTTTTATAGAGGCTTCATCATGAAATCATGATCAATTATTTTTCCATTTTTAAATTTGTGCATTATAGTTGTACATAATGTTGTTATTTGTTGTAATGAATTCACACATGTACACAATTTAACAAATAATTTGGTCAGTATTATTCTCTAGTATCTTCCCTTTCCCTCTTTCTTCCCTCTCCCTGGACCCTTTCCTCTACTCTGATTTCCCTTTGATTTTTTATGAGATTCCCTCTGGGATATTTCTTTTCCTTTTTCCTCTATTAGCTCCCATATATGAGAGAAAACATATGACTCTTGACTTTCTGAGTTTGGCTTATTTTGCTTAACAATATTCTCAATGACATAGTTCCATTTTTCCTGCGAATGACATAGTTCCATTCTTCTTTATGGTTAAATAAAACTCCATTGTGGGGGCTGGGGTCATAGCTCAGTTGGTAGAGTGATTGCCTCCCAAGTAAAAGGCTGTGAGTTCAATTCTCTCCACTGCGCAAAAAAAAAAAAAAAAACAAAAAAACTCCATTGTGTATATTATATAGCACATTTCCTTTTCCATTCATCCATTGATGAACTCCTAGGCTGGTTCCATGGTTTGGCTAATGTGAATTGTGCTGCTATAATATTGTTATAGTATAAAAACCCTAATTCTTTTCTTTCCTTTTTTTTTTTGGTGGTGCTAGGGATTTGAACCCAGGGCCTTATGCTTGCGAGGCAAGCACTCTACCAGGTGAGCTATATCCCTAGCCCACACCCCTAATTCTTTAGAATAAATACCAAGGAGTGGTCCCATGTAGTCTTTTGAGGAAACTCCACAATGATTTCAGTACTGGCTGTACGAATTTATAATTCCACCAACAGTGTATTCCTTTTTCTTCACATCCTCTCCAGAATTTATTATTGTCAGTATTTCAGATGAAATCTCAGTGTAGTTTTAATTTGTATTTCCTTAATTGCTAGTGATGTTGAATCTTTTTTTTTCCCCTGGCACCAGGGATTGAGCCCAGGAGCACTTAACCACTGAGCCACATTCCCAAGGCTTTTAAAAATTCTTTATTTTGAGACAGGGTCTTACTGTTGCTTAGGGCCTCTCTAAGTTGCTGAGGCTGGCCTTGGACTTGCAATCCTTCTGCCTCAGCCTCCCGAGCTTACAGGATTACAGGCATGCACCACCATGCTCAGCTGAACATTTTTTTCATAAATTTGTTGGTTATTTGTGTTTCTTCTTTTGAGAAGTGTCTGTTTATTCATTTGTCCATTTATTAATCAGTGTTTTTTGGTGTTAATTTTTTTGAGTTCTTTGTGTATTCTGGATATTAATTTTTTGTCAGAATAATAGCTAGCAAAGATTTTCTCCCATTGTGTAGGTTCTCTCTTCACATTCTTGTTTCCTTTGCTCCAAAGAGTTTTTTAATTTGATGCCATCCTATTTGTTAACTTCCTGGTGGTATTTCCTGAGGTTTAGGGGACTTACTGAGAAAGTTGTTGCCTGTGCCTATATGCTGGTGTGTTGAGTCTCTGTTTTCTTCTAGGAGTTGTGTAGTTAGTTTCTGGTCTGATTCCTAGGTCTTTGGTCCATTTTTAGTTGACTTTTGTGCAGGGTGAGAGATAAGGATCTAGTCTCATTTTTTCCACATATGGATTACGGTTTTCCTACCACCATTGGTTAAAAAGGTTGTCTTTTTTCCAATGTATGATTTTGGCACCTTTGTCAAGATCAGATGACTGTATCTGTGAGTGTTTGTCTCTGTGTCTTCTATTCTGTATCATTGGTTGATGTGTCTTTTTATGCCAGTACTGTGCATAAAAATAACTATGCAGTTTTTGTTACTATAGCTCTATAGTATAATTTGAAGTCAGGGATTGTGATACCTCCAGCATTGCTTTTTGGCTTAGAATTTCTTTGGCTCTTCTGAGTCTTTTAGTCTTCCAAATGAATTTTAGGACTTTTTTTTTTCTCTTTCTCATCCTGTGATACTGGAGATTGAACCCAGGGGTGCTTCACCACTGAAACACATCCCCAGTACTTTTTATTTTTTATTTTGAGACAGGGTTTTGGTATGGTCTGGCTAAGTTGCTGAGGTTGGCCTCAAACATGCAATCCTCTTGTCTCTGCCTCCCCAGTCACCAAGATTACTGGCGTGCTGTGCCTGACAGGTAGTTAGTTCAATAGTGTTAAATATATTCACGTTGCTATGCAACCAGTCTCCAGAACTCTTTTATCTTGCAAAACCAAGACTGTAAACCTATTAAACAACTCCCTGTTTCCCCTCCCTCCAGCTCCTGGAACCCACCTTTCTACTTTCTGTTTCTATCAATTTGACTGCTCTAGATATCTCAAATAAATGATACAGTATTTGTCCCTTTGTGACTGGCTTATCTCTCTTAGCCTAATGTCCTCAAGGTTCATACATATTGTAGCATGAGTCAGTGTTTCCTGCTATTTAATGACTGGATAATATATCATTGCGTGTTGCTATGGTTTATATATTAGGGGTCCCCCCAAAACTCATGTGTGAGACAATGCAAGAACATTATTAGGTGAAATGATTGGGTTTTGAGAGCCTTAACCCAATTGGTTAATTAATCCCCCATCTGGGGTAACTGAAGGCAGGTAGGGTGTGGCTGGAGGAGGTGGGCATTGGAATTACACCTTTGGGGTATATACTTTATAGAGTCTCTCTCTGCTTTCTGATCATCATGTGAACCACTTCCCTACACCACACTCTTTTTTTTTTTTTTTTTCTTTTGTCAGTGCTGGGGATCGAACCCAGGGCCTTGTGCAAGGCAAGCACTGTACTGACTGAGCTATTTCCCCAGCCCTCCACCACACTCTTTTACTGTGACATTCTGCCTCACCTGAGTCCTGAGGAATAAAGTCAACTTTCTATGAACTGAGACCTCTGAACTTGTGAGTTTCCAAATAAACTTTTCCTCCTCATAATTGTTCTTGTCAGGTAATCACAGCAGCGAAAAAACTGATTAAAATATATGTAATATAAATGTATATACCACATTTTGTTTATCTATTCATCTATGAATACTTGTGTTGCTTCTACCTTTTGGCTATTATAAATAATGCTTGTCATGAACATGGATGTTATTATATCATATTACTAAAAATAACAATTATAATTCTTTAAAATTTTTTGTTCTTTTTAGTTATATATGACAATAGAATGTATTTTGACATATCATACATACATGGAGTATAAGTTCCCATTTTTGTGGTTGTACATGTGGAGTTACACTGGTCATGTATTCATACATGAGCATAGGAAAGTTATGTCCAATTCATTGTACTCTCTTTCCTATTCCTACCCCTCCTTTCTTCCCCCCATTCCTTCCTGTCCAATCTCCTGAACTTCCCCTCCTTACACGCCCCCCCCAATTGTGAGTCAACATCCACATATCAGAGAAAACATTCAGCCTTTGTTTTGGGGGGGATTGGCTTATTTCACTTAGCGTGATAGTCTCCATCCATTTACTGGCAAATACCATAATTTAATTCTTCTTTAAGGCTGAGTAATATTCCATTGTGTATATGTATCACATTTTCTTTAGTCATTCATCCATTGAAGGGCACATAGTTTGGTTCTATAGCTTAATTATTGTGAACTGAACTGCTATAAACATTGATGTGGCCTATAGTATGCAGAATTTCTTTTTGGTATGAGGATTGAACTCAGGGGCACTCAACCAACATAGTCTCACTGAGTTGTTTAGAGACTCGCCATTGTTGAGGCTAGCTTTGAACTCGTGATCCTCCAACTTCAGTCTCTGAAGCAGTTGGGATTACAGCTGTGTGCCACCACACCTGGATATATAGTATGCTGATTTTAAATCCTTTGGGTATATAATGGGTCAAGTGGTGGTTACATTCCAAGTTTTCTGAAGAATCTTTATACTACTTCCCAGAGTGTTGCTCCAATTTGCAGTCCCACCAGCAATGCATGAGTGGAAGGTACAATTATTTTTGGAGACTCTGCTTTCAATTCTTTTGGGTATATACATAGGAATAAACTGATAGATCATATCGTAATTCTATTTTGAATTTTTTTTTTTTTTTTGCAGTGCTGGGGATTGAACCGAGGGCCTTGTGCATGCAAGGCAAGCACTCTACTGACTGAGCTATCTCCCCAGCCCCTATTTTCAATTTTTTGAGGAAACACCATACTGTTTTCCACAGTGGCTGCACCATTGTACATTCTCACCACAGACCAGTAGTCTATGTACAAGGGTTTTACACATTTTTAAATCATGCTGGTGCATGTTATTTCCCAACATTTGTTTTCAGTGCTGAGTATCGGACTGAAGGACTTGAGCATGCTAGGCAAATGCTCTACCACTAAGCTATACTCCCAGCCCAGGCTTTTTATTTTTTTTGAATACTAACCGGCATTATGGATGTGAAATTGTATCTGGTACCTTATCATTGGATTATTTTAAAACGAATCTGTTATGGTTTAGATATGTGGTGTCCTCCAAAAGCTCATGTGTGAGATAATGCAAGCATTTTCATAGGTAAAATGATTAGTGTTACCTAATCAATGTGTTAATCAACTGATGGGGATTAACTGGTTGGTAACTGTAGGTGGGTAGGGTGTGACTGAGGAGACTGGTCACCCGGGCATGCCTTTGTGGTTTTTTTTTTTTGTCCTTGGTGAGTGGAGCTTTCTCGCTTCCTGATTGCCATATTCTGAGCTGCTTTCCCCGTTCATGCCCTTCTATTATGATGTTCTGCCTCAACTTAGAGCTATGAAGTTGCCCATCTATAAACAGACCTCTGAAACTGTGAGCCAAAATAAACTTTTCTTCCTGTATGTTGTCCTTATCAAGGTAATATTATTATTATTAGTAGTAGTAGTAGTACTGGGGGGTGAACTCAGGGACTCTACATTGAGCTACAGCCCCAGTCCTTATTTTTTTATTTTGAGTCAGTGTCTCACTCCACTTGCTTAGGGCCTCCTTGTTAAGTTGCCAGACTGGCCTCGAACTTGCGATCCTCCTGCCTTAGCCTCCCGAATTGCAGGAATTACAGGTGTGCACCACCATACTTGGCTTTGTTAGGTCTTTTAGTTACAGTGATGAAAAAGCTGACTAAAACAAAATCCCAGACATCATGGGATAATTCTATCATGGCTGATGCCTTATCCTGTGACAAGAATGTTTCTCTGCTGTTATAAAAAAGAGTCTTTGGGAGATATTCTGAGCATATATGGAGTATAAAAGTTCTAGAGTCATTTGACTGCAAGATTTAGGGGACACAGTCAAGAGAACCACAGAAGGCTGGGCACAGTGGCACATTCCTGTAATCACAGCTACTTGCGGGTGACTGAGGCAGGAGGATCACAAGTTTGAGGCCAGGCTGGGTAAGTTAGTGAGTCCCTGTCTCAGGATGAGGCCCTGGATTTAATTCCTAGCACTGGGAGCAAAACCATGATTGGACCCTGCCTGATTATTGTCTTACCTTTTGGCTGAAATATTGAGTTATAACTCAATAAACTCTTAAAATATGTATTTTCAGTTTTTTGTTGCTGAAAGTTTCCTGGTACATCCTTCTTTTCTTTCTTTCTTTCTTTCTTTCTTTCTTTCTTTCTTTCTTTCTTTCTTTCTTTTTTTTTTCTTTTTTTTTTTTGTTTTTGGTACTAGGGATTGAACTTAGGGGGACTTAACCACTGAGCCACATCCCCAGTCCATTTTTTGTATTTTATTTAGAGACAGAGTCTCACCGAGTTGCTTAGGGCCTCCATAAATTCCTGAGGCTGGCTTAACTCATGGTTCTCCTGCCTCGGTCTCCAGAGCCACTGGGATTATAGGTGTGTGCCACTGTGCCTGGCTCTTATTTTCTTTTCCTCATAGCATGTGTTGTTATCCCTTATTCTTCTGTTCATTACTTATGAATTGTTTCTCTTTTCTCATAGATTTTATGCTTGATATTAGTAAGCTGTCCTTTATTTACCACTGTACTCCCCATTGCCAAGGATGGCTCTAAACACATAATAATAATTCAAGTAAGTACTTGTTGATTAAATGAATCAAGGTGTATTGTACAATATTTGTAAGCAAAGAATTAAAAGTGGTTTAACATCCTAATGAAACAATATTTGTGATTTTTTTTTTTTTTTATGTTGGGAATTGAACCTAGGGCCTCATGTATGCTAGACAAGCTCTCTGCCACTAAGGAAGATGACCTGTCACTTTATTTGAAACTTTAATATGTAATATAAATTTAATAATGGCATATGAGAAAGAAGAAATAACTTCATAGTTTGTGCTCTTATTTGAATTGCCTAGGGCTTAAGATCTAAATTTCATGAGTGTGGGAAGCCTAATTGCTCATACTGTGTGCCCTGTGTACATTTTTTCTTCCTTGGTGCTAGGATTAAACCCAGGGTCTTGTGTATGCTAGGCAAGTGCTCTACCATTGACATACTTGTAAAACAAATGTTTGTTTCAGAATTATTCCATTTTTTATCTGTATTTTTATTATACACCTACAGATTGTTTTAATGTTATTTTAGTGGTAAGGTCGGTTATAATCACAACTATGTTAACCACTCCGAAAAGAGGAACAAGAACTATAATAGATGAAGGGCATGGTGGCATATACCTGTAATCCAAGCAGCTCAAGAGGCTGAGGCAGGATAATCACAAATTCAAAGCCAATCTCAGCAACTTAGTCAGGCCCTAAGCAACTTAGTGAGACCCTATCATAAAATAAAAAAATAAAAAATGGCTGGGGAGGTAATTCAGTGGTCAAGCATCCCTGGTTCAATCTCTAGTACACAAAAAAGGAACTATTATAGGACTTGGAAAGTTCTTTTTGGCTCACCAGTATAGATTTATGTTTTCTTTTTGGTTTGGGAGATTCTGAGATCAAACCCAGGACCTGAAGCTTTGAGCAAATGCCCTACCATTGAACTATATCCCTTAAGCCCTTAAGCTTATTTTTATAATTCATTATTTGACCATTTTATTTGTTAAATATTTTGAAAGATTAGGCATTTGATAAATAATATTACAGTTTCAGGAACTTGTTAGTGTATTGTCTGTTCTCTGAACAAAATACGAAGAAATCGTGTGGGTCAGCTTCATCTAAGGGAGAATGGTTGGTTTTCAATCTCTTCCATAAATTAGGTGAACTCATTAATCCCTAAGAGATGAACATTCACATGACCAGAATTGACTATCTGCCTAAACTGACTTTGCTTTATAGACAACAAGGTTTCATTATGGCCACTATCCAATTTAAAAAGCTTGAGAATGAGGTAGAAGAACGGGACAAGACTGGGATGCTCTGGGGTTGGAACCACCTTTATTAGGTCCTGACCAATTCATGAAAGCTCATCAACCCACATATAAATTACTATGGGATACTAATTTGTATAAATAATCCTGGTGCCCTGATTAATTTCTCTTGTTTTCTTTTAGCGGGAAATTTCATATTGAGATTTACTTTTTATTGTGTGAGGAATTTACTTTTTATTGTGTGGGGAATTTATTATTGAAACATTTGAATGGACTTTATTACATTTTGCTTCTGGATTGATTAGTCTGGGGAAATAGCTCAGCTGGTCGAGTGCTTGCCTTGCAAACACAAGGCCCTGAGTTCGATCCCCAGTACCGCAAAAAAAAAAAAAAAAAAAAAAAAGAAATGGATTGATTAGTTGGTTTGATTTGTGAAAACATGTTTAAGAGAAGGCTTATTCCTTTAGCAGGCAAGAAAGAGTAAGTGTGTTATGGTTTGGATATGAGTTTTCCCCTGAAAACTCATTGCTAGTAAACTAATCATTGGGTTAGTTTATTAGATGGATTAATAATTTGAAAGGACTACTGTATGGGTGATAACTGCAGGCCGATGGAGTGTGACTAGAGAAAGTAGGTCACTGGGGATGTCCCTTTGACATTTACAGTTTGTATCTGGCTCCTTATGCCCTTTCTGCTTCCTGGTGGCCATGAACTGAGCAGCCTTATTCTGGCATGCCCTTCTGCCATGATGTTCTGCCACCACTTCAGGCCCAGGGCAATAGAGCAGACTCATAATGGACTGAACCTCTGACACTGTGAGCCCCAATTAAACTTTCCCTCTTCTAAGTTGTTCTTGTCAGGTATTTTGGTCCCAGTGATGGAAAGCTGACTAAAACAACATGTTAGTGTCTCTTTACTCACCCATAGTGTCATCAGAAAGTCTCCGAAGCCAGACCTGTTAAGATGTACACAGCAATCCCAATGACTCAGGAGGCTGAGACAGAAGGATTGCAAGTTTGAGGCTAGCATGGACAAATTAGTGAGACCTGGCCTTAAAATGAAAAAAAAAAAAAAAAAAAGCCTGCAAGTGTAGTTCAGTGGTAGAGTATGCCTCGGTTCAATTCCTAGTACCAGGGTGGGGATGGGGGATTAAAGATGCACACATCACGAGATCCTTAGTTTGTTGCCTAGCACATGCTTTTAAGGGTATAAATCTAATTGAAACAGAATAGAAGAACATTCCCCAATCAAGAGGACTATAGTTTATCTTACAGAGACTTGACCAACCATTGCGGGAAAATGGAAAACCTGTTGGGTGCTTCCAGTACACAAGTCTTCTGAATGTTTAGGTGTGCCATCTCTTGGTGTCTTCTGAGTGACTTTAGTCTCTTTCTTTACCCTTGTGGCAGCTGGAAGCTGTTTATCTGGAGGGGGCACCAAGGAACTGCTGTGAAGTTGTATTTTACCTTAAACTGTGTTTGATATGTGGATATAATGTGGGCACATAAAAGACAAAAAGCAAGAAGAAAGAAACCTCACTAAACCTAAATGTTAGAATACATTTTTTTGGTTATTGCAGTTATTATTTTTATTATCATCCACATGAATCATTCTAGTGAGTTCTAGGCTTTTTTCAGTTTAGTTTTTGTGAATAAAAACATTTGAAATTATGTGCACTGTATAATATGGGCTTGAGTTTAAAGATCATAATGGAAATTTAAAGGCGAGGTCATAAAGAGACTAACAGGATGTGATCCATTTGGAGAATGACCCCAGTTAAGTCACTGCAATTACATATCTGATCCTTATTCTCACAAGTTAAGAGCATTAATCCTAATTCTGATGCCACTTGAGGATGATGACTCACACAAACCCATGTCAAAAGACGAGTACACAAGCCTACATTCCAGTGCATTAATTTACAATGAAAACTTTCATTCTTGCCTTTTATAAGGCTTATATTAGTGAATACGTTCTTTTCTTTATTTCTTTTTTTTTTTTTTTTTTTTTTGAGAATACATTCTTAATGTGGAGATTTTCCCAGTGGGAGATAGACCCTTTCAAACTTTGCTCTTGGTTCTTGGGCCTCCTATCATTCTCTTTAGTGCTAGCTTCACCTCTTGGTTCCGCAGAGTGTAGATGAGGGGGTTGAGGAAAGGGGTGATGGCTGTGGGGAACAGAGCAGCCGCCCCATCCAGGGGGCTGTTGGTCCCAGGCCTCAGGTAGATGAAGGCGCAGGGCACGTAGTAGACTGTGACCACAGTTACATGGGCTCCACAGGTTGAGAAGGCTCGGCGCCTCCCATCGGCTGTACGGATTCTGAGGATGGCACGAATGATCTGAATGTAGGAGAGGAGGATCAGGGAGAAACAGCTGGCAACCACCACCCCAATATCCACAAAGGTCACCAGCTCGTTGACTGTGGTATCAGCACAGGCCAGCCTCAAAACTGCAGGAATGTCACAGAAGAAGTAATCTACCTGGTTGGGCCCACAATAGGACAGGCGGAAGGTTAGAATGGCCTGGAGAGCACCATGGATGGAGCCGGCCACCCAAGCCCCAGCTGCAAGCAAGGTACTAAGCTTAGCAGTCATGAGTACAGGGTAGCGCAAGGGCCGACATATTGCCAGGTACCTGTCATAGGCCATCAAGGTGTAGAGGAAGCACTGGGTGCTTCCCAGACAGTGATAAAAATAAAGTTGAGCCACGCAGCCAGCGAATGGGATGGGTTTGATACCCAACGTGAAGTTCATCATGAGGCGAGGGACTATGATGGAGGAGATGCCCATGTCAATGATGGAGAGAACACCAAGGAAGATGTACATTGGGCGGGCATGGAGCTGTGGGTCCATCCAGACAGTGACCAGGATCAGAAGGTTCCCCAGCTGAGTCAGGATGTAGATTAACAAGAAGAACACAAAAAGGAACGTCCTTAGCCTGAGTGGGTAGGGAATTCCTGTCAGGATGAATTCAGTCAACAGTGTGTGGTTGACTCTTTGCATTTCCCGAAGAGATCTTTCCTAGAGAATGGACAAAACAGTAGTTAGCACAGAGATGAGAGGGAAGTGAGAGGAAAGTAGAGAAAGAGATTATAGAAACTTGGGGCAGTGGCAGAGAAGTTCCCCTCTTCTGTAGAGAGATGGCCAATTGGGAGAAGATATGTTCTCTGGCAGGAGTTTTGTAAATAAAATGTTACTGGAACACAGCCATATTCATTTTTTAAATATACTGTCTGTAGCTGTTTTGGTGCTGTGATGGCAAAGCCTTAATTACTCTCTGAGTCTTTAGAAAAAGCTTCTGTCTAGGGGTTTATGTCCGGAAGTCTTTAAAACATAGTTATTGACTGTCGTTTCAGCACAGGCCAGAGTTTCCTGGAAATATGATGTTTATGGGAAAGGGAATTTTCTGCCTGAGATGCTCTACCAGTTCAGAATCATTCAGAGGCCACTGGATCTTTCTTATCTCTGCCAGGACAAAAACTTACATGGGAAATGAGGGAACTCCTTTTACCCCTTTGTTGTAGAGAGAATGAAGTAGAATTTCCTTTGAACGGCTAGTTGTGCGTGACACTGCTTGATGATGTGCAAATATTTTCTCCAAGTTCTATACCGTTCAAAGGAGGAAAATGCCAGGAGGCTGTAAGTATACAAGTAAACAGAGCATGAACACCACTGTGCACTGTGGTTGGTACTTGGTGCTTGGGATTTCGCTTGCCTCATTTGTAATCGTTTAACCTTGAGACCCAGTCAAGAAAGAGAGGAGAGAGGAGAGAGGAAAGAAAAGAGGCACGGTCATAGTGAGAAGTCAGAAATTAATGGAAAAGCCGCGATGATTAGAGAAGGTAAGGAGAACAGGATGAGAGGGTAGCAAGTGCAGAGCAAACAGCTCTGTGCAGAATTATTTTTAAGTTCTTAGTCCAAGCCTGATGTGGTGGCGCACTTCTGTAGTCCCAGCAACTTGGGAAGCTCAGGCAGTAGGATCACAAATTTGAGGGCAACCTAGGTAAGTAAGGGAGACCGTGTCTCAAAATACAAAAGAAAAAAAGACTGGGGATGTAGCTCAGTGACAGGGGGCCCTTGGGTTCAGTCCCCAGTAACACACACACATACACTTAAGTCTAATCCCTTGACTAGCATTTCTTCAAAGAAAGAAGAGTTGAGATAGTTAACTCTTAAATTTCTCTATTTTTTTTTTTTTTCTTTTTGTACTGGGGATTGAACCAAGATACTCAACTACTGAGTTACATTTTTAAGTTTTAATTTTGAGACAGTCACTAAGTTGCTCAGGCTGGCTCGAACTTTTAATCCTACCTCAGCCTCCCAAATCAGTAGGATAGGAGGTGTGCACTACAGTGCCTGGCTGGTAATATATTTTGAAATCAGGTGGTGTGATGCCTTTGTTCTTTTTTTTTTTTTTTTTTTTTTTTTGTGGTGCTGGGGATCGAACCCAGGGCTTTGTGCTTACAAGTCTACCGACTGAGCTATCTCCCCAACCCCGCCTTTGTTCTTTTTAAGATTGCTTTGGCCATTTGGACTTTTTTGTGGTTCCACTATGGGTAAAGAATAGTTTTGTCAATAAATGCTGTTGGGGTAACTATATATCCATGTGCAGGAGAACAAAACTGGACCCTTATTGTATACTATATAAAAAATCAACTAAAAATAGGGCAGAGGGCATGGCTCAGGGGTAGAGTACTTGCCTAGTATGTGCAAGGCCCTGCAGGGAAAAAAATTTACTGAAATCAGTAAGACCTGAAACTGTAAAATGACCACCACCACCACCACTACCACCACCAACAAAAAACAAAAGCACGGAGGAAATTCCGCAACACTGATTTTGGCTATTATTTGTTTTTCCCCATAGGACCCTGAAAGCATAGGCAACAGAAACAAAAACAGGCAAATGGGACTGTATCAGACCAAAAAGCTTCTGTGCAGCCAAAGTGTAATAGTGAGGCAACAATCCACAGACAAGGATAAAATATTGGCCAGTCATACATCTGAAAAGGGGTTAATATTTCAAATATATATGTAACTCAACTCAGTAGTAAAAAAATAACCTGGTTAAAAACCAGGCAAAAATTGACATTTTCAAAAGGAGACACAGTAAACACCAACAGTTTTATAAAAAGTGCTAAACATTACTAATCATAAGGGAAATGCATGTTAAAAGCACAATGAGATGTCACCTGACACATGTTACACTGGCAATTATAGAAACAGGAAAGAGGGCTGGGGGTGTAGCTCAGTGGTAGAGTGCTTGCTTACCTAGTGCGCCTGAGGTCCTGGGTTTGCTCCTGAGTACTTCAAACAATGACAACAACAAAGCAAAAACCTGTTAAAGACAATAAGTGTTGGTGAGGATGTAGAGAAAAGGAAACCCTTTTTTCACTGTTTGTAGGAATGTAAATTAGGATAGCCATTATGAAAAACAGTATTTTAGTCAGTTTTTTTGCTGCCGTGACCAAAAAACCTGACAAGAACAATTTCTTTTTTCTTTTCTTTTTGTCTTTTGGTACTGGAAATTGAACTCAGGGGCACTCAACCAGTGAGCCACAACCCCAGCCCTATTTTGTATTTTATTTAGAGGGTCTCACTGAGTTGCTTAGCACCTCACTGTTCTGAGGCTGGTTTTGAACTCATGATCCTCCTGCCTCAGCCTCCCTAGCCGCTGGAATTACAGGCATGTGCCACTGTGCCTGGTCTGTTAAGAACAATTTTAGAGGAAGAAAAGTTTATTTTGGGATTTGTGGTTTCAGAAACTTCAGTCTATAGATGGTTAACTGCATTGCTCTTGGCTAGAGGTAAGGCAAAACATCATGGTGAACACCATGGGTGTGTCAGAGGAAAGCAGCTCGGACAACATACCAGGACACAGAGAGAGAGAGAGAGAGAGAGAGAGAGAGAGAGAGAGAGAGAGAGAGAGAGAGAGACAGACTTCTCCTCTCACCAAGGACAAAATATATACCCTAAAGGCTATGCCCCAGTCACCCACCTCCTTCAGTCACATCCTTACACTACCACTCAGTTAATCCCCATCAGGGGATTAATGCACTGATTGGGTTAAGGTTCTCATAACCCAATTATTTCACCTTTAAATTTTCTTGCATTGTCTCACACATAAGCTTTTAGGGGATACTTAATACCTCAACTATAACAAACAGTATGAAGTTTTCTCAAAAAACTAAAAATATCATTGCTATGATCTGACAGTCTCACTTCTGGGTATATATGCAAAGGAATTGAAAGCAGAGTCTTGAAGATGTATCTATACTCCCTGTTCATTTCAGCATTATTCACAATAGTCAAGATACCCATACAACCAATGGATGAATGGATAAAGAAAACATGGTACATACATGCAATGGAATACTTCTTAAATACTTCTTTAAAGAAAAAGGAAATTCTGTCATTTGCCGAAACAAATGAACCTAAAGGACATTATGCTAAGTAAAATAAGCCGACACAGAAAGACAAATACCACATGAGCTCACTAATATGTGGAATCTAAAAAAAGCCTCACTTGCAGAAGTAAAGTTGACTCGTGGTCACTAGAGGCTGGGGGTTGCAATGGCAAATGGGGAAATGTTGATCAAAGGGTACAAAGTTTCAGTGGTTTAGGAGGAATAAATTTTCAAGATCTATTGCACGACATGGTAGGCATGATTAATAATAATTTAACGTATACTTCAGAATTGCTAAATGAGTGGATTTTAAATGTTCTCACTATGAAAAAAATAAATATGTGAGGTGATGGATATGTTAACGAGCTTGAAATAACCATCCACAATGTATACCTATATCAGACTGTTGTATTACATCCCCCAAAGAACACAATTGTTGTCAAGAATGAAAAATTTTGAATAAAAAAAGCCCTTGAGGTGGGATATCAAAGAAATTGAAATGGTTTGATTGATTTTTTCCCTCTGGACTGGTTTGCATTTACTCAGAAGGAGGAGACTGAGATTAATAGGGATGTCAGAAGCTCCCTAATGAATGGTTTCTCCACCTTTACTCCTATGCAGGGTAGCATTCTGCCCTGGGTCAGAGGGCTGTGAGAGCAGGAAAATGGCAACCATTGTCAAGGAATAAGACAGTATGGACTAGTGGTCCTGCTTCCTACTGAAAACCCCAAATGTGAACATTATAATGAATCTTGGTCGTTTGCTTGCTTCTTGGTCTGAGTGAATCTCACAGCATCTCTGGGTTTTGGTTTCCTCATTGGAGCTATGAGGATGGGGAATGAAACTGTGGACCCAGTTCTGGCAATTAGCAAACAATAATGGGTAGTCATAATCAACAATCTTTAAACACTCTAAATCCATTATATTCGTGCTCTGTCAAGTTTAGTTCTCATTAGTCAACCACCTCTGTTACAGGAGTCCCCTCAAAGAAGCAATAAATCCTTTAATCCCATGCCATTTGTCCTCTGTCAAATGAATGAGAAGTGTTTATGATTTTTCAGTTTTAAATATTTTAACCACAGGAAAGCAGTAACGGTCAAACTTTAAAAAGGTGACCATGCTTTTCCAGATGCCACAGCCATCATACCGGACTTCTTCTCTCACTCCCCAACTTCAGAGAGTGCAGAGGGCTCACATTCCCACCCCAATTCTTGAGAAATTCATGGCTGTGCCCAGTGTTTCTGGGCTGAGTGAGCTCAGGCAACCGTTCTACTCTGGGTATTATAGGGTGCTTTTCTTTTTGGGATCACTGAGGTCTGATGTTAAGTTTTTCAGATTTAGAAGCATTATTTAGTCATATCTCCTTGGGAGAATCAAGCTCTGGGAATTCAATTCACTCAAAGTATTTGAAAGAATGATTTATAAAAATAACCATTTATTCATCTGCAGTGGAAGATCTCTTTCTTATGATTAAAATACTGTGTCTACTACCCAGGGTAGCTATTTAATAATAATTGGAAGTGAAATTAGGAATCAGCTATGTAGTTTTGAGTTTTGGATGAGAGCAAAAGGAATTTGATGGAGCACAATAAATTTAGGCTGCAATAGGATCTGATGAATTGTCTGGAGAATTACACACATCTTTGTCTAAGGGGATTCTTCAACATTCACAACATTCAGATACATCATCTTTTTCCTTTGGGCAGTAGTAAGGACACATTGATAAAGTTTTACACTTTTTTTCTGAGTATATATCTCTTTTATTTTTTATTTATTTATTTTTGCGGTGCTGGGGATGGAACCCAGGGCCTTGTGCTTGCGAGAGCAAGCACTCTACCAACTGAGCTATCTCCCCAGCCCTTTGTCTCTTTTAGATTGCCTTTGTTATTTTCAATGACACCTTAAAAAAAGTATTTTCCTAAATAATATATTTTTTAGAATGCCCTAATTATTTTTTTTCCTTACATTTCCAGATCAATGTCATGGTTGTATTAGGGAATGTTCTCTGAATTACTCTCTGACAAGGATTATTTCTTCTACAAAATTTGCTGTTCATAGGGAATTCCATTCTACCTATAATGTGTTGATTCTTTTACTTCCTTTTCTTCTCCTTCTTCCTCTTCCCTTCTCTTCCTCTTCTTCTTCTCCTACTTCTACTATTTCTTTTCCTTCCCATCCCCTTCACCTTCTATTTGTCTTCCTCCTCCCCCTATTTCTTCTCTTCTTCCTCCTTCTATTACTCTTCCTCCTCCTCCTTCTGCTTTCCTTCTCTGTCTTCTCCTTTTCCTTCTATTTCTCCTCTTCTTCTTCCTTTTTGCAGTATTTCCGAGAATTGAATATAGGTGCTCTCTACCAATGAGCTACATTCCAATTTATTTTGAATTTTATATTGAGACAGGGTCTCTCAAAGTTCCTGGGAATGACCTTGAATTTAGGATTCTCCTGCTCAGCCTCCAGAGTATCTGGGATTATAGGCATGTGCCACCACACCTGACTGGACACCTTCTAATGAGGCAAAGGGTACAAGCTTGGCTCTATTTCAGCAGATGACTTTTGTTTACTTCTCATTCTAAAATACATCCCTTATTCCAGTCAGCCTATCTCTCAAGTGACCCTGAAGAAAACTTAGAAAATCCATTTTCTGAAAACCAACTCAAGACACATTTTCTTTTCTTTATTTATAAAAAGAATTTCAAATATTTAGAAAACTAATGTAGCCTACTGTCCTTTTCTGAATTTTACAGTAAGACATTTAAACTGAAAATAATCTATAGATGAGTTACATTGAATGAGTTTATATATACGTAATGAGAAAACACTGAAGTACTAAATTGAGACATGAGATTAATAGCTTCCATTAAAACATAAAACCTTTATTAGCAATAACTTTGAGTTGCCTGTTTAAAATATTCACTAATATAGAAATCAGATTACACAGAAACTTGTCTTACATGGGGGAGAAGGGACCTGGCAAGGGCACACAGAATGGAGCAAAGGAGGAACTGCTACAGAACAGCAGGATGCTCTTCCCTTGTCTGGTGTGTATTAAAGATGGGCAGTGAGTGGACTGTTGATGGAGAATATCTTTGGAGAAAAATGTAGCCAATGAAAAGTGTGGAGAGACAGTGTCACCCTGAATTAAGGAGGCTAAATGGTACTTTGTATAGTTAGATTTAGCAGAACAGAAAGAAAATTTCTGTGAGACCAGAAAGAAAATTATACTAAGTAACTAAACAAAGAAAAGCATCGGCTGATGAGGTGACTAAGAGTGGAGAAAGCTCTTATACAGTGTTTGGACCTAACATATGTCTATATCTAATGATTACTCTGTATTTGGGAATACCTTCCTTTTCTTTTAGTACCCCTGCACATTAGAGGAGATATTTAACTCTGGGAAATGGGATTAGGACAGTGGCATGTTCTAGTTGGAGAAGAAGGAGTCACCCTCACCTGGAGGTGTCAGCATTCACTGAAAATTCTTTTGCAATCTGTGGGAAGGGATGCAAATCTGTTGCTAGAGAGGTGTCAGTATCTCACAGGGCCAGCAGCAGTTCTCATGAAGAACTCATGGCAGGAGACTCTAACAGTTTTGGCTGAATCAAAAGTCCAGGACCAAACTACTGAAACCTGAATTCATTCTTATTTGCCTGCTTTTTGTAGGTATTCTCTTCTAGTTTCCTTATTAACTGGGGGAAGATTTGTGGCTCCTATTGAAGGTACATACTAAGTTGGTCCCTCCTGTGTTCTGTTGCTTCTTTTGTTTTCCCAAGGGTCATTTATGGTGTGTGAGACCTTTAGCTCAGGGAATATTGTAATAGCACTCTGTGATAAGGCAAGACTAATACCTATAATCTATTTCCTGGGAGACCTCCTTATTTTTCTAAATTTTCTTATTTTATAATACCAGGTGGGACACAGTCTTTGGGGCTTATTGAGGCTTGTTGTTAACTTTGAATCTGTGGTTTCCTTCCTCACAAATATCATGTTTAAATCAAGGAGTAACTTGGGAAATCCATTTTTTTTTCTTCCTTTTGTCTCTTTCTGCATGTTTCTGGGAGGTCATCTTCATTTTTTTTTTTTTTTTTTGCGGTGCTGGGGATTGAACCCACGGCCTTTTGCTTGCAAGGCAAGCACTCTACCAACTGAGCTATATCCCCAGCCCAGGGAGGTCATCTTCAAATGACCATTAATAAAGATGATTCTTATTATTGTCTTGATTTTTTTTAGGTGGCAAAGAACAGAAATACATTAAGATCAGCTTAAGTAATAAACTCTACTGTATATTTACATGTGGAAAGTGCAAAATATATAAATCCTGACAGCCAGGTTGTCTAGAAAAACAGGATCTGCCCCGGAGCCAGACCTCATGGAGACTTGGACTGGTCAGAAACTGGGAGTGAATTTAAATGTAGGGCAGCTCTGGGGACTGGGGTATTTTATTTTCCCCACCAGAAAGAGACATCATTTGGCTCAAACTATGTGCTGTACCATTGTGGTTACTCAGTGAATCTCCATTTTGTTTTTTCATGTCTTCCTTTGATGAAAAGTCAATTCTTTTAAAACATATCTTTTTGGTCTCATTCCTCCAGTAGAACTGCTCACTCTGCCTCCTGTAGGGGATTTTGTCCATTTTCACCAGAGAATTTTTCTGGTTTCATAGCCATCCAGGTTTTGCAATCTCAGCCTATAGCCCCTATTCTCAAATTTTTGACATTTCCTGATTTAGAATACTCAGATATTTATACTGCTACTCTACTGAACAAGGATGATGATGTTTATTATCATTTATTGCATGCCTACTATGTTTAAGACCTTTATAAATGCTAATTTATTTAATCCATATCCAAAAATATTGAGGCTGATATTAATATCATTTTACAGATGAGGCAATTAAGCTCAGAGAGTTTAATGAGAACTTAGCACAGGGTCATGTAATCAGTAAATGGCAGAATCAGGCTTCAAATCTAGTGTCTTTCATTAAAACCTTTGCTCTTTCTACTCCACTAGATCATTATATCTCTCTAACGGAATACTAGGACTAGATCAGAGAATACTCTTTTTAAAGTCAGCAGAAACCGTGGATCCTTCCAGAAAAGCCTTTCCCTAATATCCCTCAACAATATAATGGCCAGATGTCTGAAATGGTCAGAGGGTGAATCAATCATTCTCATCTAGTGTGGTTTAATCATTTCCGTAACAATGCTGGCTAAGATCCTGCTGATAAGATTAGAGTATTTTCTTTCTTTTTTATTTTTTTCATTTTTATTTGTTCTAATTAGTTATAAATGACAGTAGAATGTATTTTGATACATCATACATTAATGGAGTATAACTTCTCATTCTTCTGGTTGTACCTGATGTAGAGTTACACCAGTTGCAAAATCACATATGCACACAGGGTAATAATGTCTGATTGATTCTACTACCCTTTCTACCCCCACACCTGCTCCCTTTCCTTCACTCCCCTCTGTATAATCAAAAGTACCTCTATTCTTTACCCCACTCCCACTGTGAATTAGCGTCCGCATATAAGAGAAAATATTTGGCTTTCGATTCTTTGGGATTGACTTATTTCACTTAGCATGATATACTCCAGTTCCATTTACTGGCAAGTGCCGTCATTTCATTCTTCTTTAAAACTGGGTAATATTCCACTGTGTATATATGTATGTATGTATATATATATACATATATACACTCATTTTCTATATCTGTATATTCATCTGTTGAAGGGCACCTAGATTGGTTTCATAGTTTAGCTATTGTGAATTGAGCTGCTATAAACATGGCTATGTCACTGTAGTATGCTGATTTTAAGTCCTTTGAGTATAAACTGAAGACTGGGATAATTGGATCAAATGGGGTTCCATTCCAAATTTTCTGAGGAATCTCCATACTGCTTTCCAGAGTGAGTGCACTAATTTGCTGTCCTCCCAACAATGTACAAGTGTACCTTTTCCCTCACATCTTCGCCAACACTTATTGTTGCTTGTATTTTTGATAATTGCCATTCTGACTGGAGTGAGATGAAATCTTAGAGTAGTTTTAATTTCATTTCTCTAATCACTAGAGATGTTAAACATTTTTCATATGTTTGTTGATGGAGTGTATTTTTTTCTTCTGTGAAGTGTCTGTTCAGTTCCTTACCCATTTATTGATTGGGTTATTTGTTTTTTGGTGTTAAGTTTTTTGAGTTCTTTATATATCCCGGAGATTAATGCTCTATTTGAGGTGTAGGTGGTGAAGATTTCCTAAGATGGAAGTCTTTTTGATAGACCAAAGGAAGAAGGGAAGGAAAAGGTAGGACTTCAGGAAGGAAGGAGATTTCACTTGAATTAGTTTTCAGAAAGGAAATTTTTAATTGTGTGGGTCCAGGTTTGTCATGACAACCTGTGTGTGTGAGGAGGCATCTGGTGAGGTGGGACAATGCACAGGGGTAGGTTTATGGCTTTTTAAGTTGTTCACAACTTTTTCTAGTTTCATGGTTTGAACTGATGCCCTTCTGTGTATTTAAATTGACTGAGTCCTTGTTAGCTGCTGTTCCACAAAAATGATGTTGTATTTCCTGTGAGTATTTATATTTATTGATGGCATTAGTAATGATATGTATACCCCTAAGAGAGAACTTAGGTCTTATTATTGAACTTAAGTATGAACCTGAGATCTCATGGCTTTAATAGCCTTTCATTCCTGTGACAACAGTAATGAGGTATTGTTGAGACCTGCACAGCTGTTAATTCAGAAACCAGCAAGTGATGATGGGGGTTTAGAAAATACAGACAAACATATATAGAGAGAGAAGGCTGGGACCAGGTGGGACACTGTCCTCTGATGGAGGAACAATGACCCAGAGCTAGTTCATTCATTTATTATATAGGTTTTGTCATCAAAAGTGTTTTCTTTTTTAAATTTTTTTTTAGATGTTGATAGGCCTTTATATTTTTTTATTTTTTATTTTTTAAATTTATTTTTATTGTAAACAAATGGGATACATCTTGTTTCTCTGTTTGTACTTGAAGTAGAGGCATACCATTTGTGTAATCATACATTTACCTAGGGTAATAGTTTTTGATTCATTCTGTTATTTTTTCCCCTTCCCCCCGACCCTTCCCACCCCTTTTTCCCATCTATACAGTCCCTTCTTCCTCCGTTCTTGCTCCCCTCCCACCCCCCATTATGTGTCATCATCCGCTTATCAGCGAGATCATTCATCCTTTGTTTTTTTGAGATTGGCTTATCTCACTTAGCATGATATTCTCCAATTTCATCCATTTGCCTGCAAATGCCATAATTTTATTATGGCCTTTATTTTTTATTCATTTATTTATATGTGGTGCTGAGAATTGAACCCAATGCCTCACACATTCTAGGCAAATGCTCTAACACTGAATCACGACTCTAGCCTATCAGAAGGGTTTTCTGTGAGAAAGTTTCTTCAAAGCAGGCAGGCTGAAGGGCAAAGTATTGGCAGACAATTATAATTATCTTTTTGTACTCATAATTCTCTAGCCCTGGCAGCTGGTGTCTAAACTCAGGGTTAAGAATGATAGTCCTGTGCCTGGCACAGAACCTCTTTAAGTGGGGCGGATCCATAGCAACTTGGCAATCTTTTCCTACACCTTTGCACAGAAAGTTCCCAGCGCAGGCTCAGGCTCCATCTGTGAGTCACCAGTTTGCTATCCAAACTTAGGTTTTATACAAACCCCATGCCCGTTAACTCAGGTTTTTATTTAATATGATTTTATTTATTTCACTACTGACTTTTTAAAAAAACATTGCCATTCAAACATTATTAAATTATTGTGGGCCCACAGAAGGGCAGCCACATTCTAACTCCAACTGTCTAATAATGGAAAAAGGGGAGAAAGGAGTTCAGTGGACAGATAGCCAACTCCATGACAAGTAGCTCCTGGTAGATATTAGGGAAAAGGGTGTTGCCACAAAAACACCAATACAACCTGCTTTCTGTTCTCCAGGACTCCTGTATAGCCAAGGAGAAGCACCATTACAAAATTCAAAGGACTACAGGAATACAGGAAGAAGATATCAGTCAAAACTAGGAGAATCAGAGAAAGCTTTTTGTAGAAATGAGGATTTTTCCTGGGCCTTTAAAGAAGCATAAAACCCCAATTTACCACGTAAGGGACTATCTTAATCAAAGTCTCAGAGCAGGAAAGTATAGAGAGTGTTTAAGGAATGGCAGGTAAATTAATGAGGTTGAGAGAGAAGAAGGAGCTAGAAATGTTTTGGGAGATGAAGTGTGCAGAGGTCATATACGGAAAACTTTAAATTCCAAGTTAAATGGTCTGGCTTTATCTATTTGCAGTTCGGAAAATTAGGAGGGGTGCAAGTAGATGATAGGCAATGGGGCCCTACTATACTGGTTCCTCCCCACCCCCATTTTTTCTCATGTACTGGAAATTGAAACCAGGGCCTCATGCAAGCTACACAAGTGCTCCCCAACCCTTTTATTTTGAGACAGGATCTTGCTGAATCTCCCAGACTGTTCTCAAACTTGTGATTCTCCTGCTTCAGTCTCCTGAGTAGCTGACTACTGCACCTGACCTTGTTTTCCCCAGATTTGCCTGGAAAGACTCTCCCTCCTCCTGGGTCAAGCATTCATTCCTCATAGCCAGAATATGTATTCTTCTGAGGGATGGGTCAGACAACTATGGACAATTTATTGGGATCGAATGTAGCACCAGAAGCTTTTCTTCCTTGTAGAATTACATTGAGTTCAGTTTTATCCAGTTTCTGTTAAGCATTGGTCACACGCAGCAGCAGCTGAAAACAGTGGTAGTGATGCTGATGTGGATGGCCCCTGAGCCCGTAGCTACTTATTTTCATTCACAGTCCCTCGACCTGCTGTTATCCTCTTCAGAGCAGACTTCACTTCCTGGTTCCTCAGGGTGTAGATGAGGGGGTTCAGTAATGGAGTGACGACGGTGTAAAACACAGCCACTGCCCCATCCAGGGGACTCTTAGAACCTGGCCTGAGGTAGATGAAAATACAGGGGACGTAGTAGACTGTGACCACGGTTAGGTGGGAGCCACAGGTGGAGAAGGCCCGGCGCCTCCCATCAGCAGTGCGGATCTTGAGGATGGCATGGACTATGTTGGCATAGGAGAGCAGAATTAGCATGAAGCAACTGGCGGCCACTACCCCAATGTCCACAAAGGTCACAAGCTCATTGACGGTGGTGTCAGCACAGGCCAGTCTCAACACTGCCGGGATGTCACAGAAAAAATAATCTACCTGGTTGGGCCCACAGTAGGGCAGGCGGAAGGTCAAGGTGGCCTGTATAGACCCATGGATGGAGCCGGCCACCCAAGCTCCAGACACAAGGATGGTGCATAGCCTGCCGTTCATGAGCAGAGGGTAGCGCAGGGGCTGGCATATTGCCAGGTATCTATCATAGGCCATCAAGGTGTAGAGAAAGCACTGAGTGCTGCCCAGGAAGTGAAAGAAATAAAGCTGAGCCACACAGCCACCAAATGGGATAGCTTTGCTTGCAGGAGTGAAGTTTAAAATAAGTCTTGGAACTATGACGGAGGAGAGCCACATGTCCAGGAATGAGAGCACTCCCAGAAGAATGTACATGGGCCGGGCATGGAGCTTCGAGTCAGCCCACACTGTGAGCAGAATGAGCAGGTTCCCCAGCTGAGTCAGGATGTAAATGATGAAGAAGACCAGGAAGAGGAGGGTCCTTAGATTTGGGGGATGAGACAAGCCCAGGAGAATGAAATTTGTCACCGTAGTGTCCAGTGATGTGTTTTTGTTCCTTCTCATGTCTTTCTGCGGTCTGCTAAGATGAATAGTGAAGTCAGACATGGGAAATGTCACAGTGAGGAGGTTAGAGAATATTTTTGTCTGATGACCAGTGCCTAGGACATAACCGGAGGACTTTTACATTTAAATAGAACATATTTGCTAGCAATCATCTGAGTTTGCTTTGGCAAGACAACCCTCTGAATCTGGTTGGTTTCCAGGTGTCCTGAAATACTCCTTTAAAGGGAGACACTACACAAAAGTGTTGGAAGGCCAGGCACAGGGAAGTGTGTGCATAGTAGTGCATACGACGACCCTGTGCCTCAAAGAGGGACCACATAGAAATGAATTTTGTGGGCATGGAGTAGCATGGAACAATTACTCCACATTTGCCATTACTGTTGTTGGTTTCTGACTTCATATCTTCAAACTGTCTCTTCCCATGAGGACTCCATATGAACCTTTGTGATCTGGTGTTTTCATGTTTCTTATTTATTTATTTATTTTTTTGCTACCTGGATTGGACCCAGCTTGCTATACCCTTGAGCTAAACCCTATTCCTTTTTATTATTTATTTTTGAGACAGGATCTTGCTAAGTTACTTAGGATGACCTTGAATTTTTGATCCTCCTTACCAGCTGAATTTGCATGTTTCTACAGTCTTTTTTTCTGTGTCCTCAGAGGACCATGCCCTTCTTCCTTCTGGACCTATGAGTAACCTGATTAACCTGATTCATCTTTTGTTTGGGGTGGAACCCGAAGCTCTGGGATGCTAGGGCAATCATCCTACCACAGGACTACACTCCCAGTCCCTGATTCATTTTTTTTTTTTTTTGTGTGTGTGTGTGTGTTTGTGTGTGGTGCTGGGGATTAAACCCAGGGCCTTGAGCATGAGAGGCAAGCACTCTACCAACTGAGCCATATTCCCCAGCCCTCCCCTAATTCATTTGAATTTAACTTTGTTCCTCAAGATTCACTCTGGTTAAGGCTGGGGTTGTGACTCAATGGTAGAGTACTTGCCTAGCACGTGTGAGGCACTGGGTTCGATCTTTAGCATCACATAAAAGTAAACAAATAAAATAAAGGTAATGTGTCTATCTACAAGTAAAAAAATATTAAAAAAAGATTCACTCTGGCTGTTATCTCCTTTGGGAAGAGTTCTACTCTAGAAGACTATCCTCCAAGCAATAAGGACGTATATTATAAAAGGCAATTGCAGTATAGTGTTAAAGAACTACACGCTAGCTTGGTGTGGTGATGTACTCCTGTAATCCCAGCTGTTTGGGAGGCTGAAGCAGGAGCATGATAAGTTCCAGGCAGCCTGAGCCACATAGCGAGATCCCGTCTCAAAATAAGAAATCAAAACTTCTGGGGATATGGGTCAGTGGTAAAGTACCCCTGAGTACAAAACCCAGTGCCAAAAAAATTATTGTGTATATTTAAAGTATACAACATGATCTTTTGAGAGATATAAAGATAGTAAAATGGTTACTACAGTACAACAAGTTAACATATTCATCATCTCACAGAGTTGTTCTTTTTTTGTGGGTGTGGCAAGAACAGTTAAAATCTACTTACCTAGCAAAGATCCTAAATATAAAACTATATAATTAACTATAATCCTCAAGTTGTTTATTAAATCATTAGATTTGTCCAGCCTACATATCTGCTGTTTTGTAGCCTTTAAAAAAACAAGGGGCTGGGATTGCGACTCAGTGGTAGAGCACTTGCCTAGCATGGGTGAGGCACTGGGTTTGATCCTCAGCGCCACATTAAAAAAAAAAAAAAAAAAAAAAAAAAGATAAAGGTATGTGTCCATCTACAACTTAAAAAAAAAGAGAAGAAACAACAATAAGTAAACTAGTGCTGGGTTGGATGGCTTGTGCCTGTAATCCCAGCAGTTCTGGAGGTTGAGACAGGAGGATCCATGGTGGACTGAGACAGACTTCATTACCCTATGTACATTACACAAATTACACAAATGGGGTGAATGTACACTGTGCACAACCATAAAAATGAAAAGTTGGACCCTATTTGTGAGCAATGAGTCAAAATGCAGTCTGGGGGCTGAGGTTGTGGCTCAGTCGTACTCGCCTAGCATGCGTGCGGTACTGGGTTTAATTCTCAGCATCACATAAAAAGAATAAATAAAATAAAATAAAGGTATTGTGTCCATTTAAACCCAAGGAAAAATACTTTAAAAAATGCAGTTGTAAAAATAAAAAATAAAATAAAATAAAAAAAGAAAAGAAAGTTCAAAGCCAGCCTCAGCAACTTAGTGACAATAAACTAGTAAACTAGTAAGAGTCTAATTACGTAGCACCAGCCTTAAACATATTTCACCTTTAATATTACTTAAAAAGAATTAATTGAAAATGATACTAATCCAGTAATTATTAATAATATGAATGTATCACACTTTATAGAGTTCATAGAAATGTTAATTATAGACTTTTTCCACAAAGAGAAGACTATGTTAAATTTTTATTACCTTATTTTCAGAAGGAGGAATACATTGATTTCTTTTAGGATAGATGGTGGTAGTGTCTGCCTAGAAGTAAAAGAGATGGAACAGTTTGAGAGCATGTTTATGATGCCAATTATTAGCCAAATTTATTTTCTATCAGTAAGGAAATTTGGACTATAAATGTACTTCTGTCTTGGGAAATTATGTGGCTTTAAAATATTAATGAGAATCTAGTTTTCACAAATCACATCTTACCAGGATTATACTAAGAAGACAATTATTTGGGCATTCATACATAATGAAAATAATGTACATGATGAATTCTATGCTTGATACAATGTCTTTCTTCACCACTCTGAGCTCCCCCTGGGCTGCGGTGCTCATGGCCAGACGCATCTTCCCCAGGGCTCTGCTGGGAGAAGGCTCCTTGCACTTGCTCCCTTCCTATCTGGCCCTGGGCATCTTGGCTGGCAGGGTAGGGACACCTATGTGGTTATGGCTGGTGGGCCCAGTGAAGCCAGAATTAAGGACAGGCAGTTTGTGTAGAAATAGGGGATCGGGTCAAATTGAGGAAATGAAGCCATGAAAGCCATCTGCCTCTGGAAGTTGGAGACTGCCCCTGAGAGAATGGAATGTCAAGAATCTCCGGAGCTCATTGATTACCAAATTCACCTGCCTTTATCAAGGGCTGCAAGTGAGGAGCTGCTAATTAATGGGTCCTTACCTGCTTGAATCACCTTGGCCCTCCCCCTGCCCATGGCTTCTTGCTTAATGCAAAACCAGGCCTAGTCATGTAGGCAGGAAGGAGAGATAAGGGGGGAGAGAATTGGAGAACAAAAGAGACCTTAACCTATAAAAGATGTAGCGTGCGCTCACTTCTTGGGATTCTAGAACATCGGCCATGGCCCCCTTCTCCCTCTTGGGAGAAGTCTGTATTATTACTACCTTTAAATAAAACCTGCTTAATATGCTTGCCTTGGCGTGCTTCTCTAGTGTTCAAACTTCAACATTAGAGGGAGCAGAACTCATCACCGGTAAACGGCGGTATCACCAGGACAGGCTCCAGTTCAGAGCAGAGACAGCAAAGATGGTGGTTTTGATTCAGGGTGGAGCTGTAATGGGAGGTAGACTGGTGACGTGGGTAGAGGAGACCTCCTGAAAGTGGAAGTTCTATCGGAGCTGGGGGAGCGCAGGACTGAGTCACCAAGATGGAGCAGTTTTAGAAAATGTTTTAAATGTAACATTTTATTATAGGTTTACTAATCTTTTGGAGCTGTGGAATCTTAGGCATGTAAATTGGGGAGTGAGGCAAACTTGGATTCATCAAACATTTAAAAAAATCTACATCTTGGCTAATTGGATATACATATTTTAAAATTTTGTTTTAAATAGTATTTAGTATGGTTAAGTTCATCTTACACAATAGTTGCAATTTAATATTAAAAGTATTTGATGAAAGAAAATAAGAATCCATTAACATCACTCGTAGAATTGATCTTGAAAACAGCAGGTTTCAGGGGCTCTGGCCTAGAGATTCAAGGGAGAGGCTCCCAGGGATGGAAACAGTAAGGTGGAGGGCCAGGACCCTCAAACAGGGTCAGGCAGGAAGCCACAGAATAGATGCTTGTTATGCTTCCTTCACTAGGAGGCTGACTTTGTAAGCCCTTAGAGATGGTGCCTTTTCTTACCTTGCAAAAAATTAAAGCATAGCCAGGTGTGGTGGTGTATACTTGTAATCCCAGTGACTTGGGAGGCTGAGGCAGGAGGATCCAAAGTTTGAAGCCAGCCTCAGTAATTAAGTAGGACCCTGTCTCAAAAACAAAACAAATAAACCAGAGCATCCCAGAGGGGGTTTTAACCTTTCTTGGCACATTTGCACTGAGCTGGGCTTTTCTATGGAACACCTGTGGGTTGTGGTCATCTTTCAAAGCAGAAATGATTTGCTTAAGACTGTGGGATAAAGAGTGACCAGAGTTGAGTTGCTCACTCGTGTTTGCTTTTAGGACCAGACTCAGATGATAGTCCTGTTAGTTAACTAGGTAACTTGAATACAGAGGCAGAGCAAGGAGAATGGGCACAATGAAGAGGCAGAGTCCCTGTTTTCTTGCCCTGATTATTCATTCCACTTGCATCCAAACATTCTAAATTATAAGTAAAAGAGTTTGTTTAAGATAAGGTACTTGATGCCAGGCATGGTGGTTTACACCTGTAATCCCAGTGGCTAAGGAGGCTGAGGCAGGAGGATTGCAAGTTCAGGACCACCCTTAGCAATTTAGTGAGGACCTAAGCAACTTAGTGAGACCCTGTCTCAAAATGAAAAATAAAAAGGACTGGGACTGTAGCTCAGTGGTAAAGTGCCTTTGGGATCAATCTCCAGTAACCAACTCCCTTACCCCCCACCCTCCTGCACCCCCAAATGAAAAGATAATTGAAACAAAGGTCTTCCTGACTTAAAGAAGGTTGACTGTGTTCATCACTGGAAAAAGAAGGGTTAAGGAACCTGCTTCTTACTGTGTTTGCACAGTAACACTGAATCTGATGTATCATCTATTTTGCTTTATCAACTTCCCCAAATAGACAAAAAAGAAATGGTAAATATTGAAAATATTTTTTCTCCATTCAAAAGAGAAAATTCCCACATCTGGAGAAAGGCCAATTTAGCGTTGATATGCCCGCTGAGTGCAGTGGTGCATGCCTGTATTTCCAGTGACTCAGGAGGAGGATACAGGAAGATAGAACTTTTGAGGCTAGCTAGCCTCAGCAGCTTAGCCAGGCCCTCAACATTTTAGTGAGTCCCTGTCTCAAAGTATAAAATAAAAAGGGCTGGGGATGTAGCCCCTGGGTTCTATTGCCAGTACAAAAAATATTAATATACCTAATGGATCAACTCTGGGAGTAGAAGGTGAATTGAAGAAGAAGTTGGGGAAAAAAGACTAAATTTTTTTTTTTTTTTTTTTTTTTTTTCGGATACAACTTTTAAAGTCTAGAACTGACCCAACTTTAGGAAAGTTTTTCTTCTTGGACTCACAAGGACACAGCAGCAAAATCTTGGAGGCGGGGTTTGCTCTCAGGTGGAAGGGTCCAGAAGGGGAGGACAGCGACCTTCAGAGCATCCCTTTGGCTTGTAGTGATGGGCTACTGGATCTCTGTTTTGGAATGGAATCAGAACCTTCCAGGGGATCTGACCATGGACTGATTTAGAATCTATGAGATCTCCTGCTCTTGGATGTTCTTTATAGAGTGTGACTACTCTGCTTATGGGCTTGAATCAGCTCCATTATTAACTAGCTCTCCTTTGATCCAGATTTTAAAAAACACTGTTGAGAGACTTGGAAAGCACTATATTCACCTCCTGGGAGTTCTACTCAGAAGCATTTCTCCCATGAGAACTATGTTCCCCAGGACCTCATTATGCTTTGTTTTGACAGCAAGCAGGAATCATGTCTACACATTTAGAGCTGTGAAGAACAGTATTATCAGTTTGGATGATCTCTAACTTCTGTGATTCCTTTCTTTGAAGAGTTGTGGGAATAACACATTTACCCACATTATCCTCAGAAGTGCATTGAAATTGTACTTAATTTCAATAATTGAGCTAGTCTTCCTTACATCTTTTCACTTCTCTTGATACTTAGAAAAACAAACCCCTCCAATTCAGCTCAGTTGAGTGAAGTTAGTTATCTCTGGGATGACTCCATTGTTCTTGTAGCCTTGGGGAAAGAGGATGGCTGCAAATTGTTGGGAGTGCTCTTTGGATATTTGCTCTTCTTTATTGGGATATGGCAGGTTGGGTTGGCTCCTTGGGCCACGTAGGTGACCATGGTGCCATCTAGACCCGTGGGGTGACTTTCTCTTATTCATGGTTGAAATCAGTTGTGTGCTGGAGTTGGCTTATGCTGGCTTACAATAGCTGTTTGTTAAGTTTTCAGAAATTCTGTGAGCTCTTTATTAAAGTTGCCATTAAAATATACATTTGCAATTAAATACACAATTTCAATTAAATTATACCTAAACAAATGTAATACTAAAAACATTAATTTCTAATTATTATGTTCTCCTAATATCCATGAATTTCCTTACATCTAGCATATCTTTATGATGTAATTACCATATAATAGTGTGCTACTGGGGCTGGGGAGATAGCTCAGTCGGTCGAGTGCTTGCCTTGTAAGCACAAGGCCCTGGGTTCGATCCCCCCCCCAAAAAAAAAAAAATACTGTGCTACCACACTTCCCTTACCAACTCCATGTGCAGGGATGCTGTGTTGAAATTGTGGTGGTAGAATTTACACCAAGGAAATTGGAAGGCACTACCAATCAGTGTTTTTTAATATTTTAATTTAATTCTAAAATTAATGTATAATAATTGTACATACTCATTGACTACAATGTGATACTTTGATATATGTACACAGTGTGTACTGATCAAAGCAGGGTAATTAGCATTCTGCTTCTTAAACATTAATCAGTTTAATGGGAGCCTTTGAATTCCTCTCTGCTAGTTCTTTAGGAAAAATATAATAAGAGCTGGGGATATAGCTCAGTTGGTAGGGTACAAGGCCCTGGGTTCAATCCCCGGCACCACACACACAAAAATATAATAAATTAGTGTGAGCTGTAGTTACCCCACTCTGCTGTAGAACACTAGGACTTATTCTTCTTGGCTAACTTTATTTTCATACCATCATCAAACCTCTCTCTATTCTCTCTTCCCCTTCCTATCTGTACTGGCAAACTACTCTCCCTATCCTGTAGTCATCACTATTCTACTTTTACTGCTATGAAATCAACTTTCTTAGCTTTCCCATATGAGCGAGAACATGCAATATATGTCTTTCTGTGCCTGATTTATTTCACTAATGAATTAACTTTCATTTCCATCCATGTTGCTGCAAATGGCAAAGATTTCATTCTTTTTCAGGGCTCAATAATATTTCATTGCATGTGTATACACACACGTCTATATACGTATACTGTGTGTGAATCCGTGTGTGTGTGTGTGTGTGTATGTGTGTTTTGCTGCTGGGTATTGAACCCAGGTCCTCCCACATGCTAGGTAAGCACTCCACCAACTTACAATCCTAGTCCCCCATATTTTATTTTATTTTATTTTATTTTCTACATATACATGACAGTAGGGTGTATTTTGACATATTATACGTATATAGAATATCTACATAGTACAACTTGTTCTAATTAAGATATCATTACTGTTGTTGTATATGATGTGGAATTACATTGGTCATGTATTCATATATAAGAATAGGAAAGATATGTCTGATTCATTCTATTGCCTTTTCTTTTCCTACTGCCCCTTCCCTTTATTCCCCTTTGTCTAATCCAATGAACATCTATTCTTCCCCTGCTTTGTTGTGGGTTAGCATCCACATATCAGAGAGAACATTCTGCTTTTTTTGGGACTGACTATTGTAATTAGCATGATAGTCTCCAGTTCCATCCATTTACCATCAAATGCCATCATTTCGTTCTTGTTTATGGCTGAGTAATATTCCATTGTGTATATATACCACATTTTCTTTATCTATTCATCTGTTGTAGGGCACCTAGGTTGGTTCCATAGCTTGGCTATTGTGAATTGAGCTGCTGTAAACATTGAAGTGGCCATGTCACTGTAGTATGCTGCTTTTAAGTCCTTTGAGTGTAAACTGATGAGTGGGATAACTGGGTCAAATGGTGGTTCCATTCCAGGTTTTCTGAGAAATTCCCATACTGCTTTCCAGAGTAGTTGTATCAATTTTCAGTCCCCTCAGAAATGTTTGAGTGTACCTTTCCCCCCACATCCTAGCCAACGTTTATTGTTGCTTGTATTCTTCATAATTCCCATCCCAACTGGGGTAAGATGGAATCTCTGCAAAGTTTTGATTTGCATATCTCTAATTGCTAGCTAGAGATGTTGAACATTTTTTCATATATTTGTTGATTGATTGTATTTCTTTTTCTGTGAAGCACCTGTTCAGTTCCTTAGTCCATTTATTGACTGGGTTAAGTTCTTTTTTCATGTGTGTGTTAAATTTTTTGAGTTCTTTGTGTATCCTGGAGATTAATGCTGTATCTGGGGTGCTGGTGGTAAAGTTTTTCCTCCCATTTTGTAGGCTTCTGTTTCTTTTTTAAAATTTTTTTTTTTTAGTTGTTGATGGACCTTTATTTTATTTTTGAAATTTATTTATATGTGGTGCTGAGGATCGAACTCAGTGCCTCATGCATGCTAGGCAAGGGCTCTACCACTGAGCTACAACCCCAGCCCCTCTGTCCACCCCCTGTGCTGGGGATTGAACCCAGGGCTTGTACTTGTGAGGCAAACACTCTACCAACTGAGTTATATCCCCAGTCCTGTTCAATTCTTGATTGTTTTCTTCGTGGTGAAGCTTTTTAGTTTGATAGCATCCTATTTATTGAGTTTTGATTTTACTTCTTGTGCTTTAAGCTGACTTGGTGGAGAGTTACAGCCCCCCACTCCCGCCTTATTTTCCATTCATCTGTCGATGCACACCTTGGTTGATTCCATACCTTGGCTACTTTGAGTAATGCTGCAGGGAACATGGGAGTGCTTGTATCTTTTTGGTATGCCGATTTCATTTCTTTTGTATATATACCCTGTAGTGGCATTGTTGGATCACATAGTAGGCCTACTTCTAGTTTTTTAGAGGAGAGGGTACTGGGGATTGAACTCAGGGGCACTCAACAACTTGAGCCACACCCCCCCAGCCCTATTTTGTATTTTTTATTTAGAGACAGGGTTTCACTAAGTTGCTTAGTGCCTCACTTTTGCTGAGGTTGACTTTGAACTTGAGATCTTCCTGCCTCAGCTTCCTGAGCCTTGGGAATACAGGCGTGTGCCATTGCGCCCGGCTCTACTTCTAGTTTTTGAGGAACCTGCATACTGCTTTCTGTAGTGGCTGTACTAATTTACAAATCTTAGTACCTAAGGGTTCTCTTTTCTCTATATCCTCACCAGCAATTGTTATCTTTTGTCACTGTAACTGGGGTGAAATAATATCTCATTGTAGTTTTAGTTTGCATTCCCTGATGATCAAGGACGTTGAACATTCTTTCAAAAATTTGTTGCCATTTGTATGTCCTGTTTTGCAAAATGTCTAAATAGGTCACTTGTTCATTTTTAGATGGATTATCATTATTATTATTATTTTTTGCTGTTGAATTGATTGAGTTCCTTGTATATTCTGGATATTAACCATTGTTGGATGAATAGTTTGCAAATATTTTTTCCCTTTCTGTAAGTTGTCTCTTCATGTTGTTGCTTTCTTTTACTATCCAGAAGCATCTTGTTTATTGTAATCATCTTTGTCTATTTTTACTTCTGTTGTCTCTCTTTTTTTTTTTTTTTTGCTTTTCTTTTGTGGTACTGGAAATTGAATCCAGTATGTTCTATCACTGAGTTACATCCCCAGTCATTTTTTATCTTTTAATTTTGAGACAAGGTCTTGCTAAATTGCTAAGGGTCTAGCTATGTTGTTGAGGCTGGCCTCAAACTTGGGATCCTCTTGCCTCAGTCCTCCCAAGTTGCTGGGAGTACATGCCTGACTGTTTTTTATTTTTTATTTTGAGACAGGGTTTCATTAAGTTACCCAGGCTGGTCTCACAGTTTTGATCTGGCCTCCACTTCCCGAGTAGCTAAGATTACAAGTGTGTACCACCATTCTTGACTTTTTTTTTTAGAACCAGTTTTAATAATTTACCAGCATGTAAGTTTTTACTGTTCAAAACCCACAACCCCTGTTCTTGGCTTTGGTCTGGAAGTGAGTACATTCATTCTGTGGTGACCTTGCTTTTGAGACAGTCAGGGTCACCCTCCTCCTCCCATGAATACTAGGACTCCCTTAGGACTAAGGGAGTCAAATCTCTCAGGGGAGAATGAGACAGGCAAACTAAATCTCATTCTCATAAGGTTATCAGACTACCAGGGAATTAGGGGTTAAAAAGTGGACCAGTCTTCAAGGCTAAGGAAGTGAGATAATGTCCTGGAGATAGGAGGTGGGGAAGTCAGCTCAGAAATACCAAGGAGTCAGACAGCAAGGCGAGACAAGGTCATTAAAATCAAACCCACTGAGATAGGACAATAGCCTTTCCTGTTCTGAAAACAATATGAGGGACTTTCCCAGATGAAAAGGAGCAAATTCCAGGTGTTCAGGGGCAAATCCTTGTGTAGAGTAGTCACTAAAGTAATGTGCAATTACCTTTACTTTATTAGCATAGTAAATTCTCCCCCTCAGGTGGAAACTTAAGATGGTAATGAGACATGGGACACATGAAGAGATATGATGAAGAAGAGCACAAATAATTTCCACTTCTACATGTGGGGACAATACCTACCCTGAAGATGCAATGAAAACTGTATACCTCTGTCCTTTGTTTGAGTCAGCCTGATAGTCAGAGCTGTGTCTACCTTCTTCCTCCAGAAGAAGCCCCCAGTCAAAATCCTTGTTTCCATCCCAGTTGTGCATTTATCTGATAGACAGTACAAGAACCCATCCAGCAGGGGACACTTTGGTCCCAGCGTGCGCTGCAGCACCGTCTATAATTCCCCATACTCCTTTGTCTCCCCTAGAAAAACATACAGGCACCTTTGGTTCCCTTATTTCCAGGTACTGGAAACCAATTTTATATACTTATTTCTTTTGTACTATGAATGAATAACCAGAGTTATTCTAAGGTTCGGAGTCTCTCTGTGCCATTTCCACACAAACATGCTATGGTGTCTGGTGACCTTTGGTTTGCTTAATATTCCTTAAGGCTCCCACTTGTTCTGAGGCTTGGTTTCAGTTGGGAAAAACAAAAAACCTGGCATCTAATCTCTTTTTCCCTTCTTTTCTCTACATTCTTCCCAAATTTTCAAGGGTAAGGATTCTTGCTTTCACTTGATTCAGTTTGCCTGAAGACTTCACCATATAAATTCTTCAATCAAATCTACCAAGACTGACTTGATGGGTTGCAGTGAGAGATAAAGTAATTTCGGATTTTTTGTCTCATGACAAATACTGACTTTCAAGCTGGTTGTCTTGCTATAGACATGAAAACTTATTCTGACCACCAAAAGCTAAATAGCAATTTTTTCACTTATTTCTACTTTAACATTGCTATCCCAACCTCTCCCTCCACCCTCCTTAGTGTATTAATACTTTAGGTAGAGGGATAGGGGCCTGTTCAAAGACACACCAATCAAAGGACCTTAGGGTATGTAAAAAATATTACTTGATATATAAAAAAGAACAGACAGATGTAAGGTTAGGTACCCTCTATAACTGGAGGAATACAAGGAACTGTATGTCTCAACTTACCTTGTTGTATGAAATAAGGAAGAAGATTTTAATATTAGAATCAATTTCAGGAGTCTCCATGCAGCTACATTGAAAAGGTTCCTGTTCCACCATGACCCTCATGTGTGGAAAGTCCAAGGACCCAGGGACCCAGCCATTTCTAGAGGTTGGTATAATGGCAACACACTCTAGAAAAGGAAATCTGGAAAATTGCTTTCATCAGGTGAGTCATGTGATCTTTGGCTTTATAGTGTAGGTGGTGGTCCAGAAGATGTTTTTCCATCTCTGTCTGCCTCAGTGCCATGGGCAAGTTCCCTTCATTTAGGATCACCTCTTTTCTTGTGGTGTAGGACAGAAGTCTTTCTTCTCTCACCACCATAGTCAGGCTGTTTCCCACAGCTACCACAGTCTGGGCTGCTATTGCCATAGTTCCTGAGTGACCTGGCTCTTGGGTCAACTCAAATAAGCATAGCTCTCTTTCAACAGTGTCCCCATTCTCTGCCCCACACGGTTCCAGGAAGCTTCTTTTATTTCTGCTTTAAGTTCAAGCTCAAACCATGGGGACAATCTTTCGCTTCGCTCTCATTCAAGATTTATGTCTCATTGATGTTTCTTTTAGGAGAACAAAGTCTCATTACAATAAAATATTATACATAATATATCATTTGAATTTGATCCACATCTGTTCTATTTCCACCATCCTTTTTAAAACAGAATTCTTCAAAGATTCCTTAATATTCAGTATATTGACTTTACCTCTTCAATTTAGATTAGTAGGATTCCTCCTCTACTTTTATCAAACCTCTGTTTGTCAGATCATCAACGACTACACACACACACACACACACACACACACAGACACACACGCCCGCACACACCTTTTTTCGGGTAGCAAGAATTGGTGAGCTACATCTTAACTACAGGTTAAGGTGGGACCACAATGAAGAGTAGTTATGGTTACTGATGGGTTTTAGCAAGGCTAGAGGCAGACGCTAGGAAAATTTCACACTCCTGCTTCTCCTTGAAGGTCAGTAGACATGGAGGGACACTTCAGGAGGGAGAAAAAGAAATGTGAGCAAAATTGAGAACTGAAGCACCTTGCAAGAGTGTGGAAAGGCAAGCGATACAGAGTATCTGTAGCATAGATTGTGAGTGGAATTAAAATTATGTGTAGTTGGGGTCTTATACACTGAAATAATCTATCTTTGCTTTGTAGACACTGAAGAACCATTGAGGGTTTTAAGTAGGAAAATGACAGGTTGAAATTGTAAACTGCTCTTTCATTTGGGCATCTGTGTAAAGACAGGATTAGAAGAGAGATAGGCCATGGCAGGCAACATTGGTTCTCTACCCATCTGTCTTCATATCCCTTACCACTATTTCCATGAGCCCCTTCCCTTGGGTGTGCTTCCAGCGGCTGTTGTTTTTTTTCAGGGTGCAGAGGAGGGACCTCTTTATCTGAAAAGGTAGTAAGCCAGTCAGGCACAGTGGCACATACTTGTAATCTTAGCAACTTGGGAGGATGAGATTGCAGGATTGCAAGTTCAAGACCAGCCTCAGTAACTTAGACCCTAAGCAACTTTGTGAGATTCTGTCTCAAAATAAAAAATAAAAAGGGCTGGGGATGTAGCTCAATGGTAAAGGGCTCCTGGGTTCAAAAAGTAGCAAGTCAGAAGTGCTTGGTGGGAAATCCTGGTCAGTGCTAGGAGAGAGCTGCCTTAGATATGTAGACAGTCACCAGAATGGATGTCCAAATTGCAGGGGTATGTTAGTAACCAAGGTGACTCTTATCTGGACCAGTCTATTCAGCACAGGGCTAGATGAAGAGTCGCAGGATTGACTTTATTTAACAACGGTTAATCAAGCTTTGAACAACGGTTAGGAAGAATCTAGTGTCAGACATAGGAACAAAGTCTCATAAAGAACTTTGCTGCCTAATTTAGTTTTATATAATGTCAGTTGTAAAATGAGACAACTGAAAAGACCTAGAAGATTTAAAATTTTTGTTTTGTTTCTAAATGTCTATATTTTTGATAAGGGGTGTGTACAAAACATCAATGATATGTGTGCCACAAGATGGCAGTGTTATATTTGTTATAATCTGGTACTAGGGTCTATTCTGTACAGGAAGTAGAAAATAACGATTTCAGAGGGTTCACAAGGGATGTAAATTGCCTTCGATTTTTTGCCTCCAGCATGTTTATTTCCATCTTTATCCAAGTTCCATGAAGTGTATTTCGATATTCTCATAATAGGCACTAAAAATTTAATTTTCCCATTTTCTACTAATTTTTATAAAACATGGCAAAACACCCAGTACTGTTTAGATAAATTGAGTAAGATGAGAAGACAAGCAGCACCTGTCTACACATTTGCTATCCACCTGCTGTTGCACAAAAGTCTACTGTACAAAAAACTGAATCCAGCATGCATAAAGAGTTTAATATGCACTTGAAAAAGACAAGGAGAACCTGAAGTCAGCAGGTAGTATTAATGGTCTAGATTCCACTGGCTTTCCATGAGGGAAGATGAATCTGATTCTGTGTGACAAAAAGAGTCAGCAAAGATTCAAAATCTTAGTAGGTTCCCAAAGCAGCACTCAGCTCATGGATAATCTCAGTTAAATAGCTTTGTGATTTCTTTTTTTTCGGGCATGTAGTACACTAATTTCTTTTTTTTTCTTTTTAAAAAATATCGTCATTTTGTTTATTTACTTTTATGTGGTGCTGAGGATCGAACCCAGTGCCCCACATGTGCTAGGCAAGTGCTCTACCACTGAGCTACAGCCCCAACCCAAGTACATTAATTTCAAGTAGAGTAAGTCTTCAATATCTATCATAGTCACTTAAATGCATCTTAAAAATCAACTTTATTTAGTTATTATTATTATCATATTATTATTATTTTGGTACTGCAGATTGAACCCAGGGGTGCTATACCACTAAGCTATATTCCTGTCCTTTTAATTTTATTTTTAAAAATTTCAAGACATAGTCTTGCTAAGTTGCTGAGGTTCTCATCTAAATTGCTGAGTCTGACCTTGAACTTGTGATCCTCCTGCCTCAATCTTCCAAGTCACTGGGATTACAGGCATGTGCACATGTACTGTATAAGACATCAGCTTTATTGAGATTAATTCACATGCCACATAGTTTACCTTTTAAATTGCACAATTTAGGTGTTTTTAGTATATTTATGAAGTTGTCCATTGATCACCATGTAATTGTTGAACATTTTCATCACTCCTAAAAGAAATCCTATACTCATTAGCAGTTTGCTACCTGTCTGATCCTCCTTCCCAATTCCTGGCAACCGTTAATGTATGTAGTGTCTCTACTGCTTTGCGTATTCTGGACAATTCATATTAATGGAATCACATTAATGTGGCTTTTAGTGTCTGACTATTTTCAAGGCTCATTCATAGTGTAGCATGTATCAATACTTCACTCAGTTTTACTAATGAAAAATATTCCATTGTATAGTTACATACCATGTTTTGTTATCTCCTTATCAGTTGATGGATATTTGGATTGTTTTTGGCTAATGTGACTAACACTGCTATGAACATTCTTGAACAAGTTTTTGTGTGGATATATGTTTTTCTTTCTTTTGGGCCTATAACTAAATTTAGAATTGCTGGATTGCTGGGTCATGTGGTAAATCTATGTTTAACTTTTTCTTTTTTCTTTTTTGTTTTGGTGACAGAGATTGAACCCAGCTCTTGCTTAATTTCTTGAAAAACTGACAAACTTTCCCAAGTGACTTCCCACCAGCAATGTACAAGTGTACTGGTTTGTCCATATCTTTGCCAACACCTATTATAGTCCCACTTCTTAAAATTTATAGCCATCTTTTCTATTAAGTCATATTGAGAGGTCAATAAGTATGCAAAGTATTGATCAGAGATCACAGAAATTTCTTCCTGTGATATACTGATACATAGTTAAATTTATAGTTAAAGTTTTTCTTTTTTCCCCTTTTCCTTTTTTCTTCTCATCTCTTTCTTTCTTTCAATTCTTATTTAATTTTTGTTTCTTTTAGTTATATAATGAAGCATGCTCCTTTTGACATCAACCAATACAAGATGAACAAGGAAAAACATAACTTATCTCCTTTGTCCGTCCACAATCCCTAACATAACAAATATAAGCAGCTTACTGTAGGCATTCCTGCACTTTAAAAAGTTTATACTACATAAGTATATTCATGATAACAACCTCATTTCACATGCATCACTCTGCAACTTACTTTTGAATCTTTTGAAGATTATTTATACATTAGTTAATTATAGGCAAATTTAAGTACACTTAATTATAGGCAAATTCTCTTTCTAGTTTCAAAACATATATGACACATAAACACAATATTCAATATGTGTACACACACACACTCATTTCTAATTGATCTAGGATTCCGTTTTATTTATTTTTAAATTTTTTTTAAAAATATTTTTTTATATGTTGATAGACCTTTATTTTTATTCATTTATTTATATGCATTGCTGAAACTTGAAACCAGTACTTCACACATGCTAGGTAAGCACTCAGCACTGAGCCACAACCCCAGCCCTAGGATTCCATTTTATTATGTCATGAGAAAGGAAGCAATTAGTTTGGGGAAATCAACTCCTTCTGCCTTTGTTTATGGTCACATTTGTCTTCTCTGTTCTTTATATGCAATTCTGATATTCAATCTTCACCAGAATCACTTGGATTAAAACCCACAGGTTGGTCAGTTGGAAATGTTCATGGGAGGAGGCTCCTAGGAGCAAGGATCCCACAGTTGCTCCTGTGGAGGAAGCTTGAAGTCACCCCTCAAGCAAGCAGCTCCTCCCCTGTGTCCTCTGGGCTTCACCAGGTGGAGCTTCCCTCCCCACCTCACAGGGAGGGTTTGTCTTCTGCAGAGGCTCCAGGCTCAGGAGCCAGGGTGATGTGCCAGGCTGGTGTTGTCCTGCAGCAGATGTGGGGATTTTTCCTGCTCTACGCTTCCCTGATGGTGGGAGGTAAGTCTCAACTTAATAGCCAACACAGCTGGCAGTTTCAAAGTAATTTTCTTCCAGCTAAATGATTGCAGCTTCTGACTTTTGTAGCAGAATCTTTCCTGGTAGACTTATGATGATATTCCTATTATTATGGAATATCTAATAATAACTCTGCTGCTGCTGCTTCTTTTATTCTGTTTCTGTCCAAGCGATTCCCCGTCAGTGGCAGCTTTCCTGTGTCCACAGGGAAGCACAATTTTGATAACCACGTGGCTTCCAGGAGTGCTGGATGTCCAGGTAACAGTCTTGGGTCCCCTCACAGGTGCTGCAGGACAAAGTGTTGAGCAGCCCACTGAGCTGACGGCTGTGGAAGGAGCCTTCATCCAGGTCAACTGCACGTACCGGACATCTGGGTTCAACGGACTGTCCTGGTACCAGCAACGTGCCGGCAGAGCGCCCCTGTTCCTCTCTTACAATGTTCTGGATGGAGTGGAGAGGAGAGGCCATTTTTCTACATTCCTTAGTCGGTCTGATGGGTATGGTTACCTCCTCCTGAGGGAGCTCCAGATGAAAGACTCTGCCTCTTACCTGTGTGCTGTGAGAGACACGGTGACTATGGGACCAATAAGGCTGCAGCAAGATCCAAATGTCAACCTGAGGGGAAACAGGCAGGCTTGAAAAGTTTTAGTACTTCCTGAGTGTATGCTTGCTTACATGTCTGACTTCAAACTCAACCTACTGTAGCATAGGACTCTGAGACCGAGCCTGATTACTTTCTGAACCACTGATTGCTAGAAGAAGGGGTCAACTGTTCTTTTTCTTTCTCCTATTTCTCTCTTTATCCTGTTTATTTGTATCTCCACGAATTTTTTTTTTCCCCTCCAGTACTGGGGATTGAGTCCAGGGATGTGTTCACTGAGCTATATCCCCAGCCCTTTTTATTTTGAGACAGTCTTGCTAAGTTGCTGAGGTTGGACTCAAACTTGTGATCCTCCTGCCTCAGCCTTTTCAGTTGCTGGGATCACAGGTGTGCACCACCATTTCCGGCTATATTCTGTGGTCTTAAGGATGAAAGATAGAATTGGCTTAGGAGGAAGCTCTTTATTCAAGGGAGGGATTCCTTGGTGAATGCCTTAATTATTTATGCAATGGTGAGCTACATACTATATTCATTTATCCTTAGGAAGTTCTGAAATGTGTGAAGTGAATGAAAAGATTTCATTTCTGACAAGTTTGTCTTCATTTTTATGTTTCTCTGAGGGGTTATTTGGGCACCATTTACATTTTGGTGGATTTACCCAGTATGTTGGAGGCTGTGGAGGATGGGCACAGAGAGGGTGAGGAGGACAAGGAGACCTCCTCTCTGTGGAACAGGAGAGTGAGTCATGAATGAGGGGCATTCGGTGGGGAGGAAGGAGGCCAGAAGGGAATTCCTGAGAAAGCACTGCATTATGGGCATGGAAGGTAGTAAAATATAACATTCAGTTCAAAAATTTTCTTTTTCTGAATGACAATTTGTATATGTCATTCCAAGGTCTTTGAAACTTTCTTGACATTACCTAAATATTCTGTCCATAAAAGGAAGAGCAGAATTTCTTCTTTATATATACATTTCTCTTTCTCTACATCTTACTATGTATTTTTACTTTATATAGTTTTTTCCTTAGCTTTGGAGGTTAATTTCTTCTATTAGCTAATCTTGAATTACTCTTTTTGGGATTAATAGGATTGCCTAAGTGGTAGGAACTAGCAAAGAAAGTGAAATGGATGTATTTGACTGAACAATTTTTTTTTATTGAGCATCAAAGATGTGCTAGGCAATCTTTCAGTTGCTAGGGTGCATCTGCAAATAAACTATCTCTGTACTCATATTGCTCATGTTCCAGTGAAAATAGAGAATGAGTAGACTTTTTAGCAAATGTACCTTTGAAAATACTTGACCCTCAGAACTGACTTCATTGTTTTTAAGAGAAAGAGAGCTGAGATACATGCAAGCAATGCTGTTGCTAATGTCATGTGCTCGTTATAAATTTTATAATATAAATTGGTTACAAGCTAGTAAGGAATATATAACATTGGATGATTATAAGACTATAAGCTAAGTTATCCAAATATATATATATATATATATATATATATTTTTTTTTTTTTTTTTTTTTGGTACTGGGGATTGAGCCCAGGGTGCTTAACCCCTAAGCAACATCCCCAGACTGTTTTATTTTATTCATTTTATTTGGAACAGGGTCTTGCTAAGTTGCTTAGGGCCTTGATAAGTAGTTGAGGCTGGCTTTGAACTTGAGATCCTCCTGCCTCAACCTCCCAAGTTGCTGGTTTTACAGGTGTGCACCATGTCCAGCTTCAGTCTTTCGAATTATTTAAATGTATGTGATTCATTGTGAGACTCCACATAAATTCAGAAAAATACCAATCATTTGAATGGAGAATCTAACACTGATATAAATGACCATTAACATGGTATTGTAAGGAAAATTAATAAAAAAATTTGAGCACTTCACTGAAACTTTGAGGGAAATAGAATCTAAAAATATTCTAGCAAAGAGTAAATGGTAAATGCAAATAAAATATACAATATCAAACTTCTTAAATTTGAAGAGAGGTAAGTTATTGATGTTCTCATTCCTCTGTATGCCATCTTTGTATTTAATTTAGTCACAATGAAAAGTATACATAAGAACCCTTTTTTTGTACTGGGTATTAATAAGGATATCAATAGGTTTATTCTGACCTTGTTTCCTTATATATTTTCCCTTAAAGCCTTCAGTTTCTAAACCACATGGTTTTCTACCATGGGGGTTTGCAAAATAAAGGCCATCACTCTTTGAGACTTTGTTAGTAGAATTTCTCTCCTCTATCCCATCCAGCAACTTCTTCTACTTCCACTTGAAACAAGGTTTGGTGTTAGATGTTAGGACTATTGCCAATAGGCAAAAGCCAAGGTTTTAAAACTTACTGCTGGTCAAACTGGGAACTGAGCTCAACTGTCATATTGAAAGAGCAGTAGCTGCATTGGGGTTTGGTAGTCAGATATTTCTAAGTTTGAATCCAGGTTCCATAGAGTGTTCTGAAAATGTCTCACAGATTAAAAGTTTCTCTTAATTGGAAGGCATTTGGAGTATATACATATTTTTTCATTAAACTTTTGTTTTAATGGATCTCAAAATTCTGTGACAGAATTTTGGTCAAGTTGTTTCCATTAAAAAGTACTGATTTTACAGCTGGTAGAGTGCTTGCCTAGCAAGCACAAGGCTATGAGTTTGATCCCCAGTACCGCAAAAAAAAAAAAAAAAAAAAAATACTGATTTTAAAAACTAATAACTAAACTGCCACACACAGAAAAAAACAAACGGTCCACAAAACATTCTCCTTTCCTTCTGAAGGTTTGACTATGCATTGTTATCATTAACCAGTCTTTTACTATTAAACTTAAATGGCCAATTGAGACAAACAGTTCTGAGACCATTTTTCCACCACTGATTAAGACTGGGGTGGCAGGTGTTAGGGGTAATATTCATTTAGCTTTCTGAGCTTTCTGGGCAGACTTGGTGACCTTGCCAGCTCCAGCAGCCTTCTCGTGGGTGCTTTGATGACACCCACAGCAACTGTCTGCCTTACATCACGAACAGTGAAATGACTCAGAAGAGGATAGTCAGAGAAGCTCTCAACACACATGGGCTTTCCTGGAACCATATCAACAATGGCAGCATCACCAGATTTCAAGAATTTAGAACTATCTTCCAGTTTCTTACCAGAACGGCAATCAATCTTTTCTTTCAGCTCAGCAAACTTGTAAGCAATGTGAGCTGTGTGACAGTCCAGTAAAGGGGCATAGCCAGCACAGATTTGGCCTGGATGGTTCAGGATAATCATCTGAGCAGTGAAACCAGCTGCTTCCATTGCTGGGTCATTTTTGCTGTTACCAGCAACATTGCCACGGTGAAGATCTTTGACAGACACATCCTTGACTTTGAAGCCCACACTGTCTCCAGGAAGAGCTTTACTCAGAGCTTCAGGGTGCGTTTCAACGGACTTTACTTCAGTTGTGACATTGACTGGAGCAAAGGTGACCACCATGCCAGGCTTGAGAACACCAGTCTCCACTCGTCCCACAGAGACAGTACCAATACAATCAATTTTGTAGACATCCTGGAGGAGCAGACACGAAGGCTTGTCAGTTGGACCAGTTGGTGGCAGGATGCAGTCTAAAACTTCAAGCAGTGTGGTTCTATTGGCATTGCCATCTTTATGGGTGACTTTTCATCCCTTGAACCAAGGCATATTAGCATGTGGCTCCAAATGTTGTCACCATTCCAACCGGAAATTGGCAAAAATGCTACTTACGTCAGGGTTGTAGCCGATTTTCTTAATGTAGGTACTGACTTCCTTAACAATTTCCCCATATCTTTTCTAACTGTAGGGCAGTTCAGTGGAATCCATTTTGTTAACACCAACAATTAGTCATTTCACACCCAGTGTGTAAGCCAGAGGGGCGTGCTCATGGGTCTGCCCATTCTTGGAGATACCAGCTTCAAATTCACCAACACCAGCAGCAACAATCAGGACAGCACAGTCAGCCTGAATTGTGTTTGTAATTATGTTTTTTAAAAAGTGTCTGTGTCCTGGGGCATCAAACATAGTCACATAATACTTGCTGGTCTCAAGGTCTTACAGGGAGATGTAAATGGTGATACTCCGTTCACGTTTAGCTTTCAGTTTATCCAAGACTCAGGCATACTCGAAGGAGCTCTTTTCCATCTCAGCAGCTTTCTTCTCAAAATTTTCAATGGTTTTTTTAGTTGATTCCACCATATTTGTAGATCAGATGACCAGTAGTGGTAGGCTTGCCTGAATCTATGTATCTGATGACAATAATGTTGATATGAGTCTTTTCCTTTCCCATTGTGGCTTTGATTTAGCAGTGGTTTTCATGACACCTGTGTTCTGGCGGCAAACCCATTGCAAAAAAAGTGGAGTATTTTTGACCCAAGTATCTTCTAAAATGTTTGAGTGAAGCTCTGCTTTTTGAATATCTTTGGTCTTAGTCCCTTGAGTACTTGGAGATGAGTTTGGCTTTTGAATGTCTCCCTGAGACCTTATCTTTGGACCTGTCTCTGTCCCTCAGCATGGGCAAGGTAGAGCAACCCATTGCCCATTTATTTTTCTATTCTTTGGTGTCTGTGGAGTTTCAACAGTCATGTTGATACTTAGATGATTGGGGCATGTTCTTGCTGTGACCATCTCTCTTCAGTTCTTGTTCTCCAGGAAAATAACTAGAATAACAGTGATGGAAATGTTCTTATCAAAAAGACTACTGCATTAGTCAGCTTTTTGTCACTGTGAACAAAATATCTGACAACAACAATTTAGAGGAGGAAAAGTTTATTTGGGGAACGTGGTTTCAGAGGTTCAGTTCATGGTCAGCTAGCACCATTGCTCTGGACCAAGCGATGGCAGAACATCATGGTGGAAGAGTATGGCAGAGGAAAACTGCTGAGCTCATTGCAGCTGGAAAGCAGAGAAAGAAACCAGGGACAAGATATATTCCAAGGGCACACCCCCAGTGACCTACTTCCTCCAGTCATACCCCATTTGCCTACACTTACTACCTAGTAGTTGGTTTAAGTTATTAATCCATCAAATAGATTAGTCAACTGATAAGATTACAGTTCTTATAATCTAAATCATTTCAGTTCTGAACATTCCTAACACATGAACTTTTTGGGGCACACCTAATCTCCAAACCTTAACAACTATATTGCATCTGAGGGGTGTGTTCTTCACTGTTATATAAATACCTCAGTAGAACCTTGTCCTTCTGGCTTAGGAATGGTAAATAGTTGAGTTGTTAGTAATGCTTAGGTTACTCAAATGTTCATTGTTGTTCTTCCACTCTCACATCTTTGTAAATAGTCTCTATGCAAAGAAAACTCAAATTATCCTATTTGAATGGGCCATCTATGATTAGCTTTTGGTAAGTCAGCATCATTGGTGCACCATAAGAGTTATCCGCATGTGTACTCCAAGTTACAGGGCAGGGAGGGTCAGTGGGAAGAACCCTCGAGACCAAGATCCTCATTAAGAAGGGCATTACAGCCAGGCATGGTGGAGTGCGCCTGTGATCCCAGAGGCTTGGGAGGCTGAGACAGGAGGATTGCAAGTTCAAAGCTAGGCTCAGCAATGGTGAGGTGCTAAGCAACTCAGTGAGACCCTGTCTCTAAATAAAATACAAAATAGGGCTGGGGATGTGGCTCAGTAGTAAAGTGCCCCTGAGTTCAATCCCCAGTAAGTAAAAAAAAAAAAGAAGGGCATTACAATTTGGGAGTTGGAGTTTGGCACTTTTCTAAGAAAAGTTCTTAAGAGATTTTATAATATGAAATTGGGGGGAAAATAACAAGTGTGCCCTGTATTACTGGATTTAGGACAGAAGAGGTGAAGGGCCAGATGAACACACAACCCCAGGGTGTAGTTTGGGCACTGCAACAAGGGAAAAAGCAGGAGAAAGCTGATATCCAGAGGCACCAGCTGGACTCCAACAGTGTCTTTCAGAAACCTATATATTTTCTAAAGAGTAATTTCAATTCCAGACAGAAAATGAATTCTCTGATCAAGTGTTCTGTCAGGCAGTAGTCTGGGTGGCTTTTTAGCAAGTGAAAACACATAATTTTCCTGTTTTCCATCTGTTATGGTTTAGATATTAGGTGTCTCCCAAAAGCTCACGTGTGAGACAATGCAAGAACTTTCAGAGGTGAAATGATTGGGCTATGAGAGACTTAACCCCAACCCTGATAGGGGATTAATTGAGTGGTAATTGGAGGAGGTAGTGTATGGCTGGAGGAGGTGTGTCATTAGGGGCATGGCTTTAAGGTATAAATTTTGTATCAGACAAGTGGAGAATCTCTTTGCTTTCTGATCATCAGGTGAACTGCTTCCCTCTGCCACACTTTTCCACCATGATGTTCTGCCTCACCTTGAGTCCTGATGAATGAAGCCAACTGGCTGTGGACTGAGATCTCTGTAACTGTGAACCCCCAAATAAACTTGTCATTTCTTTTAGTTGCAGCAGTGAAAAAGCAGACTGAAACACCATCTTTCTGAATCTCAGTTGACTTCTTCATGCCTTGGTCTCATTGGTCCTCATGCCTGTAGCCCATCAACTTATATATTTGGCTTGACATATCTTCTGAACTTTTCAATGTATTTTGACTATGTTCTTATAGTGACTACCAGATGCTAATCTCTGTTCATTATTGGATTTTGTATACATTTTATTTTTATCTATCGATTGATCATACATGACATTTTCCCTGACTTACGGATCTCCTGGACCAATTTTTGGCATGGGTTTCTATACTCACCTTCCATTTTTGTCCGAGTCATTCTCCAATTGTTGCTTCAGATGGGCTTGACTTCTGTGAAATCACTTTGTCAGTGAGTGTGAAGAAGGAGGGGTCTTGAAGAAGCAGATGTATCATATAATAAAGTATGTCATTCTTTTATCAAGGGTCACCTAGTCTCTGCTGTTGTATTGTCCTATGAACCTCAGAAGGGATTAGGAAGAATTCCAGAAATTGCTTTCCTAGATAGACACATAGTTTGGATAACAGTACTGATCAAGGGAGACCTGTGCCCATTTTGTGAATTATTGGTAGACAGTACTGGAAGAAAAAGTATTACACTTAAAAGCCTATTTAATTTACCTTGGGAATTTCAAGGGACTTGGGAATCTGACCTAAGACTGTGGACTAACTTGAAAAGTAGCCATGCTTTTCTCCTTGATAACCAGCACTTAATTTGGAAAGTGAGATTCTTCTGGGGCCTATGAGATCCTCTTGAGCAGTTGTCTCTAATTCATATAAGAATCTTATTAAAAAATTTCCTATACCCAGGTCCAACTCAGATTAATTGGATCGGAACCCTGGTAGTGGAATCTGGGCACTACTATTTAAATAAAAGGCTCCTAAGTGATTGTAAATGCAACAAATTTGGAAAACTATCGTCTTAAAAGACAAATTAGAAGTAAACCCAGAACTGAAATGTCACCTGAGCTTATTATGCAAGGGTTCAACAGTGACTGAGATCTGTCTGGGATGCTGAGGCAGATGAGGGACAGGTGGTTACTAATGTCAGCATTCCTTTCTTTCATCCTGGGCTTCTCTCATACCATTTACCTGCTGTTCTCTAGAAAACAAACATGAGCTGCGTGGTGGTGCACATGGTCCCGGCAACTCTGGAGGCTGGGGCAGGAGGATTGCAAGTTTGAGGCCAGTATCAGCAAATTAGAAAGACCCTATCTCAATATAAAATTCAAAAACAAGGGCTTTGGATGCATCTCAGAGGTAAAGCACCTGTGGATTCAATCAATTCCCAGTACTGAGAGGGTGAGAGAGAGAGAGAGAGAGAGAGAGAGAGAGAGAGAGAGAGAGAGAGAGAGAGAGAGAGAGAGAGAGAGAGAGAGAGAAAGAGAAACACTGGGTCCGACCTAAATTGAGGCATGTGAAATTCATGGTCAGATCAAAGGGCAACTAGGAAACATCAAGGCTTTTTTTCTCTCACAGTCTTTGCCTTCATGCTCCTTGGAGAATATCTGCAAATGAACAAATCCTTTCTCAAGGCCATGATGGTCTTCTCAGGTTAGTAGCTATTTTAATAAAGACACATTAAAGAGACCTTAAATGTGAGTGTTTTTTTCCTTCTAAGAGATAAACATGAAAATAAAGAATAGAAGACTCTTTTTCTTTTTCTTTTATTTATTTTTATTTATTTTTTTTACAGTATGGGGGATTGGACCCAGGGCCTTGTGCTTGCAAGGCAAGCACTCCACCAACTGAGCTATATCCCTAGCCCGAGAAGAGAAGTCTCTTAACTGCATGTTGAAGATCCTCAGATAATTAAAGCCAGTCTGGGGAGATTATAAAATTCCAGTAACTGGAAGTTACTTAGAGCTGGGTTGCTGTCTGCCAGAAGCAGCATCAGTAGGTCCTCCTAGTGCTCTGTGAACATGCAAAGGCTTTCTGTGGTTCTGTTCCTGTTGATAATGAACTCTCCATGTGTCTAATTTATTGATCATGGTATTATTCTTGGAAAAAAAGGAGGACAGTAAAACACCACTTTTACTGAAAGGAGGACTCTGAAACACCCCTTTCCATTCCCAATCCCCTAGCAAGCTCAAGAGAACAAAGAAAGCAGGCCTGGATCACAATGCCCAGGTAGAATTATCTTGAAGGTCACTGATTCTTTTCTTTCTGTCTTATGCACTGAAAATTGGGCAACAAGTGCTATCTACAGAAACTGCTTTCTTATATGACATTAAGTTCCTTGGAAGATTGCTCATACATGGGACAAAGCAAACCTAAATTATAAAACCCTGCTCCCCAAGGCAACTGGTGTGGAACAGAGCGCTGTGGAGAGGATAAGTGCTCATCCAGCCAGCCACCAATGGAGTGAACTACCAAGAGGGATGGAGGTGCTCTCTGTCCAACCTGTTGCCACTGGATCTTCTCCACAGCAATTTTCAATAAACCTATGTCTCACATGCAGTCTCTAGTTGTCTTTTTTGGTCTCTTAACAACTTACCCCATTGCCTTAGCACAACTGGGCTGTGGGCAGAACAGTCATTCATCCTCCAGTATTTTACTCCCTCCTCTGCAGGGAATGGTGACCTTTTCACCCCAAAATATTCCCTGTATCCACACTTTGTTACGATCTCTTGTTCATCTCTTAAGACCGACCCACCTTTAAATTCTCGACAATGATAGTGAGAATGATGATTTTTAGCAATCATTTATTAAATATTTTAAGAACTTCATAGCAGCTATTTCATTCAATGCTTTTAAAAACCTCGTTTAGTAAATTTTACTTTGTCTATTTTATGTATAAAGTGACCAGGATTCAGGAAAGATCGATTTGACCAAGGAAGGACACACAGTTAGTTGATGGCAGAATCAAGGTTCTGTTCACAGGGCAGGGGATGTGGTTCAGTGGTAGAGCACTGGCCTAGCATATGTGAGGCCCTGGGTTCAATTCCCAGTATGGAAGAAAAGTACTCTGTCTTTTCTTTAAGTGGGAAAATAAGGGCTGGGGATATAGCTCACTTGGCAGAGTGCTTGCCTCACAAGCCAAGGCCCTGGGTTCATAATCCCCAGCACTGCAAAAAAAAAAAAAAAAAAAAAAAAAAAAAAAAATGTGGGAAAATAAGCCGAAAAAGTTTATCAGGTAGTTGAGTTAACTCATTAAAACTCGAAGTTACTGAAGTAAAATTCTTTTTCACCAACCACCTAAATTGGTGGCCAAATATCATGGGAAGTTAAATGAACCACTATTCTTTCATATTTAAGCCTCTAATTGGCTTAATTAGCTCCTTTAGATGAAGCAAAATTACCCTAAAGTGGATGGAATAAGGGAGGAAGAAGGAAGGGATTGTGGAAGAGGAGGCAGAAGTAGATCTCAGGAAGGATACTGTTGAAATGAAGGGCCCCAGGTTTTAGGACTGATACAGCACAGGGGCGCCTGGTGTTTGTTTACATTGTTTCAGAGTTTGATTTGGTTTCATAGTTTGACTTGTACCTTGCTTCACGTGGAAGCTAGATGAATTCTTAATAACAGCTCTGTTATGCAACATTACTGGGTATCCCTCAGATTAGTTCCTTTTTAATGATGAACTTGGCATTCACATGTATAATCCTAAGAGGAGTTACATTTTGTGGATTAATTTACGTATCATCTCAAGATCTTATCTCTTCTAGCAATCATATGGTCCACTAGTTAAAAGACTCATGAAAGGTCTGACCTGTCATTGTCTTCGAGATTCCATTTAAAATGATAATTTTTCAATTGTACATTTTGCATTTTCAGTGACTTAGCTGTTTCCACTGTAGCAAATTATTGTGGATTCTGCATTGCTTTGCTTATCTTCTGCAAAACTATGTATTATTCCTGATATTATTAACTTTTTTTTTACAAGATAAAGTGATTCTTATATTGATATATTTTTGAATTTTTTTAATTTTGAGTCTGTCCATACTTTTGCTTGCTTCCTTCCTTCCTCCCTCCCTCCCTCTCTTTCTTCTTTTTTTGTTTGTGCTGGACATGGTACCCAGGGCCTTGCACATGCTAACCATGTGTCTACCCCTAAGCTACATCCCCAGCACCTTTGTTTTCATTTCATGATTAAAATGGGCCAGCATGACACCATTTATATAAAGAAGTGAAAAATACAAGAGCAAATTAAAGAAAGAAATAATTAACCCTGTTTTTATTATTCACCAAGTAACTGACTGTCCATGTTTGTTCTTAGACTACCATGTACTTGCATCTTCCAGTTTCTTTTGAATGTTATTCTGATTTTGTGGTGTGAACAGGACAGGTAACAGGAATACCTGGAAAAAATGTCTTTATTTTGTTTATAATGCATTTTAGGAGACTTTCGCAGTGCTGTTTCAATTCAGCAACAGACACTGATTTCTATATCTGCTCCTGGTTTTTAGAGGAGAGGAAACACATAAACACAATGAATGCCATCTGCCCTGAAAGGACTTATAATCTACTGGGGGTGGAAAGAGAGATGAATTCTTTTTTTTTTTTTTTTTTATTGTAAACAAATGGGATATATGTTGTTTCTCTGTACATGGAGTAAAGGCATACCATTTGTGTAATCATACATTCACATAGGTTAATATTGTTTGATTCATTCTGTTATTTTTTCCCTTCCCCCCCACCCCTCCTAAAGATGGAGACGGTTGGCAAGTCACCGGAGAAGTCCGCTTTATTACAAGATGAGGCTTACATATATACTCTTGGGGCTTCCGGGTTAAGGGAGAAAGTGGCGTGTGGGTTTCTGATTGGTCCGGCTTGCCGCCAGCGGGAAAATAGGTGGCGGGAAGCCGAGACTTATGGGAAGAAGAAGCCGCTCAGGGGCCATCTTTGGTGTGGATCGGACTGCATATGGAACCTTACACCTCCCACCCCTCTTTTCCCTCTATACAGTCCTTCCTTCCTCCATTCTGAGAGATGAATTCTTGATTGTGATGCCTGAGAGGCTGGGACAAGGTCTATAATAAAGAGCTATGACAACGCAAGGGAAGAGGAGCTAAGTCTTTCCTGGGAAAACTAATGAGGACGTGTTTGATATGGACCCACAGGAAGTATAAACCTTCATTTGATCAATCAGGAGAGGAAAGAGTATATTCAAAGTAGAGGAAGCAAAAGAGCAGCAAGCAAGCTTAGGGCAGACTCAAAGAGTGATGATAAATCAGTGAGGGTAGCTAGAGATGTCTTAGAGGAAAAGGCATGTAGGATCCAGATTATATTGAACTTTGAATTCCAGGTTAGAGTCTGGCTTTAATCTACATTCACTGGAGAGTCCTACAGATTCTCTGTTTCAGAAGGGTGGTTTTTATTGTGGTTTAAATGAAGAGGAAAAAACCAAAGACTGGGCTGGGGTTGTGGTTCAGTGACAGAGTGCTTGCCCGGCATGTGTGAAGCCCTGGGTTCGATCCTTAGCACCACATATCAGTCAATCAATTAAATAAAAGTTCATCAACAACTAAAAACAATTAAAAAACAAGACAAAAGATGAGTTAAGGAATCAAGAAAGACCTTTTAAAGGCTGAAGAGACAGAATTTGATATGTGAGCTCATGGGGAGAGACAGGAAGGAAACATAAATGATCCAGAATTTCAAGTTCAAGTGCTTGGGAATATTCATGTTGTGGGCAAGCAAAGAAACACAGAATCTATAGAGCTCTAAGATGAAGAGCAAAAAGAATAAAAGAAGAAAACTGGGTGGCATTACACTATTTTTTTCCCTTCCAAATATTCCGGTATATATGCCTTCTAAGACACTGACACATTTTTCTACTGTGTTCAGCCTTTAATAAGGCATTTTTTCATTTCACAAAGGTAGTTAGATGTGATAGAAGTAATGTATGAGTTTATTCCTAAATAAATAATATAAAACAATTTGAGACAATTTCATGTAATGAAAAGATTACAGATCCAAAGAGTTCCTAAGTTTTTTTCAATTAGAAGTAAATTCAATTTAAGTCATTAACAGTTCATTAAGCATTGGTCACACACAGCAGCAGCTGAAAACAGTGGTAGTGATGCTGATGTGGATGGCCCCTGAGCCCGTAGCTACTTATTTTCATTCACAGTCCCTCGACCTGCTGTTATCCTCTTCAGAGCAGACTTCACTTCCTGGTTCCTCAGGGTGTAGATGAGGGGGTTCAGTAATGGAGTGACGACGGTGTAAAACACAGCCACTGCCCCATCCAGGGGACTCTTGGAGCCAGCCCGAAGGTAGATGAAAATACAGGGGACGTAGTAGACTGTGACCACAGTTAGGTGGGAGCCACAGGTGGAGAAGGCCCGGCGCCTCCCATCAGCAGTGCGGATCTTGAGGATGGCATGGACTATGTTGGCATAGGAGAGCAGAATTAGCATGAAGCAACTGGCGGCCACTACCCCAATGTCCACAAAGGTCACAAGCTCATTGACGGTGGTGTCAGCACAGGCCAGTCTCAACACTGCCGGGATGTCACAGATAAAGTAATCTACCTGGTTGGGCCCACAATAGGGCAGGCGGAAGGTCAAGGTGGCCTGTATAGACCCATGGATGGAGCCGGCCACCCAAGCTCCAGACACAAGGATGGTGCATAGCCTGCCGTTCATGAGCAGAGGGTAGCGCAGGGGCTGGCATATTGCCAGGTATCTATCATAGGCCATCAAGGTGTAGAGAAAGCACTGAGTGCTGCCCAGGAAGTGAAAGAAATAAAGCTGAGCCACACAGCCACCAAATGGGATAGCTTTGCTTGCAGGAGTGAAGTTTAAAATAAGTCTTGGAACTATGACGGAGGAGAGCCACATGTCCAGGAATGAGAGCACTCCCAGAAGAATGTACATGGGCCGGGCATGGAGCTTCGAGTCAGCCCACACTGTGAGCAGAATGAGCAGGTTCCCCAGCTGAGTCAGGATGTAAATGATGAAGAAGACCAGGAAGAGGAGGGTCCTTAGATTTGGGGGATGAGACAAGCCCAGGAGAATAAAATTTGTCACCGTGGTGTCCAGTGATGTGTTTTTGTTCCTTCTCATGTCTTTCTGCAGTCTGCTAAGATGAATAGTGAAGTCAGACATGGGAAATGTCACAGAAGATACCTTTATCAGATAAATAATACCCAGGAATTATAAGAGAAATTAACTTATGTAACAAATTTTTGAGAAGAAAAGGTGTTGTCATTATCAGTTTTTTAGGTTTATGTTATAGAAGAAAACTTGCAGAGGTTGGTTCATTTCCTAGGTAGGTGGAAGCTCATGTTCATTGGGAGAGCCTGAGAAGCAAGATTTGGCAGATCAAGAAAGAGAAGAACAGGTAAATAATAGGAGAGGACAGAAATTCTAATCAACAGGGATTTCAATGAAGAGAGGCTAACGTAGGTGCACAGTAGTATGGAGCACACACCCTACGATTATGACATCTACTTTCCTACTCCCTTGCCATCACTGCAGTGCTTCTATCTTCCTCAGCTAAAGTCATATTTCAACTCCAGAGCACGCACAGATATCATTATGTGGCCCTTGTTTGGACCCTATTACACCCCTTGCAATTCCTTCTTAGTATTGGGGATGCATGGGACTCCCAGGGCTGTCAGAGAAGTATACGCTCACTTGGAACCTGTGCATGCTTACCTTTTCTGTTCCCTTCACCTATCGGGATTCAGTTTGGAGATCCTCACCTTAAAGAAAAACCTTCAGGGCTGGGGAGATAGCTCAGCTGGTAGGGTGCTTGCCTCGTAAGCACAAGGCCCTGAGTTTGATCCCCAGTACTGCAAAAAAAAAAAAAAAAAAAAAAAAAAAAAAACCTTCAAAAATGAGGAGGATATTAAAACATTCCCAGATAAATGAAAGCTCAAGTAGTTCATTATCACTAAGCTTGTCTTACAAGAAATGGTAAAGGAAAAATTAAAAAATATTTTAATAAGAAAAATAAAAAGAAATGGTAAAGGGAGTTCTTCAAGTTGAAATGAAAAGATCTTAGACAGTAACTTGAAGCCATATGAATATGTGAAGGTTTTTGGTAAAGATAAATACATGGGAAAATATAAAAAAAAGTATAATTTTTGTTTGTAATTCTGTTTTTCATGTTGTATAGGATTTAAAAGACATGTTAATATGTCAACGGGCACACAATACCTAATTTGTGACATTGGTGTCATAAAGTAGTGTGGGGAGAGCTGTAAAAAATAAGAATTTTTATATGTGATTGTAGTTAGGTTGGCATCAATTTAAAATAGATGGTTAAAAGTTTAGTGTGATAAATGCAATTCCCATGGTAAACATAACGAAAATATCTACAGAATATGCAGAAAAGGAAATGAGAAGGGAAATGCTCTGGAAATGGATAGTGATGATGGTTGTCCAGTGTAAATGTACTTAATGCCACTATTACAATTAAAAATGGTTAAAATGTAAATTTTATGTTATGTATATTTTTGTCACAATAAAAAATTACAGACTGGAAAAAAAAAAAAAAAGAGAAATCTTTCCTAATTGCCAAGGACCATGCTTATACAGAGCATGTATCACATTATATTGTTCAGTTTCTTATTCATCTACCACTAGCACAGTAAATGTGATGAATAAGTATTTTCTGAATGATTGAATTGTTAATTGAGTGGCTGTTGCCAAATCCTCCTGATCTGATACAGTGTTTTTGGCTGATCTTGTAACCCTCTTGTCCACCTGGCTGGGAATTCCAGGGCGAGGCACCATCTTGTATTTTATGGCATGTGGGTCTAGTTTTAATGTAACAAACTCCAAGGGCCAATCAGGTTTTTGATTGTTTTTAGACTATCATCAAATGACTTATGTGGTCCATTGGTTTGAGATTGGATTTTCAAAAATATGAGATTGAAGAGGAGATTTCATTGTTTTTTTTTTATGAAAGTATTGATTAATACATGTCTTGATCTTTAGTATGTTTGTGTGTAACATGTATATATATTTCAGTGTATCATACAGCAACTGTCTAAAGAACTTTAAAGATTTTCAAGTATCTGAACCAGATGACAAGAAAACTAGAGGGAAAAAAATGTGTTTATTCATTCGTTCTGTTGAATAGGTTGTTTGTTAAAGATTTTCCCTGCATACTAGGGTTTGATATATATCCACCTGTCATTTAACTATAAAGTATGTTTATAATTTAGGTGGGTATTTTCAGAAAAAAATTAAAATTGTAACAGATTAATTATAAATAGCTTGACTATTAATGTACTCAAGAATATGTCATCAGAAATATCTCCAAATGAATTTTATCTTGATTATTCTCTAAAATAGCTTAACTCATATGTTAAAATATAAGGGCTAATAATAATAATGATGCTAAATATACCTGGCTCTTCAAGGTCCATAGGAAATGTTAAACATGCCCTTTTCCAACAGAAAAAAAAAGAGAGAAGAAATACTAGATATTTACTGCTTTTGTTTCAGGAGGATGCTTTGACTTATTTGAAAATGGGTGGGAAGACTAGTCCTTATTTTTTTGGCTAGAATCTAAAAAAGAAATAATCAATATTAAAATTATGCATAAAATATTAATTGTAATCCAATAATTAAAGACATGTAATGCCAGTGTACTTTTACTTAGGCAAATGATATATTTATGAAAAATTGATGAAAAAACAATTAATGTGTATCAAATCAGACAGAACCATACCACCGGAGCAGTTATTCATATTTGCTTCAGTATTATAACATGTATTTATGTTTAGCAAAAAGTTTCTCCCTAGTTTATCTGTTCTGTCAGTTTGATTTTTCCCATTATTGTGCATAAGTCTAGTTTCATTATCCCAGGTCCCCTGTTGGAAAAAAGTTCTTTTTACTGCTCTAAGTTTTGGGAGTTCTGCCTGGTAGCACCCAGGAAACCGAGGCGGTTAGAGTTGGTGGGTTTAAGGACAATCTACTTTGCCAGGCTGACTTGGCATAGAATGATTTTTATTTTTAGTACTGGGGATTGCCCTTTATATTTCGAAATGGGGTATTACTAAGTTGCTGAGCCTTGTCTCACTTGAACTTGTGATCCTCCTGCCTCAGCTTCCTGAGTTGTTGGGATTATAGAACGTCTGGCTAAGAATGATGGTTTTAACTTGGCTTGTGGTGTTCAGGGGTTGCATAGGAGAAGAATCTAGATTTCTAGATGGAGAACTTCATAATTTATTTGTAGTTGGATTGCACTCTGGATGAGAGAGGAAGATAGTATGGGCTCAACTTGGAAGAAGCAAAAGATCCACGTGAGTGTCCTGTTCTTCCTCCCTCATTCTGTAGCTTTCCAGGTCATTGTCTTTTGTTTGAGATCTGCTTCTCTCTATTTTTTTTTTTTTTCTGTTGAAACGTCAAGTATTGAAAACAATTTTAGTGTATGTACCCTGGATAATTAGATAACCAAAATATTTTTATATTTCTCAAGTTACACTGTATATAATGTTGCTAAAATCATTTGCAAAATGGTCAGAATCCAAATAACTCCAAATAACTGAAGCACATAAAAATAACAAAAGGCAAAAATTCAATATGAAAAGCATCTGAAGAGAAGAGTCCACTGACATTAGAGAATAATTTTTTTTTTTTGTATTGGGGATTGAACTCAGAATTGCTTAACCACCGAGTCACATCCTTAGCCCTTTTAATTTTGACAGAGGGTTTCACTAAGTTGCTTAGGGTCTTAGTAAATTGTTAAGGCTGACTTTGGACTTGCAATCCTTCTGCCTTAGTCTCTAGAGTCACTGGAATTACAGGTGTGCAACACTGCACCTGGTTAAATAGTGCATTCAAAAAAAATAACTACCCTGGAAACCCTAGGGAGAGGGTGTGGGGATGGGATTGCGAAGGGAAGGGCAGAGAGGGACCAGGACACCTTCCAGGGACCTCTTTGGCATTATGGGCTCACAAGATGCTGTTTTCTGTGTGCCCCTGCCCCAGATCAAGCTCATTTGATGTGAACACTTCTCCTGAAGTACATTTCCATTTAGAGCAGCTGAGCGGAGGGCAAGACTTTACCCAGCAATTTGAAACTTCGGATTTCCACAGCTACTAGGAAATAGTTATGAAATTGTAAATATGAGGAACAAAGATTGGTTTAGTGGTGTGTTGGACATACTGGGATGAAAGGACAGCTATTTATCCTTGGGACAAGATTCAATCCAAATCTGTTTCTGGAAAGATTTTCCTGTTGTCACCATTCATTCACAGTTAGACATCCTGGTAGAGCTAGGGCAGAATAGAGGATATGCATAGAATTTGGGGTGGCTTAGCTGGGTAAGGTGGCCCACACCTATAATTCCAGTGACTCGGGAGGCTGAGGCAGGAGGATTTCAAGTTCAAGGACAACCTGAGTGAGACCCAGCCTCAAAAAAAAAGTGCTAGGGTTGTAGCTCAGTGGTAAAGCAACCCTGGGTCAATCACAGTACCAAAAAATGTTGGGATGGCTTAGACAGATTTTATCTAATCCATAGAATAGATTCTTGTCCTTTACTAAAGGTTAAACAAAAACGAGTTTGCCTTAGGAAAGTTACTCAGTGCCCTCTTCATTGGAGAAAAGGAAGGTTGTGAATCTGGCTTTTGTGTTTGCACAATTAACAAAGAATCTTCTCAACGTCCTCTGTGATTTTATCGTTCACCAACTCTGCCCTTTATTGCTGCCCGAATAAAAAGAAAAAAGAAAAATATACTGTTAAGATTTTTTCTTTCTTTCTTTCTTTCTTTCTTTCTTTCTTTCTTTCTTTCTTTCTTTCTTTTTTTTTATGGTACTAGGGATCGAACTCAGGGCCTCGTGCTTGCAAGGCAAGCACTCTACCAGCTGAGCTATCTCCCCAGCCCTGTTAAGATTTTTTTTTGAGTTATTTTTTCCACACAAAAGAAATTCCCTGTTGGTGAAGAAGGAACTTAATTCCTTTTGGAAAGAATTGAGGGAGAACATGGAGAAAAGAGACCAATTAAATGAACACTTGGACAACATAGCAGAATCTTTACGTTCCTTATCTTGAATGCAGCATGTTTCCACACTGCTTTCCACCCTTTCAGACTTACATGCACAGAGTTGCAGAACTGTGGAAGAGGTTGGCAGTCCTGGACTAGAACAGTCCAGCAGAGGAAGAGATGTTCTGGGGAGGTCAGTTGAGCCTATTGCACAGGGCTGACTCAGCTGTTTTGGAAAGCCTTTAGCATTTTTTAGGAGTCTGTGTGGCAAACGGAGTATTCAGAATCTCAGAGTACCTGCCTTTCATGATGCTTTGACCAGTGTAATGTCTCCATTTCTTGAGTCATATTTTGCATCTGTTTTCATCACCTGCTGCCTTTATAGCTCTGATTAAGAAAAAGACACTGCCAAGAGATTTGAAGAAAAATTCTAACCCTAAGGGGAATCCCACTCCAAAGTATTTCCCTGATGAGACTTTCCCTCCCCCAGTCCTCATTATTTTGTTGTGAGAGAGAGCAGGCAACATTTCTAGTTGATCCCTGAAAAGGGGATTTGGGGTATAATCTCATCAATATAGTTTTGAAAGACCTTGACTTTCTTAAAGGTTTTATGAGAGCTCTCTATTTACCCTCCCTCCCCACATGTTCATGGAGATTCCTCTGCCATCTTCTTCAGGTTTCTGTACATATGTTGCCTAATGAGTGAGGTCTCTCTTGATTGTCCTTCTCTATTTTATTCTTAGTAGCACTTAACAGCATCTGACCTACTATATTTACTTGTTGGGTTATAGTTTGCCTCCCTTTCCTACAATGTAGCTCTATAAAAGGAGGGGCTTTTCCTCCCTGTGGAATCCGAAGCATTACTGTTGTGGGGTCTTGCACGTAGTAGGCTCTTTTCTTTTCTTTTTCTTTTTTTGGTACTGGGAATTGTACTCAGGGGCACTCAATCACTGAGCCACATCCCTAGCCCTTTTTAAAATTTTATTTAGAGACAGGGTCTCAATGAGTTGCTTAGGTCTTGCTAAGTTGTTGAGGTTGACTTTGAACTACACCCCTCCTGCTGAGCCTACCAAGCCACCAGGATTATAGGTGTGCACCAAAGTCTGGCCATAGTAGGTTCTTTTTTTTTTTTTTTTTTTTTTTTTTTTTTTTTTTTGGGATGCTGTATTGACCCCAGGGCCTTGTTCATGCGAGGCAAGCACTACCAACTGAGCTATATCCCCAGCCCTCATAGTAGGTTCTTTGTAGACACTTTTTGTTATTTTGACATAGTCTTGCTAAGTTGCTGAGGGTCTTGCTAAATTTCCTAGGCTGGCCTTGAACTTTTAATGTTCCTGACCCAGTCTCCCAAGTTTGGCTCAATATATACTTTTGAATGAATTAATAGAGGAAACAGCCACACATACTAAATGCTGAGGATATAAAACAGCAACAACACCATTTGTTGAAGAGGCTGTCTTTCACCATTGTAAGTTTTTGGCAACTTTGTCTAGTATGAGGTGACTGTACTTATGTGGGTGTGTCTCTGTGTCTTCTATTCTGTACCATTGGTCTACCTGTCTATTTTGGTGCCAATACCATGCTGTTTTTGTTACTATTGCTCTGTAGTATAGTTTAAGGTCTGGTATTGTGATACCTCCTGCATCAATCTTCCTGCCTAGGATTTCTTTGTTTTTTCTGGGTTTTTTATTCTTCCAGATGAATTTCATGATTGCTTTCTCTAATTCTATGAGAAAGCAATCATGGGGATTTTGTCATTGGAATTTTGATTGGAATTGCATTAAATCTGCATAGGGCCTTTGGAAGTATGGCCATTTTGATAATATTAATTCTGCTTATCCAAGAATATGGGAGATCTTTCCTTCTTCTAAGGTCTTCTTCAATTTCTTTCTTTAATGTTCTGCAATTTTCATTGTAGAAATATTTCACCTCTTTGGTTAGATTGATTCCCAAGTATTTTTTTTTTTTTTTGAGACTATTGTGAATGGATTTGTTTTCCTCATTTCCCTTTCAGATGTTTCATTGTTTATGAATAAAAATGCTTTAGATTTGTGTGTGTTGATTTTATATCCTGCTATTTTTCTGAATTCATTTATTAGGTCTAGAAGTTTTTTGGTGGAGTTTTTTGAAACCTGTAAATATAGAATCATGTCATCAACAAATAGTGACAGCTTGAGTTCTTCTTTTCCTATTGTATCCCTTTAATTTCTTTGGTCTGTCTAATTGCTCTGGCTAGTATTTCAAGGATGATGTTGAATAAAAGTGGTGAAAGAAATTCATATGCAGTAAAATGAAACTAAATCCGTATATCTCATCCTGTACAAAACTCAACTCAAAATGAATCAAGGATCTAGGAATTAGACCTGAGACCCTTCATCAAATAGAAGAAACAGTAGGCCAGAATCTCCATCATGTTGGTTTAGGACCAGACTTCCTTAACAAGACCCTTGTAGTGCAAGAAATAAAAGCAAGAATCAATAAATGGGATAGATTCAAACTAAAAAACTTTTTCTCAGCAAAGGAAACAATCAATAATGTGAAAAGAGAGCTTACAGAGTGGGAGAAAATCTTTACCACACACACTTCAGACAGAGCACTAATCTCAAAAGTTTATAAAGAACTTAAAAAACTTTACACCCAAAATACAAAGAACACAATCAATAAATGGATTAAGGAACTGAGCAGACACTTCACAGAAGAAGATATACAGGTGATCAACAAATATATGAAAAAGTGCTCAGCATCCCTAGTAATTAGAGAAATGCAAATTAAAACCACCCTAAGATTTCATCTAACTCCAAGTAGAATGGTTATTATCAAGAACATAAGCAATAATAAATGTTGGCTTGGATGTGGGGAAAAAGGCACATTCATACATTGGTGTTGGAGTTGCAAATTGGTGCCGCCACTCTGGAAAGCAGTGTGAAGATTCCTTAGAAAACTTGGAATGGACCCACTATATGACCCAGCTATCCCACTTCTCCATTTATACCCAAAGGACTTAAAATCAGCATACTAAAGTGATGCAGCCACATCAATATTTATAGCAGCTCAAATCACAATAGCCAAACTTTGGAACCAACCTAGATGCCCTTCAATAGATGAATGGATAAAGAAAATGTGGCACATATATATAATGGAATGTTACTCAGTCATAAAGAATAAAATTATGGCATTTGCTGGTAAATGGATGAAATTGGAAAATATCATGCTAAGTAAAATAGGCCAAGCCCAAAAACCAAAGGCCGAATGTTTTCTCTGATAAGTGGATGACGATACATGATGGGGGGAGGAATGGTGGGGGACGGGGAAGAGAAGAATGAAGGAACTTTGGATGGTGTAGAGGAAAATGGGGCAGGAGGGGGTGGAGGAAGGAAAGATAGTAGAACGAGACAGACAGCATTAGCCTATGTATATGTATGATTACATGAATGGTGTGACTCTACATTGTGTACAACCATAGAAATGAAAAGTTGTACCTCATTTGTGTACAATAATCAAAATGCAGTCTATAAAAATAAAAAAAATTAAAAATAAAACAGTAACAACAACAACTGTGACTTCACATTTGAAGTTACCTGGAGTACATTTGATATCAAATTGATTCTCAAGTGCATGCTCTGGTCCAGATAGTATATGCCAGAGCAAGTAGCTTTGGAGAGCCAATTATTTTATAAAAATTAATCTTACCTAAGGAATACTGGGAATTTGGCTAGAAGTGAAGACTTGGAGCCTGGAGAGTGATAAAAGCTTCTGGAAACTTCACTGCCAAATGATGGAACTGGAAGAAAGACTGAATGATTTCTAAGGTTCCTTTTAAAACTTTTTTGGGGGATACTAGGAATTGAACCCTGGGGTACTCTACCACTGAGTTACATACCTAGCTCTTTTTGTTTTTTACTTTGAGACAGGGTCTCACTAAGTTGCTGGACTCACACTTGAGATCCTCCTGTACCAGTCTCTGGAGTCACAGTGTGACCATTACAGTGTGTACCATGACTTCCAGCTGTAAGTTTCTTTCTTTTTTTTTTTTGGTTTGTTTTGTTTTTTGTTAGTGGGGATTGAACTTGTGGTCTCCCACTATGCTAGGCAAGTGCTCTCTCACTGAGTTATAACCCAGCCCCGAGCCCTCTCAAGTTTCTAATTCATTACTAAGGAATAAAAATGCTTGAGAGAGAGAGAGAGAGAGAGAGAGAGAGAGAGAGAGAGCGAGCGCGCGCGTGCGTGTGCGTGTGTGTGTGTGTGTGTGTGTGTGTGTAAAGTTGCATCTGGCCACAAGATGGCAGTAACATCTTTATTAAAACTACATTCTCCAAGTCGGAGTAAATAGAAATAAATCTAGAGGACTCATTTAGAGATACAGATTACTTTAGTCCAGATACCATATGTTAGTATCCATTAATTTGGGGAAACTATATGTCAAAGAGAGATAACTTCAATTTGTAATATTTGGAAAATAATTTGAAATATAGGTTTCTTCCTCCCTCTCTTCCCTCCGGTCTTTTTTCCACCTTCCTCATCTTTTCTCTTCCTTTTCTTTCTTTCATGTTCTCATTTCAGTGCATGAAAACATTTCAAGTCAAACAAAACAGAGATGTGTAACAAAAGGTTAATATTTTCACTATTCTCTTAATTCCAACCCTGCAAAGGAACTAATATTAATAGTTTATTTCTCCATTTCTTCTTCTATAGTCATACAAAATATGTATATGTGCTTACAGATATATTTTTCCCCTTTAATTAGTATCTGATCTTATGTTTGGAGATAAATTTAGATAGTTGAAAACCTTTCCAACTCTTACCTACTGTCACAAACAACAATTACCACAACAAGAACACCACCACAAACACGCACAATATGTTCATAACCCACTGCTATTGCACCTCTGTTTTTATTTTCTCTTGTTTTGGGAAAAGAAACACTTAGTATGGGGAAATTGACTCCTTCTGCCTTTGTTTATGGTCACATTTGTCTTCTCTGTTCTTTATATGCAATTCTGATATTCAATCTTCACCAGAATCACTTGGATTAAAACCCACAGGTTGGTCAGTTGGAAATGTTCATGGGAGGAGGCTCCTAGGAGCAAGGATCCCACAGTTGCTCCTGTGGAGGAAGCTTGAAGTCACCCCTCAAGCAAGCAGCTCCTCCCCTGTGTCCTCTGGGCTTCACCAGGTGGAGCTTCCCTCCCCACCTCACAGGGAGGGTTTGTCTTCTGCAGAGGCTCCAGGCTCAGGAGCCAGGGTGATGTGCCAGGCTGGTGTTGTCCTGCAGCAGATGTGGGGATTTTTCCTGCTCTACGCTTCCCTGATGGTGGGAGGTAAGTCTCAACTTAATAGCCAACACAGCTGGCAGTTTCAAAGTAATTTTCTTCCAGCTAAATGATTGCAGCTTCTGACTTTTGTAGCAGAATCTTTCCTGGTAGACTTATGATGATATTCCTATTATTATGGAATATCTAATAATAACTCTGCTGCTGCTGCTTCTTTTATTCTGTTTCTGTCCAAGCGATTCCCCGTCAGTGGCAGCTTTCCTGTGTCCACAGGGAAGCACAATTTTGATAACCACGTGGCTTCCAGGAGTGCTGGATGTCCAGGTAACAGTCTTGGGTCCCCTCACAGGTGCTGCAGGACAAAGTGTTGAGCAGCCCACTGAGCTGACGGCTGTGGAAGGAGCCTTCATCCAGGTCAACTGCACGTACCGGACATCTGGGTTCAACGGACTGTCCTGGTACCAGCAACGTGCCGGCAGAGCGCCCCTGTTCCTCTCTTACAATGTTCTGGATGGAGTGGAGAGGAGAGGCCATTTTTCTACATTCCTTAGTCGGTCTGATGGGTATGGTTACCTCCTCCTGAGGGAGCTCCAGATGAAAGACTCTGCCTCTTACCTGTGTGCTGTGAGAGACACAGTGACTGTGAGACCAGTAAGGCTGCAGCAAGATTCAGGGGCCAAAGCAGTGAGAAGCTGTATTTCCTGTGTATGTCTGCTATGACTTAAGAGTTTGGAACCAGATACGAGGATCTGAGTTTGTCACTTTCTATTTCTTTTTTAAAAATTGTTTTTTAGTTGTAGATGGACACAATATTTATCTTTATATGGTGCTGAGGATTGAACCTAGTGCCTCACATGTGCTAGGCAAGCACTGTACCACTGAGTTGCAACCCCAGCCCCTGACTTTGACATTTTCAAATTTGCTGGCATTATGCAGGTCACTTTAACTTTCTTCTTTTTTGTTTTCTCATCTATAAAATGGGAATATTAGTACTGCCTCATAGGGTTTTTGTGACTAGTGAATCTATATGTATATTGTCTGTGACTTAGAATAGTGCAGAAAGACAGAGACTCTATGAAATTAGTTATTTTACTTCTAATCTTGAACTACATGTTATGTGGCAGGGTTCTGGTATATGATCTCAGTATTTCTCTACCCTTTGTTTGTGGAAGATGGAATCCTGAAAAGGATTTGTATCTTGTGGATCTCAGGCTGCAGCATGGAGTTTGCCTATGGGGCAGGTTCTCTGTTCTGGCGGGATTCCTGTGGTGATACTTATTTTCTTTGAGGAGATACTCAACTTTGGAAATCCAAATGCAAATGTTTCAGAATACTGATTAATTATTTAAGGCTATCTTCATTATGTATATTCTTGAAAAATAAATATGATCTTAATATATTTTGGAAGTTTACATGTTAGTCTAGAAATGAGATTTAGGGGTTTTATACTTGAGTATGGACTAATCAAGAGAATCTATAGATGACTGGAAAGAAGAGTAAACTTAAGCAACATAGGACAACTCAGGGCAATGAAGGAGTCACTAGGGAATTCCTATGACCAGGCATAGTCAATAGCATTAGGAACAGTAAAAATCTATAGTCAATTTTAATATTTTCTTTTCCTAATTTGTGACTCCCTTATATCATCTTCAAATCTTTCAGTGAAGTTTGTTAAATATTTTGGCGTACTGTAAGCGAGGTTTAGAGAACAAATGATTTCTGTGGAGGTTGTCTCCATAGACAATAACACTGACCACGTAATGAAATGTCAGATTTATGTTATTTGGATGTGAAAAGTTAGGAACACCCCAAGTTAACCTAAGGGATATTTAGTCTTGTGTTATATATAAAATTTTGGAATCGAAGATTAAACAAAATCCGGCATGATGGCACATGCCTATAATCCCAGCAACTCTGCAAACTGAGGCAGGAGAATCACAAGTTCAAAATCAGCCTCAGCAACATAGCGAGGCCCTGTCTTAAAATAAAAAATACAAAAAAGGGCTGGAGATGTGACTCAGTGGTGAAGTGCCCTTGGGTTCAATCCTGGTACAAAAAAAAAAAAATCTTTTTGGATAAGGTGGAGTGATTTTTTTATTCAAATTTATAAAATTGACTTTCAGATGGATTTGAATGGGCAAGTTGAAAAGCAATCTGATAATATGAATCAAGGTCATTAAAATTCATTTTTCTTTTACCTGATATTTCCGTATTTGAGCTGTCAAAGAGATACAGGCTAGAAATGAGATTTAGAGGCTTGACATTGGTGAGTATGGAGAGTTACTATAGTAGCATTATATTCATTTGGGCAAAATATGGGCAACGATATCATGTACATTATGATGAACAGAACATTTATAGCTGACTTAGTTTCTACTGCTACATGACAAGTTACCATGACATCCATTCCTTAGCTGATGATTTAGCTCGTCCTGTGCTTAGGGTATTATGAGGCTAAACCGAAAGTGTTGACAGGCTGAGTTTTCAAGTGGGGCTCAGGGTCCTCTTCCAAGTTCACTTCCATTCCTATCAGAATGTTCCTTGTAGTTATGGGACTGAGGTACCTGTTCCTTGCTGTTTATGGACTGGGGGCATCTTTTTTGCTCCTTAAAGGTAGCTGCATTTCTTCCAAGTGATTCACACCATCTCAGAACCAGCAATAGCACGTCAAATCCTTCTCCCATGGAATCTTTCAGGCTACTGGACAAAGTGCATGTGTTTCTAAGTGTCCTGTGGTTGGGTAAAGCATACATGGATAGCTTCCCTTTCAAAGGTCAACTGTGCCATGTGACACAACATAATCATTAGAGTGATATTTCATTATATTCAAGATTCTGAGGATTAGGGCATGGAATCTTGGACTGTTCCTCGAAACTCTCCCTAACACACAGCCAATAAATGATGTTAAAACTGTATAAAAATCCTAATGTAAAAAACTGCTTATGATACAGTAATAAATCAAGAAGAACATGGTGCATAACTGCATAAAATGAATGATTACTATTATTATTATTATTGTGTAAAACTTTTAAGCATAGAGAAACCGTAGAAATGAATAAGAACACTCTATTTTGTTTCCCTTACTTTAAGTCTTCATGTGTATAGACTGATCTCTCTCTCTCTCTCTCTCTCTCTCTCTCTCTCTCTCTCTCAGATAATGTCTTAGGTTAGAGTAGTTATTTAAAAGGTAACACTGGCAGGAGATAGGGAAGTGAGATGGAGAAGGAAAGGAGGCCAGCAAAGTGTACATTATCAAGAAGGTTACTCCTGTGGGCAACTAGAACTAACCCTGCTAGAAAATTCTGAAACCCAAAGAACACAGCTTAGAGTTACTCTGCTAGAAGGGTAACAAAATTGTGACACTTATCCACTATATTATTTATCTACTACTGCAAAAGAAATTACCTCAAACACAGTGTCTGTTTTCATCAGCTTTTTTTGCTGTTATGACTAAAAGACCTGGTGATAACAATTTTAAGGAGGAAAAGTTTATTTGGGGGCTCCATTTCTTAGGTTCAAAGTGAGGCAGAACATCATGGTGGAATATGTGGCAGAAGGAAGTAGCTCACATGGTGATCAGGAAGCAAAGAGAGACTCTACTTGCCAGATTCAAAATATGTACCCCAAAGGCACGCCCATGATGCCCACCTTCTCCAGTCACACCCTACCTGCCTTCAGTTACCACTCAGTTAACCCCATCAGGGGATTAATTCACTGATTGGGTTAAAGCTCTTATAACACAATCATTTATCCTCTAAACCTTCTTGCATTGTCTCACATATGAGCTTTTGGGGGACACCTCACACCCAAACCATAACAGTATCTAAAGATTAGTTAACAAATATTCATTTTCTCACAAGGTCAGGAATTTGGGAACAGCTGAACTGGGTAGTGTTGGCTCAGAGTTTTTTTTCGGTGGGGGAAAAATGATAGGGATTGAATCCAGGGCCTTGCATATGCTAAGCATGCACTCCAGCACTGAGCTACACCCACCCTTGGCTCAGTCTTTTACCAAGTTTCAGTCAAGTCAAAATCATCTAAATACTTGACTAGGACTGGAGGATGCACGCCCGAGTGTTTCACTCACTTGGGTTGTCAGCAAGAGGACTCAGCTCTTTATCACACAGATCTCTCTACAGTGTGTCTTTAGGACATGCTGACTGGCTTTCCCCAGAGAGAGTAATCTGAGGGAGGGAGGGAACAAAGGAGGGAGGGGGGGAAATATGTATCTTTTATAACCTAGCCTCAGATGTGTCATACCATCACTTCTGCCATATTCTATTGTTCACACAAACCCAGCATGATACATTCATAAAGGAGATTACACAATAGCAAGAATCCCAGAGCTGATGGAAATAATTGGAGTCATCTTTTTGGTTGGCTTCTTTTTATTTTGAGGCAGGGTCTTGCTATGTTACCCAGGCCAGCCTCAAACTGGCCATCCTCTTGCCTCAACCTCCCCAAGTAGCTGGGCTTACAGGTGTGCACCAGTGCACCCAGATAACTGGCTACTATACCAGCTTTTTTTGAGATGAGGTCTTGCTGTTTCCCAGGCTGGTCCTGAACTCCTAGGTTTGAGTGATCCTTACCTCCTCAACCTCCCAAGTAGGCAAACTACAGGTATACTCCACCATGCCTCGCTTTTGCCAGCAATTATTTGAGAGGTCCTTATCAGATATACTGATTTTCTAGTATTCAGATTTACTATGCATATGTGATTGCCAACATCTCAGAACCATCAATAGCAAAAAAAAAGCTCTAGTTGCCAGAAAGACCCCTTGGGCAGAATTGCAGGTGCTGACAGATGGAGTTTGGATCAGTGTACTCATGCACGAAAAATGCTCATGGGTTAGGTGTGGAAGGGCTCAACAGCTACAGTTCGCCCTGGTGCTGCTTTGATGTACACATGTCCAGCATTATATTCACTCTGTTTTGTCATTGATTCCTCAAGGTGGTAACAGATTATAGTTTCTTAAAACAAACAAACAAACCAAACCAAAACAAAAAAACCTGAACAACAACAACAACAGCAACAAAAAGTCACCTGAAATAGGAGAGTTAGTAGGACAAGTATATCCTTGCAGCTGCGGTTGGTCCCAAAACCATATTGTTATTCATTGTCTCCCTCTTCTATCACCTTTTCTAGATTCCCTCACTTGCTCATTTCTGCTGGTCTTGCTTATTTGCTTAGTGGGTGACCCAGACCATCATGCTTGAAGGGCCTAAGTCCTTGGTTATCATGTGCTTTTCACACCTCGATTGATGTAATTACCTGTTTACTAGTATACTAGGCAAAACCCACCAAAACTTGTCCCTGTGAATCCCACGTTCCAGCCACATTTCTCTCTACACTCTTTATATTGTAGTAATTCTATGTACTTATGATAATAGCCAATTACCTCTGCCAGTATAGTTTTGCCAAATTTGGGAGGTTTGAAGCCATGATTTCTTTGAAAACTTTTTCAGTCTTACTCTTTCTCCTCTAATCCTGGGCTTCCAATGACTTGACTGTTAGAGCTTTTGTTATTGTTTCACAGGTTTTTGAGTCACTGATTTTTTTCCAGTCTATTTTCTCATTGTTTTTCAGATTGGTAAATTCTACTGATCTGTTCTCAAGTTCAGACTCTGTCCTCTGTCATTTCCACTTTACTATCAATTCTATCCAGAGAGCTTTAAAATTTATTATTTAATTTTCAATTCTCCGCTTTGTACTTTTTTCATTATTTCAATTTTTTTGCTGAGGTTTTCTAGTTTTTCATTTGTTTCAAGAGAAGTTGTAATGGCTTGTTGAAGCACTTTGTGATGGCACTTTGGACATTCTTGTCGAATAATTTCAGCACCTGATTCATCTTGGTGTTGACATCAGTTGATTGTTTTTTCTCATTCATGCTAGGATTTCGTACTTCTGGGAGTGAGAAGGGATTTTTGACTGTAGCCTGGCATTATGTATATTATATTATCAAACTCTGTATCTTACTCAGTTTTCTGTTTAGCAGGCAGTTTGCCTGATTGGGTGTAGTGTGAGGGCTGGCAGATGTATGTGTTCAGTTTCTTGCTGGGTCCCCTTCCCACAGAAGGGCACCATTGAATCACATTGCCTTTACCATTTTACAATTCTATCAGTAATGATCTGAGTACAGCAGTGCACACCTGTAATCCCAGTGACTTGGGAGCTTGAGGAAGGAGAATCACAAGTTTGAGGTTAGCCTTAGCACCTTAACAAGACCCCCTGCAACTTAGCAAAACCCTGTCTTAAAAATAAAAAATAAAGAAGGCTGGTGATGTAGTTCAGTGCTTAAATGCCTCTGGGTTCAATTCCCTCCCCACAAAAACAATTCTTCAGGTAGTGTGTGAGGATTCTAATTTCTCCACATTCTTTCTGACACTTGTTATTGTCTATCATTTAGATTATAGTTATCCTAGTAGACATGAAATAATATACAATTATGCTTTTGCTTTGCAGTTGCCTGAAGGCTAATTATGTCGAATACTTTTTCATGAGTTTATTGACCATTTGTACATCTGCTTTGGAAAAATCTCTATTCCAATTCTTTGCCCAATTTTCTTTCTTTCTTTTTCTTTTTCTTTTTGCGGTGCTGGGGATTGAACCCAGGGCCTTGTGTTTGCAAGGCAAGCACTCTACCAACTGAGCTACATTCAGAGCCCTCCAATTTTCTTTTTTGATGCTGAGGATTGAACTTAGGGCCTTACACGTGCTTCACCACTAAGCTATATTCCCCAGTCCTTGCCCAATTTTGTGTTAGTTGTCTTTTTAAAATTTTGAGTTAAAAGACTTAATTTATTCTGTATATGAATTATACCTTTTGCATGTAATGTGATTATCGATACAATTGGAATTAAATTGATCACTTTGATATTTGTCTTCTATTTTCTTTTGTATTCTTTTGCTTTTCACACAGAGTGTTTTGTTTTTTATTTTATACCCACCATTCGTCTTTATAATGATACCACTTTATTTTAGCTGTTAGTCTGGGATTTAAAATGTACATCTCTAATAAAGTATATCCTCAAAACATATTATACCATTGTCTGTATAAGAAACTTTCAAAGGTCTGTTTTTCTTCTCCCATTTTAAAAAAAAATTTTTTTATCAAATGCTTTTTTTGCATCTATTGAAATAATCATGTGATTCTTGATTTTAAGTCTGTTGATATGGTAAATGACATTTATTGATTTCCAGATGTTGAACCAACCTTGCATCCCTGGGATAAAACCCACTTGATTGTGGTGCACTATCTTTTTAATATATTTTTGTATGCGATTTGCCAAAATTTTGTTAAGAATTTTTGCATTGATGTTCATTAAGTATATTGGTCTGAAATTTTTTTTTCTTGATGTGTCTCTGTCTGGTTTAGGTATCAGGATAATATTGGCTTCATATAATGAGTTTAGGAGGGTTCCCTCCTCTTCTATTTCATGGAATACTTTGAGAAGTATTGGAATGAGCTCTTCTTTAAAGGTTTTGTAGAACTCGCGTGAGAACTCATCTGGTCCCAGACTTTTCTTTGTTGGTAGGCTTTTGATGACTTCTTCTATTTAATTACTTGAAATTTATCTATTTAAATTGTGTATGTCCTCCTGGTTCAGTTTAGGTAATTCATATATCTCTAGAAACCTGTTGATGTCTTTGAGATTTTCTGTTTTGTTGGAGTATAGATTTTCAAAATAGTTTCTAATTATGTTTTGTATTTCACTCATGTCTGTTGTGATATTTCCTTGTTCATAATTTTAATACAGCATCCCTTCATGCTCAAAACACTAGAAAAAATAGGGATAGTGGGAACGTTCCTTAACATTGTAAAGGCCGTCTATGTGAAGTCCCTGGCCAATATCATTCTAAATGGTGAAAAACTGAAAGCATTCTCCCTAAAAACTGGAACAAGGCAGGATGCCCTCTTTCACGACTTCTATTCAACATTGTCCTTGAAACTCTAGCCAGAGCAATTAGATAGACCTAAGAAATTAAAGGGATATGAATAGGAAAAGAAGAACTCAAACTATCCCTATTTGCTGATGACATGATTATATATTTAGAGGAACCTGGAAATTCCACCAGAAAACTTTTAAAAACTCATAAGTGAATTCAGTAAAGTAGCAGGATATAAGATCCAATGCATTTTTATACATAAGTGATGAATCTTCAGAAAGAGAAGTTAGGAAAATTATTGTGAATTACCCCATTCACAATAGCCTTGAAAAAAATAAAATACTTGGGACTCAATCTAACAAAAGAGGTGAAAGACCTCTACAATGAGAACTACAGAACACTAAAGAAAGAAATTAAAGAAAACCTTAGAAGATGGAAAGATCTCTGATGTTCTTGGATAGGCAGAATTAATATTGTAAAAATGGCCATACTACCAAAAGTGCTATACAGATTCAGTGCAATTCCAATTAAAATCCCAATGACGTACCTTACAGAAATAGAACAAGCAATCATGAAATTCATCTGGAAGAATAAGAAACCCAGAATAAAGCAATCCTTAGCAGGAAGAGTGAAGCGACAGGTATCGCAATAACAGAACTTCAACTATACTACAAAGCAATAGAAACAAAAATGGCATGGTATTGGTACCAAAATAGACAGGTAGATCAATGGTACAGAATAGAGGACATGGACACAAACCCAAATAAATACAATTTTCTCATACTAGACAAAGGTGCCAAAAACATACAATGGAGAAAAGATAGCCTCTTCAACAAATGGTGCTGGGAAAACTGGAAATCCATAAGCAGCAGAATGAAACTAAACCCCGATCTCTCACCCTGCACAAAAATCAACTCACAATGGATCAAGGACCTTGGAATCAGACCAGAGACCCTGCACCTTACAGAAGAAAAAGTAGGTCCAAATCTTCAACATGTCGGCCCTGGATCAGACTTCCGTAACAGGACTCCCATAGCACAAGAAATAAAAGCAAGAATCAATAACTGGGATAGATTCAAACTAAAAAGCTTTCTCTCAGCAAAGGAAACTATCAGCAATGTGAAGTGTGGGAGAAAATCTTTGCCACTCATCCTTCAGACAGAGCACTAATTTCCAGAATATATAAAGAATTCAAAAAACTCTACACCAAGAATACAAATAACCCAAACAACAAATGGGCTAAGGAAATGAACAGATGCTTCACAGAAGAAGATGTATAAGCAATCAACAGATATATGAAAAAATGTTCAACATCTCTAGTAATAAGAGAAATGCAAATCAAAACTACCCTAAGATTCCATCTCACCCCAATTAAAATGGCGATTATCAAGCATACAAGCAACAGTAGGTGTTGGCGAGGATGTGGGGAAAAGGGTACACTCATACATTGCTGGTGGGGCTGCAAATTAGTGCAGCCACTCTGGAAAGCAGTGTGGAGATTCCTTAGAAAACTTGGAATGGAACGACCATTTGACCCAGCTATCCCACTCCTTGGCCTATACCCAAAGGACTTAAAATCAGCATACTACAGAGATACAGCCACATCAATGTTCATAGCTGCTCAATTCACAATAGCCAGATTGTGGAACCAACCTGGATGCCCTTCACTTGATGAATGGATAAAGAAACTGTGGTGTCTATATACAATGGAATATTACTCAGCCTTAAAGAATAATAAAATTATGGCATTTACAGGCAAATGGATGAAATTGGAGAATATCATGCTAAGTGAGATAAGCCAATCTCAAAAAACCGAAGGACGAATGATCTCGCTGATAAGCGGATGATGACACATAATGGGGGGTGGGAGGGAGGCAAGAATGGAGGAAGGAGGGACTGTATAGAGGGAAAAGAGGAGTGGGCGGGGTGGGGGGAGGAAAAAATAACAATGAATCAAACATTATTACACTATGTAAATGTATGATTACACAAATGGTATGCCTCTACTTCATGTACAGAGAAACAAGATGTATCTCATTTGTTTATAATAAAAATAAAAGTATTTTTTAAAGTTGTTGATGGACCTTTATTTTACTTATTTATTTCTATGTGGTACTGAGGATTGAACCCAGTGCCTCACACATGGTAGGCAAGTGCTCTACCACTGAGCCACAACCCCAGCCCCTCCTTCTCCCAGTCTTTTTGTTATTATTTTCCTATATTTTATTTCTGCATGTTACAAATTCCACAACACATTATTATTATTTTGATTTTAAGTAGTCAGCAGTTTTAGAGAGACTTAAAAACCAACTAAGTACAAGCATTGTGATACTTTTTTCCTCATTTATAGAGATTGCCTCACGTAGACAATCTGTAAAGTGTGGAGATTTTTTTAAAAATTTGTTTTAATTAGTTATACATGACAGTAGAATGCACTTTGATATATCATATATCATGGAGTATAATTTTTCATTCTTCTGGTAAGATTATTTTTTACTTTAAGTATTTGCTCAAGCCGTAGTCAAGACAAATGAAGAAGTTTCAATCAGATCTTTCTGGAAACTAAGTTAGTTCTAGACTGTATACGGGCATTCTGGGTATCTGTGGATTGGTACTCACGTAGGGTTCAAAGCTGACGTTTCACTGTTCCTGGACTTTGAATTCCTGCTGTGTTCAAAAGAGGTTAAAACAGTGGCTACACAAACTGATGTCATGCTAATTGCCAAGGGTTTGGAGCTCTTCCATGTTTAGAGGCTGCTGGGTTTATTGTCCACTTATTAAATTACTAAATGAGTAAGACAAATAGCAGGAAGTGTAACGATAGGGGAAACTTTTAATAATACTCCTGAGTATTCTTTGATGGCAAGTTCAATTATAGTCATGCAATGATTGCTTTATAATCTTATGTCAGATGGATAAAAATCACAAAGGTTTCAAGCCTGAAATTCACCCTTTGCAGAATTTTGTGCTCTACAATTTTATATCTTAGGCTTCTGTATCAGGGTATAAGAAGAGATTGAATCATTAGAGGAGGTGTGGAATGGATGGTGTATGTTGTCAGCTGGGACATTTATTTTAAACAAGTAAGATAAATAGTTCTTATCTATAGATATATGTTACTAACTGTATATTGAAGAATATTCTTTGGACCTTAAAAGAGACCTAGAATTTAATAGAGTTACTGAGTTGATTAATTTGATGATTCTGAGTTTTCTTATGTTTTTGCTGTCTCACCTTTATTGTTACATATTTAAGGCAGATGTGTTGAGGAAGGAGAGAGGAAATCATATGATCCTCAAGAAAAGTCTCTCTCCCTAGAGTGATAAGTGAACAATGGCCTTCCTGTATTCCTAAACTTCACCAAATTCCTATCTTTAAAGCCATTGAGAAAAAGGTACTTGTATTAAAGTTCTCCAAAGAATTAGAAGCAAAGTTTTGGGGGCTGGGGATATAGCTCAGTCAGTAGAGTGCTTCAGGCACAAGGCCCTGGGTTCAATCCCCAGCATTGCAAAAAAAAAAAAAAAAAAAAAAAAAAAAAAAAAAAAAAGCAAAGTTTTGTGTGTGGGGGGAAGACAGGGAGAGAGAAAGTTCAAAATCTGCAGGGCAAGTAGGCAATGTGGAAGATTTCAGCAGGAGTCAATGTTACAATCTGAAGGTAAATTTTTTCTTCTTGCAAACCCAGTCTTTTCTCTTAAATCCTTCTGCTGGATAAAGTGTACCCAAATTATGGAGGGTAATCTGCTTTACTCACAGAATGCTGATATAAGTTTTAATCACATTTAAAAAATACCGTTACAGCAAAATTTAGATCACTGACTAAACATTTAGGTTTCCATGGCTTAGCCAAAGTGACACATAATATTAACCATCAGCATAATTAAACAAATACAATTATTACCTGCTTTCCATAATGAAAACCATCAAGTGACTTGCCCGGGTATATTCAGAAATATATGAGTTAGTTAAAGGCATAAAAAGAAGCAGACTCTAAAAGTTTAGATATATTAACTTATGAAATAGGTCTTTACATAAAGTTTATTAATTCAACTGGACAGCAATAGAGCCTGACTAACTGACTTTGATTTAAGACTAACTGGCTTTGATTTGGCATGAACTCCTTAAAAACTTATATTTTCTTAGCACAGAAGTTTAAACTTAGTATTTGTGTCAGGTCACATCCCCTGAAGTATACCGTTTACTCATATTACCTAGAAATAATTGCTTTCCTTCTAAGAAAAATATTTGTTGAAATAATGACTGACATTTGAGTAAAAGATTTTGGGAAGTTCTAAAGGTGCCCATGATAGTTACTGCTCAAAGTGTCAAGTAGATTTAGTTCCACCTTAGTTGGCCAGGAAAAAGGAAAAATAGTTTAAAAGGACAAGTCAAAATTTGCAAAAAAAAAGGAAAAGAATTAAAAAATCCAGGGACAAATATTAAAAGGTGAAATCATTCTAATAGAAACCCAGTCACCAATACCCCAAATTAGAGCACATTCTGTTTTTTAAAAAATTTGCTTCTTGTGTTTTATTTCTGGAAGCAATTATGAGAAAAGTGGATGAAAGAACATAATAATATTATAACAATTAGTTGAGCTATCCCTGCACAACTGGAGCAAATTGGTAAGTTTTACCATCTGTTTTTATTTTTCCTTTTCTTTTTTGATGTGGTCCTGGGAGTTGAACCCAGGGCCTCACACATGCTAGGCAAGTGATTGACCACTGAGCCATACCCCCAGCCCTTTCCACCTCTTTACTGGCATTGTTTAATTTACCATGCATTTGTGGATCTACACAGGTTGCATCTATGTGCATGGCACTGAGCAAGACCCAATTCCAGCCACTTGTCTGGTAAGTTGCATAAATATATACTTAAAAGTTCAACAGAAGGTATTTTGATTTAGAGTTATTTTAACTTCTCTTCTGTTTTCAGGATCAGTATTGTTTTTAATGTGCCATTTTCTATGAAGGTTCCTACTTACAAACACACGCCCACACCCGCACCATACACACACACACACACACACACACACACACACACACACACACACACACACACCCATCCAGGATTTCTCAAGAAGCCTGGGATCATGACTTGCTGTCTTTTAAATCTCGTTACAGCATTTCTTTTTCCTAATTTCTGAAAAGACAGGACAGGAGTGTAGAATCTTATGATTGGAAGGGATCAAGATCATCCTTCCTTCTGCCTCTCCCTGTATATTTAAATCCCTTGCAGTACCTAGAATATTGTTTAGAGAGTGAATGCTGAACATGATATAATCTTCCAAAAAATGCAAATCTCTTTTACTGGTATGAAATCATCTAGTCTTTATTTATTTGTCAAAGCAAAGGACTCCTTATGATCACCACAGTAAACCTGATCTTTCTGTGCTCTGAAAATCAGCATAAAGATCAGATTCAGAGTTTTATGTGGTGCCACACACCTGTAATCTCAGTGATTTGGGAGGCAGAGGCAGGAGGACCACAAGTTTAAGGTCAGCCCGGGAAACTTGTCAAGATCCTGTCTCAAAACAAAATAAAAAGGAAGGACTAGGGTATAGATCAGTGGTAGAGCATCCCTGGGTTCAATCCCCAGGAATGTTCTGGAGAAGACATGGAGGATTCCAGGTAAGGCATGGTGATTTTCTCAGCCCATCCTGGGTTTCTATACTCAAGGTTACTCTCTGAGACATGACTCACCATGACTACATGTTACATGATGTCGAGGGTTTTTTCTGTATGCAGAGATGAGGACATCATGTGGTTCTTATCTTAAACAACCTTCACCTCTGAAACCTCAGGGAAATCTTCTCAAAGGTTTCTTTCCCTGTTTTGGTTGGCAACCAAACAATCTCTTTATATACTGTGAAGGCTCAGTTAAAAAAAAAAATAAACTGGATGCAATATGCTGTAAAGAATAAAATCTTTAAAAAAGAGACTAAATACTATATACTAAAATTGAAGATTTAACCTAATTCAGCTCTGCAGCCTGCTTCCTGAGTAGTGGAAAGACTAGGATTCAGTTCCAAACCTGCCGTGCAAAAGCTGGACAAGCCATAAGACACCCTGAAATGCAGTTGTATTTCATTTTATTAGGGAAATAAAGCTGTCAAAAGTTTAAAGCATCTACCTTGTCTCTTCTTTAGGGTTTAAACCCTGACATTCCAATTGTGTAGGCTATTCTCTCATAACAGGTCCATTTAAGCAAGGTCTCAGCAACTCAGGATTTTACAATTCATTTGGATCTAAAATCATAGTCTATGATGGAAACTCATGTTCCTATTTGCAAAAGGAGCCTCCTTGAGATGTGTTCTGGCCAATGATTGTGCCTGCTGTACTGAAATGGAGGTCAGGTAGAAACAGATAAAAGAAGCAGAGACAGGTAGGGTTTGGGGTGGTTTTGATGAAACAGCAAGAACCAGTAGGTTGAAACTGGGGAATCTGGAAATAAAGGAGTCTGATTCCTGTCCAGTCATTATACTTTTCAGAGGAGTGATTTCAAAAAAGGAGAGTTGTTCCTGTCTGCACTGTGGAACCGCTTCAGGAATTCCAGAGCTTGTGGGAGAGAGGTGCAAAGGCAGGCAAAAGGGAGAAAGGAACAAATTCTCATTGACCTCAGTCCTGTCTGAAGAATATCAACACACATAGCACACACCAATATATACAATGCTCATGTCCACTGGGGATGGTTCAATTGCCCCACTGCAGATTAGATTTCTACTGATGGTCTAAAAACATTTTCATTCACGGATCAACTTGTCTCACCAAATTCAGAACTTTTTATGTTTCTTGTTTGTAATGTTTAACAGTTTTCCAATTAACAAAGATTTAGTGAGTTTCTCCTTTGTGCCATGTACTTTGCTGTGTGGATGGAAATGAATGAGATATTTCCCTTCCTTCAAGGGGTGCTTAGTTGGATCTTATTGCTCCTGAAAGGCCACTTTATGTTTGTTTGTTTTTCATTTAGTCTGTTTTAAGCAGTATGGCAGAGTGGTTGAGAGTGTGGGTGCTGGAAAGTTCAAATTCCATTTCAACCAGTTGCTAACTGAGTGACCATGAGTGAATTACTTAACCCTGCATATAATTTGGAAATCTGTTTAGCGACAGATTTGGGTTGTTTGGGTCACAACTTTTGAGCCAGTAAATTCATTTATAATAATCTATTCCTAGATGAATAATTTATAATATTGAAGAAGTTTTAATCTTTTATTTATTTATTTTTTGCAATGCTGGGAATTGAACCCAGGGCCTTGCGTTTGCAAGGCAAACACTCTACCAACTGAGTTCTACCCCAAGCCCTGAAGTTTGAATCTTTCAGAAGTATTTATGGAGCTACTACTCTGCCGTTTCCTAGATACTTTGGATATTTCATTGAATGAAAAAATACCTGTCTACGTCATGTTGAATTTCTGGCAGCAAGATATAGAAAATAATAAACAATAGGCTAATTAAATAAGTGAATTCCATAGTATTCTAGAAGGTGATTGGTGCTATCAAAAAGAAAAAAAGTAAATCAAGGTAAAGAGAATTAGAAGTGCTAGGGATTCTGGGTGAGTTTCAATTTTAAATACACGCATCTGTATAAACTGAGAAAGTGATGTTTCAGCAAAGGTAATAAAAGGTGAGGGAGCTGACCATGTGGTATCTGGGGAAGAGATTCTGAAGAGAGGAAGCAGCCAGTGCAGAGGTCCTAATGAGGGACTGTTCTCTGAGTATTTGAGGATTAGTGATGAGAACAATGACTAAAGTTGAGTAAAGCAATGAAGTGGAGAGAGGTAGGAGACAAGGTCATAGATGGAGAGCTGCATCATTTAGGGTGTTGGAGGTCACTGTGAAGACTTCACTTTTACATTGTATGAATGGGGAACAATTGGAAGTCTGATTACTAGAATGACATGGTCTGAACTGTGTTTTAATAGAATTTCTCCCTGTTATGTTAAGAACAGATTATACCACTAGTATTTTTTTGGTACTATGAATTGAATCCAGGGACAGTCAACTACTGAGTCACATCCCCCGCCCTTTTTATATTTTATTTAGAAATTGGGTCTCGCTAAGTTACTCACCTTATTTCTGAGACTAGCTTTGAACTGGTGATCCTCCTGCCTCAGCCTCCTGAGCTGCTGAGATGACAGGTGTGTGCCACCATGCCAGGCTATATTATTGTTTTTAAAAGTGAAATTAGAAACATCATGATGGCCACAAGACGGAATGTGTAGGTACATTCTGATATGTATATACACATGATGAAATATCAACAGGCACATGCTTAAAAGACTGAGTGAAAAATAGAATATAAAATCAGATGTTTGTAATGCGATTAGAACAAATCAAAGTCAAGAATATGATACTAATCAAGTTAGGTTATGGGACCAGAGGTATTCTTCCCACTAGATTTTCCTTTATGTACTCATGTTAGTTTTCTAAGAACTTATGTAAAAATATGAGATCAGGATGAATGTGGTGTTAAAGGTAAGGGGTGGCCAAGAGAAGCAGAGGCCAAAAGTTAGGCTCAGTGAGTCTGGAGTAGAAGATAGTAATGATAGAGAGTCAAGGGCAGGGGGCCTGGAGAACAGAGGATGAAGGTGTCAGAGGACTGGAATGGCAGCGTTTGCTTGCTACTAATACATTTGCACTTGGGACTTTTCATTTCTTTGAGTTCTCTGAGTAGTGGTCATGGCCATGGCTGGGATGACCATGAACTTGCATCTGGAAGACCCATCTGTGCCTGGTGGCTTTTCTGGTTCTTTTCATTCTTTATCCTTTTAAATATTATGTCTTTCCATTTCTTTTTTCAGTGTTTTTATTGGTGTAGTCCAGTTTTGCATAATGCTGTGCGTTGCTTCGTTTCAGTCCCCAGGACTGCCTCTTCCCCTCTGTGCCTCCACTCCGGTTCTTCATCCTTGCTAATGTTATGTCTTTGTATCTCTTTGTGAGTTCTCACAACTCCTACCAGCCCACCAAACCTTTGCGGTCCTATGAAGGACTCCATGAAAAATCATTGTTGGAGTAAAAAAGAACAACCACCCTGCCTTCTTGATAGCGAGGTAGCTTCGATGAAAGGGCAGGGCAGAATGGATGCCTTAAAAATGATTTCCGCCACCAAGGTGCTTGTTAAAGAGCACCTTCTAAAGGAAGGACTTGTTACTACATCAGAGGAAGTCGGCGTTCTTCCTCCCTGTGGCAGTATCCTACTCCTATATTATTTCTATGATTAATTTCTGAACACAACACTTACGAACTAATTATTTTTTAAATCTATTGGTAGATTAAAAGAATTCTAAATTACAAGCGAAAGTTTAATTCAAGGCTTCAATTTTTATACACTGGAGTGTGAGTTTAAAATGAAGCTACTTTTTCTTTCAAAGCTCTACTACTAAGTCAATAAAAGAGATTTTTTACCAGGTGTGATGGTGCACACCTTTAATCCCACCTACTCGGGGGTCTGAGGCAGGAGGATTGAAAGTTCAAGGTTAGCCTGGGCAAGTTAGTGAAAGTTGGTCTCAAAATAAAAAATAAAAGGGATGTTACTCAGTGATACAGTACTTGCCTAGCATGTGTGCGGTCTGGGTTCCATCCTTGGTACTGAATTAAAAAATATTAAAAAAGGGGTTTGTGCACTCTACTACTAAGTTATATCCCCAGTCTCAAAGGGGCATTTTTAACTCAAGGATTTAAATTTAGTATTTTCTATTTAACATCTTTATTTTTTTGAAAGAATTAAGGAAATAATGCTTTTTTTAAAAATATTTTTTGGTTGTCAAGGGACTTTATTTATATGTGGTGCTGAGAATTGAACCCAGCGCCTCACACATAGTAGGCAGTGCTCTACCACTGAGTCACGACTCCAGCCCACCCTTATTTTGTAAGCCCTAAGTTTAACTTCTTTCCATATGAAAGTCCCCGTCTGCTAAGTTATTCATCTATGTGTTCACTGGGTGAGTCAAGGAGCCAAATTTCACATGTTCACAGCAACACAACACTGCTCAAATGTCACTGACAACATCTTTGTGAGCACATTTCTTTTCTTCAGATTTATTGGACCACCCCAATACATCTCACTTATTCAAATATTTTTAATGCTTCCTAAACTAGCTAGGTTAGTTTTTAAAAAACTTTCGGGGGATAGGAAAGAGAAGAGAAAATTATTAGCATGATGGGAGGCAAGGACTGGGAAAGAATGGTGAGGTAGAGTAAGGTGTAGTGGAAAGGTTGAAGGAGGCACTCTGCAACATTTAGAAGAGAATGTTTTTTATTTTTTGTGGGGGATACTGGAGATTGAACCCAGGGATGCTTTACCACTGAGCTTTGTCCCCAGACCGTTTTGTTTTATTTTGAGATAGGGTCTTGCTAAGTTGCTGAGGGTCTTGCTAGATTGCTAAGGCTGGCCTCACACTGGTGATCCTCCTGTCTCAGCCCCTGAGTCACTGGGATGTTAGGTGTGCACCACGGCACCTGGCTAGAAGAATAGAATTTTAAGGGATAGAGATGTTGCTCAGTGATCAGCACTTGTCTAGCATGTGGGAGACCCCGAGTTTGATCTCCAGCATTGCAAAGCAAACAAACAAACAGAATAGAATCTTAAAAAACCAGGGGCTAGTGATGTAGCTTAGGCATGAAGCACATACATGCTTGAGGCCTTGGGTCCAATCCCAGTAATCCCTGCAAAAAACCCCCCAAACAAAAAAGCCATAAGAGTGATAAATCTCTACTTCCAACAGGCCTATATTCTTGTTTATCATTTTCAAATTTTTTTGCATTTCTCCTTTATTATTTATTTTATTTTATTTATTTTTATTTTTACAGGCTGCATTTTGATTCATTGTATACAAATGGGGTATAACTTTTCATTTCTATGGTTGTACACAATGTAGAGTCATACCATTTGTATAATCATACATGTACATTGGGTAATGATGTCTGTCTCATTCCACCATCTTTCAATTATATGTTTTTGTTTGAAACAAGTCTTTAGGGCAGAAGTTTCTCAACATTTCTGCAGTGACTTCTATTCTCCTTGAGTACTGATCTTAGTTACTGACAAAAATATTGTGGATTGAGTGTTGGGATCTCATCCCCTGATGAACACAAGTGTTGGGGAAATGTCAGTAAAGACGGGCCTAGCCCCTGCCCTCGAGGGGTTAATATTTGGAGAGGCAGACAATAATTCATGTATGCAAATAATTTGGATAAATCCAGTGCTATAAAGAAAATGAACCAGGATAATGTGTAATCAGGGAGTGTCTTTTTTCTTAATAATGGTCAGGAGGGTCTCCATAAGAGATATCTGGGACCTTAAAAATGTGAAAGGAGAGCCAAGAGAAGATCTGAGGGAAGAATTTTCCACATGCTAAGATCCTGCTCTGACTCTCACTTAATCTACACACATGCGAGGCAAATGCTCTGCCACTGAGCTACAACCCCAGCCCCACTTAGTGAAACTTTATGAGACACTTTCTCACAGGAATATCTTAGTTATCAATGAAAATGACCAACTTTTTAAGCACTTCAAGTGCGGGCAATATGTTAAGCTCTTCTCTTACAGTTCCGTGAAGCAAGTTTGAGTACTTTTATTTGTACAGATGTGAAAAATGAAGGCCAGGAAGGCCACATATTTTTCCCAAGTTAAATGATTTGAGTCAAAATCTAGAACTCAAACTCATTTTTTGCTAACACTGTAGATCACTCTGGTGATGAAGACATAACAGGTACCGTCTGCTGTCAGGAAACAGCCTAGGTACACCAAAGGAATTATCTTGGTTTTGTGAATTTCAGCCAATCCCAAGATTCTTGCTTCCTGTTAGATTTTTCTACAAAAAAAAAAAAAAAAAAAAAAAAAATTTGCATGATTGGCTTCGATTTTTAATGATAATCCTCTGGATCTTCTGTGCCATGGAGACCCTGAAGCCTGAAATTCTCTCCATTCCCTGCTTTTCAGTCCTTTTAACAGGAGACCAGCCATCATTCATCTATATATATATTATATATAATATGCACACACATATATGATTATATATATGTGTACACACACACATAATCATACAGAATAATACATCGGGTTCCCATTGTACAGCTCAGAAAACTGCGGTTCAGGGAGGTAAATGCTGAAGATCAGTCATATGAATGCACTGTATATGCTTTTATGACTAACCTAAATTCTCTCCTTTCTCAATGAAAGTAAAAAAAGCTCTTGTTTCTCTGCTCTAATGAATTGCTGACCAGGAGTGTACGGGAAAGAACCTCAATAGCTCAGTGGTAGAGTGCTGGCCTAGTATGAGCAAGGCCCTGGATTCAATTGCCAATACATTAAAAAAAAAAAAAAAAAAAAAGAGTAAAAAATACTCAAAACATGATCTCTTAGACACAGAAGGGAAAATTGTAATTCCATGAAATGAGAATTTTTGTTTCTTGTTCTTTTCCCCTATGTAGTCTTTTAATACTTTTTTTTTATAACAAAGTAACTCATACTAATACAGAAACTTAAACAATTACAGAGTATAATGTGAAAATTAATAAAACCTTATTATTCCCTTCAATTCCTTACTTCTGGAGGGAACCAATGTGAAAATCGGTGTGTATTCTTCACTATCTATCTTTTATCCTTTTAGGACTAAATATATACAAACATAATTCATAAATTTGTAATCATTTTTGAATTTGTTCAAGCATATGTGCATACACACATGCATTTATCTATACATGTGCACACACAAATCACTGACTCCTTTGTTCCTTTTTTTCATTCATTCTTTTATTCCTTCTTCCAGGTTTAAAATATAGATTCATTATAGATTCTTTTTACTCAACACTATGTTACTGGCATTCCTTGAAGTTAGTAATTTGTGATCCTGACTTACACTGGAATCATTAAGGAACTTTAACAGTCCTGATGGGTCCAATCCCAGATATTCTAAATTAACTGTTTGGAGTGAGCCTGGGGCATCAAAATTTGTAAAAATTTCTTAGGTGGTTTTAATATGTAACCATGTTGGAAACCACTGCTTTAGGTTAATACATGTAGATCCAACTCATTCTCATTAATGACTCCATAATACTCCATGCTATTAGAAGTATTTATCTATTCTCCTGTTGGTGAGCATTCAGTTTGTTTCCAGTATCTTGTTTTACTAAAAATGCTTAAAAACTTGTATTTTTTTAAATGTATCTTTAGTTACCATTTCTTTATTTTTGCAAAATACATTTCTTACAGGAACTGAAATTTCTTGGTCTAGATTCTAAATATTTAAAAATTTAATTGGTCCTGCCAGATTGTTTCCCAAGTCTTAATAATACTTGCTTTCAGAGTAACATGCAAAGAGTGCTCAGTTCTTTATATTTTTGTCAATTTGATGAAAGACAAAATGTATTTTTTCACCTACTATTGAAGTTAAATAGCTTTTTATTCATATTTACATCTCACAAGTGTTTTCCTGTGGTTTTTCTATTTGTATTCTTTGCTCATTTTCAATTGAATTGCTTGTCTTTTCTTATCAAGTTTTGAGATCTTTGAATAAAGGAATGTTCTCTATTTTTGGACATACATGTTTTAATATTTTTTTTTCTGGCTTCCTGTTTATCTTTTGATAACAGAACACTAACTCTATTTCAAGTTGTTGAGAATATATTATTAAATCTTATATGTACTATATTTCAATGTCTTTCATATTGGTAATCTTTTGTTACTATCATTCTTTCTATTAAAAATTTTAATTGTTGCATTATAATTATATGTAACAGTGGGATTCATTTTGCCTTATTTGTACTGCATATAACATCATTTGATCAATCTCATTCCCAAGTACATTTCCTTTCCTTCTCCTCTTTCCTGCCCTGATTAACTTGCTCTACTCAAGTGACCTCCTTCTCACTATTTCATTAGTTGTCACTATGATTCTTTTTAAAAAAAATATTTATTTTTATTTTTACAGACTGCACTTGTCACTATAATTCTTTTTTTTTTTTTTTTTTATTGTAAACAAATGGGATACATGTTGTTTCTCTGTTTGTACATGGCGTAAAGGCATACCATTTGTGTAATCATAAATTTACATAGAGCAATGTTGTTTGATTCATTCTGTTATTTTTTTCCCTTCCCCTCACCCCTCCCACCCCTCTTTACCCTCTATACAGTAGTTCCTTCCTCCATACTTGCCCCCCTCCCTAACCCTAACTCTAACCCTTCCCTCCCCCCCATTATGTGTCAACCTCCACTTATTAGCGATATCATTCGTCCTTTGGCTTTTTGAGATTGGCTTATCTCACTTAGCATGATATTCTCCAATTTCATCCATTTGCCTGCAAATGTCATAATTTTATCATTCTTTATGGCTGAGTAATATTCCATAGTATATATATACCACACTTTCTTTATCCACTCATCAATTGAAGGGCATCTAGGTTGGTTCCACAGTCTGGCTATTGTGAATTGAGCAGCTATGAACATTGATGTGGCTGTATCTCTGTAGTATGCAGATTTTAAGTCCTTTGGGTATAGGCCAAGGAGTGGGATAGCTGGGTCAAATGGTGGTTCCATTCCAAGTTTTCTAAGGAATCTCCACACTGCTTTCCATAGTGGCTGCACTAATTTGCAGCCCCACCAGCAGTGTATGAGTGTACCTTTCTCCCCACATCCTCGCCAACACCTGTTGTTGCTCGTATTCTTGATAATCGCCATTCTAATTGGGGTGAGATGGAACCTTAGGGTGGTTTTGATTTGCATTTCTCTTATTACTAGAGATGTTGAACATTTTTCCATATGTTTGTTGATTGCTTGTAGATCTTCTTCTGTGAAGTGTCTATTCATTTCCTTAGCCCATTTGTTGACTGGACTGTTTGAATTCTTGGAGTAGAGTTTTTTGAGTTCTTTATAGATTCTGGAGATTAGTGCTCTATCTGAAGTATGATTGGCAAAGATATTCTCCCACTCTGTAGGCTCTTTCTTCGCATTGCTGATAGTTTCCTTTGCTGAGAGAAAGCTTTTTAGTTTGAATCTATCCCAGTGGTTGATTCTAGCTTTTATTTCTTGTGCTATGGGAGTCCTGCTAAGGAAGTCTGGTCCTAGACCAACAAGATGAAGATTTGGACCTACTTTTTCTTCTATAATCTGCAGGGTCTCTGGTCTGATTCCGAGGTCCTTAATCCATTTTGAGTTTAGTTTTGTGCATGGTGAGAGATATGGGTTTAGTTTCATTCTGTTGCATATGGATTTCCAATTCTCCCAGCACCATTTGTTGAAGAGGCTATCTTTTCTCCATTGCATATTTTTGGCCCCTTTGTCTAGTATGAGAAAATTGTATTTATTTGGGTTTGTGTCCGTGTCCTCTATTCTGTACCATTGATCTACCTTTCTATTTTGGTACCAATACCATGCCGTTTTTGTTACTATTGCTTTGTAGTAGAGTTGAAGATCTGGTATTGCAATACCCCCTGTTTCACTCTTCCTGCTAAGGATTGCTTTAGCTATTCTGGGTTTCTTATTCTTCCAGATGAATTTCATAATTGCCTGCTCTATTTCTGTAAGGTACGTCATTGGGATTTTAATTGGAATTGCATTGAATTTGTATAGCACTTTAGGTAGTATGGCCATTTTGACAATATTAATTCTTCCTATCCAAGAACATGGAAGATCTTTCCATCTTCTAAGGTGTTCTTTAATTTCTTTCTTTAGTGTTGTATAGTTCTCATTGTAGAGGTCTTTCACCTCTTTTGTGAGATTGATTCCCAAGTATTTTATTTTTTTCGAGGCTATTGTGAATGGGGTAGTTTTCCTAATTTCTCTTTCTGAAGATTCATCACTTATGTATAAAAATGCGTTGGATTTATGGGCATTGATCTTGTAACCTGCTACTTTACTGAAATCACTTATGAGTTCTAAGAGTTTTCTGGTGGAATTTCCAGGTTCCTCTAAATATATAATCATGTCATCAGCGAACAGGGATAGTTTGAGTTCTTCTTTTCCAATTCGTATCCCTTTAATTTCTTTGGTTTGTCTAATTGCTCTGGCCAGAGTCTCAAGAACGATGTTGAATAGAAGTGGTGAAAGAGGGCATCCCTGCCTTGTTCCAGTTTTTAGGGGGAATGCTTTCAGTTTTTCACCATTTAGAATGATATTAGCCATGGGCTTAGCATAAATGGCCTTTACAATATTAAGGAATGTTCCCACTATCCCTATTTTTTCTAGTGTTTTGAGCATGAAGGGGTGCTGTATTTTATCAAATGCTTTTTCTGCATCTATTGAAATAATCATGTGATTCTTGACTTTAAGTCTATTAATATAGTGAATTACGTTTATTGATTTCCTGATGTTGAACCAACCTTGCATCCCTGGGATGAAACCCACTTGATCATGGTGCACTATCTTTTTAATATGTTTTTGTATGCGATTTGCTAAAATTTTGTTGAGAATTTTTGCGTCGATGTTCATTAAGGATATTGGTCTGAAATTTTCTTTCCTTGATGAGTCTCTGTCTGGTTTAGGTATCAGTGTGATATTGGCTTCATAGAATGAGTTTGGGAGGGTTCCCTCCTCTTCTATTTTATGGAATACTTTGAGAAGTATTGGAATGAGCTCTTCCTTAAAGGTTTTGTAGAACTCGGCTGAGAACCCATCTGGTCCCGGACTTTTCTTTGTTGGTAGGCTTTTGATGACTTCTTCTATTTCAGTACTTGAAATTGGTCTATTTAAATTGTTTATGTCCTCCTCATTCAGTTTAGGCAATTCATATGTCTCTAGAAACCTGTTGATGTCTTCGAAATTTTCTATTTTGTTGGAGTATAGATTTTCAAAATAGCTTCTAATTATGTTTTGTATTTCCATCCTGTCTGTAGTGATATTTCCTTGTTCATTCCGAATGTAGTGATATTTCCTTGTTCATTCCGAATTTTAGTGATTTGGGTTTTCTCTCGTCTTCTCTTTGTTAGTGTGGCTAAAGGTTTATCAATTTTGTTTATTTTTTCGAAGAACCAACTATTTATTTTGTCAATTTTTTGTATTGTTTCTTTTGTTTCAATTTCATTGATTTCAGCTCTGAGTTTAACAATTTCCTGTCTTCTACTACTTTTGGTGCTGTTCTGTTCTTCTTTTTCTAAGGCTTTGAGCTGTAGTGTTAGGTTGTTTATTTGTTGAGTTTTACTTCTTTTATTAAATGCGCTCCATGAAATAAATTTCCCTCTAAGTACTGCTTTCATAGTGTCCCAGAGGTTTTGATATGATGTTTCTTTGTTCTCATTTACCTCTAAGAATTTTTTAATTTCCTTCCTAATATCTTCTGTTATCCATTCATCATATAATAGCATATTGTTTAATCTCCAGATATTGGAATAGTTTCTGTGTTTTACTCTTTCATTTATTTCTAACTTCAATCCATTATGATCTGATAGAATACATGCTAGTGTCTCTATCTTCTTGTATTTGCTAACATTAGCTTTGTGGCATAATATATGGTCTATTTTAGAGAAGGATCCATGTGCTGCTGAGAAGAAAGTGTATTCACTCTTGGTTGGATGGAATATTCTATAAATGTCCATTAAGTCTAAATTATTGATTGTGTTGTTGAGATCTATGGTTTCTTTGCTCAATTTTTGTCTGGAAGATCTGTCCAGTGGTGAGAGCGGCGTGTTAAAATCACCTAGTATTATTGTGTTGTGGTCTATTTGGTTTCTGAAATTGAGAAGGATTTGTTTGACATACATAGATGAGCCACTGTTTGGGGCATAGATGTTTATGATTGTTATATCTTGCTGATTTATGCTTCCCTTAAGCAGTATGAAATGACCTTCTTTATCCCTTCTGACTAACTTTGGCTTGAAGTCCACATTATCGGAAATGAGGATGGATACTCCAGCTTTTTTGCTGTGCATGGTATGTTTTTTCCCATCCTTTCACCTTTAATCTATGGGTATCTTTTTCTATGAGGTGAGTCTCTTGCAGGCAACATATTGTTGGATCTTTCTTTTTAATCCAGTCTGCCAGTCTATGTCTTTTGATTGATGAATTCAGGCCATTAACGTTCAGGGTTATTATAGAGAAATGATTTGGTTTCCCGGTCATTTGGTTCATTTTTAAAATTTTGTTTATTTATTTGTTTGACACAACTTGTTTCTTCCTTTATTTGACAATTCCTTTAGGATAATTCCTCCCTTTGCTGATTTGCTTCTTTGTTTTTCATCTCTTCCTCATGGAATATTTTGTTGAGAATGTTCTGTAATGCTGGCTTTCTTTTTGTAAATTCTTTTAGCTTTTGTTTATCATGGAAGGATTTTATTTCATCGTCAAATTTGAAGGTAAGTTTTGCTGGGTATAAGATTCTTGGTTGGCATCCATTTTCTTTCAGGGCTTGAAAAATGTTGTTCCAGGCCCTTCTAGCTTTTAGGGTCTGGATTGAAAAATCTGCTGATATGCGTATTGGTTTCCCCCTGAATGTAATTTGGTTCTTTTCTCTCACAGCCTTTAAAATTCTGTCTTTATTTTGTATGTTAGGTATTTTCATTATAATGTGCCTTGGTGTGGGTCTGTTGTAATTTTGTGTATTTGGAGTCCTGTAAGCCTCTTGAACTTGATTTTCCATTTCATTCTTCAGATTTGGGAAATTTTCTGATATTATTTCATTGAATAGGTTGTTCATTCCTTTGGCTTGTTTCTCTAGGCCTTCCTCAATCCCAATAATTCTTAAATTTGGCCTTTTCATGATATCCCATAGTTCTTGTAGATTCTGTTCATGATTTCTTACCATCTTCTCTGTTTGTTCAGCTTTGTTTTCAAGGTTAAATATTTTGTCTTCAATGTCTGAGGTTCTGTCTTCCAGGTGTTCTATCCTATTGGATATGCTTTCTATGGAGTTCTTAATTTGGTTTATTGTTTCCTTCATGTCAAGGATTTCTGTTTGTTTTTTTTTCAATATCTCTAACTCTTTATTGAAATGATCTTTTGCTTCCTGTATTTGCTCTTTTAACTGTCGATTGGTGCGATCAATCAATGCTTGCATTTGCTCTTTCATCTCATCATTCAATGCTTGCATTTGCTCTTTCATCTCATCGTTTGCTTCTCTGATCATTTTAATTATGTACATTCCGAACTCCTTTTCTGTCATTTCTTCTGCCATGCTGTCATTGGGTTTTATTGATGTAACATCTAGATTTGTTTGCAGCATTTTCTTTCCTTGTTTTCTCATGTTGTTCAGATATCAGTGGACCGCTGAGATATTGCAGATTTCCTCTGTTGATTTACAATGACCCTGAAGATTTCTATATATATCCCCTCTTAGCCTTCAGTAGGCTGAAGTCTTGGAGGAGGTTGATAATGCGGTGCTCCACAAGGAAGCTGCCTCTCTAGGAGTGGTGGCCTTCAGGTGGGGTATATTCCCTGCTAGTGGGCAGAGGTGCCTCCACTTGTTGACCAATGGTCATCCAAAGGGGACCTAGGCTGTGGGCTGAGGCAAGGCCTGTTTGGGCCTGAGTCTCTGGTTTTACCGTCCTTGTGGGAAACCTCACCCAGCAGGGAAGACTCACCCGGTGGGGAGGTCTCGCTGGTCAGTTTCCTCCTAGAGGTTCCCCTCAATTTACAGCTACTGCTTGGGCTGGGCTGCCTTCCTCTGCAAAGTTTCCAGGGGCCCGGCCCTACCTCCTGGGCCTGGGAGCCTCACCCTTCGCAGATGAATCTCCTTAGACTGCCCCTCCTCAGAGAATTTGCCCATAGGCCTGGAACCTTCGCTCCGCCCTAAGCCTGTCTCTGTGCGGCTCTTCCACCCAGAAGCCTCCTAGATCCTGGGACCCTGTTCTGCACCTAATCGCCTGGCTGCGTGGCCCCTCCTCTGAGCAGCCACCTGGGGCCCCGAACAATCGCTCTGAGTCCCAGAGACCCGCCACAGGCCTCTTCCTCCAGACAGCCGCCCAGTATGCCGGTGCGGTCACTAGGAGTCCAAGAAACTCACTTCGTGCCTCCTCCTCCCACCAACCACCCGTAGCCCGGGGCAGTCAATCACTCCGAGTCGAAGTGACCCTGCCCGTTCCTCCTCCTTCTCCAGATAACCCCCCGGGTGTTCAGGAGCAGTCCCTCTGAGTGGCTCTGAATCCACGTGACCCTCTGCACGGGTCCTCTGGGCAACCGCCCGGAGCTCTGGTGTGGTCCCTCAAGACCAAGCGTCCCACCACGCTTCTCCTCCAGGCAGCCCCCCTGTGTTCAGGAGCTGTCACTTTAAGACCAAACAACTCACCACTCGCCTTCTCCTCTGAGCCGCCGCCTGGAGCGCTAATGCAGTCACTGCGAGTCCAAAGGACCCGCCGCGCTCCTTCTCCTCCTTCTCCTACTCCTCCGGGCAGGCCCCGGGGTTCAGAAGTGGTCAGGGTCCAAACAGCTCGCCACGCAGCCCCTTCTCTGGCAACCGCCTGTAGTTCCCGTATAGTCGCCCGAATCCAAGCGGCTGCTCCTCTTCCTCCTCGTCCTCAGGGCAGGCCCCGGTGTTCAGAAGCGTCGTTCTGATTCCAAACAGCTCGCCGCGCGGCTTCTCCTCTGGCAACCGCCTGCAGCTCTGGCGCAGTCTCTCCGAATCCAAGTGGCCACGCTCCTCTCCTCCTCCTCAGGGCAGGCCCCGGTGTCCTGAGTCCACACAGTTCTCCCCGCCACTCCTCCCCCGGGCAGCCGCCGGAGCCCCAGTGGCTGCTTCGAGTCCCAGCGCTGTGCCGAGCGGCCTCCTCTATGGCGCTCCAGTGGGGGGAGGGGCGTCTCGCCGGCAGTTCTACTTCACAAAGTTTCCTGCGTTCCGGGACCCCCGTCCCATCCGGGATGCCCCCCCAGGGGGTGAGAGTCACCCGGCTACTTTGAGTTGGTCCCAAGCGTCTCAATATCTCCTCTCTTGAATCCTGAGTTCTGGAGCAACATGAAATGCAGCCACCCTCTAGGCCGCCATCTTGAAAACCCCGTCACTATAATTCTTAATGGCTGCATACAATTCTAGTCAAGTTCTTCTACATTCATTGGAGTTAAAAAATTAGGTTTTTAGAAATAACATTATAGTTAATATTTCCTTGAGTTTAGCTTTTTTCTGTGTTTGAATGCTTTAGGAGATTCCTACAAGTGAAGTAATTGGATAAAGTGCAATTTTTTTTTTTTTTTTTAATTTGTGAAGATTATTTCCCAAGCTGTTATAGTTCTTGGCCAGTCAACCACTATGGACTTAAGGGTAATATAATTTCAATATCTGAACAATAATATCTCCTAGGGGACAAATCATATTACAAAATTAAAACAATTAAGTTTCTCAAGTAACATTAGCTTCATTATGTAGGAAGGATTGGATTCTTCTTTAGTCTATCTAAAAAATTAGGTTTGACTAAAATGAAAATATTTTTGCATACCTACTGTGTGTAAAACATCTACTAAGTGCTGTGAGGGATAAATCACACATTACTTTTTAAGAAAATTTTAATTTAATTGTGAGCTAAATTAAATCTCTTATTTTACTTTCCTTTACAATCAAGTACCATAAAAGAAACACTAAAAGGAAAAGGTAAGCTTCGGTCTCACAAGGAAAGTTTTCTTAAAGGTTTGAGAGAGTCAAAGATAAAAGATGAATAGAATTTTAATAGTCAGCAATGAGGTGAGGAGAGTACACTTAGTTACAGGATATTTTTTTTTTAAATTTGTTCTTTTTAGATATTTATGACAGTAGAGTATATTTTGGCTTATTATGCATGCAGGGAGTATAACTCATTCTAATTAGGATCCTATTCTTGTGGCCGTACATGATGCGGAGTTACCCTGATTGTGTATTCAAATACAAAGATAGGAAAGCTATGTCTGATTAATTCTACTGTCCCCTCTCTTATTAATTCTACTATTCCCTTCTCTGCTTCCTTCCCTTTATGCCCCTTTGTCTAATCCAATGAACTTCTACTCTTCCCCTTCCCACCCTCCCACAGGATATGTTTTCTGAGTGGAAGGAAAATAATAAATGCAAACAAAGATTTTGGAAAATAGGTGGGTGGAGGTAGTATGCCTGGAGCAGAGAGAATTGGTTGACTGGAGAGAAGAAAACAAATAAAAAAATACACCACATTAGAAAAGATGAGCATGCAATAGACCATTACAGGCTTTGGATGTGCATTTAACTTGATAGCAAGTCAAATACTGAGTGATTTTATTTGGGGATTGTAATTTGATGCTAAGAATGAATTAGTCTGAAATGAAAAAGCCAGTTAACTAATGGGTAAGGGTTTTGGGCAGTTTATTTATTCTGGTCAAGGCTCACTGATCCTATCTGCAAGACAGAAACAATTACACCTATGCCAGGGTGTGATTGTGGTTAAATAGAAGGGTGTACAGGAAGTGCTTGATCTGGCTCTTGATATGTAGTGGGCATATTGTAACAATTATTATTAAGTTGGTCTTATATCCTTTTAAGTCTTGATAATAAATAAGCATTTTAGATAGGAATATAAAATCATATCGATTAGTTCCATTCCTATAAGATTAAAGCTAAATTAACTTTCCCCCTCCTTCCCCTGCAAGTTCCTTTGGAAAGTTCATTGGATGGGAGCTCTAAACCAAACAAGAGTGCCTGAATTTGTCTTCTTGGGACTCACTGAGAACTGGGTGCTGGAGATACTGTTTTTCATGACATTCTCAGTCACTTATATGCTAACCCTTTTGGGGAACAGTCTCATCATTGTTACCATTTTCTTTACCCCACGTCTCCACACTCCCATGTATTTCTTCCTGAGCAATCTGTCCTTTATTGACATCTGCCACTCATCTGTCACTGTGCCCAAGATGCTGGAGGGTTTGCTTTTGGAAAGAAAGACCATTTCCTTTGATAACTGCATTGCACAGCTCTTCTTCCTCCATCTTTTTGCCTGTGCTGAGATCTTTCTGTTGACCATCATGGCGTATGATCGTTACGTGGCTATCTGCAATCCATTACACTACCCCAATGTAATGAACATGAGGATCTGCGTACAACTTGTCTTTGCTCTCTGGTTGGGGGGCACTGTTCACTCACTAGTGCAGACCTTCTTGACCATTCGTCTGCCCTACTGTGGCCCCAACATTATTGATAGCTACTTTTGTGATGTGCCTCCTGTCATCAAGCTGGCCTGCACAGATACATACCTCACAGGAATGCTGATTGTGTCCAACAGCGGAACCATCTCTCTCACTTGTTTCCTGGCCTTAGTCACTTCCTACACAGTCATCCTGGTTTCTCTTCGAAAGCAGTCAGCTGAAGGACGTCGGAAAGCCCTGTCTACCTGCTCAGCCCACTTCATGGTGGTCGCTTTCTTCTTTGGGCCATGTATCTTCCTCTACACTCGGCCAGACACCAGCTTCTCCAGTGACAAGATGGTGTCTGTCTTCTACACAGTGGTCACCCCTTTGCTGAATCCTCTTATTTATACCTTGAGGAATGAGGAGGTAAAAAGTGCCATGAAGCAGCTCAGGCAGAGAAAAGTGTTTTCATGAAGTCATATACATCCTGGGCACTGGGATTACAGACATAATTGCGGCTACATCCTTAATGAGAAAGAAAAAAAAAAGAAAAGAAAAGAAGAGGATGGATTGGGTGGGACAGACTTCTGCATGAAAGAGAGAAGCTTATTAATTATTTAAATAAAGGAAAAGTTTATAGTGGAACATGTAAGGAACAAGGTCCCTGAAAAGTTTAAAGAATATGTTATCAGTGAAAGAATACCATTAGAAGAACCCAGTTCAGTTTTATTTTTGGGAACAGGTGCAACTGTGAGGAGCTCTTCTCTTGGGTCTTTGCCTCTGGGAAACTGTACATCACATTTGTGTTTTATGCCTTACAGTGGTTTCCGTTTTGCTTTCAAATATATTTTCAATAAAATGAACAAAGCTTTAATTATTTATGTTGAATTACATTCACTTTTGAATATACTTCTCTCATTATGTCTAGGTCTATTTTGCACTTTTTATAATACTTTAATTTTGAAATCAAGGTGAAGGTGTGTAAAGAACTTATTTTCAAAGTAAACTTTATTAAGGTAAAATTTATGTGACATAGGAGGTTCACGTTTTAATTGTACAGTTAGATAAATTTTTTTGGGGGATGTGGTCTTGCTATGTTGTCCAAGCTGATCTCAAACTTGTGGTCTTAAGTAATCCTCATGCCTCAGCCTCCCAAGTAGCTGAAACTACAGGCATGTGCCACCATGCCTGACTGATGTTTCGTCAAGGGTATACGTACACCCATATAACAACTTCTCCAATCAAGATATAGAACACTTTTACTACCTCAAAGTTTTATTGAGACCCTTCCATCTCCACTCAAGCATACAAGGATCTGATTTTTGTCACTATAGATAAGAGTGGTTTTTCCTAGAGTGTCACATACATTGAATCGTATGGTATATACTTTTTTGTGCCTGTCTTCTTTTGCTCTGTGTGCTGTCTCTGAGAGTAATTCATGTTTTTGTGAATATGAGTGGTTTGTTCCTTTTCATTATTGAGTAATATTTCAGTATATGGTTGTACTATAATTTTTTTATTCATGGATTAACAGACATTTGGTTTTTCTAGTTTTTGACAATTATGAATAAAGTAAGTATAAACATTTCTGTACTGGTTATTTTGGATACGTGTTTTTATGATTTCATAAATGCCTAGAGGGAAAGTTGTTGGATCACATGGTAAGTGAATGTTTAATTTTGTTAGAAACAAAGACGTCTTTTTGAAATGATTGTATGATATTAAAAATTATTATTTTATGTACATATTATTTTTTATTTGCAAAATAACAAGTGTTAACAAACAATAAATCTGTTGCTGTGTACTATATGATAAATGAGAGAATGAACAATTGCAACAAAAGCATTCCAACAATCTTCTCACTGAGCCTGACAGCAGGACTATTCAACCTGTTTTCCTGAATATTACATCATCAAATCTAACATTTACCCAATTTTCAACTGACCTTCATGTCAGGTGTTCTTTGTTTTCAACAATATCAATAATTAATTTAAACATAAAAGAGTGTATGATTTCATGAAGATTTTACATCTAATGATAATCATTGTTGGTCATTAATTTTAGTCGTTCTAGTGAGCACATGGTTTTAATTTTAATTTCCTGAATGACTGATGATATTGAGCTTCTCTTTATTTGCTTATTATCCCTACATATATCTTGTTTTGTGATATGTCTGTTCAACTACTTTGTTCATTTATTTATTATTATTTTTGACTTCCTGTAAGTAGATTGTACATTCCAGATACAAGACCTTGTTGAGCATATATTTTCCCAATATGTTCTCTCACTTCGTACTTTGCAATTTCATTTTCTTAATAGTGTATTTTGAAGAGGAAAAGTTAAAAATTTTGATTAATTAACCAGTTTTTTATTTTTTGGTTGATGCTTTGTTATTCCTAAGAAATCCTTGGCTACCTCAAAGTCTCAAAGATTTTCTGCTGTTTTATTCTAAAAATTTTATAATTTTAGTTTTAAATTCCAGATTTGTGATCTATTTTGAGTTTACTTTTTATTATAGTATGAAATAAAGGTTGAGATTCATTTTTATCAATCTTTCTAGTCTTTTCAAATGGCAGTTGTGTTGAAAATAATATGACCCTTCAAGTGCGAATTTATTTTTGGTTCTTTATTCTATTCCATTCACTTATATGGCTGTACTTACACCACTAGCTCATTGTCTTGGTTATTTCAGCTTTATACCAGTCTGGACATTATGTAAAGTGAGCCCTCATTGTCCTTTCAAAATTGCTTTGCTATTTCAAGCCCTTTGCATTTTCATATACATTTCAGAAAAAGTCTTTTGTTTCTACAAAGGAGAACGTTGGAAATTAGATTGGGATTGCATTGAATCTATAGATCACTTTGGGAGAGTCAGTTTCCTAATTTATGAATTTATTTATTGAGGTTAGTTTAAGGTCTCTTGGCAATGTTAGTCATTTGTGGTTAGACATATTTCATTAAATTTGTCCCTAATTACCTTATGTTTTTTGATCCTATTGTTAATTTCATTTTCTTTTGTTTATTTGTAGTGTGTAGGAATACAATTTATTTGTATATCCTAACTTTATGCCTGTAGCATTGCTAAAGTCACTTACAAGTTTCAATAGATTTTTTTTTTCAGTGCTGGAGGTCACACCCAGGGCCTTGTGTCTGCATTAGACAACCACTCTACCCCCGGGCTACATCCCTAGCCCTTCTGCAGGTTTCTAGAGTTTTTTTTGTCTTCATAATGATGTTATCTGCAAATAAAGATGGATTTTCTTCTTCCTTTCCAATCTGTATGATAGTTGTTTCTTTCTCTCGTCTTATTGTGCTGACAGGGTCTTCCAGGACAGTGGCTAGTAGAAGTGATGAGAACAACTTTCTTCCTGCTTGCAGGGGAAAACTTTCAGTTTTTCGCCATTCAGTATGATGTCAACCATAGGGTTCTGCTAGATAGTCTTTGTACAACTCCTATTGGTAATTTACTATGAATTTTTGACATGAATGAGTACTGGATTTTTTTTTTTAAAATTTGTTCTAATTAGTTATATATGACAGCAGAATGCATTATGACAGATCATGCATAAATGGAGTATAACATCTTTCTTTTTCTCTCTTTTTTGGTACCAGGAATTGAACTCAGGGGTGCTTAACCACTGAGCCACATCCTCAGCCCTTTTTATATTTTATTAGAGACAGGGTCTTGCTGAGTTGCTTAGGGCCTTGCTAAGTTGCTGAGGCTGGCTTTGAACTCGAGATTGTCTTGCCTCAGCCTCCTGAGTTGCTGGGATTACAGGCATGCATCACCACACCTGGTAAGTATAACTTCTCATTCTTCTGGTATATATGGCGCAGACTTACACTAATCATTGTAATCATATATGCACATAAGATAATAATGACCAATTCATTTTACTATTCTTCCTACACCCATATCTCCTCCCCTCCCTTCACTCCTTTCTGTCTAATCCAAAGTAGCTCTATTCTTCTCAAGCCACCCCCCCCTTATTGTGAATTAGCATTCACATATCAGAGAAAACATTTGGCCTTTGGTTATTTGGGACTGGCTTATTTTGCTTAGCATGATATTCTCCAGTTCCACCCATTTACTGGCAAATGCCATCATTTCATTCTTCTTTAAGACTGAGTAATATTCCATTGTGTATGTATACCACATTTTCTATATCCATTCAGCTGTTGAAGGGTACCTAGGTTGGTTCCATAGTTTAGCCATTGCGAATTGAGCTACTATAAACATTGAAGTGGTTACATCACTGTAACCATTGCTGATTTTAAGTCCTTTGTGTATAAACTGAGAAGTGGGATAACTGGGTCAAATGGTGGGTCCATTCCAAGTTTTCTGAGGAATCTCCACACTGCTTTCCAGAGTGGTATCACTAATTTGCAGTCTCACCAGCAATGTATGAGTGAACATTTTCCCCCACATCCTTTATTGTCGCTTATATTCTTGATAATTGCCATTCTGATTGGGGTGAGACAGAATATCCATGTAGTTTTGATTTGCATTTCTCTAATAGCTGGAGATATTGAACATTTTTTCATTTATTTGTTGATTGATTGTAGTTCTTCTGTGAAGTGTCTGTTCAGATTCTTAGTCCATTTATTGATTGGGTTATTTGTTTATTTGGTGTTAAGGTTTTTTTTTTTTTGCGGGGGTTACCGGGGATTGAACTCAGGGGCACTTGACCACTGAGCCACATCCCAGCCCTATTTTGTATTTTATTTAGAGACAAAGTCTCGCTTAACCCCTCGCTGTTGCTGAGGCTGGCTTTGAACTCTTGCCTCAGCCTCCTGAGCCACCTGAGGCAAACTTTTGAGGTTTATTTTTGAAAGCTTTATCAGGATGAGTGTAGAATCTCTTTTACTCTGTGGCTAGTTTATTTCTATTCCAAATGTGTGACCTTTCAGGTCTCTACCCATCCCTGATGACCCCCACCTCCTAGCACTCATGCCTTTGTGTGATGCCTTTTGCTTGAGTATGACCGGGACCTGTGACTTCCTTTCATCATAGAATATGACAAAGGAGATGGGGGTGTCATTTCCATAAGTAGGTTAGACAATGGTGATTTCTTCTTGTTAGCTGACTCTCCCTCTTGCTTACTTTGATGAAACAAGTCCTCAGGTTGGGAAGGCCTGTGAGTCCCTGACCTGAAGGCAGTCTCTGACCAATTGACAGATAAGAACAGGAACCCAGGGGCAGTTGCCCTTGAGGCATGAATTCTCCCCAAACTGCTTGAACTTGAAGCCTGCCTTCCCTGCAGAGCCTTCGGTGAGATTGCTATCTCCACTCATAACTTGATCACAGCCTGTGAGAGACACCGAAATAGAGAGCCCATCCACACTGTGCTGAGATTCTGGACCCACGGAACCTGAGAGGTAATAAGTGTGTGTTGTTTTATGTTATTGCGTGTGTGGTGATTTGTTATAAAGTAACACATTTTGTTATGAAGTAATACATGATATGTATTAGCTGTCCTTACTGATCTAATTATCTCAAGTATGACCTAACAGTCATTTTTGGAGGATGATAGAGGCTTCTATTGTTTTCAGCACTCCCAGATTCTGCTTTTGCACATGCTAGGCAGTCAGTGAGTATATAATTAAAATTTACTTTAGCTTTTACTCCTTTGTGGTAGGACTATGAACCCCCTTCACTTACTGTTATTCTTGACTTAAGTCACATCAATAGAAGGGAATGTTATTTAAAGATTTTATCACTGGAAATGAGTACATCCAGAAGCCCAATTAATTTTTGATAAAACTTTATGATGGTTGTACCTTCCATTTTGTACCAGAATCTTAACTGGAGACTAAATAATAGTCAAACAAAATAATAAATCACTATTGGAAATAGTGATAGGCATGAGAATTAACTCATAAACGAAATAAACCAAAATTATAAGTTAAACTCATAGGAAAGATTCTTTCTAATCTAAATAAATAAAACTATGAACTAGTCTCAGTTTTTGAAATTCTAGACATACAAATAATTATAATGCATGTAAGACTGAACATGATAAGTGTGTTAAGAAAGGTACAGATATATTTCTAAGCCAGTACATTAGTGAGAGAGATTGCTTGCTTTTGGGGAAAGCAGAGAAGTGAGGAAAAGGCTGGCTCTAAGTCGGGATTGAAAGACGAACGAAAGCTTAACAGGAGATACTGGAGAGAGAAAAGGACTCAAGGAGCAAAGCTCTGGACTCTTGGAAGCAAAGCAGAGTGGATAGTTTTCCTGGGGAGTGGGGTGACTGAAGTGTGGTAGGGGATACACGACTTGGAAGGGCAGTGAAACTTGTGGAGTGTTTTTGATGACAGATCAGAAAAGCAGACTTTATTTGACAGGAAGTGGAGGTTCTTTCTCTCATGCTTGATCCCTGTAGCATCAGGGACATCATTCTTTTTGAAACGGGTGTTTCCATGAATATTATAAGATATGACTCTTGTAACTTTTGCTAGATAGTGTTGGGGACCTTAGGATTCAGAGAATAAAGAATGAAGAATATCTGAAATATCCTAATAGAATAAAGCAGTGACCCGTCTGACCCCTGGCTCTGGCCACTATTTTCCTTTTTAACCTGGGTTCTAGGGACTTGCATGCTACTCTCACCACTTGCATCTTTTCTTTCTTTCTTTTTTAAAATCACAATTCAGCAATTTATTTAAATAATTAAAATGAATATTAAGGGAAATAAAGAACACAAAATTATATGCACTATAACAGGTTGTCATATATTAGATGGTATAAATGAATATACTGGTGGTGCATAAAGATAAATATTCAACACAACACAATTTTATATAGCTCTACAAGGTGTCACAATTAGTAACTGCAAGTCAGTTTGTGTGTGTGTGTGTGTGTGTGTGTGTGTGTGTGTGTGTGTGTCTTTTTTAATGTGGTACTGGGGATTGAACCCAGGGCTTTGCACATACTAGGCAAGTATTTTGCCACTGAGCTACATCTCCAGCCCTGCAAGTCAATTCTTTTTTTAAACATTTTTTATTTGTTCCGTTTAGTTATGCATGACAGTAGAATGTATTTTGACATATCATGTATACATGGAGTATAACTTGCCATTTTTGTGGTTGTACATGATGTGGAGTTACACTGGTCATGTATTCATATATGAACATAGGAATATTAATTCTGATTCATTTTATTGCCTTTCTGTTCCCATCTGTCTCCCTTCCCCCCCACTTCCCCTTGTCCAATCCGGTGAACCTCCACTCCTCCCTCCTTCTGGCCTATTGTGAGTCAGCATCCCCATATCAGAGAGAACATTTGACCTTGGTTTTTTTGGGAATGGCTAATTTCACTTAACCTGATAGTTTCCAGTTCTATCCATTTACTGGCAAATGCCATCATTTCATTCTTCTTTATGACTGAGTAATATTCCATTGTGTGTATGTACCACATTTTCTTTATCCATTCATCTGTTGAAGGGTACCTGGGTTGGTTCCGTAGTCTAGCTATTGTGAATAGAGCTGCTATAAACATTGATGTGACTGCGTCACTGTAGTATGCTGAGTTTAAGTCTTTTGGGTATCAGTGGAGGAGAGGATAAGTGGGTCAAAAATGTTTCCACTCCAAGTTTTCTGAGGAATCTCCATACTGCTTTCCAGAGTGGTGCAAGTCAATTCTTCTTCTTCTTCTTCTTTTTTTTTTTTTGCGGTACTGGGGATTGAACTCAGGGGCTTGTGCTTGCAAAGCAAGCACTCTACCAGCTGAGTTATCTCCCCAGCCTGCAAGTCAATTCTAAAATGTGATTTTAGCTTTAAAGATTTCAGAAACAGATTTCTGAAAGCAACATGGTTGTGTGTGCATTGGAGAACCTTTCTGCTGTTTTCTGCTCCTGACTCACCACTGTTCTCTTTCCCTGAGGAACAGGTCAGTTAGGAAGCTGCACTGCACCCCTGGCTTTTAAGATACCAGAAAGACACCTGTGGAACCCAGAGGTGGCGATTCATCGAATTAGAATTACACTCACCAGCTGCAACGTGAAATTACTGGAGACAGTGTGTGCTGACTTGGTCAGAGGCGTAAAGGAAAAGAATCTCAAAGTAAAAGAACCTGTTTGCACACCTATCAAGACTTTGAGGATCACTATAAGAAAAAAACACTTTGTGATGAAGATTCCAAGACATAGGATGGTGTCCAGATGAGAATCCATCCACAAGTGACTCACTGACTTGCACAGTCTTTCCAAGGTTGTTAAGCAGATTACTTTCACCAGTATGAGCCAGGAGTGGAGGCTGAAGTCACCATTGCAAGTGTCTAAGTCAACTATTTTAATGAATTGATTATCCTTTGTTAGAAAAAAATGATCTCAGCAGCAGTCAGAACCAGTGGTGCATGCCTGTAATCCCAGCTACTTGGGAGGTTGAGGCAGAAGGATTGGGAGTTCCAGGCCAGCCTCAGCAATTTAATGAGACCCTGTCTCAAAATAAAAAATAAAAAGGGATGAGGATAGAGTGGTACAGTACTCCTGGGTTCAATCCCCAATAACTTAAAAAAATTCAGAAATAGATCTGAAATGCCAGTTTTTGTTTTTGACAGTCATAATATCAAGGATATCCAGAACAAAAAAAATCTGTAATAAAAGAGTGTACAGATATATCTCTCATGTGTCTGGGCTCTGTTGTGAGATTATACAAGGTTATGTGCAAAAACTAAGTCTGTCCAAAGGTCTGTGTTTGTGCAAGTTCAAACTTTTGGTAGGTAAACAAGATAACACTATTCATTACAAAGCATCTGTTTCTAGCATTGTTTCTTTTCATCCCACAACACATAGTGGTCTAGATGTTTTTTCTTAAACATAGTATACATACAAGTTACCTGGGGACCTTTTTACAGATTTTGATTGAGAACATCTGGATTGGGGCCTGAGATTCTGCATTTCCAGTAAGCTTTCAGGTGATGCTGAAGACCATGAGTGCAAGTCTCCAGAAAACAATCCTGTAACTTGTCTCAATCTTTCCATGCCTGAGACTTGCATATAATGCTTTTGGATTTCTAGGTTGTTTTTACTTAGTAAGATGAATGAAACAAATAAGAGTCTGAATACACTATCTGTACCTCTTTATTTTATAAAAATGTTAATATCAAAATATAACAGTACTGTTAAATAAAATGGAAATCAAAATTTATAAGGATTGAGCAATGTATGTATCAGAAAATAGTGATGAGCTAGTTATAATTAAAAACTAAATTTAGTTTGAACACATTGGAATTCTCGATTAAAAAAAAAAAAGGGGATACAGATAGAGTGTTAGGCAGAGAGTGATGGTCCCCCAAAGATGTGTACATCCTAATTCTTGGTACCTGTCAACATGTTAGGTTTCGTGGCAAAGGGGAATTAAGGTTGTAGATAAGTTTGCTAATCAGCTGGCCCTGAAGTAGGGTTAATGGCCTGCATTACCCATGGACCTATGGGTTATAATTTAATCAGCTTTTCATCGCTGTGACAAAATGTCTGACACGAACAACTTAAAGAAAGATTTATTTTGTCTCGTGGTTTCAGAGGTTTCAGACCATGGTCAGATGGCTCCGTTGTTTTGGGCCTGAGATGGGGGAGAACATCATGGCAGAAGGTCATGGAGGAGGAAAACAGTCATCTTGTGGCAGCCAGGAAGTGCAGGGAGAGGGAGAGAGAGAAAGGGACCAGGGACAGGATATAGTCCCTAAGGAGACCCTCCCAAGGGCATACTCTATAAGTTTTACTCTCTGTTTTCCACCATCTTCCAATAGTCCATTCAACTATGAATCCCTCAATGGATTAATTGGTTGATGAGGTCAGAGACCTTATGCTCCAATTGCTTCTCCAAATACTTACCCTTGAATATTGCTGCACTAGGGAAACCAAGCCTTCAGCACATGAATCATTTGGGGGACACTTGATCTCCAAACCATAACAGGTCACTATTTTCCAGTTATTCTGTTCACTTCTAGAAATGGTGCTTATTATGGAGAATGGAACTCCAGATAACGTGGACATCCATACATCATAGACATACACAATACAGAGTGACTGATCCATTAACCTTAACTGAAAGGCAATGAAAGATTGAAATGACAAAAGTACTCAAGTAGAAAAAGAGACAATAGCAATTTTCAAAGTAAATCAGGAGAAGCTCATGAAATATTTAAATATCACTACTTGCTAATTGACAAGGGTAGAATATTGTCAATACCCTATAATTCTCAAATAAAACCCAAGTAAAGTAAGAGTTTTATTTATCTATGATGTGATGAAGTCCAGATATTACTACTTTACACAAGTTTAAAACTGAGAAAAATGATGTAATTATACCTGGCCTTCTGGACTTTTATATGCAAAGGTATTCATATACATTATTATCTTTCATGCAGAAATAAATTCCCAGTGCTTTGTTTATTTGTATTATGGCAACATGTTGGGGTCTTAAGCCCCCTTGCTCTTTTCGACCAGCGGCAAGGGAAGGGGACACTCCCCAACAAGGTCAGACCGGGATAGGTAAGGCCGACTGACAGCCCGCTCCCAGCCCTCCAGGCGGAGGACAATCAGACGCGTCAGGGAGACCCGTCACAGCAGGAACTCGTTTATTGAGGAGATCACACAGCTTTTATGTAGGGTGGGGGCTAGGCAGGAACCAATCGGCTTAAAGGTCAGCAAGGCATGGGGTGTTCACGCAGGCAAGAGTCCCATAAGACTATATGGCAAGCAGGAGCTGATCACGTTGGCGGAACTATTGTTAACCAATCCCTAACGGTGGTCCAATTCATGGTCATTAACTATTGAAATCGCCTTTGAGGCCTTGATCTTGCTCACTCACCAGGAAGTAAGGAGTCAGCCTGAGTTAGTTAACGTGTCATTAGTCCCAACAGCAACATTAGTTACTGTAGTCTATAACTAGAAGATTGTTGCAGTCTGAGAAATTTAATTGTTGAATGAAAACTTGCTGAACACATTTTTATATTGATAATGACCTCCCTTTCTCCTTTAAGTAAGTGAACTACAGAGCCAAGACATTTTCATTTTATTCTTTACTTTCTATTTATGCAATGACTCATTTCATTTTTATCTTATCCCCAAGTTTAAAATATTTTTTGAAAAATGGAGAATAAATGTTTAGTTTTACCTTCTCAGACAGTTGTGAAAATTAATGTGACTGAAAATGGGTAGTGTTATAAATTTTGCTTCCTATGAAAAACTAAGCCACAGGACATCATTCTGTCAGTGTTACCAGCTACGGCCTTAATCAGTGTCAGAAGTACTGTCTGTCATGTTGTATATGTTCCTCTGTGTGGCTAATTCCTGCACAGAGCAGTTCCATATGGGCTCTTTAGAAAGCTATTTCTCTTTATTATCTGTCTTTCCTATACTAAAGCATTTATTTTATACAAATTCTATAATTCTCTAATTTGGTTCAGGTGTTGCATCAACCAGTGCAAATGAACAGTTTTATACTATTCAGAGTTATCTTTGGGAAAGAGACTGTTCTATTACCCACTACATATGTCTGTTAGACGTTAACCTGTGCTATCTGGGAAAACCTCTCCAGGTACCTGGATAACTGAAATGGTTTGTGTAGCTGGAATTTCCTCTGTAACACATTTTCTGGCAAAAGTACCATTTAAAGTGAAGGGTTTGGGCTGAGGATTTGGCTCAGTGTTTGACTGCCCCTGAGTTCAATCCTCAGTGTGTGTATTTTGGTTTAAAGCTTTGTTGATCACATCCTCACTGATGGGCTAGGAAATCCCTGCTGAACTTCAGAGTGACTTTCTCACAGAGTCAGAATGAAAGGGTGATGTCCAACATGCCATACTCTTTTGTAAATAGGTATAGAGATACCACTGCCTGCAATACTCTCTTTATATTCCTGGTTTTCCCTGTCTACTCAGCACATGACACTCTGTTAGAGTGTGTACGACCACAGCTAAATTCAAAGTGTTGGCTTGAATCATGTCTTATTCAAGTTGGTATTTTTTCCTAACTCTTACAGCAATGTTGGGTGATTATTAAGGTTGTGGCAATGTATGGATTCACTGCATAATGAATAAAATGATTTTATTAAGATGTAAATCATATCATAGCATTTCTCTGCTTACCTCATTCTCGTGGCTTCTCATGGTACTGGAAGATTCTAAACTCCTCAAGAGAACCTGGAAGGTTCTCTTTACCCACAGTCTTTTGCCACACTTTGCTTTATAGTCTAAGCTATAACCACACTGATTTTCTATGTCTTAGAACAAGCCATGGACTTTCCCAGCATTGGTCTTTGTACCTGCCATTTCCTCTGCTTGGAATGTCCATCACCTCTCCTTCTCCATGGTTGGCTCCCTTTCATCTTTCTTATCTCAGCCTAAATCAACCCAGAGAGGCCTTCCTGTCCAATCAATCTAGTCTCTTCCTTTCTCCCTTGCTCCATTCTTTTACAGCATTCATCCCACCTATAATTACAATGTATTTGTTCATATTTTCATTTTTCTTTTCACTAGATCTTTGATGGAGAGACTATATATATGTTTTATTTGTGACTATAAACCTAGTACCTAGCACAAATAAGGTGCTCAGTAAAAATTAGTCAATATTTCCTAACTGGGTGACTTTGGGCAGTCTATTTGCTCTTTTAAGCTTTAATTTTCTCATGTATAAATAAGCATAATACCTACCTCACAGGGTTGTTGTGAGAATTAAGTTGATGCACAGTGCTTAGAATAATTTATAGGAAATGAAAGGTATTACTAATCATAGCTATTGCTATGATGTTAGATATTGGGTCAGAGGATAATTTTATAAGCCATATATATAATCAGTCTGATATATATATATTATATATATATATAATAATATAGTCTGATAAATATAATGCATTCTTTGCCAGTCGTTTCTGTGACTTGGAGCACCAGGCCTTCTGAGGGCTTAGACATTCTCACTTTTTTTCTTTCCTCTCCTTCCTCCCCATTATCTTGTTCAAGGCATTCTTCATGTCTTCATTCCGAAGGGTGTAGATGATGGGGTTTAGCAGCGGGGTGACAGCAGTAAAAAACACAGACACCACTTTGTCCTCTGGGAGGCTGGTGGATGGGCGGGAATAGATGAAGATGCAGTGTCCCAGGAACAGCGTGACCACAGTGAGGTGGGCTGCACAGGTGGACAGGGCCTTCCGCCTGCCCTCGGAGATCTGCTGCCTCAGACTCACCAGGATGACTGCATAGGACACCACAAGGACCACAAAACAGACCACAGAGATCAGCCCACTGTTGGAGACGATGAGGATCTCAATGATGTGGGTGTCAGTGCAGGCCAATTTGATCACCTGTGGTACGTCACAGAAGAAGTTGTCGATCTCATCAGGACCACAGTAGGGCAGCTTGATGGTGAGGGAGGTCAGGGATATGGAGTGAATGGTTCCTCCTGCCCAGAGGGCCACAGCCAGCAGCACACATACCTTCCAATTCATCACTGTCATGTACTGCAGGGGTTTACAAATGGCCACATACCGATCATAGGCCATGACAGTGAGGAGGAAGATCTCTGTGCAGGCAAAGAGGTGCAGAAAGAACATCTGGGTCACACAGGCATCAAAGGAGATGAGCTTCTCCTCTGACCAGGTGTCTTTCAGCATCTTGGGGACAGTGACAGTGGAGTGGCAGATATCGATGAAGGACAGATTGCTGAGGAAGAAATACATAGGGGTATGGAGCCGGCGATCATACATGATAGTGATGACAATTAGTATGTTCCCGATCAGCGTCAGGACATAGAAAACAAGGAATATGGAAAACACAGCCATCTGCACCTTCTGATTTACAGATAAACCTCTAAGCCGGAAATACATCACTAAAGAAGTTTGATTGAGTAGGACAGCCTTCTCCATTCTCTTTGTTCAACACTCCTGCTGAGAAGTAAAAAATAAAGTCAATGTAACACTTAATATCTACATTAATCATTTAGTTACTGAATTTCTTGCATGTTTGCAGCTTCTATCTCCACTTAGAAGAATTGGTAGCCAATTGTTTTGCGTTTCCCTCTTTCCCTCCTTCCTTTCCTTACTTCCTTCTGTTTTTATTTTATTTAAAAAATTTTTTTGGTGCTGGAGATTTGATGCTAGCTTATACATGCTAAGCACTTGCTCAGCCATTGAATTATACCTCCAGCCTTATGTTTCTTAAATCATGCTAAATGCATAGTAGGTGCTGAACACACACTTATGGAATAACAGTGCAGAATCTTGATTCACTAAGAGCCATAAATCCTCCCTGAAGAGGGAGATGAAAAGACCAATGGTGCAATTCTCCCTTATTATAGCGAGATCTCAGTGCTTAGATTTACGTTACGAATTTTTACAAGAGGAGATAGTAAGGCTCTCCTTACCCTAAATAAGTAGTTTGTTCAAGAACCCATAAATCTGACCCTCAGACATAGTTTCTTTATTGTAATGTCGACTGCACTTCTTGATAACCCAGTGTTTCTGCTTCCCTACTGGTTCTGCCCTGATGTTGGAGATAGTACCTTGCATGATCTGGTTTTCAGAGGGTAGCAGTGTTTCATGAAGCAACTGGATAACTGACAAGGTAGCTGTGATGCTTTTTGAACAATTCTTTAGAAGAGGGTGAATAAAATTCAGGAAGTCTTGGAAAATCCAGAGAGAGAGTGCAAGGAGACTTGCTAATCCTCCAGCCCTCAGCTGAAGGAAGGTACCTCCTTAAATTGGAGGTCAAGGTTCAGGTCCAGGCCCACTAGCCTCACTGTTGACTAGATTATCTCTAGCTTTTTAAAAATTCCGATTCTTCTGTCTATGCCTAGATATCAGGGCTTAGATTTAAGTTACAGATTTTTATTGGAGGAGATATTAAGGTGTCTTTACCTTAAGTAAATAATTATTGGTCCACGGGTAAATCAAAACTTACAGGATTAGCCTATGTATGACCCCAGTGTCAATATTTTTTAAAAAATAATAAGTTAAGTTATATGCATCATATAGGGTCACAGAATTTTAATCCTTAAAGATACCTGAGAGTTTCCTTAATTTTAAATATTTTTCCTTTTATTTTTTTTCCAAATTTTTTTGAGTGCCAGAGATCGAACCCAGGGCCTTGTGCTTACAAAGCAAGCACTGTACCGACTGAGCTATCTCCCCAGCCCCCATATTTTTCCTTTTACAAATAGAGAAAAATGAGGCACGGATAGGCAAGACAACTGGAGGTGGGTCTCAGACTCAGGTCTCCAGACTTCTGGTCCTGGCTTTATCCATTGTACCACCACTTTGATCTGAAATTCTGTGGTGGTTGGCATAACCAGGGAGTTAAGTAGAATGTCTTAGTGACCTTCTTCCTCTCCGAGGTGTCCTGAACCAGCTTGAGGGTGTAATCTGTGGAAGTTTTGCCCCCTCATCCTGCCTTGGTGCGCAGCCTTCCAGGAGACCGTTTCTTATGGTTCATCGGGCTTCCATCTTATGCTACCTCCTGCCTATCACAGATCAATACTCGTGCTTTGTGTCAGCCCTTGAGATCAGGTTTACTGCCGGATATATCAATAAACTCCACATCGTGTTTGGAAAAAAGATTAGTGAAAGCTTCTTTTCTGCTCCTAGCTCCCTCTGTTCTTCTCAAATATCTCCTGTATCTCACTAGGCAGGTCTCCAGCAGGTAATGGTCCCTTTTCCTTATATCAGAGGACAAAATGATAGTGTCAAAGCAAGGAACTAGCAAGGAAGATCTGTGATACATTTTTTGTTTTGGGGCAGGAGAAATCTTTCAATTAACATTTAAACATTAAATAGATCTGTTGCTTTGATTAATACACTAACATCTTAATGTAGTTATGGATTAATGTTACTGTTTAGAAACTTTTCTTAGAGCATTGATTTAAAGATTTTTCTCCAAAAAAACTATTTTGTTAAAAGATTTACATTTTTTCCTGGTTGCAAAATTGAAAGGTAGAATATTGACCAGGAATGGGGCCAGAGGTATATTTTAAACTCAATATGAGAAATTTCAACTGTATAGGAATGTATGTGTGGACCAAGAACCAAGTGAAATAAAGACTTCCATCTCCTCCTCATAGGATATAGATATACCTTTTTAACTTTTATTTACCATCAGCATTTTTTTTTCTGTTTTTGTGGAGCCATAGGAAAAAATACTTTGAAAAATGGAAATGTGTTTGACTGCAGTAGAAATTTGGTGTTAGTTTATGTCAAGAGTATGGTGCACAAACTGCATACATTTCAGGAGAAGGGGGGAAATTATTAAGAGTAAAACTGGAATAGAACTAAAATGTCTATAAAACTCACCCTGAGTGGTTTCTGATGCTTTCAGTACTTCCAAAAACGGCTGTATTTTCAATACCAAGATTATTATCTTCCTGTAGAAATAACAATCTATATGAAGTTGGACAAGTCAAATAACCTCATTTACCTTGTTTTTTCCATAAGGAAGGTGAGCGCTCTCACAATTCCTTTGAGTCTTGTTCACAGTTGGAGGCAGGTCACAGTAGATATATTAGGTAATATTTTCTGGTGAGAGGTAGAATTTCAGAATTTTTCAGAGATGAAAAATATCACACTTTTGTTCCTATAGTATTAACATATTTTGCTTTCAATACATAGAGGCATGTAACTCTGCAGTAGGATGTTCTAGGATGGGTTTCCAGTTAACTGAGATGTGAGATAGGATTAAAAGATACAATTAACTGTTTTCATTGGTCATGCTAGTTTATCAGGGAGCTTCTAAAACAGAGCTTTACGTAATTATTCAGAAAACCGGTGTGACTGAAGCATCTTTCCATGGCAGCACACTTGTTAGCTGCCAAGTGTTGTATTGTTATTTTTAGATGGAATATTCCACCTTAAATTTCCGAAGGGGAATCATAGAGAAAGAAGGCAGCTGGGACTGGCAGCTGTAGTGCTGGTGTTTTCTATCTGAATTATATAGGCTTTATGTACATGGAAACTTTTCAGCAATGACATCAGATTGCCCTGGTTGAAAAGTTAATTCTGTGGGGACTGACATAACAGACTTTGCAGTCACTAAGAGAATTTAATGAAAATGCAGGACTTAAGCGTCTGACTCTTGAGGAGGTATCGTATTTTTATATAATCAAATGAACTACTATTTAGTGATTACCTACTAAGTGCTAATTATTAGGTGATGGGCTTTCATGTTTTCTTATTTAATTCATATAAAAACAGAGATGAGAGAAGGGTAATGGAGATGAGATTTCAGTCAGCTCTCTGACAGAGAGGGCAAGTGCTTTGATTCTAGAGCCAGATTGTCTGGGTGAAAATGCCAATATCCTAGATGGGGATTTGGGGAAGCTACTTAATGTCTCTGGTCCTCAGTTTTCTCATCCATAAAGCATGAATAATAATGCTCAAATTTTTTAGAACTCTTGAAATCATTGCAAAGCATTTGGCATTAGTGTATTACATATGTTCGCATAACTGTATAATATGCAATTTAAGGAAAAAAAAAAAGCAAAACAGCAATAGCAATAATAACTACTGCCAACTACCAGTCAGAATTTCTGACTTCAGTTATTTGTTATTTTAGATAACAGTGAAAATTTAGAATTTTCTGCTCCAGTTCTCCTTTGCTTTCTCTTCCTATATGAGCTTGGTGATTTAAATTGCTGAAAGAAGAATCCAAAGGGGAGAGTTAAAGTTTATTCTTTGGTTTTTGAATTTAAAGTTATTTTAAACTAATACATAAAAACATAAAGCCATACATATTGAGGGGTACCATGTGATTTCTCTCTTTCTTTTTTTTGGTACGGGGTATTGAACCCAGTGGCACCAGTAGCAATCCACCACTGAGCCACATCCCCAGCCCTTTTTATTTATTTATTTTTTTGAGAAAGAGTCTCACTAATTTTCCTAGACTGGTCTTGAACTTGCTATCCTCCTGCCTTAGCCTCCTGAGTAGCTGGGATTACAGGTTCTTGTGGTGTTTTGATACATATGTATGCTGTGTAATGTTTAAATCAGATTAAACATATCTAGTTCCTCAAAAAGGTGTTGTTTCTTATTGGTGAAAACATTCAAAATTCTTTCTTCTAGCATTTAAAAATATGTTATACATTATTATTACTTGTAGTCACCCTACCGTGCAAGAGCACACCAGAATTTCTTGTTTCTATCTAGCCATACCTTAATACCTACCCATCAAGCTCACCTATCCTCTTCCACTCTCCATGGATTCTGGTTCCACCATTCTGCTCTCAACTTCTGTGAGGTGACCTTTTAAAAAAGACTCTCTATATGGGTGAGATCATGCAGTACTTGTCCTTCTGTGCCTGGCTTATTTTACTTAACAGAATGATCTCCAGTTCCATCTGTGTTGTCTCAAGTGACAGATTTCATTTTTTTTTTTAAATAGCTGAGCACTATTCCATTGTACACACTCACCATGATGATTCTTTTTTTTTTTTTTGGTCTACTCATCAGTTAAAAGAACTTAGGTTGTTTCCATCTTTTGACTATGGTGAATAGTCAGTAATAAACCTGGGAATGTAGATGTCTCTGATGTACTATTAATATTTTCTTTGGAAATATACCAGTAGTGGAATTCCTGGATCATATGTTATCTATTTTTAATTTTTTGAGGATTATTATATACTTATTATATACTTATTATTTATTATTATTATATACTTATTATTATATTATATATTATTATACTTATTATTATATTATATATATTATTATATATATTGTTATTATATACTTATTATTATATATATAATATACACATTATATATAGTATATATATTTTCTTTCATAAGTCATCACTTCCCTCTTTTCTTTCTTTCTTTTTTTTTTTTTTTTTTTTTGCTTTGTTTTGGTACCAGGGATTGACCCAGGGGCACTTAACTACTGAGCCACATCCTTAGTCCTTTTTATTTTTTATTTTGAGAGAGGGTCTCACTAAGTTACTGAGGCTGGCCTTGAACTTATCCTCTTGCCACAGCCTCCTAAGTCACTGGTATTACAGGCCTGTGCCACCAGGCCAAGCTCTCCTTTCTTGCTCACTGAATGGGCCACGTGCCTTCCCTTGTCTTTCTGACATGTATCTCTTCTCTCATGGCCCTGCACTGGATATTCCCTTTGTCTAGAATACTTTTCCACCTTATCTCTGCTTCACTTTCAGACCTCTGACAAAACATCTTGAGAGAGGACTTCTTTGACCAGGTTGCCAAAAAAGGACACCTTCCCAATCTAATTCTGTTGTCAATGATCTCCAGACAATGACCACCAGAAACAAACCTGCAGTCAAACTGAGCCAGATTGGATTCCTTCCAATCACATCACATCATGGCTAAAAGAAGACTGAGAAGTCTCAGTAAGTAAGAGGATTTTAGAAAGGACTTAAAGGATTGGGGCTTGTGTTTGGTGGTCAGGGGAAGGATTCAAAGCAGTAGTTTTTTCCTCTGGAATAAATGCTGTTAAGAGAGTGGGGATAATCATAGAATTATCCCCACTCTCTTATCCCCAATTCTATGATTGGTTATCTTGATTACTCTCAACTAAAAGCAGGAAGAACAGAGAAGTTTAAAATTTTAATTGGTAAAGAAAGAAAGAATTACTCAAAAAGCCAAGATAGAGGAGTATTTGACTGTTACTATGGTTTGGATATTGTCTTATATCGTCTGTGTTCAGACATGACTATGGGACAGTCTTGTTTTTCTTCTGCTGCCTTATGGGATAGGGTGGACTTGCCAGATGTTGGGGTTCTGAGAAGTTGTTGTTTCGTGGGAGCTCATCATGGCCTAACAATACGCTCTGGACTAACTTCTAGATGCATCAACTCCTCCGTGATAGTGCCAGGTCTGTTTTCTAGTTTTGACAAGGCTATTTTCTAGTTGTCTTTCACAGTTTTTTCCTTTTTAGCTGAAACCAGACAAAGTTGGGCAGCTGGATATTAAACTGTGTTATCCATGTTATTACTGGTGTCAAAATTTTGTCAATCATAAGTTTGTTCAGAGAATGTTGTTTGTCTTGGGACTAGGATTAGTCTCTTTTGTTCCTTTTTTTTGCAGGATGCATTGTTTAATCCTTTGACATGACAGATTTCAGTCCCTGATAACACATACATGTGTGCGCACATGTGCACACAAGCACACACACACATATACACACACAGAATATGAATGGTATACATTGGTTAACTGCAACACAAGAAATAAACAGGAACGAAATGGTAATTAGTTCTTATAATGAATCCTGAGGACAGGGGCTTAAGTGATCAAACTCAGGAAATAAAAACATAAACCAAAGACGAGCTGATCTTTGCAGAGAGCCAGTAAGACCTTTCTTTTAGCTTAGTAACTAACTGTCTTACTGGATCTGCAGTATTTTTATAGGTGCATCAAGAAGTGTTTATGAAAGCATATATTTTCCATTTCATGGCTCAGAGGAAACTCAGAGTAATGTGCTTATCCGTGATGAAGAACATAAATTGAAACTGCTGTTGGGGATTCCAGAGCATCTGCTGCATTTCCACCAACAGTAGTAACTTATAGAGCACTGCCTGCACAGGGCGTGTGTCACCTGACTCAACAGAGTGAGGCAACCCTTGGTTCCATTTTAACGTAAGAAGATTTTCTAAAGTGAGTTAAATGCTTCCTGCAAAGCAGTGTGGACGTTCTCTAAAGAACAAATGAATACAATAACAAAGATAGCCTTAATATTAGTTTCCATTTCTGATGGCCTGGGTTTTGTTGTTAGGATTATACTGAACTCAGAAGAATCGTTTTGTTGATATGGTGTTAAAATCTCTTTCTCTCTCTCTTTCTGTTTTTGCAGTGCTGGGGATGGAACCCAGGGTCTTATACATGTTAGGTAAGTGCTCTATCACTGATTCACATTCCCAGTTTTAAATTTATAAGACTGAAATTTGGGGTTAATTATGTGAGAAAAACTTAAGTACCTGGTCAGATATGTAGAAAAAAAAAATAACTCTCTGAACTATCTAGAGAAACAACTACTTTTGTTAGTAGTATTTGGAGAAGGGTCTAAAAAGACACATGTGAAAAGTTTGCTTTTCTTCCAAGTGGTAGGAAGACCAAAGGATATCAAAATTAACAGGATGAAGGCAGGAACACCATATGGATAAACTTTTTAGTTGGCTAATAAAGAAGATTAGAATACAATAATAGACAAGTTTAATGGTAGATCAAAAAGAATGAAAAAGGACAAAGAATGAGAAAATCTTGTTTTGTTGCCTTGGGTAGCAGTTATCCACTTCTGTCAGCTTCTGGAGAATTTTTAGGAATTCTCAACTTAAAGGCTCCCAACCGGATGGATTTCCAGGGCTTAAGAACCTGGTGATATTTAAAATTTATTTAATTATTTATTATTATTATTATTTAGTTAGGAAGCATGACTCTGGGGATCAATACCTTGAAGTTTTAATGTTCTGTCTGTTGTTAATAGTCCCTACCAAAGTTCTTTTTGTTGGGACTCAAGGGCGATTTTTTTCTGATGTCTTTTTTAGAAAACTTATTATCTCCAGATTCAGATCACATAGTTAGTATTTGGAAATGCAGCTTGAACTTGTTGGTAATAGAGCTGGAGATCTCACACAAGTCTTGTGATATTTACCAACATTAGTTGGTAAAATATAGAGTAAAATCTAGGTTTAGAAGTAGGATTTTCAACGGGGTAGCCTGTTTTTGGCTCATGAGATGACATGTGGGTCCTTGAGAAGGCAGATTTCGATGACTTTAAGGCTGACAGAAGTTTGATTTCCTTTTCCAGTACTGGGGATTGAATCCAGGGGTACTCTATTGCTGAGCAACATCTCCAAGTCCTTTATGTTTTTTATTTTGAGACAGGGTCTCAATAAGTTGCCAAGATCAGACTGGGGATATAGCTCAGTTGGTAGAGTGCTTGCCTTGTAAGCACAAGGCCCCAGGTTCATTCCTCAGCACCACAAATACAAAAAAAAAAAAAAAAAAAAAAAAAAAAAAGTTGCCAAGATCAACTCGAACTTGTGATTCTCTTGCCTCACTCGCCCAAGTTGCTAGGATTACAGGTGTGTGTCACCATGCCCAACTGAAAACTATTCTAATTTTAGTTTTAGAACTTCATTTACTCTCTTTTCTTTTTGTACTAGGAAGTGCTCTATCACTTACCTCAGCGTTTAACCACTGAGCCAACATCCCCAGCCCTTTTTACTTTATTTTTGAGACAGGGTCTCACTAAGTTGCTTAGGCCCTTGCTAAATTGCTGAGGCTGGCTTTGAACTTGTGATCCTCCTGCCTCAGTCTCCTGAGATGCTGCAATTACAGATGTGCAGCATCACACACCTAGCCTCTCACTTTTCCTGGAGTTTACAGAAGGTAAGTATAGTGAAGTTTTGAGTAAAAGGTAAAGATTTACAGAGTTCTTGGGTAACAGTACAGTGGAATACAGACCTTGTTACTAGAATGATAAGTTAGAATTTTTGAAATTGAACAAAAAGAGAATCAACATTTTGGTCACACTTTAGACCTAACTCTTTGGGAAGGATAAGTATTGACTCATTCTGAGAATTAATAACAATAACCAGGACGTATTTATAGCCCATTGCTGGGACATTTGCATAAAGTCCATTTGGAGATGCTCAAGGGGGCCTTGAGGCTTTGTTTCCCTCTGTATTCCACTTTCACAATTGTCCCAGGGTGACGTTACTGATGGTAGGGCACGCAAGGAAAGCACTTTAGGAAACAGTCCTAAAATATTGGGGAATTTGAGTTTGCGGGACTTTTGTTATTTGAAGAGTCTGTACAGTGTGGGAAACTATTAAATTTCATGTAAATCTGAGAAGTAAATTAACTAAATGTTGTTCACTGCTGATCCAGCTTATAGACAAAGTGATGTGTGTTAATTTTTGAATCAAGGGAGAGACTAAAATTAGAAGCTGACATTAGATGATTTTCTTATATTTGAGTCAGCATTCTAGTGCTTGTACAAACCTCTCATGAACAAAAAAGGAAAAAAGTGTTGGTGAATCCAGAAAATTGGAAACAAATCTTTTTGAAGATGGTTTTTGAACTAGCTTTGAGCTTAAACGAGAGCATGCACCTGCAGCTGGGTGCAGCGGTGCACACTTGTAGTCCCAGCTACTTGGGAGGCTTGAGGCAGGAGGATTACTTGAGCCTAGGAGTTTGAGGCCAGCTTGGGCAACATGGAAAGACCCTGTATTCCTCAAAATGCTGCTTCTAACTTGGAAAGAATGGTTTCTTTCTTTTTTTTTTGCGGTGCTGGGGATTAGAACCTGGGGCCTTGTGCTTGACAAGGTAAGCACTCTACCACCCGAACTATATCCCCAGCCCGGAAAGAATGGTTTCAGATGGAGACAAACCAATTAGCCGTCTCCTGTGAGAGCACTCTTATGTGGAATAGGTATTATACTGTTGTGGAAGTTTACAATGACCGAAGAAAATGAGACTTGAAGCTCACAGAACCATTTCTTATTAGAGAATGAGGAAGAATAGAGAAATTTCCAATAAAAACTGGACTATTATTTGTTTAAGATACTTAAATGAGAATTCAAACATAATTTGGATGGCTAGAATGGATTATTAAGGCCATTTAAATAAAAACATTATGCGAGTATGCAGAAGACTCCAGCTATAGGTTACAAGTGCATATCCTGAACAGAAAGGCCACCCTATGCTTAAAAATGCAATCAGGTATATTTATGGTTTCGTTACAAGCTGTTGTGGTTTAGATATGAGGTGTCCCCCAAAAGCTCATGTGCGAGACAATGCAAGAAAGCTTAGAGATGAAATGACTGGGTTATGAGAGTCTTAATCTAATCAGTAAATTAATCTACAGATAGGGATTAACTGGGTGGTAATTGTAGGCAGGTAGGGTGTAGCTGGGGGAGGCGGTTATTGGGGCACATGCCTTTGGGGTACATATTTTGTACTCGAGTATTGCTCTTTCTCTGCTTCCTGGTGCCATGTTCCCAGCTGTTTTCCTCTGCGACACTCTTTCCACCTTGACCTTCTGCCTCACCTCAGGCCCCAAGGAATGGAGTTACCCATCTATAGACTGAGACCTCTAAAACCAAATAACTTCCTCTAATTGTTGTTGTCAAGTCTTTTTGGTCATAGCAGTGAAAAGGCTGACTGAAACACAAGCACAGGAAGAGACCATGAATAAAGTGGTTGATAGCTCCCTAATACAGATACTAACATTTGTTGAATGTTTGTTGTGTGTCAGGCCCCCTGTCTATATCATTTAATCCTCTTGGTTATTCATAAGTAGATACTATCATTACCACTGAACTGAAGTTAAAAGAGATTAAGTAGCTGGGAGTGGTGGTGCACACCTCTAATCCTAGTGACTCTAGAGGCTAAGGCAGGAGGATTGCAACTCCAAGGCCAGTTTTGGCAATTTAGCGAGAACTTGATTAAAAATAAAAAGCGCTGGGGATGTGGTTTAGTGGTAAAGCACCCTTGAGTTCAATCCATAGTACCAAAAAAAAAAAAAAAAAAAAAGTGAAGTAATTTTTCTACAGTAATTTTGTCACAGATCTAGGATTATACTTGAGCTTTAAACTTGAACTCATTTATGTGCTATGTTGCCTCCCCAAGAAAAGAGGTCATCCTTAAACACTTAAAAATAGGTAATATCTCAGAGAATCAATGAAGTAGAGAATCTGCTCATGTGAAGGAATCAGCATATTTATCATAATTGCACTACAGACTGAAATTTGAGGCAGACTTGGATAAAGAATGTCAAGATAAAACCACAATGATAAATAATATGGAGAAAATCAGGTGTGGCACAGAAAAGAAAATGGTAGAGAAAGATTAGTATGATTAGTATCTTTGAAAATACAAAGGAGATGTAAGACATCTCTACATAATGGCATACAGTTTAGCAATAATAGAGAAAGAATTTGAAAATTAATGGTTGTTATAAAACATGCTTTGATATGTTTTAACAAATCTCATCAGGATGTGATTGAGGATTAGAATAGAAAGTTTCCATCATCTGTAAGATACATGTGAAGTAGGGTGCACGTTGACAAGCACACAGTTGCGTGGAAACCCACAAACTGAGTGAAGGGTGTCAGAGTGAATTTGGATGAGGTTACTTTAGAGCAAAAGGAATGTTTTCTTAACAAATACTACATATTGCTTTATCAGAATCACAAATCTGGTAAAGAGGCAAGATAGTCGTCAGGTGAGGTATGAATCTCAAGGCTATTTCTCACAAGGCCCCTGTCTTAGAATACCTGAACTTGAGTCTCGGTACTTGCAACTTATGCTTCTCTTCATTCATAAAATGGGATTTATTTTTAAAATTTTTAATGTTTTAATTTGTTCTTTTTATATATACATGACAGTAGACTGTATTTTGACTTATTATACATACATGGAATATAACTTATTCTAATTAGGATCCCATTCTTTTGGTCATACATGATGTGGAGATTCACAGGCTGTGTATTCATGTATGAAAATAGGGAAGTTATGTCCAATTCATTCTACTGTTTTTCCTATTCCCATCGTCTCTCCCTTCCTTTCATTCCCCTTTGTCTAATCCAGTGAACTTCTATTCTTCCCCTCCCTCCCCTCCCTTGTTATGGTTTAACATCCCCTTATCAGAGAGAACATTTGGTCTTTGGTTTTTTGGGGACTGACTTGTTTCACTTAGCATGATATTCTCTAGTTCCAGCTATTTACCATCAAATGCCATCATTTCATTCTTCTTTATAGCTGATAATATTCCATTGTATATATAAACCACATTTTCTTTATCCATTCATCTGTTTTAGAGCACTTTGGTTGGTTCCATAGCTTGGCTATTGTGAATTGAACTGCTATAAACATTGATTTGGCTGTGTCACTATAATATGTTGATTTTAAGACCTTTGGTTATGAGCTGAGGAGTGGGATAACTGGGTCAAATGGTTTCATTCCAAGTTTTCTGAGGAATCTTCATACTGCTTTCCAGAGTGGTCCCATCAGCAATGTATGAGGGCAACTTTTCCTCCACATCCTCTCCAACATTTATTGTTATTTGTATTCTTGATTATTGCCATTCTGATTGCAGTGAGATGGAATCTCAGTGTAGTTTTAATGTGCATTTCTCTAATTGATAGAGATGTTGAATATTTTTTCATATATTTGTTGTATTAATTTGTTGTATTAATTGTATTTCTTCTTATGTGAAGTGTCTATTCAGTTCCTTTATCCATTTATTGATTGGGTTATTTGTGTTTTTTGGAGTTCTTTATATATCCTAGAGATTAACACTCTATCTGAGGTGCAGGTGGCAAAGATTTTCTCCCATTCTGTAGGCTCTCTGTTCATGTTTTTGATTATTTCCTTTGTTGTGAAGATACCATCCCAGGGGCACTTAATCACTGAGCCACATCTTCAGCACTTTTTGTATTTTATTTTGAGATAGGGACTCATCAAGTTGCTCAGGACCTTGCTAAGTTGGTGAGGCTGGTTTTGAACTCACAACCCTCCCTCTTGCCTCAGCCTCCTGAGCTGCTGGAGTTACAGGCATGCATCACCATGCCCAGCTCCATTTATTGAGTCTTGATTTTATTTCTTGCACTTGAGGAGTCTTGTTGAGGAAGTCAGTTCCTAAACCACCGTGATAGAGTGTTGGGCCTACATTTTCTTCTAGTAGGTGTGGGGTATCTGGTTTAATGCCTAGGTCCTTGATCCACTTTGAGTTGAATTTTGCGCAGAGTGAGAGATAGGGGTTAAATTTCATTCTGCTACAAATGGATTTTCAGATAAAATTGGATTTAATTATACTTATTTTAACTGTTCAAAACAATAAAATCCAGGGCACTGTGGTGCATGCTTGTAAACCTACCTACTCTGGAAGATGAGGTGGGAGGATCATAAGTTCAAGGACAGCCTAGGAAACATAGCAAGACCCTGTTTCACAAAAGAAAAGTAAAAGTAACAATTATGTATATGTGGAAAGTCTTTTTAAGATATAAAACACTATAAGGTGTTTGCTATTGATAAAATCATCCATTAGGAGTCTTATTATGCTAAGTATGAATATTCATGGGCAATTATTGGTTGCCTTCCCAATTTCTAACCACTCCTCTCTATTGTGTTGCATCTTGAAGTTTGGGAAGGATGAATTAATTGATTGGTCCAATTTCCCATTCCAGTAATAGGTGTAATTGATCTAAGTCGATAAGTAGAGTCATTGAGATATATGCTTTAAGCCTTACCAAATGTCCTTCTTCTGTGGGCACTCTAGTTTTGTGAGTCAATGAACTTGAGTTGAGATTTCTATTTCTTGCAACTGAAATTATCCTACAAGTTAAAAAATTCAATAAATTTTGACTCACTGACAATTTTATTGCCAAGAATATAATGGGGAACACTGTAACTCTGAATTTAATTCTGATTATTAGGAAAGAACTGTTAATGACTTGTTAATGACATGTGTGGAAGGTAGAATAATTCTCCTCTGAAAGATGTATGTATCCTAATGTTGGTGGACTTGTGAATAATTACTTTACATGGCAAAAGGGTCTTTGCAGATGTGATTAGATTGCAGACCTTGGGTTGGAGACGTTTTCCTGGAATGTCTGGGTGGGCCCTATGTAGAGCTGGAGAGGAAAATGGAATGACAGGGACAGAGACATGAGGAATCAGACTGTTGGTTGCGAGTCCACATGTCTAAAAGGTAGGTAGTGTCTAGAAGCTAGAAAATTGAAAGAGTTAGATTCTTCTCTAGAGCTCTAGGAGAAAGTGACCATATCAACACTTTGATTTAAGCTTTAGGGGACCCATTTTGTACATTTGACCTATATAACTGTAAGATAATAAATATGTGTTGCTTTAAGCAACTAAGTTTGTGGTAATTGGTCATAGTGGTGATAAGCAACTAATATATCATAGAAATTTCAGAATCTTGGAAGAAAATATGACTCAACATGATTGGAGTTTGCAACAACAGGGAGGAACAGTTGGGCACAGCTAGTTGTTCCCTAGATATTAGGAAAGTCAATCTAAAAAAATGAAGGAAAGGATAAATATGATTCCATCATGGCCAGGAATGCTAAAAAAGAATATAAATGATAGACTTTCTAAATTAAAATTATGGCAATTTGATGATCTTGCAAAGAAGGAAAAGGCAAAGTTATCTAAAGACACTATGATTTCATGAGTGGTTTTCAGTTAAAATCACATTTAAATTGGTCGTGTATTCATATATGAACATAGGAAAGTAACATCTGATTCATTCTACTAACTTTCCTACTCCCAACCCTCCTCCCTTCCCTTCATTCCCCTTAGTCCAAACCAAAGTACTTCTATTTTTTCCCTACTTCCCTGCTTACTGTGAGTTAGCATCTGCATATCAGAGAGAACATTCAGCCTTTGTTTTTTGTTCATATATGACTAATGTAATCCACATTATGTGCAATCAGAAGAGTGGGAAGTTGTGTTCCATATCTGTATAATAGGTCAAAATGTATTCTACTCTCATGTATATGTAAAAAAAGATCACATTTTAAGAATCAAAGTGCAGGTATGTGTGTGTTTTTAAAGGCTGTCATTGGTGTGTACAGAGTAATTTCTTGAACCTGTAGACACAGAATGAACCAAAGTAAAACTCATTGCAGATAAGAAGGGTTGGTCTTTGATGTAAGTTAACTTGGCTTAACTTCTACCTTCTAAATAAAAGTTTGACTCCTGTTCTGTCCTGCGAGTTAGTACACTTAACATGTTTTAAAGGTCCAGAGATCTTAGAATCATCCAGGTAAGGCCCGGTGAGGGGGTGGTGGTGATGTCAGAGTCCTTGGGTCAAGTTGCTCCTGGTTGCATGTGTTTATTCCAGTGTGCTGCTCAAACATAATTTTCAGTATGTGACGTGATGTGTGAAATTTGGGAAACATTGTTTTGAATCAGAGATGATCATTCTATAACTGGTAAACATGATTAATAAAGTTGTGAATCTCAAAAATGGTAGAGATACTCTAAGAGTCCTTATTTAAGGACAAAAGTAGGTTACAGAGTACTGAGCTTGCTTGTGGAGGAACGGTTTTGTTTTGCTGTTATCTTTGAAAAAATTTTGGAGAACAAAAGAAATGTTAGAAGATTAAATTTGGGTAAATAATTCAAAATTCAAAAAGTTAGTATTTTAACTAGGAATTCACAAATAATTAGCCTGACACCAATCTCTTCTGTGTTTATATTTTATTTTATTTTATTTTATTTTTAAATTTATTTTTATTGTAAACAAATGGGATACATGTTGTTTCTGTTTGTACCTGGAGTAACAGCATACCATTTGCATATTCATACATTTACATAGAGTAATGATGTTTGATTCATTCCGTTATTTTTTTCCTTACCCCCACCCCTCCCACCTCTCTTTTCCCTCTATACAGTCCCTCCTTCCTCCATTCTTGCCCCCCTCCCACCCCCCATTAAGTGTCATCATCTACTTATCAGTGAGATCATTCCTCTTTTAGATTTTTGAGATTGGCCTATCTCACTTAACATGATATTCTCCAATTTCTCTTCTGTGTTTATAGATCGGATACATTGGCTGAAGATTTGGGAGTAGTCAAGAAAGCAGTGACAATAAAATTTGGTCGAAAGGAAAATGTGTGCTTTGAGTCAGGGTTCATGCTGGAGCTGGGTTCAAATCCTGTACTTTGTCAGTCACAGCTTCTTTAATTTTTTATTTTCTTGTAGTACTGGGGGTCAAATCCGGGGTCTCACAAACAACAGGCAAATGATCTACCACTGAGCTTTACCCTCAGCCCAGTCATAGTTTTTCAAAAAGCAGCAGAGTAGAAAGTTGTTCTCAACCTTTAGCATGTATTAAAATCAGCTGGGGGACTTGTTAAAACTAAATTCTGATTTTTTTGGGCTCAGGTGGGGCCTAAGAATCTGTATTTGTACAAGTTTGTGCCCAGTTCATGCTGTTCTGGGGAGCACACTTTAAGCTCCACTGATCTATAACAATGTTGTTTGTAGTAATGGCTTAAGGATAGATATATAATTCGTAGAACAGAATTGAGACACCAGAAATAGACCAATTATCTATGGTCAACTGATATTAAACAAAGGTACCAAAAACTTTTTTTTTTCCACTCTAAAAAATTTGTTCTAATTAGTGATACATGACAGTAGAATTCACTTTGACACATCATACATAAATGGAGTAAAATTTCTCTTTCTTCTGGTTGTACATGATGTAGATTCACACTGGTTGTATAGTCATATATGTACATAGGGAATGTCTGATTCATTCTATTCTTTCTACCCCCATACTCCCTCCCCTCGCTTCACTCCCCTCTACCTAATCCAAACTAACTGTCCTTCCCTAGCCTATACCACCTGCCTTATTGTGAGTTAGCATCTGCATATCAGAGGAAACATTTGACCTTTGATTCTTTTATTTTATTTTATTTTATTTATTTATTTTTTTTATTGTAAACAAATGGGATACATGTTGTTTCTCTGTTTGTACAAGGCGTAAAGGCATACCATTTGTGTAATCATAAATTTACATAGAGTAATGTTGTTTGATTCATTCTGTTATTTTTTCCCTTCGCCCCGCCCCTCCCACCCCTCTTTACCCTCTATACAGTACTTCCTTCCTCCATACTTGCCCCCCTCCCTAACCCTAACTCTAACCCTAACACTAACCCTTCCCTCCCCCCCATTATGTGTCATCCTCCACTTATTAGCGATATCATTCGTCCTTTGGCTTTTTGAGATTGGCTTATCTCACTTAGCATGATATTCTCCAATTTCATCCATTTGCCTGCAAATGCCATAATTTTATCATTCTTTATGGCTGAGTAATATTCCATTGTATATATATACCACAGTTTCTTTATCCACTCATCAATTGAAGGGCATCTAGGTTGGTTCCACAGTCTGGCTATTGTGAATTGAGCAGCTATGAACATTGATGTGGGTGTATCTCTGTAGTATGCTGATTTTAAGTCCTTTGGGTATAGGCCAAGGAGTGGGATAGCTGGGTCAAATGGAGGGTCCATTCCAAGTTTTCTAAGGAATCTCCACACTGCTTTCCAGAGTGGCTGCACTAATTTGCAGCCCCACCAGCAATGTATGAGTGTACCTTTCTCCCCACATCCTCGCCAACACCTGTTGTTGCTCGTATTCTTGATAATCGCCATTCTAATTGGGGTGAGATGGAATCTTAGGGTGGTTTTGATTTGCATTTCTCTTATTACTAGAGATGTTGAGCATTTTTCCATATGTTTGTTGATTGCTTGTAGATCTTCTTCTGTGAAGTGTCTATTCATTTCCTTAGCCCATTTGTCGACTGGATTATTTGAATTCTTGGAGTAGAGTTTTTTGAGTTCTTTATAGATTCTGGAGATTAGTGCTCTATCTGAAGTATGATTGGCAAAGATATTCTCCCACTCTGTAGGCTCTTTCTTCGCATTGCTGATAGTTTCCTTTGCTGAGAGAAAGCTTTTTAGTTTGAATCTATCCCAGTGGTTGATTCTAGCTTTTATTTCTTGTGCTATGGGAGTCCTGTTAAGGAAGTCTGATCCTAGACCGACAAGGTGAAGATTTGGACCTACTTTTTCTTCTATAATCTGCAGGGTCTCTGGTCTGATTCCAAGGTCCTTAATCCATTTTGAGTTTAGTTTCGTGCATGGTGAGAGATATGGGTTTAGTTTCATTCTGTTGCATATGGATTTCCAATTCTCCCAGCACCATTTGTTGAAGAGGCTATCTTTTCTCCATTGCATATTTTGGGCCCCTTTGTCTAGTATGAGAAAATTGTATTTATTTGGGTTTGTGTCCGTGTCCTCTATTCTGTACCATTGATCTACCTTTCTATTTTGATACCAATACCATGCCGTTTTTGTTACTATTGCTTTGTAGTAGAGTTGAAGATCTGGTATTGCAATACCCCCTGTTTCACTCTTCCTGCTAAGGATTGCTTTAGCTATTCTGGGTTTCTTATTCTTCCAGATGAATTTCATAATTGCTTGCTCTATTTCTGTAAGGTACGTCATTGGGATTTTAATTGGAATTGCATTGAATTTGTATAGCACTTTTGGTAGTATGGCCATTTTGACAATATTAATTCTTCCTATCCAAGAACATGGAAGATCTTTCCATCTTCTAAGGTGTTCTTTAATTTCTTTCTTTAGTGTTGTATAGTTCTCATTGTAGAGGTCTTTCACCTCTTTTGTGAGATTGATTCCCAAGTATTTTATTTTTTTAGAGGCTATTGTGAATGGGGTAGTTTTCCTAATTTCTCTTTCTGAAGATTCATCACTTATGTATAAAAATGCGTTGGATTTATGGGCATTGATCTTGTAACCTGCTACTTTACTGAATTCACTTATGAGTTCTAAGAGTTTTCTGGTGGAATTTCCAGGTTCCTCTAAATATATAATCATGTCATCAGCGAACAGGGATAGTTTGAGTTCTTCTTTTCCAATTCGTATCCCTTTAATTTCTTTGGTTTGTCTAATTGCTCTGGCCAGAGTCTCAAGAACGATGTTGAATAGAAGTGGTGAAAGAGGGCATCCCTGCCTTGTTCCCGTTTTTAGGGGGAATGCTTTCAGTTTTTCACCATTTAGAATGATATTAGCCATGGGTTTAGCATAAATGGCCTTTACAATGTTAAGGAATGTTCCCACTATCCCTATTTTTTCTAGTGTTTTGAGCATGAAGGGGTGCTGTATTTTATCAAATGCTTTTTCTGCATCTATTGAAATAATCATGTGATTCTTGACTTTAAGTCTATTAATATAGTGAATTACGTTTATTGATTTCCTGATGTTGAACCAACCTTGCATTTCTGGGATGAAACCCACTTGATCATGGTGCACTATCTTTTTAATATGTTTTTGTATGCGATTTGCTAAAATTTTGTTGAGAATTTTTGTGTCGATGTTCATTAAGGATATTGGTCTGAAATTTTCTTTCCTTGATGAGTCTCTGTCTGGTTTAGGTATCAGTGTGATATTGGCTTCATAGAATGAGTTTGGGAGGGTTCCCTCCTCTTCTATTTTATGGAATACTTTGAGAAGTATTGGAATGAGCTCTTCTTTAAAGGTTTTGTAGAACTCGGCTGAGAACCCATCCGGTCCCGGACTTTTCTTTGTTGGTAGGCTTTTGATGACTTCTTCTATTTCAGTACTTGAAATTGGTCTATTTAAATTGTTTATGTCCTCCTCGTTCAGTTTAGGCAATTCATATGTCTCTAGAAACCTGTTGATGTCTTCGAAATTTTCTATTTTGTTGGAGTATAGATTTTCAAAATAGCTTCTAATTATGTTTTGTATTTCAGTCCTGTCTGTTGTGATATTTCCTTGTTCATTCCAAATTTTAGTGATTTGGGTTTTCTCTCGTCTTCTCTTTGTTAGTGTGGCTATAGGTTTATCAATTTTGTTTATTTTTTCGAAGAACCAACTATTTATTTTGTCAATTTTTTGTATTGTTTCTTTTGTTTCAATTTCATTGATTTCAGCTCTGAGTTTAACTATTTCCTGTCTTCTACTACTTTTGGTGCTGGTCTGTTCTTCTTTTTCTAGGGCTTTGAGCTGTAGTGTTAGGTTGTTTATTTGTTGAGTTTTACTTCTTTTTTTAAATGTGCTCCATGAAATAAATTTCCCTCTAAGTACTGCTTTCATAGTGTCCCAGAGATTTTGATATGATGTTTCTTTGTTCTCATTTACCTCTAAGAATTTTTTAATTTCCTCCCTAATATCTTCTGTTATCCATTCATCATGTAATAGCATATTGTTTAATCTCCAGGTGTTGGAATAGTTTCTGTGTTTTACTCTTTCATTTATTTCTAACTTCAATCCATTATGATCTGATAGAATACATGCTAGTGTCTCTATCTTCTTGTATTTGCTAACATTAGCTTTGTGGCATAATATATGGTCTATTTTAGAGAAGGATCCATGTGCTGCTGAGAAGAAAGTGTATTCGCTCTTGGTTGGATGGTATATTCTATAAATGTCCGTTAAGTCTAAATTATTGATTGTGTTATTGAGATCCATGGTTTCTTTGTTCAATTTTTGTCTGGAAGATCTGTCCAGTGGTGAGAGAGGCGTGTTAAAATCACCTAGTATTATTGTGTTATGGTCTATTTGGTTTCTGAAATTGAGAAGGATTTGTTTGACATACATGGATGAGCCACTGTTTGGGGCATAGATGTTTATGATTGTTATATCTTGCTGATTTATGCTTCCCTTAAGCAGTATGTAATGTCCTTCTTTATCCCTTCTGACTAACTTTGGCTTGAAGTCCACATTATCGGAAATGAGAATGGATACTCCAGCTTTTTTGCTGAGTCCATGTGCATGGTATGTTTTTCCCCATCCTTTCACCTTTAGTCTATGGATATCTTTTTCTATGAGGTGAGTCTCTTGCAGGCAACATATTGTTGGATCTTTCTTTTTAATCCAGTCTGCCAGTCTATGTCTTTTGATTGATGAATTCAGGCCATTAACATTCAGGGTTATTATAGAGAAATGATTTGGTTTCCCGGTCATTTGGTTCATTTTTAAAATTTTGTTTATTTATTTGTTTGACACAACTTGTTTCCTCCTTTATTTGACAATTCCTTTAGGATAATTCCTCCCTTTGCTGATTTGCTTCTTTGTTTTTCATCTCTTCCTCATGGAATATTTTGCTGAGAATGTTCTGTAATGCTGGCTTTCTTTTTGTAAATTCTTTTAGCTTTTGTTTATCATGGAAGGATTTTATTTCATTGTCAAATTTGAAGGTAAGTTTTGCTGGGTATAAGATTCTTGGTTGGCATCCATTTTCTTTCAGGGCTTGAAAAATGTTGTTCCAGGCCCTTCTAGCTTTTAGGGTCTGGATTGAAAAATCTGCTGATATCCGTATTGGTTTCCCCCTGAATGTAATTTGGTTCTTTTCTCTCACAGCCTTTAAAATTCTGTCTTTATTTTGTATGTTCGGTATTTTCATTATAATGTGCCTTGGTGTGGGTCTGTTGTAATTTTGTGTATTTGGAGTCCTATAAGCCTCTTGAACTTGATTTTCCATTTCATTCTTCAGATTTGGGAAATTTTCTGATATTATTTCATTAAATAAATTGTTCATTCCTTTGGCTTGTTTCTCTAGACCTTCCTCAATCCCGATAATCTTAAATTTGGCCTTTTCATGATATCCCATAGTTCTTGTAGATTCTGTTCATGATTTCTTACCATCTTCTCTGTTTGTTCAACTTTGTTTTCAAGGTTAAATATTTTGTCTTCAATGTCTGAGGTTCTGTCTTCCAGGTCTTCTATCCTATTGGATATGCTTTCTATGGAGTTCTTAATTTGGTTTATTGTTTCCTTCATGTCAAGGATTTCTGTTTGGTTTTTTTTCAATATCTCTAACTCTTTATTGAAATGATCTTTTGCTTCCTGTATTTGCTCTTTTAACTGTCGATTGGTGCGATCATTCAATGCTTGCATTTGCTCTTTCATCTCATCGTTTGCTTCTCTGATCATTTTAATTATGTACATTCTGAACTCCTTTTCTGTCATTTCTTCTGCCATGCTGTCATTGGGTTTTATTGATGTAACATCTAGATTTGTTTGCAGCATTTTCTTTCCTTGTTTTCTCATATTGTTCAGGTATCAGTGGACCGCTGAGATATTGCAGATTTCCTCTATTGACTTACAATGTCCCTGAAGATTTCTATATATATCCCCCCTTAGCCTTCAGTAGGCTGAAGTCTTGGAGGAGGTTGATAATGCAGTGCTCCACAAGGAAGCTGCCTCTCTAGGAGTGGTGTCCTTCAGGTGGGGTATAATCCCTGCTAATGGGCAGAGGTGCCTCCACTTGTTGACCAATGGTCATCCAAAGGGGACCTAGTCTGCGGGCTGAGGCAAGGCCTGTTTGGGCCTGAGTCTCTGGTTTTACCGTCGTTGTGGGGAAACCTCACCCAGCAGGGAAGACTCACCCGGTGGGGAGGTCTCGCTGGTCAGTTCCCTCCTAGAGGTTCCCCTCAATTTACAGCTACTGCCTGGGCTGGGCTGCCTTCCTCTGCAAAGTTCCCAGAGGCCCGGCCCTGCCTCCTGGGCCTGGGAGCCTTCGCAGATGAATCTCCTTAGGCTGCCCCTACTCAGAGAATCTGCCCGCAGGTCTGGAACCTTCGCTCCGCCCTAAGCCTGTCTCTGTGCGGCTCTTCCACCAGAAGCCTCCTAGATCCTGGGACACTGCTCTGCACCTAATCGCCTGGCTATGCGGCTCCTCCTCTGAGCAGCCACCTGGGTCCCCGAATAATCGCTCTGAGTCCCAGAGACCCGCCACAGGCCTCTTCCTCCAGACAGCCGCCCAGTATTCTGGTGTGGTCACTAGGAGTCCAAGAAACTCACTTCGTGCCTCCTCCTCCCACCAACCACCCGTAGCCCAGGGCAATCAATCACTCCGAGTCGACGTGACCCTCCCCGTTCCTCCTCCTTCTCCAGATAACCCCCCGGGTGTTCAGGAGTGGTCGCTCTGAGTGGCTCTGAATCCACGTGACCCGCTGCATGGGTCCTCTGGGCAACCGCCCGGAGCTCTGGTGCGGCCACTCAAGACCAAGCGACCCACCACGCTTATCCTCCAGGCAGCCCCCCTGTGTTCAGGCGCTGTCACTTTAAGTCCAAACAACTCACCACTCGCCTTCTCCTCTGAGCAGCCGCCTGGAACGCTAATGCAGTCACTGCAAGTCCAAGCGACTCGCCACGCTCCTCCTCCTCCTCCTCCTACTCCTCCGGGCAGGCCCCGGGGTTCAGAAGTGGTCTGAGTCCAAACAGCTCGCCATGCAGCCCCTTCTCTGGCAACCGCCTGTAGCTCTGGTGCAGTCACCCCGAATCCAAGCGCCCGCGCTCCTCTTCCTCCTCCTCGTCCTCAGGGCAGGCCCCGGTGTTCAGAAGCGGTAGCTTAGAGTCCAAACAGCTCACCGCGCAGCTTCTCCTCTGGCAACCGCCTGTAGCTCTGGTGCAGTCACTCCGAATCCAAGTGGCCACGTTCCTCCTCCTCGTCCTCAGGGCAGGCCCCGGTGTCCTGAGTCCACACAGCTCTCCTCGCCACTCCTCCCCTGGGCAGCCGCCGGAGCCCCAGTGGTTGCTCCGAGTCCCAGCGCTGTGCCGAGGGCCTCCTTTACGGGGCTCCCAGTTGTCCGCGTTCACTGCTCCAGCGGGGGGAGGGGCGTCTTGCCGGCAGCTCTACTTCACAAAGTTTCTTGCGTTCCGGGACCACCGTTCCATCCGGGATGCCTCCCCAATGGGTGAGAGTCACCCGGCTGCTTTGAGTTGGTCCCAAGTGTCTCAATACCTCCTCTTTTGAATCCTGAGTCCTGGAGCAACATGAAATGCAGCCACCCTCTAGGCCGCCATCTTGAAAAACCTGACATTTGATTCTTTACAATTGGTTTATTTGTTTAGCATGATATTTTCCAGTTCCATCCGTTTACTGGCAAATGCCATCATTTCATTCTTCTTTAAGGCCGAGTAATATTCCATTGTGTATACATACCACATTTCCTTTATCCATTCATCTGTTGAAAGGCACCTAGTTTGGTTCCTTAGCTTGGCTCTTGTGAATTGAGCTGCTATAAAAATAGATGTGGAGCCAGGTGCAGTGGCACATACCTATAATCCCAGTGGCTCCGGAGGCTGAGGCGGGAGGATCCCGAGTTCAAATCCAGCCTCAGCAGAAGTGAGGTGCTAAGCAACTCAGTGAGAACTGATCTCTAAATAAAATACAAAATAGGGCTGGGGATGTGGCTCAGTGGCTGAGTGCCCCTGAGTTCAATCCCTGGTATCCAAAAAACAAAAAACAAAAACATTGATGTGGCTGCATCACTGCTGCATGCTGATTTTAAGTCCTTTGGGTATAAACTGAGGAGTGGAATAGCTGGTCAAATGGTGGTTCCATTCCAAGTTTTCTAAGGAATCTCTGTACCACTTTCCATAATGGTTGCACCACTTTGCAGTCGCACCAGCATGATGTGTGAGTGAACCGTTTCCCCCACATCCTTGCCAACATTATTGTTGCTTGTATTCTTGATCATTGCCATTCTGACTGGAGTGTGATGAAATCTTAGAGTAGTTTTGATTTGCATTTCTCTAATTGCTAGAGATATTGAGCAGTTTTTCATGTATTTGTTGATCAAAACTTTTAATGGGGGAACAATGGTGTCTTTGATGAATGGTGTTTGGTCAACTGGATATTTCTATGCAAAAGAATGAAGTTGGAATCCTACTTTATGCCATATATAAAAATAAACTCAAAATGGATAAAAAACAAATTAAAGAACTAAACTATAAAACTCTTAGAAGAAAAGAGTAAATCTTCATAACTTTAGATTTGGTAATGGATTCTCAGAAATGACACTAAAAGCACAAGCAATAAAAGATAAAGTAGAAAAATTGGATTTCCTCAAGATTAATAACATTTTTACATAAAAGGGCAGTATCAAGAAAGTAAAAAGACAATCTAAAGAATGTGAGAAAATATTTACAAATCATATATCTGATAAGGGCCTACTATCGGAACATATAAAACCCCCTTATAGCTCAACAACGAAAAGATAAATAATCTGATTAACAAATGAGTAAAAGACCAGAATAGACATCTCTACAAAGATGTGCAAACATATGGAGATAATCAACATATTTAGTCATTAGGGAACCGTACATCAAAATGATGACTGTTATGGTTTGGATGTGGGGTGTCCCCCAAAAGTTCATGTGTGAGATAATGCAGGAAAGTTCAGAGGAGAAATGATTGGGTTGTAAGGGTCTTGACCCAATCAGTGAATTAGTCCCTGATGGAATTAATTGCAGTGGGAGGGTGGGCTGGAGGAGGTGGGAATTGGGGTGTGGCTATGGGGTATACATTTTGTATTGTGAGAGTGGAGACTCTCTCTGCTCTCTGATCATCATGTGAGCTGCTTCCCTCTGCCACCCTCTCCTGCCATGATGTTCAGCCTCACCTTGAGCCCTGAGGAATGGAGCTGGCCTTCTACGGACTAAGATCTCTGAAACCGTGAGCCCTCAAATAAACCCTTTCTCCTCTGCAATTGTGCTGGTCAGATCCTTTTAGTCACAGCAGCAAAAATGCTGATTTAAACAATCACATACCGTTTTATACTCTACTAGGATAACTGTAATTAAAACATAAAGAAAATAAATGTTGTTGAGAATGTGTAGAAATTGGAATCATTATCCATTGTTGGTGGGAATATAAAATGGTGTAGCTACTGTGGAAAACAGTTTGGTAGTTGCTTAAAAAGTTAAACAGGATTACAATATAACCCAACAACTGATGTTTAATGTTATGAACAATGGAAGAAGTTGTATTTTGTATTACTTTTTTTCCCGATTTATTTCATGCATGTTTAAATATATATTATTATTGAAAGTTTGATATGTAATTGGAACTTGTTTGATACTGTTAGAATAATGAGAAAAATAAGATATAAACAACTTGTTGGGTATTTTGAAAAATCTGAACTTCATATTATTGTATGGGATATAGGATGTTATTGTTTTAAGTACAATTGAGAGGCTACGTCACTCATCTTGTGCATTGTGATGGAAATGAAAATTTCTTCTTTAGAGGCTTCATAAGTTTTAGGCTCATTCCATATATATTATGCATAATATATGCATTTAGTTATATTATTTCTCTCATCCATAACTATAGCTCTTCTAGCTCCCTTTTATTCTCTCTTTTACCACATCCCCCACCCTCTACAGAGTCTTACTGTGAAAATTTATTATTATTATTTTTTATTATTGTAAACAAATGGGATACATGTTGTTTCTCTGTTTGTACATGGAGTAAAGGCATACCATTTGTGAAATCATAAATTTACATAGGGTAATGTTGTTTGATTAATTCTGTTATTTTTTCCCTTCCCCCCCACCCCTCCCACCCCTCTTTTCCCTCTATACAGTCCTTCCTTCCTCCATTCTTGCCCCCCTCCCTAACCCTAACCCTAACCCTAACACTACCCCCCCCCCCCCCCCCCCCCCCCGTTATGTGTCATCATCAGCACGCTTATCAGTTACTGTGAAAGTTTAATTCTGGCATCTGTACATGTTGGCAAATCATTTTTCTTTTCTCATGTTGGCAAATATTAAAAAAAATCTGGAATTTGTTTTCTCTAAAATATTGTAGGAGAAGGATAAGGAAGAAAAAGGAATGGATTATAGTCTTTCAACTTTTAACAACGTCCTATGACTTTAAGTTGTGACTGGTTCTGGAGAGTATTTTCTGTTTCACGTCTTTCAAAAAATGGGCATGAAAAGCAACAAAAGTGTGCTTAGATCTATCCCAGCTTTCTTTCTCTTCCAATCCCCACCACCTGCAGGGCACAAAACCATTACCAGTTTCAAAACACTGCCTAAACAGATCTTTGTCCTACCTCTGCAGGAATCTGTTCAATTTAGAATTTTTCTCACCCAGTTGATACACTGGGGAGGGATCATTTCTATCTTTTTCTAAAGTAAATAAGGAATCTTGTGGCTGTGTGGAGTCTGTCTCCAGCCTGTTCCTCATGATGAAGGAGTCTGCCTAGCCCCAGAGTGAGACAGTGAGAGCCTGATTTGGGGAGGCGCTGTGTTGGGTTGCTCTCTGGGGCTGTTAGTGCTAATAGAGAAAATGAGTTCAGCTGTTAGCTGTTCATGTTCTTGCTTATGTTGTGATTACTCTATTTAGAGAGACATAATTGGACAAAGAGATGTAAATAAAGTGGCATTTTAACAAATAAGCGACGACAATTGTGCTGAATGATTTTGATCCGAGTCTAAGTTCACTAATTTCTCATTAAAAGAGACCACACATTTTGCCACAGATGTCCACCCTGAAAATTATGTCCACAACCGAATTAATAAAATATGATGTATTGCATATTTTTGGCACCATCTGCATTCTTGAAAACATTTGTGAAAGATTTATCTGTGACAACCTTGGGAAGAGAAGCAAATTAAGATAGGATCCTGGTCCTCATCCTCCTCCCATCCTGCCCACCCTTGCAGAAGAGATAAGGCTGGAAGGACAGGGAGATGGGTCCCTGGATAACTTCCTGAGCAGTAGAGCACAAACAGCACCTGCAGATATTTACTAAGAAACTTACAAAAGGGCTATTTTAAAACCATGACTTACATGACTGGGGTCCATGCCTCTCCAAAGAAGAAAAAATGCCTGACATATTTTGATTGGCTAAAGGTTGCATGAATACCTCATGGACACTAGATGTCTTATCCAGGATTGAGCATGGGCTAACTTCTTTAAACCTACAGATGTATATAAACCCTAGATAATAGCCACTCTTGGGTATCCTCTCTTAGAACCCTTCCTTGTTTGGGATCTTTGCTTTCTTTCTATTTACTCTAATAAATTGTGTTACTTTGTTCTCACCCTGTGTCTGTGAATTTTATTCTTCAGATTCATGAGAAAACCCAACCCCATGCTCCATGCTTCTGTTCTAAGGTAGGTTGTCAAGTGATTTGGAAGCAAAACCGTTAGAAAAAACTTTAATCACTTTCCCTGGTTTCACACACTTAAAAATTTGAGCCTTCCCACATGGATATTGATAAACATATAAAAGATTTTTAGATACAAATATTCATAACAATATAAATAATATATTTACAGGTAAGAATACTAATGCTTAATAGGAGAAAATGACAGGGCAGAAGTGGGAAGTTTATAGAAATTGATACTGCAAGGACCTGAGTTCAAGTTCTGACTCTTCCTCTTACTGATGGATTGGTCCCAAGAAATTTGCTTAACCTCCCCAAATTTCATTTTGTTCAGTGAAAATTGAGAGAAGTAAAATATATTTCATAAGACTGATAGGAACATCAGTACATTAAAATCTAGTATAGTTTGTACATCTAACTAATGTATTAAAATCAAACTAATTTAGTTAAATAATTAAATATTTATTAATTAAAAATATATATGTATAAAATTATTTTTTGGTGCTGGAGATTAAACCTAGGGCCTTATGCATGCTTAGCAGGAATCTGCAGGAATCTGGTCACTGAGCTACACCCCCTTTCCCTAAATATATATTTTGCTCTTTAATTAGTTATCTAATAAATGAAATTTCTAGGAGGGTTTGCACTGTTGGTAAATACTATGGGAGACTGTGGTGAAGGGGTTATACTAATTTCTTCATCTCATATCCCACTGATTTTCATAAGAGCTCTTGACAACCAGGCTGGAATAACAAAGTATGGTGTGGGCAGATCTCCCGATTGTGGCCAGACTGTGCAGTCTGCTTATTGTCACGAGATCTGTGTTCTAGCCTGCCTCCATTAAAGGTTTGATTTTGAACAATTCCTTCCACCTTTTTACTCTAATATCTTTTTTTTTTTTTTTTTTTTTTTTTTTTGGTACTAGGGATTGAAACCATGGGTGCTTTATCATGGAGCTACATCCATGGCCCTTTAAAATTAAAAAAAAAATTGAAATAGGTTCTCACTATGATACTTAGGGCCTTGCTAAGTTGCTGAGGCTGGCTTTGAACTTGCAATCCTCCTGCCTCAGCTTCCTGAGCTGCTGGGATTACAAGTATGCACCATCATTACAAGCATGCCTGGCTACTCTCAATACCTTCACTTACATAATCAGAGTTACACTAACTGTCCTTGAAGGTATTTTACAACTTTATCATTATGTGTTTTTATGAAGTGAGATGCTGAACACAGTTAAATATGCTTAATTTGTCACATTTGATTTGGCTAACTTTCAACTCACGAGCATTCTTTTGTCATGAGTCACATGCTGACCTTTCCATCATTCTATGAATTATTATGTATTTCTTTTTTCAGTAGAGTGTAGACCTTTTATCTTTTAAGTTTTATGGGTCTTTTGGATAATCTACCAGGAAAGGTCAAAAGTTTAGCTCTACTGAAGCCTCAGTCAGTTTCCTCTCTTGACATCATCTTTTGATATCAGCAGACCAAGGGAAATTGGGGAATGGGGTAATTTAGTTAGTGGATCTATAGCAGCTGGACTTTTTCTTATCAAAACTGAAATGTCCCTGAAGACATCTAACCTCTAGGCAGAATGCAGTCAGAATGGCACACATTTCTGTGTTGTGACTGATACTTTGGGAAGACCTCAGAGACTGATGAACCCAAAACTTTTGCTTCACAGTCCACAGGGGTGTGGTGTGAAGGCAGCAAAGCAGGAAAGATTCCTGAGAAAAATTTTACAAGGTTGTGAGTTGTTTACGGTCCAAAGCCTTTAGTAAATTAGTGCTTAAAAGTGAACTTTGTGGAAAGTGGAGATCCTTTTGGAAAACAACCCAGAAAGTAGAATTGGTACCAAAGGCAACTGGAAAAACACATGTGGATTTCAAGATTGCTAAGGAGAGTTTTAGAGATATAACTGAGTCTGTATACTTTGGTTTCCTGGGGACTTTGCTCCATCATTACCACCTTACCCATTGGCATCTTCAATTCTATTCCCACCAAATCAATCCTTTTAGCCTGAACATGCTCAGAACTTTCCTATAATTAAAAAAAATATTCTTGGTCCCATTGTCTGGCTTCCTACTATCCTACTTCTTTCTTTCACCAACAAATTGTTGCTTCTATAAACTGACTCTTTACGTCTTGCACTTGGGTGTTTAATACCATTTAATGGAAGTTATTCTCATGAAGGTTACCAGTGACCTCATAATGATCAGCTCAGAAAGTCTTTCCTTTTTCATAAGAGCCTTATTGGGGTGTAGTTGTCACATACTAAATGGAAAATATTAAAAATGTACAGTTTGAAGAATACTAACAAAAATATATACCCATGAAACTATTGTTACAATAAAAATTGTAACAATCACTTCCAAAATTTTTTTTTGTGTTCCTTTATAATCTCCATTTATGTTTCCTATCTTCCTTTCCCAGGAAACCACTAATGTGTTTTCCTGTCCTTATAGATTAGTTTGCATTTTCTAGAATTTCTAGAACTTAATGTAAATGGATAATATGTTCTTTTTTGGAAAGGGTGTTAATTTCTTTCACTCAGCTTAATTATTTTGAGATTCATATATGTCATTTCCCTGTACCAGTAGTTCTTCCTTTTTATTGCTGAGTAGCATTCCAGTATGTAGACATACTAGTTTGGTTTTTCACCTAATAAAGATGTGGTTGTCAAAACAAGATAGAACAGCCAGTCATGGTGACATAAACCTGTAGGTAATATAGCAAGAGCCTGTCTAATAAACAAAGAAAAAAACCAACCAAAGAAACAAAACCTGTGAGAGATGCATGGAACAACAACAACAGTATAGAAAGTGCTGCTATTTCTAGGAACTTAGTATGCAATTAAAAAGAAAATGGAGCAAATATCAAATTAGATCCCTCGCCTTACTTAATACTGCATGAGTAATTAAGCAGGGCATTGACATGTTAAGAGTATACAGTTAAGTTAGAAAAAGAAGAACAAATCAACACTAAAAGCAGTAGAAGACAGGAAATAATTAAAATCAGAGCTGAAATCAATGACATTGAAACAAACAAAAATTCAAAAAGTAGGTGAAATGAAAAGTTGGTTCATTGGCAGAATAATTAAAATCAATAAACCCTTAACCAGGCACTTGAAAAAAAAGAGAGAAAACTCAAATTACTAAAATTTGTGATGAAAAAGGAAATATCACCATGGACAATATTGAAATGCAAATGATAATCAGAAACTCCTTGGAAAATCTATATTCCAATAAAATAGAGAATCATGATGATGATAACAAATTTCTAGAGACACATGACCTACCCAAATTGAACCAGGAAGACACAGAAAGTTTAAACAGATCAATTTCAAGCAATGAAACTGAAGATGCCATCAAAGCCTACCAACAAAGAAAAGTCCAGGACCAGATGGATTCTCAACTGAGTTTTACCAGACCTTCAAGAAGAACATATGTCAATACTCTTCAAATTATTCCATGAAATAGAAAAGGAGGGAACCCTTCCAAACTCATTCTATTAAGCTAGTATCACCCTGACACCAAAACCAGACAAAGACACATCAAGGAAAGAAAACTTAAGACCAATAACCCTAATGAACATAGATGCAAAAATTCTTAATAAATCCTGGCAAAATGCATACAAAAACATTTAAAAGATAGTGCACCATAATCAAGGGGGTTCATTCCAGGGATGCAAGTTTGGTTCAACATATGGAAATGAATACATGTAATTCATCACATCAATAGACTTAGAGACAAGAATCATATGATCATCTCAATAGATGCAGAAAAAGCATTTGACAAAATACAGCACTTCTTTATGATCAAACACTAGAAAAACTAGGGATAGTAGGAACATACCTGCAGGAAGCCATCCATGACCAGCAAATAAAACCAGACTTGGTGAGCCATTGGACACAGAAATATGGTTTTCAGGAACTTGCAGTCATGAAAGATTGTTTCAGATGATCTGAAATATATGGTTTCCATGCAGAGTGGCTCACTGCCAGAATTTGCGTGTCCTAGATGTGCCACGTGACCCAGAGCAAAATGGCTTCCTTAACTCCACCCCATCCTGTTTCTCATGGAAGAAGCTCCTACCAGTTCCCCTTTGATCTGTACCACTATAAATAAACCAAGTGTGCTGCTCCAGTTGTTGTTAGAGCCAGATCCTTAGCATGGCTCAATTGGTCACGCTCCCTGATTCAAAAGAGATAATTGTCTCCTGTGGCTGTTTTCTATTAAATAAGTTTCTTAGGGATTAATTTATAGCTGTCCCATCCCTCTGACAGAAACCCTTTCCCTTGCCCATGCTGGACATGTGATGAGACATACCTCAACATTGTAAAAGCTATCTTTGCTAAGACCATGGCCAACATCATCCTAAATGGAGAAAAATTGAAAGCATTCCCTCTAAAAACTGGAACAAGACAGGGATGCCCTCTTTCACCACTTCTATTCAACATCATCCTTGAAACTCTAGTCGGAGCAATTAGGCAGATGAAAGAAATTAAAGGTATATGAATAGAAAGAGAAGAACTTAAACTATCACTATTTCCCTAGGACATGATTCTATATTTAGAAGACCCAAAACACTCCACCAAAAAGCTTCTCGAACTCATAAACAAATTCCGCAAAGTAGCAGGGTATAAAATCAACACCCATACATCAATTGTGTTCCTATATACTAAGGACGAATCAACTGAAAGATAAATCAGGAAAATGATTCCATTCACAATAGCCTCAAAAAATATTTGGGAACTAATCTAATAAAAGAGGTGAAAGATCTCTACAATGAAAACTACAGAACTCTAAAGAAAGAAATTGAAGAAGAGTTTAGAAGATGGAAAGATCTCCCATGTTATTGGATAGGCATAATTTATATTGTCAAAATGGCCGTACTACCAAAAGCTTTATATGGATTTAATGCAATTCCTATTAAGGTTCTGATGATTTCCTCTTAGAAATAGAAAAAAACAGTCATGAAATTACTTTGGAAAAATAAAAGACCCAGAATAGGCAAAGCAATCCTCAACAAGAAAAGTGAAGCAGGAGACATCACAATACCAGACTTTAAATTATACCACAGAGCCATAGTAACAAAACCAGCAAGGTATTGGCACTAAAACAGACATGAATACCAATAAAACAGAATAGAAGACACAGAGACAAACCCATATAAATGCAGTTATCTCATACTAGACAAAGATGCCATAAGCATACATTGCAGAAAAGATAGTCTCTTCAAAAAATGGTGCTGGGAAAACTGGAAATCCATATGTAACAAAATGAAATTGAACCCCTATCTCCCACCCTGCACAAAACTCAATGCAAAATGGATCAAGGATCTACTAATTAGATGGGAGACCCTGCACCTACTTGAAGAAAAAGCAGACCCAATTCTCCATCACGTTGGCTCAGGAATTGACTTCCTCAATAAAACTCCTAAAGTTTTATTAAAGAAGTAAAACCAAGAATCAATAAATTCCATCTCACTCTAGTCAGAATGGCAATTATCAAGAATATAAGCAGCAATAAATGTTGGCAAGGATGTGGGGAAAAAGTTACACTCATACATTGCTGGTGAGACTGCAAATTGGTGCAACCACTCTGGAAAGCAGTATGGAGATTCCTCAGAAAACTTGGAATGGAACCACCATTTGACCCAGTTATCCCACTCCTCAGTGTATCCAAAGGACTTTAAATCAGCATACTACAGTGATGCAGTCACATCAATGTTTATAGCAGCTCAACTCACAATAGTTTAACTATGGAACCAAACTAGGTGCCCTTTGACAGATGAATGGATAAAGAAAATGTGTATAGACACAATGGAATATTACTCAGTCTTAAAGAAGAATGAAATGATAGCATTTGCCAGTAAATGGATGGAACTGGAGAATATTATGTTAAGTGAAATAAGCCAGTCCCAAATAACCAAAGGCCAAATGTTTTCTCTGATATGTGGATGCTAATTCACAATGGGGGGTAGCTAGCAAAGAATAGAGTTACTTTGGATTAGACAGAGCAGAGTGAAGGGAGGGGAGGGGGTACAGGGATAGGAAGGATAACAGAATGAATCGGACATTATTACCTATGTGCATATATGACTACATGATTGGTTGAGATTCTGCATTATGTACAACCAGAAGAATGAGAAGTTATACTCCATTTATGTATGATGTGTCAAAATGCATCTACTGTCATGTGTAACTAATTAGAACAAATAAAAAAAGAAAAAACATAATTAAATTAAAAAAAGAATCAATAAGTTGGATGGCATCAAACTAAAAAATTTCTTCACAGCAAAGGAAACAATAAAAAACATGAACAGAGAGCCTACAGAATGGGAGAAAATATGTACCACTTGCACCTCGGATAGAGCATTAATCTCCAGGATATATAAAGAACTCTAAAAACTTAATACCCCCAAAACAAATAACCCAATCAATAAATGGGCTAAGGAACTAAACAGGCACTTCACAGAAGAAGAAATATGAATGGTCAACAAATACATGAAAAAATGTTCAACATCTCTAGCAATTAGAGAAATGCAAATGAAAACTACACTGAGATTCCATCTCACTCCAGTCAGAATGGCAATTATCAAAAATACAAGTAACAATAAATGTTGGCAAGGATGTGGGGAAAAAGGTTCACTCACACATTGCTGAGGGACTGCAAATTGGTACAACTACTCTGGAAAGCAGTATGGAGATTGCTTAGAAAACCATTTGACCCAGTTATCCCACTTCTCCATTTATACCCTAAGGACTTAAAATCAGCACACTACAGTGATGTAGCCACATCAATGTTTATAGCAACTCAATTCATAATAGATAAACTATGGAACCAACCTAGATGCCCTTCAACAGATGAATGGATATAGAAAATGTGGTATATATACACAATGGGATATTAATCAGCCTTAAAGAAGAGTGAAATGATGGCATTTGCCAGTAAATGGATGGAACTGGAGAATATTATGCAAATATTCTCTCTGATATGTGGATACTAAACCATAACAATGGAGGGTAGGGAGGGGAGGAATAGAAGTACTTTGGGTTAGACAAAGGAAAGGAAGGGTTGGGGATGGGAGTAGGAAAGACAGTAGAATTAATCAGACATAACTTTCTTATGCTCATATATGAATACAGACCAGTGTAACTCCACATCATGTACAACTACAAGAATGGGATCTTAATTAGAATAAGTTACACTCTGTGCATGTATAATATGTCAAAATATACTTTGCTGTCAAGTATACTAAAAACAACAAATAAAAATTATTACATGGTTAAGGAGCTGGGAGCCTGCCTCAGTGGTAGCATGTGTGAGGCTCTGGATTCACCTCCCACAACAACAACAAAAATTTATACAGTTTATGTTTAGTGAGCTGATTTTGACATGGTGTTACAGGAAGATTATTTAGCAGTGGTGGGCAGGATGGATTAAACAGAAACGACTGGGGTACACATGCCAAAGCAAGAGGCTGTGGTAGCATTAGGAACACGAATACATAAGAACAAGGCGGTGAGAACAGAGACAAAAGGGAAACCACCCAAGAGGCTTCAGAATTTCAAAGAAGTAATAGGACATCATCTTTTCCTAAATGCAATTCAATTAAAACAATCTTTAAATTTTTTTCCACACTTGCCCTCAGGTGGCAGAGACTCCTATCACTTCCCTTAGAAGATCACTGGACTAGGAGACTAGAATCCCAGCTGAAGATCTTGTGCAACCTCTTTCTTCCTGAACTTAGACAAGTTGTGTGACTCTGGGCATCTGCGTGCTGTCCTGGGGGAGTGAGTGGTCTACAGAGGTCAGCTATAAGGCTTCTTCCAGCTCCAGATTTCTTAGATCATAAGAATTGATTATCTCTAAGTGCATCCCTGACTGAGCCTAAGACAACAGGCTGATTCAGCTGGAAGTAAGAAAAATGAGTGAATTGTGTGGACTAACTACCCACACAGGGCCCTGGCAAGTGGTTGACTATCCTCCAGATTAAAGGTTGTCTCTGTACACTGTGCTTTCTTAATGATGAAGGAAGCTGGGCACAAAGGAATATGGTAATGGGGTGCTCATTTGCTCCTGCTGTGCAGGGTCAAATGATACTCAAGAGGTTAAGTGTTTGTAAACGAAGCTCGCACAAAGTTCTGGGAAAGAAGAGGCCTGGAGTTTGGTTACTTTTGACAAGTTACAAATCAGTAGGGACTGCCTCTTAAAATGACCCAAAGGAAAATGCAACTTTTTAATTAATCTCCTGTGTTTCTCAGGCCCATGACAATATCATAAATAAGAGAGAGGATGCCTCTAATGATTCATTATAGCTCTTAACTCTCACTGATCACTCCCTGGTCTCTAAATGCTATTCTGTGGCAAGAAGAGTAATTAACAAAGGGAACTGGTTTTCCCAGCAGACCTCATTAAAACTGTTGTGATTAGGAGGCGATTAATTTATGTAAATGAACGAATGTGCCAGTGAACCAAGCTATGTACACAGAGCACATCCAGGAAGCAGAGAATCACAGAGTCTGGTCACAGGAGAAAACTGTTTAGTATTCAAAGGTGAATTCTAGGAGAAAGATGAAAAAGCAACCCTGAGAATCATTTTTATTGCAGAAGCACTAACCATGAAACTATAGAAAATTAGAAGATCTTATGGAATTTGTATATGTTGCTGTAGAATAGATTCTGGGAGCAGAAGTAAAAGTACCTGGCCATTAGGGGATGCTGATCAGCTCCAGAGTCTGTGCTAAGCTACCATTGTCTGCCTGGTGGAACTACATCTTATTTGCTGTCAACAAACATGGCCAGCTCCCTTATATGTGCCATTTGTTAATCCCAGAGCAGATTACTTTGTGGAGAATAGATTGGAGGGAGGAATGAGCTAGACAAAGATTTCAAATCTAGGTGAATGATGGAAACAAATACAGATATTCAAAATTGTTAGAAATATCAGGGTGTTGCAAAAACTTAGACATGTGCTCAAAAGCTATTGGACAAAGCAAACTTTACTTCTGCAGAAGTTTTCTTTTTTGGTGTGCTAACAAAAAGAAGTCAGCCAGCAAGCACACTGGGCTGGAAGTCTGCCCAGGTTTTAGGCCTAACACGGCACTCCCCCTTACTTTGATAGGAGGAGTTTGGGATTATAATCTACAGGAATGACTAATTTAAAATTGGGGCATGCAAGGGAAAGGGCTATAGTTATGTCTGGGTTACCTAGTACACTACAGGTGTTATGATATGCTACAGGTATTATGATTGGAAGACTGAGGACAAAGGGAGCTATGTTGCGGGAGGAGCTCAAAATGGCTACATCTTAAACTACATGGTTTCGTGACCTAAAAACAGCTCCACCTAACTACACACTGTGAAATTTGAGTTTTAGATTATAGCAAACACATTTTTACTACATATTAGGAAACTCACAATACGGTTTAACTTGGACAGAAAACAACATTAATCTTACAAAGTCAAGAAGTGAAGAGGATATGTTTGATTTGGGCTTGTTTAATAATAAGGTGTTTTGAGTAAAGAAAATTGAATATGTCTTTTAGGAAGTTTTTGGTTTCTTTTATGCTCCTGACTCAGTAGTTATATCAGACTTTGGACCAATATGGCATTTTTATGTGAACTATAATTAATTGTAATGTGTTGCAATTTACTGACTTTTGTGTGATGAAGTTGCTTTACTATCATTTGAAGAAAATTGTTATGGAGATGCAAATCTATGGATCTGCAATGTGAATAGTTTTCTAATGACGGGGCAGTGCACACCTGCATAACTATATGCAGAGTCCTATCAGGTTACATATTTATTTAAATAAATAGGGGCTGAGGGTGCAGCTCAGGGGTAGAATATGTTCTTAGCAGGGTGAGGCTCTGAGTTCATTCTCCAGCACAAAAAAAAGAGTTTCAGATCCTTCCCCAATATCTGTTTTGGAGGAGGACAGAAGAAATGACTACCAAAAATGCAGTTAGTTACATATATGACTGCATGACCAGTGGGATCCTATAACATGAAAAATCAGAAAAATGATAAATTATACTCCATTTATGTATGATTTATTAAAATGCATAAATGCATCCTACTGTCATGTACAACCAATTGGAACAAATTAAAAAAAATTAAAAATGCAGGAAGTGTTGACTGAAGAAGAGCAGAAGGTCAAACTCTGCTCTCAAACTCCTGGGCTCAAGCAATCTTCCTGCCTCAGCCCCCTGAATAGCTGGAACTACAGGTGGATGAAACTCATTGCATATCTTGTTAAGAACTAGAAGAGCACAGTTTGAAGTTTTCAAACACAAATGATAAATATATAAAGGAATGGAAGTGCTAATTCCTGATATGATCACCACACATGTATTGAACTATCATGTACTGAATTATACAGTGTACAAGTATTGAACTATCATGTGGTACCCCACAAATACAATTATCATGTACTCATGAAAAAGAAAAATGTTATGTGTTAGTTAATTCCCAAAATCATAATGTCAGCAAGTGGATTAATATGGGGTGATTGGGATATAAGTGTGCTGCCCTCCTGCATGGTTTGATGTCATCATTGTTAGGAGTGGACTGGTTGTTTTGAAAGTGGATTGTTGTAAAAGTAAAGTTCTGCCCTCTTTTGTTTCTCTTGCACTCTGGCTCTTACTATGTGATGATGCAGTAGGAAGGTGATCAGTATATGCAGCACCTCATTTTAGGAGTTTCCAGACTCTGGGATGGAGAGCTAAGGAAGCTTGTTGTTTGTCAATTTCCAAGTAGCAGCACAATAGGGACTAAGGCAGGGGGCTTCCTAGGGTCCTTCCAAGCTCCATATGCTATTTGTAGGGAGAAAGATACAGTAAATCTCAATATGCTCTAAGACTGTGCAGGAGATATATGCTTTGGTTAACTGCCCCCAGCAGGGGATATGGCCATGTAAGATACTATTCAGTGTACTACTCAGTGTTTGTATCCCTTGTTTTATTTTCAGTGTTGGAAATTAAATCCAATGCCTTGCACATGCTAAGAAAACACAGTTTTACCACTGAGCTACATCCCCAACCTTCCCTTGATTTTGAAAGCTGTCCTATGATGCCAGTTTGTGTTACGTGAATTTGAGGAAAAAATCCTAAATTGTATTATTACCCAGAGTTGGAGATCAAGGAGAAGTGGATTCCGTCATCTAAGCCTTTGAGTGATGCCACAATGAGGCCTGGTTTAATACCAACAAGAGATTAATGAACTCATCTAAAAATACATATGCCAAATATCATTTTATAAATTTAGGTGATGAAATGTAGAGTTGAAGAAATGAATTTGGTATAGTAGTTTCCTGCTGTTTCCTTTAGTCTTTGAAGAAATGATTTCTGGAAATAATCCCAGTTCAGTGATTCAGAGTAGCCTTTGACTTGCCCTCATAAAGAAAAAAACTTTATTTACATTTTTAAAATAAAGTTTAAATTTTTAAGTAATAGTACATATTAATATGGTACAATATGATGTTTCAATTCATATATATATATATATATACACAAGGTATAATGATCACATAAGGATAATTAGCATATTTATTACCCCAAATTTATCCTTTATTTGAGATAAGAACATAGAAAAATCCACTCTGTTTTGAAATACGTAATAAATTCTTGTTAGCTACATTTACTCTATGGTACGATAGAACACCAGAACTTATTTTTCCTACCTGACAGTGAATTTATACCAGGTGAACAACCTCTCTCCTGCCATTCTTCCCCCTCCTCTTCTGGTCTTTGGTAACCACTATTCTACTCTCAACTTCTATGAGATTCACTTTTTAAGTTTCCATATGAGTAAGATCAGGGGTTATTTGTCTTTCTGTGTCTGGCTTATTTCACTTCACATAATATTTTCAGGTTTATCCATGTTGTCATGAATTATTGGGTTTCATTCTTTTTAATAGATGAATAACATTCTACTGCTGTAGGTGCCACATTTTCTTTATCCATTTATCTGTTGATGGACCCAGATGCTGATTCCATCTCTTGGCTATGGTGAATAGTGTATCAATAAACATGGGTGTGTAGATATCTCTTTGACATACTGATAAGTCGTGTCCTTTGGAGATATACCCAGGAGTGGAATTGCTGAATCATATGGTAGTTTCATTTAAAAAAATTTTGATTTTTAAAAAAACTTGAACAGATAAAAATCATATGTATATATTTAGGGGTATCATATGATGTTTTGATACATGTATACATGGAGACAATTCATCCCATAACACATCACCACCACCAATGACTACTTTCATTCTCTAGGCTGAGGCATAGACAATCTTCTAGTGCTTCTTCTTCAGTTACTTATTCAGTAATGTTCCAAGTGAGATAGTAGGTGGCAACATAGAAACCTCAAGTTCCATTCTTTTGGCCTGAAAAGGCAAGATCATTTTGGCCTTGTGATAATTTCCTATGTGAACACAGTTTATATGTTTTTAGAATGATTTAGTTTTAGAAAGTATTGTGCTCATTAAATGGATCCTAATAGTCTCTCATACAGAGATGAAGAAACTGACTTTCAGAGGGCCGGTGATTTGCACAAAATCACACAGCTGTCAAGCCCACAGAGTAGTTCACAGTACGTTTGATTCCTCATCCAGTGCTTCTTCCAAGGCAGAAAGTGTACTCCAAGGTCCACATGACCAAACCACAAAGCTGCTACTGCAGTGGAAAAAAGAAATACAATGTTTCATAGATTGCATGGGTCAGAGCCCCACTGACTGACTCTGTGACACATCTTTTCTGTCCAAGTGTAAGTTACCACAGGGGGGTGCTGTCCCAAGGACTTGGGTCTAAAGTGTTTATAAGTGTCATATTTCGGTTCTGTACAAGTGTTCTCCAATCTTCAGGTTCCTCATACATACTTCCTTTCTTCTCCATGTGATCCCAAGGGGTGGGGCTGGTTATTTATGATATGCCTTGTGATATCTTCTCTGTCAAATGTTAGTAGATAGAGATCATCAGCACTCACTGATTTTTTTTTTTTTTTTTGCATGAGAAAATGGAAATTTCTGTCATTCAGAATGCTTGGGCAATTCTAGTCCTAAAAGAGACACCTTCCAAATATTTTCCTATGATTTTCATTCCCATTTTATATGAGCAAAGACTGAAACAACATGCCACTATTTTAAAAACAATTTGATTTATTTTTATTTTTACAGACTGAATTTTGAATCATTGTACACAAATGAGGTACAACTTTTCATTTCTATGGTTGTACAGAATGTAGCTTCACACCATTTGTGTAATCCTACATGTACATAGGGTAATGATATTTGTCTCATTCCACTATCTTTCCTTTCCCGGAGCATGCCACTATTTTAAAATTTTTCAAATGAATGTGAAATCTAACATGTTTATGACAGCATTTTGTTGATAAAGTTAACATTATGGTATCTTTTGCTTATGGACTTTTTTTGTAAAAGGCTCTTTTTTGTTAAGAAAATGTAGGTGTTATTGTTACTGAGTTTATACTGTGTTTATTTCTTTTTATTTTCTTTCTTTATCTTTTTTGAGATGGGGTGTCACTATGTTGCCCTGGCTGGTCTTGAACTTGGGATCCTCCTGCTTCAGCCTCCCAAGTAGCTAGGATTATGGGCATGTGCCACAAGGCCTGGATTTACTGTAACACTATATTTTTTTCAAGCCATATGTATAATTTTATGCAAATAATTTCTACTGACCATGGTACTTTGCATGTGGTTCAGATGAAAAGAAAGGGAAAGTGAAGAAACTATAATTTATTGCTGAGTGTGACTCTGAAATAGATGTTCTTGTCCCTGTTTTTTAGATGATGAAAATGAGGCTCAGAGGAGTGGGTAGCCCAAGGTCACAAGGTGGGAGACCTGAGATTTGGATTTAGGTCTTTCAGACTCTGTACCTGTTTTTTCTTCTTTGTCACCTGGCTTCCTCCCTGAAGTGAGGCAATGGTTTGGTGTAAAGTGACTCCACACTAGATGTTCCACCGTCGCTGGTCTGTAACGACTAGTGGGGGTCTGCCTCTCTGTTAAAGATTTGTTAAATGGAGTGTGAGAAGCAGATGTTAGACTTGGACTCAGTGGGATCACACCTGGACACCAGGGTGTCAGAGGATGGAGAGTCTGGTTCAGACTGCCTCATCTGCCTTCTTTGGAATGAGATTAGGATTCCCTGGTTCATCTTGGTTGCATAGAGGTCAAGGGAGCATTTCAGGGTGCAGAGAACCAGGTCAGGAGGGTTATGCTCAGAGCCACCAGTATCTGTGTGTCCCAGTGCCAGACAACTACAGATGACCTCTCTCTGTGGCTATGCCAAAGAGGTGGAGAAAAAGGAAATTTGTGGAATCTACGCTCTTTATGTTTGCTTTATTTAGACCAACTCTCTAAGGGGTTAGACCTCAGAAAAGAACCAAAATTAATTTGGCAGTTTTTTACTCTGTATTCTTGGGGAGTCAGTTAAACTTTGAGGGGAAGCCCCACTCTGAGCAGCGGCTGCCCTGCCATTGGCGGCTCTCCCTGTGAGGGAGTGCCAGGATTGGGCCCTGGCAGCTGCAGCTTTGCTTCTCCCCTGGTTCCTATTGTAGTTCAGGCTCAGAGTCAGCAAAGCAACCTCGTCCTGAGCCCTTGTTTACACCTAGAATATGAGGCAGGTGGTAAGAGTGACTGTGTTCCTGATCCTGGGTGAGTTATTTTTGGATTAAGAGGAATTGGAATCTGGGCCTGAGGATTCTGGACAGGTGGGGATTTGCAACATAATCTGCTACCAATTGCTCTTTATCCAAGATGTCAGGGGAGAGTTTGGGGATTCTATTTTTCTCCTAAATCTTTGTGTGAGGTGTGTATCAGGGCAGTAAAGATGTTCTGGGTTGCTGATCCCTAAAGTCTATCCATGAAAGGGAGACAGTAGACCTACCACCTGGAATAAATGCAAAAGAATATTTTTGTTCTGAAATATAATTGAGATGTAAATTACATGCGTATGTGCACCATGGGGAAGCAGGATGTCGGGGTGGGGTGGATTCTGCTATGAGAGAGAACTGTGGGGGAGCTGAATGGGGCCTTCTCATTAACCTTGTCCCAGGGTAGAAGTCAGGATTGTGTTCACTCCCACAGGCACTTTAAGCCTTACGAAGACCACCCAGCGCATCTCCATGGACTTCTATGAAGGACAAGAAGTGAACATTTCCTGTAACCACACCAACATTGCTACAAATGAGTACATCTTCTGGTACCGACAGGTCCCCCACCAAGGACCCCACTTTGTCATTCAAGGATATAAGACACATGTGGCAAATGAAGTGGCATCTCTGTTTATCTCTGATGACAGAAAGTCCAGCATACTGAGCCTGAGTCGGGTTACCCTGAGAGAGAGTGCCGTGTACTACTTACTGCATTGTAGGAGGCGCACAGTGAGACATCTGGGTGTGCACCTGTGCAGCATCTCTGTGTGGGAGGGAGACCAGCCTAGGGGGAAGCCCAGAGGCAGGGGTTTCTAAAATTTCACTTTGTTTTTTCATTTTCAGCAGCTGTTAACAAATTTATGTATTCTTATTATATTTTAAAAATTTCTCATTTATTTTTAAAATAGGCATTTCCTTTATGTGGCCTAAAATAAAAAAAGGTGTAAAAGGGCATACAATGTATTGTCTTTATTCCACCATTTTCCCTGACCACTCAGTTATTTGAAATGAAGTAGTTTACAGTATTGCTGCTTAGCTCACTGGTGCTCCTTAGTTTTTATGTATAGACACCCACATACATAGGCACACACATACACGAACTTTCACATTACACATACTTTATATCCACACTGCATTGTCCACATGCAGTGTGGACAATGTTTCTCAACTTTTGAGAAATTTAGCCTATCAGCTTGTTATTTATTGTTTCACAAATTTTGAACATTTCTATGGTTGTGTTCAAGCATCTACAATCTGGCTTCCACCTGTCCTTTGAGTCTAGATCAATCTCTTCCCCCGCCCCCTTTCTGTCCTGTCATTCTCTTTTCTTTTGTCCCACTGCTGTTTTGTGGATGGTATGTAAGGGAGAACAGAGATGATGGTAGAGGAGGGAATGGGGAGAACCTCTTGTTTCTGTTTGGCATTATAGACTATTTTTTGCAACACTTGAAACAGAAGCAGATTTGGGGACATTATTACTTTTCAGAGTTGACTTTGTTGCTAGAGTCTTACTAGTGATCCTGGAGTGGCTTTGTCAGGATCGTGAGTTTTTTCTTTTTTAAAAATTTTTAAGTAGGATGTTGTCTCTGATTTCTATGACAGGGCAAGCAACCTTTGATGATGTTTTCTACCAAGGCTGATAGGGCTAGCTGGGTACAGTGGTGCATGCCTGTAATCCCAGTGACTCAGAAGGCTGAGGCAGGAGGATCACAAGTTCAAAGTCAACTTTAGCAGCTTAGTGAGGCCCTGAGTAACCCTGTCTCAAAATAAAAAATTTAAAGGGCTGGGGATGTGACTCAGTGGTTAAGCACCCTTGGGTTCAGTGTCCAGTACCCCTCCACAGCCCCCCGCGAAAGACTGATAGGGTTAGATCACTGAATAGGAGGGTGTTTGTATCTGGTTCAACTTAAAGTTTGGTGGGGGAGTGACCTTGTGTGGTTGTGGGGGGCAACTTTAGAGTGTTAGCTCCTAGAAACTCAGCTCCTTTGGTTGACATCTTTCTAGACAGGGGTGAGGGACCTGTAGTAAATGCAACAACATGCTGGTGGCCACATATCTAGGATGTAGCCAGCTCTTCTCCCCAGTGCTCTTAAGAGGACAGTATTTCGAGTACTTCATGGGTTCAAACCATATTTTGGAAAAAGCCTAGTGTCTCTGCTTCCTATTCTCTCAGTGGGGAAAATGAAGGAAGATTCAAAGCTCATTAGAAACGCATCCCTTTGCACACCACAGATTCAAAGACTGGAGATTCAGATGCCTGCATTTTTATGGCAAGCTCAGGGCGATCCCTGTGTCCCTGTACAACCTCCGCCCAAGCCAGCAGAACTGCTGTCATGAGAGTTGAGAGGATGGGGTTGAGGGGGTTCTCTGTGATGTTTTCAGCTAATTATGAAATAAACATCCATATCTGGGAGGCATGGAATTATTTAAGGAAGGATTATTTAAGTTATTCTGTGGGTAACTGATATTGGTTGGATGATGCTCTGGTTGTAGTGTAGAGAGAAAGAACTGTGTCAGGGAGCTGGGGAGCTGGGCTTAAGGCCCAGTTTTTTTCAAGGAGTCACTCACTGTGAGGAAACCGCACGGATTTTGTTTTAAGATTGGTAGTTTTGAATGGAAGTCTGTATGCGTATCACTTTGGAAGAAAGAAATTAGTGGCACTAAGTATTGTGGAAAGAGCAAAGGGATACCCTTTAGTGGTAGAAAGCTCAAATTCTTCTTGTACTTCATTCTTGCTCTGTGTTCAGGGCAGCAAAACAGACTAGAGAGATAACCAGCTTTAGAGCAGGCATTTGTGAGTTTGAATCTGAGATTTTCTTCCTCTATAAAATGGGAATAATAAAACAGTCTTCCAGCACTAATAAAAGTTAAAATAATATTCCACCAAAGGTTCTGCATGTAACTAGTGTTCATCAGATTAATGTTATGTCTAGCCTACATTATAACATCTATGTAATGAAGTTGTTAACCTGATCTGCTAACCCTCTATAACTGTTTGGAGGATGACATAAAATCTTGTGCATTCAACCTCTTTTAAATTGAATAAACCTATGCAAACATAAGAACTGTTTTGGGAGATACAACTGTTGGTTTTGTTATCAATGACCGAAACAAAAAATCAATCAACCATTTCTCTGCAGAAAGATCACATGACTTATTTCTTTTATTTTTTTGGTCAAATGATCCCCAGGGTGAGGTCCTCAAGGTTCAACAGATAAATGATGTTGTTATGAAGGTGTCTCCCAAAAGTTCCTGTGTTAATGCAGGAATGTTCAGAGGAGAAATGATTGGGTTGTGAGAGCTGTAAGCTAGGCAGCCCATGCTAGTTTGAAAGGACTGATTGGTAACTGTAGGCAGGTGGAGTATGGCTGGAGGAGCGGAGTCACTGGGAGCATGCCCCGGAAGGGTTTGTCTTCCCTGTGGCCCCTTCCCTGCTCCCTTGCTCTGCTTTCTGATGCCATGAATGGAGGAGCACTCCTCCATCATACCCTTCTATCGCCACGCGAGTCTCATCTTAGACCCAGAGCGATGGATTTGGCTGACTATGACTAAACCTCTGGAAACGTGAGCCAAAATAAACTATTCCTTCTCTTTCTCTAAGTTGTTCCTGTTGGGTATTTTGGTCACAGCTTTGAAAGCTGACTAAACAGATGGTTCATAGAATAATTTGTGATTCTGGACTTCAAGTTACGCATGGTAACTCTGCCTCCAGGCTGAAGACAATTTGCATGAATAAATGATTACAAAGCATTCAGAGCTTTGTATAATTAAGGAGACTTGGATGAGTTTTGATCTGTGTGTTCTGCAGTCAATAGAGTATTAAGGCACATAGCTCTGTTCTCAAGTAGTGATAGGACTTCCATCAGTCATCAGAAGCAGGGGCATTTATCAAGCATTCTTTAGAGTAGGGCTGTATCTTAGTTTTCGTCACTGGTATATTATAGGCTCATAATCTGTCTCACTCAGATGTATTTTTAGACCAGTTTGTGTATGTGTGTGTGTGTGTGTGTGTGTGTGTGTGTGTATAGTTTTAAAAAATACAAAATATATGACTGATATTTCCACATGGTCTCCCCAGCATGGTAGTTGGTGTTTTTTACATGGTGGCTCATATTCTCAAGAGCACAAAAGCAGAACAGCTTCCTTCAGGTGAAGATCAGGACAGGCATGACATCCCCTCTCCTTCATTCTATTGCTTATGTAAACCACAAATCAGCCTGAAGCCATGGGGAGGGTACTGTCCAGGCTACGAATATCAGAATGCATGGTTCACCGAGGGTCATCGCCAGTGTAACAGACTACTGCAATAGTTATTTTAGAAAATCTAGAAGATAGTAATGAATAAATAAAGAAATTAAATTAAATAAAGAAATAAAGAAATTAAAATAAAGAAATTAAAATGCCTTCAAATCTCAATACTCTTAGATAATCATAGTTTACTTTTTGGTATACACACTTTAGGAATTTTTCCATATTATGTAAGAATATTAATTAAGTATGTATAATAAAGTGACTGTGTGAGATAAGAATTAAAGACCTTCTGAATCAAGATTGAAAGTACTGGGTGTGGGTCTTTTGAGAATTAGATAATATGTTCTGGGTGAGTTCTCAAAGTTGAAAATCAATAATAGTTTGGGATTATGCTCATACCCAATTTTGTGGCATCGAACCTGCTTTTAGAGTTCACTAAAATGTTTTTAGAGGTTTATCTTGCCTGGCAGATGAAGTCCAGCTATAAAAACTTTGTAATTTTTTTTTTTTTTTGGTACCAGGAATTGAAACTAGAAGTGCTTAAACATCCCCAGCCCTTTTTATTTTTATTTTATTTTATTTTTTTTGAGACAGCATCTTGCTAAGTTGCTTTGGGCCTTGCTAAGTGGCTGAGGTTGACTTTGAACTTGTGATCCTCCTGCCTCAGCCTCCCGAGATGCTAGGATTACAGGTATGCACCAACTGCACCTGGCTGGATGGGGTTTTTTAATATCCCAAAATGGGACTGCTATGCCACTTGAAATTGACTGTAAAAGCAATGAGAAAAGACCAAATAGTAAACAAGTGAGTGAGAGGAAAATTGGATGGAGATTCAAGGAGTATCCTAGTTTACACCCATTGAGTCCAGCCCAATTTATAAACTGGCTTATTAATAAATCAAATAGTAGAAGCATATGGTTTATGATTGAGGTTTCAGAATAAACTTTAATAAGTCATGATATTGGATGGGTTTTAACTTCTTAATTTAGATTTTGTGGAAGTTTATTTATCACTGTCCTCAACTTTAGTTGAAGTGATAAAGGTGCAGAATAACTTCCTATGATTAATTAAATTTAGTTAAGATCCTTTCATTTCCCACAACGAGAGCAGATGCTGCCACTCACTATCGTTCTCTTTCCTTGTATATTCTGTATTATATTTGATGGTTATACTACTATTTACCGCAGTTACTTGAATCAGACACACATGCCTCTGTTTGCTGGGCAGTCACATATGTCCATTCTGTCCACAGAAGGCCGTTCACATTCCTGATCAGTCCATCTGCTCTTTTCCTCTTTCCTTCCCACCAATAGTCCACATGTGTCCCCAACATTGCCTCCATTGACAATATTTTTACTTATTGTGCTGCCTAGATATGGGTTATAAAATTGAAGAACCGTAGATGCCATTAAATTATTATGACTATGACATTTTTATTATTCTGTTCACATTTCCTACTAGAAAAAGTCAATGTCACAGCCAGAGAAAAGTGTTCCTAGCATCATTAATTGAATTTCCCCCCTAAATTTCCTGTTACTTGAACATTTTCATGTTTATAGTACATCATTATCACTACTTTCTTGTATTGCTTTTTCCCCTCATTAGTTTCTAATTATTTTTACTTTTTTTGACCAAATGATGTACTTTCATAATTTTCTATTACTTTTTAAAAAATCAATTATCTAATGCAAAGAACATATCTTCTTTTTTCTCTTTTGGCCTTTGTTGGCCTAACTCCCAGGCCTTAACTATATCTTCTGCTAGAATGGTTTTGTCTTCTTTGAATTGATGATTTTCTGAGAAGTTCTATAAGAGTGGCAAGTTCCTTTTTCTTCCTTCTTTCTTTCCCTCCTTCCTCCCTTCCTTCTCTTTTTCTTCTTCACTTTGTAACAACTAAGTATTTGCTTTTAATTTTCTTGTGTTTTAATTGTCCCAATATTTAATTCTGAGTTGCTCAGCTGCATGAGCAATCGAGCCTGATGCCTCTGCCCTGAGGGTTAGCCCCACGCCTCCTCTGAAGTCTATTATGGACAGTAACTCAGCACTGTACTTGTCCAATTTTTCTTTGAAGCCTCTGGAGGTACAAGCCACTCATCTTCTTTCCTCCATCTCAGTTCTGGTACCTGTACCACTCTTATGTGTGTTCATGCCTGAGAGGGTCAGGGTACAGCATACAGGATCACATACTCAAGGATCAGGAAAGAAGGAAATATCACGACTAACAAATCCCATCACAGCTCTGAAATCACAAGGGCCATGAAAACTGTGCATCTGTATGTACATGGATTCAGCTGAAAGGGAAGAATATTCCTGAGTTATCCAAAATTAGAAATTAGCTCAGCTCTGTTGCATCTATTTCCTACCACTCCAACACTTTGACACAGTTCTGTTGGAGTAGAGGGCCCAACACTTGACATAGTTCTGTTGGAGTAGAGGATTCAACACTTGACACGGTTTTGTTGAAAGATCATCCTCCCTCTTGGGGGCCATAGGCATGGCATGTCTCCATGTGCAGTTGCTTTTAATACTAATAATCAATATATCCTCAGATTCAGATTATAGAGAATACTGGGGAGATTTCATGGTGCTGGGACACAAAATAACATACAATAAAGTTTAATATTAATACTTAGATGAAATAATAAATAAGCAATTACGATTTGTTCAAATTTGTAAGGAGCCTGTGATTTCTTTTAGTATACAAATTCTCTAAAAGTTATAGATAGGTATATGAGAGTATATTCCTCTGAGCTTTGATGTGGTGTTTGGTCTTCATTGCTTTCTTAGTGTTTATGATTAAGTTTAAGGATATTTTTACCACTTAATAAAAAATAAATAGATTAATCATAAGTATCATCATCCCAAACTGAACCAGGAGGACATACACGATTTAAACAGATCAATATCAAGCAATGAAATAGAAGAAGCCATTAAAAATCTACCATCCAAGAAAAGCCCAGGACCAGACGGATTCTCAGCCGAGTTCTACAAGACCTTCAAAGAAGAACTCATTTCAATACTTCTCAAAGTATTCCAGGAAATAGAAAAGGAGGGTACCCTACCAAACTCATTCTATGAAGCTAATATCACCCTCATACCCAAACCAGGAAAAGACACATCAAGGAAAGAAAATTTTAGACCAATATCCTTGATGAATATAGATGCTAAGATCCTTAACAAAATATTGGCAAACCGTATCCAAAAACATATTAAGAAAATTGTGCACCACGATCAAGTGGGGTTCATTCCTGGAATGCAAGGATGGTTTGACATCCGTAAATCAATAAACGTAATCCATCATGTCAATAGACTTAAGGATAAGAATCATATGGTTATTTCAATTGACGCAGAAAAAGCATTTGACAATATACAACACCCCTTCATGCTGAAAACACTAGAAAAAATAGGGATAGTAGGAACATACCTGAACATTGTAAAGGCTATTTATGCTAAGCCCATGGCCAACATCATTCTTAATGGAGAAAAACTGAAACCATTCCCTTTAAAAACGGGAACAAGACAGGGATGTCCTCTTTCACCACTTCTATTCAACATTGTCCTCGAAACTCTAGCCAGAGCAATTAGGCAGACTAAAGAAATTAAAGGGATACGAATAGGAAAAGAGGAACTTAAGCTGTCACTATTTGCGGATGACATGATTCTATATTTAGAGGATCCTAAAACCTCCTCCAGAAAACTTCTAGACCTCATCAATGAATTCAGCAAAATAGCAGGCTATAAAATCAACATGCATAAATCTACAGCATTTTTATACGCAATCGATGAAACAGCTGAAAGGGAAATGAGGAAAACAACTCCATTTGCAACAGCCTCAAAAAAAATAAAATACTTGGGTATCAATCTAACCAAAGAGGTAAAAGATCTCTACAAAGAAAACTACAAAACACTGAAGAAAGAAATTAAGGAAGACCTTAGAAGATGGAAAGATCTCCCATGTTCTTGGATAGGCAGGATTAATATTGTCAAAATGGCCATACTACCAAAAGTGCTAAACAGATTCAATGTAATTCCAATTAAAATCCTGATGACGTACCTCACAGAAATAGAGCAAGCAATCATGAAATTCATCTGGAAGAATAAGAAACCCAGAATAAGAAATAAGAAAGAAGAAGAAATAAATAAGAATAAGAAATAAATAAGAATAAGAAATAAATAAGAAGAAGAATAAGAAAGCAATCCTTCGCAGGAAGAATGAAACGGGGGTATCACAATACCAGAACTTCAACTATACTATAAAGCAATAGTAACAAAAACAGCATGGTATTGGCACCAAAATAGACAGGTAGATCAATGGTACAGAATAGAGGACATGGACACAAACCCAAATAAATACAATTTTCTCATACTAGACAAAGGTGCCAAAAATATGCAATGGAGAAAAGATAGCCTCTTCAACAAATGGTGCTGGGAAAACTGGAAATCCATATGCAACAGAATGAAACTAAACCCCTATCTCTCACCCTGCACAAAACTCAACTCACAATGGATCAAGGACCTTGAAATCAGACCAGAGACCCTGCATCTTATAGAAGAAAAAGTTGGTCCAAATCTTCACCTTGTTGGCTTAGGATCAGACTTCCTTAACAGAACTCCCATAGCACAAGAAATAAAAGCAAGAATCAATAACTGGGATAGATTCAAACTAAATAGCTTTCTCTCAGCAAAGGAAACTATCAGCAATGCGAAGAGAGAGCCTACAGAGTGGGAGAATATCTTTGCCTCTCATACTTCAGATAAAGCACTAATTTCCAGAGTATATAAAGAACTCAAAAAACTCTACACCAAGAATACAAATAACCCAGTCAACAAATGGGCTAAGAAAATGAACAGACACTTCACAGAAGATGTACAAGCAATCAACAGATATATGAAAAAATGTTCAACATCTCTAGTAATAAGAGAAATGCAAATCAAAACTACCCTAAGATTCCATCTCACCCCAATTAGAATGGCGATTATGAAGAACACAAGCAACAATAGGTGTTGGAGAGGATGTGGGGAAAAAGGTACACGCATACATTGCTGGTGGGGCTGCAAATTAGTGCAGCCACTCTGGAAAGCAGTGTGGAGATTCCTTAGAAAACTTGGAATGGACCTACCATTTGACCCAGCTCTCCCACTCCTTGGCCTATACCCAAAGGACTTAAAATCAGCACACTACAGAGATACAGCCACATCAATGTTCATAGCGGCTCAATTCACAATAGCCAGACTATGGAAGCAACCTGGATGTCCTTCAATTGATGAATGGATAAAAAAACTATGGTATATATATACAATGGAATATTACTCAGCCTTAAAGAATAATAAAATTATGGCATTTGCAGGCAAATGGATGAAATTGGAGAATATCATGTTAAGTGAGATAAGCCAATCTCAACAATCCAAAGGACGAATGATCTCACTGATAAGCGGATGATGACACTTAATGGGGGGTGGGAGTGGGACAAGAATGGAGGAAGGAGGGACTGTATAGAGGGAAAAGAGAGATGGGAGGGGTGGGGGGGGGAAGGAAAAAAATAATGGAATGAATCAAACATCATTACTCAAAAAAAAATCATAAGTATAATTTGTATTCTTCCTATGTCTAGTTCTTTAAAGATCAAAATAGAGTTTTAGTCCATCATGGAGTACATGAAATAGAATGAATATTAACTATAAGCTGATTCCTCTATTCTCTGTTAGTAATAACAAAAACTTTCCACTGTTAATAGCTAACACTAGAGTTCTTGGAAGGGGTAACTTCTACAGAAACTTAATGTCGTATTCTTTCAGGGAAATGAAAACTAAACGGAGCCTGGTGCCCTCTACCTTGCTGGGAATTTTTTTTTTTAATTGAAGCTATCATACAGTGAGAACATGTCTCTTGAATAAGATCATTAATTGTACTCCTGAGGATTTTTTACTTAACATTTCCTGGTATTAACCCTGAAATGATGTAATCAATACCTCAAAGAAAAAACATACAAAAAGATTCTGTGAACAATAAAGATTCAGACTCAGCCTCAGAACACTTGGTGTCTCTGTGCTGTTTCTCCACCGTGCGGACGCCTCCCATCCACCTAGGACCCCCGATTGCTGCTAGGGCTGGACCCCGGCACAGCTCACTCATTCTGGGTTCCTCTCTCCTGAAATGTCAAGGTTTACTGGAAAAACTACTTCTGTGTTTGGCCCCCAGATGGCAATGCTGCACAACCACAGCTCTGGTGGGGGTGTCCAACTCCAGCTCTTTGCAGACACATTAGAAGCCACATTAGAAGAATTTAGAAGTCAGAAAACACCCATATTTGTCATGGAAGACACTCCTCTAAATACCTCTGGAATGTGCTGAGTCAATAGATTTCTAGGGTATCAGCCTTACCCACTCTTGCTTGTTTTAAGGGTGCTGTTTTCTCAGCCATATTCCTCCCCGCTCAGGGCAGATCCTCAAAAGGACCCGCAGTTTCTTCAGTGCTCAGCCATGGGTTTGACTCCTTTAGCAGTGCTAACAATACTTTTTGCCCAGAGTAAGTAAAATTCAATTCCATACTCCTGTTCCCTAGAGGTTTAGTATTGCAGCTGAGCTCTGAATCAGAAAATCAGAAATTCTTTTCATATGTATGTGAAAAGTTGTCAGTGGACCTTTTTAAAAAATTTATTTATATGCAGCGCTGAGGATCGAACCCAGTACCTCACACATGCCAGGCATGTGCTGTACCACTGAGCCACAACCCCAGCCCCTAGAGATCTTTTTCATAGGTAAGTCTATTAAGGTCTCACTCACACAGTGTTGATATTGCAGGAGAACATGGGGCCCAGTCAGTGGCCCAGCCTGATTGTCCATGTTGCTGTCTTCGAAGGAGCCTGTGGAGGTACAAGCCTCTCATCTGCTCTTCTATGTCTCAGTTCTGATGCCTGTACTACTCCAGTCAAGGTCTGCCTCCAGGTCCTCCTGATATATGTGTTAGGGGCCACCCTGATTAAAGGCATCAATGATTTTGAGGCTAAACTTAGGAAGAATGAAGCCTTCTTCCATCTGAAGAAGCCCTCAGCCATTGGAGGGATGCGACTGAGTACCTCTGGGCTCTGAGTGACACAAATCCCTGGGGCTCTTGGTAGACCTGAGCATAAATTTTAGGTGAATGTGAGGCTTTCAGTGGCTCAGGGATGAGGCTGGAGAAGATTCATGAACAAATGCAATTCATGAGAAAAGCATAATTTCTGAAACAAATGAAATGTTGCACTGCTGTTTTTGAGTGTGGATTTCCACATCACCTGTGACCAGACACAGTGGAGAGACTGTCTGCATTGATGGTATTACTCCACTGGGGACACTCTGGGCTTTTCTCTCACCAAGGAACTGATTTTAAGGTCTGGGATAATTGTATCTGTGAAGAATATTTTAAAAAGTGGATGGGGAGATAAAGGCTAACAAGAGTTATGAGAAAGGACTGAAGAGCAGGTGGGCAAATCTAATCACTAAGCTCACAGGGAGACCATTTACTGATTGTTCCTGATATTTGCTCAGCAGTTTTTCTTGAAGATGGAAGCTCAGATCTCCATGGATTCATCATCAGGTCAGGCTGAGCTCCTGGGCTGCGACAGTATGAGCAGTTGAGAATGGGATTCCTATAGATCCAGATGGGGCTGCAGGCTATACTTGACTATAATAGACACATTATCTATACACTGCATCTACTACATATATAGCTGTATTACCTATTTCCATTTTTCATTTTTATAACTAAAAATTCTTACATGAACTTTATTTCCTTAAGTTAAAAAATTTCCCAATACTTCTAATGAAATTCTTCTTTCTACATCTTCTCTAAGAAAAAAAAAGACAAAGAAATGAGAAAACTAAAGAAAAAGTAGAGAGAGAAGAGGGAGATGAGTAAGGGAAAAACTGGGGGGTGGAAAGATATATTCTGGGCAAACTGAAAAATATGGCCCTCACTTCATGTTCACAGAGCAGAACCAGCCCTGCGGGTCTGCAGGACGGAAGGGGTTAGAGAAGAGAGGAGGGGGAAGGAGTCATGGTGGACTTCCTACACATGTCTGATCTCTTTTTCCACTAAAGTCACATTGTAAACACATGCTATGTTCATGTATAAAAAGTAAACACATTTTCTCGGTATACAAAATTACTCCAATTTGTTTGTATTTACTTTTCACAAGAGGATTAGAAATTCACATACCATTAAACTGTGTTCCTTTGCAAGCACCTCGTATAAATCGATTCTAAAATTCTCTGTCAATCTATAGTTTTGATTCTTGTTTAGAAAGCAGAGTCACTGAGACTCTGATTTTCCTGAATGCTTTGACCTGGAAGAGGCCCCCATTTCCCTGTGAGAGGTCCTCGTGCTTTTCCTACCTTGCATGCAAACTTTTCAAATTTCCTACAAAAATTAGTTTTCAGGAAAAGACTGGGAATATTGAGGGTCTCTCTCCTTACTGGTCTCCTTCCCCACCAGCCCATGTTTCCCCACCCCAACATGTGGGGGCATGTGCATGCGTGCGCGCGCACGCACACACACACACACACACACACACACACACACACACACACACACACCTAAGAAAAGATTATACATTCAGGCTGTGCTAGGCACAAAATCTGTCTGGCCCCAGAGCTGACACCTGCAGAGCAGGGAGAAAGCCCCCAGCATCCAGACCAGCAGCCATGCAGAGGAGACTGGGGGCTCTGCTGGGGCTTCTGTGGGTGCAGATTTGCTGTGAGTTGGGTTCATCCCAGATGGGACTGGGGGTGTTCTAGGGCTGACAGTATGAGGGAGGGCAGGGGGAGCTGGCATGAAGCCCCTTCCCTGTCCTCCATCATCAGGGGTGTGTCCTGGTACATTCTATAGCTCTGTAAATTGGTCATTGATTGCCTAGTGACATCATCTGTGTTTGCTTTTCTCTTTCTAAGCAGGGGTGAGAGGGCAGCAGGTGGAGCAGAGTCCTTCAACCCTGAGTCTCCAGGAGGGAACCAGCTCTACCCTGACCTGCAATTTTTCTACTGCCATGACCACAGTGCAGTGGTTTCGACAGAATCCCAAGGGTGGCCTCATCAGTCTACTTTTCTTGACTTCAGGGACAAAACAAGAGGGAAGGTTAAAGGCAACAATGAATTTTCGGGAGCGCTACAGCACCCTGGACATCTCCACCTCCCAGCTGGAAGACTCAGGCACCTACCTCTGTGCAGCAGAGGCACAGTGCTCCCAGGGGACCTGCAGCCTGTCCCCAAACTGCAGCTGCACCTGCAGCCACAGCCTCTGCCTCAGGAAGGACTTGCCCAGCAGTGTCTGCACAGCTTTGAGTGTCTTGGTTCTTGTTGGATGTATTTTAATTCCTTCAATAATTATAGATACACAATGCTGATCTGGAGCTCTCAGATATTCTAGAAATAATGGCAAATTCAAACTCTTGACCAAGTCGACGGTGTAAGTATCCAACTCAGGGACAATGAACAGCAGACACTTTCAATAGACTACTATGGAGAAAAACATACAAACATTCATGTGCTGCTGGGTCGACGAACCTGTTAATATCAATGCATTACTCAGTTTTTTTTCTTTTTTTATTAAAAATCATAAATTTACATAGGGTAATGTTGTTTGATTCATTCTGTTATTTTTTTCCTTCCCCCCACCCCTCCCACCCCTCTTTTCCCTCTATACAGTCCTTCCTTCCTCCATTCTTACCACCCTCCTTATCCCTAACCCTAAACCTAACCCTAACCCTAACGCTAACCCCTCCTACCCCCCATTATCTGTTCTCATCCGCTTATCAGCGAGATCATTCATCCTTTAGTTTTTTGAGATTGGCTTATCTCACTTAGCATGATATTCTCCAATTTCATCCATTTGTGCATTACTCAGTTTTTAACGGAAGTCTTAAAGAGCACTGTCCTACTTGGCTGTGTTTATATTCATAACTTTTAGTGCTGGGGAGCCTTGAATAACAAATATACCAATAGCAAAGTAGCTGATATTGAGTTAGCACACACTTGTGATGAGCTCTGTGCACACCTCTTTAGTATCACTTAATCTCCTTAACACCTTAGGATGCAGGTATTATGCTGTCTTCAATTGTTTTTTCAACTATGCAGTGAAGCTTAGAGAGGTTAAGTGGCTTTCCTAAGGTACTAAATGGCAGACCCAGTATTGCAGGGATTCAGTGTGACCTCAGATCCCATATTCTTAACCACTGCCCTCTTACTACCTTCTCAGGACCTGAAGGCAAATTATTTATACTTATAAACACATAGAATGTTTTAATAAAAGTCAATGAAATTTGTATAGTGCTTTTGGTAGTATGGCCATTTTGACAATATTACTTCTGCCTATCAGGAGCGTGGGAGGGTTTTCCATCTTCTTCAACTTCTTTCTTTAGTGTTTTGTAGTTTTCATTGCAGAGGTCTTTCACCTCTTTTGTTAGATTGATTCCCAAGTATTTTATTTTCTTTGAGGCTACTGTGAATGGGGTAGTTTTCTTAATTTCTCTTTTAGAGGATTTGTTACTGATGCATAGGAACACATTTGATTTATGGGTATTCATTTATCCTACTACTTTGCTGAATTTATTTATTAGTTCTAGAAGTTTTTTGGTAGAACTTTTTGGATCTTCTAAATATTCAATCATGTCATTGGCAAATAGTGATAGTTTTAGTCCTTCTTTACCTATTTGTATACCTTTAATTTTTTTTTCTGTTGAATTGCTATTAAAATTCTGTTAAATCTCAATGACATTCTTCACAGAACTAGAAGAAGTTATCATGAAATTCATTTGGAAAAATAAAGACCCAGAATAGCCAAAGCAATCCTTAGGAAGAAAAATGAAGCAGGAGGCATCACAATACCAGACCTCAAACTATACTACAGAGCTATAGTAATAAAGACATCATGGTATTGGCACCAAAACAGACACATAGACACATAAAATAGAAGACACAGAGACAAACCCACATGATTACAGTTACCTCATACTAGACATAGGCACCAAAAACATTCATTGGAGAAAAGATAGCCTCTTCAACAAATGATGCTGGGAAAAATGGAAAGTCACATGTAACAAAATGAAGTTAAACCTTTATCTCTCACTCTGCACAAAACTCAAAGTGGATCAAAGACTTAGGCACTAGAACAAGAGACCCTGTGCCTAATAGAAGAAAAAGTAGGCCCAAATCTTCACCATGTTGGCCTAGGATTTGACTTCCTTGCAAGACCCCTAAAGTGCAAGAAGTTAATTCAAGAATCAATAAATGGGATGGAGTCAAACTAAAAAGCTTCTCAGCACAAGAAACGATCAATAACAGGAAGAGAGAGCCTACAGATTGGGAGAAAATCTTCACCACATAAACTTCAGATAAAGCATTAATCTCTAGGATATATAAAGAACACAAAAAACAACACCAAAAAACAAATAACTCAACCAATAAATGGGCTAAGAATCTGAACAGACCACTTCACAGGAGATATACAATTGATAAACAAACACAGGAAAAAATGTTCAACATCTTTAGCAAATAAAAACTAACATTTCATCTCACTCCAGTAAGAATGGCAATTATCAAGAATACAAGCAACAATAAATGTTGGTGAGGATGTGGGTAAAAAGGTTCACTCATATATTACTGGTGGGACTGTAAATTAGTACAACCATTATGGAAAGCAGTATGGAGATTTCTCAGAAAACATGGAATGGAACCACCATTTGACCCAGCTATCCCACTCCTTGGTTTATACCCAAAGGATTTAAAATCAGCACACTACAGTGATGCAGCCACATCAATGTTTATAGCGGATCAATTATGGCATTTGCTAGTAAATGGATGGAGTTGGAGAATATCATGCTAAGCAAAATAAGCCAATTTCAAAAAACCAAAGTCTGAATGTTTTCTCTGATATGCAGATGCTAATTCACAATAAGGGGGGCAGTGCTAGGGAAGAATGGAGTTACTTTAGATTAGGTAGAGTGGAGTAAATGGAGTGGAAATGGTATGGGGACAGGGAGGACAGTAGAGTGAAACAGATATTGTTACCTCATGTACATATATGACTGCATGACCGATGTGATCCTACAATTTGAACAATGAGAAAAATTGGAAAATATAATCCATTTATGTATGACCTATCCAAATGCATAAATACATTCTATTGTTATGTTTAACTAATTAGAACAAAACAAAAAAGGCCAATGAATAAAGAAGTACATGGTGACAACTTTTTTTCTGGGGCTGGGGATTGAACCCAGGGCCTTGTGTCATGGTGGCAACTTTTAAAGTCAATGAATAAAGAAGTACATGGTGACAACTTCTAAATAATGACCCTCATCTGAAGGCCCCTACAGAGTGATGATTCACCCACTGTCCTTAGTTCTGCAGAGTCACCCACTGCCAGCTCCAGCCCATGTCAGGTTTTAGTGGACAGAAGGCAAATGATGCCAGTTGTTCCATGATTTTCTCTGTAAGAAAAAGTTGCCAAAATTATTTCATTTGAGTTTATTCAAACATGCATTTGCTCAAAAAATTTTATTTTATGGTCTGATCAAGAAGGCACTGATGGAATGGTAGAAGATACCTTATTCCACAGCATAGACAAGTTTCTAGGATACAGTATTCATTCTATTGTGAGGAGACAGCAAGAGAAAAATGGTTGAAAATGCTAACTATTCCAATTTGATTAGTTTATTATATATATGTAATGAATTACCACACTGTATCCCATAAATATGTACAATTCAAACTAAATAAAAATACAAGCAAGATTAGGAAAATAAAGACAAGAAATAAAGACATGAAAGGGGATCACAGTGGTCAGGAAGTGTGGGAGTGGTAATATTTGAGTTGAGCCTTGAAGAACAGAAAAATGACCAAAAACGAGGTGTGCAGAACGGAGGAAGGAAAAGTCAACCACAGCAATGATTCTTGGGCAGAAGCAGGTCTGTGTGATTCAGACAGAAGCTGGTGCTACCAGAAGTGAGGAGAGTGGTAAGGGGTGATGTCAACAGGGTAGCCGGGGGCCGAGTCAAATGAGGTCTTGTGCCCTCATGGTTAGGCTCAGATTTTATTCTACATGAAATGGGAAGTGCTTGGGGATGGGTGCAAATGAGACTAACCTCATGTATGTTTTGGAAGGATCACGCTCCACAGTCTGTGGAGTGGTTCAGGGGGTGCGGTGTGGTGGGGTGGGGCCAGAGGATGACAAGAAAAGTTTGTGGGTGACCCAGTGATACCCATCCAGGGGAGATGTGGACTCAATGGTAAGAGTGGGAATGTAGAAAAATAGATTAGGATAATTTTGGAGGTGAAATAGCAGATCTTGCTGATGTTTCAAACATGGTAGATGAGAAAGAGAGGGAATCCAGGGTGACTTAGGTTTTTGGTTTATCTAGTTACACGATAGATGGGATCATTTGTAAACTAGAGAATGCCGAGGGAGGATAAATTCATGATGATCGTGGGCAGCCAACGGTGCTGTTCTGGGGGTGTTAAGTTCAAGATGTGACAGTCAACTGGAGTTGTTGTCCAGGGAGCTGGACATTGAGCTGGAGCTCAGGGAGGACATGACTGTCCTGTGGACAGTGTCCAAGCCATGGGATTGAATGATATCACTGAGGGAAAGAGTGTGAATAGGAAAGAGGTTCTCATACTGGGCTCCTGGATCCTTACTGAAGTTTTCCTAGAGAAGGAGGAGTCATTCAGCAAAGGAGACTGAAGTCAGCTAGTGACTTGGAAGGGAAACTGAGAGTGTGCTAATGTAGAAGCAAGATGGGGAAAGGCTTCAGGAAGGTGTGGTCAATGGTGACCAATGGCTCTGGGGTCAAGTGGAAAGAGGGATGAATCGGAAAAGAGAGAGGGAAAATATATCATCTGCATAGGATTAATTAAATAATTCACTAGTATCCTTATTCCTGTATTTAAAAATCCATGCAATCCTACACAAAGTTTCTTCTTGGTTTCTGGGTTTAGGTGTCTGTAATGGTTAATTGGAATTGTTAGCTTGATTGGATTAAGAGATTGCTGTGATTAAGAGGCCTCTGGGTGTGTCAATGAGGGCGTGTCTAGGAATGATTGGAATGTGGGATAGTGAACTGAAGTGGACACCCTCCCTAAGCATGGGCAACACTGCCCAATAGGATGGTGGCTTGGATGGAATAAAACTCGGAAGAACAAGGGAGCAGATGCAGATGCAAGCTCTACTCTTCTTGAGTGAGTTCTTGATTGCTGCTTCAATCCTTTGAGGATATTGGACACTCACTTCTTCATTCTTCCAAAGCAGACTCTGCCAGTGATTATGCAGGTAGTTTCCAGAGCCTTGGTCTTGTACTGGGGTAGCACTGTTGATCCCTCTTGTTCGGGGCTTCCGTCTCTGACTGTGCAGCTTTCCAGCATGCAGACGGCCATTGTGGACTATCCAGCTTCTGGTTGTGTAAGCTAATCCAATAAATCCCCTTTTTATAATCATATTTCTGTTGATTCTGTTCCTCTAGAGAACCCTGACTAATACAGGTGTCACACTTAGATAGGCTTTTCGTGTGTTGAAACTACATGTTACCAACATTTTATATTTCTTTTATTATGATGTTAGTAGTTTTGCTTTTGTACATTAAAGCTTTCACGAACTGCATTCTCTAACCTGAGGTTAAGTTCCCCAGAAGGAAGACACTTCCAGTCATTGTTGCCTTTATGGAAGGGTGGGATCACTGAGTGACTCCGCTGAGGGCTTGTGTTACCTGCAGGGAAAGGAGGATTTACCGTGAAGCCCCCTCCTGGCCCGAGCCTCTTCTGGAAGCTCTGTTGAGGAGTCCTAGAATATGTTTTGTTGTCACATTTTTTTGGATGAAATTTTCAAAATAAAACAATATAACAGCAATTGATTAAAACCAGTCTCTTTCCAACTCTCCCTCTGATCAGACTTACCTTTGTTTCAGGTGGTGTTGGTGGGGAGTTGGGCCGAGGTGAGACTGAGTCAAGGACACAGTGTGCATGGAATGAGATGTATTCTTGGGTACTGTGCACACTGCTGTCTCTGCATAGGTAGGTTTTGGCAAGTGTGATCACTGCTTTCAGGAATATTCCTTGGGCCTTTTGTGTCCACTCGCCCAGCATTAGGACAGGGACTGCATGTAAATAGGCTGGACATGGTTTGTGACCCCCAGTACTTAAGCATGTGGGCAGTAGAGAATCAATGTTTGAAATATAAAGAGTTGTGTCATGTAATTGAGTAATTGGCATATTCTAGTTCCTCATATAATATTTGTACTTTAGTGTCTGGCCTATTTTACTTTGCATAATGTTTCCAAGGTTCATTCATGTTGTAGCAAGTATAGGAATTTCATTTCTTTTGTCTTTTTTTTTGGAACTGGGAGTCAGAATTTCTTTCCTTTTAAAGGTTGAATAATATTCCATTTTATAGATGGATATACTACATTTTGTTGATGCATTTTGTTGATCAGTAGATCAGCATTTGGGCTGTTTGTACTTTTTGGCTATTATGAATAGTGTACTGAACATTCGTGTAAAAGTTTTTAAGTCTGAGACTTGAAGGATGAAAACTAAATTGGTCAGGATAGCTTTATTAATGGCAGTGAGAAGAAGGGGTGTATGAAAACAGAGGAAGGTAGTTTGGGGTCAGATGATTTGGTTTGTTTCTTCTTCCTTCCTTCGTTTGAGTACTGGGGATTGAGCCCAGGGCCTCTTGCATGCTAGGCAGGAGTTCTACCATTGAGGTCTCCCCAGCCCCACAGTTTGACAATATATAATACTGGCCTTAAAACTGGCTTGACAGTTTAAGAATTGTCTTCAAGCAGGTTGTAGTGGTGCACGCCTATAACCCTAGCAACTCAGGATACTGAGGAAGGAAGATTGAAAGTTCAAGGCCAGTCTCACCAGTTTAGTGAGGCCCTAAGCAACTTAGCGAGATACTGTCTCAAAATAAAAAACAAAAAAAACTGGGAATGTGGCTCAGGGGTTAATTGTCCCTGGATTCAATCCCTAGTACAAAGAAAAAAAAGAAAAAGAAGAAGAATTATCTTCAAATGACACAAAATTTTATTTGGATAGAAGGAATAAGTTCAGGAAATCTTTTTATAACAGTGAATACAGTTAATAAAAATTTATGGCATATTTGAAAATCACGGAGAGTAGCTTTTAAGTGTTCCTATGAGAAAATAAATATGTGAGATAATGCACATGTTAATTAGCTCAATTTAGCCATTCTACCATGTACACATATTTCAACACATCATGTTGTATATCATAAATATCTTTAATTTTCATTTGTCAAGGGAAATATATAAGTTAAAGTAATGAAAATAATTTTTACCTCTTGTTTTCCTGCCTGTGCCTTATTTGTACAGATGGCACAGGAGAACGCTCATGCAGATGGCAACCCAGAGGTCGCATAAGTCCTCCTGTCCTCACCTTGGCAGACAGAGGCCTTTACTCTGCAGCCTGTGGCTGGAACTGGAGCTGGATCTGGAGCTGCAGACTGAGCCTTGGTTCAAGCTTGTTCTTGGCCTCGGTTCAGCAGAGCCTGAGGCCTTTGGCAATGCAGGCATGGGCAAGCTTCTTGAGCGTGGGGTGGGTACTGAAGGCTAGTTGATTGAACTTGGGGCTGACACCTTTGTGATCTTGGGCTTACCCTCCTTGGGCTTTTACGGGGCCTCGTAGCCTTGGCACGTGCACTCCTGGCCTTGCTGTGTTGGCTTGCATCTTCTTCAGGCCCTTCCTATTCTACTTCTTGGTAAAATGTATGTTCCTCAGAACTTGAGGTCTCCCTCCTTAAGATATTCATATCATTGTGATTGTGTCATCTTGATGCCATTTCTGTGCCATTTTTGGCACTGGTTGTGTGTGGTGTGGTTCTTGGAGCTAATCTTGTGTGCATGGTAACCTGGGAACCCCAAAGGGCCTGGGACCATAAATTTTCAGTATTGAATCCTTAAGTAGAGTTAGAGGCTTAGGGTTAGACCCTTACTTTTCAGGGACATTATAAGGATCAGCTCTCTTCCTCTTCCACAAATTGTCCCCTATTGTTACCATTACAGACATGCATGGAACTGTTATGATGGTATTTTGTTCCTTTTGGTGATGTGATGTATTAATCTCTGATCTTGGGGACAAGAATGTATAATTCAGAGGAAAATAGTTTTTGATTTATGGTGGTAGGTCTGGGATTCTTAGGGCACATTTTTAGTAAATTATTTTAGGGCAAAACTAGTGGCGATTAAGACCACAGTCCAGGAATGCACACTGCCCAGATTCAAATTCCTGTTCTATACTTACTGACTTTGTCTACAGAGGCAGTGTGAATAACCTGGGCCTCAGTTTTCTATATGTAACACAGGGATAAAAAGAGTACTTCAGAACTGTAGGCTATTATTGATTTTAGTTTAAAAAATCTGTCTGCCTTGGTACCTTGTGTATAAAGGACATAATTATTTCATTTTTTCTCACTGGGTCTGTATGTCTTTGAAATTGGAAAGTTAAAATTTTTTCCTCTTTCACTTTATTTATGGCACTGCCTGATGCAGCCAGCTATTATTTGCTCTTTAATTTTTTTTTTTTTTTTTGACAACGGGACTGAGAATACCTGACACATTGAACACTGAGGAATTTCTACATTGTAATTATGCTCTTTCAGATGTAGATTTGATGGATTTTTCAAACAATGGTTCCATTCCCATAAAGCTCAGCAAAGATGCAGGACTTTTTTGGTCCTCCAGCCTCTGAGATAATGAGGGGAGGGGTACATGCAGCAGTCTGGGATACAGTGTACCCTGTGTTCTGCCAACAGGTGAAGCAGTGTGTGTGTATGTGTGTGTGCATGTGCGTATGTGTGCAAGTGTGTTATTCTGTCTCTAGCTCCTTTTCTTTCTCTATTTATTTGCCTTATGAGCTTGGGGGAAAGTGAGGAAAGGAAAAGAGAAAGTAAATGAATTACAACTGCTTAGTACATGAGGGGAAACAAATATGGCCAGGGGCATTTTATATATTACTTCATTTGAATTCCATCATACCTTTTGAAAGTACTACAGTGCAGTTTTTATTTGTAACCAATAAAAACAATTCTGGATGACTTAATCTGAAAAATAAATTAAATTTTATTAGATTTTAGAGCTGGCTACTGATAATGGAGAATAGCATGTATTAGGTTAACAATCACATTATAAAAGCAGGACAAATATGTTTACTTATTTATTTATTTTTTTAGTTGTAGATGAACATAGTACCTTTATTTATTTGTTTTTATGTGGTGCTAAGGATCGAATCCAGTGCTTCACATGTGCTAGACAAGCACTGTACCACTGAGCCACAACCCTAGCCCAACAAATATGTTTTAAAAATGCTGTTTGAGGGCTCCAGAGAATTACCAGCAGGAAGCATAACTGGGGGAATCTGATGCTTGGACAGAGGCACACTGGGTGAGATCCGTAGTTATGTATATGGCAAATGGGAAATAAAGCTCAGGCAGAAAGTCATTGTCTTACTGGATTTAGAACCAAAGTTTGGAGTTTGGTGCTTCCAGAGAAATTGGAATTAAGGTTTTGGATATGATGTGTCCTCCAAAAGTTCTTGTGTTAATGCAGGAATGTTCAGAGATGAAATGATTAGTTTATGAGAGCTGTAACCTGATTAGTGAATTAATCTATTTGTTGAATTAATAATTTGAACAGACCTTGTGGTAACTCTAGGCAGTGGCTAGAGGAGGTGGGCCATTGGGGGCCTGTCTTTGGGGATTGTATCTTGTCTTTCTGGATTCTCCCTCTTTCTCTGCTTCCCAGTTGTCATGAACTAAGCAACTTTCTTCTGCCAAGTCTTCTACTACGATGTTCTTCCTCACATCTTGCCTAGAATGATGGAGTTGGTGGACCATGAATTGAACCTTTAAAACTGTGAACCCAAAATAAACTTTTTCTCCTCTAAGTTGGTCTTGTTGGATACTTTGGTCACAACAACAGAAAGCTGACTACCACAAGGTGGGGAACCAGGAAAAGAGGGACCCACAGAGTAAGGTATTCTGAATTCTGTATAAAACTACTCTTTGCTGATTCCTGAGCCATGTATATATAGCACCAGATGCCAAGAAAGCAAGTGGAGAACAATAGGTAGGAAGCTGAAGGAAAAAGAAGTCTTAGCAGCTGCCCTAGAGAGACAGAGCTGTTATGCAAGTCTTATCATGAGAGAGAGGTTGGTGTGACATCCTGGGCTCTCTGACAGAACCTCAGATGCCTTAGGAAGAGTACAGTACCTGGGACTAAGTGCCACACCCTAGGACTAAGAGTAAAACTGACATAGACCTAACTCTGTAAAGTCTAAACCAATTTTTCACAAGTGCAAGGTGATTTACCATCTGTAACTTAACTTCTTGGTAGTATAAAATAAGTAAAGTATAATTTATAGTTCCTACAATGTCTCATCAACAGTATCTAGCATATTACAAGGAAATTACTAGACATGTGAAGAAGCAGAAAGTGTAAACCATAGTGACAATAAAAAATTAATAAAAACAGACTCATAATTGGCTCAAATGTTGAAATTATTAGGAAAATACTTTAAACCCTTTTTCTGATAATGGTGACAACCCTTCAAATGGTGACAGTTGGGGACATATTATATTAATATATTAAGGAATATAAAAGAACAATATTGAAAACGAGTGAAGAGATGGAGCATTTCAGGAGAGAGAGGAAAAGCTAAAATAGAACCAAAATGAAATTCTAGACTTAAAAAAGTTACAGTCTCTGAAACAAATTAATATTCCTGGTTGAGATTAACAGCAGACTGAGCATCATAGAAGAAAAGATTAATGAAGTTAGGGAGAAACATAAATAGAAGCCACTGAAATTGAAGAGAGAAAATTATTTGAAAAAAAAAATGAATAGACTGTATGATCTGTATGATATCACCAAGTGGTAGAGTTCTAGAAAAGTGGAACAAAAGTTTGTGAAGAACATTTTTCAAATTTGAGAATAATCTGGATTTGATAAAAATGCCAACCAGGGCTTTCAGGAAATAGGAAACAACCTATATTTAGGTACATCATAATTAAATTGTGAATAAAAGTAATAGAAAAATTTAAAAGTAGTTGGAAAAAAGATTATTTTATAGAGGAACCATTACAAGAATTGTGGCTAGCTTCTCAGGGGAAATAAATCTGAAGACAATGAAACTAAAATGCTGAAAAAAAACCCTGGAACTTTGATACTTGTGAAAACATTATTCAAAATGAGGATGAATAAGAACATTCTGGGATGAGTCAAGGTGTGGGCATTTGTTGTCAGCAGAACATGGTACAAAAGTTATAAAGGAAGTTTAATAGGTTGAAGGAAAATGGTATCAGATGAAATTTTCAAATGAAGGAAAGAATAAAGAGCATTGGAAATAGGAATGATGTAGATAAAGAAAAATAATTTCCTTTTATTTTTTGATATTTTAAAAATAAGTTGGTTATTTAAAGAAAATATTTTTTTTTGATTAATAACATGAACAAATAAAAACATGACAGCATAATAAAAAGGATGGCAGGGTGCAGTGGGGTTAAACCACCGCAATCATAGTACCTTAGTCATGAAGTAGTGTTGCAGCAATTCATGTTGCCCTCTGACAAATTGGGGATCCATGTGATAATCACTAGAGCAATAATAAAGCTGAAGTTTGGTTGTTTGAAAGAAGTTTAAAAATTAAAAAAGTGATTGCCAGCCTAGTCAAGGAAGAAAAAAGGAAAATTCACATCACCAATAGCAATAGTGAAAGACCCTACAGATCCTGCATATATATAAGGATATAAAAAGATAATAACAGAACACTTTGAATAATTCCTGTATTTTAACACATAATATATTTTAGATGTGTTTGAACGTCATCTGTAGAAAGTTTTCTGAGAGAGCTGAACCATGATGATTGATTTGGCTGATTGATTCTCTGGTCAAAAAAGATGGAGAGGGATTAGGAAGAAGAATTTTACTTTTCAATTGCTTAGCAGTTCTAACCACAGTATTTTTCCGATTTCAAATAGACTACAAGTGTTGTTGAATAAACATGGGAAATCTAAACCTTCACATTATTTAAAATGACTCAGTAGTGTTCCGAGATGAGATGTAATTCTGAACCTCACATTTTCACTGTATTTGCTTTCTGACAATCTACATAATTTCTGATTGGAGACACACTTGGAACTTACTTGATTTATTTTACCTGCTGCTGTTTTTTCTCCCATAGACACAGGAGAGAAGATTCGATGATTAGTTGTGAATCCGGCCACAAGATGGCAGAGCGTCTCTGCTGATGCAGAATGGACAGAAGGTGCTTGGCTGACTTCTGTGAGAGCAGGCTGCAGACAGAAGCAGATGCCTGTGCAGGCAGTTTAGGAAACTGCTGTGCTTTGGAGGAAAGGAAGAGAGACCCTGAAAATAGAAGTTCTCCTGACTGAAGACTGCAGTCCCAACAGGGGAGCCATGAAGACACTGCCTGGGCCTTTGTTCCTGTTCTTGTGGCTGCAGCTGGACTGTGAGTTGAGCACTTTTGGGAAACGAGGTGTTTGGTAATATTCATCATTAGTCTGACCAGGAGGCTGGCCTCTTCCAATCTGCTTGAGGTTCCACAAACTCTGGGAAATGATGTCCTGATGATCTTATCCAACTTTTCCTTTTACCCAGGTGTGAGCAGAGGAGAGAAGGTAGAGCAGCGTCCTTCCTTCCTGAGTGTCCAGGAGGGAGACAGCGGGGTCATCCACTGCACTTACACAGACAGTGCCTCCACCTCCTTCTTTTGGTATAAGCAACAGCCTGGAGCAGGTCTGCAGTTGCTCATGCAGATTTTTTCAAGTATGGAGAAGAAGCAAGACCAGAGACTCACTGTCCTCCTGAGTAAGAAGGACAAACATCTCTCCCTGAACATCACAGCTGCCCATCCCAGGGACTCAGCCACCTACTTCTGTGCAGCAAGAGCACAGTGCTCCACAGGCACGTGTATCCTGTACCAAACCTGCAGGAGGGCTGAAGACACACTTTTTTTTTCATCTTTGAGAACATGATTTTCCTGTATTTTATTTTCAATATACATCTTCTGTATATTCAAAATATATTTTTGACATTCTAAAACATGCTGCAAATTTGTTGCAAAATGACCCAATAAGGATTAGAGCAGTTTAAATTAACTCTCATAGAGAGTTGGTGATTTCTTAGATGCCAAAGTTCTAAAGTTGACTTTCTAGTGCCATTGAGATTTCTCCCCAGGACACCTTGGTGTCAATGTCAGAAAATATTCTTCTTGATGAGAAGTCTTATTTATTTAAAAAATGTTTTTAGTTGTAGCTGGACACAGTACCTTTGTTTTATTTACTTATTTTTATGTGGTGCTGAGGAGCGAACCCAGTGCTTCACACATGCTAGGCAAGCGCTCTACCACTGAGCTATAACCACAGCCCCTTGTCTTTTAATAATAATATTTGCTGTTTCTGATTATAAAATTATTAACTGCACAGCATAGGAAAAACATTAAAGCATAAAGTAGAAAATTGAACATTTCCAAAATCAAAAACTGCCTTTTTCTAAAATAACATTTTCTCCCCCACTTCTTTATTTCTTTCAGTTAGGACTGAAATACTGAGGCCAGCTTCAAACATACACCACCCTTGGGTCTCATGTCCATTATTTTCAAGTTTCCCTATAGCTTTTAAAGTATCAGGAGAGTTCCTTCACAGGTCTTTCCTGGTCATCTTATTTAAATCACAGCCCTCCTCACAAGAGTCTCCCTGTTCTTTTCCTGTTTAGTATTTCCATAGCACTCACCGTCAGCTAATATTTTATTTTATTTACTCATGTGCATATTGTCTTTCTTTCCCCTTAAGGATGTAATCACAAAGAACAGAGCCTGTTATATCCCAGGCCCTATATAAAGCTGAGTGAATGATTTTTCTTTCTTCCGAGGTGCTGGGGATTTGAACCCTGGTCCATGCACATGCAAGGCAAGCACTCTGCATGCTGAGCTATTTGCCCTCTATCTGATTTTTCTTTTGATAAAGAACAGTGAAAATGATACTTGTCACAATGGACCGAGCCTGCTTTGTTATTGCTGTAAGAAATATCACTTGATTAGCATAGATAGCCCATCATAACAACACTAATGACGACTAGTTACAAAGGCAGTGGAAAAAGAAAACACAAGGAATGTATTAAATAAAGAGTTTTTCCCAGGATACAAGAAGAGTTTAAATTAATGAGGAAGGCCAGGATTATTCTTCAGATTGTGTTATATTAATTGTTTAAGTCAGAGGTTCTCAGACTTTCTACTGAAGCATCTCTACAGACCAGGGAGTGATTATCACCCTTTTCCTTGCTGAAACCTATATGGTGGGGGCACAGAGGTCCCAAGTAGCCTGCTGGAAGTGAGCAATCTCCTGCTCATTTTACAACACTTGAGTGGTCATTTTTATTTTGCTGCATGATATATCACTATTAATTTCAGGGCAGTACAGCTTTTAAATACTTACCTGTTGGTCTCATTCTCTAGTGCTCCCAAATTATGCATCCTATTTATCTTGTATTTTGCTTTGAAGGCTAGAGCTAATTTGAGAAGCATAAAGTTGAATAGCTGAAAAAATGTAAAATTAACAAGCAATCAACACACATTGATTAAATTAGTAAATTAAATGCTTTAAAGTGATGAAATAAATGCTGGAGAAATTAAAATAATTATCACAACATGATAAGTAAAAATCTAAATAAATACTCAAAAAACTGACTGAGGGAGGATTTTCTGAGTTGACTTAAAAACTCTATGAGAGGGAAGAAATCATTTAAGTAACCATTTACTGTTTTTTGCTGCTAATTTAACAATGGATTAATAACTGTACCAAATACTTTTTATATGAAAAAGAAAATATCAATATCTAAATAGAAAAACATATAGATGATATAATGAGGCAATTTACATAGGGAAAACAGCATGATACAAAACACATGGAACCCCATTTGTTTATGATTAAAAAAAATAAATAAAAAGAAATTAAAAAAATAAATAAAATGCCAACACACACACACACACACACACACAGTCACACACACACACAGACAGACACACACACGGAAAATGTTTAAATCTATTGATATTCACAAAATGCAAACAAATAATCTTAAGAACCCATTAGGGAACCCATTAGAAATCGTAATTCTAAAAATGAGGAGATAATTTGGAAAGGAAGTACCGAAATAGATAATTTTGGTGGGAAAGTAAATTTGTAAGCCATTTTGGCAAGTAATTAACTGGAAAGACTTATATTACCCCCAAACTGAAAACCAATGTCTAATCTTATAAGGAAAGGCCTAATGATCCAAATGGAATATTATGTAACAAATAAATGGCATTTACAAAATGCATCTATAGTGATTATTGAGAAATGGTAATGAAAAATATTCACATCAACTGTGTGATTGCTGCTTGGTAGAAATATGAGCAATACCAAGGTTGGAAAGTGACCTTCCAAGATCTCGATAGCACAGATCTTTTATTGCTAGGATAACTAGTGATTTTATGCATTTTCCAAAATACAAATCTTATTTAATTAAAAGTCTTTCGGATCCATCTTTTTCTGCAAATTCTCTAAAATTTCTCTACTCTGACATTTGGTAGTGCTGTTTCTGTTACGTAAACTTCAAATGACTGCAGTACTTCCTGACTGGTCGTGCAGCCTCCACTGAAGTCCTATTCTTACACCAATTGTTCACATTTATGAAGTTCTTACTGTGTATGATACACTTTCAGAGAACTTTACGTGCATTATCCCATCTAGCCCTCTTCATAGCATTCTGTTGGTACCCCATTTTACAGAAAGGACATTGATGCTTGGAGACTGTTAAGTAGTTTTGCAAGCTCACTCAGAGAGATTAAATGAAATAGCTGGGTTTCAAAGCCAGATCTGTTTGAGGCTGGAACACAATCTCTTAACTAATTCTTCTACAGTGCCTATCAACCTTTCTCTCCCAATTATTCTTATGAATGAGCACTAAGTGTATTGAAGTCCACCTTTATAACACTACCCACTTAATCAAAAGTCTCAGTAATTCTTTGCTAATAAGTAACCTATACACTCATTCAGCATTCAAAAGTTTCTGTTTTCTGGATCCAAACTCTTCTTGATTTCCCACTATACTCCATCCATTCTCTTCCTTCCATTCATCCATCTGTTTAGCCATCTTTCCACAGAATGGCTTAATGGAAAGGATTATAGTACATCCATCTTGGTAGTAGTGAAGTAGAAAATAAAGAAATTCTGATACAAACCATCGGAAAACTGGTATATTAAAAAACAATTTGAAATAGTTCTTCAGAGAGAATTTTGCATGTACTGGAAAAACCCTTACCGACTTGAATTTTTGGTGGATTTAAACTGAATGTCTACTTATGCTAGTCCAGTAATGTCAAGAAAGAGTCCTTTGAAGTCAATAAACTTCCTACGGATTCCAGGATTGGTGGCGAGAGGGGGCTCACTACCTGGATCTGAGGTTTCCTAGAGTTCTGCCTTGGGCTTCCCTGTACTTTACATTATCCAGAATACACAACAGCCTCTCACAAGTGGGGCCGGATCAGCACAGTTCAACTGGATAATGGAATGAAGGCTCCGGGAATCCTGGTCTTTTCCCCAGTTCCATTCTTAATACCACAAATTCCATGTCAAGCACTGAGACTCAGCAGGCTTGCTACTTACAGGTGTGTTTTGAGAACCAGCATCATTGGTGTTAACACAAAAAGGTCGGGCAGGATGCAAACCTCACGAATCGTCTCAGCTCTTTATTCAGGAACGAAGTTTCACACATGAGCAGGGGAAGCAGGGATGAAATAGCACTGGTGGACCCACTTTCCTGGTGGAAAATGAGCCACCGAACAAAGAAAGGAACTGGGTTTATATAAGTTATTGTGAGGGATGGTCTTGTAAGCATATCAGTTTTTCCTGGGCACTCAGGATTTTGGGGTCTGTTCTATTAGTCAGTGAAAGTGTCAGTTTGAGGGCTTAGGAATTTAAGCTTCTGGGTGGAGGTTCTGCAGACAGTGTCTGGAGAGGATCTGTTTTCGAAAGGGATTACTCCCTTTTAGAGATGGTCACTTTAGGGGTAATAAAACACTTCCTCCCTGTCTGCAGTTGGCATCTGGAAAAATCTTTGTCTTGGGAGATGAAGGCTGTCAGTGTGTGGCCTTCTTTTTTGCTCGCTTTCCTCAGGCTACATTATCTTGGGGATTTTTCATTTTCCGTATCTAATAATCAGCATCTCCAGTAAATTTGCCAAAATGTGAACTGTTTAGTCCTACCTCAGACCTGATGGAATGGGATCTTCCCTCTTAACAAAATCCTCAGATGATTCCTATGGTTATCCTTTGAGAAGCTCTGCTTTAGAACCCATTCTGTCATCCTAACAACCCTCTGAATACAAGAGGGCAAAGTTTCCTAATACCCTCAGAGCTTTTCTCAATTTTTAAAAATTGTGCAGACTTGTTGGGGTGGAATGTTATAACTGGATATATGTACATAGCGTTCTATGATCAGATCAGGGTAGTTACCTTTTCCATCAGCTTAAACATTTAAAACAGTTTTGATTAACAAGTAATAATTGTATATATGGGGAAAAGTGTAGTATTTCAATTCATGCATACAATATGTACTAACCAAATCAGGGTTATTAATATTTACATCTCTAATCACTGTTTTTTATTTGGAACTTTTATTTTGGAACTTTATCACTACTTTTTATTTGAGCTCTTTTCTTCTAATTATTCAGAAAATATATAATGGGATATGATGAACTAAAGTCACCCCATTGTGACTACTACCTCACCTTACAGTATTTCGATACCCATTATTCAGCCTCCCTTTATTCCCCCACTCTTCCCAGTCTTTAGTAATCACTATTATGTTTTCCAAAGGACTTTTTAAAAGCATCCACATGTCGAAGAGAGCATTTGGTATTTTTCTTATTAGTCTGACATATTTCACTTAACACATTATCTTCAGTTACATTCATTTTGCAAATGATGGGATTTTTTTAATTGTAAACAAATGGGAAACATGTTGTTTCTCTGTTTGTACATGGCGTAAAGGCATACCATTTGTATAATCATAAATTTACATAGGGTAATGTTGTTTGATTCATTCTGTTATTTTTTCCCTTCCCCCACCCCTCTTTTCCCTCTATACAGTCCTTCCTTCCTCCATTCTTGCCCCCCTCCCTAACCCTAACTCTAACCCTAACACCAACCCCTCCCACCCCCCATTGTGTGTCATCAACCACTTATTAGCAGTATCATTCGTCCTTTGGTTTTTTGAGATTGGTTTATCTCACTTAGCATAATATTCTCCAATTTCATCCATTTGCCTGCAAATGCCATAATTTTATCATTCTTTATGGCTGAGTAATATTCCATTGTATATATATACCACAGTTTCTTTATCCATTCATCAATTGAAGGACATCTAGGTTGGTTCCACAATCTGGCTATTGTGAATTGAGCAGCTATGAACATTGATGTGGCTGTATCTCTGCAGTATGCTGATTTTAAGTCCTTTGGGTATAGGCCAAGGAGTGGGATAGCTGGGTCAAATGGTGGTTCCATTCCAAGCTTTCTGAGGAATCTCCACACTGATTTCCAGAGTGGCTGCACTAATTTGAAGCCCCAAAAGCAATGTATGAGTGTACCTTTCTCCCCACATCCTCGCCAACACCTATTGTTGCTTGTATTCTTGATAATTGCCATTCTAATTGGGGTGAGATGGAATCTTAGGGTAGTTTTGATTTACATTTCTCTTATTACTAGAGATATTGAACATTTTTCCATATGTTTGTTGATTGCTTGTAGATCTTCTTCTGTGAAGTGTCTATTCATTTCCTTAGCCCATTTGTTGATTGGATTATTTGCATTCTTGGTGTAGAGTTTTTCGAGTTCTTTATAGATTCTGGAGATTAGTGCTCTATCTGAAGTATGGGTGGCAAAGATTTTCTCCCACTCCGTAGGCTCTTTCTTCGCATTGCTGATAGTTTCCTTTGCTGAGAGAAAGCTTTTTAGTTTGAATCTATCCCAGTTATTGATTCTTGCTTTTATTTCTTGTGCTATGGGAGTCCTGTTGAGGAAGTTTGGTCCTAAGCCAACATGTTGAAGATCTGGACCTACTTTTTCTTGTATAAGATGAAGGGTCTCTGGTCTGATTCCGAGGTCCTTAATCCATTTTGAGTTTAGTTTCGTGCATGGTGAGCGATATGGGTTTAGTTTCATTCTGTTGCATACGGATTTCTAATTCTTCCAGCGCCATTTGTTGAAGAGGCTATCTTTTCTCCATTGCATATTTTTGGCCCGTTTCTCTAGGATGAGAAAATTGTACTTATTTGGGTTTGTGTCCGTGTCCTCTATTCTGTACCATTGATCTACCTGTCTATTTTGGTACCAATACCATGCTGTTTTTGTTACTATTGCTTTGTAGTACAGTTGAAGATCTGATATTGCGATACCCCCTGTTTCACTCTTCCTGCTAAGCATTGCCTTAGCTATTCTGGGTTTCTTATTCTTCCAGATGAGTTTCATAATTGCTTGCTCTATTTCTGTAAGGTACGTCATTGGGATTTTAATTGGAATTGCATTGAATCTCTATAGCACTTTAGGTAGTATGGCCATTTTGACAATATTAATTCTTCCTATCCAAGAACATGGGAGATCTTTCCATCTTCTAAGGTTTTCTTTAATTTCTTTCTTTAGTGTTCTGTAGTTCTCATTGTAGAGGTCTTTCACCTCTTTTGTGAGATTGATTCCCAAGTATTTTATTTTTTTCCAGGCTATTGTGAATGGGGTAGTTTTCCTAATTGTTCTTTCCAAAGATTCATCACTTATGTATAAAAATGCATTAGATTTATGTGCATTGATCTTATATTCCGCTACTTTACTGAATTCACTTATAAGTTCTAAAAGTTTTCTGGTGGAATTTCCTGGTTCCTCTAAGTATATAATCATATCATCAGCAAATAGGGAGAGTTTGAGTTCTTCTTTTCCAATTCGTATCCCTTTAATTTCTTTGGTCTGTCTAATTTCTCTGGCTAGTGTTTCAAGGACGATATTGAATAGAAGTGGTGAAAGAGGGCATCCCTGCCTTGTTCCAGTTTTTAGGGGGATTGCTTTCAGTTTTTCACCATTTAGAAAGATCTTAGCCGTGGGCTTAGCACAGATGGCCTTTACAATGTTAAGGAATGTTCCCACTATCCCTATTTTTTCTAGTGTTTTGAGCATGAAGGGGTGCTGTATTTTATCAAATGCTTTTTCTGCATCTATTGAAATAATCATGTGATTCTTGACTTTAAGTCTATTGATATGGCGAATTACATTTATTGATTTCCTGATGTTGAACCAACCTTGCATCCCTGGGATGAAACCCACTTGATCATGGTGCACTATCTTTTTAATATTATTTTGTATGTGATTTGCTAAAATTTTGTTGAGAATTTTTGCATCCATGTTCATTAAGGATATTGGTCTGAAATTTTCTTTCCTCTATGTGTCTCTGTCTGGTTTAGGTATCAGTGTGATATTGGCTTCATAGAATGAGTTTGGGAGGGTTCCCTCCTCTTCTATTTTATGGAATACTTTGAGGAGTATTGGAATGAGCTCTTCTTTAAAGATTTTGTAGCACTCAGGTGAGAACCCATCTGGTCCCGGACTTTTCTTTGTTGGTAGGCTTTTGATGACTTCTTCTATTTCATTACTTGAAATTGGTCTATTTAAATTTTGTATGTCCTCCTCGTTCAGTTTAGGCAATTCATATGTCTCTAGAAACCTGTTGATGTCTTTGAAATTTTCTATTTTGTTGGAGTATAGATTTTCAAAATAGCTTCTAATTATGTTTTGTATTTCAATCGTGACTGTTGTGATATTTCCTTGTTCATTCCGAATTTTAGTGATTTGGGGTTTCTCTCGTCTTCTCTTTGTTAGTGTGGCTAAAGGTTTATCAATTTTGTTTATTTTTTCGAAGAACCAGCTATTTATTTTGTCAGTTTTTTGTATTGTTTCTTTTGTTTCAATTTCATTGATTTCAGCTCTGAGTTTATTTCCTGTCTTCTACTACTTTTGGTGCGGTTCTGTTCTTCTTTGTCTTAGGGCTTTGAACTGTAGTGTTAGGTCGTTTATTTGTTGAGTTTTCCTTCTTTTATTAAATGTGCTCCATGAAATAAATTTCCTTCTAAGTACTGCTTTCATAGTGTCCCAGAGATTTTGACATGATGTTTCTTTGTTCTCATTTACCTCTAAGAATTTTTAAATTTCCTCCCTAATATCTTCTGTTATCCATTCATCATATAATAGCATATTGTTTAATCTCCAGGTGTTGGAGTAGTTTCTGTTTTTTACTCTTTCATTTATTTCTAACTTCAATCCATTATGATCTGATAGAATACAAGGTAGTGTCTCTATCTTCTTGTATTTGCTAACATTAGCTTTGTGGCATAATATATGGTCTATTTTAGAGAAGGATCCATGTGCTGCTGAGAAGAAAGTGTATTCGCTCTTGGTTGGATGGTATACTCTATAAATGTCTGTTAAGTCTAAATTATTGATTGTGTTATTGAGATCTATGGTTTCTTTGTTCAATTTTTGTTTGGGAGATCTATCTAGTGGTGAGAGAGGCGTGTTAAAATCACCTAGTATTATTGTGTTATGGTCTATTTGGTTTCTGAAATTGAGGATTTGTTTGACATACATGGATGAGCCACTGTTTGGGGCATAGATGTTTATGATTGTTATATCTTGCTGATTTATGCTTCCCTTAAGCAGTATGAAATGTCCTTCTTTATCCCTTCTGACTAACTTTGGCTTGAAGTCCACATTGTCTGAAATGAGGATGGATACTCCAGCTTTTTTGCTGAGTCCATGTGCATGGTATGTTTTTCCCCATCCTTTCATCTTTAGTCTATGGATATCTTTTTCTATGAGGTGAGTCTCTTGCAGGCAACATATTGTTGGATTTTTCTTTTTAATACATTCTGCCAGTCTATGTCTTTTGATTGATGAATTCAGGCCATTAACATTCAGGGTTATTACTGAGATATGATTTGTATTCCCGGTCATTTGGTTCATTTTTTAAATTTTATTTATTTATTTATTTGACACGACTTTGTTCCTCCTTTATTTGACAATTCCTTTAGGATAATTCCTCCCTTTGATGATTTGCTTCTTTGTTTTTCATCTCTTCCTCATGAAATATTTTGCTGAGAATATTCTGTAATGCTGGCTTTCTTTTTGTAAGTTCTTTTAGCTTTTGTTTATCATGGAAGGATTTTATTTCATCGTCAAATTTGAAGGTAAGTTTTGCTGGGTATAAGATTCTTGGTTGGCATCCATTTTCTTTCAGGGCTTGAAAAATGTTGTTCCAGGCCCTTCTAGCTTTTAGGGTCTGGATTGAAAAATCTGCTGATATCCATATTGGTTTCCCCCTGAATGTAATTTGGTTCTTTTCTCTCACCGCCTTTAAAATTCTGTCTTTATTTTGTATGTTTGGTATTTTCATTATAATGTGCCTTGGTGTGGGTCTGTTGTAATTTTATGTATTTGGAGTCCTATAAGCCTCTTGAACTTGATTTTCCATTTCATTCTTCAGATTTGGGAAATTTTCTGATATTATTTCATTGAATAGGTTGTTCATTCCTTTGGCTTGTTTCTCTAGGCCTTCCTCAATCCCAATAATTCTTAAATTTGGCCTTTTCATGATATCCCATAGTTCTTGTAGATTCTGTTCATGATTTCTTACCATCTTCTCTGTTTGTTCAACTTTGTTTTCAAGGTTAAATATTTTGTCTTCAATGTCTGAGGTTCTGTCTTCCAGGTGTTCTATCCTATTGGATATGCTTTCTATGGAGTTCCTAATTTGGTTTATTGTTTCCTTCATGTCAAGGATTTCTGTTTGTTTTTTTTTCAATATCTCTAACTCTTTATTGAAATGATCTTTTGCTTCCTGTATTTGCCCTTTAACTGTTGATTGGTGCGATCATTCAATGCTTGTATTTGCTCTTTTATCTCATCATTCAGTGCCTGCATTTGCTCTTTCATCTCATCATTTGCTTCCCTGATCATTTTAATTATGTGCACTGAATTCCTTTTCTGTCATTTCTTCTGCCATGCTGTCATTGGGTTTTATTGATGTAACGTCTAGATTTGTTTGGGGCATTTTCTTCCCTTGTTTTCTCATATTGTTCAGGTATCAGTGGACCGCTGAGATATTGCAGATTTCCTCTATTGACTTATAATGTCCCTGAAGATTTCTAGTATATCCCCTCTTAGCCTTCAGTAGGCTGAAGTCTTGGAGGAAGTTGATAGTGTGGTGCTCTACAAGGAAGCTGCCTCTCTAGGGGTGGTGGCTTTCAGGTGGGGTATATTCCCTGTTAGTGGGCAGAGGTACCTCCACTTGTTGACCAATGGTCATCCAAAGGGGAACTAGGCTGCAGGCTGAGGCAAGGCCTGTTTGGGTCTGTGTCTCTGGTTTTACCGTCCTTGTGGGAAAACCTCACCCGGCAGGGAAGACTCACCTGGTGGGGAGGTCTCGCTGGTCAGTTCCCCTCCTAGAGCTTCCCCTCAATCTACAACTACTGCCTTCCTCTGCAACGTTCCCAGGGGCCCGGACCTACCTCCTGGGCCTGGGAGCCTCACCCTTCACAGACGAGTCTCCTTAGGCTGCCTCTCCTCAGAGAAGCTGCCCGCAGTCCTGGAACCTTTGCTCTGCCCCTAAGTGTGTCTCTGTGAGGCTTTTCCACCAAGAAGCCTCCTAGGTCCTGGGACCCCGCTCTGCACCTAATCTCCTGGCTGTGCGGCCCCTCCTCTGAACAGCCACCTGGAGCCCCGTAAATCGCTCCGAGCGACCCGCCGCATGCCTCTTCCTCTGGACAGCCACCCTGTGTTCTGGAGTGGTTACTAGGAGTCCAAGCAACTCACTGCGTGCCTCCTCCTCCCGCCAACCGCCCGTAACCCTGGGCAGTCACTCCGAGTCCAAGTGATCCGCCCCGTTCCTCCTCCTCCTCCTCCGGGTAGCCCCCCGGTGTTCAGGAGTGGTCTCTCTGAGTCGCTCTGAGTCCTAGCGACCCACTGCACCCCTCCTCCGTGCAGCCCCCCGGTGTTCAGGAGTGGTCGCTTTGAGTCCAAACAACTCATCACTCGCCTCCTCCTCTGAGCAGCTGCCTGGAGCTCTGATGCAATCACTCCCAGTCCAAGGGACCCGCCGGGCTCCTCCTCCTCCTGCTCCTCCTCCGGGCAGGCCCCAGTGTTCAGGAGCGGTTGCTCTGAGTCCACACAGCTCTCCTCGCAGCTCCTCCTCTGGACAGCTGCCCAGAGCCCCAGTGGTTGCTCCGAGTCCAAGAGCTGTGCTGAGCGGCCTCTTCTATGCTGGTCCCAGTTGTCCGAGTTCGTTGATCCAGCGGGGGGAGGGGTGTCTCGCCGGGCAGCTCTACTTCACAAAGTTCCCTGCGTTCCGGGACTACCGCCCCATCCGGGCCTCCCCAATGGGAGAGACTCACCTGGCTGCTTTGTGTTGCTCCCAAGTCTCTCAATATCTCCTGTTTTGAATCCTGAGTCCTGGAGGAACATGAAATGCAGCCACCCTCTAGTCTGCCATCTTGAAAACCCCCATCTTTGGTTTTCATAGCTGAATACTATTCCATTGTGTATACACACTACATTTTCTTTATCTGTGTATCCATTAATGGGCATCTAGGTTGATTCTGCTTCTTCACTGTTATGAATGCTGCAGCAATAAACATGGACATGCAGGTGTCTTTTTGATAGCCTGATATCATTTATTTTTGATATATACCCAGAAATGGGATAGTTGGATCCTATTGTAGATCTTTTTTAGCTTTTTCAGATACCTCCATCTTGTTCTCCATAGTGGGCTATGATAATTTTCTGCACAGCAAGGGAAACCATCCACAATGTGAAAAGACAAACTACCAAATGGGAAAAAAGTGTTTGCCAACTATTCATTTGACTAAGGAATATATAAGGAACTTAACAAGAAACTGAATATTTCAATTCAAAATGGCTTAAGAATATGAATAGACACTTCTCAGAAGACGTTAACAAATTTACGAAGTACAGTCAACTGTAGTCACTGTCAGGTAAGTGCAAATCAAAACCACGTTGAGATATCATGTATATTTAAAATGGTTGTTATAAAAAAAGATGATAAATAACAAATGCTGGTGAGGAAGTGGAGATAAAGGACTCTTACACACTGTTGATGGGAATGTCAATTCATACAGCTTGTCTCAAGTTTGAAATGAAGCTCCCCCTGGAGTTGGATTAGGCCAACAAGTGTAGACAAAGGGTTGAATAGGCTGATTGGTTGCTAGGAAGACAGAAACTTCCTCCTGGGGATAGAAGAACCTCAGTAGCACCTACAATGGCTTTTGACTGAGGAGGCTGAGTCACAAACCAAGCCACAGCTAGGAGAAGAATGAAGCCATTCCTGGGAGGTGTTCTGGTGATGCTATGGCTTCAAGTGGACTGTGAGTTGGCTCTTTCCTGGTGAGGGGGGACAGAGAGATCCAGGGACCCAGCACACAGAACAGAGGCAAAAAGGGCCAGGATTTGTTCCACTTCATCTTTGGTTGTATCTGGGCTTGTGGGAAGAAAATGGACTCCTAAGATTGTTAACTGTGGTGACTAAACCTCTTTTCTGGCATTGTACTCTCTCTAGGGGCTGATGGCCAAAAGGTGGAACAGAATTCTCAGGTCTCCAGCATCCTGGAGGGTGAAAATGCTTCTCTGACCTGTAACTATACAAACTATTCTCCAGAGTCCTTCCAATGGTATCGACAAGACCCAGGAGGAGGCCTCTTCTTCTTGCTACTAGTACGTGAAAATGAGGGTGAGAAACAGAAAGGAAGATTGAGAGTTACCTTTGATACCACCATCAAACAGAGTGCCTTGCATATCACAGCCTCCCGTCCCGCAGACTCAGCCACCTACCTCTGTGCCTTGACTCACAACAGCATCCTGGCAGCTGCTTCCTGTACATAAACCCTTCCAGTCAACAGAGCTGATGATTGTGCTGTCCCCAAAGACTTGCCACAGGTCCTGCAAAATAAAGGGGGGCTCATTTCAAAGGAGCAAAGTGTGTGGGAAGGGCTCTGGGTTGCCAAGGAGCAGGGGGGGATCCTTCATCCAGTCTCAGAACTACTGATGCCGACTGAATGACTGTGAATAACTTGTGAGGTTTGCAGGTCTGTTTCCTGATTTGAAAATAATGGGCTTAATATGCGATTCTCAAGTTCCTCTTAGCTCTGAAGTTCAGAGTCTAATTTTTCTAAGACAAGCAACACCCTGAATAATGCTAGAGAGCAGGGATAGAGGATATGCTTTTTTCCCCAGTGAGACATTTTTGTTGGTGAGTTATAATTATACATCATAGTGAGATTCATTATGTCATATTCATGTATGCATACAACATAAGTTGATCAATCTCATTTCCCAGTACCTCCCCTTTCCTTCTCCTTCTCCTTCCCCTAACACTAATTCTACTCTACTGATCGCCTTTCTATTATTATTATTATTATATTAATTAGTGCATTATATATATTCACTATTCCTTGTGGTAAATGCATCAGATTCACTGTGGTATATCCACATGTAGACACAGCACAATCTGTTAAATTTTATTCCCTAGTACTTCTCCATGCCCTCACCTCTTGATCCCTTTCATCTACTCCTTGGTGTTCTTTCTATTTTCATGAGGATCCCCCGACTCTTTTAAATTCTGTTTTTCCCCTTTCTCTCTAGATTCCACATTTGAGAGAAAACATTGGTTTTCCAAATCTGGTTTATTTCTCTTAGCATGATGTTCTCCGGGTCTGTTTATCCACAAATGACAGAATTTCATTCTTCTTTATGGCTGAGTAAAACTTCATTGTGTATATGTACTGCATTTCCTTTATCCAATCATCCATCGACAGGCACCTAAGTTGATTCATAACTTAGCTATTGTGAATCATGTTGCTGTAAACATTGATAAGCATGGATTACTATAGTGTGCTGGTTTTAGATCTTTTGGATAAATACCAACAAGTGGGATAGCTGGGTCACGTGCTGGTTCCATTCCTAATCGTTTGAGGAACATCCACACTGATTTCTAAAGTGATTGTACCAATTTGCATTTCTATCCACAGTGTATGAGTGTACCTTTCCCCTCACATCCTTGTGAGCAACTAATGTTCTTTGTATTCTTGATGGTAGCCATTCTAACTGGAGCGAGATGAAATCTCAGTGTTGTTTTGATTTGTATTTCCCTGCTTGCTAGGGATCTTGAACATTATTTTCACATGATTGTTGGTCATTTGTGTTTCTTCTTTTGAGAAATGTCTATTTAGAATTTTTGCCCATTTATTAATTTGGTTATTAAGTTTTTTTTGTGCTAAGTTTTTTGAGTCTTTTATATATTCTGAATTTGAACCCCCTGTTGGAAGACTAGCTGGCAAAGATTTGCTTCCATTTTGTATGTTCTCTCTTCATGCTCTTAATTGTTGCCTTTGCTGGGCAGAAGTTTTTAAATTTAATTCCATCCCATGTATTGATTTTTGGTTATATTTCTTGAGCTCTTTGGGTCTTTTTAAGGAAATCAGTGCCTATGCCAATATGTTGGAGTGTTGTTTCTATGCTTTCTTCTAGCAGTTACAGTGTTTCTTTAAATCATTTACCAGATCTTCTTTTAATTTATTAAACATTTTAATTATCTATTTTTGGTAGTGTTTCTTTGGAATTTATCCCTTTCCATATCTGCAGACTTCTTTGCTTAGGGATTGTAAATTTTATGGGGAGACTTATTTGCATGTTTCCTCATGTTTCCACAGTTCTTGGATTTGTGCATCTGTTAAGATGGATTCCTCTTCCTCTTTTATGAGGGTATATTTTGGCGTTGGTTATCTCTCTTTTTTTGGCGGGGATGGGGTACTGGGGATTGAACTCAGGGAAACTCAACCACTGAGCCATATCGCCAGCCCTATTTTATATTTTAATTAGAGACAGGGTCTCACTGAGTTGCTTAGCACCTTGCTGTTGCTGAGACTCGTTTTGAATTTGTGATCCTCCTGTCTCAGCCTCCTGAGTCGCTGGGGTTACAAGCATGCACCATATCGTGCCTGGCAATAATCTCTTGCAACAAGTCCTGCATTGTTGCTATATCTTAGTTCAACACTTAGGGTGAACATAATCAAATGTAACTGCCTATATCTCTCAATTTGCTATTGCAGAACTGCTAATAGAATTCACTCTTGGAGAGCTGCTGCAATACTGTGGGTTCCTCTTGAAACCTCTGTTTTTGTTGTAGGTGCAGATGACTGAGTGGGACCTGAGGTTCTTCCCAGCTCTTTTTACTTTTTTTTTTTTTTTTTTTTAATCTCCCCTATTCTATGTGTTAAAGTATTATTGAAGCTTGAGCGGGGTTAGTTTGTGTGTGGACAAGTTTGCTTGGCTGAGCTGTGGGTATAGCTCAGCAGCAAAATATCTACCCAGTGAACCTGTAGTATCTCAGTCACTTCCCAGTCCCTCTCAGAAAAAAGGAAAACAACAGCAACAATAGCAATAAACAATACACAGCATTAAAATAAATACCTGGTCATGTATAACTTATTAGAACAAACAAAAAATAAATACCTGGTGCCTCTTATAACTTCTATTAAAAGAGGAGTGGCAGGGTTGGTCATTAGCAACAGCACCAACAAGGGCAGAATTTGTGGATTTTGGGACCAGGGCTGGTGTCTACTTTAGGTCATATGAAGTCACCACCATAATGATGTGATCATTTGCTCTTTGTGTGAGTGGAGGGGAGACATGATGGAAGACTGTATTTAGGAAAATAGGGGAAAATCATGATAAAATTAGAAAACAAGAATTTGAGGGCTAGAATATACTTTAGCTGTCACCCAATCTAACTCCCTTATTTTAAACAGAGGATGTTAGAAATAAGAAAAGAAAGGACTTTCATCTTTCATTTTTCTATTTCATTAATCTTATTATAAATTGCCACCAAATATTTTTGAAACAAGTCAGTATATATAAGCTGTCTGTATATCACCAACCAGACTAATTAATGAACAGTGTTGAGCTCCAGCGAGGCCCTGCTATGCACCAGTCTCTGTTATGTATGATAGGATACATTAGTGAATAAATCAGACCAAAATTTCTGCTCTCCCTAGCTTTCATTTTACTGAGGAACCAGAGTAAACAAAAATGTGATAAATACAAATTTTATAGCATGTTAGTAGTAAGTGCTATGGAAAAAGCAGAACAGGGTAATGAGGATGGAAAATGTGAATGTATTTTTCTCCAGCTGTAATTTTAATGTGGGGAAGGAGTCCTTGTAGTTCTCATTGAATAATCCATGAAGGAAGTGCAGGAGGAAGCCCTACAGAGACCCAGGAAAGCATTTCTAGCAGAGCAGGTGCCAGGTCAAAGGCTTTCAGATTGGAGCTGATCAAGGAACAGCAAGGTCAGTGCAGCTGGAGAGGAGTCAGTCAGTGGGAGCTGGCAGTGACAAGGGCCAGATCAGGTCGAGTCTGTAGGCCCTAGTACGGGGTAAGATTTTATCCCAAGGGAGATGGGGAGTAGCTGTGGGGGTGGAATGAGAAGGAAATGATTCCTGTGAATTATGTTTTAAATGGTCACCCTAGCTACTGTGTTGAGAATAAGCCATAGTTAATTAAGAGCAAGAGTCAGCCAAAGTTAGACTGCCCCAGTGATGGTAGTACAGACCAAAGTGGTAGCAGCAGAGGAGCTGAGAAGTGAACAAATTCTGAATGTATTTTGAAGGTAGAACTGACAAAATTTAAGCTGACATATTAAATGAGTATGTGAAGAAAAAAAATGATGACTCCAAAGTTTTGACCTAACCAAATAGATGGAGATGCCATCAAGTGAAATGAGGAAGGTGGCAGACTGTGGAAGCTTGTAAGGGTGGTCAGGGGAGGGGAATATCAGGAGTTCAGTTGTGGGTGTCAATTCTGAGCTGTTGTTGGCTGAAGTTTGGGGAGTCAGGCTAAAGATAAAAATTTGGAAGCCATCAGTTTGTGGATGGTATTGTCTGAGAGTTCTGTGAATATTAAATTTTTTTTGGTTTGAGTTTGAAACAATATCACTTTAAAAAGGGATGTTTTGTATGATTTGAAGGATTGCTGTGTACCAGGGTAGTGCCATGCTATTTCAATGTCCTAATGGAGATGCAATTATGTCAGTTGGTGGCCAAATAATATGATAATGCTCCATTTTTTTTTTTTTCAGTGCTGGGGATTGAACTCAGGGCCCTGTGCTTGCAAGGCAAGCACTTTACCAACCGAGTCATCTCCCCAGCCCCCATAATGCTCTATATTGATGATTGTTTTGAAGTTAACAAGAACAGAAGAGTGGCAGGAAAGGTGGGGTATTATATGTTACATGGTAGTATAGGAATGCCAAACAGAAGAAATGAAGAAGCAGATTAATGAGTGGCTTCTCCCTTAGGCACCTGCAATGGCTTCATGGTGAACACATGCAATGAAGAATCTTGCCTTTAACTACTTTACATTTTGGGGTTGCATCATGAGATAGACTAGGCCATCTTAATGAGGGTTTTCAATTTAAAATGAGTTTATTTTTAAAATGAAAAACATAAGAAGATTAATGAAAATGATTTAGATAATTACCTACTGAATTTAGTAAATTGAACATCAAGTAAAAATATAAAGTTTGTAGTATAAATAATCAAACTTGATGACATCACTTGAATAAAACTTCACATTAAAATAATTTTGTTAATTTGAATGTAATTGGTTCTGTTATTTTTATTTGTACTAATTTATAAATGTAATTCATTTTATATTTTTATTTTTTATTTTTAGTTTTAGATGGACACAATACCTTTATTTATTTACTTTTATGTGATGCTGAGATTTGAACCCAGTGGCTCACATGTGCTAGGCAAGTGTTCTACCACTGAACTACAACCCCAGCCTACCATTTTATATTTTAAAAAAATCCTACAAATATATACAGTTGTATGTTTGTAGTATTAAAGTAATAAGTGAAAAAGTTTAGATCTTTAATGCATGACTTTATTTTTTCTCTTTTAAAGAAGTTTCACATTATTGTAGAAATAAAGTTTAACACTTGAATATGATGTTTCTGTTCTCCAAATTCCAGAGACCAGCTGGAAGAATCTGGTCACTCCAGGAATCAAAACATGCTCATTGCATTAGTCAGGGTAACTTTATTCCACGTCCTAGTAATAAATGCACCACAAAATCTCAATGGATTAACACAAGAGAATTTTATTTCCTGCTTATGCCAGGTATCATGTGCATTGAGTGTCTTCCCATATTCTGTAGTTTCACCAGCTACAGCATGTGACTTCTAAGAATGTGGTGGCAAAGAAAGATGACAGGTGAAGGAGGTATGGAAGCTCCCTGCTATCTTGACCCTGCTTGAAAAGGTGCCAGAGAACAGGAAAAAAATACTGTTCAAAGGTATTAGTAACCGTCTGGGCTCAAGAAAACTGTGGAATGAACTAGTGTTGAGAAAATGGAGATTTGGGGGGTTCTAAGCAGAATGGCATCTTAGTGAGAGTGTAGGTACTGACCCAGAACAGACTGCATAATAGGAACATTGTGAAATTTTCAGCTTCTAGTCTGAAATCCTGTCCCCTGTCTCAAACACACATTGACTCCTATGTCTATGTTTACATTCTAGTTTTGGTAAAATGGAGATGATACAGCCCTCAGGAAAGTCCACAAGTGGGAACTCCTTTCATTGGAGCAGGTTTATTCCCGCCTTCACTTCCGGGTTTGACACTCACCCAGCCTCCTCTGAGCATACTGTGCTCACTTTTCAGTTGCTATAGAGCAAGCAAGCTCTCTTTCTTCGGGAGCAAGGCTCCATAGAACGTCTGCCCAGAATCCAGGTTCTGAGACTGGAGCCTCACCCTGTCAGCCTTCAGCCCTCCAGGGTACAGGTCCTCTGTCCCTCCCACAGCTGTTCAGACATGCTGCCTGCTTCCTGTTCAATGCTGGTGGCTGAAGGAATGGGTTAACAAGGCTGCAGTCATTTCTCCCCTGCTATTTTGTTGCTGCCGTTATTTTGCCTCCCCCACACCATTTTACAACCTAGATTGCTAGCCTGTGAACTTCCTAGTCAGTCATTGGTCCAGATTGTTAGTAGCCTATGAAAATTCCACTTCTTTAGAATAGCTCCCCAGCCATTCTCTCTCTCTTTCTCACCCTGCAGGCAGGCACTCTGCCTGTCCGTTTAATAAAATCTCTTGCGTGAGTTCCCGCATTCTGAGTGGTTTTCTGGGCACTTTCAGTGGTCATCCTGCTGATAATTTCAAGTGAATAACATTTCGTTTTTTTTTTTTTTTTAATGATTTTCTCATTCCTAATCTGGGTTTTTGTATCTTACTCCCTTTCCTTACTGTGGATTATCCTGTTTCTATATTCCCTAATAACACAAGCTTACTTATTTTAGGAAGGACCAGTGGTGACTCTGTGGCCCAGACAGAAGGTCTGGCTATTCTCACTGAAGGAGCCCCTCTGACCCTGAACTGTACTTATCAGAGCAATCACGCATTTTTCATTTTGTGGTACATCCAGTATATCAGTGAAGCTCCTCAACTCCTGAAAAGCTCAATGGAAGAGCAGAGGAAAGGGCATCAGGCTTTCAGGCCAATCGTGTGGGGTGACAGCTCCTTCCACCTGGTGAAACTCTTGGTGCAGATGTCAGGCTGGGCTGTGTGCCACTGTGCTCTGGGAAACACAGTGAGAGCAGCTGCAGGGGGACAAGAACACAGACCCACAGGGGCTGGGAGGGGCTGGGTGTGGGCAGCTCAGGGAGGGCGAGCCATGGTTCCTGCCCAGGTGGAGTCCTGGGCTGAGGAAAACTAGAGGAGGAGCAGAGCTGAGCTCTGGAGCCTCTGAATTCAGAAGCCCGGTGCTACTCTGAGCGAGGAGTTGAGAGAGACAGATAAGTGAAACCTGATTTCCAAGGACTCTGTTTTCAATTAGAATGCCAGTTCTTTCCCCGAGATTGAAAAATATTCCATGATAAGCATTTATTGACGTTTCAGGTGATCACTTTGCTAAGAGAATCTGTGGGTTTGATCTCTCTGGAGATATTCCCATCTGTAAGTCTTGGAAATCTGTAAAGATCTCATCATTTTAGGGCAAATAGCTTGTAGATAAAGTGAGATCAAAGATCCAGACCCACTGACTTCCACATATGTCTCTCCAGTTCTTATGTGACATTGGCCTCCTCACAAACCATGGTGTGGAAGCACTTTCCCCAGCTCCTGGGGGCTTCATTTCTTTCTCCTTCTGTTCTTCCTTTGCAGTTGCTTAGAAACACTATTAGGGATGGAGGTCTTTCAGGAAAGGTCCCTGTTTGTAGCCTTCCCATCTTCCAGTGAGGATGAGCCCACTCAGTAAAGGCAGTTGCTCTTCATTTAAATTCCAAGTAAGTTCTATGGGTAGGGTTCTTACTTCTGATTTTGGCCTGAAGTCTTTTTCTAAAGAGCCAGTAGGAAGTCTTTTGGTTTGGAACCAACACTTCTCACATGACTTATTATTTTGAATTTCTGTTCACTATTATTTTTTATTTCTCTGTATGTAAAGGAAGCCTGATCTCTGTAGAGTATTGTTCTAACTAGACTGTGAGTGCTTCTTCCAGAAGACATCTGTTAGTGTCAGTGTGTGTAAGGAGCCTAGAGGATGAACTGCTTTTCTTAGTGGTTTGCAAGTGAATATAATGATTCTGTCTTCCCTAGCACCAGGAAAGAGAGAAATAAAAGTCCCTCACTGTAAACTGGGCACACATTTTGGGGTGACAGCAATTATGCACTTTTCAAAATGGAGTCCTTAACTGGTTTAAAGACAACCAGAGAAGACCCTGGGAGCAGCAGTGGTACCCTTTGACTTCAGCAGGACTAAGAGATTTTATAAGATCAGAAACTAGGAAACTAAGAAATACTTTCCATGATATTTAAAATAAAGACTCCAGGTGGCCTTTCCAGGTCTCTCAGTGGAGATCTGGGTGAATGTAATCCCCAATATTTAATAACCTAATGATTCAAAGACTTGAGGTTATGGAACAAATTATGACCCTCCCCCCAGTTTCTTTTGTTGAAATACTAATCCCCAAAGTAATTGCATTAGAGATAAGGCCTTTAGGAAGATAAAGTTAAATGAAATCAAAAGGGTCAGGCTCTACTCCAATAGGTTTATCGTTATTATAAGAAAAGGAAGAGAGACCAGAGTCAGTTCTCTGTTTAAGTGAGCTCAGAGCAAAGGCCATTTGCCGGCACCTTGATAGTGGACGTCTAGTCTCCAGAGTCTATTGCCCCAGCCATCCAGTTGACCTGGGAAGACTAATTTACTTGACACTTAATGACCAAGATCTGTGTCTGATCAGACCTTTCTGCACAGGATTGAGCAGCCGAGAGTAAATGGAGAGGAGATGGGGCCCTTCAGGGCAGGATTCAGGTTTCAGGGTGGACGGGAGGGCTGACTTCATTCTGGATTTAGATTAAGTACTAGAAATTTGGTACAACCAACAAAGGAATAAATGAAACCCCAGGAACTTGAGGATTTTTTTTTTTTTTTTTCTCTGTCAGACCTGTGGCTCCTGTAGGCAATGGAGTTTTTTGTATCTAAAACTAATACTGAGATAGGAATGGTCATGGATGTTTTCCTTTTTGTAAATAAAGACCTTTGATTTCTGCCCTTGAACTTTTTCAAAACTTTTTCATGGCTTTTAATAATGCAGACTGTACAAGAAGACTTCTATGTCTAATTAGCTCCCTCATGAAATAGATTTCTTTCCCTTTATTCTAGGTTGGTTTTCCTAAAGCTCCAGAGGGAGGCCTTGTCTGACAGTGATGAAATTTGATGAGCCTGGTTCATCTGTAATGCTCATGATTTTATGGGCTTCTGTGATGGCTGGTTTATCTTTTTCCTATAGATGTGAATGTCCATATGGCAACCTCTTCCCTGCTCTGTGTTTCCCAGCCCAGTCATTCTTGTTCTCATGGAGACACTGGGATATGTCTCACTCTGTTGTGTTGTTTCCTAATTCTGTAGGAGTGCTGGTTCAGATGGATTTTGTGCTTCCTTCATTGGAATACAACGAAAAGATACATATGAAAACGCTGCTTCTCAAAGTTAAAATGTGATTCCTGTGTCTAATATTATTTTCTGGGCTATGCATTTGTCAATCAACAGATATTGTTGGGAACCTTATGCTCCAGGACCTCGCCATATGCTGTGTGTGATATAGTCCCTGCCTTGAAGCACTTAAATATCTACGCAGAAAAAACAAACAAAATAGCCAAAATGAAATACTGTTCTCTTTTTTGCCCTTCCATCTTCACATTGCTATTTACTATTTGAAAGAATAGATACTGATTTGATATTAAAGTTAATTGTTAACATTCATTTGAAAGTAACTATATGTCAAGCACAGGGCTCAAATTTGTACAAAACTTCAAAAAAACTCAATCTTCATAACAATATCTGAGGTAGTTTACTTGCTGTTGTGATGTAACTGATTCTTTCTGATATTATATAAAATAGTCATATTCAGGCTCACTGATACAACCAGCACAAAAGTTAGATTTGAGTTCTGTCACATGCTTAATCCCAATATTTTACCACTCTTTCCTCCTAGTAACCTTTCTCTGTCTCATGGTGCAACTTGGTAATATGTCATTCCTCTTCCATTCCAAGTAGATTTTCTGGTTCCCTCAGAGTTAACTGTACCCCCGGTAAAGGGACCATCCATCTGTTCTACTGGTTTCCTTTCATCCTGCACTAACTTTGGTTTTATCCTTTCCATCATTTTCTGGATAAAGAATATCCAAAGGCCATGTCTGAAGAGTTGCCTTTTTGGGGACATTTTTTTTCTTTTTTCCTTTTTTTTTTTTTGTGTGTGGTGACAGTTGTGACCTTCAGGGGTGTAATGTTGAGTTTTCATGGGTCATAGGGGTCTTCTAGTTTCATTTTTAATTATTTTTTTCAAAGTCTGTCACGGTATTCTTATAACATCATCTGAAATGATATTGATAAAATCAAATGGATTTTCTTTGGTCAATAGTAGTATACTATATTATGATTAAAAAATATAAATACAATTTGCAGTTTTGTTTAAACAAGATACTGATAAGGCAGAGCATATTAAGCCACCTATTTTTTGATTAATTCTTAAGTTCTTGTGGTGCAATCAAATGTTGTTGCTTAAAAACATAATAATGAAGCCTCAAGTACTGGAGGTTTACCTCATGAGCAGGGAGAGACATCGCTTCCTCATGCTGTATTCTTGATTCAGTGTCTAAAATTTATTATCATCTTTCCTTATTCCCCTCTAACGATTTCTGTTAATCCTTAGCACCCTCCATGTTGAGTCTACTGAAAGCTGCTTGTTATTTATAGGAGTAGATTTCCTAATATGCCTTGTTAATGTTCTGTCTTTGATATGCTTATACAGGCCTTCCAGTGTGTGTGTGTGTGTGTGTGTGTGTGTGTGTGTGTGTGTGTGTGTGTGCCTCTGTTAATCTTTTCATTCATCCGTGATACTATCAGATAAGACTGCTGTTGCTTTTTGGAGAGAACCCCTGTCCAATTCTTCTCCCCTCTTTTTCCCACCTGCTCTGTAATCACTGGCGATAGTTTTTCTCTAACATACTTCAAACCTCAATGAATATATAAGTAAAAGGAAAAAAATAGTTTTGAGGACCACATTATTAGGGGCCTATAAAATCAAAAAATATCTACCATATAGGAGCAGTAATTACCCTGCTGCACCTGCTGCAAGAGGTGCACACCTACTGGGGTCACATTTCTTTGATGATTCTGTCTGTGGTCACCAGGTGACACTGGCTCTCTTTCTCTTTGTTGTCTAGGCCTTTCCTTATACCCAGGAGGTAAGTTTATGTGAGAGGAGCTCATCTCTGATTGGTTGGCACATAGTCAGAAAAGCCCTCTAGTTTATTGCATCAAAAGGACCAAGAGAGACAGACTTTTTTGGCTACCTAATTTTAGGAAGCATTCTGGGTATCAAGACAAAGTGTCAGGATGGAGAAGATGCAGGGATCTGTGCTAATTATATTTTGGCTTCATCTTGGCTGTAAGTTGAAGGGTTCTTAGAGCAGGGAGCTCCAGGGGATGTTCATTGAAATCCTAGGGGACAGATGGGGAAGTAGTTTGGGCTTATTTGGCACTTTTTTTTGGCGATTTAGGCACAAAGTTATGAAAGATCTGAACTAAAGCTACACATTCTATCTGTTGTTGTCTTTTGGGCAGGGGTGAGAGGAGGAAACCAGGTGGAGCAGAGTCCTCATTCCCTGAGACCCCTCGAGGGAGACATCACCTCCATGAGCTGCACTCACTCAGTCAGTGGTTTTACTAATCTGCAGTGGTACAGGCAGGATTCAGGGACAGGTCTCAAACACCTCTTTTCCATGTATTCAGCTGGAGAGGTGAAGCAGAAGGGAAGACTACGAGCCACGTTACTGAAGGATGGGAGCAGCCTGAACATCACCACCGTGCAGCATGGAGACTCAGCCACCTACTTCTGTGCCGTAGTCACACATTACTACGCAGGCACCTGCGACCTGCACCCAAATCTACAGCTGGGCAGGCGCAGCTTGACAGAGCCATCTGCAGCAGGGCTCTGAGCCTGGGTCCTTGTGTGGCATGCTGTGCTCCTCAGAGGTGTGTGTAATGTGTGGGCAGAAGAAACCTGCAGTTGGCAAATTCTGCAACCAGAGCTGCCAGAGACACTTAGAGTTACAGATGTGGTGCTGAGGCTGTTGCTTTAAGTTACTTTTTATATTAGAAGCAACATGAAATATCAGAGAAGGCTGTTGTTAATTTGTATTTGATTGATTCTTATCCTTCCCTCCCCCTTTCCTTTATTTTACCCTAGCTTCTGCATGTGAGAGAAAATATTTGACCTTTGAGTTTCTGAGACTGCATAATTTCATTTAGCATGACATTTTATTCTTTTAATGACTAAAAAGAATTCCATTGTGTGTGTGTGTGTGTGTGTGTGTGATTTTAATCCATTCATCTCCTGATGGGCATCTGGGTTGATTCTATAATTTAGCTAACATAATGGAATTTTTTCAGACATACAGAAGAATGGTACCATGTTATTTGCAGGAAAATGAATGGAACTAGAAGGCATCATGTTTAGCAAAATAAGCCAGACACAGAACTTTTAAGAAAGGGGAAGGGGCTTTGGTGGAGAGGGTAAGAAAGGAGGGCAAGAAAGGATAGTGAATACTATTAAAACACATGGAAATATCACAGTGAAACCTATTAATTTGTACAATTAATATGATTTAATGTTTATAATGAAAATTACAAATAAAATGGTATATATTTTCTATTGTATCACCTATTTGGTATATAAGTGCAAATCTATGGCAAAACATCTGATGCATCACTTCCAAATTAGGAAGATGAAGGAAGAGTTAGAATAATGAGTGAGAAAAGGGCCAGAATTGTAAAGTAAGGCAGTGGGAATTTTAGTTTATACATAATGTTTCATTACTTTTAATAGTTCCCACATTCATGAATTCTTCCATACAAAGTCATAAATAAGCCATCATAAAGATTTATCCATATTCTTTTCTATTCTTCTCATCTGTAAAGGAGGGTACGGAGAAAATGCCCACCTTTTCCACAAGGCTTGGGTCCAACCATCCCATGTGTAAGTGCTTCTCCCAACTCTCAGACCATAAAGCTTCAGTTTATGCTTCTCTCAGGGTCCCATACTTTGATTTCATTACAGATATGCGTGTTTTGTCTTCTCCAATAGAATATAAATCAGTGTCTTCTTCCTTTTTAAATAGTATTGTTCGCTCCCAGTAAAATTTCAACAATTTTTTATGAACTTATTTTGAAATTAAATTAGAGATATCAAATAAATACCACGAGACGAGACCTATCAACTTATTTAACAAAATTTAAATTTAAAATAACCAAGTTTGGGATTGGATAAAGAAAAGGTAGTATATAATGTGGTATACATACACAGTGGAGATTTAGTCAGTCTTAAAGAGAACATTATGTTGAGTGAAATAAGCCAGATACAGAAAGTCAAGTATCATGTGTTCTCTCTCATTGTGGAAGCTGGAGAGAAAAATATGGAAAAGGGCGACCTCATAAAAATATAAGAGACTGGAAGAATTGAGGAAAGGGATGGGGTAGGAGAGGGAGAGAAAGAGCAGGTACTGGGGAATGAATTGGTCAAATTGTTATGTGCATATACAAATGTCACAATGAATTCCACTATTATGTATACTCATAATACACAATAAAAAAGTCCTATATTGATGTTAGCAAGGAACTGTTTAAAATAACTTATTCTTTAGCCAATTCTAAGTCAAATGACCTTTCTCCCATTACTCTGAATTATTGTAGATCATGCAGCAACACAGCCCTCACAGGGTCTTAACATGATTAGAAAAAACCCAGTGTGAAAAATTTGGCCATTTCGTTTCTGCATACACTTACAAGATTCTGTACATTAATGTGCTGCATAATGTTATTTTGGTCAATGACAGATTGGATATACTACAGTGGTCGTGTAAGATTGTAGTGGAGCTGGAAACTTCCTATTGTTTAATGACATTGTAGCTTTCATAATATCATAGCACAAGACATTACTCACATGTTTTAAATGATACTGGTGTAAACATACCTACTGTGAAGCCATCTGTGTCAAAAGCATAGCATATACAATTATGTATAGCACATAATACTTGATCATGATAATAAATGACTATATTAGTTTATGGTAAAAAAAAACCCCAAATTAGATTTCCATTAGGTGGCATTTTATAAGTGATTTGTTTTTATCCCCATGAAATCTAGGCATTCATTTTCTTTTCTGACCATCTGTATTTCCTGCATTAAGGAACTCGCAGTGAGTGGGGCTGGGTTGAGTGACTGGTGAGGACTTGGTTGGTCTTCAGGGACCTGTGTTGATGGTTTCAGTCCACCAGGGGGCATCCCAGACTACACCAGGAATGACTTATCTGAAGATGTCAGAGAGTAGAACAGAGAGTGGAGACCAGGGAGCCTGTGAACCAGTCAGATCAGTGGCATGGAGCAGGGGATGTTGGTGTAAGTTCATCTTGGGTCTTCAGCTCTTCCATTCTATATAAAACCTCAGAAGGCTGGAGCCTGTATCTACATTCACTGGAGCCCTTACGTCTGTAAATCCATTGGGAGGATGATTTTCTGAGCAGAGTTCAGGGAATTGGATTTTTACTGGCCATTGTGAGCATAGAGGCTTGATAGAAAAATCTTCAGTATCTGTTTTCATTGATTTTTTTATGAATAAAATTTTCCAAATTTGCTGATCTAAAAATTATTCTAATACACCTGATATTCAGTCTTTTCATGTACCTTTTAGGGACTAGAAGGAACAAAAATAAATAGATGAGAAGAAAAATAGGGAAAACAAAACAAACAAAAATAGAAGGGAGAGGACACTATTTAATTTGACCAGTAATGTGTGTCCTGATCAGAGTCCGCTGTCCTGCAGAGTGTAGGGAAAGGGTTGGATATAAAAAGGGGACAGGTAGAAAATAAAACAGGGTAGACATCATATATACAACCTATTTAAAAATTTTTTGAATTTATTTTTATTGTAAACAAATGGGATACATGTTGTTTCTCTGTACATGGAGTAAAGGCATACCATTTATGTAATCATACATTTACATAGGGTAATGTTGTTTGATTCATTGTTATTTTTTCCCTTTCCCCCACCCCTCCCACCCCTCTTTTCCCTCTATACAGTCCCTCCTTCCTCCACTCTTGCCCCTCCCCCCCATTATATGTCATCATCCGCTTATCAGCGAGATCATTCTTCCTTTGGTTTTTTGAGATTGGCTTATCTCACTTATCATGATATTCCCCAGTTTCATCCATTTGCCTGCAAATGCCATAATTTTATTATTCTTTATGGATGAGTAATATTCCTTTGTATAAATATACCACAGTTTCTTTATCCATTCATCAATTGAAGAACATCTAGGTTGGTTCCACAGTCTGGCTATTGTGAATTGAGCAGCTATGAACATTGATGTGGCTGCATCTTTGTAGTATTCTGCTTTTAAGTCCTTTGGGTATAGGCCAAGGAGTGGGATAGCTGGGTCAAATGGTGGTTCCATTCCAAGCTTTCTGAGGAATCTCCACACTGATTTCCAGAGTGGCTGCACTAATTTGCAGCCCCACCAGCAATGTATGAGTGTACCTTTCTCCCCACATCCTCGCCAACACCTGTTGTTGTTTGTATTCTTGATAATCACCATTCTAAATGGGGTGAGATGGAATCTTAGGGTAGTTTTGATTTGCATTTCTCTTATTACTAGAGATGTTGAACATTTTTTCATATGTCTGTTGATTGCTTGTAGATCTTCTTCTGTGAAGTGTCTGTTCATTTCATCCAATTTGTTGATTGGATTATTTGTATTCTTGGTGTAGAGTTTTTTGAGTTCTTTATAGATTTTGGAGATTAGTGCTCTATCTGAAGTATGGGTGGAAAAGATTTTCTCCCACTCTGTAGGCTCTCTCTTCACATTGCTGATAATTTCCTTTGCTGAGAGAAAGCTATTTAGTTTGAATCTATTCCAGTTATTGATTCTTGTTTTTATTTCTTGTGTTATGGGAGTCCTGTTAAGGAAGTCTGATCCTGGGCAGACATGTTGAAGATTTTGACCTACTTTTTCTTGTATAAGATGAAGAGTCTCTGGTTTGATTCCGAGGTCCTTGATCCATTTTGAATTGATTTTTGTGCAGGGTGAGAGATAGGGGTTTAATTTCATTCTGTTGCATATGGTTTTCCAGTTTTCCCAGCACCATTTGTTGAAGAGGCTATCTTTTCTCCATTGCATATTTTTTGCCCCCTTGTCTAGTATGAGAAAATTGTATTTATTTGGGTTTGTGTCCGTGTCCTCTATTCTGTACCATTGATCTACCTGTCTATTTTGGTACCAATACCATGCCATTTTTGTTACTATTGCTTTGTAGTACAGTTGAAGATCTGGTATTGCGATACCCCCTGCTTCACCTTTCCTGCTAAGGATTGCTTTAGCTATTCTGGGTTTCTTATTCTTCCAGATTAATTTCATAATTGCTTGTTCTATTTCTGTAATGTACGTCATTGGGAGTTTAATTGGAATTGCATTGAATATGTATAGCACTTTAGGTAGTATGGCCATTTTGACAATATTAATTCTTCCTATCCAGGAACATGGGAGATCTTTCCATCTTCTAAGGTTTTCTTTAATTTCTTTCTTTAGTGTTGTATAGTTCTCATTGTAGAGGTCTTTCACCTCTTTTGTTAGATTGATACCCAAATATTTTATTTTTTTCAGGGCTATTATGAATGGAGTAGTTTTCCTAATTTCTCTTTCTGAAGATTCATCACTTATGTATAAAAATGCATTGGATTTATGAGCATTGATCTTATATCCTGCTACTTTACTGAATTCACTTATGAGTTCTAAAAGTTTTCTGGTGGAATTTCCCGGTTCCTCTAAGTATATAATCATGTCACCAGCAAATAGGGATCGTTTGAGTTCTTCTTTTCCTATTCATATCCCTTTAATTTCTTAGGTCTGTCTAATTTCTCTGGCTAGAGTTTCAAGGACAATGTTGAATAGAAGTAGTGAGAGAGGGCATCCCTGCCTTGTTCCAGTTTTTAGGGGGATTGCTTTCAGTTTTTCACCATTTAGAATGATATTGGCCATGGGCTTAGCATAAATGGCCTTTACAATGTTAAGGAATGTTCCCACTATCCCTATTTTTTCTCGTGTTTTGAGCATAAAGGGATGCTGTATTTTATCAAATGCTTTTTCTGCATCTATCCAAATAATCATGGGATTCTTGACTTTAAGTCTGTTGATATGATGAATTACATTTATTGATTTCCAAATGTTGAACCAACCTTGCATCCGTGGGATAAAACCCACTTGATTGTGGTGCACTATCTTTTTAATATATTTTTCTATGCGGTTTGCTAAAATTTTGTTGAGAATTTTTGCTTCAATGCTCATTAAGGATATTGGTCTGAAATTTTCTTTCCTTGATGTGTCTGACTGGTTTAGGTATCAGGGTGAAATTGGCTTCATAGAATGAGTTTGGGAGGGTTCCCTCCTCTTCTATTTCATGGAATACTTTGAGGAGTATTGGAATGAGCTCTTCTTTAAAGGTGTTGTAAAACTCGACTGAGAACCCATCTGGTCCTGGACTTTTCTTTGTTGGTAGGCTTTTGATGACTTCTTCTATTTCATTACTTGAAATTGATCTATTTAAGTTGTGTATGTCCTCCTGGTTCAGTTTAGGTAATTCATTTGTCCCTAGAAACCTGTTGATGTCTTCAAGATTTTCTGATTTGTTGGAGTATAGATTTTTAAAATAGCTTCTAATTATGTTTTGTATTTCTCTCGTGTCTGTTGTGATATTTCCTTGTTCATTCTGAATTTTAGTAATTTGAGTTTTCTCTCTTCTTCTCTTTGTTAATGTGGCTAAGGATTTATCAATTTTGTTTATTTTTCAAAAACCAACTGTTTATTTTGTTAATTTTTTCTATTATTTCTTTTGTTTCAATTTCGTTGATTTCGGCTCTGATTTTAACTATTTCCTGTCTTCTGCTACCTTTGGTGTTGATCTGTTCTTTTTCTAAGGCTTTAAGCTGAAGTGTTAAGTCGTTTATCAGTTGATTTTTACTTCTTTTATTGAATACGCTCCATGACCTATTTTAAATTTAATTAACCAAACTCTTGTTGTAAAAGCTTCCTATGCATCTTTTGAATTCCTATGAATCTTTTGATTTCAAGAAATTATGTTTATTTCATGGGCTGGGATTATATAGCTCAGCAGTAGGGTACTTGCTTTGCACGGAGTTTGATCCTCAGTACCACATAAACACAAATAAATAAAATAAATGTATCCATCTAGAACTAAAAAACTTAAAAAAATTGTTTATTTTTTAATACACGATTCATATTATCAAATAGTTTGCCTTTATCAGAATTTTCATTCAATTTATTTCTGAAAATCTCTGTCAAGCTACATAACTTGAGAAACAGGCTTACTTTCCTGTGGTTCTTAAAGGCTCTACGTCACCCAGTTATGACATAGCTCCTTCTCTGAGGTATCATCCTCCTTCCTCACATACTTTTCCATAAACTTCTCTTACATGAAATTTCATAAGGAAAAAAGAAACACTTTTATCTTCATCCACCTGAAACAATGCCCCCTACCCCCTGCACTGTCCTCACACAATTCTGTAGCCACCACCACAGTCTCACTGGGCCACTGTGGGTGGCGCTCCCTGTTAGGGGAAGGATAGAGCTCAGATGTGACTGGGGCTCAGTGAATCAGTGGAACCTGCTGCCTGGAAGAACAAGCTTGTCTGGCCCCAGAGCTGACACCTGCAGAGCAGGGAGAAGGCCCCTAGCACCCAGGCCACCAGCCATGCAGAGGAGACTGGGGGTTCTGCTGGGGCTTCTGTGGGTGCAGGTTTGCTGTGAGTTGGGTTCATCCCAGATGGGGCTGGGAGTGTTCTAGGGCTGACAGTGTGAGGGAGGGCAGGGGGAGCTGGTATGAAGCCCCTTCCCTATCCTCCATCCTCAGGGGTGTTTCCTGGGATATTCTGTAGATTCATAAACTGGTCATTGATTCCCCAGTGACATCATCTGTGTCTGCTTTTCTCTTTCTAAGCAGGGGTGAGAGGGCAGCAGGTGGAGCAGAGTCCTTCAGCCCTGAGTCTCCAGGAGGGAACCAGTCATACTCTGACCTGCAATTTTTCTACCACCATGAACAGTGTGCAGTGGTTCTAACAGAATCCTGGGGCCATCTTCATCAATCTGTTTCTCCTGGCTTCAGGGACAAAGCAGGAGGGAAGGTTAAAGGCAACAATGAATTTTGAGGAGCGCTACAGCACCCTGCACATTTCCACCTCTCAGATGGAAGACTCAGGCACCTACTTTTGTGCAGGGAGGCACAGTGCTTCCAGGGGACCTGCAGCTTGTCCCCAAACTGCAGCTGCACCTGCAGCCACAACCTTTGCCTTGGGGAGGACTTGCACAGCAGTGTCTGCACAGCTATGGGTGTCCTGATTGATGTCATAGCACTGACACCTCTGCTAACAGGAGACTCCTCAGCACCTTTATCCCACTTGGGTTGAACCCTTTCCCTCCCAGAAACCCTTTGTAGGAAAAATTTCTAATAAGGAAGCTTTAAAGCAACTGATAAGGATGTCAGGGCCCAAAGTACTATTAAAACAGATCCCCTGGCTTAGCTTATAAATGACATCTAAGTTACTGTGATGAAAAAGACTTAATTGTTAATAAGACTGAAAAGAGATATCTCAGTGTGTTCTAGCTAATAGCAAATTGTTCAATTTCCAGGAGAAAATGTGCACTTTTTCTCTATGTCTCTATGTACATATGTTTATTTGTACTTAATGTTGGTGTTCAGATTTTTCACTGCTGGAACTCATAACAAATATAATTTAAAACTCCTTCCTGTCTCAGAGTGTTAGGCATTCTATCTAGGTGGTTACATATATGACCCAAGTACTGACAATACTTCTTTACTTTGCACACAAACTAGGAAAGAGCAGAAGTGATTTACCTGAGTTCCATAGTTACTAATTTGCAAAACTGGGGTGGGTTTTCCACTTAGAAATCTGACTACAGAGACTGGGTTTGGTGGTCTACACCTGTAATCCCAGCAGCTTGGGAGGCTAAGGCAGGAGGATGGTGAGTTCAAAGCCAACTTCAGTAAAAGAGAGGTGCTAAGCAACTCAGTGAGACTCTGTCTCTAAATAAAATGCAAAATAGGGTGGGGGATGTGGCTCAGTGGTTGAGTTCAATCTCTGGCACCCCGCCCGCCCCCTCAAAAAAATCTGACTATAGAGTTTGTACTCTGAGCTAGCCAGTTTAGCAGACTCAAAAATATAAATCATATCTATTGACAAAATTTGACAATGTGTTCACATACATCACTGATGAAAATATCCTTTTAATTATTTCTAAAGAGCACCTTTTAAGGGAAAGCTCCCTAAAATTTTCCTTTTGTTATATGAAAATCCACTGCTTTTCCTTGCATTTTTGAATGAATCTATTACTCATGATTTTCTAATGTTGTTTATGTTCTGGGAAAGGGAGAAGAAATCTTCCAGCACTACCTCCAAAGCTGAAGTCACATACCAAGACTTCTCACAACCAATCCCAAAGTTTAAACCTGCATGTGAATCAATTACATTGTGAATCTAATTTCTACCTCGATGTCTTTTATGTAATGTAAGGGATCAACTAGGCAGCAGTAGGACTCTGAGATTAAGGTAAAGACATTTGTGCAATTCCAGTGACGAGGGAAACAGGACCAGCTTCCTGGGACTTGTAAGGTTTCACAGGGCCTGCCACTCAGAAAGGGGCTGATGCTTGATTTAATGTTCTGTTATTGCTGTCCTGCAGTTCTTAATAATTTTGTCTTTGAAATTATGTTTTGTAAATGAAGTCTGTTAAGAGGATGGAATATGTGCATGAGCAGAGGAGATGCATGGGGTTTTAGGACAGGAACACATGGAAGCTCAGGTTCAAGGGCATGGTTGTCCCACCCATTGCAATTGCAGGTGCCTGCTAGGGGCTTTCTGGTGCTCTGAGGGTCCACAAAAGCGTGTGGCAATAAACATTCTTAGTAAATTTGTACAAAACTAAAGCATAATAATGGACATTGCAATAAAACAGGAGAGTTGTTAGAATCCTTGGAAAGTTTTAGAAACTCTAATTTTGAAAATTGATGCTGCTTTTCATGATGAATATACACAGGCTTAGAAACAAATCAAAAGTGATAATAGCTACTTGATATGGAATAATGTTTTCATGTGAAATTTTTAATGAACCAATTACTAGCATGAAAGATAACTTTAATATTAACTTCATTGGAATTGAAGGTACAGTGATAGGATGCATAGATGAGCATTCTTAATTTTACACAAATCATCAAGTTATTTTCAGTTTATCAGACTGCTACAAATTACAGAATATGCCAGAAGAAACATTAAAATGCTGCTGTACAAATCCACTTGCATAACAAGCCAGAAATATCTTATGATCAAGATATAATATTTACAAAGAAATATCATTTATTGTTTATATAAGCTCTGAAACAAATTTTTTTTTGCACTTTATAAGTTGGTGTTGCTACTTGGGTATCATTACAAACCCTATTGTGTTTAAAATTAATATAACACTTGTAAAGAGGACTTTATATTATATTACTCACTGGCAATTTGCTCTGCTCTTTGAATGAGGGACTTCAAATTTTCATTTTGCATTGGGTCCCACAAAGTTTATAACCAGCCCTGGTTGGGAATCTTGATCCCCCAAGCTATACTTGGAAGGAGGGCACTTGAAGTCAGAAGGAGGTTGGGATGTTTGAGAAACTGCTTTTTGATTTACATACTACTAACTCATCTATTTTTCCCAGGTTCTTCAAATTGCTCAGGTTTTTTTTTTTTTTTTTTTTTTTTTTTTTTTTTTTGTGTGTGTGTGTGTGTGTGTGTGTGTGTGTGTTCTTCCTACAAGAAAGATATGTTGCAGATATAATATATTTCTTATATAGAAGATTTTTAGAAAGGAGCATTCTGCTCACCCATGACTTGGTCATGGAGTCCATCCTTATATCACTTTCTGTAATAGTTTTTATACTTAGTAAAGTCCCATTTTATTCCATTATACTATGAATGTCGTCTTTCCTTGATCTGTCATCCATTATTGAGGTTACAGGAATAATGGAAACCCAGAGAGAAACTCATCCTGTTTATTTCTGCTTCTGAGGAGGCCCAAGGACTGTTTAAGGTTGCATGTGAACATGAAAATGGTGCAGAACACTCCACTCAGCATCTCACACCACTCCACACCTCACACACCCCGGTCCTCAATGAACATTTTCTCTGTTAAATAGTGTAAAAGAATTTCAGAGCGAGAAGAACCCTTAGAAATCCTTCTGTCATCTTCATTTTATCTTCATTTTATAGTTCATTTTATGAACTATATGTGAGATGCCAGTATTAAAAAGCTAGAAAATGGGTGGAATTAGAAAGAAACTGTATTTCCTCACTTCTCCGTAGCATTTCATTTCCTGCCTCATTTCTGTAGGACCAGATTGCTGAGCAAGGAGAAGCTGCCTCATGGATCCCAGTCTCCATGAGCTCTGCAGCGTGGGTCTGGGAAAGCCTTGGTCCAAACAGCTTGACTTCCAGAATAGACAGCTCCAATTTGTAAAAATATTTGACCTTTCAGGCAGGAATGGAGACTCAGGTCAAGCCATTGTTCTCATCAGTCCACCAGACATTGACTGCTGTTGGAGTGAGCAAGTGATGGGCCATCCTCAACACCCAGACAAGTTTGAGGCCTTTCCTAAAATTAGTAATACCAGGTGGACAGTTCCTGGACACTAATGTAATGAGCATCACTCAAACATTGTCAGCAAAAATGGTCAGCGAAATTGATAGACTAAGGGAAACACTGTCCTCCTGCAACTAAAATTCTGTGAAGATGCTAGAAAAATCCTTTCCATGGTGCCATAACTGAAAGGGGAAAACATTGACCTAAAGTATTTGTATCTAGCTGGGTGTGGTGGCACATGCCTATAATTCCAGTGACTCAGGAGGTAGTGGTAGGAGGATCACAAGTTCAATGCCAGTCTCAACAACTTAGCAAGACTCTAGGTAATTTAGTGAGGCCCTGTTTCAAAGTAAAAAAAAGTTAAAAAAAAAAAAAAAGTATCTGTAGCTGAGAAAGGGGAAATTCATCCGAGGAAGAATTTGAGAATTCTATCATATGGGGAATGAATGAGAAAATAGAAGACTCTTAGAAGGGAGAAGTAAATATATTTATTTATGTATTTTATATACAAACATAATATATGTAATCTATATATAACCAATTATATATATTATATGTATTATTATATATGTTATATATATACATATATCTATTTATATAAAATTATGTTGAGTTGAGGGTTTTCATCATGGCTGTCCTTAATCCTTAAGGGTGTGAGAGGTGACAAGATGATTAGATTACTCTCTATAACTCCAGGGGATTAATGAGTGCAAATAGAGGAAAGAGACCTTGACCTCTGAAATGAGGTCATCTTGTTTTGCCAGAAACTATTGCTCATGGTTAGTTCTTGAGGTCTGTTTCCCATTTGTACTATCTTGTAGCAGACACAAGCAGTAGCTAGGCTTCCCTAGATTTTGTCTTACAGAAACAATCAGAATATATCAGGAAATTGAAGCACATGAGAAAAGATCTTTGGCAGAGAGAGGTGATCCTAAAAATTTATGGCACTGAAGAATTTTAACAATGTTCTAAGGAAAGAACTTTGTAGTGGAAAGTGGGAGAAAATCACTGGTCAAGGCAGCAGAAATCCATGCCAGGAAGGCTGGCTCATGATTTGGAGGAAATTCCAGGGAAGATATGTCCATCATTAATGTTAAGGACATATCTTATATTTTGATAGCAAAAAATGAAAACACATCAAGAATAAACTAAGATGTGGTTATATATTTTGAATCTGTAGACTGATGTTTTTTGAGAATCTCTACTTTTTCTTTCAGGACTTTGCAGAACACAAGTCATACAGCAATAAAAAGATTTCTTAAGTCATTTCAGATTTCTCATTGTTAATCAACCCAATCTATGAGTCAAACTATTTCTTTTCTTTTTTTCTTTCTATTTTTTTTAAAGCTAAGGCTAGTATTTTATTTATTTATTTATTTTTACAGACTGCATTTTGATTCATTATACACAAATAGGGTACAACTTTTCGTTTCTGTGGTTGTACACAATGTAGATTCACACCATTCATGTAAAACTACTTCTTAAGGTTGGAATATTAATAACTTGAGAACTTATTTCCCTGCTCCCTTACTATTGAGATTTGATCATTAGTTTTTATCATCTTTGCTAAGGGAAGACACCATGGTTTGATTGTTGGCATTATTTGTGAGTGACAAGTCATGGGCAAGACCAGACTTGGAGTAGGGATTCTGAGATAATATGCATTTCAATATGAATTGCATATTTCAATATGCAATGAAATACCCGGTGGTCTTCTCTTTTACTCTGATCCTTGGCTTACACATTTCTTTAAGAAAAAGTTTGTCTTTTGTAATTGAAAAATTTCAAAGATAGATTTGGCTTGAAAAAGAAAGTATTATATTTTTCCTTGTGAACATAAATCATGGTGCTTCCTTGATTTCAAACATGTAAACTGAGTCCACCATTGCATAAACACTAATAGCATCGACCTCTTTCCAATTTATGAATCATGACTCAGTAGTGTGCACAAATACAAATATTGATATCTACATAATTACTTTGCATTTAATTTCTGACCTGACACTTACTTTATTAGACCTATTGCTGCTTTTATGTGTCTGAATCACTAATGGTGAGGGAGAGGAGACCATTTAACTTGAGAGTTCAGTATTTAGGGATGTGACCACAAGGTGGCAGTCTACCACAGCTGGTGCAGAGTAAGTGGAGGGTTCATTTTTGGATTCTGAATAAAGAAGTTTATAGCAGAAGCAGAGCCTTTTTCTTATTGGTTGGGTAGGCAATATGAGAAGCTGCTATAATTGTTAGAGAAAAAAAAGTGTCAACTTGATAACAGAAATAGCTTTCCTGGCTAGATAGATCAAGTGGTCTAAAGGGAAGAACAATGGAGATATTGACTTATGCTTTATTCGTATTCTTGTGGCTGCATCTGAGCTGTGAGTTGAGGACTGGGGGATAATAGAGTATACTATTGGATGTTCTTTTGATGTTCAGGGAGAAGATTGTCTTTATTCCGAGCTCCTCCATATCCTGTAGGAAAAGAAAATTCTAGAGTGTAATGACCTGATGACCTTCTCATTTTTCTTTTTCTTTCCCAGGGGTCAGCCAAGGACAGAAGGTGGAACAGCGCCCTTCTACCCTGAGTGTCCAGGAGGGAGACAGCGCTGTTATCAACTGTACCTATTCAGACAGTACTTTGGACTACTTCCATTGGTATAAACAAGAAGCTGGAAAAGATCTTCAGCGTATTATAGACATTCGTTCAAATAAGGAGATAAATCAAATCCAAAGATTCATTGTTGTGTTGAATAAGAGAGCCAAACACTTCTTCCTGAACATCACCACCACCCAACCTGGAGACTCAGCTGTGTACTTCTGTGCAGCCAGTGCACGGTGCTTCCCAGAAACCTGCAGCCTGTACTCAAACCTGCCACTGGGCTGAGCCCCACCTGCTTTTTTTTTTTTTTTTTTTTTTTTTTGCAAAGACCTTCCACTACTTGTTTTTTGCAAGTGGAAACTATCCTATAGACATTCAAAGTATATAATACATACTAGAGGTTCAGGATGACCCAGAAAGGGTCAGGACATTTTGTTAGCTGATTTTTACTTGACAGATTCTTATTTTTTCTGTTTTTTTTGTACATATTTAAAGTACATAACATGATGTTTTGATTTTCACTTTGTATGTCTGATCCTATCCACATACAAAGTGAAAATGAACAGATGAAGAGATGCAGGATGAAGAGGGCAAGGTCTGGGGCAGACCAGAGCCCACTCTGGGCTCCCTTTACCCAGGCCCCCTCACATGTTTGGCAATCCTAAAGCTGCACATAATGGATTCTTCCAGGGAACTAATGATGCTTTGTTTTGCAATCCAGGTTTTAAAGATGAATTAACATTTGCTATTTTAACTCCTCTCCTATAAATATACCTTTAGTATCAGTATCACGATCCTTGTCAGATATGAGCTACTGACTCTTTAGAAAATTATATTTGTTATTTTTCTGATTATAAAACACTACACGTTAATTATAGAAAATATGTAAAATATAATATATGAAATTTGTTATTGTGTACCCTGATATGCTGTTGTTAATATTGAGTCTAAGGTTACAATGCAGTAGATAGGTAGAATCATCAAGTTTGGAGATCTAAAGTAAAATGTAAGGACTACCATGTATGTATAATATGTCAAAATACACTCTACCATCAGCATATCTAAAAAAGAACAAATTTAAAAATTTTGAAAAATAAATGTAAGGACTATAGTTAATAAAAGTATACTGTGTTTACATTTTTGTTAAATAGATTTTTAGCTATTGTCAATTATACATAAATTATATGATGATAGAAATATTAATTTGCTTCACTTTACTACCTATAATCCTATAATATCCTGTTTTAAATCTTGAAGATACACAGCAAAATTAACTTAAAGAAACATTATTTCTTTCTGCTTATTTATGTCTTTCTTTCTTGATAAAGTTCTATTGTTTTGAGATGATTAAATTTATTCCTAGACATTTAGTTTTTACTGTTACTTTATAATTCCTTCTGGTATGAGAAAAGTTTTAAATATGTCTATTAACTACCTTATTGAACTCTTACTAGTGGATTACAGAAAGAATTTGGATTCCTGGTCCATGTACTAGTAGCTTGCTACAGGATTTTCTGTTCCGATAGTCTATGTTGTGCCAGGGTCTGTGTGTTTCAAGGATCCTGGTCAGTGCTCATTTTCTGTGGACTGCCTGCTTATGGAGACCCTCTGAAGAAGCTTAGCTGAAATCTTTAAAGTGAGTTATATTTTAATTCTTGTCATTTAAGTATGGATGATGTCATACTAGTTGCTAAAGGCAGCGAAGTGCCAATTCCTTGTACTTTATCCACTGAACTGGTAGTTCCTAATGAGGTCATTTCCATAAGATTCAGAGGCAGAATTTCCCTGGCATCGTTTTCAAAATACCAAGTCATCAGAGTTTAGGTCATATGATGGTTGATTAAATGAGAGGCCGGGAAAGGCAAACCATTGGCATGTTGATGAAAGGGTTTATCGAGTTTATTAAGTTTAAGAAAGGGTGGAATATGTATGGTTTGTGAGTTACACGTGTCTAGAAATGATGAGTTCATAGCAAGATAATATGTGACTTTGTTTGGGGGAAGAATGCAGGTCCAGGAGAACTTAGGGTTACATGCATTCCATAGACCACTGGGCTCCAAGGGTATCTCATACAGCAATAAGTGGGCAAACGAACAGACAGACGCTTTTCAAAGGAAGAAGTAGGAATGGTCAATAATTATATGAAAAAATATAAGCACCTTTACCTATCAGGGAAATGCAATTCAAAACTACATTGACATTCCCTCTCACCCCAGTCAGGATGGCGATCATCGGGAATACAAGAACAAATCCTAGTGGCTTGGGAGGCTGAGGTAGGAGGATTGCAAGTTCAAAACAAGCCTTCGCAAATTAGAGAGATCCTGAGCAACTTAGTGAGACCCTGTCTCAAAATAAAAAACTATAAAAAATAATAAAAAAGGGCTGGGAATGTGGTTCAGTGGTTAAGTGTTCCTGGGTTCAATCCCTGGTAACCCCCCTCCCCCAAATTACGCATACAGTAAATGTTGGTGAGGATGTGAAGAAACGGGAGAATGTAAATTAGTACAGTTGCTGTAGAAATCACTATGGAGGTTCCTCAAGAAACTAAAAATAGAACTACCATAAGATCCAGCTACACCGCTCCCAAGTATATAACAAAGGACCTAAAGTTAGCATACCATACAGGTACCTACATATCCATCCTTATTGTACCACAATTCATAGTAGCCAAGTTATGGAATCAACCTAGGTGCCCATCAATGGATGGATGGATAAAGATGCATACATATTCACAGTGGCGTATTAGCCATAAGGAAGAATGAAATCATATAATTTGCAGGAAAATGGATGGAACTGGAGATCATCATGTTAAATGGAATACACCAGACTCAGAAAGAAAAGTATTGCATACGTTCCCTCATATGTGGAATATAGAGAAGAGAGATGAATTAGAGAAGAGGAAGAGAATTGGGGAGGAGAGGATAAGAAAGAATAATAGGGAGTGGATATGAGCAACATATGTTTTATGCTAAAAAATGCCACAATGAAACACATTAGTCTGTATAATTAAAATACACTAAAAAGATGTCTGATACAGTATTAATTTCAGTTTTAATAATCCATTTGTTTTTTCCAAATTTTCAGAGTATAGTGAGGTGATAAAGTGAAGTTCTGGAGTAAGGCAAAGCCTTGCATAACTGTCCCAGAGAAATATGAATTGAAGTGTTACAGGCAGGGAACACAAAATCAAATTGACTTTTGTCCATCATGAGTGCTGTGGCTTTCTGACAGGAGAGTGCTTCAACTCATGTAGAAAATAAAAACTCTATACTCATAAACCATACAGGGAAAAGAATTTTATAAAATCCTTTGGGAGATATTTAAATGGTTCCACAGGGCTGTATTCTTGTTAATGTCCCATCTTTACAGTTTTTATGGAGGTTTTTTTTTTTTTTTAATTTTTTTTATTGTCCTAGGAAAGGTATGAAATGGCCACATCCTCTGCTATGCTGGGAAAGTTTTCCTACAACTGTTCATTTAATGTTACAGCCAACATGTTCCTGCTGTGATGTGTTCTCTGGGGACTTAGGCCAGCATCATTGGAGATCAGTTGGCTCCTCCAGGGGGTCTTCCTGGCTTTGGCAATATCTTGTCTTCATTGATCAAACTAATCAGTCTTTTGAAGTGATTCTTTAGAAACATGAGAACCAAATTTTCTGGATCTGAGATGAAATTGTAGAACTTTTCCATAGATTTTTTTCACAGATGTTGTATAAGAGATCCTCTCCTATACTGCAGGACATTGTGTTCACAACAAAAAGTACTTTTGAGTTATATGAAGACATGAAATAATTCATGCATTTGATGTTCATTTTTAATTGGTAGACATGAGAGACATAAGGTTAAGAAAAGGTTGTAATGATTAGAAAACAATTTTTTCTTAGTATTTGAAAATTTTGAACTATGTTAAAACATATTAACTATCATATTCCTTTTTTGTATTTTGACATGTCCAAGAGGGAGCCACAAATGCAGCTACATGAATTGATTTTGCTTCTGCTCAGGACATGAGTGGTTATTGTGTAACTTACCTGGCATTATCCCTGTTCAAAATTTGGCATGAGAGTATCGAAATATCAATTGTGGATATGGATACTTCTTGAATGACAGAAGTACAGTTGTGAGCTTCCCTTGAGTGAGAAGTGTAATGGAGCTGAATATATGAGGAGAAATTAATTATATCTCACAATTATTCTACCACCTGGTAGAAAAATATTGGTGTTTGTAGAGAGCAGGACAGTTGTACTGTATGTGGTATCAAATTTAATGGAGATTCTAGTACAAGATCTGAAGATACTTCAACCAAACTAATTGGTTATTTTGAGAAGAATATAAACTTTGGCTACTGTATCATGAGGTAGGGATGACAGGCAGTGGGTCATTGTCTGCTGGATTGTTGAGTAATATCTCTAGAGAATGGCCTTGTCTTTTCTTTTGTAGTTTACCTGTTTATTTATTTATTATATCTTTCCACATTTTTATTGGTGCATTATAGTTGTACATAATAATGGGATTTGTTGTTACATATTTGTACATGTGCACAATATAATAATATAATTTGACCAATCTAATTCCCCAGTCCTTCCCAACTTCCTCCCCTCATCCCACCCACTGATCCCTTTCCTTGACTAATTTCCCTTGGATTTCATGAGATTCCTACCCCTCACCTGTCTTTTTTTTTCCTCTTCAGCTTCCACATATGAGGGAAAACATGTGACCCTTCACTTTGAATCTGGCTTATTTCACTTACTATAATTCTCTCAAGTTCCATCTATTTTCTTGCAAATGACATAATTTCATTTTTCGTTATGCCTCTTGTGTATATGTAAATACAGTACATTTTCTTTATCCTTTCATTTGTTGATGGACACGTAGGCTGGTTCCATAGTTTGGCTATTGTAAATTGTGCTGCTATACACACGGGTGGATATGTACCACCGTAGTATGATGACTTTAATTTTTTAGGATAAATACCAAGGAGTGGTATAGCTCTGTCATATGGTGCTTCCATGCCTAGACTTTTGAGGAATCTCCATACTAGAAAAAAATGTAGTGGCTGTACTAGTTTACAATTCCACCAATGGTGTAAAACTGTTCCTTTTTCTTCATATCCTCCCCAGCCTTCATTACTGTTTGTAATCTTGACAAATACCATTCTGACTGGTATGACATGAAATCTTAGTGTAGTTTTGGTTGGTATTTCCATAATTGCTAATGATGTTGAACATTTTTTCATGTATTTGTTGGCCATTCATATTTATTCTTTTGAGAAGTGTCTGTTTAATTCATTTGCCCATTTATTAATTGGATTTTTAAAAATTTTTGGTGTAAAGTGTTTTGAGTTCTTTATATATTCTAGATATTAAGCCTCTGTCAGAAGAGTAGCTAGAAAAGCTCTTCTCCCATTGTGTAGGTTGCCTCTTCACATTGTTAATTATTTTCTTTGCTGTTCGGAAACTTTTTAATTTGATGTCATACCATTTTACTAACTCTTGGCAATATTTTCAAAGCTTCGGGGGTCCAATAGAGAAAGTCATTGCCTGTGCCATATGTTGGAGTGTTGACCCTACATTTTTTTCTAGGAGTTGAATAGTTCATGTTCTAATTCTTAGGTCTTTGATCCATTTTAAGCTGATTTTAGCAGGGTGAGAAATAAGGGTTTAATTTTATTCTTCTACATATTGGCAACCAATTTCCCTAGCATCATTTGTTAAAAAGGCTATCTTTCCTGCAATGTACATTTTTGGTAACTTTGTCAAGGATCAGATGACTGTAGATGTGTGGGTTTGTCTCTGTGTCTTCTATTCTGTATGAATGGTGCATGTGACTATTTTTGTGCCAGTACTATGCAGTTTTTGTTACTGTAGCTCAGTAGTATAGTTGAAATTAGGCATTGTGATGCCTCCAGCATTGCTTTTTTGATTTAGAATTTTTTGGCTATTCTAGGTCTTTTATTATTCCAAATTAATTACTTTTTTCTTGCTCTGTGAAAAATGTCATTGATATTTTGACTGCATTGAATTTGTATATTGCTTTTGGTAGGATGAGCAGTGGCCTTTAATGTTCACACACAAAAAAGGCCTTATCACAACTACTGTTGCTATGATCAGTTGTCCCAGGGAGGTGTCTGAGTCCCCCTGGGTACTTTCTCTTAGAGCTGGCCACACAGAGTATAGCAGCTTGCTGTGGGTCATCTAGGTTGCTAGTTCAGGCAATGAGGAAAATACAATTTTCAAAGGTTTGATACTTACTGCCCAACTCTACTGTCTAAACTGGACTTTATAAACAGAGTTGGATGTCAAAACTAAATGGAGAAGAGAAGGAGACCTTTATGTTGGAGTCAATATATGAAAGATTTATTTTAAAAAGAGCTCACTTTTTCTTGCTGTTTGATCTTGGGCAATGGGCAGTGAGGAGAATATTGTCATATCCACAGGCAGCTGAAAAGAGCTGCAATGGATAGTGCACATTGCTCTGACTGCTATTGATAAAGTGATTGATTCCTACCTTGGAGTAAGCAATCAGCAACAACATACATAGACATGAGGATACATAATCATTGCATCTCTCCTGCCTCCATTATCCAAGTTTTAAGCAAGTGCCACCTCCTGGTGCCATCACAGGTGCAATGACTGAGTTCAGCAGTTGGTGGAATCGTTTTTCTTCCAGTATGCCCATGTTTGCTTTCAGGTTCAATGGTAATTAAATTAAGAAGGGAGTCTGGGCTGGTGAGATTGTCAGCCACACTCAGAATAGTTTGACATGACTTCCTTGCTGCACCAGGAAGGTTCTGCTTCCTATTCTGGTGCAGTACAGCTTGGAGCCCCGTAGTTCCTCCCGCGCTCTGTCAAGCTCCCCTCCCAGTGCAGAGCTCTGAAACTGAAGAATTTCTTCTGAAGGAAGAAGGCAAACATGGTGCTGTCCAGGCAGCTGAAGGTGGTTATGGTGTCAATGTGGCTGGGTAGGGATTGTTCCTGTGGGAAGGTGCCTCCTCTGTGACCCAGGGACTGGGGGACAAGGCAGCCTTAAAGGGACTTTGGGAAAGAGGGTTAGCAAGGATTAAAAATGTACTTTTTTTTCACACACCACTTATCCCTAAATGTTCTGATTCTGTCCTTTTCCCTTCAGGATCCAGTGTTGCCCAGAGGGTAGCTCAGGCCCAGCCAGCCTGTGGGTGCAGGAGAAGGAGGCTGTGAGCCTGCACTGCACCTATGCTTCCAATGCCTCTGGTACAAGCAGCCCAGCAGTGGGAGATGGTCTTCCTCATTCGCCAGGACTCTTACAGCCAGGAAAATGCCACATAAGGTCGCTACTCACTGAGTTTGCAGACGGCAAGCAAATCCATTCAGCTTGTCATCCCAGCCTCACAGCTGGGGGACTCAGTGGTGTATTTCTGTGCACTGAGAGATGACACAGTGGGAGGAGTGCTGGAGGCCGTTGTAAAAAAACTCAGGGTATGTCTGAGACACCCACCTGGTGCAGGGACCAAGGCAGGGAATGGCCACCCAGAGAGGAAGTGGCCAGGGCTGTGTCAGCTGGTGTCTGGGGTTGGAGGGAAAACACTCACTCTGAGGAAACCCTCTCTAGGTTCATAGACCACATCAGAGTTATCACTAATCGAAGCCATCCATGTTCCTGAATCTTTGGAATGAAGGTGGGCACAGCATTTTTGACAGAAGATAGAAAAGGAAGAATAAGCACAATAAACAATTTGTTATTTGGAAATAGAATTTAGCTCTAAGAATTGGATAAGGTAGTTCAGGAAAAGTAACTGTAAAATTGATAAAAACTTCTATGAATGTTTGGTTCAGGTTGTCCAATAAATATTGATTGAATTACTGTTGGGTTTTAGGCATTGTTTTAAATATGGAAGGTATTGGAATTTTTCTTTAGGTTTCCTTTAAAATTATCATCTTGTTTTATACTATTTCATATATTTGTTTGATTCAGGTTTGTTTGCTATAAGTGATACAGTAACTCTCTAGAGGTGCCTACTAAGTGACAACCTTTGCACTCAGAGTTTGTTTCGTCTTGACCCCTCTAGCAGGAAGTGCTCAGTTTTCCATACTGAAGGGTTCCCTGCCCCTCCCCATCTTATGCACAGAGTGAGTGATAGTAGCCGTTCTTCCAAGGACACATGGAGGATCTGTTTCCACACGCTTTATTTGGTTCTACTGATCTCTTTGTTTCATTCTATGACAATGTCAGGAAGTAGTCTTACAATAAATTTTATTGCCTTTTTGGGCAAATCACTCCTTAGTAGTACCCTTTTAAGAAGTTTTTGGTAATTCTTATATATTTATTTTTCGATATAAATATTATTTTATCCCATTTTCTTTGTGTTCAATAATTCTCCTTTAAAAGAAGTAGAAAAGCAAATAAAACAAAAACTTGTTGAAAGCCAAAATGTGGAATTAGTTTAATGAATATATTAACATATGAAGTATCAACTTATTAGTTAATTTTTTTAATTCAGAAAAAGACTACTCTATCAATTCATAAAGGACCTTTTGTGTCCTTCAGTTATTTTGAAGTCTCTTATCTGTATCTTCAATTGAATTTCTCTAAATTTATTCCTATATATTTGTCTGTGTAATTACAGTTTCAATTGAATTTTATTTTATATATTCATTGTTGCTGGTATCCCAAGAACAAATGATGCCTATTTAAAAAATCACATTGGTTATAAAGCTGAGAGTTTCTAAATTTTAAAGTTGCCATGTGAACTTACTGCTTAAATTAATACACTTTATTTTATGGAGGTAGATTTACCATACTCTGACACCCAAAAAGATAGAATAATAAAATAATAACTCTTGAATTAAGATAGAAATATTTAAATTTGGGGCTGGGGCTGTGGCTCAGTGGTAGAGCGCTTGCCTAGCATGTGTGATGCACTGGGTTCTATTCTCAGCACCACATATAAATAAATGAATAAAATAAAGGCCTATGAACATCTAAAAAATATTTAAAAAAAGAAATAATTAGGTTAAGAAATTAAAGAGCCAGAGGCAGTATATCAACAAAATAATGAAGTTTTACTTTTTTTTTTTTTTTAATGTATTCTCTTATTTATCCTACTGTATGAGAAGGTTTGAGCAGAGAACTCATTGCATTTTATGGCCTTTTTTACAAACTCCAGCAGGAAGAATTTGATTTCTACACTAATAGTCTCCCTGTCCTGCACCAATCTCATCCATAAAATGATCAACAAATACTGGTTCATGGGGGGACACTGTAAAGTAGCAGAGTGTGAGTGTTCTCTTTTCTCTGCTCCTGCCCTACTTACCTCTCCTCCAAAAGCACTTGGTGCCAACTTGTGACTCATTTTGTGCAGCTTTTTACATACCCCCAGGCCTGCTATGCTCAAACACAGCTCCAAAATCCCAAACCTTCATTCTCTTTAATTTCCCTTTCCCATCTATAACCCACTTTCTCATGCCCTAAAATTGGAATAGTAGGGGTTGACGGATAAGCTGTCTTGTATTATACTTTCCTTTTATATTTGCATGTGGAAAGCAGAGGTTTGAGAAGAAGTGTTAAAGGAAGGGTTGGTTCTTTTACAATTGTTTAAAACTATTTTACATTGTGGTAAAAGACCCATAACAAAGTTTATCACTTCAACCAGTTTAAGGTTACAGTTCAGTGGTATTAAATACTTTCATACTATTGTGTAACTATCCAGCTCTTGAACTCTTCACTTTGTAAAACTGAAATTCTGTTCTGCACAGTTTTTATACAGTCTTGTATCATCCTAATTTATTTTGCTTTCTCCCCACATAACAGAATAGAAATTTGCAGCTGATTTTCCAGAATTCCTTTGTAGCATAAATCTGCATCAGATTTGGGCAATGGGATTTCAGATTTGGAAGAGGTGGTGAAATGGTACATAAACCCAAACAATATCTGGGCCTGAATTTCTTACCTAAGCCTCTATTTCAGAAGTTATTCATAGAACGACTCTGGACTTAGGAGCTCCTTTATTTGATCTGTGGAGAGAACTGCACAGACTGGAGCAGGCCTCCATCCATGTGAAAAGCCCCTGGAGCCAGAATCCCCTGCAGTGTAGCCTTAGCACCTGCCTGACTTGCATAGCTGGACTCCTTGTCTTGGAGCCAGTGAAATAGTGGGAATAAGACGTTGATCTCAGATCATTCTGTAGGAATCCCATTGCTTTGATTATCATGCTTCTTCTGACTAGGATTCGTACTTCTCAATGATTCTGGAATTCAGGAGTATCTGTCTATTTATTACAGAGTGTCACTTTTTGCCCAGAAAAACTTTTATTAAAAAGACAGCATTCCTTAATATTATTTTTTTTTAGAACTTAGGGAATACAGTTTCTTAAGGAATAGTGATCCTTCAGCCAGTTTGTCATTTTGTTTCACTTAACAAAAATTAGTACATGTTGGTCACTGTTCCACATGTGGAGTATAGGGCTGAAAAACACAGAATCCCTCAATAATGACTTCTTACTTCCTACTATTTCATCCCAAACACTTTTATAATATTTCAGTGGATTGAGAGCTTGCACGGCTAGATACCTATGTATGTGAACGCCTGTATTAAAATGTTCAAGATAACAGCTATCTTCTCAGTTACAAAGACACCCTGGTGTGCCTAACTAAAGCATTTACATGGCAGGTAGAATTCTAGGAACAAAAAGATCTTAGAAGTTAAGATTTACTGATTTTAGATTTCTTTTGGGGCCACCTAAAGACTGATAGGTGCTTGTAAATGAGGTCAGGAATGAAGATATAGCTCTGACTTCTGGAAAGAGCACAAGAAATCATTCTCCCGAATTCAATTTCTGCCCACCAGGGGGTGCAGCTCCTAACACTAGCTCACTTCCTGTGTGAATTGTAGGTTTCACTGTGACTTTAACATTCCTCATGTTAAGAATCAAGAACATTACTAAGTTGACTCTCTAAAGATGAACACTTTTCCAGGCTTAGTAACGGTGATGCTCTTGATATTTGGTGAGTAAAATGTCTTAAAATTTGGACTCTTTCTTCTATGATGTCAGTGAAATTTTTAACTATGAACTTATCTAAGAGCTTTATCCTGTGGTGAGCACAGATCTCTTTCTTCCTTCCAGGTTGGACCCGTGGAGACTCAGTGACCCAGATACAAGGCCAAGTGACCGTTTTAGAAGGGGCTTTGCTGACTATAAACTGCACTTATACAGCCTCAAGATACCCTGCTCTTTTCTGGTACGTTCAATATCCTGGAGAAGGTCTAGAGCTCCTCCTGAAAGCTGTGACAGCCAACGATAAGGTCAGCAACAAAGGTTTTGAAGCCACATACAATAAAGAAGCCACTTCCTTCCACTTGAAGAAAGCCTCTGTTCAAGTGTCAGACTCTGCTGTGTACTACTGTGCTCTGGGTGACACAGTGGCAGAAACTGCAGGGGGAGCTGAGCACAAACTCTGAGCAGCAACCAGGGGCCTGGCTGCTGAGCATCTGCCTCTGGGATCCACTCTGGTTTCAGCACAGTCTGTTGTGTGTGCCATGTTGCTTCTCTGGTTGATGCAAAATCATACAAATGTCCAGAGCAGAAGAACAAGAAATGGACACAGCCCAACTCAGCTCTTCATCAGTTGAAGTGAAGACAGAGGCTGACAGCATTAGTTCCTCATGCAGGGCCAAAGTAATTTCAAGATAAAACCATTCAAACAATGAAGCCGTCTCTTTGCTCATCCTTGCAGACAAAGCCAGACCCCACATGTTGTTCCAGGTCACCCTGGTAGACATTGCTGTGGTTGTTTATATTTTTAGAGAGAAAATGTGCCAGAGGAAGTGGCATCTGCATAAGGTCTCCTAACAGAGTGTGGAAGGATAAATGATAGGAGAACTAAAAGTCCCATCCCCCAAATCTACAAGTATTAATAGAGAAAGGAGGGAAGAGAAGAAAAGACAAGTTGGAAGGACTGCACAGGCAGCAAAAATGCAGAAAAAGAAAGGGACTTTCATCATATACGGGAAGGGTTTCTTTTATGGCAAATCAGATGGTGGGCACAAACTGATTTTCAAAAGAGAGGAAAAAGCAAATATGTAATTGAAAACGACTCATGTCTAAATGATGAGTAGCCCTGGCCAGTTACACAGAAGAGCTGGTTCAATGATGAAGCCTTGATCTAGGTAGTTTGCAGTGCCAGAGAAAGACCTATTTGTTTTCCATCCTCATGAAACCCCACTAAAAAGACACTAAAACTAAAAAGATCATAAACCCCAAAGACAGAGAAAAGGAGAGAATGTCAGTGACATCAACATAATTTTAGGGGGTGAGAAATGTATGGAGAGACAAAAACTGGTATCACAAACTAGGTTCAAGTGAAACCCGCGCTTTGTAGGAGAAGCCACCAAGGAGCGTCATTTGTGCTCTGCGCTACAGTGGGAAGGTTTGAAAATCAGACTATGGGGAAGGTAGTGCTGTTTGTGTGTGTGTGTGTGTGTGTGTGTGTGTGTGTGTGTGTGTGTGTGTTGAAGGTATTTGAAAGGGAGAGGCTGGAAAGAGGGGACCTAGTAAGAAATTGTGCAAGGACGATGACCCATGCTGTCCCCCACAACCTGCAGAGCAAAAAATGCTCACTTCCCCAACCCAGGTGAAAATTGTAAATGTCTTTCATGAACTGAGAAACAAAATTAAGAAAAAGAAGAATATACAGTCAATTACTCAATATAAGGAAATAATACATTATTCAAGAAAAGGGGCATTTTCAGAGTACTCTATGTGGTTGAAAAAAATTGTCCCTTAGTTTCTCTAACTTATACCTTCAATAGTGAAGATGGGAAGGATACCTGTTCCTCCTAAACCTTGTGCATTACCAAGCTTTTTGCCTTCTGCTTAACAGTTATACTTTAGTGTATAAATAATTCATGTAATTGTGAATCAGATGGAGTTTCATTAAATGTAATTAAGTCATGTACATTTTTTGTATATTTTTCTTTATACATCTACCCATCTTAATGTCATCATCTCTGTCCTTCACATGCCCCTTTATTCCTCCTATCACCTATTTGGAAACTCCCACTCCTTTTTTAAAGACTTCATTTTTTTGCAAGCATAGAAAGCAAGTTTTATTTAAAGGATAGAGCAGAGACAGACTTCTCCTGGGAGGAAGAAAGGGATACAGAGCAGGTATCCAAAGAGGTGGGGGTGTCTTGCCCCCTTTATAAGACTTCATATTTTAAGAGTAGTTTTAGGTTACTACAAAATTGAGAGGAGGTTACGGAGATTTCTCACTCACCCCAAGCTTCCCTCCTACTCCATTATTAATCCTCCACCAGTGAGGCACACTGGTAACAACTGATGAACTGATGAACAGTCACACATCACAATTACCCAATGTCTGTGGTTTATGTTAGGGGTCATCTCAGGTGTTTTAGTTTGTATGGGTTTGGACAAATGTTTAATGACAAAAATCTACCATTACAGTGCAGTACAGGATATTTGAATGTATTCTCTCATAAACATCCTGTGTGCTCTACCTATTCATTTCCACTCCCAGCCCAAATCCTGGCACCCACTGTTCTTCCTACAGTCTCCATGGTTTGCCTTTTTCTGATCGTCATTTATTTGGAATCATAAAGTATGTAATCTTCTTAGATTGATTCCCTTCACTTAGTAACATCCATTTAAGTTTTCTCCATGTCTTTCATGACTTGGTAGCTCATTTTTTTGGGCACTGGATAATATTCTATTTTCTATATTTATACCACAGTTTATCCATTTATCTCCAGTGAGGCATATTGATTGCTCTGAAATTTTGGCAATTATAATAAAGATGTTGTAAGCATGCCTGTGCAGATATTAGTGTGAACATGTTTTCAATTACTTTGAATAAGTACCAAGGACTGTGATTGCTTAATCATATGGAAAGAGTATTTAAGAAGCTGCCAACCTGTAGCCCAAAGTGACTGCACCCTTTTGCATTACTCTAGTATGGATCAGAGTTCTTGTTACTCCACATCCTCACCAGCATTTAGTGCAGCCCTGTTCTGCATTTTGCCCCTGCAATAGGTGTATCAGTGGTATCTTATTGTTTTAATTTGCCTTTCCCTGATAACATGTGGTATGGAAATCTTTTCATATGCTTATTTGCCATTTGTGTGCATTCTTTGATAAAGTGTTAAGGTCTTTGGTCCATCATAATGGGTTGTTTTCTTATTGCAGAATTTTAAAATTTATTTGTATATTTTGGATAATAGGTCTTAATTAGATGTGCCTTTTGCAATATTCCCCCCAGTCTAGGACTTGTCTTCTCATTGTCTTGGCATTGTTTTTCACAGACCACAACTTTTAAATTTGAATGACATTCAGCTTTCCAATGATTTCTTTCATGCATTTGCTTTTGATGTTGTGTGTAATAAGTATTGCCATATGCAAGATCATCTAGGTTTTCTCCTGTTTATCTTCTTGGAATTTCATGGTTTTTATTTTGGTGATATTAATCCTTACATGAGGGCAGAATTCTAATGATCTAATGACCTCTTATTTTAGGTGGACCTACCTCCCACCACTGTTGCACTGAGAATTAAGTTTCCGACACATCAACCTTAGGGAACATGTTCAAACCATTGTCATATCTCTGATAGGTCAGTCATTTCTTTGGACTGTGATATCATTACCCATCAACATTTTACAATTATATTTATGGCAAAATGTAACATTTGCTCTCAAAAGCATATAAAAGCTGCAAACAGTGCATATATATTATTATTGTGTATGCAGACTTGAGATCATAATATCTTTATCAACATTGTCTATAAAGATGTGTTTCTAGTTCAATCTATGTATCAATTTATTTTGAGGAATTAGTTTATGCATTTGTAAGGAATGATAATGTAGACATGTAGGCTGGAAACCCAGGGAACAGTTGATGTTGCAGTTCAGGTTTGAAGACTGTCTGAAGGCAGAATTTCTCTTAAGACCTTCAACTGATAGATGGGATCCACCCACACCATAAAGAGTAATTGGTTTTACTCAAAGTCTAAATGTTAATATCCTGTAAGAATGCCATCTCAGTGACATGTGGACAAGTTGTAGAACAAATATTTGGGCACTGTGACCTAGCCAAGTGGACATATAAAACCAACCACCGCAACTTCTTTACCTCTAGTAATTCTCTTCTGAAAGCTTACTTTGTCTTATATAAATTTAATGTGCCAGCATTCTTTTGATTTTTCAATGGTATATTTTTTCCTTTCTTTAGGTATCAACTTCTTTGTGCACTAAGTCTCAAACTTACAATAAATATCCCCACAGCTATACTTCCACCTGTTCTTTGGCTTCCTATTTGACTGAGAAAATAGAAACAATAAAATGGGAATTTTCAAGAGCTTCAACACTTGTCATTGTGCTCACTCTTCCTTTCCTCTCATTAGAATGTAATTGCATAATTCTCAGCACATATTACTGTAACTGGCAAACAGTAAGCCTTTAAAAATTGTTAGATGAGTCATTATTAAATGAATGACTGAAATATACTACTATCACTACTAGAAGAAAAATTACCATTCGTTCATTTATTCAGTAAAAATTCATTAGGTACTTTCTTCTTTACCGGCCCCATTCTACAAACTGAAGACTCAGTGGAGAGTAGAATAGAGGAAAATCCCTTTCCTGAGGAGCTTATGTTTTAGTTAAGTGCTTAGTTCATGCTAGCCACTACCACTGCCTTTACACAAATTATGTTTTTTAAATCTTTCAAAAATTCTCAGGTAAGTGTTACCATACCTATCTTCAGATGAGAAAGTTGAAATTTAACCCTCCCATCTAAAATATCATATGGGGACAGAATTCAAGATGAGGTCCTCAAATACATGTCTTAATTGCTAAAATACTGTGCTTATGTAGATATGTAGAGGCTGATTTTCCATTTCCTTTTGTAAATTCTGAAGTGGAAACTTGCCAAATATGAATGGTTTTCATATGTTATTGCCCTTTCTAGCATCCACATTTGGAAAACAGATGTCTAGAGATTGATTTGCAAAGAAAAGCATCTTTTTGTCATTATTGTTTTTATGTTACTGGGGTTTGAATGTGGAACCTTGTGCATGCTAGGCAAGTGCTTTACTACTGAACTCATGCCCAGCCAATGAAAAGTATCTTTAATGGTAGAAGTCTGGTTCTGTGTTGGTTGGGTTGGTTGCTGGCACCATGTTACTGGGCTGGGGCTTCTGTCATGCTTCTCAATTCACTCCATATGAAGCCAACATGAAATTGTGAGCAGAGAAACAGGTCCCGACTCCTTACAGTTAAGTGAGAATTCTGCTATATTATTACTGTATTTCATTATGAAATGTTAATATTTATATTCAAAATTTATTCTCTGTTCAGAAAAATGAAGAGCAAAAGCTGCAAGTTGGAGCGATTGTGTTTGGTTTGTAATAGAGTTCTGATTCACTTAGCAATATATGGATAAGAATATATTGTATTTTATATATCTATTTATGTTATATTAAGATAAAAACCATGAGGAAATTAGGTTACCTCTATTTTCCTAATTTTGGAAGTTGGAAAGCAGATTCAGAGGCCTTACACCTAAGCCAAGTTATGTATCTAGTAAGTGAGAAGACTGCTGTATACTCAGATATTCTGACTCCTGCTTATGGGTTCTTGTCATACTGCCCTGCAAGCAGGTAATGTTAAAGGGCATGCTGATTCCATTAATTAATCAGGCATGGAGGCCTGGTCAAAATTTACATCTACAGAATGAATGGCCTGGGTAAAAAAAATCTCAATGAGTTGTTAAATGTTGTTAAATTACTCATTTAATGAGTAATTAAATGTTGCTAAAATGTATTCTTGTTCAGATAGGAAAATGAGAACAAAAACTAACAACTTAATTAAACACTATATTCAAGATACAATGCGTATTGTGTATATCATGAAATATTAATGTTTGTTCAATGAGGCAAGTGTTAGTAACTCTAATCTGAGGCTCTGGAGTGTTTCGACAATTATCCAAAGTCATATGATTTTTAATTGAAAGAGGTGATTTTAGAGTCTGTAAAGTTCATGCTTTTCTTGAGCATGTCTCAAAGCTTTGTAGACAACAGGTTTTTCTGCATGTGCCTGACACATCTGGTACAGAAGTGTTCCCAGGAAGAGAATATATAGAATGAGATTCTGGAATAAAATTTTTCATGACCACATGGCAGCAGGGATCTCTTTATTATGGGTAAGTGGAGTGATAATAATTCCTGAAAAATTGCAGCATCAGGATTACTGATTCTTGCAGAATTGCATGGGATTTGGGTGTAGTTGTTGCAGTAGTTTATGTGATCTCTTTAGCATTTGAAAAGTAGTGTGACGATGGTAATTTATGTGCTATAGAGTTTGTTATTTCTTGTTAGGTGCCATCACGAAGAGTGAGAACAAAAGAGAACCAGCCAAGGTCTGTGCTTTTCCCATCTTTGACCAAGAATGATGTTCAGAAGACAATGGCTGCTGCTCCCTGTTTGTCTCCCATGTAGTGTGCAAATTCACTTTTGTACTCAGAAACAAAGGAAGTAAGGGATTATGGGAAATATATTTTTCTATAGCAATGTGTTATGGGGCACAACTTAAGAACAGACCCATCACCACTGACAAGTCCAAATTTGAGAGTCTTTATTAAGCTGGCTGGCTGACTATCTCACACAGTACCCCCCAAAAATGGCTATTGGAAGAACAGCCCAGAACCGCCCGGACCACAGGGTTGTAGGGGTTCTTATACCAAAAATCACATCAATCATAAGTGTCTGTTGCTATGATTCGAAATTACAAACTAACATCATGAGATCACAACAGAGGGGGAAGTGGGTCAAAACAGCCCTTACCTAGGTATAAACTAAAGAATGGTTAGTAACATCCACACAATTACTGTTTACATGGTACATTGGTTAAGAACAACAGAGATCAAAAGAGAGCAATTTTTCATTACATGAGAATTGTCATTTTGTATTGTTAAACATGTCACGTTAAGTAACTGAGGATGGGTACAGAGGTGGGGTGTTCCCATGGGAGAAGTTTATTTCCTACATAACATGGAGTCTCAGAGCAAAATGTCTTTTAGTCATTTCCCTTAGAGTCTGGCCTATAATATTCTCATGGAGCCAGATCTGTCAGCCCATCACACAATGGAAGTTTGCTACAGCACAAAGAATAGAAAAGTTGACAATAAAATAACTCAGTTAGATAAACAAGAGCCACTATAAACAAAAAAGAAAACTTAACTTCCTGCATATTATGCTCTCCTAATCCAGAGATTCTTCAAATTTTGTTTTGTCATATTCAGTGTTATTTATTCAGGAATCATCATGAATATGTGAGTAGACGAAGTGGTTGGAGTCTTAGCTTCAAACAGTAGGGGACTGTTGTTATTGCAAATAGGAAAACTTGGATAAGAAAATTTAGAATCAGAAGGCAAGGAATCCAGAATTTTAAAAAAGTCCATTAATTGAGAAATGATAGTCACAGGATAGTACTAGGAGATTCTCACTCTTCATCTCAGTGAAAGACTAATTTTTGGTGTCATTTATTGAATACTCAGTGCCATTTATTGATCCACTTATTACGTACAGAGGGTGCCTCTTTAGAGCACTCCACTCAGAGAACTCTCAAAGTTCCTAGAACTTTAATAAAGATCTTAGAACTTTTATGAATAAATAGCAGACAACACGTTAGTCATTAGCTTAATTTGCACCTTTAGTGTGTGGTCTTTCTCAGGGTCCAAACCAATTTTCTGAAAAATTCTAAAGTTTCTAAAAAGAATTTATATAACACAGAGGGGTTATAGTCTGCATTCAGCTACTGTCTACTTATCACAGAGGTCTATTATTAAACATAATTCTGCTAGTTTCTCTAATTTTCAAATACATTTCATTTAGTACAAGTATGGACATAATTGACTGGCTTCCTGATTGACTCTTGACTGATATATCTGGGTAAAACCGAGACCCTGAAGCAGAGATTCTGAGCTCTTTAAGAGCATTTTAAGAGATTTGAGCTCTTTAAGGCATGCTGTCTGAATGCATTTATTGTTAGTTGTGAATTAGCTTATGCAATTTTTGTTATTGATCTCAAACTTCTATACTCCACTGAACCCTGCTATGATTCCTCAGTGACACTCATGATTGTATGAACTCATGCTATGGACAATAGGTTCTTCCAGGGCGACAGAGGGTTGCTACGACTCAAGGAACAAGGTTGAGCTGAAAAGTAAAGGAAGTAACCAAGAGGGAAGCAGCTCACTCTATTTGTTTGTAGACTTCAGGTAGTCTAGGTTTGATACATGAGCCAAAAGAACCAGGCAAGGAGAAAGACACTGCCCACTCATAGAGATCTGCCATAGGGGAGCAACAAGAAGAGACAGAAATGATTATAAACCTGGACAACATCCAGACCAACATCTAGACTAACTGACTGCCTTGGTCAGTGTTCCCAGAGATTATTGTATAAACTTGTGTCACTATGGGTGCACTAAATACAACCTGAAGAGATTTTTTAAAATCCTGAAGTTTTGGTTTTATATGTCAGTGGAGAGCTCTACAAATGTATTTTAAAGTTAATCACCATCTAACTCATACATGTCACCCTGGCTAGGAGATGATTCTCCACAGTGGCAGACATGTCTCTACCAATCCTGGAAGCTGAGATTGAGCTCATTCTTTGGTCTCTGGAGGGAAATTCATAGTTTGTGAGTATTCTATTCTATGATGATTATAATTGTATTGACCTATAGTGGTTAATAATGTTGGGAAATGGGCACATGTAGAGAGCACACTTAAGACAAATTTCCTTGAAAAGTTAGTATCAGAATAACAACAGTTTTAAAGACACAATAAAGAATTTGCCTCATGTACACAGATCAATCACATTATCTAGGCATCATTAAAATCCTAGGGCAGAAGAAGCTGATGCCAGTTAATTTGTTAAGGTTTCAATAACTTTCATTTGTTAATGAATTTCTTCATACTAAGAATTATATAGTTTTCAATTTTTTTCTTGGTGCTGGAGATAAAACCCAGGGCCTTGTGCCCAATAGGCAAGTGCTCTACCACTGAGCTACATCTCCAGCTATTTTTTCAATTTTTAATTAGTAGGTATCTAATAAAAAAGTTATTTTTACTTTAAAGATGTTTATTAAATTGTCTCTCGTAATTTATGCCATAAATATGAAACAATATAATACTCAAATAGTGGCATTTCCTTAACCAAACACATTCATTTTCACATTTAAGAAACATTAGTTAGCCACCTGACATTGTTCCAGGTGTGGGAATAGTGTGGTTTTTCTCTCTGCCATCCAAAGTCATCTACTGATGACTAAATGTGTTGGAATTCCTCTGATGTTGTGCTAAAACTTGCTCAGATGATTTTCAGTGGATTATATAGTGGCCACAATGGCTGAATAAGGGAAGGTATAAGTAAATTATTCTTAGAAGTGTCATGGCATGGAGTTTTCAAGGAATCTGATGTGCAGGGTAAAAATAAGCTTATAAAAATGCCAACTATTCTTTAGAATTATGATGGACCATATGAGAGCTAACAAGAATTTCAGAAAAGAAGTCAGAGGGAAAGCTACAGTACAGACTTGAGAGGCAGTCAATAATTCTCTGAGTTTCCAATCTTGCCCACTAGGGGGTGCAGCTTCTAACACATTCTCTCCCTCCCTCCCTCCCTCCCTCCCTCTCTCTCTCTCTCTCTCTCTCTCTCTCTCTCTTTCTCTCTCTCTCTCTCTCCCCCTTCCTGTTTTACTTCTGAGCTCACATGCATCCTCTCACTGTGACCTGAATCTTTGCTTACCCTGTAAAGTCAAAGTCAAGATCCAAGGACTGCAGAGACTCTGAAAATGGACTGTGCTCTAGGACCAGTGATTGTACTAGTCTTCATGTTTGGTAAGGAAAATGGCACATAGAGCTTAGAGCCTTCGATTCCACCATGCTGATGCAATTTTTAATCATAATTTTCTCTAAAAGGTGATTATAACCAAGGTAACCTGCACTAAGTTGTTATTTTTTCTTCTTAGGAGGAAGCAATGGAGACTCAGTGACCCAGACACAAGGTCAAATGACCCTCCCTGAAGGGACTTCCCTGACTGTGAACTGTTCCTATGAAACCTCACAGTACCCTGCCCTTTTCTGGTATGTTCAATACCCTGGAGAAGGTCCACAGCTCCTCCTGAAAGCCATTAAGCAAAATGATAAAGGCAGCAACAAAGGTTTTGAAGCCACATACAAGAAAGAAAGCTCCTCTTTCCACTTGCAGAAAGCCTCCGTCCAAGAATCAGACTCCGCTGTGTACTACTGTGCTCTGGTGACACAGTGGCAGAAACTGCAGGGGGAGCTGAGCACAAACTCTAAGCAGCAACCAGGGGCCTGGCTGCTGAGTGTCTGCCTCTGGAATCACTTTGGCTTAAGGACCAGGAACTCCTCTGCTGTTGCAGCCGTCCACCAGGCACTGCTGTAAAAGTTATCCAAAGCAACCCTAAGGACACAGCAGGAGAACACAAGTAAATTTGCTCACATAAGATTCTTCAGAGATGAGAGTGGAAACTGTCACCATAGTTCCTCAGCTACTCCTGAAACTTGTGATTTTAAAAGCATAAAATCTCAAGGTGAATGGAAATGATCTATATGTTCATCCTTGCATATAATTTTATCCCCTGACCTTGTCTCAAGTCATGCAAAAAAATATTGTTTAGAGACACAGCTGTGGCTCCTGAGTGTGTTAAATGCTTAATGTCTCCATAACAAGTCGATGATTTCTGAGGGAAGTTTCAGCTCGAGAAATAGTAATTTCTTAAAGAAAGAAAGAAAGAAAAAATATAAGGAAAGAAGATGAAGTAGGGAGTCCCACATTTGGAAAGATAATGTTATGGTTTAGATGTGAGGTGTCCCCTAAAAGCTCACATATGAGACAATGCAAGAAGGTTCAGAGGAGAAATGATTGGGTTGTGAGAGTCTTAGCCCAATCAGTGAATTAATCCTCTGATAGGGATTAACTGAGTGGTAACTGAAGTGGTAGGATGTGCTGGAGGAGGTGGGAATTGGGGGCTTGGCTTTGGGGAATATATTTGTATCTGCAAGTGGAGACTTCTCTCTCTACTTTCTGATCATCATGTGAGTTGCTTCCCTCTGCCATGCTCTTCTGCCATGATGTGCCTCACCTACAGCCCTGAGGAATGGAGCTTGCTGTCTGTGGATTGAGACTTCTGAAACCATGAGCCCCCAAATAAAGTTTTCCTTCTTTAAAATGGTTCTGGTCAGATCTTTGAGTCACAGCAGCAAAAAAAAAAAAAAAAAAAAAAAAAAAAAAAAAAAAAACTAAAATAGATCAGACGAACATTTTTTAGTTTCTTTGGGAAATGTACATGCATACACACACTGGGAGTTCTCCAAAAAGGATTACTGATGACCAGAAACTGTGGAGATATATCTTGATATAATTTCTCAGCAAGCTGCCTTTCTACCAGCAAGATAGTACCTGAGATAGATAGAAAGTGTCCAGGATCTGGAGTATGAAAATTCACCTGAGATGAAATTCTTTTACTGTAGATTGGTGGGAATCCCAGCTTCCCAAATATATTTGCATCTAGGGCTATGAGAGAAGAAGGGTGGCAAAGGAGAAGAATCTTTGGATTTAATTGCAGATAATTTGGTATCTTTGCCAATATTGGAGATTTTCTTTTGTCTTGTCTATTGCAGGTACTTAATGTATATCAGTTTATTGACTCATTAAGAGTGCATTTTGCTTGTGGGAAGGGTTCTTGAGCACAATAAATGAGAGTGAAGGGATGGTGTCCATTATTCTGTCTCAGAGTCTTAAAAAGAATGCTACTTGGCAGATCACTAACATTGTCATTGTCATCGAAGGAACATTGTCCATAAATCTTTCATTTTTCATCATTATCCATTTTTAGGCTTCCCTCCTATCTTTTTACTTTTTCAGAGGCTCATCTCTAGGTATTATTAATTAGTTGATCTAATAACTACTCATATAACATAATAATTTATGTACATAGGATGAAACAACTTCAAATAGTTCAAACTATGCAGAAAAGACGAACTTTTTTGTGATGTATGGCAGATTGAACATGTGTTTACTTCTGTCTCTCTAAAACTCCAAAGAGTGGGTATTTAAAGAGGTAGAATTCCATGATCACAAAGACAATGGAAAAGAAGAACATAGCAGATAAAATGACAGAAATATCTGAAAAGCTGCAGCCAAAATGTAAACATAACAGACTTCAGAGAACTAAGAAATGTGAAACCAAGCTTGCAAAAGCGGAATCCAGGAAGAAGCCTTCCAGGTACAGTTATGCTTGGCCCAGGAATTGGAGGCAACAATGACTTTACTTTTGAATACCGGGAGATGATGATGCTTAAAGAGGTGTCTGGCCTTAAAATAGAAAAACTGCTTGAAGGACTTTATAAATAGCAATTCAACAACCATACCCTCCACCACCTTCTACAACAACAACTCCCACCCATCAACTATTACAAAAGAGCATATATTTACTTTCTGGAAACAGTTTTTGGGACACCAAGTAAATCTGTCTGGGGGTGACACCAAATAAATCTAGGGTAGGCTGAAGTGTCAATTTGAAAGTAAGTGAATTTCATAAATTTTTGTATTATGAGTGTGAGACCTTTGGCTTCTCTTACATTCAGCTTTTATTTGACTTTCACTAAATGAATGTGTGGCAAGAGAGTTATTAGAGTATTTCTTCCTTTAAAACTGGTGACAGTTCCAGATACTTGGGAAACTGAGGCAGGAGGACTATGAGTTTGAGGTCATCTTGCAAAACTTATGAGATCCTTTCTCAAGATAAAAGTAAAAAAGACCTGGGATGTAGGTCAGTGCTAGAATCCTTGACTAGCATGGGCAAAGCCCTGAGTTCAATCTTCAGTAACACACACACACACACACACACACACACACACACACCAACCAAAACAAACAAACAAAAACCCTGGTGGCAAAATAGGTTTCTGGTAGCCTAGCAAACTCATAAACTTTAATTAGTTTTCCAGCCCATATGTAAAAATAAGCCATCAGGATAACCAGTTTGTTCAAGATTCTGTATCTGGAAGACCACAGAAACTCCACCAGAAGACTTCTAAAGTTGAAAAACAAATTCAGCAAAGTAACAGGAAACAAGATCAGTATATAAAATTCAATAACTTTGCTAGCTCCAATAATGAATTTGCTGAGAAAGAAACCAGAAAAACACTCCCATTCATAAAGCCTCAAAAATACTCAGAAATAAATCTAAACCAAGGAGTAAAATATCTCTACAATGACAAATATAGAATGCTGAAGAAAGAAATTGAAGAAGATCTTAAAAGATGGAAAGCCCTCCCATGTTCATGGACAGGCAGAATTAATATTGTCAAAATGACCATGTGACCAAGAGCAATATACAGAATCAATGGACTTCCCATCAAAATACTAAGGAAATTTCTCAAAGAACTAGGAAAAAACAGTCTTAAAATTCATTTGGAGTAATAAAAGATCTAGAATAGCCAACACAATACTGACAAGAAGAGCAGTTGGCTAGAGGCATCACACTACCTGATTTCCAATTGTATTAGAGAGTTATAGTAATCCAAAGAGCATGGTATTGGCATCAAAATAGGTATGAAAACCAATGAAATAGAAGACACAGAGACAAGCCCACATAGATACAGTTATCTGATATTTGACCAAGACACCTAAAGCATACCTTGGAGAAAAGATAGCCTTTTAAACAAATGGTTCTGGAAAACTGGATATCCATATGTAGATGAGTGAAAATAGATCTCTATCTTTTACCTGTACAAAAGTCAAATCAAAGTGAATTAAAGACCTTGGAATTAGATCAGAAACTTTGCAGCTGCTACAGGAACACATAGGCTCAACACTCCAATGATACTGGCATAGGCAATGCCTTATCAAGGCCCCAAAACTTCAAGAAATAAAACAGAGAATCAATAAGTGGGATGGAATCAAATTAAAAGCTTCTGTATAGCAAAGGAAATTAGAGCATGAAAAGAGAACCTACAAAATGGGCAAAAATCTTTGCCAGATACTCCTCCAATTGGAATAATATCCACAATATATAAAGAACTTAAAAAAAAACCTAACAGCAAAAACAACTCAAGTAACCCAATCAATAAATGGGCAAAAGAAAAAGACATGTTTCAAAAGAAGAAATACAAATGGCCAACAACATCTTGACAGTCAGGGAAATGCCAATCAAAACTACATTGAGATTTCATCTCATTCCAGTTAGAATGGCAATCATGAAGAATATAAATAATAAATCCTGGCAAAGATGTGGGGAAAAAGGTACACTAAAAAATTGTTGGTGAGACCACAATCTAGTATAACTACTTTGGAAAGAAATGAGAAGATTCCCCAAAAAGCTAGGAATGAAACCACTATATGACCCAGCTACCCACCTCATTGATATTTATGTAAAAGAACTTAATTAGAGTACTGTAGCTATACAGGCACATCAATGTTTACAGAAGTACAATTCACAATAGCCAAGTTATGGAACCAATCGAGGTGCCTGTTAACAGATGAATGGATAAAGAAAATGTGATGTATAATCACAATGGAGTTCAAAATTCAGCCATAAAGAAGAATGAAATGTCATCCATAAGTAGATGGTACTGGAGAACATCATGTTAAGTGAAATAAGCCAGACTCAGAAAGTTAAAGGTTGAATGTTTTTGTTCATATGCAGAAGTTAGAGTGAAATAGGGAAAAAACAGGAGGGGGATCCTAAGAAAACAGAAAGGAAATTAGTGGAATAGGGGAAGGGATTACAGGGTGGAGGAGGAGGAATAGGAACAAGGAGGAAACATGGAATGAAATTTACCGAAATATGCTATGTACATATGTGAATATACTGTGGTGAATTTCACTTTTATGTATATCTATAAAGCACCAAATAAGAAAAGAACAAAAAAACTGGGGAAGACTGGTAGATTAGAGTAAGAGGAATAAAAAGAGAGACAAGAGAGAGAAAGAGGAAATACTGGGGACTGAAATGGATCAAATTATATTTCATGTATGCATGATTATATGAAATGAATTCCACTATTATATACTATAATGCACTAATAAAAAATTTAAAAATGTATCCTAAATGTCTATTTAGTTTAGCAGATTGGTGTAGTGCTTTATTTAAGCCACGTGAAGAAAATAATATGCATCCCTATCATATGTATATAAAAATACTAAGGATTTACAGTACACAAAACAGTTTTATTGTAGTTATTTCACACCCTTGTGGGTTATATACTTAAAGAAATGAGTAGCTTTAGTATGATCAACAGTAATAGCAATACAGTTTCTTGGGTTCATAGTTGTGTCTGTTTAAAATCCTTAACCAGATGACTAGATTCTGTGCAGGTCTAAAAAAAGAACTATCAAGGTCAAGAAATGTCAAAAACTATATAGGGAGGTAATGACTGATTTAGACATTTTAGTTTTATTTAAATAAGTATGTTACATTTCCTGGTTGCCTGTAAATCACTACCAAGAGCAAGATAAGAAGATTGCATTGTATATAATACCAATGGCAGCAGCACAGTGCGTACATTGAGGGTGGTGTGTAGCCCTGGCAGTTGACAAGGAAGGCCCTTACTTTTGTGGTCTAGGAGAAGCAAGTGGCCCCTGCAAGAATGATCAGCTTTAAGAAGCCAGAAATAAGGTATGGGAAATGGAAAATGGAAAACAATACTGGAATAATGCTATGGAATTAGCAGAGAAAGCAAAATTGAGCGATCTTTCCAGCAATCCATGCAGAAATGACAATTTCCTTCAAGATGACTGCATTATGACAAGAGGTCAAACTTCATGACAATTAGTATGAGCTGGAGTCCTCAAAGTTGAAACTACTTGGATAGGAGGATTGCAGGTGTCACATTGTTCCACCTGCCAGAATCCAAAACTGTAGCTGTGGGCAACACAGGGAAGTTTTGGAATCTCTCTCTACATACCTTCTGCCTTTCATTATACCTCAATGCCAGCTGACTGATATCTGGGAGTGAAAAGAAGGGATTCTTGAAATTGAAGCCTAAACTACCCCTTGTTTGATGCCGACAAAGCCTTGGAGAGGATGACTGAGCCCTACACATGGCAGGGGGCTGAGGGCCAGCTGTGAGCAATGGCCAGCTTGGGACAAATGTCAGTCTCCATAGTTAATCATTAGGCAGTATCCTTGGTCAAGTTTATGGAAATCACCATAAGATGTGGGGAAAACCCCCAAACAACAAAAAGCCATGTTCTTAATGTACAGTGTCATGCTTTCCCTCTGAAGGACAAATGCTCTGAAGGAAGCCAGTCCCAGCTTCCTTCTCTTCTTCTCACCTGTTTGTTATATGATGGATGCAAAACGACTTTAAGGAGAAAACTTCTAGTCTGCTTTTTTGTCAGTGTGAGACATTCAGCATAATTCTAGATGAAAAAAGAATTAAGCTATAGATGTAAGAATGGACTACCATTTACTGTAACTTCCTACATAATACTAAGGATGAAACTTACTCAAGTAAAAATACAAAAAATTAGTGTAAACTCTATGTCTGAATATGTCTTAGCTGACTTAGTAAAATGCCCTTTATCTCCCGACATTCCCAGGGGCCTGCCAACCACTAGCAGTGTTTCCAAAGTTATAAATCCACACTTTCAACCTCAAGAGGATGACACCTGCATATAAACATGATCCATTCTATGTAGAAAGTTACTTGCTTTTTCATACAATGCAATTGCAATACTATGTCAGGCTGTAGTCTTCCGTTTGGTAGCTTTCAGTTTATCTAGAATATATGTCCATGATCACCTCACAGGTAGGTCCACTCAGCTTCTGTCTCCACCAATGCTGTTACTCTGTGAACAGTTTTTGAAGATCAATGTATTGCCAATGCCTCTGGTCCAGAGCCATGTCTGAACCTTGACCTCTCCCCGTTGTCTCATACCAAAAGCTCAAAGATTCCTCAGGGGAGCCATGGGGTCTGCTTTCATTACATTGCCTAGTAGGACAGGCTTGACTTTGTTTCTTTTGGGAGTAGGAGTCCATTTTACTTTTCTGACTGCCGCCCTTCCCTGGTTTCTTATTGAGATGTAATGGCTGAAACTTTTTATGCTTTGGCAGTTGCTTCCATAACTGTATTAGGGTGGCATTAGGTTGTCTATTTTCCTTTCATCCATTCCTAATGCTATTAAATCCACACCAATCTATTCACAGGAGACTCAGTGCTCCTACTTTTGGCTGGGTTTTATGGACTCCCTTTTTCTGTTGCAATTTTTTTGTCTCCCTAGGTCCACTATCAGTTGTGCTGTTTTCTGGAGGTACCATGTGTAACCCTGCATTCTTTTTTCCAGCAGTAAAAGTCATATTGTCTGGTCCTGGGAAAGACTGCTCATAAATAGATGTTTCATTGCCAGTTCATGCAAATAGCTCTGTAGTTCTTCCACAGAGGTTCAGGTGCCTCTGGGCAGAGGACTATCTCCTGAATTTGGCCAAGATATTAGCAGTCAAGGTAGTAATGACCCCACACTCTAATTAGTGGCACTGGCATAAAGCCCACTCCTGGACCCTCCCTGGCCCTCCTGGGCCCTCCCTCCCCACCCCTTCAGAGACTCTGTCCTGCTGGAGCCTGGGGCACCAGGTCCAGGGCAAGAGGGCAGGCCAAGGACACCAGGTCACAGAACCAGAACCAACAGTGATTGGTCTTAAATATGTTTTTAGGAAAGCCCATTTCTTTTTTTTAATTTTTAATTTTTTTTCATACATGTATATAGGATAATAATGTCTGTCTCATTTTACTGTCCTTCCCATCCCCACCAACCCACCCTCCTCTCTCTCCCCTCTGCATAATCCAAAGTTCCTTCATTCTTCTCTATCCACCTCCCACTATGGATCAGTATCTGCTATCAGAAAAAAACATTTGGCCTAATATCCATTATGCTATTCATTATGCCACTGCTTTTGCTAGTAAACCCAATACTTGATATTCCCTGTGATGTTTAACAATAGTTAAGGCTTCAATCAAGATGTGGGTGCCTGAATTTTGGCTTCCTCTGTCTTGGTTTTTGTTACTGGGGTAGCTGCCTCCCCTGGAGTTTGCTTTCTTGACAAGGTCAATCGACTCGCCTTATAGCAGTAACTAAATTGAACTAGTACATACTCCATATCCCATGGTCTGCACTGAAGAAAAAATCATGTTAATTAAACACATTAATACATTGATATATTCCTTCTTACTTTGTGATATACAGATACTCTGAACAATTTTCAGATAAGGGTTTCTGTTAAGTTCTGAAGATTTATAACTCACTAAATTGTAGTCTTTCTTTCAACAGTTATTTCAGAGAACTATTTAAAAGCACTTTGCTATAGACAGTGAATAGTAAAATATTGAAAAGCAAAAATGAAGAAAATTTAATATCAAATACACCCAACACAAATTTTCAATCTTAGCACTTTAGCACAGTTGTTAGGATAGTTTGACCTCCAGATCTGATTCTTAAGAGAATATCAAAGACAAGGGAGTCCCTTTTTTTTGGTACTGGGGATGAAATATGGGGGTGCTTAGCCACTTGGATTTAACCCAGGTGTCCTTCATTGCGGAGTCACATCTCCAGCACTTTTTAAGTTTTATTTTGAGACAGGGTCTCGCTAAGTAGCTAAGGGCATCACTAAAGTTGCTGAGGCTGCCTTAGAACTTGTGATCCTCCTGCCTCAGGCTCCCATGTTGCTGGGATTACAAGTGTGCACCACCATGCCCAGTGAGAGCACTTTTTATTAAGGAAACAAGTACACTAAAATATGGGCATATGAAATAGAATGTTGAAATGTCGAAGGTACTTTACATGTTTAGTTTTGATTCCAAACTGCTTTCTGTGATTGGTTTCTTTATATAAAGGGATATTAAAAATGGACTCTTTTTTTTTTTTTTTTTTTGCATCACAGAGAATTTTATTTCTAAGTAAAAGCCTGGGCTGGGAGGCAGTTAGGAAGTTGAGTGGCTTTGCTCCAGGGTGGTCCAGATGCAGGTTGCTTCCTCCCCTAGGATGACTCTTGTCCCCAAGGTCCAAGTTCAACACTCACATGCTTGTTACCCACAAAAGGAAAGATGGGCAGGAGAAGCACATGCACATTTTTTTTCCCCAGTAGTGGGATGGAACCCAGGGCTGCTGACCACTGAAGTACACCCCCAGCCCTTCTTATTTTTTTGAGACAGGATCTCATTAAGTTGCTGAGGCTGCCTCCAAACCTGAGGTCGTCCTGCCTCAGTCTCCCAAGCAGCTGATCACAGGTGTGAGCCACCACAGCTAACTGCATACACACCTTTTAAGGGCCATGATCTGAAAACTGCATACCTCAGTAGTCATGTGGCCACACCTGGCTGCAAAGAAAGTTCTGAAGCCTGTTCCAAAGTGTGCAGCTACATGCCAGCTGAGACTGAAGTTAAAGGACCAATATGGAAGACAAACAGCAGCCTGAGCCAAACCCCACCTCCCAGTGTGGTTCACCTTGTGGATCAATCAGCAGTGCAGCTCCTGAGCCTCAGCAGCTTTAAACAACACAGGTGTGCACGCTCCTTGCTCACCTACATCCCTGTTTGCAGGTTGGAGGGAGGGTGCTGTTCACTGTGGGCAGGTTGGGGACAGCCAGCCAGGGCAGTCACATCAAACGCTCTGGTTCCATGCCAGAGGGAGAGAATGCCAGTCAAGTCAAGCCATCAAATGCACTCTAATAGCACAGCGGCCAGAATCAACCACATGGTCCCACCCAACCTGGGGAACCAGAACTGCTGGAAGGCAGGATGCCTGGCACCTCTGGCAAACAGCATGAAAACATGCTTGGCTTGGCCCCATCAAGTGTCACGTTACTATTTCATGATGTACAAAAGCTGTTCATAGCTGAGCCATGCACAGTGCACTGTGGTTACTAAGCTTTTGTGTTTCCTGTACTTGTCATGAATTCATCCCCAAACCCTCCCCAATCCTGTTCTGTTCGGGCGGATTGCACCGTTTTCATGCTCCTCTTGTCATCTGGCAGGGTTTCTGGAGGAAGAGGATCTGAGCATGTGGGAGCCGCCCATTTGCTTAACTTGAAGTGCCATAATGGCCTTGAACTACTTTCTTGTTCCTTCCAGATAGAAGTTGCTCTGCAGATTCATTATTTTTGTTCACTTAGTTCTTTACTTTTCTTTAACCTTAGCAGCATCAATCCTTTCAGCTAGTTCTCTGGAGCAACCTTTTTTTTTTAATATATTTTTAGTTGCCAATGAATGTTTTATTTACATTTGGTGCTGAGTACTGAACCCAGGGCCTCACACATGCCAGGCAAGTGCTCTACCACTGAGCCACAACTCCAGCCCCCTGAGTAACTTCTGAGAGGTGTCTGGGGCATATATCACCAAGAGCACCTGAAATGCCCTTGAAGACCTATTCACAGTATGGAATCCTTCAGGCTCATCAGAAAAGTGTGCATGCTTTAAGCACCCCACACGTGCACATGACTCATGCACCTCATGCCAGGACCTCTGCAGGTGGGCAGCTGGTGAGCAGAGCCTCTTGGGCTCCGTCCTGCCCATCACCTCTTTGGGTGGTTCCAGTAGCCTTACTCAGAGGCCTGCAGGTGAGCAGGACAGCAGCAGACCAGCCAAATGCTGGCCAAGGGCACCCACGCTACAAGGTGTCTGATTGTCCACTTTTATGATATTTGGATTTTAATAGGGCAAAGACAGAGGAAATAGAAATCCTAAGAAATGTCACTGTTAGCTGTTTTTCATAGGTCAGCTTACACAGTAAGAAATCCCAACTCTCTCTCAAAATACAGCTGCCATACAGTCTTTTATTTGGGTCATACTACTTTCATTTCTCTGAAAGTATTTGCTCCGTGGACCACAGAACTCTGGTTTCATAGGGCTAAAGCCCACATGGCCCAGTGTGACCTTTCTTAGCTTTCCTTCCCTGGGCAGGAATGGTGGCAAACACATATACCCTGCTTTATTTTGAGATAAGAAGGTGACACTGGTGCATGTGCTGCTCTATAAATCAGTCTTCCCTTTAGGTTCGCAGTCTCTGTATAGGATTTTATGTCTGTTAGAGCCCCTTACTTGTCTGAGCATGTAGCTTGGCAAAAAAGGAAAGGAGCAGAGCAGAGAAAGAAAAAATAGTAGAAAACGGGCTGGGGCTGCACTCATGGTCCTAGTAAGTCACAAAAATGCTAGCCTGGCATGCTTGAGGCCCTGGGTTCAATCCCCAGCACTGCCAAAGGGGGAAAAAGTTATTGAGGGCTGGGGATGTGTCCACAACAGTGGAGCGCTTGCCTAGTAAGTTAAGGTGAACAAGAAGAAAACAAACCTGCTGGGGGTGGTGCCGTACACCTGTGATCCCAGAGGCTCAGGAGGCTGAGGCAGGAAGATCGTGAGTTTAAAGCCAGCCTCAGAAACTCAGCAAGGCCCTAGGCCACGTAGCAAGACCCTGTCCCAAAATAAAATATAAAAAGGGCTGGGGATGTGGCTCAGAGGTTAAGCACCCCTGGGTTCAGTCCCCCCATCCCCCCCCCCCAAAAAAAAGAAAGCAAACCCAGGACTGCCAGTTACCGTCCCAGAACCTTGGACAGCTGTATGCATGACTGGGCCTGTTTCATAGAAGTGGGTTGTAGGCCATGTGTGAAACAGAGGGGGCCGCTCACTCTCCTCCCTATAATGATAATTTTCTAGTTCATAAATTCCCTTGGTAGTTGAAGACAGCTTTTCCATTTTCACCAGGATTTTGGTTAAACCATCCAAGGTAGCCTGCAATTCCTCATATAGCACCTCAAGCTCCTTATCATAGTGTGGATGCATCTTTTCTTCATTCCCACTGGAAGCTGGGCTGCTGCTATTTAATTCGATCTTGTCTTTACTCCTTCCATGGTCGGCAGAAATCCCCAAAAATGGACACTTGCATTAGTTTTCTAGGGCTGTGGTAACAAAATGCCATTAATGGTGTGTTTTAAACAATAGGCATTTATTTTCTCCCAGTTCTGGAGGCTGCAAGTCCAAGGTTAAGTGTCAGCAGGATTAGTTCTCCTGAGGTCTCTCTCTTTGGCAAGCAGGTGATGCCTTCTCGGTGAGTCCTCATGTGGTCTTCCTTTGAGGATGTGTATGTCTGTGCCCAAATTTCCTTATCTGCTGAGAACCAGTCATTTTTGAAGTGGAGCCCACCTATCAGATTTCATTTTACCTTGATTGCTTCTTTAAAGACATTGTCTTCTAAGAACATTCTGAGGTTCTTAGGGTTAGGGCTTCAACATTTTGGGTGAATTCATAATAACCTTCCAAGCTCCTGTTGAAGTCTCCCTGATCCAACATTCTATGGATTTCTGATGCACACAATCATCCAACACACAATTCTAATGGTGAGGTTTCCCTGCCTTCTCTTAGTGTGTCTTTAGAGGAACTAGCAACATGGGATTATGAATAATTTATAAAATATTATAAATTGTAAAATAATGGAGGTAGAGGAACCAGTAACACAAATTTAAAAGCTGTTATTCAGATGTGGCTTCTTTATCCTCTACTATCTCAGGATACGGAAATTTCTCATTTTTAGTTTACTCCTTTTCTGCAGCTAAATCTTCAATCATTCTTGGTGTTTTGTTGCCTATTTTCTTTTCTTTCTCAATCCTGTTTTCCCTCTGAATGTGAATCTTCCTTCCTCCCTCCCTCCCTCCCTCCCTCCCTCCCTCCCTCCCTCCTTCCTTCCTTCCTTCCTTCCTTCCTTCCTTCCTTCCTTCCTTCCTTCCTTCCGTCCTTCCTTCCTTCCTTCCCTTTTCCCCTCAGATCATTTTACCTCTGCTGGAGCTAATGTAACTGAGTAACTTGCTCTTCTGTCTTGTGTGCCTTCTTTATCTCCAGAATGGTCCTGCTTTTGGGACATCTTTTTGGTGGATGTGTGGTTTCGTGGATGTGGGTGGGATTCAGTCCTTGCACACAGGGGCACCTGGAAGAATCCCATCCTAGATGCTTAGCTTTCTTTTCTCAAGTATATATAGAAAGGTTTTAAAATTTGACTCAGCCAGATCACTTCTTGTTAATATGTTTTGAGGACTGATATGTTCAAATTCATTTTTATTATTTTGGTATCTCTTGATGTAGTGTTGACTTTTTGCTTTTGTCTTTTTAGTTTGTCTTCTGATGTATTGATAGTTTTCCTTTTTCTCTTTTAAATTGTAGAAAATGTAAAACACATTTCTCTTCCTATAAGCATGGTTTAAGTTACATATATATATATTATGCATGTGAATTTATCTTCTTTTTCTTTTTCCTTTCTTCTCTGTCAGTACTGGGGATTGGACCCAGGGCCTTGCACATGCTTGGCAAGTACTCTGTCACTGAGCTACAGTCCCAGCCCTTTTAAACCTTTATTTTAAGACAGGGTCTTGCTCTGTTGACCAGGCTGGCCTTGATCTTGTGATCTTCCCACCTCAGCGTAACTGGGATTACAAGGTGTCCCATGGCACCTGACTCTGTTTTTTCCTATACCCCATGTTATTTTTTGCTTTCCACAGTGTTATTCTACTTCATTTCTTCTTGCATATCCCATTTCTTCTTATAGCATATTTTCTATCTTTAGAGTGATCTCAGTGGCTGGTTGGAAGAAACTACACACCAGCTATATGTAGGACAGTTAGTTCAGAGTTTATCAAGTTAGCTGAAAAGCTGCAGTTCTAATGCACAAAAAAGAAAAGCAATAAAAATGAAAGTCATGCACATGATAATCAGAACATGAATTCACCCCCTTCTTCCTTTAAGCCTTTGTCCCAGGTCTTCCCACATCCCTGGAATGTTTCTCCCTGCTGGTCATGTGGATGGCCTTTGCTTACCCTTGTCTCTGCTCCTGGGGAAACATGGCACATGCAAATAAATTACCCAGTTTACTGCCCTATTATATTTCATAGCAAATAACCAACAACACCTTGAGTTTCATCAACAGAGGAAGGGGTGAATAAACTAAGCATGCCATGATGTGGTGAGACAGTAGCAGAACTTATCTGTGCTGATGTAATAAGACTTAAAGGATTTATCCTTGAGTTTATAAAGAGAGTTACAGAAGGGTATGCACAAGATATGATTTTGTATCAAGTAAGAAACTATAAATGAAATACTGTATATTGACTATTATTTCAGATATGTAAAATTTGCTTATAAATTTTAGTGAAATACCTGAGAGAGTTTGTCTGCAAATTGAAAGATGAAGAAAGAGTTGAGGTGATGAGTGGTGAAAGGGCCAGGATTGTAGGGGACCTCAGAGGGGTTTTGGTCCGTATGCAGTATTTTAATACTTCAATACTTCACATATTCATGAATTTTTCATGATATTAAAACTAATAAAAACTCATCAAAGCCATGATAAAGAATTATTCATATTCTTGTCTATCCTTCTCGTTAAAAGGCAGGAGAGGAGGAAAAAATGTTCACCTTTAGAAGGTTTTGTCTGACCACCCCATATGTAAGTGCTCTCCTGCTTCTGGGATCAAGCACCTTCACTTAATGCTCCTCTCAAGGCCCTACTCTTTGATTTTATTAGAGATAAGTGTATTTTGGTATTTTCCAGTAGACTATAAACTAGTGTCTCCTCCCCTCTTTTCCACTTCCAATAAAACTTGAATAAATGTTTATAGATTTATTTTGAACTAAATTAGAGAAGATCTAATCAACAGCACAGGATAATAACTGCTAACTTATTTTAAAATATAACATCCATAAATGACATTTAAAAAGTGGCCCTGGTCTTCTTTGTGGTGCTGGAGATAGATTGAAGCCAGAGTATTGTGCAATGTGTTCTACCACTGAGCTACGCCCCAAGTCCTAGAAGGAGTTCATTTTTTAAACCCTATTGAATCTAAAAGGTCACTTTGTTTTCTGACCATCTGGATTTCCTGCTGTGAATGTGGCTGGGTTCAGTGATTTTTTAGACTTGGTTGGTCTTCAGTGACCTATGTTGATGGTTCTGTCCACCAGGGGGCACTCCAGGCTGCTGGAGGAATGACTGCGTAGGATCTCATCGGGTGAATAAAGAGAGGAGACCAGTGAATGTGAGCCAGTCAGATCACAACAGCAAGGTTAATATTGGTGTAAGTTCATCTCAGGTCTTCAGCTCTGCCATTCCACATAAAGCTCAAAAAAGCTGGAGCCCATATGTTTATAAATCCATCATATGCATATCCTACTTTTCTTTTAATTGACTGAACTGATGTTTGAAACATTTTCAATGTAGATGGTGATTTGTTGAATTCAAGAAATTGTTTTTACTTCTTAATACTCATTGCATACTATCAAACAGCTTTCCTTTATCAAAATTTTAATATAATTGATTTCTCAAAAATCTGTTAAACCATGTAATGGGAAATGGGCTTACTCTTTTTGTGGTTCTTCAGTGTTCCATTTCACCCAGTTGAGGCATTGCTCCTTCTCTAAAATATCATTCCCCTTCCTCACATGAACCTCTTTGAAATTAACTGTTGTAAGAAGAATATACCCTTTTTTCTTCATCCACCTGAAACAAGGCCCCCTACCCCTGCACTGTCGTCACACAATTCTGGAGCCACCACCACAGTCTCCTGGGCCACCGTGGGTGGAGCTCCCTGTTAGGGGAAGGACAGAGCTCAGATGTGACTGGGGCTCAGTGAGTCAGAGGGACCTGCTGCCTGGAAGAACAAGCTTGTCTGGCCCCAGACTTGACACCTGCAGAGCAGGGAGAAAGCCCCCAGCACCCAGGCCAGCAGCCATGCAGAGGAGACTGGGGGCTCTGCTGGGGCTTCTGTGGGTGCAAGTTTGCTGTGAGTTGTGTCCTGGATGGGGCTGGGGGTGTTCTAGGGCTGACAGTGTGAGGGAGGGCAGGGGGAGCAGGCATGAGGCCCCCTCCCTGTCCTCCATCCTCAGGGGTGTTTCCTGGGATATTCTATAGATTCGTAAACTGGTCATTGATTCCCCAGTGACATCATCTGTGTCTGCTTTTCTCTTTCCAAGCAGGGGTGAGAGGGCAGCAGGTGGAGCAGAGTCCTTCAGCCCTGAGTCTCCAGGAGGGAACCAGCCATACTCTGACCTGCAATTTTTCTACCACCATGAACAGTGTGCAGTGGTTCCGACAGAATCCTGGGAGTGGCCTCATCCGTCTGTTTTACGTGGCTTCAGGGACAAAGCAGGAGGGAAGGTTAAAGGCAACAGTGGATTCTAAGGAGCGCTACAGCACCCTGCACATCTCCACATCCCAGCTGGAAGACTCAGGCACCTACCTCTGTGCAGCAGAGGCACAGTGCTCCCAGGGGACCTGCAGCCTGTCCCCAAACTGCAGCTGCACCTGCAGCCACAGCCTCTGCCTCAGGGAGGACTTGCACAGCAGCATCTGCACAGCTATGGGTGTCCTGATTCACATCCTAGCACTGTCACCTCTGCTAACAGGAGACTCCTCAGCACCTTCATCCCACTTGGGTTGGATCCTTTTTCTCTTAAAAATTCCTTTTCATGGAAAAAGTTTCCTTTATGGAATCGCTGGAGCCTCTGAGAATGAGGTCAGTGTCCAAGTACTTTTAAAACAGATTCCCTGGCAAAGTATATAAATTATTGTGTTAAAAAAGCTTGGAAAAATAGATTTGTTCACAAGTAGAAAATAAATGATTCAGTGTTCCAGTTGATTGCACATTGTTCAATTTTCCAGGAAAACAGTGAGAGCATGTGGGATATATATGAAATATTCCGCTGTAGCCACATACCAAGACTTCTCACCACCAAACCCAGAGTTTAAACTTGGATGTGGAGCAATTACAATGCAAATCTAATCACACCTGACTGTCTCTCATGTGGATATAAGGGCTTGACTAGGAAGTGGTGGGACCTGAGATTAAGATGAGGACACCTGGGCAACTCCAGTGACGTCGGGAGCAGGACCAGCTTCCTGTGCGTGTGACCTGTGCAGTTGCCCAGGGCCTGGCACTCGGAAAGGGCCTGGAGCTTGATTTAACATTCTCCTGTCTGTGTCTGGAAATCTGTAATAACTCTTTGAACTTGGGTTTTGAAAGTGAGGTCTTATAAGAGAATGGAGTATGTGCACGAGCAGAGGAGACACCCAGGGCTTTGGGACAGGAGCACATACAAGCTCAGGCTCATTGTCACAGTGGCAGACTATGAGCTGGCAGAGGTTGGACCCATTCTAAGTGCAGCTGTATGCTCTCTGGTGCTGTGTGTCACCTCACAATGTTTGACAATCAATGTTGTGAGTGAATTTTTACAAAATGAAAGCCTATATGTGAACATGGCAATGAAGCATTTTGTAGAGTTGTTAGTATCCTTTGAAAAGTCTAGAAACTTTCTAGCCAGGTGCTGTGGTACACGCCTGTTTGGGAGGCTGAGGCAGGAGGATTGAGAGTTCAAAGTCGGCTTCAGCAAAAGTGAGTCACTAAGCAATTCAGTGAGACCTTCTCTCTAAATTAAAAAAAAAAAAAAAATTCAAAATAGGGCTGGGGATACGAATCAGTGATTGAGTGCCCCTGAGTTCAATCCCCAGTACCCACTCCTCCGCTACAAATGTTTAGAAGCTTTCTAACTATTTGTTTGCAGAACAAATATCCACAGGCTCAGAAATAGGAATTAAATGTGAGGATAGCAGTCTGATGGAGAAGAGCACTATTTTCAAATGAACAAATTATTAAGATTCAGTGATAGGATGCTTAAGGAAACATTCTGAATTATACACAAATCATGAAGCCATATTCCATTTATCAGACCTCCACAAGTTACAGAAAATGTCAGAGGAAACATTAAAATGCTGATGTATAAATTTACATTTAAAATTAAATTTAGACTCAGATGAAACTGATTTGTATGAGGAGTTAAATCATACAAAAAAAGTTCCAAGAGAAACATCATCCACAGGTTTACTAAAATTTATATTTCAATCCAGTTTATCGGATATTTATGCTAACATTGTTATAGCATATAAAATACCTTTAAAAGCCCCTGTATCTATTGCATCATTTTTCCAAATTGGAGATTATTAGAAATTTAGTTTGCAATCTTGCATTCACCAAGAGCACCTGACATCACTTGCAATTATAGTGCTTGATAATGAAGTTGCTAAAAGATTAAATTTTGGAAATCGAGTAAATTAAATTGACTAAACACAAGCCAGAAAAATCTTATGACTAATCAAGATGTCATATTCCAAAGTAATTTAGTTATTTTTTATATAAACTTATGACATTATTTTGTTTCTCATTTTGTAAGTTTGTTACTTCTGTATCACTATAAGTTCTATTTTCTTTTGTAAGTAATACCACATTTTATAAAGAGAGTTTGGCATTCTATCACTTAATGGCACTTTTTCTAGGTTTGAAAAAGAGACCCCAAATTTTCATTTTGTGCTGAGTCCCACAGATGTTATAGACAGCCCTGGTTGGGAATCTCGAACGTGGAACCAACACTTGAAAGGAGGGTGGTTGAAACCAGAAAGCAATCAGGATGTTTGAGAAAGTGTCTTTTGCTTTGCATATTAGTTATTCATCCATCTCTCCTAGGTTCCCCAATTTTTCAGGTGTTTGTGTATGTTCCTTAAAGAATGACATGATGCATTTCAGATATAAATATAAGAAATAGATCTTCACAAAAGAGCATCCTGTTTACCCATGGCTCATTGAAGGAATCCACCCCCATATCACTGCCTGTGATGGTCTTTGTACTTAGGGTCCCATTTTATCCCATTTTACTGTGGATGTAGTCTCTCCTTCATCCATCAGTCATCAGTGATGTTGTAGAAGAATGAAAACCCAGAGAGGAATTCCTCTCTACTTCAGAAGAGGCCAGACCACTGATTAGGGTAACCTCAGACATAGAAAGTCTCATGTGAATGGGAAAATGATCTTGGAGTTCCATGGTGCAGGACAATTTCTCTCCACTCTCATACCATTCCATATTTCACACGACCAGTCCTCCAGAAACATTTTCTCTGTCATATTGTGCAAAGGAATTTCACAGCTAGAAGAATTCTTAGAAGTTCTTTAGTCCAATCTCATGTTACAAAGGCAGAAACTGTATGCAACATGCCAGTATAACACAATCATGTACACATGAATGGGATTAGAAGGAAACGATTTCCTCTCTTCCTCCTTTGTGAATTCTGTCTGCCTCCTCATTCCTGTAGGATCATATTGATGAACAGAGAGAAACTGCCTCATGCAAGTCCAGCCCTTGGAGCTCTGCAGTGTGTCTGGGAAAGCCTTGGTCCAATCAGTCTGACAGTCAGAATAGAGAGCTCTAATTTGTGAAAATGTTGGGCACTTTAGGCAGAAAAGGAGTCTCAGGTTAAGCCATAGTTATTCTGCCAACAAATCATTTCACCATTCGCTGGCTGCTGTTGGAGTTAGAAAAGTAACGGGCCATCCTCGACACCCCGATCATCTCTAAGCCCTTGCCTAAAAGTGGCAAGGTATAGTAATAATCCCAGGTGGCCATCCCTTGAAGGAAGGACACCAACATCACCAGCACCACTGCACCATTGTCAGTAAAAATGGTCAGTGAAATTGAGACACTAAGGGGAACATTTTCCTCCCACAATTGAGAGTCTGTGAAGGTGCAGGAAAAAAGTTTTTTGAATGACACAACTGAGAAGGGCAAACAAAACCTAAGGTATCTGTATCCAAAAAAGAAGTTTGCCCAGTGAAGAGGTTGAGAATATGGAGAGTGAATGATGAAGAGAAGAACCTCAGAATGGAAAAATTTCACATATGTGAAAACATGTATTTTACATGTACACACATGTATTCATATAGAATTGAGGGATATCACCACAGCTGTCCTCATATCTTTCAGTGTATATGTTGTGACTGAGGGATTAGATTTATTCTCTATACCTCCGGGCAAACGAGTGAGTATGTATCACAGGGAAGGGGCCTTTACTTCTGGAAATGAGGTCGTCTTTGTGTGGCAGAATTTGCTTTTCATGGTTAGATTTTAGGGTTGGTTTCCTATTTGTACAATCCCTATTGCAGACAGAGGCAATATTTAGGCTTCACTGGATTTACTCTTCCAGAAGTAATCAGAAGTAGGTAAAAAGAGTTTTGGGCAGAGGGAGAGAATCCTTGAACTTTATAAGACTGAAAGACTTAATGTTTTGGGGGAATGACCATTGTAGTAGAGTTTGAGAGTAAGCTCACTGGTAAAGACAGGAGTTCATGCCTTGAGGATAGGCTCAAATTTTGGAGGATCGCAGAAAATAAAAGCACATTAAGTATAAAATTACATGTGGTTAAAATTTGAAACTGTAGCCTGATTTTTTTAAGAATCTCTACTCTTTCTCTTAGGACTTTGCAGAATACAAGCCACAAGACAATAGGAAAAGACTTCTTAATTCATGTCAAGTTTCTCATAAATCAACCCACTCTGTCAAACTGTTTCTAAAGTGGGAGCATTAATAACTCAAGAAATTGTTCCCCACTCTCTTATCACTGAGATTCAATCTTTACTTTTTATCACAGCTATCTTTGCTGAAGGAAGACACCACAGTTAGATTATTGGTACTGTCCATTATCTGGTATTGGCAAGTCATGGGCAAGGTGAGCCTTGGAGGAGCAGAGTCTAAGATAACATGCATTCTAAATATTCAGTGATCCTTTCTTACTCTGATCTTTGACTTACAAGTTATTTCTAGGAAGAGCTTTTCTCTGTGACAGGCAAATCTTGAAGGTAGATTGGGAGGTGTTTTAAAATCTTGGTTTATGAGAGTGAAGCATGGTGCTATCTTTATTTCAAACATTACCTCAGTTTCTGTTGAAAAAACACCAACAGCATCTACCTCTTTCCAACTTAGTAATAATGACTCAGTAGTGTGCACAAATACCAACTTCGATCTTTGAGTACTCACTGTGCATTTAATCTCTGATCGGAGACCTACTTTATTAGACTATTGCTGCTTTTATGTGTCTGAATCCCTCATGGGTAAAAGACCGTTCAACCAGAGTTCTGTAGTTAGAGATGTGACCACAAGGTGGCAGTCTACCACAGCTGATGCAAAATAGTAGGATTTTTTTCAATCAGCAGGTTAAGGGCAGAAGCAGTCTTTTTCTTATTGGCTGGGTGGAAGACTATAATTGTCAGAGACAAAAAGGGACAACCTGATAGTAGAAGTGGGTCTCCTGGCTGGAGATCTCAAGTATATGATTGATCCTAATGGGAGGAACAATGAAAACATGGATTCGTCCATTATTCATATTCTTGTGGCTGCAGTTGTACTGTAAGTTGAGGGTTTTGTGGAGGCAGAATTTATTAGTGGATGGTCTCTAAACGTTCATGGAGAAGACTGGATTAGAAATGGATAAGAACGTTTTGGTGACTGTTGCTTAATAGATTCCCCCCAAGTTTATTTTTTGTTGTAAGTTAAGATGTAGAATATGATTTTTGATATAAAGTACACATAGTGATAATGAAAGGTGGTTGAAGAAATGCTCAGGCAAAAGTCTGTTGGAGGGACATGGAGCTCCATGCTACAGTGTATGTTAGTGGATGTTTTTTAAATGTCCAGGGAGAAGACCTGTTTTATTCAGGTCTTCTCTAGTTGCTGTAGAAAACTGAAAATTCTGAAGTGTAATCATATGCCAACACCATCTTTTTTCTTCTTCTTTCCCAGGGGTGAGTCAAGGAGAGAAGGTGGAGCAGAGCCCTTCTACCCTGAATGTGCAGGAGGAAGACAGCGCTGTTATCAACTGTACTTATTCAAATAGTGCCTCATCTTATTTCCCTTGGTATAAACAAGAAGCTGGAAAAGGTCCCCAGATGATTATAGACATTCGTTCAAGTAAGGAGATGAATCAAATCCAAAGACTCATTGTTGTGTTGAATAAGAGAGCCAAACACTTCTTCCTGAACATCACCACCACCCAACCTGGAGACTCAGCTGTGTACTTCTGTGCAGCCAGTGCACGGTGCTTCCCAGACACCTGCAGCTTGTACTCAAACCTGCCACTGGGCTGAGCCCCACCTGCTTCCTTTTTTACAAAGATCTTCCACTATTGCATTTTCCATGTTGTTTTTTGCAAGTGGAATCCAGCAGATTAACAATAAAAGCATATAATAAGAAGGTTAGGTTCAAGATGATGAAGAATGGGTTAGAACATTTGGGTAGCTGATTGTGACGTAATAGGCGTTTTTCAACTTTTTTTCCTTTTTTTTGGGGGAGTAAACCCAGGATCTTGCACACACTAGGCAAGCACTCTGCCACTGAGCTACATCCCCAGTCTTCAACTTGATTTTTTAATTATATATAGTTAAGTTGTAGAATATGATGTTTTGATACAAATATACATAGAGAAATGGCACAGACAGATGAAGAGACACATAGGGTGGTGGTGGAAGGCGGGTGGAGCTTCATGCCCTTTCTGGGGTCCACGAATTTGGGCACCCTCACATGTTTAGAAATCCTAGTGCTGTGCTTACTGGATTCTTTATAGAAATTAATAATGCTTTCTCTTGAACTTCAGACTTTAAAGAGGAGTTTACAATTGTTATTCTGATTTCTCCATTCAAATGACCCCTGAGTATCAATGTCATAATCCTTGCCCAGCATGGGCTTTTGATTCTTTTTTATTTGTTATTTTTTCTGATTATAAAACATTATATGCCTGCAGAAAATATATAAAATACAGAAGTATGAAAGTGGTTATTATGTACTCAGTCTGTCGCTAATATTTGGTGAATGGATCCAAAGAATTAGATCTGTAGCATCAACAAAAAAAAAAGTCTAGAGATCTCATGTACATTAGAAGGACTACAGTTAATAAATTAAAATTAAAAAATTAAAAATTAAAATTTTTGTTAAATAGGCAATTCTAAGCTATTCTTTTTGTGAAAAGCCCCCAAAAGTAATTTACATAAGATGATAGATATGCTAATTTGCTTCACTATATAATTACTTTATGTTTTAGTCAGCTTTTTCACTGCTGTGACTTAAAGACCCAATCAGAACAATTGTACAGAAGGAAAAGTTTATTTGAGGACTCACAGTTTTGGAGGTCTCAGTCCGTAGAAGGCTGGCTCCACTCCTTGGAGCTTGAGGTGAGGCTGAACGTAATGGCGGTAGAGGATGGCAGAGGGAAGCAGCTCACGTCATGGTGACCAAGAGGCAGAGAGTCCACTCCCCAGATACAAATCTATGCCCAAAGCCACACCCCGAGTCCCACCTCCTCCAGCCACACCACTTCAGTCACCACTCAGTTAATCCCTATCAGGGCATTAAACCACTGATTGGGTCAACTCTTACAACCCGATCATTTCTCCTCTGAACCTTCTTGCATTGTCTCACACGTGAGCTTTTGAAGGACACCTCACATCCAAACCACAACACTTTACTATCTATGTGTATCTTCTAATGTCCTGTTGTAAACCTCAGATATACACAGCAGAATTTCTTCAAAAATAGCATTTGTTTCCATTTTTCCTTCATAATAAAGCTTGATTGTTTTAAGATAGTTAAATTTATTCTAGGCTACTTAGTTTTGATTACTACCTTATCTTTCTGGTGTATGTGAGGAAATTCTCAGATGTGTTAATCCTACACTTAACTCTCATTGTGGATTGCGGAGGGAATTTGGACTGAAAGGAAATTTAAAGATAGCTTACTGTAAATATCTGCCAAATTTTTATGATATGACAGAATCAACATTACTATCACCAGTTTCTTCTTAAAAAACTTTTATCTTTTAGTGTTGTAGATAAATTGATGAAAATGAGGAGGAAGTTGTGTGAACAATCACTCATTTAATTTTCCCTCCTCTGACCCAGGGTGGTCTTACTTCAAGAGCTTCCAAGTTCTTCCAAAGGTGTATGTGAGTGGTGGTTGGTGTGGTGAGAATGATTTCTCTTGGATGAATTATTGATATTGGTTATCAGCTAATTGGCTGGTTGTTAGAGTAAATTAGGTTTAAAACATCCCAACAGGAATAGTCAGTTGGGATTGTTCAATCTTCAACTGACTTTTCTTATGCTTCTCAATGTACCACTAGCTCCCGTCCTGGAGAAACAGGTTGACTCTTGATGGGCCAATTTCCCCCAAATGTGGTAATGTAGTGAGAGGGAAGAATGATTTATATTGTATTGGTTAGTTTCATGGTTATAAGGGAGAGGTGTAGTTATCATAGGCTCCACTGCTGTATCTTACTAAGCAGACCATTTTTTTCCAAAGAAAGAAAAATCTCCAGAGTATGCAGGGTCAGAACCCAGTTATCTCCCATCCAGACTCATTTAAGCTTTTGGCCCTCATCAAAAACTTTTGGCACTCAAAAAGGTGTAGGTTTTCCTTTTGCCTCTGTAACAAGCCTGGTTGCTAAAAAAAGCAAAAATTATTTTTTCTCCCATGGTCTGCAGGCCTGAAGTTGAAGCAGATTCTCTGGGCTGGAATTGAGGTGTCAGTGGGACTGCACCCACCCAGAGGCTGCAGGGAGAATCTGCTCCTGGTCTCTCCAGCTCTGATGGCCGCCAGCATTTCTGGGCTTGTGGTTGCCTCCTCTTGTCTGCCTCCACAGTCACCCTGGCTCTCTCTCTTGTTATCAAGTGTCCCTCTTTCAAGTGCACATGAGATTGCTTTTAAGGCTCATGTAATACAAGAGACTCTTCTCACTTAATCATCTGTGTATAAAATAAATTTTGCAGACCCCCCCCCACAGTTGGTATGACTGGGGTTTTTCTTCCTTTTTGAAAAATAATAAATATGTTAGGCAGAGTCCAATTGGAAAAACAGAAACCACATCCATTATTTTATCTTCTCAGTGTTTTAAAATTTTATTTTTGAATTATTATATAGAAAAATTAATACTTTTGGTTGTACAAATCTATCTGTGTTTTGAATTCTAATACATCATACAGGTTCATGTAACGATTACGTAATCATACAGAACAATTTCTTCACATCAAAAACTCTCCTGTGCTCTTATTGAAATTGCACCTGCCCATTCCTAAGTCCTTTTAAAATTGAGTCTGTTTTTTTTTTTCTATATTTATCTTTTTGGGAATGTCATATGAGGAAAACGACACAACATAAGCATTTGAAAAGTCAGAATCTTGTCTACAGAAAACACATGACATTGGGCACACCTGTGAGACTCCGTCATCTGCCACCACTGTCTTAGTCAACTTTTTTGTTGCTGTGACTAAAAGAATGTGAACAGCACAATTTTAGGAGGAAAAGTTTATTTGATGGCTCACTGTTTCAGAGGTCTTAGTCCACAGAAGGCCAGCTCCATTCCTTGGGGCTCCAGGTGAGGCTGAACATCATGGCAGGAGAATGTGGCAGAGGGAAGCAGCTCACATTGTGATCAGAAAGCAGAGAGAATGAGTCTCCATTCTTCAGAAACAAAATATGTACCCCAAAGTCACACCCCCAATTCCAATCTCCTTCAGCCACACCTACCACTTCAGTTACCACTCAGTTGGTCCCTATCAGTGGATTGAATCACTAATTGGGTTAAGACTCTAACATTCTAATTGTTTCTCCTCTGAACCTTCTTGCATTGTCTCACACGTGAGATTTTGGGGGATACCTCACATCCAAACCATAACGATCACCCTTAGGTTGTCCTACAACTAAATGTTTTAAAATTTTATGCCTTTTTATTAAAATAACCATCATTTTAAGTCTTTAGATTTCTTTGAAGGTTTGATTTCTAGTTCTGTACAACAGTTTGGCAATTGATAATGGAGAGGTTCTTTTGAAGGTTATACCAAATCCTATAATCAGGTCGTCATGCTGTGTATGTAAATTTAACTGCACCAACTCTATCTTAAATTTTTATCAGTAGACATTTTCCTAACATTTAAAGCCTAATTTTGTTGATCAAAATTCACTTTATAGTAACTGAGGATATTATTTTAGTCAATGAGGACAATTGATATTATATGGATATTTTTGGTTTTAAAATATTGTAATATCCATGATATTATATGGATATTCTTGGCATTGAATGACACGTCCAAAAATTCTTTATGCTTGTTGCATAAGTGATGGGTTTGCAGAGCTGAATTATAGCATTAGTATGGCTACTGCTTCAAGCAAAGCCCACTCCTAAGTAAGTTTATTACATTAGTAGGAAAAAAAAGTAGAATAAATTAGAAATACATAGAATTCTATTATTAAAATGAGAAACAAAGGACTATAAAAGAGAATATGACTGCCAATAGTTCTAATCAACTGGAGAATTCTATTCTGATAGTCATGGATGCACTGTCTATTTTATGCAAGGACACATTTGCTTTAATGACCCTTGGTTAGTGCCCATCTTCCGTGGACTGTCAGCTCCTGGAGACTCTCGGGATAAGATAGTTAATAAGATAGCTAATGTGAATAACAAAAATCCAGTCTTTTAACTATGGATGTCATACTGGTTGGTAAAATGCAACCAAAGATGAATTCCTTGTGCTTTATTTGCTGAACTGGTAGTCAACAGAATCCAATAAAATCATTTCCATAAAATTCAGAGGAAATATTTCTCTGGTATTGCTTTAAGAATACCACTTATCTGGTTTAGGTCATGTAAAGGCTGATGATATGAAAGGTCAGGTAAGGCAACCTGTTGGCATGTTGATGAAAGGATGGAGTACCATGAGTTCATTTACCTAGCTCAGTCTGTAGAAGAATGGAATACGTATAAATTGGGAACTAAATGTACCTGCTGGTGACCATGAAGTCACATGACATGCAACTTTGCTGGGAGGAACAATGCATGCCTGTGAAAGCTAAGGGAAAAATGTATTACCATGCACTAAAACATGTCTGCTACAATAATCATTTTTAGTTTTAATGTCTTGTTTTTTCATTCCACATTTTCAGAGAATAGGGCGGTGATAAGAAAAGAGAAATTTCTCAGTAAGGTCTAAAACTTACATAACCATTTCAGAAAAATATGCTCCCTATATGTAGATAAATGAAATGACATAGGAAGGAAAAACAGTCACATTGATTTTTAGTCATTGTGAGAGGCTGTCTGATAGGAGAGTGCTTCAATACCCATGTCACTAATAAAAATAAGTACTATTATGATATATATCATGCAGGAATGCATTTTTATAAAGTCCTTTGGGAGATACTTAAATGGACAGTATTCTTGGCAATAACCCATCTTTATAGTTTTTATGGGAATTTGTTGATCACAGGAAAGGCATGAACTGACTATACTCCCTGCTATGCTAGAAAAGTTTTCCTAAAAGGATTCATTTATTGTTGGAGCCTGTATGTCCCTGCTGCGATGGGTTGCTTCTGTGGACCTTAGCAAGCGTTCACTGGAGATTATTTGACTCCTCCAGGAGACATTTCTGGCTTTGGTAATATCTTGTCCTCATTGACCAAACTAATCAGTCACTTGTAGTGTTTCTTTGCACAATTGGGAATCAAATGTTTGCATCCAAGAAGGACTTGTGGGGTTTTCAGTGTGATTTTAGTCAGAAAGGCATGTTTAACTTAGCATAATCATCTGCTCAAGCATTGCCCCCTTCCCAGTTTCTATAGTGTCTCTTATACTGTGGGCTTTTGTCTTCATGACAAAAATGTCTTTGAGTAGCATGAAGAATCAAATATTTCAAGTATTTGGTGTTTATTTTCGGTAGGGACATATAAGTACATAAGGTTAAAGAGATTAAAAAAATTCATTGTTTCTACAGCATTTGGAAGTTTTGAATTTCATTAAAACATATTTACATCACTGTACATGTATTTATATATATATTTGTAATTTGACCTGATAAAGAAGATGCCACTAGTTCAGCAACATGAATTAGTTTTGCCTTTCTATGCAGATGGAATTTCACACTGTAGTCTGGAGTAGTAGCTGTATGTCCTGCCTGTTATTGCAGTTTTCAATTTTTAACATAAGACATTAAAAAGAAAACAAAATTCATTTAAAAATTTCAAGTATCCATTCTGGTCATGGATATTTCTTGAATGACAGAAAGGCAGTTATGAGATTTCCTTGAGTGAGAATTCTAATAAGTTGAATACTATGAGAAGAAATCAATACTATCTCATAATTAGTAAACCTCCTGGTAGAAAAATGTTGAGTGCTTTTAGGGAACAAAACAGTTGTACTGTATGCGATAGCATCAGATGTAATGGAGAGTCCAGTGTAAGATCTGAAGATGCTTCAACCAATCCAGAGGATAAACTTTGACTAACAGAGCAAGAAATGGGTGATGACAGGCAGTGGGTCTGTATTCTTTGCCATGTTGTTGAGTGATAGCTCTAGGGCATGTCCTTATCTTTAATGTTCACAGAAAGTGGAAGGCTTTTCACAATTGCTGATGCCATGATCAGCTAGGGTGTTTTCTGGAGTTACCCAGGACACTTTTCCTGCAGATCTGGGTATATTTCTGTGACTCATCTAGGTTCCCAGTTGAAACAAAAAGAAAAACATGAATTCAAAGGCTTAATAATTTAGTGATTAAGCTCTGATGTCTAATTTGGCCCTTATGAACAGAGGTGGGTCAGGAAAATTAAATTAAGAAGAGAAGGGGACTTTTACAACATGACCCAATGTCCAAAGATTCCATTCTGAACGTTTTAGTAAAGAGAGTTTAATTTTTTTTCTTCTGTTTGGGCCAAGATAGGCAACTGGACAGGCACTGGAAGTGAAGAGGAATTATATCCGTAGGCAGGTGCAAAGAACTGAAGTGACTAGGAAACACAGCTCGAACTTCTCTTGATAATGTGGTTGATTTCTACCTTTGAAAAAACAACAACATATTGAAAGTTTACTGTCTCTCACCCATCACATCCATAAAAAGACCAGAAACTGGCGACTCTTTGAGGGATAAGTGTAGGATCTACCCCACAGAGATGCAAACCCCTTTATAGGTAGATAAAGGATCATTTTATCCTAGAATACTTTAAAAAATCTTTAAAACAATCTTTAAAAATATTTAATTTTCACTTTCACTATAGTATATTCCTGCATAGTTTTTCAGTTCCATTGTTCTATTTGCTTCATTAAAGAATTTTAAGAGTAAATTTTATTACCTTTTGGGGTAAATCACCTCTCAGCAGTAATCTTTTTGAAGACGTTTTTGATAATTCTTGCACAGTTATTTTTCAATATAAATATTAAAAAATTCTCCCCCAATTTTTTATTCCCAGTAACTCTCCATTAAGACAAAAAAAAAAAAACAAAACAAAAAAAAAAAACAAAAAACAAAAAAAAAAAAACATACAAAATTTAAAAAAATGCTTGAGGACTAGAAAGTTGGAATTATACTCATTGAATATATTTACACATGAAATACCAACTTATTTATTATCTTTTAATTTAGAAAAATGCTAATTTTCTCAACTTGTAAAAGGCCTTTTATGTTCTTCAATTGTATTTTGAATTTTCTTATATTTATCTTCAATTGAATTTCTCTGTTATTACATATTTATCTTGTATATGCATTTTCAACTGAATTTTCTTTTATGTGTCCATTTTTTTAACCAGCATTCCATACACAAAAAAGGTATTTAAAAATATAGCAGTGGTCGTATACCTAAGATTCTCTCGCTTTCATGGTTTGGTTAATTTGCAATGTATATACACTACCTAGGCAATGAGATTTTATTTTGGGTGCTTGCCTAACCTCACCCAAAATGATAGCATAATGAAAAGTATTAACTCTTGAACAGAGATGCAAATCTTTAAGGACTTCAAAAACAAGAGGCAGTATATTAACAGAATAATGCACCTTGACTTTTAAAAACTGTATTCACTTATATAGCCACTTACTCAAAATGATCATTGAATATCTACTGTATGACAAGCTTTGACCTGAGAACTCATTCTAGTTCATGACCTTTTTACAACTTCTAGCACAAACAAGCTCAGTTTCTGCTCTAAGTCTACCTGCCTCATACCAACCTTATCCATAAAATGATTAATAACTACTGGCTCTTAGAGGGGCATTGTGAAGGACAGAGCATGAAATCTCTCTTTTTTATGCACTTGTTCCTCTCATGACCTTTACTTCAAAAGCATTTGATGCCATCACGTGGCTCACTTGGCACACCCAGGTCTTCTGTGCTCCATCAATATCCCACAGTATCAAATCTTTATTCTCCCTGATTTTCTCCTTCCACCTCTAACCCCATTTTCTCATACCCTAAAATTGGGTTGGCGGTGGTTGAGTGGTTGGTTGATGAGCCATCCTGTATTGTAACTTCCTTATATTTGCATTTGGAAAGCAGAGGTGTGGGTAGAAATATTAAAGGGAAGCATCTTCTACAGTTTTTAAAAAGCATTTTAAGTTGTGGTAAAATATGCATAACATAAGGCTTAACACTCCACCATTTTCATGTGCTCAGTCCAGTGATATTAAGTACAGTCACACTGTTGTGCAACTACCCTTCTGTGCAAAGCTTTTTATTTTGTAAAACTGAAACTCTGTGCTGTACTGTTTTTTCCCAACCCAGCATCATCCCAACCTATTTTAAATTCTTGTTATCTATCAGAATAGAATTTGCAGCAAATTTCCCAAAATTTCTAGAATAGTTCTGTATCACTGTCTGGCAATGTGAACTGGATGGTAGTGGAGAGAGAGGGGTATGTGACCTCAATAATAATTGGGCCTGGATAGCTTTTTATCTTTTAAAAATTATAATAACATATATTAATTGTGCAAATTTTAACGAGTTTCACTGTGACGTTTGCATACGTGAATGTATTGTGCTTTGATCCTGTCCCCCCGCCATTGTTTTACTTTCCCTTACACTGCGCCATCGCCGCTTCACCAGTCCCTTTCACCTTCTTTAGTAGTCACTCTTCTACTTTCAGGTCTTTCGTTTTTGTTTAGTTTCCTCATTTGAGAGGAAACATGTAATGCTTGTTTTTCTGTATTTGTCTTCCCAACAGTATGTAGACCTGAAATTCTTACCTAAATCTGTATCTGAGAAGCTATTGCAGGTTGACTCTGGACTCAGGAGTTCCTTTATCTGAATTTGTGAAGGGAGAACTCCATCTGGACCAAGCCTCCCTCACATAAAAATCCCTTGAGGTCAGACCTCCATTGGAGTGACTTGCAGAGCTGGGCTCCTTGTCTTGGAGCCAGTGAACAGTGGGAATAAGACATTGATCTCAGATCATTTTAGTAGGAATCCAATTGCTTGAATTATTGTGTTTCTTTTGTCTAGGATTTATTCTCTCATTTTTGAATTACTTTGAAATTCTGGAGTCTTTGTGTATTGATTAGATAGTATTGCTTTTTCCCCTTGAAAGCTTTTATTAAAAAGATAACATCTTCTTTAAAATTGGTACTAGTTTAGAACAGAAGAAATAATGATCTTTCCCATAGTAGTGCTCAACCAAGGCCAACTATTCATTTTTTTGCCTTCATTTAACAAATACAAATTATGCACCTGCTAAATGTTCTACGGGTGAGATACAGTTCTGAAAAATGCGGTATCTCTCAATAATGACTTGACTTCCTATTACTTCCTATAATGTATTCATGGTCTTTCTGTGGATTATAGGTTGGCCCACAATTGATACCTGTGTCTATAAAGGCCTGTATTAAAATGCCTGCATTGATATATTCTGGGCTACAGAGATATCCTGGGATGCTCTACTAAAGCATTTCAGTGCCATGCCAGATAGAGTCCTAAGGATAAAGAAGATCTTATAGGTTATGATAGCTATCCCTTAGATTTATAAGTGCCACCTGAAGACTGATGTGCATTCACATTATGAGGGATGAAAACATAGTTCTGACTTCTGGGAGTCCAGGAAATCATTCTCCCCAGTTCAGTTCCTGCCCACCAGGGGGTGCATCTCCCTAACACTAGCTCACTTCCTGTGTGAACTGCAGCTTTAGGCTCATCATTTCACTATGAATTCAACATTCTTCATGTTATGAATCAAGAACACTATTTAGTTGACTCTCTAAAGATGAACGCTTCTCCAGACATAGTGATGGTGATGCTCTTGATACTTGGTGAGTAGAATGTCTTTTAAAATTTGGACTCTTTCTTCTATGATGCCAGTAGATTTTTAACCAAAAAATTTTCTAAGAGTTTTATTACCAAGGTGACCCAGATCTCCTCTCCCCCAGGAAGAACCCATGGAGACTCAGTGACCCAGACAGAAGGCAAAGTGATCATGACAGAAGGGGCTTTGCTGACTATAAACTGCACTTACTCAGCCTCAAGTTACCCTACTCTTTTCTGGTATGTTCAATACCCTGGAGAAAGTCTTCGGCTCCTCCTGAAAGCTGTGACAGCCAACGATAAGGTCAGCAACAAAGGTTTTGAAGCCACATATAACAAAGAAGCCACTTCCTTCCACTTGGAGAAAGCCTCCGTCCAAGAGTCAGACTCGGCTGTGTACTACTGTGCTCTGAGTGACACAGTGGCAGAAACTGCAGGGGGAGCTGAGCGGAAACTCTGAGCAGCAAACAGAGGCCTGGCTGCTGAGTGTCTGCCTCTGGGATCCACTCTGGTTTCAGCAGTCTATGGTGTGTGCTGCTCCATTTCTTATCTTGATGCAAAATCATACAAATGTCCAGAGTAGCAGCAGAAGAAGGAGTGGATACCCCCAACTTAGCTCTTCAGTAGTGAAAGTAAGAACAAAAGCTGACAGCATTAGTTCCTCATGCAGGGCCAAGGTAATTTCAAGGTAAAATTACTCAAACAATGAAGAGGTCTCTTTGCTCATCCTTGCGGACAAAGCCCAGACCCCATACATTGTTCCAGGTCACGCTGGTAGACATTGCTGTGGCTTGTTATATTTTTAGAGAGACAAATGTGCCAGAAGAGGTGGTGTCTGCATAAGGTCTCCTAACAGAGTGTGGAAGGAGAGGTGATAGGAGAACTAGAGCACCCTACCTTGAAATCTAAGATTGCTAGTAGAGAAGGAAGGGAAGGAGAAGGAACAGATCTCTCGGCAGCAACAGAGCAATGGGAGGAAAGGGACTTTCCTCATGCAGATAAGGGTGTCTCTTTTGGTAGCCATAGGCTGATATTCAAAGAAAAGGGAGGGAGTAAACGCATAATTGGAGAAATGGCCCATGGTTGAATGGTGAGTGGCCCTGGTCAGTTACATAGTTCAGTTTGCTTTCAAGAGGGTCCATGTCAATCAGTTGGCAGTGCCTGTGGAGGTTAAACATATGTACATTTTTATTCGGTATCTTCATGAAAACCCATTAGAAAGTGAAGAATCTCCAAAGAGCATATATCTTCAGAGTGTAGAAAAGGAGATGGTGGCAGTGAGGTTGACAGAATTTCAGAGGGTGAAAAATATGTGGGGAAACTCACATCACAGGTCAAATGTAGATGGAATCTGTGCCTCATGAGAGAAGTCACCAAGGAGCACAACTCTTGTGCTGTGCCCCTGGGAAGAGTTTAGAAGTCAGAAGCTTCAGTTACCCTTGAACCATTGGAAAAGGTAGTGCTGTGTGTGTGTGTGTTGAGAGTGCACTTGGTGATTGGACAGAATATCTTTTTTTCACAAACCCTGTGCATTAGCACACTTTTTGACTTTCCTTGTCAGACTTTCATTTCTTTGCGTATATAATTACTTTCACTTTTGGGAATATAATTCACTTGATTATGGGTCAGATGGAGTTTCATTTTAAGTCATTTATATTTTCTGCATATTTTCCATTTGAATATCTGCCCATTTTTAATGTTTTTGTCTCTGATTTTCATGTTCACATTTTTCTGCTCATCATATATTTACACACATATATTTATACACCATATGTTTACACACATTCTCATCCATTTTTTAAACACTTTTTTTTTTGAGTAGTTTTAGGTTACAGCAAAATTGAGAGGAGTTTACAGATATTTCTCACATATCTGCTTCTGCCCTGGCCACAGCCTTCTCCATTATCATCCTCCTCCCCCAGAGTGGTACATTTGGTACAAGCAATGAACTACGCTCCCACATCATACCCAAAGTCCATGGTTACATTATGGATCACTTTTGGTGCCTTGTATCATCTGGGCTTGGATAAATGCATAATGACATCTAAACCATTATAGAATCATGTAAATACTCTCATTTCCCTAAACTTCTTCCACAGTTGTTAGGATAATGTGGCCTCCAGATATAATTTCTATGGGGATATCAAAGGTATGGGAGCACTTTTATTTAGAAAAAATGCACTAATACATGGGCATGTACGTAGGATGTTAAAATGTTGAAGATAGTTTGCATATGTACTTTGGATTACAAATTGTATATGTGATCTGTTCCATATAATAGGATATTGAAATTTTACTCTTATTAATTTCTAGGGCTGACATAAGAAATAGTCACAGACTCTGTGTTTTAAGCGAGAGAAATTTATTTGCTTCCAGTTCTGGAAGTTGGAAGACCAAGGTCAAGATGTCAGCAGGATTAGTTCTCCTGAGGCCTCTTCTCCTTGGTGTGAGGTGACACCTTCTTACTGACTCCTCACGTGGTCTTCCACTGAGGATGCGCAAATCTGTGCCCAAATGTCCTCTTCTGCTTGAACATCACTCATTTTGAAGTGGAGTCCACCTGTCAGACTTCATTTTACCTTATTTACTTTTTAATGACACTTTATTCAAATACCATCACATTCTTAGGTTCTTAGGGTCAGGACTTCAACATACAAATTTTGGGACACAATTCAGTCAACAATCCAAGCACCTGTGGATGTCTCCCTGATCCAATATTCTATGGCTTTCTGGTGCACACAATGATCAGACGTAATTCTGATGATGAGGTGTCCCTGTCTTCTCCTAAGTGTGTTTCTAGAGGGACTAGGAACATACATTGATGGATAATTCTTAAAACATTCCAAATTATAAAATAATGGAAGAGAGATCAGTGATAAAAATTTGAAAGGTGTTATTTGGATGTGGCTCCTTTCTCCTCTGCTATCTCAAGGTATGAACTTTTCTCATTTTTAATTTCCTTCTTTTCTGCAGCTGTCTTCAATTATTCTTTGTAGTTTGTTACTGCCTATTTTCCTTTCCCAATTCTATTTTCCGTCTGAATGCTATTTTTTTTTCACCTTCATCTTTTTTCACCCTGTGGTCACAGATTGCACCTCTGCAGGTGCTAATAATGTAGCTGAGTAACTTTCTGTTCTCTCTTGTCTTGCGCACCTCCGCTACCGCCAGAAAGGGCCTGCTCATGGGATGTGCCTCTGGTGGGTGTGGTGGCTTTAGTGTATGTGAATGGGGGAAATGGCTTCAGTCCTTGCACACAGGGACACCAGGAGGAGGAATTCCATTCTATATGATCTGCTTTCTTAGTTGTTTCACTTTAAGCTTTTCACAAGCAGTATGTAGCAGGATTTTCAGTTTTGAGTCAATCAAGTAATCTCTTTTTATGTATGTTTTGATTATTGATAGGTCTGGATTGAATTGCTTGGTATATTCCTGGTTTTTCCTTTCCTTCTTCAAAGTATACTTTCTGTTCTATTAATAAATTTTTCATTTATTAATTTTTCATTTTTCAACATTTTAGGAAATGCAGAGAATATTTCTGTTTTTATGTCTTATAACCACTCTTAAATTACATATATACATGTATGTCATCATATAAAGACTATATATCTTCTTTTATTTAAATTTTTTTTCATACATATACATAGGGTAGTAATGTCTGTCTCATTCTACTGTCCTTCCCTTCCCCACCACACCACCCCTCCCCTCAAACTCTCTTCATAATCAAAAGTTTCTTCATTCTTCCCTACCCACCTAAAACTATGGATCAGCATCCACTTATTACAGAAAACATTTGGCCTTTGGTTTTTTGGAATTGACTTATTTCTCTTAGCATGATATTCTCTAGTTCCATCCATTTACTTGCAAATGCCATAATTTCATTCTTCTTTATGGCTGAGTAATATTCCATTGTGTATATATCACTTTTTCTTTATCCATTCATCTGTTGCAGAGCATCTAGGTTGGTTCCATAGTTTCACTACTGTGAATTCAGCTGCTATAAACATTGATGTGGCTGCATCTCTGTAGCGTGCTGATTTTAAGTCCTTTGGGTATAGGTCGAGGAGTGGGATAGCTGGGTCAAATGGTGGTTCCATTCTAAGCTTTCTGAGGAATCTCCATACTGCTTTCCAGAATGGCTGCACTAATTTGCAACCCCACCAGCAATGTATGAGTGTACCTTTTTCCCCCCACATCCTCGCCAACACCTGTTGTTGCTTGTGTTCTTCATAATCTCCATTCTAATTGGGGTGAGATGAAATCTTAGGGTAGTTTTGATTTGCATTTCTCTTATTACTAGAGATGTTGAACATTTTTTCATATATCTGTTGATTGCTTGTACATCTTCTGTGAAGTGTCTGTTCATTTCCTTAGCCCATTTGTTGATTGGATTATTTGTATTCTTGGTGTAGAGTTTTTTGAGTTCTTTATATATTCTGGAAATTAGTGCTCTATCTGAAGTATGAGTGGCAAAGATTTTTCTCCCACTCTGTAGGCTCTCTCTTCACATTGCTGATAGTTTCCTTTGCTGAGAGAAAGCTTTTTAGTTTGAATCTATCCCAGTTATTGATTCTTGCTTTTATTTCTTGTGCTATGGGAGTCCTGTTAAGAAGTCTGATCCTAAGCTGACATGTTGAAGATTTGGACCTACTTTTTCTTGTATAAGATGAAGGGTCTCTGGTCTGATTCCGAGGTCCTTGATCCATTTTGAGTTGAGTTTTGTGCAGGGTGAGAGATAAGGGTTTAATTTCATCTGTTGCACATGGATTTCCAGTTTTCCCAGCACCATTTGTTGAAGAGGCTATCTTTTCTCCATTTCATATTTTTGGCACCTTTGTCTAATATGAGAAAGTTGTATTTATTTGGGTTTGTGTCCATGTCCTCTATTCCGTACCATTGATCTACCTGTCTATATTGGTACCAATACCATGCCGTTTTTGTTACTATTGCTTTGTAGTATAGTTGAAGATCTGGTATTGCGATACCCACTGCTTTGCTCTTTCTGCTAAGGATTGTTTTAGCTATTCTGGGTTTTTTATTCTTCCAGATGAATTTCGTAATTGCTTGCTCTATTTCTGTAAGGTACATCATTGGGATTTTAATTGGAATTGCATTGAATCTGTATAGCACTTTTGGTAGTATGGCCATTTTGACAATATTAATTCTGCCTATCCAAGAACATGGGAGATCTTTCCATTTTCTAAATTCTTCAATTTCTTTCATCTCCTTGGTTAGATTGATTCCTAAGTATTTTATTTTTTTCAAGGCTATTGTGAATGGCATAGTTTTCCTAATTTCTCTTGCAGTGGATTTGTCACTTATGAATAGAAATGCATTTAATTTATGGGTATTGATTTTATAACCTGCTGCTTTGCTGAATTCATTTATGAGTTCTAGAAATTTTCTGGTGGAATTTTTTGGATCTTCTAGATATAGAATCATGTTGTTGGCAAATAGTGATAGTTTGAGTTCTTCTTTTCCTATTTATATCCCTTTAATTTTGTTTGTTTGTCTGAGTGCTCTGGCTAGAGTTTCAAAGACGATGTTGGATAGAAGTGGAGAAAGAGGGCATCCCTGTCTTGTTCCAGATTTTAAAGAGAATGCTTTCAGTTCTCCATTTAGAATGATGTTGGCCATGGACTTTGAGGTATGTTCCTAATATCCCTAGTTTTTCTAGTGCTTTGAACATGAAGGCACGCTGTATTTTGTCAAATGCTTTTTTTTTTTTTTTTTGCGCTTATTGAGATAATCATATGATTCTTGTCTTTAAGTCTATTGATGTGATATATTACGTTTAGTCATTTCTGTATGTTGAACCAGGCTTACATTTCAGGGATGAACTCTACTTGATTGTTGTGCACTATCTTTTTAATATGTCTTCGTATGAGATTTGCTAGAATTTTATTGAGAATGTTTGCATCTATGTTCATCAGGAATATCGGTCTGAAGTTTTCTTTCCTTGATGAATCTTTGACTGGTTTTGGTATCAGGGTGATACTAGCCTCATAGAATGAGTTTGGAAGGGTTCCCTCCTTTTGTATTTCATGGAAATCTTTGTGGAGTATTGGTGTTAATTCTTCTTTGAAGGTCTTGTAGAACTCTGCTGAGAATCGGTCTGGTCTTGGACTTGGTTGGTAGGCTTTTGATGGTTTCTATTTCATTGCTTGAAATTGATCTGTTTCAATTGTGTATGTCTTCCTGTATCAGACTGGGTAGATGGTATGTCTCTAGAAATTTGTTGATGTCTCCAAGTTTTTCTATTTTATTTGAATGTAAATTTTCAAAAGAGTTTCTAATTATCTTCTGTATTTCAGTAGTATCCATTGTGATATTTCCTTTTTCATTCCAAAGTTTAGTAATTTGAGTTCTCTTTTTTTCTTTGTTAGTATGGCTAAGGGTTTATCAATTTTATTTATTTTTTCCAAGAACCAACTTTTTGTTTTGTTAATTTTTTCAATCGTTTCTTTTGTTTCAATGTTATTGTTTTCAGTTCTGATTTTAATTATTTCCTGTTGTCTGTTGATTTTGGTGTTGATTTGTTCTTCCTTTTTTAGGATTTTGAGATGTAATGTTAGGTCATTTAGTTGTTGACTTTTTATTTTTTTTAATATATGAGCTCAATGCATGCACTTTCCTGTTAGTACTGCTTTCAGAGTGTCCCAGAGATTTTGCTATGTTGTATTGGTGTTTTCATTTACCTCTAAGTATTTTTATTTCCTCCTTGATTTCTTCTTTTATTCATTCATCATTCAATAGTATGATATTTAGTCTTCAGGTGTTGGAGTAGTTTCTATTTTTCATTTTACTGTTGATTTCTAGTTTCATTCTGGTATGATCTGATAGAATGCAGAGTAGTATTTCTAATTTTTTATATTTTCTGAGAGTTGCTTTGTGGCATAACATATGGTCTATTTTAGAAGAATCTATGTTATGCCACCTGCAATTCCCCTCAGTGGTTTGACAAGGATTCCGCTGAGTAATAAAGATGTTTGCAAAGTCTCTTCTCATTGGGAATTTGGGTTGCGAGCTTTCCTTCCTTGCTTGCTTAATATGTGTAGGTTTACTATTAATATTTTATATTGTTTTCCCTGAAAATAGGGGTCTTAACAGAACCAGGGTTTTAACATAAAAACCAGACTTCTAATGGAACAGTGATTTCAGATTTAGTCTTTTGCTATGAAACTCTGAGTAACCAAGATTGCTATGAGAAAATACAAAAACAGATTCTAGCTGTTGATCCCCTGTTGACTACTCTCAGATGACCGGAAACATGTAGGCAAATAATTCCAACCCCATCAGGAAGGAACAACAGGAACAGGAGAAACAAAGTGTTCCTCAATGTTAAGTTCACACAGTATAAGATGATATCATATATTTGTTAGCTTAAAATGTCTAGCATTTATTAACTACAGCAATAGTCACATGATTGACGTTTATTTAACCTTGCTGAACTTGCTTTAACCTTTATGATTAGTTAAATATGAATATGTCTTATTGTTTAGTTATAGGTTATCACAAGTAAATAATTACTAGAATAATTAGAATACTTCCTTGTCTAGTCTAGTAATGATTATACAAAATATTTTTGTTTTTCTGCTTGTGACCTTTTCCTGTTCTGCAAAAACAAGCTGGCTGGGAAAAATAAAATTTAGAACATAGCATCCATTCCTTGAGTTTGTGTTGCTTTGTTCTCCACCGTGCCGACTCCATCACCTGTGACCACCACGACCCCTGCTAGGGCTGGACCCTGGCAGATCTATGTGCTGCTGGGAAGAGAGTGTATTTGCCTGATGATGGATGAAATACTCTATATATGTCCATTAAGTCTAAATCATTGATCGTATTATTTAATTCTTTAGTTTCTTTGTTTTTTAATTTTTTTGTTTGGAAGATCTATCCAGTGGTGAGAGAGGTATGTCAAAGTCACCTCATATTATTGTGTTGTGGTCTATTTGATTCTTGAAATTGAGAAGGGTTTGTTTGATGTACATAGATGCTCCATTGTTTGGGGCATAAATATTTATGATTGCTATGTCTTGTTGATATAGGATTCCTCTAAGCAGTATGGAATGTCTTACTTTATCCCTTCTAACTTTGATTTGAAGTCCATGTTGTCTGATATGAGGATGGAAACCCCTCCTTCTTTATGCAGTCCATGTGAGTGATAAGTTTTTCCCAACCTTTTACCTTCAGTCTGTGGATGTCTCTTCCTAGGAGGTGAGTCTCTTGAAGACAGCATTGTTTTTTTTTTTTTAATTTTTTTTTTATCCAGTCTGCCTGTCTGCGTCTTTCGATTGATGAGTTTAGACCATTAACATTCATGGTTATTATTGAGATATGATTTGTATTCTGGTTCATTTTGATTTATTTTTGTTTTTAACTTATTTAGTTTCTCCTTTGGTTGACCTTTCCTCCCTTTTCTGGTTTTCATTGTTTTCATTTTTGTTCATTTCCTCCTCATGGAATATTTTGCTGAGAATGTTCTGTAGTGCATGCTTTCTGGTAGTGGATTCTTTTTAGTTTTTTCTTTTTATTTTTTTTTAGTTTTAAATGGACACAATACCTTTATTTTATTTTTCTGTGGTGCTGAGGATCAAACTCAGTGCCTCACATGTGCTAGGCAAGTGCTCTGCTACTGAATCACAACCCCAAACCCTCTGGTTGTAGATTCTTTTAACTTTTGTTTATTGTAGAAGGTTTTTATTTCATCTTCAAATCTGAAGCTTGCTTTCGCTGGATATAAAATTCTTGATTGGCATTCATTTTCTTTCAGAGTTTGATATGTTATTCTAGGACCTCCTGGAGTTGAGAGTCTGGGTTGAGAAATCAACTGAGATCTGAAATGGTTTCCCCCTATATGTAATTTGATTTTTTCTCTCACAGCCTTTTAAATTCTATCTTTATTCTTTATTCTTAATTCTATCTTTATTCTTTATGTTAGTCATTCACATTATAGTGTGCCTTGGTGTGGTCTGCTGTAATTTTGTACATTTGGGGTTCTGTAAGCCTCTTGTCACTTTCATTCTTATATTTGTAAAATTTTCTGATATTATGTCATTGAAAAGATTGTGCATTGAAAAGATCTGCATGCCTTCGTTTAGTCTGATAAATCTTAAATTTGGTCTTTTCATGTTATCCCATATTTCTTGGAAGTTCTGTTGATGGTTTCTTGCAATCTTCTCTGTGTGGTCAACTTTATTTTCAAGAGTATCTATTTTGTCTTCATTGTCTGAGGTTCTGTCTTCCAAGTGGTCTATCTGTTGGTGATACTTTCCACTGAATTTTGAATTTGGTTTATTGTTTCCTTCATATTGAGGATTTCTGTTTGATTCCTTTTTACAATGTCTGTCTCTTTATTGAAGTGATCTTTCACTTCCTGTATTTTCTCTCCAATACCATTCTTTATTTCAAAGATCAATCTAAAGATGTATTTTCTACACTCTGTCTCTGACATTTCTTCTACTGTGTTGTCTGTGAATTCTACTGTTGGAATATATTGGTTCGTTTGAGACACTTTGTTCCCTTGTTTTTTTCATGTTGTTTTTGTGTCTTCTCATCTAGCAACATAGAGCTGAGGCAGTGCAGATTCTACCCTGTAGTCTTATAGTGTCCCTGAAGCTTCCAGTACCTCACCTTTAAGGAGGACACTAATATTAATAGCACCCAATACAAGTGATATACCACCTTAAACCAAATTGCTCCGTTTAAGGAATTTACAATTTTGTCACAATAGAAAGAAATGAAGTGTTCAATTATTGTCTACAATATAAATGGTAAGTTTGCTAAAAGGGTTTACAGTTTCAAATGAAGGACAAAGAAGGAACAGAAGTAGTGTGAGATGTGATGTTTATGAGGGAGAGAAAGAGAAGATAGAGGTAAAAATTTATAGTAAGGTTGAGGGAGGAATTAATAGAGGTTGGCTGTTAGTATGAGAGAAATGAGAAACAGAATCCAGGGAGACAGGGCGGTGAGAGGAAAAATAATATGTACAGATGTTTAAAAATAGCAAAAATATAAGAATACACAACAAAACTGTCATATACTATTCAGACATCCCATTCCTCAATAAACTGATACATGTCCAAAGGACTTAAAATCAGCATACTATAGTAACACAGCCTCATCAATGTTTAGCATCTCAGTTCACAAAAGCTAGATTGTGGAACCAACCTAGATGCCCTTCAACAGATGAATGGATAATGGTATATATACACAATGGAATATTATTCAGCCATAAAGAAGAATATTATTATGGCACTTACATAAATGGATGAAATTGGAGAATATCATGCTAAGTGAAATAAGCCAATCCCAAAAAACCGAAGGTTGAATGTTTTCCCTGCTAAGTGGAGGTTGATATATAATGGGGGTGGGTGGTGTGGAAAATTAGAGAAGAATGGAGGAACTTTGGATTATGTAAAAGGAAATGAGAGGGAGGGGGCCATGAAAAATGGTGGAACGAGACAGATATTATTACCCTGTGTACATGATGATTGCATGTATGGTATGAATCACATCATGCATAACAATACAAATGGAATCATGTACCCCATTTGTGTGCAATGAATCAAAATGAAGTCTGTAAAAAATTAAAAAATAAATAATTTAAAAATTGATGTATTAAAATATTTGCATTTAAAGATGTTAAGAGGTGTGAGAGAGAGAGGGCAAAAAAAGAAATAAAAAAGAGGAAAGTCTCAATGGAAAATTGAATGATGTTTCAGTTGGCTTTCAAAAATTTTCTCAGCTTCCTTTATCCAGAAATAGGTGGGGTTGTCTGCAGTTTGATGTTGGCTCCAGTTCAGGGGGTACTGGACTGGTTGGGTGGGTGGGCCAATATCAAGATGCCCTCATACCCTCTTACTGTCTCCCCACCCACTGTAGCTGGCCCCTTCAGTTCCTGCACACTCCAGGACTCACCTAGGTGGAGAGAGCCCAGTTTTCTCCTCTTTCTTCAACCTGTCTTCCCCCAGGGAACTGCCCCTAGTCTCCAGCTTTCCACAGATTTGCCAGACCCAGACTAACTATGTAAACCCAGCTGCAGTCTGATGGACCTGGGCTTCAGATTCCCCAGTCCCTGTCTTGCTGCAATCCCAAGATCTCAATGCTCTTCTGACTTGCAGACAAAAGACCAGGGATGCACTCACATGGAGGAGTGACCCTGCAAAGAGGCATCCAGATGGCAGGCACTAGCACACCCAGCAGAAAGATCTCAGGTGAAATCAGACCTGCAGATACCCCGATGTATCTTCTGGCCCTGGCCTGAGTCCCCAGACTGAATTTTTAGGTGACCATGCCCTGAGACAGTGGCAGCCACAGCCAGAAACCTGCAGACCCTGCCTGTTGTCCCAAGATGACTGCAGCCGCATGTAATCAAACCTGCAGGTACTGTGACAATGGATTTCCAGGCAACAGTGGGTGTCAGGCGATTTGCTCTCTGTCTGTGTGCAGTCTGAAGGCTAATGGCGGATGATCATTGGGTGGAGGTCCAGTGGTGGGCATTGGGCGGGCAAGAGGCAGGCAAATGGGCAATGGTGGTCCGTGAGAGATCCGCATCAAAAGGCAAGTGTTATGCTGGCAGAAGGCAGTGATCGGGGTGCGTGAATGGGGTAAACAGCAGGGGATCTGTGGGCAGTGACAACTGCTTCACAGAGAAACAGTATTTCCTCTGCTTGAATATATATATCTTTTCTATGCCCTGTATTATTATTATTTTTCTTTCCACAGTGTTATTCTACTGCATTTTCTCCTTGTATATCCTGCTTCTTCCCTAGCTGATAGACTATCTTTAGAATCATCTCAGTGGTTGATGGAAACTACACACCAGTTCTATGTAGGAGAATAATTTCTGAGTTTATCAAATGTGCTGAAAGCTATAACTTCAATGCACAAATAAGAAAAGGAATAAAAACAAAAGCCATTCACACAATATTCAGAACATTAATTCACTCTCTTCCTGCTACAGACCATTGTCCCTGGACTTCCTTCTTCACTGATGGTTTTCATCAGCTGGTCACATGGACTTTCAAATTTAATCCTCCGTGTCCAGTCTATAGAGAAAAATGACCACATGTGAATAAGGAGGAATGCCTTGCACAGTTTACTCCCTTGCTTTATTTGATAGCAAATACCCAACACCTTGAGATTCTCAACAGGGGAAGGGCGCACAAAGTAGACTTGCTATGATGTGAAGCAAGGCAGCAGCAGAACCTATCTGTGCTAACTGAATGAGACCTGCAGGATTTATTAATGAGTTCATAGAGAAAGTTATGCACAAGGTGTATCATATTGTATCACACAAAAAAACTATTAATGAAATACTTATATGTTGTCTGTTGTTTCACATGTTTGGTACTTGATTTTAAATTGTCAGTGAAGCATCTGGGAGCTTGACCTGCAAGTGGAAAGATGAGGGAAGAGTTGGGGTAAAAGGGCCAGGACTGTAGGGGAAGTCCGGGGGGACTTTGGGTCGTGTGTAGTGTTTTATGACTTTCAATAATTCCTATATTCATGGATTTTTCATTATGTTAAAACCAATAAGATGTCATTAAAGCCATCATAAATAGTTATCCATATTCTTGTTTATCCTTCTCATAACAAGGCAGGGGAGGGAGGAGAAACTGCTCATCCTCTTCAGAAGGTTTTGTCTGACGATCCCATGCAGAGGTCCCCTCCTGCCTCTGGGATCATGGTTTCAGTGACCCTCCTCCCAGGGTCCTACACTTTGATATTACAGATACGTGTATTTTTGTCTTTTCCAGTATGCTGTAGATTAGTGTCTCCTTTTAAATATTCTTTTAATCCAACCCCAGCAAATCTTGAATGAATGTTGATGGATTTATTTTGAACTCAAATGGAGAAATCTAATGAATATTGCAGGATAACTGCTAACGTATTTTAAAATGTGGTATCCATAAAATGGCTTTAATTTTTTTTTTTGGCTGGGATTTGAACCCAGAACTTTGTGCCATTGGCTTTACCATTGAGCTACAGCCCCACCTGTGAAAGTGGTTAATATTTATTCCCACTGCTTGTTTTCTGACCACCTGCATTTCCAGCAGCATTGAGTGGGGCTGCATACAGTGAGTGGGACTGGGTTGAGTGACTGCTGAGGACTTGCTTGCTCTTAAGTGATCTACGGTGATGGAATCAGTCCACTAGGGGGCACTCCAGACTGCTGGAGAACTGACTTCTGAGGATTCCCAGAGGGTGAATAGTTAGGGAGGAGACTAGAGAATGTGAGCCAATCAAATCATAGACAGCAAGGGGCATCGTGTGCTGGATTAAGTTCATCTCAGGTCCTCAGCTCTTTCATTCTACATAAAATCTCAGAAAGCTGGAGACCTTATCTATACTTTTTGGATGATTTGTTCTCTGTAACTTCATTGGAAGGATGATTTTCTGAGCACAGGTCAGGGATTTGGAATTTTGTTTGGCATATGAGGGTGGAGGCCTGTTAGAAAATATCTCCAGTGCCTGGTTTCAATTTTTTGTATTATTACAGACATTCCCAAAATACACTGATGTAGAAATTATTCCAGTACTCTTGATAGCTAATCTTTTTATATATCTTCTTTGAGACTAGAAGAAAAAAACAAATGGGTGACAAGATAAAAAATGAAGAACAAAACTAGAAGAAGAAAGGGAGAGGACAATATTGACGTGGCCAGCAATTGTAGCCGGCAGGGTGTGGCGGACAGCAGAAGGGGAGAGGTAGAGAATAAAACATGGTGGACACCGTATGCATGTCCTCTTTTTCCTTTAAACCAATGAAATTCTTGTTGGAAACACTTTCAATGTAGAAGGAGATCTGCATTTCAGGAAACGGTTTTAATTTCTTAATGTTCACTCCATTCTGTCAAATAGTTTCCTTGATCAGAATTTTCACATAATTGATTTCTCAAATTCCCTGGTAACCATATAATTTGAGAAAAGTGCTTATTCTTCCTGTATTTCTGAAAAGCTCTACATAATCCAATTGAAACATAAGTTGTTCCCTCAAGTGTCACGGTCCTTTCTCGAATATAGTACCAATAACTTCTCTTACATCAGATTATAAAGAAAACAAACAAATAAATAAACAAACAAAACCAACCACTTTTATCTCCATCCACCTGAAACAAGGCCCCCTACCCCTGCACTGCCGTCACACAATTCTGGAGCCACCACCACAGTCTCACTGGGCGGCTGTGGGTGGAGCTCCCTGTTAGGGGAAGGACAGAGCTCAGGTGTGACGGGGGCTCAGTGAGTCAGTGGGACCTGCTTCCTGGAAAAGCAAGCTTGTCTGGCCCCAGACCTGACACCTGCAGAGCAGGGAGAAGGCCCCCTGCACCCAGGCCAGCAGCCATGCAGAGGAGACTGGGGGCTCTGCTGGGGCTTCTGTGGGTGCAGGTTTGCTGTGAGTTGGGTTCTGGGGCTGACAGTGTGAGGGAGGGCAGGGAGAGCTGAGATGAAAACCCCTCCCTGTCCTCCATCCTCAGGGGTATTTCCTGGGATAGTCTATAGATTTGGAAACTGGTCATTGATTTCCTAGTGACATAATCTGTGTCTGCTTTTCTCTTTCTAAGCAGGGGTGAGAGGGCAGCAGGTGGAGCAGAGTCCTTCAGCCTTGAGTCTCCAGGAGGGAACCAGCCATACTCTGACCTGCAATTTTTCTACTACCATTTACAATGTGCAGTGGTTCCGACAACATCCTGGGAGTGGACTCATCAATCTGTTTTTCCTGACTTCAGGGACAAAGCAGGAGGGAAGGTTAAAGGCAACAGTGGATTCTAAGGAGCGCTACAGCACCCTGCACATCTCCACATCCCAGCTGGAAGACTCAGGCACCTACTTCTGTGCAGCAGGGGCACAGTGCTCCCAGGCGACCTGCAGCCTGTCCCCAAACTGCAGCTGCACCTGCAGCCACAGCCTCTGCCTCAGAGAGAACTTGTCATAGCACTGTCAACTCTGCTAACAAGAGACTTCATCCCACTTGGGTTGGACCCTTTTCCTCCCAGAAATCCTTTGCAGGAAAAGTTTCTAGTAAGGAAGCATGCAGCATCTGATAAGTTTGTCAGAGCTCAAGTACAGATAAAATAGATCCTGTGATTGAGCTTATAAATAGCATCTAAATTACTGTGATGAAAAATGCTTGGAAAAGTATATGAATGTCAAGAAATAGAAAAGAGATGTCCCAATGTTCCTGTTGATTGCAGATTGTTTAATTTCCAACCTAAGAATAATATAATGTGATGTAATTTATCTTGTACATATGTAATCTTTGCATTCTGAAATTTTCACTCCTAGAAACTCTGAAAAATATAATGAAATTTTTTTTCTTATTTTTGAGTGTCAGGATTATAGTGGAAAAGTAACTTTCTTGAGCTCACATGGTTACAGTCTAGTGAAGCTTGTGTGGGATTCTCACTCAGGAAATCTGATAATAGAGCTTATGCTCTGAACTAGGTAGGCAGTGCAGAAGACTCCTGAATGCAAAATGTGTCAATGGATAGAGTTCTACATGTGTTCACATACATCACTGACCAAAATATCCGTTTAATCATTCCAAAGAGCACCCTTTAAAGAAAAGCTCATTAAACTTTCCTTTTGTTTGTTGATGAAAATCCACTGTTCTTCCTTGTATTTTGAATGAATCTGTTACTCATTTTCTAACATCATTTTGGATCTGGAGAAGGAAGCCGAAATCTCCCAGCATTATCTCAAAAGAAATGTTTATGTTCTGCGGTCGCCTAAAAGAGTTCTCAAAACCAACCCAAAGTTTAAATCTGCATGTGGATTAATTGCAATGTAATTTGATTCTCAGCATTGCAAGCTCTTTTTGTTAATGTTCGGGATTGCCTAGGAAGGAGCCAGACCAGAGGTAGATCAAGATGAGGACACCTGGGTAACTCCATAGAGCTGGGAGCAGGACCAGCTTTCTGGGAGTGTGACCTGTATAGTTTCTCAGTGCCTGGCACTCAGAAAGGATCTGGAGCTTGATAAAATGTGCAGTTGTTGTCCTGAAATTCTTTATAATTTTGTGTTTGAACTTGTGTTTTGTAAGCGAATCTGATAAGAAGATGGAACATGTGAATAAGTGGAGGGGACACATGGGGCTTCAGGAAAGAACATATGTGACCTAAGAGCCCAGTGGGCAGCTTAAGAGCTGAGCAGGTGTCTAGCCCATTCCACTAGCAGGTGCATGCTAGGTGCTTGCAGTGTCTGTGTGTGGCAATCAATGTTGCCAGTAAATTAAAAAAAAATGCATACGTGTGGACATTGCAATACAGCATTTTGGAGTCATTAGAATGCTTTGAAAAGTTTATAAATTCTGGTTTTGAATACTGATGCCATATAGCAGAGTGATTACATACAGGCTCAGAAATAGGAATGCCTGTTGTTAAATTTTCATGGCTGAGTAATCTTTCACTTGTTGGAATAGTAGAGTCACTAACACAACAAGTATGAAGTCTACATAAAAGCAATGAAAATGTTATTAGTAAGTGTTGAATTAAAGCTGAAAACATTACATTGAAACATATCAAATGGTCACTGTTATAGAAAAATTGTCATATACTGAATGTTTTATCTGTTTCAATCACATAGCTCTGTCATGAATGTATTAGGTAAACATAAGATCCTCTTGTGGAGAGGTCTCGAGGAAACAAATTAAAAAGGAACAGATGGAGTAAGAATATTGAGGAATAAGTTTTCAGTCTCTATTCCTATTCATGCTGTTGTACTTCTATTTGTATAGTGTAATTTAATTTTTAATTATTTTATGGTAAATCTTTTTAATTTTTCCATTTTTCTCTGGTGCATCATATATACATTATTGGTGGATTTATTGTTACATATTCATTCATGCACACAATATAACTATATAATTTGGCCACTATCATTCCCTAATATTTCCTCTTTCCCTCTCCTCCTCCCTATGGTCACTTTCTTCTACTGATGTCCCTTTGATTTTCATGGGATCCCCACCCCAACCTTTCTTTTCCTTTTCATCTGTAGCTTCCACATGTGAGAGAGAACATATGATCCTTGACTTTCTGAAGTTGGCTTATTTCACTTAATCTAGTATTCTCAACCTCCATCAATTTTCCTCTAAATGACATAGTTTCATTCTAATTCATTCTCATAATTTCACTCTCTTTAAACTTCAGCGTGTATATATACCATGTACTCTTTATCTCTTCATCCACTGATGGACACCTAGGTGGTTCCATAGTTTGGCTCTTTTGAATTGTGCGCTGTAAACATGGCTATGCATGTTTTACTATAGTGGAATGACTTTAATTCTTTAGGGTAAGTACTTTAGGGATAGTATAGCGGGTCATGTGGTGGTTTCATTGCTAGTCTTTTGATTCATCTCCATAGAAATTTCCATAGTGATTGTATTAATTTAGATACCCACCAAAAGTTTAAAAGTGTTTTTTTTCTCCACATTCTCTCCAACATTTATTGTTAGTATTCCTGATGGTAGCCATTCTACCTGGAGTGAGATGAATTCTCAGTGTAGTTTTGATTTGCATTTCCCTGATTGTTAGGGACGTTAAACATTTTTTCATGTGTTCATTGGCTGTATTTCTTATTTGGAGAAATGTCTATTTAGTTCATTTGTTCATTTATTAACAGAATTATTTTTTTCTGGTGATGATTTTTTTGAGTTCTTCATATATTCTGGATATTAATCCTTTGTCAGAAGAGTAGGTAGCAAAGATTTTTTTCCTATTCTGTATCTTATCACTTCCATTCTTAATTGGTTCCTTTGCTGTGCAAATGTTTTTAAAATTGGTATCATCCCATTTATTAACTTTAGGTATTATTTCCTGAGCCTTAGGAATCCTATTATGAAAGTCATTGTGTCCACTTTTTATGTCAGAGTGTAGACCCTTTTTTTTCTTTTTGGAATTGTATATTTTCTGGTTTAATTCCTGGTTTAAGCCATTTTTGAAGTTTTTTTTTTTTTTTTTTTTTTGTAGGGTGAGAGATAGGGATCCAGTCTCATTCTTCTACATGTGAATATTCAGTTTTCCCAGCACCATTTGTTAAAAAGGCTACCTTTTTCATAATGTATGTTTTGGTGCCTTTCTCAAGGATCAGATGACTATCTGTGTGGGCTTTCTTCTAGTCTTTTCCAATGGTCTATGAGTCTGTTTTTATGCCAGTACCATGCAGTTTTTGTTACTATAGCTCTATAGTATAATTCAAAGTCAGGTATTATGATGCTTCCAATATTACTCCCCCCCCCTTTAGGAATGCTTTGGCTACTGTGAATCTCTTACCCTTCCAAATAAATTTTAGGACACTTGTCTTTCTTCAATTCTGTGAATTGGTGTTTAGTGGGGATTAAGTTGAATCTGTATAATGTGTTTGGTAGTATCACCATTCCAACAGTATTATTTCTGCCTATTCATGAACATGGGAGTTCTTTCCATCTTCTAGTGTCTTGTTCAACTTATTTCTTCAGAATTCTATAGTTTTCATTGTAGTGTTGTCTCACTTCTTTGGGTAGATTTATTCTTAGGTTTTTTTTTGTTGAGGCAATTGTGAATGGGATTGTTTTTCTGATCAGATATATGAATTATATGTAAAGTTAGTAGCCTGATGGAGTAGAATGCTATTTTCATGTGAATTTTTGAATGAACTATGGTTTCCTAAGAAAGATAATTTTTAAATTAATTTTCCTTATAATTTAAAATACAGGATTAGGATGCATAAATAAGCATTCTTATTATATAGAAATTATGGAACAATCATCAAGTTATCAGATATTCACCAGTTATAAAAATATCTGTGGAAACATTAATCTTTTGAGGTATTAATTTATGTTTAAAATTAAATTCAGTCAGAGAAAATTGAGTTGTATGTAAAGGTAATTCCTGTTAGAAAAATTGATTCCCTGGAAACATCAGACTTGATTAATGAAAGTTATATTTCCAGCTAAGCTATCAGATATTTTTGATATTGTTCTAGCATATTTTAAGAGCTTCCATATTAGTTGCCTCATTTATTGCAATCAGAAATTATCAAAAACTCCGTTCACAATCTTTCCTTGAGTAAAACTTTCAACATCACTTTAAATTATAGTGCTTGGAAATGAAGTTGTTAAAGAAAAAAATTAAAAATGTAATAAATTCTTTTACATATTGGAAGTTTATGCCATTACTTATCATTCTAAATTCTATCAGGTATCTTAAAATGTTTTTATTAGTGCATTACAGTTATATATTCTTATGGCATTCATTATCATATATCTCCAGTACTTCCCTGTTTTCTCCTTCTCATTTTTGTCTTCTATTTACTTATTTTTAAAAAAATTGGTGCTTTGTTGGTAACCATAAATGTTACTGTGATACATTCCTGCATGTACATAATTTGGCAAATTTCTTTCCATAGTTCCCCCCCTTTCCAACCTCTTCTACTTCTCTCTTCATTTTCTTTCTATCCTTCACTGTTCTCTCTTCTATTATATGGTGTCTCCTTCTTTTTTGATTCCTTATTTCACTCTAGCTTCTGTATATACAAGATATCTTAGACTTTTGACTTTCTGATTCTGGCTTATTTTACTTGGTATGGTGTTCTCCAGTTCCATCTATTTATGAGCAAATAACATGATTTTATTCTTTATGGTTGATTAAAACTTCATTACGTATATGTGCCACATTAGTTCTTGTTTAAATGTCTGATAAATCAAAGCTGAAAATTGATTTGATCCTGGGCTTTTCTGAATTGAAAGACTTTTAAGTGCTGCTTTAATCTCATCATTTGATATTGATCTGCTTAGATTTTTCAATTTGGATAGATTAAATGTGCCTAAAAATTTCTTAATATCTTCTAGATTTTCTAGTTTATTATTGTATAAATTTTCAAAATACCTCTTTATGATCCTTTGGATTTCAGAAATGTCTGTGGTGATATTTCCTTTTCATGTCTACTTTTGTTAATTTGGTTCTTCCCTCTCTTTGTTAGGACTGGTTTGGCTAAGGGTTAATCAATCTTGTTTATTTTTTCAAAGAAACAACTCTTTCTTGCCTTAATCCTTCATATTTTTATTCTCAAATTTATTAATTTCTTGTTATTCTACTAGCAAGTCAGTCCACTAACTCATTGACTGATGTTGGAGATAGATATGTGACAGGCCATCCTCAACTCTCAGATCATCTCTTAAGGCCTTTCCTGAAAGTCATAGTGCATATTCATTATCCACCATGGCCATCCCTTGAAGGAAGGATACCAACATCACCAGCATTCAACATTGTCAGCAAAAATGATCTTTGAAATTGAGACACCAAGGACAATATTGTCCTTCTGCAGCTGACAGTCCCTGAGGTGGTAGAAAATTGTTTTCTGGATGCCACAACTCAGAAAGGCAAACACTGACCTGGAGTATCTGTATCCAAGGGTGGGGAACTCCAGGGGTGCTCTGAGGACAAATCAGAGGAAAGTGGCCTTGACTCTGGAAATGAGGTTGGCTTGGTTTGCCAGGAGCCATTGCTCAAGGTTAGATTTTGGGGTTCTGTTTCTTATTGTATTATCTTCATAGATTACCTAGGCAATAGGTAGGCTTCCCTAGAAGAACTTCCTATAGAAGTTTCAGGAAGCATCGAGAAATTAAAGTGGAAAAAAGCAGGGTTTTGTTTTTTGTTTTTTGTTTTTTTGCAAATGGAAAACATCCTGTAAATGTACAGAGTTGAAGTACTGTATCAATGTTTTGGGTTAAGAACTTTGTAGGGAAAATCCTAGTGGAAAATCAATGATCAAAGCAGAAGTCCATCCAGAGGATTGGCTCATAGATTAAGAGGAAATTCCAGGTAAGATGTAAGACAGTCATTGCATTTATAGATAGCCACCCATTTTAACAGCAGAAAAGAAAGTCATGTCAAGAATAAACTTACATGTGATTACATATTTGAGTCTGTAGTCTGATGTTTTTTGAGAATCACTTTTCTTTTTCAGGACTTTGCAAAATAGAATCCATCAGAAATAGGAAAAAATTTCTAAAGTTTGTCAAATTTCCCATTGCAATTCAACCCAATCTATGTGTAAAACTTTCTGAAGTTGGACTATTAATGATTCAGGAATTTATCCCTATGCTCTCAAACCATTAAGGCTGGATCTTTACTTTTTTATCCTAGACACCCGTTAGTCAGATTTTTCATTGCTGTGACTAGAAGACCTACAAGAACAATTGTAGATGAAGAAAAGTTTATTTTGGGTCTCATGGTTTCAGAGGTCTAAGTCCATAGATAGCCATTTCCATTGCTTGGGGCTCAAGGTGAGGCAAAATATCATGGTGGAAGAGTGTGCCAGAGGCAAACAGCTCACCTCATGATCAGGAAGCAGAGAGAGACTCCACTTCCCATATACACAATATGTACCCCAAGGGCACGCCTCCAAAGACCCACTTCCCCAGTCACACCCTACTTGCCTTCAGCTACCAGTCAGTTAATCCCATCAGGAATTAATTCACTGATTGGGTTAAGGCTTTCACAACCCATCATTTATCCTTTAAGCCTTATTGCATTGTCTCACACAAGAGCTTTTTTTTTGGGACACATCACATCTAAACCATAACACACCTTTACTGAGGGAAGATGCCACAGTTTGACTTTGGCACTCTAGGAATGGTAAATTATGGGCAGAACGAAGCTTGGAGCAGCAGAGTCTGAGATAATGTGCATTTCAAATATTCAGTTCTCCTCTCTTACTCTTACCTTGGGCTTATAAGTAACTTCAATGAAGAGTTTTTCTCTGTCATGGACATATCTTGAAGGTAGATTTGGCTGAAAGGGAAACTATTAAGTGTTTCTTTGTTTATGAGAGTGAATCATGGTGCTTCCTTGATTTCAAACATGTCAAATCCTCCCATTGTTGTATCAACACTAACAGCATCTACCACTATCCAATTTATCCACAACTCCGTAGTGTTCACTAACACCAACTTTTATCTCTACATACTTTCTGCAAATCTATTCTTTGAACCAAGACCCACTTTGACCCATTTCTACCTCTATATGTCTTTCTTCTCCCAAGGTAGGGTAAAATACCATTTAACCAGAGTTCAGTAGTTAGGGATATGACCACAAGGTGGCAGTCTACTCCAGCTGGTGCAGAATTGGTGGAGGGTTCATTGCAGTGGATTCTGAATGAGTACGCTTCTTCTCATAGGCTGGGTAGACAATTAAGAGAAGACACTATAATTGTTAGTTTGACAAAGGAACATCCTAATAAGAGAAGCAGTTCTCCTCGGTAGATTGTAAGTCTGGATTGATCTTAATTGAGAACAATGAAGATATCTGATCCTGCTTTACTCACGTTCTTGTGGCTGCACATGTACTGTGAGTTGAGTATTTGGGGGAAACAGTATATTAGCAGAGGTTCTTTAGACATGTGGGAGGAAGACCGGCTTCATGCAGGTTTTCACTAGTCACAGAAGAAAAGGAAAAGTCAGAGGGGTAATCATATGTCAACTTCATATTTTTTTCATTTTCTCTCTCCATAGGGTTTAGCAGAGGAGAGAAGGTGGAGCAGCATCCTTCTACCTTGAGTGTCCAGGAGGGAGACAGCGCTGTTATCAACTGTACTTATTCAGACAGCACTTTGAACTATTTTCCTTGGTATAAACAAGAAGCTGGAAAAGGTCCTCAGCGCATTATAGACATTTATTCAACTAAGGAGATGAATCAAATCCAAAGACTCATTGTTGTGTTGAATAAGAGAGCCAAACACTTCTTCCTGAACATCACAGCCACCCAACCTGGAGACTCAGCTGTGTACTTCTGTGCAGCCAGTGCACAGTGCTTCCCAAACACCTGCAGCCTGTACTCAAACCTGCCAATGGGCTGAACCCCATCTGCTTCTTTTGCCACAGTCTTTCTATAGCATGTGCCTCAATGCAAATGGAAACCAGCATATTAACATTAAATTCATATAGTAAACATGTTAGGTTCATTATGACCCAGTTGCTTAATAAATTTTCTTAATGTTACTTAATGAATTTTCCCAACTTTTTTGTGTATATTTAAGGCATACAGGATGATGTTTTGATATCCATACACACGGTGAAAAGTGGACAGTTGGATGAGGAGAGGCATAGGGAAGTCATGGAGGAAGGAATATCCAAATCCAGGTATCTCCATATGATCAGCAATCCTAAAGTTTTGCTTGATGAATTTTTAAGGGGAAGTAGAACTGTTTTACTGTGAAATCCAGACTCTGAAGATGCGTTTACACCTGCTGTTAAGATTTCTCTCATATAAATAATATATGATCAATATCATAATTCTCATTATTGGTGGGTTCTTGACTCTTTTGATATTGATATGTTATTTTTCTGATCAGAAAACATTACACACCAAACAGAATATGTATGATACAAAAAATGTGAAATTGATAATTTTGTACCCAGGCAATCTGTTTTCAATATTGGTTTAAAGAATACAGGGAAATACATATATCGGTCAAAGAAATGTAGAGATGTCTTATACAATGTAAGGTGTATAGCTAATTATACTGTATTAGTGATTTCTGCCAAATAAATGGATTTTAACCGTTTTTGTCAAACAACTTACTATGGTAGATAATAGATATGTAATTTGCTTCATATATATTCACTTTACTATCTATATTCATGCCGAACCATCCTATTGTAAACCCCAATTATATAGAACAAAATTTGTTCTGAAAAATTCCATTTATTTCCATCTCTTTGCCTTTCTTTCTTGATAAAACTCCATTTTATGAAGATAGTTATATTTATTTGACGACATTTGAATTTATTGGTCCTTTACCTTTATATCTAGTGTATGTGAAAAAATCTTTATATGTATTTGCCCATTGCTTTACTCAACTCTTACTAGTGAGTTACAGAAGGAATTGGGTTAATGATTAATTACAAAGGGCTCGCTACAAATCTCTCTGTCTTCATGTCTAGACTGAATCAAACATTATTATCACAAGTTTCTTTAAAAATTATGTCTTCTAGTGATGCTGATAAATCAATGAAGTAAAAAAAAAAACAAACTGTATAAGTAAGAAATTTCCTAACTTCCTGACTTCTGGACAAAGGTAGATACATTTTAAGAGCTCCTATCTTTATGAATTAACCAGACATTGGTATGGTGAGCAGGATCACTTTTGGTTCAGTTATGAATGTCAGTTATCAGCAAATTGGCTTGTTCTTGTAGACTTTAGCATAAATTAGATTTAAAACATTTGAATAGGAGTGGCTGATGTTGTGGCCCCTCCTTAAACTGACTACCCTCTTTCCCTCAATATTATCAGTAGCTTCTGTCCTGGAGAAGGTCATTGACTCCTTATTAGTTCATTTCTCCCAAGACTGATAATGGAGTGAAAGGGAAGCATGGCTTACATTTTTTTTTTTCTGGGAAAAATGCACTTTATAGAATCCCACTGTGGACAGATGTGTGAGTGTAAATGCTTCAGAAGGCATGGGCTACAGGGGGCAGGGTCTCAGCCCAGAGTTCAGGGCCAGCTAGGGAGGGTAGAGGACATGGCAAGACTAGAAGCCCTCATAATTCTTTATCATCTGTGAAATGGCCTGGAAGATCACTACAGAGAATATGTGGTAAATAACGATGAAGCTGGTGGTCAGAATGAAGTTTAATACCACGGCCTAGATGTGCAGGCACTTGGTGGTGAAGGCAAAGACCTGGACCCCAGTGATGTCACCCATCGTGTTCCTGTCCCTAGACTTTATGGAGTAGATGAAGGCTATGAAGGCCAGGCAGCAGAAGTTCATTAAGTGGGTGTTGAACAGGGACCAGACCACATGTCTGTGCACAGAGCTCTCACTGGGCATATTGATCACCATGGTTGTCACTGGAGCCAAGCTGCAGGGTCCCCCCAGCATGACCACCTCATGCTCTTCCTGGAGCTTCTCATAGTGTCATGGCTTACATTTTATTGGTGAGTTTCATGGTTATGAGAGAGAGTATATTATCATTCACTTAAATGATCTATCTTACTAAGGTGACAATTTATCCAAAAGGGGACCCCCCCCAACATCCCTCCAGCCGCAGTGTGCAGGGTCAATTTCCTCAGATCCAGTCCTACACCATGGTTGATGTGTGTTTTCCTTTTGCTTCTGCAACAAACTTGGTGGCTTATAGTTAACAGACGTGTTTTTTCTCTGTCTTGGTTCTGGAGGCCTGAAGTTGAAAGCAGTTTCTCTGGGCTGGAATTGAGGTGTCAGTGGGGCTGCACCCACTCAGAGGCGGTGGGGAGAATCTGCTCCTGGTCTCTCCCAGCTCTGAGGGCTGCCAGCATTTCTGGGCTGGTGGCTGCTCCTCCAGTCTCTGCCTCCACAGTCACCCTGGCTTCTCTATCCCATTGTCAAGTCTCCCTCTCCCAAGCACACACACAAGGTTGCTTTCAAATGTCAAATAATCCAGTATACTCTCTAAAGATCTCAGGATCTTTAACTTAACCACACCTGCATGTAAGTTAACCGGCATTCAGGGCTCAGGAGCTGATTAGTGTCGGTGGTGTTATTTTGCTTCCCACAGTGGGTATGGCTGGGGCTCTTCTTCCGCAGAGAGTAAGTAATATTATGTATTAGAATGAACACAGTCACAAAAACAGAAAGTGTAATCACTTTATTTTCCTGGAGTTTAAAATATTATTTCTTAAATTATCATACAGAAGAATTAACTCTTTGGTGTATGGTTCTATCTGTGAACCCCGATTTCCAGTGCATGATATAGATCTGTGTAACCATTGTACAATCATGATAGGGGACATGTCACCACCTCAGAAACTCTTGTGCTCTCCTTTTGTAACTATAACTTCCCATCCATAAGTCCTGGCAAACCCCAGTGCTTTCTATTTGTGACTTTACAAAATGTACTGGGAAGAGAACCATATAATTAATTCATCAAATTTGGTACTTGGGATTGAACCCAGGTGCTTAACCAGTGAGCCACATTTACTGCCCTTTTTATATTTTATTTAGAGACAGGGTCTCACTGAGTTGTTTAGGGCCTCACTAAATTGCTGACACTGACTTTGAACTCATAATCCTCCTGCCTCAGCCTCCTGAGCCACTAGAACCATACAATTAAAACCTTTTGAGATATCTGAGTGTTGAATAAAGGAAGCAAATGTCATTGGGTACACATGAGATCTCTATCTCCATACCAGCCTCAATTGCTTCTACTCCTGAATGTTTTAAATTGCTATCATTTCATTTAAAAAAATCATTATCTCAAGTGTTTTTATTTCCTTAGAGATATGATTTCTATTTCTATCAAAAATAGAAAAATCCACTATTATGACACTTGATAAAGTAGAGTTTCCTTTGAGTGTTGTCAGCTCATACAATTAGGGTGAGTCATCCTTTCTACCTAAGTTTATTTGCACCAACTCTATCTGATTATTTTTCAGAAGGTAAATTTCCAATATTTAAGTGCAACTTTATTGATCAAAAATCACTTAAGTTCTACTTCTTAGGGTGGGTTATGAGTTGGATTTTCCAGAAGTGTCACTGAATTCCAACAATTCTTTAGGTTTAATTCACTACGAATGGCTTTGTAGAGCTGAAATACAGCACTAAGGTGGTCATTGCTGCAAGTAAAGCCTATACCTAATCAAGTTATTTTATTAGTCCAAGAACAAAGTAGAAAAAATTAGGAATATGTAACATTCTACCATTAAGGTGAGAAAATACTAATTAAGTTTAAGGACTGGACAGGAGATATCACATCAAGTGGTTCCAGTCAGCTAGAGAATTCTGCTCTGACAGTCTGGGAGGCACTGTCTACATTGTTCCATGGCTTGTGTTTCAAGGATCCTGGGCCAGTGTTCATGTTCTGAGGACTGTCTGCTTATGGACATTATCTTCAGAAGTTTAGTTAAGATATTTAATGCAAGTTACTTCTTAATTCTTGTGGTTTTAGGATGAATGATATCATACTAGTTGTTAAGTGCAATTAGGATCAGTTCCTTGTACTTTATCTGCTGAATGGATAGTAAACAGAACTTAGCTCATTTTTCTATAAGTTTCAAAAGCATTTTTCTCTGGAACATTTCAGAATACCACATCATCTAGGTTCAGGTCACACAGAGGCTGGTTAAATGAGAGGCCATAAAAGTCAACCTGGTTGGCATGCTGATGAGAGGACTGATTCATCCAGTTAAGTTTATAAAGAATGTAATCTATATAATTTGGGAATTATACGTACCTACTGGTGACTATTTCATAGGAAACCAACATATGAGTTTGTGTGAGGAGAAAAAGCAGGGCCATGATACTTGTGGGTAACAATGCCTGATATAGGAAGCCTCTGTTTCCTGTTCTGGTGCAGCAGCAGCTCAGAGCCCAGTAGTTCCTCCCTCGCTCTGTCAGGCTCCCCTCCCAGTGCAGAGCTCTGAAATGCAAGAAGAAAGAGGTAAGTTTACATCTAGAGGAAGAACACCAATATGGTGCTGTCCAGGCTGCTGCAGCTGGTCATGGCATCAATGTGGCTGGGTAGGGATGGTGCCTGCCTGTGGGAAGGGGCCTCCTCTGAGACCCAGGGACTGGGGAACAAGGAAGCTTTAAAGGGAGTTTGGGAGGGAGTGTTAGCAGGATGTGTCCCACACCACTTATCCCTAAATGTTCTGATTCTGTCATTTTCCCTTCAGGATCCAGTTTTGCCCAGAAGGTAGCTCAGGCCCAGCCAGCCGTGTGGGTGCAGGAGAAGGAGGCTGTGAACCTGCACTGCGCCGATGCCAACAGTGCCACAAGTTATGGTCTCCTGTGGTACAAGCAGCCCAGCAGTGGGAGATGGTCTTCCTCATTCGCCAGGACTCTTACAGCCAGGAAAATGCCACGCAAGGTCGCTACTCACTGAGTTTGCAGAGGGCAAGCAAATCCATCCAGCTTGTCATCCCAGCCTCACAGCTGGGGCACTCAGTGGTATATTTCTGTGCACTGAGAGATGACACAGTGGGAGGACTGCTGGAGGCCATTGTACAAAAACCCAGGGTTTGCCTGAGACACCCACCTGGTGTAGGGACCAAGGCAGGGAATGGCCACCCAGAGAGGAAGTGGCCAGGGCTGTGTCAGCTGGTGTCTGGGGTTGGAGGGAAAACACTCTCTCTGAGGAAACCCTCTCTAGGTTCATAGACCACATCAGAGTTATCACTAACCAATACCATCCATGTTCCTGAATCTTTGGAATGAAGGTGGGCACAGAATTTTTGACACAAGATAGAAAAGGAAGAATAAGCACCATAAACACTTTGTCATTTGGATATAACATTTAGCTGAAAAAATTGGCTCAAGTAGTTCAGAAACACATGACTGAAAAGTAGTAAAAATCTGTATGAACTCTTGGAATTTCAGAACAATTTTTAAGTATTTTTAAAAGTATTTTTAAGTATTTTTAAAAATTTCTTCAATTTGTATTTACTGATAGTTTTTAAAAAATATTTATTTATTTTTTATTTTTTACAGATTGCATTTTGATTCACCGTACACAAATAGGGTACATAATTTTGTTTCTATGGTTGTACATGATGTAGATTCATACCATTCGTGTAATCATACATATCAATAGGGTAATGAAGTCTGTCTCATTCCACCATTTTTCTATTTTTTTTTTATTGTAAACAAATGGGATACATGTTGTTTCTCTGTTTGTACATGGCGTAAAGGCATACCATTTGTGTAATCATAAATTTACATAGAGTAATGTTGTTTGATTCATTCTGTTATTTTTTCCCTTCCCCCCACCCCTCCCACCCCTCTTTACCCTCTATACAGTGCTTCCTTCCTCCATACTTGCCCCCCTCCCTATCCCTAACTCTAACCCTAACACTAACCCTTCCCTCCCCCCCATTATGTGTCATCCTCCACTTATTAGCAATATCATTCGTCCTTTGGCTTTTTGAGATTGGCTTATCTCACTTAGCATGATATTCTCCAATTTCATCCATTTGCCTGCAAATGCCATAATTTTATCATTCTTTATGGCTGAGTAATATTCCATTGTATATATATACCACAGTTTCTTTATCCACTCATCAATTGAAGGGCATCTAGGTTGGTTCCACAGTCTGGCTATTGTGAATTGAGCAGCTATGAACATTGATGTGGTTGTATCTCTGTAGTATTCTGATTTTAAGTCCTTTGGGTATAGGCCAAGGAGTGGGATAGCTGGGTCAAATGGAGGGTCCATTCCAAGTTTTCTAAGGAATCTCCATACTGCTTTCCAGAGTGGCTGCACTAATTTGCAGCCCCACCAGCAATGTATGAGTGTACCTTTCTCCCCACATCCTCGCCAACACCTGTTGTTGCTCGTATTCTTGATAATCGCCATTCTAATTGGGGTGAGATGGAATCTTAGGGTGGTTTGGATTTGCATTTCTCTTATTACTAGAGATGTTGAACATTTTTCCATATGTTTGTTGATTGCTTGTAGATCTTCTTCTGTGAAGTGTCTATTCATTTCCTTAGCCCATTTGTTGACTGGATTATTTGAATTCTTGGAGTAGAGTTTTTTGAGTTCTTTATAGATTCTGGAGATTAGTGCTCTATCTGAAGTATGATTGGCAAAGATATTCTCCCACTCTGTAGGCTCTTTCTTCGCATTGCTGATAGTTTCCTTTGCTGAGAGAAAGCTTTTTAGTTTGAATCTATCCCAGTGGTTGATTCTAGCTTTTATTTCTTGTGCTATGGGAGTCCTGTTAAGGAAGTCTGATTGTAGACCGACAAGGTGAAGATTTGGACCTACTTTTTCTTCTATAATCTGCAGGGTCTCTGGTCTGATTCTGAGGTCCTTAATCCATTTTGAGTTTAGTTTCGTGCATGGTGAGAGATATGGGTTTAGTTTCATTCTGTTGCATATGGATTTCCAATTCTCCCAGCACCATTTGTTGAAGAGGTATCTTTTCTCCATTGCATATTTTTGGCACCTTTGTCTAGTATGAGAAAATTGTATTTATTTGGGTTTGTGTCTGTGTCCTCTATTCTGTATCATTGATATACCTTTCTATTTTGGTACCAATACCATGCCGTTTTGTAATTATTGCTTTGTAGTAGAGTTGAAGATCTGGTATTGCAGTACCCCCTGTTTCACTCTTCCTGCTAAGGATTGCTTTAGCTATTCTGGGTTTCTTATTCTTCCAGATGAATTTCATAATTGCTTGCTCTATTTCTGTAAGGTACGTCATTGGGATTTTAATTGGAATTGCATTGAATTTGTATAGCACTTTAGGTAGTATGGCCATTTTGACAATATTAATTCTTCCTATCCAAGAACATGGAAGATCTTTCCATCTTCTAAGGTGTTCTTTAATTACTTTCTTTAGTGTTGTATAGTTCTCATTGTAGAGGTCTTTCACCTCTTTTGTGAGATTGATTCCCAAGTATTTTATTTTTTTCGAGGCTATTGTGAATGGGGTAGTTTTCCTAATTTCTCTTTCTGAAGATTCATCACTTATGTATAAAAATGCGTTGGATTTATGGGCATTGATCTTGTAACCTGCTACTTTACTGAATTCACTTATGAGTTCTGAGAGCTTTCTGGTGGAATTTCCAGGTTCCTCTAAATATATAATCATGTCATCAGTGAACAGGGATAGTTTGAGTTCTTCTTTTCCAATTCGTATCCCTTTAATTTCTTTGGTTTGTCTAATTGCTCTGGCCAGAGTCTCAAGAACGATGTTGAATAGAAGTGGTGAAAGAGGGCATCCCTGCCTTGTTCCAGTTTTTAGGGGGAATGCTTTCAGTTTTTCACCATTTAGAATGATATTAGCCATGGGCTTAGCATAAATTGCCTTTACAATGTTAAGGAATGTTCCCACTATCCCTATTTTTTCTAGTGTTTTGAGCATGAAGGGGTGCTGTATTTTATCAAATGCTTTTTCTGCATCTATTGAAATAATCATGTGATTCTTGACTTTAAGTCTATTAATATGGTGAATTACGTTTATTGATTTCCTGATGTTGAACCAACCTTGCATACCTGGGATGAAGCCCACTTGATCATGGTGCACTATCTTTTTAATATGTTTTTGTATGCGATTTGCTAAAATTTTGTTGAGAAGTTTTGCTTTGATGTTCATTAAGGATATTGGTCTGAAATTTTCTTTCCTTGATGAGTCTCTGTCTGGTTTAGGTATCAGTGTGATATTGGCTTCATAGAATGAGTTTGGGAGGGTTCCCTCCTCTTCTATTTTATGGAATACTTTGAGAAGTATTGGAATGAGCTCTTCTTTAAAGGTTTTGTAGAACTCGGCTGAGAACCCATCTGGTCCCGGACTTTTCTTTGTTGGTAGGCTTTTGATGACTTCTTCTATTCATTCCACCATTTTTCATACCCCCCTATTTCCTTCTACATAAAGTGTCTCCATTCTTCTCTCACTCCCCACCCTTCCCACTCCCATCACATATCATCCCTTTATCAGGTAAAACATTCCACATTTGGTTTTTTGGGATTGGCTTATTTTACTCAGCATGATATTCTCCAATTACATCTATTTATTTGCAAATGCCATAATAAAAGTCTTCTTTATGGTGGAACAATATTCCATTGTGTATATATACCACAGTTTCTTTATCCATTCATGTGTTGAAGGGCATCTAGGTTGTTTCCACAATCTAGCTATTGTGAATTGATCAGCTATGAACATTGATGTGACTGTGTTACTGTTGTATGCTAATTGGGTCTAATGGTGGGTCCTTTCCAAGTCTTCTGAGGATTCTCCACACTGCTTTCCAGAGTGTCTGCACCAATTTGCAACTCCACCAGCAAGGTAAAAGTGTGCCTTTTTCCCCACATCCACCCAACATCTATTATTGTTTGTGTTCTTGATAATAGCCATTCAAATTGGAGTAAGATGAAATCTTAGAGTTGTTTTAATTTGCATTTCTCTAATTTCTAGAGATGTTGAACACTTTTGTGTATATTTCTTAATCCCCTGTGTACCTTCTGTAAATTGACTGTGCACTTCCTTGGCCCATTTATGATTGGGTTCTTTGTATTTTTGGTGTGAAGTTTTGTAAGTTCTTTATAAATTTTGGAGATAACTGCTCTATCTGAAGTTTGCGTGGAAAAGATTTTTCTCCCATTCTGTAGGCTCTCTTTTCACATTATTGATTGTGTCCTTTGCTGAGAAAAAACTTTTTAGTTTGAGTCCATCCCATTTATTGATTCTTGCTTTAATTTTTTGTGCATTGGGAGTCTCCTTAAGGAGTCTGATCCTAAGCCAACATGATGAAGATTAGGGTCTACTTTTTCTTCTATTTGGGCAGGGTCTCTGGTCTAATTCCTAAGTCCTTGATCCTTTCGATTTGAGTTTTGTGCAGGGTGAGAGATAGAGGTTTAATTTCATTTTGCTGCATATGAATTTCCTGTTTCCCCAGACCATTGTTGAACAGGTTTTCTTTTCTCCATTGTATGATTTTGGCTCCTTTGTCTAGTATGAGGTGACTATTTTTGTGTGGGCTCATCTCTTTGTCTTCTATTCTGTGCTATTGGTCTGCCTGTCTTTTTTGGTGCCAATACTATGTTGTTTTTGTTACTCCTGCTCTGTAGTATAGTTTATGGTCTATATGGTATTGAGATACCTCCTGCTTCACTTTTCCTGCTCAGTATTGTTTTGGCTATTTGAGGTCTCTTATTCTTCTAGATGAAGTTCATGATTGCTTTCTTTATTTCTATAAGGAATGTCTTTGGGATTTTAATTGGAATTGCACTGAATCTGTATACAGCCTTTGGTAGTATGGCCATTTTGACAATATTAATTCTGCCTATCCAAGAACATGAGAGATCTTTCCATCTTCAAAGGTTTTCTTCAATTTCTTTCTTTAGTATCCTGTAGTTTTCATTGTAGAAGTCTTTCACCTCTTGTTAGATTGATTCCCAAGTATTTTTTTTGAGGCTATTGTGAATGGAGTGGTTTTCCTAATTTCTGTTTCAGAGGATTCATCAGTTATGAATAGAATGCATTAGTTTATGTGTATTGATTTTATATCCTGCTAATTTGATGAATTCATTTATTAGTTCTAGGAGTTTTCTAGTGTAGTTTTTTGGATCCTCTAAATATAGAATCATGTCATTGGCAAATAGTGACAGCTTGAGTTCTTCTTTTCCTATTTGTATCCCTTTAATTTCTTTGGTTTGTCTAATTGCTCTGGCTAGTGTTTCAAGGACCATGCTGAATAGAAGTGATGAAAGAGGGCATTCCTGTCTTGTTCCAGTTTTTTGAAGGAATTCTTTCAGTTTTTCTCCATTAAGAATGTTGTTGACCATGGACTTAGCATACATGGCCTTTACAATGTTGAGGTATGTTTCTACTATTCCTATTTTTTCTAGTGTTTTAAGCATGAAAGTGTGTGGTATTTTATCAAACGCTTTCTCAGCATCTATTGAAATAATCATGTGATTCTTAATTTTAAGTCTATTTATGTGATGAATTACATTTATCAATTTCCTGATGTTGAGCCAATCTTGCATCCTGGGGTAAACCCCACTTGATCATGGTGCGCTATCTTTTTAATATATTTTTGTATGCAATTTGCCAATTTAGTTGTTGACTTTTTATCAATATTTTGATAAGGATTTTTACATGTATGTTCATCAGGGATATTGGTCTAAAGTTTTCTTTCCTTGATGAATCTTTGTCTGGTTTTGGTATCAGAGTGATACTAGCCTCACAGAATGAGTTTGAAGAGTTCCTTCCTTTTCTATTTCCTGAAATACTTTGAGGAGTATTGGTATCAGTTCTTCTTTAAAGTTCTTATAGAATTTGGCTGAGAATCCATCTGGTCCTGGGCTTTCTTGGTTGGTAGGGTTTTGATGGCTTGTTCTATTTTGGTCCTTGAAATTGATCTGTTTAAATTGTGTATGTCCTCCTGATTCAGTTTGGGAGGATCATATGTCTCTAAAAATTTTCAATGTCTTCAATATTTTCTATTTTGTTGGAGTATAGATTTTCAAAGTAGCTTCTAATTATGTTATGTATTTCAATGGTGTCTGTCGTGATCTTTCCATTTTCATCATCAATTCTAGTAATTTGAGTTTTCTCTCTCCTCTTCATTAGTGTGGCTAAGGGTTTATCAATTTTGTTTACTTTTTCAAAGAACCAACTTTTTGTTTTGTCAATTTTTTGAATTGTTTTTCTTGTTTCAATTGCATTGATTTCAGCTCTGATTTTAATTATATCCTGTCTTCTGTTTTGGTTACCTAGGGCTTTGAGATGTAACGTTAGGTCATTTAGTTGTTGACTTTTTATTTTTTTAATGTATGAGCTCAATGCAATGATCTTTCCTCTTAGTACTGCTTTCAGAGTGTCCCAGAGATTTCAATATGTTGTGTCATTGTTCTCATTTACCTCTAATAATTTTTTATTTCTTCCCTGATGTCTCTTGTTATCATTTCATCATTCAGTAGCATATTATTTAGTCTCCAGGTGTAGGAGTAATTTTTGTTTGTTATTTTATGGTTGATTTCTAATTGCATTCCATTATGGTCTGATAGGATACAGGGTAGTATCTCTATTTTTTTTTTTTTTTTGTATTTACTAATGGCTTCTTTCTGGCATAGCATATGGTCTAATTTGGAGAAGGATCCATGAACTGCTGAGAAGAAAGTATATTCACTTGATGATGAATGAAATACTCTGTAAATGCCCATTAAGTCTATATCATTGATTGTATTATTTAGTTCTATAGTTTCTTTGTTCAGTTTTTGTTTGGAAGATCTATCCAGTGGTGAAAGTGGTGTGTTGAAGTCCCCCACTATTTTTGTGTTTTGTTCTATTTGATTCCTAAAATTGAGAAGGGTTCGTTTGATGTACATAGCTGCTCCATTGTTTGGGGCATAAATATTTAAAATCATTATGTCTTGCTGATTTATGCTTCCCTTAAGCAGTATGAAATGTCCTTCTTTATCCCTTCTGACTAACTTAGGTTTGAAGTCCACTTTATCTGATATGAGGATGGAGACCATGTGCATGGAATAATTTTCCCCATCCTTTCACCTTTAGTTTGTGGATGTATTTTTCTATGAGATGAGTCTCTTGAAGGCAGCTCTTGTTGGGTCTTTCTTTTTTTAATACAATCTGCCAGTCTATGTCTTTTGATTATTTAGTTTAGGCCATTGACATTCAGGTTTATTACTGTGATATGATTTGTATTCCTGATCATTTTGGCTTATTTTTGGTTTTTAACTTGACTTGGTTTCTCCTTTGATTGGCTTTTCCTTTGGGGTAGTTCCTCCCTATATGGACTTGTATTGTTGTTTTTCACTTCTTCCTCATGAAATATTTTGCTGAGAATGTTCTGTAGTGCAGGCTTTCTCTTTGTAAATTATTTAACTTTTATTTATTGTGGGAGGATTTTATTTCACAAAGTTTAAAGGTTAGTTTTGCTGGGTATAGGATTCTTGGTGGGCTTCCAAGTTCTTTTAGAGCTTGAAATATATTATTCCAGGCCCTACTGGCTTTTAGAGTACGGGCTGAGAAATCTGCTGATATCCATATTGGTTTCCCTTCATATGTAATCTGACACTTTTCTCTCACAGGCTTCAAAATTCTATCTTTACTTTGTATGTGAGTTATTTTCATTATAATGTGCATTGGTGTGGATCTGTTGTAATTTTGTGCACCTGGCATTCTGTAAGCCTCTTGTATTTGATTTTCCATTTTATTTTTCAGGTTTGGGAAACTTCCTGATATTATTTCATTGAACAGTTTGTTCTTTCCTTTGGTTTGTATCTCTGTGTCTTCCTGAATTCCAATAATTCTTAAATTTGGTCTTTTCACGATATCCCATAATTTTGAGAGGTTCTGTTCATGATTTCTTAACATCTTCTCAGTTTGTTCAACTTTATTTTCAAGATTAAATATTTTGTCTTCATTGTCTGAGAATCTGTCTTCCACAAGATCTATTCTGTTGGTGATGCTTTCTATTGAATTTTTAATTTGGTTTACTGTTTCTTTCATTTCAAGTACTTCTGTTTTTTTTTTTCTTTTCCGAATCTCTATTTCTTTATTAAAGTGCTCTTTTCTTCCTGCATTTGCTCTTTTAACTGTTTATTGGAGTGATCATGCATTGCCTGCATTTGCTCTATTATCTCATCATTTGCTTCATGGGTCATTTTAATTATGGAGATTCTAAACTCCTTTTCTGCATTTCTACTGCCATGTTGTCATTGGATTCTATCAAAATAGCATCTTGGTTTGTTAGGAACACTTTCTTCCCCTGTTTTCTCATATTGTTTCAGTATATTCCCCTCTATCAGTGAAGATCTGAGGTATTGATGTTTCCCCGCTGTAGTCTTATTGTGACCCTGCACGTTTCCAGTACCTCTCTTTTGAAGGGGAGATCAATATTAGTAGCACCCAATACAAAGAAAATGCAGCCCTGAATCACATAGCCCCTATAAAGATTTTAACATTATTGTAATAAACAGAATGAGTTTGATTATTATTTATAGTATTTCTAGTGGTGAACGAAGTGGATGGGCAAGTGTGTAGGATGTAAGTGAGTAAATAAAGGTACATGTCAAAGGGCCTCCAGTCTCCTGTAGGTGTCTCAGGAAGGGAGCTGCCCTTCCAAATGGCGGACACACCCTCAGGAATAATTCAAAATGTCTGTGCCAGCTTCCAAGGAAGCTGGGAGGCCCCAGAGAGGGCATGCCCAGTCAGTGCAGGGGGAGCAGGAGCGGTGTCCGGTGTCTGTGTGTGGTGCGAGGGGGCAGGTGTGCTCAGTGTCTGGTGTCCGTCCTCCATTAAGTATTTATTGAATAAAGATTATGTTTCTAGTGTATTTTAAAATGAGGAAGGTCTTGAAATTTGTGTGTATGTGTGTGTTTTTAAGAAAAATCATGCTGTTTCATACAACTTATTCATGCTGAATTTAATTTAGGATAGCTCTCCTTGAGTAAAGGTACTCATATTTACTTTCTGAAAGTATCTACAATACTACAGCTTTGTGCCGAGTTCCTTCCATATTCTCAACAACCCTGACATGGAAGAGCTCCATTTTCATGTGAAAAGTTTACTGTGTCTAATCCTAACCCTTCACATCCACAAAAAGCTCAGCAGGGATATGTGGGGATCCATCTCAGAGATGGAAACCTCTTCACAGGTAGGTATAGGATCATTATTCCCTAAAACAGTCATCATCCTTTAAAAATATTAAATTCCCACTTTAACTAAAGTATGTTCCTACATCTTTTTCAGTTTTATTGTTCTATTTGTTTCATTCTATGCCAATCTCAGAAAGTAGTAAATTTTATTACCCATTAGGGTAACTCTCTTCTCAGCCATAACATTTACCATAAAGTTGTTAGTAATTATTGCAGTTATTTTTCAACATAAATGTCTGCCCCAATTTTTTTCATATTCATTAACCATCCTCCAAACCAAATGAAAAAGCATACAAAACCAAAGAATGCCTCAAAATCAGAAAGTTGGAGTTACATTTATTGACACATGAAATATCAGCTTATCTTTTTATTCAGGAAAGAGCTAAATTTTTCAAATATAAAGGGTCTTCTATGTTCTCCAATTATATTTTGAAGTTATACTTATTTTTGATTGAATTTTTCTCTGTTATTACATATTCATCTGTGTGTACTGATTTTAAATAAAAATTTGTTTTCTGGGTCCATTTTTACCGGTATTCCAAATACAAAGAAGTCTATTTAAAAAATCACAGCGGTAACAAACCTAAGATTTTCTCCCTTTCAAGGTTTGATTAATTTCTAGTGTGTACATACTACCTAGACATGAGATTTTATATCATGAAGCTATCCTTAACTTAATATAATGCCTAAAATGATAGCACGCTGAAATTATTATTTCTTGAGCAGAGATGCAAATACTTAAATTTAGAACTTAAAAATCAAAAGACAGTTTATTAACAGAAAAATGAATTGATTTTTAAAAACTGTATTCAGTTATGTATCCATTTATTTGCAATACTCATACTAAATAGAACCTACTATGTGACAAAATTCAGCCTGAGATCTTATTCCACTTAATTGTCTTTTTATAGCCTTTATCACAGAGGAGCTCAGTTTCTACACTCTTTATCTGCCTGGTATCAATCTTATTCATAAAATGGTCAATAATTACTGGCTGTTAGAGGGGTAATGTCAAGGGGCAGGGTGTAAAATCTCTCTTTTCTCTGCTCTTCTCCTCCAATCTCATTTGATGCCATCACATGGCTCATTGTGCACACCCAGGCTTCTGTGCTTCATCAATACCCCACAATACCAGATCTTTGTCCTATCAGCTTTCCTCCTTCCACTTCTAACTCCACTTTCTCATGTCCTGAAGTGGGGTTGGTGGTGTTTGAGTGGTTGGTTGATCCTGTATTGTAACTTTCTATTATATTTGCATTTGGAAAGCAGAGATGTGGGTAGAATTCTTAAAGGGAGGGATGTTTATAATTTTGAAGAAAGCATTTCAAATCGTGGTAAAATATATGTAACATGAGGCTTTCCACTCCACCATTTTCATGCACACACTCCAGTGGTATTGATTATGCACACTCATGCTGTTGTACAACCACCTTTCTGTGCAAAGCTTTTTACTTTGAAAAACTGCAACCCTGTGCTATACTGTTTTTTTTTCCAATGCAGCATCATCCCAACCTATTCTGTATTCTCATCAGATATCAGAATAGAATTTGTCATTAATTTTCCAGAGTTTCTAAAATAGTTATGTGTCAATTTCTAGCCATGTGACCAGGAAGGCTGGTAGAAGGTAGTGAAGAGGAAAGGGGTATGTGAATTTAAAATATTTGGTCCTGGATATCTTTTTCTCTCTTTAAAATGATAATTATGAATGCATATTACTATATTACCTGTACAAATTAATGTTTTTTTCCTGTGTGACATTTCCATACATGAACATATTGTGCTTTGATCATGACCACTCTCTTACTTTCCCTCTATTCCACCATCAACCCCCTCCCGCTGGTCCCCTTCGTCTTCGGTGGTAGTCACTCTTCTATTTTCAGTTCATTTCTTTTTATTCTCCTCATATGAGAGAAAAATGTGATGCTTGTCTTTCTGTGTCTGACTTGCAAATGATATCTGTGCCTGAAATTCTAAGCTCTGTATCTGAGAATCTATTCACATGTGGATTCTAGACTCGGTTCCTTCATCTTAATCTGTAGAGAGAGAACTCCAGGAAATACTGGGCCAAGCCTTCAGCCATGTGAAAAGTCCTTGAGGCCAGACCTGCAGTGGAGTGTAGGCTTAGCCCCTGCCTGTGTGGGCTTCGGTCTTTGTGCCAGTGAAGCAGTGGGGAGATAAGATATTGATCTGAGATCATTCTATATGGATTCAGTGCCTTAAATTTTGGTGTTTCTTCTTTCTAGGATTCACAGTTATCACTTTTCAATGATTCTGAAATTCAAGAGTGCATGTGTATTGATTAGATAGTATTACTTTCTCCCCTGGCAAGGTTTATTAAAAAGATTAAATTCCTTACAACTGAATTTATTTGAGAGCAGAGGAAGTATGTTCTTTCTGGTAGTGATGGTTTCTCAACCAAGACCACCTATTCATTATTTTTGCTCCGTTTAACACATATGCATTGTATACCTAGTAAATTTCAGTTATTGCTCTACATGTAGGTTATAGTACTGTGTCTCCTTTAGTAATGGCTCAACTTCTTGTTACTTCCTTTCTTTAAACTCAAAGCACTTTTATGATATTTCATTGGATTGTGGTTGGTCAATAATTGATGCCTGAGAGTATAAAGGGCTGTATTAAAATTCTCAAGACAGTTGATATCTTCTGGGCTACAGACTCAAGTTGGTACAGTCTTCTTAAGAATTTATATGTCAGGTAGAGTCCTAAGTATAAAGTAGACCTTAAAGATTGTGATATCTGTCCCTTAGATTTACAAGGGCCACTTAAAGACTGATATGTGCTTATAAATGACATCAGGTGAGGACACAGTTCTGAGTTCTGGAAGGAGTCCAGGAAATCATTCCCCCCAGATCAGTCCCTGCCCACTAGGGGGTGCAACTCCCTAACACTAGCTCACTTCCTGTGTGAACTGCAACTTTTAGGCTCATCATTTCACTGTGAATTCAACATTCTTCATGTTAAGAATCAAGAACATTATTTAGTTGACTCTGTAAAGATGAATGCTTCTCCTGGCTTAGTGACAGTGATGCTCTTGATACTTGGTGAGTAAAATATCTTTTAAAATTCGGACTCTTTATTCTATGATGTTAGCAAAGTCTTCAGTCATAAGTGTATCTAAGAGCTTTATCCTAAGGTGACTCATATCTCTTCCTCTTTCCAGGAAGGACTCATGGAGACTCAGTGACCCAGACACAAAGTGATATGATCATGTCAGAAGGGGCTTTGCTGACTATAAACTGCACTTATTCAACCACAGGGTACCGTTCTCTTTTCTGGTATGTTCAATACCCTGGAGAAGGTCTAGAGCTCCTCCTGAAAGCTGTGACGGCCAATGATAAGGTCAGCAACAAAGGTTTTGAAGCCACATACAATAAAGAAGCCACCTCCTTCCACTTGGAGAAAGCCTCTGTTCAAGTGTCAGACTCTGCTGTGTACTACTGTGCTCTGGGTGACACAGTGGCAGAAACTGCAGGGGGAGCTGAGCACAAACTCTGAGCAGCAACCAGGGGCCTCTGGGATCCACTCTGGTTTCAGCACAGTCTATTGTGTGTGCAACCCTGTCTCTGTGGTTGATTCAAATTATACAAATGATCAGAGCAATGGCAGAATAAGGAGTAGACATCGCCTACACTCAGCTGTTTACTAGTGAAAGTTAAAACAGAGGCTGCCAGTGTTAATTTCTCATGCAGAGCCAAAGTAATTTCAAGGTAAAACCACTCAAACAATGAAGAGTCTCTTTGCTCATCGTTGCAATCAAAGCCCAGATCTCTTGTGCTGTTCCAGGTCACCCTGGTAGACATTGCTGTGGTTCATTATAATTTTAGAGAGAAAATGTGGTAGAGAAGGAGGCATCTGCATAATGTCTCCTAACAGAGTGTGGAAGGAGAGGTGATGGGAGAACTAGAGAAAACCAAGATTACTAATAGAAAAGGAAGGGAAGAGAAGAGGGAGGAGGAGCAGACCGCACACACAGCAACAGTGCAGTGAGAGGAAGGGACTTTCCTCAAGCAGAGGAAGGGCCTCTCTTTTGGTGAATCAGATGGTGGACTTAGGCAGATGTATAAAAGAAAGGGAGGGAGCAGATGCACACACAAAAAAGACTCTCTCTAAATGATGAGAAGCCTAGGTATATAGCCTAGATTGCTTTCTAATAATGACTCGGTTGAGTGAGCTTGCAGTGCCTGTGTAAGGTTAAACAGATTTTTCTTCTGTATCTTCATGCAACTCCATTAGAAAGGCAGTGAAGATTTCCAAGGGGCATAAACACTCAGAGCATAGAAAAGAAGCTGATGGCAGTGGTGTCAACCGAGTTTTAGAGGGTGACATATTTATGGAGAGATTTGTATTGCAGGTCAAATGAAGATGGAAGCTGTACCTCATGAGAGAGAAGCCACCAAGCAGCATCACTTGTGTTGTGCTGCGCCTTCATGGAAGGTTTAGGAGTCAGAAGTGCTAGTTACCCTCAAATCATTAGAGAAGGTGGTGGTGGTGTGTGTGAGAGTGTGTGTGTGTGTGTGTGTGTGTGTGTGTGTGTGCATGTGAGTGAGAATGTGTGTGTTGAGAGAGAACTTGAAAGAGCGAGAATGGGAAGAGAGGACCTAGTAAGAAAGTGTAGTAGTTACCGTGCCTCATGCTGTCTACCACAGCTTGTAGAGCAGGGAAGCCTCACTTCCCAGACCCAGCAGAATATTGGAAATGTCTTCATAAATCTAGGAATAGCACGAAGGAAGAAAGCCAAAAGTATTCAAGGAGAAGAATATGCTAGTCAATATTCAACATAAGGGAACATCATGTTGTTCAAGAAAAGGCTCATACTCAGATTAGTGTACATGGTTCACAAAATTGTCCACCATATAGGTTTCACTCTCCTATCCTATTGATAAAAGGAGATTGAGTAGAATATCAGTTTTTCCCAAACCTCATGCTTTATCACTCTTTTTGCCTTTTCTTGTCATCTTGACTTTCTTTTTTTGTACATATAACTCATTCAATTATAAATCAGATGGAATTTCTGTTACCATTTTAAGTAATTTACATTTTGTGCACATGGTCCATTTATATATCTGCCCATTTTTTAATAGTATTAACATCTCGGTTCCTCTCATCCACCTTTTTTCCACCCTTCACATGTTTGCAAACCCTCTTCCCTTTTTTAAAGACTTAGGATTTTTGAGTGTTTTGGTTATAGCAAAATGGAGAGGAAGTTACAGAGATTTCCCACATTCCCTGGCCCCCTCCTGCATTCTCTATTATCAACACCCTCCCCAACAGTGGAACACTTGGTGCCGCCAACAAACTACAGTCCCACATCATTGTTGCCCAAAGTCTCTGGTTTCCATTAGGGATCACCTTTGGTTTTGTTTATCAACTGGGTTTGGACAAAAGCATAAAACATAAATCTATCATTATAGCATTATAGAGATACTTTCATTTTCCTAAACTTCCTCAAAGTTGTTAGGATGATTTGTTCTCCAGTCCCAATTCTTATGGGGATATCAAAGGCAAGGGAGCACTTTTATTTAGAAAACAAATGTCTTAACATGTTGAGTGTTAAAATGTTGAAGATAGTTTGCTTATATACTTTTGATTCCAAATTGCTCTTGTGATGTTTCGTATTACAGGATATTGAAATTTTACTCTTTTATTAGTTTTATAGGGCTGCTATAACAAATTGCCAGGCTGTGTGTTTCACACAATGGAAATTTGTTTTCTCCCAGTTCTGGAGTCTGCAAGTCTAAGATCAAATTTTCTGCAGGATCATTCCTCTGAGACCTCTCTCCTTGATGAGCAGGTGACAGCTTCTCACTGAGTTCTCATGTGGTCTTCCTGTGAGGATGCACAAGTTTGTGTCCAATTTCCTCTTCTGCTAATAATTCCAGTCATTGTGAAGTGGAATCCATCTATGACTTCACTTTACGTTTGTTACTTCTTGAAAGACATGTCTTCACACACCATGTTGTGAATGTTCTTAGGCTCAGGGCTCCCAACATTTTGGGTAGGCCACAATTCAGTCCCTAGTATCCCTTGGAGTGCTTGTCTAAGTCTCTGTGATCCAACATTCTATGGATTTCTGGTGCACACAACAATATTTCTTAAAACAATTCAAATTTTAAAATAATGGAAGTAGATGGACGAGTGATAAAAATCTAAATGCTGTTATTTGGATGTGCCTTCTCTTTTCTCTGCTATCTGAGTATATAGAATTTTCTCATTTTTAGTTTCCCCTTTTTCTAAAGTGAAGTCTTCAATGATTCAGGTTTTTTTCTTCCTATTTTTTTTTAACCAATTCTGTTTTTTGTGTGAATTCTATTTTTTTTTTTTCAACCTTTCCTCCCGCTGTGGTCACAGATTGTCCCTCTGCAGGAGCTAATACTGTAGCTGAGTCACTTGCTGTTGTCCTCTTGCACTCCTCCTCCTCCACCAGAATGAGCCTGCTCATGGGACATCTCTGGTGGGTGTGGTGGGTTTAGTGGATGTGGACAGGGAACCTGGTACTAGTCCACGAACACAGGGGAACCAGGAAGAATTTCATCCTATATGTTGTACTTTCTTGGTTATTTCACTTTATACTTTTTCACAAGTAGTATGTAGCAAGATTTTCAGTTTTGGTTCAATCAGATAATCTCTTTTTTGGGTATGTTTTGATTATTGATAGATTTGGATTGAGTTTCTTGGTGTACTCTTGGTTTTCCTTTCTTTTTTAAAGTCTGTTTTCTGTTGCATTGATAAACTTTTCAGATATCAATTTTTCATTTTTTAACCTTTTAGAGAATGTTGAGAATATTTCTTTTCTTATGTTTTTATGATAACTACCCTTTTTTTTGCATTGCCTTTTATCTTTTCTGATCATTTCTACCCTTTAATTGGAGTATTTGGATCATTTACATTTGATATGACCCTTAGTAATTTGGATCTTATTCTATAACCTCTAAAAATAAATTAATATTTATAATTATTAATATATATTATAATATGTGCATTAAAACATATTTAATCATCACTAAAATGTACCCCTCAAAGAGCTCTACTAAGCATGTTGGCCTTAAAGTTCAAAGGAATGAACTTATTTTGTATAGTATTATTTTAGATGGGCTTAGCTCTTCTTTCTCAATTTTTAGAGGTATAAATTAATGCTTATTTACGTAACATTATCTCGTGATTATTAGTGGTATTATCCCTTGGGCATACTATTCTGTGTAGTATTCTGTAAAATAAGAAGGGTAACTGTTAATTATATGAACTTGTATATAATTCATTTTATATTTATTTTATTTTAATTTTTTTTAATTAAAAATCATAAATTTACATAGGGCATTATTGTTTGATTCATTCTGTTATTTTTTTCCCTTCCCCCCACCCCTCCCACCCCTTTTCCCTCTATACTGTCCTTCCATCCTCCATTCTTACCACCCTCCTTATCCCTAACCCTAAACCTAACCCTAACCCTAATGCTAACCCCTCCTACCCCCCATTATATGTCCTCATCCGCTTATCAGCGAGATCATTCGTCCTTTAGTTTTTTGAGATTGGCTTATCTCACTTAGCATGATATCCTCCAATTTCATCCATTTGCCTGCAAATGCCATAATTTTATCATTCTTCATGGCGGAGTAATATTCCATTATATATATATGCCACAATTTCTTTATCCATTCATCAACTGAAGGGCATCTAGGTTGGTTCCACAATCTGGCTATGGTGAATTGAGCAGCTATGAACATTGATGTGGTTGCATCTCTGTAGTATGCTGATTTTAAGTCCTTTGGGTATAGGCCAAGGAGTGGGATAGCTGGGTCAAATGGTTCCATTCCAAGCTTTCTGAGGAATCTCCATACTGCTTTCCAGAGTGGCTGCACTAGTTTGCAACCCCACCAGCAATGTATGAGTGTAACTTTTTCCCCACATCCTCGCCAACACCTATTGTTGCTTGTGTTCTTCATAATCGCCATTCTAATTGGGGTGAGATGAAATCTTAGGGTAGTTTTGATTTTTATTCCTCTTATTACTAGAGATGTTGAACATTTTTTCATATATGTGTTGATTGCTTGTACATCTTCTTCTGTGAAGTGTCTTCATTTCCTGAGCCCCATTTTTTGATTGGATTATTTGTATTCTTGGTGTAGAGTTTTTTGAGTTCTTTATAGAGTTCTTTATAGATTCTGGAAATTAGCGCTCTATCTGAAGTATGAGTGGCAAAGATATTCTCTCACTCTGTAGGCTCTCTCTTCACATTACTGATAGTTTCCTTTGCTGACAGAAAGCTTTTGAGTTTGAATCTATCCCAGTGGTTGATTCTAGCTTTTATTTCTTGTGCTATGGGAGTCTTGTTAAGGAAGTCTGCTCCTAAGCCAACAAGTTGAAGGTTTGGACCTACTTTTTCTTCTATAAGATGCAGGGTTTCTGGTCTGATTCTGAGGTCCTTGATCCATTTTGAGTTGAGTTTTGTGCAGGGTGAGAGATAGGGATTTAGTTTCATTCTGTTGCATATGGATTTCCAGTTTTCCCAGCATCATTTGTTGAAGAGGTATCTTTTCTCCATTTCATATTTTTGGCACCTTTGTCTAGTATGAGAAAATTGTATTTATTTGGGTTTGTGTCCATGTCTTCTATTCTGTACCATTGATCTACCTGTCTATGTTGCTACCAATACCATGCCGTTTTTGTTACTATTGCTTTGTAATAGAGTTGAAGATCTGGTATTGCGATACCCCCTGCTTCACTCTTTCTACTGAGGATTGCTTTAGCTATTCTGGGTTTTTTATTCTTCCAGATGAATTTCATAATTGCTTGCTCTATTTCTGTAAGGTACATCATTAGGATTTTAATTGGAATTGCATTGAATCTGTATAGCACTTTTGGTAGTATGGCCATTTTGACAATATTAATTCTGCCTATCCAAGAACATGGGAGATCTTTCCATCTTCTAAGTTTTTCTTTAATTTCTTTCTTTAGTGTTCTGTAGTTCTCATTGTAGAGGACTTTCACCTCTTTTGTGAGATTGATTCCCAAGTATTTTACTTTTTTTCGAGGCTATTGTGAATGGGGTAGTTTTCCTAATTTCTCTTTCCAAAGATTCATCACTTATGTATAAAAATGCATTGGATTTATGAGCATTGATCTGTAACCTGCTACTTTACTGAATTCACTTATGAGTTCTAAGAGTTTTCTGGTGGAATTTCCAGGTTCCTCTAAATATATAATCATGTCATCAGTGAACAGGGATAGTTTGAGTTCTTCATTTCCAATTCGTATCCCTTTAATTTGTTTGGGTTGTCTAATTGCTCTGGCTAGAGTCTCAAGGACGATATTGAATAGAAGTAGTGAAAGAGGGCATCCCTGCCTTGTTCCCGTTTTTAGGGGGAATGCTTTCAGTTTTTCACCATTTAGAATGATATTGGCCATGGGCTCAGCGTAGATGGCCTTCACAATGTTAAGGAATGTTCCCACTACCCCAATATTCTCTAGTGTTTTTAGCATGAAGGGATGCTGTATTTTATCGAATGCTTTTTCTGCATCTATTGAAATAATCATGTGATTCTTAACTTTTAGTCTGTTGATATGGTGAATGACATTTATTGATTTCCGGATGTTGAACCAACCTTGCATTCCTGGGATAAAACCCACTTGATCGTGGGGCACTATCTTTTTAATATATTTTTGTATGCGATTTGCTAAAATTTTGTTGAGAATTTTTGTGTTGATGTTCATTAAGGATATTGGTCTGTAATTTTCTTTCCTTGATGTGTCTCCGTCTGGTTTAGGTATCAGTGTGATATTGGCTTCATAGAATGAGTTTGGGAGGGTTCCCTCCTCTTCTATTTTATGGAATACTTTGAGGAGTATTGGAATGAGGTCTTCTTTAAAGGTGTTGTAGAACTCGGCTGAGAACCCATCTAGTCCCGGACTTTTCTTTGTTGTCAGGCTTTTGATTACCTAAACTGAAAGAGGAGGACATACACAACTTAAATAAATCAATTTCAAGCAATGATAACTACTCTTAAATGATGTTTGTACATAAATCCACACCTGTGTCATCATATAAACACTATTTTTTCTATGCCCTATATTATTATTATTTCTCTTTCCACAGTGTTATTCCCCTTCATTTTGTCCTTGCATATCCTATTCTTCCCTACCTGATTTACTATCTTTAGAATCATCTTAGTGACTGGTTGGTGGAAACTACACACCAGCTCTGTGTAGGACAGTAAGTTCAGAGTTTATCTACTTAGCAGAAAATCTATAGCTCCAATGCACAAATAAGAAAATCAATAAAAACAAAAGTCATGCACACAATCATCATCATATGAATTCACTCTCTTCCTCGTACAGGCCATTGTCCCAGGACTTCCTCCTTCACTGATGCTTTTCACCTGCTGGCCACATGAACCTTCCTTTTAATTCCTCGTCATCTCTGTATATACAAAAAATGGCCACATGTGAATAAGGAGGAGTGCCTTGCACAGTTTACTGCCTTGTTTAATTTTATAGCAAATAACCAACACCTTGAGTGTCATCAACAGGGGAAGGGCTGGCTGCACAAACTAGACATGCCATGATGTGATGCAAGGCAGCAGCAGAACCTATCTGTGCTAACTGAATACGACCTGCAGGATTTATTAATGGGTTCATAGATTAAATTTCAGAAAGTTATGCAGAAGATATATCATATTGTATCAAGATGTATCATATGGTATCAAGCATTAATATTCTATTAATGAATATTAATGAAAGATTGTCTGTTGTTTCACATATTTGGCATATGACAGCAGATTCTATAGTAATATACCTGGGAGTCTCATCTACAAATTGAAAGATGAGGGATAAGTTGGGGTGATGAGTGTTAAAAGGTCCAGTACTGTAGGGGAAGTCAGGGGGGACTTTGGGCCATGTGTAGTGTTTTATGACTTTTGATAATTCTTATATTCATGAATTTTTCATTATGTTAAAACCAATAAGATGTCATCAAAGCCATCATAAGTAGTTATCTATATTCTTGTCTATCTTTCTCATAAGAAGGCGGTGGTGGGACGAGAAATTGTTCACCTTCTTCAGAAGATTGTGTTGGAGTATCCCACAGCTAAGTGCTTCTCCTGTATCCCGGATCATGCACCTTCACCTTACCCTCCTCTCATGGTCCTACACTTTTATGGATATGTGTATTTTTGCCTTTTCCAGTAGAATTTAATTGTGTCTCTTCCCTTTCAAATATACTTATTGTTCACTCCCAGTAAACTGCGAATGAATGTTCATGGATTTATTTTGAGCCAAATTGGAGAAATCAAATGAATAGTGTAGCATAACTATTAACTTATTTTATAATGTAGTCTGCAAGCTGGGCATGGTGTAGCAGGCCTGTGATTCCAGGGGCTGAGGACACCAAGGTCAAAGGGTCACAAGTTCAAAGCCCGCCTTGGCAAGTTAGTGACTTTCAAAATAAGGATCTCAAAATAAGGATCAGTCAAAGTGGATCAAGGACCTAGGTGTTAGACCAGAGACACTGTGCCTAACAGAAGAAAAAGTAGGCCCAAATCTACATCATGTTTTGTTAGGAACCAACTTCCTTAACAAGACTCCTAAAGTGTAAGAGATTAAATGAAGAATCAACAAATGGGATGGAATCAAAGTAAAAAATCTTCACAGCAAAGGAAACAATCAAGAATGTGAAGAGAGAGTCTAAAGATGGGAGAAAAATCTTTGCCACCTTCACCCCAGATAGAGCATTAATCTCCAGGATAGATAAAGAATTAAAAAAACTTAACACCAATAAACAAATAACCCAGTCAACATATGGGCCAAGGAAATGAACAGCACTTTACAGAAGAAGAAATCTGAATTGTCAACAAACATATGAAAAAATGTTCAACATCTCTAGCAGTTAGAGATATGGAAATTAAAACTGCACTGAGATTTCATCTCACTCCAGTCAGAGTGGCAATTATCAAGAGTACAAGTAACAGTAAATGTTGGTGAGGATGTGGGGAAAAAAGTATACTCATACGTTGTCTCTGGGACTGTAAATTCTGGAAAGCAGTATGAAGACTCCTCAGAAAATGGAATAGAACCACCATTTGACACAGTTATCCCACTCCTCAGTATATACCCAAAGGACTTAAAAATCTGCATTCTGTAGTGACAATGCCACTTCAATGTTTATGGCAGCTCAGTTCACAATAGGTAAGGTATGGAACCAACCAAGGTGCCCTTCAACAGATGAATGGATAAAGAAAATGTGGTGTATATACATAAAGGAATATTACTGAGCCAAAGAGAGAAGTGAAATTATGGCATTTTCCAGTAAGTGAATGGCACTGGAAACTATCATGCTAAGTGAAATAAGGCAATCCCCCAACCAAAGTCTGAATGTTCTCTCTGATATGCAGATGCTGATTCACAATAAGGGAGGTGGGGAGGGAAGATTTGAAGCTTTTTGGATTACACAAAGGGGAATGAATGGAAGGGAGGGGAAATGGAAATAGAAAATAGACTAGAATGAACCTGACATTACTTTCCTATGTTCCTGTATGCATACATGATCAATATAATTCCAAATCATGAAGAATGAGAAGTTGTTTTCCATATGTGTACAATATGTCAAAATGCATTCTACTGTCACGTATATCTAAAAAGAACAAATAAAATTAAAAAGAAAAAAGAAAGGCTCAGTGGTTGAGCACCCGTGGATTTAATCCCTAGTATCAAAGAAAAAAGAGTAGTAGTATCCAGTAAATTCCCTAAAATCTTATCAAAAAAATCTTTTTTTTGGAGAGCGACTGGGGTTTGAACCCAGAACCTTGTGTCTATCACTGATCTACTTCCCCACTCGTGAGAGTGGTTAATTTTTATTCCCATTGAGTCCTGGCAGTCGTTTTGTTTTCTGAACATCTGCATTTCCCACACCAGGGACCATTTAGTGAGGGGGCTGTTTTGTTTGGTTTTCCGGCGTAAAGAGACTTTACTGAAAACAGAAAATCGGGCGAAGGAAGAATTACAAACAGGAATGTGGATGTGAATCCAACAGCAAAACAAAAGCAAAAAGAAAAATAAAAGAAAAAAAAGGGTATGGGGGGGATTGGAAAGAGATAAGTGGGTAGCGAGAGTGAGGAAAAGGAGTAGTATTTTTTTCTTTTTCCCATTTCTTTAAAAAACCAACACAAGGAAACACACGCACACACAACCCTGTATTTCGAGTAGAAACACGAATAGGGCTGTGGTTTGAGTGACTGCTGAGGCCTTGGTTGGTCTTCAGTGGCCTACATTGATGGAATCAGTCAGCAGGGGGCACTGCAGACAGACTTCAGGAGGAACGACTTCTGAGGATTCCCAGAGAGGAGACCAGAGAATCTGAACCTGTCGACGGCAGCGGGGCAGGTAGTGTTGTGGTACGTTCATCTCCGGTCTTCAGCTCTGCCATTCTACATAAAATTTCAGGAAACTGCAGGCGGTATCTTTATTTATTGACTCTCGTTTGTATAAATCCCCTGGGAGGATGATTTTCTGAGCAGATATCAGGGAATTGCAATTTTGCTTGACATATGAGGATGGAGGTCTGTTAGAAAATATCCCCAGTACCTGGTTTCAATTTTTTGTTTCATTATAGAGATTGCCAAAAATCTGGAGGTAGAAAATTTTCCAATACGCTTGATAGTCAATCTTTTTATATATTGTCTTTGAGACTAGAAGGAACGAGAATAAATGGGTGAGAAGAAAAGATGAAAACTGAAGAACAAAGCTAGAAGGAGAAAGGCGAAGGACAAATTGACTTGGCCAGCATTGTGGCTTACATGGTGTCAGCGAAAAGGTTGGACAGCAGAAGGGGAGAGGTAGAGAATAAAACATGGTGGGCACCATATGCGTGACTTGTTTTCCTGTAAACCAGTGAAACTCTTGTTGGAAACATTTTAAATGTAGAGATCTGCATTTCAAGAAATGGTTTAACTTCTTAGTGCTCATTGCATGCTGTCGAATAATTTTCCTTGATCAGAATTTTCATATAATTGATATCTGAAATTTCCTGTTAACCACATAATGTAAGGAAATGGCCTTACTCTTCCTGTGAGTCTTCAAGGCTGTATTTAATCCAGTTGAGACAAGGGTTATTCCCTCAAGGGACATTGTCCTTCTTCACGTATTTTCTGACAAACTTCTCTTACATCAGTTGTTATAAGAAAAACAATACAAAACAACAAAAAAAAAACCACTTTTATCTTCATCCATTGGAAACATCACCCCTTACATCTACACTGTCCCCACACAAAGGAAAAAACAAAACAAAAATAAAACCACTTTTATTTTTATCCACCAAAAACATTGTCCTCTACACCTGCACTGCCCTCACACAATTCTGGAGCCACCACCACAGTCTCACTGGGCCACTGTGGGTGGAGCTCCCTGTTAGGGGAAGGACAGAGCTCAGATGTGACTGGGGCTTAGTGAGTCAGGGGAACCTGCTGCCTGGAAGAACAAGCTTGTCTGGCCCCAGAGCTGACACCTGCAGAGCAGGGAGAAGGCCCCCAGCACCCAGACCAGCAGCCATGCAGAGGAGACTGGGGGCTCTGCTGGGGCTTCTGTGGGTGCAGGTTTGCTGTGAGTTGAGTTCATCCCAGATGGGACTGGGGATGTTCTGGGGCTGGCAGTGTGAGGAAGGGCAGGGGGAGCTGGCATGAAGTTCCCCACCCCCCTTCTAAGGGGTGTTTCCTGGGATATCCTGTGGGTTTGTAAATTGGTCATTGATTCCCCAGTGACATCCTCTGTGTCTGCTTTTCTCTTTCCAAGCAGCATGCTAGGTGCTCCCGGTCTATGTGTGTGGCAATCAATGTTGCTAGTAAATTTTTACAAAATGAATTCATATGTGTGGACATTGCAATAAAGCATTTTGGAGTCATTAGAACACTTTGGAAAATATCTGAAGTCTGGTTTTGGAAAATTCAGGCCATATAGCAGAGTGATTACACACAGGTTTATTTTTCATGGTTGAGTAGTCTTTCACTTGATGGAGTATTAGAGTTGATAATAGAGCAAGTATGAAGTCTACATAACGACAAGAACAATATTATAAGTAAGTGTTAAAGGTGAAAACACTAGATTACAGCACATCGAATGGTCACTGTTACAGAAAAACTGTCATATATTGAAAGTTTCATCTGTTTTGATCACATAGCTCTGCCATGAATGTATTAGGTAAACATAAAGATCCTCTTGTGGAGAGTTCTTTGAGGAAACAGAGAAAAAAGCAATTGATGGGATGGCCATATTGAGGAAAAAGTTTTCAGTCTCTATTCCTATGCATGCTGTTGTACTTTTATTTGTATAGTGTAATTTAATTTTTAATTATTTTATGGTATATCTTTTTAATTTTTCCATTTTTCTCTGGTGCATCATAATTATACATTATTGGTGGATTTATTGTTACATATTAATTCATGCACACAATATAACTATATAGTTTGGCCACTATCATTCCCTAATATTTCCCCTTTCCCTCTCCTCCTACCTATGGTCACTTTCTTTTACTGATGTCCCTTTGATTTTCATGATATCCCCACCCCAACCTTTTTTTCTTTTTCATCTGTAGCTTCCACATGTGAGAGGGAACATATGACCCTTGACTTTCTGAAGTTGGCTTATTTCACTTAATCTAGTATTCTCAACCTCCATCAATTTTCCTCTAATGACATAATTTCATTCTCTTTAAAGTTCAGTGTGTATATATACCATGTTTTCTTGATCTATTCATCCACCGATGGATACCTAGGTGGTTCCATAATATGACTTTTGTGAATTGTGCTGCTATAAACGTGGGTATGCATGTATTACTATATATATATACATATATATATAATTCATTTTTATTGTAAACAAATGGGATACATCTTGTTTTTCTCTTTGTACATGAAGTAGAGGCATACCATTTGTGTAATCATACATTTACATAGGGTAATGGTGTTTGATTCATTCTGTTATTTTTTCCTTCCACCCCACCTCTCCCACCCCTCTTTTCCCTCTATACAGTCCCTCCTTCTTCCACTCTTGCCCCCCCCCAATTATGTGTCATCATCTGCTTATCAGCACGATCATTTGTCCTTTGGTTTTTTGAGATTGGCTTATTTCACTTAGCATGATATTCTCCAATTTCATCCATTTCCTGCAAGTGCCATAATTTTATTATTCTTTATAGCTGAGTAATATTCCATTGTATATATATACTACAGTTTCTTTATCCATTCATCTAGTGAAGGGCATCTAGGTTGGTTCCACAATGTAGCTATTGTGAATTGAGCAGCTATGAACATTGATGTAGCTGCATCACTGTAGTATGCTGATTTTAAGTCCTTTTGGTATATGCCAAGGAGTGGGATAGCTGGGTCAAATGGTGGTTCCATTCCAATTTTCTAAGGAATGTCCACACTGCTTTCCAGAGTGACTGCACCAATTTGTAACTCCAACACTAATGTATGAGTGTGCCTTTTTCCCCACATCCTCACCAATACCTGTTGTTGCTTGTATTCTTGATAATCACCATTCTAATTGGGGTGAGATGGAATCTTAGGGTAGTTTTGATTTGCATTTCTCTTACTACTAGAGATGTTGAACAGTTTTTCATATAGCTGTTGATTGCTTGTAGATCTTCTTCTGTGAAGTGTCTGTTCATTTCCTTAGCCCATTTGTTGGTTGGGTTATTTGTATTCTTGGTGTAGAGTTCTTTTGAGTTCTTTATATATTCTGGAAATTAGTGCTCTTATCAGAAGTATGAGTGGCAAAGATTTTGTCCCACTCTGTAGGCTCTCTCTTCACATTGCTGATAGTTTCCTTTGCTGAGAGAAAGCTTTTTAGTTTGCATCTATCTCAGTTATTGATTCTTGCTTTTATTTCTTGTGCTATGGGAGTCCTGTTAAGGAAATCTGATCCTAAGTCAACAAGTTGAAGGTTTGGACCAACTTTTTCTTCTATAAGATGCAGGGTCTCTGGTCTGATTCTGAGGTCCTTGATCCATTTGAGTTGAGTTTTGTGCAGGGTGAGAGATACGGGTTTAGTTTCATTCTGTTGCATATGGATTTCCAGTTTTCCCAGCACCATTTGTTGAAGAGGCTATCTTTTCTCCATTTCATATTTTTGGCACCTTTGTCTAGTATTAGAAAATTGTATTTATTTGGGTGTGTGTTCGTGTCCTCTATTCTGCACCATTGATATACCTGTCTATTTTGGTGCCAGTACCATGCTGTTTTTTATTTTATGTTGGAAGAAATATATTTTTCAGTGAAAAATGACATATTAAGAAATACTGGGCTGGGGACATAGCTCATTTGGTTGAGTGCTTAAATAGCATGTACAAGGCCCTGGGTTCAATCCCCAGCACCACTGGGGAAGAAAAAAAAAGAAAGAAAAAAGAAATACTATAGGGCTATGTAATCAGATAACTAGTTGCAATTTAATCACTAACTATGTGAAAGTAAATAAGCCTCTTAACCTATCTGTGTCTCAATTTCTCATCTGTAAAATGGATTTAATAATAGATATGGAGAAGATTTTATATAGTAATCAAGAAAAGCACTTCACACTATTCCAGGTACTTGGCATGTGTCATGATAGTGATTGTTATTTCTCAAGAGTGATTGTACAGAAACACCACAAACAAGATAGAACTTAAAAAATTCTTGAGTCATGATAAACTGAGGTACTCTGAATATTATTTAATCCAATAGGTTTTTTCTGTGGGTTTCCAATGCATGTGGATCAGTGGTAAAGAAAGATGATTCAGAAATATTTTCTTCCTAAAGAGTTTACAATCTATGGATACAAATAGATTCACATGTGGATAATTTATTACTATTGCTTTGTAGTATAGTTGAAGTTCTGGTATTATGATACTCCCTGCTTCACTCTTCCTGCTAAGGAATGCTTTATCTATTCTGGGTTTCTTATTCTTCCAGATGAATTTCATGATTGCTTGCTCTATTTCTGTAAGGTACATCATTGGGATTTTAATTGGAATTGCATTGAATCTGTATAGCACTTTTGGTAGTATGGCCATTTTGACAATATTAATTCTGCCTATCCAAGAGCATGGGAGATCTTTCCATCTTCTACATTCTTCAATATTTTTCTTTAGTGTTCTGTAGTTTTCATTGTAGAGGTCTTTCACCTCTTTGGTTAGATTGATTCCCAAGTATTTAATTTTTTTGAGGCTATTGTGAAAGGCATAGTTTTCCTAATTTCTCTTGCAGTAGATTTGTCACTTATGAATAGAAATGCATTTAATTTATTGGTATTGATTTTATATCTTGCTGCTTTGCTGAATTCACTTATGAGTTCTAGAACTTTTCTGGTGGAATTTTTGGATCTTCTAGATATAGAATCATGTTGTTGGCAAATAGTGATAAATTGAGTTCTTCTTTTGTTATATTTATCCCTTTAATTTCTTTTGTCTGTCTGACTGCTCTGGCTAGAGTTTCAAGGATGATGTTGAATAGAAGTGAAGAAAGAGGGCATCCCTATCTTGTTCCAGATTTTAAAGAGAATGTTTTCAGTTCTCCATTTAGAATGATGTTGGCCAGGGCCTTGAGGTATGTTCCTAATATCCCTAGTTTTTCTAGTGTTTTGAACATGAAGGCATGTTGTATTTTGTCAAATGCTTTTTTTTTGTGCCTATTGAGATAATCATATGATTCTTGTCTTTAAGTCTATTGATGTGATATATTACACTTAGTGATTTCTGCATGTTGAACCAGTCTTACATTCCAGGGATGAACCCTAATTGATTGTTGTGCACTATCTTTTTAATATGTCTTTGTATGCGATTTGCTAAGATTTTATTGAGAATGTTTGCATTTATGTTCATCAGGGATATTGGTCTGAAGTTTTCTTTCCTTGATGAATCTTTGTCTGGTTTTGGTAGCAGGGTGATAGTAGCCTCATGGAATGAGTTTGGAAGGGTTCTCTTCTTTTCTATTTCATGGAAATCTTTGTGGAGTATTGGTGTTAATTCTTCTTTGAAGGTCTTGTAGAACTCTGCTGAGAATCCATCTGGTCCTGGACTTTTTTTGGTTGATAGGCTTTTAATGGCTTCTTCTATTTCATTGCTTGAAATTGATCTGTTTCAATTGTGTATGTCTTCCTGCATCAGTCTGGGTAGATGGTATGTCTCTAGAAATTTGTTGATGTCTTCAAGTTTTTCTATTTTATTTGAATATAAATTTTCAAAAGTTTCTAATTATCTTCTGTATTTCAGTAGTATCTATTGTGATATTTCCTTTTTCTTCACAAATTTTAGTAATTTGAGTTCTCTTTTTTTCTTTGTTAGTATGGCTAATGGTTTATCAATTTTATTTATTCTTTCAAAGAACCAACTTTTTTTTTTCAATTTTTTCAATTGTTTCTTTTGTTTCAATTTTATTGTTTTCAGTTCTGATTTTAATTATTTCTTATCATCTGCTGCTTTTGGTATTGATTTGTTCCTCTTGTTTTAGGGTTTTGAGATGTAATGTTAGATCATTTAGTTGTTGACTTTTTATTTTTTTAATGTGTGAACTCAATGTAATGAACTTTCTTCTCAGTACTGCTTTCAGAGTGTCCCAGAGATTTTGCTATGTTGTATTGGTGTTTTCCTTTACCTCTAAGTATTTTTATTTCCTCCTTGATTTCTTCTTTTATCCATTCATCATTCAATAGCATGATATTTAATCTTCAGGTAGGAGTTTAGTCTTCAGTTGAAGTAGTTTCTATTTTTCATTTTACTGTTGATTTCTAGTTTCATTCTGTTATGATCTGATAGAATGCAGGGTAGTATTTCTAATTTTTTGTATTTTCTGAGAGTTGCTTTGTGGCATATCATATGGTCTATTTTAGAAGGATCTATGTGCTGCTGGGAAGTGAGTGTATTTGCTTGATGATGGATGAAATACTCTATATATGGCCATTAAGTCTAAATCATTGATTGTATTACTTAATTCTTTAGTTTCTTTGTTTAGTTTTTTTGGGAAGATCTATCCAGTGGTGAGAGAAGTATGTTAAAGTCAACCAGTATTATTGTGTTGTGGTCTGTTTGATTCTTGAAATTGAGAAGGGTTTGTTTGATGTACACAGATGCTCCATTGTTTGGGGCATAAATATTTATGATTGCTATGTCTTGTTGATATGAGGATGGAAACCCCTCCTTCTTTATGTAGTCCATAAGTTTTTCCCAACCTTTTGCCTTCAGTCTGTGGATGTCTCTTCCTAGGAGGTGAGTCTCTTGAAGACAGCATTGTTTTTTTTTTTTTTTTAATTTTTTTTTTTTATCCAGTCTGCCTGTCTGTGTCTTTTGATTGATGAGTTTAGACCATTAATATTCATGGTTATTATTGAGATATGATTTGTATTCTGGTTCATTTTGATTTATTTTTGTTTTTAACTTATTTAGTTTCTCCTTTGGTTGACCTTTCCTCCCTTTTCTGGTTTTCATTGTTTTCATTTTTGTTCATTTCCTCCTCATGGAATATTTTGCTGAGAATGTTCTGTAGTGCATGCTTTCTGGTAGTGGATTCTTTTTATTTTTTTCTTTTTATTTTTTTTAGTTTTAAATAGACACAATACCTTTATTTTATTTTTCTGTGGTGCTGAGGATCAAACTCAGTGCCTCACATGTGCTAGGCAAGTGCTCTGCTACTGAATCACAACCCCAAACCCTCTGGTTGTGGATTCTTTTAACTTTTGTTTATTGTAGAAGGTTTTTATTTCATCTTCAAATCTGAAGCTTGCTTTCGCTGGATATAAAATTCTTGATTGGCATTCAGTTCTTTCAGAGTTTGATATGTTATTCTAGGACCTCCTGGAGTTGAGAGTCTGGGTTGAGAAATCAACTGAGATCTGAAATGGTTTCCCCCTATATGTAATTTGATTTTTTCTCTCACAGCCTTTTAAATTCTATCTTTATTCTTTATGTTAGTCATTCACATTATAGTGTGCCTTGGTGTGGTCTGCTGTAATTTTGTACATTTGGGGTCCTGTAAGCCTCTTGTCACTTTCATTCTTATATTTGTAAAATTTTCTGATATTATGTCATTGAAAAGATTGTGCATTCCTTTGGTTTGTATCTGCATGCCTTCATTTAGTCTGATAAATCTTAAATTTGGTCTTTTCATGTTATCCCATATTTCTTGGAAGTTCTGTTGATGGTTTCTTGCAATCTTCTCTGTGTGGTCAACTTTATTTTCAAGAGTATCTATTTTGTCTTCATTGTCTGAGGTTCTGTCTTCCAAGTGGTCTAGTCTGTTGGTGATACTTTCCACTGAATTTTGAATTTGGTTTATCGTTTCCTTCATTTTGAGGATTTCTGCTTGATTCCTTTTTACAATGTCTGTCTCTTTATTGAAGTGATCTTTCACTCCTGTATTTTCTCTCCAATACCATTCTTTATTTCAAAGATCAATCTAAAGATGTATTTTCTACACTCTGTCTCTGACATTTCTTCTACTGTGTTGTCTGTGAATTCTACTGTTGGAATATCTTGGTTCCTTTGAGGCACTTCGCTCCCTTATTTTTTTCTTGTTGTTTTGTGTCTTCTCATCTAGCAACATGGAGCTGAAGCAGTGCAGATTCTACCCTGTAGTCTTATAGTGTCCCTGAAGCTTCCAGTACCTCACCTTTAAGGAGGACACTAATATTAACAGCATCCAATACAAGTGATATACCACCCTAAACCAAATGACTCCTATTAAAGAATTTACAATTTTGTCACAATAGAAAGAAATGAAGTGTTCAATTATTGTCTACAATATAAATGGTAAGTTTGCTTAAAGGGTTTACAGTTTCAAATGAAGAACAAAGAAGGAACAGAAGTAGTGTGAGATGTGATGTTTATGAGGGAGAGGAAGAGAAGATAGAGGTTAAAATTTATAGTAAGGGTAAGGGAGGAATTAATAGAGGTTGGCTGTTAGTATGAGAGAAATGAGAAACAGAATCCAGGGAGACAGGGAGGTGAGAGGAAAAAAAATATGTACAGATGTTTAAAAATAGCAAAAATATAAGAATACACAAAAAAATTGTCATATACTATTCAGACATCCCATTCCTCAATAAACTGATACATGTCCAAAGGACTTAAAATCAGCATACTACAGTAACACAGCCACTTCAATGTGTATAGCAGCTCAGTTCACAAAAGTTAGATTGTGGAACCACACTATATGCCCTTCAACAGATGAATGGATAAAGAAACGGTGGTATATATACACAATGTAATATTATTCAGCCATAAAGAAGAATAATATTATGGCATGTACAAATAAAAGGATGAAATTAGAGAATATCATGCTACGTGAAATAAGCCAATCCCCAAAATTCAAAGGCCGAATGTTTTCCCTGATAAGTGGAGAATGATATATAATGGGGGTAAGGGGTGTGTGGAGTGAGAGAAGAATGGAGGAAATTTGTATTATGTAAAAGGAAATGGGGGGGGTATAAAAAATGGTGGAATGAGACAGACATCATTACCCTATGTACATGTTTGATTACATGAATATTATGAATCTACATCCTGTACAACCATAGAAATGGAATGATGTACCACATTTGTGTGCAATGAATCAAAATGAAGTCTGTAAAAAATTTAAACACGCTTTCTGCACAGAACCAGCTCCAAGTCCCAGAGCCAGCGTGGCGAGCCACGGGCAGCTTCAGGGACCAGGACAGGGCAGCCAGGCACTTCTCCAAGCAGCCTAGCTCCCTCCGGCGGGAGGCGCCTTTCAAGGCTAGCTTCTCGGAGCAGATCGCCCAGTGAGAGCCTTTCTACACAGAGCCAGCCACAAGTCCCCGAGCCAATGGAGAGCTCCCACCCGCAGGCAGCCTCTGGGACCAGGGCAGGGCAGCCAGAGACTTCTCCTGGCAGTCCTGCCCTTCCGGCCGCAGGCTCTTTCCACAGGGCGACCCAAGATGGCAAACTAGAGGATGACTGCATCTCCAGTCGCTCCAGAACCCAGGATTCAAGAAGAGAAGGCATTGAGAGACTCAGACTAAAATAGAGACACGGGGTGAGTCTCTCCCACTGGGTGAAGATCAGCTTGGGTGGCAGGCCTGGATAGGGGCGGCTTATCAGAGTAGGGCAGGGCAGCCAGAGTCTTCCCCAGGCAGCCCTGCGCACTCCAGCGGTGGGCTCCTCCCACACAGCCAGCTTCTCCAGCTTCTCGGAGCAGGCCCCCCAGTGGGAGCCTTTCCCCACAGAGCCAGCTCCAAGCCCTGGAACCAGTAGCGGGATAGGGGCATCTTTCTTCGGAAGTATTGCATTATCAAGTTCCTCCAAGACTTAGGCTACTGAAGGCTGGGAGGTGATACACTGGAAATCTACAGGGACACTATAAGCCAATAGAGAAAATCTGCAATATCACAGAGTCCCATTGACATCTGGCCTGTATGAGAAAACAGGGGAAGAAAATGTCCCAAATAAACCTAGATACTATATCAATAAAACCCAATGACAGCACAACAGAAGAAATGTCAGAAAGGGAGTTCATAATGTACATAATTAAAACAATCAGGGAAGCAAACGAGGAGATGAGAGAGCAAATGCAGGCATTAAAGGAGGAGATGAAAGAGCAAATGCAGACATTAAATGATTGCACCAATCAACAGTTAAAAGAGCAAATACGGGAAGCAAGAGATCATTTCAATAAAGAGTTAGAGATACTGAAAAAAAACAAATAAATCCTTGAAATGAAGGAAAAAATAAACCAAGTTAAAAACTCCATAGAAAGCATAACCAATAGGATAGAACACCTGGAAGACAGAACCTCAGACATTGAAGACAAAATATTTAATCTTGAAAACAAAGTTGACCAAACAGAGAAGATGGTAAGAAATCATGAACAGAATCTACAAGAATTATGGGATATCATGAAAAGGCCAAATTTAAGAATTATTGGGATTGAGGAAGGCTTAGAGAAACAAACCAAAGGAATGAACAATCTATTCAATGGAATAATATCAGAAAATTTCCCAAATCTGAAGAATGAAATGGAAAACCAAGTACAGAAGGCTTATAGGACTCCAAATATACAAAATGACAACAGACCCAAAGTGCATCCACTAGCACACCAAGCAGAACGACCTCAGGTGGTGCAACTAGACCTGCAGGTACCCCAATGTATCTCCAAGCTCTGGCCTGAGTTCCCAGACTGAAGTTGCCATGCCCAGAGATGGTGGCAGCCACAGCCAGAAACCTGCAGACCCTGCTTGTTGTCCCAAGATGGCTGTAGCTGCATGTAATCAAACCTGCTTGTTCTGTGACAATGGATTTCCAGGCAACAGTGGGTATCAGGGGATTTGCACTCTGTCTGTGTGCAGTCTGCAGATTAATGGTGGATGATCATTGGGTGGAAGTCCAGTGGTGGGCAATTGGTGGGCAAGAGGCAGGCAAATAGGCAAAGGCGGCTGATAGGTGGTGGTCCGTGAGAGATCCTCACTCAAAAGGCAAGTGTTATGCTGGCAGAAGGCGGTAATCAGGGCGGTGAATGGGGTAAACAGCAGCGTGACAACTGCCTCACACAGAAACAGTATTTCCTCTGCTTGAATCTATATACCTTTTCTATGCCCTGTATTATTATTATTTTTCTTTCCACAGTGTTATTCTACTGCATTTTCTCCTTGTATATCCTGCTTCTTCCCTAGCTGATAGACTATCTTTAGAATTATCTAAGTGGTTGGTGGAAACTACACACCAGCTCTATGTAGGAGAGTAATTTCTGAGTTTATCAAATGTGCTGAAAGCTATAACTTCAATGCAAAATAAGAAAAGGAATAAAAACAAAAGCCATTCACACAATAATCAGAATATGAATTCACTCTCTTCCAGGACAGACCATTGTCCCTGGACTTCCTTCTTTACTGATGCTTTTCATAAGCTGGCAACACAAACTTTCAAATTTATTCCTCCATGTCCTGTCTCTAGAGAAAAATGGCCACATGTGAATAAGGAGGAATGCCTTGCGCAGTTTACTCCCTTGTTTTATTTGACAGCAAATACCCAACACCTTGAGAGTCATCAACAGGGGAAGGGCTGGCTGCACAAACTAGACATGCCATGATGTGACTCAGGCAGCAGCAGAATCTATCTGTGCTGACTGAATACAACCTGCAGAATTAATTAATGAGTTCATAAAGCAAGTTTCAGAAAGTTATGCACAAGATATATCATATTGTATCACGCAAAAAACTATTAATGAAATACTATATGTTGTCCATTGTTTCACATGTTTGGTACTTGATTTTTAAACTGACAGTGAAGCATCTGGAAGCTTGACCTGCAGATTGAAAGATGAGGGAAGAGTTGGGGTAAAAGGGCCAGGACTGTAGGGGAAGTCCGTGGGGACTTTGGGTCATGTGTAGTGTTTATGACTTTCAATAATTCCTATATTCATGGATTTTTCATTATGTTAAAACCAATAAGATGTCATTAAAGCCATCATAAATAGTTATCCATATTCTTGTTTATCCTTCTCATAACAAGGGAGGGGAGGGAGGAGAAACTACTCATCCTCTTCAGAAGGTTTTGTCTGACAATCCCAGGCAGAGGTCCCCTCCTGCCTCTGGGATCATGGTTTCAGTGTACCCTCCTCCCAGGGTCCTACACTTTGATATTATAGATACGTGTATTTTTGTCTTTTCCAGTATGCTACAGAATAGTGTCTCCTTTTAAATATTCTTTTAGTCCAACCCCAGCAAATCTTGAATGAATGTTGATGGATTTATTTTGAACTCAAATGGAGAAATCTAATGAATATTGCAGGATAACTGCTAACTTATTTTAAAATGTGGTATCCATAAAATGGCTTTAATTAATTTATTTTTCTTTTGCTGGGATTTGAACCCAGAGCTTTGTGCCATTTGCTTTACCATTGAGCTATACCCCACCAGTGAAAGTGGTTAATATTTATTCCCACTGCTTGTTTTCTGACCACCTGCATTTTCAGCATCATTGAGTGGGGCTGCATACAGTGAGTGGGACTGGGTTGAAGGACTGCTGAGGACTTGGTTGCTCTTAAGTGATCTACGGTGATGGAATCAGGCACTAGGGGGCACTCCAGACTGCTGGAGAACTGACTTCTGAGGATTCCCAGAGGGTGAATAGTTAGGGAGGAGACTAGAAAATGTGAGCCAATCAAATCATAGACAGCAAGGGGCATCGTGTGCTGGATTAAGTTCATCTCAGGTCCTCAGCTCTTTCATTCTACATAAAGTCTCAGAAAGCTGGAGACCTTATCTATACTTTTTGGATGATTTGTTCTCTGTAACTTCATTGGGAGGATGATTTTCTGAGCACTGGTCAGGGATTTGGAATTCTGCTTGGCATATGATGGTGGAGGCCTGTTAGAAAATATCTCCAGTGCCTGGTTTCAATTTTTTGTATTATTATTAACATTCCCAAAATACACTAATGTAGAAATTATTCCAATACTCTTGATAGCTAACCTTTTTTGTATCTTCTTTGAGACTAGAGGAACAAGAATAAATGGGTGACAAGATGAAAAATGAAGAACAAAACTAGAAGAAGAAAGGGAGAGGACAATATTGACGTGGCCAGCAATTGTAGCCGGCAGGGTGTGGGGGACAGCAGAAGGGGAGAGGTAGAGAATAAGCATGGTGGACACCGTATGCATGTCCTCTTTTTCCTTTAAACCAATGAAATTCTTATTGGAAACACTTTCAATGTAGAAGGAGATCTGCATTTCAAGAAACAGTTTTAATTTCTTAATGTTCACTCCATGCTATCAAATCGTTTCCTTGATCAGAATTTTCACATAATTGATCTCTCAAATTCCCTGGTAACCATATAATTTGAGAAAAGTGCTTATTCTTCCTGTATTTCTGAAAGGCTCTACATAATCCAATTGAAACATAAGTTGTTCCCTCAAGTGTCATGGTCCTTTCTCGAATATAGTCCCAATAACTTCTCTTACATCAGATTATAAAGAAAACAAATAAACAAACAAAACTAACCACCTTTATCTCCATCCACCTGAAACAAGGCCCCCTACCCCTGCACTGTCCTCACACAATTCTGGAGCCACCACCACAGTCTCACTGGGCGGCTGTGGGTGGAGCTCCCTGTTAGGGGAAGGACAGAGCTCAGGTGTGACGGGGGCTCAGTGAGTCAGTGGGACTTGCTGCCTGGAAGAACAAGCTTATCTGGCCCCAGACCTGACACCTGCAGAGCAGGGAGAAGGCCCCCTGCACCCAGGCCAGCAGCCATGCAGAGGAGACTGGGGGCTCTGCTGGGGCTTCTGTGGGTGCAAGTTTGCTGTGAGTTGGGTTCTGGGGCTGACAGTGTGAGGGAGGGCAGGGAGAGCTGAGATGAAGCCCCCTCCCTGTCCTCCATCCTCAGGGGTGTTTCCTGGGACATTCTATTGATTTGTAAACTGGTCATTGATTCCCCAGTGACATCATCTGTGTCTGCTTTTCTCTTTCCAAGCAGGGGTGAGAGGGCAGCAGGTGGAGCAGAGTCCTTTAGCTCTGAGTCTCCAGGAGGGAACCAGCCATACTCTGACCTGCAATTTTTCTACCACCATGAACAATGTGCAGTGGTTCCGACAGAATCCTGGGAGTGGCCTCATCCGTCTGTTTTACGTGGCTTCAGGGACAAAGCAGGAGGGAAGGTTAAAGGCAACAGTGTATTCTAAGGAGCGCTACAGCACCCTGCACATCTCCACGTCCCAGCTGGAAGACTCAGGCACCTACCTCTGTGCAGCAGAGGCACAGTGCTCCCAGGAGACCTGCAGCCTGTCCCCAAACTGCAGCTGCACCTGCAGCCACAGCCTCTGCCATGGGGAGGACTTGCACAGCAGCGTCTGCACAGCTATGGGTGTCCTGATTCACATCCTAGCACTGTCACCTCTGCTAACAGGAGACTTCTCAGCACCTTCATCCCACTTGGGTTGAACCCTTTTCCTCCCAGAAACCCTTTGCACGAATGATTTCTTGTAAGCAAACATTGCAGCAAGTGATAAGGAAGTCAGGGTCCCAAATACTGTTAGAACAGTTTTCCTGGCTGAGCTTATAAATAGCATCCAAATTACTGTGATGAAAGATGCTTGAAAAAGAATATGAATGACAAGAAACAGAAAAAAGGTATCCCAATGTTCCAGTTGATTTCAGATTGTTCAATTTCCAACCTAAGGATAATACAATGTGATATTATTTATTTTGTACATATGTAATGTTTGTATTCAGAAGTTTTATTCCTAGAAACTCTGAAAAATATAGTGAACAATTCCTTCTTGTTTTTGAGTGTCAGGATTATAGTGGAAAAGTAACTTTCTGAGCTCACATGGTTACAGTCTAGTGAAGCTTGTGTGGGATTCCCACTCAGGAAATCTGATATTAAAGCTTGTGCTCTGGGCGAGCCAGTGCAGAAGTTTCCTGAATGCTAAGATATCAATGGATAGAGTTCTACATGTGTTCACATACATCACTGACCAAAATATCCGTTTAATCATTCCAAAGAGCACCCTTTAAAGAAAAGCTCATTAAACTTTCCTTTTGTTTGTTATGAAAATCCACTGTTATTCCTTGTATTTTGAATGAATATATTACTCATGATTTTCTAACATCATTTTGGATCTGGGGAAGGAAGCCGAAATCTCCCAGCATTATTTCAAATGAAATGTTTATGTTCTGTGGTCACCTACTACCAAGAGTTCTACAACCAACCCCAAAGTTTAAATCTGCATGTGGATTAATTGCAATATTATTTGATTCTCAGAATTGCAAGCTCTTTGTTTTAACATTTGGGATTGCCTAGGAAGGAGCCAGACCATGAGGTAGATCAAGATGACACCTGGGCAACTCCATAGAGCTGGGAGCAGGACCAGCTTCCTGGGAGTGTGACCTGTATAATTTCTCAGTGCCTGGCACTCAGAAAGGGTCTGGAGCTTGATAAAATGTGCTGTTGTTGTCCTGAAATTCTTTATAATTTTGTGTTTGAACTGGTGTTTTGTAAGTGAATCTGATAAGAGGATGGAACATGTGGATGAATGGAGGGGACACATGGGGCTACAGGAAAAAACACACGTGACTTAAGAGCCCAGTGGGCAGCCTAAGAGCTGAGCAGGTGTCTAACCCATTTCACAAGCAGGTGCATGCTAGGTGCTCCTGGTCTATGTGTGTGGCAATCAATGTTGCTAGTAAGTTTTTACAAAATGAATTCATATGTGTGGACATTGCAATAAAATAAAGCATTTTGGAGTCATTAGAATGCTTTGAAAAATATCTGAAGTCTGGTTTTGGAAAATTCAGGCCATACAGCAGAGTGGTTACACACAGGTTTATTTTTTCATGGTTGAGTACTCTTTCACTTGATGGAGTATTAGAGTTGATAATAGAGCAAGTATGATGTCTACATAACAGCGAGGACAATATTATATGTAAGTGTTGAGTTAAAGGTGAAAACATTAGATTATAGCATGTCAAATAGTCACTGTTACAGAAAAATTGTCATATATTGAAAGTTTCATATGTTTTGATCACATAGATCTCTCGTGAATGTATTAGGTAAACATAAAGATCCTCTTGTGGAGAGTTCTTTGAGGAAACAGAGAAAAAAGCAATTGATGGGATGATAATATTGAGGAATAAGTTTTCAGTCTCTATTCCTATTCATGCTGTTGTACTTTTATTTGTATAGTGTAATTTAATTTTTAATTATTTTATGGTAAATCTTTTTAATTTTTCCATTTTTCTCTGGTGCATCATATATACATTATTGGTGGATTTATTGTTACATATTCATTCATGCACACAATATAACTATATAATTTGGCCACTATCATTCCCTAATATTTCCTCTTTCCCTCTCCTCCTCCCTATGGTCACTTTCTTTTACTGATGTCCCTTTGATTTTCATGGGATCCCCACCCCAACCTTTCTTTTCCTTTTCATCTGTAGCTTCCACATGTGAGAGGGAACATATGACCCTTGACTTTCTGAAGCTGGCTTATTTCATTTAATCTAGTATTCTCAACCTCCATCAATTTCCCTCTAAATGACATAATTTCATTCTCTTTAATTCATTCTCATAATTCATTCTCTTTAAACTTCAGTGTGCATATATACCATGTTTTCTTTATCTATTCATCCACCTATGGACACCTAGGTGGTTCCATAATTAGGCTTTTGTGATTTGTGCTGCTATAAACATGGGCATGCATGTATTACTATATTCATGACTTTAATTCTTTAGGGTAAATACTGTAGGAATAGTATAGCAGGTCATGTGGTGGTTTCATTGCTAGTCTTTTGATTCATTTCCATAGAAATTTCCATGTAATTTTATTAATTGATATCCTCCAAAAGTTTAAAAGTGTTTTTTTTCTCCACATTCTCTCCAACATTTATTGTTAGTATTCTTGATGGTAGCCATTCTAACTGGAGTGAGATGAATTCTCAGTGTACTTTTGATTTGCATTTCCCTGAATGTTAGGGATGTTAAACATTTTTTTATGTGTTCATTGACTGTTTGTATTTATTATTTTGAGAAATGTCTATTTAGTTCATTTTTCATTCATTAATAGGGTTATTTATTGTTTTGGTGTTAAATTTTTGAAGTTATTCATATATTCTGAATATTAGTCCGTTGTAGAAGAGTAGCTAGCAAAGATTTTTTTCCCCCATTCTGTAGGTTTTCTCTTCCATTCTTAATTGCTTCCTTTGCTGTGCAAATGTTTTTAAAATTGGTGTCATCTCATTTATTAACTTTAGGTATGTTTTCTTGAGCCTCAGAAATCTTATTGTGAAAGTCATTGTCTGCACTTTTATGTTGGAGCGTAGACCCTACGTTTTCTTGTAGGAGTTGTATATTTTCTGGTTTAATTCCTGGTTTAAGCCATTTTGAGGACTTTTTTTTTTTTTTTTTGCATAGTGAGAGAGAGGCATATAGTCTTATTCTTCTATATGTGAATGTCCAGTTTTCCCAGCACCATTTGTTAAAAAGGGTCATTTTTCTGTAATGTATACTTTTCTGCCTTTCTCAAGGATCAGATGACTGTAGCTGTGTGGGTTTTCTTCTAGTCTTTTCCATTGGTCTATGTGTCTGTTTTTATGCCAGTATCATGTGGTTTTTGTTACTATAGCTTTGTATAGCTCTAGTATAATTTGAAGTCCGATATTGTGATGCCTTCAATATTGTTTTTCACCTTTAGAAATGCTTTGGCTACTCTGGATCTCTTACCCTTCCAAATGAATTTTAAGACACTTTTCTTCCTTCAAATTCTGTGAATTGGTATTTAGAGGGGATAGTGTTGAATCTGTATAGTGTGTTTGGTAGTATCATCATTCTGACAGTATTATTTCTGATATTAATGAACGTGGGAGTTCTTTCCATCTTCTAGTATCTAGTTCAGTTTCTTCCTTCAGAGTTTTATAGTTTTCATTGTAGCATTCTCTCTCTTCTTGGGGTAGATTTATTCCTAGGTATTTTATTTTTGTTGAGGCAATTGGGAATGGGATTGTTTTCCTGATCAGATATAAAAATTATATGTAAAGATAGACTAGCCTGATGGAGAAGTATGCTATTTTCATGTAAATTTTTGAATGAACTAAGTTTTTCTAAGAAAGATAATTTTAAAATTAATATTCCTTATAATTGAAAATACAGGATTAAGATGCATGAATAAGCATTCTGGATTATGTACAAATTGTGGAACAATCATCAAGTTATCGGATATCCACTGGTTACAGAAAATATCTGTGAAAACATTAAAATTTTGTATTAATTTACATTTAAAATTAAATTCAGACATAGTGGAAATTGAGTTTTATACAAAGGTAATAAGTTCATGTTAGAAAAATTGATTCCCTAGAATCATCAGACCTTGATTTAATGAAAGTTGTATTTCCAACTAAGCTATCAGACATTTGTGATTGTTCTAGCATATTTTAAGAGCTTCCATATCAGTTGAATCTTTTATCCCAATCAGAAATTGTCAAAAATTCAATTCTCAGTCTTGAATTGAGTAAAGCTTTCAACATCACTTTAAATTATAGTGCTTGAAAGTGAATTTGTTAAAGAAAAAAATAAAAAATCTAATAAATTTCTTTTACATTTTGGAAGTTTATGTCATTTTGGAAGTTTATGTCCTGTACATATGGATAACCAGTTTTCCCAATACCATTTGTTTAACAGGCTATCTAAATTCTATCATGCATCTGAAAATGTTTTTATTAGTGCTTTATAGTTATACATACTTATGGGGTTCTTTATCACCTACCTCTCTTTCAATCTCCAGTACTTCCCTGTTTTCTCCTTCCCATTTTTATCGTCTATTTACTTTTGTTTTTAAATTGGTGCTTTGTTGGTAACCATAAATGTGGAATTCACTGTGATACATTCCTGCATGTACATAATGTAATTTGGCAAATTTCTTTTCATAGTTTCTCCTCTTTCCAATCACTTCTACTTCTCCCTTTATTCTCTTTCTATCCTTCACTGTTCTCCCTTCTATTATATGGTGTTCCCTTATTTTCTAATTCCTTATTCACTCTAGCTTCTGTATATAAAAGTACCTCTGACTTTGGACTTTCTGGTTCTGGCTTATTTTACTTAGCATGGTATTCTCCAGTTCCATCTATTTATGAGCAAATAACATGATTTTATTCATCTTTATGGTTGATTAAAACTTTATTACTTATATATACCACATTTTCTTTATTCATTTGTCTGTTGATTGGCACCTGGTTGGTCTCATAACTTGGCTATTGGGATTGTGAATTGTGCTGCTATAAACATTGATGTGCCTGTATATCTATTGTACTCTGATTAAGGTCTTTTAGATAAATACCAAGGAAGGGGATAGCTGGTTTACATGATGGAGTCATTCCTTGTCTTTTGAGGAATTTTCATAGTGATTTCCAAATTGAATGTTCTGATTTGCAGTTCCATCAACAATGTATGCATGTACATTTTCCCCCACATCCTCAACAGCATTTATTATTATTTGTTTTCTTGATGATTGCCATTCTAACTGGAGTGAGATATATCTCAGTGTAGCTTTGATTGGAATTTCCTGAATGTTAAGTGTTGCACATTTTAAAATTTATGTATCAGTGGTTTGTATTTCTTCTTTTGAGAAATGTCTTTTTAGTTCATTTACCCATTTATTGATGGGGTTACTTGTGTGTTTTTAAAAATTTTCTCCCATTCTGCATGCTCACTCTTCATGCTTCCTCATTTCCTTTGTCGTGCAGAAGTTTTTTAATACGATGCCATCCTGCTTCTTGATTTCTGGTTTTAGTTCTTGAACAATAGGGATCTTGTTAAGCAAGTTGGTGCCTGTACCCATAAGTGGGTATGTTGATCCTGTTTTTTTTTCTAACAATCATACATTGCCTGTTCTTATTTCCATGTCTTTGACACACTTTGTGTTGACTTTTGTGAAGGATGAGAAATAAAGTTCTAGTCTCATTCTTATACATATGGATAACCAGTTTTCCCAATAGGATTTATTTAACAGGCTGTCTTTAATCTAACGTATGCTTTTGACACCTTAGTCAAATATCAGATGACTGTATAAATGTGTGTTTGTGTGTGTTGTCTATTCTATTTCTTTGGTGTTTCTGTCTGTTTCGATGCTGGTACACAGCTTTTTTTTTTTTTTTTGGTGTGTATAACTCTGTAGATTAATTTGAGATCAAGTGTTGTGCTGCCTCTATCATTGCTTTTCTTGATCAGTATTGTTTTATCTATTCTAGGACTTCTATTCTTCCATTTGAAATTTAGTACTGTTTCTTTCTAGTTCTGTGAAGAATTGATGATTTGATGGGGATTGCTTTGAAGCTGTCGTATTTTGCCATTCTGACAGTATTATTTCTACCTATCTATGAACATGGTGTGTCTGTCCACATTCTAAGGTTTCTTCACTTCCTTTCTTCAGTGTACTCTAGTTTTCATTGTAGAGGCCTTTATCCTTCTTGGTTATACCCAAGTATTTCTTTTTTTACATTACTGTGAATGGAATTGTGAATGGAATAGTTTTCCTGATTTCTTTCTCATTAGATTTTTTATTGGAGTATAGGAAAACTATTGATCTTTGTATGATGATCTTGCATACTGATACATTGCCTAAAAAGTTTAAATCAATTCTAGAAGTCTTCTGGTGGAATTTTTGGGTCTTTTGTGTTTAGGATTATTTCATTAGGAAACAAAGATAACTTATCTCCCCCCAATTTGTATCCCTTAAATTTCTTTCTCTTGCCTGATTGCTTTGGTTAGAGTCTCAAGAACTATATTGAATAGGAGTGATGAGACTCAATATCCTTATCTTATTTCTACTTTTAGAGAAAATGTTTTCAGTTTTTCACCATTTAGAATGATTTTAGATTATGTAGAGGGAAATGAGAAGGTGAAAGGGGCATGGGTATGAAAGATGGTGAAATGAGACAGACATCATTACACTATACCAACGTCATCAGCATCACTCAACATTGTCAGCAAAAATGATCACTGAAATTGAAACACCAAGGACAATATTGTCCTCCAGCAGCTGACAGTCCCTGAGGTGGTAGAAAATTTTCTTCTGGATGCCACAACTCAGAAAGGCAAACACTGACCTGGAGTATCTGTATCCAAGAACAGGGAACTTTGTCCAATAAAGGTTTTGAGAATTCTACCATATGCAGAATTGTTGAGAGTATCGAAGAATCTAGAATGGAGAAATGTTATACAAGAGACAACATTATTTTACACACACACACACACGCACACACAATTGTACTTATTTATTGGGTTTAAGTTTGTCATCACAGGTGTCCTTAAATCATTAGTGGCATGAGATGTGAATGAGGAGTGAGATTTACTCTCTGTGACTCCATGGGTGCTCTGAGGACAAATCAGAGGAAAGTGGCCTTGATCCCGGAAATGAAGTCATCTTGGTTTGCCAGGAGCCATTGCTCAAGGTTAGATTTTGGGGTTCTATTTCCTATTATATTATCTTCATAGATTACATAGGCAATAGGTATGCTTCCCTAGAAGAACTTCCTATAGAAGTTTCTGGAAGCATCAAGAATTTAAAGTGGAAAAAACAAGGGTTTTTTTTTTTTTGCAAATGGAAAACATCCTGTAAATGTACAGAGCTGAAGTACTATATCAATGTTTTGGGGAAAGAACTTTGTAGGGGAAATCCTAGTGGAAAATCAATGATCAAAGCAGCAGAAGTCCATCCAGGAGGATTGGCTCATAGGTTAAGGGGAATTTCCAGGTAAGATATAAGACAGTCATTGCATTTATGGACAACAACCCATTTTAACAGCGGAAAAGAAAATCATGTCAAGAATAAACTTACATGCAATTACATATTTTGAATTTGTAGTCTGATGTTTTTTGAGAATCACTTTTCTTTCTCAGGACTTTCCAAAATAGAATCCAAAAGAAATAGGAAAAGATTTCTAAAGTTTGTCAAATTTCCCATTGCAATGCAACCCAATCTATCTGTCAGACTTTCTGAAATTGGACTATTAATGATTCAAGAATTTATCCCTATGCTCTCAAATCATTAAGACTGGATCTTTACTTTTTATCCTTGGCACCTGTTTAGTCGATTTTTCATTGCTGTGACTAAAAGATCTGACGAGAACAATTGTAGAGGAAGAAAAATTTATTTCGGGTCTCATGGTTTCAGAGGTCTGAGTCCATAGATAGCCATTTCCATTGCTTGGAGCTTAAGGTGAGGCAAAATATCATGGTGGAAGAGTGTGGCAGAGGCAAACTGCTCACATGATGATCAGGAAGCAGATACAAAATATATACTCCAAAGGTACACCTCCAGTTACCCACCTCCCCAGCCACACCCTACCTGTCTTCAGCTACCAGTCAGTTAATCCCATCAGGAATTAATTCACTAATTGGGTTAAGGCTTCCACAACCCAATCATTTATCCTTTAAGCCTTGTTGCATTGTCTCACACAAGAGCTTTTTTTGGGGGACATATCGCATTCAAAACATAACACACCTTTACTGAGGTAAGATGCCACAATTTGACTTTGGCACTGCCCATTCTCTAGGAATGGTAAGTTATGGGCAGGACCAAGCTTGGAGGAGCAGAGTCTGAGATAATGTGCATTTCGAATATTCAGTTGTCTCTCTATCTTACTCTTATTTTGGGCTTATATGAAGAGTTTTTATCTGTCATGGACAATTTTTGAATGTAGATTTGACTGAAAGGGAAACTATTAAGTGTTTCTTTGTTTATGAGAGTGAATCATGGTGCTTCCTTGATTTCAAACATGTCAGATCTTCCCATCTTTGTATCAACACAAATAGCATCTACCGATTTCCAATTTATTAACAATGACTCCGTAGTGTTCACTAACACAACTTTTATCTCTACATACTTGATGTAAATCTATTCTTTGAACCAAGACCCACTTTGACCCATTTCTACCTCTATATGTCTTTCTTCACCCAAGATAGGGTAAAAGACCATTTAACCAGAGTTCAGTAGTTAGGGATATGACCACAAGGTGGCAGTCTACTCCAGCTGGTGCAGAATTGGTGGAGGGTTCATTGCAGTGGATTCTGAATGAATATGCTTCTTCTCATAGGCTGGGTAGACAATTAAGAGAAGCCACTATAATTGTTAGTGTGAAAAAGGAACATCCTAATAACAGAAGCAGTTCTCCTTAGTAGACTGTAAGTCTGGATTGATCTTAATTGAGAAGAACAATGAAGATATCTGATCCTGCTTTATTCATGTTCTTGTGGCTGCAGCTAAACTGTGAGTTGTGTATTTGGGGGAAACAGAGTATATTAGCAGAGGTTCTTTAGACATGGGAGGAAGGCTGGCTTCATGCAGGTTTTCACTAGTCACAGAAGAAAAGGAAAAGTCAGAGGGGTAATCACAAGCCAACCTCACATGTTTTTCATTTTCTTTCTGCATAGGGTTTAGCAGAGGAGAGAAGGTGGAGCAGCATCCTTCTACCCTGAGTGTCCAGGAGGGAGACAGCGCTGTTATCAACTGTACTTATTCAGATAGTACTTTGGACTACTTCCCTTGGTATAAACAAGAAGCTGGAAAAGGTCCTCAGCGCATTATAGACATTCGTTCAACTAAGGAGATGAATCAAATCCAAAGACTCATTGTTGTGTTGAATAAGAGAGCCAAACACTTCTTCCTGAACATCACAGCCACCCAACCTGGAGACTCAGCTGTGTACTTCTGTGCAGCCAGTGCACAGTGCTTCCCAGACACCTGCAGCCTGTACTCAAACCTGCCAATGGGCTGAGCCTCAGCTGCTTCTTTTGCCACAGTCTTTCTATAGCATGTGCCTCAATGCAAATGGAAACCAGCATATTAACATTAAATTCATATAGTAAACATGTTAGGTTCATTATGACCCAGTTGCTTAATAAATTTTCTTAATATTACCTAATGAATTTTCCCAACTTTTTTGTGTATATTTAAGGCATACAACATGATCTCTTGATGTACATATTCATAGTGAAAATTGGACAGTTGGATGTGGAGAGGCATAGGGAAGTCATGGGGGAAGGAATATCCAAATCCAGGTATATTCATGTGATCAGCAATCCTAAAGTTGTGCTTGATGGATTCTAAAGGGGAATTAGAACTGTTTTGCCTTGAAGATGAAGTTACATCTGCAGTCTTAACCGACTCTTCTCCATATAAATAACCCCTTCTGAGCCTTATCATAATTCCTATTATTGGTGGGTTCTTGACGCTTTAGATATTACATTAGTTATTTTTCTGATTAGAAAATGTTACATAGCAAACACAGGAAATATGTATGATACAAAAAACGTGAAAATGATAATTTTCTACCCAATCTGTTTCCAATATTTGTTCAAAGAACACAGAGAAGTACATATATAGGACAAAGACGTCTCAAGATGTATTAAACCACATAAGGTGTATAGCTAATAAAACTGTATTAGGGATTTCTGCCAAATAAGTAAATTTCAGCTGTTTTTGTCAAACACCAAAATTTACTATGGAAGAGAATATATATGTAATTTGCTTCACTATATATTCACTTTACTATCTATATTCATGCTAAACCATCCTGTTGTAAACCCCAATTATAGAGAAAAAAATTTGTTTTGAAGAATCCCATTTATTTCCATCTATCTATGCCTTTCTTTCTTGAAAAAAAATCATTTTATAAAGATAGTTATATTTATTCATCAACATTGAAATCTATTGCTCTTTTACCTGTATTTGTAGTATATGTGAAAAAAAAAATCTTTAAATGTATTTGCCCATTACTTTACTCAACTCTTACTGGTGGGTTACAGAAGGAATTGGGTTAATGATCAATTCACAAATGACTCAATACAAAGTTCTCTGTCTTCATGTCTAGACTGAATCAAACATTATTATCACATTTTTTTTGAAATTTTATCTTCTAGTCTTTCTGATATATCAGTGAAAGTAAAGAAACTGTATAAATAAGAAATTCCCTAATTCTCTAACTTCTGGTCAAAGGTAGATGCATTTTAAGAGCTCCCATCTTTTAAAAAAACCTTTTCCCTATCTTAATGAATTCAACCAGTCATTGGTATAGTGAGGATGATCCCTCCTGGCTCATTTATGGATGTCAGTTATCAGCTAATTGGCTTCTTCTTTAGTCTTTAGACTAAATTGGATTTAAAACATGTGAATGAGAGTGGCTGATGTTGTGGCCCCTCCTTAAACTCACTGTCCTCCTGTCCCTCAATATTATCACTAGCTCCTGTCTTGGATAAGGAAGTTGATTGTTATTAGTTCATTTAACATAATGGAGTGAGAGGGAAATATGGCTTACATTTTATTGTTAAATTTTATGGAGAAAGTATGTTATCATTTGCTTAAATGATCTATCTTACTAAGGTGACAATTTATCCAAAAGAATGAAAGGATGAAAACACACACACACACACACACACACACACACACACACACCTCCAGCGACAGTGTGCAGGGTCAATTTCCTCAGATCCAGACCTACACCATGGTTGGTGTGTGTTTTCCTTTTGCTTCTGCAACAAACTTGGTGGCTTATAGTAATAGATGTGTTTTTTCCCTGTCTTGGTTCTGGAGGCCTGAAGTTGAAAGCAGTTTCTCTGGGCTGGATAGAGGTGTCAGTGGGGCTGCAGGGAGAATCTGCTGGTCTCTACAGCTCTGGCGACTGACAGCATTTCTGGGCTGGTGGCTGCTCCTCCAGTCTCTGCCTCCAGAGTCATCCTGGCATTTCCCTCCCAAGGTCAAATCTCCCTCTTCAAGCACACATGAGATTGCTTTCAAATTTCAAATAATCCAGTATATACTCTGTAAAGATCTCAGGATCTTTAAGTTAATCACACCTGCATATAAGTTAACTGGCATTCAGGGCTCAGGAGCTGATTAATGTTGGTGGTGTTATTTTGCTTTCCAAAGTGGGAATGGCTGGGGCTTTTCTTCCACAGTGAGGAAGTAATATTTTGTCTTAGACAGTTCTGTCACAAAAATGGAAAGCATAATCACTTTGTTTTCCTGGAGTTTCAAATAACATTTCTTAGATTATCTATAGAAGATGAACTCTTCCATGAGTGTTCATTCTGTGAACACTCATTTCCAGTGCATCGTATTGATCTGTGTAACCATTGCACAATCATGACAAGGACCAGTGTTGTCCCCTCAGAATCTCTTGTGCTCTCCTCTTGTAATTACAGCCTCCCATTCCTAAGTCCTGGCAAACCCCAGTGTTTTCTATTTGTGACTTTACAAAATGTACTGGGAAGAGAACCATATAATTAATTCATTAATTTTGGTACTTGGGATTGAACCCAGGGACGCTTAACCACTGAGCCATGTCCACTGCCCTTTATATATTTTATTTAGAGATAGGCTCTCACTGAGTTGCTTAGGGCCTCATTAAGTTGCTGAGGCTGACTTTGAATGTGCAATCCTCCTGCCTCAGCCTCCTGAGCCACTAGAACTATACAATTTAAACCTTATGAGATGTCTGAGTGTTGAATAAAGGAAGAAAATGCCATTGGGTACACATGAGATCTCCACCTCTGCACCAACCTCAATTGCTTCTACCCCTGAATGTTTTAAATTCCTGTCATTTCATTAAAAAATCATTATCTCAAGTGTTTTTATTTCCTTAGAGATCTGATTTGAATTTCTATCAATGCATTCTACTGTCATGTACAATTAATTAGAACAAATAAAAAAATTAAATAAAAAATGGAAAACCCACTATTATGACAATTGATAAAGGAGAGTGTCAGTAGAGAGTTATGTCAGTTCATACAATTAGGGTGAATCATTCTTTCTATATAAGTTCAGCTGCACCAATTCTATCTGATTATCAGAAGATAAATTTCTGACATTTAAGTGCAACTTTATTGATCAAAAATCACTTAAGTTCTACTTCTTAGGGTGGGTTATGAGTTGGATTTTCCAGAAGTGGCACTGAATTCCAACAATTCTTTAGGTTTAATTCACTGCGAATGGCTTTGTAGAGCTGAAATACAGCACTAAGGTGGTCATTGCTGCAAGTAAAGCCTATACCTAACCAAGTTATTTTATTAGTCCAAGAACAAAGTAGGAAAAATTAGGAATATGTAACATTCTACCATTAAGGTGAGAAAATACTAATTAAGTTTAAGGATTGGACAGGTGATATCACATCAAGTGGTTCCAGTCAGCTAGAGAATTCTGCTCTGACAGTCTGGGAGACATTGTCTACATTGTTCCATGGCTTGTGTTTCAAGGATCCTGGGCCAGTGATCATGTTCTGAGGACTGTCTGCTTATGGACATTATCTTCAGAAGTTTAGTTAAGATATTTAATGCAAGATACTTCTTAATTCTTGTGGTTTTAGGATGAATGATGTCATACTAGTTGTTAAATGCAATTAGGATCAGTTCCTTGTACTTTATCTGCTGAATGGATAGTAAACAGAACTTAGCTCATTTTTCTATAAATTTCAAAGGCATTTTTTTTTCTAGAACATTTCATCTAGGTTTAGGCCACACAAGGCTGGTTAAATGAGAGACCATAAAAGGCAACCTGTTGGCAAGTTGAGGAGAGGACTGACTCATGAGTCATTTATCTAGTTAAGTTTATAAAGAATGTAATCTATATAATTTGGGAATTATATGTACCCACTGGTGACTATTTCATAGGAAACCAAGATATGAGTTTGTGTGAGGGGAAAAAGCAGGGCCATGATACTTGGGGGTAACAATGCGTGATATAGGAAGCCTCTGCTTCCTGTTCTGGTGCAGCAGCAGCTCAGAGCCCAGTAGTTCCTCCCTCGCTCTGTCAGGCTCCCCTCCCAGTGCAGAGCTCTGAAATGCAAGAAGAAAGAGGTAAGTTTTCATCTAGAGGAAGAACACCAATATGGTGCTGTCCAGGCTGCTGCAGCTGGTCATGGCATCAATGTGGCTGGGTAGGGATGGTGCCTGTGGGAAGGGGCCTCCTCTGAGACCCAGGGACTGGGGGACAAGGTAGCTTTTTTTTATTTATTTATTTATTTATTTATTTTTATTGTAAACAAATGGGATACATATTGTTTCTCTGTACATGGTGTAAAGGCATACCATTTGTGTAATCATAAATTTACATACAGTAATGTTGTTTGATTCATTCTGTTATTTTTTCCCTTCCCACCACCCCTCCCACCCCTCTTTTTCCTCTATACAGTCCTTCCTTCCTCCATACTTGCCCCCCTCCCTAACCCTAACTCTAACCGTAACACTAACCCTACCCTCCCCCCATTATATGTCATCATCCACTTATTAGCGATATCATTCGTCCTTTGGCTTTTTGAGATTGGCTTATCTCACTTAGCATGATATTCTCCAGTTTCATCCATTTGCCTGCAAATGCCATAATTTTATCATTCTTTATGGCTGAGTAATATTCCATTGTATATATATACCACAGTTCCCTTATCCATTCATCAATTGAAGGACATCTAGGTTGGTTCCACAGTCTGGCTATTGTGAATTGAGCAGCTATGAACATTGATGTGGCTGTATCTCTGTAGTATGCTGATTTTAAGTCCTTTGGGTATAGGCCAAGGAGTGGGATAGCTGGGTTGAATGGTGGTTCCATTCCAAGTTTTCTAAGGAATCTCCACACTGCTTTCCAGAGTGGCTGCACTAATTTGCAGCCCCACCAGCAATGTATGAGTGTACCTTTCTCCCCACATCCTCGCCAACACCTGCTGTTGCTTGTATTCTTGATAATTGCCATTCTAATTGGGGTGAGATGGAATCTTAGAGTGGTTTTGATTTGCATTTCTCTTATTACTAGAGATGGTGAACATTTTTCCATATGTTTGTTGATTGCTTGTAGATCTTCTTCTGTGAAGTGTCTATTCATTTTCTTAGCCCATTTGTCGACTGGATTATTTGTATTCTTGGAGTCGAGTTTTTTGAGTTCTTTATAGATTCTGGAGATTAGCGCTCTATCTGAAGTATGATTGGCAAAGATATTCTCCCACTCTGTAGGCTCTTTCTTCGCATTGCTGATAGTTTCCTTTGCTGAGAGAAAGCTTTTTAGTTTGATTGATTCTTGCTTTTATTGCAGTTATTGATTCTTGCTTTTATTTCTTGTGCTATGGGAATCCTGTTAAGGAAGTCTGGTCCTAAGCCGACATGTTGAAGATCTGGACCTACTTTTTCTTCTATAATCTGCAGGGTCTCTGGTCTGATTCCGAGGTCCTTAATCCATTTTGAGTTTAGTTTCGTGCATGGTGAGAGATATGGGTTTAGTTTCATTCTGTTGCATATGGATTTCCAATTCTCCCAGCACCATTTGTTGAAGAGGCTATCTTTTCTCCATTGCATATTTTTGGCACCTTTGTCTAGTATGAGAAAATTGTATTTATTTGGGTTTGTGTCCGTGTCCTCTATTCTGTACCATTGATCTACCTTTCTATTTTGGTACCAATACCTTGCCGTTTTTGTTACTATTGCTTTGTAGTAGAGTTGAAGATCTGGTATTGCAATACCCCCTGTTTCACTCTTCCTGCTAAGGATTGCTTTAGCTATTCTGGGTTTCTTATTCTTCCAGATGAATTTCATAATTGCTTGCTCTATTTCTGTAAGGTACGTCATTGGGATTTTAATTGGAATTGCATTGCATTTGTATAGCACTTTAGGTAGTATGGCCATTTTGACAATATTAATTCTGCCTATCCAAGAACATGGAAGATCTTTCCATCTTCTAAGGTGTTCTTGAATTTCTTTCTTTAGTGTTCTGTAGTTCTCATTGTAGAGGTCTTTCACCTCTTTTGTGAGATTGATTCCCAAGTATTTTATTTTTTTTGAGGCTATTGTGAATGGGATAGTTTTCCTAATTTCTCTTTCTGAAGATTCATCACTTATGTATAAAAATGCATTGGATTTATGAGCATTGATCTTGTAACCTGCCACTTTACTGAATTCACTTATGAGTTCTAACAGTTTTCTGGTGGAATTTCCTGGTTCCTCTAAGTATACAATCATATCATCAGCGAACAGGGATAGTTTGAGTTCTTCTTTTCCAATTCGTATCCCTTTAATTTCTTTGGTTTGTCTAATTGCTCTGGCTAGAGTCTCAAGAACGATGTTGAATAGAAGTGGTGAAAGAGGGCATCCCTGCCTTGTTCCAGTTTTTAGGGAGAATGCTTTCAGTTTTTCTCCATTTAGAATGATATTAGCCATGGGCTTAGCATAAATGGCCTTTACAATGTTAAGGAATGTTCCCACTATCCCTATTTTTTCTAGTGTTTTGAGCATGAAGGGGTGCTGTATTTTATCAAATGCTTTTTCTGCATCTATTGAAATAATCATGTGATTCTTGACTTTAAGTCTATTGATATGGTGAATGACATTTATTGATTTCCGAATGTTGAACCAACCTTGCATCCCTGGGATGAAACCCACTTGGTCATGGTGCACTATCTTTTTAATATGTTTTTGTATGCGATTTGATAAAATTTTGTTGAGAATTTTTGCGTCGATGTTCATTAAGGATATTGGTCTGAAATTTTCTTTCCTCGATGAGTCTCTGTCTGGTTTAGGTATCAGTGTGATATTGGCTTCATAGAATGAGTTTGGGAGGGTTCCCTCCTCTTCTATTTTATGGAATACTTTGAGAAGTATTGGAATGAGCTCTTCTTTAAAGGTTTTGTAGAACTTGGCTGAGAACCCATCTCGTCCTGGACTTTTCTTTGTTGGTAGGCTTTTGATGACTTCTTCTATTTCAGTACTTGAAATTGGTCTATTTAAATTGTGTATGTCCTCCTCATTCAGTTTAGGCAATTCGTATGTCTCTAGAACCTGTTGATGTCTTCGAAATTTTCTATTTTGTTGGAGTATAGATTTTCAAAATAGCTTCTAATTATGTTTTGTATTTCAATCCTGTCTGTTGTGATATTTCCTTGTTCATTACGAATTTTAGTGATTTGGGTTTTCTCTCGTCTTCTCTTTGTTAGTGTGGCTAAAGGTTTATCAATTCTGTTTATTTTTTCGAAAAACCAACTATTTATTTTGTCAATTTTTTGTATTGTTTCTTTTGTTTCAATTTCATTGATTTCAGCTCTGAGTTTAACTATTTCCTGTCTTCTACTACTTTTGGTGCTCTTCTGTTCTTCTTTTTCTAGGGCTTTGAGCTGTAGTGTTAGGTCGTTTATTTGTTAAGTTTTACTTCTTTTATTAAATGCACTCCATGAAATAAATTTCCCTCTAAGTACTGCTTTCATAGTGTCCCAGAGATTTTGATATGATGTTTCTTTGTTCTCATTTACCTCTAAGAATTTTTTAATTTCCTTCCTAATATCTTCTGTTATCCATTGCATCATATAATAGCATATTGTTTAATCTCCGGATGTTGGAATAGTTTCTATGTTTTACTCTTTCATGTATTTCTAACTTCAATCCATTATGATCTGATAGAATACAAGGTAGTGTCTCTATCTTCTTGTATTTGCTAACATTAGCTTTGTGGTATAATATATGGTCTATTTTAGAGAAGGATCCATGTGCTGCTGAGAAGAAAGTGTATTCGCTCTTGGTTGGATGGTATATTCTATAAATGTCCATTAAGTCTAAATTATTGATTGTGTTATTGAGATCTATGGTTTCTTTGTTCAATTTTTGTCTGGAAGATCTGTCCAGTGGTGAGAGAGGCGTGTTAAAATCACCTAGTATTATTGTGTTATGGTCTATTTGGTTTCTGAAATTGAGAAGGATTTGTTTGACATACATGGATGAGCCACTGTTTGGGGCATAGATGTTTATGATTGTTATATCTTGCTGATTTATGCTTCCCTTAAGCAGTATGAAATGCCCTTCTTTATCCCTTCTGACTAACTTTGGCTTGAAGTCCACATTATCTGAAATGAGGATGGATACTCCAGCTTTTTTGCTGAGTCCATGTGCATGATATGTTTTCTCCCATCCTTTCACCTTTAGTCTGTGGGTATCTTTTTCTATGAGGTGAGTCTCTTGTAGGCAACATATTGTTGGATCCTTCTTTTTAATCCAATCTGCCAGTCTATGTCTTTTGATTGATGAATTCAGGCCATTAACATTCAGGGTTATTATAGAGATATGATTTGGTTTCTCGGTCATTTGGTTCATTTTTTATTTATTTGTTTGACACACCTTGGTTCCTCCTTTATTTGACAATTCCTTTAGGATAATTCCTCCCTTTGCTGATTTGCTTCTTTGTTTTTCATCTCTTCCTCATGGAATATTTTGCTGAGAATGTTCTGTAATGCTGGCTTTCTTTTTGTAAATTCTTTTAGCTTTTGTTTATCATGGAAGGATTTTATTTCATCATCAAATTTGAAGGTAAGTTTTGCTGGGTATAAGATTCTTGGTTGGCATCCATTTTCTTTCAGGGCTTGAAAAATGTTGTTCCAGGCCCTTCTAGCTTTTAGGGTCTGGATTGAAAAATCTGCTGATATTCTTATTGGTTTCCCCCTGAATGTAATTTGATTCTTTTCTCTCACGGCCTTTAAAATTCTGTCTTTATTTTGTATGTTAATGTGCCTTGGTGTGGGTCTGTTGTAATTTTGTGTATTTGGAGTCCTATAAGCCTCTTGAACTTGATTTTCCATTTCATTCTTCAGATTTGGGAAATTTTCTGATATTATTTCATTGAATAGATTGTTCATTCCTTTGGTTTGTTTCTCTAGGCCTTCGTCAATCCCAATAATTCTTAAATTTGGCCTTTTCATGATATCCCATAGTTCTTGTAGATTTTGTTCATGATTTCTTACCATCTTCTCTGTTTGTTCAACTTTGTTTTCAAGGTTAAATATTTTGTCTTCAATGTCTGAGGTTCTGTCTTCCAGGTGTTCTATCCTACTGGATATGCTTTCTGTGGAGTTCTTAATTTGGATTATTGTTTCCTTCATTTCAAGGATTTCTGTTTGGTTTTTTTTTCAGTATCTCTAACTCTTTATTGAAATGATCTTTTGCTTCCTGTATTTGCTCTTTTAACTGATGATTGGTGCGATCATTCAATACCTGCATTTGCTCTTTCATCTCATCATTCAGTGCGTGCATTTGCTCTTTCATCTCATCGTTTGCTTCCCTGATCATTTTAATTATGTACATTCTGAACTCCTTTTCTGTCATTTCTTCTGCCATGCTGTCATTGGGTTTTATTGATGTAACATCTAGATTTGTTTGCGGCATTTTCTTTCCTTGTTTACTCATATTATTCAGGTATCAGTGGACCGCTGAGATATTGCAGATTTCCTCTATTGACTTACAGTGTCCTTGAAGATTTCTATATATATCCCCTCTTAGTCTTCAGTAGGCTGAAGTCTTGGAGGAAGTTGATAATGTGGTGTGTCACAAAGAAGTTGCCTCTCTAGGAGTGTTGGCCTTCAGGTGGGGTATATTCCCTGCTAGTGGGCAGAGGTGCCTCCACTTGTTGACCAATGGTCGTCTAAAGGGGAACTAGGCTGCAGGCTGAGGCAAGGCCTGTTTGGGCCTGTGTCTCTGGTTTTACCGTCCTTGTGGGAAACCTTACCCGCCAGGGAAGACTCACCTAGTGGGGAGGTCTCGTTGGTCAGTTCCCTCCTAGAGGTTCCCGTCAATTTACAGCTACCGTCTGGGCTGGGCTGCCTTCCTCTGTAAAGTTCCCAGGGGCCCGGCCCTACCTCCTGGGCCTGGGAGCCTCACCCTTCGCAGATGAATCTCCTTAGGCTGCCCCTCCTCAGAGAATCTGCCCGCAGGCCTGGAACCTTCGCTCCGCCCTAAGCCTGTCTCTTTGCGGTTCTTCCACCAAGAAGCCTCCTAGATCCTGGGACCCTGCTCTGCACCTAATTGCCTGGCTATGCGGCCCCTCCTCTGAGCAGCCACCTGGGGGCCCGTACAATCGCTCTGTGTCCCAGAGACCCACCACATGCCTCTTCCTCCAGACAGCCGCCCAGTATTCCGGTGGGGTCACTAGGAGTCCGAGCAACCCACTGTGTGCCTCCTCCTCCCACCAACCGCCCGTAGCCCTGGGCAATCACTCCGAGTCGAAGTGACCCTCCCTGTTCCTCCTCCTCCTCCAGGTAACCCCCCGGGTGTTCAGGAGCGGTCACTCTGAGTGGCTCTGAATCCACGTGACCCGCTGCACGCCTCCTCTGGGCAGCCGCCTGGACCTCTGGTGCGGCCACTCTAGACCAAGCGACCCTCCACGCTCCTCCTCCAGGCAGCCCCCCTGTGCTCAGGAGCGGTCACTTTAAATCCAAACAACTCTCCACTCGCCTTCTCCTCTGAGCAGCTGCCTGGAGCTCTAATGCAGTCACTGTGAGTCCAAATGACCTGCCGCGCTCCTCCTCCTCCTCCTCCTCCTCCGGGCAGGCCCCGGGGTTCAGAAGTGGTCCGAGTCCAAACAGTTCGCCGCGCTGCTTCTCCTCTGGCAACCGCCTGTAGCTCTGGTGCAGTCACTTCTAATCCAAGCGGCCGCGCTCCTCCTACTCCTACTCCTCTGTTCAAGCCCCGGTGTTCAGAAGTGTTCTGAGTCCAAACAGCTCACCACGCCGCTTCTCCGCTGGCAGCCGCCTGTAGCTCCGGTGTAGTCACTCCGAATCCAAGCGGCCACACTCCTCCTCCTCCTCCTCAGGGCAGGAGCGTTCAGAAGTGGTCGCTCTGAGTCCAAACAGCTCTCCTCGCCGCTCCTCCCCTGGGCAGCCGCCGGAGCCCCAGTTGTTGCTCCGAGTCCCAGCGCTGTGCTGAGCGGCCTCCTCTCCGATGCTCCCAGTTGTCCAAGTTCACTGCTCCAGCGGGGGGAGGGGCGTCTCGCCGGCAGCTCTACTTCACAAAGTTCCCTGCATTCCGGGACTACCGCCCCATCCGGGACGCCTCCCCAATGGGAGAGACTCACCCGGCTGCTTTGAGTTGGTCCCAAGTCTCTCAATATCTCCTCTTTTGACTCCTGAGTCCTGGAGCAACATGAAATGCAGCCACCCTCTAGGCCGCCATCTTGAAACCCTTGACAAGGTAGCTTTAAAGGGAGTTTGGGAGGGAGTGTTAGCAGGATGTGTCCCACACCACTTATCCTGGTATCTTCTGATTCTGTCCTTTTCCCTTCAGGATCCAGTTTTGCCCAGAAGGTAGCTCAGGCCCAGCCAGCCATGTGGGTGCAGGAGAAGGAGGCTGTGAGCCTGCACTGCGCCTATGCCACCAGTGCCACAAGTTATGGTCTCCTGTGGTACAAGCAGCCCAGCAGTGGGAGATGGTCTTCCTCATTCGCTAGGACTCTTACAGCCAGGAAAATGCCACACAAGGTCGCTACTCACTGAGTTTGCAGACGGCAAGCAAATCTGTCCAACTTGTCATCTCAGCCTCACAGCTGGGGGACTCGGTGTATTTCTGTGCACTGAGAGGTGACACAGTGGGAGGACTGCTGGAGGCCGTTGTAAAAAAACCCAGGGGATGTCTGAGATACCCACCTAGTGCAGGGACCAAGGCAGGGAATGGCCACCCAGAGAGGAAGTGGCCAGGGCTGTGTCAGCTCGTGTCTGGGGCTGGAGGGAAAACACTCTCTCTGAGGAAACCCTCTCTAGGTTCATAAACCACATCAGAGTTATCACTAACCAATGCCATCCATGTTCCTGAATCTTTGGAATGTAGGTGGGCACAGAATTTTTGACACAAGATAGAAAAGAAGAATAAGCACCATAAATAATTTGTCATTTGGATATAAATTCAGCTGAAAGAATTGGCTAATTATTTCAAAAGCACATGACTGAAGGGTCCTCAAAATCTGTATGAACTCTTGGATTTCCCAGATAAATTTTCCATTAAGTGTTTATTGAATAAAGATTATGTTTCTAATGTATTTTAAAATAAGGTAGGTCTTCAAATCAGTGTGTTTGTGTGTGTTGTGTGTGTGTTTAAGAAAAATTATGCTGTTTTGTACAATTTAATGAATTTGGTTTAGGTTTGCTCTCCTTGAGTAAAGATACTCATATTTACTTTTTGAAAGTATCTACTATACTACAAGCTTTGTGCTAAGAGTTCCTTACATCTTCTCAACAACTGTCACATGGAGGAGCTCCGTTTGCATATGGAAAGTTTACTGTGTCTAATCATAACCCTTCACATCCACAAAAAGCTCAGTAACTAGTAGCTCTTATAGGGCTATGTGGAGGATCCACCCCAGAGACCAAAACCTCTTTACAGGTAGGATTAGGATCATTTCTCCTAAAATAATCATCATCCTTTAAAAATATTAAATTCCCACTTTAACTAAAGTATGTTCCTACATCTTTTTCAGTTTTACTGTCCTATTTGTTTCATTCTATTCCAATCTCAGAAAGTAGTAAATTTTATTACCCATTAGGGTAACTCTCTTCTCAGCCATAACATTTACCATAAGGTTGTTAGTAATTATTGCAGTTTTTTTTCAACATAAATGTCTGCCCCAATTTTTTTCATACTCATTAACCCTCCCCCAAACCAAATGAAAAAGCATACAAAACCAAAGAATGCCTCAAAACCAGAAAGTTGGAGTTACATTTATTGACACATGAAATATCAGCTTATCTTTTTATTCAGGAAAGAGCTAAATTTTTCAAATATAAAGGGTCTTCTATGTTCTCCAATTATATTTTGAAGTTACATTTATCTTTGATTGAATTTTTCTCTGTTGTAGCATATTCATTCATGTATATTGATTTTATAAAAAAATTTGTTTTCTGGGTTCATTTTTACCACTATTCCAAATATAAAGAAGGCTATTTAAGAAAGTCACAGAGGTCACAAACCTAAGATTTTATCCCTTTCAAGGTTTATTAATTTTCTGTGTGTACATACTACCTAGACATGAGATTTTATATTACAAAGCTATCCTTAACTTAATCTAATGCCTAAAATGATAGCATGCTGAAAGTATTATTTCTTGAACAGAGTAGTACTTACTTAAATTAAGAACTTAAAAAAGATAGTATATTAACAGAACAACAACTTGATTTTTAAAAACTGTATTCAATTATATATACATTTATTTGCAATACTCATACTAAATAGAACGTACTGTGTGACAAAATTCAACCTGGGTTCTTGTTCCACTTACTTGTCTTTTTACAGCCTTTATCACAGAGGAGCTCAGTTTCTACACTCTTTACTTGTCTGGTACGAATCGTATCCATGAATGGTAAAAAATTATTGGCTCTTAGAGTGGCACTGTCAAGGGGAAGAGTGTAAAATCACTCTTTTCTCTGCTCTTCTGCTTTTCTTCAATTCTCCAAAAACATTTGATACCATCATACGGCTCATTGTGCACACCCAGGCCTTCTGTGCTCCATCAATATCAACAATACCAAACCTTTGTTCTCTCTGACTTTCTCCTTCCGCCTCTAACCCCACTTTCTCATGCTCTAAAATTGGGTTGGTGGTGTTTGAGTGGTTGCCTGATCCTGTATTGTAACTTCTCATTATATTTGTATTTGGAAAGCAGAGATGTGGGTAGAAGTCTTAAAGGAAAGAATGTTCATGAGTTTTTTAAAAAGTATTTAAATTTGTAACATAAGGCTTTCCACTCCACCATTTTCATGCACACACTCCAGTGGTATTGATTATGCACACTCATGCTGTTGTACAACCACCCTTCTGTGCAAAGCTTTTTACTTTGAAAAACTGCAACCCTGTGCTATACTGTTTTTTTTCCAATGCAGCATCATCCCAACCTATTCTGTATTCTCATCAGATATCAGAATAGAATTTGTCATTAATTTTCCAGAGTTTCTAAAATAGTTCTGTTTCAACTTCTGACCATGTGACTGGGAAGGCTGGTGGAAGGGAGTAGAGAAGAAGTGGTATGTGAATTCAAAATATTTGGTCCTGAATATTCTTTTCTGTCTTTAAAATGATAATTATGAGTGCATATTACTATATTACTTCTATAAATTAATTTTTTTTCTGTGTGACATTTCTATAAATGAATATATTGTGCTTCGATCACGACCACTCTCTCTTTTACTTTCCCTATACTCCATCATCAACCCTATCATGCTGGTCTCCTTCATCTTCTTAGTAGTCACTCTTCTACTTTCAAGTCATTTCTTTTTATTCTCCTAATATGAGAGAAACATTGCAGTGGAGTGTAGGCTTAGCCCCTGCCTGTGCGGGCTTCTGGTCTTTGCACAAGCGAAACTGGGGGGATAAGAGATTGATCTGAGATCATTCTATATGGATTCAGTGACTTAAATTTTGGTGTTTCTTCTATCTAGGATTCACAATTATTACTTTTCAATGATTCTGAAATTCAAGAACATATATGTATTGATTAGTCTTACTTTCCTCCCTGGCAAGTTTTATTAAAAAGATAAGATTCCTTACAATTGAATTTGTTTGAGAAAAGGAAGTATGATCTTTCTGTGGTGATTTCTTAACCAAGACCCCCTATTCATTATTTTCGTTCCACTTAACACATACGAATTGCACACCTAATAAATTTCAGTCACTGCTCTACATGTTTGTATAGTACTGAAAAATGCAGTCTCCCTCTGTAATGACTCGATTTCTTGTTACCTTCCTTCTTTAAACTCAAAGCACTTTAATGATACTGCATTGGATTGTGGTTGGTCAATAATTGGTGCCTGAGAGTATAAAGGGCTGTATTAAAATTCACAAGACAATCGATATCTTCTGGGCTACAGACACAACTTCGTATGATCTTCCTAAGAATTGACAAGTCAGGAGTGCTGACATTGGCAGCCGAACCCGGAGTAGTTCGAGGAGGCGGGCTGCACCGTCCCGTTGTTGCCTCTGCTTCCTCTTTCTCTCCGCGCTCCCGGCGGCGGCCAGAGCGGCGGCGCGAGGACCCCCCTGCGGCCCGCTCCGTACCCCCGCGTGCCCCGCCGGCCCGGCCCGCCCGCCCGACGCCGTCCGCGGGCGCCCCGCGCCCCGCCAGCCGTGCCCCGCGCCCGCCGCGCCCAGGCCCAGCGGCCGACGCCGGCGCTTGTCCTGAGCGCCTCCTCGCCGCGGCGGCACGGGCTCCGGGGGCCGAGCCTCTCAGCGGCCCGGCGGGCGAGCGAGCGCGGCCGAGGGCTGGCTGGCCGGGGGCGGCGCCGCGAAGATGGTGGCCAAGCAGCGGATCCGGATGGCCAACGAGAAGCACAGCAAGAACATCACGCAGCGCGGCAACGTCGCCAAGACCTCGAGAAACGCGCCCGAGGAGAAGGCGTCGGTCGGGCCCTGGCGCTGGCGCTCTTCATCCTCGTCGTCTGCGGCTCGGCAATTTTCCAGATCATTCAGAGTATCAGGATGGGCATGTGAAGTCACTGACCTTAAGATGTTTCCATTCGCCTGTGAATTTTAACTTGAACTCATTCCTGATGTTTGATGTCCTGGTTAAAAACAATTCAGTAAAGCATCCTGCCTCAGAATGACTTTCATATCATCCGTCATGTGTCATTCCAAGGTTTTTTCACAAGTCATTCCAGGTTTTCTAGTTCATACCACAGTGCCTTGCAAAAAGCACCACATGAATAAAGCAATAAAATTTGATTGTTAAGCTACCCGGTAGTGGACCCTACTTAGTAAAGTAAGTTGTTTTAATGTGGTTGTTAAAACAGTATGCAGTATGAATAATTAGATTAAATCTGTGTAGACAGGGTCTAGATTTTGTTAACTCTAACATGTAAGTATAGTTACATAATTTAAAATTTGGAATCTTAATGTTTTTTATATAGCTAGGCACTTTATTACTCTTGAATTGAAAGCACACTCCATTATAGGGTCATGTAACTGTCCTGTAATAAGGTGCTTATAAATGGAACACGGCCTAGTTTTACCAAAATCATTAGCACCTAAAAATTTTGAGAAACTTCTGAATGCATAATATAAGCAGAGAAGCTTATATATAAGCTGCATCTATTTTAATGATATTACTTCTATTACACTACCTTGGATTTTGCATGAGTGAACATAACCTAAGATCCCATTTTTAGGAGGAAAAAAAAATTTGGTTGAGCATTTTGTAACTCAGTCACTGAGGTTTCACTAAAAGCTACCATGGTGGAGTGAAGTCAGGGAAGGTTTATGTCACATCGGTTTCACCAGGATTATTTTAATATAGCAAAGGGGTTTACTATGCTAGACAAATTTTAGGGGAAAATACTACTAGAAATGTGTGCATCATCGGGACAGACACGGAGTCCATTGTGCCAGAAGACATCTTAGCATATTCATAGCACTTCTTAATACCAAAAAAAGGCACATCAACTAAAAAATCACATTTAAAGGTTTGAAAATGTGTTTTCTAGGTTTATAATTAAAATGCCCTTAGGATGGGTACTAGGTATATCAGTCTAGCGTGGTATTTGAAATTAAATGGATTTTCTGGTAAGGATCAGTCTTTAGTCTTCCCTCATATGATTTTATAGGTTAGGATTGATCAGATTTTCTTCTAATAGTAAGGGTGGGGGTGATAAGGCAGATTTGGGTTTTCTAGTACTGTTGAAAACTGCAAGTCTTGGCTATACTTAAGCCATAACTTGGTGCAAAAACCTGAGCAGCGAGTGTGTACTGATGAATTGGTAGAAGGCTGCTTGTGTTCGCTTTGTTAATTGCCTCAGGATACCTGTTTTAAAATAAGCTGTTTTAAGAGGGACAGAAGGGAAATCTGCTACCTAATATATACACAGCGCGAACCTCACGTGGGACTTCCGACATACCCTCATGTAGGGAGGAGAGTGAAGGAGAGGAGTGGTTCTGAGCGTCTAGGAACTTCTCCCACAGGAAGGAGTGGGCCGGCCTTGGGCCAGCAGGTTTTTAACTGAACTGTTAACCTGCCTTTCTCACCCAGTAAACCAATCCCTGTACTTGTTTTTCTCTTTGAAACAAGTCTTGGTTCCCTAATTCTATTTTATTGTAACTTTAAAAATGAAAGTTATTGCTCTAAATTCATAGCAGGTGCCTTACTCTTTGCTTCAATCAAATCATTCCATATCGGACTTGCCCTTGGTTTGCTATAGAAAATTGGTTTTAAGGTGGTTTTTGTTTTTGTTTTTTAATGTACAATGTTTTTAATTTGACTGTTAAATTACTGTAGCTGGCAATCATTTCACATGTGAAATTGCATTCCCTTTGTATTTCATGTGTAATTTGCCAAATGAGTGCATTTTATATTCAGGTTGGATTATGCATGTTTGGGTAAATGAAAGCTATGTCTGCTTGATTTACCATTTAAAAATAAAGTTCCCTGAATATTTGAAAAAAAAAAAAAAGAATTTACAAGTCAGGTAGAGTCCTAAGTATAAAGTAGATCTTAGAAAATATGATAGTTGTCCCTTAGATTTACAAGGGCCACTTGAATACTGATATGTGCTTATAAATGAGGTCAGGGATGAGGACAAGTTTCTGACTTCTAGAAGGAGTCCAGGAAATCATTCACCCCAGATCAGTCCCTGCCCACCAGGGGGTGCAGCTCCCTAACACTAGCTCACTTCCTGTGTGAATTGCAGCTTTAGGCTCATCATTTCACTATGACTTCAACGTTCCTCATGTTAAGAATCAAAACATTATTTAGTTGACTCTAAAGATGAATACTTCTCCAGGTTTAGTGACGGTGATGCTCTTGATACTTGGTGAGTAAAATATCTTTAAAATTTTGACGCTTTCTTCTATGATGTTAGCAAAGTCTTCAGTCATATATTTATTTAAGAGCTTCATCCTAAGGTAACTCATATCTCTTCCTCTTTCCAGGAAGGACTCATGGAAACTCAGTGACCCAGACAGAAGGTGATTTGATCATGTCAGAAGGGGCTTTGCTGACTATAAACTGCACTTATTCAACCACAGGGTACCCTTCTCTGTTCTGGTATGTCCAATACCCTGGAGAAGGTCCACAGCTTCTCTTTAGAGTCTCAAAGGCCAATGATAAGGGCAGCAACAAAGGTTTTGAAGCCACATACAAGAAAGATCCTTCCTCCTTCCACTTGGAGAAAGCCTCTGTTCAAGAGTCAGACTCGGCTGTGTACTACTGTGCTCTGGGTGACACAGTGGCAGAAACTGCAGGGGGAGCTGAGCACAAACTCTGAGCAGCAACCAGGGGCCTGGCTGCTGAGTGTCTGCCTTTGGGATCCACTCTGGTTTCAGCACAGTCTATTGTGTGTGCCACCCTGTCTCTGTGGTTGATTCAAATTATTCAACTGATCAGAGCAATGGCAGAATAAGGAGTAGATACCGCCTACAATGAGCTGTTTACTAGTGAAAGTTAAAACAGAGGCTGCCACTGTTAATTCCTCATGCAGAGCCAAAGTAATTTCAAGGTAAAACCACTCAAACAATGAAGAGTCTCTTTGCTCATCCTTGCAGTCAAAGCCCAGATCCCATGTGCGGTTCCAGGTCACCCTGGTAGACATTGCTGTGGTTCATTATAATTTTAGAGAGAAAATGTGGTAGAGAAGGAGGCATCTGCATAATGTCTCCTAACAGAGTGTGGAAGGAGAGGTGATGGGAGAACTAGAGAAAACCAAGATTACTAATAGAAAAGGAAGGGAAGAGAAGAGGGAGGAGGAGCAGACCGCACACACAGCAACAGTGCAGTGAGAGGAAGGGACTTTCCTCAAGCAGAGGAAGGGCCTCTCTTTTGGTGAATCAGATGGTGGACTTAGGCGGATGTGCGAAAGAAGGGAGGGAACAAATGCACAAAACAAATGACTCTGTCTAAATGATAAGTAGCCTTGGCCAATATATAGCCTAGATTGCTTTCTAAGAATGACTCAGGTGAGTGAGCTTGCAGTGCCTGTGGAAGGTTAAACATAGATCTTTATTCTCTACCCTCATGCAACTCCATTAGAAAGGCAGTGAGGAATTTCCAAGGGGCATAAACACTCAGAGCATAGAAAAGAAGCTGATGGCAGTGGTGTCAACCGAGTTTTAGAGGGTGACATATTTATGGAGAGATTTGTATTACAGGTCAAATGAAGATGGAAGCTGTACCTCCTGAGAGAGAAGCCAGCAAGCAGCATCGCTTGTGTTGTGCTGCGCCTTCACAAAAGGTTTAGGAGTCAGAAGTGCCACTTACCCTCAAATCATTAGAGAAGGTGGTGGTGGTGTGTGTGAGTGTGTTTGTGTGTGTGTTTTCGTGTGTTTGTGTTGAGAGAGAACTTGAAAGAGAGGATGGGAAAAGAGGACCTAGTAAGAAAGTGTAGTAGTAACCATCCCCCATGCTGTCCACCACAGCTTGCTGAGCAAGAAAGGCTCACTTCCAAAACCCAGCAGAATATTGGTAATGTCTTCATGAATCAAGGAATAGCATGAAGGGAAAAAGCCAAAAGAATTCTAGGCAAATATGCTAATCAATACTCAATATAAGGAAATATCATGTTGTTCAAGAAGAGACTCATACTCAGATTAGTGTATGCAGTTCACAAAATTGTCCATCATATAGGTTTCACTCTCCTATTGATAGAGGAGAAAGGGTAGAATATCGGTTTTTCCCAAACCATATGCATTTGCACAATTTTTGCCTTTTCTTTTCAACTGGACTTTCCATTTTGTATGTATAACTCATTCAATTATAAATCAGATGAAATTTCATTTAGCATTTTAAGTAATTTACATGTTGTGCACTTTGTCCATTTATATATCTGCCCATTTTTGATAGTATTAGTATCTTGGTTCTTCTCATCCACCTTTGTTCCACCCATCACATGTTTGCAAACCCTCACCCCCCCTTTCTTTTTTTTTTAAAGACTTAGTGTTTTTGAATGTTTAGATTATAGCAAAATGGAGAGGAAGTTGCAGAGATTTCTCACATTCCCACCCTAGCCTCCTCCTGCATTCTCTATTATCAACATTCTCCCCAACAGTGGAACACTTTGGTGCCACCAATAAACTACAGTCCCACATCATTGTTGCCCAAAGTCCCTTGTTTACATTAGGGTTCACTTTTGGTGTCCTATCTCAACTGGGTTTGGACAAATGCATAAAGACATAAATCTACCATTTTAGCATTATAGAGATACTTTCATTTTCCTAAACCTCCTCAAATTTGTTAGGATGATTTGTTCTCCAGTCTTAATTCTTATGGGGATATCAAAGGCAAGGGAACATTTTTATTTAGGAAACAAATGTCTTAAAGCATTGAGTGTTAAAATGTTGAAGATAGTTTGCCTATATACTTTTGGTTCCAGATTGTCTTTGTGATGTTTCATATTATAGGATATTGAAATTTTACTCTTTTATTAGTTTCATAAGGCTGTTATAACAAATTTCCAGGCTGTCTGTTTCAAATAATGGAGATTTGTTTTTTCCCAGTTCTGGAATCTTCAAGTCTAAGATCAGTTTTTCTGTATCATTCCTCTGAGACTTCTCTCCTTGATGAGCAGGTGACAGCTTCTCATTAGTTCTCACGTGGTCTTCCTCTGAGGATGCACAAGTCTGTGTCCAATTTCCTCTTTTGCTAAGATCTCCAGTTATGTGATGTGGAATCCACCTATGACTTCACTTTACGTTTGTTACTTCTTTAAAGACCCCGTCTTAATGCACTTCATGTTCTGAATGTTCTTAGGGTCAGGGCTCCTAACATTTTGAATGGGATACAATTCAGTCCATAATATCCCTTGGAGTGCTTGTCTATGTCTCCCTGACCCAACTTTCTATGGATTTCTGTGCACACAACAATAATTCTTAAAACATTCCAATATGTAAAATAATGGAAGTAGAGGGAGGAGTGATAAAAATCTAAATGCTGTTATTTGGATGTGGCTTCTTTTTTTCTCTGCTATCTTAGTAAATGGAATTTTCTCATTTTTAGTTTCCCCTTTTCTAAAGTGAAGTCTTCAATGATTCAGGTTTTTTTCTTCCTATTTTTTTTTAACCAATTCTTTTTTTTGTGTGAATGTGATTTTTTTTTTTCTTTTCAGCCTTTCCTCCCCCTGTGGTCACAGATTGTCCCTCTGCAGGAGCTAATACTGTAGCTGAGTCACTTGCTGTTGTCCTCTTGCACTCCTCCTCCTCCACCAGAATAAGCCTGCTCATGGGACATCTCTGGTGGGTGTGGTGGGTTTAGTGCCTGTGGACAGGGAACATGGCACTAGTCCATGCACACAGGGGAACCAGGAAGAATTTCATCCTATATGTTGTACTTTCTTGGTTATTTCACTTTATGCTTTTTAACAAACAGTATGTAGCAAGATTTTCAGTTTTGATTCAATCTGTTAATCTCTTTTCAGATATGTTTTGATTATCGGTAGTTTTGGAATGAGTTGCTTGGTGTACTCTTGTTTTTTCCTTTTCTTTTTCCAAAGTCTGTTTTGTGTTGCATTGATAAATCTTCATTTATCAATTTTTCACTTTTTAAATTTTATTTATTTTTATTCTTTTATTGTAAACAAATGTGGTACAACTTGTTTCTCTGTACATGAAGTAGAGGCATACCATTTGTGTAATCATACATTAATTTTTCATTTTTTAACATTTTAGAAAATGTAAAGAATATTTCTGTTCTGTTTTTCTGATAATTACACTTAAATTATGTATGTACATAAATACACCTGTGTCATCATATAAACACTATGTATTTTTTCTATGCCCTATGTTATTATTATTTCTTTTTCCACAGTGTTATTCTCCTGCATTTTGTCCTTGCAATCCTACTTCTTCCCTACCTGATAGACTGTCTTTAGAATCATCTCAGTGACTGGTTGATGGAAAGTACACACCAGCTCTATGTAGGACAGTAAGTTCAGAGTTTATCTTATTAGCTGAAAAGCTATAGCTCCAATGCACAAATAAGAAAATCAATAAAAACAAAAGCTATGCACACAATCATCAGCACATGAATTCACTCTCTTCCTCCTACAGGCCATTGTCCCAGGACTTCCTCCTTCACTGATGCTTTTCACCTGCTGGTCACATGAACCTTCCTTTTAATTCCTCGTCATCTCTGTATATAGAAAAAATGGCCACATGTGAATAAGGAGGAGTGCCTTGCACAGTTTACTGCCTTGTTTAATTTTATAGCAAATAACCAACACCTTGAGTGTCATCAAGAGGGGAAGGGCTGGCTGCACAAACTAGATGTGTCATGATGTGATGCAAGGCAGCAGCAGAACTTATCTGTGCTAACTGAATACGACCTGCAGGATTTATTAATGAGTTCATAGAGCAAGTTTCAGAAAGTTATGCACAAGATGTATCATATGGTATCAAGCAAAAAACTATTAATGAATATTAATGAAATATTATCTGTTGTTTCACATATTTGGCATATGACAGTAGATCTATAGTAATATACCTGGGAGTCTGACCTGCAAATTGAAAGATGAGGGATAGGTTGGGGTGATGAGTGTAAAAGGTCCAGGACTGTAGGGGAAGTCAGGGGGGACTTTGGGCCATGAGTAGTGTTTTATGACTTTCAATAATTCTTATATTCATGGATTTTTCATTAATTAAATCCAATAAAAAGTCATCAAAGCCATCATAAAGAGTTATCCATATTCTTCTCTATCCTTCGCATAACAAGGCGGGTGTGGGAGGAGTAATTGTTCACTTTTTTCAGAAGAATTTGTGAGAGAATCCCATAGAGAAGTGCTTCTCCTGTATCTGGGATCATGCGCCTTCACTTTATCCTCCTCTCAGAGTCCTCCACTTTTACATATATGTGTATTTTTGCCTTTTCCAGTAGAGTTTAACTGTGTCTCCTCCCTGTTAAATATACTTATTATTCACTCCCAGTAAAATGTGAGTGAATGTTCATGGATTTATTTTGAGCCAATTGGAGATATCAAATGAATAGTGTAGCATAACTACTAATTTAGTTTATAATGCAGTCTGCAAGCTGGGCATGGTGTAGCAGGCCTGTGATCCCAGAGGCTCAGGACACCAAGGTCAAAGGATCACAAAGTTCAAAGCTCGCCTCAGCAAGTTAGTGAAACCCTGTTTCAAAATAAGGATCAGTCAAAGTGGATCAAGGACCTATGTGTTAGACCAGAGACACTGTGCCTAATAGAAGGAAAAGTAGGCCCAAATCTACATCATGTTTTGTTAGGAACCAACTTCCTTAACAAGACTTCTAAAGTGTAAGAGATTAAATGAAGAATGAACAAATGGGATGGAATCAAAGTAAAACGCTTCTTTACAGCAAAGGAAACAATCAAGAACTTGAAGAGAGAGCCTAAAGAATGAGAGAAAATGTTTGCCACATTCACCGTACATACAGCATTAATCTCCAGGATAGATAAAGAATTAAAAAACTTAACACCAATAAAACAAATAACCCAGTCAACATATGGCTAAGAAACTGAACAGCACTTTACAGAAGAAGAAATCTGAATTGCCTACAAATATATGAAAAAATGTTCAACATCTCTAGTAGTTAGAGATATGCAAATTAAAACTGCACTGAGATTTCATCTCTCTCCAGTCAGAATGGCAATTATCGGAGTACACGTAACAGTAAATGTTGGTGAGGATGTAGGGAAAAAGGTACACTCATATATTGCTGTTAGAACTGTGTAAATTGGTGCATCCTCTCTGGAAAGCAATATGGAGATTCCAAGAAAACTTGGAATGGACCCACCATTTGACACAGTTATCCCACTCCTAGGTTTATACCCAAAGGACTTAAAATCAGCATTCTGTAGTGACGATGCCACATCAATGTTTATGGCAGCTCAGTTCACAATAGCTAAACTATAGAACCAACCAAGGTGCCCTTCAACAGATGAATGGATAAAGAAAATGTGGTGTATATACATAAAGGAATATTACTGAGCCATAGAGAGAATTGAAATTATGGCATTTTCCAGTAAATGGATAGAACTGGAAACTATCATGCTAAGTGAAATAAGGCAATTCCCCCTCAAACCAAAGTCTGAATGTTCTCTCTGATATGCAGATGCTAATTCATAATAAGGGAGGTGGGTAGGGAAGAATAGAAGCACTTTGGATTACACAAAGGGGAATGAATGGAAGGGAGGGGGAATAGGAAGAGAAAATATATTAGAATGAACCTGACATTACTTTCCTATGTTCATGTATGAATACATGATCAACATAATTCTATATCATGACGAATGGGAAGTTGTATTCCATATATGTGTAATATGTCAAAATGTATTCTACTGTCATGTGTATCTAAAAAGAATAAAATTAAAACGAAAAAGAAAGGCTCAATGGTTGAGCATCCACTAGTATAAAAAAAAAAAGTAGTAATATCCAGTAAATTCCGTAAAATCTTATCAAAAAAATCTTTTTGGGGGGAGCAACTGAGTTTTGAATCCAGAAACTTGTGTCATTTGTTCTACCACTGAGCTACCACTTGTGAAAGTGGTTAATTTTTTTCCCCATTGAAGCTTGGCATTTGTTTTGTTTTCTGACCATCTGCATTTCCCACACCAGAGACCATTCAGTGAGTGGGGCTGGGTTGAGTGACTGCTAAGGACTAGGTTGGTCTTCAGTGGCCTATGTTGATGGAATCAGTCCACCAGGGGGCACTGCAGATTTCAGGAGGAACAACTGAGGATTCCCAAAGAGGAGATCAGAGAATCTGAACCTGTCAGATGATAGCAACAGGGCAGGTAGGGTTGTGGTAAATTCATCTCGGTCTTCAGCTCTGCCATTCTACATAAAATTTTAGAAAGCTGGAGACCATATCTATATTTATTGGATCTCTTATATCTATAAATCCATTGGAAGGATGATTTTCTGAGCACATGTCTTGAGTTTGGATTTTTACTTGGCATTTGAGGATGAAAGTCTGTTAGAAAATATCTCCAGTACCTGGTTTCAATTTTTTGTTTCATTATAGAAATTGCCAAAAAACACAGAGGTAGAGATTATTTCTATACTCTTGGTAGCCAATCTTTTTATATATTGTCTTTGAGACTAGAAGGAACAAGAATAAATGGGTGAGAAGAAAAGGTGAAAAATGAAGGAGAAGAAGAAAGGGAGAGGACAATATTGACTTGGCCAGCAATTGCGGCCTGCAGGGTGTGGGGGAAAAGGTTGGACAGCAGAAGGGGAGAGGTAGAGAATAAAATACAGTTGACACCATATGCGTGTCTTGTTTTCCTTTAAACCAGTGAAACTCTTGTTGGGAATATTTTCAATGCACACGGATATCTGCATTTCAAGAAATGGTTTTAATTTCCAAATACTCATTGCATGCTATCAAATAATTTTCCTTGATCAGAATTTTCATATAACTGATATGTGAAATTCCTCGGTAAGCACATAATGTAAGGACATGGCCTTACTCTTCCTGTGATTCTTCAAGGCTCTATTTAATCCAGGTGACACAAGGGTTATTCCCTAAAGGGTCGTTGTCCTTTTTTATATATTTCCCCCAAACTTCTCTTACAGCAGTTGTTATAAGAAAAAAAAAAAAAACACTTTTATCTTCATCCATCAACCCCCTACATCTACATTGTCCCCACACAAAGCAAAAAACAAAACAAAAATAAAATCACTTTTATTTTTATCCACCTGAAACATTGTCCTCTACCCCTGCACTGTACTCACACAATTGTGGAGCAACCAGTGCAGTCTTCTGGTCCACTGTGGGTGGAGCTCCCTGTTAGGGGAAGGACAGAACTCAGATGTGACTGGGGCTCAGTGAGTCAGTGGGACCTGCTGCCTGGAAGAACAAGCTTGTCTGGCACCTGACACCTGCAGAGCAGGGAGAAGGCCCCCAGCACCCAGGCCAGCAGCCATGCAGAGGAGACTGGGGGCTCTGCTGGGGCTTCTGTGGGTGCAGGTTTGCTGTGAGTCGGGTTCATCCTGGATGGGGCTGGGGGTGTTCTAGGGCTGACAGTATGAGGGAAGGCAGCGGGAGGGAGGGCACAAAGCTCATTCCCTGTCCTCCATTCTAAGGAGTGTTTCCTGGAATATTTTATAGATTTGTAAACTGATCATTGATTCCCCAGTGACATCATCTGTGTCTGCTTTTCTCTTTCCAAGCAGGGGTGAGAGGGCAGCAGGTGGAGCAGAGTCCTTCAGCCGTGAGTCTCCAGGAGGGAACCAGTTATATCCTGACCTGCAATTTTTCTACTACCATTTACAATGTGCAGTGGTTCCGACAAAATCCTGGGAGTGGCCTCATCCTTCTGTTTTACGTGGCTTCAGGGACAAAGCAGGAGGGAAGGTTAAAGGCAACAGTGGATTCTAAGGAGCGCTACAGCACCCTGCACATCTCCACGTCCCAGCTGGAAGACTCAGGCACCTACCTCTGTGCAGTAGAGGCACAGTGCTCCCAGGGGACCTGCAGCCTGTCCCCAAACTGCAGCTGCACCTGCAGCCACATCCTCTGCCTCAGGGAGGACTTGCACAGCAACGTCTGCACAGCTATAGGTGTCCTGATTCACATCCTAGCACTGTCACCTCTGCTAACAAGAGACTTCATCCCACTTGGGTTGGACCCTTTTCCTCCTAGAAACCCTTTGCAGGAAAAATTTCTAATAAGGAAGCATTGCAGCAATTGATAAGAATGTCAGGGCCCCAAATATTGTTAAAACAGTTCCCCTGACTGAGCTTACAAATAGCATCTAAATTACCGTGATGAAAAATGCTTGAAAAACTATAGTGGTCAACAAATAAAAAAGAGGTGTCTTACTGTTCCAATTAATTGCAGCTTGTTCAATTCTAACAAAATAGGAAAATACTATGTGACATTAGGTATTTTATACACATTTAATGTTTGTATTCAGAATTTTTCACACCTATAACTGCTGAAAAATATAAAGAAAAGAAGTTGTTTCTTGTTTTTGAGTGACAGGATTATAGAGCAAAAATGACTTGCTTTAGCTCACATAGTTACAATCTAGTGAAGCTTATAGGGGATTCCCACTCAGGAAATCTGATCTTAGAGTTTGTGCTCTGAGCTACCAAGTGCAGAAGACTCCTGAATGCAAAAGATGTCAATGGATAGAGTTCTACAATGTGTTCATATACATCATTGACCAAAATACCCATTTAATCATTTCCAAAGAGCACCCTTTAAAGAAAAGCTCATTAATGTTTAATTTTGTTACATGGGAATCCAGGGCTCTTCCTTGCTTTTCGAATGAATCTATTACTCATGATTTTCTAACATCATTTAGGGTCTGGGAAAGGGAGTAGAAATTTCCAGCATTACCCGCAAAGAAATTTTTATTTTCTGTAGCCACCTACCAAAACGTCTCATGAACAAACCCAAAGTTTAATCCTGAATATGGATTAATTGCAGTGTAAATTGATTCTCAGCACTGCAAGCTCTGTTAATGTAGGGATCGTAGAGGAAAGAACCCATCTGCGAAATTAAGATGAGGACACCTGGGCAACACCAGTGAAGCTGGGAGCAGCTTTCCGGGACTTGTTGAGGCAATTGTGTAGTTTCTCAGGGCCTGGCACTCAGAAAGGGTCTGGAGCTTGATAAACTGTTGTGCTGTTGCTGTCTTGATATTCTTGATAATTTTGTGTTTGAACTTGTGTTTTGTAAGTGAATCTGATAAGAGGATGGAGCATGTGAATGAGTGGAGGAGACACATGGGGCTTTAGGAAAGAACACCTGTGACCTGTGGTTCAAGGGCATAGTGGGCAGTGTAAGAGTTTGTTGTCTAGCCCACTCCAAGAGCAGGTGCATGCTAGGTGCGCCCAGTGTCTGTGTGTGGCAATCAATGTTGCTAGTAAATTTTTACAAAATGAATGCATATGTGTGGACATTGCAATAAAGTATTTTGGAGTCATTAGAATGCTTTGAAAAATTATAAAGTCTGGTTGTGGAAAATTAATGCCGTAGCAGAGTGATTACACACAGGTTCAGAAATAGGAATGCCTGTTATTATTTTTTCATGGTTGAGAAATCTTTCACTTGATGGAGTATTAGAGTTGATAATATAGCAAGTATGAAGTCTTGCAAGGACAATAGTATTAGTAAGTGTTGAATTAAAGCTGAAAACACTGGATTACAACATATCAAATGGGCACTGTTATAGAAAAATTGTCATGCTGAAAATTTCATATGTTTCGATCACATAACTCTGTCAAGGATGTATTAGGTAAAACTAAGATCTTTCAGTGGGAAGGTCTATGAGGAAATAAAGGAAAAAGCAATTGAGGAAGTGGTAGCATTGAGGAGTAACTTTTCAGTCTCCATTCCTATTGATTCTGCTGTACTATTATTTGTATTGTGTAATTTAATTTAATTTTTAATATTTTTGTTATATCTTTGTTTTAAATTCTTTCCATTCTTTCCATTCTTGGTGTACTATAATTTAAAATCTTTCCAATTCTTGGTGTACTATAATTATACATTAATGGTGGATTTATTATTACATATTCATTCATGCACACAATATAGCTATATAATTTGGCCACTGTCATTCTCTAATATTTTCCCTTTCCCTTTTTTCCTCCCTTTCTGTGGTCACTTTTTCTACTGATGTTCCTTTGATTTTCATGAGATCCCTACCCAACCTTTATTTCACTTTTTATCTGTAGCTTCCACATATGAGAGAAAACATATGGCCCTTGACTTTCTGAATTTGGCTTATTTCACTTCACCTAATATTCTCAACTTCCATCAATTTTCCTGTGAATCACATAATTTCATTCACTTTTATGGCTGAATAAAACTTCAGTGTGTGTATATAACATGTTTTCTTTATCTATTCATTCACTGATGGACACCTAAGGGGTTCCATAGTTTGGCTATTGTGAATTGTGCTGCTATAAACATGGCTATGCATGTATTGCTATAGTGCAATGACTTTAATTCTTTCAGATAAATGCCCAGGTGTAGTATACCTGGGTCATATGTTGGTTTCTTCCTTAGTCTTTTGTGGGACCTCCGTACTGGTTTCTAGGGAGTTGTAATAATATGTATTCCCACCAACAGTGTAAAAGTGTTCCTTTTTCTTCACACACTCTGCAACATTTATTGTTGTTTATATTCTCAATGGTAGCTATTCTAAGTGGAGTGAGATTAAATCTCAGTTTAATTTTGATTTGCATTTCTCTGATTACCAGGGGTATTGTATATTTTTATGTGTTTATTGACCATTTGCATTTCTTCTTTTGAGAAGGGTCTGTTTAGCTCATTTGTCCATTTATTAAGTGGGCTATTTATTTATTTATTTATTTATTTTTGGTTGTTCAGGTTTTTGAGTTCTTCATATATTATGGATATTAATCCTTTGTCGGAAGTGTATGTAGCAAAGAATTTCTCCCATTCTGTAGGTTCTATCTTTCATTCTTAATTGATTCCTTTTAAATTGGTGCATTTTTTAAAAAAATTGGTGTCATCCCATTTATTAACTCTTGGTATTATTTCCTAAGCTTTAAGAATCTTTTGTGAATGTCATTGTCTGCACTTATATGTTGGAGTGTTGACTCTCTGTTTTCTTCTAGGAGTTGCATATTTTATGGTTTAATTACTGGTTTAAGCCTTTATGAGGATTTTTTTTTTTTTTTTGCAGGTGAGAGGTAGGGGTTTAGTCTCATTCTTCTGCACATGAATATCCAGTTTTCCAATCACCATTTGTTACAAAGGCTACCTTTTCTGTAACATCTTTGGTATATTTGTTGAGGATCAGGTAACTGTATCTTTGTAGTCTTTTCTGTGTCTCTAGTCTTTTCCATTGGTCTATGTATCTGTTTTTATGCTGGTACCATGCATTTTTTGTTATTATAGCTCTATAGTATAATTTAAAGTCAGCATTACTTTTTTTTTCCACTTGGCTATCGTGGATCTGTTATTCTTCCATATACATTTTAGTACAATTTTTTTCCAAATTCTGGGACAAATGCCCTTGGTACTTAACAGGAATTGCATTGACTCTGTGTAATGCTTTTGGTAACATCATCATTCTGACAGTTTTTTTCTGCCCATCCATGAACATGGGAGTTCTTTCCATCTTCTAGTGTCTTGTTCAATTTCTTTCTTTAGAGTTCTATAGTTTTCATTGTAGATTCTCTCACCTCTTTGGGTAGATTTATTCTAGGTATTTTATTTTTGTTGAGGCAATTGTGGATGAGATTCTTTCCCTGATCAGATATAGGAATTATATGTAAAGATAGTAGCCTGATGGAGTAGAATGCTATTTATGTGTGAAGTTTTGAATGAACTAAGTTTTTCTAAGGAAGATAATTTTAAGATTAATGTTCATATAATTGAAAATACAGCATTAGGATGCATGAATAAACATTCTGAATTATATACAAATTGTGGAGCCTCTATCAAGATATCAGATATCCATAAGTTATAGAAAGTATCTATGGAAACATTAAAATTTTGATGTATTAATTTACTTTTAAAATTATATTCAGATTCACAGGAAATTGATTTGTATAAGAAGGTAATTCATGTTACAATAATTGATTCCCTAGAAACATCGACCCTAGATTTAATAAAAGTAATGTTTTCAACTAAGCTGTGAAACTACATTGTTCTAGCATATTTTAAGAACTTTTGTATCTGTTGCATCATTTATCCCAATTAGAAATTACCAAAATTTCAGTTCCCAGTCTTGTATTGAGTAAGGGTTCTTGACATCGCTTGCAGTGATAATGCTTGAAAATGAGGTTACTAAGAGAAGAAATTTTGTATCTCTAATAAAATAAATTGAATAAGCACAATTCAGAAAATTTTATTTTCAATTTTGTTGATTTGAGTCTTCTGTTTCTTACAGCTGGTTTGGGTAAGACTTCATCAATCCTGTTTAATTTTTCAAAGAAACAACTCATTCTTGCAGTGATTCCCTCATCTTTTTTTTTTTTTTAAATTCTTAATTTCTTGTTATTCTCCTAGTAAATCAATTCACTACTCACTGGCTGCTGTTGGAGTGAATTAAAAGTGACAGGCCAACCTCAACACCCAGATCATCTCTAAGGTCTTTCTAAAAAGTAGCAATGTATATCTGTTAGCCCAAGTAGACATTCCTGGAAGGAAGGATACCAAGATCATCAGAATCACATTGGCAGTAAGCATGATCATTAAAATGAGATACTAAGGACAACATTGTCCTCCTGCAGCTGACAGTCCCTGAAGGTGGGAGAAAGTCTTTTTTTCTGGATGCCACAACTCAAAAGGACAAACACTGACCTGAAATATCTGTATCCAAGAATAGGGCACGCTGTCCAACGAAAGATTGAGAATTCTATTATATGCAGAATGGGTGAGAGAACAGAAGAAACTTAGAATGGAGAAATGTTATATTCATGGAAACATTTTATGCACACACATATAGACATCTGTGTTTATTTATTGACTTGAAGTTTGTCATCACAGGTGTCCTTAAATTTTTAATGGCATGAGATTTGAATGAGGAGTGAGATTTACTCTCTGTGACTCCAGGGGTGCTGTGAGGACAAATCAGAGGAAAGGAGCCTTGACTTCTGAAAATGAGGTGGGCTTGGTTTCCCAGAAGCCATTGCCCATGATTAGTTTTTTGATGGGATTTGTTTCCTATTGTGTTGTCGTCATAGATTACATAGGTAATACGTAGACTTCCCTAGAAGAACTTCTTATGGAACTTTCAGGAAAAAACAAGAAATTAAAATAGAAAAGAGCAGGTGGTTTTTTTTTTTTTTTTTTTTTTTTTGCAAATGGAAATAATCCTGGAAAATACAGAGCTGAAGTACTACATCAAAGTTTTGGGGAAATAATTTTGTAGTGGAAATCCTAGGGAAAAATCATTGATTGAGGCAGCAGAAGTCCTTTCCAGGAGGACTGGTTCATAGGTTAAGAGGAAATTCCAGGTAAGATATAAAACAGTCATTATGACAAATTAATGTAGGGGGCGATCCAAGATGGTGGACTAAAGGGTGACTGCATCTCCGGTCGCTCCAGAACGCAGGATTCAAGAAGGGGTGGCATTGAGAGACTTGGACTAAAATAGAGCCACAGGGTGAGTCTCACCCACCTGGTGAAGCTCGGCCTGGGCAGCAGGACCGGATAGGGGCGGCTTATCAGAGCAGGGCAGGGCAGCTAGAGTCTTCCCCAGGTAGCCCTGAGCACTCCGATGGTGGGCTTCTCCCACACGGCCAGCTTCTGGGAGCAGGCCCCCCAGTGAGAGACTTTCTGCACAGAACCAGCTCCAAGTCCCGTCAGCAGTGAGCTCTGGCTCGCAGGAAGCTTCAGGGACCAGCACAGGGCAGTCAGGGACTTCCCCAAGCAGCCCTGCTCCCTCCAGCAGGAGGCGCCTTTCAAGGCTAGCTTATTGGAGCAGACTGCCCAGTGAGAGCCTTTCTACACAGAGCCAGCCACAAGTCCCAGAGCCAGCGGAGAGCTCTGACCCACAGGCAGCCTCTGGGACCAGAGCAGGGCAGCCAGAGACTTCCCCAAGCAGCCCTGCTCCCTCAGGCGGCAGGCTCCTAACACGGCCAGCTTCTCAGAGCAGACTGCCCAGTGAGAGCCTTTCCGCACAGAGCCAGCTCCAAGCCCTGGACCAGTAGCAGGCTAGGGGCAGCTTCCTTCAGAAGCACGTCATTATCAAGTTCCTCCAAGACTTCAGGCTACTGAAGGCTGGGAGGTGATACACTGGAAATCTACAGGGACACTATAGGCCAATAGAGGAAATCTGCAATATCTCAGAGTCCCACTGATATCTGACCAATATGAGAAAACAAGGGAAGAAAACGTCCCAAACAAACCTAGATACTATATCAATAAAACCCAATGACAGCACAGCAGAAGAAATGTCAGAAAGAGAGTTCAGAATGTACATAATTAAAACAATCAGAGAAGCAAACGAGGAGATGAAAGAGCAAATGCAGGCATTAAATGATCACACCAATCAACAGTTAAAAGAGCAAATATGGGAAGCAAGAGATCATTTCAATAAAGAGTTAGAGATACTGAAGAAAACAAACAAACAAACAGAAATCCTTGAAATGAAGAAAACAATAAACCAAGTTAAAAACTCCATAGAAAGCATAACCAATAGGATAGAACACCTGGAAGACAGAACCTCAGACATTGACAAAATATTTAATCTTGAAAACAAAGTTGACCAAACAAAGAAGATGGTAAGAAATCGTGAACAGAATCTACAAGAATTATGGGATACCATGAAAAGGCCAAATTTAAGAATTATTGGGATTGAGGAAGGCTTAGAGAAACAAACCAAAGGAATGAACAATCTATTCAATGGAATAATATCAGAAAATTTCCCAAATCTGAAGAATGAAATGGAAAACCAAGTACAAGAGGCTTATAGGACTCCAAATATACAAAATTACAACAGACCCACACCAAGGCACATTATTATGAAAATACCTAACATACAAAATAAAGACAGAATTTTAAAGGCCGTGAGAGAAAAGAATCAAATTACATTCAGGGGGAAACCAATAAGAATATCAGCAGATTTTTCAATCCAGACCCAAAAAGCTAGAAGGGCCTGGAACAACATATACCAAGACCTGAAAGAAAATGGATGCCAACCAAGAATCTTATACCCAGCAAAACTTACTTTCAGATTTGACGATGAAATAAGATCCTTCCATGACAAACACGAGCTAAAGGAATTTGCAAAAAGAAAGCCAGCATTACAGAAGATTCTCAGCAAAATATTCCATGAGGAAGAGATGAAAAACAACAATGCAAATCAGCAACGGGAGGACCTGGCCTAAAGGAACAGCCAAATAAAGGAGAAACGAAATCATGTCAAAAACCAAAAAAGAGTCAAATGACTGGGAATACAAATCATATCACAATAATAACCCTGAATGTTAATGGCCTGAACTCATCAATTAAAAGACATAGACTGGCAGATTGGATTAAAAAGAAAAATCCAACAATATGCTGCCTTCAAGAGACTCATCTCATAGAAAGAGATACCCATAGACTAAAGGTGAAAGGATGGTAAAAAAACATACCATGCACACGACACAGCAAAAAAGCTGGAGTATCCATTCTCATTTCAGATAATGTGGACTTCAAGCCAAAACTAGTGAGAAGGGATAAAGAAGGACATTACATACTGCTTAAGGGAAGCATTAATCAGCAAGACATAACAATCATAAATATCTATGCCCCGAACATTGGCTCATCCATGTACGTCAAACAAATCCTTCTCAATTCCAGAAATCAAATAGACCACAACACAATAATACTAGGTGATTTTAACACACCACTCTCACCACTGGATAGATCTTCCAAACAAAAATTGAATAAAGAAACCATAGATCTCAATAACACAATCAACAATTTAGACTTAACTGACATATATAGAATATACCATTCAACAAAGAACGAATACACTTTCTTCTCAGCAGCACGTGGATCCTTCTCTAAAATAGACCATGTCTTATGCCACAAAGCTACTGTTAGCAAATACAAGAAGATAGAGGTACTACCTTGTACTCTATCAGATCATAATGGATTGAAATTAGAAAAAAATGACAATAAAAAACAGAAACTTCTCCAATACCTGGAGATTAAATAATATGCTATTATATGATGAATGGATAACAGAAGACATTAGGAGGGAAATAAAAAAATTTTTAGAAGTAAACGAGAACAAAGACACATCATATCAAAATCTCTGGGACACTATGAAAGCAGTACTTTGAGGAAGATTTATTTCATGGGGCGCATTCAACAAAAGAAGTAGAAATCAACAAATAAACGACTTAACACTACAGCTCAAAGCCCTAGAAAAGAAGAGCAGACCAACACCAAAAGTATTAGAAGACAGGAAATAGTTAAAGTCAGAGCCGAAATCAACGAAATTGAAACAAACAAACAATCCGAAAAGTTAACAAAATAAATATTTGGTTCTTTGAAAACATAAAGAAAATTGATAAACCCTTAGCCACACTAACAAAGAAAAAGAGGGAGAAAACTCAAATTGCTAAAATTCGGAATGAACAAGGAAATATCACAACAGACATGAGTGAAATACAAAACATAATTAGAAGCTATTTTGAAAATCTATACTCCAACAAAACAGAAAACCTCGAAGACATCAACAAGTTTCTAGAGACATAGGAATTACCTAAACTGAACGAGGAGGACATACACAACTTAAATAAATCAACTTCAAGCAATGAAATAGAAGAGGTCATCAAAAGCCTACCAACAAAGAAAAGTCCGGGACCAGATGGGTTCTCAGCTGAGTTCTACAAAATCTTTAAAGAAGAGCTCATTGCAATACTTCTCAAAGTATTCCATAAAATAGAAGAGGAGGGAACCCTCCCAAACTCATTCTATGAAGCCAATATCACACTGATACCTAAACCAGACAGACACTCATCAAGGAAAGAAAATTTCAGACCAATATCCTTAATGAACATCGATGCAAAAATTCTCAACAAAATTTTAGCAAATTGCATACAAAAATATATTAAAAAGATAGTGCACCATGATCAAGTGGGTTTCATCCCAGGGATGCAAGGTTGGTTCAACATCCGGAAATCAATAAATGTCATTCACCCTATTAATAGACTAAAAGTTAAGAATCACATGATTATTTCAATAGATGCAGAAAAAGTATTCGATAAAATACAGCATCCCTTCATGCTCAAAACACTAGGAAAAATTGGGGTAGTGGGAACATTCCTTAACATTGTAAAGGCCATCTACACTAAGCCCATGGCCAATATCATTCTAAATGGTGAAAAACTGAAAGCATTCCCCCTAAAAACTAGAACAAGGCAGGGATGCCCTCTTTCACCACTTCTATTCAACATTGTTCTTGAGACTCTAGCCAGAGCAATTAGACAAACCAAAGAAATTAAAGGGATACGATTTGGAAAAGAAGAACTCAAACTATCCCTGTTCGCTGATGACATGATTCTATATTTAGAGGAATCTGGAAATTCCATCAGAAAACTTTCAGAACTCATAAGTGAATTCAGTAAAGTAGCAGGTTACAAGATCAATGCTCATAAATCCAATGCATTTTTATACATAAGTGATGAATCTTCAGAAAGAGAAATTAGGAAAAGTACCCCATTCACAATAGCCTCGAAAAAAATAAAATACTTGGGAATCAATCTCACAAAAGAGGTGAAAGACCTCTACAATGAGAACTACAGAACACTAAAGAAAGAAATTAAAGAAAACCTTAGAAGATGGAGAGATCTCCCATGTTCTTGGATAAGCAGAATTAATATTGTCAAAATGGCCATACTACCAAAAGTGCTATACAGATTCAATGCAATTCCAATTAAAATCCCAATTATGTTCCTTAAAGAAATAGAGCAAGCAATTATGAAAATCATCTGGAAGAATAAAAAACCCAGAATAGCTAAAGCAATCCTCAGTAGAAAGAGCGAAGCAGGGGGTATCGCAATACCAGATCTTCAACTTTATTACAAAGCAATAGTAACAAAAACGGCATGGTATTGGCACCAAAATAGACAGGTAGATCAATGGTACAGAATAGAGGACATGGACACAAACCCAAATAAATACAATTTTCTCATACTAGACAGAGGGGCCAAAAATATGCAATGAAGAAAAGCCTCTTCAACAAATGGTGCTGGGAAACTGGAAAACCATATGCAACAGAATGAAATTAAACCCCTATCTCTCACCCTGCACAAAACTCAACTCAAAATGGATCAAGGACCTTGGAATCAGACCAGAGACCCTGCATCTTATAGAAGAAAAAATAGGTCCAAATCTTCAACTTGTAGGCTTAGGATCAGACTTCCTTAACAGGACTCCCATAGCACAAGAAATAAAAGCAAGAATCAACAACTGGGATAGATTCAAACTAAAAAGCTTTCTCTCAGCAAAGGAAACTATCAGTAATGTGAAGAGAGAGCCTACAGAGTGGGAGAAATCCTTGCCACTCATACTTCAGATAGAGCGCTAATTTCCAAAATCTATAAAGAACTCATAAAACTCTACACCACGAATACAAATAACCCAATCAACAAGTGGGCTAAGGAAATGAACAGACACTTCACAGAAGAAGATACACAAGTAATCAACAGCTATGTGAAAAAATGTTCAACATCTCTAGTAATAAGAGAAATGCAAATCAAAACTACCCTAAGATTCCATCTCACTCCAATTAGAATGGTGATTATCAAGAACACAAACAACAGTAGGTGTTGGGGAGGATGTGGGGAGAAAGGTACCCTCATACATTGCTAGTGGGGTTGCAAATTAGTGCAGCCACTCTGGAAAGCAGTATGGTGATTCCTCAGAAAGCTTGGAATGGATCCACCATTTGACCCAGCTATCCCACTCCTTGGCCTATACCCAAAGGACTTAAAATCAGCATACTACAGAGATACAGCCACATCAATGTTTATAGCTGCTCAATTCACCATAGCCAGATTGTGGAACCAACCTAGATGCCCTTCAGTTGATGAATGGATAAAGAAACTGTGGCATATATATACAATGGAATATTACTCCGCCATGAAGAATGATAAAATTATGGCATTTGCAGGCAAATGGATGAAATTGGAGTATATCATGCTAAGTGAGATAAGCCAATCTCAAAAAACTAAAGGATGAATGATCTTGCTGATAAGCGGATGAGGACATATAATGGGGGGTGGGAGGTGTTAGCAGTAGCATTAGGGTTAGGTTTAGGGTTAGGGATAAGGAGGATGGTAAGAATGGAGAAAGGAAGGACTGTATAGAGGGAAAAGAGGGGTGGGAGGGGTGGGGGGGAAGGGACAAAAAGAATAACAGAATGAATCAAACAACATTACCCTTTGTAAATTTATGATCACAGAAATGGTATGCCTTGACTCCATGTACAAATAGAGAAACAACATGTATCCCATTTGTTTACAATAAAAAAAACAATCATTGCATTTATGGACAATAATCCATTTTTTAATTTGTTCTAATTAGTTATACATGATAGTAGAATACATTTGGCACACTATATATAAATTGGAGTATAATTTCTCATTCTTCTGGTTGTCATGATGTAGAATCACAGAGGTCATGTACTCATATATGTACATAGGGTAATAATGTCTGATTCATTCTACTATCCTTCCTACCACCATACCTCTTCCCCTCCCCTCTGTCCAATGCAAAGTACTTCTATTTTTCCCTAGTACCCCTCCCCACTTATTGTGAATTAGCATCTGATATCAGAGAAAATATTTGGCCTTTGGTTCTTTAGGGTTGGCTTATTTTCTTAGCATTATATTCTACAGCTCCATTCATTTACCTTCAAATGCCATAATTTCATTCTTCTTTAAAACTGAGTAAAATTCCATGTGTATACATACCACATTTTCTTTATCCATTCATCTGTTGAAGGGCATCTAGCTTGGCTTCATAGTTTTGTTATTGTGAATTGAGCTGCTATAAACATTGATGTGGCTGTATCTCTGTAGTATGCTGATTTTTAAGTCCTTTGTTTATAGGCCAAGGAGTGGGATAGCTGGGTCAAATGGTGGGTCCATTGCAAGTGTTCTGAGGAATCTCCACACTGCTTTCCATTATAGTTGCACCAATTTGCAGTCCTACCAGCACCTTTTTTCCCACATCCTTGCCACGTTTATTGTTACTTGTATTTTGATAATCGCCATTCTGACTGGAGTGAGATGAAATCTCAGTGCAGTTTAATTGGTATATCTCTATCTAATTGCTAGAGATGTTGAACATTTTTCACATATTCATTGATCAATTGTACTTCTTCTGTGAAGTGACTGTTCAGTTTCTAAGTTCATTCGTTGGTTGGGTTATTTGTTTTTTTGGTGTTGACTTTTTTGAGTTCTTTATATATCCTTTAGATTAAATACTCTATCTCAGGTGGAGGTGGCAAAGATTTTCTCCCATTCTGTAGGCTCTCTCTTTATGTTATTGATTGTTTTCTTTGCTGAGAAGAAGCTTTTTAGTTTGAATCCTTTCTGTTTATCCATTTATTGATTTCTTGATTTTACTTCTTGCTTTGTAGGAGTCTTGCTGAGGAAGTTGGTTCCTAAGCCAACATGATGAAGATTCGGGCCTATTTTTCTTCTGTTAGGCACAGGGTCTCTGTTCTAGTGCCTTAGTCTTTGGTTCACTTTGAGTTGAATTTTGTGCAGGGTGAGAGGTAGAGATTTAATTTAATTTCATTACATACTGATTTCCAGTTTTCCTAGCACCATTTGTAGACGATGCTGTCTTTACTTTAATGAATGTTTTTGGTGCCTTTGTCTAGTGTGTATTTATGTGGGTTTTTCTCTGTGTCTTCTATCGTGTACCATTGGTCTATGTGTCTGTTTTGGTGCCAGTACCATGTTGTTTTTGGTACTATGGCTCTGTAGTATAGTTTAAGGTCTGGTATTTTGAGGCCTCCTGCTTCACTTTTCTTTCTAAAGATTGCTTTGTCTAGTCTAGGTATCTTATTTTTCTAAATGCATTTCTTGATTGCTTTTTCCCTTTCTGTGAAGAATGTCTTTGGGATTTTAATAGGAATTGCATTAAATATGTAAAGTGCTTTTGGTAATATGACCATTTTGACAATATTAATTCTGCCTATTCAGGTGTATGGGAGTTCTTTCCATCTTCTAAGGTCTTCTTCAATTTCTTTCTTTAGTGTCCTGTAGTTTTCACTGTAGAGGTTTTTCACCTCTTTTGTTTGAGTGATTCCCAAGCATTTTATTTTACTTTTTTGAGGCTATTGTGAATGGGTAGTTTTCCTAGTTTCTCTTTCAGTGGATTCACCACTGATGTATAGGAATGCAATTGATTTATGGGTGTTAATTTTGTATCCTGCTACTTTGCTAAATTTGTTTATTATTTCTAGAAGTTTCTGGTGGGATTTTTTTTTGATCTTCTAAATATAGAACCATGTCATTGGCAAATAGTAATAGTTTGAGTTCTTCTTTTCCTATTTGTATCCCTTTAATTTCTTTTTTCTAATTACTCTGGCTAGAGTTTCAGGGACTATGTTGAATAGAAGTGGTGGTAGAGGGCATCCTTTTCTTGTTCCACTTTTTAGAGGGAATGCTTTCAATTTTTCTCCATTTAGAATGATGTTGACCTTGATTTTAGCATAGATAGCTCTTACAATGCTGAGTTGTGGGCAAGACAAGGCTTGGAGAAGCAGAGTCTGAGATAATGAGCATTTCCAATATTCAATGGTCTTCCATCTTACTTCGTTAGTTAGCTTACAAGTTCCTTTGATGAAGAGTGTTTCTCTGTCATAGACAAATCTTGGCAGAACGTTTTGCTGAAAGGGAAAGTAGTAAGTGTTCCTTCATTTAAGAGAGTGAATCATGGTGCTTCCTTGATTTCAAACATCTCAAATCAACCCACGGTTGTATCAACACCATCAGCATCTACCGCTTTCCAATTTATTAACAATGACTCAGTAGTGTGCATGATCATCAACGTTTATCTCTACATCTAACTGTGCATTTAATTTCTGCTCTCATACCTAGCAGACCTATTGCCACTTTTATGTCTCTTAGTTCCTTATGGGGGAAGGAAAAGCCATTTTACCAGGGAGTTCAGTAGTTAAGGATGTGACCACAAGGGGGCAGTCTACCCCAGCTGGTGCAGAATAAGTGGAGGGATCTTGAAGTGCTGATTGAACAGGCTTACAGCAGAAGCCGAGCTTATTTCTTATTGGCTGGGTAGACAATAAGAGAAGCCTCTATAATGTTAGAGGAAAAGAAGCGACAACCTGATAACAAAAGGTGATCTCCTGGCTAGAGATATCAAATCTGTGGTCTAAAGGGAAAAACAATGAAGACATTGATTTATTCTTTATTCATGTTCTTGTGGCTGCATCTTAGCTGTGAGTTGAGGATTGGGGGATAATAGAGCTTACTACCGGATGTTCTTTTAATGTCCTGAGAGAAGAGTGGGTTTATTCAGATCTCCTCAATGTCCTGCAGAAAAATAAAATTCCGGATAGTAATGACCAGACAACCTTTTTCTTTTTCTTTTTCTTTTCTAGATGTGAGTCGAGGAGAGAAGGTGGAGCAGAGCTCTACCACCCTGAGTGTGCCGGAGGGAGACAGCGCTGTTATCAACTGTACTTATTCAGACAGTGCTGCGGTCTACTTCCCTTGGTATAAGCAAGAGCCTGGAAAAGGTCTACAGCACATAATAGACATTCGTTCAAATAAGGAGATAAATCAAATCCAAAGATTCATTGTTGTGTTGAATAAGAGAGCCAAACACTTCTTCCTGAACATCACAGCCACCCAACCTGGAGACTCAGCTGTGTACTTCTGTGCAGCCAGTGCACGGTGCTTCCCAGACACCTGCAGGCTGTACTCAAACCTGCCACTGGGCTGAGCCCCACCTGCTTCCTTACCATAGACTTTTCAGAATAGTATTTGCATTTGTTTGCAAGTAACAAATAGCATATTTAGTATATAATAAGAAAGTTAGGTACATTATGATCCCAGGTGCTTAATAATTTTTTCTAAATATCACTGAACATGCTTTCTAACTTTTTAATGTACATTTAAGGTGTGTAATATGATGTTTTGATATACATATACACAGTGAAAATTGGAGAGATGGATGAGGAGATACATAGGGAAGGCCGGGGGGAAGAAATCTCCAACTCCAGTATTTCCATGTGATCAGCAATCCTAAAGCTGTACTTAACTAATTCTTAAAGGGAATTAGAACTTTTATGTGTGGAAATCTGGACATCGAAGATGAGTTCACACCTGCTGTTTAGACTCCTCTCATATAAATAACCCCTATGATCAATATCATAATCCCTGTTATTGCAGGCCTTTGATTCTTTAGATATTGCATTAGTTATTTTTTCTGATTAGGAAACATTACATGCCAAACAGAAAATGTGTATGATACAGAAAATGTGAAATTGATAATTTTGTTTCCAGTATTTGTTCAAAGAATACAGGGAAGTACATAGGTAGGATGAACAAGTCTAGATATATAATATACAGTATAAGGCATATAGTTAATTATACTGTATTAGGGGTTTCTGTCAAATAAATAGATTTAGCTATTTTGTCAAACACAAAAACTTACTGTGGAAGAGAAAAGACATATAATTTGCTTCACTGTAAAACTATTATACTATATATATGCATTCTAAAACAACCTATTGTAAAAACCCCAATTATACAAAATTTATTTTGAAGAAGTCTATTTCCATTTATCCATGCTTTTCTTCCTTGATAAAATTCCATTTTATAAAGATAAATTTATTACTCAACATTTAATTTTTATTGCTCCTTCATTTTTTGTGTATATTAAAAATTATATATATCTACACACATAGATACATATATATTAACCCTCACTTTATTCAACTCTTACTAGTGGGTTACGGAAGGACTTTGGTTTATGATTAATTCATAGATGTCTTGCTACAATGCTGTCTTCATGTCTAGACTGAATTAAATATTATTATTACAAGTTCCTTTTAAAAATTATGTCCTTTAGTCATGACAGTAAATCAAAGAAAGTGAAGAAGCTATATAAATAAGAAATTCCTGAAGTTTCTGCCTTCTTGTGAAAGGTAGGTTAATTTTAAGAGCTCCCATATTAAGGATGGATACGATTAGCCATTGGTATGGTGAGGAGGATCCCTCTTGGCTCAGCTGTGGATGTCGGTTATCAGCTGATTGACTTGTTCTTGTAGTCTTTAGAATAAATTAGATTTAAAACATCTGAACAGGAGTGGCTGATGTTGTGGCCCCTCCTTACGCTGGCTATCCTCCTGTCAATATTATCACTAGCTCCTGTCCTGGAGAAGGGAGTTGACTTCCTGTTAGTCTGTTTCCCCTAACACTGGTAATGAGGTGAGAGGGGGCATGACTTACATTTTATTGCTAAATTTCATGGTTATGAGAGAGTATGTTATCATTCGCTTAAATGATCTATCTTACTAAGGTGACAGTTTATCCAAAAGAATGAAAGGATGAACACACACACACACACACACACACACACACACACACACACACACCCACACCCACACCCTTCCAGTCACAGTGTGCAGGGTCAGTTATCTCAGATCCAGACATGTTCAAGCTTTGGACCCTCAACATGATTGGTGTGTGTTTTCCTTTTGCTTCTGCAACAAACTTGGTGGCTTATAGTTAACAGACGTGTTTTTTCTCTGTCTTGGTTCTGGAGGCCTGAAGTTGAAAGCAGTTTCTCTGAGCTGGAATCGAGGTGTCAGTGGGGCTGCACCACCCAGAGGCGGTGGGGAGAATCTGCTCCTGGTCTCTCCCAGCTCTGAGGGCCCCAGCATTTCTGGGCTGGTGGCTGCTCCTCCAGTCTCTGCCTCCACAGTCACCCTGGCTTCTCTATCCCATTGTCAAGTCTCCCTCTCCCAAGCACACACACAAGGTTGCTTTCATATTTCATATAATCCATATACTCTCTACTTAAAGATGTCAGGATTTGAACTTAAACATAAATTAACTGGCATTTCAGAGGTCAGGAGCTGATTAGTTTTGGCCTCCCACAGTGGGTATGACTGGGGCTTTTTGTCCACATTGAAGAAATAATGTTATATATTAGACTGAGTCCACTCACAAAAATAGAAAATTTAATCACTTTATTTTCCTGATGCTTTAAATATTATTTCTTAAATTATCATATAGAAGAATTAACTTTTCGGTGTATGGTTCTGTCTGTGAACACTGATTTCCAGTGCATCAAATAGATCTGTATAATCATTGTACAGTCATGACAGGGAACAGTGTTATCACCTCAGAAACTCTTGTTTCTCCTATTGTAATTACACTCTCCCATCCCTAAGTCCAGGCAAACTAATGTGTCCTTTTCTATTTGTGACTTTGAAGAAATCCTGTGAATTGAACCATATAATTTAAACCTCTGAAGAAAACTGAGTCTGAGGAAGCAAATGCTTTGTGTACACATAAGATCTCCACCTCTGTGCCAACCTTAGCTGTTCCTACTCCTGAATATTTTAAACTTTATGTCATTTTATTTAGAAAATCATCATTTCAAGTGTCTCTATTTCCATGGTAATCTGATTTCTATTTTTACCAGAAAAGAAAAAAAATACCCCACCACAATGACAATTGATAAAAGAGAGTTCCGATTTAGTGTTATGTCAGTTCATACAATCAGGGTGAGTCATTCTCTTTATATAGTTTTAACTGCACCAACTCTATCTTTTTTTTGGGGGGGGCGTTACCAGGGATTGAACTCAGGGGGGATTGAACTCAGGGGCATTCAACCACTGAGCCACATTCCCAGCCCTATTTTGCATTTCATTTTTAGAGACAGGGTCTCAGTGAGCTGCTTAGTGCCTCGCCATTCCTGAGGTTGGATTTGAACTCGTGATCCTCTTGCCTCAGCCTTCAAAGGGGCTGGGATTATAGGTGTGCACCACCGCGCCTGACTGCACCAACTCCATCTTGATTATTTATCAGTAGATACATTTCTAACATTTGAAGTCTAATTTTATAGATCAAAAGTCATTTTATCTGTACTTCTCGAGGCTGGATTATGAGTTGGATTTTTCCAGAAGTGGCATTGAATGACATATCCAACACTTCTTTAGATTTGATGTACTATTAATGGCTTTATAGACCTGAAATAAAACAGTATTGTGGCCATTGCCTCAATAAAGCCTGTACCTAATCAAATTATTTTACTAGTGGGAGAACAAAATCAGATAAATTAGAAATATGTCACAATCTACCCTTACCATGAGAAAAAATACTACTTAAAGTCTAAAATATTAAGGATTGGACCAGCGATAACATAATGAGTGTTATCCAGAGATTTCTGTTCTGACGGTCCCAGAGGTAATATCTATGTTGTTCCAGGGCTTGTCTGTTTCAAGGATCTTGGGTCAAGGCTCATCTTCTGAGGACTCTGCTTGTGGACATGCTCTGCAGAATCTTAGTTAAGATCTTCGATATGAGTCACTTTTAAATTCTTGTTATTTTTGGGATGAATGATGTCATACTAGTTGTTAATGCACTTAGGATCAATTCCTTGTACTTCATTTGTTTGACTGGTAGTAAATGGCACTTAGGTCATTTCTATGAGGTTCAAAGGCATGGTTCTCTTGGTTGTTTCAGCAAGCCATCTAGGTTTAGGCCATGTAAAGGCTGATTAAATGAGAGGCCAGGAAAGCCAACTTATGGCGTGCTGATGAGGATACTGATTCATAAATTTACTTATCTAGTTGAGTTTTTAAAAGCATAGAATCTGCACAATTTGGGAAGTACATGTACCTACTGGGACTAGTTCATAGCAAGACAACATATGACTTCCTGTGAGGGGAAAAAGCAGGGCCACACAAGCTTAGGTTAACAATGCATTACACAGGATGCGGGGGCTCAAGTATGTCTGATACAGTAATTAATTTCACCTGATTTTTGTTTTTTCTTTGTGGTACTTGGGGTAGAACTCAGGGCTTCACATATGCTAGGCATGTGCTATACTACTGAGCTATATCCCAGCATGATTCAGTATTTAATTTGATTTTGGACATTTCACTTGGTTCCAAATTTTCAGAGGATAGGGAGGTGCTGAAAGAAGTGAAATTTCTGAGTTGAATGTTGCAGCCAAATATGTCCCTACTATGATGTGTTTCCTTGTTCGATTTTTTATGATAAGATATTGAAATCAAATTAATTCAAAATTTGTCATGAGAGTGTCAAAATATCTTTTCTGAACATGGACATTCTTTGAATAACAGAAATACAATCATGAGATTTCTGTGAATGAGCATATAATGGATTTAAATATTATGAGAAGATTTTCATTGTATCTCTTAATTAATTAGTCGACCTCCAGATAGAAAAAGGTTCCATGTTAATAGAGAGCAGAACACATATACTGTTTGTGGCACAATCAGATTTAGTGTAATTTCAGTGCTAGATCTGAAGTCTGGATTGGTGAGAATGTCAACCAGCACACAGAGAAGTTTAAAATGACACATGCCAACTACCTGCACCAGGAAGCCTCTGCTTCCTGCAGCAGCTAGTAGACTAGTAGTTCCAAACTCACTCTGTCAGGCTCCCCTCCCAGTGAAGAGCTCAGAAATCAAAGAAGGAAAAGATAATTTTTCATCTAAAGAACACCAACATGGTGCTGTCCAGGCTGCTGCAGCTGGTCATAGCATCAATGTGGCTGGGTAGGGATGGTCCCTGTGGGAAGGTGTCTCCTCTGTGACCTAGGGATGGGGAGAAAGGGTGTAGCCTTAAAGGGACTTTGGGAGGGAGGGTTAGCAGGGAGCAAAATCACACTTTTTTGTCCCACAACACTTGTCCCTAAACTTTCTAATTCTGTCCTTTTCCCTTCAGTATCCAGTTTTGCCCAGAAGATAACTCAGGCCCAGCCAGCCGTGTGGGTGCAGGAGAAGGAGGCTGTGAGCCTGCACTGCGCCTATGACACCAGTGCCACAAGTTATGGTCTCCTCTGGTACAAGCAGCCCAGCAGTGGGGAGATGGTCTTCCTCATTCGCCAGGACTCTTACAGCCAGGAAAATGCCACACAAGGTCGCTACTCACTGAGTTTGCAGAGGGCAAGCAAATCCATCCAGCTTGTCATCCCAGCCTCACAGCTGGGGGACTCAGCGGTGTATTTCTGTGCACTGAGAGGTGACACAGTGGGAGGACTGCTGGAGGCTGTTGTAAAAAACCCAGGGTCTGCCTGAGACACCCACCTGGTGTAGGGACCAAGGCAGGGAATGGCCACCGAGAGAGGAAGTGGCCAGGGCTGTGTCAGCTTGTGTCTGGGGCTGGAGGGAAAACACTCTCTCTGAGGAAACCCTCTCTAGGTTCATAGATCACATCAGAGTTATCAGTAATCAGTGCCATCCATGTTCCTGAATCTTTGGAATGAAGGTGGGCACAGAATTTTTGACACAAGATAGAAAAGGAAGAATAAGCGCAACAAACACTTTGTCATTTGGATATAAAATTTAGCTGAAAGAATTGGCTAAAGTAGTAAAAATCTGTATGAACTCTTGGATTTTCAGAACAAATTTTCATAAGTATTTATTGAATAAAGATTCTGTTTCTAGTGTATTTTAAAGTGAGGAAGGTCTTGAAATCTGTTTGTATGTGTGTGTGTTTAAGAAAAGTTATGCTGTTTCATACAAAATGAATTTGACTTATGTTTGCTTTCCTTGAGTAAAAGGTACCCATATTTACTTTCTAGAAGTGTCTGTTATACTACAATCTTTGTTCTAAGGATTTCTTATATCTTCTCAACGACTTTATCAGGGAAGAGCTCCGTTTCCATACTGAAAGTTTTGTCTCACTCTCACATCTGTGGAAAGCTCAGTAACTAGTGGCTCTTAGATATATGGAGGATACACCCTACGAAGACCTCTTTACAGGTAGCTGAGGGATCATTTTCTCCTAAAAGTAACCATACTTTAAAATTATTAAAGTCCCACTTTCAGTATAATAAGTTCCTGCTTACTTCTTTAGTTTTATTGTTCTATTTGTTTCATTCTATGCTAGTCACGGAAAGTAGTAAATTTTATTACCTGTTAGGGTAAATTACTTCTCAGCAGTAAAGTTTACCATGAGGTTTTTAGTAATCATTGCAGTTATTTTTCAACATAAATGTTTGAATCTGTCCCAATTTTTTCATAGTCAATAACACTCTACTAAATCAAATTAAAAAAATACAAAACCAAAGAATGCTTCAAAAACAGAAAGTTGGAATTTCATCTATTGAATGTATGTACACATGAAATATCAACTTATTTATTAACTCAATTCAGATAAGGGCCAATTTTCTCAACTTTTTTAAAAATTAATGTATTATACATAGTAATTGGTTTTAACCTGACACAACCTTATATGTGTGGAATTTGATTTAGGTTCATGTTCCCCCCCTTTTCTTCCTCTCCTCCCTTCCCCCATACTTCTTTCTCTACTCTACTGGTCTTCCTTTCCCTCATCTATTTATTTTTGATTAGGTCTTTCTACTTACACATAAAGTTGAAAAATTGTGTGAAGTATTTATATATGCACATAGCATGATTTTTTAAAATTAATTTTTTATTTTCTCCCCTTTACCATCCTGCCTCTCTCCCTCTGGATCTCCTTCTACTCTATTGGTCTTCCCTATATCTTTATGATATCCACTCCTCTCCTCCTTCTTTCCTTTATTTTATTTTAGCTTCCACATATGAGAGAAAACATTTGACCCTTGATTTTCTGAGTCTGGCTCTTTTTTTTTTTTTTACTTAGTATGATGATCTTAATTTCTTTCCATTTACCATCAAACACCATAATTTCAATTCTTCTTTCTATTTGAGTAAAATTCCATTGTGTATTAACATGGTATAATATCTTAATCTATTAATCTATTATGGGTATCTGGGTCAACTCCATTATTTAGTTATTGTGAATTGTACTCCTATAAACATTGAGGTAGCTGTATCATTATAGTATGTTGATTTTGGTTCTTTTGGATAAATGTTAAGGAGTAGGGTAGCTCAGTCACATGGTGGTTAAATTCACAGTTTTATGAGGACTCTCCATATTGCTTTCCAGAGTGGTTGCACTAGTCTGAAGTCCTACCAACAATGTCCAAGTGTACCTCTCCCCCACATCCTCACCAGTGTACCTCTCCCCCACATCCTCACCAGCATTTATTGTTGTTTGTGTTCTGATCATTGCCATTCTGACTGGAGTGAGATGAAATCTTATGCAGTTTTGATTTGCATTTCTTTGATTGCTAGAGATGTTGAACATTTTTTCACACATTTATTTGGCCAATTGTGCTTCTTCTTTTGAGAAATATCTGCTTAGTTCTGTTGCTCATTTATTGGATTTTTTTTTTTTTAGTTTTAAGTTTTTTAAGTTCTTTATATATTCTGGATATTTATCCTCTGTGGTAGTAGCAACTGGTAAAGATTTTCTCCCATTCTGTAAGTCTTTCTTCACATTCTTAATCATTTCCTTTACTGTACAGAAGCTTTTTAATTTGATGGTATTCCACTTTTTTTTTTTTTTTGATACTAGGGATTGTACCCAAGGGTGCTTAAACACAGAGCCAAATCCCTAGTGCTTTTTAATATTTTATTTAGAGACAGAGTCTCTCTGAATTGTTTTAGGGTCTTGCTAAGTTGCTGAGCCTGGCTTTGAACTTCTGATCCTCTTGCTTCAGCCTCCTGAGCTGCTAGGATTACAGGTGTGCACCACGATGCCTGATTGGCATCCCATTTATTGATCCTTGGTTCTGTTTCTTGAGTTTTAGGTGTCTTGTTAAAGAAGCTGGTGCCAACACCTATATGATGGAATGTTATTTCTATTCTAGGAATATTTCCTTCTATCCTTAGCTTCTTCAGAATTATTGACATGAGTAGGTGCTGGATTTTATCAGAGTTCTTTTCCGTATCTATTGTGATGATCATGTGATTTTTGCCCTTAATTCTATATAAGCACTGAATTTGTTGAATTGTGTATGTTTAACCAACCTTGCATTTCTAGGATGAAATCCACTTGATCATAGTGTATTATCTTCTTGATGTATTTTTGTATATTATATTGTATATTGTATTAAGAAATTTTGCATCTGTGTTCAGCAGGGTTTTTGGTTTGTACTTTTCTTTCCTTGATGTGTCTTTGGTTTTGGTATTAGGGTTATACTGGCTTCACAGAATGTATTTGGGAGTGATTTTTCCCTTTCAATCTCATGGAATAATTTGAAGAAAGACTGGTGTTATTTCTTTAAAGGTCTGATAGAACTAAGCTGATAATCTATCTGGTCCTGAGCTTATCTTTTTGGAAGGTTATTAATTGCTGTTTCAATTTCATTCTTTGATATTCGTTTGTTTAGCTTTTCTATATTTTTCTGTTTCGATCTGGGCAGGTCACATGTATCTAGATATTCGTCAGTGTCTTCTAGATTTTCCAGTGTTTTGGTGTATACATTTTCAAGGTAGTTTCTAATGATTCTCTGAATTTAAGAAGTTTCTGTGGCAATATCTCTGTTTTCATTTCTAATTTTGTTTATTTGGGTCTTTTTCTTTTGGTTCGTTTGGCTCGGGGTTATTTATGTTTTTGAAGAACCAGCTCCTTGCTGCATTGATCTTGTGTATTATTTTTTTATTCTCAATTTCATTGTTTTCGTTTCCACTCTTTATTATTTCTTGTCTGTTACAGAGTTTGGAATTAGTTTGTTCTTCCTTTTCTAAAGGACTTGAGGTCCTTTAGGTGCGCCCAAGCACCTTCTTCTCAGCAGCTCATTAAAGCATTTTCCAAAATGGACCACATTCTAGGTCACAATGTAAGTCTTAGGAAATACAAAAGAATTTATAAAATCCTGTGCCTCTCAGAACTTAATGATGTGAAACTAGAAATTAACAAGAAACAATACAAACTACAAATTTATTTATTTAAGATCTATCATTTTTAAAAAAATGTAAGCACTCAATATTATAAATTTTCTTATTAGAACTGCTTTCATATCATATCTCTGTTCTCACTGTTTCAAAGAATTTCTTGATTACTTCTTATTTCTTCTTTGATTTATTCTTTATTTTAAAAAGTATCATTCAATCTCCATGTGCTCATGTAGTTTGTATTGTTTCTTGTTAATTTCTAGTTTCACATCATTATGTTCTGAGAGGCACAGGATTTTACAAATTCTTTTGTATTTCCTAAGACTTACATTGTGACCTAAAATGTGGTCCATTTTGGAAAATGCTTTAATGAGCTGCTGAGAAGAAGGTGCTTGGGTGCAACATATTCAGCTGTTTTGGGGTGAAATATTCTGTAGCTAAATATTAGATTCATTTAATTCTTAGTATTATTTAGGTTTGAAATAATTTTATTGATTTTATGTTTTGATGACCTGTCTATTGGCAATAAGGGTGTGTTGAAATTAGCCAGAATTATTGTACTGGGGTTTATCTGAGATTTAATGTCAAGGAGAATTTTTAAAAATGCAATTAGGTGACATTTGAGGCATATATATTTGCTATTGCTATATGTTCTAGTTGGATTGTTCCCTTTACTGGGATGTAGCAGTCTTCTTGGTATCTTCAGATTAATCTTTGCTTGAATTCTCCTTCTCAGGTTTGCTCTCTTGATATTGTGTCAGAGTTCATGTGTATTCTGATCATGTTCTATCATTTCTTTTCCCTTTATTGTATTCTATGTACTCAAGTTCACATACCCGATCTTCAAGGGCTGAAGTTTTATTTTCTACACAAGCTAATATGTTGGTGATGCTTTCAAGTACATTTTTTAAAAAATTTCTTTCTTTTTTAAATTTTAATTTATTTTTATTGTAAACAAATGGGATACATGTAGTTTCCGTTTGTACATGGAATAACAGCATACCATTTGCGTAGTCATACATTTACATAGGGTGATGATATTTGATTCATTCTGTTATTTATTCCTTCCCCTCCACTCCTCCCACCCCTCTTTTCCCTCTGTACAGTCAGTCCCTCATTCCTCCATTCTTGCCCCCCTCACACCCCTCATTATGTGTCATCATCTGCTTATCAGTGAGATCAATCGCCTTTTGGATTTTTGAGATTGGCTTATCTCGCTTAGCATGATATTCTCCAATTGCATCCATTTGCCTGCAAATGCCATAATTTTATCATTCTTTATGGTGGAGTAATATTCCATTGTATGTATATACCACAGTTTCTTTATCCATTCATCTGTTGCAGGGCATCTAGGTTGGTTCCGCAGCCTGGCTATTGTGAATTGAGGAGCTATGAACATTGATGTGGCTGTATCTCTGTAGTATGCTGATTTTAAGTCCTTTGGGTATAGGCCGAGGAGTGGGATAGCTGGGTCAAATGGTGGTTCCATTCCAAGTTTTCTAAGGAATCTCCACACTGCTTTCCAGAGTGGCTGCACTAATTTGCAGCCCCACCAGCAACATATGAGTGTACCTTTTTCTCCACGTCCTCTCCAACACCTATTGTTGCTTGTATTCTTGATAATCATCATTCTAATTGGGGTGAGATGTAATCTTAGGGTACTTTTGATTTGCATTTCTCTTATTACTAAAGATGGTGAACATTTTTTCATATGTTTGTTGATTGCTTGTACATCTTCTTCTGCGAAGTGTCTGATCATATCCTTAGCCCATTTGTTGATTGGGTTATTTGCATTCTTCATGTAGAGTTTTTTGAGTTCTTTATAGATTCTGGAGATTAGTGCTCTATCTGAAGTATGAGTGGCAAAGATATTCTCCCACTCTGTAGGTTCTCTCTTCTCATTGCTGATAGTGTTTTTTGCTGAGAGAAAGCTATTAGTTTGAATCTATCCCAGTTGTTGATTCTAGCTTTTGTTTCTTGTGCTATGGGAGTCCTGTTGAGGAAGTCTGATCCTAAGCCAACAAGATGAAGATTTGGACCTACTTTTTCTTCTATAAGATGCAAGGTCTCTGGTCTGATTTCGAGGTCCTTGTTCCATTGTGAGTTGATTTTTGTGCAGGGTTAGAGATAGGGGTTTAGTTTCATTCTGTTGCATATGGCTTTCCAGTTTTCCCAGCACCATTTGTTGAAGAGGCTATCTTTTCTCCATTGCATATTTTTGGCACCTTTGTCTAGTATGAGAAAATTGTATTTATTTGGGTTTGTGTCCATGTCCTCTATTCTGTACCATTGATCTACCTGTCTATTTTGGTGCCAATACCATGCCGTTTTTGTTACTATTGCTTTGTAGAATAGTTGAAGTTCTGGTATTGCGATACCCCCTGCTTCATTCTTCCTGCGAAGGATTGTTTTAGCTATTCTGGGTTTCTTATTCTTCCAGATGAATTTCATAATTGGTTGCTCTATTTCTGTAAGATACATCATTGGGATTTTAATTGGAATTGCATTGAATCTGTATAGCACTTTTGGTAGTATGGCCATTTTGACAGTATTAATTCTGCCTATCCAAGAACATGGGAGATCTTTCCATCTTCTAAGGTCTTCCTCAATTTCTTTCTTCAATGTTTTGTAGTTTTCATTGTAGAGATCTTTTACCTCTTTGGTTAGATGGATGCCCAAGTATTTTATTGTTTTTGAGGCTATTCCAAATGGCATAGATTTCCTCATTTCCCTTTCAGCTGTTTCATCGCTTGCATATAAAAACGCTTTAGATTTATGCATGTTGATTTTATAGCCTGCTATTTTGCTGAATTCATTGATGAGGTCTAGAAGTTTTCTGGAGGAGTTTTTTCGATCCTCTAAATATAGAATCATGTCATTAGCAAATAGTGACAGCTTAAGTTCCTCTTTTCCTATTCATATCTCGTTAATTTCTTTAGTCTGCCTAATTGCTCTGGCTAGTCTTTCAAGGACAATGTTGAATAGAAGTGGTGAAAGAGGACATCCCTGTCTTGTTCCCGTTTTTAAAGGAAATGGTTTCAGTTTTTCTCCATTAAGAATGACGTTGGCCATGGGCTTAGCATAAATAGCCTTTACAATGTTCAGGTATGTTGGTATGTTCCTACTATCCCTATTTTTTCTAGTGTTTTGAGCATGAAGGGGTGTTGTATTTTGTCGAACGCTTTTTCTGTGTCAATTGAAATAACCATATGATTCTTTTCCTTAAGTCTGTTGACATGATGGGTTATGTTTATTGATTTATGGATGTTAAACCACCCTTGCATTCTAGGGATGAACCACACTTGATCATGGTGCACAATTTTCTCAATATGCTTTTGGATACGGTTTGCCAATATTTTGTTAAGGATCTTTGCATCTATATTCATCAAGGATATTGGTCTAAAATTTTCTTTCCTTGATGTGTCTTTGCCTGGTTTGGGTATGAGGGTGATATTAGCTTCATAGAATGAGTTTGGTAGAGTAACCTCTTTTTCTATTTCTTGGAATACTTTGAGAAGTATTGGAATGAGATCTTCTTTGAAGGTCTTGTAGGACTCGGCCGAGAATCTGTCTGGTCCTGGGCTTTTCTTGGATGGTAGATTTTTAATGGCTTCTTCTATTTCATTGCTTGATATTGATCTGTTTAAAGTGTGTATGTCCTCCTGGTTCAGTTTGGGAGGAGCATATGTCTCTAGAAATTTGTCAATGTCTTCGGTAGTTGATATTTTGTTGGCATACAGATTTTCAAAGTAGCTTCTCATTATGTTCTGTATCTCAGTGGTGTCTGTCATGATATTTCCTTTTTCATCACGAAGTTTAGTAATTTGAGTTTTCTCTCTCTTTCTCTTTGTTAGTGTGGCTAAGGGTTTTGTTTACTTTCTCAAAGAACCAACTTTTTGTTTTGTCAACTTTTGAATTTTTTTTTTGTTTCAATTTCATTGATTTCAGTTCTGATTTTAATTATTTCCTGTCTTCTATTACTTTTGCTGTTATTCTGTTCTTCTTTTTCTAGGGCTTTGAGCTGTAATGTTAGGTCATTTAGTTATTGACTTTTCATTCTTTTCTGGAATGTGCTCCATGCAATGAATTTTCCTCTTAGTACTGCTTTCATAGTGTCCCAGAGATTTTGATATGTTGTATCGTCATTCTCATTGACCTCTAAGAATTTTTTTTATCTCCTTCCTGATGTTTACTGTTATCCATGTTTCATTCAATAGCATATTATTTAGTTTCCATGTGTTGGAGTATTTCTGTTTTTTATTTTGTCATTGATTTCTACTCTCAGTCCATTATGATCTGACAGAACACAAGGCAGTATCTCTATTTTTTGCATTTCCTAAGAGCTGTGTTTTGGCATAAGATATGGTCTATTTTCGAGAAGGTTCCATGTGCTGCTGAGAAGAAAGTGAATCTGCTCGTTGATGGATGGAATATTCTATATGTCTATTAAGTCTAGGTTATTGATTGTGTTATTGAGTTCTATGGTTTCTTTGTTTGGTTTTCATTTGGAAGATCTATCTTGTGGTGACAGCGGTGCATTGAAGTCACCCAGAATTATTGTGTTGTGGTCTATGTGATTTCTGAAATTGAGAAGGATTTGTTTGATGTACAGGGATGCACCATTGTTTGGGGTATAAATATTTACTATCATTATGTCTTCCTGATTTATTGTTCCCTTAAGCAGTATGAAATGCCCTTCTTTATCCCTTCTGACTAACTTTGGCTTGAAGTCCACTTTATCTGATATAAGGATGGAAACCCCCACTTTTTTCCTGAGTCCATGTGTGTGGTAGGTTTTTTCCCATCCTTTCACCTTTAGTCTGTGGATGTCTTTTTCTATGAGATGAGTCTCTTGCAGGCAGCATATTGTTGGGTCTTTCTTTTTAATCCATTCTGCCAGTCTATGACTTTTGATTATTGAGTTTAGGCCATTAACGGTCAGGGTTATTATTGAGATATGATTTGCATTCCCAGTCATTTGGCTTATTTTTGGTTTTTAAGTTGGCTTGGTTTCTCCTTTGAGTGTTTTTTCTCTAAGGTAGTTCCTCCCTTTGCTGACCTCCATTGTTGTTTTTCATTTCCTCCTTTTGGAATATTTTGTTGAGAACATTCTGCAGTGCAGGCTTTCTATCTGTAAATTCTTTTAACTCTTGTTTATCATGGAAGGATTTTATTTCATCTCCAAATCTGAAGGTTAGTTTTGCTGGGCATAGGATTCTTGGTTGGCAACCATGTTCTTTCAGAGCTTGAAATATGTTGTTCCAGGCTCTTCTAGCTTTTAGAGTCTGGGTTGAGAAGTCGGCTGCTATCCGTATCGGTCTCCCCCTCTATGTAATCTGATGCTTTTGTCTTGCGGCCTTCAAAATTGTATCTTTATTTTGAATGTTAGGCATTTTCATTATAATGTGCCTTGTGAATCTGTTGTGATTTTGTGCATTTGGTGTTCTGTAAGCCTCTTGTATTTGATTTTCCATTTCATTCTTCAGGTTTGGGAAATTTTCTGATATTATTTCATTGAATAGTTTGTTCATTCCTTTGGTTTGTATCTCTGTGCCTTCCTCAATCCCAATAATTCTTAACTTTGGTCTTTTCATGATGTCCCATAATTCTTGGAGATTCTGTTCATGATTTCTTACCATCTTCTCTGTTTGGGCAACTTTATTTTCAAGATTAAATATTTTGTCTTCATTGTCTGAGGTTCTGTCTTTCAAGTGGTCTAGTCTTTTGGTGATGCTTTCCATTGAGTTTTTTATTTAGTTTATTGTCTCCTTCATTTCAAGGATTTCCATTTGTTTTTTTTTTTTTTTTTGAGTATCTCTATCTCTTTTTTGAACTGATCTTTTGCTTCCTGCAGGTGCTCTTTTAGCTTACTGGTATTATCATTCATTGCCTGTATTTGCTCTCTTATCTCATCCTTTGCTTCGCGAATCATCTTAATCATGTATAATCTGAAGTCCTTTTCTGACATTTCTTCTAACATACTGTCATTGGATTCTATTAATATAGAATCTAGATTTGTTTGGATCACTTTCTTCCCTTTTTTTTTTCATGTTGTTCATGTATCTTCCCCTGTAGCAGTGCAGATCTGGGGTATTGCGGATTTTCCCCTATAGGCTTATAGTGGCCCTATAGGTTTCCAAAACCCTTTCTTTAAGGGGAGATCAATAGTAGCAGTGCCCAAATCAGACACTATGCAATCCTAGACCAAATAGCCCCTATGGGGACAGTAACAAAATTGTCATAGTAAAAAAAATGAGTTCAAATATTTTCTTCGGTAAAACTAACAGATTTGCAATAAGGTCTGCAGTTTCTAATGGAGGACAAAGAAGATGCAGAGGATGTAGAATGTGGCTGTTAATGGGATAAGAAAAGAATATACAGAAGTTCTAGAAAATAGAAAGTGTGATAGTGTAATCAAAAGAAATCAGATGTTAGCATGGAAAAAAGGGAGAAAGAGACTCTGAGGGAACAGGTAAACAAAAGGAAAGGAGAGCATGCAAAGTAAAGAAATAAAAACTTAAATTTTTTCTATAAGGAGAAAAAAGAAAATCTACAGTATATCAGTCATATAGTAATGAAACCTCCCTGAGTTCAGTAGCCTGATGCATGAGAGGCACCTGACAATGAGCTTCAAGTCTCCAGCAGGCGTCCTCAGGATGGGATTTGCCCCATGTAAAGATTGGAGCTATGACTTCCAGGATCATCCAAGATGGCCGCTCTGGCTTCAAAATGTGTTGGTAAATGGGGAGCTGCAGCTCAGGGTGTGGATGTGGTCAGCTGGAGGTCCTGGAGACGGGATGCGGTTGGTCAGGCAGGGGTCCTGGAGATCGAGTGTGTTTGGTGTGGTTGTGGGATCCTGGAGGCCGGGTGCCATCAATTGGTCTGGGGTCCCAGTGATAGGGCACAGTCAGTTGTTCTGGGGGTCCCGGCAGCAGGGAGCAGTCAGTCGATGTGAGGGCCCCAGAGGCAGGGAGTGATTGGTTGGGCTGAGGGATCCTGGAGACAGGGCTCAGTCAGTCTGGCCAGGGGTCCTACGGGGCCTGACTGTTGTCTCAAAATGGCGACAGCCACGTATAATCAAACCTACAGATACTGTGACAGGAACTTCCAGGCAACAGCAGGCAGCTGGTGCTCCACTGGCAGTCGGCGATCAGTTTCCTGACTATTGTCAGACGATCAGGAGGTGAACCTTGTGGGTTGGGTGATGGATAGGTGTAAGGCAGGCGATGGACCTGCCAGAGGCAGGCAAATGGTGGATGATAGGCACCTGACAGTGAGCAATCTGCACTCAAAAAAGGTGTCGATATGCTGGCAGACGGCAGGTCATCACAGCAGACAAATGGGGTAAACACCAGGGAATTGATAAGCAGCAAAAACTGCCTCACCAAGAAACAGATATCCTGTACTTGAAACCAGAGTTATGGAGCGGCAAGGAACGCAGCCTCCCTCTAGTCTGCCTCAAGTACATTTTTAATTTGATTTATTTTGTCTTTCAGTTCCAGGAGTTCTGATTGGTTTCTTTTCAATGTTTCTATTTCTTTATTGAAATGGTCTTTTGTCTCCTGTATTTTCTCTCTTAATTCATTCCTTAGATTTTCATTTGGTTCTCTGAACATTTTACTAATCAGTTTTTTATAATCTTTCTCTGGAATTTTATCCATTTACATATCTGCAGGATCCTTTGTTGGGGGATGTGAATTTTGGGGATAGTTTTGTTTGCCTGTTTACTTATGTTTTCAGAGGTCTTGGGTTTGCACATCAATTGAGATAGATTTTCCTTCCTATTTTATATACTTGTGCTTTTGTGTATAGCTATTTTTTGGGGGCAACTTTTTTTTTTTTTTTTAATATATGAGTAGATGTCAAGGGATGGGACCTAATGTCCCCCTCTGGTTGTTCCTCCTTGGGTCTGGTTGTTAGTTTGGGATTTTTGTCTCCCAAATTCTGTGAGTTAAAGTAATGTTAAGGCTCTGGTGGTGTTAGGTCATATGTGAGGTGAGAGCCACTGTTGCTTGGCTGAGATGTGAGATTTCTCTGCAGCAGGATCTCTGTTCTGTGATTTTGAAGTGTACTAATCATTTTCCAACTCCTCTTAGAGGAAGTGGGGAGCCAGTGTTAGCACTAATGCGTCAAAGGACGTACAGTCTTAAGATGAGTGTCTGTTGTTTACTTTGGTATCTATAAGAGTAATTGCCTCTTCTATAGGAATGGTGGCATCAGCATTTAACATCAGCACCAACAATAGAAAAACTCAGAAAGATCAGGCATCTGACAGCATGTGTCTAATATGTTGTGCACTGTATTAATAATCACAACAACATAATGGGGTAGGAATTACTTAAATTATATGGTTATATTATTTAGTGGGATTACAGTTTTATAAGTAAGAGAAAATAGAGTAAGAAGGTGAGAGAAAGTTTGAAATATTTTAAAAAGTGATCAGAGGAGAGGTAGGAGATTTGGCTGGAAAGAAGAAGAAATTACAAATTAACAGAAAGTAATTTTAAAAAGAGAGGAAGAGGGAACAGGAAAATTCAATTATCATGGGGGTAAGAGTGGTGAAGGGGAGATAAGAGGGAAAATAATCAAGGTATGAACAAACCAGCAAATGTGAGATCAAAATAACTCAAACCCTTGTATAATTGTACTGCACGTAAGTCAAATCAAGGCTAAGTAATAAATATGCAGAAGAAACCTATTAATGTGAAAGTACATGAATATTCATGCAGCCAGAGCACACAACCACACACCACACACACACACACACACACACACACACACACACAATCATGCATAATGGAAAAAAGTAAAAAAATATAATAGGATAAAATGATGTTTGGAAAATTTTAAGGAGTTAAACTTAAAAAAATAAAAAATGTGCATGTGGAGAAAAAAGAGATAGGGAAAATAAAAAAAGAAGAAACCATTTTAATGAGAAATGGAGGGCTTGTTTCCACTGTAGTGGTCAAAACTGCTGGCTGGAATGGATTTCATTCTTTATGTTTGTTTAGGCTCTGTAACCCTTGGGTCAAGAGCTTCTGTTATTAATGTCTGTGTGTTCATCATCTACCTGCCAGCTGGGTGTAGTAGCTCTTAGCTTCTGTTCTCCCAGTTCAGGTTGGGATAGACTGGGCAATGCTGATGAACTGGGTAATTCTGTAGTGGGATGTGATGCAGAATTCGAATTAGTAGTTGAAAGACTAGTAGTTGGGGTTTAGTCTTGGTTGAAGTTTGGAACTCTGTTGGTGGGTATTTGAAATTTGATCCACATGTCATATTGCTGGGGTGCTACTGGATGTCTGGGGCCCTCCAGTAAAATCTGCTTTTAGGACATAGGGACTAACCCTCCACAGGCTGCACTTTCAATGCTATGAATGTGAGTTACCAGGTAGCAGCTCTGGAATGTAGACACTTCTGTGTGGCCACTATAGTTGTATTTCCAATAATTCTTACAGTGTGCCAACAACAAAGATTTTCTTTGTGCCTCTTTTAGCCACCCTAGTTCAGGCATACACTGCTGGTCAAAATATGCAACTGCTGGCTACTTCCTTTATGGGTCCCTGATTTGTCTCTGCTCACTGCTGTGCAGTATTTATAGATAGTTTCCAGGCTGGGCTTGTGGTCACTTCTGGACTAGAAACCTCAGTTCCTGCTAAAATATCTGCTCTGGGGTCCTGAGCAATTTTTGTTTGGTTTCAATGAACCACTTTCCCCACTGACTCTGTGTACACTAAGTTTAGCCTCTTTCTCTAAAACACAGGTTCCCCAAAGTAAAAAAAAAAAATTAAAAAAAATTAGTTTATTGAGTTTTGTTGTTATTTACTACACATCGTCTCTCAATGCCACTGCTTACCCCTCTTCTCTGTGGCCACCCTCAGTCAAGCTAGTGCATCTCTAATGCATTATTTTTTACATTCTGCTCAAAGTTTCTGGCATGCTGTGTGTTTGTAATATCGTTTACAGTCCAGTACTGAGTTGCAGTGAGTTCCCTTTGCTACCCACCTCACTGGGGAGCAGTTTTCCCACCTCGTAAGTCTGATGCTGGGAGGTGCACCGTTCCTCTAATCTGTCATCTTCTTTCCTAACTTCCTCAATTTATAAAAGGCCTCTTATGGTCTTCAATTATATTTTGAAGTTTCTTATATTTATTTTCGATTGAATTTCTCTTTGTTGTTACATATTCATTTTCTTTTGTGTTCATTTTTACCAGTTTTCCAATTACAAAGAAATCATTGATCATATAGTTAATATTTTCTCCCTCTCAAGGTCTGGTTAATTTTCAGTCTATATAAACTATGTAGACAATGAGGTTTTATTTTATGGCACTAGCCAAACCTTAATCCAACACTTAAAATGATGGCATAATGAAAAGTACTGATTCTTGAACAAAGACGCAAATACTTAAATTAAGAACTTTTAAAACAAAAGACAGTATTTTGATAGAATAATACAATTTGATATTTAAAAACTGTATTCACTTAAATATCCATTTATTCAAAATGGTCAATGAGTACCTTCTGTGTGACAAACTTTGTCCTGAAAACTTGGAATGGCCTTTTTATAGCCTTTATCATGAAGGAGGTCAGTTTCCATATAATAAGTTGACCTGCCTGAATTTATCTATAAAATGATCAATAACTACTGGCTCTTAGAGGGGCATTGTGCAAGCCAGAGTGTAAAATCTCTTTTCTCTGCTCTTGTCTTTTTCTTCATCTCTCCTCCAAAAGCATTTGGTGCTATCAGGTGGCATCAAATTTTGCACACCCCAGCCCTTCTGTGCTCCATCAGTATCCCACAATACCAACTCTTCATTCTCTCTGATTTCCTCCTTCCACCTCTAACCCCACTTTCCCATGGCCTAAATTTGGATTGGTGGTGGTTTAGTGGTTGGTTGATGAGCCATCCTGTAATGTAACTTCCTATTATTTTTGCATTTGGAAAGCAGAGGTGTGGGTAGAAGTCTTAAAGGGAAGAATCTTTACCATTTTTTAAAAAGCATTTTAAATTGTGGTAAAATATACATAACATGAGGTTTACCACCCCACCATCTTCACTTGCACAGTCCAGTAGAGGTATTAAGTACAGTCACACTGTTGTGCAACCACCCATCTATGCAAAGCTTTTTACTTTGGAAAACTGAAACTCTGTGTTTCCTGTTTTTTTTTTTTTTTTTTTTTCCAACCTAGCATCATCCTAACCTCTTTTGCATTCTTGTCATATATCAGGACAGAATTTATAACTATTTTTTCAGAATGTCTAGAATAGTTCTGTGTCAGTTTCTAGCAATGTGACCTGGCATGCTGTAATGTGGTGGAGAGAAAGGGGTATGTGAACTCAACAATACTTTGGCCTGGATATCTTTTTTAAAAATTATAATGATTAATACATATTAATTATACAAATTTTAAGGCGTTTCACTGTGACATCTCCATACCTGAATATACTGTACTTTGATCCCGTCCACTCTCCTTGTTTTACTCTCCTGTACACTGTGCCATTACCCCTTCAAAAGTTCCCTTCACCTTTTCTGATAGTCATTCTTCTCTTTCAGATCATCTTTTTTATTTTTATTTCTTTAAGTTACTTCATAAGAGAGAAAACATGATTCTTGTCTTTCTGTAGCAGGTTTCCAAATGATATCTGGGCCTGAAAGTCTTACTTAAGTCTGTATCGGAGAAGCTATTCACAGGTTGACTCTAGTCTCAGGAGCTCCTTTATCAGAATCTGGGGAAAGAAAATTCCAGGGAACATGATCTTCCCCGTAGTAGTGATTTCTCACTACTTGATTTCTCACCAAGGCTACCTATTCATATTTTTGGCTTCATTTTGGCACAATTCAAATTTGAATCGTGCACCTAATATCAGTTACTGCTCTACATGTGGGGTACAGTGCTGAAAGAAACACAGAATCACTCAACAATGACTTGACTTCTTATTACTTCATATAATGCTTTCATCACTTTTCTGTGGATTATAGGTTGGCCCACAATTGATGCCTGTGCATAAAATGGCCTGTATTAAAATACTCATATTGATATCTTCTGTGCTACAGAGACACCCTGGGATGCTCTACTAAAGCGTTTCAGTGCCAGGTAGAGTCCCAAGAAAAAGAAGATCTTATAGGTTATGATAGCTATCCCTTAGATTTACAAGGGCCACCTGAGGACTGATATGTGCTTATAAATGAGGTCAGGGATGAGGACAAGGTTCTGCCTTCTGGAAGGAGTCCAGGAAATCATTCACCCCAGATCAGTCCCTGCCCACTAGGGGGTGTAGCTCCCTAACACTAGCTCACTTCCTGTGTGAACTGCAACTTTAGGCTCATCATTTCACTATGAATTCAACATTCTTCATGTTAAGAATCAAGAACATTATTTAGTCGACACTCTAAAGATGAACGCTTCTCTGGGCTTAGTGGTTGTAATGCTCCTGATACTTGGTAAGTGAAATGCCTTTTAAAATTTGAACTCTTTCTTCTGTAATGCCAGAAAACTTTCTAGCCAAAAATATATCTGAGAGTTTTATCATCAAGGTGATACAGTTCTCTTTTCCCCTCAAGGAAGGACTCATGGAAACTCAGTGACCCAGACAGAAGGCCAGGTTACCATATCAGAAGGGACTTTGCTGACTATAAACTGCACTTACTCAGCAACAACCATAGCATACCCTGCTCTTTTCTGGTATGTTCAATACCCTGGAGAAGGTCTAAAGCTCCTCCTGAAAGCTGTGACAGCCAATGATAAGGTCAGCAACAAAGGTTTTGAAGCCACATACAATAAAGAAGCCACCTCCTTCCACTTGGAGAAAGCCTCTGTCCAAGAGTCAGACTCGGCTGTGTACTACTGTGCTTTGGGTGACACAGTGGCAGAAACTGCAGAGGGAGCTGAGCGGAAACTCTGAGCAGCAACCAGGGGCCTGGCTGCTGAGCGTCTGCCTCTGGGATCCACTCTGGTTTCAGCACAGTCTGTCGTGTGTGCCATGTTGCTTCTCTGGTTGATGCAAAATCATACAAATGTCCAGAGCAGAAGAACAAGAAGTGGACACACCCCAACTCAGCTCTTCATCAGTCAAAGTGAAAGCAGAGGCTGACAGCATTAGTTCCTCATGCATAGCCAAAGTAATTTCAAGATAAAACCATTCAAACAATGAAGTCGTCTCTTTGCTCATCCTTGCAGACAAAGCCAGACTCCACATGTTGTTCCAGGTCACCCTGGTAGACATTGCTGTGGCTCATTATATTTTTAGAGAGAAAATGTGCCAGAGGAGGTGGCATCTGCATAAAGTATCCTGAACAGAGTGTAGAAGGAGAGGTGAGAAGAGAGTTAGAGCCCCTATCTCTGAAATCCACAAGTGCTAATAGAGTAAAAATGGAAAGGAAGAAAGGAGGAAGAACAGACCTCACAGTAGCAATAGTGCAATGAGGAAGGGCATCTCTTTTTTGGTTAATCAGATGGTGGACTCAGGCTGATGTTCAAAAAAAGGGTAGAGAGCAAATTAATAATTAAAAAATGACCCATGGTTAAATGATGAGTGAACTGGCCAGTTACATAGTTCAGCTTGCTTTTCAAGAAGGCTCATGTGAGTCAGTTTCCAGTGCCTCTGGAAGGTTAAATATAAATATTTTTTATTTTGTAACTCCATAAAAACCCATTAGAAAGGAAGTGAAGAATCTCCCAAAGGCATAAATCTTCAGAGTGTAGAAAAGGATAAATCTTCAGAGTGTAGGAGATGGTGACAGTGATGTTGACAGAATTTTAAGGAGTGAGAAATATATGGAGAAACTTGCATCATGGGCAAATGCAGATGGAATATATGCCTCATGAGAGAAGCCACCAAAGAGCATTGCTTGTGTGCTGTGCCCTTGTGAAAGAGTCAGAAACACTAGTTACCCTAAACCTTTGGAGAAGGTAGTGGGGGTATAGGTGGTAGTGGTGGTAGTGCTGTGTGTGTGTGTGTGTGTGTGTGTGTGTGTGTGTGTGTGTGTGTATTTGGAGGTACTTGAAAGGGAGAGGATAGTAAGAAAGGACATAGTAAGAAAGTGTTCTAGTGCCCATCCCCCATGCTGTCCACCACAGCTTGCAGAGCAAGGCATGCTCACTTCCCAAACCCAGCAGAAAATTGGAAATGACTTTCATGAATTGGGAAACATAAAAGTAAAAAATTAAAAAACATTAAAATGAAGAACATGCTGGTCAATTCTCAATATAGGGAAATAACACAGTGTTCAAGAAAAAGGACATACTCAGATTACTATTAGTTGTTCACAAAATTGCTGCTTAGATTAGTTTCACTCTCCTATACCATCAGTAGTGGTGACTAGGCAGAATATCTTTTTCCCCAAACCTGTGCATTCCCAAACTTTTTAACCTTTGCTTATGAGTTTCTTTTTTTGTATATATGACTTATTCAATTACACATCAGATGGAGTTTCATTTAACATATTAAGTCATTTACAGTTCCCTATATTGTCCACTTAGAGATGCCCATGTTTTAATATTATTGTTTCTGATCTTCATATCCACCATTGTTCCACCTATCACATATTTACAAACACCCTTTTTTTAAAGCCTTATTTTTTTGAGTAGTTTTAGGTCACAAAACTGAGAGGAGGTTACAGAGATTTCTTACATGACCCTGGGCCCCTCTGGCTGCTCATCCCAGCCTTCTCCATGATCAACATCCCCTGCAGAGTGGCTCACTTGAACCACTCCCACATCATTGTTACCCAAAGTCCATGGATTTCATTAGGAATCAACTTTGTGTTCTTACATCATCTGGGTGTGGATAAATGCATAATGACATCTATCATTATAGAGTCACGTAGAATATTCTCATTCATGTAGAGTTCCTCTGTGCTTTACCTGTTCATTTAATTCCAAGCCCAAACCTTTGGGAACTTTTGACTGTCACTGGGGTTTGCCTTTTCTTAACTGTCATTTAATTAAAGTCACAAATTATGTTGCTTTTTTTCACTTGTCTTCTTTCATTTCGTAACATGCATTTAAGTTTTCTCCATGCCTTTCATGACTTGATAGCTCATTTCTTTTTAGTGTTGAATAATATTCAATTTTCTAAATATATCTTACTTTTTGTATCCATTTATCACCAGAGAGGCATATAGGTAGCTCCCAATCTGGGCAATTAGGAATAAAGAGTGATTTGCTTTACTCAAAGTAAATGTTAATCTTATCTAAAATTAGACTAGTGTCACTAAATATATTTGGGCACTGTGGTCCAGTCAAGTGAACCCATAAAATTAACCATCATACCCTCTTTGCCTCCAATTATTCTCTTCTACTACCCTACTTTGCCTTACATCAAGATAATATAGCAGCTTTCTTTTTATTTTGTATGGTACATTTTTTTCATTATTTTGCTTTTAACCTCTCTGTGTATTAAATCTCAAATGTACAATAAATATCTCTACTTCAGACTTTCATTTGTTCATTGGCTTCCTGTTTATTGAGGAAATAGAAGCAAAAGCAGGATTTTTCAAAGCTTCAACACTTACCACTTACTAGCAGGGGTGCTCACATACCCCACCTTTCCTCTCGTTACCATGGCATTGCATGAGATTAGGGCTCTGTTGGCCCTTAGCACATATCACTATACCTGAAAAAACAGTATGCTTTTAAAAATAATTGCTGAATTAATAGTGAATGATTAATATACTACTATTAGTACCAGAGCAAAAATTACCATCCATTCATTCAGTAAAATTTTATTATGTATCCATTTCTTGAGATACTCTATTCTAGAAACTGAAGAGGTAGTGGAGAGTAGAGTTGAGAAAAATCTCCGTCCTAGGGGAGTTTATATTTCAGTTAAATGCTTGGTTCATGCTAGTCACTACCATTGCCCCTTTGCACTGTGTCACCATACCTATCTGCAGATGAGAAAGCTAAAGCTTAATTCTCTTATCCAATATGGAGACAGAATTCAAACTGAGGACTCCAAATACATGTCTTCATTACTAATCTACTATATTTGTGCAGATATATAGGAGCTAATATTCTTTTCCCCTTTGCCAGTAGTGAACAGGAAACCTGGTGAAAGGCTTAATCTAAGGTTTTGAGAAGACTTTGTACAGTCACATTTATTGATGTTTCTGTGCTTCACAGAATGGAAGCTGAGCCTGTCTGATAGAGGTGTTTGAGAAGCTGCAGTAGAAGTTTAATTTCGTCTTCCTTACTCATTCTTCCAGTGGACGCATGGTTAAAGCTCAGAGATTGCTGAACGGTTCTCAATACTGGAAGCAAGTATTCTCGAAGACTCTTTTTCCTGAGCTGCAGTGGCGGAACTGGCTCCCACACTAAAGCCATTGCTGGCAGAGTTGAGAGGGCCTGCTAGATGGTTTTCGGTAACAACGACCCATGTTGTTCTCAGAACAACCAGATGAGTGAAGAGCTACAGGCTGACTTAGGGAAAACAAATGTAGTAAAACTTGGTCCTTTATTTAACAGTGAAATTGTTCAGGATAAAACAGCATACTATACATGATGATATTGACAAAAAATATTTAAAGTTATTGGACATTATTTTAAATTAGTCTAAGAAGAGCTTTTTCAGAGCAATGACTACAGATTGAAGCTTGTGGGACCCAGCTCAACATGGTCTAGATAAGTTTTGTGAAACCGTCAGTGGAGGGGCTCAGCACACTTTGATGATGTCGATGGGAACTCCTGCTCACGTCAGAGTGCCCTGTACTTCCAGAGGTCTTCCTTGTCTGAGCAGGTGAACAGCTGCAGCTGTGGCCCTGAACATCCAGGAGGAATCGCCATGGCCTGCATGGGGAGGGAGTAGGTAACCATCAGAGGTGTGGGCTGGCTGGAAATAAAATGTAGAAAAGCAGTATTAAGAAATAAAGCAAAAGACATACACACAAAAAAACCCATTTTTTGAAGCAGGGGCTTGACAGGTAGAAGAGACCTGATGGGTCTGATCCTAACAAAGGGAAAAGCCACAAATGCTTTATTTATAGTGGAACACACCAAAGGAATTTATGGTGAGGAGGGGTTCTTCAAGGTAAACGAGAAGCCAAGAAGCTCTGGGGATGTTGGCCTGGTTGGAGATTTATCCTTTGCTCAATAATACTTGCTCCTCCAGGCAGCTGGTACCACAAGGCTAGATAGGTGTCCTGGTATGTCATTCACCCCCGGGGTAATAGGCATCTGAATTCAAAGCTATCACACCCATAAATTCCACACCAGACATGGAACCAGCCCCATTAAAGTGGCCTCCTGCAAATAGTCGTGTCTTTCTACATATTTCATGGAAAGATTCCCAGATGCAGCAGTCAAGCTGTCCAAGGTGGAGTTCAGAGCAATAATTTATTTGCCACTCCTGACAACCTACTGCAAAGGCTTTTCCCAATCTCCTATATTAAAGCAGACTCCTAACTGATATTCTCCTAACTTTGAGGGATGGAGAGAAAAGATCGCTGTGGTTTAAAAGAAATAGAAACTTGGCTCCCTGTTTGTTGTTTTTTCAGATCAGAGACTCAGGCATCACTTCTGAGCAGAGAGAGGTCAAACAGCATTCTTCAGGTGCCTATGGCCTGTGCGTCTCAAGTGGTTCTCAACCCTGGCTGCAGGTTAGAATCAGCCAGATGTGACTGGCACTCACCCCAGATCAATTACACCAGCATCCCTGGTGTTCAGGTTCTGGCACGGTGTACACCTCAGAGGTGTGCATAATGTTTGTGTAGAACTGAGAACCCTGCAATTGTCAATCTCCATAACTAGAGCTTCCAGGGTCTTGTCTTAGAGTTTCCAGATGTAGTGTGGAGGGCGGTTGCTATGATAAGTTGCTTTTCATGTGAACAGGTTCAAGTATAGGTACCTTGTTTTATTTGTAAGTATTGAGATTTTCTTTTGTCTTGCCTACAGTAGTCACCTAATGTATGTCGCTTTATTGGCCCATGAAGAGTACATATTTGTTTGTAAGAAGGCTCTTTGAGTACAAAAAATGAGAGTGAGTAGATGGTGTTCATGATTCTCTGTCTCAGAGCCTGCAGAGGAATGCTGCCATGCAATTACTGATGCTGTCCTTGTCACTGAAGAGACCTTGCCCATAAATCTTTCATTTGCCATGGTTGTCATTTCTTAGTCCTCTCTGTTATCATTATATTTTGTCCAGAAAACAATGTTCATGTCATATTAATTAGTTGAGTTAGTAACTACTAATATAACCCAAATAATTTATGTTCATAAGAACATAAATAGTTCAAATGGGTATATAACCCAGTTTCTGACTGGCAGATTAAACTTGTACATTTACTTCTGTTCCCTCTGTAACCTCAGAAAGTGGGCATTCAGAAAGGCAAAACTCCATGTGCAGAAAGACAAAGGAAAAGGAGGATATAGAAGATGATATACCAATAACATATGAAAAGGTGGAAGAGAGATGTCAAAATATAACAGACTACAAAGACTTGAGAAATGTGAAACCAAAGTTTGCAGAAGGGGAATCCAGGAAGATGCCTCCCAATTAGTGTGGACCATCCTGTCAGGCCCAGAAACTGGACATAACAACTTTAACTGTGAATTCTGGATGAATGAAGATGGTGTTTACTCATCAATCTCATCAATGTATGATCTGTTTCCAGACTGAAAGGGAATCCAAGTGCTCAGGACTACGTAACATTTAATTACCTGCAAAAGGAAGAAAAGCCCCTAAACTTCTAGTGAGCATAAATCCTAGCATCAATGGTTTTCTCAGCAGAAGAGCAGAAAGCTACAGTGGAACAATATTTCCAAACAACAAAAGGTAATAAAAGTATTGATGGATTACCTTATGTATTTGACCATATTCTGACAAGCCTTTGGATTAGTCACAAGGTTTGAAGGTAGATTAAAGAGACCCTCCAATGAAATGAAAAAACACAAAAGTAAAACAAAATGTACTGAAACATATATGAAGTAGTATTTAGGCTAGGTAAACTTAAAATACAGGATTCAACTACCCCAAACAGTGAATGAATGATAGTGCCTGCTCCCACAAATCTTATATACCAATAAACTTGATTACCTGCTTCATTACTGTTAGTAAAAGTTCAAAAAATTTATTAATTGACCTATTTACTGGTTATATACAAATATACATATGTAATCATCTATTAAAGTACTTAGTAAATACTTAACAACACCTTGAGTGTTCATCAATGGAGAAAGGGCTGAACAAACTAAACATGCCATGATGTGGGCGCAAACCAGCAGCAGACTCTATCTGTGCTAATGTAATAAGAACTGCAGGGTTTATTATTGAGCTCATAAAGCAAGGTACAGAAAAGTATGCACAAGACCTATCACTTTGTATCAAATAAAAAACCATACATGAAATACTACATAGTTTCTGTTGTTTCACATGTTTGGACTATGCTTGTAAATTTATAGTAAAACCCGAGAACTTCCCATTCAAATTGAAAAGTGAAGAAAGCCAGTAAGGAGCAATGAAAGGGCCAGAATTGGAAGGGAAAGCCAAATGTCATTTTATGTCATTTTATTTTGGTCAATAATTCATATATTTGTGAAATTTTCATAATATTAAAATTAATAAAAAGTCATAAAATCCATCATAAAGACTTACCCATGTTCTTGTTTGTTCTTCTCACAGAAAGGAAGGGGAGCTGGAAAATGTTCACCGTCTTCAGGTTTTTGTCAGCAGATCCCATATAAATGCTCTCCTGCTTCTGAGGTCATACAACTTTGCTTTATGCTCATTTCAGGGTCCGATCCTTGATTTCATTACAGATATGTGTATTTTTGTCTTCCCCAGTAGACTATAAACTAATGTTTCCTCCCCTCTTACGAATCTTTTGCCTCTGAACTACACCCAACACCCTAAATGTGATTCATTTCTAACCCTAACCCCTTGAATCAAGGCAGTCTTTTTGTTTCTTCTCATTCTCTCAGATCATTTTCTTTTCCTGCAGCAGAAAGCATGCGATAAGGTGAGTGGAGCTAGGTTGAGTGACTGCTGAGGACTTGGTTGGTCTTTAGTGACTTTTGTAGATAACTTTCAGTCCACTAGGGGGCACCCCAGGCTACACCACGAATGACTTAATTCCTGAGATCCAGGAGGGTTGAACTGTTGAAGAGGAGATCAGAGAGCATGTGAACCAGTCAGAGGAGGGCCATTGAACATAAAACCTCAGAAGGCTGGAGCGTGAATCTGTATTCACTGGAGCCCTTATGTTTGTAAATCTATTAGGAGGATGATACTCCGAGAGAAGTCTGGGAATTGGCTTTTTTTTTTTTTTTTTTTTTTTTTTTTTTGCGGTGCTGTGGATTGAACCCAGGGCCTTGTGCTTGTGAGGCAAGCACTCTTGGAATTTTAACTGGGAATATGTTCTATAGAAAACATCTCCATTACCTTTTTCAATTTTTCATTTTATTACAAAAATTCTCCAAATACACTGACATAGAAAGCATTGCAGGACTTTTGATTGCCAATATTTTTATATATCTTCCCTGAAAATGGAAGGAACAAGAATAAATGGATGAGAAGAAAAGATGAAAAATAAAGAACAAAATTAGAAGAAAAGGGAAAACAACATTGTTTAGCTTGACCAGCAGTGTGTGTCCTGATCCCATATAAATGCTCTCCTGCTTCTGAGGTCATACAACTTTGCTTTATGCCCATTTCAGGGTCCGATCCTTGATTTCATTACAGATATGTAATGAGCCTGCAGGACTTATGGGGAAAGGGGTGGACAGAGCAAGGGGAGACATAGAACATAAATCTGGGTGAATATTATATGTATGTCATATTTTCCTTCAAGCCAATGACATTTTGTTAGAAACATTTTTAATGCAGCTGATTTTAATAAATTGCTTTTACTTCTTAATCCACATTGCATGCTATTAAATGGTTTACTTTTACCAGAATGTTCACATGAATGATGCCTCAAATGCTCTGTCAAACTATTTAACCTGGGAAATGAGCTTACATTCCTGTGATTGTTCAAGGCTCTAATTCACCCAGGTGAGACAGTGTTCCTTCCTTGAAGTTTCATCTACCTTTCTCACAGTTTCCTCAAACACACTTCTCTTATATCAGCTGTTAAAGAAAAAACACTACCTTTGTTTTCATCCATCTGAAACAAGGCCCCCTGCCCCCTGCACTGTCCTCACACAATTCTGGAGCCACCACCACAGTCTCCTGGGCCACTGTGGGTGGAGCTCCCTGTTAGGGGAAGGACAGATCTCAGATGTGACTGGGGCTCAGTGAGTCAGTGGGACCTGCTGCCTGGAAGAACGAGCTTGTCTGGCCCCAGACCTGACACCTGCAGAGCAGGGAGAAGGCCCCCAGCACCCAAGCCAGCAGCCATGCAGAGGAGACTGGGGGCTCTGCTGGGGCTTCTGTGGGTGCAGGTTTGCTGTGAGTTGTGTCCTGGATGGGGCTGAGGGTATTCTAGGGCTGAGAGTGTGAGGGAGGGCAGGGGGAGCTGGCACAAAGACCCCTCTCTGTCCTTCATCATCAGGGGTGTATCCTGGGATATTCTACAGGTCTGAAAACTGGTCATTGATTCCCCAGTGACATCATCTGTGTCTGCTTTTCTCTTTCCAAGCAGACGTGAGCGGGCAGCAGGTGGAGCAGAGTCCTTCAATCCTGAGTCTCCAGGAGGGAACCAGTCATACTCTGACCTGCAATTTTTCCACCACCATGAACAGAGTGCAGTGGTTCCGACAGAATCCTGGGAGTGGCCTCATCCGTCTGTTTTACGTGGCTTCAGGGACAAAGCAGGAGGGAAGGTTAACAGCAAAGGTGAATTTTCAGGAGCGCTACAGCACCCTGCACATCTCCACATCCCAGCTGGAAGACTCAGGCACCTACCTCTGTGCAGCAGAGGCACAGTGCTCCCAGGGGACCTGCAGCCTGTCCCCAAACTGCAGCTGCACCTGCAGCCACAGCCTCTGCCTCAGAGAGAACTTGCCATAGCACTGTCAACTCTGCTAACAAGAGACTTCATCCCACTTGGGTTGGACACTTTTCCTCCCAGAAACCCTTTCAGGAAAAGTTTCTAGTAAGGAAGCATGCAGCATCTGATGAGTTTGTCAGAGCCCCAAATACTGTGAGAACAGATCCCCATGCTGAGCTTATAACTAACATCTAAATTGCTGTGACAAAAATTGTCACTGGCTCTTTGTGGTTCCAAAATCCATGGATATTTGTCACCGCCTGCAGCAACAACTTGCATGGGTCTTATGGGTGGTGGAGTGGAAACTGAGGCACTTCTATCTTTCTCTTTAGTGCACTGCTTTCTACTTGTTCATAGAGGATAGAGGAAATGAGGTTTACTTGCTTTGAGAGGAGAGAGAGAGAGACCCCGCTCATCAGAGAGAAAGAGACTTTGCTTAAGAGAGAAACTTTGAGAGAAAGACAGGCTTTGCTTAGAGCTTAGAGGAAGAGACTTGCTACGCCTTAAAGTCCTGCATCCTGTGAACTAAGGGTACGTCTACCTAAGGTGCCCTAGTGATGCTTCTCAGTTCTCTATTCTGCGATCTGCCTTCCGCCGCTGCCCCTACTCGCTACTGCTGTGCGTGTGTCCTTCTTCTCCTGCTTTTCTGCTAATGGCTGCTGTGTCTCTGCCTTCGCTTATATCACCTCCAGGAGGTGGAGAGCAGGGCCACGCCTCTTATACAAAGATTAGGCTAGACGCTCTGAGCAGCCGAGCAGGCAATTAGTGCTCGAGAACACATGCGCATACATTGTGTGCATGGACGAGAAAATCACCTGAGTGTGCTTATGTCAATCAACCTCCTCGCTGCCGATGTGATCAGGCGCCATCCCGGCACCGCCAACATAGCACAGCCCCCAACAAAAATAACTTGAAAAACTATGATTGTCAACAAATAGAAAAGGGATGACCTAGTATTCCAGATAGTTGCAAATTATTCAGTTTTCCAAGAAAATGAAAAGATGTGACATGTACTCTCTCTAGGTAAATACTGACAATACTTCTTCACTTTGCACACAAATAAACTGAGGATTACAGAGTGAGGGATTGCCTGCACTCATATGGTCACTGTCCAGTGCAGCTGGGATGGGATTCACTCAGCAAGTCTGACTACAAATCTTGTAGTCTGAGTCACTCAGGATAGAGGACTCCCAAGTGCAAATGATATATTTTGATATACGTCTACAATTAATACTGTACAATTTAGATGACAAACATATACATCTTATTCTTTTCTAAAAGGAACTTTTTAAGGAAGAGATCATGAAACTTTTCCTTTTGTTACATTAAAGCCATTGGTCTTCCTTTGATGGAATCTATTACTCGTGATTACATTATTTCAAACTTGGGAAAGGAAGCAGAAATCTTCCAGTATACCCCCAAAAGCCTTTATTTGCAGTAGCGGCGTACTAAAACTTCTCACAACCAAATCAAAAGTTTAACCTGCTTGTGGATCAGTTGCAGTGTAAATGGAATTTTAACCTTGTCAAGGTCTTTTATGTTAATGTAAGGAATAACCCAGGAAGCAGTGAAAGCCCTGAGGTTAAAGTGAGGACACATGGACATTTCAGTGAAGCTGGGAGCAAGACCAGCTTCCTGGGAGTGACCTGTGCAGTTTCATTGGACTTGGGACTCAGAAAAGGTTGGCTACTGATTTAACATTGTGCTACCCTTGTCTTGAAAGTCTTAATAAGTTTGTCTTTGAATTTGTGTTTTTTAAGTGAAGTCTGATAAGAGGCTGGCTGGAGCATGTGCATAAGCAGAGGAGAGAATCAAAGGCTTGGGACAGGAGCACATGCAAGCTCAGGTTCAAGAGCACCATGGGCAGCCTGTGAACTGGCAGTTATTTTGTCCACTCCAAGTGTAAGTGCACGCTGGAAGCTCTCTGGAGCTCCGTGGTGGCAAACAGTGTTGTCAGTAACTTTTCACAAAATGAAAAGGTACACATGGGCATTTCCAAAAAGCACTTTAAGAAGTTGTTAGAAATCTTTGAAAAGTTTAGAAACTCTGGTTTTGAAATCTGTTACCACATTGCACAGTGAATATCCACAGGCTAAACAATGGAAATTAAGTATAAAGAGAGTAGCTTGATGTAGAAGAACATGATTCTCATGTGAGGTTTTGAATAAACTAAGCATTTCCTCAAAAGACAATTTTAGCCTTAATTTTCCTTTCAATGAAAGCACAGCAAAGGAGCGTGTAAACAAGCATTCTGAATTGTATATAATCATGAAGCCTCTGTCTGTTTATTAGATTTCCACTAGTCACAGAAAATATCAATGAAAACCTTAAAATGTTGCTGTACAAATTTACATTTTAAATTAAATTCAGACTCACATGAAAATGATCTGCATGAGGAGTTAATTCATCTTAGAAGAGTTGTTCCCCTAGAAACATCAAACCTAAGTTACTAAAATTTATATTTCAAACTAAGTTATCAGGTATTGATGCTAATATTTTCATAACATATAAACTACTTTTAAGAACTCCAATGTCTTTTGCATCATTTCTCCAAATCAGAAATTATAAAAAATTTAGTTTGCAATCCTTTTTTTTTTGTACTGAGGATTGAACCCAGGGCCACTTTACAACTGAACTACACCCACAGATTTTTTTACTTTTTATTTTGAAACCACAGTTTCAAGTTACTTAGGCCTTGCTTAGTTGAGGCTGGCTTTGAACTTGTGATCAAAACTTGTGATCTTTCCTCAGTCTCCTAAGTCCTTGAGATTACAAGTGTGCACCACTGTGCCTGGCTTAGTTTGCAATTGTGCAATTATCAAGAGCATCTGTCATCACCTGCAATTATATTTCTTGAAAATGAAGTTGTTAAAAGAATAATTTTTGAAAAAAAATTGGGAATCAATCTAACAAAAGAGGCAAAAAATCCCTACAGTGAAAACCACAGAACTCTAAGGAAAGAAAATGAAGAACTTAGGAGATGGAAAGATCTCCCATGGTCTTGAATAGGCAAGATTAATATTGTCAAAATTGCCATGCTACCAAAAGACCTATACAGATTTAATGCAATTCCTATTAAGGTTCTGATGACATTCTTCATAGAAATAGAAAAAGCAATCATGAAATTCATTTGGAAAAATAAGAGGCCCAGAATAGTCAAATGGGATGGTGTTAAACGAGCAAGAAAAGTGAAGCAGGAGGCATCACAATACCAGACCTTAAATTATGCTACAGAGCTATAATAACAAAAACAGCATGGTATTGGCACCAATAATAAACATGAAGACCAATAGCACAGAGAGAAATACAGTTATCTCTCTAGTAATTAGACAAATACAAATCAAAACCATCCTAAGATTTTATCACACTCCAACTAGAATGGCAATTAGCAGGAACACAAGTGATAATAAGTGTTGCAAATTGGAGCAGCCACTCTGGAAAGCAGTATGGAGATTCCTCAGCAAATGTGGAATGGACCCACCTTTTGACCCAGTTATTCCACTCCTCAGTTTATACCCAAAGGACTTAAAATCAGCATACTACAGTAATGCAGCCACATCAATGTTTATAGCAGCTCAATTCACAATAGCTAGATTGTGGAACCAACCTAGATGCCTTTCAATTGATGAATGAACAAAGAAACTGTGGTACATATACACAATGGAATATTATTAAGCCATAAAGAATAAAATTATGGCATTTTTAGGTAAATGGAAGGATTTGGAGAATACCATGCTAAGTGAAATAAGCCAATTCCCAAAAACCAAATGCCGACAATGTTTTCTCTGACAAGTGGATGATGATGAGTAATGGGAAGGGGCGGGGGTTAAGAGAAAAATGGAGGAAATTTGCATTGTGTAGAGGGAAATGAGGGGTGGAGAGAGTGGGGGAAGGAAAGATAGTGGAATGAAACAGACATCATTACCTATGTACATGTATAATTACATGAATGGTGTGAATCTACATTGTGTACAACCATAGACATAGAAAAGTTGTACCCCATTTGTGTACAATGAATCAAAATGCAGTCTGTAAAAATAAAATAAAAAATAATAAATATAGTTATCTCATACCAGATAAAGGTACCATAAACATACATTGTAGAAAAGATAGACTCTTCAACAAATGGTGCTGGGAAAACTGGAAATCCATATGTAATGAAATGAAATTAGACCCCTATCTCTCATCCTGCACAAAACTCAGTTCAAAGTGGATCAAGGACATACACATTAGACCAGAGACCCTATTCTTACTGGAACAAATAGTAGGCCTGATTCTTTTTCATGCTGGCCTAGGAACTGATTCCTCAACAAGACTCCTAAAGCCTATGAAGTAAAATCAAGAATCAATAAATGGGATGGTGTTAAACTAAAAAGCTTCTTCACAGCAAAGGAAACAATCAAGAATGCAAAGAGAGAGTCTATGGAATGAGAAAATCTTTACCACATGCACCTAAGATACAGCACTAATCTTCAAGATATATAAGAACTCAAATAACTTAATACCAAAAAAAAAAAAAATCAATAAAGGGGCAAAGGAAGTGATCAGACACTTAACAGAAGAAGAAATGTGAGTGGTCAACAAATATATGAAAAATGTTGAACATGTCTAGCTGTTAGAGAAATGCAAATTAAAACTACACTGAGATTTTTATCTCACTCTAGTAAGAATGTCAATTATCAAGAATTCAAGTAACAATATATGTTGGGGAGGATGTGGGGACAAAGGTACACTCATACATTGCTGGTGGAACTGCAAATTGGTGTGACCATTATGGAAAACAGTATGGAGATTCCTCAGAAAACTTGGAAAGAAGTTTGCCCCAGCTATTCCACTCCTTGGTTTATATCCAAAGGACTTAAAATCAGCATAATCCAGTGATGCAGCCACATCAATGTTTACAGCAGTTCACCTCACAATAGCTAAACTATGGAACCAATCTAGATGCCCTTCGAGAGAATGGATAAAGAAAATGTGGTACACGTATACAATGAAATATTCCTCAGCCATAAAGAAGAATGGAATTATGACATTTGCCAGTAAATGAATGGCACTGGAGAATATCATGCTAGGTGAAATAAGCCAATCCCCCCAAACCAAAGACTGACTGTTCTCTCTGATACGTGAATTCTGACTCAATAGATATGGTGGGGAGGGAGGAGTGAAGGCTCACCAGATTGGACAAGGAAGAGTAGGGGGAAGGGAAGGGAGATGGGATTGGGAAAGACAGTAGACAAGTGCAACCAAATATAAATTAAATTGCATTAGAAGTCAGAAAATTTTTATATTAATCAAGGTATCATATTCACAAAGAAATATTAGTTATTTTTATATAAACTTATGACACTAAATTAAGCTTGTATTGCTACTTTATTTATAAATCACTGTGTTTTATAAAAATACAATATTTTAAAAAGAGACTTGTATATTATGTTATTTAAAAATTATTTTTCGATTCATTGTACACAAATGGGGTACAACTTTCATTTCTCTGGTTGTACATAAAGTAATCACACCTTTTGTGTAATCACACATGTATGATAATGATGTTTCACCCCAATACCAAAACCAGACAAAGACACATCAAGGAAAGAAAACTTCAGACCAGTATCCCTGATGAACATAAATACAAAAATTCTAAACAAAATTCTAAAAGAATCACGTACAAAAACTTATTAAAAAGGTAGTGCACCATGATCAAGTGGGTTTCAGCCCAGGGATGCAAGGTTGGTTCAACATCCAGAAATCAATAAATGTGATTTGCTACATCACAGACTTAAAGTTAATAATCATGATTATTTCAATAGATGCAGAAAAAGCATTTGATAAAGTACAGCACTCCTTGCTCAAAACACTAGAAAAAATAGGGATAGTAGGAACATACCTCAACATTGTAAAGGCTATCTATGCTAAGCCCACAGCCAACATCATTCTAAATGGAGAAAATGGAAAGCATTCCTTTTGAAAACTGTAACAAGGCAAGGATGCCCTCTTTCACCACTTCTATTCAACATTGTTCTTGAAACTCTAGCCAGAGCAATTAGAGATACTAAAGAAATTAAAAGGATACAAATAAGAAAAGAACTCAAACTACTACTATTTGCAGATGACATGATTCTCTATTTAGAGGATCATAGCTTTATAGCTTTTTTTTTTTTTTTTGCTTTTTAAACAAGGTATCCCAAATTTTAATTTTGCACAAAGTTTTACAATATCATAGCCATCCCTGGTTAAGAATCTTGAACTCTGAAGCTACACTTGAAAGAAGGGTGGCTCAAGCTGGAAATCAACAGGGATTATTTGAGAAAGTGTTTTGTGCTTTACATATAAGTTACATGTCTATCTCTTCTAGGTTTTCCAACTTGTTCAAGTTTTTGTGTGTGTTTCCTACAAGAACAACACGATGGGGCTGGGGTTGTGGCTCAGTTTGTAGAGTGCTTGCCTTGCATGAGGGGGGCACTGGGTTGGAGCCTCAGCACCATATAAATAAATAAAATGAATATATTGTGTCCATCTACAACTAAAAAAAAATTAAAAAAAGAACAACATGATGTTACAGATAAATTGAAGAAATAATCAGAATGAAGCATCCTATTTCCCACGCCTCAAGCAAGGAGTCCACCCCTGTATCACTGACTGTGATGATCTTTATACTTAGAAAAGTCCCATTTTATTCCATTTTACTGTGGATGTAGTCTCTCCCTAATCCATCATCCATTATTGATGTTGTACAGGAATAGTGGAAACCCATCCTGAGGATCCTGTCTCTGCTTCTGAAGAGGTCTAAGGATCGGGTAACCTCAGACACAATAGATTACACATGAATGTGAAAATGCTCTGGAGCTATGGTGTAGGGTCATTTCTTTCTCTCATACCTCTCCATGTCTCACACCCAGTCCTCAATATACGCATCTCTGTCATATTGTGAAAAACAATTTCAGAATCCAAAGAGCCCTTAGAAATATTTTAGCCCATTGTTGTTTTACAAAAATAGAAACTACATGCAACTATACAACCGTTAGCTAGAAAATGGGTGGAATTAGAAGGAAACTATTTGCTCATTTACTCCTTAGCATTGATCTGCCTCTTTCCTATTTCCCATATATATTTTTATTGGTGCATTATAGTTGTACCTGGTGACATTCGTATTTATATATTTGTACATGCACGCAATATAACAATATAATTTGGTCAATATCCCTCCCTAGTGTCCCCCCCCCCCTTTCTTCTACTTTATTGAACTCTGATTAATTTTCAAGAGATCTCTTTTCCATTTTCCTCTTTAGCTTCCACATATAAGAGAAAACTTATTACCCTTGACTTTCTGAGCTTGGCTTATTTTGCTTAACATAGTATTCTCAATGTCCATCCATTTTCCTGCAATTGACTTAATTTCATTCTTTCTGACTGATTAAAACTCCATTGTGTATCTACATAACACATTTTCTTTATTTATTCACCCTTTGATGGATGCCTAGGCTGGTTCCATTCATTTGGCTATTGTGAATTGTTCTGCAATAAAAATGGATATGCATGTACTGTTATAGTATAATGACTCTAATTCTTTAGGATAAATAATGAAGAGTGATATAGTAGGGTCAATGGTGGTTTCATTCTTAATCTTTAGAGGAATCTCCATACTGATTTTCATAGGGTTGTACTAATTGACAATCCTCCCAACAGTGCAAAAGTGTTTCTTTTTCTCCGCATCCTCTTCAGTATTTATTATTGTTTGTGTTCTTTATAGCTCCTCACTGAGAGAAAATCAGTGTAGTTTTAATTTGCATTTCCCTAATTGCTAACAAATTTGAGTATTTTTTCACATATTTGTTGGCCTTTTGTATTTCTTTTGAGAAGTGTTTATTTAGTTCATTTGCCCATTTATTAATTGTTCTTTTGTGTTAAGTTTTTAAAAGTTCTATATGTATTCTGGAGATGAATCCTCTGTCAGAAGAGTAGCTAGCACAGATTTTCTCCCTTCTGTAGGTTCTCTTCACATTCCTAATTGTTTCCTTTGCTGTTCAGAAGCTTTTTAAATTGATGCCTTCCCATTTATTAACTCTTGACACTATTTCCTGAGCTTTAGGGGTCCTGTTGAGAAAGTCATTGTCTCGTATGCTGGAGTGTTGACCCTATGTTTTCTTCTAGGAGTTGCATAGTTTCTGTTTTAATTCCTTAGTCTTTGACCCATTTTGAGTTGATTTTGTGCAGGGTTAGAGACAAGAGTCTAGTTTCATTCTTCTACATATGGATAACTAGTTTTCCCAGCACCATTTGTTAAAAAGGTTGTCTTTTTTCCTATGTATGTTATTGATGACTTTGTCAATGATCAGATAACAGTCTCTGTATGGATTTGTTTTTGAGTCTTCTATTCTGTACCTTTGATCAAAGTATCTGTTTTTATGCCAGTGCCATGCAGTTTTTGTCAGTATAACTCTGTAGTACAATTCAAAGTCAGGAATTGTGATGCCTCTCACATTATTTTTTTTGGCTTAGAGCTGCTTTGGCTATTCTGGGTCTTTTATTTTTCCCTCAAATGAATTTTAGAATTTTTTTTCTAGTTCTGTGAAGAATGTCATTGGTGTTTTGATTGGAATTGCATTGAATCTGCATATTGCTTTTGGTAGTCTGGCCATCTTAACAATATTAATGACTTATCCATGAATGTGGAAGGTCTTTCTATCTTCTTGTATCCTTTTCAATATTCTGTAGTTTTCATTGTAGAGGTCTTTTATCCCCTTGGTTAGATTTATTCCTATGTATTTTTTTCAGGTCATTATGAATGGAGTTGTTTGTCCGATTTCTTTCTCAGCAGGTTAATTATTGGTGTATAGGAAAGCTATTTGCTTTGTATGTTGATTTTGTAGCTTGCTACATTGATGCAATTGTTTATTAGTTCTAGCAGCCTTCTGATGAAGTTCTTGGATCATCTAAATATAGAATAGTATCATCTGCAATGAGCAATAATCTGACTTCTTTTCCTGTTTTTATCCATTTTATTTCCTTCTTTTGCATAATGGCTTTGGCTAATATTGGCAGTGGTGCTTAACTATTGAGCCACATCTCCAGCTTTTAAAATATTTATTTAGAGAAAGGGTCTTGATGAGATGCTTAGGGCTTCACTAAGGTGTTGAGGCTGGCTTTGAATTTGCAATCCTCTTGCTTCAGCCTCCTGAGCCACTGGAATTACAGGTGTGCTACCATGCCCAGCTCTGTAGGGTTTTTTGGTGTTAATGTCTACATCCATTCTACTATGATCATATAAGATTCAAGGAATTTTATGTTTTTTGTATTTTCTAAGAGTTCCTTTGTGACATAAAATATGATCTATTTTGGAGAAGTTTCCATGAGATGCTGAGAAGATAAGTGTAGTCAGCTGTTTTTAGGTGAAATATTCCATAAATGTCTGATAAATTTGATTTTCATTATTTTGAAGATATGCAATATCTTCACTAATTTTATGTCTGGATGACCTATCTATTGATGAGAGAGGCATTTTGAGTCCTTCCCCTATGGTTTTTTAATTTCTAAAATTTATTCTTTTTAGTTATAAATGACAGTAGGATGTATTTTGGCAAAATATACATACATAGCATATAACTTATTCTATTTAGGATCCCACTCTTGTAGTTATACATGATGTGGAATTACCCTGGTTGTGCATTCAAATACAAGGTTAGGAAATCTATGTCTGATTAATTCTACTATCTTTCCTATTCCCCTTCCCATTCCCTTCCCTTCATTTCTCTTTGTCTAATCTAATCGATTTTTATTATTCTCCTCCCCAACTTCCCTTGTTTCGGGCTAGCATTTGCAAATCAGAGAGAGCATTTGGCCTTTAGTTTTTTGGAATTGGCTTATTTCACTTAGTATGATATTCTCTAGTTCCATCCATTTACTGGCAAATGCCGTTTTTTCATTCTTCTTTATGGCTGAATAACATTTCATTGTGTGTATATATATATATCACATTTTCTTTATCCATTAATCCACTGAAGGACATGTAGGTTGTTTCCATAGCTTGGCTATTGTGAGTTGAGATGCTATAAACATTGATGTGACTGCATCACTGTAGTATGCTATTTTTAAGTCCTTTGTGTATAGACTGAGGATAACTGGATCAAATGGTGGTTTCATTCCAAGTTTTCCAAGGAATCTTCATCTTGCTCCAGAGAGGTTACACCAATTTGCAGTCTCACCAACAATGTATGAGAGTACCTTTTCCCCCACATCTTCACCAACATTTATCGTTACTTGTGTTCTTGATAATTCCCACTCCGACTGGAGTGAGATGGAACCTCAGTGTAGTTTTAATTTGCATTTCTCTACTTGCTAGAGATGTTGAACATTTTTTCATATATTTTTGCCTATCCATATCTCTTCTTCTATAAAGTGTTTGTTCAGTTCCTTTGTCCCATTTATTGACTAGGCTATTTATTTTTCTGGTATTAAGTTTTATGAGTTCTTTGTATATCCTGGAAATTAATGACTTATCTGAGGTACAAGTGGTCAAGATTTTCTCCCATTCTGTAGGGTCTCTCTTCACATTCTTTATTGTTTCCTTTGCTGTGAAGAAGCTTTTTAGTTTGATACCATCCCATTTATTGATTCTTGATTTACTTCTTTCACTTTATGAGACCTGTTGAAGAAGTCAGTTCATAAGCTAACATGATGGAGAGTTGGGCCTAATTTTTCTTCTAGTAGGAGTGGGGTCTCTGGTCTAATGTGTAGGTCCTTGGTTCACCATGAGTTGAGTTTTGTGGGGATGAGAGATAGGGATTCAATTATAGTCCATTACACATGAACCAGTTTTCCTAGCACCATTTGTTGAAAAGGCTGTCTTTTCTCCAATGTATGTTTGACACAGTTGTCCAGTATGAGATAACTATTTATGTGAGTGTGTCTCTGGGTCTTCTTTATGATTGGTCTTCATGTCTGTTTCCATGTCAATACTATGCCATTTTTGTTACTCCAGCTCTGTAGTATAACTTAAAGCCTGGTAATGTGATGCCTCCTGCATCAATTTTCATGCTGGAGAGTACTTTGGCTATTTTGGGCCTTTTATTTCTCCAAATGAATTTCATGATTACTTGTTCTATTTCTGTAAAGAATGTCATTGTCATCCAGTATTTTGTACTGGGGTTTATCTGAGGCTTTAATTCTGAGTAGTGTCTGTTTTATGTAATTAGGTGCCCCAATGGTTGGGACACAAATATTTACTCATTATATATTCTTGTTGGGTTGTTTCCTTTACTGGTATGAAGTGACTCTGTCTCTCTTGATTAATTTTGACTTGAAGTCTGCTTTGCTTTGTTGAATATAAGAGTAGTTACTTCTACTCGTTTTGGGGATCCATTTGCACAATATATCAATTTCTATCCTTTCACTTTCAACCTTTGGTTGCCTTTGCATGTAAGGTGAGTCTCTTACAAATAACACAAAGTTTCTCTTGCTTCTGAATACATTCCACCAGCCTATGTCTTTTAATTGAAGAGTTGAGAACATTTACATTCAATGTTATTATAGAGAGGTGGGTTACTCATTTCTGACATTTTGATGTATTTCTAATGTTTAATTTTATCTTTTTTTTCAACTTTTTAGCTTCTGTTCAAATTAGATTCATTCATTTGTGAACTCTGGTGTTGGTTTTTTATTTCTTCTGTGTGTAGTATTTCTTAATGTATTTTATGTAGTATCGGCATTGCAGTCATAAATTCTTTTAGATTTTGCTTATCTTGGAAAGTTTTAAATTTTCTTTTTTGTTTCTGAAGAATAACTTTGCTGGATATAGCAATCTTATTTGAAAGTTATTTTCTTTTTCAGTACTTGGAACACATCAATACAAGTTCTCCTGGATTTTAGAGTTTGTGCTAAGAAACCAGAAGTAACCAGAGTTTTTCTCTTAATATGACCTGGTGTTTTTCTTTTGAGGATTTAAAAATTCTATCCCTGTTCTTTATGGTAAACATTTTAATTATAATATGTCAAGAAAGATTTTTTATTGATCATGTCCATTTGGGGTTTTGAATGCCTCCTGTATATGGATGTCCTTTTCGTTCTCAAGGTTTGGAAACATTTTTGTTATTTCCCTGAAGCAGTTTTTCATGTCATCAGTCTGTTTCTGAAAACTCTCTTTGATTCCAATGATTCTTAAATTTTATTTCTTAATGTTGTCCCAGAGTGCTTGTATACTCTGGTCATGATTATGTATTTTCTTTTCTTTAATAATATTTGCATGTTCAAGGCTAGCCATTTTATCTTCCAACTCTGAGATTCTGTTTTCAGCATGGACTACTCTATTAGAGACTTTCAATTAAACACTTTACTTGATTTAGTGTGACTTTCATTTGCAAGATTTCTATCTGGTTCTTTTTTCAATATTTATATCACCTTACTGAATTTCTTATTCTTATCCTATACTGACTTCCTTAATCAATTCAGTTGTTTTGTGTTCTCTGGGAATTCATTGATCATTTTTATAATGATTATTTTGAATTATTTAACTGATATTTCATCTACTTTATTATCTCTGGGGTCAGTTACTGGTGAATTAGAACTATAGAAGGCATTGTGTGGCTTAGTTTTATGTATTTCTTGTATTCCTCTATGGGGTTTTATGCATCTGTCAGGATGGATTTGTCTTTCACTTTTAAATGTGGGCCTTTTTACAGAATAGCCTTCTGTTACCAATGTGTCCTAGAGTGATACAGGTTCTTTGGGTTAATTATATTTTTGCTGTAGGTATGGATGTCCATGGGTGGGACCTGAGGACACCCCGACCATTTCTACTTGTGGCCGGGTCATTAGTTTTGGGTTTTTGTCTCTTCCATTCCTGTATGAAATTGTCACTGAAATTCAAGTTTGGTTAATTTGTGTGTGAATCAAGGTGAGCTGTCTCTAGGTTTAGTTCATCAGCTGATTCTCTCCACTGTGAACTTGTAGTGTTCCTGTAGCTTCCCAGAGAAAAGGGGGAAACAAAGAATAGTAACATACAAGGCAAATAACACACAGCATTAAAATAAATACCTAGTGCCTACTATGACATCTATAGCACTAATTATCCCAATAACAGTAATGGTGGGGTGAACAACTGCCAACAATAAAAACAATAAATAGCTGTGAAGTAGACATGGCATTAAAATAAACAGTAGATGTCAACTATACCATCCACAGTATAATAACTGAATCAACATGAATGGTGAAGGCAGGGGTTACATAAATTAAATAGTTCTAATAGATGGGAAAATACAGTTCATTAAAAGAAAATGATATGTGATAGAATCATAAAAGAAAGGTTAGAGTATTCAAAGTGTAAGTAGAATACAGAAGAAATGTAGCAAGTAATGGCTATAAAGATGAGGGAGAAAATATAGAAAAATCAAAGTATAGGGAGAGAGAAAGAACAAGAGAACTTGGCCGCTAGTGGAAGAAGGAGAGAAAGAGAAATGAGCAAACAAATGCAAAACAAAATAAAACAAAAATAAACAAAATTTTGTATAAAAATGCAAAAATGAGAAAAAGAAACAAAAAATATATATATACAGGAATCAATCAGCACAGCAACAACACAACCAACCAAACAAACAAAAAAGATTCTTAATAAAAAATGAAAGTGGAGTCTTCACTGAGGTGGTCAAAACTCCTTATGAGGATGGGCGATCACTGCCTATGCCCTACTGTTTTCTTTCTGCTTCTTCTTGAGCTGTGCACCCCTTAGAGAGAGTAAGGGCCAGAGGTGGTTAATTCCTTCCTTTTTTTGTACTGCTCACTGAGCTGACAGTGGAGTGGCTTAAAACTGAAGCAGGTTGAAGTAGCTCTCAAATTCCCTTCTCACCAGTACATGGTATGATGGAGTGGGATGTACTGACTGGAATTTTGTCAGACAGACCAGTTCAATGCACTCCCAGGGTGAGCTGCTACTGACTTCTAAGAGGGGATTTCCAGCAGCTGGACCTTAGGTCTCATCAGACCTTAGGGAGTTTGTTGGGTAGTATTTACTCTAGAGATATTAGATCAACATACCACTAGGGCCAGGCAGATTCCAATTCCTGTTTGGAGTCTGGATTTCAGGAACCTCTCAAGAATTCTACTTACAGGGCAGGGGAACCAACTCTCCACAGGTCTTACACACTCCACTAGCAAGCACAACTGTCTTCCCAGGATTAGACCCTGAGTGCATTTACAGCCTCCTGTTCAGTTTTCTGGCCCTCTTCAGCTGGTCACATGAGTTGCCATAACCAAAGATAAAGCAAGTCACACCCCCCTTCATATTTTCAACTTGAATACCCTTGGGTACAATCCTCTCTGTTCCCATTTTACTCATGCTCTGCTAGGTACACCCTAGGCTACATGATAGAGGCTTGCCAGGACAGCATGGCAATGTTTGCTACAATCTTCTAAGTTCCTGCAGCAGCAAGGTTCGGTATGATCTCTTCAAGATGACTCCTGCCTCAGCTTGCTGCCTGCCAGTTGATAAACAGAGCACTTTTCAACACCAGATAGCTGTGATGCTCTGGATCAGCTAAGTTCAGTCTGCTTTTCTGACCTCAGATTTTTCTGTTCCAAATTTGTCCACTGTATTTCTCTCTGTAGTATCCCTCCCCTCTGTGGTGAATTGTTGCCTCTGCTGCTTCTGCCACTGGCTTGGCCCCAATGCACTCTTTCTTGTTCTTTGTTGAGTGCATCTGAATTTCTGAGTCTCTAAGACACTTTGACTACCTGATACTGAATTCTAGTGAATTCCTTCTTTCATCTACCTCATTGAGAAGCAACAGCTGCTGTCTGAATTATGAAGCATGGAACAACTAGAAACACAGACTTTCTCTAACTCATCATCTTGAATCCCTCCAACAATTTTCCTGCCTTCTTCCTGTAGAACAAGATTGATGGGTAGTGAGAAACAGTTTCACAGAAGCCCAGCCACTTTGAGTTCTGCAGTGTGGATCTGGCGAAGCCTTGGTTCAAGCAGTCTGACCAACAGAATAATAGAAAGTCACAATTTGTGAAAATGTTTGAAATTGTAGGTAGGAAAGGAGTCTCAAGCCACAGTCATTCTACCAGCAAATCAGTCCACCTCTTACTGGCTGCTGTGGGATTGAGATCATCTCAATATCCAGATGATCTCTAAGGTCTTTCCTAAAAGTGGCAATGTATATTCCTCATCCCAGGTGATCACCACTTGAAGGAAGTGATTACATTACTCGCATGACTCAAGCACTGTCAGCAAAAACAGTTAGTGAAATTGAGACACTAAGGGCAACACAGTCCTACTGCAACTGACAGTATGCAAAGGTGGTAAAAAAAATGTTTTCCTGGACTACATAACTTGCAAGGGCAAATAGCTGTCTACAAGAAAGGGGAATTTTGTCCAATAATTTTGTCCAATGAATGAAGGATTTAAGAATTCTAGCCAGGCATGGTGCACACTGTAATCCCAGTGGCTCCAGAGGCTGAAGCAGTAGGATCATAAGTTTAAAGCCAGCATCAGCAAAAGTGAGGTATTAAGCAACTGAATGAGACCCTGTCTCTAAATAAAATCCAAAATAGGGCTGGGAATGTGGCTCAGTGGTTGAGTGCCCCTGAGTTCAATCCCCAGTACCAAAAAAAAAAAAAAAAATAAAAATAAAAATAAATAAATAAATAAATAAAGAATCCTATCCTATGCAGAATTGGTGGACAATAGAAAAAACAGAATGGAGAATTGTGAAACATTTTATATATATATATATATATATATATATATATATATATATATATATATACCCACACACACACACACACATATATATGCGTATATATGTATACTTAGTTATATATATTATATATTTAGTTATATATATTTTATATTATAAAATGTATTATATATATTATATATTATATATGTTTAGTTATGTATATTGATTATATATATTATATAAATGTTTAGTTATTGAGTTGAGATTTATAAGAGATGTCCTTAAATCTTTAATGGCACAAGATGTGGATGAGGAGTTAGATTTACTCTATGTGACTCAAGGAGGGTAGTGAGTATGAAGCAGAAGAAAGGGGCATTGAATTATAGAAATGAGGTCACCTTGATTTGCCAGAACACTTTGCTCATGGTTAGTTTTAGGGGTCAGTTTCCTATCTGTATTATCCTTATAGAAGACACAGGCAGCATTAGTTAGGCTTCCCTTGATTTTGTCTTATAAAAGTTTCAGAAAATATTTTAAAAAATTAAAGTAGGTGAGAAAGGGAATTTTTTTCTTTGCAGAGGGGGATAATCATGGAAATGTACTCAGCTGAAGTAGTTTATCAAAGTTTTGGGGAAAGAAAAAAAGTAGTGAAACTGAGAGAAAAATCAATGGTCACAGCAACCCTCCACCCCAGGAGGGTTGGCTCATAGTTTAGGGGACAGTCTAGGGAAGATGTAAAAGAGTCATTGCATTTACAAATATATAATGCATGTTGACAGCAGAAAATAAAATTGCATCAAGAATAAACTTACATGTGGTTACATATTTTGAATCTGTAGTCTGATGTTTTGTGACACTATCTCCTCATTCTCTAAGGATTTTGGCAAGAAATAGGAAAATGTTTCTTAAAGCACTTCAAATTTCTCATTGCAATTCAAAACAATCGATTTTACAAACTCTCTGGAGTATTAATGACTCAATAACTTATGCCCCTGTTCTTATGACATTAAGAGTTTTTTTTATTGTAAACAAATGGGATACATGTTGTTTCTCTGTTTGTACATGGAGTAAAGGCATATCATTTGTGTAATCATAAATTTACATAGGGTAATGTTGTTTGATTCATTCTGTTATTTTTTCCCTTCCCCCCACCCCTCCCACCCCTCTTTTCCCTCTATAGTCCGTCCTTCCTCCATTCTTGACCCCCTCCCTCCCCCCATTATGTGTCATCATCCGCTTATTAGTGAGATCATTTGTCCTTTGGTTTTTTGAGATTGGCTTATCTCACTTAGCATGATATTCTCCAGTTTCATCCATTTGCCTGCAAATGCCATAATTTTATCATTCTTTATAGCAGAGTAATATTCCATTGTATATATATACCACAGTTTCTTTATCCATTCATCAATTGAAGGACATCTAGGTTGGTTCCACAATCTGGCTATTGTGAATTGAGCAGCTATGAACATTGATGTGGCTGTATCTCTGTAGTATGCTGATTTTAAGTCCTTTGGGTATAGGCTGAGGAGTAGAATAGCTGGGTCAAATGGTGGTTCCATTCCAAGTTGTCTGAGGAATTTCCGTACTGCTTTCCAGAGTGGCTGCACTAATTTGCAACCCCACCAGCAATGTATGAGTGTACCTTTTTCCCCTGCCGTTAAGATTTGATCTTTACTTTTTATCACAAGCATCTTTACAGAAGGAAGGTGCCATGGTTTGACCTTTGGTACTGCCCATTCTCTGGGAATGCAGTCATGGGCAAGATCATGCTTGCGGGAGCAGTCTGAGGTAGTATGTATTTTAAATATCCAGTGGTTCTGTCCACTTGACACTGATCTTTGTCTAAGTTTCATTTTATGAAGAGTATTTCTCTGTAATGAAAAAAATCTTAAATGTGGATTGGACTGAAAAGAGAAGTATTATTGTTTATTTGCGAGAGTGAATTATGGCATTTCCTTGATTTCAAATATGTCAGGTCATCGTATCAACACCAACAACATTTGTTTCCAATCTATTAACAATGACTCAGGAGTGTGCACAAAAGTCAGTTTTAATCTTTATATACTTTCTGTAAATCTAATCTTGGATCTAGGATCGACTTTGACCTCTATTTAACCAGAGTACAGTAGTTAGGGATGTGACCACAAGGTGGCAGTCTACTTCAGCAGGTGCGAAATGGGTGGGGTTCATTGCAGTGGATTCTGAATGAACTAGACTTAGGGGAGAAGCAGAGCCTTTTTCTTATTGGTTCGGTAGACAATAAGAGAAGCCATTATAATTGTTAGAGAAAAAAGGAGCAACTGGATAACAGTAGTGGCTCTCCTGGGTGGATTGCAAGTCTGAATTGATCTTAATTGTGAAGAACAATGAAGACATCTACTTTTCCTTTATTCATGTTCTTGTGGCTGCAACTGGACTGTGAGTTGAGGATTTGGGGCAAACAGTATATTAGCAGAGGTTCTTTAGACATTTGGGAAGAAGACTGGCTTTATGCAGGGTTTCCATGCTCACTGAAGAAAAGGAAAATTCTGGAGTAATGACACACTAACATCGTCTTTTTTTTTTTTTTTTTTTTCCTTTTACTTTCTGCCTAGGGGTGAGCCAAGGAGTGAAGGTGGAACAGAGTCCTGCTACCCTGAATATCCAGGAGGGAGACAGCGCTGTTATCAACTGTACTTATTCAGATAGTGCTATGAACTATTTCCCTTGGTATAAGCAAGAAACTGGAAAAGCTCCCCAGATCATTATAGACATTCGTTCAAATAAGGAGGTGAATCAAATCCAAAGACTCATTGTTGTGTTGAATAAGAGAGCCAAACACTTCTTCCTGAACATCACAGCCACCCAACCTGGAGACTCAGCTGTGTACTTCTGTGCAGCCAGTGCACGGTGCTTCCCAGACACCTGCAGCCTGTACTCAAATCTGCCACTGGGCTGAGCTGCTTCCTGGCATAGACTTTCTAGTATAACATTTCCTATTTTTTTTTGAAAGTGTTAACTATCATATAGACATTAATAGCACACAATAAGAAAGTTAGGTTCATTATTATGATCCAGAAAGAGAATATTTTGTTGGTTGATTATTGCTTAATAATTATTTTTTAATTTGCATTTTTGTGTATATTTAAAGTGTATAATATGGTGTTTTGATATGCATACACATACTGAAAATTGGCAGATGATTGAGGAGATGCATAGGGAAAGGAGCCTCCAACTCCATGTATCTGCATGTATAGGCAATCCTAAAGCTGTGCTTAAAGGATTCTTAAAGGGAATTAGAACTGTTTTGCCCTGAAATCCAGGCTTTAAAGATAGTCTACATTTGCTATTCAGACTCCTCTCTTTTAAGTAACCCCTTGTGATCAACATAATCCATATTGTTGGAAGGTTTTAGACTCTTCAGATATTGCATTAGTCATTTTTCTAATTATAAAATGTTACAGATCAAATATAAAATATGTAAAGTATAAACCATGAATTGATAATTCTATATCCAGACAATTTGTTTCTAACATTTGGTCAAAAGATATGAAGAAGTATGTATGTAGGATGAACAAGTCCAGATATCTAATATACAATATAAAAATTATAATTCTTATTATACCATATTATATATTCATGTCAAAAGAATAGGTTTTAGTCATTCTTTTCAAACATACAAAAAACTTACTGTTCAACAGAAAAAATATGTAATTTGCTTAGCTATATAACCATTTCACTATCTATATACATCATATAAAGGTCTGTTGTAAACCCAAATTATACATAACAGAATATATTTTAAATAAACTTATTTATTTCCGTTTATATATGTCTGTCTTTCTTGATAAAGTTCCACTTTGTAATGAAAGCTAAATTTATTCCTTCACATTTCATGTTATAGACACTGCTCCCTTATCTTTATTTCTGGTGTAGGTGAAAAATTTTATATGTTTGCTATATTTATTTTACATATTTAATATGTATATTTATACATTTATTACCAATGGTTTGCAGAGTTGAATTATAGCACAAGTGTGACTATTGCCTCAAGTGAAGCCTGTACCTAATCAAGTTATTATATTAGTAATTAGAACAAAATAGGATCAATAAGAAATATATAATGTTCTAACATTAAGGTGAGAAAATACTATTTAAATTATAAAAAGTTAAGGATTGCACAGGAGATATCACACTGAGTGTTTCCAATCAGCTGGAGAATTCTGTTCCGACGGTCTCAGAGGCACCCTATAGGTTGTACTAGGGCATGTGTGTTTCCAGGATCCTGGGTCCGCCTTCATCTTCTGAGGACTATCTGCTTAAGGACATTATCTGCAGAGTCTTAGTCAAGATCTTTAATGCAAATTACTTTTTAATTCTTGTCATTTAAGGATGAGTCATGTCATACTAGTTGTTAAATGCAACCAAGGATCAATTCCTTGTACATTATTTGCTCAACAGGTAGTAAATAGCACTTAATGAGGGCAGTTCCATAGGTTCAGAGGCATCTTTCTCTGGATTATTTTCAGATCCTATGTCAGTGGGTTTAAGTGACATACAGGCTGATTAAATGAAATACCAGGAAAGGCAGTCTGCTGACATGGTGATGAAAGAATGGACTATCCTGAGTTTATTTATCTAGTTAAATTGATAAAACAATGGAACATGAATGGTTTGGGGGTTACATCTGCCTACTCGTGACCACTTCACAGCAAGAGAACATACAACTTTGTGTGGGGTGGCTGCGGGTAAGCAGGGCCATAGAGCTTAGGAGAACAATGGATTACATAGGGCATGGGGGCTCAAGTGTGTCTGACACAGTTATTAATTTCAACTGTTTTTTCTTTGTGGTACTGGGGGTGGAATAAAGGGCTTCACATATGCTTGGAAGTGCTCCACCACTGAACTGCATCCCTTGCATAAGGACTTTAGTCAGAAAGGCATGTTTAATTTAGCTGGATCATCAGCTCAAGCACCGCACCCCTCCCCCCAGCTCCTATGGTGTCTCTTACAGTGTGGGACTTTGTCTTCAGGACAAAATTCCTTTGATTAGCATAAAGACATCAAATATTTCAAGTATTTGATGTCTGTTTTCAATAATACCTGCCTGGTATCATTCTTATTCAATTTTTAAGATAAGACACAATTAATTAAAAAATTTGGCATGAGAGTGTCAATATCTTTTTATTTTTGGACATGGAAGCTTTTTGAATAATGGAAATACAACTATGTGATTCCCTTGAATGAAAACTATAACGGATTTAAATGTTATGAGATGAATTTCATAATCTTATAAATTAGTCAACCTCCTGGTAAAAAACGTTGGGTGTTTAGAAAGCAGAATGATTGCAATGGATGTGACATCATCATATTTAATATGGATTTTTATGGATATTTGAAAATTCTTCCACAAAACCAGACAAGGATAAAGTTATTTTGAGAGAAGGAGCATAATTTTGGCTACTGTACATTGATACAGGTGACGGCCACCATTGGGTCTTTGTTGCTTATCATGTTGTTCAGTCAGGTTTCTAGGACATGTCCTTATCTTTAACGTGCACATTTAATAGGAAGATTTTTCACAATTTCTGATGCTATGATCAGCTGTCCTAGGGAGGTGTCTGAAGTAACTCAGGATAGGTTTCATGCAGATTTGGGCACACAGAATATGGGAACTTGCTGTGGTTCATCAAAGGTCATAGTTAAGGTAAAAGGAAAAATAAGAATTCAAAGGTTTGATAACCTGTTGACCAAACTCTGGTATCTAATCTGGCCTTTATGAACAGAGCTGGACAGGGAAAACTACATTGAGAAAAGAAGGGGAACTTTATGACAGGTCTCACTGTCTGAAGGCTTCCTTCCAAACATTTTAGCAAAGAGAGCCTATTATTACTAGTATGTTTTTCTGCTACTTGGTCCAAGATTGGCAACTGGACAGACACTGGAAGTGAGGGGGAATATTATTTTATCAGTAAGCAGGCGGAAAGAGCTGTAGTGACTAGTAAACACAACTCAGACTTCTGTTGATAAAATGATTATTTTTATCTGAGAATAAAATACACCATGCATAGGTGAGAGTATATATGATTATTGCATCTCACTTGTCTTCCTAATCCATCACACACAATGTTTTAAGCAAGTACCACCTCCCGGTGCCATCTCAAGTGTAATGACGGAGCTCAGCAGTTGGGGGAATCGTTTTCCTTCAGTATGCCCAGGTTTGCTTTCAGGTTCAGGGGTTGTTAAATGAAGAGTTAAATTAAGAAGGAAGTCTTCGTTGGTGAGATTGTCAGTCACACACACAGAAATGTGTGACTAGACACACAGGAACTGGCTGTACCACGGAGCCTCAGTTTCCTGTTCTGGTGCGGCAGCAGCTCAGAGCACAGTAGTTCCTTCTGCACCCTGTCAGGCTCTCCTCCCAGTGCAGAGCCCTCAAGTCAAAGAAGAAAAATTTCTTCTGAAGGAAGAATGTAAACATGGTGCTGCCCAGGCTACTGAAGCTAGTCATGGTGTCCATGTGGCTGGGTAGGGATGGTCCCTGTGGGAAGGGGCCTCCTCTGTGATCTATGGACTGGGAGGCGGAAACTTAAAGGGACTTTGGGAAGGAGGGTTAGCAGGGATCAAAAATGCACCTTTTTGTTCCATACAATTGTCCCTGAACTTTCTGATTCTGTCCTTTTTCCTTCAGGATCCAGTTTTGCCCAGAAGGTAACTCAGGCCCAGTCAGCCGTGTGGGTGCAGGAGAAGGAGGCTGTGAGCCTGCACTGCACCTATGAATCCAGTGCCACAAGTTATGGTCTCCTCTGGTACAAGCAACCTAGCAGTGGGGAGATGGTCTTCCTCATTCGCCAGGACTCTTACAGCAAGGAAAATGTCATAGAAGGTCGCTACTCACTGAGTTTGCAGAAGGCAAGCAAATCCATTCAGCTTGTCATCTCAGCCTCACAGCTGGGGGACTCAGCGGTGTATTTCTGTGCACTGAGAGATGACACAGTGGGAGGACTGCTGGAGGCTGTTGTACAAAAACCCAGGGTTTGCCTGAGACACCCACCTGGTGTAGGGACCAAGGCAGGGAATGGCCACCCAGAGAGGAAGTGGCCAGGGCTGTGGCATCTCATGTCTGGGGTTGGAGGGAAAACACTCACTCTGAAGAAACCCTGTCTAGGTTCATAGACCACATCAGAGTTATCAGTAATCAATGCCATCCATGTTCCTGAATCTTTGGATTGAAGATTGACACAGAATTTTTTGACACAAGATAGAAAAAGAAGAATAAGCACGATAAACGATGTTTGTTGAGGAATTGGCTAAGGAAGTTTAGAATCATGTGGCTGAAAAAAATCAATAAAAATCTGTACAAATTGTTATGTATTCAGATCAATTTGTTTAATAAATATTTATTGAATAAATCTTACCTTACTTTTTAAAATTAAAGAAGTCCTTGGAATCACTCTCAACATTTTTTTAAATCATGCTTTAAAAATACTACTTAATGAATTAGTTTGATTTAAGTTTATTTGTTGAGAGTAAATGGTACTCACATTTATTTGCTTTCTTTTACTTTTCTTTTTTTTCTTTTTTTGGTGGTGCTGAGGTTGGAACCCAGGGCCTCACACATATCAGGCAAATGCTCTATCAATGAGCCCCAGCACCAGCCCCTCATATTTATTTTCTGGAAGTTCCTAGCATACAACATACCTAGTCCTCAGAGTTTGTTCTGTCTTAACGCCTCGAGCATGAAGAGCTCAACTTCCATAGTGAAGGTACCCCTGCCTTGCACTGTCATAGCCACAGATGATTGAAAATTACTGGCTCTAATGAGGAAATGTGGAGAATCTCACCCACAGAGAGGTGGACTTCTTTGTACATAAATGGGCAACCTTTCTCCTGTTCACCATCTTTTTAATATGTTAAATTATTTCTTTCCCTATAATGTTTCCTTGTTATTTATTTAGTTCCCTTTATCTTTTTGTTTTATTCTCTGGTAATATCAGAAATTAGTTTCATAGTTAATTGTATTACTTGTTACAGTAAATCATTCCTCAAAAGCACCCTTTCAAGAAAATTTTGATAATTCTTGAACATTAGTTTTCAATATGAATGTTAAAAGTTATGTTCCATTTTCCATACATTCAACAACTTCCTTTAAAACAAAGGAAAAATAAATAGACAAAAATACTTTAAAACAGAATGTTGGAATTATATTAATAGACTATGTCATATGAAATATTGTCTTATTTTTAATTCAAAAAGCTATTTTCTCAATTCATAAAGGACATTATTCAATTATATTTGAACTTTCTCATATTTATCTTATGTTAAATTTATATAAATGTATCCCTATATATTCATTCTGTGTGTACACATTTTCAATTGAATTTTATGTATTCATTTTTTCTCATATTCCAAATATAAAGAAAAGCTATTTAAAAAAATCACATTGGTTATGTAGCTAAGAATTTCTACCTTTACAGATTGCAGGGAATTCATACCACCTAGGCATTTAAATTTTTATTTTATGGAGCTAGCCTAACTTTAATCCAATATCTTATAAAGAGAGAACAATAAAAACATCCACTCTTGAATATAGGCACAAATTTTTAAATTAAGATATTATAAATAAAAATAGAACAATGAAGCTTGATTTTTATAAAAGGTCTTTACTTATTCATTTATTCAAAATGGTGACTGAGTGCCTCCCGTGTGACCAGCTTTGAGCTGACACTTATTCCATTTACAGACTTGTTACTACTTGTTTCATCTGAGATGAAAGAGCTTAATTTCTCTACTACTGGTATACCTGACCTACACCAATCTTGTATCAGTCTTACCCATAAAATGATCAATCATTACTGACTCTTGGAGAGACACTGTGAAGGGACAAGAGAATGAGTTCCCTCTTTTCTCTGCTCTTGTCTTTCCCTTCATCTTTCCTCCAAAAACATTCAATTCATCATGTGGAACATTTTGTGCTCCTCCTGTCCTGCTGTGCTCAATCAATGTCCCATGGTCTCCAATCTTCATTTTCTCTCGGTTCCTTCTCTCTCATTTTCTTCTATCTCATTTCCTTCTCTCTCATTTCCTTCTATCTCTAACCCCACTTTCTTATGCCCTAAGATTAGAACAGTAGTGATTGGTCCATAAGTGACCTTGCATTGTAATTTGCTCTCACTTTTGTGTTTGGAAAGCAGAGGTGTGGGTAGAAATCTTAAAAGAATGTATCTTTTACAATTTAAAAAAAAATTATCTTAAATTGTGGTAAAAAATACACCACATAAATTTGACATACTGACATAAAAACAGACACATGGGCCATGGAATAAAATAAGAGACACAGAAAACCACATCATTACAGTAATCTGATGTTTGATAAAGGTTCCAAAATGATACGTTGGAAAAAGCACAGCCTCCTAACCAAATGGTGCTGGGAAAACTGGATATCAATACATTGAAGAATGAAATTAGATCCTTATCTCTCATACAGCTCAAAAGTCAACTCAAATGGACCAAAAATCTAGTTTTAAGACCAGCAAGTTTTGCAACTAATATAAGAAAACAGAGGAAACACTTCAATATATAGGCACAGGCAATGATGTCCTAAATAGGGCTCCTATAGTTTAGGAAATAATAGCAAGAATTAGTAAATTGGATAGCATCGATTTAAAAAGCTTTGGCACAGCAAAGAAAACAATTAGCATTGTGAATAAACAGCCTACAAAATGTGAGAAAATCTTTCCCAGATACTCTTCCAACAGAATCAATGTCCAGAATATATTTAAAAAACTCAAAAAACTCAACCCTAAAATAACAAGTAACCCATTCAACAAATGGGCAAATGAACTAAACAGACCCTTTTCAAAAGAAAAAGTACAATTGGTGTACAATTACATGAAAAAGTGTTCCATATATTTAGCTATCAGGGAGATGAAAACGAAACTACACTGAAAATCCATCTCACTCCGAAAAGAATGGCAATTACTAGGTATGAAAATAACAATAAATGCTGGTGAGGATGTAGGGAAAAGCTTATACACTAGTAGCAGAAATGAAATTAGTACAGTATGGAGTTTCCTCAAAAAACTGAAAACAAGCCAGCTGTGTGGTGCACACTTATAATCCCAGCAGTTTGGGAGGCTGAGGCAGGAGGATTGAGTTCAAAGCCAGCCTCCGCAACTTAACGAAGCCCTAAGCAACTCACTGAGACTCTGTCTCTAAATAAAATATAAAAAAGGGCTGGGGATGTGGCTCAGTGGTTAAGTGCCCCTGGGTTCAACCCTTGATACCAAAGGAAAAAAAAAAAATGTGAAGGGATTCTTTGGGGCTGGGGATATAGCTCAGTTGGCAGAGTGCTTGCCTTGCATGCACAAGGCCCTGGGTTCAATTCCCAGCACCACAAAAACTAAACTAAACAAACAAACAAAAAACAACTGAAAACAGAACTACTCTATTATCCTACAATACCACTCCTTGGCACCTTTCCAAAAGAATTACAATCAGAACACTTCAGAGACACGCATACCCATGTTTATTGCAGGACAATTTGTAACAGTCAAATTATGGAACCACCCTAGGTATCCATCAACAGATGAATGGATAATGAAAAACTGGCATACATACATAAAGGAGTTATATTCACTCATAAAGAAGAATAAAATTTTGTTGTTTGCAGGAAAATGGATGGAATATCATGGTAAATAAAGTAAGCCAGACTCAAAAAAAATCAAGAAGTTTATGTTTTCTTTGTTATGTGGAAACTAGTGGAAAAAGAGGGCGAGAGGGGAAAAAAAGACTTCATCAAAGTAGAATGCAGACCAATAGGGTAGAGGAAGGAGATGTGGGGAAGGAAGACAGCAGAGTAAGGGGAGGTACTGGGCAGTGAAATTAATCAAACTGTGTTACATACAAGTACCAATATACCACAGTGAAACTCACTGTTCTGTATAATTAAGATGCACCAACTTAAAAAAATGAACACCTTAATGATTTTAAGTGTACTGTTCAGTTGGGTTAATTATATTCACATGGTGTGCAGCCGTCATCTCTAGAACTGTTTTTATTCTGTGAAGCTGAACTCTGTGCTGTACTATTTTTTAACATTTCAACATCATCCCAACTTGTTTGATGTCTCCTCATATATCAGAATAGAAATTTGTAACTAATTTTCCAGAATTTCTTTCTAGCATGGTTCTGAGTCAGGGACTGACAATGGGATCTGGAAGACAAAGGGAAGGGAGAAGAGACACTGAATCACTGCGATATCTGGGCCTGTATTATGTACTTAACTATGTATCTGAGAAGCTATTCCAGGTTGACTCTGGACTCGGGAGATCCTTTTTATGAATCTGTGGAGAGAGAACTCCAGGCAACAGACTGGGCTAAGCCTCCATCCTCGTGTGAAGACTGTGAGGCCAGACCTCCATTGGAGTGTAGCCTCAGCACCTGCCTGACTTGCATACCTGGGTTCCTTTTCTTGAAGCCAGTGAAACAGTGGGGAATAAGACATTGATCTCAGATCATTCTATAAGAATGTCATACTTCTCACTCTTCAATGCTTTGAAATTGAGGAGTGTTTGAGTATTGTTTAGATAGTGTGCTCCCCACCCCAAAAAGTTTTTATTGCAAGATAATATCTCTAAAAACTGATATAATTACTTATTTATTTATTATAAAAGGTTTACTTTATATTACTGTTCATAATAATATATAGTAAGTTATCATGTTATAAAAATATATGATAAAATCTTGTGTGTGTGTGCGTGTGTGTGTGTGTGTGTGTGTGTGTGTGTGTGTGGTGCTAGGAACTGAACCTCCTGCATGTTAGGCAAGTACTCTACCACTGAGCTGCATCCCCAGTCCTATGATAAAATCTTGTAAGAAACTGAATGAACTGAAGCTTGACAACTCCTTTAAGAGACCAGAATAAAATTGCAGGGGCTGGCTAAGTTCCACTAATTTCTTTTCATTTTCTTTGATTTTTTCTCCTGATCTTCAGTTATCCTTTCTCCAGGTTGCTTTTTCAATTCCTTCGTTTTCCTAGTTTGTAGTTTGCTTAGGTCTTGTTTCTGCATATGAATCCTTCCATAAGTTATACCAAAAGTATCATGGGAGATACTTTTCTTCTTCTTTGGCTTGAGGGCTTTTGGCATTTTCATAGATAATTTGCAAAGGTCATCTGATGCCAGGTGTGTCCTCCTCACAACCAGATCCAATGAAGGTCCCATCTCTTCCAATTCAATCCGTGGTATTCTGCAACCAGATTTCTTCAACAGCAACTTAACTTTGAAAGTAAATCTTCCCATTCATGCAGTGAAATGCAGAACATACTCTAATCCAACCAGGTGAATATTTGATACTATGGAGCCTCTGAAAAAGTCAATAAGAAGACTTTTTTTCTTCTATTGTCTTCAGTTGCATCAAAAGCATCACCAGCAAATGTTAACTTGGGTTTTATTCCCTTGGGACATTTACTATTCTTAATATTTTTGAGAGACACAAACTTCTCAATACTTAATTCAATCATATCCAGCACATGGTAGTCATACATGCGACCTATTACTAGATTATTTCACCACTTCTTATTATGGGAGCCAAACATGAATAAAGAACAATCTGACTTCTTTGAAAAGAATTCCAGTGATGATCCTCAAATGGTCTTGTAATATTTTTCTTTTATATAGAACACCATATGGGTTTTTCAGAGCACACACGTCTTTAAGTACTTGTGTCACGGTTGCATTTGCATTTCCCCCTTTAATCAGCATGGCATTTTTAATATTTTCACTGGGCTTTGGTTCTCTCTTCTCAAGGAATCTCTTGGCCCTTTTTGGGTTTTATAACTTGATCCAAGGCGTCCATGGCTACTGCAGCCCCAAACTCTGATATAATTTTAAGTCAGAGAAATTTTGGTCTTTCTAGTAGTAGTGACCCCTCAAACAAAAGCCACGTATTCTTTATTTTTGTTTCACTTAATACATATTAATTATGCACCTAGAAAATATTAGTCACTGTTCTACTTGTTGGGTACAGTGCTGAAAAACACAGAATCTCTGAATAATGCCTTGAATTCTTATTACTTCCTATGATTCCAACCTGAAACACTCACTTTCATGATATTTGAATGAATTGTACGTTGGCCCACAAAGATGCATGAGAATATAAAGGCCTGTATTAAAATGCCCAAGATAATTGTGATATTATCAGCTACAGAGACACTCTGTGATGTTCAACTAAAGCATTTACATGTCAGGCAGAGTTCTAAAAACAAAAAAGAACAAAAAGACCCTAGAAATTATGATAGTTGTCCCCTAGATTTACAAGGGCCACCTGAAGACTGATATGTGCTTATAAAAGAGGTCAGAGATGAGGACATAGCTCTGACTTCTGGAAGGAGTCCAGGAAATCATTCACCCCAGATCAGTCCTGCCCACCAGGGGGTGCAACTCCCTAACACTAGCTCACTTCCTGTGTGAACTGCAGCTTTAGGCTCATCATTTCACTATGACTTCAACATTCTTCATGTTAAGAATCAGGAACATTATTTAGTCAACACTAAAGATGAACGCTTCTCTAGGCTTAGTGACAGTGATGCTCTTGACATTTGGTGAGTAAAATGTCTTTCTTTTTTAAATTATGTAAACAAGTCTTTAACCATGAATTTATCTGAGAGTTTTATCACCAAGGTGACTCAGATCTTTTTTCTTTTCCCCCTTAGGAAGGACCTATGGACAATCAGTGACCCAGACGGAAGGTCAAGTGACCATGTCAGAAGGGGCTTTCCTGACTATAAACTGCACTTATTCGGCCACTGGGTACCCTAACTTGTTCTGGTATGTTCAATACCCTGGAGAAGGTCCACAGCTCCTACTGAAAGCCATGAAGGCCAATGATAAGGTCAGCAACAAAGGTTTTGAAGCCACATACAAGAAAGAAGCCACTTCCTTCCACTTGGAGAAAGCCTCCATCCAAGAGTCAGACTCTGCTGTGTACTACTGTGCTCTGAGTGACACAGTGGCAGAAACTGCAGGGGGAGCTGAGCACAAACTCTGAGCAGCAACCAGAGACCTGGCTGCTGAGTGTCTGCCTCTGGGATCCACTCTGGTTTCAGCAGTCTGTGGTGTGTGCTGCTCAGTGGAGTTGGAGAATATCATGCTAAGCGAAATAAGCCAAACCCCAAAACCAAAGGCAGAATGTTTTCTCTGATATGCAGATGCTAGTTCACAATAAGGGGGGCAGATAGGAAAAAATAGAGTTACTTTATTTAGGTAGAGGGGAGTGAATGGAGGAGAAGGGGTATGGGAGTAGGAATGATAGTAGAGTGAATCAGACATTATTATCTCATGTACATATATGACTGCATGACTGATGTGATTCTACAAAATGTACAATCAGAAAAATGAGAAATTACACTCCATCTGTGTATGATCTATCAAAATGTATAAATGCATTCTACTGTCATGTACAACCAAGTAGAACAAATAAAAATTTTTAAAAATAGGGATATAAAATATTGTTAAAGAAAAGGACATACTTATAGTAGGCCATGTGGTTGAAAAAATTGTCCTCTGCTAAGTTTTACTTTCATATCATTGTCAGTGGTGATGGGGAAGAATACCTGTTTCCCCCAATGCATGTGTATTACCAAACTTTTTGGCTTTTAATGATCAACTAGGTTTTCTTTATTTATATAAATAATTCATTTGATTTTGAACCTGATGGAGCTTCCTTTAATGTTTTAAAATTTATTTGCATTTTTCTATATACTGTCCATTTATCTTTTTTGTTATTTTTAATAACGTTTTTAAATGTTATTGTCTTTTTTCTTCACATCTACTATTGTTACACTCATTACATATTAGCAAACTCCCTCCATATTATTTAAAAACAATAGTTCTAGAGTAGTTCTGAATTACAGCAAAATCAAGAGGAGGATACAGAAATTTATCATATACTGATAACCCTCTCCCACCTCCCCCATTATCACACCCTCCATCAGAGTAGTATACTTGTTACAAATGATGAACCTAAATTCACACATCAGTATTACCCAAAGTGCATGGTCACCTGTGTTGTTTTATATCACATAGGCTTGGACAAATGCATAGTGACATGTACCTACCATTTAGAATATCATATAGAATAACAGCACTGCTCTACCTATTGATTCCATTCTCACCCATACCTTGGCAACCATGGACCTTTATACTGTCTCCATGGTTTGTCTTTTCCAGATTGTCATTTAATAGTAATCAGAAAGTATACAATCTTTTTCCAATTGACTTGTTTCACTTCATAACATGTTTAATTTTCTCCATGTCTTGATAGCACATTTCTTTTTATCACTGAATAATATATCATTTTCTGGACATATCATAGTTTATTTAGCCATTCATCTCCAGAAAGCCATTAGTGGCTGCTTCCAAATTTTGGTAATTAAAAATTGTTGGGATGTGAGTATGTTGGAATCTGGGCAGATGTTTTCAAGTACTTTGGGTAAATACCAAGGAGCTTGATCGCTGGATCATATGAAAAGAGTATGTAAGAAGCTGCCAAACTAGTGGAAGGTACCCTTTTGCATTCCCATCAACATGTCCTCATCAGCATTTAGTGGTGTGTGTTCTTCATGTTGGCCATTTGAATAGGTGTATTGGTGGTATGTTATTGTTTTAATTCGCATTTCCCTGATGACATGAAATGGAGTTTCTTTTCACATCCTTATTTGCTATTTGTATATATTCATTGGTAAAATGTCTGTTTAGATCTTTGGTCCATTTGTATTAAGTATTTGTTTTCTTATTGTTGAGATTTTCTTATTGCTAAATTTCAAACTTTCTATCTTTTTTGGATTCTTTGGTTTGGATATAAGGTGTCTCCCATAATCCCCTTTGTTAATACAGGGATGTTCAGAGGTAAAATGAGTGTATTATGAGAAATGTAACCTAATCAGTCCATCCTCTTTTGAGTGGGCTAAGTGGTAACTCAAGGCAGATGGGGTGTGGCTGGAGGAGGTGCCTCACTGGGGGCATGCCCTGAAAGGGTAAATCTTCCCCGTGATCCCTTCCTCCTTTTCTCTCTGTGCTTTCCAGTCACCTTGTCCTGAGCAGATTCCTTCCACCAGTGCTTCTTCCATGATGTTCTAGCTCACTTGGCTGACCATAGACTAAGTCTCTAAAACTGAACCAGAATAAACTTTTCCTCCTCTGAGTTGGTCTTTTCGGGTATTTTGGTCACAGCAATGAAAAACTGATCAACACAGTTTCTTTATTAGACATGTCATTTCCAATATTTTCTCACAGTCTCTGGCTTGTACATCAGTAACCTAGTACCTGAATTATCTCAAGGGATGTAAAACTGATGCTGAAGACCAGGACATCCATTCTTGCTTTTATTGTGAAGAAGAATCAGATATTCCAGACTGTGATCCTCCACCGACCTTAGGGTCAGGAATTAAGATACAACTTGGTGAGATGGAGGCTCTGAACCCTCTGGAGTTTTTTCATTTTGCTCACTATATTGCAATGAGAGGGCCCATAAAAGGTGAATTATTTATATCTCTTCTGACAGAAATCACTGCACTCAGATAATCAAAATTCAACATGACTTTTTCTTATAGTTCTTTGAGGTATTTTCTCCCTTGAAGCCCATGCCTTCCTTTCTTGGAGGTGACAAGGACAAAGTATGTCCAGTCTGTACCTTTCCTCTCTGCACCCATTTCCATAACATCTTTGAATAAAAATAGTGCTGTGCTGCTGAGTCTGCTCTGTGACATCATGAGAAATAAGTCATCTTTTCACAAATTCATCAATACATGGAACATTTCGGCTCACATAAAGGAAACACCATCACTTGTCATGTGATTATTGATTACGGATCAAAAATGAGAAGTATAGAGTCAATAGTTAAGAGTAAGGACTCAGGAGACAGATTGCCTGTGTTCAAATTTGACCTCGAAAACCTTTATCATTGGGACCTTGGTCAATCAAGTTACTAATTTTTTAACTCCCAGTTGTAGGGGATTAAATAAATTAATACATGTGGAAACCTGGTCCATATCAGTGCTCTGGAAACATTATTTGATAAAAACAACTATTATGAAAGTTTCTGTAATATTAAGAAACTGAGCAGTTGTATTCAGGGAGCACAGGTTATTCTTCTCTTGGTTAATCATTTAGCAGATAAATATAAAAAGAATGATTATGAAGGCCTCATATGTACAATGTACTGCATCAGGAACTTTGATTCTACTGATAAGCAGTGTAGAATATTGATTGGCTTTACCCAGAATAAAACTATCACAGTAACTTTGTAAACTGAGGAATAAGATAAATTGAGGAATAAGAATTTAACCAATAGGTAGAATTCCAAGTACGTGGAACAAAGTATGTAGAAGAAGCAAATTTTAAAAGTATTCTCAGAAGATTATTGTGGCACAAAAAGATAATGGAAGCTTACGAAGAAACAGAAATTATAATTAGATCTTGAAGGACAGATACACATGGAATTTAATCATTAGATAATTATTTATTAAATAGAAATAAGACTGGTGATTTTTTTAGATATAAGGAGTAAAAAAACAAGAGACAAATGCAAACACAAAAGAGCTTCCCTCATGAGGCTTGGCTCTTGCTTTGTTTATAGTGTTTGATTTCCTTTGCAGGAATGTCCTGTGTGGTTTGTGTTCCAACACAGCCTTTTGCTTTGGGTACTTTAGTGACTGGCAAGTTTCATATAGTGATGAAAAGTCATAGGCATCGAAGTTTGTATTGTCACTTACTAAATGATATAACCATGGATAGTTTCTTAGACTTAGAGCACCTACACTTCATCATTTTTAAAAACATGTAGCTGACCACCCGGTTGTAAGAACTGAATTAAATCATATTACTTTAATTCAATGATCAAATTGTTACTAGAAAATAATTCTTCAACTAATGATAATTATTCTTGGATTAAGATGGGATGATATAATTAAGGTAAGTTAAGAAATAACAGGAAACATAAGAATGGATTAAACCTTAACCTTCTATTTTCTTGAAATTAATTATATTATTTCACCATAATCATGCCTGAGTCAATCTTTATTTCACATTAGCCTAATCCCATACAAATATTTGAACTGACTATAATGACTTTCCTGTTTGTTTTTTTCTCTCCTGGTCAAGAATTTTTTGTTTCTGGTAGAATTTAATGTAAATTCTATTATAAAACCAAGAAAGTTTAATGGATTAAGGTTCATATATAACATCAATATGCTGCACTACAGTGCCAAAAACTAGATTCATAATTAGAAGCTCACTTAACATATTTTTGCATGAGAAAGGATAAAAAGAAATTTTCTAATTTTTCTTGTAGAAGGGGTGCTTTCAATGAATAGTAACTGCTCAATAATATTATAGAAGGAAAAAGGGAACAGCAAAATCTTAATAACAAATAATAGTTTAATTTTTTGATACACATAAACAGCTTAAAATTTCTATGACAGATCCATTTTATGTATTCTGCATTTATTAACTTACTCTTTTCTCTTTGCATTATATTTAGGTATTTCTATGCCAGGAAACCAATTTTAAATAACTGAAGTTTTAAATAACTGCCTACTTTCCTTATATAGATGTATTTAAAATTGTAATCACTTTTTAATATTGTTTCTATTTAGTATTATAGACAATATTTCAATTCACATCATTATATTGTCATTTTAATGGAAATAGAATTGCTTAAATAAGGGAAAAACATGATACGGGCTGTCTAATTTCCATGAAGATATTTTTCACCAAACTGTTTTCAACAGTAGTACATGATGATGTGGATTTCCCAGTACTTTACAAATTAGGAATGATATTAAAGTAGCAACTTTGTTAAATAAATATTTTCACACATTTTAGTTTCATTTCCTATTAACCTGTGAAGTTATACATTTTGCTTCTAAAACACAAGTAAAACTGGATTAAAAACCATCAGAGTTCATCACATACAAAAAGTATCATTTCATACAGTAAGTTTTATTTTAAATATGTCTTAAAAGCATTGTTTTGATCCAGGTTACCTTCTCACTGTGCCCTCTCTCTCTCTCAAGGCATCTATTGCACATGTCTTTGCTCCTTAGAGTGAGGAAGAGCAGTATCTGGACTTGTACAAACTCTCAGGATCCCCCAGGTCTATGGAACTGGAGTTTTCCAGCTAATAAGTTCCCCCAGGAGCTTCCATCACTTAAAACTTGGTGAAGCACCAATCTGATGGGTTGCCAGAGTGATCTTTTTAGAGCATAAATCTGAAGCTATCCATACTTCACTGGTGTGCTTCAATGATTTTCTGTTGCTCCTACAATAAAATGCAGTTCAAACTGTGATATATGAGATTCTACATAATTTGAACTTGACCTGATCTTTCAATCTTAGTCCTTATCTCTCCATTCTTGGCTCTATTGTGAAGCGATAACATGGTTCTCCTTCAGTTTTCTGAACCTGCCACATGCTTTCCAACAAATTAAGTTATACTCTTTTGTCTTTCTGAAATGCTCCTCCCCCGAGTCTTGGTGAACCTGACTTATTTTCATCCTTCAGGTCTCAGTTCAAATATCATAACTGTAGAGAAATCCTTTGATTTCTGCTGCTCTTCCTGACTAAAGTAACCATCTGTACCCTCTACTATTGCTGCACCCTGGTTATTTTCCTTATGATAAAAATCATAGCATGCAGTTATATTGATTTATGTGGCAATGTACTGATTTCTTATGCTTCCAATTAGAATACAAGCTTCATGAGGTTCTGGGTATGGTTTGATAAATTCACTGCTTTTTCCTTAGCTTCTAGATTAGTGAATGGCCCATAATAGTCATTACTACTATTGCCCAGTAGTAATCAGAAGGGTTGAGTCAACTCTAAGCCTAGTTAGCCCATGGGGAAATGTCAAAGAGAAAAAGATATAATTATAAGACATGGGAAAGTACAAAAGTAACTTTCAAGTCCAATAATCGTGAGCACCAATTGAAGTTTTATTTCAAATTACTGCTAGCTAAAAATCTTCTCAGTGGGGAAAAACAAATAATTAGCCTCAGTAGACAATTTATAGAAGATCAGACTTTAAAAGTATATGGCTAAAGATCATTATTGTGTCAATGAACTGGTTAATAATTATTCTATCAATTGTACTGGCAATTAAACTCCTCACAAGTTTAATAGTAATCTGAGTGTGTAGCACTAATTTCACAGAAGGAGTCTTTATTTCATAAAGGATATCAGAAAATCACTCATACATGTTCTTGGAAGTGATGTTTAATTCCCCTAAGAAGTTTCATAAGTGGACCTTCAAAACAGGTCCATTTTAGACCAGTTTTGAAAAACTGATCTTTCTTAAAAGTAATTCATATCTTTGCTAGAGTAGAGAGGGGGCTGTCACATACTGTATTTTACCTTTCTTCAAACTAATAACTTTGTTGCTTCATTGTCAATAAAGACACAAGACTCCTAGGTCAGAGATAAAGGACTTTATTGGTGCAGCTGCTTCAGTTTCCCTTTTTCTTATGTCCCCAAGAGGGGATACAATGGGTGCAGTTGGACTTATGCACACAGTGATGTTGTGTTACAGCTGAGGAACTCTGAGCTTGGAGAATTTTCTGCTTTAGTAGCAAGCAGTAAGTAAGTTTGCTCTTTGACTCAGAGGGAGATACTACCTCAGTCCTTAAGGTTTTTTGCTGCATGCATAGTTTTGAGCAATGGTCTAGGTAGTGTGGTCACAGTCTTACATCACTGGTACACTTAGTAAGACATATATGGGCATAAAAGACTTGTGGTGGACTATGTTTTAACAATATTCATACCTGGTCCAATATTGAGTTAGGGTCTAGAATTTTTCTCATGTGCATGCCACTGTGCTTAATCTGACTCAGGCTGAGACTAATTACATTCAATTTGTCTCAAACAGCATTTGATTAAAGCTACTTGAGCAGAAGTCTAAGTGTCAGGATGAAACCCATCTGTAGTATTAACCACACTCAGGTCTCCTAAGATTCCAGATTCAGCTAACTTTGAATAAATTCCAGAATTTAGACAACAAGGATATAATGTCAATATGTTATGTAATATAACATTAATCCATTATGAGACAGACATGGAAGTTTGGACTGATGGGCCAATCTTTGGTTTCATCATCAAAAAAGAGACTGAAATCCAATCATCATTCCCAATAGAGAGATTTTCTATGGCTCCCCTTTCCTCAATAATAAGTGTAAAATATTAAGACAGGTTAATTCTATTTGGGATTCATTGTTAAGCTTGGTTAAACTATAGGAGCAGTGTAACTGAGTATATGCAACCTCTGTAGGCATTCATGGACTAACCAGTACTGCTGAGACATCATCAGCAAAATATATCAACATATATTTGTGTTGGTCAGATGAAGAAAATGTGCTGATTCTTGTGATTATACAGTATGGGAATGCACCTCCAGGCTGGGAAATTGCCCTTGATGTAGTAGAGTAACTTAGGACAGGTCACCTTCATATAAGTTTTCAGTTTTCATGGAATGTGGAAGGGAATGACAACACAGCAGCAGGTCAGATTTCTAGCTGCAGCTGCTGCTTCACCCCAGCAAATCATGTCTTTACTGTGCTAGGTTGTGGTGCTTGCTTTAGCAAAGAAAGTATTAATCTCCGCTCTTCTCCATCTCCAAGGGTGTAGGTTTTTCCTAGTGGATGACAGGGTAGTTTATTTTTCTTTAGCAGAACAAAATCAGTGTGTTCTCTTTTTTTTTTTTAACAGTGAATTCCTAGTCACATCCAAGCCTATTGTCTAGAAGGAAAAAGAGCAATCGTTACAAGGGTATTTTCAAGAAATATACAGAAACCCATGGTAGTCTTTATCTGGCTCTCTTGGGATACTGTATAGGAACTCAAGTGGAGTGAACTCAAATAAATGGTAGTTAGCCTTTTGGTCTAGAATCATACTCACCAAACAGGTGAATCCAGGCTCAACAGGAATTCAGTTTTAAGACCATTCTGACCAGATTTCTCGAAGGAGGATGTACCAATCACATTGGCCCCAGCTTGCTGATAAAAGAAGGAAAGAGCCATAATGCCTTCCATTTTTGGAAAGTTGCAGTAGATATACTTTATTTTATTCTTCCTGTTATATACAGCTAAAAGTCCTGGATATTATGTAAAAATAAAGCATAAGAAGACTCAAAAATATGAAAGGAGGAAGTGAGACACACTGAGGAGCCTAGAACCTGAGGAATGATAGACTGCTGAGGTCCATGAGTTTTCTTTGGCTTCATATAACCCAGTTGGATCCTGCAGAAGTCAGTAAGCTGGAAAAGACCTGTGGGTACAAATAATCTCCAAGAAAATTCTATAGCAAAAGGCCCCCGAAAGGGGTAGTCTCACAATACAGAAAACTTTAAGACAGTAACTAGTCTACTCTAGCCAAACACCATATAAAGTTTCTAGCAACCAAGAAAACAATCAAGAAAAAAATAACAGAGTCATGTTGGGAAAACTTTGTGGCATTTTAACTTACCTTTGCCATGTTTTCCCATCACTGCCTCCAAGATAGCCTTTAAATGTCAACACACATTTCTGATGTGGGTTTTTGGTACTGTTGGCAACAGACTGGGCCTTGTTATGAAAGAAAAGTGCTCAACTACTTTGATTTGTCCAGTGGCTCCTTGAAGAACAAATGAAAATGGCTTGTCTGTATTCCAGATAACCCAGCACTCTATCAGGGCAGAGAAACAGCTATGCAGAGGAAATTATTTTAAAATCAATTTCAATAGAGGGACTTAATATTGTATATGAGCACAAAAGAAAATCCTCAAACTAGGACACAGATCAATTGAAATTAAACTGTTTAAGGAACAGAGAAATAAAAGTGAAAAGAAAATAACCTGTGACACCTGTAAGACACATTGTACAGACATAAGTATAACAGGAATCTGAGAAGTTAAGGGGAAGGAAGAATAAGTGAAGAAATAAAGACCAAAAATTCCCCAAATTTGATGGGATACATGAGTTTACACATCCAATAAGTTCAACATGTACTGAGAGAATGATGGCAAAGAAATCCCCACTGAGGCATATTATAACTGAACTGTTGAAAACAAGGACAAATTGAGAATCTTGAAAGTTGAAAGACAGAAGTCACTAATCACATGCTGGGGATCCTTGACAATATTGATAGTCAATATCATGTGAGATATCATGTAAATAAACCAGAGGCAGTGGGAAGAGATAGCTGAAAGAAAAAATGTCCACCATTGGTTATACATCTGACAAAACTAATTTTCAAAATTAAGGAAGAAATTGATATATTCCAAGATATACAAGACCTGGGGTTTGCAAATCTTCCCTACGAAAAATTCTAAAGAGTGTACCTTTTTCCCCACATCCTCACCAACACCTATTGTTGCTTGTATTCTTGATAATCACCATTCTAATTGGGGTGAGATGGAATCTTAGGGTAGTTTTGATTTGCATTTCTCTTATTACTAGAGAAGTTGAACATTTTTCATATGTCTGTTGATTGCTTGTAGATCTTCTGTGAAGTGTCTGTTCATTTCCTTAGCCCATTTGTTGATTGGATTATTTGTATTCTTGGTGTAGAGTTTTTTGAGTTCTTTATAGATTCTGGAGGTTAGTGCTCTATCTGAAGTATGGGTGGCAAAGATTTTCTCCCACTCTGTAGGCTCTCTCTTCACATTGCTGATAGTTTCCTTTGCTGAGAGAAAGCTTTTTAGTTTGAATTTATCCCAGTTATTGATTCTTGCTTTTATTTCTTGTGCTATGGGAGTCCTGTTAAGGAAGTCTGATCCTAAGCTGACATGTTCAAGATTTGGACCTACTTTTTCTTCTATAAGATGCAGGGTCTCTGGTCTGATTCTGAGGTCCTTGATCCATTTTGAGTTGATTTTTGTGCAGGGTGAGAGATAGGGGTTTAGTTTCATTCTGCTGCATATGGATTTCCCAGCACTATTTGTTGAAGAGGCTCTCTTTTCTCCATTGCATGTTTTTGATACCTTTGTCTAGTATGAGAAAATTGTATTTATTTGGGTTTGTGTCCACGTCCTCTATTCATTGCTGGTGGGGTTGCAAATTAGTGCAGCCACTCTGGAAAGCAGTATGGAGATTCCTCAGAAAGCTTGGAATGGAACCACCATTTAACCCAGCTATCCCACACCTCGGCCTATACCCAAAGGACTTAATAGCAGAATACTACAAAGATGCAGCCACATCAATGTTCATAGCTGTTCAATTCACAATAGCCAGATTGTGGAACCAACCTAGATGTCCTTCAACTGATGAACAGATAAAGAAACTGTGGTATATTTATATAATGGAATATTACTCAGCCATAAAGAATAATAAAATTATGGTATTTGCAGGCAAATGGATGAAACTGGAGAATATCATGCTAAGTGAGATAAGCCAATCTCAAAAAACCAAAGGAAGAATGATCTTGCTGATAAGCGGATGATGACACATAATGGGGGGGAGGGGGCAAGAATGGAGGAAGGAGGGACTGTATCGAGGGAAAAGAGGGGTGGGAGGGGTGGGAGGGTAGGGAAAAAATAACAGAATGAATCAAACAACATTTCCCTATGTAAATGTATGATTACACAAATGGTATGCCTTTACTCCATGTACAAACAGAGAATCAACATGTATCCCATTTGTTTACAATAAAAATAAATAAAAATACAAGAAAAAAAGTCTTGTTTATCTGAAATTTATATTGAATTGGGTATCCTGCTAAATCTGATAAATTTATCTGAGAGTGAGCAGTGATTTCTTACCTTAAATGGGGCACAAGTTCTCCAGGTTCTTGCAAACCCATTTAGCCCAATTCATTTCTTTATACAGACAGCATGATCTGCAAGTCTTTGAGGATTTTACAATTATCTTGAAGAGCTGAGTCTCTAATGATATCTCTGTCTTCATTTCTACAAACTGGAATTAATTATTTTGGCAAAATCATCCTTTGAAGTTACCTATCAAATGTGAGAATCCTTGCACTTTGGGCCCCTCTGTATCCTTTCAAAGGTCTCAGCACAGTGAACTGGACTGGGAGATCTGGCCTGTGGTCTACACTGACCCCCTCTCAGTCTTTTCAATGTTTTTCTAGCCAAAATAGAGTAGAAATGAGGAGTTCTGTGTTTAGACGTAAGAAAAATTTTAAATCTCCAGGGCTTCCTTTTAAGCTGGTAATCATACCTCTGTGACCAGATCCTAAACGCAGGGTAAAACATTAATGTCAGGGGAATGTTTATGGAATTAATTGCTAAAATTTGGAGCCAATCTTAATGTTTAGCAATAGGGGAAGAATAAAATAAATTGTGGCACATCTCCCACCATGGGGTAGTTTATCCTTATTAATCATGCTTGTGAAGTATTTAGAATCATATGGAAAATGTCAGAGTTAAGTCAAAAAAATTGCAAAAGGAATTTGTATACAGAGTATTACCAGAGCATGTAAAAAACCATATGCACAGAATAAAGAACAACTGGGTAGAAATAAATCAAAAAAAAAAAAAAAAAAAAAAAAAAAAAAAAAAATTCTAAAGAGAGTTTTCCAAGGCTGAGATGAAAGAGCACAAGGAAGTAGCTTGGAACCATAGAGAAATCATGAACAATGGTAAAGGTAACTGCATAGATAAATAGAAAGTCAGCATTTTTTTTCTTTATTCCTATATAATTTAAATACTTATGTTGGTACATGTGATAATATCCCACAGATGTCTTCAGCTGTTTCTTACTTTCATTCACTAGTGCAACTTACATATTTCAAATTAACTCCAAATTAGTAGGATTCATAGTAGGTTTTATCTTAATTTATGAATTGCCTGTGGAGGGGAAATAGCTTTTCAGTATTTTGTGGTTCACAAAACACATTTACAAAATTTACTACTATAGAAAATAAAGACTGCTTAACACAAATGAAGGAAAGAACTGTGGTTTTCCTTTTTGACTGATTGCCAAAAAAGGTACCCAAAGTATTTTCACATCTCTTTTAGACATCATTAAGCACAGAGGCATTTGCAGGATAACACTGATGCTAGATGAATTCTGTCATCTTGCCAGCTCTGAAGTGGCTCTTGGATTTACCACCACGTTAGATGTATTAACCCATTTATATTATTTTGGTACAGATCTTTAAAAAGGGGTGCATTTCTTAAAAGACTGTGCCTCGGGCTCAGGTCTGATTTCTAGGCCTTATGTTTCATTTTCAAACATTTTCAAGGCTGAGGTGGCTGCCATTTTGTGCTCCTATCATTCCTACTTTTGTTTCATCTTTACTAAGTAGTGCTATTATTATTTTTTAGAAAAAGACTTTGATACTGGTTTCTTCCCTCTCGTTCTGATTCCTGTGCAGCTGGTGGGGAAGGGAAGGGTCTGACCAGGCCATGGTTAGTGGATGCTGGTTATGTGGCTCTTGAGTAAAGAAGGGTCTGCTGCTTTGCTGCTGTCCAGCCACCAGCAAATGAAGCAGACTGCAGGACAAAGGAGGAATGTGAACTTATGTGCTTGTCTCTCTGTAGATCCAGCTGGGCTTCTGGCTTAGATATCCTCTGATAGATCTGGCTGGGTGGTTAGGTTAGGATGCAGATGCAAAAGGGGAGAGAGCTCTGTTCCAGAACTTTCAAAGGTCACCCCCTAGATATCAGGACTTTATTTAAGACCAGAGAATAAGAGAAATTAGACAAACGAACAGGTAGCATTGGGTTTTATTTAAAGTCTAGGTGTTGAAGGCAGCCCCATCCCTCCTGCGTGAACCCAAGTGAGCACTGTTTGGACACAAGCGTGTCATTGGTGTTAAATGGATAAAATCTTCTAAGCTCCTCCAGTTTCTGACCTTGTTAGAAAATGTTGACCAGGCCGAGAGCTAAAATCATGCTTGTTAGGCCAGATTTTAAGCCATTCTGTTTGAAAAGAATTCTGGTGAATTACAAATAACCTTAAAAATTAGAGTTGAGGGAGTGGTATGGGGGTGCCTCAATTTGAGTTATGAAATATGAAATGCTGCTTGAATTGCAAGATTCTCACACAGATTTCTGTAATAGAATTGTTATGAATGATTTTTCAGTTCCAAAAAATCGCCATTTGAAATAATTGCTCCTAATCAGAAATGATGGCCTTTGGAAATAAAATACATACACATATACATGCCCCCCTCCCCCATCTACTTGGAACTCATGTTTCTTAAATTTTTAATATAACTCAAGTGGCAGAATTTTGCTTTTAATAGTTAACAGTTAAGAAAGGTGACTTTCATGAGTCCACAAGATGGCAGTGTCTTCTCAGGGACCTCTAGGAAAGTTGTCAGGTGCTTCCCTGTGTGTGTGGTGGCGGGGTTTGAGGGGGATGGGGAAGGGCTTGGTGGTGTTGCAGGGAAGGCAAAAGCACTTCTTTTTTCTAATTGGAAGAACAGATTCTTTTTATGTTTTCTGAAGTAGAAGAATTAGAAACGTCTAAATGAGACCTTTCACCCTCTTTCTTTAGGGTTTAAGATCTGATTCCTCAGTGAACCGGAGGAAAAAAGAATGATGAAATCCTTGAGTGTTTTTCTACTGATCCTGTGGCTTCAGTTGAGCTGTGAGTTTGGACATTTCTGTGGGAACTTAAAGAACAATATTTGAAGTTATCATCTATTCTGTGCCCATGGGTAGAAACCTGAATGTTTTTACCTTCTAAATAGGGGACAGTGGGTGGCCATCAAGGGGTAATTTAAATTCTGGAGAGTTATCCACTACCCAACCAACCTTCTTGGACCATTGTTTTTTTGCACAGGGGTGAGCAGCCAACAGAAAGTGGAGCAGAGTCCTGCATCCCTCAATGTTCCAGAGGGAGCCAAGGCCTCTCTCAACTGCACTTACAGTGACAGTGCTTCTCAGAACTTCAGGTGGTACCGACAGTATTCTGGGAAAGGCCCGGAGTTGCTGATATCCATATACTCCAATGGCGAAAAAAGTGAAGGAAGATTCACAGCACAACTTGATAAAGCCAACCGGCATGTTTTCCTGAACATCAGAGGCTCCCAGCTCAGTGACTCAGCCACCTACCTCTGTGCAGTGAGCACACAGTGCTCCTCAGGCACCTGCAGCTGCACAGAAACCTACTGTCTCAGGAAGCCTGAGGTAGACCATAGACCACAGAGCACAAAGCCTTTTGTGTTCTAATTGTGATGGGAAATAAGAGTAATAAACATTGTATTAGGAGTGTAATCCCAAAACAGAAATGCAAAGGGAAGAAAGGAGTCATTAAAAAAAAATTCACTTTGGGAAGTTTTTAAGCCCAAATTATTTTGGTTATGTTCTCCTATCTCATCTCCACTCCCCACTCCTGAACATTTAATGGGTAGGAGGGAGGGCTACAGTCAGAGGGCGAGATTGGTTAAAACAAGAATCTCATATGGTCGCAGAGATCAAATGTCAGAGAGAGTCCATGTTGCTCCCCACAACAGAGGGGCTGGGAGAACACAGTGACTCTCAATATCTGGAAGTGGGTCCATGAGAAAGGGTCTAAAAAGCCCCAGACTTAAGGAGCTTCATTGTGGAGAGTAAACTCCTGCATGAATAAGCTTTCAAAGACCACATGGTATTGAGTCTTTTAGCAAATGTTGGTGAGGAAAGTTGCTCCTTTGACTCCAGAATTCTATGGATTTTCTTTGCCCCTTTAAAGAGATCCAGTAAAAATATTTGTGTTCTGGCAAAACTAAAACCTTGTAATAGATATTAAAGTGAATTACAGAAAAAAATTGAAAATCCCATCTACTGTTAAACTGAAGTTGTATTTGTTAGTCCTGTCATTGGTAACATAGTCTAGTGGGTCAGAGAAACTTGGAAATGTGGAATTTAGATTTATGTTTAGTTTTGTTCACAAAGCTTTGGAAGGTAGTAAGGAAGAGCAGTGTGTTTGGCAGGTTTTTTTTTTTTTTTTTTATGACAAATATACCTAATAAGAACAACTTAAGGGAGGAAAAGATTTTTGGGCTCACAGTTTCAGAAGTTCAGTTCATGATTGGCTAACTCCATTGCTCTGGGCCCAAGATGAAGCAGAAAATCATGACAGAAGGGGGGAGAGAGAGAGAGACAGAGAGAGAGAGAGAGAGAGAGAGAGAGAGAGAGAGAGAGAGAGAGAGAGAGCGCCAAAGAGAGAGTGCCCAAGGGAACCAGGAGGACAAGATGCAATCCCCAAGGGCACACCCCCAGTTATTCACCTTCTCCAGTCATGCTTCAGTGGACCAGAGTTACCACCCAATACAGTAGTCCTTTCAAATTATGATGGAATGTTTAGGTCACAACTCTCATATATTATTTAATTTCTGACTATTCCTGCATTAACACAGGAGCTTTTGGAGGACACCTCACACCTAAATCATAATAACAGGCAGAAAGTTGTGCTATAATCAAGATGCTTCAATTTCAGCTCCACCTTTTTGCATGTCTCTGATATCATGGAACTCAGGAAGGAGCCTGGGTAGAGCTGGTTCAAACACCTATTATTTTAATAATGGGTAATTTGATCTTATGCTATATTATTGTATTTATTTCAGAATTGTTTTCAGAATTAAATGAAATAGCATGTTGGTTGAGTTCCTTAAAAGAGATTGTGAATTGGAATTGTTTTGCTCATAATTTTTTGAGGAAAGCATTTTAGATGGAGAGTGGTTAACATGGATATTGTTTAACTGTAACCTTGATTTGGCCTGATCCTTTTGGGAGCTCTGGGGCATGAATTGTACTGCAGATCTGATCTCTCCCACCTTGAGGTAAGGGGGCCAGACTACTAACATTGTGTGCAATAATAAAGTACCGAAGTCATTGGCAGTGGTTTTTCTTGGAATAGAGGTTTATACTATTGGGCATGCAATAGTATGGGTGATTCTCAGTGACAGAGGTCAATTTTGTGGGGAAGGACCAACTGTGAGCCAAGAATAGTCAACACTCATAGTGTCTGGGTATTGTTCACAGTATCCTGGGACAGGGATTTATGCTGAATACCCTGCTATTAACATGGAAATTTGCTGGAACATGGGTGACATTCACTTACTGATAGACTTTCTAACTTCTGTATTCTAATTTTTTACTTTCATCATTCATTCAGTAGGATAACTACAGCTGGTCTTTTTATTCTTGAAGAGTTGAAATAATTCAACTTAAAGCATTTGTTAATAGAAAAGATCTTAAAAAATATAAGGGATTTTAAAAACTAAGTCTTAGATTTTTTTTAAAGAGCAATGACCAGGAAACCAGTATTTTATTATCTCAGTTTGTTTTGGGAATGATTTTATGACACCATGCCTGTTATTTTACCCAGGCAGAAATGCCTCTGATAATCAGAGTTGATCATTTTGGGCTTTCATGTATGGAAAAACATGCAGGAGGAAGAGATCCCATCAAGCACACTTGTGAATGCCTAACATTATTCTGTATTTTGATTGCCATTAAGAATGAAGGTCTGGGTAGCAGGGTGGACCCCTATATCATCTGCACACGCCCTCCCCTCTTGCCTAAGGTGTCGTCTTGAGTGGGATTGGCTGGCATTATGGACATGTGGGCATGTATGTGAATGGGCAGGCCTCTCATTAGGATGGAGGAGCAGGCAATGGGCAGTTCAGTTGTTCCTTTTCTTCCCTGTGTCTAATGCCAGTTTGAAGATGGATGAACTCTGTCAGCTATTCACACTGAAATCCTCAGTCTTCCCAGGTGGCTCATTCCAGTTTAGTGAGAACTGAGTACCTGGGTAGGACTGGCCTACTGTGCTCCTCACACATAAGCACAGCAGCAGGATGGAGGGCACAGAGGGAAGCTGCTGTCCCCTCCACTCACTCACACTCAGTTTGTTCCTTTGTGTCCCTCCCTCATCCTCTCCAGCACACCTGCTCTCTTTCTTAGTCCAACTGCTCCAGGGTCTGGTGGAACAGGTTTCCTTCACACATGTCCTCACAGAGATTTTGGCACAGCTCACTCTGGGCTGAGCTTTTCCTTTCTCTGTTTCATCCTTCAGTGGGCTCTTGTCTGCTTTCCATCTTACAATATTGATATAGTCATCTTGTAATTATCTTACCATTATGTAATGAGGTGCATCTGTTTATTACTTTTAAAAATTTTTATGTATTTATTTTGTTCATTTTTACTTTAAGTTCAGGGAAAGTCATGACTTAACACTTCAACATCTATACTTCATTGGTTTCTCAACTTCATGATAATCTCATAAGAACTATTGGGAAAATAACTCTCTCTACTTCAACAATCAAACTTCTTTAGCTCCTTAAATGTGTAATTACTAAATTAAAATGATTTGAAAAAGAACTATGTATGGATTTCATATATGGGTTATATATAATTTTTGGGGGGGTGTTATTAAGTTACCCAGACTGACCTTAAAGTTGTGGGCTCAAGAAATCCTTCTGCCCCAGCCTCCTAAGCAGGTGGGACATCAGGCTTCACCACGCCCTACATATAGAAAATGTTTATCTGCCTTGATAAAGATCAAACGGGTTTTCTGCCACTGAGTATTAATCAAATGCTGACTTTGGAGAGGGAAATGGAATTCCTCACATTTTCAATTGTTTCTTTGTTTCAGATGGTTTTGAGTAATAAGGGGAAAAGGAAAGAATGGAAGGAAATAAACAAAGAGTACAATACACATGTGAATGAATTCCCCACATGATACTCCCTGGGATAAACCCCTGAGAGACTGACTTCTTCCAAGGATTCTCATCTTCCCATTCACCTTGAGTTGCTTCATAGGGACTATGCAGTTATATTATTCCTCATCCACTGTCCCTAAGATATCCCTGTTGAACATTTCCCTTTGCATTCCAGCCTTGTACAAGGAGCACCTTCCAAGGCAGAACATGAGGGCATCTCTCTGCCCTGTGTTTTGGGAGGCCTCTGAAGTTTCCCTCACCCCATGTAGTCTTGCAGTGACTCTGGGCTTCTGTGTTCCACACTGCATCACAGGTCACATCTTCAATCTCCCTAGGTTGAACCTCCTGAACTTTTCCTCTGGGGTCCATGCTTCCTGAGAATGTAGATACTGAAATTCAATTCTGAAACTGCAATTAAGTGCAGGGCTGTGTGTCCATTCCTGGTCATCAAAGTTTCACCTGCTTATGGTTTTTATCGGTGCATTATAATTATATGTAATAGTGGGATCCATTGTGACATATGTGCACATACACATGACATAATTTAAACAATTTCATTCTCAAGTACTGGCTTTTTCCCTTCCATCCTCTCCCCTGAATCCTCTTCTACTTGTTGGTTTCCTTTTGTTACTGTTTTTTAAATATTGCATTATAATCAATTACAAAACTGGATTCATTGTGTATATCTGTACATAGACATAGACAGCATAATTTGCTTGATTTAATTCCCCGGTATTTCCCCATGCTTTTCCCTCCTCCCTCCATCATGATCCCTTTCTTCTGCTCATTAGTCTCCTATTTTTGTGATATTATTTTTTATCCACTCTTGATTCTAAATATGAGTGTAAATATTTGACTTCCAACTTTCTGAATCTGACTTATTTCAGTTAGCATTTTGTTGTCTAGCTCGATCTATATACCAGCAAATGACATAAATTCATTGTCCTTTGTGATTGAGAAAAATTCCATTGTGTGCATAGACCACAATTTCCTTTATCCATTCATCTGTTGACAGGCACCTAGGCTGGTCTCATAACTTGAGCTATTGTGAATTACACTGTGATAAGCACTGGTATTCGTACATTGCTATAGTATGCTGACTGTTGTTCTTTTAGATAAATACTAAGGAGTTGAATAGCTGTGGTGGTACCATTCCTAGTCTTGAGAAATAACTGTAATGATTTCCAGAGGCGTTATCTAATTTGCAAATTCTACCAATAACGTATAACTGAACTTTTTTCCTGTATTCTCATCAACATTCATTGTTATTTGTATTCTTGATGATTGTCATTCTAACTGGAATTTTGATTTGCATTTGCTTAATTGCTAGGGATGTTGAGGATTTTTTTCATATATTTGTTGGTCATTTGTATTTCTTCTTTTGAGAATTATATGTTTAGTTCATTTGTCCATTTATCAATTGGGTTATTTGTTTTTCTGCTTTGTTTTGTTTAATTCTTTATATATCCTGGATGTCAATCCTCTATCAGAAGACTAGATGGCAAAGATTTCCTCCATTCTGCAGATTCTTTCTTTACACACTTGTTTCCTTTGCTGTGCAGAAGCTTTTTAATTTTATTCCACCTTACTATTGATTCTTAGTTTTAGGAGTCTTATTAAGGAAACCAAGGCCTGTGCCAACGTGTTGATGGCTCTTTTCTAGCTTTTGCAGAGTGGTCTAATTCTTAGGTCTTTGATCCACTTGGAGTGGATTTTTGTGCAGGATGAGAGACATTTAGTTTCATTTCTCTACATATGGATATCCAGTTTTCCTAGCTGTATGTGTTTAAAAGGACATCATTTCGCCAATGCATGTTACAGTTAGATGATGGTATCTATGTGGATTTTTCTGTCTTCTATTCTATTCCACTGACCTTCATGTTTGTTCTGATGCTATTGTCTTGTCACTTTTCTTACTATAGTTCTGTAGTACAGTTTGAGATAGAATAATGTGACATCTCCAGTATTGTTCTTATTGTTCACAATTGCTTTGACTATTCTTAGGCCTTTACTTTTTTATATGAGTATTAGGACGGTTTATTTCTAGTGTTGTGAGTAAATTAGGTGCAGAAGACAAGACTGAAGTGTAATAGCTGTATACAAGAGACATGAAGTATTAGTCATTCATTTAATGCAATAGTTTTCATACAGATGTTCCAATTGCTGAAATTTTCAAAATAAAGTCTTTCTTATCTGTTGTTTCAATTTTAGAAACCACCAACTGTGAGAAAGTCTTTCATATATGACTTGTACCCTTTGCTGCTTTTAAATTTCACCCATATTGGCCAAACTTGTTAGGTGAGTCATATGCTGAATTAGGATCCCTCGTTTTCTGGTCACCTCTGCTAGAGACAGTTGGGGAGAATGGGGATTAATAACCTTATACTCTCAAAATGACTTATTGTTTCTGGGGGTAAGAGTGTAAGTCTGGTAGGTCAGTTCCTTCATCTGCTTTGTCTGTGGACTGTGTGAATTTTACCTCTCAGTCTGAGAATCCCTGTTTGTGTGCTGTGAAGAGGTATGTGGAAGCCACTTTTGGGCTTGAGGGACATGGGACTTTCCATCTGATCCTGATCTGCATCACTTCTCTACTCCATGTCAGTAATAGTATTTATCCCAAAGACCAGGCTGTCGATTTCAAATTGAAGCATCCTGTTTTTCTTCTCCACTCTCCAGACTGGTCGGGTGTGCTCACTCAGTAGCTCTGTAGTGTGAGTTGCAGTGTCTCTTCTATCATCAGTTTGACTCTCATCATGGCCACCTGCCAATGTAGTGAGAACTAGAGCCTAAGTGGCTGTTTGGTCTTGGATATTGTAAAAGCAAATTTAACAAGTACAAGGCAAAAAGAAAAAAAGGGAGAGAAAGAAATCCAGAATAAAAGAGAGTGATTTCTTTTTTCTTTTTTTAAATTTATTTTTATTGTAAACAAATGGGATACATGTTGTTTCTGTTTGTACATGGAGTAACAGCATACCATTTGCATATTCATACATTTACATAGAGTAATGATGTTTGATTCATTCCGTTATTTTTTTCCTTGCCCCCAACCCTCCCACCCCTCTTTTCCCTCTATACAGTCCCTCCTTCCTCCATTCTTGCCCCGCTCCCACCCCCCATTATGTGTCATCATCTGCTTATCAGTGAGATCAATCACCTTTTGGATTTTTGAGATTGGCTTAACTCACATAACATGATATTCTCCAATTTCATCCATTTGCCTGCAAATGCTATAATTTTATTATTTTTTATAGCTGAGTAATATATATATCTATATATATAGATATATATATATATACCACAGTTTCTTTATCCATTCATCAGTCAAAGGACATCTAGGTTGGTTCCACAATCTGGCTATGGTGAATTGATCAGCTATGAACATTGATGTGGCTGTATCTCTGTAGTATGCTGATTTTAAGTCCTTTGGGTATAGGCCAAGGAGTGGGAGAGCTGGGTCAAATGGTAGGTCCATTCCAAGTTTTCTAAGGAATCTCCACACTGCTTTCCAGAGTGTTGTGCCCTACCAACAATGTATGAGTGTACCTTTTCCCCCACATCCTCTCCAACACCTATTGTTGCTTGTATTCTTGATAATCGCCATTCTAATTGGAGTGAGATGGAATCTTAGGGTAGTTTTGATTTGCATTTCTCTTATTACTAAAGATGGTGAACATTTTTTCATATGTTTGTTGATTGCTTGTACATCTTCTTCTGTGAAGTGTCTGTTCATATCCTTAGCCCATTTGTTGATTGAGTTATTTGTATTCTTGGTGTAGAGTTTTTTGTGTTCTTTATATATTCTGGAAATTAGTGCTCTATCTGAAGTATGAGTGGCAAAGATATTCTCCCACTCTGTAGGCTCTCTCTTCACATTACTGATAGTGTCCTTAGCTGAGAGAAAGCTATTTAGTTTGAATTTATCCCAGTTATTGATTCTTGCTTTTATTTCTTGTGCTATGGGAGTCCTGTTAAGGAAGTCTGATCCTAAGCCAACAAGGTGAGGATTTGGACCTACTTTTTCTTCTATAAGATGCAGGGTCTCTGGTATGATTCCAAGGTCCTTGATCCATTTTGAGTTGATTTTTTTGCAGGGTGAGAAATAGGGATTTAATTTCATTCTGTTGCATATGGTTTTCCAGTTTCCCAGCACCATTTGTTGAAGAGGCTATCTTTTCTCCATTGCATATTTTTGGCCCCTTTGTCTAGTATGATAAAATTGTATTTGTTTGGGTTTGTGTCCATGTCCTCTATTCTGTACCATTGATCTACCTGTCTATTTTCGTGCCAATACCATGCTGTTTTTGTTTCTATTGCTTTGTAGTATAGTTGAAGTTCTGGTATTGTGATACCCCCTGTTTCATTCTTCCTGTGAAGGATTGCTTTAGCTATTCTGGGTTTCTTATTCTTCCAGATGAATTTCATGACTGCTTGCTCTATTTCTGTAAGGTACATCATTGGGATTTTAATTGAAATTGCATTGCATCTGTATAGCACTTTTGGTAGTATGGCCATTTTGACAATATTAATTCTTCCCATCCAAGAACATGAGATCTTTCCATCTTTTAAGATCTTCCTTAATTTCTTTCTTCAATGTTTTGTAGTTTTTATTGTAGAGATCTTTTACCTCTTTGGTTAGATTGATTACCAAGTATTTTATTTTTTTTGAGGCTATTGAAAATGGGGTTGTTTTCCTCATTTCCCTTTCAACTATTTCATCGCTTGCGTATAAAAATGCTTTAGATTTATGTGTGTTGATTTTATAGCCTGCTATTTTGCTGAATTCATTGATGAGGTTTAGAAGTTTTCTGGAGGAGTTTTTTCGATCCTCTAAATATAGAATCATGACATCCGCAAATAGTAACAGCTTAAGTACCTCTTTTCCTATTCGTATCCCTTTAATTTCTTTAGTCTGCCTAATTGCTCTGGCTAGAGTTTCAAGGACAATGTTGAATAGAAGTGGTGAAAGAGGACATCCCTGTCTTGTTCCCGTTTTTAAAGGGAATGCTTTCAGTTTCTCTCCATTAAGAATGATGTTGGCCATGGGCTTAGCATAAATAGCCTTTACAATGAATGTTCAAGTATGTTCCTGCTATCCCTATTTTTCCTAGTGTTTTGAGCATGAAGGGATGTTGTATTTTGTTGAACGCTTTTTCTGCGTCAATTGAAATAACCATATGAAACAAATCCTTAAGTCGATTGACATGATAGATTACATTTATTGATTTACGAATGTTGAACAATCCTTGCATTCCAGGGATGAACCCCACTTGATCATGGTGCACAATTTTCTTAATATGTTTTTGGATACGGTTTGCCAATATTTTGTTAAGGATCTTTGCATCTATATTCATCAAGGATATTGGTCTAAAATTTTCTTTCCTCGATGGGTCTTTTCCTGGTTTGGGTATGAGGGTGATATTAGCTTCATAAAATGAGTTCGATAGGGAACCCTCCTTTTCTATTTCCTGGAATACTTTGAGAAGTATTGGAATGAGTTCTTCTTTGAAGGTCTTGTAGAACTTGGCTGAGAATCCATCTGGTCCCAGGCTTTTCTTGGATGGTAGATTTTTAATGGCTTCTATTTCATTGCTTGATATTGATCTGTTTAAATTGTGTATGTCTTCCTGGTTCAGTTTGGGAGGAGCATATGTCTCTAGAAATTTGTCAATGTCTTTGGTAGTTTCTATTTTGTTGGAATACAGATTTTCAAAGTAGCTTCTCATTATGTTCTGTATCTCAGTGGTGTCTGTCGTGATATTTCCTTTTGCATCATGTATTTTGGTAATTTCAGTCTTCTCTCTCCTTCACTTTGTTAGTGTGGCTAAGGGTTTGTCTATTTTGTTTACTTTCTCAAAGAACCAACTTTTTGTTTTGTCAACTTTTGAATTGTTCCTTTTGTTTCAATTTCATTGATTTCAGTTCTGATTTTAATTATTTCCTGTCTTCTATTATTTTGCTGTTATTCTGTTCTTCTTTTTCTAGGGCTTTGAGCTGTAATGTTAGGTCATTTAGTTATTGACTTTTCATTCTTTTCTGGAATGCACTCCATGCAATGATTGTCCTCTTAATACTGCTTTCATAGTGTCCCAGAGATTTTGATATGTTGTATTGTCGTTCTCATTGACCTCTAAGAATTTTTTAATCTCCTCCCTGATGTTTTTTGTTGTCCATGTTTCATTCAATAGCATATTATTTACTCTCCAGGTGTTGGAGTAATTTCTGTTTTTATTTTGTCATTGATTTCTACTCTCAGTCCATTATGATCTGACAGAACACATGGCAGAATCTCTATTTTTTTGCATTTCCTAAGGGCTGTTTTTTTGGCATAAGATATGGTCTATTTTCGAGAAGGTTCCATGTGCTGCTGAGAAGAAAGTGAATCCACTTGTTGATGGATGGAATATTCTATATAGGTCTATTAAGTCTAGGTTATTGATTGTGTTATTGAGTTCTATGGTTTCTTTGGTTGGATTTTGTTTGGAAGATCTATCTCCTGGTGACAGTGGTGCATTAAAGTCACCCAGAATTGTTGTGTTGACGTCTATGTGATTCCTGAAATTGAGGAGGATTTGTTTGATGTACAGGGCTGCACCATTGTTTGGGGCATAAATAATTACTATCGTTATGTCTTTCTGATTTATGGTTCCCTTAAGCAGTATGAAATATCCTTCTTTATCCCTTCTGTCTAACTTTGGCTTGAAGTCCCTTTTATCTGATATAAGGATGGAAACCCTCGCTTTTTTCCTGAGTCCATGTGTGTGGTAGGTTTTTTCCCATCCTTTCACCTTTAGTCTGTGGATGTCTTTTTCTATGAGTTGAGTCTCTTGCAGGCAGCATATTGTTGGGTCTTTCTTTTTAATCCATTCTGCCAGTCTATGTCTTTTGATTGGTGAGTTTAGGCCATTAACATTCAGGGTTATTATTGAGATATGATTTGTATTCCCAGTCATTTGGTTTATTTTTGGTTTTTAAGTTGGCTTGGTTTCTCCTTTGAGTGTTTTTTCTCTAAGGTAGTTCCTCCCTTTGCTGACTTCCACTATTGTTTTTCATTTCCTCCGTACGGAATATTTTGTTGAGAACATTCTGCAGTGCAAGCTTTCTATTTGTAAATTCTTTTAACTCTTGTTTATCATGGAAGGATTTTATTTCATCTTCAAGTCTGAAGGTTAGTTTTGCTGGGTATAGGATTCTTGGTTGGCAACCATGTTCTTTCAGAGTTTGAAATATGTTGTTCCAGGCCCTTCTAGCTTTTAGAGTCTGGGTTGAGAAGTCGGCTGCTGTCCATATTGGTCTCCCCCTCTATGTAATCTGATGCTTTTCTCTCACGGCCTTCAAAATCCTATCTTTATTTTGAATGTTAGGCATTTTCATTATAATGTGCCTTGGTGTGGATCTGTTGTGATCCTGTGCATTTGGTGTTCTATAAGCCTCTTGTATTTGATTTTCCATTTCATTCTTCAGGTTTGGAAAATTTTCTGATATTATTTCATTGAATAGGTTGTTCAGTCCTTTGGTTCGTATCTCTGTGCCTTCCTCAATCCCAATAATTCTTAACTTTGGTCTTTTCATGATGTACCATAGTTCTTGTAGATTCTGTTCATGATTTCTTACCATCTTCTCTGTTTGGGCAACTTTATTTTCAAGATTAAGTATTTTGCCCTCATTGTCTGAGGTTCTGTCTTCCAAGTGGTCTAGTCTTTTGGTGATGCTTTCCATTGAGTTTTTTATTTGGTTTATTGTCTCCTTCATTTCAAGTATTTCCATTTATTTATTTATTTATTTATTTATTTATTTATTTTTGTGAGAATCTCTATCTCTTTGTTGAAATGATCTTTTGCTTCCTGCAGGTGCTCTTTCAGCTTATTGGTATTGTCATTCATTACCTGCATTTGATCTCTTATCTCATCGTTTACTTCATGAATCATCTTAATCATGTATAATCTAAAGTCCTTTTCTGACATTTCTTTTAACATACTGTCATTGGATTCTATTAATATAGAATCTAGATTCGTTTGGATCATTTTCTTCCCTTGCTTTTTCATGTTTTCATGTATCTTCCCCTCCAGCAGTGCAGATCTGGGGTATTGCAGATTTCCCCCTATAGGCTTATAGTGGCCCTATAGGTTTACAAAACCCTTTCTTTAATGGGAGATCAATATTAGCAGTGCCCAAATCAGACACTATGCAATCCTAGACCAAATAGCCCCTATGGGGTGAATAACAAAATTGTCATAGTAAACAAAATGAGTTCAAATATTATCTTCAGTAAAACAAAGAGTTTTGCAATAAGGTCTGCAGTTTCTAATGGAGGACAAAGAGGATGCAGAGGGATGTAGAATGTGGCTGTTAATGGTATAAGAAAAGAATATACAGAAGTTCTAGAAAATAGAAAGTGTGAGAGTGTAATCAAAAGATATCGGATGTTAGCATGCAAAAAAGGGAGAAAGAGACTCTGAGGGAACTGGTAAACAAAAGGAAAAGAGAGCATGGAAAGTAAAGAAATAAAAACAAAATTTTTAAAAAGGAGAAAAAAGAAAATCTACTGTATAACAGTCATATACTAATGAAACCTCCCAGTGTTCAGTAGCCTGATGCATGAGAGGTACCTGACAATGAGCTTCAAGCCTCCAGCAGGCATCACAGAATGGGATTTGCCCCACCCAAAGATTGGAGCTGTGGCTTCCAGGATCATCCAAGATGGCCACTTTGGCTTCGAAATATGTTGGTAAATGGGAGCTGCAGCTCAGGGGTGGACGTGGTCATCTGGGTGTCCTGGAGACAGGATGCGGTTGGTCAGGCAGGGGTCCTGGAGGTCCGGTGTGTTTGCTGTGGTTGTGGGATCCTGGAGGCTGGGTGCCGTCAGTAGATCTGGGGTTCCGGCGTTAGGGCACAGTCAGTTGGTCTGGGGGTACTGGCGGCAGGGCCCAGTCAGTCAATGTGAGGGCCCCAGAGGCAGGGGGTGATTGGTTGGGCTGAGGGATCCTGGAGATGGGGCTCAGTCAGTCCGGCCAGGGGTCTTATCCGGCCTGGCTGTTGTCTCAAAATGGTGGCAGCCACGTGTAATGAAATCTGCAGGTACTGTAACAGTGAACTTCCAGGCGACAGCAGGTAGCTGGTGCTCCATTTGTGGTTGGTGATCAGTTTTCTGATAGTTGTCGGACGATCGGGAGGTAAATCTTGTGCGTTGGGTGATGGATAGGTTTAAGGCCGGCGATAGACAGGTGAGAGGCAGGCAAATGGTGGATGATAGACGCCTGACAGTGAGCAATCTGCACTCAAAAAAGGTGTCGATATCCTGGCAGATGAATTTCATGATTGCTTGCTCTATTTCTGTAAGATACATCATTGGGATTTTAATTGGAATTGCATTGAATCTGTATAGCACTTTTGGTAGTATGGCCATTTTGACAGTATTAATTCTGCCTATCCAAGAACATGAGAGATCTTTCCATCTTCTAAGGTCTTCCTCAATTTCTTTCTTCAATGTTTTATAGTTTTCATTGTAGAGATCTTTTACCTCTTTGGTTAGATTGATGCCCAAGTATTATATTGTTTTTGAGGCTATTGCAAATGGCATAGTTTTCCTCATTTCCATTTCAGATGTTTTGTCACTTGCATATAAAAATGCTTTAGATTTATGCATGTTGATTTTATAGCCTGCTATTTTGCTGAATTCATTGATGAGATCTAGAAGTTTTCAGGAGGAGTTTTTTGGAACCTCTAAATATAGAATCATGTCATTAGCAAATAGTGACAGCTTAAGTTCCTCTTTTCCTATTCGTATCCCTTTAATTTCTTAGTCTGCCTAATTGCTCTGGCTAGAGTTTCAAGGACAATGTTGAATAGAAGTGGTGAAAGAGGACATTCCTGTCTTGTTCATGTTTTTAAAGGAAATGGTTTCAGTTTTTCTCCATTAAGAATGATGTTGGCCATGGGCTTAGCATAAATAGGCTTTACAATGTTCAGGTATGTTCCTACTATCCCTATTTTTTCTAGTGTTTTGAGCATGAAGGGGTGTTGTATTTTCTCGAACACTGTTTCTGCGTCAATTGAAATAACCATATGATTCTTATCCTTTAGACTATTGACATGATGGGTTACATTTATTGATTTACAGATGTTAAACCATCCTTACATTCCAGGGATGAACCCCACTTGATCATGGTGCACAATTTTCTTAATATGCTTTTGGATACGGTTTGCCAATATTTTGTTAAGGATCTTTGCTCCTATATTCATCAAAGATATTGGTCTAAAATTTTCTTTCCTTGATGTGTCTTTGCCTGGTTTGGGTATGAGGGTGATATTAGCTTCATAGAATGAGTTTGGTAGAGTACCCTCTTTTTCTATTTCCTGGAATACTTTGAGAAGTATTGGAATGAGGTCTTCTTTGAAGGTCTTTTAGAACTCGGCTGAGAATCCATCTGGTCCCGGGCTTTTCTTGGATGGTAGATTTTTAATGGCTTCTTCTATTTCATTGCTTGATATTGATCTGTTTAAATTGTGTATGTCTTCCTGGTTCAGTTTGGGAGGAGCATATGTCTCTAGAAATTTGTCAATGTCTTTGGTAGTTTCTATTTTGTTGGAATACAGATTTTCAAAGTAGCTTCTCATTATGTTCTGTATCTCAGTGGTGTCTGTCATGATATTTCCTTTTTCATCACGAAGTTTAGTAATTTGAGTTTTCTCTCTCTTTCTCTTTGTTAGTATGGCTAAGGGTTTGTCTATTTTGTTTACTTTCTCAAAGAACCAGCTTTTTGTTTTGTCAACTTTTGAATTGTTTCTTTTGTTTCAATTTCATTGATTTCAGTTCTGATTTTAATTATTTCCTGTCTTCTATTACTTTTGCTGTTATTCTGTTCTTCTTTTTCTAGGGCTTTGAGCTGTAATGTTAGGTCATTTAGTTATTGACTTTTCATTCTTTTCTGGAATGCGCTCCATGCAATGAATTTTCCTCTTAGTATTGCTTTCATAGTGTCCCAGAGATTTTGATATGTTGTATTGTCATTCTCATTGACCTCTAAGAATTTTTTTTATCTCCTCCCTGATGTTTACTGTTATCCATGTTTCATTCAATAGCATATTATTTAGTTTCCATGTGTTGGAGTATTTCTGTTTTTTATTTTGTCATTGATTTCTACTCTCAGTCCATTATGATCTGACAGAACACAAGGCAATATCTCTATTTTTTTGCATTTCATAAGGGCTGCTTTTTGGCATAAGATATGGTCTATTTTCGAGAAGGTTCCATGTGCTGCTGAGAAGAAAGTGAATCTGCTCGTTGATGGATGAAATATTCTATATAAGTCTATTAAGTCTACGTTATTGATTGTGTTATTGAGTTCTATGGTTTCTTTGTTTGGTTTTCACTTGGAAGATCTATCTCCTGTTGACAGTGGTGCATTAAAGTCACCCAGAATTATTGTGTTGTGGTCTATGTGATTTCTGTAATTGAGAAGGATTTGTTTGATGTACAGGGCTGCACCATTGTTTGGGGCATAAATATTTACTATCATTATGTCTTCCTGATTTATGGTTCCCTAAACAGTATGAAATGTCCTTCTTTATCCCTTCTAATATTGGCTTGAAGTCCACTTTATCTGATATAAGGATGGAAACCCCCACTTTTTTCTTGAGTCCATGTGTGTGGTAGTTTTTTTCCCATCTTTTCACCTTTAGTCTGTGGATGTCTTTTTCTATGAGATGAGTCTCTTGCAGGCAGCATATTGTTGGGTCTTTCTTTTTAATCCATTCTGCCAGTCTATGTCTTTAATCCATTCTGCCAGTCTAAGTCTTTGGTGAGTTTAGGCCATTAACGTTCACGGTTATTATTGAGATATAATTTGCATTCCCAGTCATTTGGCTTATTTTTGGTTTTTAAGTTGGCTTGGTTTCTCCTTTGAGTGTTTTTTCTCTAAGGTAGTTCCTCCCTTTGCTGACCTCCATTGTTGTTTTTCATTTCCTCCGTATGCAATATTTTGTTGAGAACATTCTGCAGTGCAGGCTTTCTATTTGTAAATTCTTTTAACTCTTGTTTATCATGGAAGGATTTTATTTCATCTTCAAGTCTGAAGGTTAGTTTTGCTGGGTATAGGATTCTTGGTTGGCAACCATGTTCTTTCAGAGCTTGAAATATGTTGTTCCAGGCCCTTCTAGCTTTTAGAGTCTGGGTTGAGAAGTCGGCTGCTGTCCATATTGGTCTCCCCCTCTATGTAATCTGATGCTTTTCTCTCACGGCCTTCAAAATCCTATCTTTATTTTGAATGTTAGGCATTTTCATTATAATGTGCCTTGGTGTGGATCTGTTGTGATTCTGTGCATTTGGTGTTCTGTAAGCCTCTTGTATTTGATTTTCCATTTCATTCTTCAGGTTTGGAAAATTTTCTGATATTATTTCATTGAATAGGTTGTTCAGTCCTTTGGTTCGTAACTCTGTGCCTTCCTCACTCTCAATAATTCTTAACTTTGGTCTTTTCATGATGTCCCATAGTTCTTGGAGATTCTGTTCATGATTTCTTACCATTTTCTCTGTTTGGGCAACTTTATTTTCAAGATTAAATATTTTGTCTTTATTTTCTGCGGTTCTGTCTTCCAAGTGGTCTAGTCTTCTGGTGATGCTTTCCATTGAGTTTTTTATTTAGTTTATTGTCTCCTTCATTTCTAGGATTTCCATTTTTTTTTTTGAGAATCTCTATCTCTTTGTTGAAATGATCTTTTGCTTCTTGCAGGTGCTCTTTTAGCTTATTGGTATTATCATTCATTTCCTGTATTTGCTCTCTTATCTCATCCTTTGCTTCGCGAATCATCTTAATCATGTATAATCTAAAGTCCTTTTCTGACATTTCTTCTAACATACTGTCATTGGATTCTATTAATATAGAATCTAGATTTGTTTCGATCATTTTCCTCCCTTTTTTTTTTTTTCATGTTGTTCATGTATCTTTCCCTCTAGCAGTGCAGATCTGGGGTATTGCAGATTTCCCCCTATAGGCTTATAGTGGCCCTATACCTATAGGTTTACAAAACCCTTTCTTTAAGGGGAGATCAATATTAGCAGTGCCCAAATCAGACACTATGCAATCCTAGACCAAATAGCCCCTATGGGGAGAGTAACAAAATTTCATAGTAAAAAAAGCGAGTTCAAATATTATCTTCGGTAAAACAAAGAGATTTGCAATAAGGTCTGCAGTTTCTAATGGAGGACAAAGAGGATGCAGAGGATGTAGAATGTGGCTGTTAATGGGATAAGAAAAGAATATACAGAAGTTCTAGAAAACAGAAAGGGTGAGAGTGTAATCAAAAGAAATCAGATGTTAGCATGGAAAAAAGGGAGAAAGAAACTCTGAGGGAACAGGTAAACAAAAGGAAAGAAGAGCAAGAAAAGTAAAGAAATAAAAACTTAAATTTTTTAAAAAGGAGAAAAAAGAAAATCTACAGTATATCAGTCATATACTAATGAAACCTCCCTGAGTTCAGTAGCCTGATGCATGAGAGGTACCTGACAATGAGCTTCAAGTCTCCAGCAGGCGATGCAGGATGGAATTTGCCCTATGTAAAGATCTGAGCTATGGCTTCCAGGATTATCCAAGATGGCCACTGTGGCTTCGAAATATGTTGGTAAATGGGAGCTGCAGCTCAGGGGTGGACGTGGTCATCTGGGTGTCCTGGAGACAGGATGCGGTTGGTCAGGCAGGGGTCCTGGAGGTCCAGTGTGTTTGCTGTGGTTGTGGGATCCTGGAGGCTGGGTGCCGTCAGTAGATCTGGAGTCCCGGTGATAGGTCGCAGTCAGTTGGTCTGGGGGTCCTGGTGGCAGGGAGCAGTCAGTCGATGTGAGGGCCCCAGAGGCCGGAAGTGATTGGTTGGGCTGAGGGATCCTGGAGACGGGGCTCAGTCAGTCTGGCCAGGTGTCCTACGGGGCCTGACTGTTGTCTCAAAATGGCAGCAGCCACGTGTAATCAAACCTACAGGTACTGTGACAGAGAACTTCCAGGCAACAGCAGGCAGCTGGTGCTCCTCTGGTGGTTGGCGATCAGTTTGCTGACTATTGTCAGACGATCGGGAGGTGAACCTTGTGTGTTGCGTGATGGATAGGTGTAAGGCAGGCGATGGACCTGCCAGAGGCAGGCAAAAGGCGGATGATAGGCACCTGACAGTGAGCAATCTGCACTCAAAAAAGGTGTCGATATGCTGGCAGACGGCAGGTCATCACAGCAGACAAATGGGGTAACACCAGGGGATCGATAAGCAACAAAAACTGTCTCACCGAGAAACAGATATCCTCTGCTTGAAGCCGGAGTTATGGAGCGACAAGGAACGCAGCCTCCCTCTAGTCCGCCATCGTGGATCTTCCCAAGAGAGTGATTTCTGAGGGAAAAAAGGGAAGCTGCAGGAATTCCTAGTCTGCTGACTTGGGAAGTACAATCACCGAGTCCCTTCAAGCAGTCAGTTGCTGCCCTACTCTGACCACCTCTGTTAGGGACGTTCAAATACACCTGATGAAGATTGCCCAGAGTGAAGGACTTTCTCTCGAGCATGCGTAGCTCAGCTTTACTGAGTTTATCTTCTGTTCTGATTGTTGTTATGTTGATCAGAATGTCTTTTAGCTTGTTGGAGGAGAGCTTTCCTTCCCCCTTCAGAGCCACAGTATTCCTGACACTGCCAACCTCCATTGCTTTTGTTAATTCTCTATGTTCAGTTTGCTTCAGAACTGCTGAGTGAATTCACTAGTGGGGAATTGCTGCAACACTGGATTCCTCCGAGTTACCATTTTTCTATCCTGTTTATATTTCTAAATTTTATTTCAGTTAGAATTTTGGAGAGATAAGAGATGAATACATGTATTTAGAAAATTTATCAGAAGCACATTCTAGTAATACTTAAAATTTCATCTGACTGTATGATTTGGTCTTACATATGTAAGAAACTATATGCATCAACTGATGGTGACATAGATCAGAACCCAAGGGGGAAGTGGTTTCAGACTGGTATGAATTGGTGTAGGTTCAGAGGGGAGTTCTTCTGACTCTGGAAAAGGACTCCTGTTGGTCAGATTCTCATTTCACTGGTAATTCTCACCTTATTTGATTTTGTATTACACTTTTAAGTTCCAATGGTCTTTATGCTAAAATTAGTTGGGCATGGAGGAGTTTTATTATTATTAGGCCATACAGCAGACTGCTCTTATTTCTTTGGCATCATTTCTCACATGTAAGGAACCATTGCATGCTGAGCTCAGCTCAGGGTCACTGGCAACCTCTCCTGTGTCTTCTGTACCTCCCACAAGTTGCTTTCATTTCTGGTCTGCTGGTTGTACTCCCTCTTGCCTTATTGAGTTCATGTATATTTGCTACCCCCCCCCCCTTTTTTTTTTTGCTTTCTTTTTAATTATTTCCAGAATCACTTATTTCCACCAGATCTTCTTAACTCTTATCATTCTACTTAAGTGTCTGTATATGGGTCTCTGTTAATCTTCCTTTCAGGGTGATGTTCTCATAATTATATATAATATGCCAGTCTGTTCCTACCAATGACAATGAGAGCAGGACTCTCACTTTCTTTTCTTAAACGTGGTACTTGAATGTTTTTCTCATAGCCTTAACAAATATTAGACTTTTTGACCTGAAACCAAGGAGTCTTCACACTTTCTGTCTAACAAAGAAAATTATAGTTTTTATTAGTTTGCATAGATTAATTAGTGACATGTGATCCGGGCTGAGATTTAGAATGAATCTCTTGTTTAATTTACTTTTTTTCTTTAACAACAAATAAAGAAATATTTTTTTTTTCTCACTCTGATGCTTACCTCTAGTATTCCAGGGCTATATGAAGACTTGAATCAGCGTAAGGCCACTGATTCTTACCTGCTCTGTCTGACGAATGGCTTTGCAAAATATTATGGAGTATCATCTGTATTCAGGGTCTAGAATACAATCTTCTGTGATTTTAATTTTTCAGTTAGAAAAGTTATTGTTCTCTTCTTCTGTTGCATAATTCCCACTTCTTACGTACTTCAGATTAATACCATGCACTGCAAAAGGTGGTGACATCATCACAGATTCCAGAAGGGAGACGCGCATTCCCTTCAAGTTGACACATCACAGCTGTGACTTGGGAAAGAACAGCACGAGGTCTAGATCCTGGTGCCGCCTCTGGCCTCCAGAGGGCGATGTTGCACAAGGGAGGCGTCTGTTTTTACTGAGCCGCCTCTTCATCCACTGAGCCCCTCCTCCCTGCCACTGGCTGATGCTTCCTCACTGTTGTCTGTAGTTAAGGGACCTGTCACTAGAACAAGGGACCAGACAGCATCCAGACTGCTTAAAGGCGAACCTCTTTCTAACCGTTTCTGAAACTTGTCCAAGCAAGGGACTGTGCTCCCAGCCTCTCCACTCAGTGCCCAAAGGCTCAGATACTGCGACCTTCCCACCTGCGCAGATTCCTGTAGCATCGCCACCACTCAGCCATGCTCCTGCTGCTCGTGCCAGTGCTGGCGATGATTTTCGCCCTGAGTGAGTACATGCCATTCCCCCTCCCCTCCCACAAAAGTGAACGTGTTGATTCGAACTGAAGAGGGACACGTTTTCTTCACAGCCAAGTCTGCGCTGCTTTTCCTTACTCAGCATTAATGTTGCAGGAGGAAGCAGAACCCAGCCGGTGACCCAGCCTGACCGCCATGTCATGGTCTCTGAAGGAATCCCCCTGGAGTTGAGGTGCAGCTACTCATCTTCTTTCTCTCCCTATCTCTTCTGGTACTGCCAACGCCCCAACCAAGGCCTCCAGCTCCTCCTGAAGTACACGTCAGGGGCCACCCTGGTTAAAGGCATCAATGGTTTCCAGGCTGAATTGAGGAAGAATGAAACCTCCTTCCACCTGAGGAAGCCCTCAGCCCATTGGAGCAACTCAGCTGAGTACTTCTGTGCTCTGGGTGACACAGTACCTGGGGCTGCAGGGGGAGCTGAGCACAAACTTGAAATGACACAGTAGACTTTGTGTGACACACGGGCTCAAGCTGGGGAATTTTCAAGAGGTTTTCATTTTCTGTGCAGCCCAAGAGGGCAGGGTGACTGAGCACCTGGGCGTGTTTTGTCTTCTAAATACTTGCCTTCATGTCTGTCCTGCTGCCTTTAGTCTGGATGTGTCCCAGATGAAGGTCTTGTGATGAATTTCTCCAGCAGGGACCCCTGTCTTCCCTCACAACTTCATACCCCACACCTGCACTCTGAAGAAAGTACATCATTGCTATAAGGGCTCTGAAGTAAAAAAGGCAGAAGCACTTTCATTTTAAAAAGTCACTTCTAGCATCTACTGTGATGGTTATCATCGCCTCAAGGGAACTTTAGTGTCTGGCTATAGACCTACTCTGGTTTCTTTTTGGTGTGTCACTTCTTCTGTTTTGGGACACAACTTAAGAACAGACCCATCACCACTGAGAAGTCCAAATTTGAGAGTCTTAATTAGCTGGTTGGCTGACTGTCTCACCCAATGCTCCAAAAATAGCTATTGGGAGAACAGCCCCATCATAGGATTGCAGGGGCTTTTATACCATAAGTCAGTACATCAATTATAACTGTCTGCTCCTATGTTTCAAAACTATAAATTAACATCATGAGATCTAAAATCATAAGCAGAAGGGGAAGTAGGTCAAAATGACCTTACTTAGGTACAAATTGAAGAATGGTTACTAACATCTGGACAATCACTGTTGACATGGTACATTGTTTAGGAAAAATAGGAATCAAAAAGAGAACAATTTTTCATGATACAAGAATTGCCATTTTGTGTTACCAAACATGTCATGTTAAGCAACTGTTGATGGGTACAGAGGCGGGGTAGTCCCATGAGAGAAGTAATTCCTACTTAACATGGAGTCTAAAGGTAAAATGGAGTCTGTTTAGTCATTGCCCATATAGCCTGACCTGTAACATTTCCATGGAGTCAAATATGTCAACCTATCACACTTCCAGTTTTACTTTTGTACCCCTTTTTAAGTGTTTGGAGTTTTCCTGACACAACATTAATCCTTTCATTGTCCTTTATTTCAATCGGTTTTATACTTTTCAGGGACAATAATATTTTAAAATTTTGGTGAAAACACTTAAGATTTAATTTTTTTTTAGAAAACTGTGAGTCCACAATTCAATATTGGTAACAAGGAGCAAAATATTGTACAAAGCATCTCTAGAACATTTTCAACCTGTCTAACTGAAACTTGATATTCTTGGACCAATATCTTCTCGTGTCCTCCTCCCTGTAGTCCCTGGCTGACACCGTTCTACTCTGCTGTGAGTTTGACCAGTTTTGATATTTCATCTCAATGGAATCATGCAGTATTTGTCCCTCTATGGCTGGTTCATTTCACTTAGCATCGTGTTCACAAGGTATATCTGCATTGTTGCACATAACAAGGTCGCCATATTTTTAAAGGCTGAATGATATTTTATTTATGTATATGCTACATTTTCTTTATCCACTTTTCTACTGTCTGATATTAGGTCATTTCCACATCTTGATTGTTGTGAATATGCTGCAACACCCAAGGGAATTAAAATATCTCACTGAGATCCCAATTTCAATTATTTTTGATATATACCTAGAAGTGGCATTGTTGGGTCATGCAGTAGTTCTATCCGTAATTTTTTGAGGAAGATCCATACTGCTTACCCTAATAGGTGCAACAATTTGAATTTCCACAACCACGTCAAAGGATTCCAATTTCTCTACATCTTCACCAACACTTCTCTTTTTTTTTTTTTAATTATACCTTTATTTTATTTATTTATTTTCATGTGGTGCTAAGGATTGAACCCAGTGCTGCACACATGCTAGGCAAGTGCTCTGCCACTGAGTCTCAACTGCAGCTCTTTGATTGTCTTCTGTTTTCGGATAGTAGCCATCTTCATAGATGTGAAGTAAAATCTAATTGCACTACCTTGTTCCTCTGATCATTGGTAAGTTGAACACATAGAACCCTAAAGAGCTAAAACCATCTTGAGAAAGAAAAACAAAGCTGAAGGCATACACCTCACCTCCTAGGTTCTGAATATATTACAAAACAGTGTGATACTGTCATTAATGTAGATGTACAAACTAATGGAACATATGGAAAACCCATAAATAAGCCCATGCATGTACATTCAGCTGATCTTTGTCAAGGATACCAAGAACAGGAAATGCATGATGAAATAAAGATAAATTTTCAATTAAAAATATTTCTACGAAAGATTATGTTAATAACTTATGGTTAAACAGTTCATTAACTCAACTACCATGCAAATTGGTAGGACTAATTAGAAGGCAACTGTTTTTAAGCCAGAGAAGACGAAACATTACTTAGCTTTAATTTCATAGTTGAGTAAGTAAGTGTGATAGTCTTAGGGTGATGTCATTCCTTCGCTGCTCACCATCAGTGTTCCTGTTGCTGAGTTGCCTCTGAACAGCTAGGAAATGATTGTCTGAAAGCCACGTGAGATCCCATATGCTGGGCACAGAAAAACTTAATTTTCTATTAATTACTATTAAACACATTCACATCTGATTGGTCTGTGCTAAGATTTATGTTTGATCTATCAAAATGTATAAATGCATTCTACTGTCAGGTACAAATGAGTAGAACAAAAATATCAAAAAAAAATTGTATTTAGAATAAAAAATTATATGTTTTAAACCAAGTCTCCTTTCTGAATTTTCAACAAAACAGAATGAAAACTAATGTGCTTACATTGTTTTCTTTGGTTATTTTGATTTTTGTAGCTTTTAAAATCAAAAACCATTGTTCTGACAAGGCAGGAAACTCTAGAGTAAGAACACAATTTTACAGAGTATGCTGTACCTGTTTTCCCCAAAGTATCTTATAGACTTTGTCATTGTTCATACTTGGTGAGAGGGTAACTAATGTAACATTCTAATGTAACATTCTAATGTAGCAGTTGTAACATATTTTAAAATAGCATTTAAGTAAATGGTCTAATTTCTACACAATATTACACTGAACTTTTTGTGTTTTTGAGGTGTTTAATAAGCTCAGCTAACTCATGATACTGTAGCAACTTATGCATCAGTGTGCTTGATTTTAGCAGCTTACAGAAGTATTTATGAAGGAAAAATACATAAATATAAATATATAAAAATATATGAAATACCTCATGTTGAAAATCATTGTACTACATTTTTAGTGTAACCATGCAGAACTCGTTAGACACATGAATGTATATGATCGTGTTAAATGCAAATGTTTTAGTCAGCTTTGTCACTGCTGTGACTGAAAGACCTGACAAAGAACAATTTTAGGGGAGGAAAAGTTTGTTTGAGGGCTCATGGTTTCAAGAGTCTCAATCCAGGGATAGCTGGCTCCATTCTTTGGGGATTGAGGTGAGGCATCATTCCATCGTGGGGGAATAGTGTGGCCAAGGGAAGCAGCTCACATGATGATCAGAAGACAGAGACTTTGAAGCAGCCCAGCCCCCTCTGGTGGGAAGCGCCTCTCTAGGCTAGCTTCCTGGGGCAGACCGCCCAGTGAGAGCCTCCTGACGCAGAGTCAACCATGGGTCCCCAAGCCAGTGGAGACATCCGATACACAAGCGGCTTCTGGGACCAGGGCTGGGCAGCCAGAGACCTCTCCAGGCAGCATTGTCCCCCTCCAGTTGCAGGCTTTTTCCACGGGGCGATCCAAGATGGCGGACTAGAGGGTGACTGCAACTCCAGTTGCCCCAGAACCCAGGATTCAAGAAGGGGAGGCATTGAGAGTCTCGGACTAAAATAGAACCACGGGGTGAATCTCCCCCACCCAGTGAAGCTCAGCTGGGCGGCAGGCCCGGATTCGAGTGGCTTATTAGAGTGGGACAGGGCAGATAGCGTCTCCCCCAGGCAGCTCGGTGCAGTCTGGTGGTGGGCTCCGCCCACAGGGACAGATCCTCCAGCCTCTCGGAACAGGCCCCCCAGTGAGAGCCCTTCTGCACAGAAGCAGCATGGCCAGCTCCGCCCCAGCCAGCTCTGGCCTGCCCGCAGGTTGCTTCAGTGACCAGCACAGGGCGCCAGGAACTTCCCCAAGCAGCCCAGGCCCCCTCCGGCGGGAAGCGCCTCTCTAGGCTAGCTTCTCGGGGCAAACCGCTCAGTGAGAGCCTGTCTGTGCAGAGACAGCCACAAGTCCCCAAGCCAGTGGAGACCTCCGACCTACAACCAGCCTCTGGAACCAGGGCTGTGCAACAAGAGACCGCTCCAGGTCTCTCTCCCTGGAACCAGTAGCGGGCTAGGGGCAGCGTTCTTCGGAAGCACTGCATTATCAAATTAATCCAAGACTTCTGGCTACTGAAGGCTGGTAGGTGATACACTGGAAATTTACAGGGTCACTATAAGCCAATAGAGGAAGTCTACAATATCACAGAGTCCCATTGACATCTGACCAATATGAGAAAACAAGGGAAGAAAATGTCCGAAACAAACCTAGATACTATATCAATAAAACCCAATGACAGCACAGCAGAAGAAATGTCCAAAGGGAGTTCAGAATGTACATAATTAAAACAATCAGGGAAGCAAACGAGGAGATGAAAGAACAGATGCAGGCATTAAATGAACGCACTAATCAACAGTTAAAAGAGCAAATAACGGAAGCAAAAGAGCATTTCAATAAAGAGTTAGAGATACTGAAAAAAAACCAAACGGAAATCCTTGAAATGAAGGAAACAATAAACCAAGTTAAAAAAGCCATAGAAAGCATAAACAATAGGATAGATCACCTGGAAGACAGAACCTCAGATATTGAAAATATTTAATCTTGAAAACAAGGTTGACCAGACAGAGAAGATGGTAAGAAATCATGAACAGAATCTACAAGAATTATGGGATATCATGAAGAGGCCAAATTTAAGAATAATTGGGATTGAGGAAGGCTTAGAGAAACAAACCAAAGGAACGAACAATCTATTCAATGAAATAATATCAGAAAATTTCCCAAATCTCAAGAATGAAATGGAAAACCAAGTACAAGAGGCTTATAGGACTCCAAATATGCAAAATTAAAACAGACCTACACCAAGGCACATTATAATGAAAATACCTAACATTCAAAATAAAGACAGAATTTTAAAGGCCGTGAGAGAAAAGAATCAGATTACATTCAGGGGGAAACCAATAAGAATATCAGCAGATTTTTCATTCCAGACCCTAAAAGCTAGAAGGGCCTGGAACAACATTTACCAAGCCCTGAAAGAAAATGGATGCCAACCAAGAATTTTATACTCAGCAAAACTTACTTTCAGATTTGACGATGAGATAAAATCCTTCCATGATAAACAAAAGCTAAAGGAATTTACTAAAAGAAAGCCGGCATTACAGAACATTCTCAGCAAAATATTCCATGAGGAAGAGATGAAAAACAACGATGTAAATCAGCAACGGGAGGAACTAGCCTAAAGGAATAGCCAAATAAAGGAGAAACCAAATCATGTCAAAAAACAACAATGAGTCCAATGACTAGGAATACAAATCATATCACAATAATAACTTTGAATGTTAATGGCCTGAACTCATCAATCAAAAGACATAGACTGGCAGATTGGATTAAAAAGAAAAATCCAACAATATGCTGCCTGCAAGAGACTTATCTCATAGAAAGAGATACCCATAGACTAAAGGTGAAAGGATGGGAAAAAACATACCATGCACACGGACACAGCAAAAAAGCTGGAGTATCCATCCTCATTTCAGATAATGTGGACTTTAAGCCAAAACTAGTCAGAAGGGATAAAGAAGGACATTACATACTGCTTAAGGGAAGCATAAATCTATCTATGCCCCGAACATTGGCTCATCCATGTACGTCAAACAAATCCTTCTCTTTTTTTTTTTTTTTTTTTTTGCGGTACTGGGGATTGAACTCAGGGTCTTGTGCTTGCAAGGTAAGCACTCTACCAGCTGAGCTATCTCCCCAGCCCCAAATCCTTCTCAATCCCAGAAATCAAATAGACCACAACACAATAATACTAGGTGATTTTAACACACCTCTCTCACCGCTGGATACATCGTCCAAACAAAAATTGAATAAAGAAACCATAGATCTCAACAACACAATCAACAATTTAGACTTAACCGACTTATATAGAATATACCATCCAACAAAGAATGAATACACTTTCTTCTCAGCAGCACATGGATCCTTCTCTAAAATAGACCATGTTTTATGCCACAAAGCTACTGTTAGCAAATACAAGAAGATAGAGATACTACCTTGTACTCTATCAGATCATAATGGATTGAAATTAGAAAAAAATGACAGAATAAAAAACAGAAACTTATCCAATACCTGGAGATTAAATAGTACACTATTATATGGTGAATGGATAACAGAAGACATCAGGAGGGAAATAAAAAATTCTTAGAAGTAAACAAGAACAAAGACACATCATATTAAAATCGCTGGGACACTATGAAAGCAGTACTTAGAGGAAGATTTATTTCATTGGGCGCATTCAACAAAAGAAGTAGAAATCAACAAATAAACGACATAATGCTACAGCTCAAAGCCCTAGAAAAAGAAGAGCAGACCAACACCAAAAGTAGTAGAAGACAGGAAATAGTTAAAATCAGAGCTGAAATCAACGAAATTGAAACAAAAGAAACAATTGGAAAAATTAACAAAATAAATAGTTGGTTCTTTGAAAAAAGAAACAAAATTGATAAACCCTTAGCCACGCTAACAAAGAGAAAAAGGGAGAAAACTCAAATTACTAAAATTCAGAATGAACAAGGAAATATCACAACAGAAAAGATGAAATACAAAACATAAGTAGAAGCTATTTTGAAAATCTATACTCCAACAAAACAGAAAACCTCGAAGACATCAACAGGTTTCTAGAGACATATGAATTACCTAAACTGAACGAGGAAGACATATACAACTTAAATAAATCAATTTCAAGCAATGAAATAGAAGAGGTCATCAAAGGCCTACCAACAAAGAAAAGTCCAGGGCCAGATGGGTTCTCAGCCGAGTTCTACAAAACCTTTAAAGGAGAGCTCATTCCAATACTTCTCAAAGTATTCCATGAAATAGAAGAGGAGGGAACCCTCCCAAACTCATTCTATGAAGCCAATATCACCCTGATACCTAAACCAGACAGAGATACATCGAGGAAAGAAAATTTCAGACCAATATCCTTAATGAACATTGATGCAAAAATTCTCAACAAAATTTTAGCAAATTGCATACAAAAAATATATTAAAAAGATAGTGCACCACAATCAAGTGGGTTTTATCCCAGGGATGCAAGGTTGGTTCAACATCCAGAAATCAATAAATGTCATTCACCATATCAACAGACTAAAAGTTAAGAATCACATGATTATTTCAATAGATGCAGAAAAAGCATTTGATAAAATACAGCACCCCTTCATGCTCAAAACACTAGAAAAAATTGGGGTAGTGGGATCATTCCTTAACATTCTGAAGGCCATTTATGCTAAGCCCATGGCCAATATCATTCTAAATGGTGAAAAACTGAAAGCATTCCCCCTAAAAACTGGAACAAGGCAGGGATGCCCTCTTTCACCACTTCTATTCAACATTGTTCGTGAGACTGTAGCCAGAGCAATTAGAGAAACCAAGGAAATTAAAGGGATACGAATTGGAAAAGAGGAACTCAAACGATCCCTGATCACTGACGACATGATTATATATTTAGAGGAACCTGGGAATTCCACCAGAAAACTCTTAGAATTCATAAGTGAATTCAGTAAAGTAGCAGGTTACAAGATCAATGCTCATAAATCCAATGCATTTTTATACATAAGTGATGAATCTTCAGAAAGAGAAATTAGGAAAACTACCCCATTCACAATAGCATCAAAAAAATAAAATACTTGTGAATCAATCTCACAAAAGAGGTGAAAGACCTCTACAATGAGAACACTAAAGAAAGAAATTAAAGAAAACCTTAGAAGATGGAAAGATCTCCCATGTTCATGGATAGGAAGAATTAATATTGTCAAAATGGTCATACTAAAGCAATAGCTAAAGCAATCCTCAGTAGAAAGAGCGAAGCAGGGGGTATCGCAATACCAGATCTTCAACTCTATTACAAAGCAATAGTAACAAAAACGGCATGGTATTGATACCAAAATAGACAGGCAGATCAATGGTACAGAATAGAGGACACGGACACAAATCCAAATAAATACAATTTTCTCATACTAGACAAAGGGACCAAAAATATGCAATGGAGAAAAGATAGCCTCTTCAACAAATGGTGCTGGGAAAACTGGAAAACCATATGCAACGGAATGAAATTAAACCACTATCTCTCACCCTGCACAAAACTCAACTCACAATGGATCAAGGACCTCGGAATCAGACCAGAGACCCTGCATCTTATAGAAGAAAAAGTAGGTGCAAACCTTCAACTTGTTGGCTTAGGAGCAGACTTCCTTAACAGGACTCCCATAGCACAAGAAATAAAAGCAAGAATCAACAACTGGGATAGATTCAATCTAAAAAGCTTTCTCTCAGCAAAGGAAACTATCAGTAATGTGACGAGAGAGCCTACAGAGTGGGAGAATATCTTTGCCAATCATACTTCAGATATAGCGCTAATCTCCAGAATCTATAAAGAACTCAAAAAACTCTACACTAAGAATACAAATAATCCAATCAACAAATGGGCTCAGGAAATGAACAGACACTTCACAGAAGAAGATGTACAAGCAATCAACACATATATGAAAAAATGTTCAACATCTCTAGTAATAAGAGAAATGCAAATCAAAACTACCCTAAGATTTCATCTCACCCCAATTAGAATGGCGATTATCAAGAACATAAGCAACAATAGGTGTTGGCGAGGATGTGGGGAAAAAGGTACACTCATACATTGCTGGTGGGGTTGCAAACTAGTGCAGCCACTCTGGAAAGCAGTATGGAGATTCCTCAGAAAGCTTGGAATGGAACCACCATTTGACCCAGCTATCCCACTCCTTGGCCTATACTCAAAGGACTTAAAAACAGCATACTACAGAGATGCAGCCACATCAATGTTCATTGCTGCTCAATTCACAATAGCCAGATTGTGGAACCAACCCAGATGCCCTTCAGTTGATGAATGGATAAAGAAACTGTGGCACATATATATAATTGTATATTACTCCGCCATGAGGAATGACAAAATCATGGCATTCGCAGGCAAATGGATGAAATTGGAGGATATCATGCTAAGTGAGATAAGCCAATCCCAAAAAACTAAAGGACAAATGATCTCGCTGATAAGTGGATGAGGACATATGGGGGGAGGTAGGAGGGGTTAGTGTTAGGGGTAGGGTGAGGTTTAGGGTTAGGGATAAGGAGGGTGGTAAGAATGAGGAAGAAAGGAATGTATAGAGGGAAAAGAGGGGTGGGAGGGGAGGGGGGAATGGAAAAAAATAACAAAATGAATCAAACAACATTGCCCTATGTAAATTTATGATTTTTAATTAAAATTAAAAAAAAAAAAAAAGAAGACAGAGACTTCACTTGCCAGATACAAAATATATACCCGAAGCCACACTTCGGATGCCCCCCTCCTCCAGCCTCACACAGCTTACCTTCAGTTACCATTCAGTTAATCCATATCAGGAGATTGATTCAGCAATGACTTAAGGCTTTCGTGACCCAATAATATCACATCCAAACTATAAAAACAAACAAAATAAAACTGACTCACAGGAAAAGTAAAATGAATACACAATGAGAAACTAGAAACCCCTTAGTGATTCATGAATACTTATCATCATTTTCCTGATTATTAGAGATGTTGGACACTCATTTAAAATATATCTTTGGCCATTTATATGTCTTTGGGGAAATGTCCAGTGAAGTCCTTTTCCATTTTTAAATCAGTATTTTTATTTTCCTATTGAGGAGTTTTATGTATTTTGGGGATTAACCTCATATCAGGTGTGATTATGAATATTTTCTTTCACCCTATAGGTTACTTTTTTACTCTGTAGATTGTTTCCTTTGCTGAAGAAGCTCTTTGGGATATCCTAATCTCACTTGACTACTTTTGTTTTTGCTGGCTGTGCTTTTGATGTCATATCCACAAACCAGCCATTGCCAAGGCCAAGATCAAGAAACTCCTCTCTTATCTTTTCCTAGGAGTCTCAAATTTTTAAGTTCAGGGCCTGAATTCACATCCAGCTGACTTTTGTCTATGGTGTAATCTAAAGGTGCAGTGTCATTCATTTGCAAGTGGATATTTATTTCCCCATGACCATTTGTTGAAGAGACTCTCCTTTCCCTTGAGCATTTCCCTTGTGCAGGTGCCCTTGACAAAGATCAGTTGAGTGGATATGAATGTTTATTTCTGGTCTTTCTGTTATGTTCTATTGGCTTATATGCTTCTAGTAATTAATGAAGACATTATATAAGGAAAACATTTTGAAGTTGAATATTTTTAACTTGCAAAGGTTATAGATTTTTAACTTGATTTATTATGTTAGTGGATATTTTAATATTGAATCATATCTGTGTTCTTGGCATAAAATGTATGTTTCAAGAGAACCTTTTATTTTCTCTTCACTTATTTCATTTATAAATGTGGGAATGAATTCTCATGTTTCACTGTTCAAAGTTACAATGAAAAGGTCCCCATTCATCCTAGTTAGCTGACTTCACAGTTGTCCTTCCCAGAGTCTGAACAATTTTTGTATATGAAGCCAAATAATACAAATATTAGGAAAACTAGATTCCTGCCCTCTTTGTAGGTGATGTTGGGCAAGTCTTGGTATTTCTTAGTCAGGGGACATCATTTAATTATTTTCTATATTTCCTGGCAAATCTTTTAAAAACTACCTATCAGAAAGCAGGCAGAATAAAATTTCAACTTTTAAGATAACCTCAGTTCCTTGCTCAAAAACCTCCCATTTTTCCAAGAAAAATGGATTTGTGTTGGCTGTGATCCTACCCAGACCTTGCTGCAGGGTTCTCTCCTGGCACTCTCCAATCCACACTTGCTCCAACACTCTCCCCATGCTTCTTTCCTTTTTTTCTCTATCTATCTTCCTTTCCTTCTTCTCAATTACCAGCTCATTTTCCATCCAGAACATCTTAAGTTCAATATTGAAAAATTCACAAAATTTTCTAGAGGATTTTTACCATTTTTTTGATTGCTCAGAATCAGGACCCATTTTTATTTTTTTTTTTTAGCAATTATAAGTTTTGAGACATCACGTCAGGCCCTGTTCTAAATGGCACTTTATGATCTCATCATTGACTTTTCACAACTCTGAAAAGGGAGCATTGTATTTTTATTACCCATTATTCATATTTTATAGTCAAGAGAATACTGGCCCAGAGGACACAGACAGCTACTGAGTGGGTGGATATTACCTTGACCTCCATGTCTGGACTACAAAGCTTCTTCTCTGCCTGTGCCCCATCCTCCTATCATAGAAACCGAAAGACCCAGATACTCATTGCTATGCACTGAATTATGTTTTCACAAAATTCATATGTTGAAGTCCCAATGCCGTGTACCGGAGAATGTGACTATATTGAAGATAAGCCCTTTAAAGAGGTGATTCAGTTAAAATAGGGTCCTTAGGGTGGCTCTCATCCAAAATGACCTGTGTCCATGTAATAAGAGGAGATTTGAGCACAGACGGCACAGACAGAAGGGGGACAATTTGAAGACACGGTGAGAAGATGGCCATCTGCAAGACTCAGGAGAACCCCAAACTGCTGACACCTGGAATTTTGACTTAAATCTTCAAAGATTGTGAGAAAATACATTTTGTTGCTTAGGTCATTCAGTCTGTGGTTTTTGTAATACAACCCTAGCAAAGTGGTACTTCATATATGCAGCCTACTGTGTGGATAGATGTGGGCACATGAGTGGGCCCCAGGAGCAGGTGCATTCTTCTCAGTGTTGACTCAGGAACCAGTTATGGATAAAGGAGAGATTAAGAGTTTCCTTTAGGTGAGTGGAGGGAATTACAACAACACAGAGATGACTGGGCAGCAGAGACAGTAGAATTGCAGCTATATATGTCATTATGCCTGAGCAGCTTTGCAGGAACCACCTACAGAGTCTGGGACTCAGAAGAGGAGCCCATGGATTCTCAGAAGAGGGCTTCTCCAGACTGATTTTCTGTGCTGCCCTGACTTGGTAGATTTGAGTCCACTTTCCTGACTCTATTGGGGATTCCCAGGCAAACCTGGTATTCACTAATTTGTTCCTTTTTTTATTTAATCAAATCACAGTCCATTTGCATTGCTCATAAAATAAAACCTCTGACATATAGTCTCATTCCAGCATTACCTGCCCACCCCCCAAAAAAGACACATGATCTTGAAGATATATTTGTAGAAGTTCTTGTAATTGTTTCAAACTTCACAGTGGCTCTCAAAGTTCTCCAATAATTTCTGGGCTTCGACATTCTTCCTTCATTGAGTTCTCATCTGAATTCAATTGTATCTACTTTTACTCTAAGCTGAAACCAGGATTTAACGCAGACAGAGAAGGAACTAGCTTTCTAGTTCCTTCAGTGTCAGTTCTGCACACTTCACCATCCAGAACACATTCTATCAGCAGGATGATGTTGCCACCACCAGATGGCAGTGTCTCCCTCTCCTTAGACCCAGTTTCAATCTCTGTGAGTGTGTGTATGAGTGTGTGCACACAGTCACCCTTGCTTGCTTGCTTGCATATGTGTTCAAAGCAAAGGATTGAGTTTGCTGCTGACTGACTGGGTAAAAAGTCAAGACTCTGGGAGGGGCTGGAAGACTAGACAAATGTTCAGTAATGGAAACTAACTTTTCTAACTGAGGAACTTGGCTCCTTTTCAGGTCCCAGAGCTGTGCCTCCTGTGATCCCAATAAGGAAGAAGGATGCAGAAACTCCTGGGAGTGTGTTTGGTGACTCTGGGGCTTTGGTTGGCCAGTGAGTGGGGGAGCTAATGGAGATGGGAAGAGGGAGATCAGAGTTTACAGCCCACATGCCACCAGAGAGTTGAGTCTTCTTGTGATTTTTAGAAATGGGAAGATTTGAAAATGCAGTTAATGACTTCTTTTCTCTGGTCTTGTTTCTGCTTAGGAGTGAACAGCCAACAAGAAGAAGCAAGTTCTCAAGTCCTGAGCATCCAGGAAGGAGAAAATGCCACCATGAACTGTAGTTACAAAACTAGTACTACCACCCTGCAGTGGTATAGACAGGATTTAGATAAAGGTCCTGCTCTGGTGATTTTAATACGTTCAAATGAGAGAGAAAAACGCAGTGGAAGACTAATAGTCACCCTGGACACCTCCACCCAAAGAAGCATCCTGTCCATCACAGCTTCCCTGGCTGCAGATGCTGCTACTTACTTCTGTGCTACAGATGCACAGTGATCAGCAGGCACCTGCAGCCCTAATGCAAACCCTGCCAGGGCTGCTTTCCAGAAGCCCTGACCATGGGTGGACTTTGTGGTTATACATTCTCCAGGAAGGAGTCTACATGTGGTAGGCAGGGAGCCCATTCAAATTTGTGTGTTTTTTTTTTTTTTTTTTTTTGAAGCATCTTGGAATAGGGCAAAGGTCACAAAATGTGGAAAGGGAACTGAAATGCCAGGCTCAGTTCTGCCCATCTTGGTTCCATGTTCTCAGGCTCACCCTCAGTGTAGATGCCTTTTATAGCCTCACTCGAAGTGAAGGATTTGGATCACTGAGTCTAAATGATTCTTCATATTCTAATTTTATCAGGAAAAAAGTAAGCCCTGAATACCAGAGGATGAAGAAGGACTGCTCAGTAATGGAAGGTGTTTTAGTCAACTTCTTTGCTGTTGTGATTAAAAGATCCGATCAAAACAATTTTAGAGGAGGAAAAGTTTATTTGGGGGTTCACTGTTTCAGAGATCTCAGTCCATACAAGTCTGGCTCCATTCCTCATTGCTTGAGGTAAGGCTGAACATATTGGCAGAAGAGTGTGGCAGAGGGAAGCAGCTCACATGATAATTAGAAAGCAGAGAGAGACTAGACCCACCAGAAACAAAATATATAGCCCAAGGCCACGCCCCCAGTGCCCACCGCCTCCAGCCACACACTACCCCCCTTCAGTTACCACTCAGTTCATCTGTATCAGGGGATTAATTCACTGTGTTAAGGCTCTCACAACCCAATAATTTCTCTTTTAAACCTCCTCACATTGCTTCACACATGAACGTTTTGGGGGACATCTCACATCCAAACAATAACGAAAATTCTCACCTGTCCTATTGCAGCCCTGGCCCCGAGGGTTCTTTGAGTTGCCTGAGATGACTCTTGCTTTCCTCTGGTTCCAGGAAGTGGTGGACTCTCAGGCATTGGGTTTAGGAGGGATCTTAGGATATGTCCAAGCAAACCTTCCGTTTCACAGCTGAGGATTGGAGCCATTGTGTAATGAGAGAGGGAAATATCTGAATCAGATTCTGCTGTTAAGAGTTGTGTGATTTCCAAGTCTCAACTTCTCCATTAGGAAAAAGGGAATTTGTAAGAAAGTCATACTTTCCCCATCTAACAGAGGGATGTATATTGTCAATATCCAGGAACGGAAATGCAGTGTTGTGAAAGGCTTCTAGGATGAAGTGCATTGGCTTGCCATCTATTTATTCTCACTCCTATTAAAATAAATAAATGCTGACTATAGTTTTCTTGACACAGTTTTGACACTACTGAAAATGTGTAGAGAAAACCAGGGCATTTGTATCTATATGAGTGCTTGGTGACAAAGATGCAGAGGCAGGGGAAACACAGGGCAGGCCATAGTCCCAAAAGCCCCCACCTGTTAGCATCATTTGTACTAGAGTCACCCACAGCACCACAAAAGTTCTGGACTATTGGGCTCAGTGCTGGCTCATGCAGTAGTCTCTGGCAAGGTGATGGGTTTGCATTTTTAATGAATATCATTAATCTTATTTAGAGATTGGCAGAGCTTCTCGTTGAAGAAAACCCCAGCAGTGTTTTTAACAAGGAGGAAGTTACTTGTCTCTCATATAAAGTAGCTCTATACCAAGCAGGGCTGTCATTGTTGGGGGCTTTGTCATGTTGTGAGGGACCTGGGGTCTTTCCATCTCAATATTTCTCATCCTTCGGGTGTCACTGTTGTGTTTACATTCCCAAGAAACTGCTAGAGATCCTTCCAGGTCAAAACCCTTCTAGACACAGAGATCACAGGTGATGGACGCCTGCTGGCAGAGGACAGCCTTTCCCGAAACTCCACCTGGCAGCCTTCACTGACATTTTACTCACCAGTCACCAGATGTGTCCCCTCTCCCGCAAACTGAGGAGGAGATGGGGTGCCAGGACTTGTTAAAAAAATCTGACTATGCTGCACCCACATCAAAATAGAGTTCTGCTAGTAAAACATGGGAAAGAATGGGCACAAAATAGGCAGCACACAGTTCCTCCCCCACCCTCAGTTAGGGCATGTTAGAACTCGTGAATTTTCTGGGTCATATTTATTCATTTCTTTAATTTCTGCACTTAATCTTTCTCTTAGTTCTATTGAATTAAGCTCACGAAATCTTCCAAAAATTAAGTGTCCACCACTTAATTTGCCTCCACGACCTAATTAAAAACCTACCTTAATCCCTTGCTTCTCTGTGCACTTGATACACTCACTATGCCAGTGTAGACCTTTGCACTGAGAGTGACCTTGTCAGTTTGACCTGGATTCTCATTTGTTCTTAAGATGGAGAAAAACTTCCTAATGTGACCTGAACTTAGCAATTTGAAGGGTTCTTTCTCCTTTTCTTCCTCCACATCACTTTCCCACTCCTCTAAAAATGCTTTTCCCTTCACAGAAAACAGTGGAAACTATTAACTGTCTACTCATTCTTGTACATCTGGTCAAGAGATCATAAGTTAAGAATCTCAGTGACCTCTCTGACAATTGAGGACCTCTGGCTTTCAAACATGCAATTTCTCTGATTATTTGATTAAAAAATGATCTCTATTACTACTCTGGGTGCTTCTTAATGGCAGGGATGATTATTTGTGCAGCTCATTTTTGAATCTTCAGCAACAAAGTACTTCAGGTATAATGATAATCAACCTCCTAATTCCTCCTTCCTATCCATTATCTTAGATAACACACTTACTTCATTTTAAGCATTCTCTAAGAGTTATGATAATATCCTCATGGAAAAACAAGTATGAAGATCAGGCTGAGTGTATTTCTCAGACTTAAGTCCATGGATCTTTTAGAGGTATATAAATTAATTCCAGGCTGTAACAGAGGTCAGCAGCCTATACCCCAGTGGTCAAACAGAACAGCATGCCATCTGTTTTTGTAAACACAGGTTTACTGGAAAGAAGCCATGCCCTTTCATTTACATGGTGTAAAGGTTTGCTTTCATTTGAAAACAGCAGAGTTGAATAGCGCCAACAGAAAATTATGAACTTAAAGTCTAAAATACTTACTATTTGATTCTTTATAGAAAAGAAGTTGCTGGGCTCACTGTAATCCCAGTGGCTCAGGAGGTTGAGACAGGAAGATCATGAGTTCAAAGCCAACCTCAGCAATGGTGAGGTACTAAGCAACTCAGTGACACCCTGTTTCTAAATAAAATATTAAAAGGGGTGGGGATGTGGCTCAGTGGCTGAGTATCCCTGAGTTCAATCCCTGGTACCAGAAAAAAAAAAAAAAAAAAAGATTATAGAAAAGAAGTTTGCCAAATCTTGGGTATTTTTAGATTTGGAGTTTTCTGTTGGATGACAAATCTTTTTTTAAAATTTTGTTTTTATAATATTTCTATCAACACATATTAATTATATGTATTAATGGGGCTCACTCTGGTAATTCCATATATGCATACAGTAGACACTGACCAAATCTTACCACTTTTCACACCCCACAGTCATCCCAGTTTCTAGTAATCACTATGCTACTTTCAGGTCAACTATTTTTTTTAAAATTCCCATACAAGAGAGAGAACATACTGTGTCTGCCTTATTTCACTTAAAATAATACCTTCTAGCTGCATCCATTTTGCTGCAAATGAAAGGACTTCATTCTTCTCAGTGGCTAGATAATACTCCACTGTGTATATATATATCACACATTTCCCATTATCTACCCATATGTTGATGGACACCTCTGTTGATTCTTTATCTTAGCTTTTGTGAACAGTCCTTCATGAACATGAGTGTGCAGGTATCTCTTGGGTTTAGTCATCTCATTTTTGTTTCCCAGGAGTTGGGTGGCTGATCGTATGGTGGTTCTATTTTCAGTTTTTTGAGGAAACTTCATACTCCAGAGGTTCTACTAATTTGCATTTCCACCACCAGTGTATAAGAATTACTTTTCCTCCACATCCTTATCAACATTTATTGTTATTATTATATTAATTATTGTGGTAATAATTCTAACTTAGGTGAGATGATCTCATTGTAGTTTTGATTGGCATGTCATTGCTGGCTTAGATATTGGACTTTTTTGTATTTCTTCTTATAAGAAGTTCTATTCAAACCATTTGTCTAGTTTCAAATTAGACGATGTGCGGTTTGTTGAGTTTTTGAGTTCCTTACATATTCTGGATATTAACGCTCTGTTAGATTAATTGTTGGTAAATATTTTCTTACATTCTGTAGGCTATCTCTTCATTCTGTTGATTTCTTCCTTTGCTGTGCAGAGCTTTTTCATTTTATGTAATCCCATTTCTCTCTCTCTCTTTTTTTAGTACTGGAAGGGAATTGAACCCAGGGAATTGAACCAGGTTTATCACTAAGCTCCATCTCCAGTCCTTTCTATTTTGAGACAGGGTCTAACTAAATTGCAAGAGGTTGGCCTCCAACTTGTGATTCTCCTGCCTCAGCCTCCACAGTTGCTCAGCCCATTAGTCTATTTTTGAATAAAAGCATATTTTTATTTTTAATTGATTGTTTTTAGATATACATGACAATTGGGTGTATTTTGACATATTATACATAATGGAGTGCAACCCATTACAATTTTGATCCCATTATTGTAGTTGAACATGATGTGGCATTACATTGGTTGTGTATTCACATGTGAGCATAGAAAAGTTAGGTCCAATTCATTCTACTGCTTTCCTATTCTCATTCTTCCTCCCTTCCTTTCAATCCCATTTGTCTAATCCAATGAGCTTCTATACTTCTCTGCCCTACCCTCCCTTGTTATGGGTTAGTATCAACATATCAGAGAGAATGTTCGACCTTTGATTTTTGGAGGACTGGTTTACTTCTCTTAGTGTGATAATCTCCAATTCCATCCATTTACTGGTGAATGCCATAATTTCATTCTTCTTCATAGCTGAGGAATGTACTACAATCTTCTTTATCCATTCATCTGTTGAAGGCCATCTAGGTAGATTTCATAACTTGGTTATGAATTGACTTCTATAAATATTGATGTGACTGCCTCACTGTCATATGCTGATTTTAAGTCCTTTGGGTATAAACCAAGGAGTGATACAACTCAGTCAAAAGGTGGTTCCATTTCAGATTTTCTAAGGAATCTCCATACTGCTTTCCTGAGTGGTTTCACCAATTTGCAGTCCCACCAGCAATGGTAAGTGAATCTTTTTCCCCCACATTCTCACCAACATTTACTGTTACTTGTATTCTTGAAAATTGCCATTCTGACTGGAGTGAGATGGAATCTCAATGTAGTTTTAATTTGCATTTCTCTAATTGCTAGATATGTTGAACATTTTTGCATATATTTTTTGACTATTTGCATTTCTTCTGTGAAGTGCCTGTTTAGTTCCTTTGCCCATTTATTGATTGGGTTGCTCGTTTTATTGGTGTTAAGTGTTTTGAGTTCTTTTTATATCCTGGAGATTAATGCTCTATCTGAGGTGCATGTGGTAAGGATTTTTTCCCATTCTTTAAGCTCTCTCTTCGTGTTCTTGATGGTTTACTTTACTCTAAAGAAGTTTCTGAGTTTGATGCCATCTCATTTATTGATTCTTGTTTTTACTTTTTGTGCTTTAGGAGTCTTATTGAGGAAATCTGTTCCTGAGCAGATACGATGGAGAGTTGGGCTCACTTTTTCTTCTAGTATGTGCAGGGTCTTTGGTCTAATGTCAAAGTCCTTGATCCACTTTGAGTTGAGTTTTGTTCAGGGTGAGAGATAGGGGTTCAATTACATTTCATTACATATGGTTTTTCAATTTTCCCAGCTCCATTTGTTGAAGAGGCTATCTTTTCTCCAGTAAATGTTTTTGGTAACTTTGTCTAGTATGAGATACCTTTATATATGTGGGTTTGTGTCTGTGTCTTCTATTCTGTTCCTTTGGTCTTCAATTCTATTTTTGTGTCAGTACCATGCCACTTTTGTTACTATAGCTCTGTAATATATTTTAAGGTCTGGTATTGTGATGCTTCTTGCATTACTTTTCTTGCTAAGGATTGCTTTGGCTAATCTGGGCCTCTTACTTTTCTAAATGAATTTCATGATTACTTTTTCTATTTCTATAAAGAACATCATTGGAATTTTAATATTAAATCTGTATAGCACTTCTGGTAGCATGCTCATCAAAAAATAGAAAGGGACGGAACCCTTCAAAACTCATTCTGTGAAGCTAGTATCACCCTGATACCAGAACCAGACAAAAACACATCAAGGAAAGAAAACTTCAGATCAATGTCCCTGATGAACATAGATGCAAAAATTCTTAACAAAATTTTAGCAAATCACATACAAAGCATATTTAAAAAAGTGTGCACTATGATCAAGTGGGGTTCATTCCAGGGATGCAAGCTTGGTTCAACATACAAAAATCAACATACAATAATCACACAATTATCTCAATAGATGCAGAAAAAGCATTAGACCAAATTTAGCATCATTTCATATTCAAAGTTCTAGAAAAACCAGGGATATTAGGATCATATCTCAATATTGTAAAAGCATTATATGCTAAACTCAAGGCCAATGTCATTCTAAATGGAGAAAAATTGGAAGCATTCCCTCTAAAAACTGGAACAAGATAGGGATGCCCTCTTTCACCATTTCTATTCAACATAGTCCTTCAAACCCTAGCCAGAGCAATTAGGCAGACCACAGAAATTAAAGAGATATGAATAGGAAAAAAAAGAGCTCAAACTATCCCTATTTTCCAATGACATGATTCTACATATAGAAGATCCAAAAGGAAAAAAAAAAAAAAAAGAAAAGAAATATCACCAAAAGTTTCTTGAACTCAACAAAGATGAATTAAACAAAGTAGCAGGATATAAAATTAACACCCATAAATCAAATGCATAAATCAATTGCATTCCTATATACCACTGACAAATCAACTGAAAGAGAAATTAGGAAAACTATTTCATTCACAATAGCCTCAAAAAAAGAGATACTTGGGAGTCAATCTAACAAAAGAGGTAAAAGACCTCTACAATGAAAACTACAGAATACTAAAGGAAGAAATTGAAGAAGACCTTAGAAAATTGAAAGAGCTCCCATGTTCTTGGATAGGCAGAATAAAAGCATATTTCTAATCATCTGGGTGACTAACTTAGAATTGAACATCCTAATTTATTGTGATGCTTTTTTGTGTCATTTTCAGCAAATTAAGGGTCAAAGGGATAATAGCACTTTATAAACCAAGACATCATGGTTGTTTAGATGGATAAAAATTTTCAGGACAATTTGGTTATTATTTTGATTATGGCCTATGCACACAGGCGAAATTCCAAGTAATTTGCATTAACATGGTCACTGCTATCTTTCCATTGAAAAAAATGATGTATTTTTCACATCCATAGTTAGTGTGCATCAACATGCAATTCAGTAGATATAAAGTTAACAATAAATGCACATTATATATTTTTCAGAGATAAATCTTTGGTGATTCATGAAATAATAAAATTGTACACTGAGGACTTAATTGGGTACTTTTGAATTAAAAAAAAAAAAACCCAAAAACTTTCCCCTAGCAAGTACTAATCATAACACAGACAATAATACATCAAGCTCCAAATCACTTTGTCCATTATTGAAATACCCATTCCTACCTTTATTCTAATAATGTATACCAACTCTTTAGTTTCATCAAAGTGTCATCACTTACACTGATGTTTTCATTAGAATTTTACTTATATTTATTTGCAATTTTTTTATTTGATAATTTTGCAACATCTGTGAGTCTTAAAGTTAGTACCTAGTTTTATTTTCGTATGTGTTTGGAGGCCCTAAATTTTAAAAAATGGTCAGAAGGAGAGTGGACCTTACAGGAATATCTATTGTGAGAAACAGATATACCTATTATCCAGGACCTGCCCTGGGAGAAACCAGTTACATCAGGGCCTGAGATACATCCTCTCACACAGAATATGTCCTCATAAAAGGACATATTCATTCATTCATTCATTCATTCATTCATTCATTCTCTGAATATTTTGAGCATCTTTCATGAGTGAAAGGCTTGTATATTTTGGAAGACAGACTATTGATACTAACAGGATTGGGTTCCAGATATTGGGAACACCAACTGTAACTTGAGAAACAGGGATTCTAAAATGATGTGATCAGGCAGATATGTACACAAAATATGAAGGGAGAGGAGGTGGGACCTGACTCAGGCTGAAGAAAAAGTGAGTGCACTCATGTTCTTAAAGAATGAATTGAAGTTATGAGGCATAAGGCAGGGGAGAGAAGGGAGAGAGTCCAAACAGAGGGGGTCACCCCCTGGTTTCAGGAAAGGTGTGGAAATGTGTCAAGGAGAGTCTCACAAAATGCTTTGTTACACTCCCAGTGAACCTATATACCTAAAAACATCTTTACTAGGTGTGAACATGCATTTGATGCTGGGACTGGGAAGACTTAAGGAGCTATATTGTCCTGAACTTAAAAAGGTGACAGAAGAAATACCCCCTGCCTGGGCCCCAGGCACAACTTAAAGTGTGCAGAGTGTTACGGTGTCCTTTCTGAAGCCTAAGACACTACTTTCTCTTCTTTGCACCTTGAGCTCCAGTCTAGGGTAAATACTACCTTCAAAGATGGAGAGCAGGGTGCAGGGATAGGGGAAAACAGGGCACTGTCCCTTCCAGCTGGTAGTTGACTAATTCCCCTTCTGCTTCTGAACAACACATTTCTCTTTTCTTCAGCTTGTGGCATAATCTTGTAGGGCAGTTTGTCTTGCTTAACACCTGGACCAGACTTTGTAGAAGATTCCACAAGGGATCAAGCAATTAGAGGAAGAACTGTCTCAACTTTGGTGAATCCCTGAATGAAACCTTCTGCTGACTCTCAGGCAACCATGCTGTCTGCTTCCTGTCAGGACTGATGATCTTGTCCATATTCAGAAAACAGTTTTAGGGGGCTGGGGAGATAGCTCAGTCAGTAGAGTGCTTGCCTTGTAAGCACAAGGCCCTGGGTTCAATCCCCAGCACTCCAAAAAGAAAAAACAAAAAACCAGAAATCAGTAAGCAGTTTTAATTCAAAATGGCTAAGATGTTCTATGACCTTCAACCCTCTTGGAAATGGAGAATATCCTCATTACATTACCAGTGTAACTAAGCCTTTACTATTTTAAGAAGGGTGCAATGGAGACTCTGACCCAGGCAGAGATCCTGTTTTGCTCCCTGCTCCCTGAGGGGAAGCTCTGACCCTGAATTGCACTTACGGACACAGCCACGCACCTTTCCTTTTCTGGTACATCCAAGGACTTGGGACTGTACTGAAAAACTTATCAGAAGACAGTGTTTCCAGGCAGGCCAACTAAGGGTGACAGCTCCTTCCCCATAAATAAATCTTGCCTATAGATGTAAGCCTGGCCTGACCTCTGTGCTCTGAGGCTCTTGGGTGTGCAGATGGGGTGCAAACCCAGAGGGTGAGGGGGTCTTGGGTGTGGCCACTCAGGGAGGGGAGATTTCTCTGTCCAGTGTTTCTGGCTGAATGTCTCCTCCAGGACCTTCCAACTCTGTTGCCTCAGAGCAGGACATCTGGAGTTCTTGGATTACTCTCCAGAGCAGAATTGGGGGAGGGACAATGTCAAAGGGAACTGGGTTGTTTTCCAGAGGAGCCTGTTTTCGGCATAGATGTTTCTTCTCTCCCACAGATGGAGAACATGCCTGACAAGTTTCACTAGCTCTGCTACAGGACAGTTTAGTTATTTAGTCTATGCTGAAACATGTTACTTTAACTGCTTATAAATGTGCCCAGGCAAAATAGTTCATGAACTAATGTGTGATCTGTTTTTATAGTTGGAACTGGGATTGTGTGTCTTGCTGATTTTAGCAGCAGAAACTCTATCTTCAGTAAATGGGAACTTTATTTGCTCTGCCCTTGACTTCTTTTTCCCATGGGGTTGGTCTAGAAATGTGAATGACTATGAAATTTCTAAGAGGACAGCTAAGAGAGACCATCCTTCTGTCTGGGCACTGCAGTTTCAGAGCAGCCCTGTCAGTGCAGGCTGTTCCAGGGCATCTTGCTCACACCTCACTCTGACCTTTCACTCAGCTTGGCAGCTCTTTAATGCTGAAGAATGACCTTGAGGATCTGTGCTCTGAGAAGTTCTGGATTCTAGACATGACTCTGGCAGTGAAACTGACCTGTTATTTTTATCACTCTATTTGTGTCCATGATCCTCCTGCAGCAACCAGCAAAAAACTCAGGTGTCCACTCATAACAGAGGAGGATGCCCATGTACTGTATTTCACTGGGACCCCAAATGGATAAAATACTCCCATGTTTCTCCACACCAAATGAACACAAACAGATGAACTTGGGCTCTTGCTGCAACCCTTGGGGAATTAGTTCATCAGGAGAAGGTCCCTAATTTTTTGGAGATCTGGGAGCCCTGCATGTCCTTTTTCCTTCTTGCATTCTCTGGACGTGGCAGGTGCAATATGGGCTTTGCAAGGTCTGATGCTGTTTCATTTCAGGGTTCTCTTTAAGAAAAAGAAACTGAACTTAGAAATACTAGTTTCTGTGGCTGGAATAACAGGAAGCCATCAAATAAAAGCTTCATTTGTTTCATGATAAATATGTCTCTGGACCATATAGAGATTAACTTCCTCTATAAGAATGAATTATTATGGGCTGGTGATGTAGCTCAGTGGTAGAGCACTTGCCTAGCATGCATGAGACCCTGGGTTCAATCCCCAGCACTGAAAAATAATAATTGATTATTATGATAGCCTCAGTTTGTCCTGATATCTGCAGGTTCTCCTGCCCCACGTCATACTTTCCACCACAGCAATTGAGTCACTTTAGCTATCATTCATATATTTTCACTTTTATCAATTTCAATTAACAGTTTTATTGAGAGATAACTTACATGCCATAAATGTATCCTTTTGTCATATTCACAGAATTGTGTAATCATCACTACCACTTGCAGTAAAACAACTCTGTGATATTGTAATGGTGGACATATGTCATTATGTATTTGTCTCAATCCATAGAATGAATGGCTCTGAGATTGAAACCTAATGTAAACTACACACTCTGGCTGACAATGATGTGTTCATGCAGCTTCTTCAATTATAACAGATGTATCTCTCTGTTGCAGGATGTTGATAGAGGGAGGCTATGTATGTAGGATTCAGGGTCAGTTTGTGACTCAGGAGACATGATGTGAAATTATTCACTAACAATAAAATATTCCTCATGTGATTTTTGTCAGATTCCAAGACTGGCAAGGTAGGAACAAAGGTTGAGACTAAAATTTTACATTCCTGTTAGAGAGTCCAAATCTGTTTTTACTTTTCACATTAGCACCACCTGTAGAAAAAAACGGAGTATGTAAGACCAAAATATATGTGACCATGTTAGTACATGACTATAGTTGAAAATAAATTTAAATCCTCCATATTCCATCAAAGAAGAATATGCTGAACATGATTCAATTTTCTATTATTTCCAACAAAATAAGTTATAAAAAGATAAAACAGCTGCTCAGAGCTGTCAGGCATCTCCCACTATACAGGAAGCATGTGACAGGGCCCAGGCAAACCCGCCCCATATCTGCTAACTGCATTTCCTGTTATGGCAGATGCAGGACACAGCTTGGCATCTTTGCTTGTGCCTCTTGAGCACAAGGAACAGACTTAAAATCTGGATTTGAGACAGAACACAGAATATTTCTCTCAGGGGAAGAGCTACCACTATGTGGGCCACCAGCCTGTTGGGAGCAACCATCGCCTCCATCTGTCTTGGTAAGGATGTGCACAAGCACAGGGCTCAGGCTCTTCTCAGCCCTGAAGGTTATGCAGAGAGCAGATCACTGCTTCTTGTTGAGGTTAAAAGGGATGGATAAAGGGCAATGGGATCAGAGTGCTGGGTCCTTAGTCACTTCATCCTTTTTACTCCCATAATTCCAGATAAAGGATTAGTCTATTTCTTCCTCTCTCTTGTAGGAACCAGCATGGCCCAGAAGGTAATTCAAGGTCAGACTGCAATTTCTGTGATGGAGAAGGAGGCTGTGACCTTGAACTGTGTGTATGAAACCCGTGATCCTACTTACTACTTATTCTGGTACAAACAACTACCAAGTGGGAAACCAACTTTCCTTATTCGTCAGGACTCTTACAATGAGCAAAATACAACAGAAGGTCGGTATTCCCTGAACTTCCAGAAGGCGTCACATTCCATCCAGCTCACCATCACAGCCTCACAGCTCATGGATGCAGCAGTGTATTTCTGTGCTCTGAGAGAGGCCACAGTGAGAGGGGTGCCTGTGGGAGTCCCACAAAAACCTCAAGAAGAGCTAGGGCCTCTGGGGGGAGACTCCACCCCAGAAAGGGAGGAGTAGGGGCTGTGTCAGCGCAGGTGGGGGTTTGGCAAGGAAACCTGAGTGCACTTCAAGTAGAACATCCAGATGTTCACTTGTTAGAAGGATGTGTAGCTCCTGTCCTACACAATAGATTGATAGAACATGTAGCACATACTTTTATAGCACATGCAAAAATTATTTTTGAAATACAATTTAACAAGACTTATTAATCATTTATTGATTTTAGTGAATTGAGAGCTTCAAATTACCTTTACACAAAATGGATAGTTTTATTGATGAGTTGTTAAAATTTTAGAATCATGAATTCATTTATGCATTCATTAGTATGTAAAATGCTTTCGTCCACTTGTAAAACAAATGGCTTTCATTGATTTTTAAAATTTTTTTTTGAGAAATTTTCTCAATACTTTTTTCTCAAAAATAATCATCAGGTTGAATAAATTACTAATCCATCAGGTAGAATAAATTATTTAATTAAGATCTTTTCCCATAATCATATTAACAACTTTTTGTACAAGCAGAATACATTTGAAATGTTTCCAAAGTTACCATCATCTGATTTCTCTCTTTTCTGACATGGTTATGATTTTTTTAAGAGAATCTAAATCTGCTGCTGCCCACACAGGGAGCTGATTATTTGAGAATTTATCCTGACCTTGGATTCTCTTGTCTTCATCCTTTCTCTACAAGTTATTGCCAGTTTGAAGATGAGAAGAGATCAAAATCAGAATGACAGTTGTCATAGCAGCCACACCAGAGAATCTTTGCCAGTGTCAACTTCCAGACTAAAAATAAAAAATGTTCAGATGTATAACTAGTGCTCAAGAACAAGGATTTTTATTCCTTTTGCTCCATACATCTTTTCAAAAATCTCTGAATTTAATTTTCATTGTTTAAAACTCAGAAAGCATATTAAAAATGAGATTTCTTGCTCACCTAAAAAAATGGGAGATCTAGGAATGCTAGGCCTTCTAAGGTAGAGGCCAAATGTTCTGTCTGAACATGTGAAGACTTTTAAAGAATACTCATTTCATTTTTTAAAATATGCAAATATATCATTGTTTTCATAATATAAATTTATCTAAATTTACAATGTTAAATTATTAGTTACAAAAATTATTTATATTTATAAACAAATCCTAAGATAGACAAATTGGAATTAACATTTGATTAAACTATATCTGTTTTTCCTCAAGATTTCATGTATCACACTGTATATTCCAGTCTGGAAATTTAAGTGTAGGTTATTCATTATTATTTCAAATTGATATAACTACTTTGAAAGATGCTTAGTTTGTATGGTAGGTAGGTGTTAGAAAATCATCAGTTAACAAGGTATGATTCCTGCCTTTATGGATGTCATATCCAGTGATCTATAGTGGTTTATCTGGTGCAGAATAGCCAGGAGAAAGAACACTGAACTGAAGTTTTAGAGTTCACTACATAAACAACCTATGTGAGTGACCTTAAGGAAATTAACTTCTTCGAACCTCTGTTTCCTTAGCTGCAGAGTGTAGAGGTTTAAAGTAGGCAGTACTGTTGAATAGTTCTTTTCAAAATTTTGCTGGCCTCACAAAACACACTTATTTCATAGCTTTTTTAGTTTCTAACACTTATTAGCTACCTATTTATATTTGGAAGAAGACAACTGGGTGTTATAGAAACTTCCATGGTGTTCACACACTGCACAATAGTGTAACAGGACTAACAAGAAGCCAGAGTGATTGGGGAGAGAGGAGAGTGACCTGGGAAGTCACCTGCTATGAACACACAGGTGTTGCTCTTCAATGTAGATAGGATGGAGAGGGAGAGGGAGAAAGAGAGGAGACGGAGAAGGACAGGAGACAGAGTAGGAAGTAGAAAGAGGAGAGGAAGGGAAGAGGGAAGGAGGAAAGGAGAGACAGAAGGATGAGGAAGGATGAAATTGAGCAATCTGGAAAGAGGAACAAAGAAAAGGAGAAGAAAGGAGGGAGGGAGAGAGCAGGTATTCACTCATTAATAAAGCAGCTTCTATTTAAGTATGATGTTATGGTCTCTTTCACAAGTAATCAGACACAATTTCTTTCCTCCGTGTAGGACAGTCAGGAAGTGTGGAAGATGGCCTTTTGACAAACATGAGGTTACTGACATTGACCAGCTAGCTGGACCTCCAGATGACACAGCTTCTCTTGAGAAGTCCTAAGGCAGATGGAGAGACAGGCATTTTTAATCATAGCAGTTCCTTGTAAAGTGAAGACAATTCCCTGTCTCTAGAGGAACTAAGAACATTGTAGATGGTTGGGGCTCCTTCAACATCAGAGCCCCATCTAGAGGTGGATTGCAAAGGCAAATGTTCACAGGTGTTCACAGCATATGGAACATGAGTGTGGCTGTTCAGGTGTTTGAAAAAGGGGAGGAAACTTGATGCTGTGTCAGTTGGCACTAAACCTTAGTGTCAAAGGATGAAAGAAAGTGACATGGTAAATTCAATATTCTCTTAGTAGAGTGGGGGTGCCAATAGGTTATCCAAGATTGAAGGTTCATTTTGTCCCTGAGTCCCATCTGAATCAGGCTGCAAGCTTATTGCAGGTGGACAAGGCCAGTGAATTAAGTGTTTGATAATGACCATCTGTTGCCTCCTCTACAGATGTTTCCTAAAATCAGTCACCCTCATACCCACATCTCAGAGGCTGTGGTCTTGCACATCTATCTCCACTATAGGGTTTTGGCAATATTTCTGGGCTGGAAGTCAAAGGAAAATAAAAACAAATAATCAAATGCCAGGAGAGCTATTACAGTCTTAATGAGCTGTCCAGGGTCCTGAACCACTTTGCTAATATGACTTCTGAATAAGATCCACTTTCATAAGTTTTATTTTTTAAAAGAAAAGATGAAAGTAAATATTAGACACATATTAAATGGATACAAAGAAGCTCTGAACCTTACCTCTGATCCCTCTGTAGTTTTTACTTGTTGCATTTGCCTTTCACCTGGTCCTTGTGCAGTCTGCTCTCCACCTTCATCCTTTTGGAGTTTGCCCACATCCCCACCTTGTTCCAGAGAGAGTCACAGATTCAACAACTTAGGGCTCTGCTCATTCCAAATGGCATCTCTGAAAGCTCTCCCACCTGATTTCTTAACTTAAGTTTCCTTTTATTTGACAAAGAGGAAAATTGGCCATCAGAGAGAGATGTCTTTGGGAGTAAACAGTACGATGCCAAATATGTACTTTTAAAATTTCTAATGTTTCACATCATCTTTGTAATATAACCTTCAATGGACCTCAGCATTTCCCAACAGAGAAACAAAATTAGTTGGATGTGAAATACTAACTTAACCCAGTGGGTTTCCAGGAGAAGAAAAATACTACTTGTTTCTTGTTTACTACATTCAAAAAGATATTTCCATCTAGATAGAATTATCAATTCACAGGAAGTACAAAGGACAAAGGGATATATTAAATCTATAAAAAGTATATCCTAAACAAAACCCACGATGTGAAAAAATCTGCAGATCAAAAAATCCTGAATTTTTCAACAATAAGCTTCAGAGAATGAAATGGAATGAGGAGACCTAGAGATTAAAGGGTCTGAAAATGAATCAGTCAATCGGTGTGTGGCCCTTAGGTGGATGGTAAATCAAATGAATTGTAAAATAATTGAAAAATTGAACATATATTGAAATTTCAATTGTATTAAGGAATTACTATTAATTTTTATGTGTGATAATGAACTTGCAATTGTTTTAGAAAGTCAAAATTTAGAGATTTGCAATACAATTATCAACAACAACAATTTTATATCTGGGACTTTAAAAATGATGTAGGGCAAAGTAGTTGGGTAATAAGTGAAACAAGTTTAGTCATGAGTTAATAATCAGTGAAACTGAATGATGGGGTACATGGGGCTTCATTTACCCATACAGTATACTTTTGAATATATTTTAAATTATTCTTAATATAACTAAAAATAGAAATTGGATAGATTCAAACCCTATCATCTTGATATTTTTGTTCTCTGCTCCAGAACAAGGGTTTGGGAGCCACTTTGGTCACAAATTTGTGTCACTGCCTAAAGTTTTCCTGTTGAACAGAGGGTCCTCTCTCCATCTCTGCAGGTATACTCTGGCCTTGACTTTCTGTGACTGTCCTTTCTGAAGGAGGAACACAACAGGTGAGGAAGGTTGCTCATTTTGCTGGTTGGTAGTCTGAGAGATGTGGTCTAAACTGAAATCATCGTCACTTTACATTTATAAGCATAATATAAAATTGTAGAGAATGTATAGTCACCATTCTTGTCTCAGGACTTAGGTCTCTTGGCATAAGCACAACAGGTGAGTTCCTTCCACCTCTAAACTTCTAAATTACTATTTAACACTTATTGGTACTTGTCACTTGACCCTTTGTATGGTTGTTCTGAAAATTATATCTATAATTACATGAACATCATGGCTAAAGTGACAAATACTAACAGTACCAAGAGTTGGCAAGAACATGGGGCATCAGAAACTATCATATACTGCTAGAAGGAATGGGAACTGGTCCAACTTTGAAAACCATGTGGGAGTATCTACTAAAACTAAACATATTTATTCCCTATGATCTAACAATTCTACTTCTAGGCATATACTCAATCATAGGCAACATGTATTCCTTCATAAAATATATATACAAGAATGAAAACATTTATTGATTCTGTAATTATAATACACAAATCTGGAAAATAACCCTGGTGTCTTTCATCAGTTTCAAGGACATGTAAGTTATGATAATGGAGTATAACAATTGGAAATGAATTGTTGCTATATACTCTGTGTGGAATGAATCCCACAAATATTATTGGTTTAAAGATGTTAGACACAAAAGAAGTTCAAAAATAGGCATACCACATTTATTAAGTTTAAGACAGGACACTGGGGCAGGGTGGTTTTATGGAGAGATAGTTGCTAGTCACTAGAATTAGGACAAAGGAGGCTTCTGGGTGCTGGTAATGGTCAGTTACTTTATTTGGGTGTCAGTTACATGGGTGAGTTCACTTTGTGAACATTCACCAAACTCTTCACTTAGATTTTATGCTTGTTTTTGAAGGTATGTTATACTTGATTTTAAAATATACCTTATCTTCCTTATTTATTAAACTCTGAGAAATATTTCATATTCAATCCACCTTTGTATCCTTACTTCCTCTCAAGCTGTGCTCTCATTTAAGAGATGCTGAATAAATGTTCACCCAATAAAGGACTTGACTATTTGCAAAGATGCCCCGCTTCCAGTCCCAAGAGTCCAAAACGTTACCAGATGGGCTTGAACTTTGCTCCACTGCCTGCTGAGTACTTCCCAGTTCAGACTGGCAGAATCTCATACCTGGTATTCTGTAACAGCATTTGAACTGGCCTCCCTATTTCCAGGGTCTCCACCCTGAATCCACCTCATTTCCCTATAAATGGTTTATTCTTTCACAAAGCACAGTGTGAATCACATATGTCCCCTGCTTGACACTCTTCAGTAGACCTCTTCTGTTCATTGAGTAATACAGGCCTCTTGATGAGGCTCTTCATGGTCTCTATAATTTTGTTATGGTTTAGGTAGGTTGTTGTCCCCCTCCCCCACAAAAGTTCATATGTAAGACAGTACTAGAACATTCAGAGGTGAAATGGGTGGGTTATGAGATCCTTAATCCAGTCAGTGAATTAATCCCCTGATAGGGATTAACTGGGTGGTAATTGAAAGCAAGTAGTGTATGGCTGGAGGAAATTGGTCATAGGGGCATGCCTTTGAATATGTATTTTGTTCCTGGTGAGCCAAGCTTAGACCCTCTCTGCTTACTCACTGTCATGTCCTTAGCTGCTTTCCTCTGCTATGCCCTTCTGTCCCCACGTTCTGCCTCACCTCAGGCAAAGAGCAATTAAGTTGGCCATTTATTGCCTTGAATCTCTGGAACTGAGTCCCAAATAAAATTTCCTCCTCTATATTGTTCTTGTCAGGTCTTTTGATCACAGCAATGGGAAAGTTGACTGAAACAAATTTTATCATGACCTTTCTCCTTTAGCAAATCGAGTCTAACTTGAAAATGAGGTAGGGAAACACCCTCTGTCTTCCATCAACAGCTCTGTCTACGGTCCCTTACTGCCTTCATCACAGCTGTCTGAATGCTTACCATCATTCTTTCTCCCTATCCTGGACATGGTCCCATCATTCTTGCCTCATGAGAAATCCCTGATCACTCCGACTCACAGTCATCTCTCCCTTCTTACAGAAATCTTGCCACTCAATGACTGCCTCTGATATATTATCCAATTTTTAAAAATATTTCAGTTATGCCATCTAAATTTACAATGCGCTTTATAATTATTATCTCATTTACTGCTCTGGATATCTTTGTGAACAAGGCAAGGTGTAGAGAATTAAACACATTTTATAAATAAAACTTTTGTTCAGAGAGGTGAAGTGACTTGATCCAGTGAACTCAGCCAAGAGTTGAGCCTGTTCTAATCTTCTAAGTTCCTACAGCAAATCCCTGTGTTTGAGCTTATGTCTTATCATCCCCAAAATAGTATGGATCTTTTGAAACATGCTTATACTTTTCTATTCCTCACAGCAATGAAAAGTTTCCTGGGGTTGTTTTGCAGAAGTGATTAGTTTCTTTCAACATTGTCCCCACTCAGCTGAAGGACAGACTTCTGCACACCACCTCTGCTCTATGGCACTTCTTTTTTTTTTTTTTTTTTTTGGCACTCGTTTAGTAAAGGCTGATTGCTGAAAGAAATATATTACTGCCCCTCCAAATTTTTTTAGCTTTGGAGAGTAGGAAAGAGGAAGGTGAATGAGCATTTTTAAAGGCAGGGCAACCTTAATTTTACCTCCAAATCCTGGACTTTAAATTGAAAAATGACTCCAGGGAGGCTAGCAGAGGGAGTGGCAATCAGTTCTAAGGATCACCATTTCATCACAATTGAGTCAGCTTTAAGTGGATCAAAGTCCAGAAACCACTCCTTGAATATTCTATTTGGAAACCAAATGGAGAACTTTTAGATGTTGAAACTGTTTAGTAAAATTAAAAGTGTATTAATATGAAATTTTAACTTTATCCCAAATGTTAGACAAGATAAAAGATTTCTGGAAGCAACAGAAAACTAATATGGTGAAATTGACAGAATGGAGAAGGCTGCAGGGAGATGCCTGGATGCCCTCCGAGGTGATGCTACCTCCTCCCACGACAGGCTCCTTCCTGCTCACTGGGATCAGTGCCCTGAGGTCTTGAGGTCAGGCATCTGGATAGCAGGCCTAAGTGGGGAAGGAGATGGAAGGACAAAAACAAATCTAAAGACTGGAACGAGATATTCAAACAGGCTTTACTTGGCTTGCAATAAGCCCATGGGCTGTCTATTTCCAGTCCCATCCCTCATTCCACACACCAGGGCCAGGCTATTGGGAGCACTGGTGTGGCATAGGGTTCATTTTACTTACCTCCTTTTCCTTTTCATGGGCAGAAAGCTATGTACTTTTGCTTATTTTTTTTTTTTTAACAGAGCTTTACAGATCATAGGTAACTCGGTCAGTTCTGGAATGAATGCTTGGGTTTAGGGTTTCCTGAGCATGCACAAGTGTGAGAGCAGCTGGGTCATCTGCTTATCAGGGAATCTTAAGTCGCAGTTAAACAGTCTAAGATCATTTGAATTGGTGTAAAAACCCACTTAGAGTAAGTATTTATCATCTGGAGATGATTCTTGTTCTAACTGATTTTAGTCATGGCCACTGTTTTTACCTGGGCAGTGCTGCCCCTCAGAGTCTGTGTTGGAAAACTCAGCATAGCTGTCTGTAGTAGCCAAGTCCCAGGACTCCATAATGGTTGATGTAAGCAGAGAGCCACAACATGGTTTCCTCCTATAATATGATCATACCTTGCATAAGTAAAACTCAAGCCTAGAGAAGCAATGAGCTCTGAAATTGGTCTTCTTAATTCTTCTACTGAGCTGGTTAGACTAGCACAAATAGGTACAAAGCAACTGCCCAACAGACCAACAGATACCAAAAAACCAGTACCTTTAACTGAAATTCATGAGACCCCTAATAAAAGAGGAGGGACAGTTAAATATCAGATAATACTGAATGAAGAGAGCCTGGCTGGTCACATTAAGCCTCTAAAACCTGGGTTTCAAAAGAAAATACTTACTTGAATTGCAGCAGAATCATGACCTACCTGTCAAAGCTGTATCAGCAGGGCTGCTGCCATCCAGGTGTGGCCAGGGACCTCTAGGGAGAATTTTTTGCATAACTGAAACTATATAAAGGCACCAAAGCAGTGATTGCTTTCTTCTTGTGTATTCTCACAGGTGTTTATGCACCTCTTCCAGAGTCCACGTGATGTGGATGACTGCCTTGCTCTGATGGTTGATGGAATTTATCTCCATCTCCACTCCATCTCACATAAACAAAACCTCCCCTTTGGAGTCTCTTTGTAACCCTACACAGGGATCCTCAGATGTACACGTTTGAGAGCTGATGGTCCAGAGGCTGCATATTTAACTTAGCCCTGTCTGACTTTAAAAGGAAGCTGTGTGTTCACATGTAGTGCAGGACACACAGCTTCCTTTTCTATCCTTGTTGCCACCCATTTTTATTCTGTGGATGTTAAAAACCCACAATGCAGCTTTATGATTTTACCTTTCAAACAATCATCTTTTTAAGGATTTTTCTTCTTAGCCCTTTAGTTGTGTTCTGACATGTACATTGTTTCTGATGAAAAGTCTAAAGTCTTTCTTAGCTTTGATCCCCTGTCTTCATTTCCATTTTCTTCCTATCCTACCCCAGCTAGTTTAAAATTTTTTCTCTTTATTACTGGGTTTCAGAAACTGAATTACTGATTTTGTTATAGCTTGGTTCTGAAATGTCCCCCAAAAGGTCATGTGTTGAAGTCTTGGTTCCCAATGCAGTGATGTCCAGATGTAGGGCTTTTGGAAAGTGATTGGATAATGAGGCCTCTGGCCTCCACAGTGGATTAATGCACTTGAATAATCAATAATTTTAATGGAGTAGTGGGAGTAGGTTGAAACTGTGGGCAGGTGGGACATGGATCCAGTAAGTAGGTCACTGTGCTGTGCCTTTGGGGACTATATATTCCCTCTATCTCCTTCCCCACTCTTCTCTCCCTTTCTCCAGTTCCTGGCTGCCCTGAGCTGGGCAACTTTCCTCTGCTGTGCCCTTCTGCCATGATGTTCTGCTACACCTCAGGCACAGAGCATTGAAATCAACCTGGGGCCCAAACCTCTGAAGCAGCAAGCCAGACTAAATCTTTCCTCCTCTAAGTTTTTTTCCTCAGGAGTTTGTCACAGCAATGAAAAAGTGACTAACACGTTTGAATATGCTTGCTCCCACTAAAACTCATCTTGTGGCTTGATCCCCAATGTGACAGTGGTGGGAAGTGGTGCCTTTGGGAGATGAGTAGGTCATCATGGCATAGCTCCCATGAATCGTTTAAGGTTCTTCTTGAGAGACTAGGTTAGTCAGTTCTCCTGAATTAAATCTTTCAGGAGTGAGTTAGGTCTCACAGGACTTGATTGAGTACCATGAGGCTGGTTGTTAGAAAATGACTTTGACTTCTTTGTTTACTCTCTTGCTTCTTCTCTTGCTGTTGAATTTTTTTCACATATCATTACCTACTTTCACACATCGTTCTGTGTTGTGATGTGGCTTGGGGGCCTCTGCCAGATGTTTAGACTTTGCCATTATCAGAATTGTGGGTTCATTAAAACCTCATTACTTTAAAAAGCACCTAGTCTCATATATTTTGTTATAACAACACAAAATGAACTAGACAGTTATAACGAATATTAGAATAAATTCCATTCTATTTATTGTCTTTTGTTGCTGGTTTAATACTTAAATATGGAAAGTTTTAGCTTTTATTTATTTAATTATTTTTATTTCTTTCTCTTTTCTCCTCCTCCTCCTCCTCCTCCTCCTCCTCCTCCTCCTCCTCCTCCCCCTTCTTCTCAGGCTTCAGTTACACATATATAAGACCACTTGACTTTTAACCATAGCTAGTGGACAATATATTCCTTTTTCTTCAATTGGAACAATTTTTCTTCAGGATCACTGAGCATTTTTTTCAATTTTCACTATACAATATTTTATTATCATTGTATTATACTGAGCATTTTTTCCCTGTGGTTTTAAATTTTCTCTTAACTCTGTTCAAGTTATTTTTCAATTGATTAATGTTTTTCATCTCTGTAAGATCCATTTGGACACTTATTTCTCACCTGTTTTTCTCTTCTTTGTTTTCCTATATTTTTACATCCCTTAATATATTTTATTGTACATCATTTTAATAATTTGTAATAGTTGTACTTTTATAATATTCTATCATCTGTGTCATTTTTAGATCTGTTTCTATTGGTTGATTTTTCTCCTGCCTATAGATTACATTTTCCTGCTTCTCATTTCTGATAATTTTGATGATGCTAAACATGGGCACTTCACATTTCTAGATGCTGAATTTTGTTAAACTACTTTAAAGGGTATTGGACATAACTCAGGCCAGTGAAGTAATTTGCTCATCAGTTGGATCTTTTGAGAGTTGCTTTAATCTTTACCAGGACTGACTCCATTCTGGAACTCTCTTAGCCTACTACAAATGTATCAGTGTTCTGAGTGCCTTCCCCACATATGAAAATGTCTCTTAAATCCTGGCTGCTGTGAACACACACAATACCCAGCACTATGTGAACTCTGGAAAGAATTTTGTCTGTTGCTTTCTCTTCATCTTGGAGAGATTCCTCCACATGTGTTGCAAACCAAACCAAGATTAAAAATGAGTATGGTCAATCCCTATAGCATCTACCTTCATCAGTGAATCAGATATCTCAGAAACTTTTTTTTACTGTATTTATAAATGTATCAGTCCATGATGTGTTGGGAAATACTAACTGGTCTTTCTCTACAGATTGAGAATCACATGACACGATGTTTCCTACAAGATGGCATACTAACTGAGGGATAAATGAGGTGGTGGCCTGGAGGAGAGGGGAGAGAACTTTCCAGGCAGAGGGATCCTTCATCACCCAATGGACCCACAGGGATGTGTACAGGGAAGAGGTCTCAGACTATTCCACTTCAAAGTCGTGTCTGGGATTTCCTGAAGCTAGAGATCGCTGCACCATGAAGAGAATTCTGAACTATTGATGCAATATTATTCCAAGTATAGTTGGAATATATAAACAAATGCTGAATGCTTTCTTCTTAGAGTCCTATATCATTTTCCTTCTTTATCTATCTTCCTCTCTAGCTGGTGTATAATACCCCACCCTTATAGAATATTTTGCTTTCCACAGTTTCAGTTTTGTGCTATCAACAATGATATGAAGATATTAAGTGGAAATTTCCAGAAATAAACAAGTCATCTTTCAAGTTGCATGCCATTCTGGGTAGTGGGAGGAAATCTTGCACTGTCCTGTTTCCTGTCACCAGGACTGAATCATCCCATGGTCCAGTGTATCCGTGCTGTACAACTACCTGCTCTTTAGTCCCTGTTTTTAGGCAGTCTGTGTTTTGAGATCACCAATCAAACTGCAAATGTTACAGCCACAATGCATGACAAATCCTTAGCTGATCTGGAAAAGGCACCACATTTGTGGGTGAAAGACATGAACAGGAAACATGTTCCAGTTGACAGCAATGTGTTGTACCAGAGAACCATGTGCCCAATTTATAAATAAACTTAAAGTATATATGCACAGGAAAACATAGAGTTCAGTACTATCTGTGTTTTCAGGCATCTGGGGGTCTTGGAATACATCTATGGATGAAGAGGTGGAGGTACTATATTGTTAAAAATGGAGAAGATGGGGTGCAATTTGCAGAGAAACCACAAGAGGGAGAGACTTTCCCACTTGTGGTTTAGGTGGTGGTTCAACGTACCTATTATCTTGGTAGTCAAAAGATCGACTGCTGTTATGCAAAAAGGGGCTCTTGCTTGAGTGAAGAGTGTCTATAAAATCCAGCTGGAGACTGGCCCTCGGTGACTTGGTGTATTGCATGTAGCAAGGATCATTTCCTTCTCTCAACATGCTTTATGTCACTGGTTCAGTTCTCCTAACCCTCTTAATGTTCAGTAAGTAATATTTTACCCTAACCATTAATGCTGTTTCATTTTGTACAATCCTGACAACTTTAACCTTTTCCCCCACATAACGAAGTATTTTGATTTTTCTTTTAGGGAGGAGCAATGGAGACTCAGTGACCCAGACAGCAGGCCTGGTTACTCTTGTAGAGGGAGCACCTATGACCTTGAACTGCACTTACCAATCCACTTATTCAGGACCTTTCCTTTGCTGGTATGTCCAATATCTTGATAAAGCTCCTTGCCTGCTCCTGAAGACCTCAATTGAAAACCAGAAGACAGAGAGCCAAGGTTTTCATGCCACTCTTGTTAAGAAGGAGAACTCCTTCCACCTGCAGAAACCTGCAGTCCAAACATCAGACTCAGCTGTGTACTACTGCGCTATGGGACACAGTGAGGGGAACTGCAGGGGGAGCTAAGCACAAACCCACAGCAGCACAACCTCTACCAAGATGTCTTACCTCCTGAGCTGTTTAAAATCTCCCTAAGTCTTCAATTCCTCATGCAGATCTTTATGAATCAAATGAGGTACACAGAAGCTGGTCTTATTGTCCTGCTTAGAGCTCCATGTCTAAGATAGGCTGTGCTTCTCCTTGGTCCATGCTACAGAAAGTTCAACCCAACTCCCCACCAGCCCCTCACTTCATGAAGCTGCTCAGGAGACACTGATGTGGGGAGATGCTTAAGAGGAGTCATCTTCTTCCCTGTCCTCACTGCACACTAGGTGGGAGGCAGCGGGGTCAGGAAGGCTGTGTCCAAGGAGGTTTCCCTTTTCATGTCCAGTCACCTATGCATCACCTGACCTTTAAATCCCAAGGTTGTGGTATAGTCATGCACAAGGGCTTATGTTTTCTCATACTTCATCTGATATAGAAGAAAGGAGTCCAGGTTTTGAAAATCTCAAGTAAACAAAATACTGTTCAAATTAAATTTATGTCCGTGTCCTCTATTCTGTACCATTGATCTACCTGTCTATTTTGGTACCAATACCATGCCGTTTTTGTTACTATTGCTTTGTAGTAGAGTTGAAGATCTGGTATTGCAATACCCCCTGTTTCACTCTTCCTGCTAAGGATTGCTTTAGCTATTCTGGGTTTCTTATTCTTCCAGATGAATTTCATAATTGCTTGCTCTATTTCTGTAAAGTACACAATTGGGATTTTAATTGGAATTGCATTGAATTTGTATAGCACTTTAGGTAGTATGGCCATTTTGACAATATTAATTCTTCCTATCCAAGAACATGGAAGATCTTTCCATCTTCTAAGGTGTTCTTTAATTTCTTTCTTTAGTGTTGTATAGTTCTCATTGTAGAGGTCTTTCACCTCTTTTGTGAGATTGATTCCCAAGTATTTTATTTTTTTCGAGGCTATTGTGAATGGGGTAGTTTTTCTAATTTCTCTTTCTGAAGATTCATCACTTATGTATAAAAATGCGTTGGATTTATGGGCATTGATCTTGTAACCTGCTACTTTACTGAAATCACTTATGAGTTCTAAGAGTTTTCTTGTGGAATTTCCAGGTTCCTCTAAATATATAATCAGTTCAACATCTCTAGTAATAAGAGAAATGCAAATCAAAACCACCCTAAGATTCCATCTCACCCCAATTAGAATGGCGATTATCAAGAATACGAGCAACAACAGGTGTTGGCGAGGATGTGGGGAGAAAGGTACACTCATACACTGCTGGTGGGGCTGCAAATTAGTGCAGCCACTCTGGAAAGCAGTGTGGAGATTCCTTAGAAAACTTGGAATGGAACCACCATTTGACCCAGCTATCCCACTCCTTGGCCTATACCCAAAGGACTTAAAATCTGCATACTACAGAAATACAGCCACATCAATGTTCATAGCTGCTCAATTCACAATAGCCAGACTGTGGAACCAACCTAGATGCCCTTCAATTGATGAGTGGATAAAGAAACTGTGGTATATATATACTATGGAATATTACTCAGCCATAAAGAATGATAAAATTATGACATTTGCAGGCAAATGGATGAAATTGGAGAATATCATGCTAAGTGAGATAAGCCAATCTCAAAAAGCCAAAGGACGAATGATATCGCTAATAAGTGGAGGATGACACATAATGGGGGGGAGGGAAGGGTTAGAGTTAGGGTTAGGGAGGGGGGCAAGTATGGAGGAAGGAACTACTGTATAGAGGGTAAAGAGGGGTGGGAGGGGTGGGGGGAAGGGAAAAAATAACAGAATGAATCAAACAACATTGCTCTATGTAAATTTATGATTACACAAATGGTATGCCTTTACGCCATGTACAAACAGAGAAACAACATGTATCCCATTTGTTTACAATAAAAAAAAAACACAAATTAAATTTATGAATATTCTTATATATTTCTTTGTAAAGCAAGAAGAATCTGAATGCAAAGACCATGGAATCCTCTCACAAGAATGTATGTCTGTGTGTACAAAGAGCAGGAAAGACATTGACCTCCTTTATTGACCGGGGAGTCAAATGGAAAGTCAAATTCCATGTTTCTGACCTCCAAAACCATAGTAAGCAGCAAAGCATGGAAAAACAAGGATCTCTAACCTGACCATTGGTCAAACTTCAGACCCCAGGATGAACTCTCAGTTCTGATAAGAAACACTGAACATTTCTCTTGGGCCTTATGACTCAGCTGCATTATGAGTTGAGGAGTTTGCTGAGATGGGAAAAAGGACACCTGGGTTCAGTCCTGGCTTTGTCCATTATTCTATTGCTACTTATTCTTGTGTTTATTTCCCCTTTGCCTTATCCATGCTTCCTCCCTCTCTGTCCTACTCTGTGCAGTAGTACTTCAACCCCTGTGAACTGAATCACCAGGCTTCTTTTGCTTTTTTACATCTTACTGGACTCAGCCTTTGCATAGGAACTGGCAAGAGATGTGTGTGAGGGAAGAGAGAGAGGCTGTTTCTCCTTGCCCTTCACCTGCTCAGATGTGGTGGTTCTGACGTGGGCTGCACCCCTGTAACTGCAGCTCTGTGGGAAAGACCCTCTTCCACAGCTCCAGCTCCTGCTGACACTGTGTTTATCCCTTGTCCCTCAGGCTGAGGGTCGTACTGACTCCCCTCTACTCTCAGGCGGTGCCCAGGTGCCTGGGCGTCCTCTGCTGTTTCCCTCACCCACTCGTACCTCTCACATGCCCTTCACTCAAGTCTCCTCATATTCCCATCTGACCGTGCCTTCTGTTCTCTTGGCTGTACCCTGAAAGGCACAGGACTCCTGCTGTTGCTCCCTTGGGGGTCCCTCAACAGCAGCTATTGGTTCCCTTGACCTTCCCACATCTGTGAGTCCTGCTTTATAAAGACTTGAATTTGATTTGGATTCTGCTTCTGCTATGATCCTGACTCATCCTCTCACCCACTTGCCCATTATGTTTTCTACGGTGATACGAGATTCCCATGGGGTTCTGTGGGCCTTGTCCAGCCTGAGTCTACCCTGTGTGTTTTCATGGGTACATTCCTAGTAATTGTGTTTCTAGATGAGTGTATTTTCATATTCTTAATTTCTTTTGTATATTGCAACATCTTTCTTTTCACTTTCAATTTCAGACTCTGGTATTTAAAATATCATTAGCTTAAATGTTTCCAATTTTATGACACACACACATACAAGCATGTATATAAATATATATTTATGCTAACATAGAGAGAATAACTGATATATTAGAGCATGTTATTGGAATATACATGTAAGAATATATTCACACTTCCATGATATAGACATGTATGGAATATATATATAGGTAGAAATATAATTTAAGTAACAAAAACTATTAAATTTATATAACAAACAATTAAGCAACTATGAATTATACCATTGTAAGGTGTTATTATTTCTATCCATAACCAAATTCATTTAAGAAGTGACATGGTCATTTGGTCTGCTAGGCCTGGGACTATTATCATATAAATGAGAGGGTCCTTTCCTTGGTGAGTTAGAATGTTGGACTGCAGCATCACCCTATGTATTAGTCGGTTTTCTACAGCCAAACAGAACGAACAGGAACTAGATAGGTAGAAGGATCAGCTCATGTGATTTTGGAGCCTGAAAAGTCCCATGATCTGCTATCTGCAGTGAGAGGAAGAGTTTCAGTCCAAAGACCCAAGAACCAGGTGTCTGACATCCAAGAGCAGTGAAGGATGGATTCCCAATTCCAGCAGAGAGAGAGGAATCACCCTCCCTCTACCTTTTTGTTGTATCCTGGTCCTCCACAGATTGTATGATGCCAACCGCATTGGGGCAGGTGAATCTTCTTTACTCAGTCTACCAATTCAAGTGATAATCTCTTCTGGAAACAGCCTCACAGACATACCAAGAAATAATGGTTTACCAGCTATCTGAACATCTCTCAGCCTACTCAAGAATACACATAAAATAAATCATGACATCCTCCATATATGGAAGAATTCAAAGCAAAAAAGATCATCACCTTGTCATCATATCACTATCATATTGTCCTAAGTAATATAAACTATATTATGGAATAATAATAATCATTATTTTTAGATAACCCCTTTTGGACACTAATACTTATCACAAATTCCAATATTCAACTATTATAGTTCTGCCGTATGATAAGTACTACTATTATTCCCTAAGAAAATTGACATTTAGAGAAGTCATTTGTGGTTGTCCATGACTGGAAATTTGAAATTATTAATGTTATGAATATGAAATACATATTTAAATTTATGTTTATAATTTGAATATAGAAAATACAAGAAACTATCATTCTCACCCTTACTACCAATATAAGTCTGACAAGCTATAAAATTAAAGTTAAAAATGGAAGAAAACAAACTGTCAGGAAGCTGAGGATGCAGAGAAATTTAAAAGAACTAATTCCAGAAAGTGGCTGTTTTTACCACTTGTGAGATAGTAAAAGGTGAAGGAAGATTCTATAGAGAAGGATGAAGAAAAATCAGTCAAATGTTTATAGAATCTTAAAGACCATCTTTTGGCTGGCATGAGAGAATAGAACAATGAGGAGCTACAGCCTCTTAGTAAGTCTATAGCATCCACTACGCTTCTCTGGTATCTTCATGGATACACAGGTAGTACTCTGAGGCCTTGGGAAAGAGCTGGAGAGTGAGAAAAAACACCCTCTGGAAAAGATTGGTAATACTACATGAGAAAAATTTAAAAATGGTGCTAATAAAAAGACAATGTTAGGAAAATCTATGAGAAATCCAAAGTCTGAAATAATTTCCAGAAAGGTAGGAAAATATGCTTTCCAGAATATATAAAGAACTCTCACAGGTAAACAATGAAAAGACTATACAATAATAAAAAACATAAGCCAAATTACAAGTACTGCTGTTGGCTAAATGTTTTTTGTCTCCCCCCAAATTCATATGTTAGAACCTGCTGTGATTTTAATTTGCTATGATTTTTTAATTTGTTTTTTTATTTGTTCTAATTAGTTATACCTGACAGTAGAATGCATTTTGACACATCATACATAAATGGAGTAAAACTTCTCATTCTTCTGTACATGTTGGAGAATCACACCAGTCATGTAATTATATATGTGCATAGGGTAATAATATATGATTCATTCTACTATTTTTCCTACCCCCAGCCACCCTCCCCTCACTTTACTTCCCTCTTCCTAATCCAAAGTACCTCTATTCTTCCCTAGCCCCACCACCCTTATTATGAATTAGCATCCACATCAGATAAAACATTCAGCCTTTGGTTTTTGGGGATTGACTTATTTCGTTTAGCAAGATATTCTCCAGTTCCATTCATTTATTAGAAAATGCCATCACTTCATTCTTCAAGGCTGAGTAATATTCCATTATGTATACATACCACATTTTTTTTATCCATTCATCTGTTGAAGGGAATCTATGTTGTATAATTGGGTTTTGTGATCTCTGTTTCTCTTGAGAGTGACCATAAGTCAAGATAGCTGCTGTTTAGGATAGCCTTGACTTGGGAGTAAGTTAGTTTGTGGCCATGTTCAGAAGAGAAATGATGAGGGCATGAAAAGAATATGTATGAAATAAGACAAGTTTATTATTCACAGGTTTCAGAGTGGTTAAGGATGCTAATGAGAGTGGCCAAAAGTTTAGAGGTGGCATAAAGTTCAACCAGAAGGCTGGGAGAGGGAGGTGGGGAGTGAGGGAGGGAAGGAGGGAGAGAGAGAGAGCGAGAGAGAGAGAGAGAGAGAGAGAGAGAGAGAGAGAGAGAGAGAGAGAGAAAGAGAGCTTGTGGGTCTATCTCTTTATTAAGATTTCCCACAGGGGTTGTAGATTGTCTAGATAAAAGAAAATATTTATAAAGAGGGGAAATTATTTATGTGATGTTGGTGTTTACCATTAGGTTTTCTTATGGTCAGCACTCTGGCGTTTCTGGGTTTTGGGTCAATGAGATGAGAAATAATCACATGGGAATTTTTAACTAGTCCAAATGTGATAGAGTACAGCAGGGTTTCAAAAACTTATGCAAGTCTTAAATGTAGATGCCAGGGCAGCAAGTACATTAAACAAGTTTATAACAAAACCTAATCCCCTACATAATGGCATTTGGAGGCTAGACCCTGGAGAAGTGGTGGTAATGGGAATACTGTCCTTATAAAATAGGCCTCAGAGACTTTCTTGCCCCTTCCACCCTATAGAAGACTGCTATTTATACTAGGAATAAGGTCCTCACCAGACCTGATCTTCTAGTGACTTGATCTTAGTCTTCCTGTCTATCAGAACTGTGAGAAATAAATTTCAATTATTTAAAAGCCATTCAGCCTATGATATTTTGTTACAGAAACTTCAACATAAGAACATAAAATAGGCTAAACATCATTAGTCATTAGGGAAATGCAAATTACATACACATTCTGAGCCCTTCATCCCAAGTAGAAAGGTCAAAAGCAAACAGTCTAATAACTCCAATATGGCAAATGTTTGGAGAAACTGGATCTTTTGTGCAGTGTTGATAGGAGTGTAAAATGTCACAGTCACTATGGGAACTGAGGTGGCCCAGTAAGTCCACACAGGTATTTTGTGAAAAAGAAAAAAGAAAAAGTAAAAAACAAGGGCCCACAAGTGACCCATATGAAAATATTTGTAGCAGCCTTATTCATACTTAGCACAAATTAGAAGCAACTTGAATGTCCATCAACAGAATATGTGTACAATTGTGGTATATCTATACAAAGGACTATTACTCAGTAATTAAAAAGAAGTACTGACTTATACATAACACCGTGAATGGGTCTTTAAAACCTCATGTTGAACAGTAGAAACCAAATTCTTCCCCCAATATACTTTGTGATTCCACTTATATGAAATTCAAGAACAGAAAAAAATGACGGTGATAGCAGTGAAAAATGTGGTTTCCTCTGGGAAGGATGGTTTGACTGGAAGGGGGCACAAGATTTTCTGGAATCATAGGGACAGTCTACATACTGTTTTAGATGGTGGCTACACAGGTGTACACAATTCTCACACTCATTGAAGTGAACATACTGTATCTGTGCATTATATGAATTATATTTAATAAATAAAGGACCAAAGCAAAATAGCACATATACAGAGAGATAAGCACCTGTAAAATTATAGAATGATATACATCTTCACAAATTTGAAAAACCCAGGGCACCAGCACCCCTGTCATGGAAGAGGGCATTGTCCACATGCCAGGCCACTCTGGTCCCTGCACCCTCTCTGCAGCCCCAGGAGCCACCATCCTGACGTTTTCATGCATGGACTGGTTGATATTTTTAAGTGGGGTCAGGTAGTTCGTGCTCTTGTATCTGATATTATGATACAGAATATTATGATATTCATATTATTATGTGTAGCATAGATCTTTATTCTCAGAGCTGTAAGTTATTCAGTTTTCTCATTTGTGTGTATTTAGACTCTTGAGGCATACTACTGTCCTGCCAATTCTTGATTGAGTCCCCATCTTTGAAAGTTGTTGGAGGGTCTGAGAGGAGGCTGTAATCATAACAGACCACAGCTGTTCTGTAATAATTAGAAAAATACTAATACATTTCTGAAACTAGAGAAAGCTGGAAGGCTGATTTTCTGTGGGTATGTTTTATTTTATTTTGGTTCATTTTTAATAGGGCATACTTTTTTTTTCTGCAATGAAATTCATTACATGTTCAGTCTAGTGTTTTGTAAGAACCAAATTTACCCACATAACAGGCAATATGCAGAACATTTCCTTTGCCTTAACACGTCCGTCCTTCCTCTTTCCAGTTTGATTCCTTTGCTTGGAGACAACCACTTTTTGATACTAGTACCACTAATTGAATCACTGCACTTTAAAAAAAAAAATCTATCTTTCCATAATATAAGAAGAACTCTAGTGTCACTAGATTTACATATTCATCGAAGGAAGATAACATCCATAGGTAATAAAAAGCTGTAATCAACTAAATCACACACATAAGTCAGCACACTGATGCCAACTAAATTCCATGTTGCTGAAACACAAAATAATTGCAGTGCATCTAGGGGGAAAGAGCCTTTGAGCCACACCTGCCACAGCAGGGGCTGAGAAAAGTACTGCAATTTTTGAATTGTTTCATTTTTTAAAGCAGGAGAATAATGATGCCTGGTCTGGTGAGTTTGGCTGCTCTCATTTTGCCTGCAGGGTGCAGTATCTGAAAGCCAGATTTTTCCTAGCACAGACTTACTCTTGATTGCTGTTGGGCACATGCAACTGAACTAAAGCTGCCACTCAGGAAATGTGCTGTAATACCAGTAAACAGACAAGTAGCTTAATCCAATGTAAATTCCCTAGAATCCTTTAACTTGGAGTATAGGAAAAAGGTTATGATAATTGAGAGTGAGAAATTTTATCTTCCCATCTGGGAGAAAAATTGGTGAGCACATTTCATCATAGATTTTTGCTGGAGATAAATAGCATACACCATGTGAAAAGATGAATCATCATTTATTTTCAGTAGTCCCCACAACCCATAATAAATGTATTTCTCATGAAACTTGAGTCCACATTAGATGCCTTGGCTGAATGTAGCCAATGTTTAAATTGCCAGAGCCCTCCAATTTAATGTGACTCGGGTACATGCCCAGATGTAACTGTTTTCCATTCACTTACAATAAGATCGAATAGGCGAATAGGCGGGTTGGATTCTCCAGTCGTGTCAAAGCCATGGCAGAGCACAGGAAAAATGAAACAAAGGGGCATTTCCTGTTCTGACGCAGAAGCTCCTAACGGCTCAGTCACTGCACCTGCCTTCTGAGGCCCAGGCCGTGCCTTCAGACCTGGATTTGAGGCAGAGCAGAGCACATTCACTCACAGGGGAAGCTTCCAACATGCAGCTCCTCTGCCTGCTGAGGGCAGTCATAGCCTCCATCTGGCTTGGTAAGAATGGTAAGGTGGCCACAGACTCAGGACCTGGCTCTGAGGGTGGGGACAGAGGCGGGTTGTCATTTACTGATGGGGTTTAGGGGAGCAAAGTGATGGGTGTGGGAATGAGAGCTCTCCTACACTAGATCCTCAAGACCCCATGGACGATGCCACAGGGTGGATCAGTCTATTGTCTGTCCACAGGATGGATCAGTCTAATGTCTGTCTCTGTCTCTTTCAGGATCCAGCACGTCCCAGAAGGTAACACAAGACCAAGCTACAATATCTATGCTAGAGAAGGAGGCTGTGACCTTGAATTGTGTATATAATGCTACTAGTTTTAGTTATTATTTATTCTGGTACAAACAACCACCAAGCGGGGAAATGATTCTCCTCATTGATCAAGCGTCTTACAGGGAAGAGAATGTGACCCAGGGTCGGTTTTCCCTGAACTTACAGAAGTCAGTCAGTTCCATCAGCCTCACTGTCATGGCCTTAGAGCTCCAGGACTCGGCGGTGTATTTCTGTGCTCTGAGAGAATCCACAGTGAAGCAGGTGCCTGCAGGAGCCCTACAAAACCCTCGGATCTCAACACCAGGCCTCCCCCAGCGATGAACACCTGGGTGGTGGACTGGAAGCAGCAGAGGCAGTCTGCAGGGATGGGTTTAGAAGGGAAACTTACCCTAAGGAAAACGTCTCTCTGGGTCAGAGAATATTTCCAAAATGTCATTCATCACAAAGTCTGTCTTCAATTCTTTATCTGGGAGTAGATTATTTGATTAGAGATTTAAGAAAAAAAAAAAAAAAAAAACCTTTTGTGGTGGTAACTTTAAAGTAGGAAATTGACTCTTCAAAAAGTTCAAGAACACCTGACCAAAGCTGCACCTGAATTGTTACATTGTTTAGGTCCATTCCACAAATAGGTGCACTTTGCTTACCAAGTCTGAGCACTGCCTTAGATCTGAACTATTCTGATCACACCTTCTGTACCCTCCCTCTCCCATTGCCTTATGTGTGTCATGAATGACTTGGGGTGACGAGTGTAGAACAAATATCACCGCAGCTCTTGAAGCCAAGGAGAAATGAAGCTCAAATCAACCTCACATTCTCTATGTGCAGTTATAAAAGTTATATGTGTTTAAGGTTGAAAAGAGCAACATCCAAAGAAGAAATCTTAAAAATAAGACAAAATCACTCCAAAATGCTACTACTCAGGAAAAATTATATTACAAAATCATATGATATAGGATATAGAATGAGTTCTATTCCACACCATCACCCAGCCATATGTTGTGAAATAAGTACTTATACAATATTACTTAGATCAACATATATTCCATTAATGACATTCCAAGTATTTTATGCTTCATCTAATTCCATTTTGTTACTTTTGATAATGTTTAAATTATTTACTATAATAAATAATGCTGAGATTAACATATATTTCATGATTTCCGAGATAATTCCCAGGAAGCAAATAGTTGAGATTTACCTTTCAGTCTTTCTGGCTTGGGCTACCTGACCATTTTTGTGACCATACAGCAAGCACATTTTTACTCTGTAATCACTAGATATTCTTTTATTTTCTTACCCACAAAATTCTCTTATATAAAATATGTTCCTTATTATCTACTCCCAATGATTCCAGATAGCTTCAATTTCAGTTAACCCTGCATTAAGTTCATGTGCAGAATTGCTGTTGTAAAATTACTTAAAACAACTATGACCCTTGGCTATTGTTTGATGATACTGGGTGGGAATTAACTAGTGGATTTGCTTTCCTATGGAATTCCAAATAGGAATATCATTTTCTTTAAAAATGTTTCTGCCCCCCTTGTGCAAGCCTGCCCCCACCTTCTCTTTCTCAGTGCCCCTCCCGCCTCCTTTCTCTTCTTATCATGGAGAATGGAGAAAGGCAGGTTAGGGACAGGACTTGTGGAGTGTAAGGAAGAGTGCCACCTGGTTGTCTTGTTTCCTTTACACCAAGACATGTGTCTAGAAAGGCCCTCCCAAAGACCTTATTCCTACCAGGCATTTCAGGGAACCAGAGAACCATAGAATCAGAGAATCAGAGACCTGGAACACTTGGCTTCCAACTCTGGACTCATCACCCTCTGCGTCTGAGTCTCATTCACTCTTTTCTGTCCTTTGGATGGGGTTTCTCACTCTTCTCATGACTGTATAAAATATGTGATGTTTTCTTGAATATTAAAAAAAAAAAAAGCTTTGAGTTCCTTGGAGCATTAGATCACCGATAAGATCTATTTTTCCTCTTGGGTTGTGAATAATTGGTAAGAGAAGGCTCCCGGGTGAATACTTTTCTTAAGATTTTTATTTTGGGCTTTAAAACTCAAATGCTTTCAAGGGGAAACCTGGACTGGGAATGACATCTGTTCCTATTGTCAGCCTTATTTTGGGGACATGACTAAATAGGGAAGGACTAGCACCCTTGGAACTGTCATATCGGTGACTGAGTTTAGCTGGGGCACAGCTAGAGTCAAGGCCATGAGAGCAACTGTTCAGGAGGTGACTGGGCTGATGTGCTGGTGTTCTGTCTCTCCTCTGGTGCAGGTTCAGATGCAGAGGCTGAATCATGGGCCCAGGTTCTAATGTCTGCTTGAAATCTGATGCTGGCAATGAGATTGTACTCCTGACCCTGGGTGAACATTTCAGGTCTGAGAAAAGACACTGTGCAAAACCAGGAATGAGCAGAGGGACCTGCTGTCCCCACTTGTCTCAGGTCCCTCACCCCATGTGCTTAAGAGTGAGACACAGCTCATACCTGCTCACTTTCTGAAGAAGGCACAGTCTCGGAGTGAATGACTAAAGCAGGCTTGGCATGTTGGCTTGCTAGGGCTGCTGTAACAAAGTGTCACAAACAGGGGACTCAAACAACAGAAATCTATCATTTCAACATTTTGGTAGCAAAGTCTGAAGTCAAGGTGTGGGCTGTTAATCTCTGAGGCAGGGAGGGCAGGGTCTGAGCCAGGCCTCTCTCCTAGGCTTGTAGAGGGCACCTCCTCCCTGGGTCTGCAAGTCATCTTCCCTTCATGTGTGTCTGTGTCCCCAGTTCTACTTTTACACTGGGTTAAGGGACATCTTTGTGACCTCACTTTAACTTGATTACCTTGATTCCTAACTTGATCAGGAGACTCCTGTCTCCTAATAAGGTCACATTCTGAGTACTGGAGTTAGGACTTAGGGGAACACAGTCCCCTAGCTTAGGGGAACACAGTCCAGGTCATGATCCTCAGTGAAAGCTCACAGAAGGAAAGGGAAAGGAATAAGCAAAAGGTGTATGACATCAAGAATGGGGTGAGGAAATAAACTCAGGGACGGGGAGCTTGGAGGTTGTCTTCATTCCAATCTCACTTTGAATCTTGCCAAAGGTGCAATGGGAAGCTCATAGATTCAATATGATTCCTCTGAGAATGTCTGGATTCTCTCAGTTTTTTCAACTATAGCCACTTGCATATGAAAAATAATGAATCTTGAAAGTGTTCTAGAAAGCAGCAATTACATTAGTATTTCTTATTTCAACATTTTCTTTAGTTTTCCAAAAAGCAGTAAAAGTACTTCATTCTTATGGTGAGTCAACTTATAAAGGAATAATCATTAAACTATTTAAACAATTTTGTGCATATAGAATAAAAAGTGATATTTCCTTGATTTTCCCCTGAAAAATTCTCAATTACTGTTAAAGATCTGATGATGACATTTCCACTGTTACTGTTTACTTACAGATAAGTCCATGATAATAACATGATTTTAGAAACATAAATGTGATCACACTGTATGTAAAATTCTGTGATTTGATTAATGAGATAAATTATTTATTTACTTTTTACAGATACATTTTTGCAAGTCAGAAAATGTAAACTACCTAATTCTTTTTTATTTTGTATATAATAATACCGACATATCATAATATATTGAATAATTTATGTTGAAAAATATTTAATTATTTTTCCATTTTTTTATTACTGCATATAAGGTTCAGGGTATTTCTTAATAAAAAATTCCCAACTCCATGGAGTATCTGAATCCAATGATGTCAATCACTATCAAATCATTATTAGTTTATAGTTCAGCTATCAGGATACTAGTGATGCCATTTTTGACATCATCAAAAATATTGATCATTAATATTTTGATTCTTAGCTTTTTGCCATCTGACAGATGAGGGATGTTAGAAAGGGACTTCTCATGGAGGCGTAAGTTAAGGGAATCTGGTCCTGTACTGAGGAATCTGGAAAAAGTAGTTACACATGAATAGTAAAAACTTAGATCCCTTCTTTTCTAATACAAGCACGTAAATCACTTTCTAGTGATTATGCATAAATCATAATAGAGGTCTACATGAACCTCTATTGTTAATGAAAACAAATGACCCCTATTATAAGCAAAAAGGAGACTGTTCATGTTTGAAGAAGTTACTTTCTTCAGCACGTGTGACAGCATCTTAAGCAGTCAGAAACTTTCCTATTGATTGCCACGAGCAATCAGATTTACAAGAGAGATGGACACACACAATAAAGCAGTTCAAGCAAACGTATAATTGCAACAAATGAAAAGGAAAATAAATTTAAAATGGCTGCTACAAAGGATTATAAAATTGGGAACTGGTTCAGTTTTGCAGGTTGGGGATTGCACTACTGGTTGTCAGAAAGCCCTCTTTGGGAAAATACTTACAGCAAGATATGTTAGAAAGATGGGTGTTACTCAAGTTAAGGCTCTCGCTAAGGAGTGTTACGGGCAGAGGGAACAGCTTGTACAAATGCTCTGAAAGGGGGAAGAGCTGAGTAGTTTTAAAACCCTGAAGGAAGGGCAGAGTGGCTGAAACAATGCATAAGGGTTACGATGAACTGACGGGAAGCTAGAAATAAGTGAAAACATGCAGGACTTTGCAGATCCTGTAGGAAGTTTGGATTCTTTCTAACGGAAAATTAGGCAGGAAAGTGGCAATTAGATAGAAATGAGTAATCAAACTAATTTTGGGAGCTGAATTTGACAGGACTTGGTGATAACTTAGACACGGAGAATGAAAAAGAAGGTAAGGGATGAGCACGCTTGTGAACCAAAGGACTATTTCCCATGGGAGGGATGGTGGGAAAGAGAAGGTGTGAAGGGGAGAATCAAATGTTTAACTTTGATACACATTTGGTATTTGAATATATTTTGCAATTTCAAGTGCAAAATAATGGATATATGAAAAGGCGATTGATTGTATGGGTTTGTATCACAGAATATTGTTCCTGTCTGTATATATAAACTTAAAAATCATGATTTTATGGATATTTTAAACACCATGAGAGAGGAAATCTTATGAAAAGGACATAAAGTTAGACAGGAAGATGATCTAGAATCAAGCTGTGAAGGAACATAACATTTTGAGATCAGATAGAGGGAAATGAGCCAGTAAGATGGGTTGAGAAAGAGTAGAGAGAGAGAGAGCTGTCAGAGAAAAACCAGAGGCATGTGTTTCCATGGTAGTTAAGGCGTGTTGAGGAGGACAGAGTGGAAGACTGTAGGGAGGCTTTGAGGAGTGTTAGTATGAGGCATGAACACGCTCAGGATTTTGCATCATGGGTATCATTGGTGATTTTGTTAAGAGCAGCTGTGAGGACAAGGGGATGTTGCAGAACTGAGTTTTGTGAACTGTGGAGTGACAGGGAGAGTCAACCGCCATGTACATACAGAACCCACGCTGCACCCCCTCAGTAAATGACTTCTCAGTTTTAAGTTTATTTCTATGTGATTTTCACAATCAACCCAAGGACCCCAATCCCAGCATTGTCATTAACAAAGATGTACCTACCCAGGGTGGGACGATGGCACTGAGAATTCTGTTCCAGTTACAGCTAATATGGGTTGTGTAAGAGTTTTTTAAAAACAATAGTAATCTCCATACTGCTCTCCATAGTGGCTGCACCAATTCGCAATCCCACCAGCAATGTATGAATGTACCTTTTTCTCCACATCCTGGCCAACATTTATTATTGCTTCTATTCTGGATAACTGCCATTCTGACTGGAGTGAGATGAATACTTAGAGTAGTTTCAATTTGCATTTCTCTATTTACAAGAGATTTTGAACATTTTTTCATATATTTGTTGATCAATTGTATATCTTTTTCTGTGAAGTGTCTGTTCAGTTCCTTAGCCCATTTATTGATTGGGTTGTTTTTTGTTGTTGTTGAGTTTTTTGAGTTCTTTACATATCCTAGAGATTAATGCTTTATGTGAAGTACATGTGGTAAAGATTTTCTCCCAATGTGTACTCTTTCTTCACATTATTGATCGTTTCTTTTGCTTAGAAGAAGCTTTTTAGTTTGATTCCATCCCATTTATTGATTCTTGATTTAACTTCTTCCACTTTAGGGGTCTTGTTAAGGAAGTTAGTTCTTAAGCTGAGATGGTGGAGAGTTAGGCCTACTTTTTCTTCTGGTAGGTGCAAGATCTCTGTTCTAGTGCTTAACTCTTTCACTTAGACTTGATTTGTTTAAAGCAATTAACATTTTTTTTAATTTAAAAAATTTTTTTTTCAATTTTTTAAAATTAAAAATCATAAATTTACATAGGGCAATGTTGTTTGATTCATTCTGTTATTTTTTCCCTCCCCTACCACCCCTCTCACCACTCTTTTCCCTCTATAGAGTCATTCCTTCCTCCATTTTTACCACCCTCCTTATCCTTAACCCGAAACCTAACCCTAACCCTAACACTAACTCTCCTACCCCCCATTATGTCCTCATCCGCTTATCAGCGAGATCAGTCATCCTTTAGTTTTTTGAGATTGGCTTATCTCACTTAGCATGATATTCTCCAATTTCATCCTTTTGCCTGCAAATGCCATAATTTTATCATTCTTCATGGCGGAGTAATATTCCATTTTATATATATGCCACAGTTTCTTTATCCATTCATCAACTGAAGGGCATCTAGGTTGGTTCCACAATCTGGCTATGGTGAATTGAGCAGCTATGAACATTGATGTGGTTATATCTCTGTACTATGCTGATTTTAAGTCCTTTGGGTATAGGCCAAGGAGTGGGATAGCTGGGTCAAATGGTGGTTCCATTCCAAGCGTTCTGAGGAATCTCCATATTGCTTTCCAGAGTGGCTGCACTAATTTGCAACCCCACCAGCAATGTATGAGTGTACCTTTTTCCCCACATCCTCGCCAACACCTATTGTTGCTTGTATTCTTGATAATCATCATTCTAATGGGGGTGAGATGAAATTTTAGGATAGTTTTTGATTTGCATTTCTCTTATTACTAGAGATGTTGAACATTTTTTCATATATCTGTTGATTGCTTGTATATCTTCTTCTGTGAAGTGTCTGTTCATTTCCTTAGCCCATTTGTTGATTGGGTTATTTGTATTCTTGGTGTAGAGTTTTTTGAGTTCTTTATAGATTCTGCTAATTAGTGCTCTATCTGAAGTATGATTGGCAAAGATATTCTCCCACTCTGTAGGCTCTCTCTTCACATTACTGATAGTTTCCTTTGCTGAGAGAAAGTTATTTAGTTTGAATTTATCCCAGTTGTTGATTCTTGCTTTTCTTTCTTGTGCTATGGGAGACCTGTTAAGGAAGGCTGATCCTAAGCCAACAAGTTGAAGGTTTGGACCTACTTTTTCTTCTATAAGATGCAGGGTCTTGCTCTGATTCCGAGGTCCTTGATCCATTTTGAGTTGAGTTTTGTGCAGGGTGAGAGATAGGGGTTTAATTTAACTCTGTTACATATGGTTTTCCAGATTTCCCAGCACCATTTGTTGAAGAGGCTATCTTTTCTCCATTGCATATTTTTGGCACCTTTGTCTAGTATGAGAAAATTGTTTTATTTGGGTTTGTGTCCATGTCCTCTATTCTGTACCATTGATCTGCCTGTCTATTTTGGTACCAATACCATGCCATTTTTGTTACTATTGCTTTGTAATAGAGTTGAAGATCTGGTATTGCGATACCCCCTGCTTCACTCTTTCTACTGAGGATTGCTTTAGCTATTCTGGGATTTTTAGTCTTCCAGATGAATTTCATAATTGCTTGCTCTATATCTGTAAGGTACATCATTGGAATTTTAATTGGAATTGCATTGAATCTGTATAGCACTTTTGGTAGTATGGCCATTTTGACAATATTAATTCTTCCTATCCAAGAACATAGGAAATCTCTCCATCTTCTAAGGTTTTCTTTAATTTCTTTCTTTAGTGTTCTGTAGTTCTCATTGTAGAGATCTTTCACCTCTTTTGTGAGATTGATTCCCAAGTATTTTATTTTTTTCGAGGCTATTGTGAATGGGGTAGTTTTCCTAACTTCTCTTTCTGAAGATTCATCACTTATGTATGAAAATGCATTGGATTTATGAGCATTGATCTTGTAACCTGCTACTTTACTGAATTCACTTATGAATTCTAAGAGTTTTCTGGTGGAATTTCCGTGTTCCTCTAAATATATAATCATGTCATCAGTGATCAGGGATAGTTTGAGTTCCTCTTTTCCTATTCGTATCCCTTTAATTTCTTTGGTTTGTCTAATTGCTCTGGCTAGAATCTCAAGAACGATGTTGAATAGAAGTGGTGAAAGAGGGCATCCCTGCCTTGTTCCAGTTTTTAGGGGGAATGCTTTCAGTTTTTCACCATTTAGAATGATATTGGCCATGGGCTTAGTGTAGATGGCCTTTACAATGTTAAGAAATGATCCCACTACCCCAATTTTTTCTAGTGTTTTGAGCATGAAGGGATGCTGTATTTTATCAAATGCTTTTTCTGCATCTATTGAAATAATCATGGGATTCTTAACTTTAAGTCTGTTGGTATGGTGAATGACATTTATTGATTTCTGGATGTTGAACCAACCTTGCATCCCTGGAATAAAACCCACTTGATCATGGTGCACTATCTTTTTAATGTATTTTTGTATGTGATTTGCTAAAATTTTGTTGAGAATTTTTGCGTCGATGTTCATTAAAGATATTGGTCTGAAATTTTCTTTCCTCGATGTGTCTCTGTCTGGTTTAGGTATCAGGGTGATATTGGCTTCATAGAGTGAGTTTGGGAGGGTTCCCTCCTCTTCTATTTTATGGAATACTTTGAGAAGTATTGGAATGAGCTCTTCTTTAAAGGATTTGTAGAACTCGGCTGAGAACCCATCTGGTCCTGGACATTTCTTTGTTGGTAGGCTTTTGATGACCTCTTCTATTTCGTTGCTTGAAATTGATTTATTTAAGTTGTATATGTCTTCCTTGTTCAGTTTAGGTAATTCATATGTCTCTAGAAACTTGTTGATGTCTTCGAGGTTTTCTGTTTTGTTGGAGTATAGATTTTCAAAATAGCTTCTAATTATGTTTTGTATTTCATCTTTTCTGTTGTGATATTTCCTTGTTCATTCTGAATTTTTTTTTTTTTTGGCTTTTTTTTTTTTATTGTAAACAAATGGGATACATGTTGTTTCTCTGTTTGTACATGGCGTAAAGGCATACCATTTGTGTAATCATAAATTTACATAGAGCAATGTTGTTTGATTCATTCTGTTATTTTTTTCCCTTCCCCCCACCCCTCCCACCCCTCTTTACCCTCTATAATTTGAGTTTTCTCCCTTTTTCTCTTTGTTAGCGTGGCTAAAGGTTTATCAATTTTGTTTATTTTTTCAAAGAACCAACTATTTATTTTGTTAATTTTTCCGATTGTTTCTTTTGTTTCAATTTCGTTGATTTTGGCTCTGATTTTAACTATTTCCTGTCTTTTGGTGTTGGTCTGCTCTTCTTTTTCTAGGGCTTTGAGCTGTAGCATTATGTCGTTTATTTGTTGATTTCTACTTCTTTTGTTGAATGCGCCCAATGAAATAAATCTTCCTCTAAGTACTGCTTTCATAGTGTCCCAGCGATTTTAATATGATGTGTCTTTGTTCTTGTTTACTTCTAAGAATTTTTTATTTCCCTCCTGATGTCTTCTGTTATCCATTCACCATATAATAGTGTACTATTTAATCTCCAGGTATTGGATAAGTTTCTGTTTTTTATTCTGTCATTTTTTTCTAATTTCAATCCATTATGATCTGATAGAGTACAAGGTAGTATCTCTATCTTCTTGTATTTGCTAACAGTAGCTTTGTGGCATAAAACATGGTCTATTTTAGAGAAGGATCCATGTGCTGCTGAGAAGAAAGTGTATTCCTTCTTTGTTGGATGGTATATTCTATATAAGTCGGTTAAGTCTAAATTGTTGATTGTGTTATTGAGATCTATGGTTTCTTTATTCAATTTTTGTTTAGACAATCTATTCAGTGGTGAGAGAGGTGTGTTAAAATTGCCTAGTATTATTGTGTTGTGGTCTATTTGATTTCTGGAATTGAGAAGGATTTGTTTGACTTACATGGATGAGCCAATGTTCGGGGCATAGATATTTATGATTGTTATGTCTTGCTGATTTATGCTTCCCTTAAGCAGTATGTAATGTCCTTCTTTATCCCTTTTGACTAGTTTTGGCTTAAAGTCCACATTATCTGAAATGAGGATGGATACTCCAGCTTTTTTGCTGTGTCCGTGTGCATGGTATGTTTTTTCCCATCCTTTCACCTTTAATCTATGGGTATCTCTTTCTATGAAATGAGTCTCTTGCAGGCAGCATATTGTTGGATTTTTCTTTTTAATCCAATCTGCCAGTCTATGTCTTTTAATTGATGATTTCAGGCCATTAACATTCAAGGTTATTATTGTGATATGATTTGTATTCCCAGTCATTTGACTCATTTTTGTTTTTTGACACGATTTGGTTTCTCTGTTATTTGGCTATTCCTTTAGGCTAGTTCCTCCCGTTGCTGATTTGCATCGTTGTTTTTCATCTCTTCCTCATGGAATATTTTGCTGAGAATCTTCTGTAATGCCAGCTTTCTTTTTGTAAATTCCTTTAGCTTTTGTTTATCATGGAAGGATCTTATTTCATTGTCAAATCTGAAGGTAAGTTTTGTTGGGTATAGGATTCTTGGCTGGCATCCATTTTCTTTCAGGGCTTGAAAAATATTGTTCCAGTCCCTTCTAGCTTTTAGGGTCTGGACTGAAAAATCTGCTGATATTCATATTGGTTTCCCTCTGAATGTAATTTGATTCTTTTCTCTCGCGGCCTTTAAAATTCTGTCTTTATTTTGTATGTTATGTATTTTCATTATAATGTGCCTTGGTGTGGGTCTGTTGTAATTTTGTGTATTTGGAGTCCTATAAGCCTCTTGTACTTGGTTTTCCATTTCATTCTTCAGATTTGGGAAATTTTCTGGTTTTTTTTCTTTGAATAGATTGTTCATTCTTTTGGTTTGTTTCTCTAAGCCTTCCTCAATCCCAATAATTCTTAAATTTGGCCTTTCCATGATATCCCATAATTCTTGTAGATTCTGTTCATGATTTCTTACCATCTTTTCTGTTTTGTCAGCTTTGTTTTCAAGATTAAATATTTTTTCTTCAATATCTGTGGTTCTGTCTTCTAGGTGTTCTATCCTATTGGTTATGCTTTCTATGGAGTTTTTATCTTGGTTTATTGTTTCATTCATTTCAAGGATTTCTGTTTTTTTTTTTTTTTCAGTATCTCTAACTCTTTATTGAAATGATCTCTTGCTTCCTGTATTTGCTCTTTTAACTGTTGTTTGGTGCTATCATTGAATGCCTGCATTTGCTCTTTCATCTCCTCCTTCAATGCCTGCATTTGCTCTTTCATCTCCTCATTTGCTTCTCTGATTGTTTTAATTATGTACATTCTGAACTCCCTTTCTGACACTTCTTCTGCTGTGCTATCATTGGGTTTTATTGATATAGTATCTAGGTTTGTTTGGGACATTTTCTTCCCATGTTTTCTCATGTTGGTCAGATGTCAGTGGGACTCTGTGATATTGCAGATTTCCTCTATTGGCTTATAGTGTCCCTGTAGATTTCCAGTGTATCACCTCCCAGCCTTCAGTAGCCTGAAATCTTGGAGTAACTTGATAATGCAGTGCTTCTGAAGAAAGCTGCCCCTAGCCTGCTACTGGTTCCAGGGCTTGGAGCTGGTTCTGTGTGGAAAGGCTCTCACTTGGGGGCCTGCTCTGAGAAGCTGACCGTGTGGGAGGAGCCCACTGCTGGAGTGCACAGGGCTGCCTGGGCAAGACTGTAGGTGGCCTGCCCTACTCTAATAAGCTGCCAGAATCCGGGTCTGCCACCCCGGCTGAGCTTCACCGGGTGGGGGAGACTCACCCCATGGCTCTATTTTAGTCTGAGTCTCACAATGCCTCCCCTCTTGAATTCTGGGTTCTGGATCGACTGGAGATGCAGTCACCCTCTAGTCCGCCATCTTGGATCACCCCATGGTAAAAGCCTGTGGCCGGAGGGGGCAGGGCTGCCTGGAGCGGTCTCTGGCTGCCCTGCCCTGGTCCCAGAGGCTGCTTGCAGGTCAGAGGTCTCCGCTGGCTTGGGGACTTGTGGCTGGCTCTGTGTAGAAAGGCTCTCACTGGGCAGTCTGCTCCAAGAAGCTAGCCTAGAAAGGCGCTTCCCCCCGGAGGGAGCCGGGCTGCTTGGGAAAGTCCCTGGCTGCCCTGTCCTGGTCTTTGAAGCAACCTGCAGGCCGGAGCTCACGGAGCTGGCTCAGCAATTAACATTTTTAAAAATAACTTATTTTTATGTGGTGCCGAGAATTGAACCCAGTCCCTCACACATGCTAGGTAAGCACTCTACCATTGAGCTACAATCTCAGCCCCTTGAGTTAATTTTTCTGCAGGGTGAGAGATAGGGTTTTAATTTCACTTTGCTATGTATGGATTTCCACTTTTCTCAGTGCCATTTGTTTGTTGAAGAGGTTATCTTTTCTCCAACGTATATTTTTGGTGCCGTTGTCTTGTATGAGATAACTGTAATTAAGTGGGGTTGTCTCTGTGTCTTCTATTCTGTACCAATGGTTTACATATCTGATTTGGTGCCAATACCATGCCATTTTTGTTACATAGTATATTCTGTAGTATAGTTTAAGGTCTGGTATTGTGATGTGTCCTGCTTCAATTTCCTTGCTAAGGATTGCTTTGGCTATTCTGGGTCTCTTATTTTTCCAGAAGAATTTCATGAATGCTTTTTCTATTTCTATGAAGAATGTCATTGAATTTTAATAGGAATTGAATTAAATCTGTATAACACTTTTGGTAGTATGGCCATTTTAACAATGTTAATTCTGCCTATCCAAGAGCATGGGAGATCTTTCCATTTTCTAAGGTCTTTAATTTCTTTCTTTAGTGTCCTGAAGTTTTCACTGTAGAGGTCTTTCACTTCTTTTGTTAGATTGATTCCCATTTTTTTGAGGCTATTGTGAATGGGGTAGTTTTCCTAATTTCTCTTTTAGTGGTTTTATCACTGATGTATAGGAATGCATCAATGTTTACAGCAGCTCAATTCACATTAGCCTAACTATGGAACCAATCTAGTTGCCCTTAACAGAAGAATGAATAAAGAAACTGTGGTATATATACACAATGGAAATCTATTCAGTCTTAAAGAAGAATGAAATTATGGCATTTGCTGGTAAATGGATTAAACTGAAGAATACTATGCTAAACAAAATAAGCCAATCCCAAAGAACCAAAGGCCGAATGTTTTCTCTGATATGCAGATGCTAATTCACAATAAGAGGGGGTTGTGGTGGAGAATAGTGATATTATGGACTAAATAGAAGGGAGTGAAGGGAGGAAAGGGGGTATGGGGTAAGACTGATAGTAGAATGATTGGGACATTATTATCCTATATGCATATGTGATCATATAACCTGTGTAACTACATCATGTACAAACAGAAGAGTGAGAAGTTATACTCCATTTATGTATGATGTATCAAAATGCATTCTACTATCATGTATAACTAATCAAAACAAATAAAAAACCACAGTAAAGGTGATTAAAAGTTAATCTGCAACAAACATATGGAAAAATGTTCAACATCTCTAGTAATAAGAGAAATGCAAATCAAAACCACCCTAAGATTCCATCTCACCCCAATTAGAATGGCGATTATCAAGAATACGAGCAACAACAGGTGTTGGCGAGGATGTGGGGAGAAAGGTACACTCATACATTGCTGGTGGGGCTGCAAATTAGTGCAGCCACTCTGGAAAGCAGTGTGGAGATTCCTTAGAAAACTTGGAATGGACCCTCCATTTGACCCAGCTATCCCACTCCTTGGCCTATACCCAAAGGACTTAAAATCAGCATACTACAGAGATACAGCCACATCAATGTTCATAGCTGCTCAATTCACAATAGCCAGACTGTGGAACCAACCTAGATGCCCTTCAATTAATGAGTGAATAAAGAAACTGTGGTATATATATACAATGGAATATTACTCAGCCATAAAGAATGATAAAATTATGGCATTTGCAGGCAAATGGATGAAATTGGAGAATATCATGCTAAGTGAGATAAGCCAATCTCAAAAAGCCAAAGGACGAATGATATCGCTAATAAGTGGAGGATGACACATAATGCGGGGGAGGGAAGGGTTAGTGTTAGGGGTAGAGTTAGGGTTAGGGAGGGGGGCAAGTATGGAGGAAGGAACTACTGTATAGAGGGTAAAGAGGGGTGGGAGGGGTGGGGGGAAGGGAAAAATAACAGAATGAATCAAACAACATTACTCTATGTCAATTTGTGATTACACAAATGGAATGCCTTTACGTCATGTACAAACAGAGAAACAACATGTATCCCATTTGTTTACAATAAAAAAAAAAAAGTTAATCTGCTCTTTGTTGTCATCATAAACCAGGAATGTTAAACTGTGTCAGTGATAAAATTCTACTCCCTGGGGAAAAAAAAAACTTTTGCTGGTCTAAGTTCTATGTAACTGTTGAGGTTACTGTTGAGTTTTAATAATATATCTGGGTTACAAATTTTCACATTTCTATTCAATAAACATGGTGTTCCGTGCTGAAGTTATTTTGAGATTGCTAGTAATGCAGTTGTCTTCAATACATATGGACTCAATATAGAGATGCTCATGTGTTCTTCATTCGTTTACTCCAGGGATAGATCATCTTTGCAAAACCACAGTGTGGTCACAACCAGGATATGGATACTGATAGAATCAAGGTGCAGAACCCTTTCTTCTCCACAGGATCCCTCTTATATCAACACCCACATCTCTGCTGTCTCCATCTACTCTTTAAACCCTGGCAACCACTGACTTATTCTCCATTTCCATAATATGGTCATTTCAGGAATATTCTATAAATAGGATCATACTACATATAACATGTTGAGATTGGTATTTTCACTCCATATTATTCTCTGGAGATTCATAGAGGTGGATGTGGACCTCTATAATTCCTTCTTTCTTATTGTTGAACAGAATTTCATGGCATGAAAATACCACATTTTGTTTAACCATTCACTTCATGAAGGCCATCTGGGTTTTTCCAGTCTTAATCTATTATGACCAAAGCTGCTATAAGCACCATGTACAGATTTTTGGGTGAAGATAAGTCTCCATTCTCCAGAATGTATGCCCGGGAATACAATTACTGAGTCAAATGGTGAATACATGGTTAGTTTTATAAGAAACTGCCAAATTTTGATGCTAGACAGTTTTGCAACCCCACTAGCAATGCCTGAGTGATCTAATTTCTCCATATGCTTGGCAGCACTTGCTGTTGTCATTGGTCTTAATTTTAGCTATTCTGATAGGTATGCAGCAATATCACGCTGTGGTTTTTATTTGCATTTCCCTAGTATGATGTTAAACATCTTTATTTCTTTTAAAAATTGATTAAAGCCTATATTTACATTCATTCAGTTTTTACAGTGTCCTTTTATATCTGCAGTGTCTATAATAACTTCCTTTGTTTCATTCCTGTTATTGATCATTTGTGTCTTTGTTTTTTCTTTGTATGGTTTGCTAGAAGTTTATAAATTTTACTGATCTTTTAAAGAGTTGGCTCTTTGCTTCATTGACGATTCCTGTTTTCAGTTGCACTGATTTCTGTGTTATTTATGTTATTTCCTTCCTTTGGCTTGGTTTGGGTTAATTTTTCTCTTATTTTTCTAGGTTCTTGAAGTGGAGCTTAGATGATTTGTTTGAGATTTTCCCTCTTTCTAATATTCACAGTTGATGTAATAAATTTCCCCTCAGTTACTTTGTATTTTGATTTCCACTCAGCTCAATGCATGATAGATTGCCCACAGACATCCTCTTTGATCCTTGAATTATAAAGAAGTGTGTTGTTTAGCTTGCAGGCAATTGAAGATTTTCCTGTTATCTTTCTGATATTTATTTCTAGTTTTATTTCATTGTGATCAGAGGACATACTCTTTATAATTTCAACTTTTTAACATTAAATTTGTTGAAGTTTGTTTTATGGTCCAGGATGTAATCTTACTTAGAATATGTTTCCTGGGCATTTGAAAAAAGTGTGAATTCTGCTGTTGTGGGGATTATTTTATCCATTCTAGTAGAGTCGGCCAACTGAAGAGTGCTGTTGAGTTCTTATAGATTCTCACTGAGTTTGTGTAGTCATTCTATGAATCCCTGAGAGAGGCATATTGAAGTCTCTGTCTATAAATCTAGATTTAGTTCTCTTTTCCCTTCTACCAGTTTTTTCTTAAACTTACTTTTTAGCTCTGTTGGTTGGTTAATGCACATTTGGGATTGTTATAACTTCTTGGCATACTGACTCTTTGAACAGTACATATGTTTCTTTCTCTGTTAATTTTCTTTGCTCAGAAATATTGATATTGCTATTCCTACTATCCTTTGATCACTGCATATCTTTTGTACATATCTATGTCATTATATTAAAAATGAGTTTCTTGTGGACATGTATAATTGAGTTATGTTTTTCATCTACTTATATTTTAGCTGTTTTTTCATTGGTGTATGTTGGTGAATCTCTGCATCATAATTGGTACATGTAGACTCTTTGCATTTAGTGTATTTAATATTTTAAGGTCAAATCTTCAGTTTTATTTTCTGTTATTTGTTCTCTCCATTCTTTTTGTGTTTCCCTGTGGTTTTTGTTCCCTGATTTCCTCATTATTTGACTTTTTCTAGAATTCTATTTCAGTTATCTATACTGTTTTGGAGATAACTATTTGTATATGTTTCTTCAGTGTTTGCCTTAGGTATCATATTACATACATGTATCACAGTGTACCTGTGACATTATGTCACCAATTTGAATGAAGTATGGAATTACTCTCTCCCTTTACTTCCGTTTATCCTCCATATGGTCCCCCAATACATACATACATATATATATGTGTATATATATATATATATAATTTAATCGAATACTTTTATTAGTTTTGCTTCATCTATCAGACATAATTTAGGAAATGCATGAGGAAAAGAAAAACCTATCATATTTACCCATATTTTTGCTTATTGTGTTCTTTCCTGATATTCCAAGGTATGTTTTTATGATTTTCTTTGTGTTTAGAGAGCTACCTTTAGATGTTCTTAGTGGGTAAGTCAACTGGTGACAAATTTTCTTAGTTTGCCTTCTTCTGAGTGTCTTGATTTCATATTAATTCCTGAAGGGTCAGTTCATATCAGATTCTTCTTATTGACAGTGCTTTTTCAGCACTTGAAAATTATTTGGCCACTTCCTTCTGGTCTCCCTGGCTTTTGTTGAGAAATCCATTCTTGTTGGAATTGGTTTTCCCCTTGGATGAGATGTTATTGTTCTTTGGCTGCCTTCAAGATTTCTTCTTCTTTTAAAAAGCTTTCAGATTTGTTATGATGGCATGAATTTATTTAGGTATATTCTGTTCAAGGTGTTTTCAGCTCCCCAAAATATATTTATAACTCTTCGTAAATTTGGAAGTTTTCTGCCATTCTTCATGGAGTACTTATTCAACCTTATTTTGTTCTTCTCCTCATGAGGATCCTGATAATACAAATATCAGACATTTTGTCGCAGTCCTACAGGTCTCTGAGGCCCTAATCACTTTTTCCTCAGTCTGTTTTCTCTCTGTGCCCAGGTGAGCAGGGTCAGTTTTAACAGGTTCTGGTTCACTGATGGTTTTCTCTGACTCATCCATTGTGTTGTTGAGCTCATCTCCTAGTGTTTTCTTTCAGTTATTTTACTTTATCTTTCAAGCATTTCATTCCTTTCCTCTTTATACATTCTATTCTTTGCTGAAACATTCTATTTTTAAATTTAAATTTGTAATTGCTTGTTGAAGCATTTTTAAATGATGTCTACCCTTGTCAGGCAATTGTAATATCTGAGCCACTTAGGTTAGGTGTTGGTGTCTGTTAGGTCGGATTTAAGTGGCTGAATGGGAGGGAGCTGGCAGCGGACCAAAAAGCGACCAATCAAACGAGCACAGATAAAGCCCACTGACTCTTATGTCCATCTTATCACTCAGCAGGACCTCCGCCTATTCTGGCCTATAAAGACCCTGGGCAGCCGGGGCCATGAGTAATTTTCTCTGGCTCTCCACCCTGACCTGTACCCTGGAGGGCTAGGAATTTCTTCCAAGAGCCAAAATCCAATAAAGCTTGCTTCGGCCGCTTTTGTCTGACTTCTGTTTGGCCACCTACTCTTGCCCTCGAGCTTACAGTGTTTGTTGATTGAGCTTCCTTATTCAAGCTGAGATTTTCCTTGTTCTTACTATAGTGAGTGAGTATTGATTGAAACCAGGATATCTTGAGTATCATGTAAGACAACTGTGGATCTTATTTAAAACTTTGTGTGTTTTTCTGTCTTTCTTACAGTACTGGGAATCGAACCCAGTGCCTCGTGCATGTCAGGTAAGTACTCTACAACTGAGCTACTCCCCCAGCCCATAAACTTTTTAATTAGAGGCCACAATGCATCTTAAAATCTGTTTTCTAAGAAGCCATCAATGATATCATTGAACATAAAAAATATTTCCTAGTTTCATCATCTAGACAAATGTTTCTTAAGCTTTATTGTGCATATAAATCACAGTAAAATGCAGATTCTCAATTAGAAAATCTTGGTAGTACTTGAGATTCTGCAACTCAGACTAGTTCCAAGGTCATTGATGCAATTTTGTGTATTCTCCTCTATCTAAATTGAATTTCTTACCATTGTTTGTTTGTCCTTTTGCATGAAATGGCCTTGCCCAATCATATTGTTTTATTAATTTCTTTCACATTATTCATAAAGCATTTACATTTGGTGGGCAATGAAACACACATAATATACCAATACACTAAGGATATTAGCTACTGTGGTAGCAGAATTTGAAGGTGGTATCCAAGATCTCCACTTGGTATATATACCTTGCATACTTTTCTCCCCTAGAGTGTTGTCAGGACCTGGAATATGATGGCTGTCACTCCTGGAATTAGGTTATATTTCATGGCAAAGTGAAGGTATTTTGCAGGTAAAACGGAAGTCCCTAATCACTTTGAGTGCATCAAAAGGCACAGTATCCTTGGTGGTCCTGATCTAATCAGTTGGACTCATTAACAGAGGGCTCAGGCTCTTCCTGAAATTAGTTTCCTTCTAGAGGAAGAGTTCTGCAGCTATAAGGAGATGAATTCTGCTAAAACCACATGAGCTTGGAAGAAAAGTCCCATTCATCAGACAAGACTGTGAGCTTAGCTGACTGACTGAGCCTTATGAGATCCAGCTTAGCTGCTCCCAGGCTTATGACCTACAGAGACTGTGAGACAATAAATGGATGATGTTCTATGTTCTTAAGTTTGTGGTAATGTGATCCACAGCATTAAGGAACTAATACAGACCTACTAAATTGCTCAATGAATGTTCATAGTATTTAGCTTTTGTTACAACTATAGAAAGTTTGATATGCAAAGAAATCTTAGCATATAGTGATTTGATGGACATTTGTTCCAATTTAAACATATTTATAAATATTTACATGACACCATCTTAATGTCATGTGATACTAAACTGGAAGATTATGTTGGGGTTAAAGACAACTGTGTTACATAGAAATATCACAATGTACTGTCACGTGGAGAGCCAATTAGGAAGTGTGGATTCTATCCCCAGCACTGTAAAACAAAAACAAAAACAAAAAGCATGGTACCAAAAAGTGAAGGAACAAAAACTATTATAGAATAATACCAAGATAATAAGTATTAAAATACTATGTAATTTTCTGGATTCTATCATGTTTGTGGCTTTCATTTTTCAAAAGTTCTAATTTTTAAAATTTCTTGTGATTATTTTTCATTCTAAAAAATTATCAGTTCATAGTTTTGTATTTTTTTAAAGACTCACCTTGAAGTTGCAGACCTTACAAAATATAAATACTCTTCTGTACATTATTATAAAACTTTGGAATTAAACCCTGCCAGGGCTGGAAGGAGGTGTGGGAAGTTCGCCAAACCTGTACATTTCTTAGCTTTCTATTTGGCTCCTGGAGGGCGCTGCTGCCTCAACAGGACCTGCTTTTCCTGTAGATTGGATTAAACTAAAAAACACCTTCCTTCCCTACATTTTAAGGACGAGCTCTGCTGAACATTTTTTAGACAGCTACAAATGCAGAATCTCAGAGGGCAGAGGAAGACAGATTTCTCAAGAAAGCGTGTCTTCCTAACAGTCCTTTCAATATTCCCAACAAGAAATCTAAATTCCCTGTCATTCTTCCCTAATTTAAGAGCCATCTGAGTCAAAGTCTCCAGTCATCCAGTTCTATTTATGGGGAATGGCTGCGGAAGGAGTGTGCTGCTTCCTCTTGGTTTGCCATGATCTTGGTGTGCATCCCTGTTCCAGAGGAAGGGTCATTCTGTTCTATTCCCTTATCAGTGGATGGAATACTGCCTGGATTGACTCTGAATAGGAACTCTTGCGTTGGCTGCACAGAGCTGATATTGCAGGAGGATGCAGAGTCCAGTCAGTGACCCAACCAGACTCCTGCAGGAGACCCTCTGGGCCGAGGTGCAGTTACTCATCTAAGCAGTATCACTACTGGCCCGTGCCAACCTTGTCCTGGCCTCCAGCCTCTCCCAAAGTACCTGTCAGGAAACGGGCTTGTTTAAGGCATTAAAGGTTTTGAGGCTGAATCTTGGAAGAATGTAAACTCCTTTCAACCGAGGAACTCTCATATCATTGGCATGACAATCTGAGTACTTCTGTGCCCTGAGTCCCACCGTTCAGGGTTGAACGCAAACCACCAGTGACATGCAGATTAAAGAAGCAGGGTCCCAACCTCAATTATTTCAGGAATTCGGCATGTTCTCTGAAGGCAAGAGTACAGAGAAAGTAGAATCTTAGGAGTTGTTTGATTCCTATGGAGATCTTAGTGTGTTTGCCTTTTTCCAAAGGAAGGATTATGATTTCTGAAGGGCAAACATTCTTATCCTAACGCATTAGGCTATAGGATTCTCAACAAGCTGGTTACTTGCTGGCACGTCATTTGATAGGGATGGGGCAAGAGAGCCTGAAGTTTGTTTTGTGCCTTAGTGTGGGACAAATCAGAGGTTGACCTTTGTCATTAATCTCTTCTCAAGCCGTCAAGAAACCCAGAACAACTGTTTTGTTTTTTTTTTTTTTTCCCTGAATGACTTTATCTCCAGATTATTTTATCCAGTATCTTGATTTCAATTGGCCACATTTCTCTGATGTGGCTTCTTCAGAAGATTTCAGCTCATTCACTCAAGTGTTTGAAGCAGGGGAACTTAATTGAAGCTGGTATTAAAGGATGTGTACAAGGCCACCATTCCAAAGACAATACAGCTGGAAGAAATAAAGAACTTCTTTATGTACTGGTCCTAGGAACAGGCATTCCTAAGTAAACACAAAGTCCTGCCAAAGTTCCAGGTGGAAGCTTCAGGTTGGTTGTTTTATGAATGACCTGTCTCTTCTTTAACAGATCCACACTCTCCTTTTTCCCAGCTCTGCAACATGTTCTTTTTTTTCTTGCTTCTTGTGTGTGTGTGTGTGTTTTTCCTGGTGCTGTGATGGAACCCAGGATCTCACACGTGCCAAACACATGCTCTACTACTGAGTAGCCAAGGACAATTAGTGATTTCTTAATCCTCTTTACTCATTTCCTGCAGTATTCCTCACCATGCCTGTAGTATGCATTTGCAGTTATTTTTTAATGATCCATCTGATCTTCATTGTCTGTAGATAACTTCATTTTCTACTTCAGTGAAAATGGCATCCTCATTTCCTTTGTCTGCAACTCCATCTACAGTGGATGATGATGATGATGATTAGGTGCTGGGGATTGAATCAGGGCCTTGTGCATGCTAGAAAAGCACTCTACCCCTGAGCTACCTCCCTGGCCCCTGAGATTATTCTTAAATTAGTTTAGTTTCTGCAAGCACACAAGGTAAATATTTTCATGTAAACTTCCCTAAACAGTTATTTTCTTTCAAGACATTTAAAAAATCTATTAAAGATGAAAAGCAAAATGTACATAATAACTAAAAATTCTTAGTTTTAATAAAATGTATTTAAATAAAACAAATTTTATTTTAAATTTTTAAAATGTTAATTGTATTTTTATAAAAACACAATTGCTCATAATTCTCATTTGAATGTCTACATAACTGCTGAAGTAAATAATCAGTATCATTATCCAGGTTCAAGGTACAAACACATATAATTAAAAACAATATTGTGTAACATGGCAAAGCTTTCCAGTATCATAAGCAACTATTGTGAATATTGTGCTGCTTCATTAGCACCCTTCAAAAACACAGATGACTACATATGAGAAGCAAGAAAATGGATCCTTACACCTAGTGGGAGATAATACTCCATTGTGCAAGAATGTATTGCACCCACACCATCTGAGAGGGAATGTTGGGTTAGCTCACTAATTTTTCTTTCTCTTCCCTAAAGTTTCCCCAACTTTCAAACCAAGGTGTCCCTTCTACATTAGCAACAGCACAACCCTTCAAATTCCTGATAATCAAGTGCACTTTCAAGGATAAGGGTCTGGTATGTGAAGGAGTACTTTCCTTGAGCCTAAAGGTATGAGTATAGTGATTGCGTAAGTTTACAGATTGTGCCTGTTTGTGAGTGACAGATAGACCCTTTGATTTTTGGTACATTTTCTGAGTGTGTGTTTGTGATTGGTTGGACCTATAAAATATGGGGCTCTGGGCAGGGACCCTCTTGCCAGAGTTTAAGGATGGTACTGTCTACATCCTTGCTCATCTTCTGTGTTCATTGTACTTAGATCAAGGTCACTTTTCAGAGATCATCATCTCTGTTTTGTCATTTTGCAATCTTGTCACCTCTACAGAAGTTATTCAGCACTACACCTTTCTTTGAGTTTTGTAATAGAAGCTTGAAGTAATGTTCCTGTTCCTGTCTTGGTATTCCTGACAAGACACATTGTTTAAGGTGTTTAAGGCACATGTTTTTTATGGCATCCTTTAGGCCTTTATTGAATTTAAGGAGATGTTTGTGTCCCTCACTACATCCCAAATGTTATGAAGGAAGATATACTGTCTTACTCATTTTGCATTCTTACGGTCTAGAACATTCTTAACTATATTGACACAAGCTCTTCTTAAACTGAGTCACTCTCTTGCAGAATCTAGTAGTGAATAGTTGTTGAATGATTTGAGAAAGTCTCTGAGAATGGAGATAAGGACTAATAATGATAAAGAGGGGAGAATGAGTATGAGAACAAATTAATTCATTATAAGAAACCTGCTTTTTGCTGAATATGACTTATATGCCTTTCAAGTAATAACTCTGCGTTCTAAAACAAGATTGGTGACTTTTACATCAGGATACTTTTCCTCAAAGCTTACAACTATAATGCACATATCTGAATACAATGTTATCATAACATTAATTTGCATTATTAATTGTGTTTCTTGCAAAACATTCCTAAATTAAACAGAATAATATAAAGGACAAAAGAAAATGGAGAATTCAAAGGAACAGAAAGCACCCTTTGCTTTTATGTCTGGTTTTAATTTTTATTGCTTAGGTTTTTACACACCCCAGTAAAATCCCAAAATTTGTTTTACAGGTTCAAATTATTTCAAAGCCATTTAATATCATCTTTTCTTTAATATTCCTTCTGTTCCCATCCAGTACCTAGAAGAAAGGGAAAGCAAGAAGAAAACGGAGAATATGGAAGCAGAAATACAATGAGAAGAGAAAGCAGAAGGAAAAGAGGAAGAGATGGATAAGAAAGAAAAGGGGTTTACTGAACTTCAAGCATGAAGCACAGGAAGTTTTTACAGAAGAATCAGAAAAACAGAGTGTACTGCCCATCCAAAGTAATATGTAGAAATGGTGTCTCATTTACTCCTATTTTTCTTCTCACAATTCACATTCTTGTTAGGGCCATTTGTTTTATATATATATATATATATACACACACACACACACACAAAGTTTTCTTTTAACTGATACATTAAAAACATAACAATCATACATATTGTTGATATAATTATTGATAATCATACATATTATACACCACACCAACCTTTTTGGGGCCCCGTGGCAGCACCTTTGAGAACTTTATATCGTGTGATGTTTCAGTACATGTATATATTGTGTAATGTTGACATCAGTTTAAATATCTATCTCAAACTTTTGCCATTTATTAGTTATTTTTTCTTTCAAACAGGGGCTTGCTGTGTTCTCCAGGCTGACCTTGAATTCCTGGGCTACAGCTATCCCCTGCGTCAGTCTCCTGAGTAGTTAGGACTATAGGCACCTGCCACTGTGTCCAGGTAAACATTTGTCATTTCTTTTTGTGGAGAAATTTTAAACCCTTTCCTCTAGCTTTTTAAAATGTTCAGTACGTTATTGTTATCTATCATCACCCCACTGTGCAATACCACACCTGAACTTTCTCCTAACCATAACTTTGTACCCATCGATCAACCTTTCTCCATTCTTCCCTCCTACTATATGGTCATTTCTTATAATAATCTACCACAAATATTGGTTATTCCAGAATAGTCACAGTTCACACTTTTTTATATTTCAATAATAAGAATTCATCAAATATATACTAGATAGTATTTATGTTGTTACTTTGGGTGACTGGAATGACTTTGACCTAAATGAAGTCACAGGTCAATAAAATCCTTTATAAGAATACACACCTGTTTGCCTGTTTTCTGGGTTGTAATATGTGGATGTCCTTTCTATGATCCTACCCAGGATCTACTTGGTACAGTTGAGGCAGTTGTCCTTTGGAGAAGCCCACTTCTTCCCCCATGTCCCTGCATACTTCTTATAATTCCAGGCTTGTCAGAAAGTGTTCCTCAGGTAATATATTAATGACCTTGCCCTGTCCCCCTCACTTCACCTGGCTCCACCCTGATTTTCAGCCAGGGTTAGGCTGGCAGAGGGGTTTCAGGCACAGGGATTTGCGGTGTCTGGGTCTGAGCAGGGTTTGTAGGTGGAGCTCATTGGTTGCAGGAGCAGGAAAAGTTTCAGAGTCAAGTCCTGACACACCCCTCCCCAGGGTCTGGTGGAGACCCCATCTTACACAATCAGGCAAAGTCATAAAGAGTCTGCTGGGTGCTCTGCTGGGACTTTTGTGTACCCAGCTTTGCTGTGAATTGGGCTGCCCTGAATTTGGGGACACCAAGGATTTTGCAGCTGCAGAGTATGAAGGAGAGAGAGGAAATGGAACTCATAAGCCTCACAAACTTTATATCATTTTCATAATCCATAGGGCATTTGGGGGGCTTTGTAGAGGATATGGTGACCATCACCTGTGTCTGTTTCTTTGTTTTTAATCAGGTGTGAGAGAGACATGGATGGATCAGAGTCCTCCAGTCCTGATCCTCCAGGAAGGGACCAGTTTCACTCTGCTTTGCAATTTTTCTACCTCTGTGGACAATGTGCAGTAGTTTCACCAAAATCCTGGAGGACACCACACCAACCTGTTTGGGGCCCCATGGCAGCACCTTTCAGAATTTCTCACCTACATCAGCAGTTTAAAGCACATATACCTTTTGGCCCCATAAGTTTGGGACTTTGGTCTCAACATACACCTCCTTTTGAAATATAAATTTCCATCTTAGAACTAGCAGAGTCACAGATAAGAGAACTTAATCAAAATAAGCATTTAATTCACAATATGCTGGACCCCAAAAGGGTAAATAGTAAAATAAATGAAAAGGAAAGAAGGTCATCCAGATGAAGATGTTATTGGCAACAATGCATCCTCGTTGGTGTCTCAGACACACCCAGGGCCACCTCACCACAGCATGTCAACCAGGCACCAACAAATACTGTGCTTGGAGCCCATCTTACCTGAGCAGCAGAGAAAAGAAGTTTCCCAGAATACTCATATATGATAAATGGATGTGGAGACAACTTTAAAAGGTATGTTCCTTTCATCTATGTCCCATGCATGTTCTTGAGACTTGTGTGGCCTAGGACCTGATCTAGCCAGGAGAGCTTCTCTGCATGTTTGAGAAAAATGTGCACTGTGCTGTGTGGATCTGTGCGGTCTACTTGCTTTAGAGTGCTGTTCAAGTCTTCTGTTCCCTTGCTGTTATTCCATTCAGTTGTCATACCTATTATTGAAGGTGAGGCACCTAAGGGCTCCAACTATTATTGTGAATTGTCTGTTTTCCCCTGTAATTTTGTAATATTGTCAGTTTTGTCTTCATCTACTTTGGAGATCTGTTGATTACCAATTGTTATACTTACTAATGGCTATATAGACTTTTTTTTTTTTTTTTAAATCTCTGGTTCTGGAGATTGAACCCAGTGCCTCAAGCAGGCTTGGCAAGCCCTTTACTACTGAGCTACATCCCCAGCCTGAAGATTTACTATTTTGTTATTATAAATAGTGCTTTTCCAATCTTTTGTAGTTTTCTTTTTTCATTCAAAATATATTTTGTCTAACAATAGCATAGCAACTCTAGCTCTCTTATGGTTGTTGTTTATGTGATACAGCCTTTTCCATCCTTTTAACTTATTTGTATCTACTACAGTTTGGGTTCAAAATAGCCTCCAAAGGCCTATGTGTTAAAGGCTTAGTTCCCAGCTTGGTGCTACTGGAAGATGAGGCCTTGTAGGAGGTCTTATATCATTAGAGGCTGTCTCTCAAATGGAGACTGTGGACTCTAGCAATCTAACAGGAGGTAAGCAACTTCTTCTACCATGCATGTCTGTCATGATATGCTGCCTCACCTCAGATACAAGTGCAACAGGGCTAATTGGTCAAGAACTGAAACCTCCAAAACTGTGTGCCAAAATAAACCTTTCCTATTTTTAAGTTGATTATACCAGATGTTTTGTTACAGTGATGGAAAGTTAACTAACAACAAAAATTGTGATGGAGTGGTATACTCCTATAATTCCAGCTTCTTGGGAATTTGAAGCAAGAGTATCTTGAAGCAACCTCAGCACCTTAGTGAGACTCAGTCTTCAAATAAAAAATAAAGGGGGTTGGGGGATGCAGTTCAGTGGTAAAACATTCTAAATTTAATCCTCAATATGGAAAAAAAATTGTGATAGAAAACTAACAAACATACCACAGAACTCAAGATGTCAGAAAAACCATTAGCCATCGTGTTTCTTACCTTTACATACTCTAACTTTAGTCCATTGACCCAGGGATATGTTTAATGTGACCAGTTATTTTTATAAAATTGAAATATGCAAAGGTCAAAAATCTCCTTTCTCAAAAACCTTTTTTTAGTCACTCACAAACCACAGGCTAATGGGCCAAATATAATGGCACTGGAAAGTAGTTCCCCTTAGGCATTTCAACAGATCTAGTTGATGAATACCATTTCTTGAGACAATTTTTCTTTCCCTATTGAATTTGTTGCATATTGTAGAAAATTAATAGAACATGTATGTAAGAACCTATTTCTACTATACCTATTTTTCTACATTGATAAATATATCTGCATCGATCTACATTTTTTTTCAGCAATACCAAATTGTTTGGATTATCATGTTGTATAATAAATCTTGGAAGTCTCCAAAATCATTCCTTTTAAAAACTGTTGTAGGCCATTTTGAGACAAGAGCCAGGCCCTGTAGGACTCCTGGCCGAACTGACTGAGCCCCATCTCCAGGATCCCTCAGCCCGACCAATCACTCCCTGCCTCTGGGGCCCTCACATCGACTACTGCTCCCTGCTGCCAGGACCCCCAGACCAACTGACTGCGCCCTATCACTGGGACTCCAGATGGACTGATTGCACCCGGCCTCCAGGATCCAACAACCACACCAAACACACGGGACCTCCAGGACCCCTGCCGGACCAAATGCATCCCATCTCCAGAACCTCCAGCTGACCATGTCCACCCCGAGCTGCAGCACCCCATGCCAACACATTTCGAAGCCAGAACAGCCATCTTGGATAATCCTGGAAGCCATAGCTCCAATCCTTACATGGGGCAAATCCCATCCTGTGACGCCTGCTGGAGGCTTGAAGCTCATTGTCAGGTACCTCTCATACATCAGGCTACTGAACACTGGGAGGTTTCAATAGTATATGGCTCTTATACAGTAGATTTTCTTTTTTCTCCTTTTTAAAAAATTAAAGTTTTTATTTCTTTACTTTTCTTGCTCTCTTTTCCTTTTGTTTACCTGTTCCCTCAGAGTCTCTTTCTCCCTTTTTTGCATGCTAACATCCAATTTCTTTTGATTACACTCTCACCCTTCCTATTTTCTAGAACTTCTGTATATTCTTTTCTTATTCCATTAACAGCCACATTCTACATCCCTCTAAATCCTCTTTGTCCTCCATTAGAAACTGCAGACCTTATTGCAAACCTGTTTGTTTTACCGAAGATAATATTTGAACTCACTTTGTTTATTATGACAATTTTGTTATTGTCCCCATAGGGGCTATTTGGTCTAGGATTGCATAGTGTCTGAATTGGGCACTGCTAATATTGATCTCCCCTTAAAGAAAGGGTTTTGCAAACTTATAGGGCCACTATAAGCCTATAGGGGGAAATCTGCAAAACCCCAGATCTGCACTGCTAGAGGGAAAGATACATGAATAACATGAAAAAAAAGGGAAGAAAATGATCCAAACAAATCTAGATTCTATAGTAATAGAATAGAATGACACTATGTTAGAAGAAATGTCAGAAAAAGACTTCAGATTATACATGATTAAGATGATTCGCGAAGCAAAGGATGAGATAAGAGAGCAATGCAGGCAATGAATGATAATACCAATAATCTAAAAGAGCACCTTCAGGAAGCAAAAGATCATTTCAACAAAGAGACAGAGATTATCAAAAAAAAAAAAAAAAAACCAAACGGAAATCCTTGAAATGAAGGAGACAATAAACCAAATAAAAAACTCAATGGAAAGCATCACCAAAAGACTAGACCACTTGGAAGACAGAACCTCAGAAAATAAAGACAAAATATTTAATCTTGAAAATAAAGTTGCCCAAACAGAGAAGATAGTAAGAAATCATGAACAGAATCTCCAAGAACTGTGGGACATCATGAAAAGACCAAATTTAAGAATTATTGGGATTGAGGAAGGCACAGAGATACACACCAAAGGAATAAACAACCTATTCAATGAAATAATATCAGAAAATTTCCTGAGCCTGAAGAATGAAATGGAAAATCAAATACAAGAGGCTTACAGAACACCAAATGCACAGAATCACAACAGATACACATCAAGGCACATTATAATCAAAATGACTAACATTCAAAATAAAGATAAGATTTTGAAGGCCGCGAGAGAAAAACATGAGATTACATATGGCGGAGACCGATAAGGATAGCAGCCTACTTTTCAACCCAGACTCTAAAAGCAAGAAGGGCCTGGAACAACATATTTCAAGCTCTGAAAGAACATGGTTGCCAACCAAGAATCCTATACCCAGCAAAACTAACCTTCAGATTTGGAGATGAAATAAAATCCTTCCATGATAAACAAAAGTTAAAAGGATTTACAAATAGAAAGCCTGCACTACAGAATGTTCTCAACAAAATATTCCAAAAGGAGGAAATGAAAAACAACAATGGAAGTCAGCAAAGGGAGGAACTACCTCAGAGAAAAAACACTCAAGGAGAAACCAAGCCAACTTAAAAACCAAAAATAAGCCAAATGGCTGGGAATACAAATCATATGTCAATAATAACCCTGAACATTAATGGCCTAAACTCAGCAATCAAAAGACATAGACTGGCAGAATGGATTAAAAAGAAAGACCCAACAATATGCTGCCTGCAAGAGACTCATCTCATAGAGAAAGACATCCACAGACTAAAGGTGAAAGGATGGGAAAAAACCTACCACGCACATGGACTTAGTAAAAAAGCGGGGGTTTCCATCCTTATATCAGATAAAGTGGACTTCAAGCCAAAGTTAGTCAGAAGGGATAAAGAAGGACATTTCATACTGCTAAAGGGAACCATAAATCAGGAAGACATAACAATAGTAAATATGTATGCCCCAAACAATGGTGCAGCCCTGTACATCAAACAAATCCTTCTCAATTTCAGAAATCACATAGACCACAACACAATAATTCTGGGTGACTTTAATACACCACTGTCACCACTAGATAGATCTTCCAAACAAAATCCAACCAAAGAAACCATAGAACTCAATAACACAATCAATAACCTAGACATAATAGACATATATAGAATATTCCATCCATCAACGAGCAGATTCACTTTCTTCTCAGCAGCACATGGAACCTTCTCGAAAATAGACCATATGTTATGCAGCCCTTAAAAAATGCAAAAAAATAGAGATACTGCCTTGTGTTCTATCAGATCATAATGGACTGAGAGTAGAAATCAATGACAAAATAAAAAAGGGAAATTACTCCAACACGTGGAGACTAAATAATATGGTATTGAATGAAACATGGATAACAAAAAACATCAGGGACGAGATAAAAAAATTCTTAGAGGTCAATGAGAATGATGATACAACATATCAAAATCTCTGGGACACTATGAAAGTGGTACTAAGAGGAAAATTCATTGCATGGAGTGCATTCCAGAAAAGAATGAAAAGTCAACAATTAAATGACCTAACATTACAGCTCAAAGCCCTAGAAAAAGAAGAACAGAATAACAGCAAAAGTAGTAGAAGACAGGAAATAATTAAAATCAGAGCTGAAATCAATGAAATTGAAACAAAAGAAACTATTCAAAAAATTGACAAAACAAAAAGTTGGTTCTTTGAGAAAGTAAACAAAATAGACAAACCCTTAGTCACACTAACAAAGAGAAGGAGAGAGAAGACTCAAATTACTAAAATACATAATGCAAAAGGAAATATCACGACAGACACCACTGAGATACAGAACATAATGAGAAGTTACTTTGAAAATCTGTATTCCAACAAAATAGAAACTACCGAAGACATTGACAAGTTTCTGGAGACATATGCTCCTCCCAACCTGAACCAGGAGGACATACACGATTTAAACAGATCAATATCAAGCAATGAAATAGAAGAAGCCATTAAAAATCTACCATCCAAGAAAAGCCCAGGACCAATCGGATTCTCAGCTGAGTTCTACAAGACCTTCAAAGAAGAACTCATTCCAAAACTTTTCAAAGTATTCCAGGAAATAGAAAAGGAGGGTACCCTACCGAACTCATTCTATGAAGCTAATATCACCCTCATACCCAAACCAGGAAAAGACACATCAAGGAAAGAAAATTTTAGACCAATATCCTTGATGAATATAGATGCAAAGATCCTTAACAAAATATTGGCAAACTGTATCCAAAAACATATTAAGAAAATTGTGCACCACGATCAAGTGGGGTTCATCCCTGGAATGCAAGGATGGTTCAACATTCATAAATCAATTAATGTAATCCATCATGTCAATAGACTTAAGGATAAGAATCATATGGTTATTTCAATTGATGCAGAAAAAGCACAACACCCTTTCATGCTCAAAACACTAGAAAAAATAGGTATAGTAGGAACACACCTGAACATTGTAAAGCCTATTTATGCTAAGCCCATTGCCAACATCATTCTTAATGGAGAAAAACTGAAACCATTTCCTTTAAAAACATGAACAAGACAGGGATGTCCTCTTTCACCACTTCTATTCAACATTGCCCTCGAAACTCGAGCCAGAGCAATTAGGCAGACTAAAGAAATTAAAGGGATATGAATAGGAAAAGAGGTACTTAAGCTGTCACTATTTGCGGATGTCATGATTCTATATTTAGAGGATCCGAAAACCTCCTCCAGAAAATTTCCAGACCTCATCAATGAATTCAACAAAATAGCAGGCTATAAAATCAACACGCATAAATCTAAAGCATTTTTATATGCAAGCGACGAAACAGCTGAAAGGGAAATGAGTAAAACAACTCCATTTGCAATAGCCTCAAAAAAAAAAAAAAATACTTGGGCATCCATCTAACCAAAGAGGTAAAAGATCTCTACAATGAAAACTACAAAACATTGAAGAAAGAAATTAAGGAAGACCTTAGAAGATGGAAAGATCTCCCATGTTCTTGGATAGGCCAAATTAATATTGTCAAAATGGCCATACTACCAAAAGTGCTATACAGATTCAATGCAATTCCAATTAAAATCCCAATGACGTACCTTACAGAAATAGAGCAAGCAATCATGAAATTCATCTTGAAGAATAAGAAACCCAGAATAGCTAAAGCAACCCTTAGCAGGAAGAATGAAATAGGGGGTATCGTAATATCAGATCTCAACTCTACTGCAAAGCAATAGTAAGAAAAACAGCATGGTATTGGCACCAAAATAGACAGGTCGATCAATGGTACAGAATAGAGGACATGGACACAAACCCAAATAAATACAATTTTCTCATACTAGACAAAGGTGCCAAAAATATGCAATGGAGAAAAGATAGCCTCTTCAACAAATGGTGCTGGGAAAACTGGAAATCCATATGCAACAGAATGAAAGTAAATCCCTATCTCTCACCCTGCACAAAACTCAACTCACAATGGATCAAGGACCTTGAAATCAGACCCTGCATCTTATAGAAGAAAAAGTAGGTCCAAATCTTCACCTGTTGGCTTAGGACCAGACTTCCTCAACAGGACTGCCATAGCACAAGAAATAAAAGCAAGAATCAATAACTGGGATAGATTCAAACTAAATAGCTTTCTCTCAGCAAAGGAAACTATCAGCAATGCGAAGAGAGAGCCTACAGAGTGGGAGAATATCTTTGCCAATCATACTTCAGATAGAGCACTAATTTCCAGAATATATAAAGAACTCAAAAAAATCTACACCAAGAATACAAATAACCCAATCAACAAATTGTCTAAGGAAATGAACAGACACTTCACCAAAGAAGATCTACAAGCAATCAACAAACATATGAAAAAATGTTCACCATATAAGAGAAATGCAAATCAAAACTACACTAAGATTCCATCTCACCCCAATTAGAATGGCGATTATAAGAATACAAGCAACAATAGGTGTTGGAGAGGAAGTGGGGAAAAAGGTACACTCATACATTGCTGGTGGGGCTGCAAATTAGTGCAGCCACTCTGGAAAGCAGTGTGAAGATTCCTTAGAAAACTTGGAATGGACCTACCATTTGATCCAGCTGTCCCACTCCTCAGCCTATACCCAAAGGACTTAAAATCAGCATACTACAGAGATACAGCCACATCAATGTTCATAGCTGCTCAATTCTCAATAGCCAGACTATGGAACCAACCTTGATGCCCTTCAATTGAAGAATGGATAAAGAAACTGTAGTGTATATATATATATATATATATATATATACAGTGGAATATTACTCAGCCATAAAGAATAATGAAATTATGGCATTTGCAGGCAAATGGATGAAATTGGAGAATATCATGCTAAGTGAGATAAGCCAATCTAAGAAATCCAAAAGACGAATGATCTCACTGATAAGTGGATGATGACATGTAATGGGGGGAGGGAGGGGGTAAGAATGGAGGAAGGAGAGATTGTATAGAGGGAAAAGAGAGGTGGGAGGGGTGTGGGGAAGGGGAGAAAAATAACGGGATGAATCAAACATCATTACTCTATGTAAATGTATGAATATTCAAATGGTATGCTGTTACTCCATGTACAAACAGAAACAACATGTATCCCATTTGTTTACAATAAAAAAACTGTTGTAAATCAATAAATGTAATTCACCATATCAATAGAGTTAAAGTCAAGAATCACATGATTATTTCAATAGATGCAGAAAAATCATTTGAGAAAATACAGCACCCCTTCATGCTCAAAACACTAGAAAAAATAGGGATAGTGGGAACATTTCTTAATATTGTAAAGGCCATCTATGCTAAGCCCATGGCTAAGATCATTCTAAATGGTGAAAAATTGAAAGCATTCCCCCTAAAAACTGGAACAAGGCAGGGATGCCCTCTTTCACCACTTCTATTCAATATCGTCCTTGAGACTCTAGCCAGAGCAATTAGACAGGCCAAAGAAATTAAAGGGATACAAATTGGAAAAGAAGAACTCAAACTATCTCTATTTGCTGATGATATGATTATATACTTAGAGAAACCAGGAAATTCCACTAGAAAACTTTTAGAACTCATAAGTGAATTCAGTAAAGTAGCAGGATATAAGATCAATGCACATAAATCTAATGCATTTTTAAACATAAGTGATGAATCTTTGGAAAGAATAATTGGGAAAACTACCCCATTTAGAATAGCCTCAAAAAAAATAAAATACTTGGGAATCAATCTCACAAAAGAGGTGAAAGACCTCTACAATGAGAATTACAGAACACTAAAGAAAGAAATTAAAGAAAACCTTAGAAGATGGAAAGATCTCCCATGTTCTTTGATAGGAAGAATTAATATTGTCAAAATGGCCATACTACCTAAAGTGCTATACAGATTCAATGCAATTCCAATTAAAATCCCAATGATGTACCGTACAGAAATAGAGCAAGCAATTATGAAATTCGTCTGGAAGAATAAGAAACCCAGAATAGCTAAAACAATCCTTAGCAGGAAGAGTGAAACAGGGGATACCGCAATACCAGATCTCAACTCTACTACAAAGCAATAGTAAGAAAAACAGCATGGTATTGGTACCAAAATAGACAGGCAGATCAATGGTACAGAATAGAGGACATGGACACAAACCCAAATAAAACAATTTTCTCATACTAGACAAAGGTGCCAAAAATATGCAATGGAGAAAAGATAGCTGCTTCAACAAATGGTGCTGGAAGAATAAGAAATCCATATGCAACAGAATGAAACTAAACCCATATTTCTCACCATGCATGAAACTCAACTCAAAATGGATTAAGGACCTTGGAATCAGACCAGAGACCCTGCATCTTATAGAAGAAAAAGTAGGTCCAGTTCTTCAATATGTCGGCTTAGGACCGGACTTCTTCAACAGGACTGCCATAGCACAAGAAATAAAAGCAAGAATCAATAACTGGGATAGATTCAAACTAAAAAGCTTTCTCTCAGCAAAGGAAACTATCAGCAATGCGAAGAAAGAGCCTACAGAGTGGGAGAATATCTTTGCCACTCATACTTCAGATAGAGCACTAATCTCCAGAATATATAAAGAACTCAAAAAACTCTACACCAAGAATACAAATAATCCAATCAACAAATGGGATAAGGAAATGAACAGACACTTCACAGAAGAAGATCTACAAGCAATCAACAAAAATATGGAAAAATGTTCAACATCTCTAGTAATAAGAGAAATGCAAATCAAAATCACTCTAAGATTCCATCTCACCCCAATTAGAATGGCAATTATCAAGAATACAAGCAACAACAGGTGTTGGCGAGGATGTGGGGAGAAAGGTACACTAATATGTTGCTGGTGGGGTTGCAAATTAGTGCAGCCACTCTGGAAAGCAGTGTGGAGATTCCTTAGAAAACTTGGAATGGACCTACCATTTGACCCAGCTATCCCACTCCTTGGCCTATACCCAAAGGACTTAAAATCAGCATACTACAGAGATACAGCCACATCAATGTTCATAGGTGCTCAATTCACAATAGCCAGATTGTGAAACCAACCTAGATGTCCTTCAATTGATGAATGCATAAAGAAACCGTGGTATATATATACAATGGAATATTACTCTGTCATAAAGAATGCTAAAATTATGGCATTTGCAGTAAATGGATTAAATTGGAGAATATCATGCTAAGTGAGATAAGCCAATCTCAAAAAACCAAAGGATGAATGATATCACTAATAAGTGGATGATGACACATAATGCGGGGAGGGAGGCGTTAATGTTAGGTTTAGAGTTAGGGTTAGGGAGGGGGGCAAGAATGGAGGAAGGAAGGATTGTATAGAGGGAAAAGAGGGGTGGGAGGGGTGGGGGGAAGGGAAAAAATAACAGAATGCATCAAACAACATTACCCTATGTAAATTTACGATTACACAAATGGTATGCCTTTACGCCATGTACAAACAGAGAAACAACATGTATCCCATTTGTTTACAATAAAAGAAAAAAAAACTGTTGTAGTTATTCAAGCAAGTTTGCATTTCCATATAAATTATAGAATCAGTTCATCAATTTTTACAAAAAAGTCTGTTGGAATTTTGAGTGATGTTGCGTTGAATTTTTAAAAGAATTTGGGGAAACCTAAAGCTACTGAGGTTTCTGATTCATACAATGGAGTTTTTTAATTATTAAGCTTTCTTTACTGTGTGTATTTCTTCAAACTTTTCTAGACAGTTGTCTTGAATATATTTTTATGAACCAAATAGACAAGCAAGTAATGAAGAAGGAAGTATTTGATATTTGTATATTGTTCAAAGGATTTTTATATAGAAAATGTAAAGAGCTCTTTCAACTCAGTAAACGTACAAAGGCCCAATTTTTAAAATGGGCAAAATATTTGAGTAGACTCTTCTTAAAAGAAGATATATGAATGAGCAACAAGCACATGCAAAATTGCTCTACAAAATATGGGGATGATGATACATAATGGGGGGTGGGAGGGAGGCAAGAATGGAGGAAGGAGGGACTGTAAAGAGGGAAAAGAGAGGTGGGAGGGGTGGAGGGAAGGAAAAAAACAACAGAATGAATCAAACACCATTACCCTATGTAAATGTATGATTACACAAATGGCATGCCTCTACTTCGTGTACAAACAGAGAAACAAGTTGTACCCCATTTGTTTACAATAAAAATAAATTAAAAAAATATGATCTATGAGTCAAATTCAGTTGTTCACCTATTTTTATGAAGTTTTATTGGAACAAGCAATGTCATTTGTTTATATACTGTTAATAACTGCTTTCATGCTGCATTGGCAGAGCTGAGTAGTTGTGCCAGAGACTCAACAGTTTTCAAATTTGAAAATGATCTGATTGTCTGTGGGAAGTTTGTTGACCTCTATTCTACATCATAACTCATCAGGAAAATACAAGGAATACCACAATAAGATACTATACACCATGATGTTAGTTAGAAATAGATGACTATATCAAGTGTCTACAAAGGTGTAAAACAATTATCTAATTTAGAATCTACTGAGGGACACATTCCTTTCAGTGTGAAGGACTCACCTTGATGTGACATTGATATTATGGGAGGGACAAGAGCCAGTGCAGTGACTCTATGTGAGGACCAATGTGTGCTTCTGAGGGGACCCCAGGACAGGTGTGGTGCAAATTTCATATTTCAGTAGACTTGTTCTTTCCTGTTATGTCCAACATCCCAACCAACTCCTTCCGAACCACTTGAGACACACTTCAGTAGAGGTCAGCAGATATTTCTAGCTGACCTCACCAATGGCAAAATCTCTTTCCATCAGAAGAAACAATTGCCCCAAAAGAAAAATTCAACTGTGTACTTTGGTACACATCTGATGGATGTAGGGGTTGCTGAACACAAACTTTAAAAAATAAGTTTTTGGCGTATATTTAATTTTGGTGCATAATTATATAGAATAGTGGATTTCATTGGAGTGTATTTGTATATGTACATAATATAATTTGATCAGTTTTATTCCCAAGCACCTCCTCTTGCCATTCCTTCCTCTTTTTCTCTGATCTCCTTCCTCAGCCCTAATGGTCTCCCTTTTATTTTCATGAGATATTTTTTATCCTCTTTTTCTCTCTAACTTCCCTGTATGAAAGAAAACACACAACACTTATCTTTCTGAGCCTGGCTTATTTTGCTTAACATTATGCTCTGAAGTTTCATCTGTTTTCTTGCAAATGACAGAATTCCATTCTTCTTTATGACTGAATAAAACTCCACTGAGTATACATTCCACATTTTCTTTATCCATTCATTTATTGACAGTCTGCTAGGCTGGTTCTATAACTTGGGTATTGTGAATTTTGCTTCAAAACAGGAACGCATGCATCTGAAAAAAGTTAAAGTATGCTATCTTTAACTTTTTGGATAGATACTGAAGATTGGTATAGCTGGATTGTATGATAATTACATTTTTGTTTCCTGAGGAGCCTCCATACTGATTTCCATTGTGGCTGGCCTAATTTACATTCCTACCAACAGTGTATAAAGGTTCCTTTCCCTCTGCATCCTTGCCAGTCTTTATTGATATTTGTATTCTTGCAGATGGCCATTCTGACTGGAATGAGATGGAAACTCAGTGTCGTTTTGATTTGCATTTCCGTAATGGTTAAGAATGTTGACCATCTTTTCATATACTCATTGGTCATTTGTACTTCTTCTATGAGAAGTGTCTGTTTAGCTCATTTGACCATTTATTTTAATGGGTTATTTATTTATTTGGTTGAACACCAACTTTGAAGAAGCTGTAGAAGAAATTGTTCGTGTTACCTCCCCATATGGCCACAAAGGGGCAGTGCTGCTTCAGTGAAGATTAATGATCTTCTCTTACACATATTTAGCAAGTACTGAGATCATTCTTTAAAAATCTAGTAAATTGTCTCCTCCTTCGCTTCAATATATTTGGATATGAAACATAGCTGTATGTTTATCTATCCATCTACCCAAATAGTATCTGTTATCCTAGTCTCACAGGGTTGAAAATTAACTTTGGAAGGGAACACTTCTTTGAAGACACTTTGAAGACACGTGTTGTCCTTCAAGGTCAGGGCCATATTAAATCTTTTAATGAAAATTTGTAATGTTCTTTCCCACATACAGCCCAATTTCATGACACACTGATTTAACCTATGCCTAGAATTCTATGATCTAGTCTTTTTATTGGGAAATTGATTCTTGGTTTAAGGCTCAGGTCAAGCCCCTCCTCTGTGTAGGTCCTTCTCTAACTGGGTCGAGAAGCAGAGGTCCTTGTTCTTTCCTATGTCATTGTGTCTAGACACACATGTCTCTTTGGTGAGTTTTACTTTGCTCTCCTTGACTACTGGGGCTGGCCAACTGGAGATTGGGACTCTGTCTTTCATGACTGAGGTGTAAGTACTATTCATTTGTAGGTATTTACTAGGCCCTCAAATAAATACTTAGCAGTCCCTTCTTAGTCTCAATTTCACTCCTCATCTTTCAGGTTCCTATAGCTAACTGTAGACTGAATATTAAATGGGAAATTCAGATATATGCAATTCATAAGTTTTAAATTGCCACCATTCTGAGTGGTGTGTTGAAATCTCCTCCCATTCTGCTCCATCCTACCCAGGACATGAATCAGCCCTTTGTCAGCACATCCACGCTTCATATGCCACCTGCCTATTTGTCACTTACTACCATCTCTGTTTTCAGAATGGCCATCCGGTATCATAGTGATTGTGTTGAAGTAATTTGTATTTTATTTAATAAGGACTCCAGAGTGCAAGAGTAGTGTTTCTGGCAATTTGGATAAACCAAGGAAAAGCCATAAAGTGCTTCATTTGTGGAAGAAGAGGAAATTTTATCATAGGTATATATGTATAGGAAAAAACATGGTACAGAAAGAGTTCAGTATTATTTGCTGTTTCATGTATACAGAGGTGATCTTGAAACATCTCTTATAGATAAGACGGTGCTATTCTATGTTGCATACATGTCCAAATAAATGAATAAATGAATAAATGACAAAGTAAACATCAAAACTTAAATAAGCAATAAAAATTCTAGGACATTAGAATGAAAAGGGAATAGACAGACTGAGCAATGTGGACCATCGTCTCCTATTGCACTGCGATGATATTTTTCTTTGATAGATTTGAGATGACATTAAATATATACACAACAAAATCCTCTCTCTGATTCAGTAATAATAATGTCTTCCTTAATTTTTTCAACTTCTATTACTTATAATATAGTCCACTCCCATGTTTTGGATTACTTTGGAATTTATTCTCAGTTTCTGACCATAAGGTCAAATTGATTCTTCATATGCTCATAATTCACCCATAAGAATACAGTGTGAATAAAACATTAAATGCTTATGCAAACTCGGAATGAGAGTTACTCAGAACTGCATTATTGAGTGGCAACTATAGCCTCATATCTTCTGAAGTTAGGAAATTTTCCAAGTTCTCTTTTCTATCTGAAGATCAGAGTTCCTCCAGAGAAGATAATCCCAGTATTTCCTAGTTTCTCACTTCAGGTATATTCTTGGAAATATTTAATTTACCTGATCCATATTTTAAAATAAAAGAAATTGACATTTATTTAATTATCTTCTATCATTTCCTAGGTTCATGTAAAATATGGGCACATTTAAATTCCCTTTGGAGAAAGGGCTCATGTATTCTGTGTGTTCTGATCCATGCTCTTAGCTTCCCATGGAGTATTACAGCCATTGTGTGTCCCCAATAAATTTTATTAATATTTCTAATAAAAATGAAATTCCTCTATTCATGCTAATCTTGTCATTTCGGGGGATTCCTTCTCTTCCACTAATGTCAGATAAAATGATTTCTACTGTTGTACCCACCTGTCATAGAGTATGATTTTTAATATTCCAGGAGAAATGAAGAAAAGGTAGAAGGGGATTGGCAGAGGGAAATTTTAAATCGATCCTTATCCATATGTAAAGAGGGGATTTTCGATCCCCCCTTAATGTATTTTCAGCAGTTCTAAATTTGGACAAAAGAAGGAAGTGCTTCGTTGTCAGAAAGTTTGCCTCAAAATTACTTGTGAAAAGGCGGAGCCTGTTCAAAGAATTGCAGTGCTCTTGAACTTAGAGTCACGCTCCAGCTGTCTGGGAGACTAGACCAGCTGACTTCTCACTGGGCTCTGGTTCCTGGAGGAATGGAGAGGCTCCTGGGAGCCTCGTTTTTAATTCTAGGCCTTCATCTCACCTGTGAGTGTTGGGGGAGAAACCCCAGCTTATGTTTGGGTTGGAAAATTGGGACCCAGACAAATCTTGCAGGTAGGAGCTTGAAGAGGGAACTATAAATTTGGAGGCCTAATGACTTTTTGTCATCTTTCCAAGCAGGGGTGAGTGGCCAACAGAAGGGGGAAAGTGACCAGCAGCAGGTGAAGCAAAGTCCTCAATCTCTGACTGCCCAGGAAGGAGGGATTTCAACACTGAACTGTTTTTATGAGAGAAGTACATTTGACTACTTCTCATGGTACCAGCAATTCCCTGGTAAAGGCCCAGCATTGTTGATAGCCTTAAGTTCAGTTAGGACAAAAGCAGAATTTGGAAGATTCACAGTTTTCTTCAACAAAAGCGCCAAACATATCTCCTTGCACATCATGGATACTCAACCTGCAGACTCGGCCACCTACTTCTGTGCAGCAAGCGCACAGTGCTCCCCAGGCACCTGCAACCTGAACTCAAACCTGCAGCTGAGGCTCCAGCAAAGCCCTGCTGCAGGGCTTAGATTGGCAGAAATACAGACAGGCTGTCATTTGCACCAATAGGTGATGAAGTAAATGTGTGAATTCACTAGTGTAGTTGTATGAAAGGGGGGTTGTTAAAGTAAATAGAAGAAACTTAGTTTAATGAGTAACCAACCTGCAAAAATTTTTTCATAATAAAGTATTTGGGATTGTCATTACCATTTAATCAGTTCTAGGTCTACTGACTCTTCTATACATTGTTGGTAGAAGGCAAATTGGTTTGACCATATTGGAAAGTCTTTAGGCAGTTTTTAATAAAATGATTTATCATATGGACAGAAATTCCATTCCCAGATATTTATCCACAAGAAATGAAAATAAATAGCTACACAAGGACTTTCGTTTAAGGTAGTCTTATCTACAATAACCCACATTCCCAAACTGGAAACAACAAAATGTTTACTAACTGATGAATAGAGTTACGAATTGTGATTTATAGCTATAATGAAATACTATACAGCAATAAAATGGGTTAAACTAACACATGATGGATCTAAAAACGTGTATGCTTCATTGGATGAATGGATATGTATACTGTGCTACATCCATATGGTAGAAAACTATTCACCAAGGAGAAAGAATGGACTGTTGATACACACAAAAACTTGGATGAGATTCAAGGGCATTATACTGAGTGAAAAAAGTGATCTCAAAAGTAATTAAAAGTAATCTCATAATGCATTATTTGACATATATAAAATTTTTAAATGGGAAAAATATATGGCTGTAGATAAGGTCAGAGGAGCCACAGTGTATGTGTGGGGAGGGAGTGCATGGGCAGTGTTTTGGGGCTGATGGAATAGTTCTGGGTCCTGATGGTAGTGGCACTTACACAGACCTATAAGTGTGACAAAGTTTCATAGAATTGCATACACCCCTGCCCCACAGAGACAAAAACTGATGAGTCAGAATAAGGTCTGCATTTTAATGAATAAGATTATCAATTTCCTGGTTTTGATAATGCTACATAAGGATAATGGTGCTTAGTTCTGATTACATAATGTGTTATTAGTGGAGAGAGATGGGTGTACCAGACAACTCTGCATTGTTTTTGCACTTTCTGTGTGAGTCTAAAAGTATTTCAAAATCCAAATTAAGCATGTGAAACAATTATATTCTTGTACATTGCTGGATGGAATGTAAACTGGGCACTCATTTCAGCAGATTCTTATAAAAGCAAAGATAGCAAAGACATCTATCATAACTCAAGAATGTCACTTATAGGCATTTTCTCAAAGGAAATGAAAACCTGTGTTCATGAAATACTTGTTTAAGAATATTCATAGCCACTCTCTTCATAATAACAATAAACAGAGAAACTGCCCACAAAGAAGAGATTAAATTAATTGTTATATACATTTCATGGAATATTAATCAGCTATAAAATGAACAATTAAGATACAAAATTATATACAAATAAATCTTAATCACATTATGCCTAGCAAAATTGTCAGACAAAAAGGTGCATACTATTTGATTCCATTTATGTCAAATTCTAGAATAGGAAAACCAATCCATGGAGAAATGAAACAGAAAAGTAGTTATATTCATGGAGCAGGAGTTGTTTGGACACAAGGGATCTTGATGGAATAAAGGAAGGAAAAGCCCTATTTCTTGAAAGGAGTGTGGTTTTCAAGACTGTTAGCAATTTTCCCAAATCTCCTGTAACTTGATACTTACCTACCATTATTTAAATGTATAATCCATACTTCAATAAAAATAAAATGTCTAGATACTAATCAAATAGGAAACAAAAGTAAAGTAACAAAAAGGGAAATTCAATACTGATTATTAATTTAAAAATTTTATTTTAGTAGTTGTAGATGGACAGCATGCCTTTATTTGTTTATTTTTATGTGGTGCTAGGGGTTGAACCCATTGCCTAATGCAGGCTAGGTAAGTGCTCTGCCATGGAGTTACAGCCCCAGCCTGATGCTGATTACTTTTGAAGAACTAAAAACTAAAAAACTACTTGGTAATGTTGATAACTGAAAACAGAAATAGACAATATGATAGCTAAATAGTGGCCCCTAAGCTGCCATATCACAGTTCCCAATGTCTGTGAATTTGTTGCCTTACATGGTGTATTAGATTCATAGGCCTGTGATAACAAACTACCACAGACTGGGTGAGTGAAAACATTAGAAAACACAGTGCTGGAGGCCAGACATGGAAAATCAAGGTCTATGTCCTTGGAAGTCTCTAGGGAAGGTCTGTTCCAACATCTCTGTTAGCTCTGGTATCCTCAGAGCTAGATGCTCATGTTCTCTCTTGTAGATGCTCATGTTCTCTCTGTGTCTCCTCCCATCATCTTCCTTCTGTGTGTGTGTCCCTGTCTTTTCACATGACATTATTTTTTAATAAGGGCATTAGTCCTATTGCACTGGGGGTCCAGTTTACTCCAGCATAACCTCATTGAAACTAATTACATCTGCAAAAATCTTATTTTCAAATAAAATGACATTCATAAATACTAAAAATTAGGACTTCAATATATGAATTTGGAGGGACACAATTCAACAAAATAGCATATGGCAAAAGGAATTTTGCTGATGTGATTATTTCAAAGATCTTGAATTGGAGAGATTATCCTGGGTTTCCAGTATATCCAGACTAATCACAAGGATCCCTATGAAAGAGAGACAGATGATAGAGTCAGAACAACAAAGGCCCTATAATGAATGCAGAAATTAGGATAAACTCTAAAGCTAGAAAGGCAAATATTGGATTATTCCTTGATTTTAGCCTAATGAAACTGACTAGGGATTTGAACCCTTCCTAATTCTAAGAGAATAAATTTGTGTCGTCTTCTGCCACCAAATTGATATTAGATTCTCATAGCAACAATGGAAAACTAATAGACAGTAATACAGAAGACCGAGAAAGCAGACCTATATGCAGAAGTTGAAATTTATTAAGAGAAAGTTACATACAATTTGAACTAATGAAATTTAAAACTATAGCAAAAGAAACAACTTTGATGAAAAAATATATACTACCAAAAGGAACAGAAGAAGTAATTTATATAATTAAATACTTTTACACTTATCAGAATTATTTGATAATTAGAAATAACAATTCCCAGAGAATTTATAAGAAAAAGTTAATTTCTTAATCTGCATGTGCGACCCACCACAAAATTGAAAACAAGACACGTTCTGTTGTATATTTATCAACCACATGACCAAGATAATAGTTGAAACTAAGCTTAGATAAGGAACTGCTATAAATAAATAAGGAAATTATTCAAAGGAAAAAAAAAAAAACAAAAACAAGGTTATAAAAGGCAGCCCAAAGAAGTGGAAAGAGAAATGGTTGTGACATATAAAACATTCACTTCCACAGTTATTACAGAAAATTAAGGTGAAAGAAAAGAAATTGCTATGCTATTTGTATCAGTAAACAAAATCAAAGTCTGATCAAGTTGTCAAGTGTATAGGAAGATGGGACTGTTTTACTTTTCCAGAGAAGAAAAATAACCACATGGAGAACAATTTATGCAACCACTTAGAAAAATAATTAGCCTAACCTAGTTAAAAAGAAACAAATCTAAAAATCCAGTCATTCCAATTCCTGATACCTACATTAAAGAAATTCATATATGTGAACAGAAGACATTTCAAGGATGCAGCAGTATTTAAAAATAATTAGAAAAATCAATCAGTATCTGAATGGACAATGCAAATATACAGCTATTTCAAGCAAAGAAGTGTTCACACATATTTTCATAAGATGAATCTTAAAAATATAGTGTTGAATATATAAAAGAAATGTCAGAATGTTATATACTGTGTGGAACTATTTAGGAGAAACTTCAAAATACAAACACAACACAAGGTATTGTTTAATGATAAGTAGCTATAAGGGTAAAATGTGAATGGGCCTGTAGGGACTCTTCCCAGTAGTGACTACTTCTTTGGAGGAGAAGGAAAAGCAGACACTACTTTAGCTTTGTCTGTAATGCTTGAGAAAAACTGAAGGAAAAGACAGAAAAAACATAACAGAATTAATTGTGTGTTTACTCATATTGCTGGATGAAAAGGAGTCATTACACAATTCTCTATACTTTTGAATGTGGGATCTATGTAATAAAATTTTAAAAAAAATTTTAAGTGGATAGCAACAACCACAGTTTTTTAAATTATTTATTTATTTGTGTATTTTTTACAGACTGCATTTTGATTCATTGTACACAAATGGGGCACATCATTTTGTTTCTGTGGTTGTACATGATGTAGATTCATATCATTTGTGTAATCATACATGTATATAGGGTAATGATGTCTGTCTCATTTCACCATTTTTCATACCCCCTCCCTTTCATTACCTTCTACATAATCTAAAGTTCTTCCATTATTCTCTCACTACCCACTTCCCCATTCCCATTATATATCATCATTCACTTATCAGGGAAAACATTCAACCTTTGATAACCACAGTTTTTATGATCTCCATATGCCCACCAAATGAAGAAGGAAATCCTTAGTAACTATCTTTTGGAGAGATGTATTACCATTAGGCTACATACATGTCAACAAAATTTCCTTTGATGAAAATTTTTAATGAGTTATGAATTAAAAGATTTCATCTGGTGGGGTGGAGTGCCCCTATAGTTCCAGCGACTTTAGAGGCCTGGGCAGGAAGATCTCAGATCCAGGGCTCAAGGCCAGTCTGGTCAACAAAGTGAGACCCTGTCTCAAAACAAAACAAAAGAAAATCTGAAGGATGGTCAACCTGAAACACACAAGCCAGAAGCTCCCTGCCCAGTCCACAATGCACAGTCTTTCAATACACAAAAAGAGAAGATGAAAAAGAAAAATCAATCAATTGGCTCTTATCAATAGGAGATGTGCTATAAGACATCCATATCTGAACTCCCTTTGACTCACAAACTTTGTTTCACTTTCTTTCCTAGTAGTTTTAAAAGTTGGATAATGAATGTGGAATAGTTTTTATATATGATTAGAGTAGCTTTCATTGGTTTGAAATATACAAAAATCAAACAGGATGCAATGTCAAGATTAGAATTTGTGGTCAGCATCAGAGCTGAGGCATTATCAAGAATGTAAAAGGTGGGAAGAGTTGAGAAGACCTGGGATCATTAATACTGATCCTGTGGCTTCATATGCTATGTGAATTTGCGAATTTTGTAAAGGAACCAGGGAGTGGCTGAAGACAGATTTCCATTGATTAACTCGAATGCTTCCATTTGGGTTTCTTTACAGAGAAGTCAAACAAAAGTAAATTTTTGGAATTTGGGAGTTTAACAGAAATGCCTTTCTGAGATGAATTTTCAGCAGAAAGTGGAGGAGAATCTTCACTCAATTCAATGTCCAAAGAAGGAAATATTTTTGTTTTGGACGATATTTATACAATTAAGGGTTTTGAACGTTTTTGTAGATGAAACAGCATTTTGGGAGAGGTTTTTGTTCCCTTGTAAACTCTAACAAGCATTGCAGGATTGTTACAAACAACATACGTGCACTCATAAAAGCAACATGGTTGCATGTTGGAATTTAGAAGGTCCACCATCCTCCCTTTCTTCTTCCTTCCTGGATTTCTAATAAAACTAGGCACAGAGTTACATTATAAATAATATAACTGTTCTTTTGCTGTGTTGCTACTTCTGTCACTGGAGAGACTTCAAAACTCAGAAACCTGTTTTGATCTCCTTTGTCTGAGCAGATGCTATACCACTGTGAAGATTTCAGTCCCCATGGTTTGGGTGAGTAGAAAGGAAAGGAAGTGAGGGCTTCTGCAGGGAAACCGAGAACTGATGAACATGGCTTCACCATAGGGTCAGGTTGGAGACAAGAGATCAATCAAAATTTCAGTGAAGGATTGGAGGTGTGGCTCAGTGGTAGAGTGCTTGCCTGGCATGTGCACGTGTGGGGCCCTGGGTTCGATACTTAGCACCACATATAAATAAATAAAAGACCTGTTGACAACTTAAAAAGAAAAAAAAAAAAAAAAAAAAAAACTTGAGTGAATACTTGCAGTCACAGCCAGAATTCATATTTTGTTTCAAGCCCCTCAAATCTAACCTTGGGGATTTTTAAATGATCATTCTCCTTCAAAATACTTCCTTAAATATTAAGCTTTGTCCTTTACCAAATATTATCTGTTGATTACATCACAATAAAGGGCAAAACATTGCTAAGGATGGGACAAATTTTGCAATTGAGGTGTCAGCACCTGTGGGAAGCCATCCGTGACTGGTATGAGAATGAGGTGAAGTTTGAACCATTAACCCAGAAATGCCTGGCTCGGGAACTCACAGTCAGATATTCACTGTTCAAGAACACCTGAGTCACTGGTATCCTGTGTTAGCTCACTGCTCAGGTTGGAGTTCAAGCACCAGAGATGGGAGTGATCAGCTAGAGCCAAATGGCCTGCTTACCCCAACCCCATCTTGTTTTTCTCATAGAAGCTTTTGATCTAAATAAAACAAGGGTGGGCTCCTTCCTTTGTTAGAGCCAGCCTCTTCAGGATGGCTCAACTGGTCATGCCCCTGCTTTTAAGATATTCTTGCCTTTTGTCTTTATTTCTGATAAATGAATTTCATAGCTTTTATTTCACTGCCAGCCCATCCCTCTGACAGGAACCCTTTTCCTTGCTCACGTGGGACTTGAGTACGAAGCACATCCAAACATAACCCACCTGGAAATCACATTTCAGAGGCAGTTGCTACTTGCTGCTGAGAGATCCTGTATCTACAACTCTTAGGAGCACAGAGAGGAACAGTTCAACCTGAGGGAAATTCCCCTAGCTTTGGTGGGCATCCCTGTCTCCACCTGCTTCAGGACAAATGCCTTGAACTTTCAAACCAGCCTCCTGTGAGCAACTAGAGTGAAATGGGACAGAGGAGTGGAGTCCAATCATTATAAACGCTTCCTTACATCACGAACTGATCTGTTGTTTAAACCTGCATCAAGGAACTGGAGCTGTTTTAAAGAACGTGTCTGTAACTTTCTTCTCTAGTTGCCTTTTGGTCTCTTTATATTAGTAAAGTAAAACAATGGACCAACAGCTATGTTCCACACTATTATATAGTAGTATGCAGAAATTCAATCACCAAGATCTGTGCTGTTGACAGGCCCCTAAGTGACTGCAGTCAGTCAGTACCATATTCTGCAGGAGTAGATTATAGCCTTGTGTCACAGAAAGACCTGGCATGCTTTATCAGGAGGTTATTTTACAAATAGAGATATACAGAAAAATATACACAGTTTAATAAGTGAGGGTGAATAATTCAGATCAATGGGATAGTGTATAAAAACATTTCTTCAAAACACTATCTAATAAGTACAGTTCTTTTTGTGAAGATACTAGGATTAAACATCCTCATCCTCTTAAAATCTAGTAAATAAAATGCAACATCAGATTGTGAAAAAAATAAATTTCATTCCTTTATAATTTCATAAAAACATAATCAAATGAATAGCTGCTAAAAGTCAAAAGGACTGACCTTTATCATTTGACTTAGATATATCTTTATTAATTGTAGATTTTAAATAGGCCCCAGAAATCAGTAAGAAAGAAGAAAGTGATTCTGTAATTATTTTGGTTAACATTGCCTTTCATGGAGAAAGACAAAGGCCCAGGAGGATTTTATTCTTTTAAATTTTATTAGGTTCTGAATGGTGAAAAGTAAATATGTGTTAAATTGGTGACCCATAAATTTACCAAGAGAGTCTATGACTCATAATAAATTCTACTTTAAGTGGATGCTCCAAATTATTCCACTGAATAATATCAATGTGCGTAAACTTTCAGTTTAGCCTGCAGTTCCTGTAACTCTAACCCTCAATACGAATGACATTTCTCATGCCCCCTTTTTAGGTTTTGTCTAACTTGATTACCAGGGAAAAAAAAGTAGGCAAAGTAACAGTTTGGGGTGAATCGCACTTTCTCTGATCTGTGCACAGACTTTGTGGTCTATAATCTTAAGAACCCCCATTTCCTATTTGGGAGGTAGCATGAGAACCCAGGAAGTACATATATACACTGCCGGGCTCTCAGGCACTGAACTCTGGGGTCTGAGGCAGAACTAACACTTTTGTGCAGAGAGATATGTGCCGCAGGCCACTCTCCTGCCTGCTGTGGGTGTCGGTGGCCTTCATCTACTCTGGTATGTTTGGTTCAAACACAGCTAAGGGTCTTAAGGAGGAAAGGACTGCACACGGGCATATGGTGCTTCTGGTGGCCTCGAGGAGGAAAGGGAGAATGGAGGAAAGCAATCCATGACTCCAGCTTGGTTTAGTTTTGGGTCCTAAATTAGACTAATGCTTACAAAGTTTTATTTACTAAATCAGGGGATCAGCTCTGTTTTCTGATTGTTCCCACAGGATTCAGTGTGGCCCAGAAAGTGACTCAAGTTCAGCCAACCACATCTGGTCAGGAGGGAGAAGCAGTCACCCTGGGCTGTTCCTATGAAACAACTCAGAGTGGATACTATATTTTTTGGTACAAACAACTTCCCAGTGGAAAGATCATTTTCCTTATTCGTCAGAGCTCTTCTGGTTCAAAGGAAATCAAAGGTCGCTACTCTGTCCAGTTCCAGAAAGCAGCTAAATCCATCAGCCTTACCATTTCACCCTTACAGCTGGAAGACTCAGCCAAGTATTTCTGTGTTCTCCGGGAACTCACAGTGTTTGAATTGATAGTAAAAGCTGAACAAAAACTCAGGAGCTCCATAGGAGATGGGACTCTGCTGTAGAAGCCCAGCTGAGATGCACCTGCAGAGCCCAGACAAGAAGGAAGCAACTGTGGCTTCCTCATCTGTGGTTTAGATCAGAAGATGAGATTCTAAGTAAAAACTGTATCTATCTCATTTGGAAAGAGGTCTCTGGAGCAACTTTCTTCTAATACATTCTCTGTCTTCTGTTTGACTTAAAATAGATCATACAGGACATGCTTAAAGTTGTCCAAAGTTGAAATAACTTGTCCCATCATAGTTTAAAGTGATAGTTTCACTTAAAGATGCTCACAGCACAAATCTTGATCTACTTATTTGGAATAGAAATGAAAATTGTTTCCTTAGCCATTTCCTCTTAGGCTTTGTGTTAGTTAGGTACAATGAAAGAAGAATAATCACCATGACTGATGGAGAGTAAGATCACTTATAGGGATTAGATCTCAGCCAATATCCGGCACTGGTGGTAGAGTCTCGGCAAAACTATTTATGTTTGCAACTGACACTGAGTCTGAGTTTACCAAAGGTCTGCTAGACTAGATTTGGGAAGGAAAGATGGATGAGGGCATGAACTTGAATGAACTGTGACTTGTAAGGATATAGTGGAACCCATGAGGACAATGGGGACCTATAAGGACAAACTAAAACTTACCTGTCCCTTACCTCCTTCAGTCTTATTTGGTCTGTGACTTTTAGGTGAAGAAGTTCATTTGCCATCTCACTACATGACAAAGAGGAGCTGAAGGAGGAGGTGCAGTGGGAAGTGAAGTAGCTGTGAATCAACAATAAGCTGAGCTGGCAGGTCATAGCACATGTTTGAGCTGCCTCAGCACCTGAAGCTCTGAACCTGCAGTGCATGTAGGGAAGGGCCACTGTGTCACACCCACCTTCCAGTTCTCCTGCATTTCTTTTGTCACCAGTGCTAAACCAGGACAATATTGGGAAGCAAGGATTGGGGAAATATTTCCATAGGTTTGAGACAATACAAACCTACCATAGCATTTTAAAGTGATTAAAGAAAGATAATGAAAACATTCAAGCTAGCTTCCTGTGAACGTGAAATATGTTTAAAATTATTTTTTGTTAGGAATTAATTGCTCTTAAACTGGGGCACAGCAGCCCATGTCAGCATACGCCTGTGCCTCCCAGCTACGTGGGGGACTGGGGCAGAAGAACTGCAAGCTCACTCAAGTCCAGCCTGAATAACTTAGCCAGATACTGTCTCAAAACAAAACAAAACAAAACCAAACAAAACAAAAAAAACAAAAACCACCTGTTTTGCACTTTTAAAAATAATTCATAAAAAAAATAAAAAAATAATAATTCATTTGCCAGACATGGTGCAGGCCTGTAATCCTAGTGGCTCAGGAGGCTGGGGCAGGAGGAACTCAAGTTCAAAGTTAGCCTCAGCAAAAGTGAGGCACTAAGCAACTCAGTGAGACCCTGTCTCTAAATAAAATACAAAATAGGGCTGGGGATGTGGCTCAGTGACTGAGTGCCCCTGAGTTCAATCCCCTGTACTCCCCCCAAAATTAATTCATTTTAGTTATACATAATATTAGGGTTCATTTGGACATAATTATATAAGCATGGAATACAATTTGCTTTAATTCAATCCTCAATACTTCCTCTTTCCCTCCACACCTCTCTCTCTGTGTTCAATTTCCTCCACTCTAATGATCTTTCTTCTATTTATTTATAGTTTTCTTTTTTTCTTTAAATTAGTGCCTTGAGGATATACATAAAGGTAAGATTCACTCTGGTATATTCATATATGAATGTAGTAAAGTTAGGTCAGACTCATTCCACAGTTCTTCCCTTTTCCCGTCTCTCTTCCTTACTCCTAAATCCCCTTCCTGCATTCCACTGGTCTCTCTTCTGTTTTCATGGGTTTTACTTCCCCTCCTTTTTCTTTCTTTCTTTTTTTAATTTAATTTTTTTAAATTTTTAAAATTTATCTTTTAATTTTCCTTTTCTTTATCTTTTTCCCCTTATTTTGGTCTAACCTCCTCATATCAGAAAAAACTTTTAACCCTTGACTTTCTAGGTCTGGTTTATTTTACTTAGCATGTTGGTCTCCAGTTCCATTCATTTGCTGGCAAATGCCATAATTTCATTTTCTTTAAGGTTAATACTCCACTGTGTACATATTTAAGATTTTCTTCATCCTTCATCTTTTGATAGAAACCTGGGTTGTTTCCAAACTTGGTTATTGTGAATTGCACTGCTATAAACATTAATGTGGCTGCAACCCTATAGCATGATGATTTTAATTCTTGTGAATGCATATTGAGGAGGGGGATAGCTGCTTCGTCTGGTGGTTCTATTTCTAGTTTTTGAGGAAATTTCATACTTCTTTCCAGAGTGGTTGTATGAATTTGCAGTTCCATCAACAATGTACGAGTGTAGCAGTTACCTAACATCCTCGCCAAAATGTATTATTATTTGTATTCTTGATAATTGCCTTTCTGACTGGAGTGAGATGAAATCTCAGTGTAATTTTGATTTGCATTTCTCTGATTGCTAGATATGTTGAACATTTTTTTCTTATATTTATTGTCCATCTGTATTTCTTCTTTTGAAAAGTGTCTTTTCAGTTCTTTTGCCCATTTATTAATTGGATTATTTGTTTGTGTGTGTGTGTGTATGTTAATTTTTTTGAGTTTCTTATATAGTCTAGATATTAATCACCTATCTGAGAAGTAGCTGGCCAAGATATTCTCCCATTCTGTAAGTTCTCTCTTCATAATCTTGTTTCCTTTTTGGTACAGAAGCTTTTTAATTTGATGCCGTCTCAATATTGATTCTTGGTTTCATTTCTTGTGCTTTAGAAGTCTTGTTAAGGGTGTTGATGCCTGTGCCAATATGTTGAAGTGTTGAGCCTATGTTTTCTTCTAGCAGATGTAGAATTTCTGACCTTATTCCTAGGTCTTTGATTCACCTTGAATTGACTTTTGTGTGGGGTGAGAGAGATCAAGTTTTATTCTTGCTAAGGAGTGCTTTGGCTACTCTGTCTCTTATTTTTCCAAACAAATTTTATGATTGCCTTTTCTATTACTATGAGGAATGTCTTTGGGATTTGAATTGGAATTGCATTAAATCTGTATAATGCTTTTGGTAGTATGGCCATTTTGACGATGTTAATTCTGCCTACCCAAGAGCATGAGAATCTTTCCATCTTCTAGGTCTTCTTCAACTTCTTTCTTTAGTGTTCTGTAGTTTTCATTGTAGAGGTCTTTTACCCTTTTTGTTAGATTGATTCTCAAGTATTTTATTCTTTTGAGGCTATTGTGAATGGGGTAGTTTTTCTAATTTCTTTTTCAGTGAATTCATCATCACTGATGCATAGGAATGTTTTTGATTTATGGGTGTTAATTTTATATCCTGGTACTTTGCTGAATTTGATTATGAATTCTAGAAGTTTTCTGGTGGAATTTTTTGGGTACTCTAAATATAGAACCATGTTGTCAGCAAAAGTGATAGTTTGAGTTCTTTTTTTTCCTATTAGTATCCCTCTAATTTCTTTCATCTGTCTAATTGCTCTGTCTAGAGTTTCAAGGACTATGTTGAATAGAAGGGATGAAAGAGAGCATTCCTGCCTTGTTCCAGTTTTTATAGGGAATGCTTTCAAATTTTCTCCATTTAGAATGATGTTGGCTCTGGGATTAGCATAGGTAGCCTTTAGAATGTTGAGGTATGAAGAGTGAAGAAGGAGGCATCACAACACCAGACTTTGAACTATACTACAGAGCAATAGAAAAAAAATGGCAAGGTATTGGCACCAAAATAGACATGTAGACCAATGGAACAGAATAGAAGACTCAGAGACAAACCCACATAAATACAGTTATCTTGTACCAGACAAAAACATACTTTGTTGAAAAGATAGCCTCCTCAATAAACACTTGCCAGCACTGTCAAGGTGCAGGGAAAACTGGGAATCCATATTTAGCAAAATGAAATGAAACCCCTATCTCATCCTGCACAAAACTCAATTCAAAGTGGATCAAGGACCTAGGAACTAGACCACAGTCCCTGCACCTAATAGAAGAAAACATAGGTCCAAATCATCATCATGACAGAATAGGACCTGACTTTCTTAATAAGACTCCTAAAGTACAAGAAATGACATCAAGAATCAATAAATAAGATAAATGGAATCTAAAAAGCTTCTTCTATGCAAACAATCAGTAATGTGATGAGAGAGCCTACAGAATGGGAGAAACTTCTTACCATATGCACATCAGATAGAACAATAATCTCCAGGATATATAAAGAACTCAAAAAAACTTAACACCAAAAACCAAATAACCCAATCAATAAATGGATAGGGGAACTGAACAGACATTTCACAGAAGAAGATATACAACTGATCAACAAATAATGAAAAAATATTCAACATCTCTAGCCTTTAGAGAAATGCAAAACTAAGATTTCATCTCATTCCAGTTAGAATGGCAATTATCAAGAATACTAGCAACAACATATTTTGACAACGATGTAGGAAAAGGAATACTCAGACATTGCTGGTGGACTGCAAATTGGTGCAACCACTCTGGAAAGCAGATGGAGTTTCCTTAGAAAACTTGAAATGGAACCACCATTTGACCCAGCTATCCCTCTCCTTAGCCTATACTCAAAGGACTTAAAAGCAGCAATTACAGTGATGCAGCCACATCAATGTTTATGGAAGCTCAATTCACAATTGCCAAACTGTGGAACAAACCTAGATGCCCTTCAATAGATGAATGGATAAAGAAACTGTGGTATATATGCACATTGGAATATTACTCAACCTTAAAGTATAATCAAAGTATGGCATTTGCAGGTAAATGGATCGAGTTGCAGAATATCATGCCAAGCAAATAGGCCAATGCCCCCCAAAAAAGGCCTAACATTTTCTCTGATATGCGGCTGATCCATAATGGAGTGGTGGGGGGCAAGGGAAGAATGGAGGGATTGTAGATTAGACAGAGGGGAATGAGGGGAGAGGAGGGGGTACGGACGTGGAATGAGAAAGACATTATTACCCTGTATTCATGTAAGATTACACAAATGGTGTGACTCTACATCATGTACAACCAGAGAAATGAAGAGTTGTGCGCCATTTATGTATAATGAGTCAAAATACATTCTGCTGCCATGTATAACATGTGGAATAAATTTTTAAAAAAAGTTTTATTCTTTACATATAGATGTCTAGTTTTGCCAGCACTGTTTGTTAAAAGGCTGTCTTTTCTCCAACATGCGTTTTAGGCACCTTTGTCAGGGACTGTATCTATGTGGATTTGTCTCTTTTTCTTCTATTCTATTACATTAGACTTTGTAATCTGTTTTGATGCCAATAGCTTGCTATTTTTGTGTCTACAGCTCTGTAGTATAATTTAGGATGTGGTATTGTGATGCCTTCAGCATTGTTCATTTTGCTCAGGATTGCTCAGGTGTTCTAGGTATCTTATTCTTATTCTTGTATTTTAAAACTGTTTTTTTTTTCTTTTTTTCTTTTTGTGATTCTGTGAAGAATGCCATTGGTATTTTGATGGGAATTGCATTGAATCTGTGTAACACTTTCGGTAGTCTGGCCACTTTGACAATATTGATTCTGCTTATTCAAGAACACGGGAATTCTTTCCATCTTCTAAGGTCTTAATTTTCTTTCTTTCTTGTTCTATAGTTTATATTGTTGTGGTCCTTCACCTCCATCATTACATCAGTTTCCAAGTATTTTATTTTATTGAGGTTATTGTGATTGAGATAGTTTTCTTAAATTCTTTTTCAGCAGATCAATTTTTAGAGTATGAGAGAGCAATTCATTTATGTATGTTAACCTTGTAATCTGCTCCTTTACTAAAAGTGTTAATAAGGTGGAAAGTCCATCCACAGATTGGGAAACTGTATTTGTAATACATCTTATTTTTCTTCATTTGAGGCAGGTTCTCACTATGTTGCCTGTGGGGGCCCTGAACTCCTGAGCTTGAGGAACCCTCGACTCTCACTCTTCCCAGAGACTGGGATTATAAATGCACAACATGGTGCCTGTGCTGCAATGTATATTTCAGAAAAAGAACACAAATGCAGGATGTTCTTAAAATCGATAAGAAAAAAAAAACAATAACAATGGCAAATACCTAGCCATTTTAGAAATATGATCTTCAATATCTAATGATCATTTAATATCATTACTCATTGGGGAAATGAAAATAAAACTCCATCTGAGAGTTCACCTGTGTTCTTTCAACATCCTGAGTATATTAGGATGTAGTCAGGAGGAAATGACCCCAATGAGACAGGGAAAATAATGGTGACCTCTAGGGGAAGGTTTTCCAGATGCTTCCAACACGTGGAAAGAAGAAAAAACAGTAGCAAACCACAAGCTTGGGCACTGAAGGAAAGGCAGGTTTTACTACAAAAACAGAAAGTTGATGTTGATTGAATTTACTATTCGTGAGGCACTGTATTGCATATTTTAGAATCATTATCTGATTTACACATCAACATCATATGTGATAAGTTTTATTGTTCCTAATTTTAATATTTAGGAGACAAGACATAACTATTCCTGATTTTGAAGAGCATCTGTAACTTTTGTTGTCATCCTCTTGTAGCATCTGAGAGGGCTCCTAAAGAGCAAGGTTTTGCCTATGGAGAAGCAGTGGTCCCAGAGCAGGGTGGCTGGTGTTTCAGTGATGGTGACATTACTGATTTCAAAGGTATCTCAAGAGAACTGAAGAAAAAGATGCCAAACAAGGTACAAATTCCCCAAGGGTTAATAGGTTAAAACAGTCATCGACTAGCCAGTTAGCAGTACTATGTGCATTAGTCAGTCTTTTTTATGACAGTGTGCTGGAAGGTGTAAGGTACTAGAGGGAAAGATTATTCCTGAAACTTCCCAGGCATGTTTCCATACCAGGACCTTTGCCTTTACTCTCTGCCTGCGATGTTAACCCCTCAAATATCCATATGGTGTATCTCTGCACTTCCTCTATGTCTTTACTCAAATGTGACTACTTTGTGAAAACTTTGTCTAAATTTATTATCCTTCTTTGGGAATCAGTCTCTAGCCCCCTCCCTGTGTGGGGAAAGGGAGCAGCTCTTGGCTGAAGCACTGCCACCTGGTGTCCAGCTAAGATATTCTGTGATTTTCCCCCACCTCCAGTCTGCCTCTCTTGTTCCTGGGTTAAATGGTGGCAAAATCTAGTGGCAACAGGGGCTACCTTTGCTGAATCAAAGCCAGTGAATTTCCCATAGCAGTAATCATGCCAGAGGGGATTCAGGAGGGCTGACTTGTTTTTGATCTATTGCCCTGCCAGATGTGAAAGTGACTGACTTGAAATGACAGATGCAACATATGAGGTGATTTGGGTTGGAAAACAGTTGGATGCTTTGGAAATTAAGCTTGACATGTTGTAAGTTGGGAGATTTTTCTCTGCTAAGTGAAATTGTGTTTATTATTCTATTCTTTACTATATTGAAAAGATATCTTGAGAAGTGTGAACATGAATCATTGATGGCCAGGTGTCATGGCACATACCTGTAATCCCAGTGACTTGGGGGGCTGAAGCAGGAGGATTGACGTTCAAAGTCAGCCTCAGCAACTTAGTGAGACCCTGCCTCTAAATAAAAAATAAAAAGGACTGGGAATATGGCTAAGTGATTGAGCCCCTCTGTGTTCAATCTCTGGTATCCCTCCAGCAAAAAAAAAAAAAAAAAAAAAGAAAAAAGAAAAAAGTAATTGATGGAGAAAAATAAGCAAATAAGCCATTGTAAGGAACATTGTGTTGGAGACGCCTTTCATTTTATACTACACCTCCCAACCTCCCAATATAACACTGCAATGCCCTGAGTTCTCACAGTAAGAAGCAGATAGACCGTGGATATCTATACGAATTCTGGTCTGTAATGACAAAATATACCTCAGAAGAATATTGTGAGCTTTGCCTTTTGAATAGACTCCACTGCAATATCTGATTGACTCTCCCAATCACCAATATTTTATACAGGAGGATCTGGTTGAGTGTCCCAGATTGTGAAGCTATTCTAGATGATTCGCATATATGTTCTCATTTAATTCTTAGTGGAACTCTTTGAGGTTGGTAACATCTTTTTTAGCACAGCAGTGCAGCAACATTCTTGACACCAGTCTTGGGTTACATTTCTAGCCTGTTGTTCATTAGTGCAGTGGTATTGGACAGATTACTTAATAACTTTAATGCTTAATTTCTTCATTCCTCCTGTGGGTATTGGTAGTATCTACCAAAATGATTATTACAGGAAGCAAATGAGATGACGAATGCCAAAGCTTAGCCCAGCGCCAAAAGAAAGTGACAGTTTCCTTAAATAAAAGGAAATTGAGTATGTGAGAGGTGACATGTCTTGCCCAGTGTCACAAAGTAAGTATCACAGTGAAGACTTCTCTCCATGCTCTCTGTAGATGCCAAAGTCCTTTCTCAGTAGAACACGGAAGTTTTGTCTTCCTGCTTGACCTCTGTGTGCTGGCCTGCTATACCTTGTGGGCTCTTCAGTCTCAAAGACATTTCGATGATTCATCTAATCAAATTCCCACAGGAGAAGGATTTGAATAACTACAAAATTTCAAGTAATATTCTTCTGATTATAAAAGAAATCTTAGTTGTAGAAAAATTGTGAATATTAGGAAAGCAAAAAGAAGAAAATAAAATTGCCTGTTAATTCATATTTGAGAGGAATTTATTAGGGTTTGGCAGGATATTCCTGTTTAGTCGCATGTAATGAAGGTGTACTTAGCAAAAGTGTGTGTGCGCTGTACATTCCATATCTACTCTCCTTTTGCACTTCAATGATTGTTACATTTCCTCATGTCACTCATTTTTATCTACCATGTTAGTACTGCTAGGAACACTGTTTCCCCCCAAAAAACAGCACCCACTGCTTTGGTGGAGCAAAGGAGGAGCCTGAGTCTGGTGGCCTCAGAGAAAGTTGTCCCACGAAGGACCCAGTCATTGACCTCACGAACTCCATTTTGTCTCTCTCTCCGAACTGTCCCTCCGTTTGATTTTTTCCTTTCCTTTTCTTTTTTTCTTCTTCTCCCCTTTCCTCCTCGGTTTCTTCTCTTTCCTGATCTTTTCTGAGTTACTTCTTCCCTCAGTTTATCAAAAGTTCCAAGATCACAAATCTGGCAGATAAACTTCTTGTGACAGAAATTGAAACTGCCTGCTGCCCCTGACAAAGCAAAGATGCCCTCCATGCTTTATGTTTTCCCTATCTATCCGCAAAGCTATTGTTGATATCCTGAAGACAGATTTAGCTATCTTCCTGGTGGAGCCATACTAAAAATAAACTCCTTTACAGACTCACTATCACTTTACTGTTTGGTCTTTTGTGATCAGTGGCCGGCCAGGACTTGTCTGTTGCGATTGCCCTGGAGGCAGACCTTGGACCTGGACTCCAGTTACATCTACGACCCTCACCTGAGAGCAACACCATTCCATCAGAGGTAGGGAGATCCTCTCCTCACTTAATCTCTGCTTTATTTGCTAACTATTCATATTTTCCAGTATAGATTCCATATTCCAAAAGGATATTGGCCTAATGTGTCAAAACAAATATAAGAAAAATGCAAACAAGAAATATCATGGTGAAGGATTTGGAATTTTTATTCAATGATGAAAGAGTGAAAGAATGTAAAATTTAAATAATTATTTTAATGTATGTATTTTTAAATATATACATGTATTTCTATGTTAGGAAAGTGATTCTGTATAATTGGTCTTGAGATATATAAGGTGTGCAAGGTGGATGTAACCAGATGCTTTGTGACTTTCTACTTTTTTATATCAGTTCTTTGTAATAAGTAAGCCACATACCCATAATCGCAGATACTCTGAACTAGGCAAGATTTCAGAGTACATGTCAGGTTTCTTATCACTATGAACTAAAATTTTCGCTTTTGTTAGAACTTTATTATTAACTCAGGAAAGCCTTTCTCCCTCCTTCTATTCTCTATAACTTGGTCACTTTTTACTGAAGGAGCATTCATGTTGTAGACTATGGTACTGTCCATTTCCTGGGAATGGCAAGACTGGGACTTAGACCAGACTTGGAGAAGCAGAGCCTTCAATAGCATCTGACATATTTAGTAAGTTTCTATCCTTCACTCCATTCAGTCTTTGTGTCTAAATGTCATCTACAGTGCTTTCATCTGTGACAGCCGAACCAAGATGATTTATTTGGCTGATTGATTCTCTGGTCAATTTAAAAAAAAGAGGAGAGGAATGAGGAGTAAGATACTTTTCAATTGCCTAGCAGTCCTAATCACAGTATTTTCCTGATTTCATATAGAATAAATGGGATGTTGAATAAACATGAGAAACCTGAAACTTGAAATGTATTTAAAATGACTCCGTAGTGTGCTAAGAAGACGAGATGCAATTCTAAACTCTGCATTTTCACTTTGTTTGCTTTCTGCCAATGTACATAATTTCTGATTGGAGACACACTTGGAACTTACTTTATCTGACCTGCTGCTTTTTTGTGTGTCAGAATCTCCCATAGACAGATTTGATGAGCTGGGTTAGAAGTTGCGAATCTGTCCACAAGATGGCAGAGCGTCTCTGCTGATGCAGAATGGACAGAAGGTGCTTGCTGACTTCTGTGAGAGCAGGCTGCAGACAGAAGCAGATGCCTGTGCAGGCAGTTTAGGAAACTGCTGTGCTTTGGAGGAAAGGAAGAGAGACCCTGAAAATAGAACTTCCTCTCCTGGCTGCAGACTGCAGTCCCAACAGAGGAGCCATGAAGACACTGCCTGGACCTTTGTTCCTGTTCTTGTGGCTGCAGCTGGACTGTGAGTTGAGCACTTTTGGGAAACGAGGTGTTTGGTAATATTCATCATTAGTCTGACCAGGAGGCTGGCCTCTTCCAATCTGCTTGAGGTTCCACAAACTCTGGGAAATGATGTCCTGATGATCTTATCCAACTTTTCCTTTTACCCAGGTGTGAGCAGAGGAGAGAAGGTAGAGCAGCGTCCTTCCTTCCTGAGTGTCCAGGAGGGAGACAGCGCGGTCATCCACTGCACTTACACAGACAGTGCTTCCACCTACTTCTATTGGTATAAGCAACAGCCTGGAGCAGGTCTGCAGTTGCTCATGCAGATTTTTTCAAGTATGGAGAAGAAGCAAGACCAGAGACTCACTGTCCTCCTGAGTAAGAAGGACAAGCATCTCTCCCTGAACATCACAGCTGCCTATCCCAGGGACTCAGCCACCTACTTCTGTGCAGCAAGAGCACAGTGCTCCACAGGCACCTGCAGCCTATACCAAATATGCCAGGGGTTGAAGACACTCTATTTTTTTCCCCCCATATTTGAGAACATGATATTCCTGTACTTTATTTTAAATATATGGACATTCTAAAATATGCAGCAAACTTGTTGCAAAATGACCCAATAAGAGCAGTTTAAATAAACTCTTATTGGGTGTTGATGATTTCTTTGATGCCTAGGCTCTAGGGTCAACTTTTGGGTATCATTAGATTTTTCGCTTCCAAGGATACTTTGTTGTCAATTTCAAAGAATACTCTTCCTGACGGAAAGGCTCAGGTTACCTTTCAATAACAGCATTTACTATTTCTGATTATAAAATTATTAGCTCTATGGCATAAGAAAAAAACAGTAAAATAAAAAGTAGAAAATTAAACGTGCATGATCTTGACATACAGATAAAATATGGCTGACATTTTGTATTACTTCCTCATTTATATATTATTTAAAACTACAGTCTGCAAGATGCAATGATCTTTTCAGGAGCTAATCTTTTCAGGATCTGATCTTTTCAGGATCCTAGTAGGGATCCAATTACACATAATCTCAAAGATTTGATAACTTAGTGACCCAAAGACTTGATGTCAGGACAACTTTTTGCTTCCTCCCACTACTTCCTGCCAGTTCATTACATTGAAGCCCTGACCTCCAAAGTGACTATTTAGAGACAGAACCTTCAGGGAGATAAATTGAGGTCAAATGAGATCATAAGGTTGGGGCCCTAATCCAACAGGAAGGTGTCCTTGTAAGAAGAAAAAGAGAGATCAGAGGTTTCCCCCTGCCCCTGCCTCTCCCCGTCAAGTGAGCTCAGAGGAAAGGCCACTTGAGGATACAGCAAGAAGGTGGCTGTCCATAAGTCAAGGGAGAGCCATGACCAAAAACAAAGTTTGCAGGTACATTAATTGTAGATTGCTGGCTTCCAGGAGCCTGTTGATTGAGCACCAGTCTCCCTGAGCAGACCAATGCACTGGAACCTAATGATCAAGCTCTGGTGTCTGATCAGGCCTTTCTGCACAGGACTAAATGGAGAGGAGAAGGGGCCCTTCAGGGCAGGATTCAGGTTCTTGTGTTGGGAGAGAGGGTTTTATTCTGGATTTAGGTCATGCATTAGAAACTTAGTACAATTTGCATAGTAAAAAATGAAACCCCATGAGCTCCAGGATTTCCTTCCTTTGTCAGAGCTATGGCTCCTCTAGGCGATGGAGTCACTGTGTCTAAAAGTAATTCTGAGATAGGAACGGTAGAAAGTACTGGATGGGAAGTTCTCCTCTTATTAAAAACAAAAAAACAAAACAACAAAAACCTGCCTTTGATTTCTACCTTTGAACTTTTCTAAAATTTTTTCATGGCTCTTGAATTGCTGAACTGTACTATTTTCTGAGGAGATTTCCATATGTTTCCACAATTAGCTCCCTCATGTAATAGATTTCCTTCCCTTTATTCTAGACTGGGCTTCCTAAAGTCCCTAAAGTTGATGAGCTCAGTCTTACATATTTCATGATTTTATGGGATTCTGTGATGGCTAGTCTATCTTTCTATTACATATTTGAATATCTCATATGACAATATTTCTACTCTACTTTATGCTTTTCACCCCAGCCATTCTTGTTTTCATGATTGGATTTGTCTCACTCCATTGTGATGTTTTCTAATTCTTTGGGGAGTTAAAGAAGTGCTTCAGATGGATCTTATCTTTTCTGAAATGTGCAATGTAATGCAATGAGAAAAAATGTGTATAAAAATGCTGCTTCTTAAAATTAAACATTCCTGTGTCTAACATTGTTTTTCTGGACTATGCACATGTCAATCAACAGTTATTGTCAGGGGTTCTTATGCTCCAGGACCTCACTATATGCTACATATGATACAGTTCCTGCCTGGAAGCACATAAATGTCTACACAGAAATAAATCAAACCAATCAAAAGAAAATACTAATCTCTTTTCTCTATTCCATTCCACATTGCTATGTACTTGTTTCAAAGAAGGGACATAGACTTGGTTCTAAAACTAATAATTGTTAACATTTATTTAGTATTGGCTAAATGTCAAATATAGGACTCAAATTTGTACAGAACGCTTTTATGACTAAATCTTCATAACAATATCTTAGGTGGTTTACTTGTTACTATGACGAAACTGATTCTTACTGATATTACAGAAAGTATTCATAACCAGGGCCACAGACACAGGCAGCACAAGAGTTAGATTTGAGTCCTATCTGCCAGGTGCTTCATGCTATATTCAACCAATGCTTATTACTTGTAGCCTTTGCCTTCTGGGTCATTTCTCATGGTGCAACTTGGTCATTCATCATTCTTATATCAAAACATTCATTTTGCATTAATAGATTCTCACACGCTCAAAACTCTGGGTTTTATTTCCAGCACTAAAATACAAAACAAAGCAAAACCCCCAAAGTCCAACCAACCAAATAAAAACGTAGATCTTCTAGCTTCCTTGGGACTTAACTGGACCTGAGAGCCCTGGTAAAGGGACCATCCATCTGTGTTGCTGTTTTTCTTCCAGCTTGAACTAACTTTGGATTTATTCTCTACGTCATTTTCTGGAGAAAAAATATCCAAAAATCATTGCTGAAGAGCTGCCATTAGGGAACATTTTAAAGTTTTTAAAAATGTAACAAACGTTAGATCAAATGAATTAAACTTATTGGATTCTTTTATTTACTTTTACAGACTGCATTTTGATTCATTGTACACAAATGGGATACATCATTTCATTTCTGTGGTTGTGCACTATGTTGGATTCTTAATGAATAAAGAAGACAGAAGGATTTGCATTCCTGGCACACTTTATCCCTATAGATTTGCACCCTTAGTACAAACATAGCTGCATACACTTGCCTTTCTACTATTCGGAGGAAATAACAGGAAAGCCAGAAGCATCAAACTGCACTACTATGGTTTTTGCGTTTGTTTTGTTTGGGGTAGAGGAAGAGTTGTGACCTTCTGGGATGCAATGTTGAGTTGCCACAGAGTCAGAGGGGCCTACTAGCTTTATTAATAATTAAATTTTTCAAAGCTTGTCATTGAGAGCATTCATATAATGTTATCTGAAATGATGTGGATAAAATCAAATGGATTTTGATGTTGTCAACAGTGATACACTCTGGGTTACACTTCTATCTTAAAACTTATGACAGGCTAAAAAAGATATAACTTGCAATTTAGTTTAAATCAAGATCCTGCTGAGGCAGGGCAATACAAAGCTGCCTATCTTTTGATTAATTATTAGGTTTATAGCTCTATGGTGTAAGCATATACTGGAGCCTGAAAATATACTATTGAAGTCTCCAATAATGAGTTTTTACTTCCTAATCAGAGAGACACATTTCTACCTCACATTGCATTCTTGATGAAGCGACTAAAATTACTCATTATATTCTCTTCCCTCCAAGGATTTCTATTGGTCTCCAACACCTTCATATCTGATCCAGTAAAAGGTAAACTCACAAAAACACATTTCCTTATACACATTCTTAACATTCTATTCTTCGACACATTTATGTAGGCTTCCACTATTTTTTTTTCATTACTTAGTTTATAAGCTAAAAGAATTGTCCCTTTTAAAAGAGAACCCCTATTCAATTTTTCTCTCCTTTTGCCTACCAGCTCTGTAATCATTGGCTACAGTTTTAATTCAAGGGAAGTAAGACTTCTATGAATAAATTAATAACATAGAAAAAAAAGGAAAAAAAGAAGAAGCAAGAGTTTCAAATCATTTATATAAAATCAAAATAAAAATGAACAACATAGGAGTAGTAATTCCCTCCTGTTACCCTGCTGCATCTGCTGAAAGAGGTGTATACCCAACGTGGTAGTTTTTTTTAATGATTCTATATGTGGCCACCAGGTGACACTGGCTCTCTTTCCCTTTGTTAACTAGGACTTTCCTTATGCCTAGGAAGTAAGCTTACCCAAAAGGAGCTCATCTCTGATGGTTGGCACAGAGACAATAAAGCCTTCTAGTTTGCTGCATCAAAAGGACCAAGAAAGAGACTTTTTGGGTTATACAATTCCAGGCAGCATTTCGGGTATCAAGACAAAGTGTCAGGATGGAGAAGATGCAGGGATCTGTGCTAATTATATTTTGGCTTCATCTTGGCTGTGAGTTGGAGGGTTCTTAGAGCAGGGGACATTCATTGAAATCCTAGGGGACAGATGGGGATGTAGTTTGGCCTTACTTGGCACTTTTTATTGTAGATTTTGGCACAAAATTATGAAAGATCTGAACGAAAGTTACATGTTCATTGTGTCTGTTGTTGTCTTTTGGGCAGGGGTGAAAGGCGGAAACCAGGTGGAGCAGAGTCTTCATTCCCTGAGACCCCTCGAGGGAGACATCACCTCCATGAGCTGCACTCACTCAGTCAGTGGTTTTACTAATCTGCAGTGGTATAGACAGGATTCAGGGACAGGTCTCAAACACCTCTTTTCCATGTATTCAGCTGGAGAGGTGAAGCAGAAGGGAAGACTACGAGCCACGTTACTGAAGGATGGAAGCAGCCTGAACATCACCACCGTGCAGCATGGAGACTCAGCCACCTACTTCTGTGCCGTAGTCACACAGTACTACGCAGGCACCTGCGACCTGCACCCAAATCTACAGCTGGGCAGGCTCAGCTTGACAGAGCCATCTGCAGCAGGGCTCTGAGCCTGGGTCCTTGTGTGGAGTTAAAGGTTGGGCTGACCAGGGAGGTCAGGAGACAAGTGCTGCTGCTCATTTCATCCACATTTTTTATCAGGCCACCCTTCACATTCTCATGGTGCCTCATCAGTTTTATGGCACTCTGTGTCTTGGTTCTTTAATCATTTTTCTTCTCACTTTCAGCCTACTTCTCAGCTAAGAGAAAGCTTAATCACAAAATAGTTCTTTTCTTTGTCTATCCATTCTTTCAGCAAATAGTTGTTGATTACCCACCCAGGGACAAACACCAAGGTGTGATCCCAGGCCTTCTATTGACCCTAGCCGTGTCTCTGGCACAGGAGGTAACTTGATTTTTAAGTCTTTGGTTTGTATATTTTTGCTCTCTTGCTTCTCTTCTTCTTTTTCTTTTATTTCTTCTTTTACTCCTTCTTATCCAGTATCTAAAACATTCTCTTTTTCTTTGTTTATCTTCCTTTTTCTTTCTCTAAATCCATATCATTAGTTCCAGGAACTATGAACTGTTTTCCTATGTTAGTATTTGCAATGGAAAACAGATGCCTAGGGATGGATATACAAGGGAAAGTTTTTTTTTTATTTTATTTTGGTACCAGGAATTGAACCCAAGGGTGCTTAACCACTGAACTCCATCCCCAGCCCTTTTTATATTTTATTTATAGACAGTGCCTTACTAAGTTGCTGAAGCTGGCTTTGAACTCAGCATCCTCCAGCCTCAGCATCCTGAGTCACTGGGATTACAAGTGTGTGTCACTTACCTGGCTAGTATTTTTAATGGAACTTATGGCTCTGTGTTAGTAGGGTGGGCATGATATTACTAGGTTGAGGACTTCTGATCTGCCTTTCAAATTACCTCTCTTAGAGCTACCATGAACTTGCAAGCAGAGAAATGGGCCCTGACATCCCACATTTAAGTGGAAATTTTGCTAAATTATTATTTCATTTTATTTTATTTCAAAATGCTATTTTTTTTTTTTTTTCTTTTTTGGTACCAGAGATTGAACTCAGGGGTGCTTAACCACTGAGCTCTATTCCTGGCCCTTTTTATTTTTTATTTTGAGACAGGGTCTTGCTAAGTCGCTGAGAACCTTGCTAAGTTGTTTAGAACCTCCATAAGTTGCTGAGGCTGGTTTGACCTTGCAATCCTCCTGTCTCAGCCTCCCAAGTCACTGGAATTACAGATTTGCACCACTGAGACCAGCAAAATGCTAATATTCAAATTTGTTTCTGAGTTCAGAAGACCAAAGGGCAAAAGTTGTAATGCAAGGTCAGTGTTTGGTTTGTAAAGGAGTTTTTATTCATATGGTGATATTTGAATGACAATGTATTCTACATTACATATGTTGTACCAACACAAAAGCATAAGAAAATTAGATCAGCTCTATTTTTCTAATTTTTGACATCAGAAAACAGACTCAGAAGCATTGCACTTTATCCATGATCACATATCTAGTAAGTGGAAGAACTTTTCTATACTCAGGTCTCTGATGGCTACCCATGAATTCCCTCCTTATTGTCCTATGAGTGGTTGATATTAAAGGACAGATTGATTCCCTTTGTTAATCAACCATGTAAGTTTCATAGCCTGAGGCTTGAACAAAATGTACATCTACAGAACCAGGGTCCAAGATAAAAAATTCCAAAAAGGTCATGGAATAATTTTAAAAGCAAGTAATTCTTGTTCACATAGGAAAATGAGAATGAGGGTTAACAATCATCAAATGCTTATTATGTACGAGGCACTCTGTATGTCTTAAGACTTTTCAGTGAGGCAAGCATTATTAACTCTAAACTGAGACTCCGAAATGGTTTGAAAATTGCTCAAGGACACAAGATTTGCAGTTGGAAGAGGTGACATTGGAACCTCCATATTTTTCACTCCAAAGCCTGCTAGTGCAAAAATGCACCTTATCTCAAAGTTCCACCAATAGTAGGCTTTTTAGCATGTGCCTGACACACCAGAACTTCCAGTTTCTTAGACTCATTTCTAAATGAGACTCCAAATCCCCTCAAATCTTTATGTAACTCTGTTTTCATTAGTAAAGTTTTATAGTCTATTTTAACTTCTGATGTGTTTAGGCTTTCCTCATTTCTTCTTATCTGGAATTTCCTGTCAAGATTTTGTTGTTGTTGTTGTTATAATTTTTCAACATAAATTGAAAAATCACCTTGTTTAGTTTTGTTTAAAAAAAACCCAATTACTAGTTCTACTTGATCATATTAAGTGTATAAAGTGTGTTATATTAGGGTAAAAAAACAGAAAATAGTGTTTCTATCCAAAAGCATGGCAGGTTTTTTTCTTTTGTGACCTTCAAAAGAGTTGTAAATATCTAAAATACGCGCAGAGCTAGTGAAATTCAATAGTAATAAGAATGTGCAACCATCTCGAATAATTATTTTATAGAGAAGATCTAGAAATAGAAAATAAACATGGAAATTTGCTCTATGTCTGAAATCATAAAACAAATGTAAATTAAAACCACAACATGGGGAATAGAAAGACATTCGGTAACAGCTACCTAAGTACAGTTAAATGAAAGAAATTAGTTTAAATACTTTATATCATAGTAGGGAACTGTAGTCTATAATAATTTGTGATATATTTCAAAACAACCAGAAGAGTCCAAAGATTCCCAACATATTGAAATGATAGATGAGAAAATAGAAATACTAATCACCCTTATTTGATCCTTATGAATACTATGTATATATATAAATACATTTATATCAAATTACTATACAGTATGCATAATATTATGTATTAATTAAAAAAACACAATGAGATATCACTTTATAGCTATGGCTAAAATTAAAAGGCCTGAAAACACCAAATCTTAGTGAGGATTTGGAGTAACTAGGACTCCATTATTGTTACGGTACAACCACATTTGAAAATATCCACCCTATAATCTGGCAAGTATATTCTAAGAACTTTCCCCAAGATAAATTGTACAAAACTCTATATATGAAAGCTTATAGAAACTATTCATTATAGCCCCAAGTTTGAAAAAACCTGTCTGTCCATCAATTTATGTGTTCATATTCAATAATAAAACACAGGTTATCTTACAAACTTCTCCTACATATGGATAAATTTTAAAATTGAGTTGAATGAAATAATAGAAACATAAAAAATGCATAATTTTATTTATAGAGAAAAACTACCGTGTGGGGATAGAAATTTCAAAAGTGCTTGCCTATGCAGGATGGAGATTGATAACAAGGGGTATAAAAAGACCCTTCTGGGTGATAAAAACATTCTATTTCTTCATTGGGGGTGTTAATTTCAAGAGTGTATTTATTTGTCAAAATTTCAATACACGTTTAAAATCTATGCATTTTCTTGTGCATGAAATCTAGCTCAAGAAAAATTTTAAACTAAAAACCTGGTTTTGCCTGTCCTTTAAAAATTGAATCTTTACATTAGCAACAGATAACAGATGATATATAAATACAAATAATAAATGATACTACTTATTTTATCATAAAAATACCAACTTTAACAAAATATGTATAATACATTTTTTAGATAAATTAAGAAAAGACCTAATTAAATGGAAAGATATAAGTTGTGGAAAACTGAATTGTATAATGATGTCAACTCTGAAATTTACCTATAGATTTAATATATTCCAAATAAAATATTACAGACTTTTATTTGCTAAAATATTAGAAGTTGATTCTAAAATTTTTATTGATGTGCAAAAGTTGGAGCGTAGCAAAAGCAATTTTGAAGAACACCTGGGAGGACTTCCATTTTATATCAAGAATTGGTAAGACTGTCAAAAAACTGAAACTCTCACTCAGAGTTGGTGGACATGTAAATTATCAGAATGAGTTTGGAAGTCTTTCTTTGAGTTGAAATAAGCATTTTCTATGATCCAACAGTGTTGCTTCTAGGCACATTCCCAACATGAGTTTGTATATGAGAATAAAGAGACATGCCAAAGACTTTTCATAGCAATATGCTTTGTAATTGAAAATATTTGAATACACTAAATGTTAAAAAAGTAAAAAACAAATTATAACAAATCCGTATAACAAACACTGAACAAAGACAATGACCCAACTACCACTATAGTCAACAACCTGAATGAACCTCACAAGTATTTTTCACCAAAAAAATCAGACACAAAATTATCAGTACCGTATGATAAGCTGTATGTAAGATTCAAAGTTGGCAGCAATGATTTAGGGTGATAGACCTCTGAGTAATGGTTACTTTTAGAGGATTATTGACTTGCAAGATTATGATGAATTCTGGAGTGCTCATTTATTCTGTAATGTGACCTGAGGATATTTGCTCAGGAAAATTCACTGAGTTATACACATGGAAATACATGTGTGCCATACTTTTCACTATGGCTATCTTTTGGATTTTTGATTAGCATGTAATAAAAGTGCATATTAAAGAAGCACAGTGTGACATTTTAACACGTGTATAACATGTACACTGATCAAATGAGGATAATTAACATTTCCCTTTCCTTGTCATTTCTTTGTGTTTGGAGCTTTCAAGTTCCTCTTCTAAATCTTCACAAAATTTATAATAGGCTATCATGAGCTCTAGTCATTCCAATGTGCTCTGAAACATCTTGACTTATTCCTTCCATGTAACTCTGTTTATTTCTCCCAGATATCTCTTCCACACTCTTCTCAGTAAACATTCATATCACCTTTTAAAAGCTTGAACACAGGAGAGAAAACGTGGTATTGGTCTTTTTATGTCTGGCTTATTTCACCAAACATCATGTCCTCTAGTTCTATCCATTTAGCTGCAAATGACAGCATTTAATTATCTTTATGGCTGAATGATATTCCATTGTGTATATATGGCACATTTTCTTTATCCATTCATTCATCATTGGATACCTAAATTTATTTCATATCTTAGCTCTTGTGAATATTGCCTCAATAAAAATGTGAGTGCAAGTATCTCTTTGGTATACTGATCTCATTTCCTTTGGATATCCACCATCATTAAGAGGTAGATCTACTTTTAGTTTTCAAAGGAATCTCCATACTGCTCTCCAAAATGGCTTGATTAATTTACCTCCCATCAACAACACATAGGAGTTCCCTTTTCTCCACATTCTCACCCACAGTTGGCATTTGTGTGTGAGTATGTGTGTGTTCTTTTGATAGCAAATTTTGGTTGGAGTGAGGTGATAACTCATTGTGGTTTTGATTTGCATTTCCCTGATAGAAAATGATATTTAGCATTTTTTCTTACATTTATCTGCGATTTATAGTTCTTCTTTTGAGAAATAAATCATTTACCCATTTTTAAAATTAGATTATTTGCTTTTAAAGTTTTTTTGAGTTCCTTATGTATTTTAGACTTCAATAATTTGTCAGCTTATATTGTTTTCTCCCATCTTGTAAGTTCTTTTCACTTTGCTGTGCAGAACTTCTTTTTTGATATAATCTCATTTGTCTATTTTTGCTTTTGATGTCACTTCCTAAAATGCCTTTTCTAAATTGATGTCTGTAAAGTTTTTCCTCTCTTTTCTTCTAGTAGTTTCATAGTTTCAGGTCTTACATTTAGATCTTTAGTCTTCTTTGTGCATTTATTTTTATACAGCATGAGAGATAGGGGTCAAGATTCAATTTTCTGCATATGGATATCCAGTTTCTTTAGTACACTTACTTGAAGAACCTACCCCTTTTCCAATGTATTTTTTGACTACTCAATTGAGAATATGTTAGCTGCAGATGTGTGGCTTTATTTCTGAATTCCATATTACATTTTATTTTTCTACATGTCTGTTTTTATGCCACTACCATGCTATTTTGATTAATAAGGCTGTTTACTATGTTTTGAACCCAGGTATCAATGATGCCCCACCTGTGTTTTATTTGCTCAAGATTGTTTCAATCATTCAAGGTGTTTTGTGCTTTGATATTGTCGTAGTCAACTTAATTTGCTGCTGTGACCAAAAGACCTTTTACAGGAAGAAAAGTTTATTTGGTGCTCTAGTCCCATTTTATGGATAGCCAACTCCATTCCTCAGGGCCTGAGGTGAGGCAGAATATCATGTGAAAATCACAGTAGAGCAAAGCAGGTCAGGACATGACCACCAAGAAGCAGAGACAGAAAGAGACAAAATATATATTCCAAAGGCATGCCCCCAAGGACCCACCTCCTCCAGCCATACCCTACCTACCATTTAATATCTATCAGTGGACTAATGCACTGATTGGGTTAAGGTTCATAACTCAATCATTTCATCTCTAAACTTTCTTGCATTGTCTCTCACATGAGCTTTTGGGGAACCCCTTACATATAAACCATAACACGTATGAATTTCAGGATATTTTTTAACCTAGCTCTGTGAAGAATAGCATTGGTATTTAAATAGGGATCCTATTGAATCTGTGGACTTCTTTGGATCATATGGACATGTTAAAGATATTAATTCTTCTAATTCTGGACTTAGGATCTATTTCTATTTTTTGTATCTTCATCAATTTTTTTCATTCAGTGTTTCATAATTTTTATTGTAGAAGTCTTTATTTCTTTGGTTAAATTTATTCCCTGGCATTTAATTTATTATTACTATTAGCTATTGTGAATAGGATTTCTTTCTTGATTTCTTTCTCAGAAATCTCATTACTAGAATATAAAAGTACTATGGATTTTTGTATGTTAATTTGGTATCCTGCTCCTTACTGAATTTATCAGTTGTAAAAGTCTTAGGATGGAGTATTTAGGCTTTTCTATGCATAGGATTATATCATTTGCAAACAGGGGTAATATGACTTCCTCCTCTCCTATTTATGTGCCTTCTATTTTTTTTTCTCTAGCCTAGTTGCTCTGGCTAAATCTTCCAGTAGTATTTTGAATAAAATTGGTTAGAGTGGTAATCCTTGTTTAGTTCCAGATCTTAGTGGAAATTCTTTCAGTTTTCCCTATTAGTGTGATGTTGACTGTGGGGTTGTCATAGACAGCCTTAATTATGATGAGGTGTGTTCCTTCTATACCTAATAATTAGAGTTTATATCATGAAGTGATGTTGAATTTTGTTGAATGCCTTTTCAGTACCTTTTGAGATGATCATGATTTTTATCCTTCATTCTGTTAATGTGACATATTTATTGATTTTTCTATGTTGAAACATCCTTTCTAACCCTGGATAAATCCCAAAAAGATCATGATAAATGATCTTTTTCATGTGCTGTTGCATTTGATTTGCTGGTATTCTGTTGGGAATTTTTCATCTATATCAGCAGTGAATTGGACTATAGTTTTCTGTTTTTGTTGTATCCTTGTCTACTTTGGGTATTAGGGTAATGCTGAATCATAGAATGAATCTAGAAGAATTCCCTTCCTTTCAACTTTTGGAAATGGTTTGGGGAGAATTGGTGTTAGTTCTTTCTTAAAAGTTTGGTAGAATTCCATAGGAACAAAGTTTTTGATGCTGCTTTCCAGTCTCCTTGATCTTAAATCTCCCCAACTAATGCCAGATTGAAGTACTACTTAGGATTTCCAATACGGCAGTCTTCTCATAGACTGATTGCCATAAAGCTACACAGTGGTTTTCTTTTACTTGGTTTTACCATCACTACTTTTACATTTCTCTTCTTTCATCAATAGGGATTTTGGAGAGATGGGGCACTGAGCATGTGTGATCATCTGATAGCGAATCAGAAGTATTTTCCGTGGACATTTAAATTCTTAAACTAAAACTTTTCATGGATAAGAGACACTCTACAGACAAAAATAAGTAGAAAAATGCAGATACTGAGAACAGATTTGATCTTGTGCTGCTAGAAATAATCACATCCCTGGGAAAGAAGATATCTGACTTAAGAAAAAGAGTCCTATTAGCCTGAGGGAAAGCAGCTTGCCTTTCTAAGCTCACTGTCCCCATATTGATAACCCCAGGTGTTTAAAGTTTAAAGTTTAAGTGGATGGGAAGAAAAAGCTCTCTTTTGAGAGGAATGACTTTGCTCTTAGATTCAGTCAACACTAGCCACAATTTACAAGACCTGACTTTCACCCATACAAAACTTGTGATTGCCTAAGTTGGATTTCATGATCAGATTGCTCCCCTGTGTTCTATTCCTCTCAGAAGTTTCTCCTGGCTCTGGTCTGGCAGTGGTACTCCTAGGATTCTACAGTTAATGCAAATTTATTTTTACACAGTGCTTAAATCCTTCCAACATTATTTATGTTTGATTTTGCAATGCCTTCATCAGTTGGCTTAGCTCATCTGTAAATGCTCCAGTTTATCAATGCTCCCTTGATGATGAGGTATCCAGAATTGGATATGATACACCAGTCATGTTCAGAGTGGATTACTGCCTTATCAGATTTTATATTAATGTCATTGATCTAAAGCTTTTAATTCTGCTTGAAGAAGGCAAAGACGATCTTACTTAATCTTCCTAGGTGAGGGCCCATGTTCTACACTGCTGTTTTGTACATCTGATCTGATTTTTATTTTCACGAGTCAAGGTGATTGTTTCCACATCCTACCACAATCTTTCCTCCTTGGCAGATGCTCACTGGCAGCAAAGCCATCCATAGCACAGTGGGGGGAAGTTGATCCAATGTCGCTGCCCAAGGACGAAGGTGGTAATCGAATCCAAATGAATAGCTTTATTGTGTGATCATTTTCTCTAAAGTAAACTGCTTCTCCTTTTTACAGTCTCTATTTTTCATTAAAGCTAGGATTAATGCAATCTGCTATAGAGGTTGACTAAGCATCTATTAGGAAAGAAAGAAATATTCAGTGAAAGTTTTTGCATAACACTTTCTCTCTCTTTCTCTCTCTCTCTCTCTCTCTCTCTCTCTCTCTCTCTCTCTCTCTCTCTCTCTCTCTCTATATATATATATATATATATATATATATATATATATGTGGTGAGCACTTTACCAACTGAGCAATCTCCCCAGCCCTTGCATAACGTTAAACAGAAGGAGCTTCCTGTGGGGAAGTTTGTATCCTCATTCTTTATCTGACCTCCAGAGGGCAAAGTTGCAAGGGCCAGAGGTCCTTGCTTCCGTTGATCAGTGCCTTCAGCTCAGCTCCTCCTCCCTGCAGCTGATTGGAGGATTCTCACTGAGACCTTTGAAAAAGAGACAAATGAAGAGACTCTGAGGTCAGAGGACCTCAGAATCACCTCAGCAGTTTTTGTGATTATACCTAAACAAGGGATGTGGCTAGTCCAAGCTTACTCACACATTCTATTTCCAAGAGCTGGGCCCCACAGCCACTTTTCTGCTCACTAGGAGGAAATTTTCCAGAAAGACACATTCAGCGTTCTCACTGGTCAGCCATGCTCTTGGTACTCATCCTAGTCTTAGGGATACATTGTGCCCTGAGTGAATAAAATTGCCTTTTGTTCACTAGATCCACATAAGTCACTGCTTTCTGATTCAAATCTTAGTAAAAATACTTTCTACAGGAAAGCCTTCCCTGCACTTACTGACATAACATTAATTTTGCAGGAGATGCCAGAGCTCAGACAGCCTGACAGGCAGGTCACTGTCTCTGAAGGAACCTCTCTGGAGCTGACATGCAACTATGCCTATGGTTCAGCATTTTATCTCTTCTGGTATGTGCAGTACCCCAGCCAAGGCCTCCAGCTTCTCCTCAGGTACATTTCAGGAGACACCGTGGTTCAAGGCATCAAAGGCTTTGAGGCAGAAGTTAAGAAGAGTGAATCTTCCTTCAACCTGAGGAAATACTCTGTGCACTGGAGTGACACAGCTGAGTGCTTTTGTGCTCTGGCAGCCACAGTGCCTGGGGCTGCAGGGGGAGCTGAATATAAACTTCGTGCGATTATAGGGAGGAGAACTGCGTCTGGGGGCTTTTGGATTCTGACATAGTAGGAGCCATGGTGCTGTTACTCCACAGTGTGGAGGTGCTCAGGGACTTGCTGAGCCAGCATGACTGATATACTCAAGTGATTGAACTTAGGGAATGTGACATGGCACAGGAGAGGCTTGTTTATCATTCCTCACTTTATTTTCCAGAAATCCACGACAAAAAGTAAATCTCCTTTCCTAGACTTGTTTCCTTGCATCCTTACTGCTGATAGGTAACAGACAGACATGAGCAGTGGGGGCACCAGGGTAAGGGGATAATTCTGTAAACTGAGCTAGCTGTGATGGCCCCATGTACTTTCTTGTAAAAAGTAGTCTGCCTGCAGCACTTCCTGGCATAAATTAATTGCTTCTGTTTTATTCCTCAGCTAACAACTTGTTATCTGCAGGAGAAATGCAGGCCCAAATGTTCTTCCCTGCCCATATGTAGAACTCAAATTACCCAGAATGAAAGGGTGGGCTTTGTGGCTTTGACTCGGATCACATTCCAGAATTCAGGGAGATAAAAAAATAAAAAACAAAGCCCCCAAACCATAAAATCTGTAAGAACAGTTCCATTAGAACTGGTCAGTGAGGTCAATGAGACCTAGAGTGGCCCTAGATCTTAAGCATGTCATTATAAGAGTCAAGTCTCCCCTCCATGTGCGGTGGGAACTTGGAAGTCTGATGCAATACTGCTCAGTTGGATGTCAAGAGGAGGACTTGGAGGGACTCTCTGGAAACTTTCTGGGACCCCCCAATTAAACTGGAGAGCAGGAACAGTACACTGTCCTTTTCGTCTCTGAGAGGACCCACTCTCTTCATTGAGAGTGCCCCTTTTTCCCCTTTTCCTATCCTTTCTAATAAACTCATACCTGCTACTCTGAGCATTATGTCTGAAATCTTTCCAGTGTGATCACAAGAACCCATAACCGAGGACTATGCCAGCCACCTCAGGTCTTTTGTGGGCCATTGTTGTAAGTACTACCTTCCTGATTTGGTAATTTTAAGGTAGTTTTCCTGGAGCTTTTTCACTGACCCCTCTGTGTTTGTTATTTTCTCACATTTTTAGGTGCTTAATTAGAAAAGAGGAGATCAAGTGTTATGATAAATGGCTTAGAACAATGTCATGCTCATGCAGACATCAATGATAAATTAGGAGGACTGAGCATAATACTGGATTGTGCCCAGTTATTTTCCTTAGCTAAGTGGACCAATATTATTTTTCAAGGCATATTGATATGGTTATTTCTGGTATAGGAATTAAAGAATTTCTGGAAATGAGGTATGATCCTAAAATTTTTCATGAGAGACTGGGGATTTAGCTCAGTGTTAGAGCACTTGCCTAACATATCCAAAGTCCTGGGTTCCATCCCTACAACCACACACAAAAATTATTCATGAGCAATGTATACTTATTTAATGTTTTGTTTTTCAGACTTCTTTCTCTACTGTCTCCGAGAGGCTGATTATTTCCATGAGATGTAAGGACACAGGCCATGCCACAAATAAGTGTAAGTGAATACTTTGCCCAGTACTTAGGAGAAGAAATGCTATTTTTTTTTTTTTTTTTTCCAATTCCAGACTGAAAGTTAGGGAATACAATTCTTGGTACCAGATACCTCAAGTACCCAGGAAAGCATTCTCCATTTTTACTCCAGCAACCCTGACTGGGATATCAAAGCAGTTTTATTTATACAATTCTTTTATAAATGTGAAAACTTTATATAATACACAAATATATAAAGGGGAAACGTAAAAAGCCCCAAATATTTAGACAGTTATATTTTCCATAGGAATAAATTATAATATCTTTAAAAATAACATTATATTTCTGCAAATTAATATAGGTATACTCAAAAGTCCCATTTCAAATTTTTTAAAATAAATAAAACACTATTAAAATTATCATCTCTTAATTTCCCTGCTTGATCTCGTTCCCTCCTGTCCTCTCACTAAACAAACTTGTTTCTCAAGTGCATGTTTTTATCTAGTACATATATATATATATAAACATATTAAATACATATATATATAAATAATATGTAGCTCTCTATTTTGTGTTTTTTAAATTTACATGGGTGCTATCCTAGATCATGTGTAATTGTAAAAATTGCTTTTATCACGGAAAATATTTTTGAGATATAGAGCATTAATACATGTAGATATCCACTTTTAGCTGCTATGCTGTATCTCCATTTATGAAGATACCAGATGTCCCTTCCTGATGCACATCTGTATTGTGCAATGACATCTGTAATAGTCTTAAGCTCAATTAAACAATCAAATGTACAAAGCTTAACTGGCCACATAGGTATTAGTTTTAGCAGTCCACAGTTCATGGACTATTCTTTTAACAACTCCTTCCTATCCTCCTCTCATGTCAAGGGCTCAGATTTGAATAAACAAGTCCAAACAAGCCTCAGATCCCAAACAGGAGCAAAAGTCTCAGTTACACAAATCACTGCCCCAAAGCTATGGAAACCACCAAGATTTCACAGTTCACTTACGGTCCAGATACAATTTCTAGGTAAGGATCATTTTTACCATAGCCATGTTACCTAGAAATACAGCTGACATTCTACCTTCATCAGGTTTCCAGAAGAAGAGAGACAAAGTTAACCTAATTATTTTCATGGAAGAAGAGAAAGAATTTTTTTAATCCTCTATCAAAGTGGAGTTACCAATTTTGTAATTTCAAAAATTCTACAAGGTGTATAATTACAGATGTTTCCTTATATATAGGCAACAAATGTTCTGTTATATACCTGGAAGTGGCATTTGCTGGGCATAATTTGTACTTTTAAAAATTTACTTGTGCTTCCCAAATTGCTCTCCAAAATGTTCTTGCCAATTTTTGCCTTTATCAGCTATATGAAAGAACTCCTATTTCCTTACATCCTTGTGAGGATATTGATATTCCTTATTTTACTTGCCTGCTTCTTTACCTGTGATTCCTGCCTTTCCCAAATAAACTGCTTGCACTCAATCCTTTTTTCAAGGTCAGTTTCTGGAGGAATTCATTGTAAGAGATTTGGTAACGAAGCTGTCCTAGAAAGATAGTGCACAGAATTCTCATTAAATTATTCATGAGCAGATGGCAACAAGGATCCCATTATTCAGGGTCAGCGGGTGGTGATACATCCTGAAAGACTGTACCATCACAATTACTAATTAGTTGTTGTGAATAGCATGGGATTCAGGTGCAAGTTGTTGCAGCTGCTTTTGTGATATCTTTATTATTCAGAAGTATTACAATGGTGGCAACTTTATTTGCATTGGAGTTAGTTATCTGTTGCCAGGTGAGGAGGAAGAACAAAATGGGCTCAGCCAACACCCTGTGGCTTTCCCCATACCTGACCAAGGAGCTGTTCTAAAGAGAATGGTGCTGCTTCCTGACTGCCTCCCAAATATTGTGCATATTCATTTCTGTACTCAGAACCACAGGAATAAGGGGATTCCTAGAAATGTTTCCTGTTCAACTAAACTGACAATAGAATAACCCAGCTTAGAAAACAATAAACAAAAAGAAAAAAAAAAGTAACCTCTAGTATTTTAAGCCCTCTCAATCCAGAGATTCCTCAATTTTTTCTTTCATTATATTCAGTGAAAGAGTAGTTGGATACCCAGTTGGGTATTAGGGAACTACTGCCAGCACAAATGAGAGATCCTGGATGAGAAAAGGAAGAAATAGGTCTAGGAGGCATAGAGTCCCGAATATTTTTTAAAATATTTTTTAGATGTTGGTAGATCTTTACTTAATTCATTTGTTTTTATGGGGGGCTGAGAATCAAACCCAGTGCCTCACACATGCTAGGCAATTGCTCTAGCACTGAGCCTCAACCCCAGCCCAGGAATCCAAGAGTATACTGATTGAGATTTATTAGTCACAGATTTATACCAGGAAGGTCTCCTTCTTCACCTCAGTGGCAAAGCATATTTCTTGTGTCATCTATTGCATACTCATTCAACGGCACTTATGGGGTGATTTATTTTGTGAATATGTCAGATCTTCAGAGCTTCCAGTGAGGACATCAAGTTTTAAAGTTTGAATGTAGTAATAGAAAAAATGAATGAGTCATTAGCTTAATTTTCACTTTTGATGTCTTTCATGTTCAGAGTCATTACTCTGAAAAACGACAAAAGTTCTAAATAGAAATTTATAAAACACCATAAATTATTACAAAACTATAGTCCACATTCAGCTGCTGTCTGCTTGAATTATTAGAGGAATTTTTTATTTACGAAACAGAATTCCAATAGTTTCACAGATTCAATTACATTTCACTTAGTATAAGAAAGGACTTGGTTCCCAGGTGTACTGGCTAACTCTTGACTAATGCGTCACAGTGAATCAAAGTCCTGAAGCAGAGCTTCTGAGCTCTTGGAATCAGGTTGTCTGAACGACTCCATTGTTAGCTGGTATTTACCTAACGCAAATTTTGTGATTGATCTACATGGGCTACTGCATTCCACTTCACACCTGGCTACAATTTGAGTGCCTATGATTCTCCCATGACATTCATCTACCTCAGTGTGGACAACAGATTCTCTCAGAGGAATAGAAGATACCTACTAAACAAGGGACAAAGTTAACTTGAAAAACTAAATCACAGAAAATGAAGTGGTTCACTCTGCTTCTGTTTAAACTTCAGGGAGATTAGGTTTGACCCATGAGTCAAAAAGACTAGGAAAGGAGGAAGACACTGCTTATTCAGAGATTGAACACAAGATTAAGGAAGAGAGAAAAGTGGGTATGAACCTGAACAGCATCCAAACTTAATTTTGTACCCTAGTCTGGAGCCCGTTAGTGTTTACACCTTATTCAAGACCATGTAGTTATCTTCTCTGAATTCATGTAGAGTTGAGGTTTCCAGTAACACATTGAAAAGGCGTCTGTGTCTGAGGATAAACATTGGTAGGGCTTGGCAAAAAAAAAAAAAAAAAAAAAAGGCATCCTTCCTTCTTTCTCTCCCAGTTAGTTCCTTGATCATGCAGCCTTCTTGGTATAAATGAAATGAAACAGGCAAGGACAATCTAAGTGGATTTTTAAAAATTTGTTCTAATTAGTTATGCATGATAGTAGAATATTTCTGAACATATTATACATATATGGAGTGTAACGTCTCATTCTTCTGGTTGTATATGATGTAGAATCACATTGGTCATGTAATCATATAAGTATATGGGAAAGTCATGTCCCATTCATTCTACTATCTTTCCTATTCCCATTCCCCCTCCCTTCACTTCATTCCCCTTTGTCTAATCCAAAGTACTTCTATTCTTCCCTTCCCTTCCCCCACCATTGTGAATTAGCATCCACACATATCAGAGAAAACATTCCACCTTTGGATTTGGGGAATTGGTTTATTTTACTTAGCATGATATTCTCTAGTTCCATTTACCAGCAAATGCCATACTTTCGTGCTTCTTCAAGGCTGAGTAATATTCCATTGTGTATATATACCACATTTCCTTTATCCAGTCATCTGTTGAAGGGCACCTAGGTTGGTTCCATAGTTTAGCTACTATGAATTGAGCTGCTATAAACATTGATGTGGCTGCATCACTATCATATGCTGATTTTCAAGTCCTTTGGTTATAAGCCTAGGAGTGGGATAACTAGGTCAAGTGCTGGTTACATTCCAAGTTTACTGCTTTCCATAGTAGTTGAAGCAATTGGCAGTCCCACCAGCAATGTATGAGTGTGTCTTTCCCCCCACATTCTCAACCACACTTATTGTTGCTTGTATTCTTGATAATTGCCATATGAAGATGAAATCACAGTGTAGTTTTAATTTGCATTTCTCTAATTGCTAGAGATGTTGAATATTTTTTTCAAGTATTTATTGATCTATTGTATTTCTTCTTCTGTAAAGTATCTGTTCGGTTCCTTAGCCCAATTATTGAAGGCTTATTTGGTTTTGTGGTTTTGGGCTTTTTGAGTTCTTCATATATCCTGGAGATTAATGTTCTATTTGGGGTGCAGGTGGCAAAGAGTTTTCTCCCATTTTGTAGTTGAGTTTATTACAGATGAGAGATAGGGGTTTAATTTCATTTTGCTACATACGGATTTTCAGTTTTTCCAGGACCATTTGTTGAAGAGGCATTCTTTTTTTTTTGTTTTGTTTTTTTACATGTTTTTTGGCACCTTTGTCTACTAAGAGATAATTGTACTTATGTGGATTTGTCTCTGTGTCTTCTATTTTGTTCATTGAACTATCTGTTTGTTTCTGTGCCAATACCATGACATTTTTGTTACTATAGCTCTGTAGCATAATTTGAGTAAGGTCTGGTATTGTGATGCCTCCTGCTTCACTTTTCTTGCTAAGGATTGCCTTGGCTATTCTGGGCCTCTTATTTTTCCAAATGAATTTCATGATTGCTTTCTATATTTCTATGAAGAATGTCATTGGGATTTTAATAGGAATTTCATTGAATCTGTATAACAGTTTTGATAGTATGGCCATTTTGACAATATTAATCCTGCCTATCCAGGAGCGTTGGACGTCTTCCCAGCTTCTAAGGTCTTCCTCAATTTCTTTCTTTAGTTTTCTGTAGTTTTCATTGTAGAGGTCTTTCACCTCTTTTGTTAGATTGATTCCCAGATACTTTTCTTGAGGCTGTTGTGAATGGGGTGGTTTTCCTAATTTCTCTTTCAGAGAATTCATCACTGATGTATAGGAACACATTTGATTTCTGGGTGTTAATTTTATATTCTTTTTCTTTGCTGAATTTATTTATGAGTTCTAGAAATTTTCTGGTGAAACTTTTTGACTTCTAAATATGGAATCATGTCTTCATCAAATAGGGATAGTTTGAGTTCTTCTTTTCATATTCATATCTCTTTCTTTCTCCTGTCTAATTGCTCTGGCTGGAGTTTTAAGGATGATGTTGAATAGAAGTGGTGAAAGAGGGCATCCTTGTCTTGGTCCAGTTTTTAGAGGGAATGCTTTCAATTTTTCTCCATTTAGAATTATGTTGGCCTTCAGTTTAGATATATGACTTTTATGAGCTATTGAGGTATATTCCTACTATCCCTAGTTTTTCTAGTGTTTTGAACATAAAGTGGTACTGTATTTTGTCAAATGCTTTTTCTGCATCTATTGAGATAATCATGATTCTTGTCTTTAAGTCTCTGTAAGTGATAAATTACGTTTATTGATTTCCAAATGTTGAACCAACCTTGCATCCCTGGCTTGAAACCCACCTGATCATGGTGCACTAAATTTTTAATATGTGTTTGTGTGAGATTTGCCAGAATTTTATTGAGAATGTTTGCATCTATGTTCATGAGGGATTTTGGTCTGAAGTTTTCTTTCTTTGATGTGAATTTTTCTGATTTGGTATCAGGGTGATACCAGCTTCATAGAATGAGTTTGGAAGGGTTCCCTGATTTTCTATTTCATCAAATAATTTGAGGACTATGGTGTTAATTCTTCTTTGAAGGTCTTGTAGAACTTGGCTAAGAATCCATCTGATCCTGAGCTTTTCTTAGTTGGTAGGCTTTTGATGGCTTCTATTTCATTGCTTGAAATTATTCTGTTTAAATCGTGTATTTCATCCTGATTTAGTGGGTAGGTTATATGTCTCTAGAAATTTGTTAATATCTTCACAATTTTCTATTTTATTGGAGTATAAATTTTCATAATAGTTTCTGAGTATCATCTGTATTTCAGTAGTGCCCATTGTGATATTTCCTATATTATCATGAATTTTAGTAATTTTCCTTCCCTTTCTCTTCATTAAGTGTAACTAAGGGTTTATCAATTTTATTTATTATTTCAAAGAACTGACTTTTTGTTTTGTCAAGTTTTAAAACTGTTTCTTTTATTTCAATTTCATTGATTTCAGCTGTGATTTTAATTATTTCCTGATTTGTTCTTTTTCTATGGTTTTGATATATAATGTTATGTTATTTATTTGATATTTTCTAATCTTTTAATGAATGAGCTCAATGCAATGAACTTTTCTCTTAGAACTGTCTTCAGAGTGTCCCAAAGATTTTGATATGGTTTGTATTTTACTTCTAAGTATTTTTTTTTATTTCATCCCTGATTTCTTCTGCTAACCGTGGTCATTCAATAGTATATTGTTTAGTCTCTAAGTGTTAGAGTGGCTTTTATTTTTTATTTTATCCTTGATTTTTAATTTCATTCCATTATGATCTGATAGAATTATTTGGTATTTGCTAATAATTTCTTTGTGGCATAAGATATGGTCTATTTTAAAGAAGAATCCAAGTGCCGATGAGAAGAAAGTGTATTTGATCATTTATAAATGAAATACTCTATATACATATATCTGTTAAATCTAAATTAATTATTATATTATTTAGTTCTATAGTTTCTTTGTTTAGTTTTTGTTTGGAGGATCTATCCAGTGGTTATAGAGTTATGTTAAGGTCACCCAATATTATTGTGTTGTGGTCTATTTGATTCTTGAAATTGAGAAGGGGTTGTTGATGTACACAGACGCTCCATTGTTTGGGGCATAACCATTTACAATTGTTATGTCCTGTTGATGTGTAATTCCTTTAAGCAGTATAAAATGTCCCTCTTTGTCCCTTCTGTCTAACTTTGGCTTGATATCCACTTTATTTGATATGAAGATAGAATCCCCTGCTTGTTTACATGACCCATGTGAATGATATATCTTTTCCCTTTCTTTCCCCTGTAGTCTGTGGATGCCCTTTCCTGTAAGACAAGTCTCTTGGAGACAGCACATTGTTGGGTTTTGTTTTGTAATCCAATCTGGGTGTTAAAATCTTTTGATTGATGAGTTTAACCATTAACATTCATGGTTTATTATTGAGATAAGATTTGTATTCCTGGCCATTTGGTTTTATTTCTGGTTTTTAATTTACACTAGTTTCTCCTTCGATTGCCTTTTCTTTTAGTGTAGTTTCTCCTTTTAATGATTTTCACTTTTTTTCCCATTTAATCTTCATGAATTATTTTGCCGAGCCTGTTTTGTAGTGCAGACTTTCTAGTTATGAATTCTTTTAACTTTTGTGTATCATGGAAGGTTTTTATTTCACCTTCAAATCTGAAGTTTAATTTAGCTGTGTATATAATTCTTGGTTGGTATTCATTTTCTTTCAGAGCTTGGTATATGTTATTCTGAGACTTCCTATCTTTGAGAGTATGGGTCCAGAGATCAGCTTTGATCTGGATTGCTTTCCCTCTAAATGTTGTTGTTGTTTTTCTCTGGCAGCTCTTAAAATTCTGTATTCATTCTGTATGTTTGGCATTTTCAAAATAATGTGCCTTGGTGTGGGTCTTTGGTAGTTTTATATTTTTGAGTTCCTGTAAGCCTCCTGAGTTTGATTTTTTGTTTCATTCTTTAGGTTTGGGAAATTTTCTGATACTATTTCATTGAAAAGATTGTACTTTCCTTTGGTTTGTGTCTCTGAGTTTCTTCTATTCCAATAAATGTTAAATTAGGTCTTTTCATGTTTTTCCATATTTCTTGGAAGATCTGTTCATGGTTGCTTAATATCTTTTCTCTTTGGTCAACTTTGTTTTCAAGATTACATATTTTGTGTTCATTGCCTGAAGTTCTGTCTTCCAAGTGGTCTATTCTGTTGGTGATGCTTTCCATTGATTTGTAAATTTGATTTGTTTATTCCTTCATTTTGAGGATTTCTGGTTGATTTCTTTTCAGAATCTCTATCTCTTTATTGAAGTGATCTTTCACCTCCTGAATTTTATCTCTGATTTCACTCCTTACATCAACATTTACCTTGTGAATCAATTTAACTATGTACATTCTAAACTCCTTCTCTGACATTTCTTCCACTGTGCTGTCAATGAATTCTATTATTGAAGAATCTTGATTTGTTTGGGGCAATTTGTTCCCTTTTTTATTCATGCTATTTGTGTGTCTGTCAACTCATCTAGCAGTATGGATCTGAGGCAGTATGCTTTCTACCCTGTAGATTTATAGTGTCCCTGGAGTTTTCCAGTAACTTGCCTTTAAGGGGGAGACAAATATTAACAACAACCAATGCAAACAATATACAACATTAAACCAAATAGCTCCTGCTACACTATCTATAGTTTTTTGGAATATACAGAAATGATTTGTTCAGTTATTGCCAACAATAAATAGTAAGTTTGCAAAAGGATTTATGATTTCAAATGGTGGACAAAGAGAGAACAGAAGTGGTGTAGGATGTGATGTTTATGAGGAAGGAGGAGAGAACATATGCGGGGAGCCATCCATGTCTAGCAGAATCAGACTCGTCTAAGCCATGGGATACAGAGGTCTGACTCCAAGGAACTGGCAGCCATGGGAAAATGTTTCAGAGCTGAGGAGTAAGTGGCCCTGTACAGAGTGGATCACCCTTAAGGAAATGCTAATTCTCTAAGCAAATGGCTTCCCTAACTCCACCCCATCCTTTTCCTCACAGAAGAGGCCCTTCCAGGTCTGGACCCCTTTACCTGTGTGACTATAATAAAGGTGAAGGTGGGTTCATATGTCTTGTTGGAGGCCAGATCTGGTATGGCCTGATCCATCACACCTCCTCCAATTTGAAAAGAGTATTGACTCTTGTGTTTATTGAATAGATAAGTTTATTAGTAATTGACTTATAGCTAGCACCATCCTCTGACAGTTATTCCTTCCCTCATCCATGTTGGATATGGCTAAAACCCCCATAAACATAGAAGTAAAAAGTTGTAGGAAGAGTGAAAGAGGGAGTAATGTGAAACAATATGATATTTTAAATAGTGGAATTTTTTCAACTTCATGTATACATTTACACATTTATAGAGCAAGTTGGCACTCAGATAGGCAGTGTCCTCAATTTCATTTATACATTTAAGAAATATTTGTTATCCCATTTGTTTACAATAAAAAAATTTAAAAAAGAAATATTTGTTAACCTCCTGCTAAATTTCTGACATTGTTACATGAGTGGAAATAGCAACCGTGGACAAAATTTAAATTCTCTGCTATCCAAAGTCATGTACTAGTTACAAAAGATGGGTTAACATTCCTCTGCTTTTATCCTAAAACTTGCTCAGATGATTTTTCAGTGGATCACAGAGTGGCCAAGACGACTAAATAAGGGAAGGTAAAATTAAATTCTTCTTAGAAATGGCATGGCACAGAGTTTCCAAGGAATCTGATGTGTCCTGCAAAAATAAGCTTATGAAAATTACCAACTATTATTTGTAATCATGATGGGCCATCTGACAGTTAACAGGTGTCTTAGAAAAGAAGTCAGAGGCAGAGCTACAGTACTGACTTGAGAGAACAGGTCAACAATCAGCTGAGTTTCCAATCTTCCCACAAGGGGGTGCATCTTGTAACACGCACGCGCGCGCGCACACACACACACACACACACACACACACACACACACCCCACATGCACGCACTTCCTGTTTTATTTCTGAGCTCACATGCATCCTTTTACTGTGATCTGAACCTTTCCTTACACTGCAAAGTCAAGATTCAAAGACTGCAGAGGCTCTGAAAATGAACTGTGCTCCAGGACCAGTGATTGTAATAGTCTTCATGTTTGGTAAGGAAAATGGCATATAGAGCTTAAAACCTTTGATTCCACCATGCTGACACCATTTTTAACCATAATTTCTCTAAGAGGCAGAATGCTATCCATGATTGAGGTAACCTGTACTGAGTTGTTGTTATTTTTTCTTCTTAGGAGGAGGAAGCAATGGAGACTCGGTGACCTAGACAGAAGGCCTAGTGATTGTCTCTGAAGGGACTTCCCTGACTGTGAACTGTTCCTATGAAACCTCACTGTACCCTGCCTTATTCTGGTATGTCCAATACCCTGGAGAAGGTCTACAGCTCCTCTTTAGAGTCTCCAAGGCCAATGAGAAGGGAAGCAACAAAGGTTTTGAAGCCACATACAATAAAGAAACCACCTCCTTCCACTTGGAGAAAGCCTCTGTCCAAGAATCAGACTCGGCTGTGTACTACTGTGCTCTGGGTGACACAGTGGCAGAAACTGCAGGGGTAGCTGAGCACAAACTCTGAGCAGCAACCAGGGGCCTGGCTGCTGAGTGTCTGTCTCTAGATGTCTCTGGTGTAGGGACCAGGAACTAACTAGTCTGCTACCATAGCCATCTGTCATCCACCCCAGGCACTGTTGTGCTGTCAAAGTCATCTAAACCAACCCCTACAACACTGCAAAAGAATAAGAAATAAATATGTCTCGTGCAAGATGCTTTAACAGTGAGGGTGAAAATTGTCACCGTAGTTCCTCAACCCTGCTAGAAATACATGATTTCAAAAAGTAGAACCCCCCAATAAAGGAAAGGAAATTTTCTTTATGTTCATCCTTGCATGTAATTATATCTCCTTGATATTCTCCCAGGACATGTAGGAGTACATTGTGCTCAGAGACAGCTGTGGCATGTGAGGGTGCAGATGTGTAATGTTCCCTTGGTAAGCTTGTCATTTCTGAGGGAATCATCCAAAGAAACAATAGGTGCCTTTTTTTTATGGTAGTAAGGATTGAACCCAGGGCTTCATGCATGCTAGGCAATTGCTCTACCACTAAGTTACATCCCCAGCCCAACAATTGATTCTTAAAGGAAAAAGAAATATAATAAAGAAAGGAGGAGGAGAGTCCTACTTTTTTCCATAATAAATAGAAAATGGAAGACTTCTTCCTTTTCTTGGGTTACTTACATGTCATACATACACTGGGGTACTCCAAAACAGGTCATCCACTACCCAAAACTGTAGAAGCCCTACCCTTCATAATTTCTCGGTGAGTTGACTTTCCATCAGTGAGACGGTACTCAAGATAGAGAGGGAGTGTCCAGGGTCTGGAGAAAGAAAATTCTAGGATTAAATTTTTATCCATGATTGAATGGGGAGGGAATTCTAGCTTCCCCAATATTGTTAATCATTTCTCATACAGAAGGGGAGGGATGGTTGCCAGGGCTATAAGAGAGGAAGGATCGCTAAAAAAGAAGAACCTTTGGATTTAACTTCAGGTATCTTATTGTCTTTGCAATACTGGAGATTGTCTTTTATCTTGTCTATCACAGTTGCTTAATGTGTATTGGTTTATTGGATCATAAAGAATATTTTTCCTTGTGATGTTTTTTCCTTTTAGATTCCAGGAGATGATGATGTTTGGAGGATTTTTTGCCCTAAAACAGGAAAATTGCTTAAAACACTTTTTAAGTAGCAGTGCAACCCCTATGTCCTCTACCACCTTCTACAACAGCATCTTTCATTCATCAAATGCAAAAGACTAAGGTTTACTCTCTGGAAACAGCCTATGGTTTGGGGGACACCAAAGAAACCTGCAGGTAAGGTGATGTATTAAGTTGAAAATGGGTAAATTGCATGAATTTCTGTGTTCTGATTCAGTTCCTCTTATATTTAGCTTTTATTGGGATTTCACTAAGTGAATATATGGCAAGAGTTTTTAAATTATTCCTTTCTTTAAAATTAGTGACAAAATAGCCTATTGTAAGTCTGGCAGACTTATAAACTTCAATTTGCTTTTTTGACATGATCCTGTTATTGTTAAAAATTTTCTTATTAAACTTACCCTGGCATGAATTATTAATGGTGTCTTTCTCCTGATTGGACCAGACTTATCCATGCATCAAGAACCTTAAGCAACTGGAGATCATCCTCCATCTTCTCTCCTCCCCATTCCTGCCTAAGAAATAAAAAAAAAAAACAACTTGCTTTGTTTATTATTATTGCTTTAAAAAGTATATTAAGAAGAATTTAGAACTATTATGAAATTTTTATGACAGTGAGATTAATTTTGACTTTTCACATTTTGTGCATTCGATTTTTGACATAAAAAATATAACTTCCAGGCAAATTTTAACTTTTTTTTTTTCAATTGAACTGGCAATTGAACTCAGGGCCTTGTGCCTGTTAGGTAAGCGTTGTATCAGTGAGTCAAATCCCAGCACTGTAATCAATTGTTAAGAATATTTTAACTTATAACACAAACAGGCATTCTCGTTCACCAATGGAAATGTATCTGAAGACTGTCATTCCAGTTAATTTTCTCAAATGCAACCAACTGTCTTAATCTCTTACTTTTGGTTTTCTATTTCTTAAAAAGGTAACGAGAAGGCAACAATAATTTGAAAGCAATCTGGAGATATACTACACCTTTCATCCTTAGAAAGTTTTCCCGTGTCCCTTTCTGGCAACCCATTCTGGAGGCAACAGAAGTTCTTATTTCTACCACCATAGATTTACCTTAATTGTTTTTAGAAATTCAAATCTATGGTGGTCTGGTAGGTACTCTTTAATTCCTAGTTTCTTTCACTCAATGTGCTTTTTAGATTCACTTATGTTCTCATGAGTATCAGTCATTTATTACCACTATTAATGAGTAGTATCTTACTATATGAATATCATGTAAATTTTTATGCATTTCACTGTGTCCACCACTGGTTGTATACAGAATCTGTTAAGAGTTAAATAGTTGTTACCATTTTATAGGCACAAAAGTGTAGGCTAACCTAGATTTTCATATTCTGTCCATGCAAGGATACTGGCTGTCTCTAAAATACTTTAATCAAAACACATGTTAAATACCTCTATTAAAAAAAAAAATTCTTCTGGGCATGATGCCACAGGTCTGTAATCCCAGCAACAAAATACTTTAATCAAAACACATGTTAAATACCTTTATTTAAAAACCCATTTCTGCTGGGCATGGTGGTGCAGGCCTGTAATCCCAGGGGCTTGGGAGGCTGAGTCAGGAGGATCACGAGTTCAAAGCCAGCCTTAGTAAAAGCAAGGTCCTAAGCAACTCAGTGATACCCTGTCTCTAAATAAAATACAAAATAGGGCTGGGGATGTGACTCAGTGGTCGAGTGCCCCTGAGTTCAATAGTTCAATCCCCGTACCCGCTCTCCCCCGCAAAAAAAAAAAAAAAAAAAAAAAAAGAAAAGAAAAAAAAAAATCTAATATTCATTGTGCTATTGGATATGCCACTATTTTGGACTTAATATATGATACTCCCTATGATATTTAGCAAAATATCAGGCATTCATCAACTTGTGAGTGGCTGAATTGTGGTCTTCTCTGTGTGGATTTCTGTCACAGTGATGTTTGCCACCCCTGGAGTTTGTGTTCCTAACTAGATCAATTGATTCTTTTCTGAGTGGAGTCTTAAATTAACTGGCACACTCTTAATATCCCATGGTCTTAATTAAATAGGATGTAATGTAAGCCAACCTTGGCAATTTAGCAAGGCCCTGAACAACTTAGTGAGACCCTGTCTCCAAATAAAATATAAAAAAGGGACTGGGGATGCAGTTCAGTGGTTAAGCAACCCTGACTTCAATTCCCAGTAGAGAAAAAAAAAGATTTAATGTTAACTATATAACCCAATAAGTCGATATATTCATTCTTCCTTGGCAAGTGATATGCAGATACTCTGAGCAATTTTTAGATAATTGTTCCTGCAAGTTCTGAAGACCTGTGAATCATACAATTATAGTCTTTTCTAAACAGTTATTCCAGAAAACTTTCAGATTTAATGAACTTTTCTATAAAGTGAATTAAAATACTGAAAAACTTGTTAGGAATTTACAAAGAAAATTTCACCAGTTTGTTGTTTAATACCAAATACATAACATATTCAGTACAAACTTTTACTCTTTCTAGCCTATTAACAAAACTGTTAGAATAATTTGTCCTTCAGACACAGTTCTCAAGGGGTTGGCAAAGATAAGGAAGCACTTTTATTTGGAAGACAAATGCACTACACCACAGCTATAAAAGGTAGAATGTTGGAAAGTGCAAGGTATTCTATATGTATAGTATGACTCTAAATTGCTCTTTGTCATCAGTTTCATATACTAGGATATTTAAAATGCACTCCTGTATTTATTTATTAGGTTGACAAAACAAAATGCCACAGACTATGTGACTTAAACAATAAACATTTATTTTCTTCCAGCTCCGGAGGCTGGAAGTCCAAGACCAAGTTTTCAGCAGGATTAGCTCTTCTGAAGCCTCTCTTCTTGGTGAGCAGGTGACACCTCACTGAATCTTCACATCACCTTCCTCTGAAGATGTGCACGTCTATGTCCAAATTTCCTCCTCTTCTAAGAACACCTGTCATTGTGAGGTGGAACCCACCTATCTGACTTCATTTTTCCTTAAACTACTACTATAAAGGCTTTTCAAATAACATCAGATTCTGAGGTTCTTGGGGTTAGGTCTTCAAGATTTAAATTTTGAGTGGGATGCAATTCAGTCCATAGCAACCCTTCAGGTAAATAAATTTTGAGTTCATGAACAACTCTGTTGAAGTTCTCCTGATCCAACTCTATATGGATTTCTGATCATATATAAATTAAATGAGATTTCCCCTCCTTCTCTTAAGTGTGTTTCTAGAGAGCCCAGAAACATGCAATTATAAATAATTTATAAAATATTCCAAATTGTAAAAGAAAAGAGATAGAGGCACCAGTGATAAAAATATAAAAGCTGTTATTCAGGTGTATTGTCTTTTTCCTTTGATGTCTCAGGGTATGGAATTTTCCACTTTTAGTTTCTGCAGCTCAGTCATCATTTATCCTTGGCATTTTATCTTTGCTTATTTTCCTTTACCAATTCTCTTTTCTGCATGTATGTGAATTCTTTGTTTACCTCCCTTGACTCAGATTTCACCTTGCAGGAGTTAATTTGGCTAACTTTCTCTTATCTTGACTTCTCCTTTACTGCTGGAATTGAAACACTTTGGGGATGTGTCTTCCATGAGTGGTTTAGTAGATGAGGGAGGGGTCTCCAATCCTCTCCCACAGGGGCAGCAGGAAGAAGCTCATCCTATATGTTCAGCTTTCCTGGTTGTTTTCCTATGTTTTTATGAAACAATATATTGCAAGATTTTTAATTTTAATTCAATCAGATAATTTTTCATGTAAGATTTGAATACTGATTTTTGGATTTGGTTTTAATATTTTGGTGCTGCTTGGTGTACTCTTGATTATTTCTTTCCTTTTTTAGTCTTTTTTATGTTGTGCAAAGTTTTCCTTTTTATTTAATCTTTTAGAAAACATAAAGCATATTTCTGTTCTTTTAAGTACTCTAAATTATGTGTATGTAACATGCCGTGAATGGGGCAGGGTTGAATAATTGCTGAGTACTTGGTGTTCTGGGGCCTTTGTTGATGGTTTCAGTCCACCAGGGGGCACTGCAGGCTACACAAGGAATGACTTATTCTGAAGATCCCAAAGGATGAACAGCTAAAACAGGAGACCAGAGAAAACATAAGCCAGTCATATCAGAGACGGGGGAAGGGGGCATTGGTGTAAAGTTCATCTCAGGCCTTCAGCTCTGGCTTCTATATAAAACCTCAGAAAGCTGGAGCCTGTATCTATATTCATTGGAACCTCTATGTCTATAAATCCTTTGGAAGGATGATTCTCTGAACAAAGGTGAGGGAATTGGAATTTTACTGGGCATTGTATGCATGCAAGCTTGAGAGAAAACATCTCCATCACCTGTTTTCAGTTAAATTTTTTTTATGAATAAAATTTCCACAATTTACTGACAGAACTTTTTCTAATACTCCTAATATCCACTATTTTCATATACTGGGTAGGGCTGACAGTGTGAGGGAGAACAGGCTCTCTGAAAATGCAAGGAAGAAGAATAAAGAGATGAGAAGATAGGGAAAAAGTAAGAAACAAAAATAGAAGAGGAAAAGGAAGAGGACACTGTTTAACTAGACCAGTAATGTGTGGCCTCATTGGAGTCTGCTGTGTGGCCCACAGGGTATAGGGGGAGGGGCTGGACAGAAAAAGGGAGGAGGTAGAAAATAAATTAGGGTGAACATTGTACATTTATCCTATTGCTTTTTGAACCAACCAAACTTTTAATAGAAACATTTCCTATGCAAATCATGATCTCCTGATTTCAGGAAAGTTTGTTCACTTCTTAATACACATTGCATGCTATGGAATACTTTTCTATTATTAGAATTTTCACAAAATTTATTTCTCAAAAACCTTTGTCAAACTATGTGACTTGGGAAATGGGCTTCACTTCTTGTGATTCTTCAAGGCTCCTCTTGACCCAGTGGATACGTTGCTCCTTTCCTGAAGCATCATCCTCCTTTCTCAGACGCTTTTCCATAAAATTCTTTCATATAAACTGTTGAAAGAAAATAAAAATGACTTTTATCTTCATCCACCTGAAACAAGGTCCTCTACCCCCTGCACTGTCCTCACACAATTCTGGAGCCACCACCACAGTCTCCTGGGCCACTGTGGGTGGAGCTCCCTGTTAGGGGAAGGACAGAGCTCAGATGTGACTGGGGCTTAGTGAGTCAGTGGAACCTGCTGCCTGGAAGAACGAGCTTGTCTGGCCCCAGACCTGACACCTGCAGAGCAGGGAGAAGGCCCCCAGCACCCAGGCCAGCAGCCATGCAGAGGAGACTGGGGGCTCTGCTGGGGCTTCTGTGGGTGCAAGTTTGCTGTGAGTTGGGTTCATCCCAGATGGGGCTGGGTGTGTTCTAGGGCTGAGAGTGTGAGAGAGGGTAAGGGGATCTAGCATGAAGACCCCTCCCTGTCCTCCATCCTCAGGAGTGTTTCCTGGGACATTCTATAGATTTGTAAACTAGTCATTGATTCCCCAGTGACATTCTCTGTGTCTGCTTTTCTCTTTCCAAGCAGGTGTGAGAGGGCAGCAGGTGGAGCAAAGTCCTTCAGTCCTGAGACTCCAGGAGGGAACCAGTCATACTCTGACCTGCAATTTTTCTACCACCATGAACAGTGTGCAGTGGTTCCAACAGAATCCTGGGAGTGGCCTTGTCAGTCTGTTTTTCCTGACTTCAGGGACAAAGCAGGAGGGAAGGTTAAAGGCAACAATGAATTTTCGGGAGCGCTACAGCACCCTGGACATCTCCACCTCCCAGCTGGAAGACTCAGGCACCTACCTCTGTGCAGCAGAGGCACAGTGCTCCCAGGGGACCTGCAGCCTGTCCCCAAACTGCAGCTGCACCTGCAGTCACAGCCTCTGCCTCAGGGAGGACTTGCACAGCAGCGTCTGCACACTTTGGGTGTCCTGATTCACATCATAACATTGTTATCCTGCTAATGTGAGACTGCTCAGAACTGTAATCCCATTTGAGTTGGGCCCTTTTCTCCCAGAAACTCTTTGCAGGAAAAATTTCTAATGAGGAACCATTGCTGCAACTGATAAGATGTCAGGGCCCAAGTACTGTTAAAACAGATCCCCTGGCAGAGCTTATAAATTACTGTGTTGAAAAAGACTTGAAAAACTTTAATCGTCAACAAATAGAAGAGAGATGACTCATTATTTTCCAGTTATTTGCAGATTATTCAGTTTTCCAGGAAAATGAATGTGAAATCACAATTTTAGACTTACTCCAAGTCAGATTTCATACTAACTTATCAGTTCATAATGCTAGTATTGTGTATGTGTTTGTAAGAGTCTGGAGCATGTGCATGAGCAGAGGAGGGATATAAAGTCTTGGGAAAGGAGCACATGCAAGCTCTTAAGTATAATGAAAGTAACTTGATGGAGTGGAGCACTATTTTCATGTGAAGTTTCAGATGAACCAAGCATTTCCACAGAAGATATTTTTAAATTATTCTGTCTTATAATCCTTATATTCAGGATTTAGCAATTGGATGCGTAAACAAGCATTCTGAATTATACACAAATTATAAGGTCTCTGTCAGTTTATCAGATCTCCACAAGTTACAGAAAATGTCAGAGGAAACATTTAAATGCTGATATATAAATTTACATTTCAAATGAAATTCAGACTCACAAGAAACTGATTGGTATGACAAGTCAAATTGTCAAATTGTCTCAGAAAATTTATTCCACTAGAAACATCAATTTTAGAATTTTTCAAAGTCAGATTTCATACTAATTTATCAGTTAATTATGCAAATATTTTCATAGTTTATAAAATACTCTTTAGAGCTCTAGTGTCTCTTATATCATTTCTCAAAATCAGAAATGATCAGAAATTCAGTTGTAGTCTTGCATTTACCAAGACCATCTGACATTGCTTTCAATTATATGCTTGAAGGTTGCTAAAAGATTAAATCTTAAAAATCTAATAAGTTAAATTGCAGAAGAGAAAGCCAGAAAAGTTTTAAAGATTAACCAAGATACCATATTCAGAAGGTTATATTAGATTTTTATATAAAATTTTATGACACTAAAATTTGTTTTGCAATTTTAAAATTTATGTCGTTAGTTAGGTATCATTATAATTCCCATTGTGTTTTGTAAGTTTTGTATTTTGTACAGAGAGTTCTGTATTATAATATTTAATAGCACTTTTTATGCTTTTTGAGCAAGTGATCCCAAATTTTCTTTTTGTACTTGGTCTCACAAATTTTATAGCCAGACTTGGTCAGGAATCTCTAATCCATAAATGTGGGAAGGCATTCTTTTTTAGCAGAATCAGACTAAGTTGAGCCATGGGACCCAGAGGCCTGACTTCCAGGAACTAACAGCAATGGAGGTCTGTCACTGATTGCCAGGAAGCATGTGGCACTGCTTGGTAGTGGTTCCCTGTCTCCTTCTGGAATTGCCCCCCTAAGAGAATTGCTCCCCTAACTCCACCCTATCCTGTCCATCACAGAAGAAGCTCCCCCAGTCCTGGCCCCCTTTACCTATGTGTCTATAAATAAAAGAGAGTTGGGCTACTCCATGTTGTTAGAGGCCAGAGCTGGTATGGCCAGACCTGTCATACCCCTTCTCATTTAAAAAGAATATTGGCTCTTGTGTGTGTTTATTGAGTAGATAAGTTTTTGGGTAAATAGATTGAAAAACAACCAACATTCTCCTCCAGCAGTTAACCCTTTTCTCATCTACATGGGACATGGCTGAGAGACCCCCACACCTAAGCTATGCTGGAAAGGAAGGCGTTTGAAGTCAGAAAGCGATCAGGATGTTTAAGAAAGGGCTTTTTGTTTTACATATTAATAAATCTTCCACCTAACCCAGGTTTTACAAGTTGCTGAGGTGTGTGTGTGTGTGTGTGTGTGTGTGTGTGTGTGTTTCAGGAAAGCTATAATGTGCAGATTTTTTTAGAAAGGAGCATCCTGTTTACCCAGGGTTCAGTTGTGTAGTCCATCCCCGTATCACTGCTTGTGTTGCTCTTTACACTTAGTAATGTCTCTTTTTTATTTTATGATACTATGGATTTAGTCCCTCCTAGATCCATCACCCATCGTGGATGCTACCTATAGGAACTCATCCTGAGGATATTGTCTCTGCTTCTGAAGAGCACCAAGGATTGGTTAGGATAATCTCAGACACAATAGGTTGCATATGAACATGAACATGGTCTTGGAGTTTCACGATGCAGTACACTTTCTCACTGTTCTCATACCATTCCACCACTCGCACATACAGAGTTAAGTGCATTCCTGTTATATTGTGTATAAGAACTCCAGAATTATAATGATGATTAGAAATTTATTAGTTCAATTTCACTTTAAAGGCAGAAATGATATGCAAGATGCTATTATAAAACAATTAGTGAATGAGTGGTCATAGAAAGAAACTGTGTTGCCTCACTTTGTCTTAGCCTTCCATCTCCTGCCTCATTCCTGCAGGACCACATTGCTGAGCAAAGAGAGACTTCCTCATGGAGCCCAGTCACTATGAGCTCTGCAGGGGAAGTCTGGAAAAGCCTTGGTTTCAGCAGTTTGACTGCCGGAATAGAGAGTTTCATTTTGTGAACGTGTTTAACACTTTGGGCAGTAAAGGAGACTCAATCTGATCTCTATTATTCTACCAGCAAGTTAGTCCACTATTTGTTGCTGCTATGGGAGGACAAATAATGGGTCATACTGAACACCCAGATGATCTCTAAAGACTTTCCTAAAAGTGTCAATGTATTCATTATCCCAGGAGGACATCACCTGGAGGAAGGATAGACACATAATGAGCATCACTCATACATTGTCAGCAAACATGGTCATTGAAGTTGAGATACCGAGGCAAACATCGTCCTCCTGCAACTGACTTTCATGTAAGTACTAGAAAAATGCTTTTCTGGATGATGCCATAACTCATAAGGGCAAATATTGACCCAAAGTTTCTGTCTCCAAGAAAAGATGCTCAATGAGGGATTAAAGAATTTTATCATGGAAATGGGTGAGAGAATAGAACAACCTTAAAATGGAAATATGTTATATATGTGAAAACATATTTTATATGTGATGATCTTTATACTTGGTAAAGTATGGATATTTTGAGTTGGGGTTTGTAATCAAAGCTGTCCTTTAGTTTTCAAGGGTGTGAGATTTAACACACCCTTAGAATTATTCTCTATAACTCCAAAGGACTATAGAGTACAAATCACAGGAAAGGGCCTTCACTTCATGGAAATGGTTTCTTGGTTTCCCAGAAACCTAGTTCCTTAGGGCCAGATTCCTATTTATATTATTCCAGCAGCAGACAGACAATATTTCAGTTTCCCTAGATTTTGTCAAATATGACAAATATATATATCTTAGAAAATATCAGGAAACTAAACTATATGATAAAGGCTTTTTATTTTTTTTGTAATGGGAGATGTCATCCTGGAAAATTACAGGATCAAATGACTTTTTCAGTGTTTGGGGGGGGGGAAGCATCATAGTTGAATTTGGGAGAAAAATCAATGGTCAAGGCAGCTGAAGTTCATGCCAGGAGGATTGGTTCACAGGCTAGAGAAAACTCTAGGGAAAATATAAGTCATTCATTGCATCTAAGGATATATCCATTTTGATAGCAGAAAATCTCCTCAAGAAAAAAATTAGAAGTGGTTGCAGTTTTTGAATTTGTAGCCTGATGTTTCTGAGAATCTCTATCATTTTTTTCAGGACTTTGAAGAATACAAGCCATGCAGAAATAGGAAAAGATTTTGTAAAGCATCAGATTCCTCATCTCAAATCAACCCAATCTATAGGTCAAACTGTTTCCAAATTTGAATTATTAATAGCTCAAGAACTTAGCACCTTGCTCCCTTATCATTAAGAAATGATCTTTAATTTTTTTGAGTGATCTTTGTTGAGGAAGATAGCATGGCTGGATTGCAGGTACTGCCCATTATCTGGTAATGACAAGGTACGGACAAGGCCAGGCTTGGAGGAGCAGAGTCTGAGCTAATGTGTATTTCATATATTCAGAGGGTCCTTCTCTATTGTCCTGATCTTTGTCTTACATGTGCATTTTCAGAAGAATTTTTCTCTGCAATGGACAAATCTTGAAAGTAGATTTGGCTGAAAAGGAAAGTAGTAGTATTTATTCTCTATTTATGAGTATGAATTATGGTGCTTCCTTGACTTCAAACATGTAAATACCAATATCATCTATTTATAATTTATTAATAATGATGTGATAACTACAACTAATTTCTGAATTAAGACCTACTTTGATCTATTTCTACTTCTAAATGTCTGAGTCCCTGATAGGGTAAAATACAATTTCATCACAGTTGAATTGTATCTGATGTAGAAGGGTCACACTGTCATTTGAAGACCTATCTTATATCTGTTTGTTTTGACTAAGCTAATTTCTGATGATTAACACTGTTAACTAAATGTATAAGATTTAAGGCTATCCTTTAATTTTTGTTAATCAATTCAAACCTGTAATTATTGTTAATCTACACTCTTGATTCTAAATTACACTTTAAAAGTTCAACTTAGTTAAATGTGTAGCTTAGAGGAGAATTTTGCCAAGTTGGCGTTATCCAAACTAAAATTATGTTCAGTATATGTCTCAAATTTGTTTAAAAATGACAAATTTGGTTTGCATTTATTCATGCCATTTGATGTTTTATAAGCGGATAGAGTAACCTATTGTCAATAAGTTGCATATAAAATTTTGTTTTACTCTTCACACTGGAATTTGAATTTAAATGCAATTTTGGAAGATAATAAGATCCTGATCTGTTTAAATGTTACACTGAAAAATATGGAAGAATTCTACTACTTTTTCCACAAAAAGAAAGTTGAAATCTCTCCTAACCTTTCTTTGATTCATGTTTCAGATATAATGTTGTATTGTGTTATTTGTAATAAGCCCCACATTAATTGAGATAACTCTGCCTCCCCCCTTACTTCATGTTAAAATGGCTTCAAAATAGGATAGATTTCAGTTCATTTATAGTATATAATTAAAGGTCAAGATTATAAAAGTAAAAAAAAAAAAAGAAGAAGAAAAATAATGTGACCACAAGGGGGCAGTCTACCTCAGCAGATGCAGAATAGGTGGCAGGTTCAGAAAATTCTGAATGAAGAAGCCTTTCTTTTAATTGGCTGGGTAGACAATAAGAGAAGCCACTGAAATTGCTAGAGAAAAAAAAAAAAAAAAAAAAAAAAAAAAAAAAAAAAACACAGAAAGACCTGATAACAGAAGTATCTCTCCTAGGTAGATTGCAAGTCTGGATTTATCTTATTTGGGAAGAACAATGAAGACATCTACTCTTACTTTATTCATGTTCTTGTGGCTGCATCTGGACTGTGAGTTGAGAATTTGGGGGCAACAAGGTGTAAGAGTATATATTGTTTAGACATCTGGGAAGAAGACAGGTTTTATGCAGATTTTCCCTAGTTATTGAAGAAAATATTCTGAAGAGTAACAACATGCCAACATCATCTTTTTTCTTTTTCTTTTCACATAGGGGTAAGCCGAGGAGAGAAGGTGGAGCAGCATCCTTCTATCCTGAGTGTCCAGGAGGGAGACAGCGCTGTTATTAACTGTACTTATTCAGACAGTGCTTCATCTTACTTCCCTTGGTATAAGCAAGAAGCTGGAAAAGGTCCTCAGCGCATTATAGACATTCGTTCAACTAAGGAGATGAATCAAATCCAAAGATTCATTGTTGTGTTGAATAAAAGAGGCAAACACTTCTTCCTGAACATCACGGCCACCCAACCTGGAGACTCAGCTGTCTACTTCTGTGCAGCCAGTGCACGGTGCTTCCCAGACACCTGCAGCCTGTACTCAAACCTGCCACTGGGCTGAGCCCCACTTGCTTCTTTTGCCACAGACTTTCTAGTATTACATTTATTATATTGTTTGTTTGCAAGTGGAAACTAGCACTTTAATATTAAAAGCATATAATAACAAGGTTAGGGTCACGATGACCCAGAATAAGAATATTTTTTGGTTAACTGTTGCTTAAAAATTATTTTCCAATTTATATATTTAAGGTATACAGCATGATGTTTCAACATGCATACACATAGTGAAGTATGAACAGATGGATAGAGATGCATAGGATGAAGCCTGGTGCAAGGGGCAAAGAGGTTTCATACCCTCTCTGGGCACCCCAAAACCAAGGCATTGCCATGTGTTCAGTGATCCTAAGACTGTGATTAACAGATTCTTAAAGGAAATTAATGATGAGTCTTCTTGAAATGCAGGCTTTAATGATGAGCCCACATTTGATGTTCAGAATCCCTTCATAAAAATAACCTCTTAATATCACTTTCATAACCCCTATTAGATGTGGGCTTTTGGCTCTTTGGATAAAATTGTATTTATTTTTTTCTGATAATAAAACATTACATGCCAAATATCAAATTTATGTAAAATACAAAAAATATAAAATTGATAATTACATCATCACTTATCTATTGTTAGTATTGGATGAAAGGATACAAAGAAATAGATATGTAGGATCAACAAGTTCGGAGATCTGTTTAATATAAGGACCATAGTTAATGAAATTATAACGTTTAGGGATTTTTGTCAAATATGTAGATTTTAGCTGTTCTTGTCTAAAACACACACAAGAGTTACTATGTAAGACAGCAGGTATGTTAATTTGTTTTATGGTGATTTTATTATCTGTGTTTGTCCTTCAACATCCTTTTATGAATCTTAGATATATACATTACAACTTATTTTAAAGAAACATTATTTCCATTCATCTATGACTTTCTTTGTAATTCTCCATTTTTAAAACATAGCTAAATTTACTTCTCAACAGCTAATCTTTATTGCTCCTTTATCTTTATTATTGGTGTATGTGAAAAACATTTTATACATATTTTCCTACCACTTTACTCTACTCTTTCTAGTGGATCACAGAAGGAATTTGGTTAATGGTTAATTTATAGATAGCTTGCTACACAATCTTGTCTTTGCTTCATGTTTTAGCTGAATCAAACATTATTATCACTAGCTTGTTTTCAAAACAGTATTTTTAGTGTTGCTAATAAATCAATGAAAAAAGCAACTTATGTAAATAATTAATTCTCTAATTCTCCATCTCTGGTCCAGGGTAGGTGCATTTGAAGAGCCCCCATCTCTTCCTAATGATGGTTGTAAATGAGAATTGGTATGGTGAGAATGATCTCCTTTGGCTAAATCATGAATTATGGGTTTAAGCTAACTTGTTTGTAATTATTGTCTTTAGAATAAATTCGGCTAAAAAAAATCTGAACAAGAAAGGTCAGTATTGTAGCCCAAGCCTCATCTGTTTTTTTTTTTTTTTAACTTTCCTCAATATATCACTAGTTCCTGTCCTGCAGAAGCACATTGACTCTTGAGTGGTTGGCTTCCCCAAGATTAATAATGAAGTGAGAGGGAAGCAAGGCTTACATTTTGTTGGTTAGCGTCTTGGTTATAAGATAAAGGGTGTAATTATCATTGGTTCAACTGCTGTATCTTATGAAGGTGACAATTTGTCCAACCAAACAAGAACATCTCTGGCCACAGTGTGCAGGGTTGGCACCCAGTTATCTCAGATCCAGACACATTTAAGTTTTAACCTGCAATGTGGTTGGTGTATGTTTTTTCCTTTTGCCTCTGTAACAAACTTGGTGGCTTAAAGCATCAGAAATATGTTTCCTTTCCTGGTTCTGGAGGGCCAATACTGAGGTGTCAGTAGGGCAGCTCTCATGCAGAGGCTGTAGTGGGAAACCTCCTCTCATCTCTGATGGCTGCCAGCACTTCTGGGCTTGGGACTGCCTCCTCCTGACTCTGTCTCCATAGTCACCCTGGCATCTCTCTCTCATTGTCAAGTCTCCCTCTTAAAAGTGCATGAGTGCATTTAAGACTCATATGATGTAAGATACTCTCCCCATTTGAGGATATTTAACAATCATATCTGCATATACGGTAACAGGGATTCAGAGATAACTTTTTTTTTTGAGGGGGGGGCTGTTATTTTTCTACCACAGTTGGCATAACTGGAACTTTTCTTTTTCTTGTTGAGAAAATAATATGCATATTAGGCAGAATCCAGTCAGAAGTAAAAGAAACAATAATCATTATATTTTAAATATAATGTTTTAAATTTTTATTCTTAAATATCACATAGAAAAATTACCACTTTGGCATACAGTTCTGAGACTACTGAATTCTAGCACACAGAAAAGATTTGAGTAACCATTGCACATTCCCCACCCAGAAAAGCATCATCACTGTGGAACATCCTGTGCTCTCCTACTGTCATCACATCCTGTCATTCCGAGTCCTTGCAAACCTTCATCTGTTCTTTTTTGTTTTTATCTTTTTCAGAATGCTATGTGAGTGGAACCACAGAATATATAATCTTTTGAGGAGTCCTAGTCATGGTTAGAGAAAGCACATGCTATTGTGCACACATGTGACCTTCATCTGCTGCCATCCTTCTTCAATCCTACACTTGGATGTTTTAAATTTTTGTGCCATTCTTTAAACATCAGTTGAAGTGTTTAAATTTTCTTGGAGATTTGACTTCTAGTTCTCCAAAACAAAAACCAAATAACATAGCCAAAAACCAATATGGAGGTTGATAATGGAGAGATGCAGTTGAGAGTTACATCAATTCATATAATCAGGGTGAGCCATGAGCTTTAAGTTATCATTTTTTTAAACATTTTTAGGCTAATTTTATTAATCACACTTCACTTTACTTATATAAATTGGGGCTGGGTAATTATTTGGATTTTCCAAGGAGTGACACTGAATGGCATAATCAACAATTCTTTAGGTTTGTCACACCAGCAATGGCTTTCTAGAGCTGAATTTTAGCATTAGTGTGGTTATTTGCCTCATGTAAAGCCTACACCTAAACATTTATTTTATTAGTAAAATAATAAATTAAAAATATATAGCATTCTTTCATTAAAGTGAGAAAATTAAAAGTAAAAGAAACAAAGTTCTGCAAAAGAGAATAGGACAATCAGTGGTTCCTGTCTGGAGAATTCTGTTCAGATAGTCTTGGTAGCATGGTCTACTTTATGAAAATGCATCATTGTGATAAGGATCCTGGGTTAGGACTAAAGTCCTATGAATTGTCTGCTATGGAAACACTCTGGAGAAGCTTAATTAATATCTTTAATGTGAGTTATTTTTGATTCCTGTCATTTAAGAATGGGCATGACACAGTTGTTGGTAAAATGTAACCGAGAATCAATTCCTTGAACTTTATTTGTTGAACTGTTATTAAATAGCATCTAATGAAGTTGTTTCCACAGGTTCAAAGGCATATTTCTCCAGATTACTTTCTGATGCCAAATCATTCAGGTTTAGGTCATGTAAAGTTAATTAAATGAAAATCCAGGAATAGCAACCCGTTGGCATGTTGATGAAAAGATGGAGTAACGTGAGTCTATTTATCTCCTTATGTCTGTACAAGAAAGGAATATGTATGACTTGAGAGTGACATGTGCCTACTGGTGACCAGATCATAGCAAGAAAACTAAGGCTACGTGTAAGGTAAAAGCATGTCCATGAGAGCTTGAGGAAGAAATGCATAATATAGGCCCTGTGAGTTCAAGCATGTCTGACATAGTAATTCATTTCAGTTTTATTCTCCATTTGCTGTTTCTACATTTTCAGAAGACAGGTGATAAGAAAAGTAAAATTTCTGAGTAAGGGCAAAAGCTTTTCTAGGACAGTCCTAGAAGAATATGCTCCCTTATATATATAAAATGAAGTGACAGAGGTAGGGAACAAAAATCTCATTGATTCTTAACCATGTTGAACTCTGTGTCTATCTGAGAGGACAGTGCCTCAACCCATGTACACAGTAAAAATAAATTCTACTACTAGTACATACTTACAACCCGTACACGGAATGCAAATTTTGTGAACACCTTTTGGGGATAGTCACATAGTTCCACAGGACTGTATTCCTGCTAATATCCCATCTTTATGGTTTTTATTAGATTTTGATGGTTCCAGGCAGGTGCCATCTTGACACATTCCCTGCTAGCAAAGTTTTCCACAAGTATTCTTTTAATGTTGCAGCCAGCATGTCCCTGTGGTGCATGAGCTGTCTCTGGAGGATTTTAGCAAATACTCACTGGAGCCCATCTGGCTCTAGCAGCAGCCTTTCTGACTTTGAAAATACCTTACCCCGATGGATCAAACAGATCAATCATTTGTGCTGTTGCATTACAAAATTGGCAACCAAACTTTCTGTACCTAGGTTGAAATATTGAAGCTTTTCTATATATCTGTCTTATGTTCCTAAGACATCCTTGCATAAGGACGGTTGTCAGAAAGGTTTGTTTGTTTGGTATGATCAACTGCTCAAATATTTTCACCCTAGCTTCAGTTATATGTTTTATAGTGTTTGATTTTGTCTTTATGAAAAAAATTCTTTGAGTGGTATGAAGCCATGAAATAATTTGTGTACTTGATGTCTGTTTTCAATCAGGACACCTAAGGTGAGATTAACAAAAGGGTAAGAAGGTTAATAAACTTCCTGTCTCCACAGTATTTGGAAGTTTTTAATTACATGAAAACATATTGACTATTATAATTTTTTTGTAATTTGGCCTGTCCAAGAGGGAGCCACAAGTTCAGCTACATAAATTAATTTTGCTTCTGCTCAGGGATGAGATTTTATTACGTACACTTGATTGGTTATTGTATAACCTGTCTGGCATGGCCTCTCTTTTCAAAATTCATCATGAGGATGCCAAAATATCTGTTCTGGTCATGGACACTTTCTGTAGCAGTTATGAGATTTCCTTGAGTAAGAAGTGTAATGGAACTGGATACTAGGAGAAGAAATTAATAATATGTCATAATTATTCAACCTCCTGATAGAAAAATGTTGAATGTTTGTAGAAAGCAGAACAGCTGTACCTAAAGTGGTATTAATGGCAACCCAGTGCAAGATCTGAAGATGCTTCAACCAATCTAGACAATGCTAAAACTACTTTGTGAAAAGTACAAACTTTGGCTACTTTTCCAAGAAACATGATAAGCAATGGATCTATGTTTTTCCTCATGTTGTTGAATAATATCTCTAGGGCACAGCCTTCTCTTTACTGTTCACAGAAAAAGGAAGGTTTTCATAATCCCTGATGCCATGATCAGTTATCCTAAGGAGGTGTCTGGGGTCACCCAGGATACTTTTCATGCAAAGCTGGGCATACAGAATATAGGAACTTGCTGGGTTTTATCTAGGTTCTCAGCTGAGGCAAAAGGAAAATGACAAATGATATATTTAGTGATTTGATAACCTACTAACAAAGCTCTGGTGTCTAATCTGGACTTTATGAACAGAATTGGGCTAGGAAAACTAACTAGAGAAGGGGAAGGAACCTTGATTACAGGACTCGGTATCTGAGGGTTTGATGCTAAATGTACTAGCAAAGAGAAAAAGAGAATTTGGGTTTTGTTTTTCTTTCCTCTGCTATTTGGTCCAAGTTAGGCAACTGGACCCACATTAAAAAGCCATAGGCAAAGTGTTAAATCCACAGGCAGATCCAAAGAGCTTCAGTGATTCGTCCAAACAGCTTTGACTTCTATTGATAAAGTGATTTCTGCCTTAGAATAAACAACGCACATAGGTGTCAGGATTACATGAATGTTCACCTCATGTGCTCTCCATCACACACATTGTTTTCTTTGTTTTTCCTTTAATCTTTAGAATGTTCTTTATTTTTTGCACAACAGTCATATGAAAAAGAACTTTTTTTTTCTACCTACACAACTCAAGATAAATGCAACTTTCAGAGTTGAGGACCTGATGTTACATAGAGAGTGGAGTTTTGATAAGGAAATAAGCTTTGATAGGTGTACATACAAAGACATACATATGCAAAACACACCCCTTTCCCTTGTACACTATACAGGTTGGCACAAACCTTAGTTATTCTTATTAAGAATATATTTATTCTTAATATGTTTATTCTTATAATATGTTTATTCTTATTAAGAATAATTAATTATAATTATGAATGAATTATGATATAAAGGTTTCAGGACTAAAGTTATTCTTGGCATTTTAATTTGACAGATGCTTAGGCAATTTAGGCCTTGACATATCTGAATTGAATATATATTTGAAACATATGATTTGTTTATAAGAAGACTCAGGCCAACTTACCATAGTTATCAAATGGAAACCAAGGTTGTTATTCTGTATTAAGTCAGTAAAGTATTTTAAAGAAAGGGCAACCTGGAAAATAAAGACTTCAAAGTCCATTATCCCAGAGAAGAACATTTTAGTTATAGCAGTGGTAACCAAATAAGCTGTAGGCAAATTTCTTCAAGGAGACACTCAGGATTTGCTTTGTTGAGAAGAGGCAAAGAACTGTTCCACACTTCCTCTATAAGAGGATGCAGATTTTTTTGTTTTGTTTTGTTTTTATCTTTGAAAGGATTTTCTGAAGTTGGTATGCCTGTCAGCAAAGGGTAACTCCTGGCAGTGCTCCTCACAGGAGGACATGATGTCTGCTGATGCCTTCGAGACCTTTATCCTTTCAATGCAGGCTTCTCGTTTCAGCTGCTGCACAGTTCTGTTTGCCTGGGCTAAATTATTGGTGCTTGCTGTTTTGATGAACTTCCTCAATGGTTATTCTTCCCTGAAATCTGTGGATCTTGGTCCTTTCTCACAGGGACAGGATCAAGTAAGACATCTTCATACACTCAGCCAGGGCAACACAGTCACAAAAGCAGTAAGACCTTGTGTGGTCCAATGTTTTCAGGTTTTTAGTGATAGAATTAATCTGCCTCTGGGGACTCCTCTCTAAGGGCTCCTGGAGATAGCTGCACATTCTCCTCCTGTCACTCATCCTCCATCATGTGTTCTAAGTGCCAGCTCCCAGTGCCATTACAGGTGCAATGACTGAGTGTAGCAGCAGTTGGTCAAATAGTTTTTGTTCCAATATGCCCAAGTTTGTTTTCAGATTTAATGGTTATCCAATTAAGAGTGGTTAATTCAGAAGGAAGTCTGGGTTGGTGGGACAGCCAGTCATGACACAGAAGTTTGACATGACACACATCAACTCGCTGTATCAGGAAGCCTCTGTTTCCTGTTCTGGTGCAGCAGCAGCTCAGAGCCCAGTATTTCTGCCCTCACCCTGTCAGGCTCCCCTACCAGTGCAGAGTCCTAAAATTGAAGAAGAAAAAGATACTTTGCATCTAGAGGAAGATGCTGTCTAGGCTGCTGAAGCTGTTCATGGCATCAATGTGGCTGGGTAGGGATGGTCTCTGTGGGAAGGGGCCTCCTCTGAGACCTACAGACTGGGGAACTGGGTAGTCTTAAAGGGAATTTTTGGGGGAGGGTCAGCAGGGTGTAAAAATGCACTTTTTTGTTCCCCACCAATTGTTCCTAAACTTTCTGATTCTGTCCTTTTCCCTTCAGGATCCAGTTTTGCCCAGAAGGTAACTCAGGCCCAGCCAGCCGTGTGGGTGCAGGAGAAAGAGGCTGTGAGCCTGCACTGCACCTATGACACCAGTGCTGGAAATTATGATCTACTCTGGTACAAGCAGCCCAGCAGTGGGGAGATGGTCTTCCTTATCCTTCAGAACTCTTACAGCCAGAAAAATGCCACAAAAGGTCGCTACTCACAGATTTTGCAGAAAGCAAGCAAATCTATCCAACTTGTCATCCCAGCCTCACAGCTGGGGGACTCAGCAGTGTATTTCTGTGCACTGAGAGATGACACAGTGGGAGGACTGCTGAAGGCAGTCATACAAAAACCCAGGGTCTGCCTGAGACACTCATCTTCTGTAGGGTTCAAGGCAGAGAATTACCACCCCAGATAGGATGTGGCCAGGGCTGTGGCAGCTCATGTCTGGGGTTTGGAGGGAAAACACTCACTCTGAGGAAACCCTCTCTAGGTTCATAGACCACGTCAGAGTTATCACTAATTGAAGTCAGTCATATTCCTGAATCTTAGGATTGAAGGTTGACACAGAATTTTTGATGAATAGTCACAATAAGTAATTTGCCATTTGGACATTGGATTGAACACCAAAGAATTGGTCAAGGCAGTTCAGAAGCATATGAGTGAAAAATCAGTAAAAATTTGTATGAATTTTTAGATATTCAGAACAATTTGTCCAATAAATATTTATTGATTAAACATGATGTTATAGGCATTGTTTTAAATAAGGAAGACCTTGGAATATTTATGTAATGTTTCCTTTCCAAAAATTACTATCTTGTTTTACACAATTTAATATATTATTTTGATTCAGATTTGGGTGCTATGAATGAATGGTGCCACAAAACTAATTTTTAAAGGTCTTGTTATTTGACAAACGTCAAACTTAGATTTGTTCTGTCTTCTTGTACCTCAAATATGAAGAGTTCAATTTCCATAGTGTGAAGGTTTCCCTGCCCCTCATCATCATATCCACAGGATGACTGATAATTAGTGGTTCTTACAAAGACATGTGGAGGTCTCCCTCAAAGAGACACAGGCCTCTTTATTTGTACATAAGTAGGCATCCTTTTTCCTCAAGTAATCATCTTTTTATTATATGGATTTCCCCCTTTTTCTGTTTTCCATATGCTTTATTTAGTTTCATTAATCTTTATTGTGTCAATCTTAGAAATAGATTTATAGTAAATTTTATTACCTGTTAGGGTAAATTATTGCTCAATGGTACTCTTTTCCAAGGCATTTTGATAACTCGTATTTTTTTTAATAAAAACATTAAAAACTCATCCCATTTTCCCATATTCAATAATCCTCTGTTAAAACAAATGAAAACAAGTGCTTAAAATAAAAAAGTTAGAATTACATTTAATGAATATATCAACATATGAAATATCAAATAATTTATTATTGTTCCATTCAGGAAAAGGTTATTTTTTTCTTATTCCATAAAGGACATTTTATGCTCTTCAATTATATTTCCAAGTTTCATATTTTTATCTTCAATTGAGTCTGTAACTCTATTCCTACACATTCTTCTGTGTGTACTTCAGTTTTCTTTTATGTGTTCATTTTCTCTGCTATTCCAAGTACAAAGAAAGACTATTTCAAAAATAACTGTGATTTAGTTGCAGTGATGTACTATTGTAATCCCAGCAGCTCAGAAGGCTGAGGCAGGAGGATCTCAAGTTCAAAGCCAGCTTCAGTAACTTAATGAGGTCCCAAGCAACTCAGTGAGACCCTGTCTCTAAATAAAATACAAAAAAGGACCGGGAATGTGACTTAGTGGTTAAATATCCCTGGGTTCAATCCTCAGTAGAAAAAAAAAATCACACAGGTTATATAGCTAAGAGTTCAAAGTTGCGATGCATTCACACCACCTTTACCCGTAAATTTTATTTTGGGGAGCTATAGTATCCTTACTCTGAACTTTAAAGGATAGCATAATAAAAAAATTATTTTACTCTTGAATAGAAATGTGAATATTTAAATTATAAAATTAAAAAAGAGGCAGTATATTAATAGAAAGCAGTTTGAGTTTTAAGAATTGCATTCATTTATATGTCCATTTATTGACAAATGTCTTTGAGCACCTACTATGTGATTAATTTTGAACTAAGAGCTCATTTTACTTAATGGCCTTGTTAAAACCTCTAGCTGGAAGGAGCTCAATTTCCTGCCCTTTATCAATTTTATTCATAAAATGACCAATAATTACTGGCTCTTAGAGGGGCATTATGAAGGGGCAGAGTGTGAAATCTCTCTTTGCTCTGCTCTTGTCCTTCTCTTCACCTCTCCTCTGAAAGCACACCCTAGGCCTTCTGTGCTCCACAAATATGCCACAATCTCAAATCCTCTGTGTTTTTCTCATTCCACTTCTAACCCCTTTAGCATGCCCTAAAATTATAATGGTAATGACTGGTTGATAAGTTGCTTCATATTGTAAATTCCTCTTATGTTGAACTTGGAAAGCAGAGATGTGGATAAAAATCTTCAAGGAAAATATCTTACATTTTAAAAAAAGTATTTTAAATTATGGTAAAAGACACAACATGAAGTTGACCATCTTAACAATTTTAATCGTACAGTTCAGTGGTATTAAGTACATTCACATTGTTGTGCAACCACACATCTCTAGAACTCTCTCCACTCTGAAAAACTGAAGCTCTATGCAATTTTGTTTTCTATAACTCGATTATCCCAATATATTTTGCATTTTCCCCATAAAACAGAATAGAAATGTTTAACTTATTTTTCAGAATTTCTTTCTGGTGTAGCTCTGCATCAGGTTTCAGCATGGTTTGGAAAGTAGAGGAAAGAGACAGAGAAAGAGAGAGAGAGAGAGAGAGAGAGAGAGAGAGAAAGAGAGGGAAAGGGAAAGAGGGAAAGAGAGAGGGAAAGAGAGAGAGAGAGAGGAAAAGAGAGAGAGAGAGACAGACAGAGAGAGGGAGAGGATATATTAATCCAAAGAATAACTGGCCCTGAAATTCTTACTTAAGTCTTATGTGACAAACTATTCACATTTTTTTACTCTGGACTCATGAGCTCCTTTATTCAACTCTGTGGAGAGTGAACTGCAGGAAACAGACAGGGTTAAGCCTCAACTATGAAAAGGTGGAAATGCTTAAGAGCCTTCAGTCTTGACCTCTGTTGGAGTCCAGCATTAGCACTTGCCTTATTTACACAGCTGGCTACCTTATCTTGCTCTCTGTGAAAAAATGGGGACATTAGACATTGATCTCAGATTATTCTCTAGCAATCCAATTACTTTCAATGATTCTTTCAATTCAATTCATTTCAATGATTCTGAAATTAGAGTATTTGTGTATTGGTCAGATGGGGTGGTTTCTCTGCTGAAAATTTCTTATTAAGAAGAAAACATCCCTGAAACTGATATTATTTTAGAATAGAGGAAATAAAGCCTTTCATGTTGTACTCTCTCAACCAAAGGAAACCGATTCATTATTTTTGTTTCATTTAACAAATAGGAATTGTGTACTTAGTAAATGTCTTTTTTGCTGCTCTACATGTGGGGCACAGTGCTGAATAACATAGATTCCCTCAACAATGACTGGATGTCTTACTACTTCCTATGACTTTAATCTAAAACCCTTTATGACATTTCAGTGGATTGCAGCTTGGCCCTCAATAGATACACAGCAGTATAAAGGCCTATATTAAAATGACCAAGACAACTGATATCTTTTCCACTATAGAAACCTCTTGGGGTGCTCTTCTAAGCATTTCACTTCAGGTGGAGTTTTTTTGGTTTTTTTTTTTTTTTCACTTGCATTATTATTCATTATATACCTATTGTAAATTTGAAATTTTTAAATTCTCAAATAATGTGAAAAGCAATATCATAACCACTATCTTGAAATATAATTTTTAGGCAGAAAACAATGGGTAATTTGCTCCAGGTACACAGTGAGAGATAAGGCCAAGACAGGATCATGCCCACCACTGGCTCCCAACCCATGCCACAGTCCTACAGCTGGTTCTCTGAGGTTATTGAGTTATAACCAGGACAGAAATAGACACTTCCCTGACTTTTCACCTGCTTTCACATTTCTAAATCCTTTCTTCTTTGACCTAGTATTAAAAAAAATCTTTATAAGTTTTTGATCTTATAAGTAATAATCATATCGAGTTGTGTTTTTTTTTTTTTCTTTGTTTTGCTTTTCCCCAAATCAGGTACAGTCTTAAGAACAAAAGCTTCCTTAGAGGTTATGAGAGCTGTCCCTTAGATTTACAAAGACCACCTGAAGAATGATTTGTACTTTGTAAATGTCAGGGATGAAGCCATATTCTTGACTTCTGGAAGGAGTCCAGGAAATCATTCTTCCCAGCACAGTCCCTGCCCACCAGGGGGTGCAGCTCCCTAGCACTAGCTCACTTCCTGGGTGAATTGTAGGTTTAGACTTTTCATTTCACTGTGAAACATTCTTCATGTTCAGAATCAAGAACGTTATTTCAGTGACACGCAAGATGAACGCTTCTCCATGCATAGTGACTGTGATACTCCTTCTGGGTAAGTAAAATGCCTTTTTAAAGTTGTATCTGCTTTTTATATGATGCCAACAAAATCTTTAATCATAAATTTATCTAAGAGTTTCATCTCAGGGTGATCCTGATCTTTTTTTCCCCCAGGAGAGACCTGTGGAGACTCAGTGACCCAGACAGAAGACCAAGTGACCATGTCAGAAGGATCTTTCCTGACTATAAACTGTACTTATACAGCCACAGGGTACCCTCCTCTGTTCTGGTATTTTCAATATCCTGGAGAAGGTTTACAGCTCCTCTTTAGAGTCTCAAAAGCCAATGATAAGGGCAGCAACAGAGGTTTCCAAGCCACATACAATAAAGAAGCCACCTCCTTCCACTTGGAGAAAGCCTCTGTTCAAGAGTCAGACTCGGCTGTGTACTACTGTGCTCTGGGTGACACAGTGGCAGAAACTGCAGGGGGAGCTGAGCGCAAACTCTGAGCAGAACCAGGGGCCTGGCTGCTGAGTGTCTGCCTCTGGGATCCACTCTGGTTTCAGCAGTCTATGGTGTGTGCTGCTCCATTTCTTATCTTGATGCAAAATCATACAAATGTCCAGAGCAGAAGAACAAGAAGTACATTTCCCAATCTACTCTTCATAGTGAAAGACGGTTCCTCAGGCAGAGCCAAAGTAGTTTCAAGGTAAACCACATAAATAATGAAGTGGTCTTCTCGCTTGTCCTTGCAGACAAAGCCCAGGTCCCACATTTTATTCCAGCTCATCTTGGTAGACATTGCTGTGCCATATTCTATTGTTAGAGAGCCAAATATGCCAGAGAAAGTGGCATCTTTACGATGTCTCCCTAACAGAGTATAGAAAGAGAGGTACTAGGAGAGCTACAATACAAAATGTCCAGGATTCTTCCAGGATTAATTAATTATGTTGTGGTACTGGGAATTGAACCCAAGTGGTCTCTACCATGGAGCTATACTCCCAGTCCTTTTTGCCTTTTGTTTTTGAATATTTTTAGTTGTAGATGGACGCAATACCTTTATTTTGTTTATTTAGTTTTATTATGCAGTGTTGGGGATTGAACCCAGGGCCTTACTCATGCTAGGCAAGTGCTCTAGCACAGTCACAACCCGAGACCCCTTTTTACTTTTTGAGACAGGATTTTGCTGTGTTGCCCAAGATGGCCTCCAACTTGTGTTCTTCCTGCCTCAGTCTCTTGGGTAGTTGGGATTACAATTGTGCACCATTGTGCCCAGCTCTGGGCTTCTTCATGCAGAAAGAAGGGAAAGAGGAAAGAGGGAAGAATAGAGCTTCACATGCAACGGCAATGCAAAGAGGGGAAAGGGACTTGCATCATGCACAGGAAGGATTTCTGTTTTGGTAAATCAGATAGTAGACTCAGGCTGATGTTTGAACGACAGGGAGGGAGCAAAGGTATAACTGAAGATTTGCCCCATGTCCAAATGATGAGCAACTCTGGCCTGTCACATGGATAGTTTTGCTTTCTAACAAAGGACCAAGTGATTAAATTTTCAATGGAAATAAAAAGTTAAGCAAATATTTTTATATCCTTGTGAAATGCCCTAAAAATCTAAAAATTGAAAAGGGCACAAACTCACAGAGTATAGAAAAGGAGATGACAAGCTATGTTGACAATTTAGGGGCTGAGGAGTACATGGAGGAGTGAAAGCTTTCATGGCAGACCAGATGAACATGAAACCTGGAACTAGGGAGAGAAGCCACCAAGGAGCATCACGTGTGTGTATGTACCATCATGGGAAAGACTCAGGATCAAAAAACACCAATACCTCACATCATTGGAGAAAATGGTGTTCTCTCTCTCTCTCTCTCTCTCTTTGTGTGTGTGCATGTGTGTGTGTGTGTGTGTGTGTGTGTGTGTGTGTGTAAGATATTTAAGAGAAAGGATGAAAAGAGGAAGACCTGGTGAGAAAATGTCTACACAGCAATCCATCCATAGTCTCTGCCACAGCCTCTATAATAAACAATAATCACTTCCCCAAACCAGCAGAAAATTGAAAGAACATTAAAAATGTCTTTGATGAAAGGGGGATGATCACCTTAAAAATTAGGATAGCCAAAAAAATTAAAATAGAAAAATATCAAAGTAAATTACTCAATGTAGGAAATTAAACTATTATTCAAGAAAAGGAACATATCCATAGTAGTCTGTATGGTTCTATGAGTCAGCCAAATTGTACACTGGGTAAGTTTCACTAACCTACACCATCAGCACTGGTGGGCAGAATACCTGTTTCCCCTAAACCTTCTGTATTATCAAGCTTTTTAAGTGTTGCTTACTAATTAGGCTTTCATATCCATCTGTAATTCATTTAATTACAAATCAGATGTAGATTCCTTTATCATATTTAACTCATTTTTATTTTTCTCTGTATATTACTCATTCATATATCTGCCCATTTTAAATATTATTGTCTCTATTCTTTATATCTACCTTTGTTCCACCCATCACATATTAGCAACTAAGCACCTTGATTTCTAAAGACTAAATTATTTTAGAGTAGTTTTAAGTTATAGGAAAATTGAGAATTGCATACAGAGTTTCTCACATACTCCAGCCCCTGCTCCCCTCAGACTCACCCATTATCAACATTCTCCACCAGAGGGTAGATTCACTGCAATTCATGAACCTTTATTCACACATCATAGTCACATGAAGTCTAAGGTTTATGGCAGGCATCACCTTTGGTATTTCATATCATATGGACAAGTGTTTAATGACATATATCTATTTCCATAGCATCAGATAGAATACTTCCACTGATCTAAACATCCTGTGATCTGCCTATTCATTCCATTCCCAGCCTGAACACTGGCAACCACTGACTTGCTATGGTTTTTATAATTAGCCTTTTCCAGACTGACATTTAATTGGAATCATAAAATACGCTGCCTTTCCCGATCAACTTCTTTCACTTAGTAAGATGAATTTAGTTTTCTCAAGACCTTTCATGGTTTGAGAGTTCATTTGTTCAAGCACTCTATAATATTCAATTTTCTGAACATACCACAATTTATTACCCATGCATCTGCAGGAAGGTATATCATTTGCTTCCAAATTTGTCAGTTATGAATGAAGGTGCTATCAACATCTCTGTGAAGGCTTTGGTATGGACATACATTTTTAAACACTTTGAGGTGTGTGTGTGTGTGTGTGTGTGTGTGTGTAGGACCAGGATTTCTGAGTCATTTGGAAATAGTATATAAGAATCTGCTGAACTGCCTCCCCAAGTGGCCACACCATTTCGCATTCCCACCAGCACAAATGTGAGCTCCTGTTGCTCTGCATCCTCACCAGTATTTGGTGTTGCCATCTTCCACATCTGGCCATTCTAATAGGTGTATCCACACCATGTTGTTATTTTATTTTGCATTTCCCTGATGGCGTATGAAGTGGAGCATCTTTTATAATTTTATATATTTTACAATAAAGTGTTAAGGTCTTTGCCCCATTTATTAATGAAATTTTTTTGCTTTTCTGTCTTTGAACAGTAAGATTTCTTGGTCTATTTTGGATTGCAGTTCTTAATCAGATATGTCCTTTACAATGTTTTACCCAGATTATGGCTTCTCCTCTAGTTTTCTTGGCATTGTCTTCCACAGAGCTGAAGTTTTTAATTTTAAAGAAATACAACTTATCAATGATTTCTTTCATGGATCCTGCCATAGGTGTTGTGTGTAATAAGTCATTGCCACATGCAAGGTCATCTAAGTTTTCTCCTGTGTTGTAGTTTTGCATTTTAATGGCATTACTCCATTCATGAGAGCAAAGTTTTAATGACATTAGAGGCTACCATTGCATTGGAAATTAAGTTTCCAACACCTGAACTTAATGGGACACATTCAAACCATGGCAGCATCTTTGAAGGATCAGTCATTTCTGTGGCTTACAATAAGATCATGAATCAATATTTAGCAATTATTGTATTTTGAAGTCTAACAAATCCTCACAAAAGTCTGTAAAAGTGATAAACAATATATATTATTTAGCTTCATATGATTTTGAAACTGTTATATCTGTAGCTGTTTATATAGATATGTCTTCCTATATTTCATCTGTTTGTTATCTATCTGTATGTTTATTTTGAGGAATTAATTTATGCAATTTGGGGGACTGGCAAGTCTAATTTCTATAGGCAGGTTGTTTGGCTGGAGACCCAGGTAAAAGTTGATTTTCAGCTCAAGTTTGAAGCAGTCTGGAGGCAGAATTTCTTCTTCCTTGGAGGAATTCAGTATTTTTCTTTTAAGGCTTTCAACTGATAGATGAGGTCTACCCACATTATGGAGAGTTATCTGATTTACTCAAATTATATTGATTTACATGTTAATCTTCTTTAAAAATGCCATTACTTTGACCTCTTGACTAGCATTAGAACAAATTTCTAGGCACTGTGGCATAGCCAAGTGGATACATAAAATTAACCATTGCACCCTCTTTATCTCCAATAATTTTTAAGTGGAAATCTACTTTGTCTTATATGAGGATAATATAGCAGCTTTCTTTAGATTTTTTCATAGTATATATATATATATATGTATATATATTTGTGTGCATATACATATATGTATTTCATTCTTTTGCTTTCAATCTCTTTGTGCATTAACTCTCAAACTTCCCATAATCCCCATATTATCACCACTTTCACCTCTTCATTGACTTCCTATTCATTGAGAATATATAATACAAGAGAATTTTCAAAGCTTCAACTTTGCCCTCTGATCAGCATGTGTGCTCTTATACTCTACCTTTCCTCTCATTTCAATGTAATTGCATAACAGCTGGGGCTTTACTGATCCTTAGCACATAATACCAAACCTGACAAACAGTATACCTTTAAGAAAAATTGTTGAAGATGAATGGATAAAAAAATTGTGGGATATATATATATACATAATTGAATATGACTCAACCTTAAAGAAGAATGAAATTATGGCATTTGCTGGTAAATGATGGAACTAGAGAATATCATGCTAAGCAAAATATGCCAGTCCCAAAGAACCAAAGACTGAATGTTTTCTCTGATATGCGGATGCTAGTTCAAAATGAGGGGATGGTGGTAACTAGGGAAGAATAGAGGTACTTTGGATTAGAAAGTGGGGAGTAAAGGGAGGGTATGGGGTATGAGAATAGAAATGATGGTAGAATAAATCAGATATTATTTTCCTATGTGCATATATGAGTACATGACCTACGTAACTCAGAAGAATGAGAAGTTACATTCCATTTATGTATGATGTGTTAAAATGTATTATACAGTCTGAAAAAAAACTAATGAAAACAAATAAAAAAGAATAATTGTTGAGTTAATAATGAATGATAAAAATACTACTATCATTATCAGAGCAAAAAATACCATTCATTCATTCAGTAAAAATGCATGTTGTACCTACATATTTTTCTATAGACTCCACTCTAGAAACTGATGATGCAGTAGAGGATAGAAAAGAGAAAAATCCCTGTCTTATAGGATCTTATATTATACTTGAGGGCTAAGTTCATGCTGGCTACTTCCATCATCTCTTTACATGAATCATCCTATTTAAATCTTTCAAAAATTTTTAGATGTTTCATACCTATTTTCAGATGAAAAAACTAAAGCTTAAATCTCCTACCCAATATCACAGAGATCCAGAAATCAAACTGAAGTCCTCAAATATATGTCTTAATTACTAATCTGCTGTGTTTATATAGACACATCGGGCTTATATTCTATATCCCATCACAAATAGTAAGAAGAAACCTGGTACAAAGCTTAGTCTGAGATTTTGAGCAACTCTCGCTCTGACCCCAGGATGGCAGTGTTTGCACTAGCTCTGCCTGTGGCAGCAACTGTGGAGCTGGTCTGGTCTCTGATTGGTGGAGCATACTCCCCCAGAGTCCTTTTGATTAAAGTTGCAAAGGAGAGATGTTGAGTAGACAAGTCAGTTTTAGAGGTTGCTGCTGCAGAATAATAATGGAAAAGCGTCTGGGGATGCTTTTGGTGGTTTTGTGGCTTTATTTTTGTTGTGAGTCAGTGGGAAGTTTCAACCAGGTTGACACAGAGAGTCCAGGAAACATTTTCTTAGAATTTGGGGTAAAGGTGCCCTTCATTGGGGTAGGAGAAGGGAAGAAAATGGGGTCATCTTCTAGTTCACCTGGGATTCATGTGGGGAGTAAAGAAGGGAGACAGATTAGAATGCATTCAGACTGGAGGACTGATCTCTTGAATCTCATGTTGTTTTCTGAATAGGGGCGAGTGGAAAAACCCAGGTGAAGCAGAGTCCCCTGTCCCTAACCGTCCTGCAGGGAGAGAACTGCACTCTTCAATGCAATTATACTGTGAGCCCCTTTAACAACTTGAGGTGGTACAAACAGGACACGGGGAGAGGGCCTTTTTCCCTGACCATCATGAATTACACTGAGATCAAAACATCAAATGGAAGGTATACAGCAATTCTGAATTCAACAATCAAGCACAGCTCCCTGCACATCGCAGCCTCTCAGCTCAGCGACACGGCTTCCTACATCTGTGTGGTGGGCGCACCATGCTCCTCAGGCACTTGCTGCCAACACCCAAACCTGCACCTGGAGATCTGTCAAGGAGGCTTGTGAGATGGAGGAGCAGGGGCATTATATTTCATGTTGTGTACAAGTTCACAAGTAATCTGGTATTTCTTTCTCAGACATGATTGGGTTCGAGCTTGAACCTAACTAATGATATCCTCACTCAGCACCGAAGATTAGCTGCTGCGTTTGGCTGTTCCCAGGGGCAGCCCTGCCATGCTGTGTTACTTCTACTGAAGTAGATGACAGTTTGGGTTCAGAAGGAGAAATCAGCCTGGGACCCAGCTCCCCAGTAAAACGTGACTAAGTGGAAGGACAAAGTGTTGTGAGGTGGTTGGTATCGATTTATGATCAGTTTCCTCTCTCTGGACAAATACTTGTTCCTCACACCTCATGGCTATTAGAGCATCCTGTTGGGGACAGCTGCTCTGACAATTTGACCCTCCTGCAGATCAAGGCACCTCTCTAGAGCTGCACCAACTCTTCTGCTGCCCCTCACGACTGCTCCTTTGGTGGACATTCTGCTCAGACTGCTCTGCCATCATGATGCTGGCAGCCCCAGACACAGTAAGACAGCAGAATGACCATGCCAGGCGCTTCCACTGTCAGTGTCCCAGAGAAGACACTAAGGGACAGAATGCCTCCATGTCATTGTCAACACTGATTTGCACAAATCAGCTGTGAAGTTCCTTTATGTGCTATTTGGAAAATATAGTATGAGAATTAGATTAGACAAGCATTTATGAGGAAGGCAGATATCAACTGAGACAAATGGGCAGGCTATATACTCAGGTATTAAATAGTTCATTTCCAAAACTTATGTAAGTGTTACCTCTTAAATAGATGAAGACAGGACCTGGACTATTCATTATGATTAGTCTGAATTTTACTCAAACACTGATATTTTAAAATGCTTTGAATTCTGAAACTAAAAGTAAATCTGGACATGTTCAGTCATTAGATGTTTCTCCCTGACCTGACTCACTTTTCCAAATATTTAGAGTTAAAAAAAATTAAAGTTCTGATTTCTTGCTAGCACATCTGCATTAGTTATTCATAACTCATTAAAATGTAAGTGTACATGTTTTATAAAACTCAAGAAAGTAAGAATGAAACGAAAAGAAGGTCATTATCTGAGAAATTTAGCAAAATGGTAATTCCACTTTGTCCTCCTGCTCACCAGTACAGATTGACTCATAACAAGGTAGCCCACTCACAAATTTCCAGAACTCATCAGCTTCTGTTATGGCTACATCCTGCTTCTGCTTATGTTTATTTGTTTCTGAGAACATGAGAGCAGGTGTGGAAGGATTCTTCATCAGTAAATCAGTTCCGGAATCATCACCAGAGGCATGTACGCAATACGAGACCAGAGAATCCATTCCTGCTTTTTCTGAGAAGAAGAATCAGGTATCTCCAGATCATTATGTCTCGCCTGCATGGGCAGCAGGATCTCAGCTTCTGTGTGGTGACATAGTGGCCCTTGAAACTCTGGATGTTTTGATTGTGTTTATTGAGTCCTACTGAGGTTATCCATGAAGGCTCTGAGATCCTGCTGGTTGCTCTAACAGCCTCAGAAAAATACTTTTATAATAGTAAAAGGATATATTTAACTTTTTAAAATGTGCTGAAAATTATCCTCTGGTTCAATTTTCCCTCTGTTAACTTAAAGTATTAAAATTTTAAACCTTTTATAAAACATTTCTTTTTCCATCCAGGTATAAATCTTCCATTCTGAATTCATTATTACAACATTCCCCAAATACCACCACAAGTCCTTATATTTCCTAGTAATTATTTATAGAGGAGGACTTATGAAAAAATTGTCCTATCGTATGAGTGAATTACTTAACGTATCAATTGACAGAAGTCACTCATTCAAATAATCAAAACTAAATAGAGTTCTTAGCAGTATCTCTTTGTTATTCTCTCCCCCAAACTTCATTCTCTCCTTTCTTGGAGGTTGACAAGGAGAAAAAGTGTCTGGTCTGTGCCTTTTCTTGATGCACTCATTCTGATGATGTCCTTGAAACCAAATAGTGCTGTGCTGCTGAGTCCACTCTGACTCCGTGAGAAATAGTTCATCTTTTCTCAAACTCATCAACACATGAAGGATGTTAATTCACATTTAGGGAGCATCACCACTTACCATATGATTTATTGATTATGGAGAAAAAATGAGAATCTTAAAGTGAGTGGCTAAGAGCAAGGACTTAGTGTGACCTTGAATGCCTCTCTTTTGTGACCTCTTCTGTCACTCTAAGTTGCTGTAGGGATTTAATGAGTTAATACATGTGGAATTCTGGCTTAAGTCATTGCTCAGGAAGCATAAGCTGATAATAACAACTATTATGAAAACTTCTATTAAAAAAAGAGAAGTTGTTTGTATTCATGGGGCAAAGAACTATCTTCCTGTTGGCTAATTATTAAACAGAAAAAAATGCATACTCAGATTATGAAGGCCTCATATGCACAATGTACTACATCAGGACTTTTGACCCTATTGATAAGCAATATAAAATAGTTTTTACCCTGAATTAAATTATCACAAGAAACTTGTAAACTGAGGAACAAGATAAAATGCATAAGAATTTAACCAACAGGTAAAATTCCAAATACATGGAACAAATACGTTTTTCATGGTGCTAGGGATTAAACCCATGTTCTCATGCTAGGCAAGCACTCTACTGTAGAGCCACATTCCCAGCCTCACGTTTTTAAAATATTCTCAGGAGATCACTGTGACACGAAAAAAGACCAGGGGAAACTTTATGAGAAAATAGAAGCTTGATCAAGATGGCGGACTAGAGGGTGGCTGCGTTTTGTGTTGCTCCAGGACTCAGGATTCAAGAAGAGGAGATATAGAGAGACTTGGGACCAACTCAAAGCAGCCAGGTGGGTCTCTCCCATTGGGGAGGTGTCCCAGACGGGGTGGTAGCCCCAAACGCAGGGATCTTTGTGAAGTAGAGCTGCCGGCGAGACACCCCTCCCCCCGCTGGAGCAGTGAACTTGGATAACTGGGAGCATTGGAGAGGTGGCTGCTCAGCACAGCAGTGGGACTCGGCGCAACCCACACGGGCTCTGGGAGGCTGCCCAAAGGAGAGGGTGCACAGTGAGCTGTTTGGACTGAAAGCGACCACCCCTGAACACAGGGGGCTGCCCAGTGGAGAAGGAGAAGCACGGGCTCGGCACGTCGCTTGGACTTGGAGCAGCTGCGCCAGGGCTCCGGGGGCTATCCGGTGGAGCAGTGTGGTGAGTGGTTTGGACTCAGAGCAAGCGCTCCTAAACACAGGGGGGTTGTCTGGAGAAGGAGGAGGAGCACGGCGGGGTGCTTGGGCTCGAAGTGACTGCACCAGGGCTACGGGTGTCAGTTGGGATGAGGAGGTGCACAGTGAGTTCCTGGGACTCGTGACGCATCAGATCTCTGGGTGACTGCCTGGTGGAGAAGGAGGTGCGTGGTGGGTCACTTGGACTTAGAGCGACCGCACGGAACACCAGGTGGCTGCCGGAGGAAAAGGCGTGTGGCGGGTGACCGGGACTCAGAGTGCCTGTAAGGGGCTCCAGGTGGCTGCTCAGAGGAGGGGCCGCATAGCCAGGCAATTGAGTGTAGAGCAGGGTCCCAGGGCCTAGGCGGCTTCTTGGTGGAAGAGCCGCACAGACAAACTGAGGGGCGGAGCGAAGGCTCCAGGACTGCAGGCAGCTTCTTTGAGGAGAGGCAGCTAAGGAGATTCGTCTCCGAAGGGCGAGGCTTCCAGGCCCAGGAGGTAGGTCCAGGTCCCTGGGAACATTGCAGAAAAAGGCTGCCCAGCCCAGGCGCTAGTTGTGAATTGAGTGGAACCTCTAGGAGGGGAACTGACTAGCAAGACCTCCCCACCGGGTGAGTCCTCCCTGCCGGGTGAGGTTCTCCCAAAAGGACTGTAAAATCAGAGACACAGGCCCAAACTGGCCTTGCATCAGCCCACATCCTACTTCCCCTTTGGATGACCATTCCTCAGCAAGTGAAGGTACCTCTGCCCACTAGCAGGGAATATACCCCACCGGAAGGCCACCACCCCTAGGGAGTCAGCTTCCTTGTGGAGCACCGCATTATCAACTTCCTCCAAGACTTCAGGCTACTGAAGGCTAAGAGGGGATATACTAGAAATCTTCAGGGATATTATAAGTCAATAGAGGAAATCTGCAATATCACAGCGGTCAACTGATACCTGAACAATATGAGAAAACAAGGAAAGAAAATGCTGCAAACAAATCTAGATGTTACATCAATGAAACCCAATGATAGCATGGCAGAAGAAATGACAGAAAGGGAGTTCAGAATGTACATAATTAAAATGATCAGGGAAGCAAATGACGAGATGCAAGAGCAAATGCAGGCACTGAATGATCGCACCAATAGACAGTTAAAAGAGCAAATACAGGAAGCAAAAGATCATTTCAATAAAGAGTTAGAGATACTGGAAAAAAACCAAACAGAAATCCTTGAAATGAAGGAAACAATAAACCAAATTAAGAACTCCATAGAAAGCATAACCAATAGGATAGAACATCTGGAAGACAGAACCTCAGATATGGAAGACAAAATATTTAACCTTGAAAACAAAGTGGACCAAACAGAGAAGATGGTAAGAAATCATGAACAGAATCTCCAAGAACTATGGGATATCATGAAAAGGCCAAATTTAAGAATTATTGGGATTGAGGAAGGCTTAGAGAAACAGACCAAAGGAATGAACAATCTATTCAATGAAATACTATCAGAAAATTTCCCAAATCTGAAGAATGAAATGGAAGATCAAGTACAAGAGGCTTATAGGATTCCAAATATACAAAATTACAACAGACCCACACCAAGGCACATTATAATGAAAATACCTAACATACAAAATAAAGACAGAATTTTAAAAGCCGCAAGAGAGAGGAATCAAATTACATTCGGGTGAAACCAATACGGATATCAGCAGATTTTTCAATCCAGACTCTAAAAGCTAGAAGGGCCTGGAACAACATTTTTCAAGCCCTGAAAGAAAATGGATGCCAACCAAGAATCTTATACCCAGCAAAACTTACCTTCAAATTTGATGATGAAATAAAATCCTTCCATGATAAACAAAAGCTAAAAGAATTTACAAAAAGAAAGCCAGCATTACAGAACATTCTCTGCAAAATATTCCACGAGGAACAGATGAAAAACAAAGAAGCAAATCAGCAATGGGAGGAACTATTCTAAAGGAATTGTCAAATAAAGGAAGAACCAAGTCGTGTCAAAATAAATAAATAAATAAATAAAATGAACCAAATGACCGGGAATACTAATCATATCTCAATAATAACCCTGAATATTAATGGCCTGAACTCATCAATCAAAGACATAGACTGGCAGATTGGATCAAAAAGAAAGATCCAACAATATGTTGCCTGCAAGAGACTCACCTCATAGAAAGAGATACCCATAGACTAAAGGTGAAAGGATGGGGAAAAACATACCATGCACATGGACGCAGCAAAAAAGCTGGAGTATCCATCCTCATTTCAGATAATGTGGACTTCAAGTCAAAGTTAGTCAGAAGGAACAAAGAAGGACATTACATATTGCTTAAGGGAACCAAAAATCAGCAAGACATAACAATGATAAACATCTATGCCCCAAACAGTGGCTCATCCATGTATGTCAAACAAATCCTTCTCAATTTCAGAAACCAAATACACCATAACACAAAATACTAGGTGATTTTAACACACCTTTCTCACCACTGGACAGATCTTCCAAATAAAAATTGAACAAAAAAACCATAGGTCTCAATAACACAATCAATAATTTAGACTTAACGGACATTTATAGAATATACCATCCAACCAAGAGCGAATACACTTTCTTCTCAGCAGCACATGGATCCTTCTCTAAAATAGACCATATATTATGCCACAAAGGTAATGTAAGCAAATACAAGAAGATAGAGACCCTACCTTGTATTCTATCAGATCATAATGGATTGAAATTAGAAATAAATGAAAGAGTAAAAAATAGAAGCTACTCCAACACCTGGAGATTAAACAATATGCTATTACATGATGAATGGATAACAGAAGATATTAGGAAGGAAATTTAAAAATTCTTAGAGGTAAATGAGAACAAAGAAACATCATATCAAAATCTTTGGAACACTATGAAAGCAGTACTTAGAGGAAAATTTATTTCATGGAGCGCATTCAATAAAAGAAGTAAAAATCAATAAATAAACGACCTAACACTACAACTCAAAGCCCTAGAAAAAGAATAGACCAACACCAAAAGTAGTAGAAGACAGGAAATAGTTAAACTCAGAGGTGAAATCAACGAAATTGAAACAAAAGAAACAATACAAAAAGTTGACAAAATAAATAGTTGGTTCTTTGAAAAAATAAACAAAATTGATAAACCCTTAGCCACTCTAACAAAGAGAAGATGAGAGAAAACCCAAATCACTAAAATTCGGAATGAACAAGGAAATATCACAACAGACACGATTGAAATACAAAACATAATTAGAAGCTATTTTGAAAATCTATATTCCAACAAAATAGAAAATTTCAAAGACATCAACAGGTTTCTAGAGACATATGAATTGCCTAAATTGAACGAGGAGGACATAAACAATTTAAATAGAACAGTTTCAAGTAATGAAGTAGAAGAGGTCATCAAAAGCCTACCAACAAAGAAAAGTCCAGGACCAGATGGGTTCTCAGCCGAGTTCTACAAAACCTTTAAAGAAGAGCTCATTCCAATACTTCTCAATGTATTCCATGAAATAGAAGAGGAGGGAACCCTCCCAAACTCATTCTATGAAGCCAATATTATCCTGATACCCAAACCAGACAGAGACAAATCGAGGAAAGAAAATTTCAGACCGATATCATTAATGAACATCGACGCAAAAATTCTCAATAAAATTTTAGCAAATCGCATACAAAAATATATTAAAAAGATAGTGCACCACGATCAAGTGGGTTTTATCCCAGGGATGCAAGGTTGGTTCAACATCCGGAAATCAATAAATGTAATTCACCATATCAATAGACTTAAAGTTAAGAATCACATGATTATTTCAATAGATGCAGAAAAAGCATTTGATAAAATACAGCACCCCTTCATGCTCAAAACACTAGAAAAAATAGGGATAGTGGGAACATTCCTTAACATTGTAAAGGCCATCTATGCTAAGCCCATGGCTAATATCATTCTAAATGGTGAAAAACTGAAAGCATTCCCCCTAAAAACTGGAACAAGACAGGGATGCCCTCTTTCACCACTCCTATTCAATATCGTTCTTGAGACTCTGGCCAGAGCAATTAGACAGACCAAGGGAATTAAAGGAATACGAATAGGAAAAGAAGAACTCAAACTATCCCTATTTGCTGATGATATGATTATATACTTAGAGGAACCAGGAAATTCCACCAGAAAACTGTTAGAACTCATAAGTGAATTCAGTAAAGTAGCAGGTTACAAGATCAATGCTCATAAATCCAATGCATTTTTATACATAAGTGATGAATCCTCAGAAAGAGAAATTATGAAAACTACCCCATTCACAATAGCATCAAAAAAAATAAAATACTTGGGAATCAATCTCACAAAAGAGGTGAAAGACCTCTACAATGAGAACTACAGAACACTAAAGAAAGAAATTAAAGAAAACATTAGAAGATGGAAAGATCTCCCATGTTCTTGGATAGGAAGAATTAATATTGTCAAAATGGCCATACTACCAAAGGTGCTATACAGATTCAATGCAATTCCAATTAAAATCCCAATGATGTACCTTACAGAAATAGAGCAAGCAATGATGAAATTCATCTGGAAGAATAAGCAACCCAGAATAGCTAAAGCAATCCTTCGCCGGAAAAATGAAGCAGGGGGTATCGCAATACCCGAACTTCAACTTTATTACAAAGCAATAGTAACAAAGACGGCATGGTACTGGTACCAAAATAGACAGGTAGATCAATGGTACAGAATAGAGGACATGGACACAAACCCAAATAAATACAACTTTCTAATACTAGACAAAGGTGCCAAAAATATGCAATGGAGAAAAGATAGCCTCTTCAACAAATGGTGGTGGGAGAATTGGAAATCCATATGCAACAGAATGAAACTAAACCCATATCTCTAACCCTGCACAAAACTCAACTCAAAATGGATTAAGGATCTCGGAATCAGATCAGAGACTCTGCAGATTATAGAAGAAAAAGTAAGTCCCGATCTTCAACATGTCGGCCTAGGACCAGACTTCCTCAACAGGACTCCCATAGCACAAGAAATAAAAGCAAGAATCAATAACTGGGATAGATTCAAACTAAAAAGCTTTCTCTCAGCAAAGGAAACTATCAGTAATGTGAAGAAAGAGCCTACAGAGTGGGAGAATATCTTTGCCAATCATATTTCAGATAGAGCACTAATCTCCAGAATCTATAAAGAACTCAAAGAACTCTACACCAAGAATACAAATAATCCAATCGACAAATGGGCTAAGGAAATGAACAGATGCTTCACAGAAGACGATGTACAAGCAATCAACAAACATAAGAAAAAATGTTCAACATCTCTAGTAATAAGAGAAATGCAAATCAAAACCACCCTAAGATTCCATCTCACCCCAATTAGAATGGCCATTATCAAAAATACAAGCAACAGGTGTTGGCAAGGATGTGGGGAGAAAGGTACACTCATACATTGCTGGTGGGGCTGCAAATTAGTGCAGCCACTCTGGAAAGCAGTGTGGAGATTCCTTAGAAAACTTGGAATGGAACCACCATTTGACCCAGCTATCCCACTCCTTGGTCTATACCAAAGGACTTAAAATCAGCATACTACAGAGATACAGCCACATCAATGTTCATAGCTGCTCAATTCACAATAGCCAGATTGTGGAACCAACCTAGATGTCCTTCAATTGATGAGTGGATAAAGAAACTGTGGTATATATATACAATGGAATATTACTCTGCCATAAAGAATGATAAAATTATGGCATTTGCAGGCAAATGGATGAAATTGGAGACCATCGTGCTAAGTGAGATAAGCCAATCTCAAAAAACTAAAGGACGAATGATCTCGCTGATAAGTGGATGATGACACATAAGGGGGCGGGTGGGGGGAGTATTAGGGTTAGGGTTAGGGTTAGGGTTAGAGTTAGGGAGGGGTACAAGAATGGAGGAAGAAAGGACTGTTTAGAGGGAAAAGAAGGGTGGGAGGGATGGGGGGGAAGGGAAAAAATACTAGAATGAATCAAACAACATTACCATATGTAAATTTATGATTATACAAATGGTATGCCTTTAACCCATGTACAAACAGACAAACAACATGTATCCCATTTGTTTACAATAAAAAAAGGAAAAAAAAAGAAAATAGAAAATATTATTAGATTTTGAAGGACAGACACACATTGAATTTAACCATTATATAAGTATTTATTAAATAAAATAAATGATAGATGTTTTTGTACAAATAAGGAGTATAGTAATGAATAAAACAGTCAAATGCAGACACCAAAATAGCTTTCCTCACAAGATTTGACTCTGGATTTGTCATTGTGTTCAGTTTTCTCTAAGGAATATTCTGTGATATTCGTGTTTCAACACAGACACTCGACTTGCTTCTGTTAGTGATTGGCAGGTTTCATATGGTGAGCGAAGGGCATAGATACTAAAGTAGAGTGCTTGTTACTTACTAAATGATGTGACCATGGACAGAATTACTCAGACTTAAGAGTACCTACACTTCATTATCTGTAATAAAATATATCTCACCACATGTTTTTAAGGACTGAATTTATGAATTTAATTAAATCATTAAATTGTTATCAGAAAATAATTCTTCAACTCAAATTAGCTATTCCTGGACATAACTTAGATAATAAAATAAAGCTAATTTAAATTGAGGCTTCACTTCTGACTCTTCTGGCATCAACTCTTCTTTTACCACATTTGTGACTGAGGGTCACTCTTCACTTCACTGTAGCCTTATCCCTTCCAACTATTTGGACTGACTGAAATGACTTTCTTGTTTGTTTTCTTGATTTCATGGGTTTTGTGCATAGGACGTAATTTCTTGCTGCTGGTATAATTTACGGTAAATTCTAAGGTGGATCCACATAAGCTTTACAGAGCTATGCTGATTCATATCATCCTTAAATTATGCTACAGTGTTTAAAACAAGATTCATATCTGGGAACTCGTTTATCACATTCCTGTATTGGAAAGGAAAGGGGAAAAAAAAGGAAAAGGAAAAATGTTTTCTAGGCTTTCCTCAGGGTAGAGGGGTGCTTTTAATGAATGGTAACTGCTCAAGAATTACAAAAGAAACAGAGAGAGAGAAGAACCTAGGGAACAAACCATTGTTCGGCTCTCCAGCACATCTGCACCTGGTCCTTTCCTGGTTTCCTGGTTACTTCAGAGATCAGGGCCTCTGAAGCACATGGTGGACCTAGTCTCTGGTTAGCTGGGGAGGCCTTAAGCTTCCCTCAACATCAGTGTTAAGAGTATGCTCTCAGGAAAATAAGCTATTTGAATTGTGAATGTTTGAGGGCTCTGAGACCCTGACCAGTGTCCCTAGTCAATCTGATGGACAGAAAAATGGAGAAGCTCTTGGGAGTTGCATTTGTGATTTTCTCTTGGCAGCTATGCTGGTGAGTTGGTGACTTTGGAGATATCAATAAAAAGAGGTACCATGATCATTTGTGGGGACTTTGAAAAGAAAGCCTATCTTCAAAAAGTAGTCAGTTATAATGAATCTCCTCTGTGTGTTTTGTTTGTTTTTTTGTTTGTTTAAACAGGAGTGAGCAGCCTGTATATGTTGGAGCAGAGCCTTCCATTCCTGAGTGTCCAGAAGAGGACACCTGTCGCTCAACTGCACTTCTCAAGAGAGAATGGTTCTTAACTTCCATTGGTTCCGACTCATATCTTTGACTTTAATTCAGTCCAGCTAGAAAGTTCAGACAAAGATTTTAAAGGATTCCTTGAGAAAAAGAAGATACAGTGTTTTGAATATCCCAGTCTCTCACGTTGGAGATTCAGTCACCTCCTTCTATGGTTTGTGGCACAGTCAGCCCCACGTACCCTCAGCTGGGCCACAAGACACAGGCCTGGGCTTGGATGGAGTGATCAGTTTTATTTCTGAAAGGAATTCTCTTTTTATAGTCTCCATCTCCAAACAGTGAAGGGTAATACTCCATCTGCCTTGTGTGATGAAACTGAGTTTATACTGGATTCACTTTCCTTTGGTTATTGTCTCATTCCTCAATGCAGATTGTGTTTCATTCTACTGCTCTACTCTTTTATACGAGGGCATAGGAGACCCATCGTGGCTCAGCTGAGTTCATGAAATAAGTCAACTGAGTCCATGAAATAAGTTTCCATCAAGCTGCCCCACTTACCAGCACTTTATGCATTTGTTCATAATTTTCATAATATTTCTTTCTCTGTATACTACCTATGCCATTGTTTATTTAATTTAGTATCAAGTAGACTTTAAAAAAAAACTACAAAAAATTAGCCTTGTTTTAATTTATACTGTTTGTGAAACCATGTATCTGATGTGTGATTATTTATTTTTTCAATACAATTTAAAGTAACATATGTATAACAGTTAAAATGTTCATCTCCAATATTAATCACACATTAGGATACATGGCCTTCATTTAATTCATAAGAGAATTGGTATCCATAATCATGACTTTGCTTACTCAAAGCATGACTTACAGAAATGGAAGCTAGGAGTAGAAGCCAGGCCTTCTGACCCCTCAGCAATTGCCTTTACCACCAAAGATGCAATAGCATCTAGGGTTTGAAGAGAGTTGTGTGTCATCAGTTTAAACTAAATTATATTTTATTATTATTTAATTATATATGTTATTTTGGATGTTAGAAGAGATAAACTTTCAGATAAAAATAGAAACCTCCCATAATTCCATGATCTAGAAATGATAATTATTGCCATTTAAACACTTTTTTGTGTGTACACATATAGCTGTATTTTTTCATGAGAGGGACTTATTACATATCAGGTATTGATTAACATGCTTCTCTCTTTCTTCACATTGTATCTGGATGTTTCCATGCCAAGTAATCAGTTGAAGTCATAATTTTAAATGATTACATTGTTCCCTTATATAGATGTATTTTTTTTAAATCAATCACCTTTTGGTATTATTTCTAATATCCAGTATTGTAGGTGATGTCATAAATGAACATCACTAAATTATAGTTCTAATGGAAATAGTTTTTTTTTTGTATAAGGTAAAGCACATTACACTGAATGCTTAATTTCCATGAAGATATATATATATATTTTTTTTACCAAGCAATAATTTCCAAAGTAGTTCCAGATTATTCATATTTTCCAATACTTTACCAGTTATGGAAATTGTTTTAAATTAGTCATTTTGTTAAGTAAACATTTTCACAGTATTTTAATTTTCTTTCTTATTAACCTGTGAAATTAACATTTTGTGGTTAAAATAAATAAAATAAGATCAGAAAACATCAGAGTCCATCACACACAATAATTTTATTCTTTCATACAGTGAAGTTTATTTTAAGAAAGATTGAAAAACATTGTGCTGGTCCAGGTTACCTTCTCACTGTCCCCTCTCTCTCTCTCTCTCTCTCTCAAGGCATCAGTTGTACATGCCTTTGCTCTTCAGAGTGAGGAAGAGCAGTATCTGGACTTGTGAAGATGCTCAGGCTCCCCCAGGTCCGTGAAACTGAAGTATGCAAGCAAACAAGATCTCCCAGAAGTTTCCACCACTCAAAACTTGGAGAAGCACCAATCTGGTAAACTGCAAAAATAACTTTTTAAAGTATAAAACCCAAGCTTCCTCTACTTTCCTGATGTGCCACCCTGGCTTTCTATTGCTCCTAGAATGCAAACTTCAGTCTGTGATATATGAGATTCCATTTCATTTGGATCTTGCCTGACCCTTCAGTTTCAATTCTTATCTCTTCTTTCCTGGCTTTTTGCATAGCAATAACACAGGTCTCCCTTCAATGTTCTGAACTTGCTGTGTCTTTTCCCATATTCAGTCTTACTCTTTCCATCTGAAATGCTCCTCCCCCAAATCATGGCCAGCCTGACTCACTTTAATCCTGTAGGTCTCAGTCCAAATATCTCTACTGTAGAAAGCCTGCTGACTTCTGCTGTTCTTCTTCACTAAAGAAGCCATCAGTAGGTATGCTATCATGGCACTCAAGTTACTTTCTTCCTTATGGTAAGAATCATACATTCATTCATGTTATTGATTTGTCAATATGTTATGTGTTTATTCCTCTAATTAGAATACAAGTATTATGAGGCCAAAGGTAATTGTTTAGTTCACACCTTTACTTACTGTCTAGACTCTTGAATGACCCAAATAGTCAATGCAGAAATATCTACCGAAGTAGACAGGAGTGGATAAATGAATGGAGTTGCTTGGCTCTCCTCTTTTCTTCCCATTCCTCTTCCTCTCATTCGCACCCTAGCAACACCAACTCAGTGCATGATCTCTGCTTCATCACTTTGTGTGACACAATTCTCTCCAGCACTTTCCCCCAGGCCTTCTTGTGCCTGGAGGGTTTGTTAAATAATTAGATCCACTCGGGGTTTCAGCCTTCCCTCTCCCAACAACTCACTTTATCAGATGTAATCAAAAGGACTGATTCAACTCTGAGGCTAGTAACCCAATGAGAAAATGTCAAAAAGAAATCCAAGGACATAACTAGAGGATGTAGGGAAGTATAAAAGTAACTTCTCAAGTCAAATGATTATAAGCACCTGTCAAAGTTCTATTTCACATTACTACAAGCTAAAAGACTACTCAGGAAACAAATTAAAATAATTAGCCTTGGTAGACATTTTATAGGAGACTAGATTATAAAAGGATATGGTTAAAAATTATTGCTGTGGTCAATGGACTGGTTAATAATCACCCCACTTTTACTATGTGTGTGGTGGCTATTAGGCTACTCACAAATTAATAGTCATCTGAATGTGTAGCAATAATTTCACAGGAGTCTTTATTTCATTAAAGTATATCAGAAGATTGCTCATGTATTTTATTAGATGTGATGTTTAGTTCCCATAAGAGGCCATACATGATATCTTTCAAAATGGTCCATTTCAGGCCCGTTTTGGGAAACTTGTTTCTCACAGTAATTCAAATTTTTAGTTTAGTAGAGAAGGGGGTTATAGATCTTGCATTTCACTCATTTTAAAGCCAAGTTGTTATTCCATTGATATTGCTAGTAAAGACACAAGACTCCTGGGTCAGAGATAAAAGACCTTATTACTATGAGCAGAGCAAACAGCATAAGCACTGATGTATTTGCTTCAGTTTTCCTTTTCCTTATGTCCCAAGGAGGGTATATAATGGGTATGAATGCAGTAATGTTGTGCACAACTGAGAAACTATGAGCTTAACAATTCCTTGCTTCAATAGCATGCAGTAAGCAAGTTTGATCTTTGACTCAGAGAGAGATACCACCTTAACTCTCAAAGTTGCTTTGCTGCAAGCTTATCTCAGAGACATCATCCAGGCAGAGTGAGCACAGCCTAACATATTGGTACAATAAGGCATGGAACTGTAGAATAGACTCATGGTGGACTACTGTTCAATAATATCCATTCCTGGTCCTACATTATGTTAGGTTTTAGTAATTTTTTCATAAGCATGCCACTTCATTGGTTATTCCAATTAATCTGACAGAGGCTCAGCTGAATGCATTCAGTTTGTCTCAGTTTTTAATTAAAGCTATTTCAGCAGAATTCTAAGCAGCAGAATGAAACTGATCTGTGGTATTAACCACAATCATGTCTCCAGACTATCTGTTATGACTAACACAAGGGAATTTGGAGTAATTTGCCCAATCTTTGGTTTAATTGTCAAGAAGAGACCCCCAAATCAACCATCCTTAGAGATATTCTATGGCCCCCTTTCGTCAAACATAAGCATAAAACCTGAAGGGGTAGGTTATTCCTGTTCAGGATTCATTTTTAAACTTTATTTAGATTGGCATCACATCACTTTAGTATCAGAGCAGTGTTACTGAATATTTGCAATCTCTGTAGGCATTCGTGGTCTAATTCAGGACTGCTGAGACATGATGCAAAATACATATTTATATTAGACAAATGCTGATTCATATGATGTACTGTGTGGGAAAGCTCATTCAGGCTGGGGGTTGCTGTTGATGCAGCAGAACAGTTCAGGAGAAGTCATCTTCACATGAGTTTACTATTTTCATGGAATGTGGAAGGGGATGACAAACCAGCAGCAGATCAGATTGCCAGTTGCAGCTGCTGCTTCATCTCAGCAGACTATGTTGTTGTGCTAGGTTATGGTGCTTGCTCTAGCAAAGAAAATATTAAGCTCACCTCTCAAAGATGTTAGGGCTTTCATTCTCCAGTTGACAGGGTTATTGCTTTTCTTCAACAGCACAAAATAAGTGTTCCTTTTTTTTAATTTTTTTTCTTTTCCTAGTAATTTCTTACTTATACCCAAACCTTTTGTCTAGAAAGAAAAAGAGCAAGAAAGATGAGGGCATTTTCATGACGTTTACATAATTATCATCATCTGGCCCTTTCCAAACACCATACAGGAACTCGTAGAGCAGTAAACTCATATAAATGGTAGTTATTCTCACGACCTAATATCATGTTTATTAAACAAGAGAATCCAGATGGCTCAACCAGAATCCAATTTTAAGACCATTCTGACCATGTTGCCAGAGGATGCTGTGCCAACCAAGTTGGCTTGAGGTTTTTGGTGGGAGGAAGAAAGAAGCATCGTGAAGTGCACATGCTTTCTTCTTTTAGAAGTTGCAGTGCACATGCTTTCTTCCATTACTTCTAATATGTATAGCTAAAGTCCTGGACACTATGTAAAAATGAGCATAAGAAGACCCCAAAATGTGGAGAGAAGTAGTCAGACATACTGGGGAACTTGGACTTGAGGAATGATAAAATGGGGCAATTTTCTTTTATTTCATATAACCCAACTGAATCCTACAGAAACAAGTAATCTGAAGATGAAAGTGGGTGCAGAAAATAAGCCCCAAGAAAAGTGTGCCCTTTCTAGCAAAAGGTCCATAAAAAGGCAGATAGAAAATTTTAAGACATTAACCAGTTTACTCCAACCAAACACCTCATAAAGAGTACAACAGTAAAGAAAACCATCTTCCCACCACTGCCTCAAAGAAAGTCTTTAAATGGCAATATACATTCCACTGTGGGTTTCTGGTGCTGGCAGGAACTCAGTGACCTTATTATCAGATGAGGTTGTACTCATTCGGCGTGGTATGGTATAGAAAAGTGCTGTGACAGCAATGAATAATCCTTGACTTCTTTGGCCTGTCAGGGAGCTCCTGCAAGGACTAATGCAAAGGTTTTGTCTGCATTCTACATAACCAAGAATTCCATCAGGGAAGAAAAATAGCTATCCAGAGGAATTGATCTCTAAAAAATTTCACTGGAAGAATTCAACAGTAAGAATTCAACAGAAGGAATTCAACAGTTGAGTACACAAGAGGAAAAATTCTTAAACTTGAAGATACATCATTTGAATTCATCCAGTTTGTGGAGTAGGAAAAAAAGAAAAGAAAAGTGAATGAAGTTCAAGAGACCTGTGAGACATTATAATATATATATATATATATATATATATATATATATATATATATATAAGTATAATAGGAATCCTAGAAGGGAAAGGGAAAAGTTAAGGGTAAGGAAAATATGTGAAGAAATAGTGACTAAAACTGATAAATTTGATGGAAGAAATTAATCTACATATCCAAGAAGTTCAATGTGCACCAAGAGAATAAAGGCAAAAAAATCTGCATTGAGACATATTATAATCAAATGGTTGAAGACAAGGAAAAATTGAGACTTAAAAGTTTCAAGAGAGAACTTATTACTCACATTCAAGAGATCTTTAATAAATTAACAGTCAATTTCTCATCCCAAACCATGGAAGCCAGAAGACAGTGGGTTGTCATATCTAAAGTGTTTAAAAAAAAAAGTATCATTCAACAATTCTTTATCTGTAAAAATTATTTTTCAAAAGTAAAGTAAAAATAGAGACATTCTTAGGAAGACTTAGGGAGTTCATCACTTGTGGATCTTCCCTATAAAAATTCCCAAGCACAGTCTTCCAGGATGAAATGAAAAGGCACTTGAAGTCATACAAAATTAATTAACAATAGCAAAGGTAACTACACAGATCAATAGAAAGTCAGAATTTTTGCATTTTTGGTTGACATCTTTTCTTTTGCTCTATATAATTTAAAAGACAAATGCATAAAAGAAACTATGAATAAAAATCAAAAGAAGCTATAAAGATAACCTTATGTGTGTAAGTTTCCACATTCATAAAGATCTCCTTCACTCTTCTTGTTACTTTTCACTAGTACAATTTACATACCTCAAATGGACATAATATTATTACCATATGTGGTAGTATTTACCTTAAGATAAACTGCCATTGAATGGGAACTCTCTTTTCATTATTTTGTGGCTCATGAGACATTTCTACAAATTTTACGACTCTAGAAAATGAAGACTACTTAACACAAATCAGGATGAGAACTGTAATTTCTGTTTGTCATAAGAGCATTCTGCAGGCACCTGAAGTATTTTGTCCTCTCCTTCAGATGTCATTAGGCATAGGAACTTTTATAGGACAAGATTGATGCAAGATGAATTCTTGTCATTTTGCCAGTACTGATGTGGTTCTCAGTTCTGCCACCACATTAGATACGTTAGGTCAATTTTGTTGTTGTTACAAATCATATATAGGAAGGTATTTTTTACAAAGACTCTTATTCTGGAGCCACATCTTACTTTTAAATCTTTGTGTCTCATTTATAAACATTTCCAAGACCATGGTGGCTTTCATCTTTGGCTGCTGTCATTCTTCCTTTGGTTTTCACATTTACTGAGAAGTGGATATTGCTGTTTTTGCCAAGTATAACAGTCTCTGGGGAAGAAAAGGATCCCAATATCAGCATCTTCCTACAGCATGCTGTTTCCTGTGCAGTTGGTGAAATAGGAAGTGTCTGATGGAGCCATTGTTGGTGGATGTTGATTACATGGCTCTTGAGTATAGAAGGGTCTGCAAATTCACTGACTTCCAGCCAATTAACTCCTGTAAGGGCATGGAGAAGTTTGTGGGATAAAGAGGGAACATGAGTTGTGGTGTGCTTATTTTCCTGTTGGCTCAATTGAATTTCTGACTTAGATATCCCTCTGATGGGTCTGGCTGGATAACTAAGGATGGAAATGCAGAGGGAGAGAGAGACCAGATCACAGCTTTCAAAGGTCAATACCTAGATATCAGGATTTAATTCAAGAAAGGGGGATAAGAGAAATCAGACAGATGAACAGACATAAAGATTTTATTTAGAGTCTAGGAGCTAAAGGCAGCTCCATCTCTCCTGTATGAACCCAGGTATGTGCTGTTTGGACATAGGTGTGTAGTTTGTGCAAAATGGAAGGAAATCTTTCAAACTCTTCTAGTGCTGGCCTTGTTTGAAAATGTTGCCTGGGTTATGAGGTAGAACCATGCTTATTAAGTCAGATTTAAAACCATTCTGAAATACCTAAGTGAACCCCACCATTGTGCTCACCCACAAGAATGGGGTCCTAATTAGAATAAGATATTTCACATACTTGTATGGTTTTATTAGAATAAATTCTACTGTCAAGTATAAGAAGAACCAAGAAAATACAATTTAAAAAGAGAAAGAAATCTTGTGTATTTTCAAGATACTAAAAAAAATTTGTTTTGAAAGGATTCTTTAAGATTACAAGAAATTTTTTAAAAATTGGAGATGAAAGACTGGTATGGCACATGTCTGGCTTTACAAGTAGAAGAACTATGCAATATGAAATACTCCTTGAATTGCAAGGACATCACCCAGTTTTCTATAATAGAACAGTTAAGGATGGTTTCCAGTGCAGGAAAGTGGTTATTTGAAGTAACAGCTCTTACTCAGAAAAGGTGGCCATTTGCTATAAAACATGTACACACACACACACACACACACACACACACACACACACACACACACATTGACTTGGAGAAAATGTTTCTTAAATTTTTAATTTAACTAAAGTATCAGACTTTTAAGTTTACATAGAAGGGTCTTCATTTTGAATATTTCTTTGATCACTATGGTGAGTCCACAAGATGGCAGTGTCTTCTCAGAGACCCTGAAGAAAAGTGCAGGTGCCTCTGTGTGTGTGTGTGTGTGTGTGTGTGTGTGTGTGTGTGTGTAAGAGAGAGAGAGAGAGAGAGAGAGAGAGAGAGCAGAGGGGGAGTGGCTTTGAGATGCATCAGGGATGGTGAAAACACCTCTTTTTTTCTAATTGGGAGAACCGATTCTTTTTTTTTTATGTTTCAGGAAGTAGAAGAATTAGAAATTCTAAGTGACACTTTTTTCTTTTCTTTTTAGGGTTTAACATCTGATTCCTCAGTGAACCAGGGGAGAAAAGAATGATGAAATCCTTGAGTGTTTTGCTACTGATCCTGTTGTTTCAGTTGAGATGTGAGTTTGGGCATTTATGTGGGAACATAAAGAACAATATTTGCAGGTATTATTGCTTCTATGCCATGGATAAAACATGAATGCTTTTTGCCTTCTAATTAGGGGAGAGTGGGATGACAATGAAAGAGTAATTTAAATTCTGAAGAGCATCCACTACCTAACCAACCTTCACGGACCACTGTCTTTTTGCACAGGGGTGAGCAGCCAACAGAAAGTGGAGCAGAGTCCTGCATCCCTCAATGTTCCAGAGGAAGCCAAGGCCTCTCTCAACTGCACTTACAGTGACAGTGCTTCTCAGTATTTCTTTTGGTACAGACAATATTCTGGGAAAGGCCCGGAGTTGCTGATATCCATATACTCCAATGGCGAAAAAAGTGAAGGAAGATTCACAGCACAACTTGATAAAGCCAACCGGCATGTTTTCCTGAACATCAGAGGCTCTCAACTCAGTGACTCAGCCACCTACCTCTGTGCAGTGAGCACACAGTGCTCCTCAGGCACCTGCAGCTGCACAGAAACCTACTGTGTCAGGAAGCCTGAGGTAGACCATAGACCACAGAGCAGAAAGTCTTTTGTGCTCTAAATTCAATGAGGATTAAGAGTAATAAACATTGCATTAGGAGTGTAATCCCAAAACAGAAATGCAAAGGGAAGAAAGCAGTCATGAAAAAAAATCTACTCTGGGGAAGTTTTTAAGCCCAAATTATTTTAGTTATGATCTCTCATCTCATTTCCACTCTTGGCTGCAACCCCACTCCTGGATATTTGATGAGGAAAGAACAGAGTCAGAGGGTGAGAATTGGTTAAAACAAGAAGCTCAGATGGTTGCATAGATCAAATGTCAGAGAGAGAGTCCATGTTGGTCTTCCTGAGTAAAGGCCAAGTAGAACTCAGAATCCTGATGGGAGCCTGATGCCTGTGCATTGGGGTGAGGTGAAGAGATGCAGGAAGTGGTTGCCATAATCTGAGAGATCCCCACAACAGTGGAGCATGGGAGTACAGAGTGGCTCTGGATTTCCAGAAAAAGAATCCTGAGAAATAATCTAAAAAAGTGGTAGACACATTCATTATAGAGAGTAAAGTCCTGCATGAATCAGTTATTGAAGATGACAAGGCATTGAGTCTTCAGCAAATGTTGGCGAGGAGAGTTGGAGAAATTGAAGATCACGTGAATGTCATCCTCCTTGGATTGCAGGGCTCTATGGATTTGTTTGGCCATTTATACAAGTCCAGTAAAACTATTTGTGCCCTGATGGAAATAAGACCTTGTAATAGACATTAAGTTATATTATAGGAAAACAATTAAAAGTCATGCTTTTTGTAAAACTGAAATTGGGTCTGTTAATCATGATATTGTTTACATAGTTCAGAAAGTCTGAAAAACTTTGAAAGGAATTAAGATTTCTGTTTAGGAGGATTAATATCTAGAATATAAAAAGAACTAAAAAACAAAACAACAAAAAAACACAACAACTTAATACCAAAATAAGAAACCCAAATAATCCAATACACAAATGGGCAAATACATTCTTCTCAGAAGAAGTAACACAAATGGCCAACAAATATATGAGAAAATGTTCAAATCATTAGTCATTAGGGAAATGCAAATCCAAATTATGCTGTCATTTCATGTCACCCTGGTGAGAATGGCAGTCAGCAGGAAGAAAAACAATAATAAATGCTGGAGAGGATATAGAGAAAAAGGAACACTTTTACACTTTTGGTGGGATTACAAGTTAGTACGACCACCATGGAAATCAGTATGGAGTTTCCTCAAAAGACAAGACATGGAACCACCATTTGACCCAGCTATGCCACTCCTCAGTATTTATTCTAAAGAATTAAAATTATCATACTATAGTGATACATGCATATCCATATTTATAGCAAGACAATTCACAATAGCCAAACTATGGAGCCAGCTTAGGCGTCTATCAACAAATGAATGGATAAAGATAATGTAGTGTATATACACACAATGGAGTTTTATTCAATCAAAAGGAAAAATGAAATTATGTCATTTTCAGAAATATGGATGGAACTTGAGAACATTATGTCATACAAAATAAGCCAAACTCAGAAAGTCAATAGTCATGTGTTTTTTCTCATATGTGGAAGCTAGAGAAGAAAAAGGAAAAGAAAGGTCCATAGGGGATTTCCTGAAAATTGAAATGAGATCAATAAAGTGGGGGAAAGAGACCAGGGGGAGGGAGGAAGGGAAGGAATACTGGGGAGTTCTGTTGTTATATTGTGCCATATATGAATATATAGCAACAAATCCCACCCTTATGTACAATTATAGTGCACCAAGAAAAATGTGGGGAAAATATAGAAAAAAATTTCTGTTCAGTTCTGTTCAAATAGTCACTGGCTAAATGGATACAACCCCATACAGATTACTTTCAAATTCTCCATCTGAAGAATTGAAAACTGAACAAATATTTTCAAATCATGGACGAAAGAATAGGAAGGCAGTGAAGAAGAGCAGAAAATTGGGCTTTAATCAAGACATTTAAATTTTACCTTTACTTTGTACGTTTATTGACATCATGGCCTTCAGAAATGAATCAGGGTTGTGAGCTGGTTCAAGCATCTGTTATGTTACTAATGGGCCATTTGACTTTGCACTGTACTCATATATATTTCAAGATTGTTTTCAGAATTTATGAAAATAACATATTGTTAGTTGAGTTTCTTAAAAGGAAAGCCTGGATTAAGATTCTTTTGCCCATAATTTATCAAGGAAAGCAAGTTGAGAGGGAGAACTGCTAAGCATGAATGTAGTTAGTTAGAGATGTAGTTAGTTAGAGTCTCGTTTTGATCTGATATCTTGTGAAGGTCAGAGGCACAAAGTTGATCCCTTCTATCTTGAGATAAGGCCAGACTGCTGATCTTTTGTTCACAAGATTAAAGTATTGAAGTCATTGACCATGGTCTTTCTTGGAGTCGAGGTATACCCTACTGGACAATGGTAGATGACAGAGATGAGGAACCAAGAATAGTCAACACTCTCATCATCTGGGTATTGACTACACTGGCTGGAAAAGGAGATTTATGCTGAACATCAAGAATGTCCACTATACCATGCAATTCTCCAAGAACATGGGAAACATTGACTTAATAAGAGACTTTCTAATTACTGTATACTATGTTTTAATTTCATCATCCATTTAATGGGTTGGGTAGTTGGGCTTACCATTCTTCAACAGATGAAATAATTTAAAATACCTGTTAACAGAAAAGATCTAAATAAATGTAAGGCATTATTATTTAAAGCTAAGTCTTAGAATATTTTTGAGAGCAGTGACAAGGACACCAGTATATGAGTATCTCAATTTTGGGGGAAATGATTTTATGATACCATGCCTGTTACTTTACCCAGGCAGAAATGCCTCTGATAATCAGAGTTGATCATTTTGGGCTTCCATGTACAGAAAAACATAAAGGAAGAGATCCCATCAAGCACACTTGTGAATGCCTAACATTATTCTGTATTTTGATTGCCATTAAGAATGAAGGTTTGGGTAGCAGGGTGGACCCCTATATCATCTGCACACGCCCTCCCCTCTTGCCTAAGGTGTCTTCTTGAGTGGGATTGGCTGGCATTATGGACATGTGGGCATATATGTGAATGGGCAGGCCTCTCATTAGGGTGGAGGAGCAGGCAATGGGCAGTTCAGTTGCTCCTTTTCTTCCCTGTGTCTAATGCCAGTTTGAAGATGGATGAACTCTGTCAGCTATTCACACTGAAATCCTCAGCCTTCCCAGGTGGCTCATTCCAGTTTAGTGAGAACTGAGTACCTGGGTAGGACTGGCCTACTGTGCTCCTCACACACAAGCACAGCAGCAGGATAGAGGGCACAGAGGGAGGCTGCTGTCCCCTCCACTCACTCACATTCAGTTTGTTTCTTTGTGTCCCTCCCTCATCCCCTCCAGCACACCTGCTCTCTTTCTCAGTCCAACCACTCAAGGGTCTGGTGGAACAGGTTTGCTTCACACATGTCCCCACTGAGATCTTGGCACAGCTCACTCTGGGCTGTGTTTTCCTTTTTGTTTCATCTATCAGTGGGCTCTTGTCTGCTTTCCGTCTTATAGATGTTCATATCTTTCTTCTGGTAATTATCCTACCATTATGCATTTAGTTGATCCGTTTATATTTTCAAATTCCATTTCAGTGGGAATTTTGGAAATATTAGATGACTGGAAATTTTTAATCAGAAGTACATTCTAATAATACTTAAAATTCCAAACTGACTATATTTGGTCTTACACATGAAAGAAAATATATATGCAGGAAGAAGACATAGATCATAAACCAAGAAAGAAGTGTTTTCATGTTGGTAAAAGTCAGTGTGATGCTCACAAAGGAGTTGTTTTGACTTTCTGAAAAGGATCCCTGTTGGCCAGATTCTCATTTCACCCTCCATTCTCTCCTTATTTGGTTATGTATTTCACTTTTAGTTCCAATAGTCTCTATGCTACAATAAGTTAGGCCATAGAACTCACTGCTCTTATTTGTTTGACTCTATTTCCCACCTGTATAGGACCACTGTGTGCTAACTATGTGAGGGTCACTGACAACCTCTCCTGTGACTGCTGTACCTCCCACAAGTTCCTTTCATTTCTGGTCTGCTGGTTGCACTCACTCCTGCCTTATTGAGTTCATGTAGATTCATTTTATTGTCTATCCTTAATTCTTTACAGAATCAGAATCTGGTATATATATATATATATATATTCGTATCTTCTTCACCCTTACCATTCTGCTTCAGTTTCTCTATAGATGGGCCTCTGTCAATCTTTCTTTTAGTGCAGTGTTCCCATAATTATGCACAATTATTGACCATTGATAAGGGAAAGGGCGCTCACTTTCTCTTCTTAAACATGTGGTACTTGAGTGATTTTCTCATAGCTTTAAGAAATATCAGTCGTTGACCTGAGACCAAGGAGGCTTCACTCTTTCTACTTGACAAGGAAAATTATAGCTTTTGTTAATTTGCATTGGTTGATTAAAGATGTTATCCAGACTGATTCTTAGTGAGTCATTCATCTAATGTATCTTTTTCCTTCAGCAACAAATAAAGAAATCATCTCTTTTCCTCACCTTCAGCAGCAAGAGCCATGCTCACCCTAGGCTAAGGTTACTGATCTTATCCGCTCTCTCTGATGAATGGCTTTGCAAAAATAACATAAAATATCTCATAATTATTCTAGAGCCTAGAATAGTATCTTCTGTGACTAATTTCTCAGATAAATTACTGTTCCTTCTATTTTTCCTCCAAAGCACTGTTTGTTTGTCTTAATGCAAAGTCCTAACTTCAGTAGTAGGAAGATTGATAGAGGTTCCTTTATCAATCCAGAGGCCTCCATAATGTTGGTTTGCTGTTACCAAACACACTGATAAGTAGCATTATGGATTTGGTAAACTAATGACAATGTTAAGTCTCTCTTTGTAGAGCAACAGGTGAGCTTCAATCTCTGTTCAATTCAGAATCAAAAATTTAGGATTTTCAAATATAACTCCTCCAACTTCTATTTCTGAGGGTTTGAAATCAATGGATAAAATGGTAGACAGGCATAAATTACAGTTTCCACTATCTGTTCAAATATGCAATCAAATTATTTCATTTTTTCCCCAGTAACCTGGTTGACTGTTTAACTCCTGCTGCAGTGGCTTGAAATCCATAGTAGTAACCTGAAGGATCACACTTGTACACCTGAGGGCCTTATTCTTCATCTATACCAATTATAATTATACAACAACCATGGCAGCCTCATTCCCACATTCTGTGTGTAGACTGGAAAGAGATAAGCAATTCTTTCATACAGTGTACCCACAAGAATCTCATATACTACTTGCATTTCCAATTAGCAGCCTCAGAACATGCCCTCTATACCTGGGATCTGCTGTAGGCTGTCATCCAGTCACCACTCAGCCAATGTTTTCAGTCACCTTGATTAAGTGAGTCCAATAATTTGTCAGGTGCTTTCTTCTGTGTGACAATTACTACATGGTCTTTCCCTCTGACAGCTACTGATGTAAGCCACCCTAACTGATAGCCTTAAAAGGATATTCCACTTGGTAAGATCAGCTCTCCAGAAAAAAAATAAAAATGGCTACTCTGGTCAAAACCAACGAAGGAACTTCAGTACATGTTGGTGCACCCACTACTTCTAACCGGCTATGGGCCTATCTATTCTCTTCTATTTTTACATGACTCAAATTCTCATGAACTTGAAGATTAATTTCCATACACTGCAGAAGGTGACATCATAATAGATTCTGAAAAGGACACGCACATTTTCTTGAAGTTGACACATCACAACTCTGACATGGGAAGGGACCAGCCCCGAGGTCTAGATCCTGGTGCCGCCTCTGGCCTCCAGAGGGCGATGTTGCACAAGGGAGGCGTCTGTTTTACTGAGCGGCCTCTTCATCCACTGAGCCCCTCCTCCCTGCCACTGGCTGATGCTTCCTCACTGGTGTCTGTAGTTAAGGGACCTGTCACTAGAACAAGGGACCAGACAGCATCCAGACTGCTTAAAGGCGAACCTCTTTCTAACCGTTTCTGAAACTTGTCCAAGCAAGGGACTGTGCTCCCAGCCTCTCCACTCAGTGCCACAGGGCTCAGATACTGTGACCTTCCCACCTGCGCAGATTCCTGTAGCATCGCCACCACTCAGTCATGCTCCTGCTGCTTGTGCCAGTGCTGGCGATGAATTTCGCCCTGAGTGAGTACATGACCACTCCTTCCTTCCCGTGACCATGTTTTTTGATTTGAATTGAGATAGACACGTCTTCACAGCCAAGTCTGCGCTGCGTTTCCTTACTCAGCATTAATGTTGCAGGAGGAAGCAGAGCCCAGTCGGTGACCCAGCCTGACCGCCATGTCATGGTCTCTGAAGGAATCCCCCTGGAGCTTAGGTGCAGCTACTCATCTTCTTTGTCTCCCTATCTCTTCTGGTACTGCCAACGCCCCAACCAAGGCCTCCAGCTCCTCCTGAAGTACACGTCAGGGGCCACCCTGGTTAAAGGCATCAATGGTTTCCAGGCTGAATTGAGGAAGAATGAAACCTCCTTCCACCTGAGGAAGCCCTCAGCCCATTGGAGCGACTCAGCTGAGTACTTCTGTGCTCTGGGTGACACAGTGCCTGGGGCTGCAGGGGGAGCTGAGCACAAACCTGATATGACACAAGGGACTTTCTGTGACACAGGGGCTCAAGCTGGGGAATTTTCAAGAGGTTTTTATTTTCTGTGCAGCCCAAGAGGGCAGGATGACTGAGCACTTGGGGGTGTTTGTCTTCTGAATACTTGCCTCCATGTCTGTCCTGTCACCTTTAGACTGGCTGTGTCCCAGATGAAGGTCTTGTAATGAATTTCTCCATGAGGGACCCCCTTCTTCCCTCATGACTTCATACCCCACACTAACATTGCTATAAGGACTTGGAAATCAAAAGGCAACTGCACTTTTATTTTAAAAACTCATTTCTAGCATCCACTTTGATGGTTAGCATTGCTTCCAGTGTTGATCAATACATGGAACTTGTTTCTGTTAGTAGGCAAGCTGTGTAGCCTAGATTCTCATTTAGGACAAACTTTATGGCACCGATTCTCAATCAGTTCACTATAGACTCTTAATCTAGATTGGAAGCTTAACTTCTTGCACATACATAATATCCCACTGTGATATTGACATACTTCAAAGTAATTTAAACAAATATCCATATTTCTCATTTTGTAAATATTACAGAACCAATAATCAAGTTGAACATAATTTTGATGAGATAGAAAATCTAAAAACCATTTAGTTGTAATCTGTTTTGAAATAGTTATTCCAATGATTTCCATATCAAAAATTTGTGACAATTATCCCATAATTGTAATCAAATAAGAGATATAATCAAATAAGAGATGAAAGTACTAAAAAACTCTTATTCCCTTTTAAGGAATTATTTTAATTCATGATATAATATAAAAGTACACACTTAACAAACATTTTTAGTCTTTCAAGGCACATTAACAATGTGCTTTAATAGGAAAACACATTAATAGGAAAACAGACCTTCACTACCAAAGTTCACAATATCAGACATTACATCAGTTCTCATAGGGATATCAAAGTCCAGGGACAATTTTTATTTACTCTGAGACAGTTAAATGAAAAGCCAACATGTATAAGAAATCTGTATATACACTTATGATTTCAAATTGCTTTTGTGTTTTCGTTCAAATGGTAGAATTAAAAAAAGAGTAACATTATGAAAAGTTTACACATACAGAAGTTTTTTTTACCTCAGCAGTTCATACACTTTTCTTACCTCAGCAGTTCATAACTTATGAAATTAGTGGGAGAAATTAGAATGATTTCATTACTTAAAAATACGTACAATTGCTGGGCATGGTAGTACACATCTGTAATCCCAGTGGTTTGGGAGGCTGAGGCAGGAAGATCACAAGTTCAAAGCCAGCCTCAGCAATTTAGTAAGGAAGGCCCTAAGTGTTGCCACCTGCAGCAACGAGACCATGGGAAAAAATCAGAGGCGGACTGGGAATGAACAGCTTCTTTATTTTTCTTTAGTGGTGCTTCCTTGCTTGCTTCTCTCCCCAAGTAGATGCCTTGGTGCCAACACCAGCTCCGCCTTCCAGGATGGTTAAGGCCTCTCTTTGCCTTGTGGGACAAGATACCGGTGGCGTCTTCCCGGTCCAAGCGCAGATCTTGCTGGCTGAAGTGCTGGTCTCAACATAGAGAGACGCCCTCGGAGCCCAGCGTTCCCGCATGCTCCGTCGATGGACACTGGGCTTCCTCCCCAAACAGCTGCAAGCATGTCTCTACACCTAAGCAATTTGGCAAGATCCTGTCTCAAAAAAAAAAAAAAAAAAAATTTAAAATGGGCTGGGAATGTGGCTCAACTGTTAAGAGATCCTGGATTTACTCAATGGTACCAAAACAAACAAATAAATAAATAATGTAAAATATGGACAATCACTTAAATCTATTTTTTAAAATGTGATTGCATTAGTAAGCTTTTTGACTTTTTTTTTTTTTTTTTTTTTTTTTTTTTTTTTTGTCACTGTTACCAAAATATCTGCCATGCAAAACTTAGGGGAGGAAAGATTTATTATGTCTCATCATTTCAGAGGATTCAGCCCATGGTCAGCTGACTCTATTGCTCTAGGCTTGAGGTGAGGGCAGCGCATCCTGGTAGAAGGGCATGGCAGAGGAATACCACTCAGCTTGTTGAAGCCAGGGAGTGGAGGCAGGGGAGACTGGAGAGAAGATAAACCCTTCTAGGGTATGCCCCCTGACCCAGACCTGCAACTAGGTCCCACATACTATGGTTTCCTTCACCTTCCCATAGTCCATTCACCATTCAGCCATGATCCACTAATCCTTTGATGAGGTTAGTGCCCTCATGACTCATTCATTTCCTGAAAGATCCACCTCGGCTTGCATGAAACTTTGAGGGACATTCCAGGTTGCTGAATTCTAATATCATTTAGTTGTATTTACTCTTTAAGAGGATTAAACAAAGCTTCAATGAGATATCTTTGTGAAATCTTTCATACAAATGAATTGTCAATCACTTTTTACATGTTCTGATTCTTTTGGCAAAGAACACTGGGTCTCTAAGGCTGATCTTTCTTTCAGACTATACTGGACCCATTGAGGCACCTATTTCTCTCTGAGGGATTCTTTCCCTTTCTCCCTTCTCCTGCTGACATGTTTGATCACTGGGGCACTATAAGTGGAGGTGATGGGCTGGCTGGGGGAGGAAAGCCTAGATTTTCTGGTCTGTGGTCAGCAGTGGTGCAGCCAGCAGAGGACTGATGTCAGCAGCTCTGCCTGCTGTGTGGTGAAAAACTGGAAGACAATGTCTTTGCTCCACAACCTCCTTGCATTCCTCTTTATTTAAGAACAGGTGGTACTCAGTCTCTTTTTTTATTTCTTCTCAGTTATTTGCGGGGCAAGAGGAGATGTTCTCTTAAGAGAATCTTTCCTTTCTAGAGGTTCACTATATCTTCAGTACAAGCTCTCCATGAACTGTAGTTTCCTGCCCCTCATCCCTGGGGTTTCCTACTGCTTGAGACCAGATTTATATTCAGTTCCCAAGTGGGTTACCACACTTGAGTCTGAATGGTGGTCAGAGAAGCCCTTTGCTAAGAACAGGAGGGCAGGTACATTTTCAATCTACCATTTTTCTAGAATGTTCATGCAAGAATTCCTCTGTTTGTGGCCTTATTTTATTTTTAACTTGTAGAACTAAAATTGTAAAGGGCCACTTTCTGTTTGGGTGTCAGAATCAATGACGATAGATGGAAAGTCACTTGATCTGGTAATGTTTCAAAATTTAATTAAAATACCTTTACAGAAGTTTCCATGAAATTTATTCTATCTATATTTTCCCTTATGCTATCAGAATATCTTGCTTAGAAAATTCATGGTCATCTTAAATTTTTAAGAGTTTGTCTTTATTTTATTTAAAAATATTAAATTTCATATTCATTTGAAATTTATTTTGTAACAGTTATTAAAGTAGGCATCCAAATTTATTGCTTAACATCTAAATGACATTAAACAATGAAATTTTAGCAAATATATCACATTTTTCTCATTTTTATTTTAATTAGATTTCTGTAAGTACTGCTATGTTTGGACTTTCTACTCTGTTGCATTGAGATGCATATGTGGGACTTGCTAATGACATTCATTTTCACTTAGTCTCCATTGCACTTTGTCATATTAAATGAGAAGGAGCTGTTTTGAGAATTTGAAGGCTTCCTAGTCTGAGGTTGTTTGCAGTACCATTTTTGGTCTCTAGAGGGAGATGCTGAGCAACTTGAACTTCAGTAGAAAACCAGAAAGCAAACCAGGGTCTCTGAGGAGCGTTTTGCTGCACAGTTGTTAAACTTTCACGTAGAGCTGTTAGAGGGCCTGTGTGGCTGAATTGTTTCCAGAACAGAACCTGCTGTGTCTCTGCATTTCGAACATGATGCCCATCTTCATCTCAATGCTCATGATGATATGCACATTGGGTGAGTAAAAAGGTGATTTTCATTCTGCTGGTGGGCTATGATGTAGAATCAGTTTAATGAATTGTTCTCCGCAGTCTAATTAGTTTTTTCCTGATCCATAATTGGCATTTCAGGAGGAACCAGAGCCCAGACAGTGACTCAGTCTGAGAACCACATCTCTGTCTTTGAAGGGGTCCTCGTGCAGGTGAAGTGCAACTACTCCTATACTGGGAGCCCTGTGCTCTTCTGGTATGTCCAGTACCCTGGACAAGGCCTCCAGGTCCTCCTGAAACACACCTCAAGAGACAGTGCCAAAGGTTTCACAGCTGCCCTGGACAGAGGGGAGAAGTCCTTCCACCTGCAGAAACCCTCAGTTCAGGTAGATGACTCAGCTACATACTATTGTGCTCTGAGTGGCACAGCAACTGCCCTTGCAAGGGAGGCTGAGCACAAACCCTTCAGAGTGACAGAGTACTTCCTGTCAGCTTTGTCTGTGGTCCCCGGGAAGCATTCTTCCTCCAGAGCTTGGCATTGAGTGTGCCTTTTAGATACAATATCTCAACATGAATCAGCTTCTGATGGACCTCAATGATTTGTCAAAAAAAAAAAAAAAAATTCTCATTACCTACTCTGCTTAAATTCTTTTTTTTTAAAATGTATTTATTCTTTCTAGAAGCACCTACCAAAGAAACTTTTGAAGTAAAAATGACAGCATAGCAAATAAAAACCAGAGGACTGTCCAGGTTTAAGTGGTACAGTCTCATCTCTTTAATTCCCCTGCCATCCCAACCACCCCCACACTCATTACATCCCCAATGCAATTAGCTCTGTGTTGGTTCATGGCTTCTGATTGCTGATCTCTCTGCATCCAATGCCTTTCCCCTCTATGTTTCACAGATTCCTACTACTTTAGTCAAAGTCCAGCCAAGGAGTAAAATGCAACACAGTAATTTGAACAAGAAAAATTTAATGTGAAAATTACTAAATAAAAATATGAGGTTAGCTACTAATGGGGAAAGAACTCTTAAGAATGTAGGAATCACACATGTAAAGAGAAGCTCTCAACTCCAGGACCAAGGTAGGCTCCCAAGGAAGGAGCACATTGGTATAGGCACACTCTGGATCCCTCCTTCCAGGACTAGGGTTCAGGTCTCATTGGGAATGCAAAGCTGCAGCCTGCTGGATGATGGAGAAGTTCGCAAAGGTGCCAAAGAAAAATGGTTGCTAAGCAGGAAAGCATGTACCAGGATCCAATACAATTTACAAAATGCTGGCAAAGATGTGCTGCGGTACTTGCTTAGGTGCTTGTGAAGACTTGCCAAGAAACCATCTGGGGGATTGTCACACACCTGCTGGAGGGACACATCCCTGGGAGTCCCAGGCTGACCAAGCACTAAGAAGAGGACAAGAGAATAGGAAACACAGCACCAGAAAGAGAAGTCTCTTCCTCCTGCAGTGTCCTTTCCAGCTACAGTTACTGACAAAGCTTCTTATCATGCCAGCTGGCAAAGGAGAAACAATTACAGGGCCCTCATCCCACATCATAAATGGGGAATGAGGGATGAATTTGAAGCTAGGAGAAAACAAATTGGTAACTGGCCAACCCCATCCGTCTGGCTGATCTTTCATATGCATCTCTCTATGCACATCTGTTCATCCAAACAATGCGATTGTTGAATTATTCCACTTACCAAGCTAAACAGGTCCTTTGAACAAGTGTAAAAGATCTCATCTCTTATCCAAAACGAGGAAATCCATGGTGCCAACATTCACTGTGTGAATATTTGGCTCTGAAGTCACTTCTAAAATTCATAGGGAGTTCCACTGAATATGCTGCTATATACAGACTAAATGATAAAGTTAGTCACCAGTTATCTGCATAAAAAATAACTATGCTGGAGCAAGAAGAGAGGAAGAGGAGGAGAGGAGGAGGAAGAAAATGGAGGAGAAGAGAAGAAACATACAAAGAAACATATAAATCAATGAGCAAAGGGCAAATAGAAAATATATTACTATACTACTATATTCCTTGACTGAAGATTTGGTTATGAGTCTGCAATTGAAATAGACTACCTCATTCTTTTATTTTCTATTGTTCATTCCTCTGTCTTTGGTCGTGATCACTGGACTGGGATTATTTATCTGATGGACTCACTGAAATCTTCCTGATCAAAGGTCTGAGTTTTCAATGATCTGAGCTTTTTATTTGTTATGGGGAAAATCTTTGGGACCTAGAGCTAGGCAACAAGTGACACCAAAACTACAACCTATGAAAGAAAAAGAGATAAACTGAACCATCAAAATTAAAACCTTTGTCTCTGCATAAGACCCTGTTAAGAGGATGAAAGGTAACTTACTGACAAAGAGAACATTCTATAAATCACACATATGACAGAGGCCTTGTAGCTGGAACAAATAAAGAACTCCCAAATTTCAATGTAAAAAAAAAAAAAACCCTCAAATGATCCATTAGAGTATTTGAACAATGTCAATTCCTGGTTTTCATATTGTACTATGGTTCTGTAAGATGTCACCCTTGGAGGAAGATAGTTAGGAGGACATAGGACTCCATAAATATTTTAGGAACTTCCTGTGGGTCCATAACAATTCTAAAACAAATGGATTTTAAAATTGCACATTATTATCATCACCTGTCTCCTCAGGAAGGCCATTAAGAATCGGGAGGGTGTCAGACCCGTGTTAGTGGATGTGAATTTTCCAAAAACTTAGAATTCACATGAATGCTCAAAATATTACCCACAATAACCAGTCACTTGTTTGCCCAATTGTTAGCTCAAATCTTTCATTTTCAAGAAAATGTCTAGCAACTACCAAAATATGCTGGGCTGTACCCTGCTTTCAAGTAAAAAAGAGAGTTTGTGGAAAGGCAGCTCATTGCTCTCACTGCAAACCATGCTCCAGTGCTCTTCCTGAGACTGTCATGCCTAAGACCTCAGAGGTCCTGCGTGTACCACCTGCTTCATCACATGGACTAGTAAAAAGATGCACACTAAACAGAAAAGATGCTTTTTTTTTTCATTTCTTTGTCAAGGACATTTTTAAGCAAAACATATATTTTTTTCTTTTGCAAATACATGGTGGTTCTCTTTCTGTGGTAATGCATACACGCAAGGGCTATTGGCATATTTTAAGGTCATTGATTTTACCTAAGATGACAGCAGTTGATTTTGCACCATCAGTACAAATGTCAACACAGTGAAACCCCTGAACTATATCTTAGTGTTATGATGAAAATAGTTTTTGTCGTGCAGATTACCTGATACATATATACTCTCAGATATTTCAATGGTCTTGAGACACAGTTTGACAAGTGCTATTCTAGCATTTTCTGTTTCAGTGAGAAATAACTTGATTCTCCTGTAGGTAATTTTCTTTTTATTTAACTGTGAGCTTATAGGACTTTACCATTTATTTAGGGTGAATAACAATTGAGAGGCACACTGAAAGTTCTGACAAATGTTCCCTATGATTGGAGGTAAGGAACTACCCAGCATAGCTATGTCCTGCTGACATTAAAAAATTCTACATACAATGGTTATCATTCTTGAAGTTTTTAGATAAGAAGGAAAAGATGTTACATCTTCAGGAATACATATTTTTCAAAAATTATATGAAAGGTATTATTTGTATTTTCTTTGGTTTGAAAGTTTTTTCTTTTTCTAGTTAGTGTTGTATTAAATTTAAAAATTATTTTTCAAGTGCTGCAAACTTTAAAACTTACATCTCATAAATTTTTGATCAACATTAGTTGCTATTGTCTAAAAAATATACATTTCCTCTTTGCTTTAGATTTATTTAAAAATTTTTTCCATTCTATTTTTCTTTCTTAGACATTTAAATGTTGTTGGTATTATGAATAGAATCTTTCTTTTCTAATATATTGTTACAAGGTTATTGTTGAACAACCACTTAATTAATAAATATGAGTAATCATATCTTTCATCTTAACTTTTTATTTCCTTTACTGGGGATGAACCCAGGGCCTTACTTCATGCATGCTAAGGAGGCATTCTACCCCTGAGATACATGCCCAGCCCTTCCCTTAACTTTAAAATGAATGTCATTTGTTCTTGATTATTTGGCATAACATTTATTGATGGTTTTCAATAGTTATGCCTTATTTTGTAACAAGACTTTATACTTAATTTTTAATTACTTGAAACTATGTTGGGAAAAAATATTTTGAGTTTGGTTATTTTTTGTTATCTTGCAAAGCATGTGAATTTTTTTAACTTGATGTATTATATCAATGTTTTAGTCAGCTTTTTTTGCTGCTGTGGCTAAAAGACCTGACCAGAACAATTGTAGAGGAGGAAAAGTTTATTTTGGGACTCACGGTTCCAGAGGTCTCAATTCGTAGTTAGCAGGCTGCATTCCTCTGGATTCAAGGTGAGGAAGAACATCATGGTGGAAGAGTGTGGCAGAGGGAAGCAGCTCACGTGATGATCAGAAAGCAGATAGAGAGAGATCTCCACTTACCAGATACAAATATATACCCCAAAGCCAAGCCCCCAATCACCTACCTCTTCCAGCCACACTGTACCTGCCTTTAGTTACCACTCAATTAATCCCATCAAGTGATTAATTCACTGATTCGATTAATGATCTTCTAACCGAATCATTTCTTCTCTGAACCTTCTTGCACTGTCTCACACTTAAGCTTTTAGGGGACACCTCCCATCTAAACTATAACAATCAATGAATATTTTATATCGAAAATATTCCTGAAATAAACTATATGTACTAATTACCTTTTATTCTTTCTTTACTTATTTCATTTGTGAATGGGAATGTATTCTCAATGAAATTGTCCCCTTTCATCCTGGTAGGCTGACCTCACAGTTCTTTCCAGAATCTGGATCCTTTTTGCATGTATAGCCAAACACATAAAAAAATATTAAGAGAACTAGATTCCTGCCCTCTTTGTAGTTGATATTGGACAAGTCTTGGGAATTCTTAGAGTCAGAGGACATCTTTTAATCATTATTCTATACTTCCTGGAAAAGTTTTTCAAATTTTCAACTATCTAGCAGACAGGCAGCAGATTACAATTTCAACTTTTAAGAACATCAGTTCCTTGCTCAAAAGGCTCCCATTTTTCTTAGCTTCCTGCTACCAAATATGGATTGTGTTGGCTGTGAGCTGACCCAGACCTTGCAGGCTCCTCCTCTGGCGCGCTCCAATCTACACATGCTCAGCCAACACCCTCTGCCCTGTTCTTTTCTTCTCCTTCACTGTGCTGGGGATGGAACCCAGCATCTCAATTCACGCTAGGCAATTACTCTACTGCTGAGCTACATCCCCAGCCCTGTTCTCCTTCTTTTCTTTTTCTTCCTTCTTTTTCTTCTTCCCAATCACTCACTCATCTTCCACAAGGAATATCTTAAATTCAATACCGAAACATGTACAAAATTTTCTAGAAGATGTTTGCCACTCTTTTTGACTACGTCAGCATCAGGATCCGTTTTCTTGAAGGAGTAGCACGTTGTGAGACATCACTGTCAGGCCCTGCTCTAAATGGCACTTTATTATCTCATCATTAACTTCCTACAACTCTGAAAATGTAGCACTGTGTTGTTATTAACCTTTATCCATATTTTACAGTCATGAGAAAAATAGGCGCAGAGGACATGAACAGCTACTGAATGGGTGGATCTCAACTTGACCTCCATGGAAGGACCGCACAGCTTCTTCTCTGCCTGTGCCCTCCTGCCTCCTGCCATAGAAACAAAGTGCCAGCTACTCATTGCTATGCACTGAATTATGTTTCCACAAAATTCATATGTTGAAGCACCAATGCTGACCACCTCAGAACGTGACTGTACTGGAGATAGGCCCTTTAAAGAAGTGAATATCTTCAATGTTTATAGCAGCACAATTCCCACTAGCTAAGCTAAGGAGCCAAACTAGATGCCTTTAACAGATGAATGGATAAAGAAAATATGGTATACATACATAATGGAGTATTACCTAGACATAATAAAGAAAGATGTTATGTAATTTGCAGTTAAATGGATGGATCTGGAGACTATTATGCCAAGTGAAATAAGCAATTCCCAAAAAAACAAAGATGGAATGTTGTCTTTGATATGTGGAAGCTAACCCACAATAAGGGTGGGAAGAATAGAAGTTCAGTGGAGTAGACAAAGAGGAATGAAGAGAAGGGAGGGGCAATAGGAAAAGGAAAGGCAGTGGAGTGAATCTGACATAACTTCCCTATGTACAAATGTGAATATACCACCATGCATCTCATCATCATGTACTTCCACAAGAAACCGTTTTAAAAAATCACTACGGGTAAATGGCAGAAAGATCGATAGAGGGAAGGGAACAGGTGGGGGGAGAGGGGAAGGGAAGGAAGGTACTGGGGTCTGAGTCAGCAAGATAGAGTCTTGTGTAATTATGTCAAAATGGACTCTACTCTTATGCATAACTAAAAAGAACCAATAAAATAAAACAAAGAGGTGATTCTGTTACAACAGGGTCCTTAGGGTGGCTCTCATCCAAGATGATCTGTGTCCATGTAAGAAGAGGAGATTAGGGCACAGAGAGCACAGGCAGAAGGTGATTCACATGTGGACACAGTGAGAAGGTGGCCATCTGCACGCTGAGGAGAGGCTCCTCAGGAGAAACCAGAGCTTCTGACACCTGGCCTTTTGACTTAAATCCTCCAGAACTGTGAGAAAATAAATTCTGTTGTTTAGGCCACCCAGTCTCTGGCACTTCGTAATGTAGCCCTAGCAAGCTCGTAGGGAAGGACCTACGTGCAGCCTATGGTACAGTTAGATGTGGGCACACAACTGAGCCCCAGTACTCAGGTGCATTGTTCCCAATGTTGACTCAGAAGTTACTTATGAAGAAAAGGAAATTTTTTGAGAAGGGAGGTAATTACAACAACACAGAGACGACAGGGCAGCAGAGACAGTGGAATTACAGCTGCAGATGTTGTCCTGCCTGAGCAGCCTTGCAGGCACTCCCTACAGAGTCTGGGACTCAGAAGAGGAACCTGTGGATGTGCAGAGGAGGACTTCTCCAGACTGACTTTCTGTGCTGCTCTGACTTGGAGATTTGAGTCCTGACCCTATTGGGGATTCTGAAGCAAACATGGTGTTCACTAATTTGTTTCTTTTCTATTCAGTTCAGTCAGAGTCCATTTTTGCTGCTAGTCAATAAAAACTCTTACTTACAAATAGTCTCATTCCAGCAAGGAGGAAGCTTGCAGATACATTTTCAGATGTTGTCATATTGTAGGCAACTTAACGGTGCTTCTCAAAGGTATACGTTACTTTCTGGGCTCCAGTATTTTTCCTTCATTGACTTCTTACCTGAATTAAACTGTATCTGCTTTTACTCAAAGTTGGAATCAGAGTTCAACGCAAGCAGAAAATGGACTAGCTTTCCAATTCCTTCTGTGTCAGCTCTGCCCACTTTACCAACCAGATCACATTCCATCAGCAGGATGATGTTGCCACCACCAGATGGCAGTGCCTCCCACTGCTCAGATCTGGTTTCAATTTGTGTGTGTGTGTGTGTGTGTGTGTGTGTGTGTGTTTGCTTGCACGTGTGTTCAAAGTAAGGGATTTAGTTTTCTGCTGACTGGTTGGGTTAAAAAAAAAAAATGAAACTCTGGGAGGGGGAGGGGTTGAAAGACTAGACAAATTTTCAGTAATGGAAACCAACTCTTCCGACTAAGGGACCTGGCTCCTTTTCAGGTCCCAAGAGCTGTGCCTCCTGTGATCCCAATAAGGAAAAAGGATGCAGAAACTCCTGTGTTTGGTGACTCTGGGTCTTCAGCTGGCCAGTGAGTTGGGGGCTAGTGGAGATGGGAACAGGGAGAGCAGAATTCAGAGCGCAGGTGCCAGGAAGGTGAGGTATTCCTGTGGTTTTTAGAAATGGTATTTTAAAATTCAATTAGTGACTTCTGGTCTCTGGTCCGTTTCTGCTTAGGGGTGAACAGCCAACAAGAAGAAGCAAGTCCTCAGGTCCTGAGCATCCAGGAGGGAGAAAATACCACCATGAACTGCAGTTACAGAACTGATATAAACAACCTGCAGTGGTATAGACAGGATTCAGGTAAAGGTCCTGCTCTGGTGATTTTAATACGTTCAAATGAGAGAGAAAAACGCAGTGGAAGACTAACAGTCACCCTGGACACCTCCACCCAAAGAAGCATCCTGTCAATCACAGCTTCCCTGGCTGCAGATGCTGCTACTTACTTCTGTGCTACAGATGCACAGTGATCAGCAGGCACCTGCAGCCCTGACGCAAACCCTGCAGGGCTTCTTCCCAGAAGCCCTGACCATGGGTGGACTTTGTGGTTACACATTCTCCAGGAAGGAGTCTACATGTGGTGGGAAGGGAGCCCGTTCAAATTTGTGACTTTTTTGGAAGTATCTTGGAATAGGGCCAAGGTCATGAAATATGGAATGGCAACTGCAATGCCAGGCTCAGTTCTGCCCATTCTGGCTCCATGTCCTCAGGCTCATCCTTAGTGTAGCAGTCTTCTGTCCTCACTCAAGGTGAAGGATTTGGATCACTGAGTCCAAACGATCCTTCGAGTTCTAACTTGACCTAGAAAAAAGTAAATTCTCAAAGCACAGGTCCTGAAATGCTGTGTTGTGAAAGCCGGCTTCTATTTATTCTCACTTCTACTAAAATCAATAAATCCTGACTATAGTTTTCTTGACACAGCTTTGACACTATTGAAAGTGTGTGGAGAAGGTCAGGACATTTGTATTTATGTGCATGCTTGGTGAAAAATATGTAGAGGGCAGGGGAAACATGGGATAGGGCTATGGTCCCCAAGAGCTTCACCTTGACCTGTCACCATCACCTGTGACAGAGTCACCCAGAGTACCACTGAAGATCTGGATTACTGGGCTCAGTCAGGCCCTGATGAGTGATGAGTTTGTATTTTTAATGAACATCATTAACCTTATTTGGAGATTGGCAGAGTTTCTCATTACAGAAAACCCAAGGGGGCATTTTCTTTTTAACAGGGAGGAGGTTACTTTTCTCTCACATAAAGCAGCCCTGTAAGAAGCAGGGCTGGCACGATAGGGGGCTTTGTCATGTTGTGAGGGATCCAGGGTCTTTCCAGCTCAAAATTTCTTGTCTTTCAGGTATCACTGTTGTGTTTACACTCCCAAGAAACTGCTAGAGATCCTCCCATGTTTTGCCCCTTTTAGGCAAAGAGAAGAAGTAGGAGAAGTGTACCTGCTGAGGGAGGCGGTAGTTTCCTGAAGAAGCTCCACCCAGCAGCCTCCACTGAAGTTTCCCTTACCAGTTGCCACCCCTCCTACCTGGGAGGGATTCCAGGACATTTTTGTTTTTAAATTTGTATGCCACCCACATCAAAATTGGGTTGTTTGGAAGAAATAGGGAAAAAAATGATGTTAAATAGGCAATTCACAGTTCCTGCCAGTTAGGATTCACTTTATTTTTCTGAATCATAGTTATTCATTTTTATTTACTCTATTTGATCTTCCTCTGAGTTCTGTTGAATTTATCCCCTAAAATTCTTCCAAAAGATATCACAATCTCTACAACCCAAATTGCGCCCATTCCTAATTAAAAACCTACCCTAATATCCCAGTGCACTTGACACACAAATCATGCCTGTGTAGACCTTTGCATTGCAGTAAGAGTGACTTGTCAGAGTGACAGTTCACCCATGCCAATCACCTGGATCTGATTTGCTCTTAAGATGGAGGAAAACTTCCCAATGTGACCTACTAAATCTTGCACGATTTAGGTACTTGTTACCTCTCCAGCATCATCCATCAAATGCTACCAGTCAATGCAGACAGGCACTTGCGCCTCCTATATAACCCCCTCAGCAATTCGATTGTCTCTTTCTCTTCTTTCAGAAACATCATTTCTCTGAAAAGAATGAAACTATTAATTGCCTACTCGTTCTCATAATCCAATCAAGAGTAAGTAAGGAAGAAGCTTGGCAAGCTCTCTGAGAATCATCTAAACATGACTTAACAAATGTGCAATTTCCCCCAACTTTTTTGAATATTTGATTAACAATGATCTTTACTACTGTCCTGTGAGCTCCTTAATGGGCATAGCTCCTTTCCAGTAAAACTCTATTTACAAAAATAGAGGGCACCCTGTTTTATTTTTTTAAACCTCTGGGGCATAGGATGCTGCCCCCTGATACATTCCCAGGATTTGTCCATATGCTTCCAAAGATCTATGGACTGAAGTCTGAGAAACTCGGCCCTATTTTTGTGTTTTTTCTCTCCCAGAACATTATCATAACTCTTGAAGTAGGCTCAAAATGAAAGAAGTACATCACCTAAGTTACTGGATAGAAAGGAGGAAGTGGAGTTGATGACTCTTGTGGCTAAGGTGCTTTGGTGCTGATAATTCATGAGCTTTGTCATGGGACGAAGCTATGCCCATTGACCTACACATCCACCACTGCTGTTTGTGCTAAAACAGCAGAGTTGAACAGAATTTATATGATTTCAAAGTCTAAATAAAATATTTATTATTTGCCTGATTAGCAAAAAAGATTGACAAATCTGGGGTGTTTGGGATTTGGAGTTTCTGTTGGGTGACAAAATACTTATTTTTGTAATATTTAATTTCTTTTATTAACATATATTAGTTACATAGTAATGGGGTTGGGTTTTATCATTCCTTATACAATACACTGTGCACTGATCAAACTCTGTCATCCTTTAACGACACTTTCCACCCTTTTCCCAATCTCTGGTAATCACTACCCTGATTTCAGGTCAAATTGTTAAACTTCCACACGTGAGATAAAACATGCAGTACTTGTTTTTCTGTGTCTGACTCATTTTACATAAAATAATGCCCCCCAGTTCCATACATTCTGTGACAAATGACAGGATTTCATTCTCATTTATGACTCAATAATATACCTTTGTGTATATTATATGTACCATATTTTATGTATCCATTTGTCTTTTGAGGGGAACCTGGGCTGATTCCATCCACATCTTAACTATTGTGAATAGAGCTGCATAAACATGGTGTGTGGGTATATCTTTGATATGCTCACTTTATTTTTGTTGGATTTATACCCAGGAGTGGGATAGCTGCATCATGTAATAATTCTCCTTTTTGTTTTTTGAGGAGCCTCTGTTTGATTTCCCATAATGGCCATACTAATTTATTTTACATTTTCACCATCAGTGCATATGTGTTCTTTTTTCTCTGCATCCTTGCCAGCATCATTATTTTTTGTTTGTTTGTTTTTATAATAGTCATTTTAATTGGGGTGAGATAGCATCCCACTATAGTTTTGATTGACATTTCACTCAAGCCTAAAGATATTGAGCATTTTTTTCATATATTTATTGACCATTTTAATTCCTTTCTTAGGGAAGTTTTTCTTCAGATCATTTGCCCATTTTGAAATTGGATTACTTGGTTTTTGCTATTAATTTTTAAAAATTTCTTATATATTCTGGATATTAACCCTCTGTCAGATGAATGGTTGCCAAATATTCTCTCACATTCTGTAGGTTGTCTCTTCATTTAATTATTTCCTTTACTGTGCAGAAACCTTTTAGTTTGACAAAATTCCCTTTATCAATTATTACATAAAAACCAATTTCTAATCATCTGAATGACTCAGTTATAACAGCACACCCCTTGGTTTTGATGCTTTTTTTGCATAATTTTCACCATATTAAGCTTACTGGATAATAGAACTTTGCAAACCAAGACATCATGCTTGTTTAAGTGGATAAAAGTTTTCAGGATAATTTGGTTATTATTTTGATTATGGCCTACACACAGGCTGAACTCCAAATCTGCTTTAACATGGTCACTACTATCTTCCCATTATTTTGTTCGGATTCATTGCTAGCCAGTATCACATGCAGTTCAGTAAACAAAAGTAGCAATAAATGAACAATGTATTCTTTTCAGAGATGAATCTCTCTACCTTCTGCTCAATTGCTCAATTTGATTGTGAACCTAAAACTGGCCTAAAAAACACAATCTGTAGAAAAAGAAGACTGAGTATATGCCTATTTCTAGTGTTAACAATATTGATTTATAAGGACAAGAATGCAAAATTTTTATGAACCTGCTATTAGTTTAAATATGTTATCTCTGTGAGCTTATACTTAGAGGAGTAAAATACAAGTTTTACTATTTTAAGACGACAAAGACTTTACTCACTGTGGTGAGAGGCACTAATGCCGATGGACTCTACTGATATTTTTGGTAGTATTTCTATTGGCATTGATAATGTTCTGGTTGCAAATAGTATATTTTGGGTTTTACAATATGCCAATTTCTACCAATGTATGTGGTTTAAAGAAGAGGATTTATAGGAACACAGGTTGTATAGGAACACAGGTTGTGTTAAAACAGAAATTCCTGTAGCAGAGCACTAAGTAGAATTTTTTAAATTACTTTTGGATCCACATGCATGTATATATTTTCATTCCTGCTATTATTTGACAAGATATGCATTTGACAAATTTGAGGACTCAGGAATCATGACTTGAAATAGTTCACTAATAATAAAATATTTCTCATGAAACTTTTGCTAGATACCATGACTTGTGATAAAGACTGAGACCAAAAGTTTCACCTTCCTGTTAGAAAGTAAAAACTGTGTGGTTACTTTTTAACCTGGTTCTTTCTGTAGAAAAGGAGGCATATGTAAGACTAAAGTGTGCATGACCATGTTATGCCAGGTATTCACTAAAATTCATAATAAATTGTTAAGTTCTGCATTTCCACCCAAGAAGAATGGGTCAAACATGATTCAACTTCTGCTGTTATTTTTAATCCAACAAGTTATAATGAGACACAGAAGGAGCTCACGACAATCTAGGATCTCCCACTATACAGGAAGCATGTGACAGGACCCAGGCAAACCCGCCCCATATCTGCTAACTGCATTTCCTGTTAGAGCAGATGCAGGACACAGCTTGGCATCTTTGCTTGTGCCTCTTGAGCACAAGGAACTCTCTTAAAATCTGGATTTGAGACAGAACACAGAACATTTCTCTCAGGGGAAGAGCTACCACTATGTGGGCCACCAGCCTGCTGGGAGCAGCCATCGCCTCCATCTGTCTTGGTAAGGATGTGCACAAGCACAGGGCTCAGGCTCTTCTCAGCCCTGAAGGTTATGCAGAGAGCAGATCACTGCTTCTTGTTGAGGTTAAAAGGGATGGATAAAGGGCAATGGGATCAGAGCTCTGGGTCCTTAGTCACTTCATCCTTTATAATCCTGTGATTCCAGATGAAGGATTAGTCTATTTCTTCCTTTCTCCTGCAGGAACAAGCATGGCCCAGAAGGTAGCTCAAGCTCAGACTGCAACTTCTGTGATGGAGAAGGAGGCTGTGACCTTGGACTGTGTGTATGAAACCAGTGACGATATTTATTACTTATTCTGGTACAAACAACTACCAAGTGGGAAACCAACTTTCCTTATTCGTCAGGACTCTTACAATGAGCAAAATACAACAGAAGGTCGGTATTCCCTGAACTTCCAGAAGGCGTCACGTTCCAGCCAGCTCACCATCACAGCCTCACAGCTCATGGATGCAGCAGTGTATTTCTGTGCTCTGAGAGAGGCCACAGTGAGAGGGGTGACTGTGGGAGTCCCACAAAAACCTCAAGAAGAGCTAGGGCCTCTGGGGGGAGACTCCACCCCGGATAGGGAGGAGTAGGGGCTGTGTCAGCGCAGGTGGGGGTTTGGCAAGGAAACCTGAGTGTAACTCATGTAGAATGTCCAGAGATTCACTTGTTAGAAGGATGCATAACTCCTATTCTTTGCAATAGATTGAGATAGAAGCCAGGCACTGTGGCACATGCCTATAATCCCAGTGGCTCAGGAGGCTGAGGCAGGAGGATCATGAGTTCAAAGCCAGCCTCAGCAAAAGTGAGGTGCTCAGCAATCAGTGAGACCCTGTCTCTAAATAAAATGCAAAATAGGGCTGGGGATGTGGCTCGGTGGTCAAGTGGCCCTGAGTTCAATCCCTGGTACCAAAAAACAAACAAACAAAAAACCAATATAGAGATAGAACATGTAGCACATATTTTTATAGCACATGCAAAAATTATTTTCAAAATGAAATTTAATAAAACTTTTTAATCTTGTGTTGGTTTATTGAGGTGGGAAAAATATGAAATTATATTCAGGCCTAATGTATGATTCTATTGAACAGTTATTAAAACTTCAGGATCACTCATAAATTTATATATTCATTGTTCTGTAAAATGCTTTAATCCATCTTTAATATAATTGCCTTGAATCTTCTCAAAAATAGAACTACTACTCCTTGAGGTAGAATAAATTGTTTAATTTAGGCCCATTTCCATAATCACCCCTTGTAGAAGCAGAAAATATGTGAAATGTTCTTCAAATCATCTCTCTTTCTTAGACATGATTATGATTTTTAAAAAGCATCTAAATCTACTGCTGCCCACAGAGGGAAATGTTAAAGGTGGGAATTTGTCTTGACCTATGGATTCTCTTGTCTTCACCCTTCCTCTTTAAGTTATGGCCAGTTTGACAATGAGAAGAGGTCAAGGCCAGAATCACAGTTGTTATGGCAACCGACACTAGATGGTCTTTCCAAAGTCAACTTCCTATCTAGACATGTTTTTTTCCTCAGATATTTTGGCACATGTTCAGGGACGAGAGTTTTATTTCTTTTGCTCCGCAAAAGTTTTTACAAATCTCTGAGTCAGTTGTCAACAAGTAAAAATCAGAAACCATATTGAAAATGTATTTCTAGCTTATGGACAAAAATGGGAAGATTTAGAGGTAAAAAATTCTGGGGGGCTGGGGATATAGCTCAGTTGGTAGAGTGCCTGCCTCGCAAGCACAAGGCCCTGGGTTCAATCCTCAGCACCGCAAAAAAAAAAAAAAAAAAAAAAAATCTGCTTGAACATGTAGTGGTTTTTTGGGTTTTTTTAAACTGTAAAGTTATATTTTATTTTTAAAAAGATAAAATTTTCAACTTTATCACTATTTATCCCATGGCTATTGATATTTTCCACATATTATATTTTTTCCCTTTTTATTTTATTTTTTTAAATTCGTTTTTATTGTAAACAAATGGGATACATGTTGTTTCTCTGTACATGAAGTAGAGGCATACCATTTGTGTAATCATACATTTACCTAGGGTAATAGTTTTTGATACATTGTTATTTTTTTTCTTCCCCCAACCCTCCCACCCCACTTTTCCCTCTATACAGTCCCTCCTTCCTCCATTCTTGCCCCCCCCAACAGACATTATGTGTCATCATCCACTTATCAGTGAGATCATTCGTCCTTTGCGTTTTCGAGATTGGCTTATGTTACTTAGCATGATAATCTCCAATTTCATTCTTTACCTGCAAATGTCATAATTTTATTATTTTTTATGGCTGAGTAATATTCCATTGTATGTATACACTACAGTTTCTTTATCCATTCATCAGTTGAAGGACATCTAGGTTGGTTCCACAATCTGGCTATTGTGAATTGAGCAGCTATGAACATTGTTGTGGCTGTATCGCTGTAGTATGCTGATTTTAAGTCCTTTGGGTATAGGCCAAGGAGGGGGATAGCTGGGCCAAATGGTGGTTCCATTCCAAGTTTTCTAAGGAATCTCCACACTGCTTTCCAAAGTGGCTGCACTAATTTGCAGCCCCACCAGCAATGTATGAGTGTACCTTTTTCCCCACATCCTCACCAACACCTATTGTTGCTTGTATTCTTGATAATCGCCATTCTAATTGGGGTGAGATGGAATCTTAGGGTAGTTTTGAATTGCATTTCTCTTATTACTAGAGATGTTGAACATTTTTTCATATATCTGTTGATTGCTTGTAGATCTTCTTCTGTGAAGTATCTGTTCATTTCCTTAGCCCATTTGTTGATTGGGTTATTTGTATTCTTGGTGTAGAGTTTTTTGAGTTCTTTATAGATTCTGGAGATTAGTGCTCTATCTGAAGTGTGATTGGCAAAGATTTTCTCCCACGCAGTAGGTTCTCTCTTTGCATTACTGATAGTTTCCTTTGCTGAGAGAAAGCTTTTTAGTTTGAACCTATCCCAGTTATTGATTCTTGCTTTTATTTCTTGTGCTACGGGAGTCCTGTTAAGGAAGTCTGATCCTAAGCTGACATGTTGAAGATTTGGACCTACTTTTTCTTCTATAAGATGCAGGGTCTCTGGCCTGATTCCAAGGTCCTTGATCCATTTTGAGTTGAGTTTTGTGCAGGGTGAGAGACAGGGGTTTAGTTTCATTCTGTTGCATATGGATTTCCAGTTTTCCCAGCACCACTTGGTGAAGAGGCTATCTTTTCTCTATTGCATATTTTTGGCACCTTTGTCTAGTATGAGAAAATTGTATATATTTGGGTTTGTGTCTGTGTCCTCTCTTCTGTACCATTGATCTACCTATCTATTTTGGTGCCAATACCATGCTGTTTTTTTAACTATTGCTTTGTAGTATAGTTGAAGGTCTGGTATTGCAATACCCCCTGCTTCACTCTTCCTGCTAAGGATTGCTTTAGCTATACTAGGTTTCTTATTCTTCCAGATGAATTTCATGATTGCTTGCTCTATTTCTGTGAGATAAGTCATTGGGATTTTAATTGGAATTGCATTGAATCTGTATAGCACTTTTGGTAGTATGGCCATTTTGACAATATTAGTTCTGCCTATCCAAGAACATGGGAGTCCCTCTTCTAAGGTTTTCTTTAATTTCTTTCTTTAGTGTTCTGTAGTTCTCATTGTAAGGTATTTCACCTCTTTTGTTAGATTGATTCCCAAGTATTTTATTTTTTTCAAGGCTATTGTGAATGGGGTAGTTTTCCTAACTTCTCTTTCTGAAGATTCATCACTTATGTATAAAAATGCATTGAATTTGTGAGCATTGATCTTATATCCTCCTACATTACTGAATTCACTTATGAGTTCTAAAAGTTCTGGTGGAATTTTCTGGTTCCTCTAAATATATAATCATGTCATCAGCAAATAGAGATAGTTTGAGTTCTGCTTTTCCTATTCATATCCCTTTAATTTCCTTGGTCTGTCTAATTGCTCTGGCTAGACTTTTGAGGATGATGTTGAATAGAAGTGGTGAAAGAGGGCATCCCTGCCTTGTTCCAGTTTTTAGAGGGAATGATTTCAGTTTTCACCATTCAGAATGATATTGGCCATGGGCTTAGCATAGATGGCCTTTACAATGTTAAGGAATGTTCCCATTATCCCTTTTTTTTCTAGTGTTTTGAGTATGAAGGGGTGCTGTATTTTATCAAATGCTTTTTCTGCATCTATTGAAATAATAATGTGATTCTTGACTTTGAATCTGTTGATATGGTGAATGACGTTTATTGATTTCCGGATGTTGAACTAACCTTGCATCCCTGGGATAAAACCCACTTGATCATGTTGCACTATCTTTTTAATATATTTTTGTATGCAATTTGCTAAAATTTTTTTGAGAATTTTTGCTTTGTTGTTCATTAAGGATATTGGTCTGAAATTTTCTTTCCTCGATGTGTCTTTGTCTGCTTTAGTTATCAGGGTAATATTGGCTTCATAGAATGAGTTTGGGAGGGTTCCCTTCTCTTCTATTTCATGGAATACTTTGAAGAGTAGAGGAATGAGCTCTTCTTTAATGGTTTTGTAGAACCCATCTGGTCCTGGACTTTTCTTTGTTGGTAGGCTTCTGATGACTTCTTCTATTTCATTACTTGAGATTGGTCTCTTTAAATTGTGAATCTTCTCCTGATTCAGTTTAGGTTATTCATATGTCTCTAGAAACCTATTGATATCTTCAAGATTTTCTATTTTGTTGGAGTAGAGATTTTCAAAATAGCTTCTGATTATGTTTTGTATTTCAATTGTGTCTGTCATGATATTTTCTTGTTCACTCCGAATTTTAGTGATTTGGGTTTTCTCTCTCCTTCTCTTTGTTAATGTAGCTAAGGGATTATCAATTTTGTTTGTTTTAAAAGAACCAACTATTTATTTTGTCAATTTTTTCAATTTTTTCTTTTGTTTCAATTTCGTTGATTTCAGCTCTGATTTTAACTATTTCCTGTCTTCTACTACTTTTGGTATTGGTCTGTTCTTCTTTTTCTAGGGCTTTTAGCTGTTGTGTTAGGTCGTTTATTTGTTGATTTTTTCTTCTTTTATTGAATGTGCTCCATGAAATAAATTTTCCTCTAAGTACTGCTTACATAGTGTCCCAGAGATTTTGATATGATGTTTCTTTGTTCTCATTTATCTCTAAGAAGTTTTTAATTTCCTTCCTGATATCTTCTGTTATCCATTCATCATACAATAGTGTATTATTTAATCTCCAGGTATTGGAGTAGTTTCTGTTTTTCACTCTGTCATTTATTTCTTATTTCAATCCATTATGATCTCATAGAATACAAGGTAGTATCTCTATCTTCTTGTATTTGCTAACAGTAGTTTTGTGACAAAATATATGGTCTATTTTAAAGAAGGATCCATGTGCTGCTGAAAAGAAAGTGCATTCACTCTTTTTTGCATGGTTATTCTATAAATGTCTGTTAAGTCTAAATTATTGATTGTGTTATTGAGATCTATGGTTTCTTTGTTCAAGTTTTGTTTGGAAGATCTGTCCAGTGGTGAGAGAGGTGTGTTAAAATCACCTAGTATTATTGTGTTGTGGTCTATTTGGTTTCTGAAATTGAGAAGGATTTGTTTGATGTACACAGATGAGCCCATGTTTGGGGCATAGATATTTATGATTGTTATGTCTTGCTGATTTATGCTTCCCTTAAGCAGTATGAAATGTCCTTCTTTATCCCTTCTGACTAACTTTGACTTGAAGTACACATTAACTGATATGAGGATGGATACCCCAGCTTTTTTGCTGAGTCCATGTGCATAGTATGTTTTTCCCTATTCTTTCACCTTTAGTTTGTGGGTACCTCTTTCTATGATGTGTGTCTCTTGCAGGCAACATATTGTTGGATCTTTCTTTTTAATCCAATCTGCTGGTCTATGTCTTCTGATTGATGAGTTCAGGCCATTAATATTCAGGGTTATTATTGAGATATGATTTGTATTCCCGGGCATTTGGCTCATTTTTTTTTTTACATGACTTGGTTTCTCCTTTATTTGGTTGTTCCTTTAGAGTAGTTCCTCCCTTTCCTGATTTGCTTTTTTGTTTTTCATCTCTTCCTCATGGAGTATTTTGCTGAGAATGTTCTGTAATGCTGGCTTTCTTTTTGTAAATTCTTTTAGCTTTTGTTTATCATGGAAGGATTTTATTTCATTGTCAAATCTGAAGGTAAGTTTTGCTGGGTATAAGATTCTTGGTTGGCGTTCGTTTTCTTTCAGGGCTTGAAAAATGTTGTTCCAGACCCTTCTAGCTTTTAGGGCCTGGATTGAAAAACCTGCTGATATCCGTATTGGTTTCCCCTGAATGTAATTTGGTCTTTTCTCTCACAGCCTTTAAAATTCTGTCTTTATTTTGTGTGTTAGATATTTTCATAATAATGTGCCTTGGTGTGGGTCTGTTGTATTTTGTGTATTTGGAGTCCTATAAGCCTCTTGAACTTGATTTTCCATTTCATTCTTCAGATGTGGGAAATTTTCTGATATTATTTCCTTGAATAGATTGTTCATTCCTTTGGTTTGTTTCTCTAAGCCTTCCTCAATTCCAATAATTCTTAAATTTGGCCTTTTCATGATATCCCATAATTCTTGTAGATTCTGTTCATGATTTCTTACCATCTGCTCTGTTTGGTCAACTTTGTTTTCAAGGTTAAATATTTTTTCTTCAATATCTGAGGTTCTGTCTTCCAGGTGTTCTATCCTATTGGTTATGCTTTCTATGGAGTTTTTAACTTGGTTTATTGTTTCCTTCATTTCAAGGCTTTCTGGTTTGGTTTTTTTTTTTTTTTTCAGTATCTCTAACTCTTTTTTGGAATGATCTTTTGCTTCCTGTATTTGTTCTTTTAACTGTCAATTGGTGCAATCATTCAATGCCTGCATTGCTCTTTCATCTCATCGTTTGCTTCCCTTCTTTTAATTATGTATATTCTGAACTCCTTTTCTGTCATTTCTTCTGCCATGCTGTCATTGGATTTTATTGATGTAACATCTAGATTTTTTGGGGGCATTTTCTTCCCTTGTTTTCTCATATTGTTCAGGTATCAGTGTATCAGTGAGATATTGCAGATTTCCTCTATTGACTTATAGTGTCCCTGAAGATTTCTAGTATATCTCCTTCTAGTCTTCAGTAGCCTGAAGTTTTGTAGGAAGTTGATAATGCGGTGCTCCACAAGGAAGCTGCCTCTCTAGGGGTGGTGAGTTCTTTGGAGACTTATGATGTGCTAAGGCCAGGCTCAAGGATTGGCTATCTAAAATGATGCTGTGTGCGGACAGCTCGTGATTTATATAGTGTTATGCTGGCATTCCCCTACATGATGGGGTATATTCCCTCCTAGTGGGCAGAGGCGCCACCACTTATTGACCAATCGTCATCCAAAGGGCAACTAGGCTGCGGGCTGAGGCAAGGCCTGTTTGGGCCTGTGTCTCTGATTTTACCGTCCTTGTGGGAAAACCTCACCCGGCAGGGAAGACTCACCTGGTGGCGAAGTCTAGCTGGTCAGTTCCCCTCCTAGAGGTTCCCCTCAATCTGTTCCATCCAGTGGAACCCACGTGGAGAAAGGAGACACCACTAATCTTCAGTTTGACAAGATTTATTGCGCCCTCCCTGTTTCTTTGTCTCCTGCTTCTTCTTCTTCTTCTCTCTTCCTCCTCTCCTCCCCCTGGTTCCTCGCTTATCAGCCAATCATAGCAAAGCTTTCTCTCACACAGGAGATCATGTAGGGGAATGCCAGCATAACACTATATAAATCACGAGCTGTCCGCACACAGCATCATTTTAGATAGCCAATCCTTGAGCCTGGCATTAACACATCATAAGTCTCCAAGGAACTAGTAACAGCAAACAGCCTTTTAGGTACTTCCTCATTTTGGCAACAAGCACCCTTTGGCTCACTGCCAGGCACCATCTTGTCCAAGATGGACAGCCAGCACCCTTTGGCTCAAGATGGCCCTCAACAGCTCCCCCTTTTTTATTTAAAGAAAAGGGCAGTTACTGTGCCTGTCTTAGGTGCCAGAGTCAGACTTTATCCTTACCCGTCTTGGGAATCAAAGAGCTGTTGGTATGCTTTGATCCCTGTCTTAGGTTGGTATAAAGTCCACCCTGTGCTTACCCGTCTTTCACTACCAGCCCTGTAATTGGGAGAGCGAAATCTGTGGATCAGAGCCTTGGTCCATGGCCATAAGGGCTTGCCGTACCACTAAGGCTTGCTGTCTTTGATGACTCCTTAAAGACAACAGATATCTGAGCAGCAATAATAAAAGCAAGAACAACAATCCCATCATAGCAAAATTTCCCATCCATTGTTTACCAAATTGTAATGTTGACTGTAGGAAACTAATGTCTTCTGGCATACCTGGGACCTTGACCTGGGTACTATTTATTACAAATATAGAATTTCTTAATAAGGTAGTCAAATTAGTAAACTCTTTAGTCCATGTACCTTTAAGCATGCTTCCAAGCTGTTTGGACAGATTTGCAGTAGCAGTAATATTAGAATAGGGTATAGGGGTAACACATAATGCTTGGGCATGTACTAGACAGCCCGTGTGTGTGGCAACAGTCAACATGTCCACTTGTTCTTGCAGTAAGTCCACTCTTTGGTTTAGAATCAGGATTCCCGTGGTGAGATGTGCATTGATGTTTTCCTGGGCTGTCAATGCTTCGGCAGTGGCTCGTGACAGGTTGTCGAGTGCGTGAGCAGTAGGAATAGCAGTTCCTAGGGCAAATCCAGCAGCAGTGGCAGCAGCTGCAGCAGCTCCTGCAGCAACAGTGATGGCTATAATTGCTGAGATACCAAAATCTCTTTTAGCTCTCACGAGTAGGAAATTCCACTCACTATGATTTAAGGTCACTGGGACTGGAATAAATTTAGGAATCCTGGCAATCACAGCCAGAGGAAATAATAAAGCATCCCAGCAACTAGATACATAACACTCTTGGTTAGCGCAGTTAAGGACCTCAGTATCATTATCATTGTTATTAATAATGTTAATATTAGACTTAGAACTGTTAGAGAGAATGATCACAAATGGAGATGTGACACATACAGGACTAGGGGGGAAAGATTGATTAAAGGAAGTCAAGTTGGCCATGCACCCTATATAACTATAAACCAGTGTATTACTTCCCTCTATATGGGCTTGCTTTTGACTGCACCTTTGTCGAATGAGAGAGAGACTGCCTCCCTGTATCATACTAGGCGGACTAATGTCCATACAAGCAGACACACCACAAAGAGACCACATGGAAAGAGGAGAATAGTCATTGGTCATTGGTAAAAAAATCAGTATCTATAGCAGCATACATATATGATGCATTTGCCTTTCTCAATATTTCTTTAATAGTTCTCCAATCTATGGCAAACGGCCCAAAGGAAAAGTAAGGAGTCACCTTATAAGCCGTAACATCCCCTTGACTTGAAGTTTAGACTAGTATTAAGTGGCTATACAGTGGAATCAGCTGGTAGGTAAGGGATACCTAGAAATTCTGTACTAGGAAATAATTGAGGGAAAACTTGTGCGTCATGAGTGATAGGCAAGGGAATAGGCCATGCAGATAGCAGTCTCTAGAATATATCCCCAAAGGTTTTAGGAAGAGCTAACAACAGCAGGCTTACCACCATCACCATCATTTTGTGTTTCGGTGCCATTTTCTTTCTTATGGATAGTTTTTACCAAGCGCTCCGGGACCCAGATAGGTTGTTGTTGCTCCTGAGGAAAAACACAAACAGATCCTCGCCCCCAAATTAATACTGGGTCAGGTCCTTTCCAGGACCCAGTCAAGATGTCTTTCCACTTTGCTTGTGGATGGCCACCAGACTTTCCACTAAAATGTCTATCAGCCGCAGTACAGCCCATAGCATCCAAATTTTAAAAATTGAGGGTGAATAAAGCAAGGTTAAGTCTGTTCTTAGGAGGGGCTAATGCTCTATTCCCCCTTTTTGTTTAGTTAAGCAGATTTTTAATATTTTATTAGCCCTTTCCACAATAGCTTGTCCTTGTGGATTGTAGGGCAATCCTGTAGAATGATAGATATTGAACTTTGAGATATTAAACTGTTAAAATGAAGAAGAAGTATACACAGGCCCATTATCTGTTTTAAATGATTTTGGCCTTTCCATAGTAGCAAAGGCTTGAAGGCAATGACTGATTACATCTTTTGTCTTTTCCCCTGTATGGACGGTAGCAAATATATATCCTGAGTAGGTATCTACAGTTACATGTACAAATCTTAAAGTACCAAATTCAGGGATATGGGTGACATCCATCTGCCATAGATGATTTGGAAGGAGTCTTCTAGGATTGACTCCAAAATGAGGAACAGATAAATGAGGCGTACAGGCAGGACACTGTTTTTCTATATTTCTGGCTTGTTCTTTTGTAATGTTATATTTTATTTTGATAGTAGTAGCATTGACATGAAAATCTTTATGGAAATTAATTGCTTCTTCTACAATATTAAATACACGAGGATCTCGAGTAGCCGAGTCTGCAGTGGAATTTCCTTGAGCTAAAGGCCCAGGTAAGCCTGAATGTGTTCTGATATGGCCTATATATAAAGGTTCTTTGAGAGCCCACAGAAGAGTTTGTACTTGATAAAAGCATTGTTGTAAGGTAGATTGAGGACTAATGGGTTTAGTTGTCTCAAGCCATGGCACAAGCTGGGCAATATAGAGACTGTCAGTATAAATATTTAAAGGTTCCTCAGGAAATGTTTGTAAGGCAGTTATTTTTGCTTCTAGTTTAGTTTTTTTGAGCAGACTTATGAGAAGTAATAATAGTCTGTACTTTATCAGAAACTACTGTAGCTGTGCCGGAGAAGAAGCCATCTGTAAAGATTATTTTTGCTGCTGGGATAGGTTGAGACTTAACAACCTGAGGGAAAATAACAGGATGTCTTTTGAAGAAGCTGACAATAGGTGAACTTGACAAGTGATTATCAAATGTGGCCATGGTGGAACAATAGACAATTGCCCAATCTTTCATTATTGTTAACTAGTATTTCAATTTGTTTTGTCGTATATGGGACAATAACTGTCTGAGGATGAACTCCAAAAACTCGAAGGACTGTCTTAAGTCCTAATGCAATTGATTTGCTATCATCACAGAAAACGGGGAAACAACATTTTTGGGGGACACTGGCAAATGGATCCATATCAGGGGTCCAGTTTGTCACAATAGACCTGTAGGAGTATATTCAGAATCTAAGGATAGATCAACTTTATCACGATGAGCATTTTCTAGAGCTTGTTCTACTAACTTTAAGGCTTTTCTACCTTCAGGAGTTAAATTTCTGTGGGATATAGGGTCTGAATCTCCTTGGAGAATATCAAACAAAGGCTGAAGTTGACCAGTGGTGATTCCCAAATTTGGCCTTATCCAATGTATATCACCTAATAATTTCTGGAAATCATTTAGAGTCTTAAGCTTTTTCGTGGCTAATTGAATTTTTTGTGGCCTAACACAGGTATCTAATATTTGATGTCCTAGAAAGGTAATAGGACTGTGGGTTTGCACCTTTTCTGGGGCCACATATAATCCCCAAATACTCTAGCAGCGGTATGGATTAATCTATCAACAAAATCTGCAAATGATCCGTTACTTCCCTGAATCACTTTGGGCAACTGTCCCTGTAATTCTCCTGTCCCTTGAATTAATTTCTAGGCTTTAGAGGCAGCAGCAGGAATTTGTGCATACACCTGAGGATTGTAAGTAATCTGTTGCTGAACACCTTCATAGTTTCCTTCTCCTGTGAGCATTTCTACATTTCTTTGGGGAAAGCCTGCGGCAGTGTTACAGGGTGCCATTTCTAATGAGGCTTCCTGCCATGCAGTTTTCCACACTAGGTATTGCCCCCTGATTGCACAGCTTTACATAGCCTTTTCCAATATTCCAGCACTAGATTTAGTCCCAATACTGATTTCAACATACTAATTGTAAATGGGGCCTGTGGACTGTACGTAGCTACTGCTTCCTTATCTTTGTCTATTTTGGTCCTCTAGCACAGGGAAGAATTGTGGGACTGCTGAGATTTCTTTAATGGGGGGTTTCTTCTCCCTATGGTGAAAAACCCATCTGATTTATAGCATGAGCTAACTCCTCCCAAGGGTACCTTGGGGGATACAGGGAGCAGGCTGCTGCCTCCAGGAAGGGATTGGTGTTCCTTCCTGACATAACTGGTAGAGGCAACTGTGTCCCTGATGCTCTTTCTAATTTCTCCCCAGTAAGCCCCTCTTCCTTTTCTTCCTCTTTTTGAGGAGTTGCACTTAGTTGTTCCTTTATCTCTTCCAGACACATATTTCCTTCTTCTACTAAAGTTTGTATTTTGCCTTTCTCAGATGTTAGACATTCCTTAATGAGCTGCCACATGGGAAATGTACCTCTAGATAATGAGGATTGCTTTTCTGCTTTGATAAGATCCTCTTTACAAAGTTCCAATTGTGGAATATTTAGGACTCCCTCTTCCAAAAACCAAGGACTAACCTTGGCCAGTGTGATTACGTACGCTGTTACAGCAGATCATTTTACGGCAGTCCCATTAGCCTTAAGTACATCTTGTATGATTCTTATCATTTGATTTTTTGACACTTGTGACCCCATTCTGGGGTTATGTGATCCCTTTCTGTAGTTATGTGATCCCTTTCTGGAGTTATGTGACCTCCCCCTTATACACTCTGGCCAGAGATTCCTGGGAGGTTATCCTACAGTTTTCCTGTAGCTTACCTTAAGTTACTTACCTGGGAGGATGCAGAAGGAGAAATAAAGTTCCCCGTACGGGCCACCACTTGTTCCATCCAGCGGAACGTGCACTGAATCTTCAGTTTGACAAGATTTATCGCACCCTCCTTGTTTCTTTGTCTCCTGCTGCTGCTTCTTCTTCTCTCTTCCTCCTCTCCTCCTCTCCTCCCCCTGGCTCCTTGCTTATCAGCCAATCATAGCAAAGCTTTCTCTCATGCAGGAGAGCATGCAGAGGAATGCCAGCATAACACTATATAAATCATGAGCTGTCTGTGCGTGGCATGATTTTAGATAGCCAATCCTTGAGCCTGGCATTAACACTTCATAAGTCTCCAAGGAACTAGTAACAGCAAACAGCCTTTTAGGTACTTCCTCATTTTGGCAGTCAGCACCCTTTGGCTCACTGCCAGGTGCCATCTTGTCCAAGACAACCATCAACATCAATCCACAACTATTGCCTGAGCTGGACAACCTTCCTGTGAAATGTTCCCAGGGGCCCGGACCTACCTCCTGGGCCTGGGAGCCTTGCCCTGCGCCCAATAGTCTCCTTAGGCTGCCCCTCCTCAGAGAAGCTGTCCGCAGTCCTGGAACCTTTGCTCCACCCCTAAGCATCTCTCTGTGCAGCTCCTCCACCAAGAAGCTGCCTAGGTCCTGGGACCGAGCCCCTCACCTAATCATCTGGTTGTGCGGGCCCTCCTCTGAGCAGCCGCCTGGAGTCCCGGTGCAGTTGCTCCGGGACCAAGTGGCTTGCTGCACGCCTCCACCTTCTAGCAGCCACCTAGAGCCCCGGTGCAGTCGCTCCAAATCCAAGCGTTGTGCTGAGCAGCCTCCTCTACGTTGCTCCCAGTTGTCCAAGTTTACCACTCCAGTGGGGGGAGGGGTGTCTCGTTGGGCAACTCTACTTCACAAAATTCCCCGTGTTCTGGGACTACTGCCCCATCCGGGATGCCTCCCCAACAGGAGAGACTCACCTGGTGGCTTTGAGTTGGATCCAAGTTTCTCAAAACCTCATCTTTTTGAATCCTGAGTCCTGGAGCAACATGAAATGCAGCCACCCTCTAGTCTGCCATCTTGAAAACCCCACATGTAGTGGTTTTGACGTATATTTATTAATTGTAAAAACTTATAAGACTTTACCATTAATTAACAATATAAATTTGTTTAAAAAGATTAAATTATTAATCATGAGGTATAAACAAGTACACAAGAGAAACAAACCTGAGTTAACATCTCATGAAACTGTGTCTGTTTTCCCCCATGATTTCATGCCTCACAATGTGTATCCCAGTTTGGGAAACTTAAGTGGAGCTTATTTGTTCATTCAAAAAACACTTAGATTCTGCAGTAAGCACTGAGGAAATATTAGTTAACAAGACAGACATGATTCCTGCCTTTATGGAAGTCATGCTACCACATCTATATTTGGAAGAAGACAACTGGGCATCATAGAAACTTCCATGGTGCTTCACACACTGCATGGTAGTGTAACAGGAATAACAAGAAGCCAGAGGGAGAGGAGAGAGAAGGAAGTGACCTGGAAAGTCTACTGCTATCAATACACAGGTGTTGCTATTCTAGATAGGCTGGAGAGGGAGAGAGAAGTAAAGAGAAGTTGGAGGAAGAGAAAGGGAGGAAGGGAGAGAAAGAGAAGGGAAGAGGTTAAGAAAGAAGGGAGGAAAGGAGGAAAGGAGGAGCAGGGAGGGAGAGGACGAGCACTAACTCTGAAGTAAAACAGCTTCTATTTAAGTATGATATTGTGGTCTCTTTCACAAGTCATAGACACTTTCTTTCCTCTGTGTGGGAGAATCAGGAAGTATAGAAGATGCCAAGTTGACAAAAAATAGGTCACTGAACTTTGACAGCCAGCTGGACCTCCAGATGACACAGCTTCTCAAAGCAGGAGGAGCAACAGGGTTTCTAAGCATAGGGATGCCCAAAGCCCCTTGTGATGTGTAACCAGTTCTCCATCCCTAAAGAAACAAAGAACATTGTAGGTGGGTGGGGCTCCTTCAGCATCAGAGCCCCATCTTGTGCTGGGTTGCAAAGGCAAATGTTCACAGGTGTTTACAGCAGAATGAACATAAGTGTGGCTGTCCAGGTATTTTAAAAAGGGACAAACCTGATGCTGAGTCAACTAGCACTGGACCATAGTCTCAAAGGATAAAAAGAGTGACATGGTAAACCCAACATTCTCTAAAGTAGAGTGGGAGTGCTGGCAGGTTATCCAAGATTGAAGGTTTTTCACTTTAGCTCTGAGTCACATCTGAGTCAGGTTGTGTTAGCTTTTTGTCACTGTGTCCACAAAATCAACATAAGCAACTTAAAAGTGAAAAGATTTAATTTGGCTCATGATCTCAGAGTTTTTAGTACATTGTAGGTTGGCTTCATTGCTTTGGGCCTAAGGTGGGGAAAACATCATGGTGGAAAGGTGTGATGGAAGAAAGCATCTCATTTCATAACAACCAGGAAAGAGCAGAGGGAAAGTCATGGACAATATATAATCATCAAGGGCATGACTCCAGTAACCTCCTTCCTCCAACCACGCCCAATCTGCCTGAAATTTACACCACCTTCCTGTGCTCCATTCATATTAATGGATTAATGCACTAATGCAGTCAGAGTCTCCACGATGCAATCACTTTCCCAAAGCCCACACCTGGATATTGGTGCATTTAGACCAAGCCTACAACACATGAGCTTTTGGGGCACATTGTGGATCCAAACCATACAGGATGCAAGCTTAGTGCAGGTGGACAGGCCAATCCCCAGGATCTAATACAGGGAAACTCTGGTGAGGGTGGAGACATGAAGCCAGCACAGTCTATAGGACAGCTGGGGCATTTTTCAGTCCCTGTGAATAAGATGATAATGACCGTTAGGCTCCAGCCCTTCCCTGCAACCTCCAAATAATTCCTCTCCCTCTTTTAGGTGTTTCCTGAAATTGATGATTCTCATAGCCACATTTCAGAGCCTCTGATTCTTGCACATCATATCTCGAATGCAGATTTGTGGCAGTATGCTTGGCTAGACACTGAAGTCATGTAAAGCAAAGTAAGAATAAATGTTAGTAGAGATAGTTTGCCCTGTGAGCTGTCCATGGTTCTGAATCACTTTATTTAACATAACTTCTATTCTGGACTCTATTCCACTCTCATGAGTTTTTTCGTCTCTTTTTTTCCCCCTCTTGTTTGTTTTTGTTTTGTAAAGAAAGGGTGAACATAGGTGTCGGACACATATTACATGTGATACAAAGAGCTTCTGAATCTCACCTCAATCCCTTTTTACTTTTCAACATGTAGGCAGTAATGCCTGGCACTGGTGCAGCCTGTCCACCATCTAATCCTTTGTTGTACAAATAATAGATGAACTATGAGACATTAATTTATATAGGTTTGGGAACCTGTACCCTCTTATTTTAAGAGTAGATTAATACTTTTTCAATATGCTTGAAACATCACCGATTGCTATAATAATTTCTTCCCTGAGATGAGATGATTATTGGCAAATAGGACATTCATATTTTGTACCCAGTTTTAGTACTATCTGTCATGGAAATGGGATGAACTTTATAACCTGCCCCAGGGAACCAGAAGAAGATATAATTTAGTCCCAGAGTACAGAAACCCCCTCATTCTCTGCTCAGGAACAGGAGTTTGGGGATCACTTAGTCTGGTCACAGATCTATATCTCTGCCTAACTTTTCTTATTGAAAAGTGGGTCCTCTCTCCATCTCTGCAGGCTACAATCCTGCCTCAACCTCCTGTGACTGTACTCTCTGGGAGAAGAGCACAGCAGGTGAGGAAGGATACCTGCTGCTTGGTTGTCTGAGAAATGTGGTCTAAACTCAAATCATCATCATTTCATAATTGTAAGTATAATTATAAAATTTTGGAGCAATCCTGGAAAATGTTTAGTCACTATCCTTATCTTATAAAACTTATGTCACCTGCATAAACACAACAGATAAATTCCTTCGTCTTCTAACTTCCCAATCACTCTTTAACACTTACTGGTTCTTGCCATTTGACACTTTCTACTATGGTTCTTAAAATTCTTATTTATTACTCTATCATGAAGATCATGGCTAAAAAGTATAGGCAACACCAAGTGTTAACAAGAACATGGATCAACAGCAATTATTGTAAATTACCAGGGGGGATGGGAACTGGTCAAACTTCGAAAAACATGGTAATATTTACTAAAATTAAACATATGTGTTTCCTTATGATCCAAGAGTTCCCTTTTAGGCATATCCCCAATAAAGAAAAGTGACATGTACAAGAATAAGAACTTGGTATCAGTAATTTTAATACCTAAATTTGGAAAACAGCCCAAGTGTTCACCAGCAGTTTCAAGGATATATAAATTATGATCATTACTATAATAAAGGAATGGGAATCAACAAAGTTGTTATATTCTTACTGTGAAATAAATTCCACAATATTACTGAGTGAAAGACATCACACACAAAAAAAAAGAAGTTAAAAAAAGAGGCACAAATCATGTCTAAATTTATAAGCCAAGAATTGGGGACAGTGGTTATTTTATGAAGAGATAGTTGCTAGTCACTAGGCATTAGAACAAGGGAGGTTTCAAGGGTGCTGGTGAAGGTCAGTTTCTCTATCGAGTGATAAGTTACATGGGTGAGTTCACTATATGAAAATTCACCAAGCTCAGCAACTACATTTTATGTACTTTTATTAGTGTAATTATTCTTCAATAAGATTTTTTAAATTATACCTTATCTACCTATTGACTAAATTCTGAGAAAACAATTCACATTCAATCCACTTTCATATCCCCATGGACCCTCCACTCAGCCATCATTTAATAGATGTTCGGTGACATTCCCTCAATAAAGAAGTCAGCTATTTTTTTATACATATTTGCAAAGATGTTTGGTTCCCAGTCCCAGAGTTCAAAATGTTACCAGATGGACTTGAACTTCTGTCTGTCACCTGTCCAGTTTAGATTTGGAGAATCTCATACCTGGTGTTCTGTGACAGCATTTGAACTGTCATCCCTGCTTTCAGGGTCTCCTTCCTATAATCTACTCCATGCCCAAAAGAATGATTTATTCTCATACAAAGCACAGTATGAACCACATGTGTCCCTTGTCTGACACCTGTTAGTGGTCATCCTCTGCCTGAGGGAGTAAGGATAGATCCGTGAATGAGGTCTCATGGCCTCTACAATTTTTGCCATGACCTTTCTCCTTTAGCAAATCAAGTCTAACATGAGAACGAGACAGGGAAATACCTTTTGCCCTCCATCAATGACTCCCATCATCCCTGCTGTCTGAATGCTTGCCATCATTTTTCCTTGTGATCCTGGACACTGTCCACTCATTCTTGCATCAAGAAGAATCCCTGGTTATTCCTGCCCACAGCCATTTCTCCTTTCTTACAGAAAGTCCTGCCACTCAAACACTGCTTTTGATAAATCATCCAATTTTTGAAATTATTTCAATTTTGTCACCTGAATTTGCAATGCAGTTTCATAAGTATTTTCTCATGCACTCTTCAGGATACTTTTGCAAACCAAGTAAGGTACAAAGAGTTAAGCTCATTTTTTAAATAAAGTTACTTAATCCAGTGAACTCAGCCAAGAGTAGAGCCCATTCTGATCTTCCTAGTTCCCTGAAGCAAGTTCACTGTGTTTGAGATTATGTCTTATCATCCCCAAAATATTATGTGTGTTTGAAATGAACTTTAAAACACTATTATATCTCTCACAACACTGGATAGGGCACTTGAGGTGCTTGATAGAGATGAATTTTATTTCAACACTGTCTCCACTCAACTCAAGGACTGATATTAGCACACCATCTCTACTCAATGCAGACTGAATTGTTGGGGAAAAAAAAAAAAACACATCACTGCATCTCCAAAGTACTTAGTTTTTAGGAGTAGGAAGGAAAGTGAACAAGCCCTTTTAATACTAGGGCAGTCTTAATTTTACCTCTGTGTCCTGGGCTTTAAATTGAAAAAGGACTCATGGTAGGTTAACAGAGGGAGTGGTAATTGGCTTAAAGTATCATGATTTCATCACAGTTAAATCAGCTTAGAATGGATAAAAGTCCAGAAACCACTCCTCAAATAACTAAACCAGCAAGCAAAATGGAGAACGCTAAGATTTTTGAAGCTCAGTTTAATAAAATTTAAAGTACTTTAATATGAAGGTTGGTTTTCATTGCTCCAAAATTTAGGGTATACTAAATCTTTCTGGAATCTAGTCAGAGAACTAATGTGATGAAATTGAGAGAATGGAGAAGGCAGCAGGGGGATGGCTGGATGCCCCCTGAGATGCTGCTGCCTCCTCCCACAACATGCTATATCCTGCTGGGATCAGAGCCCTGAGCACCGGAAGTCAGGCATCTGGATAGCAGGCCTAAAAGTGGGAGTGGGGGATGGAAGGACAAAAACAAGGATAAAAACTGGAGCAAGTTTTTCAATCTGGTTTTACTTGCCTGATGACAAATTTATCAGCTATTTCCAGTCTGATTCTTCATTCCAAATTCCTGGCTCAGGCTAGCTGGAGCACATGCACAGAATTGGATTTGTTTAACTTATCTGCTCCTCACTCCACTGAAAGCAATTTATTTTTGTTTATGTGTTTGTTACAGAGCTTTACAGATCATAAGTAACTCTGTAAGCTTCTGGAATGAATGCTTGAGTTTAGGGTCTCCCGAGCACGCACAAGTGTGAGAGCAGCTGGGTCATCTGCTTATCAGGGAATCTAAAGTAACAGTTAAACAGTCTAAGTTCATTGAATTGGTGAGAAAACCTACTCAAGGTAAATACTTATCACCAGAAGATTATTCTTGTGCTAACTGCTTTGAGTCATGGCCACTGTTTTTACCTGGGCAGTGCTGCCCCTCAGAGTCTGTGTTGGAAAACAGCATAGCTGTCTGTAGTAGCCAAGTCCCAGGACTCCATAATGGTTTATGTAAGCAGAGAGCCACACCATGGCTTCCTCCTATAATATGATCATACCTTCCATAAATAAAACTCAAGCCTAGAGAAGCAATGAGCTCTGAAATTGGTCTTCTTAATTCTTCTACTGAACTGGTTTCACTGGCACAAATAGGTACAAAAAGCAACTGCCCAACAGACCAACAGATACCAAAAATACAGTACCTTTAACTGAAATCCATGAGACCCGTAATAAAAAAGGAGGGACAGTTAAATACCAGATAATACTGAATGAAGAGAGCCTGACTGGTCACATTAAGCCTCTAAAGCCTGGGTTCCAAAAGAAAATACTTGAATTACAGCAGAATCATGACCTACCTATCAAAGCTGCAGCAGCAGGGTTGCTGCCATCCAGGTGTGGCCAGGGACCTCTAGGGAGGCCTTTGCATACTGAAACTATTTGTATAATGGCATTAAAAAGTACTGGTCTTTTTCACTGTCAGATTCTCATAGTTGTACATGTAAAGTTGCCCCCATGTATCAGTGGGTTATTTAAACATGGACATATTTTTCAGTCATTACTTTTAAAACATCCTTTTATTCCCTGCTCTCTCTTCTTCTGAGATAGTTGCACATATTTTGTACCATAGTTCATAAACTCTATTGCTTTTTCTCAATCTATTTTCTCTTTTCTTCTGTTTGAACAATTTATATTAGCCTTTCTTCAAGCTCACTGAGCTGTTTTCCTGCAGGTTCTAATCTCCAGCTAATCCTTTCCATTTTATTTTTATTTTATGAAGTTAATCATTTTCATTTTCTAGAAGTTCTATTTGGATTTTTATGTTTTCCATTTTCTCCTCTCCATGTTCCTATATTTCTTTACATTTTAAAAGCTCTTTTGAAACTCATTTATAATAATTCTATCATCTGCGTTATCCCTAGATCTCTTCCTATTGATTGAGTTTTCTCTTGCCTATGTATTCCATTTTCATACCTCTTCATAAGCCTCATAATTTTGGTTGGGTGCTAGATATGTATATTTTACATTGTTGAATGCTGAATTTTGCTGTATTACTTTGAAGAGTATTGGACATTTTTCTGACCATGATGGTAACTTGCTTATCAGTTTGATCTTTTGAGCCTCTGTTTTAGGGCTAAGTCAGCCCACTACTAAGTATCACTCTTCCGAGGATTCTAGTCCTGGGTTATCAATGACAAAGTGTCTTGAATCCTGTCTGCTGGGAACCACCCTATGCCTAGCACTGTGTGAGCTCTGAAATTGATCCCCAACCTCCCTTCTCCTAATTCTCTTCACACATTCTAGATGCTTTAGGATCCCCAGACTCCTGTTCTGTTCCTTGACACATTGAGATAGCTGGGCTGTGTTTTGGTTAATTCTTCCTGTGCTGTTGCCTACAAACCGTCTCCACAAGACAATCCGGTGCAATTTTAGGACTCACCTCATTAATTACTATTATCTTTGCACTATCTGTAGTCCAGTGTCTGAAAATTTCCTTGTTTGGTCCTATTTCCTAGTTTGAAGGTCAATTCCTATAGCATTCTACCTTTACCAGTAAACAGAAGTGCAGTGATTTATCTTTATTGTATTTTATAAATATATCAGTCCCCCATGATGTGTTGGGAAACCAATGTTCCTTCACAGATTATTTGAGAACCACTGCGTTTGGTGTTGTTTCCTCTATAAGGTGGTGTGCTTGATAGGGACTTGGGATGAATAGAAATAAATTAGGCAACAGATTGGAGGAGAAGTGAGAGGACTTTCTAGGCAGAGGTACGTTAATTTTTTGTCACTGTGACAAAATACCTGAGATAAACAACTTACAAGAAGGAAAGATTATTTTGGCTCATGCTTTCAGAGGTTTCAATCCATGTTCACTTGGCCATGGCTTTGGGCCTACAGCAAAACAGTATACCATGGCAAAAGTGCATAGCACAGGAAACACGTTTACCTCATGGAATCCAGGAAGTAAAAAGAGAGGGCATGTGTCAGGATCCCAACGTACTCTTCAAGGACATGCCCACAATTACCTAACTTCCTTCAACTAGGCCTCGCTATTTAAATGTTCCACCACTTCCCAGCAGTGTTAAAGGTTGGCAATCAAGCCCATAATACATCTTTGGGGAAGTTCAAGATCCAGACCCTAACACATGGAATCCATAGTGCCACATGAAAGGAAGAAACCTCAGACAATTCCTCTTAAAAATGATGCCTGGGACTATTTGAGAATAATTCACCATGGAGGGAATGATGCATATAACAATTGAACATTAACATAATATAGTTATGATAATCTATGAAGCAAAAGCACATTGCTTCTTCTTAGAGTCCTAGTTCATTTTCCTTTTGTATATACCTTCTCTTCAAGCTCTCTTACAATAGTCCCCCCTTATTAAATGTTTTGCTATCTATGGTTTCAATTCCCTGAAATAAACTATAATCCCAAAATACTGAACAGAAAAGTCCAGAAATAAATCATCCATAAGTTTTAAATTGCATGCCATTCTGAGTTGTGTGATAAAATCTTGCACCTTGTTGCCATCCACCCAGGATGGAAATCATCCCTCTGTCTAGCATGTTCATGTTGTATAACTACCTGTTCAGTCCCTTTTAAAAGTTAATTCATGCTAGTTTTGCTGCTGTGCCTCAAATTGCAAAAGCTTTTACCATAGTACATGATAAGTGCTTTGCTAAGTTGAAAAAGATTTGAAATTTGTGGATGAAAGACATGAACACAAAACATGAACACAATCCAATTGATGGCAATGTGCTACACCAAAAAATTATAATTTATAAACAAACATTACCATAGGTATATATGTGCATGAAAATGAAAAAATTATTTATATATATATATATGCACATAATGGGTATGTATATATATCACAAATGACATTTATATATGAAAAACATAGTAAGTAGAGAATTCAGTAGTATATGTGCCTTCAGGCATCCACTGGGGGGGGGGGTGTCTTAGAACACATTCCCTGTGTAATGGTTAGTTTGAATTGTCAACTTGATTAGATTAAGAGATGATGAATATTAAGAGACTTCTGGGTTGTCAGTGAGGGTGAATCTAGAAATGATTAGCATATGGGACAGAAAACTGGATTGGAGACACTCCCTAAGCCTGGGCAACACCGTCCAATAGTTTGGAGGCTTGGATGGAATAAAAGTTGGAAGAAGAAGGAAGCAGCTCCACATGCAAGTTCAATTCTTCTTGAAGGTTCTTGATCTGCTGCTGTGATCACCTGAGGACTCTCACTCCTTCACTTTTCCAAAGCAAACTCTGCCAGTGATTCTCCAGGGAGTTTCTAGAAGCCTTCAGTCTCAGACTGGGGTAGCATCATTGATTTCTCTTGTTCTGAGGCCTAAGCATCTTGGATTATGCAGCTACTTGTTCCTCTAGCTCTCCAGCCTACAGAAGGCCATTATAGACTATCCGGCTTCTGATTGTTTAAGTCAATCTAATAAATTCCCTTTTTATAATCATACTTCCTGTTCCGTTCCTCTAGAGAACCCTAATACACCTGTGAGTGTACCATATTATTAAAACTTCTTACAAGGCAAGGGTGCAATTTTCATAGAGACCACCAGAGGACACTGCTTTCCAGATTTTGTTCACATTTGTACTCGGTGGAGGTTCAACCTGCCTATCATCTTCAGTTACAAGAGGGCCTGCTGCTGTAGAGAAAGGGGTTCACGCTTACGAGTGAAGAGTTTCTATAAGATCCTGCTGGAGACTAGCCCTATAAGACGTGGCATATCACAAGTAGCAAGGATCATTTTCTGCTATCAACATGGTTTCTGTCACCAATTCAATTCTCCTGACCCTCTTAATGTTCGGTAAGTAACATTTAACCCTAATCATTAGTGATATATCATTTTGTACAATGATGATAACTTTAGCATTCTTTCCCCTATAACAAATGATTTATTTGTTTATCCATTCATTTTTAGGGAGGAGCAATGGAGACTCAGTGACCCAGACAACAGGCTTTGTTACTCTTGTAGAGGGGGCATCTATGACCTTGAACTGCACATACGAGACCAGTTATTCAGTTTTCACTTTCTGGTATGTCCAATATCTCAATGAAGCTCCTCGCCTGCTCCTGAAGACCTCAACTGAAAACCAGAAGATAGAGAGCCAAGGTTTTCATGCCACTCTTGTTAAGAAAGAGAACTCCTTCCGCCTGCAGAAACCTGCAGTCCAAACATCAGACTCAGCTGTGTACTACTGCGCTATAAGAGACACAGTGAGGGGAACTGCAGGGGGTGCTGAGCACAAACCCACAGCAGCACAACCTCTACCAAGATGTCTCACCTACTGAGCTATTTAAAATCTCCCTCAGTCTTCAATTCTTCATGCAGATCTTTATGAATCAAGTGAGGTACATAGAAGCTGGTCTTATTGTCCTGCTTAGAGCTCCATGTCTAAGATAGGCATGCTTCTCCTTGGTCCATGCCGCATAAAGTTCAACCCAACTCCCCACCAGCCCCTCACTTCATGAAGCTGCTCAGGAGACACTGATGTGGGGAGATGCTTAAGAGGAGTCATCTTCTTCCCTGTCCTCAATGCACACTAGGTGGGAGGCAGCGGGGTCAGGAAGACCTTTAAATCCCAAGGATGTGGTATAGTCATGCACAAGGGCTTATGTTTTCTCATACTTCATCTGATATAGGAGAAAGGAGTCCAGGTTTTGAAAATCTCAAGTCTTTAAAAAAAATACTGTTTAAATAAATATATGAATATGTTTCTATAATTATTTGTAAAGCAAGAAAGATCTGAATGCAAAGATCATGGTATCCTCTCACAAGAAAGATCCATGTATGTATGTCTGTGTGTACAAAGAGCAAGAAAGATATTGACCTCCTTAATTGACCAGGGAGTCAAGTGGAAAGTCAAATCCCATGTTTCTGACCTCCAAAACCAAACTAAAACAGCAAAGCATGGAAAAACAAGGATCTCTCAGTTCTGATAAGAAACAGTGGACATTTCTCTTGGGCCTTATGACTCAGCTTCATTATAAGTTGAGGAGTTCACTGAGATGGGAAAAAGGATACCCAGGGTTCAGCCCTGGCCTTGTCCATTATTCTATTGCTGCTTATTCTTGTGTTTATTTCCCCTTTGCCTTATCCATGCTTCCTCCCCCTCTGTCCTACTCTGTGCAGTAGTACTTCAACCCCTGTGAACTGAATCACCAGGCTTCTTTTGCTTTTTTACATCTTACTGGATTCAGACTTTGCATAGGAACTGGAAAGAGATTTGTGTGAGGGAAGAGAGAGAGGCTGAGTTTCTCCTTGCCCTTCACCTGTTCAGATGTGGTGGTTCTGACGTGGGCTGCACCCCTGTAACTGCAGCTCTGTGGGGAAGACCCTCTTCCACAACTCCGGCTCCTGCTGACACTGCGTTTATCCCTTGTTTCTCAGGCTGAGGGTCGTACTGACTCCCCGCTGCTCTCAGGCGGTGCCCAGGTGCCTGGCTGTCCTCTGCTGGTTCCCTCACCCACTTGCACCTCTCACATGCCCTTCACTCAGATCTCCTCTTATTCCCAGCTGACTGTGCCTTCTGTTCTCTTGGCTGTACCCTGAAAGGCACAGGACTCCTGCTGTTGCTCCCTTGGGGGTCCCTCAACAGCAGCTATTGGTTCCCTTGACCTTCCCATATCTGTGAGTCCTGCTTTATAAAGACTTGAATTTGATTTGGATTCTGCTTCTGCTATGACTCATCCTCTCACCCACTTGCCCATGATGTTTTCTACGGTGATACGAGATTCCCAGTGCTGTGGGGTTCTGTGGGCCTTGTCCAGCCTGAGTCTACCCTGTGTGTTTTCATGGACTCATTAGGTACATTCCTAGATAAGTATGTCTTAATATTCTCATTTTCTTCTGCTAGTGGCAACTTCTTCTATTCTATTTTGATGTCTTCAGAAACTGGATTTTTAAATTTCATTAGCATGTCCTTTTCCAAATTTTAAATATATATGTATATATACACACAAATATATACAAACATAGCATACATATTCTAACATATTACAAAATGTCATACATGTTAGAATATTCAAGTATATTATTAGGATATATAATATATAACATTATGCATTCTCATATTGACATGTATGAAATATATTGATAGAAATATAATTTAAGCAATGAATAATTGTTAAACTAATTGCAATAATAAGCAACTAAATATTGTAAGATGCCACTATTCCCATCCATAACCAAAACCATTGAAGAAATACTTTGTATATGCACTTTTCTAAGTCTGGGAATATTAGACATGAGAGGGTCTTCTCCTTGATGATCTAAGAATCTTGGGCTTAAAAATATTCTGTTAGTCAGGGTTCCCCAGAGAAATAGGACAAATATGATATAAACAGAAGAATAGATTGGCTGGTGTGATTTTGGAGACTGAGAAATTCCATGATGCAAACTGGAGGCCCAGGAAAGCTGGCAGGGTAAGTTGTAGTGCAAATACCTAAAGCCAGGGGCAACGATATCCCGGGTCAGTGGAAAATACACGTCCCAGCTCTTAAAGAGAGAATAGAATCACCCTTTTTGTTCTATTCAGGTCCTTTACAGATCAAGCAATCTCCATATTTGGAGAAGGTAGATATAATCATCATCATAATATATTAGTTAACCTTTTTAGACACTAATACATACACTGCACATCAGCACACATCCTATTACTCAACTAGTACAGTTCTGCTTGTGGTAAGTACTACTACAATTCCCTAAGAAACCAAGATTTAAAGAGGTCATTTTTGGATGATCTGAGATTGAAAATTTTATTTATTTATTTTTTCAGTGCTCCCCAAGGTCTCACAAAAGTCCAGCAAACACTCTACCATGGAGCCATATCCCCAGCCTTATTAACTAGAAATGTGTGTGTGAGAGAGAGTGTGTGTGTGTGTGTTTGAATCTCTGTTTATATAGTTGGGACAGACATAGTACAAGAAACCATCAGTCTCACCACCACTACATATATAAGCCTAATAAGCTACAAGGTTTATTTAAACAGAAGCTATTTTGTTGTTTAAAATAGAACAAAAGAAACTGTCAAGAAACTGAAGAAGTAAAGAAATTTTAATGAACTAATTCCAGAAAGTGGCTGCTTTCACTACTTGTGAAATAGTGAAAAGTTGAGGAAGGTTCTATAGAGAGGGATAAAGGAAATTCAACCTCATGTCTAAGGAATCTATAAGAGTCAGATATTGGTTGGCACGACAGGTTGGGATTCTGAAGAACCACAGCTGAGCAAGTCTACACCATCCACACTTCTCTAGTGTCTCCATGGGTATACAGGTAGTACTCTGGGGCCTTGGGAAAGAGATGGAGAGTACGAGAAAACCCTCTGGAACATTTTGGGCTTTTATAGGGCATAGTTTGTGCACTCTCTGAAGGCTAGTACAAGACAACAGAAAAGCAAGTTTTTGCAGAGGTGCTAAAAGCTGAGCGTAATTCTACACAGCAAAGAGAATTCGCTGGTGACCCCAAAGCTGGCAGCCCGATGGTAAAGCAAAGGACAGCTCCCACATTTGGGAATGGAGGCAACTCTGGTTATGAAGCATAAAGAGATCTCAAGAACTTTTCCACTGTTCAGATCCTACCATGCTGAGGGAGAGTCCTGATCACACACTGAATGAAACTAAAGCTGCAGCAAATGCCAGAACCTGAAATTATGAATGCTTGTTCACATAAAATGGATTTTCTTTCCTTTAGGTCCACACAGATAAAACGCAAATCAGAATAAGGATAAAATATTAAAAGTCTTGAGAGAAAAAAATCAAATTACATATAGGGGGAAATCAATTTGGATATCAATTGATTTCTCAACTCAGACCCTCAAAGCTAGGAGATCCTGAAATAACATATTTCAAACTCTGAAAGGAAATGGATGCCAATCAAGAATTTTATATTCAGCAAAATTAAGTTTCGGATTTGAAGATGAAATAAAAGCCTTTCATGATAAAAGTTAAAAGAACACAACTAGATAGCCTGCACTACAGAACCGTCTCAACAAAATATTCTATGAGGATACGGAAAAAAAAAAAAAAAAAAGTTAAAACCAGCAAAGGGAGGAGCTACACTAAAGAAATAGTCAATCAAAGGAGAAACTAATACAAATTAAAAACCAGAAATAAAACAAAATGACTGGGAATACAAATTATATCTCAGTAATAACTTTGAATGTTAACAGCCTAATCTCATCAATAAAAAGATCAGCAGATTGGCTTAAAAAACAAGACCCAACAATATGCTGTCTTCAAGAGACTCACCTCATAGGCAAAGACATCCACAGACTGAAGGTGACAAGATGGGAATAAACATATCACTCATATGGACCATGTGAACAAGCAGAGGTTTCCATCCTCATAGGAGATAAAGTGGACTTCAAGCCAAAGTTAATCAGAAGGGACAGAGAAGGACATTTCATACTGCTTAAAGGAATTATACACCAACAAGACATAATAATTGTGAATATTTATGCCCCAAACAATGGAGCATCTATGTATCTCAAACAAACCCTTCTCGATTTCAAGAATCAAATAGACCACAACACAATAATACTGGGTGACTTTAACATACCTCTCTCACCACTGGATAGATCCTCCAAACAAAAACTAAACAAAGAAACTATAGAACTAAATAATACAATCAATAATTTAGACTTAACAGACATATATAGAATATTTCATCCATCGAAGAGCAAATACACTTTCTTCTCAACAGCACATGCAGCCTTCTCTAAAATAGATGATATGCCACAAAGCAACTCTTAGTAAATACAAAAAAATGGAGATAATACTCTGCATTCTCTCACATCATAATGGAATGAAATTAGAAATCAATGGTAAAATTAAAAATACAAGCTACTCTTACATATGAAGAGTAAATAATACACTATTGAATGACAAATGAATAGCAGAAGAAATCAAGGATGAAATATAAATACCTACAGGTGAATGTGAATACTGATACAACTTATCAAAATCTATGGGACACTAACAAAGGCAGTACTAAGAAGAAGGTTTATTGCATTGAGCTCATTCGTTAAGAATAAACAGTCAACAAATAAATGACCTAACATTACTTCTCAATACCCTAGAAAAAGAAGAACAGATCAACACCAAAAACAGTAGAAGACAGGAAATAATTAAAACCAGAACTAAAATCAATAAAATTGAAACAAAAGAAACAACTGAAAAATTGACAAAACAAAAAGTTGGTTCTTTGAAAAAATAAGTAAAATTGATAAACCCCTAACCACTCTAATGAAGAGAAAAAAACCTCACATTACTAAAACACATGATGAAAAAGGAAATATCACAATGGACATGACTGAAATACAGAAGATAATTAGAAACTATTTTGAAATTTATACTCAAACTGAATCAGGATGACACACACAATTTAAACAGATCAATTTCAAGCAATGAAACAGAAGACACCATCAAAAGTCTACCAATCAAGAAAAGTCCAGGACCAGACAGATTCTCAGTCGAGTTCTACAAGACCTTCAAAGAAGAGCTCATTCCAATACTCCTCAAAATATTCCATGAAATAGAAAAGCAGGGAACCCTTCCAAACTCATTCTATGAGGCTAATATCACCCTGATATTAAAACCAGGCCGAAAAACATCAAGGAAAGAAAACTTCAGACCAATATCCCTGATTAACATAAATGCAAAAATTCTCAATAATATTTTGGCAAATTGCATACAAAAATATATTAAAGAGATAGTGCACCATGATAAAATTTGGGTTCACCCCAGGGTTGCAGGGTTGGTTCAACATATGGAAACCAATAAACATAATTTATCATATAAATAGACTTAAAAACAAGAATCATATTATCATCTCAACAGATGCAGAAAAAGTATTTGACAAAATACAATGCCTCTTCATGTTCAAAACATTAGAAACACTAGGGATAGTAGGAACATACTTCAACATTGTAAAAGTCATATATCTAAACTGAAGGCCAACATAGTTCTAAATGGAGAAAAATTGAAGGCATTCCCTCTAAAAACTGGAACAAGACAAGGAAGCCCTCTTTCACCACTTCTATTCAACATCATCCTTAAAACTCAAGCAAGAGTAGTTAGACAGGAGAAAGAAATTAAAGGGATAGGAATAGGAAAAAAAGAACTTGGACCATCACTATTTGCCAATGACATGATTCTATATTAAAAGATACAAAAAATTCCACCAGAAAACTTCTAGAACTCATAAATTCAGCAAAGAAGCAGGATATAAAATCAACACCCATAAATCAAATGGGTTCCTATACATCAGTGATGAATCTACTGTCAGCGAAATTAGGAAAACTACCCCATTCACAATAGCCTCAAAAAAAAAAAAAAAAAAGAAAAGAAAAAAACTTGGGAATCAATCAATCTAACAAAAGAGGTGAAAGACCCCTACGATGAAAACTACAGAACACTAAGGAAAGAAATTGAAGAAGACCATAGAAAATGGAAATACCTCCTCGCTCCTGGATAGGCAGAATTAATATTGTCAAAATGGTCATATTACCAAAAGCATTATACAAACTTAATGTAATTCTTATTTAAATTCCCAGTGACATTCTTCATAGAAATAGAAAAAGCAATCACAAAATTCATTTGGAAATATAAGAGACCCAGAATAACCAAAGTAATCCTTAGTAAGAAATGTGAAGGAGGAAGCATCACAATACTAGACCTTATTTGTACATTATGCTACAGAAGTAAAATAAAAAAATGGCATGGTATTGGCACCAAATCAGATATGTAGACCAATGGTACAAAATAGAAGACAAATCCACATAAATACAGTTATATCATATTAGATAAAAGAACCAAAAACATACACTGGAGAAAAGGAAGCCTCTTCAACAAATGGTGCTGGAAAAACTGGAAATCCATACTCAGCAAAATAAAATTAAACCCCTATCTCTCACCCTGCAATAAACTCAACTCAAAGTGGATCAAGGACTTAGGCATTAGAACAGAGACCCTGCACCTAATAGAAGAAAAAGTAGGCCTGAATCTACATCATTTTGACTCAGGAAATCACTTCCTTAACAAGACTCCTAAAACGCAAGAAGTAAAATCAAGAATCAATAAGTGGGATTAAATCAAACTAAAAAGCTTCTTCTTGGCAAAAGAAACAATAAAAAATGTGAAGAGAAAGCCTACAAAATGGGAGAAAATCTTTGCCACCTGTACCCCAGATAGAGTATTAATCTCCAGGATATACAAAGGACTCAAAAAACTCAAAACCCCAAAACCAAATAGCCCATTCAACAAATGGGCAAAGGAACTGAACAGACACTTCACAGAAGAAGAAATATATGAAAACATGTTCAACATCTCTAGTAGTTAGATAAATGCAAATCAGAACTACTCTAAGATTATATCTCACCCCAGTCAGAATAGCAATTATCAAGAATACAAGCAACAATAAATGTTGGCAAGGATGTGGGAAAAAAGGTACACTCATACATTGCTTATGGGAATGCAAATTGGTGCGACCATTATATAAAGCAGTATGGAGATTCCTCGGAAAACTTGGAATGGAACCACCATTTAACCCGGCTATCCCACTTCTCAGTTTATACACAAGACTTAAAATCAGCCATATATATATCTATATCTCTATATCTATATCTAATCAGCCATATATATATCATATCATATATAGATATGATGGAATATTAGTCTTAAAGAAGAATGAAATTATGGCATTGCTGGCAAATGGATGGAGCTGGAGAATATCAGGCTAAGTGAAATAAGTCAATCCCAACAAACCAAAGACCTAATGTTTTCTTTGATATGCAGATGCTAATTCACAATATAATACGGGGGCAAGCTGGGAAAGAATAGAGTTACTTTAGTAGAAGGGAGAGAAAGGGGAGGAGTGGTATGGTGTTCAGAAGGATAGTAGACTAAATCAGACATTTTTAACCTATGTGCATATATGACTGCATGACCAGTGGGATTCTACATCAGAAAAATGAGAAATTATACTCCATTTATGTATGATGTACAGCCAAGTGCAATAGTGCATTCTGTTGTCATGAATAACTAATTAGAACAAATAAAAACTATGAAAAAATTGAAGGAGAAAAATTGAAAAAAATCTAATAAAAATGCTTACATGTGATAACTAATAAGTGCCGTTATTGGCTGAATGTGTCTTCCCCACCCAAATTTATATTTTAGAACTTAATGTGATTTTAATTGGTTATGATTTCTTTTTCATTTATTTGTGAGAAAGAGTGAAATAGAGAATGTGTATATAAGTCAAGATAACTTCTATCTTTGAGAGCCCTAACTGAGGGGGAAAGTTAATTTGGAGCCCATATGTCAGGTGAGACTTGATGAGGAGGTGAAACTATGATGCACAAAATAGAAATTTAATACTCATAGGTCCCAGAGAGGTTACAGACGCCAGTGGGAGGCTGATGGGAAGTTTGGAGGGGGCACAGAGTTCAACCAGCAGGTAGGGAAAGAGAGACAGCAGCAGAAACAGAGGCAGAGGCTGGAAGAAAACCTGTGGGCCTATCTTTTTATTAAAGTCCCTGGGCACTAAACCCAATGCTTTCCCTAAGGAAATGGGTTGTGCCTTGCTTAGGTTAAAAAAAAAAAATGCATGAGAGAGGCCCTATTTACCTGATGAAGGTGTTGATCTATGTGGTTTATTGTGGTCAGCACTGTGGGTATGTTGCGTTTTGTGTCAGTGAGATGAGGAACAACCACACGGGGGAGGGGGGGGGGTTAACTAGGCCAAATGTGATGGAGCACAACTTGGTTTCAGAGAACTTATGACAGATCTGAAAGGAGATGCCAAGGCAGTGACTCTATTAAACAAATTATGTCAGAACCTAATCCCCGGTGTGATGCTATTGGAGGTGGGACCTTTGAGAGGTGACCTGGTAATGGGAATAGTTACCCCAGTAAGAGAGACCTCCAAGAACTGCTTTGTATTTTCCACCCTGTGAACACACAGAGAGAAGATTGTAATATATAAACCAGAAACAAAGTACTCATCAGATCCTGAATCTGCTGATGTCTTGATCTTGGATATCCCAGCCTCCAAATTGTAAGAAATAAATTTGTGCTGGTCAAAAGCTCTCCAGGGCCTGGGCTGTGGGTCAGTGGTAGAATGCTTTCCTAGCACTTGTGAGGCCTTGGGTTCAATCCTCAGCACCGCATTAAAATAAATAAATAAACAAACAAACAAACAAACAAACAAATAAATAAATAAAAAATATAAAGACATTGTGTCCATCTACAACAAAATATATTTTAAAAATACTACCCAGCCTGTGGCATTTTATTACTGTAGCCTCAATTGACTAAACCAGTCCATAAAATATTCTAGACATCATTAGTCATTAGGATGATATAAATTAAATCCTCATTCAGATGTCATTTATCTCCACTAGAAAGGTTAAAAACAAACTCTCTGGTGACCTCAATACTGGCAAATATGTGAAACAATGGGAACTTTCATGCTGGGCTGGTAGGAATTTCAAATAAAACAATCACTTTGGGGACTGGTATTGGCCAGGCAATTCCATTCATTGTTGTTTAATAAAGAAGTGAAAACAGATTCACAAATGACTCATACGAAAATGTTTGTAGCAGCCTTGTAAATAGTTGAGAAACAACTCAAATGTCCATCAACAGGAGAATATGGTAATGATCATGGTACATCCAGCCAAAGGACTATTACTCAGATCCCATTTATATAAAGTCCAAGAACAGAAAAACCTAAATGATGATGGTAGAAGTAAAAATGTGGTTTCCTCTGGGTAAAGGGGTTTGACTGGAAGGGGGAACAAAGATTTTCTGAAACTATGAATCCTCTGTGTGGATTGGTTTTAGGTGTTTACACAGGTGTATAAAATTCTCAAATAACTTAAATGAATATATAGCATTTTTCATTTTATTATATAAATTATCCTTAAATAAAGATGAATAAAAGTAAAATAATTTATACAGAGATAAGCATATGCATAACTTTTATAAAACTAGATACATTTTTACCAATTGGAAAAGCCAGGTAACCAGCACCAGTATCATGAAACAGCACATTATCCACATGCCAGCCCACTCTTGTACCTGGTCCCTCTCTGCCACCTCCAGTAATCACTGTTCTGATATCTAGCAGATTGATTTTCTAATTTATTAACATTGGTGTAGTTTAGTGTATGCCCGTTTTGGCTTATTTTACACAAACTTAACTGAATGACATTTATTCATTTATTGTGTGTAGCCATGGATAGTTATTGTGAGAACTTCATGGTATTTAATTTTCTTTAATCATTCTGCTTGTGTGCATCTAGACTCTTGGTGCATATTAACGTCATATTAATTCCTGTTGATTCCATGTGTTAGGAAGCTGTCGAGGGTTTGGCAGTAGTTTGTAACCATGGCAGACCACAGCTCTTCTGTAGTAACTAGAAAAGCACAAATAAATTTCTGCAACAACTACAAAAAGCTAGAAGACTGTGTATGTTTTCATTTTTTATTGATGTATAATTTTGTTCTGCAATGAAATGCACTAGCTTGTTCAGTTCTCTGTGTCTGAGAACCATACGCACCACATAACAAGAAATACTCAAAACATTTCCTTCTCCTCAGAAATACCCTTGGTTCCTCTTTCCAGTAATCTCTTCCTCTGGGGACCCTGACTGAGACTAACTGAATCATCCTGGGCTTTTAAAAAAATCAATCCATCTTCCAATAAGAAGAACTTTAGATGTCACTAAATGTAGGTATTCATTTAAGGAAAAGAACACAAATAGACAATCAAAAGCTGCAGTCAACTGAATCCCACTCATAAATCAGCACATTGATGTCAAGCAAATCAGTCACCAAATTTCATGCTGAAACACAAAGTTATTGTAGTGTTGCCAGTGAAAAAAGCCTTCGAGCCACACCTGCTGCAGCAGGGGATGAGAGAAGTATTTATGATTTTTAAATTGCTTCTTTTTTAAGTAAGAGAAAAATGATGCCTGGTCTGGTGAGTTTGGCTGCTCTCATTTTGACTAGGGTGCAGTATCTAAAAACCAAATTTTTCCTAGCACAGACTTACTATTGATTGCTATTGGGCACATGCAACTGGACTAAAGCTGTCACTCAGGAAATTTGCTGTAAAACCAGTAAGTAGTCATGGAGCTTTATCCAATGTAAATTTTCCTAAAATCTTTTGACTTGGAGTGTAGAAAGAAAGAGTTATGATGACAGAGAGTAAATAGTTTTATCTTCCCACCTGGAAGAAAAATCGGTGACTACATTTCATCATAGATTTTTGCTGGAGATATATAGCATACACTACGTGAAAAGATGAATCATCATTTATTTTCAGTAGTCCCCACAACCCATAATAAATGTATTTCTCATAAAACTTCTGAGTCCACATTAGATGCCTTGACTGAATGTAGCCAATGTTTAAATTGCCAGAGCCCTCCAATTTAATGTGACTTGTGTACATGCCCAGATGTAACTGTTTTCCATTCACTTACAATAAGACCAAATAGGCGGGTTAGATTCTCCAGTCACGACAAAGCCATGGCAGAGCACAGGAAAAATGAAACAAAGGGGCATTTCCTGTTCTGACGCAGAAGCTGTGTACCTGCCCTCTGAGGCCCAGGCCGGGCCTTCAGACCTGGATTTGAGGCAGAGCAGAGCACATTCACTCACAGGGGGAGCTTCCAACATGCAGCTCCTCTGCCTGCTGAGGGCAGTCATAGCCTCCATCTGGCTTGGTAAGAATGGTAAGGTGGCCACAGACTCAGGACCTGGCTCTGAGGGTGTGGACAGAGGTGGGTTATCATTTTCTGATGGGGTTTAGGAGAGCAAAGTGGTGGGCGTGGGAATGAGAGCTCTCCTATACTAGATCCTCAAGACCCCATGGACGATGCCACAGGGTGGATGCCACAGGTGGATCAGGGTGGTCTAATGTCTGTCTCTGTCTCTCTCAGGGTCCAGCACGTCTCAGAAGGTAACACGAGACCAAGCTACAACATCTATGCTAGAGAAGGAGGTTGTGACCTTGAATTGTGTATATAATGCTACTAGTTTTACTTATTATTTATTCTGGTACAAACACCAAGCAAGCAGGGAAATGATTCTCCTCATTGATCAGGAGTCTTACAAGGAACAGAGTGTGACCAAGGGTCAATTTTTCCTGACCTTACAGAAACCAGTCAGCTCCATCAGCCTCACTATCCAGCCTTAGAGCTCCAGGACTCCATGTATACTTTGTGCTTTGAGAGGGTCCATAGTGAAGCAGGTGCTTATAAAATCCTCAGATCTCAATACCAGGCCTCCCCCAGTGATAAACACCTGGGTGGTGGACTGGAAGTGGCAGGGGCTGTCAACAGGGATGGGTTTAAAGAGGAAATCTTACTCTAAGGAAAATGCTTGCTCTCTGGCTCAGAAAATATTTCTAAACCATTTTCTTAATTTGTTCTTTTTAGATATACATGACAGTAGATGTATTTCTACATACACATATGTGGAATATAATTTCCCATTCTTGTGGTTGAACATGATGTAGAGTTACACTGGTCATGTGTTCATGTAAAAACATAGAAAAGTTATGCCCGACTCATTCTTCTATCTTTTGTATTCCCATTCCTTCCCTTCATTCCCCTTCGTTTAATCCAATGAACTTCTATCCTTCCCTTTCTCCAAATTGTTATTCATCAAGAAAATCTTGTCTTCAGTTCTTACATTTTTTAAAAAAATATTATTTAGATGTTGATAGACCTTTATTTTATTCATTCACTTATATATGGTGCTGAGAATCAAACCCAGTGCCTCACACATGCTAAGCAAGTGCTCTACCACTGAGCCACAACCTCAGCCCTGTCTTCAATTCTTTATCAAGAAGTAGATTATTTGACAGAAGATTTTAAAAAAATATTTTTGTAGTAATACTTTAAAGTTGGGAACTGACTTAAAAAGTTCAAATGACCAAATCTATACCTAAATAGCTAGAATGTTTAGATCCACTCCACAAATATGCTTATTTTTGCCTCAGCACTACATTAGATCTGAAATATCCCTGAAATCTTCCCACTGAGTTCCTCATTGTCTCCTTGCCTCATACCATGTCACAAATCATTTGGAGTGATGTGCACAGAAATGTCACCATAGACCTTGATGCCAAGGAGAAATGAAGCTCTTCATTTTACTCAAACTAACCTCATCATCTGGTCACATCTCTATATGCAATTACAAAAGTTCTATACGTTTAAGGTAGACAAGAACAGAATACATGAAGAAAGTATGCTAAAAATTAAACAAAATCACTCCAAAATTTTACCACTTCAGAAAAACTGTATTATGGAATCATATGATATAGGATGGCATCTTTTCCATGTTTTTATCGAACTCTATGTTGTAAAATTATTATTATTTATACTTGTAGATCACCATCATGCATTCTAACAATTATCTTCCACTGTGTGATTTTATAATACTTTATTTAGTTCATTCCCTTTTGTCAACTATTTAAATTGTTCTAACTGTAATAAATAATGCTGACATGAACCCATATTGCTGATAATTTCCTAGATAATTCCCAGGAATAGGATAGCTGAATTTTACCTTTAAGTCTTTCTGGCTTGGGTTCCTGTGACCATTTTTGTGGCCCTGGAATATTTTTATTCTGCAACTACTAAACGTTTTTGGATTTGCCCTGATTCATAAAGTTCTCTTATAGAATGAATTTTCTTTACTATCTACTCTCAATGACTCCAGATAGCCTTGATTTCAGACAGCTCTGCATAAAACTCATATGCAGAGTACCTGTCATAAAACCACTTAAATTGTAGTTTGTGACCTGGCTATTGTTTGATAATATTGGGGGGAAATTAATCTAGTGTATTTGTTGCATCTGGAACAATGAACGAAAGGTATTTTTCCTTTAAAAAGGATTTATAGCCCTCTTCTGAGAATTACAATGATCTAAACATAGAGCAGCTTTTCAGAAAGGAGACCATGAATATGTGTGGGTGACTGAGAGAGACAGACAGAGACAGACAGATAGGTGGAATTTTGTAACTAAAACATCATCAAATAATAAGCAAATGAAACAGTGCAATTCTGAAAAACATGCTGAAGAAGTAAATAAAGTTTTTCGGAGAGATGTTTTAATAAGGAAAACACATGCAAGTGGTTTGCAAAGGAATAAGTTAAACATTTGAAATGAGAAAAACATATCCTAGAATGTGGTGCAGGAAATATTAAGAGTGAGAGACATTCAAAAAAGAATTCCCAACATTTAGCAAACATTTCATAACACCAGACCTAAATAATGGATGTCCTATTTTGTGTAAATTTTATTTCTAATTTGTTTGCTCTTTGCCTGTAAGGAGTCTTTCTAAACTTTTTTAAGAAAATTGAATGCCAGCTTTAACTGCAGCCTAAAATCTTGGTCCCCTAATCCCTCTTCAAACGGTAACAGCCTCAACCCATATCCTGTTTCCTTAATCAATGAGTTCTCTTTCTTGTCATAATAGTTGTGTTTTCTCAGTGGTTTCATACCTCTGATTCTTTTAATATTTCTATCAAATCATTTTTCCAATGAATAAATAGATGCCATCTATGCAGGAGTGCACTGATAATGTACCTGTACCCAGCTTGCAGTCTCTTATCGGGACACCTGAGTCTTCCTATTCCCCAGGCTGATCTTGCTGTGAACACAGTGATGAGACTCACTACCAGAAAATGTAAGGAAGTTCTTATGTGTTGCTCTGTAGTACCTATCCAGGATGACTTAGCAAGACATACAGGGTATTTATAGATAATCTATTGCAAATAAACTAGAACTTATAGACACCAATACATGTAATTAGAAAATGAGAGTTATTATTTTTTTCCAATTCTATTTCATTTTATTTATTTATTTATTTATTATTGTAAACAAATGGGATACATGTTTCTCTGTACATGGAGTAAAGGCATACCATTTGTGTAATCATAAATTTACATAGGGTAATGTTCTTTGATTCATTCTGTTATTTTCCCCCTTCCCCCACCCCTCTTTTCCCTCTATACAGTCCTTCCTCCATTCTTGCCCCCCTCCCTAACCCTAACTCCAACCCTAACACTAACCCCTCCCACCCCCCATTATGTGTCATCATCCACTTATCAGCAAGATCATTCATCCTTTGGTTTTTTGAGATTGGCTTATCTCACTTAGCATGATATTCTCCAATTTCATCCATTTGCCTGCAAATGCCATAATTTTATCATTCTTTATGGCTGAGTAATAGTCCATTGCATATTTGTACCACAGTTTCTTTATCCATTCATCAATTGAAGGGCATCTAGGTTGGTTCCACAGTCTGGCTATGGTGAATTGAGCAGCTATGAACATTGATGTGGCTGTATCTCTGTAGTATGCTGATTTTAAGTCCTTTGGGTATAGGCCAAGGAGTGGGATAGCTGGGTCAAATGGTGGTTCCATTCCAAGTTTTCTAAGGAATCTCCACACTGCTTTCCAGAGTGGCTGCACTAATTTGCAGCCCCACCAGCAATGTATGAGTGTACCTTTCTCCCCACACCCTCGCCAACACCTGATGTTGCTTGTATTCTTGATAATCGCCATTCTAATTGGGGTGAGATGGAATCTTAGGGTGGTTTTGATTTGCATTTCCCTTATTACTAGAGATGTTGAACATTTTTTCATATAGCTGTTGATTGCTTGTAGATCTTCTTCTGTGAAGTGTCTGTTCATTTCCTTAGCCCATTTGTCAATTGGATTATTTGTATTCTTGGTGTAGAGTTTTTTGAGTTCTTTATATATTCTGGAGATTAGTGCTCTATCTGAAGTGTGATTGGCAAAGATTTTCTCCCACTCTGTAGGCTCTCTCTTCGCATTGCTGATAGTTTCCTTTGCTGAGAGAAAGCTTTTTAGTTTGAATCTATCCCAGTTATTGATTCTTGCTTTTATTTCTTGTGCTATGGGAGTCCTGTTGAAAAAGTCTGGTCTTAAGCCGACATGTTGAAGATCTGGACCTACTTTTTCTTCTATAATCTGCAGGGTCTCTGGTCTGATTTCTAGGTCCTTAATCCATTTTGAGTTTAGTATCGTGCACGATGAGAGATATGGGTTTAGTTTCATTCTGTTGCATATGGATTTCCAATTCTCCCACCACCATTTGTTGAAGAGGCTATCTTTTCTCCATTGCATATTTTTGGCCCCTTTGCCTAGTATGAGAAAATTGTATTTATTTGGGTTATTTATGTAGGATTTTTAGGTACATTATTTGTAAAGCTATAAAGCCTGAAAATTTCACACCTGAATGAGTCCCTGTTCCAACCTGAACTTCCACAGTTGGTTTGTCATGTGCACCCCAAATCTACCCTGATGTTGAAAGGGGCTATAGGAAGCTCCATCAAAGAATTCAAGGTCTCCCACAGTTCACTGGGGCTGCTGTTTTATCTCGTTTCCATTTTCACTCTCCAGAACTCCTTACCTTCTTCTCTGGTCACCACCTGCAATGGAAAACTGCAATCCCATAGATAGACTCATTTTGTCCATTTTTGAACTTCATAGTTTGGGTTCTTTCCTGTGTCTTTCTTGCAACATTTCTAAGATTCATCCATATTGTGGACAGTTTAGTTTTTTATTCCCATTGGCATATGAATATATATCATTGCTTATTTAGCCATCTAGCTAAATGGTCATTTGTACTTCTTTGGACTTTGGCTGTACTTACAGTGTTGATGTGAATATCCTGATGTATGTTCTTTAGTGAACATACATTCTCAGTTCTATTGGTCATACATCCTTAGCGGGATTTCTGGATCAAAGTGAATATTTATCTATATCCAACTTTAATTTCTCTACTAACGATGTCTTCAAAAGAGAAGGGTTGGGAACCAACAGAAATTCTAAGTTCTCATCACAGCTGTCCTCTCAGAAACTTTTGACATGAACTGTGACTACTTTGCTAGACACTTCTCCCCCTTCCGCTTCTCGGACTACTCCCTGGAGTTTTCCCCTACTTCTCAGGCCTTTGCGCTTTGTCTATTGAATATCCTCTAATCTCCCTTCCTGTCACAGTTGGAGGCCTGCAAGGTTCACCCTTGAGGGTCAGCTCCTTTCCTCTGTCCCTCTGTCTGTCTGTCTCTGACTCTCATTTTGCTCAAACCTGAATTACTCACGTATTCATATCTTTTTGCCAGGCATCTCTATCTATTTTCCCTCGCCTTTCACTCCTGTTTTTTTTAAGTGTCATTTATTTCTCTGCCATGCTTTTCTCTATCGGTGGGGTTCTCTCCAAAGCCCTAGATGCATTGGAAGTCTGCTTCTTTGCTTCACCCATGGCTGGGATTCTTCCGTCTCATCTCTTCTCTGACTTCATCTCCCGATTTTATCTTAGGATTTGAGACTGAAGCATTTAGTTACTATCACTGGAGACCTTAAAGTTAAGGGTGGCAATGTGGGGTCTGGCTAAAGGAAAATCATAGTTACCTCAGTGTTGCCCACGATCTGTGTGGGGAGGAAATAAGTAGCCCTTGGAGGTGTGGGCCGGCTAGAAATAAAAGGCTCAAAAGTAGTATTAAGAAATAATACATAAAACATGGAAATTATTTATATTGAAAGTGGGGGTTTGATGGGAGGAAAAGACCAGATGGGTCTGATTCTAACAAAGGGAAAAAGCCCTTGAATGCTTTATTTATAGTGAAACACACCAAAGCAACTTATTGAGGGGAGAGGAGTTCTTCGAGGTAAATAGGAAGCAAGAGGCTGTGGGGAAGTTGGCCTGATTGGGGATTTATCACTCCCCTGTCATTCCTCCTCTTCCAGGCAGCTGGCACTCAAGGCTGTTCAGACTCACTGGTACCTCTCTACACCTCCAGGGAGTTGCGTTTGAACCTAGGGCTGTCTTGAACCAATAAATTCCGCAGTATCACAGAATCTTCTTTGAGCAGGATGTTTGCCAAGGCAGCAAAGCAGTCTCAGATCAGTGAGATTACACCGAGAGTTCTCCAAGCAGCACACCTCTGCTCAGAGATGGTTTAGAAACGCCCACAGTTCATTCCCGGTCTCAAACACCGCAGTTCTCTTTGTGTCCCTGCTCTTTGCCTTTTCATCTTAATCTGTGCAATGCAAGTGGAATGACCTTCATCTGGTAGGTTGCTCTGCATACTAGATGCTGTCCTAGTGCACAATCCAATGGGGTCAAGTTTTCTGTTGACATTTGTCTTACCACTGTCATGACTTGCTTTGCTCCTTTGTGCATTTTTTCTTTCGTGTCTACTGAACTACTTAATTACTTGGCTTTTGGGTAGATCTTCCTACCACTGAAAGTTGTAACGCAGGATTTAAGGAAAATGAGATTTTCCCCCCAATTTTCTGACTCTGGTTCTAAAGGCTTAATTATTTCAATCAAGAAACTTTTTAAAGCTCTCATACTCATACTTAAGGCTCTCATACTTGAGCCTTAAGAAGAGTTTTACAAAGTATTATCCTCAATTATAAATTTGTTCTTTTCAAATTTCACCCATGAAAGCAAAAACTGAACTCTGTCCCTAAGACAGTAGGGAGAAACCTGACTCTCTTGTGGGGAACTGAGCCATTTGACCTTGGAAATGTGATTGCAAAGATAGGCAGTTAGAAGTACATGATTCTAGAAAAGTTATACCAAGAAGAAATTCTCATTCTTGAGACAATTTAGAGAGGATTATTTTTTTTAATTTAAAAAACATGTGCTAAGGATCAGAGAGGAATTTATGGATAAGGAAGGAGAATCTCACTTTTAGTTTGATGACTTGAAGAAGGATGAGCATTTTTCTTAGGAAATTTTAAAGTTTAAAAGAATGTTTAAAAGAATGATAGGAAAGATTACTTGTGCTTGTAAGCTGGGATATTATATTTTCCAAAACTACACTAGAAAATTACCCTTTGATACATGATAAGGGATTTCAGACAGTGATGACTGGGAAGCATTTAGTTCAGCTCTTGTATTTTTTTTATTTATTTTTGAGTTAGACAAATTGTAGTAAGTATAACAAGAAAAATTTTAGGCTCAAAATATAAAATGTTTTGACTCTTTTATGAGAAGCCCTTAGCCTACATATTCATTTTGCTGTGCTGAGATAGTTTCTGAAAATGAGTATATAAAATCTGAAAATGAGAATAGTCACTCATTTACCTTTAAAAAGTCTTGTGAAAAATAAATATTACTAAAAATAACTCAAAATGGATCATGGACTTAAATGTAAAATGTAAAACCATGAAATCCATAAAAAAAAAAATTAAAAACTAGGAGAAAATCTTCAGTTCTTGGAGCTATGTGAGGAGTTCTTAGATTTGGCAGCAAAAGAAACACACACACACACACACACACACACACACACACACACACACACACACACACCAAACTGTGGGACTCTAAATGAGCTCTGTGGATTGTACCAATGCTGATTTCCTGGTTTAGATGTTACACTATAGTTAAAGGGCATAGGAGTAGGAAGGATAGTAGAGTGAAACAGACATTTTTACCTCATGTACATATGACTGCATGACCAATGTGATCCTACAAAATGTACAATCAGAAAAAAAAGAGAAATTATGCTCTATTTACATATGATTTATCAAATGCATAAATGCATTCTACTTTCATATATAACTAATTAGAACAAATTAAAAATTTTTTAAAAAAGAAGAAAGAAAGAAAAGAAAAAAAGAAAGGAACTACCACTGGGGATCCTGAGTGAAGAGTACTTGGAACTCCTCTGTGCATTTGTTTGTAAGCTCCATGAATCTATAATTCAAAATAAAAACTAACTAAATTTTCTAAAAATTTTGCATAAAACCCAAAACTGTGAGTCAACCCTTTGGACTCATTACCCATCCCACATTTGACCCCTTGGCTCTCTAGTTCCTACCCTGAAAATAGTACGTGTACTAACCTTGCATTTACCCTTGGCATCTCTTTCTAGGGTACACATATCTATACAAAGAGAAAAAAAAAAACTACCTTTTAAAGATGATTTGTAAGGCTCAGAGCTTCCTGTGTAGCAAGATAAAATAAAATGAATGAATGATAAATTGTATATAAGTTAGTGTAATGATTTGTAGGTACCTAAGGAATTATCTTATTCTGAAAGCCAAAGCAAAAGAACAATATGTTTATGCTGTGCTACAATGAATTCTCTGCAGCTAATTTTTTTGATTGCAAGAGTGAAAAAGGATAGTGTGACATCAAAGCAGTGCATCTGAGAGTTGATGTCCTTTGTCTGAGATGCTACTAATAGGGGTGGACAGCGCCACTGGTACAAGTCCAGGGAGAATGGATACAAATTATGGCCAATTCCACAGAATAAAGTGATAAAATTCCTACATGTTCAATTGCAAAATCCAGTAGCATGCTACAAAATGAAACAAATTAGGCAGTACTAATTTTTACATGTGTTACTTAATTTCAAGATTTTTGAAAAAGAGCTTGGGATCTAAACCAGAATATTATTGAGGTTAATTTTAATAAGGTAACTACTCTTTAAATCCAGTAATTCTTTTGTTAGTAAGTTGGTGTTGTCCAAAATAATATCATCTTGAAATTCGTAATATGTATTTGAAACTAGATATGCTAAATTCTTTTGAAGACTAAATATACAGAATCATAAACAATTTTGGAACATAAGAATAATAATAGTGCAAAGGGGACAAGTTGTATAATACATTAAATAATATAAAGCTGAGATAGTTAAAAGCGGCTGGTATTAGCAAAAGTATAACCGGACCACTGAGATTGGTAAATGAGAACACAGAAGACAGAAGTAGAAACAATTTACATGTAGGAAATCACTAAAAAATTTAATACTAACCAGGGGAAACAATGGGTGATTCAGCAGATACTATTAGTTTTATTGGATAGGCACTTGAAAAAAAATTGACTTTTTTTTTTTTTCGTGTTTTATCAGATGTTAGGATTTTCTTTTTTTTTTCTTTTTTTCTTATTGTAAACAAATGGTTTACATGTTGTTTCTCTGTACATGGCATAAAGGCATACCATTTGTGTAATCATAAATTTACATAGGGTAATGTTGTTTGATTCATTCTGTTATTTTTTCCCTTCCCCCCACCTCTCCCACCCCTCTTTTCCCTCTATACAGACCTTCCTTCCTCCATTCTTGCCCCCCTCCCTAACCCTAACTCTAACCCTAACACTAACCCCTCCCTCCCCCCATTATGTGTCCTCATCCACTTATTAGCAATATCATTCGACCTTCGGTTTTGTGAGATTGGTTTATCTCACTTAGCATGATATTCTCCAATTTCATCCATTTGCCTGCAAATGCCATAATTTTATCATTCTATATGGCTGAGTAATATTCCATTGTGTATATATATATACCACAGTTTCTTTATCCATTCATCAACTGAAGGACATCTAGGTTGGTTCCACAATCTGGCTATTGTGAATTGAGCAGCTATGGACATTGATGTGGCTGTATCTCTGTAGTATGCTGATTTTAAGTCCTTTGGGTATAGGCCAAGGAGTGGGATAGCTGGGTCAAATGGTGGTTCCATTCCAAGTTTTCTTAGGAATCTCCACACTGCTTTCCAGAGTGGCTGCACTAATTTACAGCCCCACCAGCAATGTATGAGGGTACCTTTCTCCCCACATCCTCGCCAACACCTGATGTTGCTTGTATTTTTGATAATCGCCATTCAAATTGGGGTGAGATGGAATCTTAGGGTGGTTTTGATTTGCATTTCCCTTATTACTAGAGATGTTGAACATTTTTCCATATGTTTGTTGATTGCTTGTAGATCTTCTTCTGTGAAGTGTCTATTCATTTCCTTAGCCCATTTGTCGATTGGATTTTTTGTATTCTTGGAGTAGAGTTTTTTGAGTTCTTTATAGATTCTGGAGATTAGTGCTCTATCTGAAGTATGATTGGCAAAGATTTTCTCCCACACTGTAGGCTCTCTCTTCGCATTGCTGATAGTTTCCTTGGCTGAGAGAAAGCTTTTTAGTTTGAATCTATCCCAGTTATTGATTCTTGCTTTTATTTCTTGTGCTATGGGAGTCCTGTTGAGGAAGTCTGATCCTAAGCCGACATGTTGAAGATCTGGACCTACTTTTTCTTCTACAATCTGCAGGATCTCTGGTCTGATTCCAAGGTCCTTAATCCATTTTGAGTTGAGTTTTGTGCATGGTGAGAGATATGGATTTAGTTTCATTCTGTTGCATATGGATTTCCAATTCTCCCAGCACCATTTGTTGAAGAGGCTATCTTTTCTCCATTGCATATATTTGGCCCCTTTGTCTAGTATAAGAAAATTGTATTTATTTGGGTTTGTGTCCGTGTCCTCTATTCTGTACCATTGATCTACCTGTCTATTTTGGCCCAATACCATGCCATTTTTGTTACTATTGCTTTGTAGTAGAGTTGAAGATCTGATATTGCGATACCCCCTGTTTCACGCTTCCTGCTAAGGATTGCTTTAGCTATTCTGGGTTTCTTATTTTTCCAGATGAATTTCATAATTGCTTGCTCTATTTCTGTAAGGTACATCATTGGGATTTTAATTGGAATTGCATTGAATCTGTATAGCACTTTAGGTAGTATGGCCATTTTGACAATATTGATTCTTCCTATCCAAGAACATGGGAGATCTTTCCATCTTCTAAGGTTTCCTTTAATTTCTTTCTTTAGTGTACTGTAGTTCTCATTGTAGAGGTCTTTCACCTCCTTTGTGAGATTGATTCCCAAGTATTTTATTTTTTTTGAGGCTATTGTGAATGGGGTAGTTTTCCTGATTGTTCTTTCCAAATATTCATCACTTATGTATAAAAATGCATTAGATTTATGTGCATTGATCTTATATCCCACTACTTTACTGAATTCACTTATGAGTTCTAAAAGTTTTCTGGTGTAATTTCCTGGTTCCTCTAAGTATATAATCATATCATCAGCAAATAGGGATAGTTTGAGTTCTTTTTTCCTATTCATATCTCTTTAATTTCTTTGGTCTCTCTAATTGCTCTGGCTAGAGTTTCAAGGACGATATTGAATAGAAGTGGTGAAAGAGGGCATCCCTGCCTTGTTCCAATTTTTAGGGGGAATGCTTTCCGTTTTTCACCATTTACAATGATATTGGCCATGGGCTTAGCACAAATGGCCTTTACAATGTTAAGGAATGTTCCCACTATCCCTATTTTTTCTAGTGTTTTGAGCATGAAGGGGTGCTGTATTTTATCAAATGTTTTTTCTGCATCTATTGAAATAATCATGTGATTCTTGATTTTAAGTCTATTGATATGGTGAATTACATTTATTGATTTCCGGATGTTGAACCAACCTTGCATCCCTGGGATGAAATCCACTTAATCATGGTGCACTATCTTTTTAATATGTTTTTGTATGCGATTTGCTAAAATTTTGTTGAGAATTTTTGCTTTGATGTTCATTAAGGACATTGGTCTGAATTTTCTTTCTTCAATGTGTCCCTGTCTGGTTTAGGTATCAGTGTGATATTGGCTTCATAGAATGAGTTTGGGAGTGTTCCCTCCTCTTCTATTTTATGGAATACTTTGAGAAGTATAGGAATGAGCTCTTCTTTAAATGTTTTGTGGAACTTGGCTGAGAACCCATCTGGTCCCGGACTTTTCTTTGTTGGTAGGCTTTTGATGACCTCTTCTATTTCATTACTTGAAATTGGTTTATTTAAATTGTGTATGTCCTCCTCGTTCAGTTTAGGCAATTCATATGTCTCTAGAAACCTGTTGATGTCTTCAAAATTTTCTATTTTGTTGGAGTATAGATTTTCAAAATAGCTTCTAATTATGTTTTGTATTTCAATCCTGTCTGTTGTGATATTTCCTTGTACATTCCGAATTTTAGTGATTTGGGTTTTCTCTCGTCTTCTCTTTGTTAGTGTGGCTAAAGGTTTATCAATTTTGTTTATTTTTTCAAAGAACCAACTATTTATTTTGTCAATTTTTTGTATTGTTTCTTTTGTTTCAATTTCGTTGATTTCAGCTCTGAGTTTAACTATTTCCTATCTTCTACTACTTTTGGTGCTGGTCTGTTCTTCTTTTTCTAGGGCTTTGAGCTGTAGTGTTAGGTCGTTTATTTGTTGAGTTTTACTTCTTTTATTAAATGCGCTCCATGAAATAAATTTCCCTCTAAGTACTGCTTTCATAGTGTCCCAGAGATTTTGATATGATATTTCTTGTTTCTCATTTACCTCTAAGAATTTTTTAATTTCCTTCCTAATATTTTCTGTTATCCATTCATCATATAATAGCATATTGTTTAATTTCCAGGTGTTGGAATAGTTTCTGTTTTTTACTCTTTCATTTATTTCTAATTTCAATCCATTATGATCTGATAGAATACAAGGTAGTGTGTCTATCTTCTTGTATTTGCTTACATTACCTTTGTGGCATAATATATGGTCTATTTTAGAGAAGGATCCATGTGCTTCTGAGAAGAAAGTATATTCGCTCTTGGTTGGATGGTGTATTCTATAAATATCTGTTAAGTCTAAATTATTGATTGTGTTATTGAGATCTATGGTTTCTTTGTTCAATTTTTGTTTGGAAGATCTGTCCAGTGGTGAGAGAGGTGTGTTAAAATCACCTAGTATTATTGTGTTATGGTCTATTTGGTTTCTGAAATTGAGAAGGATTTGTTTGACATACATGGATGAGCCACTGTTTGGGGCATAGATGTTTATGATTGTTATATCTTGCTAATTTATGCTTCCCTTAAGCAGTATGTAATGTCCTTCTTTATCCCTTCTGACTAATTTTGTCTTGAAGTCCACATTATCTGAAATGAGGATGGATACTCCAGCTTTTTTGCTGAGTCCATGTGCATGGTATGTTTTTCCCCATCCTTTCACCTTTAGTCTATGAGTATCTTTTTCTATGAGGTGAGTCTCTTGCAGGCAACATATTGTTGGATCTTTCTTTTTGATCCAATCTGCCAGTCTATGTCTTTTGATTGATGAATTCAGGCCACTAACATTCAGGGTTATTATTGAGATATGATTTGGTTTCCCAGTCATTTGGTTCATTTTTTAAATTTTATTTATTTATTTATTTATTTATTTATTTATTTATTTATTTATTTATTTATTTGACACGACTTGGTTCCTCCTTTATTTGACAATTCCTTTAGGATAATTCCTCCCTTTGCTGATTTGCTTCTTTGTTTTTCATCTTTTCCTCATGGAATATTTTGCTGAGAATATTCTGTAGTGCTGGCTTTCTTTTTGTAAATTCTTTTAGCTTTTGTTTACCATGGAAGGATTTTATTTCATCGTCAAATTTGAAGGTAAGTTTTGCTGGGTATAAGATTCTTGGTTGGCATCCATTTTCTTTCAGAGCTTGAAAAATGTTGTTCCAGGCCCTTCTAGCTTTTAGGGTCTGGATTGAAATATCTGCTGATATCCGTATTGGTTTCCCCCTGAATGTAATTTGGTTCTTTTCTCTCACAGCCTTTAAAATTCTGTCTTTATTTTGTATGTTAGGTATTTTCATTATAATGTGCCTTGTGTGGGTCTGTTGTATTTTGTGTATTTGGAGTCCTATAAGCCTCTTGAACTTGATTTTCCATTTCATTCTTCAGATTTGGGAAATTTTCTGATATTATTTCATTGAATGGATTGTTCATTCCTTTGGTTTTTTTCTCTAAGCCTTCCTCAATCCCAATAATTCTTAAATTTGGCCTTTTCATGATATCCCATAGTTCTTGTAGGTTCTGTTCATGATTTCTTACCATCTTCTCTGTTTGTTCAACTTTGTTTTCAAGGTTAACTATTTTGTCTTCAATATCTGAGGTTCTGTCTTCCAGGTGTTCTATCCTATTGGAATGCTTTCTATGGAGTTCTTAATTTGGTTTATTGTTTCCTGCATTTCAAGGATTTCTGTTTGGTTTTTTTTCAATATCTCTAACTCTTTATTGAAATGATCTTTTGTTTCCCGTATTTGCTCTTTTAACTGTCAATTGTTGCGATCATTCAATGCTTGCATTTGCTCTTTCATCTCATCATTCAGTGCCTGCATTTGCTCTTTCATCTCATCGTTTGCTTCCCTGATCATTTTAATTATGTACATTCTGAACTCCTTTTCTGTCATTTCTTCTGCCATGCTGTCATTGGGTTTTATTGATGTAACATCTAGATTTGTTTGGGGCAATTTTTTTCCCTTGTTTTCTCATATTGTTCAGGTATCAGTGGACCGCTGAGCTATTGCGGATTTCCTCTATTGACTTATAATGTCCCTGAAGATTTCTAGTATATCCCCTCTTAGCCTTCAGTAGGCTGAAGTCTTGGAGGGAGTTGATATTGTGGTGCTCCACAAGGAAGCTGCCTCTCTAGGGGTGGTAGCCTTCAGGTGGGGTATATTCCCTGCTAGTGGGCAGAGGTGCCTCCACTTGTTGACCAATGGTCATCCAAAGGGGAACTAGGCTGCGGGCTGAGGCAAGGCCTATTTGGGCCTGTGTCTCTGGTTTTACCGTCCTTGTGGGGAAACCTCACCCGGCAGAGAAGACTCACCTGGTGGGGAGGTCTCGCTGGTCAGTTTCCCTCCTAGAGGTTCCCCTCAGTCTACAGCTACTGCTGGGGCTGGGCTGCCTTCCTCTGCAATGTTCCCAGGGTCCCAGACCTACCTCCTGGGCCTGGGAGCCCCAGCCTTCGCAGACGAGTCTCCTTAGGCTGCCTCTCCTCAGAAAATCAGCCCGCAGGCCTGGAACCTTCGCTCCACCCCTAAGAGTGTCTCTGTGTGGCTCTTCCACCAAGAAGCCTCCTAGATCCTGGGACCCTGCTCTGCACCTAATTTCCTGGCTATGCGGCCCCTCCTCTGAGCAGCCACCTGGAGCCCAGTACAATCGCTCCGAGTCCCAGTGACCCGCCGCACGCCTCTTCCTCCAGACAGCTGCCCGGTGTTCCGGTGCAGTCACTAGGAGTCCAAGCAACTCACTGCGTGCCTCCTCCTCCCGCCAACCGCCCATAGCCCTGGGCAGTCACTCCGAGTCCAAGTGACCTGCCCTGTTCCTCCTCCTCCTCCAGGTAGCCCCCTGGGTGTTCAGGAGCAGTCACTCTGAGTCGCTCTGAGTCGCTCTGAGTCCATGTGACCCGCTGCACTCCTCCTCCAGGAAGCCACCCGGGGCTCTGGTGCAGCCACTCGAGACCAAGCGACCCACCGTGCTCCTCTTCCAGGCAGCCCCCCAGTGTTCAGGAGCAGTCGCTTTGAGTCCAAACAACTCACCACTCGCCTCCTCCTCTGAGCAGCCGCCTGGATCTCCAACGCAGTCACTGTGAGTCCAAGCGACCCACCGCGCTCCTCCTCCTCCTCCTCCTCCTCCTCCAGGCAGGCCCCCGTGTTCAGGAACAGTCGCTTTTAGTCCAATCAGCTCGCCACGCAGATCCTCCTCCGGTAACCGCCCGTAGCCCTGGTATAGTCACTCGGAATCCAAGCGGCCACTCTCCTCCTCCTCCTCCTCCTCCTCCTCCTCCTCCTCCTCCTCCGGGCAGGCCCCGGCGTTCAGGGGTGGTCGCTCTGAGTCCAAACAGCTCACCGCACAGCTCCTCCTCTGGCAACCGCCTGTAGCTCTGGTGCAGTTGCTCCCAGTCCAAGCGCCTCTCCGCACTGCTCCTCCTCCTCCTCCTCCTCCTCCTCCTCCTCCTCCTGCGGGCAGGCCCTGGTGTTCAGGAGTGGTTGCTCTGAGTCCAAACAGCTCTCCTCGCAGCCCTTCCTCTGGGCCGCCGCCCAGAGCCCCAGTGGTTGCTCTGAGTCCAAGCGCTGTGCTGAACGGCCTCCTCTACAATGCTCCCAGTTGTGCAAGTTCACTGGTCCAGCGGGGGGAGTGGTGTCTCGCCGGGCAGCTCTACTTCACAGAGTTCCCTGCGTTCCGGGACTACCGCCCCATCCGGGATGCCTCCCCAACGAGAGAGACTCACCCGGCTGCTTTGAGTTGGTCCCAAGTCTCTCAATATCTCCTCTTTTGAATCCTGAGTCCTGGAGCAACATGAAATGCAGCCACCCTCTAGGCCGCCATCTTGAAAAACACCCCAAAAATTGACATTTTACTTCTTAGAGCAAATTTATTCCAAATGGTATACCTAAAAGATTAAATATTAACCTACTAGAAAATTTCAGAAATTTTTTTCCTATAATCTTTTTAAGTGGGTCAGACTTTCTAAATAAGGCCTAAACTTCAGAAGGTATAATAAAAGTGACCACATTTGAATAAGCAATGAGTATATGAAAGGAAACATTTTCACATGAATAACAACAAAAAACATTAAAAAAGCTAAAATCAAATGCCAAAATGAAAAATAGTTTCAAAACCTGAGGAAAGTATGACTTTAATATGTAAAGAGGTTTCATAAACCAATAAGAAAATAAACTGCCTAAAGGAAAATTATACTAATAATATATTAGCTAATAGTAATTGTTTGCTATGTTGTAGCTATCATTATTCATTAATTATACATATGTATAAAATATGTATGTTTATAAAGATTTAATCTATATCTTTCTATAGCTCTGTTTTAATCAAAACTTTAAATTTATCTCATAGCAATTCTGTAAGGTATACACTGTTCTTTTTCTTTACTCATTTAAGGAAACAAAGTCACAGTCACTGAACTCCTTATTTAAAATCACACACAAAATAAGCCATAGAGATGATATTTGATTCGTAGAAATTTGTCTCTAAAACTAACACAGAATTTTGAATAGACTTCAAAGAGGTGTTCAAATAGATACAAATTTTTAAAATCTAAGCTTCACAAATAGTAGAGAAATTAAAAATACGTTACTCTGAATTAGCACTTTTCACCTATTAAATTACAAAAACTTTTTTTTAAAATTTGGACAACATAGTGTGTTGACCAGTGTTTTGATATATTTGGTAGGTAAAAATTGCATGGATCCTTTGAGTTTTAGTATATTCAGTAATTCTTTTGGATGTCCTTGTTCCCATTGGCCAAAGTTTTTTTTTTTTTTTTTTTTTTTTTTTTTTTTTTTTTTTTTTATGAGGTTGTTCATTCAGTGCAATCTGTGTTAGGGAAAAACTGGAAATAAACTGAAATTGTGAAAGTGCAAAACTGCTGAAATATAAGATATTGCAGTCGTACAAATGGAAACTGTGGCATGAGAAACAAACAAGGCACAGAACGATGTGGATAGGTTTGAGTGTGTGTGTGTGCGTGTGAAAGAGAGAGAGACAGAGAGGGAGAGGAATAGTTGCTGCTGTGATGAGCACGGTGGTGCTAAAGAACAAATGAGGGAATGCTATTTATGTTGTGTGAGATAAAATCACATGGATAATTCTCAGCCCCCGACATACACAAACAGTGACTTCTGAGTGTCTCCGAAGTCCAGAAATTCAGAGTTCTTTTGTATCTTCTGTCATGCTTTTCCCTTCTCTCCTCCCAAGATTCGTCAGGTTTATGACCCAGACTTTGAAGCACGTTTGGTCTCAGTCCAGGTAGCCATGCATAAAATCACTTGAAGAAGTGGTTCTTAACTCACATTTCCAAGTCTCTGCACATGGCATAAACAGCTTTCTAGACATATCCTCAAATTACTTGAATCCCCCTTGCTTTAGAGTGCTGGTTCTATTAAGACTTTTATATTTTTCTGCCCAGTTCTTGTGGTTTGGTGGGATTTTTTTGCTTTATTTTTGCTTTTTTTTTTTTTTTTTTTTTTTTTCTCACTTTGGTGGGGAGGTACTTAACATAAAATTCCTTGGTCTTGAAGACCCAAGACAACAGCTCACATCAGTTCATTGATGGTAAGCATCCTGTTGAAAGCATCTTATCTGAATTGCTTCAGTCTTAAAGAATATTAAATATAAACGTTGTTAAAGAAATATGTGCATATGTGCAAGTCTTGAAAACATGAGATGAATGCAGGACAGGAAGGAGATTGCTGTGAGATTTTAAAAATGCTTTTATTGGTGCATTTTAATTATACATACAAGTGGGATTAGTTGTGACATATTAGCATGTGCACATGACATAAATTTGATCAATTTCATTCCCCAGTACCTTCCCATTTCCCTTCCTCTCCCTCCACTGGTCTCCCCTCTATTTTTATGAGATTTTTGTTCTATTTCTTTTTTACCTCTAATTGTCATATGAGAGAGAACATTTGAACATTGATTTTCTGAGCCTGCTTTATTTAGCATGATGTTCTCCTGCTACATCTACTTGCCAGCAAATGACATAATTTCAAACTTCTTTATGACTGAGTACAACTCTTCTAGGTGTTCATACCACACTCTTTATGCATTCATCTGTTGATGGACACTTAGGCTGGTCCCACAACTTGACTATTGTGAATTATGCTGTTATAAACATGGGTAGGCATGTATTGCTATAGTATGTGGATTTTAGTTCTTTTGGATAAATACCAAGGAGTAGAATAGGTGAGTCTTATGGTGTTTCCATTCTTAGTGATTAGAGGAATCTCCTTGCTGATTTCCATAGTGACTATACTAATTTGCAGTCCAGCAACAGTGTATCTTTTTCCCCACATCATTGACAGCATTTATTATTATTTACAGTCTTGATTGCTGTCATTCTTTTTTAAAAAAAATAGTTGTAAATGGACACAATACCTTTATTTTATTCATTTATTTTTATGTGGTGCTGAGGATGGAATCCAGTGCCTCACATGTGCCAGGCAAGTGCTCTACCACTGAGCCACAATCCCAGACCCTGATGGCTGTCATTCTAATGAATGAGAAGAAATCTCAGTGCAGCTTTGATTTGTGCTTCCCTAAATATATTGAATATTTTCAAATATATTTCTCGGCCATTTTTATTTCTTCTTTTGAGAAATATCTGTTAAGTTTACTTATCTGTTTATTGATTGGATTATGTTTTGTGTTAAATTATTTGAATTCATTATATATTCTGGATATTAATCCCTTTTAAAAGAGTAACTGGCAAATATTTTCTCCCAGTATTCAGACTCTCTTCATCCTCTTAGTTGCTTCTTTATCTATGCAGAACTTTTTAATTTGATGGCATCCCACTTATGGATTCTTGGTTTTGTTTCTTGAGTTTTAGGATTCTAACAAAGGACATGGATGCCTGCACCTAAATATTATAGTGATGATCCTATGTTTTTATCTAGTAGATGCAAAGTTTCTGGTCTAATTTCTGGTCTTTTATCCACTTTGAGTTGATTTTTGTGTGGGATGAGAAGTAGGGATATGTTTCATTTTTCTATATATTGATATCCAGTTTTCCCAGCATCATTCCTTAAAAAGGTTGTCTTTTCTCCAATGTATGTTTTTGACACCTCTGTCAAGGATCATATGACTATATCTATGTGGATTTGCTTCTTTTTCCTCTATTCTATTTTAGTGGCCTACATGTATGTTTTTATGCCAATACCATACCTTTTTTGTTACTATAGCTACTATAGCTCTGTAGTATAATTTAAGATCAGGTATTGTGATGCCTCCAGCATCACTCATTGCTCACTATTGCTTTGGCTATTCTGGGTCTTTTATTCTTCCATATGAGTTTTAGAACTAATTTCTAGACACATATGACCTACTTAAATTGAACCAAGAGGATATAGAAAACCTAAAGAAACCAATGACAAGCAATGATATTGAAACAATAATAAAAAGTCTCCCAATGCATAAAAGCCCAGGATCAGATGGATTCTCAGTCAAATTCTGTCAGAGGTGGCAAATGAATTATTGCATTGAACTCCATAGCCTTGGACAGCTTGACTGTTGCATCTTGGAATCTTTCCATGTGAAGGTGTAGAAAGACACACCCATTTGCAGGTAGCAGCTGCTAATGTGGCCAATTCCACGTCTGACATGGAGTTTATGAGTTCCATAGCTTTGAATTTAGATTTCTGCTAGCCTTGGGTAAAAGAGATACCAGGGCACCTAAACAGCCTTGAGGCACCAGCTGCCTGGAGGAGGAAGAATTACTGTGCAAGTCATAAGCCCTGACTGGGCCAATTTCTCAAAGTCTCTTGCCTTTTATTTATCTTAAAGAACCCTTCCTAACAATAAACTCCTTCGATATGCTCCCCTAAAAAATAAAGTTTGATGGGTTTCTCTCTGTGTTAGGGATCCAACATAGCAAGTCATTTTCACCTGTCAAGCTCCTGCTTAAAATTACATTAAACTGCATTTCTTATGTCCTTTGTTTTTATTTCTTAATACTACTTTTTCAGCCTTTTATTTCCAGCCAGCCCACACCTATGATGGTTACTTATTCCCTTGCTGTGCAGGTCACTGTGAAAGAATTTTACCAGGTGTGGCAAGAACTAATGCCACACCTCATCAAATTATTCCATGGAACAGAAAGGGGGGAACACTCCCAAATTCATTTCATGTAGCTAGTTTCACCCTAATGCCAAAATTAATAAGGGCATACCAAGGCATAAAACTGTAGACCAATATCCCTGATGAACATAGATGTAAAAATATTTAAAATATTAGCAATCTGTTTTTAAAATCCCATTAAGGAGATTGTACACCATGATCAAGTTGGTTTCATCCAAGGGATGCAAGGTTGGTTAAACATGTGGAAATCACTAAATATAATTCATTACATAAATAGAATTAAGGACAAAAATGACATGGTGGTCTCAATCAAAAAAGTCTTTGATAAGATTAATCAACCATTCATGTTAAAAATACTGAAGAATGTAGGGATAGGAGGAACTTACTTTGACATTTTAAGACTATAAATGATAAACACAAAACCAACATCATATTGAACTAAGAAAAATTAAAAGCATTTCCTGTAAAATAAGGAATAAGATAAAGATGTCTTGTTGCTTCCATTCAATATAGTACTTCAAATTTTAGCCACAGCAGTAGGCAAGAGAAGGAAATTAGAGAGATGCCAACAGGAAAAGATGAAGTCAAATCTCTGTTTGCAGATGATATGATCAAGAAGGTCTAAAAAACCCCACCAGAAAACTGACAGAGCTGATAATCCAATTCAACAATGTAGCAGGATACAAAATCAATTTATAAATATCAATGACTTTCCTATACACCAATAATGAATACACTGAAAAATAAATCAGAAAAAAATTCTATTCACAGCCTCAAAAAAAAAAAAAAAAAAAACCTAGAAATAAATCTAATCAAGGAGGTGAAAGACCTCTACAGCGAAAACTATAGAACACTGAAGAAAGAAATTGAAAAAGACCCTAGGAGTTGGAAAGACCTTCCATATTCCTCAATAGGCAGAATTAACATTGTCATAATGGCCATGCTACCAAAAGTCATCTACAGATTCAATTCAATCCCCATCAAAATACCAATGACATTCTTCAGAGAACTAGGGAAAAAGTTTTAAAATTCTTGTGTATTTTAAAGAGAAATCTTATCCTCTATACCTGCCACTTGGGTTTAAATCTTGTGACCTCTGGTAGTAGTTCAGCTATAAAGGCTGTTCTGAGAACAATAACATGATAGAAAGTACAAACAAGAGAAGGCTTTTCTGACTATACTTCAAACCTCTTATTCACTAAGCCTGCCGTGAAGAATGTCCTTTTCCCAGTCCTTTTCATGGCAGATGGCAGGGGGTGAGTACTGGGATACTGCAGTTGTGGCCACAAGGGGGCATTGGCTCCACTCCCCTCCTTCCACAAGAGTCTTATGAGTTCAAAAGCATGAAAGTTACTAGAGGACTTGATTTCTATTGGCTGAACAGACAACAGAAAGACCTCTCATGCTTCAGAGAACAAGATCTGAGATGCAGAAGCAGCTCCTGAGAAGAGGAGGTTTGGAATCATTACAAATTGTCCCAAGACTGAGAGGTCAGGATGCAGAACAAGTTGTCATGTGCCTTCCTAGTCTTGTGGCTTCAGCTTGGCTGTAAGTAGAAACTTAAGAGATAAGAACCCTATGGTGCATTCATCCAAACTCAGGAGGGTTAGGAGTTTAGTCCCAGCTTGTCTCACATTTCCTTGTTGGGATTTTTCAAAATGGCTAAACTAGAGGCTTTGCATCATTTCTGATTTTATTTTCCTGAGCAGGGTTGTATGGAGAAGACCAGGTGGAGCAAAGTCCTGAGACCCTGAGACTCCAGGAAGGATACAGTAGCAGCATCAACTGCAGTTACAAAGACATCAATTTTAGAGGGCTACATTGGTATAAGCAAGATATTGGGGAAGGTCCCAGATTCCTCTTCAGCCTGTATTCAGTTGGAGAAGAAAAGCAGAAAGGCAGACTGAGAGCCACATTATTAAAGAAGGGAAGCTCTATGGACCTCACTGCCCCTAAACCTGAAGACTCAGCCACTTACCTCTGTGCTGTGGATACACAGTGCTCCCCAAGCCTCCGTAGCCTACATCAAAAACCTGCCCCTGGGGCTCTGGAATAAGGTCAGAGGCATTTCTGCTGTTTTTCCTCCTTGAAGGAGTATTTACCCAGGACCCAGAACCTCTTTCCAAGTTGTCTAATGGAGAATAGCCAGAGGAGATATTACTATCCAAGCATCCAGAGAGTTGCCTGTGGGTGTTTATGGGTCGGTCAGTCCAGAGCTTCCTCACACAAATTCAGAAGGGACAGCTGTGATATGGAGAGTCATGGTGTCTATCTTGGATCACTTTGAAGGAGGTTGCACAGGTGAACACACTATTTCCTACAAAAGAATTTTTTTCTCATAATAATCTGGTCATGTAATTATAAGTGAATCTTTTCCATTTTAACATAATCTTCTTGAAATCAACATTGCCACCAGTCCCATCTCTAATCATGATAAAATTAATTGAAAGAACTGTTTATACTGATTCTTCCCATTTTCTCAATTCCTATTCTTCACCCACACTTGAATCTTGCTATTGGTAGCATCACTCGAGAGAAGCTATCACTGTATCACCAGTGGCTTTGAGACTGATAAGGCCAACAGATGGTTTTCAATGTCCATCTCATCTGGTTTTCACCAATCCTTCTTCCCTTTTAAAAAAATTCTATCTTCAATTAAAATAGACATACACTTACAAAATCAAACAGCAGTGTGCTTTTAGCAGCAGCCCTGTGCATTCCCAGTCAGGTGTCCCTGACGATGGAACTGCTTTTAATTCAGATAATGCTTCTGACAGCGATTTCAATAGTTTAAAAAGTCATTTCTTTTTCTTCTTTTTTTAAAAAAGATACAACACATATACTAAAGTACACAAAATTTAAGCACGGAGCTCAATGAAATTTACACTTGTGTATACTCATGTAGTACCAGTTGGAGCTACATGTTGACAATTTCTATCACTCCAGAAGATTTCCGCATGCCATTTCCAGTTCAGATGCCCTCCCTGAACTCTCCAACCGGGGAACCACTATTCTGACTTCCACCACCTGTTCTTGAACTTCATGTGACTGGCTCAGACACCATTGGCCAGTGCATGCTCCCATGTCTGGCTTCCTTCACTCAACATAATCTCTGTGTTCATTAGTGCAGCTGTTTGTGTCATGTGTTTGCTTTTTTTTTTTTTTTTTTTTTCGATAATCAGAAATCCTCCAGATGAGTACACATTTCTTAATCCTACCTCCTTGAAATACACATTTGGGTATTTTGATTATTTATAGTTTGGTGTTATTGTGAAAGAAGCAGCAACGGACATTTATGCATATGTTGATGGACATGTGAACTCATTGTTCTTGGGTAATCCCACCAGAATGAACATCCTAGATCACGGAATAGGTGCAGTTGGGTTAGTGTGACAAATGTTTCTCTACAGGGTTGAACCACCTTACACTCTCCTGATCAACATATGGTAGTTCCAGTTACTGTATATCCTCAAAGAAATGGTAGCAGTTTCTTCTTTGCTTCTTTTTAAATCTAAGCCATTCTGGTGATGTGAAGTGGTGTCTCATAAAATTGTATTTAAATTTGCTTTTTCTAAAAAATAAAGATGTTGAACACCTTTTCATATGGTCGTTGCCATCTGGATAGTCTTTTCTGTTCAGTACCTGTTCAAGTCTTTTGATCATTTGTCTATTATTTATGTGTAGGTATTTTTTAAAAATATACTCTGAAAAAACATATACTCTGGCTGGGAGCCCCTGTCAAAATCACATACTGTGAACTCTCTCCTAGTCCACCATTGGACTCCTCACTTTCATCATCCTGTCCTTTGATGTACAGAAGTTCCTAGTTTTAATGAAGGATAACTAATTATTTTTTCTTTGAATGTTAGTATATTTTGTACTCTACTGGGAAATCCTTGCTTACTTCCAGGCATGGACATGTTTTCCTATTAGGTCTATCTTCCACCATAAATCCATTTTTGTAATGATGTGCAATACGTGCCAAGGTTCCATTTAATTAAAAGATAATCCTTTCCCCCTTTGAAGTATAGTGGCATTTTTTTTACAGTGGCATTTTTGTCATTGCACGTGTGTGGTCTATTTCTGCACTCTCGATTTTATTACATCTATTAATCTATTGTTCCATTATTTTGCCAACGTGCTCATTGATCTAGTTTTATAGTATGATTTGAAATTCATCAGTTTTTCCTTCATCTTTGCTCTTCTCCATATCATTTTACCTATTTTACATCCTTTGCAATCCCATGCAAATTTTAGAATCAATTTCTAAATTCGAAATCCTCTTCAATATCTATAAAATTTCTGTTGCAATTTTGGTTGGTATTGTATTAAATCTATGGATTGATATGGAGAGAATATATACTTGAAAAGTATTGAATTGTTTAAAAAATAATTCTCCATTTTTGAGGCCATCTTAATTTTTCTAAACAATAATTTTAGTTCTCTGTGTAGTGATCTAGCACATCCCATATCAAACTGTACTCCCATGAAATTTTTAAAATTATATTTTCCCATTGTTGCTAGTGAATAGAAATACAGTTGGACTTTGTATTCATTGAAATTTCTACACATATTAGCTCATTCTAATCATTTGTTTTTGAATACTTTTGGATCTTCTATATCCATAATCATGCCACCTAAAAATGAAAAAAAATGTTCATTTAAAAAAAGTCCTTATTTATTTCCCTCACCCTACTGGCCAGCCTCAGTAGCAGGGCTGACTTCATGGGTATATAAGCAGTGCCTCACAGAGTCTCACATTCAAAAGGTTTAATATTTTGTTGTCACTTTCTTGAAATTTTTAATTTTATCTCTGAATTTATATTTTGTAAATGAAAAGTGACGGAACAATGGATCCTATGCCCTGACTTGGAGTTTCAGCTCACAGTCCCTACCTACACTGCTTCCTATCTCCTCCAGGGATTCTCTGCTGCCCCTGGAGCTCTACCCTCAGCTTCTCATTACCAGTATGTCCCTAGTATCATCTTCTTACAGTAGGGACCTGAGTGTGGTGTAGGAGGGTTGGATGGGGATGGTGACAGTAGTGTCTGGGATAGGCAAGGTCCCTGAGTTCCTGCTTTGACTCACAGCACCCATTTCCTTTTATTAGGCAACTTCTAGAGGGCCTTTTGCCCACCCCCATCTATGTACCAAGTGTGCTACCTGTGTCACACCTGGGATCAAGTTTGTGCTCCCTTGGGGCAGCAGACTAGTAGGAGTGGAAGACTGAATCCCATGCCCCACCTGAGACCTTGCCTTTCTTTCTGTCTTTTTTGCTTTGAGCATCACAAATTATATAGCATGCCCTACTTACTGGCTTAGGAGCTCCTATAAAATGTTGAATAGAATTTTTATTATTCCCAAACTCAAGAGTAAAGCATTCCATATTTTAGCATAATACTAGTAAGATTTCTGAGGAAGCTATTTATAGCAGAAAGCAAACAGAAAGCAAAGTAGGACTTCTAGTTAAACTAGCATTTGATTATTTCCAACATGGGAAAGGTTACTGAAGTTTAAGGTCTAAATAGGGTATATTAGTCAGTTTTGCATTACTACAACAAAATACCTGAGACAATTAACTTATCAAGAAAAAAAAATGTTTATTTTGCTCATCATTCTGGAGTTTCCAGTCCAAGAACGACCAGTACCATGCTTTTGGGCGCCTGGTGAGGGTGACAGATGGCAATGGTGGGGAGCATGTTTCAGAGCAAACCTTGTACAATTGGGTCATGAGTTAATTTAGTCTCAGGCATCTAGGTTAAACAGAAATAAAAAAAAGGTAGCCAATGATAGGGGACTAATTAGCTCTGTTTAGATCTGCTTGTTATCAGACAGAGGCAGAACTTAAAAATTCAAAAGACATAAAAAAGGTGTAGTGGAGTCTGGCTACTAACTTTTAAGTCAGTCTAATGACTAAGCTCATTCTCATAAAGGGACTCTGAAGTCAGAATTGGCTTTCCCCAGCCCTCCTCTGTGGGAGAGGAAGGATTGGAAAGAAGGCAATCAGGAGTAGAAGCTTCCTGAGTTAGGGAAAGATGTAAGTGTTCTTTTACCCATATTGCCTGGTTTGTTCTAGTTAACTCTTTGGGTTGACAGCCTTGCATTCTGCTCAATGTATTTAAGGGAAGAAATAAGAAAATCATCATGGGATTCTTGCTTTCAGTTCCCTGCACTTCACCATAATCATTGTCTCCAACGGTGTCATTATTGTCATTTATGGGACTCTTATGATAGGCTAAACTCTTTATTCAGCACTTTACATACTCATCGAAATAATCTCAAACCTGTGAAATATTATCCTATTTCTCAAATAATAAGGAAACTGAGGTTTAAGTAAGTTTTGAGATGAAGGATGTTTTGAGATAAACTAAATCATGGAGACATGATGAAATGAGATTAGAAAATTAAAAATTCCAGGTTAGGACAGCATTTCTCAAATTTTACTATACACTTGTGAATCATTTGAAAACTTTACTTCAGTCCCATACATTTAATATGTGCAGAAGAAGGTCAGGAGTCTGGTGTTTTTAGTGAATGGATGGTTTTGGTTCAAGTCACTGGGAGATCTTACCTCGAAAAGCACAGTAATTGGGAGACTGTTGTTTTTCCTGATGGACAATGCAGACTAGTCATTGACTGTGTGTTAACTTAGATAAGAGGTGCTTACGGAACCAAACCCACCTGGGGATGCCTCAACACAGGTAGCTTCTTATTTCTAATGAAACCATAACCTTGCTTAGTAAAAAAAAAAAAAAAAAAAAAAAAAAAAAAAATCTTGTTTTAGTAATAAAAGCTGTATCTTATCTGTTTGGGGGACAAGTTTTGGAGGCTGTTAAGTTCAAATCAAGGTACAGGCAGATTCTGTGTTCAGTGAGAGCTTATCTTCTAGCCTGGCTGACCCTTGCATGGCAGAAGGGTGAGGCAGCTCTGCTGTGGGGCCTCCTTAATAAGGACACCAATCCCACTTCTGAGGGTCCTGCCCTTAGGACACAATCGCCTCCCAACAGCCTTTCCCACCACCATGACATGATATTTAGGTTTCCACATGAGTTTGGGGGGAATACAAACATTCAAACATATCAGAAGGTAACAATTTTGTTTTCAACAAAAATAAAGGGAAATTTATCTATGACTTGAAAAGCAGCAGAAAAGAGTAGAGATAGACAAATCTTTTAGTTATGCTTTTTGAACCAGAAAATAGACCAGAACAATTTTTTTATCCCTTAACATTTCCTCTTTTGTTCTAAGGTTAAAGTAATTTAATTAGTTTCTCTTTTTTACTCTCATTCTCTGGATTCTATACAATATTTTAACTTCATATTGAATAAAGCTATCTACAAAATTGATAAAGCTCTGCTTTGCAGAACATAGCACAATAGTTTTCTAGCTTGTTTTTTTGTAAATTTCATAATAGCCAGTAGAGGCCATGCTAATACCCATGATCACTTCTTGATATGTTTACTCTTCTGCCCCATCTTACTTTTTCCATTGAGATGAATAGAATATGCTGTGAAGAATTTCTGCTCTGTTGAATTGGGTGATTAGGATCCAGTGTTCAGGACCAAGATTTTCCCACCATTTTCCATTTAGAATGGTTCCAGGACAGATGCGCTCTCTGGGGTTTATGAAGAAACAACTGAACAGGATTTGCCACCACCCACGTCCCTCTCCCTTAACTGATGTGAGGAGATGGCTAAGGATGGGAGTCAAGAGAAGAATATGATTAGTGTTCCCATTTCTCATAGCCACTTGAGAGGTCAACACCCCAAATTAATTATTTTCAAAGACAGAGCTCTGCTGAATTAAAAGGAAAAATGCTTGGCACTTGTCTTAGCATTTCTGCTTCTGAAGGAGATTGTGATGCACTTTTTCTTCTGCTTAGGAGGAAGACAAAGTGGAGAGAGGTGGCAGAGCAGAGAGAGACAAAGGTGGGCTGTCTGGATTCCTCCACTGGGCAAGGTGCTGAGGAGCAAGCATTTGGGGTGTGTGATGCTCTGAATGCAGCACGCCCAGCTGTCCTGCCAGCACTCCACTTGGGAGGGGAGGAAAGGCAGTTGCTCCTGAGTGGAGTGACAGGAAGGGAGATCACGGCCCTGGGGAGGCGGACAGGTCCTCACAGGAACCCTGGACATGCAGAGGTCATCAGCAATCAGCCAGGAAGGCAGCAATAAAGGTGGCACCCATTCAGAAAGAAGATGTTGCTGTTTGTTCCATCACCTTTTTTCCCCACCTGACCCTGAGGAAGTAGGAACCAAAGAAAAAAGCAGGGAAGTGGAGAACAGAGTGGGCCAGTCAGTCTCACTGTGGCCAGGGTTAGGCCCGAAGTGGGGAGAACAGAGAGACGTGAAGATTGGAGTTACAGGCTGCACTGGGATTTAACCAATAACTGGGAGTGGCCAGGGACTTTGGGGTTTTCCCTTCCAGACATCTCTAAGGAGAGAAGGTGCAGGCTTCCTCCAAAAGACCTAGGACATGTAAGCCTCTTGGATGTTCTTTTCTCTCCCCTGACTCCATGCAGAAAACGTTCATTCATTTAGTTCAAGGAGGAAGACTTTTACTATACCAAGTTTATATCCGGTATCATCTCCTAAATCTACAATTCATGCTGGATGTTTTCATTTGGATGGAGGGCTGAAACTTTTGAAATAAATTGTAGGTAATGCTTCTTTATTTCCTTTTTCCAACTAAGTCTCCTTTCGTGGAAGTGGCAAGTAAAGAATCACCCAACTTTCTGGAAAGAGAAAAGATTATAGGCCTGCTTGGGCTATCACTACTAGACTGTGGGTCAGAGGGATCTGGAAGTGGGCAAAAGGCAGGCAGATTCTGGGACGTTCCTCCCAGGGAGGGGAGAGAAAGGCAGGGAGTTGTGTATGGGATGGGAGATAACAAAAATAAATGTAAAAGTAATCTCCAAAGAATCATTACCTCTAAGCAATCTCCTCTCTGTGGTTCTCTTTTGGAACAGAGGTGAGCAGTGAACAGGAGGTGAGGCAGAGGCCTGAGCCCTGCATGCCTGAGCAGGGGGTAACTCACTTCCAACTGCAGTCACACTGAGAGTGCCGTCTACTGTCTTTAATAGCTTAGGAAGGACCCTGGGAAAGGTGTCATGGTTTTGCTGTTAATTCAGTCAAGTCAGAGAACAAACAAGTGGAAGTCTGAAAGCCTCATTGGCTTTACAAAACATTTTACTTTATATATTACCACTTCCCACCTGGTGCTCAGCCATCTACCTCTGTGCTTCCAGGCTCAGTGAACCATAGGCATCTGCAGTTGGTCCCCACATTCCATGGCTGGGCTCCAGCCACACAGCCACCTATGACTGGGGAAGTATTTCCATTAAGGGGTTTTCCAAACTGAGTCTCTCTCCAGGTAGAAGCAATTAAATATGGAAAACTTGATATAATTATATGAAATTAAATGGTGAATTCTTTGCTCCATAAATTTTTATGAACTTTAAGTTATGGAGATCAATTCATATGACATATAGTTCACCTTTTCAAAGTGGCATTTAGTATATTCATAAGGTGCAACCACCACCTCCACCCTGCTTTGAGACAATTTCAAAACCTCAAATAGCAACTATACACTTATAAGACAGTTTCTTACTTCAATCCCTCCTCTGCTTAGGGCCTAGTGAACCAGAACCTGCTTTCTGCCTCCATGGATTTACTATTCTGTACATTCATATAAATGGAATCATATCATACAGAGCATTTTGTGTAAGGCTTCTCTCACTTAGCATAAATTCTGTAGGGTTTATCCAACTCAGAAAATAAGAGAAAACCAAACATGCACCTCTAACCCTACAATGTGTCACTTCTGGTTAGCTGCCTACACCTTCCTCATGCAATTGCCCTAAGTCAGGACATATTTCTCTCCCTCCCTCCCTCCCTACCATCTTTCCTTCCTTCCTCTTTTTCTCCCACCATAAGCTTTCCCACTCCTCTGTTTTTGAGTCTCTGTTACAATACAAGTGCTGGTAGCTGATCCCCTTGCTATAGCATGTTCTGAATAAATAGCCTCATGTCAGTGGTCTTCACTTATTTCTACATATCCCTTCAAAAAACAGTTGATTTTTCTTCCCTAATGAGTTATCACATGCCATAAGACTTTCACTGTGCAGGTGAAAAAAAATGAATTTCCACGTAACGAAAGGTCTGATCATAGAAATATTAAAGCTGGAAGCAGCTGGGCAACAGCTAGGGCAGGATGCCTAGGTAATCAGAAGTATGACTTAGGAACATCTGAGAGCAGCCTTGATATGAAGCAGACCTCAACATTTATATTACAAGTTTTATCATCAGTACAATTTATACTATCAATTCCAAGCAATTTTCCTCCACATTTTTTTTCCAAAATAGGTTATGGATAAGTCATACATTCAGCTGTGTGAGATAGAAAGGATTTCAATAAGCAGTACTTTACTAGTGATTACTTACCATGGTCTCAATGAACCTCTAATGTTAATGAAAGCAAATAAACCCTATTATGAGAAAAAGGGAGCATATTCATGTTCAAAAGGAGTTACTTTCTGCACATGACAGCAGCATTTTAGGCAGTCAGACACTTTCCTGTTGTTATGCAACAGTGAGCAAATACAGTCTTATTAGGGAAATGGACACACCATAAAGCAATTCAAAAAAGCATGTAATCTCAACACATGAAAAGGAAAATAAATGTAAAATGGACATCACAAAGGATTATAAAATAGGGAGCTGGTTCTTTTTGGCAGGGTGGGGATTATGCTGCTGTCGCCAGAGAAGGCTTCTCTGGGAAAACAGTTAAACAGTGAGATATGTCTGAAAGATGGATGTTAGCCAAGCTGAGACTCCAGCCAAGGAGTGCTTTGAGTCTCAGTCAAATCTGAATTCTTTCTAAGGGAGAAGTCACTGACCATATGCAGGCAAGTGGTAAATGGATATAAATGGGTGGAATCAAACTAGTTTTTGGAGCTGAATTTGATAGGACTTCATGATAAGTTAAACATGCAGAATGCACAAAGAATAAAGAGACAAGAAGGCTGGTAGACCAAAGGACCATTTCCTATGGAAGGGATGATGGGGAGGGCAAGTGGGGAGAATCAAATGTTCTACTTCAATATGTGCTTGAGATTCAAATTTTGTTTGAGATTTGAATACATGTTGACATTACATGAAACATTTAAACACTTATGAGAAACAGGCAATCAATTATATGCATTCCTGTCACAGAATGATACCATATGTAGATAAAAATTGGGAAATCATGATCCTTAAGGCATTTTGAAAACTATGAGAGCAGGAAATTCTCTCATGGAAAACACACAAAGTTAGACAGGAAGATGATCTAGAATCAAGCTGTGAAGGAATATAACATTTTGAGATCATATATAGGGAAATGAGCCAAAAGATGGGGTGAGAAGGGTCAGAGAAAAACCAGAGGCATGTGTTTCCATAGTAGGTAAGGGGTGTTGAGGAGGATAGAGTAGTAGACTGCAGGGAAGCTTTGTGGAGTGTAAGATGAGGCCTGAAATGTGCTCTGGATTTTGCATCATGGATGTCATTGATGATTTTGTTAAGAGCAGCTGTGAGGACAGGGATGGTGCAGAACTGAGTTTTGTGGACTGTGGAGTGACAGGGAGAGTCAACGGCCATGTGCAGAACCCACTCTGCATTCCCTCAGTCTTTGGCTTCTCAGCTTTAAAGTTTATTTCTATGTGATTTTCACAATCAACCCAATGACATACATCCTAACATTGTCCTCAGCAAAGACATACCCAGGGTGGGACAATGGTAGAGAAATGTCTGTCCCAGTTGCAGGTAATAGGGCTTGCTGTAAGATGCTTTAAAAAACAATAGTGAAGATGATTAAAAGCCAATCTGCTTTTTATCAGGAATTCAGCATCTGCTTTTTGTATGCCAGTAGTTCTAAACTGTCACAGATAAAATACTACTTCCTAGAAAAAAAAGTTTACTGTTATTCAACTATTTTGAGGCTCTAATAAACGAGTTAATTTGAGGTTCTTTAATAATGCAGTTTTCTTCACTACACATGGACTAAATATAGAAATGCCTCATGTGTCCTTCAACCAATTTCCTCCAGGCTTAGATCATCTTTGAAAAACCATGGAATGATCACGACCAGGAGGGTGATGCCAGTACAGTCCAGGTGTGTCCTCTCCATCAGATCTGGTGTTTCCCTCTTAGAACAACACCCACACGTCTGTTCCATCTTCCTCTGCTGTAATTGGCCTTAGTTTTTGCTATTCTAAAAGGCACATAACAATATTTCATTGTATTTTTAATTTGCATTTCTCTAAGAGCCATTGACCAAAACTTCTTTGTTTTTTCTTTATTAAAATTAACAGAAGTCCACAGTTCATTCACATTTCCTTAGTTTTTGCCTAATGTCCTTTTATGTTTGCAGGGTTTATAGTAACTTCCTTGTTTCATTCCTGACATTCATCATTTGGGTTTTTGGTTTTTCTTTGTCTGTTTTGCTAGAAGTTTGTAAGTTTTACTGAGCTTTGTAAAGAACAGGCTCTTTTCTCTGTTGATTTCTATTTTCCATTGCACTGATTTCCATTTCATCTTCATTATTTCCTTGCTTGCTTTGGGTCAATTTTTCTCTTCTTTTTCTAGGTTCTTGAGGTGAGAGCATACATAGATCATAATTTGAAAATTGTTCTTTTTTCCCAATACTTGCATTTAGTATTACAAATTTTCCTCAGTACTCTTTTTGCTATGTTCTACAAATTTTTACTTGTTGTATTTTCATTTCTACTAAGATTGATTTATGGTTGGCTTCCCTTGAAATATCCTGTTTGACCATGGATCATTAAGAAGTATGTTCTTTCGTTGAGTGTAATTGGAGATTCTCCTGTTATCTTTTTGTTATTCATTTATAATTTTGTTCCACTGAGATTGGAGAACATACTCTTTATGACTTCAGTTCTCTTACAATAAATTTGTTGAGATTTGCTTTATGGCTCAGGATATGATCTTACTTGGTATATGCTCCACTGACATTTGAGAAGAGTGCTAATTCTGCTGCTGTTGTGGAGAACAGACTATAAATGACTATTATACTCTGTTGGTTGGCAGCATTGTAGAGTTCTTCATTCTTGCTGAATTTCTATGTAGTTGTTTTGTCAGTTGTGGAGAGAGGAGTATTGAAGTTTCTGTCTATAGATCTTGATTTGTTTATTTCTCCTTTCACTTCTATCAATTTTTTCTTGTTCTTATTTTTCAGCCCTGGTAGTTGATGCAAACACACTTTGGATTGTTTTATCTTCTTGGGACAATGACCCTTTTAACAGCATAAAATATTTCTCACTGAATCTGATAACTTTCTTTGCTCAGGAGTCTGATATTGAAATAGATACTCCTACTTTCCTCTGATTAACATTTGCATAATTTATCTCTTGCTTTCAACATACCTATGTCATAATCTTAGAGATGAGTTTCAGCTACTCTACAGCTGTAGAGTCATGTTTTTAATATGATCCATATTTTAACTGTCTTTTCATTGGTGTACATAGAAGAATCCCTGAATCATAACTGAAGTATATAGATACTTTGGATTTACTTTAAATCATATTTTAGGGCCAAATCATCCATTTTATTTTTTGGTGTTTGTTCTTCGCATTTTTTGCTTCTCCTTGTTTTTTTTTTTTTTTTTTTTTTTTTTTTTTTTAATCCTGACTACCTGTGAGTTGTTTGGCATATTTCAGAATTCTATTTCAATTTGTAAATATTGTGAATATATCTTTCTGAATAGAGGATATATAGAGGTAGCTTTAAGAATTGCATTATATAGTTTGAATGAAGTATAAAAACACTGCCTCCTTTCATATCCACATAGATTTCTCTATTCATAATATATCCTTTTAAATATGTCTTGTAATATATGTTGCTAATTTCTTCAAGCAGTATTAGCTTTTCTTGATCTATCAGATATAACTTAGGAAATTGATGAGAAAAAGGAAAATCCATTACATTTATCCATGTTTATGCTTACTTTGTTCTTTCATCTTTCTGGATATTCTAACATTTCTCTATCATTTTCTCTAAGTTTAGAGAGTTTTCCTTTGATATTCTTTAAGGATAAGTTCATTGGTGACTACTTAGCTTTCTTTCATCTTTATTCCTTCAGGATTTTTTTGTATTTATATCCTTTTGATTGACAGTTCTCTTCATCACTTGAAAAGTACTGGGCCACTTCCTTCTAGCCTCCCTGGCTTTTGTTGAGAAATCCACTATCATTGGAATTATACTTCTACTTGGCTAAGATGTCATGGCTCTCTGATTACCTTCAAGATTTTTTCTTCTGTTAGTTTTCAGAATTTTTTATGCTGTATTGCCATGAAGTGCATTAAGTATTTTCTCATTAAGGTGCCTCCAGCTTCCTGAACCTGTGTGTTTATGACTCTTTAAGTTTGAAAGATTTCAGCCATTATCTCTTTTTTTTTTTTTTTCTGGTGGGGTACTGGGGATTCAATGCAGGGGTGCTTAACCACTGAGACACAGTCACAGACCTTCTTCATAAATTTTAATTTTTTGAGACAAGGCCTTGCTAAGTTGCTGAGGCTGGCCTTGAACTCCTACCTTCTCCTGAGTTGCTGGAATCATAGGTGTGTGCCACCAGGCTTGGCCTTTTTGTTTATTTTTTCAGCCTTATTTTCTTTTTCTTCCCTACTTTGGTTCTTCATAACACAAATATTAGACTTTTTGTTCTAGAACTACAGTCCTTGAGGGTCTGGTCATTTGTTTAATCTATTTTCTTTCTGTTGCTCAATTTCTATTGATATAACTTCAGTTCATTGATGTTTCTCCTGGTCCATTTGTTTTACTGTTGAGCTCGTTCACTGAAGTTTTACTCTGATTATTTTAATCTTACTTCTAAAATATTCATCTATTTCCTTCTTATATCTTCTATTTGTATGCTGAGACATTCTATTTTTAAATTTGTCTTGAACTTTTTTTTATAATTGTCTATTAAAATATTTTTAAGTTATGTTTGTTTTCAACCCCTTGTCAGGCTATTCTAACTATTCTAACATCTGGGTCATGTAGGTGTTGGTGTCTGTTGACTGGATTTTTCAGTCAAGCTGAAATTTTGCATTTTGAATATCATGATGGGCAACTATGGGTCTTATTTAAGCCTTTTGTTTAAAAGACTGTGCTCTTTGAGTGTGTTAGCTCACAAGTCATCAATGGCCTTTTTGTTGCTAAACCTAAGAGATATTTTTAAGTTGCATCATCAGACAAATATTTCTCAAATTTTAATGTGCATTAAGAATCATTTTAAAATACAGATTCTAGCTTGGGAAGCGTGGGTAGGACTTGAGATTCTGCATCTCAGACTAGCTCCCCAGAAATGCCAATGCTACTCATTTGCAGAGCACAAGTTGCCAGACTTCTGCAGTGTTTTTCACTCCCTCTGTTTTGAACACTTTGTCTTCCTGGGACTCCACTCTCATTTTTAAATCAAGTTCTGGGAGATGCCCTACAGTGTCTTTTTTATCCTACACTTCTTTCACCATCCCCATAGTTTCACTATTCTTGCTGTCGGTTTTTGTCTCTACTCAGTTTGAACACTGTTTATGGGAAATTTCAGCTACTCAAATGTCTTCAACTATTATATAAAATAAGATATTTTAACTGTGATCAGTTAAGACCCTTGCTTTTCCTCTACAATTTTACCCTCTTACAATTCTACTTTTGTTGGGTGGTTATGAAGTAGCCACAAAGCTAATGGAGATCTGGTTAAGGTGAATTTGAATGTGAGTCGCATTTCATTTGGATTTAGTTTTTGGATTTACTTATATGACTCATAGTCATTTCATTGTATATTTAGGTGTCTGTTACCAAGATTTCACAGATTTCAAACTAATACTAATTATTCTACATTACACCATTTTGCCTTTCTGTTGCTAGTGACCCATTAATAAGTGTTTGAGTCCTTAACTTAAAGTCATAATGGTCAACCACTTTTGAGTATTTAAAATTATATCCCACCTCTCTAACTGCCTCCAATATAATTTTCTCGTTTCACTGCCAACAACTGCTATATGCACTCTATCTAAACTGGATCACTTACCTTTGTTTATCTTTTCCCTTTAATATGAAATGGCTATGCCCAATCCGATTTATTAAGCCTCTCATTAGCTTCTTTCTGGTTGCTCAGAAACCAGGGGATCATACTTATAATACACAAGTGTGATGAGACATTAACAACTGAGGTAGCAGAATTTGAAAGTAGTACCCAAGATTTCTCTACCCTGGGTGTGCACATCTTGCATAATTTCCTTTCCATAAGTGTTGTCAGGACCTGGAATATGATAGCTGTCACTCCTGTATTTAGGTTGTATTTCATGGTGAAGGTGAAGGTATTTTGCAGGTGTAATTGAAGTCCCTAATCAGTTTGGCTTTGAGTTCATCAAAAGGGAGATTGGTGGTCCTGATCTGATCAGCTGGGCTCTTTAATAGAGGGCTCGGTCTCTTTCTGAAATTAGAAAGAGCTTCCTGCTACAGAAAGCCAGTGCCAAGAGTTCTGCAGCTGTAAGGAGATGAATTCTGCCAAGAACCATGTGAGCTTGGAAGAAGTGTCCCAGGCATCAGACAAGACTGTGAGCTTAGCTAACTGACTGCAGACTTGTGAGACCCAGCTTAGCTTTTCCCAGCTTCTGACCTACAGAGACTGTGAGACAGTAAACGGATGTCGTTCTCTGTTCCTAGGTTTGTGGTAATACATTCCACAGCAATGAAGATGTAGTACAGACTTAATGAACTAATTAGTTCGTATTCATAATACTTAGGCTTTGTTACAGCAGAAAAAAACTTGGAGTTTAAAGAAATGCTTTGATAGACATTTCCCTCGAAATGACTATAGTCATAAAACTTTATATGACATTATCCTACTGCACCATGCATTAAAAAAATTAATTGATAATGCATTATCTTTCTTTTGATTCCACAGGAAATATTGCAAACATATTGTCATGAGGAAAGCCAATAAAGAAGTATATAGAAGCTGGGCACGGTGACGCATGCCTGTAATCCCAGAGGTTCAGGAGGCTGAGGCAGGAGATTCACAAGTACAAAACCAGCCTCAGCAACTTAGCAAGGCCCTAAGCAATTTAGAAAGACCCTGTTTCTAAATAAAATATAAAAAGGGGTGGAGATGTGGCTCAGTGTTTGAGAGATCCTTGTTCAATCCCTGGTACCAAAAACAAAACACTACAGAGAAAAAAAAAAAACATAGAAACAAAAGCTATATAGACTATGTAAAAGAAAATAATAAAACATCATGTAATTTTCTGAATTCTATGATTTTTGTCATATGTGTGTCAAAAATAGTAATTCATTCTGATTTTATTTTTCGTTCTAAAAAATTCCTTAGTGCTCATTTACAATTGACAATTTTGTAATCTTCTTTTTAAAAAATCTGTCTTACAAGTTGCAGACCTTATAAAACATAAATCCTCCTTCATGCAGCCCTGAACTGTGAACTTCTCCTGAGCTTTCTCTTTGACCCCTGGAGGGCGCTGTTGCCCAAACAGGAACTGGCTTTCCTGTAGATTATAAACTCAAAACCACTTCCTTCCCTACATTTTAAGGAAGAGCTCTGCTGAATATTTGAAGAAGCTCAGAGGCCAGAGGCAGGCTGGTTTGTTAACAGTGTCTTCAACAATTCCGAGAAGAAATCCCAATCCCCTGTCATTTGTCCCTAACCTCACAGCCACCTCAGTCTTCAGATTCTATTTGGTTATGGGGGATCTCCTAGGACGGAGCATACTGCTTCCTCACTGCTTTGCAGGGGCTTTTGTGTGTAAAATCAGTGCTTCAGATGCCCCTGTTCACAAGAGACTCACTCTGCTGTACTCTGTTGTCCATAGATGGAACACTGTGTGGTGTGACTCTGAATAAAGACTCTTGGATTAACGGAGTTCTACCACATAGCACTGATGTTGCAGGAGGACGTGGATTCCAATCAGTGACCCAGCCTGCCACTGCATCACTGACTCTCAAGGAGCCCCTCTGGGCAGCAACACCCCAGCCAAGGCCTCCAGCTCCTGCTGAAATACATATCAGAAAAGGACTTGCTTGTTGCAAGCATTCAGGATTTGAGGCTGAATCCAGGAAGAGGGAAAACTCCTTCCACCTGAGGAAAACCCCAGATCATTAGAACGATAGGGCTGAGTACTTCTGTGCCCTGAGTCCCACAGTGCGGAGCCAAAAGCGAACCACCTGAGATGTGCAGATTAAGGAACCAGGGTCTCAGCCTCGGTTATTTCAGGAATTTGTCTTGTTCTGTGAAGATCAACAGAACACAGAAATAGAATCTTATAAAGTGCTTAGTGTCCATAGAGATCTTACTGCGTGTTTGCCGTTTTGCAAAGGAAGAATTCTGATTTCTGAAGGGCAGCATTCTTATCCTGGAGAGTCAAGAGTCTACAAGGAATTAGGCTACAGGATTCTCAACAACCCTGAGGAAGTTACTTGCCTGCATGTCATTTGACATAATGATGGGCTCAGATGTCTTGAGGTTGATTGTATAAATTAAAGTAAGGCAAATCAGAGATTTGCTTTCCATTATTAATCTCATCTCTCAAGCAATCGAGAAACTCAGAAGGATTGGAGAATTGCTTTTTTTTTTTAACCAAACTACATTTTCTCCATATTATTTTATCCAATCTGTTGACTTCAGTAATAAAAAAGCCTCCTCAAGAGCTAAAGTGTGTGAGGTTGGAGAACTTAATGCTGCATTTAAGAATGTGTACAAGGCAAACTTTCCGAATTTCTCCATAAACGCTTTTATTGCATTTATAAAGATGTTTGTCTTGTTTACAAGTACTATGAAGGCAGATGTAGTGTCTAATTGATTTTGCATTTCCAGAGATCTAGAACATTCTTAAACATATTGGTTAAACTGGATCGAATCACACTGGGGAGCTCTTTTTTTTTTTTTTTTTTTTAAAGTTCATAGGTAAAAGGATTGTTTTAGTATCACTATATAAAAGTACTTATTTTCATAAAAGGCACTAGGGCACTTAAGTACCAACTATACTACTCTCAATCCTACAGACTCTTCTTGCCCTCAATTTAATCCACAGATACAGCCCTGGGGAAAGACATCTGGGCTGAGCTCTCAGTGGGCTGAAGGAGAGTGTCCTTAAGTATTCAGTCAATCAGAGGGCACCACAGGTTCTTCTTAAACTGAGAGCCTCTCTTGAAGAGTCTAGTAGTGAATAATTGTTGAATGATTCCAGGAATTCTCTGACCATGGAGATGAGAGCTAGTAATAATGAGAGGAGAGAATGATTGTATGTGAGGAAGTCATTATTATTAGCACATACGAAAGCTGCTTTTTGCTGGCTATGCCTTTCAATTAACAGCTCTGATTTCTAAAACAAGATCAATCACTGACTTGGAGATTCTTCCCTGATTTAATTCCTCAAAGTTTACAGCTCCAATACATCTATCTATATGTACTTTGTTAGCGTAACATTTATTTTCATCATTATTTGTGTATCTTATAAAATATTCCCTGTTTAGAAGGATCATACAAAGCAAAAAGGAAGATGAAAAATCTCAAAGAATAGAAATCAGATTTTTCTCTTTTTTCTGATTTTTTCATCTTTATTGCCTAGCAGAGAAAAATTTGAACTTTATTTCACAGGTTCAAAATTATTTCATAACCACTTAATGCTATCTTTTCTTTAATATTCCTTCTGTCTCTTCCTAGTAGGTAGGAGAGAGAAAAGTTTAAAAGAAAAGGGAGATTATGGAAGTAGAAATGTAACCAGAAAAGAGAGGAATTATAAAGAAAAGGGAGTTTACGGAACTTCAGGCACAGGAAATTTGTACAGGATGAGAATCATATTACCCATCCAAGGTAGTATGTAGAAATGACATTGGAATTGATCCTATAACCCCCACTTGTGATTCACAGACTGGTTTGGTCATTTCTTACATACTAAATCTTTCTTTTAGCTTTATTTTTAACTGATATATAAAAACATAAAACTTTATATATTATTGAGGGATCATTAATCTCTCTCTCTCTTTTATTTTTTGGGACCCAAGGACTGAACCCAGGAGTGTTTAACCAATGAACTACATCCCCAGCCCTTTTTATTTTTTTAATTTGAGAAAGGGTCTTAATAAGTTGCTGAGGGTTTCACTAAGTTACTGGGGCTGGCTCTGAACTTGCAAACCTCCTGTCTCAGCCTCCCAAGTCACTAGGATTGCAGGCATTCACCACCATGCTTGGTCCATGTGATATGTTGATAGGTGTATACATTTTGCAATGTTTAAATCAGGTCAAACATTACTCTCTCTCAAAAATTTATCATATCTCTCTCTCAAAAATTCATCATATCTGTCTCTCAAAAATTCATCATATCTTTATGGTGAAAACTTTTAAAAACTTTCTTCTGGTTTTTGAAATGTACAGTACATTATTGTTGTCTATTGTCACCCTACAGTACAATAGCACACCAGAGCTTCTTGTTCCTACTGTCCCTAACTTAGTTCCCCTTCATCAACCTTCCATCACACCTTCCCCCTTAAGGGATAATCTCTTATACTAGTATTTTCAATAAATCTTGATTACTCCAGGAGAGTCCCAGTCCACATATTTTATGTATTCCAATAATAAGGATTCATCAAATACATACTAGATAGCATTTATATTCTTATTTCTTTGTGTGACTGGAATGACTTTGACCTAAATTAATTTACAGGTCAGTATCCCTTTAGTAAGAATACACACCTTTTTTCTGGATTGAACTGTGTGGATGTTCTATGATCCTCCCTAGGATCTAACTGCACAGTTGAAGTAGTTCTCCTTCGGAGGGGCCCCTTCCCTTCCATGTCTAGGTCCTGCACCCTCCTTACAATTCCAGGCTTATCAGAAAGAGTCCCTCAGGTAGCAGACTAATGACGTTCCCTGTCCCCCTCACTCCACATGGCTCCACCCAGATTCTCAGCCAGGATTTGGCTGGCAGAGGGGCTTCCTGCACAGAGGACTGTAAAGGGACTTGCAGTGTCTGGGTCTGAGCAGGGTTTGTAGGTGGAGCTCATTGTTTGCAGGAGCAGAAACAGTTTCAGAACCACGTCCTGACACCCACCTCCCCAGGGTCTGGTGGAGACCCCATCTTACACAACCAGGCGAAGTCATGAAGAGGCTGTTGGGCGCTGTGCTGGGACTTTTGTGCACCCAGCTTTGCTGTAAGTTGGGCTGCCCTGAATTCAGGAAACCAAGGATTTCACGCTGCCGCATATGGAGGAGAGGGAGGGAAAGGAACTCGTAAGCCTCGCAAGCTTTCTGTCATTTTCATGATCGATGCGGCATTTTCAGGGCTACGTAGGTGTTGCCGTGACCATCACTTGTAACTGCTTTTTCCTTTCTAATCAGGTGTGAGAGGGATGCAGGTGGAGCAGAGTCCTCCAGCCCTGATCCTCCAGGAAGGAGCCAGTTCCACTCTGCTGTGCAAGTTTTCTACCTCCGTGAACAACGTGCAGTGGTTTCGCCAAAATTCGGGGGGACGCCTCATCAGCCTGTTTTACATTCCTTCAGGGACAAAGCAGAATGGGAGACTAACGTCCACGACGGTCTCTAAAGAACGCCGCAGCTCCTTGAACATTTCCTCTTCCCAGACCACAGACTCCGCCGTTTATTTCTGTGCGGTGGATGCACGGTGCTGCCCAGGCACCTGCAGCTGCTGCACAAACCCTCAGGGGGCTCGACCCCTCCCCCAGTCACAGGCTCCTCAGGAGGCCCCGCGCCGGCGCTTGCACCTTTCAGAGTTTCTCACCTACATTGGCAGAGTTTTACCCGCAGATATTTTGGGTTGCATAAGTCTGGGAATATGGCTAAAACCACATTCCTTCTCATTCTAGACCTCCTGCACTACAAATCTCTAACTTGGAATTAGCAGAGTAGCTAATAAGAGGACTGGATCAAAATAAATATTAAACAACAGTGTGCTGGATTCCCAAAGAGAGAAAAAATAAAAAGAATGTAAAGGAAAGAAAATCATTTGGATAAAGATGTTATTGGCAATGACACAGCCTAGTTGGTCTCAGGCACATCCAGGTCTGCATCACCTCAGAGTGTGACCACAGGCCCAGGCAAATACTGGACTTGGAGGCCATCCTACCTGAGCAGCAGAGAAAAGGCAAACTTCACTGAGTGCTCCTAGATGATAAATGGATGTGGGGGTGAGTGTGAACATGTGTGTTCCACTCAACCAAGTCCTGTCCATGTTCTCCAGGCTTGTTGGGTGGCCTAAGACCTGGTCTGTCCTGCAGAGTGTTCCCTGCATGCTTATTAGGAATGTGTGCACCATTGTTGAGTGGGTGTCTGTCAAATCTACTTGCTTTATAGTGTTGTTCAAGTCTTCTGTTTCCTTGCTTTGATTCTGTCCAGTTGTCTTACCTATCACTGAAGCTGAGTCACTAAAGTCTCCAACTACTATCATTGATTCTCTCTTTCTCCCTGAAATTCTGCCTGTTTTTGCTTCATGTATTTTGGGGGTGTGTCATTAGATACCTATACACATTTATAACATATTTTCCTAATGTTAGGAACTCTTTCATTGTCATACATAGTCTATCTTTATCTCTATTCTGTCTGATAATAGTATGGTAATTCCAGTCCTCTTATGGTTATTGTTGACATTATACAACTTTACTTTTTTTTTTTTTTTTTTTGGCAGTGCTGAGGATTGAACCCAGGGCCTTGTGCTTACAAGGCAAGCACTCTACCAATAGAGTTATATCCCCAGCACAACATAATACAACATTTTTGGAACTTTTAACTTATTTAATCTACTACAGTTTGAATTTAAAATGTCTACCAAAGGCCCTATGTTAAAGGCTTAGTCCTCAGCTTGGTGATATTAAGGGCCTAGTAGGAGGTCTTAGGTCATCAGGGGCCTTCCCTCCAAGGAGACCGTGGGACACTAGCCAATTCCTCTTCCTCTCTTTGCTTCCTGGTCACCAGGAGGTGAGCAGCATCCTCTGTCATGCATGCCCACCATAATATATTGCCTCGCCTCAGACTCCAAAGCAATGGGGCTAATTGGTTATGAACTGAAACCTTCAAAATTGTGAACCAAAATAAATCCTTCCTTTCTTTAAGACTATTTCTTAGGTATTTTGTTACAGTGGTACAAAGCTGACCAACACAGAAAATCATAATGTAAAAACTAACACACCACAGCACTCACACTGTCAAAAAATATCATCAGATTTTGTATTCCCTACCTTTCCACATTAGAATTTAACTCTAATGACACAGAAGCATATTTAATGGAATCAGATATATATAAATTTGAATTATGCAAAAATAAAAAAAATCTATCTCAAATCCTTTCTTTTTTATTCACAGACCACAGGAAAAATCTGGGCACAGTAGTACAAACCTATAATTCCAGCTATTCAAGAAACTGAGGCTGAGGCAGGTGGGTCATGAGTTCAAGGCCAGTCTGTGCAACACAGTGTGATAGAGAAATGAAGCAAATCACAGGATAGTAGAATGAATATTAATGGTACTGGAATGTTAGACCCATTAGGCATTTTCAACTGATGCAGCTCCATGATTCAGCCTTTCTTGAAAATACTTTCTTTCCCCTTTGAATTGTCTTGCATCTTAACTGAAAATTGAACATATACGTATGAGCCTGTATCTGTGATATCTATTTTTTCCTACATTGACACAATATTGATATTGATCCACAGGTCTTATTTTGACAAATACCAAACTGTTTGGATTACGGTTCTCTATAATAAGTTTTGGTAGGGTGAGCCCTACAATTTTGTTCCTTGTAAAACTGTTTTGGTTTTTCAAGCATTTTTGCATTTCCACAAATTATAAAATAAATTCATCAATTTCTACAAAAAAAAGTCTGCTTGTTTTTAATGATTTTGCATTAAATTTATAGAACATATAGGATAACAATGCTATTGAGTTTTATTCAATATCTTCCCACTTATTGACCTTTCTTTAAATTTTGCCATCATTAGATTCAAACGTTTCTGGGCAGAGGTTTTTGGACATCTTTAAAAAACAAAACAAAAAACAATCCAGCAACTAGAAGAAACTATTTAAAACACATATATTGTTCAAAGGATTTTTATGTAGAATATGTAAAGAGTTTTATAACCTAATAAAAGAGAACAAATGACCCAATTTAACATGGGCAAATTGTTTTGAGAAGATTCTTCATAAAAGAAGAATATTCGGATGAGCACTTGAAAGTATGTTCTTTATCAGGGGTCAACAAAATATGACCTGAGTCAAGTCCAGTCATTCACTTATTTTTATAAAGTTTTATTGGAACAAAGCAAAGTTATTTGTTTATGAGTTGTTAATGACTTTTTTCATGCAGTCAGGGCTGAGCTATTAGTTGTAACAGAAACTGAATTATCTACAAAGTTGAAAATATTTTCTATTTCACCCTTTGTGGAAAATATTTGCTGACTCCTATCCCACATCATTAGTCATCAGGGAAAAAAAAGTGAATACCACAGTAAGATGTCACTACACACTTCACCTGAGGACCAATGTGTGTTTCTGAGGGAATCCACAGACAGGGGTGGGACACATTTGACATTACAGTAGTGACCTATCCAGCATCCCAACCAATTCCTCCTGATCTTCCTGAGAATACCTTTCATAGGTGAACTCAGCCAAGGTTAAAATGTCCTTCCATCTGAAGAAGTCATTGACTCAACCCCTCACATCAGTGATCTTCTTGGCACAGGGGCTGCTGAACACCAACTTTTAGGAAGCTGTAGGAAATTGTTCAGTGCGACCTCCCTATATGGCCACCAAGGGGCAATGCTGCTTTAGTGAAAGTTAAAATTGCCTCTCCTACACATATTCAACCAAAGATTACCCTTCAAAAGGGTAGTAAATTGTTCTCTTCTACTTTTGGTTTATTTTGAACCAAACATGTATCTATGTATCTATCCCTCCATCACGATATCTGTTTATCTTGGTCTCATGGTTGGAAAATATGACTTAGGTAGGGAATGTCTTTGAAGACACATGTTGTCCTTCAAGGTCGGGGTCATATTAACTCCTTTAATATATTTATAATATTTTCACCCCCACACAGTCCAATTTCCAGACACACTGACTTAACCTATGCCTAGAATTCTCTGATCTACTCTTTTAACTAGGTTTAAGGTCCAGTTTAAGCTCCTCCTCTGCCAGGACCCTTCTCTAACTGGGTCCAGAAGCAGTTTCTCACTCTTTCCTTTGTCATCTTGTCTAGACATACAGGTCTCTTTGGTGAGTTTTGCCTTGCTGTCCTTGAGTATTTACACCAGGCTGACTGAAGATTGGGACTGTGTTTTTCATGACTGAGGTGCAAGGACTATTCATCGACTAGGCCATTGGTAAATATTCAGCAGTCCCTCCTTATCCTCAGTTTCACTTTCCAGGGTTTCAGTTCCCTGGAGTCAATGGTGGACTAAAAATTTTAAATGGAAAATTCAGAAATGAGCCATTTGTAAATTTTAAATTACCACTGTTCCCAACAGGCTGATGAAATCTCCCACATCCTGCCCCATTCCACCCAAGACTAGAATTGTCCCTTTGTCAGCACACCCATGCTGCTTATGCCACCTGCCCATTTGTCACTTATTAGTATCTCTGTTATAAGAATGACTATCCAGGTATCACAGTGCTTATGTTCATGTAATTCTTATATTACTTAATAAAGACCCTAAAGTTCAAAAGTAGTAGAGGTGACAATTTGGATAAGCCCAGGAGAAGTCATAATATGTTTGCTTTAGTGAAAAGGTGGAAGTTCATACATGCATAGGTATTTATGTACAGGGAAAAAGCACAGTGTATATAGGGTTTTGTACTTTTTGTCGTTTTAGGCATTCACTGGGCAGCTTGGGATATATCTGCTTATAGAGAGTATGGTATATTGAATACATGTCCAAATGAATGAGTAAATGAAAAAGAAAACATGTTAAAATGAAATAAACAACTTAAAAACCCCCTTGGATATTAGAAAGATTAAGGAATGTGGGCCATAATCTCCTATTGGACTGTGATGCTGTTTTTCTGTGGATTTGAGATGACATTAAAAATGATACAAAATCCTCTCTATGCATCACAAAAACAGATGTCCTCCTTGTGCTCTTCCAACTTCTATTTTTTTATAATTCAGACCATCCCACATTTTGGGCTGCTTTGGAACATCTCAGTTTCTGCCTCTCTGTCCTTCCATTGTGAACACCCAAGACCAAATTGATTCTTCATATTGTCACATTTCATCCATGAGAGTACACTGTGAAGAAAATATTAAATGTTTATTCAAATTCAGAATGAGAGCTACAAAAAATGGTGCTTTGCTGGATGACCACAGCCTCCGTCTTCAGGGTGTTTCCATCTTCTCTTATCCACTTGAAGATCTGAGCTCCTCCTGATCAGATAGTTCAGTACTACTAATTTCTTTTCCTTAGATACATTCTTAGAAGCGTTTAATTTACCTGATTCATAGTTTGCAAAAAAATACAAAGAAACTGAAATCAATTCAATTACCTTCTATCATTGTCCAGATTCATGTAAAATCTAGACACGTCTGAAAGATTGTAATAAGATTTAAGTTCCCTCAGGACAAAGGGACCATATATTCTCTATGCTCTGATCCATGACCTTACTTATTGTAATACTATACCAATGTGTTTCTTTAATAAACTTTATTAATATTTGTAATAAAAACAAAATGTCCCTATTCATGCTGATATTGTGATTTCATAGGAGGCCCTGTCTTGCACCATGGTAAAATAAGATAACCTCTACTGACATACCCAAGTGCCCTAGGGTGTGATTTTTAATATTCTAAGGAATATGAAGAAAGGGTATAAGGGAATTGGCAAAGAGAAGTTTTAAACTGTTCTTTATCCATGTTTAAGAAAGAGTTTTCTTATTCCCTATGACTATATTTTCAGCAATTCTAAATTTGGACAAAACAAGGAAGTGCTTCGTTGTCAGAAAGTTTGCCTCAAAATTACTTGTGAAAAGGTGGAGCCTGTTCAAAGAATTGCAGTGCTCTTGAACTTAGAGTCACACTCCAGCTGTCTGGGAGACTAGACCAGCTGACTTCTCACTGGGCTCTGGCTCCTGGAGGAATGGAGAGGCTCCTGGGAGCCTCGTTTTTAATTCTAGGCCTTCACCTCACCTGTGAGTGTTGGGGGAGAAACCCCAGCTTATGCTTGGGAATTGAAAAATTGGGACCCAGACAAATCTTGCAGGTAGGAGCTTGAAGAGGGAACTATAAATTTGGAGCCTAATGACTTTTTGTCATCTTTCCAAGCAGGGGTGAGTGGCCAACAGAAAGGGAAAAGTGACCAGCAGCAGGTGAAGCAAAGTCCTCAAGCTCTGACTGTCCAGGAAGGAGGGATTTCAACCCTGAACTGTTTTTATGAGAACAGTGCATTTGACTACTTCCCATGGTACCAGCAATTCCCTGGTAAAGGCCCAGCATTGTTGACAGCCATAAGGTCAGTTAAGATAAAAGAAGAATTTGGGAGATTCACAGTTTTCTTCAACAAAAGTGCCAAACATATCTCCTTGCACATCATGGATACTCAACCTGCAGACTCAGCCACCTACTTCTGTGCAGCAAGCACACAGTGCTCCCCAGGCACCTGCAACCTGAATTCAAACCTGCAGCTGAGGCTCCAGCAAAGCCCTGCTGCAGGGCTTAGACTGGCAGAAATACAGACTGGCTTTCATTTGCACAAATAGGTGATGAAGTAAATGTGTGAATTCACTAGTGTAGTTGTATGAAAGGGAGGTTGTTAAAGTAAATTTTAAAAAACTTAGTTTAATGAGTAACCAACTTGCAAAGAAATTTTTTTCATAATAGTTAAGGTGTATGAGGTTGTTATAAACATCCAATCAGTTATGGTCAACTCGTTTCTAATTGAATGCAAATTTGTACAACCTCATTTGAAAGTCATTTAGTAGTTTCCTAAATATTACCTTTAACCTTTAACCAGAAATTCCATTCCTATGTATTTATGCAAGAGAAATTCAGACATATTCACACAAGGACATTTATTTTTGGACTTTTTAAGATCTCCAAACTATAAAATATTTAAACAACTCAATTACCAGTTAAAAATCTATTAACTGGATGAAAATAAGTGTATGATATGTATTTTCTATAATGGAACACTAAACAATAATACAATGGGATAAACTATTTTAACTTTAAACAGTTAAATTATGGTGCATCCCAAAAGCTTTATGATTCATTGGGCCAAATATACTTATGTTGTGGTGCCGCATGCAATGGAATACTGTCCATCAATAAGAAGGAATGGACTGTTATGCTTGCAACAACTTGGATATCAAGGGTATCATACTGAGTGAAGAAAGTCAATCTCAGAGTTACATGATATATATTCCACTTACATAGCATCCTGAAAATGGCAACAATGTAGGAATGTGGAAGGCGTCAATTGTTGTCAAGGGTTATGGGCGGGGAGGGTAACAGGGTTTTTTCTGAGGGTGATCGACAGATCTATGTCCTAATTATGTGGTGATTACACATTTCTATTCATGTGACAAATTTTCATAGAATTATACACCAAAGAAAAAAGTGCATATAAAAACTGGCAAGTGTAACATCTGTAGTTTAGTAACTACTTTTATATTGATAGTAATTTTGCAGTTTTGATAAAGGTACATAATGATAGTGATGTATAACTGTGATTATGTAACATGTTGCCATTGGAGAAAGCTGGAAGTGCAAGGGAACTCTGCACTATTTTTTAAGCTTCTATATGAATCTAATATTATTCCAAAAAGTAAAAATGTGAAATAACCAGATTCTAAAATATTACTGGTTAGATTGTAAACTGGGAAATCATTTTGACAGATTATTATGAAATCAAACATATATCTACTATGACTCAAGGACTCCACTTTTAGACATTTCCCCAAAGGAAATGAAAAAGTGTGTCCAAAATAGACTTTCATAAGAATGTTCATAGCAACTTTATTCTTAATAGCAACAAAGTAGAGAAAAAGTTCACAAATAAGAGTAAATATATTGTGCTGTATACATTCAGTGGAATATTTGTCAAGTATAAAATAGACTTAACCACTGATAAATGTAACATCATGAATAAATTTTAATTACATTACCTCTAAAAAAACTGCTAGACACAAAAAGGCATACTGTTTAGTTCCATTTATGTGACTTTCTAAAATGTATAAACTAATCCATGGAGAAACAAAGCAGAGCAGGGTCTGTGGGTTGGGAATTGTTCAGTTTGGACACAAGGGATCTTGATGCATTGAATGAAAGAAATATTCTGCTTCTGTTTTTTTTTGGGGGGGGGTGGAGTACTGGGGATTGAGCTCAGGGGCAGGCACTTGACCATTGAGTCACATCCCCAGTCCTATATTTTATTTTATTTAGAGACAGGATCTAAAGTTGCTTAGGTCCTTGCTTTTGCTGAGACTGGCTTTGACAGAGCCGCTGAGATTACAGGAGTGTGCCACCACGCCCAGCTAATGTTCTGCTTTTTGATAGGAGTGGTTTTCAAGACCGTTTGCAGTTTTTTAATTCCTCTAACCCTACACTTATTACCCATTTATTTCTCTTATTACTCAATTTATTTATAAATTATACTTCAATAAAAACAAAGGAAAACAAATTAATCAAATAGGTAATAAAAAAACAAAGAAACAAAAAGGGAAATTTAATGCTGAATATTTTTGAAGAAATAAAAATACTTGGTAATGTTGAAAATGGAAAACATAGAAAATAGTTAAACAATGTGGTAGGTTGAATAATGGCCCCTAATGTCATGTCAATCCCCAGAGTCTGTGAACCTGTGGCCTTACATGGTGTATTAGTTTTCTAGGGCTTCTATAACAAAGTACTACAGACTGGATGGCTTAGCACAATAGAAATTTATTGTTTGACAGTCCTAGTGGATCAATGTCAGAGGTCTATGACCCCTTCAAAGGCTCTACAGAACATATAGCCCAACCCCTCTCAAACATTCCCTGGTCTTCAGATGGTCATCTCTTCTCTTTATCTCCTCCCATCATCTTCAACCTGTGTGCCCTTGTCTCTTCAAGGGACTTTTTTTTTAAATACACCAGTCATATTGGACTAGGGGCCATCCTGCCCCAGCATGACTTCATCTTGACTAACTCGATCTGCAACAACTCTATTTCCAAATAAGAACAAGCCCAAAGTACTAGATATTAGGCCTTCAACATCTTAATTATAGGGGAACACAAGTCAACAGAATAGTGTATGCTAAAGGACTTCATAGATAAGATTAATTTAGAAATCCTGAAATAGGGAGTTTATCCTCGATTATCCAATGAGCCAAGATTCATCACAGGGATTCTTATTAGAGGAAGATGTAGAATGACAATATTTAAAAATTGGTGAGATGTGGAAATGAGGAGACTCAAAACTCTAAATGCAAGAAAGCAGATTTTTTTTCCCCTACGACCTTCTGAAGAAAGCAGACCCTTTGAAAACTTGATTGTAACCTGCCAAAACTGATTTTGGATTTATGACCTTTAGAATTGTAAAAGAATAAATTTATGTTGTTTTAAGTCACCAAGTTTATAGTAGTTTGATATAGGAAGCATAGAAAACTAAAAAAAACTATAATGGAAAAGATTACAAAAACAGACACAACTATAAATTTAAAATTTATTAAGAGAAAGTTATGTACAATTCCAGTCAGTGAATCTTAAAACTTCTCAAAAAAGAAACAATTCCACAGAAAAATATATACTGTAAAAAGTAACTCAAGAAAAAATAGAAAAGTTAAATAAATTTAAAACCAATGAAATTGTTTGATTGTTAGAAAATTTAATATTCAACAGAATTATTAAAAGATAAAATAATTTTAATCTGCATATGTGCCCCATTAAAAAACTTAAAACAAGACATAAATTATGATGGATTTGAAAACCATACACTAAGAAAGTATTAGAAATAAGATTACATAAGGAGCTACTATGAATAAGTTTTTAAAATAAAAAAAAAACAGATCATAATATAAAAGACAATTCAAAGAAAAGAAAAAAGTAACTGCCAGTGAACATGTTAAACATTAACTTCCATAGTAATTGAGAAAGTAAAAGAAATTTTTATTTCATTTTTCAAGATCAACAAAATGTTTAATGGCTGGCAACATCATGTGGACAAGAGACTAGGAGATGGTGTTATCCTCTTTCAGATGCAGAGAAATAACCACACAGTTAGGAGAACAATGTGCCTAAGCTAATTGGAAAAAAAAATTATATATATATATATATATATCTTAAAACTCAGTAATATTTGAATATGAATTTGTTCTATATTGAACAAATTAAAAAATGTGAGATGGGAGGCACTTATAAGGTTGCTCACTGCAGTGCTGCTTAAAAGTTTAATGACTAGTGGAGTTGAATAGTAGTAGTTTACTCATATGATGGAAATATGTAGTTATTATAAGCCAGCAAGTGGTTATATACATTGTTTCTTGGAGGAATTTAAAATGCTGAATGTAAACAGAAAATTTCAGAAAGATACACACTGCTGGCACCTCAAAATGGAAATACAATATATAATATATTGCTCACTGATACACATGTATAAGGATGAAACTTTTAAAAAGCATGCATGGAATCCTCTCAAAAGTGGTTACTACTTTGGAAAGAGAGAAGAAGAACAGAGGTGACTATTTTTGCACTCCCTAAAAGGTTTGAGAGAAAGAGGAGAAAAAGTGATAAAGAGAAAGAGAGATATGTAGAAAAAAGCAAAATTAAATATATCTATTCTCATTTCTGGGTTCAAAGATGTCTGTTATTTAATTTTCTGTACTTTTCCAATGAAAATTACATAATACATTTAAAAAATTTTTAAATGTAGAGCAAAAACTTCAATATTTACATTTCCACCAGTCCATAGAATAGAGAATAGAAACATTATTACCTAAACCTTTGCCAGGCATATTCCCAGTAGGTCACATAAATGCCAATAGAAATTCCATCAGGAAAAATCTCTTCCTTTCGGTATGAATAAAAGGATGTTCCATCTGAAACAAACAACTCAGAGGGTCCCTTCCACTGTACACAGCACATACTTTTCAATATACAAAAAGAGAGAGAGAAATCAAATCACTGGGTTATATGTCCACAATTTGTCAGGATATGAACTTCTCCTAGATCTCAAAGTTTGCTTTAAGTTCTTTTATACTAGGATTAAAAATTGGATAGAAAATTTGGAATAGTTTTTGTCCTTTTGGAATTCCTTTCACTGGGCTAAAGTATAAAGGAATAAAATAGGATGCAATACTGAGGTTGGAATCCATGGTCAGTATTAGAGCCGAGGCATTATCAAGGATTCAAGAGGTGGGGAGAATTGGGAAGATCTGGAAACCTTAGTAGTGACTGTGATTTCATACAGTATGAGTTTGGGAATTTTATAAAGGAACCAGGGAGAGGCCGAGGACAGACTACTATGAAATAACTCAAATATTTTCATTTAGGTTTCTGTATGAGACAGTTAAACAAAAATTTCTTTTTGGAATTTGGGAGTTTAGCATAAACTCCTTCACCAGATGAATTTTCAGCAACAAGTGGAAGAGAATCTTCATTCAATCAATGTTCAAAGAGGAAGATGTTTTTGTTTGGGGGCATTATTTGTACAATTAACAATTTTGAAAGTTTTCACTGTTGAAAACTCTAACAACAATTGCAACAAACAACACATGTATGAGCACCCATTACAATAGCTGCATGTTGGAAGTTGGAGGGCCCATGACTCTCCCTACCAGGACATCTAATAAAACTAAACAGAATGACATTATAAATTATATGACTTCACACTGCTCTATTAGCACTCTGATACACCACTGGAGAGACTTCAGAACTCAGAAGCCTGTTTTGATCTTCTCTGAGCAGTTGTTCTACTACTGTGAAGTTACCAGTTTCCATGATGTGGGGCAAGTGGTGAAATGAGACAGAGGAATAGATCTCAAATAATTAGAAAATAATTAGAAACTTCCTGGCACTGCTCACTGGTCTGTTACTTAAAAATATACTGAAGAACTGTAACTTTTGGAGAATTTGTCTGCACTTTCTTTTCTACTCATCTATTTATGTTGGTCACTATCTATAATTCATACATTAAAACAATGAACCAAATGGAAGATTGACAGTGACATTCCACAGTAAGTAGATTATAAGGAGAACCCATGGCTCATAATAAATTCTACTTTAAATGGGTTCTCAGAATTTTTCCACTGAATTACATCAGTGTGTGCCAACTAGTTCAGTCTTCAGTTCCCTTACGGTCAATCCTCAATACTAATGACTTTTCTTATGCCCCCTTTTAGGTTCTGGTAACTTATTTACCAGGGAAAGAGAAGTAGACAATGTAAAATTTTGTGGTGAGCCAGACTTTTCTCACCTGTGCCTAGGTCACATGGTCTATGAACCCCCGTTTCCTGGGGTAGTATCACAAGAACTAGGAAGTACATATATACACTGCCGGGCTCTCAGGCACTGAACTCTGGGTCTGAGGCAGAACTAACACTTTTGTGCAGAGGGATATGTGCCACAGGCCGCTCTCCCGCCTGCTGTGGGTGTCGGTAGCCTTCATCTACTCTGGTACGTTTGGTTCGAACTTGGCTAAGGGTCTTAAGGAGGAAAGGACTGCACACAGGCATATGGTGCTTCAGGTGTCCTCGAGGAGGAAAGGGAAAATGGAGGAAAGCAATCTGTGACTCCAGCTTGGTTTAGTTTTGGGTCCTTAATTAGACTAATGCTTACAAAGTTTTATTCACTACATCAGAAGATCAACTATTTTCTGATTGTTCCCACAGGATTCAGTGTGGCCCAGAAAGTGACTCAAGTTCAGCCAGCCACATCTGGTCAGGAGGGAGAAGTAGTCACCCTGGACTGTTCATATGAAGCAAGTCAGAGCATATACTATATTTTTTGGTATAAACAACTTCCCAGTGGAAAGATCATTTTCCTTATTCGTCAGAGCTCTTCTGGTCGGAATGAAATCAAAGGTCGCTACTCTGTCCAGTTCCAGAAAGCAACTAAATCCATCAGCCTTACCATTTCACCCTTACAGCTGGAAGACTCAGCCAAGTATTTCTGTGTTCTCTGGGAACTCACAGTGTTTGAATTGATAGTAAAAGCTAAACAAAAACTCAGGAGCTCCATAGGAGATGGGACCCTGCTGTAGAAGCCCAGCTGAGATGCACCTGCAGAGCCCAGACAAGAAAGTAGCGACTGTGGCTGCCTATTCTGTGGTTTAGATCAGAAGATTCAATTCTCAGTAAAAACTGCATCTATCTCATTTGAAAAGAGGTTCTGGAGCAACTTTCTTCTAATACATTCTCTGTCTTCTGTTTGACTTAAAATAGATCATACAGGACATGCTTAAAGTTCTCTAAAGTTGAAATTTGCCACATCACAGTTTACAGTGGTAGTATTACTTAAAGATGCTCACAACAAATCTGGGTCTAGTTACCTAGGATCACCATGAGAATAATTTCTTTAGCCTTTTCCCAGAGACTTTGTGTTAGAACAATCCAAGAAGCAGAACAATAAGAGATCCATTATTAGGATTAGAATTTAAGCAATTTCTGGAGTTGGTGTGTGTGGGGGAGGGAATCTATGAAAAGCAGTTTTTGTTGCCTTAATTTACTAAAGGTCAGTGAGAGTAACATTCAGGAAGGAAAGTTGGATGAGGATAAGTGCATCGATGAACCATGATTCATAAGGACATACTAATCCCCAACACTGCTTAAAAAAAAAAGTCAAGCTGGTAATTCAGATGCACCGTGTGAATTTCTCAGTGCCTAAAGTCATGCACATACAATACAATACAACATGACTGGGAACTCACTCAAAGTGTTTGAAGTGATAATTAAAAGATGTACAGAGTTCCAAAAGAGAAATCATCTGCTATAGGAGCACAGCTGAGATACACCTGCAAATTCTGGATGAGAAGGTAACCAATTGTGGCTGCATAATCTGTGGTCAGGATCAAATATGGCTCCTGCATCATACCCATCTTTCAAATCTTGCACAATTTCTCTCATAGTCAATCTTTGGATTTCTCAGAGCAACACTGAGAAACAAATTCAGCGAAATATTTCCAGATAGTTAATTTGAGATGATGCAAAGCTATTATAATACCCCTTGTCAATGTGACACCCATATGTGCTCCTTTTAATACCACTTACCATTCAAATAAAGACAATAGAATGATAGGTACAGTGGTACACACCTGTAATCCTAGCTACTTGGGAAGATGCAGCATGCAGGTTGCAAGCTCAAGGCTAGTCTGTGCAATTTACTGAAAACTTGCCTCAAAATAAATGATAAAAAGGGCCAAAGATGTAGCTCAGTGGTAGAGTGCTTGCCTTGCATGTGTGAAGCCCTAGGCTCAAACCCTAGTAACACACACACACACACACACACACACACACACACAAAGATAAAATAATAATCATGCTTCCTGCTAATATATGCAACTATTTCTCACTTAACTGAAAACATGCTAACTCTCTCCTCCCAAAAGAATTACAAAGTTCATTTATCCATCCTCTGATGATGTTCATTCATCTTCTAGCTGTGTCACACTCTGCCATTAATATCCAGTAGTTTAATGAGATATAATGAGAGAGAGAATTAACTTTCAATAGTACATCTTATCATCAAATGGAAGGAGAAAAAAATCTGGTTAATACATACACAAATGTACTCAAAATGAAAAATAAAATTTATAACTTAGGCCTTGTTTCTATGAATAATAACATGATTGCAGTTGGTTTTTATAGCTAGCTTTTTGGTTAAACATTCCATAACCTCTTTTTTTTGTCCTGTGCATTGAAGGGGTGCTTTACCACTCTGCCACACCCTCATCCTTTCAATTTTTTTTTTTTATTTTGGGACAGGGTCTTGCTAAATTACTGAAGCCAGCCTCAAACTTGGAAGCCTCCTTCCTCAGCCTCCTAGTCACTGGGATTACAGGCATGCACCACCTCATCCAGTCACAAACTCTTAATTGAAGCTAACACCTCTACTCACTCCCATACTGGGTTTTCCCTAAAAGAAAACTCCTTGTTCAGGAATACTGCTATACTGAATACCATAAAGTAAAGTATTCTTAGGTCCACTGCTGTGGACTTAGCAAAACATTACAGGCAAGAAAAGAAAATTTATATTCAGTTGTCTATTTAAGTGCAACACTACCCCCACCCCTTTTCAAAAGCTCCCCCCCCAAAAAAAAAAAAAAAACCAGACCTGCCAACAAAGAAAGTTGATGGAGGGTGTTCTGAGAAATATCATTAAGAATGATGCTTAACTTGTCATTAGAAGCACTGGAAGTCAAGAGTGTTTTTGAAGTTTTCTTTTTTAATTATAAACAAATGGGATACATGTTGTTTCTCTGTTTGTACATGGAGTAAAGGCATACCGTTTGTGTAATCATAAATTTACATAGGGTAATGTTGTTTGAAGTGTTTTTTTTGTAAATTTTAATATTTATTTAATACTCAATATAACATCTAAAACTAATAAACAGGTGCTCTGTAGCATTTAATCTTAGCATAATATTTATAATATACAACCTTAAGCTAATAAAATGTCTGCACTCTAGTCATTAACAAGATATTCAGGAGATACTATTACAATTATTGCATTAACTATCATATTGACTTTAATCCTAACACAATATGCATTCTTGAGCTTCTTTTTTTATTTTTTTTTTATTTCTTTATTGTAAACAAATGGGATACATGTTGTTTCTCTGTTTGTACATAGCATAAAGGCATACCATTTGTGTAATCACAAATTTACATAGAGTAATGTTGTTTGATTCATTCTGTTATTTTTCCCTTCCCCCACCCCTCCCACCCCTCTTTTCCCTCTATACAGTCCTTCCTTCCTCCATGCTTGCCCCCCTCCCTAACCCTAACTCTAACCCTAACACTAACCCTTCCCTCCCCCCATTATGTGTCATCATTTACTTATTAGCGATATCATTCGTCCTTTGGCTTTTTGAGATTGGCTTATCTCACTTAGCATGATATTCTCCAATTTCATCCATTTACCTGCAAATGCCATAATTTTATCATTCTTTATGGCTGAGTAATATTCCATTGTATATATATACCACAGTTTCTTTATCCACTCATCAATTGAAGGGCATCTAGGTTGGTTCCACAGTCTGGCTATGATGAATTGAGCAGCTATGAACATTGATGTGGCTGTATCTCTGTAGTATGCTGATTTTAAGTCCTTTGGGTATAGGCCAAGGAGTGGGATAGCTGGGTCAAATGGAGGGTCCATTCCAAGTTTTCTAAGGAGTCTGCACACTGCTTTCCAGAGTGGCTGCACTAATTTGCAGCCCCACCAGCAATGTATGAGTGTACCTTTCTCCCCACATCCTCACCAACACCTGTTGTTGCTTGTATTCTTGATAATTGCCATTCTAATTGGGGTGAGATGGAATCTTAGGGTGGTTTTGATTTGCATTTCTCTTATTACTAGAGATGTTGAACATTTGTTGATTGCTTGTAGAACTTCTTCTGTGAAGTGTCTATTCATTTCCTTAGCCCATTTGTCGATTGGATTATTTGTATTCTTGGTGTAGAGTTTTTTGAGTTCTTTATAGATTCTGGAGATTAGTGCTCTATCTGAAGTATGATTGTCAAAGATTTTCTCCCACTCTGTAGGCTCTTTCTTCGCATTGCTGATAGTTTCCTTTGCTGAGAGAAAGCTTTTTAGTTTGAATCTATCCCAGTTGTTGATTCTTGCTTTTATTTCTTGTGCTATGGGAGTCCTGTTAAGGAAGTCTGGTCCTAGGCCGACATGTTGAAGATCTGGACCTACTTTTTCTTCTATAAGATGCAGGGTCTCTGGTCTGGTTCCGAGGTCCTTAATCCCTTTTGAGTTTAGTTTCATGCATGGTGAGAGATATGGGTTTAGCTTCATTCTGTTGCATATGGATTTCCAATTCTCCCAGCACCATTTGTTGAAGAGGCTATCTTTTCTCCATTGCATATTTTTGGCCCCTTTGTCTAGTATGAGAAAATTGTATTTATGAAGGAAACAATAAACCAAATTAAGAACTCCATAGAAAGCATATCCAGTAGGATTGAACACCTGGAAGACAGAACCTCAGACATTGAAGACAAAATATTTAACCTTGAAAACAAAGTTGAACAAACAGAGAAGATGGTAAGAAATCATGAACAGAATCTACAAGAACTATGGGATATCATGAAAAGGCCAAATTTAAGAATTATTGGGATTGAGGAAGGCTTAGAGAAACAAACCAAAGGAATGAAGTGTTTTTAAAAAGCAAAACCATCAAGCTAGTTTCCTATAAATATGATATACATTTTTAATGGTCTTTGTTAAAAATCACTGTTAAGAATGTAGAAAGTTGATACACACACTGGAAAACTGTATTTGCAATGCATATTTCTGAAAAAGGACTAAAATGCACAATGTTTAAAAAGCTCATACAAGTCAATAAGAAAAGAAACAATAAAATGGCAAGAAGTACAGCAAGAAAATAAAAAAACAAGAATGATAATAATATTGTATCACAAGATTTTGTGAAAATTGAGTAAGATAAACACGTTTGGGAACATAATAAGTTAAAGGCTTAATGGAGTGCTTTGCACTGATAAATGTTTAATAAATATTACCTATCATTTTTATTGTAAAAAGTGGCAAGAACTTAGCTGCTTCAAAAATATGATATCCAATAGCGAATAAGCATATAAAATTAACACTTAATATCATTACTCATTAGGGAAATGAACATAAAACTATTTGAGAGCTTCAGCACCCTGAGGGTATTAATATCATCAGGAGGAAATGAACTGCAAAGGATAGGGGGAATGGCTACCTTCCAGGGAAAGGGATGGTTGAGTAAGTTTTCTAGACACTTTCATCCTTAAACCTATATGAAGAGAAGAACAAGCCACAGACTTGGGCATTGAAGGAAAGGCAGGTTTTACCAAGAAGAAAGAAAGTTGATGTTTATTGAGCTTACTATATGTGAAGCACTATATTACACATTTCAGCATCATTATTTAATTTATACATCAACGCCCTATGTGATAGGTTCTATTGTTTCTATTTTTAATATTTAGGAGACAAGACATAACTTTTCCTGATTTTGAAGAGCATCTCTAACTTTTGTTGTCATCCCGAGTATAGCATCTGAGAGGGCTCCTAAAGAGCAAGGTTTTGCCTATGGAGAAGCAGTGGTCCCAGAGCAGGGTGGCTGGTGTTTCAGTGATGGTGACATTACTGATTTCAAAGGTATCTCAGGGGAACTGGAAAAAAAAGATGCCAAACCAGGAACACATTCCCCAAAGTTAATAGGTTAAAACAGTCATCAACCAACTAGTTAACAGTGCCACATGCATTAGGCAGTCTCTTATAACAGTGTGCTGGAATGTATAAGGGACTAGAGGGAAAGATTTTTCCTGAAACTTCTCAGGCATGTTTCCATACCAGGACCTTTTCCCTTTGCCTTTACTCTCTGCCTGCAATTCTAACTCCTCAAATATCCATATGGTATACCTCTGCACTCCCTCTATGTCTTTATTCAAATGTCACTATTATATGAAAACTTTGTCTAAATCTATTTTCTTTCTTTGATAATAAGGCTTTAGCACCCTCCCTGTGTGAGGAAAGGGAAGAACTCTTGGCTGAAGCACTTCCACCTGGTGTCCAGCTAAAATATTCTGAGATTTTTTTTGCTGGCCTCACTGCTTCTAGTGTTCATGGGTTAAATAGTGACAAAGCCTACTTACAGGGGCTCATTGAACCAATGCCAGTGAATTCCCCATAGCAGTAATCATGCCGGAGACGATTCAGGAGGACTGACTGGTTTTGATCTATTGCCCTGCTCGTTGTGAAAGTGATTGACTCCAAATACAGTACAATACATGAGGTGAGTTGGGCTGAAGAGTAGTTGGAGATTGTGGAAATAAAACTTGACATTTTTGTACAAGGTGGGAGATTTTTCTCTGTTAAGTGAAATTTTGTTTTCTGTTCTGTCCTTTACTCTATTACATAAATGCCCTGAGACATGGGGTAAGAATCCTTGATGGAAAGAAATAGTTATTGTATAGAACATTGTGTAGTAAATGCTTTCCATGTTATAGACACCTCCCAACCTCCTAATATAACATTATAATGCACTGAGTTCTCACTAACAATAGGAGCATGATAGACCATGGATATCTATGATGACCCATAAAATTATCTATGTCAGCGGTAAAATGTTCCTCGGAAAAATATGGTAAGCTCAATCACATGGATAGACTCTACTGCAATTTCAGATTGTATCTTGCAACTTGCCAATATTTTATACATTGAATGCAACTGGTGAGTGACTAAGGTAGGGAAGTTATTATAGTAAGTGATTTACCTGTGTATCATTAATTCTTATTGGAATTCTTCAAGATTGGCAGTATCATTCTTTAGTGAGTGCATGGTTTGAATATAGTTTGTCCCCTCCAAACCTCATTTTGGAATTTAATTTCCACATGAGATATTAAGAGGGTAGAAACTCCATCTGACTTTGGTGCTTAGAGGTAGTGCTTTGGAGAGGTGATTAGGATTAGATAAATTAATGAGGATAGAGCCCCTGTGATTGAATGGCTTTATAAGAAGAGGTAGAAGGCTCAGAGGACACACACACATATGCCCTGTCTCTTGCCATGTAATATCCTCAGACTTTCTTTTCTTTGTAACTTTCCCATCTGGAATGATGTTCTTGGCAACAGAAAACAGATTAAGTCAGGGATAGGGTATAATAAAGTATTTGAGGCTTTAAGACTTGGATTTCTAGATCTAACACTCATTAGTGGAGTTATCTTGGGCAGGTTACATAATAAGTTTTATGCTTCACTTGCCTCCACCCTATGAGTATTGAGAGTATTGACCAACACATTATTATGAGAAGGAAAAAAGATGGTGAATGCCAACTTAGATCAGTACTCAGCAGAAGGCTACTGGTTACTTAGAAAAAAGGAAAATGAACTCACAAGAGGTTAAATACCTTGCCTGGTGTTGCGGAGTGTCAGAATGAAGCTTTCTCCAAGAGTGCCTCTCCATCTCAGTTCAGTATTGTATTGTCTTTGTGGTGCTTATCACTACCTAAAATTATCTTATTTTTTTAAATCAATTTTTTTAAATTCTTACACTGTTCCATAGACCCTTTTCTAACCTCGTTACTACTGCATCCTCCATGTTTGGAACAATGCCTAGCCACAGGAAGTACAATAAATATATGGTTGCTGAATAAATGCACAACAATTAAAATGAAATTATTTCTGCAGCCTCTGCCCTTTGAACTCTATTGTAAAAGATTAAGCTGGGCTAATTTTTGTTGTATTTATCTAGAATTATCTGGATCTCCCCAATGCAAGTTATTTATGATAAGATTTAATATTCAAATGCTAAATAGTCAAGTAAATATCTGGTTTATCTAGGTCACTTTCTTCAACTGTGCTCTAAGGTAATTAATAAATGATCTTACTAACAATTTGTTTATAAATTCCTCACTTTAGATGGTGAGAAGGCATGGGGGGAACGATTTTCTCTCAAAGAAATACATCTTGTCATTTACATTACAAAAGCATTTAAAAGTTCCCATACTTATATTCACACACACACACACACACACACACACACACACACACACACCTTGAGGTTTTATTTGGAGATGAGAAAAATTAGAACTGGTAGTGACATTTTCTATGTATGACCCTGTGTTTTTAATGCAGAACAGGAGTAAGCAGCATAAAGGATGGGGCCAGAGTCCTGCAGTCATTGCATGTACAGGAGGTAGAAAGACCAGTTTCATCTGCTGCTTCCTTTCAGCTTTTTATATTTTATGGCTTATACTAGAACATGAGGGAAACTGCAAAATGTCACAGGATCCCATTTGTAATGCCTTTAAGGAAGAAAGATGAGTAAGAGTCACTCTTAACACTCAGAGGAGTTGCAGCTACTGGCACATCAAAGAATCCTACCCCAAACACTGAGTCACGCTTTGCGCCTTTGCTAGTGCTCTTCAGGTACCTGCAACCACACCCAACTATGGTTGGTGCTGCTCTGATAGCCAGAATCAACAGAGGGCTGTGCACTGTGGAAAAGGAAAATTCAGTGAATTACAGTGTTTTTCTTTTTCAAGAATCACAACAATATACAAATAGATAAACATGCATTCTAGTAATTATAGCTCCCTCCACCAACTGGACTAAAGACTGCAGACTCTAATTCCCACCAACACACTAGCCATATTGGTGAGTCAGATCCACTGCCTTCTCTTTCATCATGATTCCCAAATGATCCAAATCAGTATTCAACACTATCCCATATTGAAGCCAAGTTCATGCTCCCAAACTGTATAATGGTGGACCTGGAGGGCTGGAGCTCAGAAAGTGAGCACAGGCAAGGGCCATGCAGAGTCTGTCATGCCAGCCCAAGTCTGAGGTGCAGCAAGCCAGGACCCATGCAAGCCAGAATGCACCCACCTGTTGCACTGCAATAGCCCAGGCCAGGCCAGGTATGGATACCCACTCCACACAGTGCCCCAGACCAGAACCCTAGAGTATCCACTGTCTGCTGACCTCAACCTCCTGAGAAGTTGGGATTGCAGACAATAAGCAAGCAAATGGGACAGAACTGAAAAGAAGTTCAGACTCAAGGGTTAATCAATACCATTTGTAATTCCAAACCCCAATTAGCATGAATTTGGACCAATAGCATTGATCCAAGTGCCAAATAAAACTCTAGACTAGCACACTCAAATGGAAACCCCTTTCAGCTCCCCTTTTCCTTTCTGGGAGCTCTGTTTCTAATTACACTTGAATACATCCTATTCTCACACTCACACATCTGCATCTGTGGATCTCGTTCTTCAAACTTGCAAGAAAAGAACCCAGAAAGAAGGAATTGGTAGTGAGCTGTTGGGGTCTGCTGCAACACTGGAGAACATAGCCCCCCATTAAGAGCTGCAGCACAGAAATGAGAGGAGGGGCCTAGGGGTATGAAAGATGGTGGAATGAAACAGATATCATTACCCTATGTACATGTATGATTACATGAATGGTATCTACATCATGCACAACCATAGAAACAAAAAGTTGTACCCCATTTGTGTACAATGAGTCAAAATGAAATCTGTAAAAATTTTTAAAATAAATAAATTAGAAAAATAAAACTGCAGCACAGGCTTCTGGACCCTGACCTGCCCATGCCCACACAGACACTGACCCAGCCATGCCCCATATGGACCCCAGCCCATTGGCACCCCATGCCAACCTCAGTGCCCACACTATGGCTCCCCACCTACCAACATGTTTAGAAGCTCATGAAACCATCTTGGATTATCCCAAAGGGGAAGCTGCCATCTTTAGGTGGGGCAACTCCCATCCTAAGATGCCTTCTGGAGACTGGAAGCTCCTTGTCAGGTACCTCTCTTGCAACAGGATACTGAAGACTAGGAGGTTTGAATAGTAAATGACTGTTATACTGTAGATTTTTTACATTTTTAATTTTTAATTTCTTTATTTTTTCTCATCCCTTTTCCTTTTATTCACCTGTTTCCCCAGAGTCTCTTTCTCCCTTCTCTCATGCTAACAACCAACTTCTTTTGATCCTGCTGTCACTCTTCCCATGACCTAGTACCTATATATACTCATGTCTTATCCCATTAACAGTTATATCCTACCCACCTCCCCATCCTCTTTGTCCACCATTAGAAAGTGTAGATCTCATTGCAAGCCTATTAGCTATACTGCAGATAATAGTCCAACTCATTCTATCTGTTACTATAATACTGTTAACATCTTCAAAGGGGCTCTCTGGTTTAGGGCTGCATATTGTTTTTATTGGGTGCTGCTAATATTGATCTCCCCCTTAAAGGAGAGGTATTGGAAATCTGCAGGGTCACAATAAGCCTATGGGGGGAAACTACAATAACTCAGAACCTCACTTCTAGAGGGGAAGATACAGGAACAACATGAAAAAAAACAGGGGAAGAAAGTGTCCCAAGCAAACAAAGATGCTATTTTAATAGAATTCAATGACAGCAGGCAATGTATGATCACTCCAATAAACAGTTAAAAGAGCAAATTCAGGAAACAAAAGATAATTTCAATAAAGAGAGAATCTGAAAAAAAAAAAACAGAAATATTTGAAATGAAAGAAACAATAAACCAAATTAAAGACTCAATAGAAAGCATCACCAACAGAATAGATCATTTGGAAAATAAAATATCAGACAATGAAGACAAAGTATTTAATCTTGAAAATAAAGTTGATCAAACAGAAAAGATGGTAAGAAGTCATGAACAGAATTTCCAAGAATTATGGGATATCATGAAAAGACCAAATTTAAGAATTATTGGGATTGAGATACAAACCAAAGGATTGAATAACCTGTTCAATGAAATAAAATCAGAAAATTTCCCATATCTGAAGAATGAAATGGATAATCAAATACAAGAGGCTTACAGAACACCAAATGCACAAATTACAACAAATCCACACCAAGGCACATTATAATGAAAATGCCTAACATACAAAGTAAAGATAGAATTTTAAAGGCTGCAAGAGAAAAATGTCAGATTACATATAAGGGGAAATCAATATGGATATCAGTAGATTCCTTAGCCCAGACCCTAAGAGCTAGAAGGGCATGAAATAACATATTTCAAGCTCTGAACAAATATGGATGTCAATCTAGAATCTTATACCCAGCAAAACTAACCTACAGAGTTGAGATGACATAAAATCCTTCCATGATAAACAAAAGTTTAAAAAATTTACAAATAGAAAGCCTGCACTATAGAATATTCTCAGCAAAATTTTCCATGAGGAGGAGGTGAAAAACAATGCACATTAGCAAAGGGAGGAACTATCCTAAAGGAAAACCAACCAAAGGAGAAACCAAGTCAAGTTAAAAACCAAAAATAAGCCAAAATGACCAGGAATACAAATCATATCTCAATAATAACTCTGAATGTTAATGGCCTAAACTCATTAATCAAAAGACATAGACTGGCAGATTGGATTAAAAAGAAAGACCAAACAATATGCTGCCTCCAAAAGACTCATCAAATAGAAAAAGACATCCACAGACTAAAGGTGAAAGGATGGGAAAAAACTTGCCATGCACATGGACTCAGTAAAAAAGTAGGGGTCTCCATCCTCATATCAGATAATGTGGACTTCAAGCCAGAGTTAGTCAGAAGGGATAAAGAAAGACATTTCATACTGCTTAAGGGAATCATAAACCAGCAAGACATAGCATTATAAATATTTATGCCCCAAACAATGGAGCATCTATGTAACTCAAACAAATTCTTCTCAATTCCAGGGAACAAATAGACCACAACACAATAATATTGGGTGAATTTAACCCACCACTCGCACAACTGCATAGATCCTCCAAACAAAAACTGAACAAAGAAACTATAGAATTAAATGATACAATCAATGATTTAGACTTAACAGACATATATAGAGCATTTCATTCATCATTGAGCAGATAATGTTTCTTCTCAGCATCTCATGGATCCTTCTCCAAAATAGACCATATGTTATGCCACAAAGCAGCCATTAGTAAATACAAAAATATAGAGATACTATCTTGTGTTCTATCAGATCATAATGGAATAAAGTTAGAAATCAACAATAAAATAAAAAACAGAAACTACTCCAACACCTGGAGACTAAATAATATGCTATTGAATGAGGCACTGATACCAGAAGACATCAGGGAGGAGATAAAAAAATTCTTAGAGGTAAATGAGAACAAGGATACAACATATCAAAATCTCTGGGACACTATGAAAGCAGTACTAAAAGGAAAGCTCATTTCATTGAGTTCGTACATTAAAAGAATAAACAGTCAACAAATAAATGACCTAACATTACATCTCAAAGCATTAGAAAAAGAACAAATCAACACCAAAAGTAATAGATGACAGTAAATAATTAAAATCAAAGGTGAAATCAATGAAATTGAAACAAAAGAAGCAATTCAAAAAATTGTCAAAATGAAAAGTTGATTCTTGAAAAAGTAAACAAAATTGATAAACCCTTAGCCACACTAACAAAGAGGAGAGAGAAACTCAAATTACTATAATTCATGATGAAAAAAGGAAATATCATGTCAGACACCATTGAAACATAACATAATTAGAAACTACTTTGAAAACCTATACTCCAACAAAATAGAAAATATCAAAGACATTGACAAATTTTTAGAGACATATGATCCTCCCAAACTGAATCAGAGGACATACACAATTTAAACACATCAATTTCAAGCACTGAAATGGAAAAAGCCATCTAAAGTCTACCAACCAAGAAAAGCCTTGGACCAGATGGAGTCTCAACCAAGTCCTACAAGACCTTCAAAGACGAACTAATACCAATACTCCTCAAAGTATTCCATGAAATAGAAAAGAAGAGAACCCTTACAAACTCATTCTATGAAGCTAATATCACTCTGATACCAAAACCAGTCAAAGACACATCAAGAAAAGAAAACTTTAGACCAATATCTCTGATCCTTTAGACTAAAATCCTTAACAAAATTCTAGCAAATTGCATAAAAAATATTAAGAATATAGTGTACCATGATCAAGTGGGGCTTATCCCAAGGATGCAAGGTTGATTCAATATCCAGAAATCAATAAACATAATTCATCACATCAATAGACATCACATCAATGTTCTATAGTGCAGGCTTTCTATAATTAACAACCATACGATTATTTCAATAGATGCTGAGAAAGTGTTTGATAAAATACAGCACCCCTTCATGCTCAAAACACTAGAAAAAAATATGGATAGTAGGAACATACCTCAACATTGTAAAGGCTATATATGCTAAGCCCATGGCTGACATCATTCTAAATGGAGAAAAATTGAAAGCATTCCCTCTAAAATCTGGAACAAGGCAGGGATGCCCTCTTTCACCACTTCTATTTAACATCGTCCTTGAACCTCTAGCCAGAGCAATCAGACAGACAAAAGAAATAAAGGCATCTAAATAGGAAAAGAAGAATTCAAATTATCACTATTTGCCAACAACATGATTCTATATTTAGAGGAGTTGAAAAATTCCAGCAGCAAACTTCTAGAACTCATAAATGAATTCAATAAAGTAGCAGGATATAAAATCAATGCTCATAAATCTAATGCATTTTTATTCATAAGTGATAAATCCTCTGAAAGAGAATTTAGGAAAACTATCCCATTCACAATAGCCTCAAAAAAAATAAAATACTTGGGATTCAATCTAACAAAAGTGGTGAAAGACTTCTACAAAGAAAACTACAGAACATTAGAGAAAGAAACTAATGAAAACCTTAGAAAATGGAAAGATCTCCCACATTCTTGGATAGGAAGAATTAATATTGTCAAAATGGTCATACTACCAAAGGTGCTATACAGATTCAATGCAATTGCAATTAAAATCCCAAGGACATTCCTCATAGAAATAGAGAAAGCAATCATGAAATTCATTTGGAAGAATAAGAGACCTCAAATAGCCAAAGCAATCCTGAGCAGGAAGAGTGAAGCAGGAGGAATCACAATACCAGACCTTAAACTATACTACAGAGCAATAGTAACAAAAATGGCATGGTACTGACAATAAAATAGACATGTAGAACAATGGTCCAGAATAGAAGACAGAGACAAAACCACAAAAATACAGTTACCTCATACTAGAAGAGGATCAAAAAACATACAATGGAGAAAAGATAGCCTCTTCAATAAATGGTGCTGGCAAATCTGGAAATCCATATGCAGTAAAATGAAATTAAACCTCTATTTCTCACCCTGCACAAAACTCAACTCAAAATGTATCCAAGGACCTAGGAATTAGACCACAGACCCTGCAACAAACAGAAGAAAAAGTAGGCCCAAATCTTCATGTTGGCTTAGGACCAGAATTCCTTAAAAAGACTCCTAAAATGCAAGAAATGAAAGCAAGGATCAATAAATGGAATTGATTCAAACTAAAATGCTTTTTCTCAGCAAAGGATATAATCAATAATGTGAAAAGAGAGCCTACAGAGTGGGAGAAAATCTTTTCCACATGCACTTCAGATAGAACACTTATCTCCAAAATTTATAAAGAACTTACAAAACTTTATTCCCCCCCCCCAAAAAAAGAACCCAATCAATAAATGGCATAATGAACTTGGCAGACAGTTCACAGAAGGAGATATACAGGTTATCAACAAATATATGAAAAACTGCTCATCATCTCTAGTAATTAGAGAAATGAAAATTAAAACCACCCTAAGATTTCATCTCACTTCAATTAGAATGGCTATTATCAAGAACACAAGCAATAATATGTGTTGGTGTGGATGTGGGGGAAAGGCACACTCATACATTACTGGTAGAGTTCAAATTGGTGCAGCCACACTGGAAAGCAGTATGGAGATTCCTTAGAAAACTTAGAATGGACCTACCATTAGACCCAGTTGTCTCACTCCTCAATTTATACCCAAAGGACTTAATGCTCCCACATCAATGGTTTATAGCAGCTCAATTCACAATATCTAGATTGTGGAACCATCCTAGATGCCCTTCAATAAATGAATGGATAAAGAAACTGTGTGGTATACACAATGAAATATTATTTAGTCATAAAGAAGAATAAAATTATGGCATTTGCAGATGCCAAAAAACCAAAGATTGAATGTTTTCTCTGATAAGTGGATAATGATACATAATGGGGATGGGAGTGTGGGGGGTAAGAGAAGAATGGAGGAACTTTGGATTATGTAGAGGGAAATGAGAGGGGGAGGGGGCGGAAGCATGAAAGATGGTAGAATGAGATGGACATCATTATCCCATGTACATATATGATTATACGAATGGTATGAATCTACATTGTGCACAACCATAGCAATGAAATAATGTACCCCATTGTGTACAATGAATCAAAATGCAGTCTGTAAAAAATTTAAAAAATAAAAAAAATCCAAAAAAAATTTAAAAGAAAACTAAAGAACTGCAGCACATCACTCAGTAGTAGTGGAAAAGAAACCATTCTGTCAGCTACAGATGTCTGCAGCTTATACAGACTGTACCCACCAGCAAAAGCAGAGAAATTCTGGTTTCAAAATGACCTGAGTATGCAAGGGCAATATCTGCACCTCACTGTAGCTCCACCCTGAAGGTTGGTCCTGCCATCACATTTTCTCACACAGATGAATAGAGCATGGAGCATGCCCTCTCCTTAGGCACCTGGCACAGAGACCTGTGTGTGTCACATTGGAGCCAGAGATGCCACCTCATTGAATCAGCTGGGAATTTTGTTTCTGTTTTAATTCAACCTTCCCTCCACATGAACATCTTTATTTTATCTCTTGCATGTGGCTACTTAAATTTTTAAAATGTATCTTGTGATGTCTGAAAAGAGCACTGCTGGGGAAGTTCACAACTGAACTTGGTTCTGCCTGCCTGCCCTGTGACTGTGATATTGAACATGTAACTGAACTCTGTGGCCCAAGTGTCTTCATCTGTAATTTTCAGGAAGGTGTTTGGTGCTTTGCTTCTCTGGAATATTTTCAAGCAAGTCACCATTTAAGGCTCCATGGGTTCTAGAGGCCTCTATTTCTGGACCCTTTCTGGGGTTTGTGGACATGAATTGACTTGCCTCTGGGCCTCGAGTTCTGGCTTTCTTTATGCATCTGCATTAATCATAACTCATCCAGTTCCTGTCCAGCTTCCTAAATCATGTTGCTATTGTGCCCCCTCACTCACTCTCGTGCTCTCTCATTCTCTCTTCAAACCTTATGCTTTAAATATCTCACTACTCTCATTACTGTATGTTTAGGAAAAAATACTACATATTTCTAAAATGATATTGGATCACATAAAAATCCCTCAGACTGAACCCACAATCCTGTTTTAATGTGTGTGAGGATGAAAAGGAGGAAGGATGAGTTAAGGTCACTCTTAATAGTAAAGAGGATTACAGCTACTTGTCAATCAAAGAATCACAGCCCACAAACACACAGGGAAAGATTTTGCTTTTCAAAAATCATTCACAATGTAGTTGTTAACATATTTGACCATCAGATTGGTAATGATTGAATCTGCTATATTACTTGAATGTGTGGAATTGTAAGTGCATAGCACAAACTGAGTAAGGAGAACCCACAGTTCATTGTACACTAACGTTGATGGGATCCAACAAAAAAGAAGAGCAATCACTGTTCCAGCTGCTGTCCAATTCTCCAAATCAGGTCTTTACCAGTCAAAGTAGTTTTGTGGCAATTCTGAGCCAAACTATTAAAAGACCTGGCAATTCCACATCTGTGCTTCTGGAAGCTCTGAGTCACTGGGTAAGACCTACAGCTTCCCTGATAGAGCATGAGAAGAAATGACATGCAGAGGCCACAGGGGAAGGGACAGGTCCTGAGGATGCAGCAATGAGAGGTGCCTGGTGCTCCGCCCCTCCCACCTTCCAGGCATTTCCTGCAGGCTCTAGATAAGTTAGTGAGCCACAAGGGTGTTCAGAGGAAGCACAGTTCTGCTTGCACTTGATTTTGGACTTCTGACCTTCAGTACCATAAGAGAATAAATTTTTGTCATTTTAAGCTACCAAGTTTGTGGTGATTTGTTAGAGAAGTCCTAGAAATTAATGTAGTCTTCAAGGTAACATTTCTAAATAACAACTAAATTTGATTCTTCACATCCATGAAAGGGCACCTGCTAGACCAATATCATTTGGTCTTTGGAGTATTTTGAGTATGATTTCTCAAACTATTAAACATGTGAACACACATTTTTACTTATCATTCAACAAGTATTTGAATATTCACAATTTACCTGGTATTACTTTCTGAGGACATGCTGATGAACAATACATAAATATTTAGTGAATGCTTCCCACTTATCATTTATTAGGGAGTAAAATTATGAAAAATTGTAGAACTCTTTACTTCCATAGGCCCTGTCTTCTAGAGCAGCACTGTCCAAGAGAACTTTTTGAGAAGGTTGGAATGCCCTACATTTGCATGGTTCAATGGACACTAAGCCACGTGTAGCGAGCCCTTTAAATATGGGTAGTATGAAGGAGAAACCAAAATTTAAATTTTATGTAATCCAAATTAAGCTCCCCCTTGTGGCTAGTTACTAACACACAGGACAGACCATTTCTTGAAGATGATAACAGTGCACACACAGCCTGAAGAAATGGTGCAACTCTTCACAACTACTGATAGTTATAATACAGGGCAAAAGGTACTGAGATAAGCAATTATTTGACCAAATTTCTGATCAAACTGTGAGATCCTACAATTTTTTCCTAAATTAACTTCTATTCTCATCTTCTATCCTTTCCTCCATCACATACATATACAGATCAGTCCAAATACATCAGATAAAATAGGAAGCTATTCTATCCAAATCTTCTCTTTTAAGGAAGTGATACCTGAAGGATTGGAATTTACCTTCTGAACATATTAATTTTCCCCCACAGATACATATAAAAGTAACATAATTGGACAACAGATATGAGCTCTACGTGAAATAATTTACAAGAGAAATGTTTTTGAGGTAATTTGTTGTCCAACAATAAATTATGAGTCTTTTGACACTTATTGAAAGGTGTGTGACCTGTTTTCATTGGCACATGTACAAACACACACTGCCTGGCACAGTCCATTATCACTTTGGTAACAATGGAAATGGTGAAATGGCACTTCCAGCTTTCTTCTGAGGCACTAGTTTAAATGACAGAATTATTTTTAAAAGTCAAAGTTATTTCTTCCTGAACAATATCAGTATCAGTAAACTCTTTTCTTCCAATCCTTGACACACCTTTATCAAAAAGAATTAGTTATCAAATCAGCAAGTTTTGAGCCCAGTCCCAGGGAGGCAGCCTCTGCAAACACTGCTGTCCTCTGAGCGGGTGGGTAAAGTCGTCTGACTGGCCGGCTTGAATTGCAGTCACTCCCTTTTCTCTTCTTTTTGACACACACACAAATTTCCCATGATTGGTCACAACTGCTTTTTTTTTTTTTTTTTTATCCAAAATAAGCTTGTGAGAAAGCCACTTAAGAGCAATCAGACTTATCGACGCTTTCCGAAGAAAAAGGAGAGAGGATGCTACTCTTCATACCAGGCTTGTCTTATGGATGCAATTGTCACGTGAGTTCAAAACTCCATTTCTGCTTCCAGAAAATCTGATGTAATAGAAAAAATTATCTGCAATCAAAGAACGGTTTTCTGTTCCTGTTTGAGGAAAAAGAATAAGATGAAAGGTTAAGGGAAAGGGAGAGCAATGGAAGGAAGGAGGAAAATTGACAGGAATCGGAGAGACGTTTTGGCTTGGGGAATAGTAACCTAATATCATTTTTTTCTGATGCTTCCCATTGTATTTTTTAAACAGAAGTGAATGGACAACAGGTAATGCAAATTCCTGAATCCCTGCACATATAGGAAGGAGAAGACTTTACCATATACTGGAACTACTCAGGCCCATTGAGCAGCTTACAGTGGTATAAGCAGAAGCCTGGGAAAGTCCTGTCCTCTTGATGGTATTAGTGAAGGGTGGAGATGTTATGAAGCAGGGAAGACTGACAGCTCCATTTGGAGAAACAAGAAGGAACAGCTCCCTGCACACCACGGCCACCCAGACCATAGATGTGGAAGCCTACTTCTGCTCAGTGGCACGGTGCTCCCCGGACACTGCTGCCTGTCCCCAAACCTTTTCAAGGGGCTTCAGGAGCAGCTTCTCCTCTCCCCACTCAGGAGGCACAGAAAGCTGAAGTCGCAAAGTCAGCAAAGAGCCAGTAGTAGGAATGCATGCAGAAATTCACCTCTGTAAGGCATGGAGAAGTTTGATGGTTTTATTTTCTAAAACTATCAATGAATGACTGCATGATGAAATTGTGGTGAATGATAACATGTGGTGGAATATTATTCAGCAATAAAAAATGAATAAAATATTGTCATTTGCAGCATTATGAATGGAGCTTGCATATCATGTTATGAAAAATAAGGCAGGCACAGAGAGATAAATAATGTATGCTTTCACTCATTTGTGGAATTTTAAAAAATGATCTCAGGAGAAGAGAGTGCAGTAGTGGTGACCAGATACTGGGAAGGAGGGATGGAGAGTAAACCATCCAAACCACATGGAAGATGAATTAGTGATGGTAGTTTTTAGCATAGTACAGTGAATACAGTCTGCAATAATATATGGTATATTTCAAAATAACTAGAGAGAAGAGTTTGAATATTTCCAATATATAGAAAAGATAAATGTTTGAGGAGGTAGAAATGCTAATTACCCTGATTTGTTCATTACATATTACATACATGTATTTTACTACATACTATGTCCCATTAATATGCAAAGATAGGTCGACTAAATTTTTTAAAAGAATTATACACTTTGAATGGTGAATTGTATTATTTAAATTATATATCTTTAAAACCATTCTGTTTTTTAACAAATAGTGTTTTATGTCACAACTCTGTAATAGCCTTGGAAATCTTACAATGGATGGAAAATTTACCAAATAACTATGTCACTCTTAGGAATCAACTTTAATCTGTGTATGTTCCCATACTTTTCTACATATAATACATGTACTTTTCTACATATAATACTGTACTTTTCTACATATAATACATGTTATCTTGTTTAGTTTCAACAAGGGGCATAGGACTATTTTATATTTGTTCTTTTTATATGTTGGATAAGTTCCTAGGTTCTCATATTTTCATCACAGTAATTTCTAAGACCTGAAAACAATGCAACTGCATTGTAGAGCTAAATATTACAAGTGAGGTACTTTGCTCACAGCTGAATGCAAAGTAAATTTTTTTGCATTTTTCCATGAATTGTATACCTGTACCACAATTTCTTTGTGCATTTGTCAATGGGCACTTTGGTTGATCACACATCTTGCCTATTGTGAACAGTGCTGCAAGACACATGCAAGTGCAGGAATTTCTTTGACATAATTATTTGCATTCCCTCTGGATATACACCCGGGTGGGATTGCTAGGTCATGTTTTCTTCTCTCCTGCCACAGCACTGACCCCCTGCACATTGGTCCACTCCTACTATCCCCTTTTCCTTTTTCTTGAGATTTTCCCCTACTTAGATTTTTCTCCTTTCTCTTCTTCCTTTCATATATTTTCTGTATTTTTCTGTTACATATCACTCCAAAGTAAAAAGTAAATTCATGAAATCACAAGCATTGAAAAAAAGATGAGTCCTAAACAGTTTCATAAGTAATTCTGTAAAGATCAAAATGTGTCCTTTATTATCCACGGAAAACGTGATTCTGACTGTCAAAATAGCTGCAAGAAACGATTCGCCTCAGAAGAAAAAAATACTAATATAATTAAGATTTAGTTTGAGTTTTCTATCAAATTTCAGGGGAGCTTAGCCTGATATTTTATAGTGCCCTTCACTGAGTGTTTCTTTCCTTCTTTATTAATTCCTTAATGAAAGATCAGAGGAGCTTTCCTTGTTAAGCACATGTGAGGCGCTCTCATCTGTGGCCCGTTCTTTTCTTCCTGGTAAACTCCATATACAGAAACAAGGGTTTGCCTGACAATACTGTTTGGCTCTAGTGTAGGAGTTCATTGGTTTTCTCTTTCAAAGCATCTTCTTTGTAGATTATTTGAAGATACTCCCTAAGACTATTCTGTTCAACTATTGTTAGAAAAGAAAATTAATATAATTTGTTTGAAAAGCTCCTTTAGAATGCAGCAGTCATTCTTCTTTTCCTTGTCACACTAGTCTATATCACCACTGTGTAAGTGATTTTCCTGCCTCTCTTTCACCAAGATTGAGTCCATTAGTTCACATCTCTTCCTTTCTCCTTCACTTAGAAGAGGTACAATAAAAGTGAATAATACTATCACTTTATGAAGATGATATTGTAATTTCCAGCTTGTGAGGGAAGAAATTGAAGCCTCAGGAGATTAAGCAGATTTACTTACTTAACAAATGGCTAACATCCAAAAATTGGACAACATCAAGTTCTGGTTAGGATGTGGAGCAACAGGAACTCTCAGATGCTGCAGGTCGAAAGAAAAATGGATCCCACATTATAAAAATTTGACATTCCATAGAAAGTTAAATGTTCACTTACAATATGGTCCAGCAATTCCTCTTCTAGTTTTTAGTGAAGAAAAATAAAAGCTATATTGACACAAAAAAAATTCTATAAGAATGTTTATAGACACTTAATGCACAATCACTAAAATCTGAAGCGACCCAGCTGTCCTGGGCTGAAGAATGGTTAAGCTAATTGTGTGTACATCCATATGGTTAAGAACTACTCAGAATTAAAAAAAAAAAAAGTATGGATTATTGGATTATTGATTCACACAAAAACATGAATTAATCTTCAGTGTATCTTGATAAATGAAGGAAACTAGGTTCAAAAATCTACATATCATATGATTTCAGGAAAGGCAAAAGTGAAATATGGGAAACATACCAAGGGTTACCTGGGGTAGATGGTCCATATCCCACAACTATATACCACAAAGACTAAATTTCACTTTGTGCAATTTTTTAAAATAACAAAAATGTTACTTAACTCCAAATGAAATAGGAACTATAACAAATGAGGTTGGCTTTTTACAATTAAATAATACAAACACACTGAGGTTTGTTTTGTTTTCTCAGTGTGGAAGAAAATAACTAAACTTAACTTTTGTAAATAGTATTGTGTGTGGACACTGTAAAGTTAAAGGCAAAAGAAATGTAAACAAATATCGTACTCTAGGTAGTAACTTTATTCTTAGGCAGTGTGAGTTATGCTAATTATGTGTATATTGGAATTGAACACATACTTGTCAACATATTTTTGGAAGAAGAAGTGACAAATGATGAGGTGTGAAAAGACTAGTGCAGTTGCATTGAAATCTGAAGTTTCAGTACAAAGTCATGTTTTTTAAATATATACATGTATATATTGATTTAAAAAATAAAATTATTAGGAGAGCAAATGCTTTTTATGGTCAAAGAAGAGAATTAACCTCTGGTTCCCTCATCTGAGTTGCTTCTAACATCTGTAATAACTTTGGTAAAGTAGATAAGAAAGTGTTGGAAAACCTAAGTGGTCCTGATTTTAGGAAAGGTAAGTGTTTCCTTTGTGTTGTTACATTTAGTGCTGATCATTCAGTATACCTCCTATGGCTTTTTGTATTGAGGTGTAATTTATATACAGTTAATGCAAAAACCATGAGTGTACAGTTTGATCAATGTTTATTATCCACATACGGGTATAATAAATCTCCACAAATCAAAACAATTTCCAAAAACACAGAAATTCTTTCTTTTCTCTTCTTAATCAAGACTTTTTTCTAGAAATAATCACTATTTAAATATTTTGTGGCATCAATTTTACATATTAATGGGGCTTAGTGTGATAGTTCTACCATTTGCACAGGTATGCATTGATGAAATCTAATCAGCCTTTTTCCACCTTCCCCACCAACACACACACACACACACACACACACACACACACACACACACACCTTTCCCATTCTCTACTAATCACTATTCTCTACTTTCAGATCAATATCTTATGGATTCCACATGTGAGAGACAGCATATAGTACTTGTCTTTCTATGTCTAGTTTATTTCACTTAACATAATAACCTCTAATTCCATCCATTTTGCTGAAAATAACAGGATTTCATTCTTTTCATGACTGAATAATACTCCACTGTGCACAAATGTCACATTTTCTTTATTCACTTATCTGTTGGAGGGCACCTATGCTGATAAACACTATTTTGATTTCTATCACCATAGATCGGTTTTGTATTTTCTTGAATTTCATATAAATGGAGTCATGAAATAATATGTTTAATAATATCCCATTGTATGAATATACCACTTTTGTTATCTAATTTCTCTCTGATAATGGAAATTGTATTGTTTTCACTTGGGAGCTATTATGAATAAAACTTCTATGAACATTGTTTCTTTAATGTTTTTATTAGTGCATTGTAGTAATGCATAAAAGTGGGGTTCATTTTAACATATTCATAAATGCATATAACATAACTTGTTCCATTTCAATCTTCAGTACTTCTTTCCCTCCTCTGTTCCTTCCCACTGACTGCCTTCCTTTATTGGTCTCTTTTCTCTTTATGTATTGTATTTTTTATTTTTTATTAATTTTTTATTAATGGAGTACCCCATTTGTGTTCAATGAATCATTCTCATACAAGTCTTTTTCTGGACATACAGAATTGTCAAACATTCATGAGAAGTTTTATTGTTGGAGTGAATTGTTAAGTCATACAATAAAAATATTTTTAACTTTATTACAAATTTCCAAACAGTTTTATAGACACTGTATCATTTTATACATACCAACAAGGTATTAAAAGTCCAGTTGCTCCATAACCTTGCTAATATTTAGCAATATGAATTGAATTTTAATTACTGAGTTTTGTTTTGAGATAATAGTAGATTGACATATATTTTAAGAAATATTCCTGATTCTGCATGTCCTCCACTCAGTTTATTGCAATGAAAACATCTTGTAAAACTACAGCACAATATCACAATAGGACTTTGACACAGTCAGGACACAGAGTACTACATCACTACAAGGATGCTTCCTACTATCCCTCCTAGCCACAGCCACTGCCTTCCTGTCCCATCCCTCTTAAACTCAGGAATGATCAATTTTCTCCACTTCTATGATTTTGTCATTTCAAAAGTGTTATACAAAAGGAATCATATAGTATATAAACCTTTTGGAATCAATGTTTTTTCCTCTCATCATACTTCTGTTTGTTATATCTTTCCAAATTTGAGAAGTTTTCTGCTCTTATTTCAGTCCTTTTTAGCAACCCCTCTCTCCCCTCTCCTTCAGGAATGTTAGTTTTTTTTTGTTTGTTTTCTGTTTTTTTTTTTTTTTTCATTGTAGTTCTACAGTTTTCTGAGGCTCTATTCATTTTTTCTATTCTATATTCTCTTTATTCAAATTGAATATATCCTAGCTTGTGACATTTTCTCTGTCCTCTCCATTCTGCAATTCAGCCCCTCTGGTGGGTTTTTTGTTTTGTTTTGTTTTGTTTTCAGTTATTGCATTTTTAAGTTCTAAAATTTTCTCTTGGCAGTTTTTGATTCAAACTCTTTGTTGAGCTTTTTATTTCTATTTTTCTTATTTGTATCAAGTATATTTATAATTGCTTTTTGAAACACTTTTATTATGACTGCCTTATTATCTTCATCAGATAAGTTCACCTCTGTCATTTTCCTGTTGAGACATATGATTATCATTTTAAGATTGAGTTTCAGATCTCCTTAGTTTAGAGTATGAGGGGTGATTAATTATTGAAATCTGAACATTTAAGTACTCTGTTGGAAACCCTGGATCTTATTGAAGACTTCCACTACTTTCTCTGATACTAGTCCAGCAGTGGAACAGGAACAGCTATAATTTAAATGGTCATAAAATGAAAAGGGTTAATAATTTGCCAAAGCTCTTCCTCATGAAACCAATAGAACATTATGTTCGGTGTTAGTCTTGATGGCAAAAATGAGGAAAAGCAAAATAATTCTGCTTGTTCCAAAGATTCTTTCATTTTGATTCAGAGGGAAGTCACAACTCTGAAAAACATGCTGTTTTAGTTGCTCCAGTTGACAGAAAGAAACTGATCTTTCTTTTGGAAAAATATGAAATGTTCTTTGTTGCCAGACTAGAGCATGCATGAAGAAAAATTTTTGGAAATAAATAAAAATTAAGTGAGTATTAATTTACCCTATATTTGTCTTAAATCATGACTCTACAAAGTTTTTTTTTTTTTTTTTTTATCATTTCTTAACATTCCTAAGCAACACACATATCCACCTCATTACAAAAGACTCAGGCAGAACAAAAGTGAAAGCCCCTGGCTAAATTGTGTTCATTCCACCCCAGCTTCCACCAACCTTCTCAGATAGCATCAGTTTTGTCAGTTTAAGCTAAATAATGCCAGCCTTTTTCTTCTTTCAATTTTGTGTATGTATATATGTAAGTATATCCATACATACATATCTTTTATATTATATATATTATATAAGCACTTAATATTATGCAACTATATACACATAATTTTGTGATGTAAAATAGATTTATTTAATTTTTTGGCCACATGCCTTTTTTTTGTAGCATGCCTTTTGTGTTTCATTTAATAAACAGTTCTTGAGATCTTTCTATAGCAATAGAGAAGCCTACTTTATTCTTTTTAAAAGCATATTTGATACTAGAAATATTCCATCATTTAACTAATTATTTCTTCCCCAAAATATTTTGTTTTATTCCTTTGTGGAATTTCCTTCGTATGTGTACGGAAGTGTTTATTTTAATGAGATTTCTGAAATTGAAAATTCTTTGATATTGCTATATCAAAGGAAGGTTATATTTAAAATTGTCAAGAAAGTAATAATGTGCTCTCCAAATAGTATAAATAATTATACACCCACCAACAGTGAGTAAAAGAACTCATTTTACATTCTTATAAAAATTGAGACTACCAATATTTTTTAGCAATCCAAAGAATTTCTTAAAGATGTTTTCCTGATTACTACTGCTTTTTCATTTCTACTATTTTTGTCACTTTAATTGCACATATTATGGTGTACAGTGTGATAATTTGATACATGAATATTGTGTGTAATGATCAAGTCAGGGGGTATTCAACATTTCCACAAACACAGTTAGAAGTAATAAGTTCCAGTACTCTACAGCCCAATGACTGACTACAGTTCACAGTAACCTATTATACATTTTATTTTATTTTTTTTTTTTATTTTATTGTAAACAAATGGGATACATGTTGCCTCTCTGTTTGTACATGGCGCAAAGGCATACCATTTGTGTAATCATAAATCCACATACAGTAATGTTGTTTGATTCATTCTGTTATTTTTTCCCTTCTCCCTACCCCTCTATGGGATATCATGAAGAGGCCAAATTTAAGAATTATTGGAATTGAGGAAGGCTTAGAGAAACAGACCAAAGGAATGAACAATCTATTCAATGAAATGCTATCAGAAAATTTCCCAAATCTGAAGAATGAAATGGAAGATCAAGTACAAGAGGCTTATAGGACTCCAAATATACAAAATTACAACAGACCCACACCAAGGCACATTATAATGAAAATGCCCAATATACAAAATAAAGACAGAATTTTAAAGGCCGCAAGAGAGAGGAATCAAATTACATTCAGGGGGAAACCAATACGCATATCAGCAGATTTTTCAATCCAGACCCTAAAAGCTAGAAGAGCCTGGAACAACATTTTTCAAGCCCTGAAAGAAAATGGATGCCAACCAAGAATCTTATACCCAGCAAAACTTACCTTCAAATTTGACGATGAAATAAAATCCTTCCATGATAAACAAAAGCTAAAAGAATTTACAAAAAGAAAGCCAGCATTACGGAACATTCTCAGCAAAATATTCCACAAGGAAGAGATGAAAAACAAAGAAACAAATCAGCAATGGGAGGAACCATCCTAAAGGAATTGTCAAATAAAGGAAGAACCAAGTCGTCTCAAAATAAATAAATAAATAAATAAATAAATAAATAAAATGAACCAAATGACCGGGAATACTAATCATATCTCAATAATAACCCTGAATATTAATGGCCTGAACTCATCAATCAAAAGACATAGACTGGCAGATTGGATCAAAAAGAAAGATCCAACAATATGTTGCCTGCAAGAGACTCACCTCGTAGAAAGAGATACACATAGACTAAAGGTGAAAGGATGGGGGAAAACATACCATGCACATGGACTCAGCAAAAAAGCTGGGGTATCCATCCTCATTTCAGATAAGGTGGACTTCAAGTCAAAACTAGTCAAAAGGGATAAAGAAGGACATTACATACTGCTTAAGGGAACCATAAATCAGCAAGACATAACAATCATAAACATCTATGCCCCAAACAGTGGCTCATCCATGTATGTCAAACAAATCCGTCTCAATTTCAGAAACCAAATAGACCATAACACAATAATACTAGGTGATTTTAACACGCCTCTCTCACCACTGGACAGATCATCCAAACAAAAATTGAACAAAGAAACCATAGATCTCAATAACACAATCAATAATTTAGACTTAACGGACATTTATAGAATATACCATCCAACCAAGAGCGAATACACTTTCTTCTCAGCAGCACATGGATCCTTCTCTAAAATAGACCATATATTATGCCACAAAGCTAATGTAAGCAAATTCAAGAAGATAGAGACACTACCTTGTATTCTATCAGACCTATTATACATTTTAAACACAGAAGAATTAAGTTCCAGTACTCCATGGCACAATGACTGACTATAGTTCATAGTAACCTATTAAATATTTTGTGAATAACCAGAAGAAAGGAATATGAAGGATTCCAAACACAAGTAATGCTAAGGAGATGGGAATGATAATTATCCTGATTTAATCAATATATATTATATACATGTTTTGAAATATCACACTGTACCCCATAAATGTGTACAATTAGCACACATTCTGAGAAATTTTAAGCACCTTTTTATGTAGCAGCACTTTGTCATTCAATTTTCGTCATTATTTATTCCTACCTTGGACATTTTTTTTCTCTTAGGTTATTTTCCTTTTTTTTTTGCAGAAATTATTTCTGTAATGTAGATGATGCTTAACTTCTATATTTGCTTCAATATTTTACTCAAACATAATATCTTTATCTTTAATGTGGTTGTTTTTGATTTCTATATAGTCAGATTATGAAATATTTATTTCCTTTTTGGTTTCAAAGGTTAGTATCTTTCAGGAAATCCATAAATGTATGTTTTAATCTTCATTATAGTTTGGTAAAGTATAAATTATTCTAAAAGTATATTACAGATTAGGAAACTGAGTCCCAAAGAGATTTAAACTTTGCTAATATTCACAGTCTTAATAAGTGAGCATCAAATTTTCAATGCATTCTTAAACTAGAGATTACCAAGTACTAAAGTCTGAACATACATTGTTCAACCTTTAATTTCTTAAACAGGGTACTAAAAGATCAAAACATCAAAATTGAACTACCTGAAAATTAGGTTTGTAAAGCTAAAAGAATGGCCAGTGAACACAAAATATTTGCAGCACCCATCATTGTCAAAGGGCCTGTTTTGATTTTAAAAATAGAAGACCTTGTTTAAACCAAGAAAATAAGCAAACTAATAAAAGGGGACATGTCTTAAAACAGGCTCTTCACAAAAGAAAATATCCATATGGAGATTGAATATACCAATTCCATAAAATACAAAAAGAGATGCAACTAATGTGTAGTGTTAAAAATCAAAATAGTGCTGCCCATGCTACAGGATAACTGGGAGAGTTCAGGCAGGGCTCTGAATCCTACCTGATGTTCTATTTCTTGTGCTGGATGCTAGCTGCAAGGGTGTGTTAAATTTCGTGAACGCTTATCAAGTTGCATACTTATGATATGTTTTTACTGCTGCACGTTACTATGCTGAAATAAAAACTTTAAAACGATACAGTGATTCCATATTAATTATAAAGTAATCTGTGAACTAAAACTAAAATTTCAGGTGTTTTCATGCTAGTTCTGTCTTGCATCTGATCTATTTCAGTGAGGACACAGCTGTTAAGCAAACACGACTTGAGACTTTGGGTAAGCTCTGCTCCTGTATTAGAACACCACAAATGAGAAATAGGACAACAGCCTGTTTTCCTACACCTGGGATACAATAGGATTTTTGACCCTTGATATGTAGTACGAAAGGACTCTAGCTATGAATGTTTTGAATTATAAGAAAAGTTGAAAAGTCTATTGAATTAGGCCTCCTGAGAAATGACTCATGATGCTGTTAACTTATGGTTCACAACAGGGTACATGGCAATCCCAAGCTGTAAAAGTCTGAAGGAGGAACACTACTAACCAAAAGAACGTGAAGATGCTGATAGTTAGGAAGAAGAAGAAACCCCATTTGTAGGTAAGAAATAGTGTCTGTCATAGCCTAAAATATTAAGGGACTCCTGCATCATGAAGGCACATTATGTCAATAAACTTTGTAAGCCAATACCTTTGCAATCTTTGATATAACCAATATCTTTGCAATTATTGATATAACCCCAGAACCTAGGGTATGCTTCCAGTTTGGTATACTAGTAGGTGAGGGAGATGGTGTATCCAGTCTTTGGATTTGACAGGCTAGTGAAATGGAAGAAAAAAAATGTGTATATTTGTGGCATTTATAAAAACAGTTTTACAATCACTGTCTTTGGAGATCATATTTGATAAGTAAGTGAAAAAAGAGAACCGACGTACAGAAAAATAAAGTGGAGGGATCAATACTTAAATTATCAATAGGCAGGAAAGCAAGGAAGAAGAATAAACACCCCAAAGCGGGCAGCGCATCGCAGCCTTCAAGGCAGAGACTCGGGCAATACTTTCTAAGACAATGAGTGCAGTGTTCGCCAGGCTTTGGGATGGTGTTCCAGATGTAGCCTCTGCCAGATGGTTTCAACCCTTCTTCCAGTGCTTCTTCTGCAGATTGAAGCATTTGCAGACTTTCTCACATATTGGATGAAAGCTGAGTCCTGTGTAGCCCATGATTTACTGATATTTACAGCACCTGTGAGCCCTGAGCACCTATAACTTTATCTCAGTCATGCTCCTCTGTACCAGGACCTCTGGGGAACGCATTCAGTCCAGCGTGATTGACTCCTTCCAGAGGTGAATCTTTCATCAGGGGATTCGACCGTCTCCTTTCATTTTCTCTACTGACCTGTCTCTTATCTTCCCATGAAAAACATTTCCCGTGGGCCTCTTAATCCCCACTCCATCAAAAACAAACATTCTGGGCTGGAGGTGTAGCTCAGTGATAAAGCACTTTGCCTAGTTTGTGGAGGCCCTAGGTTCCACCCCCAGCATTGCAAAAATAAACTAAAATAAAATATATTTATAGCCCCTGTGAATAAAATAACATTTTACAGCCATTTTTACATGCTTTATCTGAGACCCAACTCTCTGTTTAGATTTTCTCTCCTGTGCCTTATTCTCTTTCAGATAAAACACCCCTGGTTTAGAGGTAGCAACTGTGTTCCCAGTGCAATCTGGGCTTTATCTCTGTGCCTTCCAGGCCGTTGCCTTAGCTTACTTTCCCCTTCCCTTTCCTTACTAACATCTTCATGAACAGTGAATACTCCTCTCACATTGAAGGGTTTGACACAGCTTAGGAGTTTCCACTGGGACCGAAATGCCACATGACTTAAAAGTCCACATGGGAAGATCTTGTAATAATTCCCCAGTCAGACGCTGCCTCCCCTGAAATCTTACCTCTGGTCCTAAATCACCCATCCTGACTCACACAGATGCTCTCCCTGCACTTGTCATTTGACTGTGTATGTCATTTAGTTCCTTTATTGCCATCTTCTTCCCCAGAGGCTTCTTTTATTCTCCTACCTATAACTTAACTCCATGGCCCAGTACTTTCGATTAATATCTACCTTATAATGAATACCTTACCTGATAAACAGTATTCAAGGTGTGTGCAGGTGTGCCGACTGGTGGCATTAAACCATGTCATTGTCAACACTAACCGGGTCTACCGTGTTGCCAGGAAAGTATTCACTTTTTCTGTAACCGTCACTGCCACTTCCTACAGGGGCTATTTCAACACTTCTCATTTACCTCAGAATTCATAATCCAGAACCATCTCCATTCACTCCCTCGGGAAACAATTTCTGTTTCTAAGAACAAAAAACATTCTACTAAAAAGTAATAGATGTTTCAAACTTCTGCTTTCGCACCCCAAATCTAAACCAGTCTTTTTCTCCTTTACTGCAATAAAATTAGAAATAACTGTTCCTCTTCCTGCCAAAGTTGCTCTTTTGGCCTGGGATTCATGTTCCCATCCTACAAGTCTCCTTGGAACTTTTGATTCAATGCTTATGGATTCCTTTCAAAAGCATCTAGATAATATGCCAAATTTTTAAAACCCTGCTTTTATCACTTTAAAATTCTCCTTCAGTTAACACCATGTCTTTTTCCTCCCCTTCAATGATCCAGAAATCTTAAGAAAGAGATTTCCGTACTCAAACTTTTCTACCTTGTTTCCTCCCCTTTTCTCCTTCCTTTGCAGTTTATCTCCTGCTGAAAAGTCTCAAATCATGATCTTTGTGGTTTTATAAAATCAATAGACATTGAAAAGTTATTTCTTATTAGATATTTCTTTAACATTGTCTCTGCTGATCACTGTCTTCTTAAAGTTCCCTCTTCCATCTCAGAACACCCGCCATCCCTGATTTGCCACTTCACTCTCTGGACTACCTCTTGAGGTTTCTTTGGTGCTTCTTTCACTACTCACCCTTCAGTGTTTGAGTCCTTCGAGGATTTTCTGTTCTGAATTTTGCTCCGAGCATCTGTCTTGGGGAATTACATCTATGATTTTGCAGTAGCACCATGTCAACTCAGCATAGTGGGTGAGGGGACTGAACGTGGAGGGGGAAAGAGTAAGGTCCTACTCATTGTGTGCACTTGGGAAGATTATTTAACTTCATAAAGACCTGGCTTTTCGGGCTGGGGAGATAGCTCAGCTGGTAGAGGGCTTGCCTTGCAAGCACAAGGCCCTGAGTTCGATTCCCTGGTGTGGAAAAAAAAAAAAAAAAAAAACCCTGGTTTTCCATCCACTAAGCAAAGACAAAATCCCAAAAGGGTTAGTGAGAAATGTGCTAATCGTTATCAGTGGATTGTAATGAGAATTCTTCACTCATTAAGTAGATAAGCTCCAGTTGTTACCTATTGTGGTCTTGGACAAACTGTATCTTTTCCTCCATTCTTCATCTTCTTCATTTATAAAATGAGGATGGTATCCTTAACCTCATAAAATTAAATAAGGCTGTTTATTTCATAAGATTAAAGTAGCCTTTTAATTAGCAGACTCCTGAAAACAGTCTCAGCTGACTATACTGCTAAGAGAATAGATGGAGCACAAAGGCCACTAAGACGCTATTTCTGTATTTGACTCCAGAGGGCAACATTGCATGGATTAGAGAAGTCTCTGCAGACAAGTTCTGTGTCACCCCTTCAAAGTTCCTTACTGCACAGCTCATTGAGATGCCCGTTCTGAGTAGGGTCAACACCAGAGCAGTCAATGTCAAGGAAGGGTCTCTTGGTAACAGACTCTAGACTTCGTCTGAGCAGGGAAGATCTTCCGGGATCGAGCTCTCAGCCTCCTCGCTGTCTAGCCATGCTCTGGATGACCATTCTACTACTACTTGGACTGCCTTTCACACTGAGTAAGTAACAGTGTTCGCTGCTTCTGTCTCCACAGAAGGAACATTTTTCCCAGTCAGAATCTGAATGGAGACAACATCTCCTTACAGGTAGGTTTGTCCTGGTCTCACTGACACTGTGTTGATGTTCCAGAGGGAAGCGGAGCCCAGACAGTGACCCAGCCTGACCTTCAGGTCACTGTCTCTGAAGGAGTCCAGCTGGAGCTGAGGTGCAATGGTTCCTATGCTGCTACACTTTATTTCTTCTGGTACGTCCAATACCCGGGTCAAAACCTTGAGCTTCTCCTCAAATACGTGGCAAGGGACACCGTGGTTAAAGGGATCAAAGGCTTTGAGGCTGAGTTTAGGAAGAGTGAATCGTCTTTCAACCTGAGGAAGCCCTCAGCCCACTGGAGCGACTCCGCTGTGTACTTCTGTGCTGTGAATGGCACAGTGCCTGGGGCTGCAGGGGGAGCTGAGCACAAACCTCTTGAGATGGAGACTTCTGTGACCCAGAGCACAGCCTGATCTATTTTCAGCAGTCTCTCATGTGATGAAAGTGAGCAAGGTGAAGGAGGAGAGGCCTGGGGAATTCTCAACTCCTGAAAAGAAGCAGGAACTTCAGCATGTTTCTGTTTTACCTCTGGGTCACGTCAGGCAAGGCAACACAGAGAGACTTGTTCTGCTTCTGTGTGGAGATCTTGCTTTCTAGAGGGTCAGGATTCTACTCTACCATAGCCAGTAATGAGCAGTTGATCCTTCCCCCACTCACCTCCAAAATGCTACTTCTACCACTTTTGTTCTCCAACAGATAGCAACCCCATTCATTTAGTATCTCTAGCCACAACCTCAGAATTGATTCTTATTTTTTCCCTCTCATTTCTCATATCTAATCCATCAAGAAATTTACTTGGTCCTACCTTAGAAAATGACCCACAGTCCAGACTCTCCCTCTCTGGTCAAGGTGTGAGAGCACCCTAACTGGTCTCCCTGGTTGTCTTCTGACAGTTCAATCTCAATACAGCAGTCAGTGAAGTCCTTCCAAACACCGCTTGTGTCACCACCAGACTCAAATCTTTGTAATACCGTTCTATTTCTCTTAAAATCAAAGTAAAATCAAGGTTCTCATAATGGCCTAGAAGACATGATCTGTCTATAATTACATTTTCATAAGCTGACAGAAAAAGTTCTGTCAACCATGAATTCTATAGCCAGTGAAAATATCCTACAGATATTAAATAAAGTAAAAACATTTTCAAATAAAAGAAAAGAGAATTCTTTATGAGTAGACTTATTCTATAAGAATTCTGAAGAAAGTTCTTCAGCTGAAGGGAAATGGTACCACTTCAAGAATGAAAGAAGAATAACAGAAGTAAAAAAATATATTGTAAAATATAAGCCACTATTTTTAATTCTTGTTTTTAAACAGCCGTATTAACATAGAATTGATATTCCTAAACCAAACATATTTAACATGTACAATCTGATGAATTTAGACATACATACACACCATTAAAAGCATCATCACAATAAAGAAAGTAGACCTATCCATTGCCTCTAAAAGTTTTCTTGTGCTTCTTTGTTGGTACTGATGGTGTTTCAAGAACACTTAAGAAGAGATTCATCCTCTTAAACAAGTTTTAAGTGTGCAAAACTGTATTTTTAATTTAGGAATGGTGTTGTATATCTCTAAAACTTACTCTAGCATAACTGAAATTTTTTATACTTATTGGACACAAGTTCTCCATTTGTCCTTCCCCATCCCATCCCTGGAAATCCCATTGTATTTTCTGCTTCTATGAGTGCTTTTAGATACTCATTCAAGTGGAATCATGCTGTACTTGTCCTTCTGTGACTGGCTTATTTCAATTTATATCATGTCCTCCAGGCTCATCTGTGTTGTTGCAAATAGCAGAAATGTCCTTTTTTCAAGACTGAATAATATTCCATCGTAACAATATATTGCATTTTTTTCATCTGTGAATGGACTTTTAGGTTGTTTCTGTATCTTGACTCTTTAGAATACCATATACAGGAAAATCACAAAAATCAGCTCAAAATGTATTAAAGACTTAAATCCTGAAATTGCAAAACTACTAGCTTTTGGATATAACTCCAAATGTACAAGCAATGAAAGCAAAATAGACAAGTGCAATTGCATCAAACTAAAAGCTTCTATGCCGCCAAAAAGCAACTTATGTGATGAATGAAAATATTTGCAACCCGATGGGGTGCTAATATTCAAAATATATAAGAAACATCTATAACACTGTAACAAAAAAGCTACCTGATTTTGAAATGGCCAAAAGACCTGGACAGACATTTCTCCAAAGAAGACATACAAACAGCCAGCAGGTATATCAGAATCTATTTAATATCACTAATCATCAAGAAAATGCACATCAAAACTACAGTGAGCTATTACCTCATGTGCTATCACGTACAAAAAAAGATTAGTGTGAACTAGACTGAAAAGAAACCCTTGCACTCTGTTCCTGGGAATGTAAAATGGTGCAGTTCCTATAGAAAACATGATGGAGAGTCCTCAAAAAATTAAAAATAGAACTACCATGTGATCCAGGTATATATCCAAAAAAATTGAACTCAGAATCTCAAGTAGATATCTGTGCTCCCATGATTCACTGCAGCATTAGTCACAACTTTTTCTTCCTGATTTATTTAAAAGGCACATGATGTTGAAATCAGTTGTTATAACAATGCCTGTTTAGGTTTTCAGAGTCTGAAGATGGAAGACCTGAATGGTGTAACGTAAATGGGGGGATAAAGTAAACTACATGGTTGACAGCTTTATGTATTTTTCTTAAGTGGCGTAATAACTGTAACTAGTGAATGAAAGGTTCCAAGTAGGTATGATGTAATCCTTAGAGAAACCACTAAAAACATAATATAAAGATAAATAATTAAAATTCAAATAGATGAATTTTGCAGATAGATAAATAGCTAAGTAGCTTAAGTTGATCTCAAAGAAGTAGAGAAAGTGGTTCCGAGAGTCTGAGGAAGGTGTGCAGGAGGGAGGGGAAAGAGGAGGGTTAACAGGTACAGAATGCAGTTGGAAAGGAGGAAGATCCTCTGTGAGTCTATGGCATTATAGGATGACTGTGGCTGACAACTAAAATATTTCAAAAGAGCTATAGAACTTTGTTCCCAACACAAAGAAATGACATATGTCTGAAGTGACATATATGCCAATTATCCTGACCTGATGATTATGTATTGCATACACATATTAAAATACCACCCTGTACCCCACAGGTATGTACAATTACTATGTGCCAATTAAAACTGTGTTAATAATAAAAAAAAAAACTTTAAAAAAGCACTTATTACCATTATTATCATCATATGTTTAAATATCTCACAATTATTATTCACATGTTTATGAAGTAGACTTTTTACATTTTAAGTTGGAAAAAAAGCACACCATCAACATTACTTCCATATAAATTAAGTCTAATGGAAAACTATCACAAACTCATCAATGTGGTGATACTGATAGTTTCAATGTAATCAAAGGAAATAGTCTTTGGAAAAAAGAAAAATTTTGTGACTTTCATTGATTTCTGCATCAGTATCTTAAAAATGAAAATAACATGTTGGGTTTGTATAATAAAATTACCAAATTACTTGCACTGAAAATAAGATTATTTTTATTGCTTTGTGAATTTGTTATTTTAAAGGACTGTATTGATAATCATATAAAATTCAGGCCATGAGTACACTTTTAAGAGGGGAAAATATTTAAAAAGAACAAATAGAAAAACTTTAATATAATATTGAGGAACAAAAAAGGGGGTACAAACAGAAATAAACAATAAAATGGTAGACCTAAATATCATCATTCCAATAACTAGTATAAATGTAAATCTTCTCAATACACAAATATAAAGACAGGATTGTCAGTATGAGTTTTCTAAAAAACTATCTACTGTCGACATGAATCCCACTTTAAAATAATTGCATAGATAGATGTAAAGTTTTAGAAACTGGAAAAAGATAACCATGAAAACACTAAAAAAAAAAAAAAAAAAGAAAGAAAAAAAAAAAAAAAAGAAAAAAACTGGCCAGGAATGGCCCTTACCTGTAATCTCAGATATTCAGGAATCTGAATCAGGAGAATCATAAGTTTGAGGCTAGCGTGGGCAATTTAGTGAGATCCTGTGTTAAAATGAAAGTACAAAGGATCAGGAGTGCAGATCAGTGGTAAAGTACTTACTTGCCTAGTATGCATGAGGTCTGGGATTAATCCCTTATAGTGCAAAAGAAAAAAAAAAAAAAAAAAAGGTAGGTCTTTATTAATGTCCAATATTAGACTTCAGAAAAAGAAATATTATATATCTTTAAAAGAGTGTGTGTTCCTAAAAACAGAGCTTCAAAATACTTAAAGCTAAAACTGTTAAAAACTAAAGGGAAAATAGACTAAACCACAATTATGCTTGGAGACTTTAACCTTTTGTTCTTAGTAAATAATAAAAGAAGAAGTCAGAAAATCAACAAAGTTCCAGCAGACCTGTTCAATACTGTCAACCAATTGGTATTAATGGAACACTCCACTCAACAACAACAGAAAGTACATAAATCAATGCTTAAAAGAAACTTGATAACAGTAAATGTTAACATTAGGGGGAAAATGTTTCAAATCCATATCTCATTCCCTCCTTGGATGTGTATCCAATGATGATGTCCTCCATAAATAAGAAAACAGCAATCCAAGAAACTCTCATCTATGTTGAGTTTAGGCAAACAGGAGCATTTTATGCTGTTAACTGCACCAAGCACCCAGCTAAAATTTTAAGCATCTGGCAACATCGATTGCTCTCCTATGCTCAAAGATTACATTGAGATCAATTCTATTATCAAATGCACAATTCTGCAGCAGGCTGTGAGCCTTCCTATGTAGCAATGATCTCAGAGAGGGTACTGATAGCTTTGATTTCTCATCTTCTGTTTTTTAAAAAAAATACCAGTTATGGGAATTATTTGTGGATTCATTCCACAAAATAAATACTTTCCTACACATGATGAATTATACAATTCATTACAAGGTAATTTTCGGTACCTCTTCAACTCACACCAGGTGGAACCTCACTAATTGTTAAATGGAACTATGTTGCTATGCTTTCTCTTAGCCTTTGAAAGCACAAGGACAAGACTATACAAGTTACATAGTGGATCACACCTAAGAACCAATGGGAAGGCTAGTGAGCCATGACTCAGGCCAGGTTGTGGATTAGCTGGGACCAACATGTGACTAGTTCACAATACAGAATTCAATGGATGTGAAGAATATATAACCCTTCCCCATTGCAATGTGCCCATTTTTCTAACTTTGGGTTGAATGCATCCCAACATAATGACATGTAGACATCTCATTTAACTGTCAGATGCACTGTAGAACACCATAATAGAAAAATAGCAGCTTTTCTATACTCTGTTTGATCTGTGATAACGTAAAAATCCATTTTTTTCCTGTGGGCAGGTATACAGGGTGTGTATCAGAATACTACTTAACACAATCTACTCAATTTTCTGTAAATCTAAATCTGGTCTAAAAAATAGCCTGTTAACTTTTTAAAAAAAAACAATTTTAATATGTAAGCCAAAAAAGGAAAAATTGATTCTATGTGCTCTTATAGAACATATTTACTTCAATCAGTTCAGAGCATGTTTTACTTTCTTATCCTCCTCAGCACTTTTGTGTGCATATTTCTCTGATTATACATTTACTATGCAGCATGTATGACCCAAGATTTTTTACATTGACTATTTATATAATAACTGAAAATAGAAATAATTCCAGTTATGCAAAATAAATCATCTAAGAGAGTAGATTTATGCATTGTATAGACAAGTATTCAACTCTCAACTCTGTTATCAACTGAATTATAGTAGAAAAGTTAATCAATATTTTAAGCCTCAGTTTAATCATCTATATGCTGTGGATCATCAACATAATCATCCCACCAGAAGGTCAAATAAGAAAGTTTCTCTTTCCAGAGCCCAGTTCATACTCCCACAGAATGTAAATGTATAATAAACTCTTATAAGTAAAGAAAGAGGCCCAGAAAACATGGATAATTTTGCCCATGATCACATATCCAGTACAATATAGGGAAAAAAACCTGAGTTTTGCATACATGGATATGAAATTTAAGCCCTATTTTCAATTTATGACATGACTGATGTAGTCTCTTGTATATACACATTGGGAGTAAAGGATGGGCTGGGTAGAAGAAAGAGAGAGGGAAACGGAGAGCACGGGAACACTTTGAAGCCACAGGACATATATTATCTCTTTAGATTGTCCATCACACAGACAGATATGCTGCTCCCTGATGTCTGCTGAAACGAAGGCTGCAGACCTGATGGAAGAGAGCCTGGCATGACATTCTCTAACCTTTGATTGATTTGTTGTCCTAGATCTGGTCCACATCTCTCTGCAGGGTTATAAATGTCACGTTCTTTACAGCTACTTCTCCTTGTACTGATGAGATAGAAAATCATTTCTCTTCTGTCCTGACACAGCCATGATTATTAACTATGGTCACAGCATCTTTCCTTCTATTGCTACCCCAACTTTGTGGAAAGTTTTCACTCCATTCTCAAGGCTGTTACTTAAGCCAATTGGTTAAGAGAGGAGATGAGGATGGCTAGCTATATCTTTCCATTATTCAGCAAGTGAGACTAAACAAGTGAAGGTGGCCTGGGCAACTTACTCCTATACTATGTGAGCTTCCTTTCACTAAAACTCAGTCTGCAACAGCTTCTTATTACTCTTTTCTCTCCAATTGCCACCTTCTATAGCAGCAGGCTTTTCCTGGCAGATCTTGATATAGGAATTAGAAAGGGATTTATGTGTACCACACATCACCACAGATAGACTGATGGGGTCAGGACAGGAAGAATTCTGTGGAAAAACTCAATGATAGAAGCAAAAGTTAGAATGAGATATACAGCTGCACTTGAAAGTACCAAGCAAGAAAAGGGGTGATGGATGCCCCTAAATGCTGTGTTTCTGTGTAGGGGATCTGTGACTGTAGGTACAACACAGAACACATGAGGTCCTAAGGAAAGAGATAAGGGTTGTTGGACACCCTGGGTGCCATGGGAGGGAGCTTCCTATTTGTTTCAAAGGTCCCTTCCTCAGTGGTGACTCCCTGAAGCACTTCTGTGTTGAGTGCAGAATTCCTTGAAGTCCTTCTCATCTTATCCTTCCCCTAATTTTAGGGTATGTTCATCCAGGATCATATATCTCCTTAAAGACAAGTCTCAGCATCCCAGCGACAAGCCCTAACTGTGCTCCTCTCCTGGGGATGAAAGTAGCTCTGCCATTAGGAAACCACACCTGTCTTTTCTGGAGTCAGCACTGAGACCCATCAGTGTGGTCCACAGCAACCAGCCTGGATCTTACAGCAACAGCTCAGTAGCTAACAAAAACATACTCTGGGACTGAAAACTTACATTCCAAAGTGGAGATTTTCTGATTTTAGGATACACTAATTCTGTGACAAATGACATGAACAGTTTGTCAATTGTTCCAGACAGAAAGTCCAGCAGCCTGAGCCATCCCAGGGTGAACCAGAGATGCAGCTATACATGATGGTGTTTTGAGAGGCTCTAAGAGTGGCAGATGAGAACAATATCCCCCTGACAAAAATAGATAACATCCTGGGAAGACATTGGAAGAAAATACACACTGAAATACGTCCCCAAGGCCAGAATGCTTACTGTTGCTGACAAGCCCATCTGGGTTGAGCTTCTTTGATCCACTGATCAATTAATTATGATACCAATGACGATATTAAAATCTGCCACTGACGATCACTTTCATTACCAGTAAAGAAAAAAAATGTTAAGCAAGCATACAATCACTGGGATGCTGAGACTTATCCTTAAGGAGATATATGATCCTGGATGACTCATTAGAAATTAGAAGAAAAAACAAATCCAAGGAAAGCATGAAAATGGTATTGATAAATGTGAAAGTATAACAATGAAAAGCATAACAATGAAAAAAATAAGAAATAGAATCACTACTCTTTAAAAAGTTGGTTCAGGAAAGAATTAAACAACTCTCTCATTGAAGTAATTAATCAAAACACAAATTAACATACTTTAAAAATGAAAGATGGGTGAAAAGAAATTATACATAAAATCACTTTTAACTTTCTTACATGTTTAAAAGACTTTTAAACTTGATTAACATAAAAGTATAGGTTTGCATATATATTTACAGATATATCTATATATATAATAAATTTGCTGTTATTTTGTTGCATTAATTTACATTTTATTTCTCCTTGTGTTTCTCTTCATTTCTCACCTCTTATCAAGCAGGGGTGTTTCCGTACTTTAACATATAAGTGATGATATCTGGCAAGACAGAAAGCTGCTGGGCTGGGCGGTAGCTCAATGGTAGAGCACTTGAGACCCTAGGTCCAACTCACATGAGACCCTAGGTCCAACTCACATGAGACCCTAGGTCCAACTTCCAGCACTGCAAAAAAAAAGAAAAGAAAAGAAATCCAAAAACTATTTACAGGGTCTTCTGGCTTATTTTGAAAAACTCAATTTCAATCAGTAATGTACAAGGTTTACATAAATAGTAGAGATGAAAGAGATTGGTAGTAAGAAAAAGGAAGAAGAAAGCAGCTTTGCTAGGAGAAAAGAAATGAGTCTGTTGGTCCCAGTACAGCAAGAATCAAGGATCAAGCCATTGTTTCTCAACAACTCTCCAAGAATTGCTAAGATCCAAGAGTGGGATGGTTGTTTGATGATTAGGAAGGGTTCCGAGCCTTGCAAAAGATTATTGGGGCCCCATAAACCCGAAAACCAGAATCTTTCTACTTGGAATATACACCTAACAGAAGTAGGTTACAGCACATTGGATAATATTTTAAACATGTTTGTGCTTCCACTCACAAACCTTACTGACACCATAGTTTAATCTGTTTGTATGAGTGATTATTGAGCAAAAGGTGGCACTTTTGTCAGATTGTCTTTATAATAATGTAATTCTGTTTCTGGAAGCATATGATCTCAACAGTTCTGGATCTTGGAACACCCTACTTTTGAATACTTGGCCAGAATAAACACAGAAGACCTGACAGTCGTCAGCTTGGATCTGAGGCCTTATATTGGGTATGTGCACAGAGACTGACAAAGACCTTTCCAAACAGGCCAAGGGACATGGCACACAGTCATGCTCTTTGGGGGTATCCCACGGTCCCTGTGAGAAAGGTATAAGAAGGATGTAGATTCTGTAGTAATCCCAGACCTGTGTCTTAGGCTGTTTTACCCATTAACAGGGAGCAAAGTTCTCGCTGTCTGCATCCCAAAGGGAGGAGACAGATCAAAGCTCTAGTCCCATTGTTTTATGCTTTAGCAGTTACAAGCAGAAAGCCAGGAAGGACTGCCAATACTGTACTTACAATGGATTTAAGCTGGAGTAAAGAGGAAGAGAGAAAATTAAGAACTGTCCTTACAAATAAGGAGGCAGAGCTTTCTCCAAATTTCTGCATCTCTGTCTGAGCCTTCACCACCTCTTTCTGTGCTTTGTAGTTTTTTTGGCACCTGTAGCCTACCCCTGATTCTGCTTTTGGGGTCACGGCACCCAGTGTCGAGGCAGCAAACTTGTGCTGAACAGGTGTTTTGTGAAGGGTAAATTCAGCGAATCAAATATTTCTAATACCGTGAAAAGTGATCCATAAAAGCAAATATGTAATATTCAATAAATGTGATTCATAAATAATATGGACTGTGAAGTACTTCTCTTCCTTTGCATTAGCCATGTCAGTACTCTTATCCTTTGGAAGTAAGATACTACAGGTCAATGATCTCCTCTACACAGATTTTGTGATATTTTAATACATACTACACACACACCACAGTATCCACACACTTGAATCACTATATCAGTGCACACACACATGCTTGACACATGAGTTCAACATTTATTACCTATGTATTGAAGTTTCTCTAGTAACTGCTGTAGACACATGAGGAAAAAAAAAAAACTAATCTTTCCCTTAAGAAACTTCTAGGTTGAGTCCAACAAGCACTATTACGCAGTGTGGAGAGGGCTTTGCTCGACATAAACCAGGGACCTAATGGTAGAGATATGCAGTATGATACCAGAAAAGTCTTTTAAATTAAATAATATACAACAGGAATACCCATTTTTAACTTGCTAAAAATAGGTCTATGACAAGGATGTTCCCCCATGCCACATAACACTGAAAATAAAATTCATTTTCATACACTTCATGCACACATGCCTCTACTAGCCATTTACATACTTTACACAGCTCAACATCCTTGTTGAGAATACCAGAAATGATAAGATGATAACTCCAGTATCTTCAGTTATTCTGGTTTTAAGATGATAAATTTTTAAAAGGACCTATTTTCCATTTCTGAAGAAGGTCAAGAGACTCTTTCTGCTTAAATCTTGATTCTTAGGCATTTCAAACACAATTGGGAGAAACCAGCATTGTTGAAGGTAGATCACTTGTCTGTCTCTCCACAAGAGGGTAGTATTTCAAAAGGCAGATTCTTTCCCAGAGTCAAAGCAGAGTCTGGGGTTAGAAGAAGGTGGGGTGGCAGGTGAAATAAGTCATTTGGCTGCAAGTAGATCTACTGCCTCTTCACTGAAATCCAAGTGATTAGCCTCAGGTGTTCTAGCCCAGAAAAACCTATTTCTGGAGCAGCTAAACTCAATGACCTTGGCCACTGTGTGATAATTAGAAATGATGTTCCTGAAATTCTGTGTGTTGATTCTTTGGATTCAATTGGCATGTGAGTTCAATTGATTCCCAATTAAATTAGTAGAAAATCCTAAGGATATGGACAATCGCTGGGGGCAAGTTATTTTATGGCAAAGTATAAAAGGAGGAATTAAGGAAGGAAGGAAGAGAAAGGGCCACAGAGAAAGGAGGAAAAATCATTTAACATCGGAAAAGAGTCCCTAATTCTCTTCCTGTTGCATTCTGCTTTGTTTTTAAACAGGGATGAGCACCTGGCAGCTGGAACAGAGTCCTCCGTCTCTAAGCATCCAGGAGGGAAATGATCTCACTATGCACTGCAACTCCTCAAGTGTTTTCACCAGCTTTCAGTGGTACAGACAAGAGCCTGGGGAAGGTCCTGTCCTCCTGCTGACATTAGTCAAGGGTGGAGAAGTGAAGGAACAGAAGAGACTAACTGCTCAGTTTGGTGAAGCAAGAAAGAGCAGCTCCCTGCACATTGGCACAGCCCAGCCTGGGGACACAGGCATCTACACCTGTGCAGGGCACAGTGCTCCAGTAGTACCTGCTGCCTGCACCCAAACCTGCTGCAGGCTCAATCACATGGCTACCACATGCCCACAGTTCCTCTTCATGCACCTCTTGGCATGAACAGTGATGATGACTGCGGCCCCATTTCTGCAGCCTTTCCAGAAAACTTTTCCCACATACCAGAAAACAAGACCCCTCTGCTATAAGAAAAATGTCTGGAGATCTGGCCTGGCTGTTAAAATCAGCAATACTATGGACACACAGCTCCACAGGGGTTGGTGATAGGGAGGAAAAGAAAGTCAATATGGAGGTACAAATGGAAGATAGCGGACAGAAACATCATGGTTCTGATTGGCCACTCCACTAAAGACCATAGCCAGGAACAGTTAGTACAAGAGAATAGGAAGGGATGATTTCACAGTTTTATTTTGGTACTGGAGATAGTGAAACTGCTGTTTCTCAGTCTATTAAGCTGGAGTGAAAATCAGAAGTCTAATAAAGAATAATTAGAACAAAGTTACTTTTTTTCTAGAAAGATGACTAAAGCATACCTCAGTAACACCAAACTGTGATTCCAAAGCAATATCCTCAATTGGTGGTTCTAAGAAGCCAAAACATTTGCTGCAATGGCCTGTGTTTGCACAGAACTTGATTAGGAATTAGACTTTGAATGGCATCTATTAATAATTTCAAGTTTCCAAGGCAGAAGTTAAAGTTGGCATAGTCTCCTCCTGGCAAGCCTCCCACTGACCTGTTCTTATACTTGAAGAATTTCTATTTTTTCTGAAAGGCAAGATGATATACAGCAAAGCACATGGGTTTTGGAATAACATAAGTCAAGTTCAAAGTTGACTTTGTGCTTTTTCAACTTCATATCCTTGGGCAATTATTTATCTACATTTCCTTATAAATAAGAACACCTATTTTGCCAGGTTGCTACACATTAAATGAGATAAAATGTATAAAATTATGTGATGTCCCAGATACAACTTATGCAATCAAGAAATGTCCCAATAATGCTATTATTAATGTCCCTAGATAAATGTGATCCCCACTGAAGTCTTCATTGACTACTCAAGAAGTCACTTTCTGCCTAATATCCTAAGTCTGCAAAATAGCAGGAAAGTAGACCCTGGAAGTTGCCCACCTGCTTGCCATTCTGGTTTCCTTGTTAATGAAACTTTTCCTTTTGATATGAACAACCATATGCCCAGATTTTAAAAAACCTCAACACCCTCACTTCTCACCCTTTCTTATAGTTAGAAATGTCCATAGAGAGCAGTTCCAACCAATAAGAATGGTAAAAACTCTGCTAGGGGTTTCCTGTAAGGCTTTTGCTTTCCTGGTACAATCACCGCATCATCCTGTCCCTTGTCCTCTTTTCTTCCTAAAACACGAAAGTGACAACTTTACAGTAAGTGGAAAAAGCAAAACCCTTGTCCCCAATATGCTGCCTATAGTTCTTGAGATGTTAATTCAAATCTCACCCCAGATGTGTTTCTGCATGAGGATGTTCATGAACCATTATTTCATTCAGTTTTTTTGTTTCTGTCGTATTACACATTGAAAATGATATTGCGACTTCCCATATGTAAGTGTAGGAAAAAGAGATGAAAAAATTGCTGTGATTTTATGAAGAAGAGACCTTCATTTATATTACTATGCATTTCTTAAAGTATTAATCTTCCTATAATGTTTTATTAAGGGAAAATCTTCCATTTAGAGAGGACTCATTTTAAAATTTTCATATCAGTTTCTTATACTAATGGAAGACTATGGAATCCATCTCTTCACCCTGTCTTTTAGCTGAGGCAATACCAACTTCCATGCAAAGAATTAACAACCATAGTCTTGCATTTTCTTGTGTTTAGATTCCCAAGATTATTTTCCTTGCATTTTTTTTAACTTCATGTTACCTCAATAACCTGCTCCAAAAGCAACTCCTGGGAGTTTTATCATATGGCACTCCCTCATAAAGGTTCGAAGGGCAAATACAGATTAAAAATAAGAAAACAATTTTAATTCTCCCTGGTGCAAAAGGAATGGCAGCTGTCTCCTTTTCCCTTTTCTTTGAGCGCTTACTTCAGAAAACTTGTAGATTCTTTCTCTGTCCCTTTGAGATGTATATAAATCTTTTTAAAAGCATAAGGCTCTTGCCAGTTTTACAACCCAGAATTCTTTCTCAAGGACCTGGGAACCTTGTCTTTGAAATGTAATCATGAAGGGATATGGTGTCCCACCTCCAGGTTCCTGTGGGAGAGGAGGTGCCTAACCTTACTCCTGCTGTCTCCAAGCTGAAGAGCTACTTGCTGTCATAAAAATAAGGGACATTTTTCCTTTGGGAAAAAAATTAATTAAAAACACCTGGATACGTCAATCACCTGATGAACTGAGGATGAACTGTGTGTGAGGATGTGCTTGTCAGTCCTCCTACTTGAGGATTCAATTATTGTTTATCTTAGGAGCCCTATGCAATCTGGTGCATCTGCATAGTTATGTAAAAGGATATGATCTTTTCCATTTTTGCCATATACTTAGGGGATTTACTGTGATGTGCAGCATATTCTAGTTTAACGTTTATTTGATAATGAAACAATATTTTTTCCCTCCTACCTTGTTAAGAAGTCCTCTGGGGGCTGGGGATATAGCTGAGATGGTAGAGTGCTTGCCTAGCGAGCACGAGGCCCTGGGTTCAATCCCCAGCACTACAAAAAAAAAAAAAAATGCTCTGGGTTGAGATTTTGTTTTCATTTCTCCAACAACATTGCCAGTCTCTTTTCATAATCACTCTGCTTACAAATTTCACTCCTTGAAAAGTAGCAGACACTGTGAAGTGAGGGGTATCTTCCATTTACTGGATGTGTAACTTCGGAGATTTTATATTCCCTTTATGAATATGTATTTCCCCATAAGAACTGTAGAAAGTAAATATAAGTACCTAATTCTCTATGTTATTGTGAAGATCAAATGAATTTCCTAACATAGGAGTTAAAACATTTAAAATTGAAAGTGGGCATCACATCTTCCATAAGATACACTCAACATTTCATTTGTGTCCTGCTAGATATTCTGCACAATGAAAATGCAAATGGCACAGTTCCTTCTTCCAAGGAACTCATTCATGGTGACAGAGGACCATGGACTAGTTTTCATGGCCATCATTCTCCAGGGGCATAATTTGAGAATCCTCTGACCTACCACATCCAGTCAGAGCAACAATTTCCAAGATCAGTGGGACACTCTCCATGCTCCTGAGCCACTCTGTGTCTTCCTAAAAATACACTGTTGAAGCCCAAGACCCTGGTGGGGCGGCTGTGTGACTGCATAGGAAGTGGTGGTAGCTGTACGTTTTAGTCCAGCAGGGGGCACTCTGACCAGAGAAAAGTTTCTTCAGGCTTTCAGAAGGATTAATAACGGAATGGAGAATGGAAATATCTGAAATAGGAAGAAGAGTAATAATTTAGACTGGAGAGGGGATAGAAACAGAAAACATGAACTGGAAAATGCTTAATAACATGCATGCTCCTACATTCTCATCACCAATTCTGTATTCTTGTCTTCAAGATTCAAAGCAAAGCTTGAGATTAAAACAAAACAATTTGTTTCACATTGTTTAATTTTGCTTCATGAATTCAAGTTTCTTAATATCAGGGACCAATATGAGCTTTTATCTTTTTCCAGAAATTACTGTTTCTCCCTAAACTGTGCCTATACTTCATCTCAGATCAGAAATTCAAAGACAGGAAAAAAAATAACAGGAAAGGAAAAATAAATAATAAAGCAAAAGTGAGTAGAGTTGGGGAGAAGAGACTGGAAGAATAAAGGCAAAAAGAAAATTACTGAGGATGGTTTGAACTGCAAAGCTCGTCTGTATGAGTTTCCCAGCAGCAGCATTATTTTACCATTTTGGGCAGGTGCTTTCCTGTGTGCTTTCAGATATTTAGCAGCATCCTGTCCTCTACCTGCCCAAGGCCAGTAGCACACCTTCAATAAAGACAAACATGAATGCCTCCAGACACTGTTAAATGCCCCTGGGAAGCCCCTGGTTGAAAACCAATGGTCTGTATGTTCAATATTGAATTGATAGCAGAGAAAAAAATTTATGACCAATATATATGTTATAGGTCATATGTTCTGGACTGTGGTTTTATCATTTGACTTCATAAAGTCAATAAGTAAGAAAAATAGAATGTAAAAATGGAAATTGAGTGTAATTCTTTTAACAAGCTGTTCACAACTTAGAAATATTCCAGATTCCGATCATATTCCAGATTCAACTTGGCCAATGTCTCTCTATGGCTTCTCATAGATATATACTGTTTCTTGATTCTCTCTCTAGGATACTGAGCCCCCATTCTTCATATAAATTATTATACCTAAACACAAAATTTATTGAAAAAAAAAAAGATTCTTAATCCTTAAAAATGACAGGGAGTTCATGACCTCCAACCTCCTCCTCTCTCTCTCTCTCTCTCTCTCTCTCTCTCTCTCTCTCTCTCTCTCTCTCTCTCTCTCTCTCTCCCTCCCTCCCTCCCTCCCCCCTTACTCTTTCTCCTACCACCTCTCCTTCTATGTTCTTTCTCTCACACTCCACAAGGCAGGAAAGGTAACCACAGGTAGGTGGAGTCACGAAACTGAGTGTTAAATCTTTGAAGTTGCTGCTGAATCTCACTCATGAAGTTGATTTGCTACTGGGGCAAAATTAGCTCTAAATTTAATATATGACCCATAGAAATATTTGAAGACATTTGACATCAAAGTACATTCCTACAGCAAAGAATCATGAAGACACAAATAGGAGTCTTGTTGGGTCTCCTATGGATACAGATTTGCTGTAAGTCAAGAAAAGTCCAGAGGAACCTAAAGGGCCATCACAAGTGAATTTAGAAAGGACAAAGGGAGGGATGCAAGAAATGGAGGAAGGAAGAGAACACGGGTCTCTTTTCCCTAGTCTTCCACTGTCAGGAAGGAAAAGATAGAAATTTCCTATGCTTGGAAATGGCTACAGTGATTTTGCAATGATCCTCAACTTTGTCTATTTTTCTCTTTTTTAATAGGGGTAAGAAGAGCACAGACAAAGGTGGAGCAGAGTCCCCACATCCTGAACCTCCAAGAGGGAGGGAGTTCCTCCCTCATGTGCAATTATTCTCTCTCCATGACCAGTATACAGTGGTTCCAGCAAAATCCTGGAGGACAGCTTATATCCTTGTTTTATATAGCTTCAGGAGTGCAGGAAAAAGGAAGAATGAAATCCACAGTCAATTCTAAGGAACGGTACAGCCAACTATACATCAGAGATTCCCAGTTTGGGGACTCTGCCTCTTACTTCTGTGCTGTGGGGGCACAGTGCTCTCTAGTCACCTGCAGCCTGCACATGAATGATAGCTAACCACCTAACCCAGCCCTGCAGGGGTAGTGGAGGCCCTTTGTGATGAGAACTGCAATCCTACTGCCTTGCATCTCTCAATGCCTACAGAAAGCATTTCTAAATGAGCTACAACTCACATTGGAATGAAGCTCATCTGGAGATCTCTTGGAATAGTGTTTCTAGGTGAGAGCTGTAGATTAATCCACTCTGTCATATCTGATTCTATCTTTCTGGACAGGAGAGAGCAGCCAACTCAAAGTACAGTAGAGTCCTCAATTTTTTTTCATATCCAAGAACAAGAAAGCACCAATCTCACCTATACTTTCTTTTTTACATCTTTTTATGGCTTACTTTGGCACAAAAATCCCTGGGGAAAATGTCAAAATTTTCTAATGTACCTAAATGGGGAAGAAACAGAAGAGGAAAAGTAAAGGGGCACTGTTAGCATGAAAGATGGACAAAACTTTCTGCATTCCAGACCAGCCACTCGGCCACCTGTTTCTGTAATATGGAGGCACACTGCCTCCCACGACCTGAAGCTTGAACCCAGAGGTGTGGCTGCAGACTCAGAACCCAAAACTTGGTAGAGATGGATGCAAGCTTTTACTCACATGGTTTTGAGAAGCATGTACCTGATAACTCAGAATTCTTTTTAAAGTGTTCAGTCTGGTTAGTATTCTATCCCAAACAGAATCATTCCTAAGGTCCTAACTCCACGTCAGGGAATCAGAAATTCAGTAATTCCAGTTGGAGGAGCCCCGAAGTCCAGTGAGAAGGGTTTATGTTAAAATGGATATTTTGAACCTGAATACTATTTATTCTTACCTTGGCCTAAGGTTTATTATACAAGGTTAATATATTAATATAAGGTGTAGTCTTACCTTATATTATGTTCATATGTGAAAAAAAATAGGAAAGATAAACTTTAAAGTGACAAAGAAAAGTCAATATCATGCTCTGTAATGCTCCATTTGTTTTTCTGTTCCACTTTATTTTCTTTTAGGTGAGGTTCTACCCTGTTTTGCAGGCTGGCTCAAGAGATCCTCTTGGGCTCAAGTGATCCTCTTGGGCTCAAGTGATCCTCCTGCCTCAGCCTCCTGAGGAGCTGGGACTTAAAGTCTGTTCCAATTTCTTACTTTCTGCTTAATTGTCCATTTTGTTTATGTTCAATAATATCCATTTGTATCATTTGCCTCTTTTATGTCTTGAAGAAACCATTGTAAAAAAGCTAATTTCCCATCATGAGCATCCATATCATCTTCACAAGGGAATCACTTTCTTTGTACCTCATCTTAGAATCCTCATCTATAATATGAGACTATTTCCTACCTACAATTACAATTTCCATAAGTTCAATTATTCAACAAACATTTACTGAATACTTGTTAGTGCTGTGTGGGGGAGTTTAAATAAATTAAGAGTTCCTTCTCTTGTTGAGTACATCTTCTAGCAGGGAACATATTTTTATTATCAAATAGTTATTATAAAATAGGGAAGAACTAAATTACGAGAGCAGAGGTGTTATTAAAAAAAAGTAGATATTATTCAGAAAATGTTTTCTGGAGTATGCGATGCCTCAGCTCAAAATAGGGCAATTTAACAGGAGTGAATCAGGCTAAAGGATAAAAAAAGGGTGAGGAGAAAGGAACACACACATATAGAGATTGGGAGCGAGGCAAATTATAACAAACATGAAACCTAAAATGCTATTTGCAAGTGATAAAATACTATGCATAGGTGCCTTTCATTTTATAGCACAATTAAAAGTAAACAAGGTTCTCTAAATGAACTGTCTGTATATTGTAACACGTCAAGGTAAAAGATACAAAGAACGAAAATGACGAAGCACATTTGTGAACTCACAAAGTTCGGATGAGGATAGCTATACTGAGGAACAATGAAAAGACTCATGCCGCTAATTGAAGATAAGAAAATATTAGCTCTCGGGAGACCACAGTTCCCTTTTAAGTGTGGAAAGCATTCCTGAATATTCTTCAAAAGATATGACCAATGCAGTACATGCCTGTGAACACATAGGATAACTTTTTGACCATTGAAGAAAGCTGACAATCGCATCTAGAAGAGAGGAACTAAGAAATGGTATTTTAAGACAAAAAAAAAAAAAAAAAAGTTTTTTCTGGTCCTTGCAATGTAGCTGATAATAAACTATAAAACTGTTAATACATACAAAATGACTGTTTTCAAGGAGAGTAGATGGGGGAAGTTTACAATTCGTGTGATAAAAAATCAAGTCTGAAAAGTAACCCCCACATTCACTCAGCATGTCTCCCTTGGAGGTGTTTTCTAAAGTTCTGTACAGGGACTTGAAGCCCCAGCAGAAAGCAGCGGGGGGGGCGGGGGGGGGGGGTGGAAAAAAACAGAATTAGGTCTGTGAATAGTAATGGGATTTAAGAAATGGGTATGGAGAGAAGTGACTCCCATGTAAGAGGGCCACAAAATTTGTGTAGGGTGTTTTGCTGAGTCTACACATAAGCTACACCTGCTTGGCAAGAAAATTTCAGAAGCCTATCAGAGAATAGCTTCTGGGTGTCTAAAAGCTCCAGGAAGATTTCAGAGGATGCACTGTGCAAGAAGTCATTAGCACTCTGGCAGTGAAGAATTGTTGCTGAATATCTTGAGCTTTCAACTCAATCTCCATGTCCTTACCACATGCTAGGAGTAAGGGCTGTGTCTAGGGCAAGAAAGAATAATAAAACAACCACCAAAAAAGAAAAGAATAAAAAGCCCTGCCCTTTCAGAGACTAAAATAAGATTCGACAGAATCCAAGTTATCTGGTAATTTAACAAGGTTAATTTTTTAAAGAAAGAATAATTCAGAGATTCTATGTATTATTACAAAGATTTTATAAGCACATAAAACTGACTAAAAATGTGATAAAGCAAGTTCAAGGACAAATAAGCAAGAGATAAAGTAATGAATAGCTACCTGTCAAAAAATAACTCAAACATAAAGATTTTTAAATAATTAATTAATATGTCGAAGAAATTAAGAGAAAATGAATAAAATGGATCAGTTTTCAACAGAAAATTATTTTAATCACATATTTCAAAAGAATGTTGTAACAGCATCTTAGTATACATTTTTAAAACTACATGGATGCCTTAGAATTGTAAAATGCAATATCTGAACTTAATACTAGACTGGAATGGAGACACAGGGTTACTGAATCTGAAGACAGGTCAATGTAAATGTCTTAAGTCAAATAAAGAAAAACATATTGTAAACCACCAGAGCATACAAATTATGTGAGGCAATTCAAATAACCTAAAATCTTGTGGAATTGAAACTATGGTGAGAAAGAGAAAATGGTACTGAAACAATATTTGAAGAAATTATAAGTAGGAATTTCCCAAGTTGATGAGAGTCTTCACTGATTCAAGAAACTCAGCAAACCCCAAACAGAGTAAATGCAAAACAAATGCAAAAGAAACAAAACAAACACAGACTGAAAAGAGAAAAGCATCTGTAAACATATGATAAAACTGCTGAAAACCAAGGGAAAAAAGAAATCCTTTAAATAGGCTTCTCTTTTGTTTTCACAGTCAATTAAGTGCATTTATTTCAAGTGTTTTTAAATCATATATAAATAAGCCTAGCAAATGTCCCAAATCTCTTTGATTCAGGAGGCACATGTGGCCCAGCTACAAATTTGGACACAGCTTGTGAAGGCCTGAGAATCACTGTACACCTGCTCCACATGGAGATGCCTGAGTGTCTGAGCTGGGAGACCATGATATTCTAAACATGACAATGCAGAATGGAACGGACCATCTTGACCTGCCAGTCATCTGCCAGCAAAGAAGTTACTCACCTGCTGGAAGTGATTGATGCTGCCTTCCATGGAGAAATGGATTGCTACAATACAACAGGGCGTCACTACTGTGAATTATAAAACTTAATGGAACACAATAAAAGTAGGACTGCTAAACACACAGATTCTTGGATTATCACCCCACTAACCAAGAAAGCTTGCTTATTGAAGAAAAAGAAAATAAAAGAATAATGAACAGGTAATGAAAGAAAGAAATTATGCATACCAGCTACACTCAGGACCAGTTGCAGAAAGAAAAACTCAAATAGTTACAAGTATTTCTTCCATGCATGAAGGCATGTGTGTAATAGATTATTTCTCTTTATTTTAGTCCTCTCTCTCGTTCTTCTACTCTCTACATTGGTGTGTTTTTATTTGCTAGCCTTGTATCTCAATATAAAAGTTACAAAATATTGAAGAAGTATAACAATTAAAACAGAATGAACTTCACCTGAAGATATATAAAGTGACAGTGTTTTATACTCTTTTTTTTGCTTTCTTTTCTTTTTTTTCTTTTTTTTTTTTTTTGCTTTGTACTTCTTTGGGAAAAGGGTGAATATGTTTTAAACTGTATGAAGGATAACTGCATCATATTAAACAGAAGCATGATTTTATATTATCTTATATGAAGGTTAAATATAATTAAATGAGATACTACTCAATGCAAGGTATACAAGGGAGGTGGATGATGATGGGTTGTACTGCATTAAACCAGGAACCGAGTTTCCCAGAGTTTCTTTCTTTGTATAGTAAGTACCAGGCTGAAATTGGCCAAACAGAACTTGTGTAAGATGTGGAAGGCCAAAGTAAAATACTAGCCATTGCTTCCTGGAGGTTATCATAGTGAAATGTGATAAACACATTCAGAAGTGTCCAGCATGTTCCTACTGGCACTCTGTTTCTAGCTCTTCTTCCAGTTGACCACCCTGTTGGACAACCCCCATCACAGGCCTGTAGGGGACTCATGGAGATGGTAGCTGCACAGAGGCAATGGTTTCCTGAGATCTTACCACGAACTTTCCCTTCAAATCACACTTCGGCAGCTGGAAATGCTTGGTTTCTCAGACTGACTGGTTAGGAATTCCTTCTGTAACCCTCCAACCACCCTGGGACCTTCACTTTCCAGGCTCTTTTCATAATTGCATGAGGCCAAATTCCTATAATGATGCTCCTGTCCTGTAGAACTCATGCAGATTGCACTTCATTCACTGTTCCCTGACTGATGCACTAGACAGATACAAATGAGTAGAATAGGAAATGGATCTGTCTTTAAGAAAGGTGTGCCCAGGTACCTATTGGATGAAAGAACACCCAGAAACCTGTCATAACTAGGAAGAGAGTATTCCTCCAAAAATACATTTAGCAACATGAAGTTGCAGAAAGAAAAAAGTGATAGTCTATGTTTTCCTGCATTTCTATGAAATGATGGGTGCAGAAAGATAAATTTATTGCCATGTGGAGATCTAAGAAAAACACATTTTTAGTAAAATTCTCATCAGAAAGAAATTTCTTGAAATATAATTTTACAAATAATTTTTAAATATCAATCTAATTTTGGCTTAAATATATTAAAGGAAATAAACTCCCAAGCCCCACAAATTCTTGGTAGGAAAACTGGGTAGTCTTTGTTAGGGAAGAGTCTTCTTTATGCATATCTGGTGGCTCATTGTGTTTACACGAGTAAGAATGTGGACATACTCTGACAACTTGCCCCACTCCCTCCTCCAACCAAACCAATGTCCTGTATTGGGGGGGAGAATCGTGTCACTCTCTCCAGTGATTCCGCGTGAACTTTGTTTAAAAAAAAAAAAAAAAAACTGAACAAGGCTGAGGTCTAGGCTCTCAATAGTGGTTACTTCCCTAGAAACAAAACTGCCAGCATAGCTTCACAGCATGCTTTGGGCAATTACAATTACTCTTGGCATTAATGCAGAAGATTCCTGATAAAGAGCTGAGCATTCGTGCTTATCTTCTGCTCTTCTGAGAGTTCAAAGTACTTGCCATCTTTCCACCTTAGAAAAGGAATCCCCTTCTTTATGTGGCTGATCAGTTCTTGTGATGATCATCTCTCTCAGTAGGAGAAAGTTCTATTTGATTCCAATTGTTCTATGATGTGATTTAGCAACACTTAAGTGACACATAAGTACAGTCTGAGGACCTCTTCCAGTTCTGGTGTGGGTATCCCAGGAGGGGCAGAGATAGCCAGCAGAGCAGGTCTCTGCTTTCACTGGCTGCAGGGAAGATGAGGTGGGACTTCTTGATCACTCCCACCACGGGGTCGCTTTCTTTCCTGCTCCTGTAGTATCCTAGTCAAGGTCTTCTCTTCCAAGTCAGACACACCTCAGAAGAGAGCTTCAGGGTTTTACAGCTGATACGAACCAGGTTGAGATGTCCTTCCTTCTGTAGAAAAGGCCAGGTGAGGAAGAAACCTCCACCACTTACAATTAAATCCCATAGTCCCCCTGGATCTGTGAAATCAGTCTTCTTAGTTCCTCATACATGGCTCCTCATGATTTGCAAGTGACTGCCCTATTGAGCATTAGCTCATAAATTTCCCATGCCCAAACATTAACCTCCCACTACAATGAATTTCATACATTTCTTAAATACAAGCTATAATTTGATTGTATACTTTTGAAATTGCATATAACTTTGCCTGAAATGCCCTTTTCCTTCATAGCCAACTAGTTAATTTTCTTTCATCTCTAAGAACCAACTAAAAAGCTCCCTCCTCCTTTGTGAGATCTCTGACTCCACACTACAGGCCGCCTTAACAGAGCAAATCAATCACTAATACAGATCCTCATTAAAAATTCTCATGCATTAGACCATGTTCTAAGTATGTTACTGTGTGGACTAAATGTTATTTAAATAGAGGTATTGTGACTTCCATATTTGTTTCATTAATAGTAAAATAAAAATTTAAAAATATTTGTTACCATAGTAAAATATACATCATATGTTATTTTATTATGTATTTTTGCTAAAACTAATTCCAAACAAATTATCTTGGACTTTACCTTTGCTGTCCTACTGATTGGCACTAAAAGTAGAATTGATTTTTCTTGCCTCTTCCACTAATAAACTATAGAGAAATACACTACATGTGAGCCAAGAGTGAAGGCAAACATATTTTAATCTTCTGATGGCTTTCAAGAGTAAGGTCTCATGTTGTCCATAAACTTTATAGGATTATGTTGTTTTTCTCATTTGAAAATAGCATACTAATCTTTTCCAAGTTCCAATTTGGATCAGTTAAGAGACTAATTTAATACAGAGGATAAATTTTCGTGTTGATTTGTGTTTTTAAAAAAGCACTCATAATTTAAATCTAATTTAATTATCTTGGGTCATTTATTTAACCAGAGAAAACACTGACACATCTAAAAACCATGTTAGAATTCAATTAAAGACAAAACTATCAAACTTTCTCTATACTCTAAATTTGTGATCATTTTACTAAATAGAACATCACAACATTATGTGGCCCCAATAACCACCAATTATTTTTAATATTTTAGAATAAAATGTCTGTCTAAGTTTGCCTGTTGACAATGTGCCAATCATTTTACCTAATATAATTCTTTATATTCTCTGCTGTCCTTCTCTATTACTGCAAATCCCACACATGCTGAATTCTGTGATATATGAAAACCTTCTCTTTCAATCTCTTATTTCAACTTGTATTATGGGGAAGACATTGCAAATTGACTTTAGGTAACAGAAATACATTTTCAGAAGTTTTTACAATTGGACTAAAGGGGGCAGTGCTTCCTTTCATAAAGAGAAAGAACTTCAGATAAAAAGAAACAGGGCTGTTCCCAGGTGAAGTAGGTCTGTGGAAGAAATGAATGCACTGGAGGAAGTTAAAGTCAGACCTGCAGTTTCCAGGGCAGCAGACAAAACAACCTGAGTCTTCACAGGAGGAATGGCCAGGCTCCTGGGGGCCTCCCTGTTGATTCTGTGGCTTCAGCCAGACTGTGAGTTGGGAATGGGATGTTGAATATAGTAAGAAAACTCCAACGGATACTCCCAGGATGGGAAATTAAATAATTGGGAAGTTTTGTTTTCTGACTTCTGCAGGTCTTCTCTAGGAACATTAAGAGTAAAATTTTAGATTTGTTATTTTCTTTCCAAACAGGGGCAAATAGTCAACAGAAGAATCGAGAACGGCAGTTGAAGCAAAATCCTCCATCCCTGACTGTCCAAGAAGGAGGAAATTCTATTCTGAACTGTGACTATAATAAGAACATGTTTGAGTATTTTGTCTGGTACAAAAAGTACCCTAGTAAAGGTCCCACATTCCTGATATCTATACTTTCGACTGAGGACAAAAATGAAGATGGAAGATTCACAGTTTTCCTCAACCAAAGTGCCAAACACTTGTCTCTGCACATTGCAGCTTCCCAGCTGGAAGACTCAGCCGTGTACCTCTGTGCAGCCAGTACACAGTGCTGGGTAGGCACTCGCAACCCGTATCCAAACCTGTAGCCAGGGTCCAGGCCAGCTTCTGGGGTTTCAGACAAGGAGGCTCACAATCTTGTTTCCACTATACCTGGCAATAAGAGAGCATACTTTGAGGCAAGTTGAGCTTTTGGGAGACTAATGCATGGCAAGATTTACAAATAAGGAGAGTTGCTTGAGTTTCAAAGTGCCAAGCAATCGAATCACTCTCCCTTTTTTTTTTTTTTTTTTTTTTTTTTTTTTAACTTTCAGAGACAGGTTGCTGGTTTAGCCAAAGCGTATAAATCCCTGGTGACCCTTTGATCCTGGGATGAGGATCGACTGTCTTCCCTGCATCCTAGGAGAAAAGAATATGTGTCTGGAATGGGAAAATGAAGGTCCTACCACAGGATCTTCCAGGGAATGTTTATGTACCTTTGAGAGTATTGGCACTAACCTTCCTCAGTTTTGTGTAAAATAAATGAAATAACCACTGAGTATTGCTTCTGGATAACTTTGATTTTACGTTTAATGTACCTGAGGGTGTTCAAGTTATCAGTCCAGTCGTGCTCGTTCATTTCTTCATTTAAATGTGACTTCTAGGTATTCTTCAGTAAATTGTTTATTGTGTACTTTCTTGCCAGGCAGACATTGGACTATCTGACAAACTGTCAGTCAGTATAAATTTCTGTTCTGTGGATCAGAATAGTGAACATAAGCATGTCAGGTCACTTGTCAAATGCAAAGACCCTGGTATTGTAGCCACCAATGTTCTCAGTTGAAGTGGATACAGGGGGTTGAGAACTAGATACAAAAAAAGTTGAGAGTGAAGAACCAGGTCAAGGTCATCCTAGGAACACAAGAACTTTAAAGATGTAAGAAATTCCCTATGCTTTCATTAAATAAGGAGTCTCCAGCAGATAATCAGTTAGTCAAAAATAGAGACAATTTCTACTGCAAACTAAAGTGATCTAAATGACCAAATTTATCTACATGAGATTCCCCTTTCCTACAAGTAAGTGGTAGTGAAATGAGTGCAACAACTAACAACACCCAAAACAAAAACTTGATGTTTTACATTCTTTCACTTTCCATATGCCTAACCTTGATAATTCTGTTAGTCACTTAGATTTGTTTTCATTTAGTAAATATGGGTGAAAACTAGATAAAACCCATTACAACCCATGACAATGTGATGACATTCACCTCGAACTTTCACTGACCAAGGTTTTATGCTTCTCACTTATTTTGCAAATAGAACATTAGTAAACCTGAATTTCTATGAAAATTTTTTTCTTCTGCATGCCTTGAATCATTCTCAGTTCCTTAAATGTGGAATTTCAAGCTGGGGAAAAAAAAAGGAATTCAGCTATCAGAAGAAAAAGAAAAAATAGAATAAGGCACCATGGCTTCTCTGAAAAAGCAAGAGTAATTGTGCATACACACATGCACACCCATATGCATGTACCATATACATATCAAATTTGTAAAAGAATTCAGAGAATTACAAATTAAGGAATTCTCCATTTAAGAAAAGATTTTCTTAAGACCTTGCAAAGAATAATATCACGAGATAGTTCAAAATGGTCCCCAAGGAAATTATAAAAGGAGAAACATAGAGTTCTATCTAGGAGAAATAAGTTTAATTGGGTTTGGGGTTGGGCCAAGAAGCATACATCACAGAGACTCAAGTCTAGTCATTGCTGACAGCTATCGATCTTCATTTGTTTCTCTGTACCTGAACCTTACTCACAAACTTTTCTCAGCTGAGGGACAAGTTGTGTATATATACACAGGATCATTTCAGTAGTCATTCCATTGTGGTTGATCTTAGAGATTCCATATCCAGAACCGCGACATATCTAACCATGGAGTCAATACAGAGCATCTTGGGGGACCCGCCTATTCCACTATAATGCAAAGTGCTCTCATCTTCTCCAAGCCACCTCACAGAATGTTCAATTAAGCACCCATATTTCCTGCTACTAATGTGAGCTATTGCCATAGTTATGGTGCATAACTCCAAAACTCAGAGCCCTAAAATAATGACATATTTTATTCATAAATGTGCAGATTGGCAATTTAGAGTGAGCTCAGTTGAGCAGTTCTTCTGGACTTGGCTGAGCTCACTCATGTCTGAAGATCACCTGGTTGTGAGCTGGTCTAGGACAACTGGAAATACCCAACTCTTGTCCGTCTACTTCATGCTCCAGCAGCCTAGGCCAGGCAAACTCTCATGGCAATCATGGGAGCAAGAGCAAGAGTTGAAACTTGCAAGTACTTTTTAAACTTCTGTTTCCCTCATAACTTGTAATACCAATTTGGCCAAAGTAAATCTTACTCAGGATTAAGCAAGCAGAAAACAGACTTTGCTTCCTTTGTGTGGTTCTGCAAAATCCCATTTCACTTTTCCATGGATCCAAGAAGGGGTAAAACATGGGAAACATTGATTTAATCACTATGTCAAACCTAGATTCTCAGTCTAAGTAATTAAGCCCTCTGCAGGTAAATTGTATTCAAATAGAACTTTTCCCCATCTCTTAGGATTTTTTTAAATTTTATTTTATTGATTCTTCTTTGGTATACAAGACAGTAGAACCATTTTGAAAAAAATTTTATAAGCATAGGATATATCTTATTCTAATTAGGACCCCATTTACATGGGTGAGCATGATGGTGAGTTTCACCTAAGTATCTTCTTATGTGTACATAGGAAAATCAAGTTAGATTCATTCTACTATCTTTCCTATTCTCACCCCCAACTCCTTTCCCTTCATCCCCTTTGTCTAGTACAAAGAACTTCTATTCTTAACTCTCCCACTTGTTGTGTGTTAGCATGCGCATATCAGACAAAATATTAGACCTTTGGTTTTTTGGAATTGGCTTATTTCACTTAGCATGATAATCTCCAGATCCATACAATTACTGGCAAAAGTCATAAAATCATTATTTGTTATGGCTGAGTCATATTCCATTGTGTATATATACCAAATTTTATTTATCCATTCATCTGTTGTAGAGCACCTAGGTTGGTTCCATAGCTTAGCTATTGTGAATTGAGCTACTATAAACATTAATGTGAAAGTGACACCGTAGTACACTGATTTTAAGTCCTTTGGCTATAAATCAAGGAGTGGGATAACTGGATCAAATGATGATATCATTACTAGTTTTTTGAGGAATCTCCATACTGCTTTCCAGAGGGGTTGCGCCAATTTGCAGTCCAGCCAACGATGTATGAGCCTTCCCTTCTCCCCACATCCTTGTCAACATTTATTGTTACTTGTATTCTTGATAATTGCCATTCTGACTGGAGCCAGATGGAATCTCAGTGTAGTTTTAAATTACATTTCTCCATTAGAGATGTTGAACATTTTTCCATGTATTTGTTGATCAGTTCAACATATTGGCACAGGAACTGATTTACTGAACAAGACTCCTAAAGTGCAAGAAGTAAAATAGAAAATCAACAAATGGGATGCCATCAAACTAAAAGGCTTCTTCACAGCAAAAGAAACCATTCAGAACATGAAGAGAGAGCCTACAGAATGGGAGAAAGTCTGCCACTCGCACCTCAGATAGGGCATAATTTTCCAGGGTATACAAAGAACTAACAAAGCTTGACACCAAAAAAAGCAAATAACTCAATTAGTAAATTGGCAAATGAATGTAACAGAACCTTTCCCTCTCTTAGATCAAATTTACAATAATTCTGAAGTTTGCTTCAAGCTTGTGACAATGTTTTCAAAATTACCAAAATTAGTAGAAAATGTTAATATTTTGTTCTAGTAACAATTCCTTAGAATTTAAAAATTAAGTTATAATTAATAGAAAGTACTAATAATTGAGTTTAGAAGTATTCTGTATGACATTTGAAGCATGTTCTAATGACTATTTTTGTAGTACAGTGGGAAAAATTAAACTAGGACTTACCATATCTGATGCTCTATATTTTGTCTGAATTACACTGTAATTGTTTGCTTTGTGCCTGCTTTGAGTCTGAAACTGTTCTTATGCTTTATCTGTGTTTTTAAGTGGCAATTTTGTTATTTTTACATTCTCTATTGTAACTGATAAAACTAATCTGTTTATTTCTTTTACATCCTATTGGTCTTTCTATTCACTCTGCTCCTTTTTTTTTAGTCCTGCTCTTTATTGAGCTAAAGATTACCCCACCCATTCTTACTATTATGTAATATATACCTACCATTATGGATTATATGTACATGAATGACTATTCCATAATATATATTAATGGGTAAGTTGCATACATAGTCCACAATAGTAGGAGAAAAATTAAAATCTAACACAATATATATTTTGTTATACTATACTCATTTACATAACTATACATACATTATCATTGTATTTATTACATTTATTCATGTTATTTATATATTTCTGTTTTATTTCTATATGTTTTATAATAATTAAATTCCATCATGCTATATTTAAAATGACATTGAGCATACCTGACCTATTAAAGTAAAACTTTATTATAGTGCCAACTTCTTTTCTATCCTCAAAAAGAGGATAGAAACTTTTTACTATTATTAATATTGTATTATATTTTATTATTAAGATTCAATAAACATGCTTATTTAAGTTCACTAATAGGATAAAAGTATTTCAAATCATATTTCTATAGGCATCATTTTTTCCTCATAAATTTAAAGTAAAACCTTATCCATTCTTTTAGCAATCTCTTTCACACTCTTCACATGAAAATATCCTGAATTCTCTTTCATTCTGGTGTGAGAATTTCACTAGATTTCATACTTGAAACCTTGAAGATAGTATTCAGTTGTTTCATGGATTCCATTGCTGCTCTCCAAAATATTCTTTTTAATTGGTATTAATATATTTTTTTACTTTCTTCTTAAAGCACACAATGAATAATGTGAATGGATTTTAAGTGTATGTCTTGATGATTTTTGCATCAGTATACACCTGGGTAACCACCACATAGATGAAGAATATTTCCAGCACCACAGAAGCCTCCCCTCTACCCTTTCTCATTGGTATTCCCACTTTTCCTGGGTAGCTTCTATTCTCATTTCACTCACTGTTGATTAGGTTTATCAATCCTTGAACTTTATACACATTGAATTATATAGTATACACTGGGGAGCTCTGCCTTCTTTGGCATAGTATTAAATTGACAAGATTCATCTATAAAGTTGTGTATAGCAGTAAGGATTTTTATACTCACATATAAACAATTGAGAACATGAAGAGAGAACCTACAGAATGGGAGAAAATCTTTGCCACCTGACCTCAGAGCATTAATCTCCAGGATATACAAAGAATGCAGAAAAAACATAACACCAAGAAAACCAAATAATCCAATCAATAAATGGGCAAAGAAACTGAACAGGCACTTCACAGAAGAAATAAGAATGCTCAAAAAATATTTTAAAATGTTCAACATCTCTGTCAATTAGAGAAATGCAAATTAAAACTATACTGGGATTCCATCTGGTTCCAGATAGAATGGCAATTATCAAGAATACAAGTAACAATAAATGTTGGCAAGGATGTGGGGAGAAGGGAAGACTCATATACTGTTGGTAGGACTGCAAATTGGTAAAAACTCTCTGGAAAACAGTATGGAGGTTCCTCAAAAAATTGGGAATGGAACCACCATTTGACCCAGTTTTCCCACTCCTCAGTATATACCCAAAAGACTTAAAATCAGCATACTACAATGACACAGCCACATTAATGTTTATAGTAGCTCAATTCACAATAGCTAAGCAATGGAACACCCTAGGTGCCCTTCAACAGATAAATGAATAAAGAAAATGTGGTACATATACACAATGGGATATTACTCAGCCATAAAAAAAAAAAGAATGACTTTCTGATTTTTGCTGATAGTTGGATGGATCTGGAGACTATCATACTAAGTAAAATAAGCCAATCCCAAAAAAACAAAAGTCTGGTATTCTCTCTATGATATGCAGATGCTAACACACAACAAGGGTGGGGGAGGGAAGAATAGAATTTCACTGGATTAGACAAAGGGGAGTGAAGGGAAGAGAGGGAGGAAGGGAGTAGGAAGACAGAATGAATCAGACATAACTTTCCCATGTTCATATATGAATATACCACTGGTGAAACTCCATACCATGTACAACCACAAGAATGGGATCTTAATTAGAATAAGTTATACTCCATGTATGTATAATATGTCAAAATACCCTCTACTGTCATGTATATATAAAAAGAAAAAAAGAAAAAACTTCACATATGAACATCAACAGTGCTTCTTGTTCAACCATGGCCACTGGACCTTCCCCATAAGCATTGTTTAAACAACCTGTGTCTCACACACTGTATCTGAGCATTTTTTTTGGTCTCTCAGCAATCTATCCTACTGTCCTAGTACAACTGGGTTATGGGCCAGACAAGAGTCTCTTTGACATACTAATTTCATTTGCTTTGAATACAGACCTAGTAGTGGTATTGCTGGATCATATGGTAGTTCTATTTTTAATTTTTGAGAAATCTCCATACTGTTTCCATAATGGCTCTACTAATATATAGTCCCTCTAATGATGTGTAAGGGGTCTCTTTTCTGTGCATCTTCACCAGTTTTTAAATCTTTTGTCCTTTTAATAATAGCCTTTTTTGGAAGTGGGGTACTAGATTTTGAACTCAGAGGCATTTGACCACCGAGTCACATTCCCAGCCCTATTTTGTACTATATTTAGAGACAGGGTCTCACTGAGTTGCTTAGCACCTCTCTTATAGCTGAGGCTGGCTTTGAACTCAGGATCCTCTGGCTTCAGCCTCCCAAGCCTCTGAGATTACAGGTATGTGCCATCGTGCCCAGCTGATAATAGCCATTTTTACTGGAGAACAGAATTATTTTTTTTTAATTCTGTGTGAAAAAATAGCATTCTAAAATTCTTTTAGTCATTTACTTACTTGTTGATGGGCATTTAGGTTGCCTCCAGCTTTTTACTACTATGTAAGAACTGCAGTCATTTCCATTTTGTTTAATCCCATGAGTAAACTTCATTGCTCATACGCAGGCATATGTCTACCTTTAATAGACACTACCAAATATTTCCGAAAGTAGTTTTATCAATTCATAATTCCTCTACCGACTTTTGAGAGTTCCCCCAGTAGCCCGTGCTATTGTTAGACTTTTAAATTTTAGTTTTTTCATGAGATGCTGTTACTTGTGAGTTTAATTTGTGTTTTCTTCATGAATAATGATGTGGAGAAGTTTTTTGCAAGCTAATAGACTATGGAGTTTTCCTCTTTTGCTCAGTTTTATTAGGTTATTTGTCCTGCTAAGGTTTGCAGGATTTTAAATATTTTAGATATGTGCATCTGAAAGATAAAAATCTGAAAGATACATGTATTAGGAACATAATCTCCAGTCCGAGCCTTGTCTTTTTTGTTCTTCATTCTCTATCCTGAGACTTCAATTGCGTATGTTTATTTCACTGCATTCCACAACTCTCGACACTGTTTGTTGTTGGTTTCTGTGTTTCAGTTTTAATAACTTCTACTGACCTATTTTCATGACCACAGATTCTTTCTTTTGCCGAGTTCATTTACTGAAAAGTCCAGTACTTTACTTTTAAGTTCTAGAATTACTATTTGGTTGTTTTTTAATTCCTTGAATCAGATGTTTTTAAACATAATTTTGTTGTGATAAGAACACAATGTGAGGCCTACTCTCTGAAATCTTCGAGGGTGAAAATTTTGACTCTATGAACACTGTTGAGAAGTACATCTTAGAACTTTTTCATCTCGTCACCATTTTTTCCAAAAACATGCTCACTTTGTGTCACATTTGGGTAATTCTAGCAGTATTTCAAACTTGTTCATTATTACTACATCTATTATGTTAATCTGCGGTCAGTGATCTTTCATATTACTATTGCAATTGTTTTGAGAAGCCACAAGTTGTACCCATATAGGGCAAACTTAATTGACAAATGTGTGTATTCTGACTGATCCACCAACCAGCCATTCCCTTGTCTCTCTTCCTCTCCTTCTCTTGTGATCTTATTATTATCTGTGACACAACAACATTGAAATTGGCCAATTAATAACCCTCCAGGGGCCTTTGTGTTCAAGTGAAAGGAAGAGTCATAAGTCTCTCATCTCAAATCAATGAAGGACTGAGGATGTGGCACAGTGATCAAACCCGCCACAACATTTCCTGGGTCAAAGACTAATACAGAGCAAGACCAGGACTCTCTTCAATTTTGTGACAAGTGAAAAAGGATAGAAAAGCTGTAAAAGAAAAGTTTAAAGCTAGCAAAGTTTGGTTCCTAAGGTTTAATGGTACAAGTCATCTCTATAACAAAAGCACGAGGCAAAGCACCAAGTGCTGCCGTAGAAGTCACAGTGGGTTCTCCAGAGTATCCAGATAATATAATTGATGAAGGAAGCCAAGTCGAATGACATGTTTTCAAAGTAGACAAAAATCTTATACTGTAATGTGCCATCTAGGGCTTTTGTAGCTAGAGAGAATTCAATGACTGGCTTCAGTGATTTAAAGAATAGGCTGATCCTCCTATTAGGGGCTAAAGCAACTGGCAACTGCTGCCTTTAAGTTGAAGCCAGTATTCATCTGCTGATTGCTTCCTTGACTGTGCAGAAGCTTTTTAGTTTGATGTAGCCCCATTTGTCTTCTGTTGTATGTGATTTTATATATATATATGTAAATATATATTTTATATATTTATACTGTATATATTTCATATTATTTTTGCCCAGATCAATGCCAGGGATTTTGCTCTTCTTTTCTTTTAATAGTTTTACAGTTTTAGATCTTACAGTTAATCCTTTAGTCCATTTTGAGTTGATTTTTATGATGATGTAAGACAAGCATTTAATTTCGTTTTTCTGCATATGAATTTCTATTTTCTCAAAACCACTAAATGAAGAGACTATCCTTTCCTCCTTGTGTGTTTTTGGCAGCACGGTTGAGAATCAATTAACCATAAATGTGTAGATTTGTTTTGAGGCTCCCTCTCTCTATATTCTTTTCCACTGATCTATGTATTTGTCTTTATACCATTTTCATACAGTTTTTATATCTGTGGTTTAATAGTATATTTTAAAATCAGAAAATGTGATACTCTCAACTTTTTTTTTTCCTTAAGATTGATTTGGTTTATTGTGGTCTTTTTTAGTTCCACATGATTCTAGAACTTTTTTCTATTTCTGTAAAAAATATCTTTAGGATTTTGATAGGGATTGCATTAAATTTATGTATCACTTTGGGTAGTATGATCATTACAGAGACATTGCCCTTCAATCCATAATCACAGGATGCCCTGCCATTGATTTATGTCTATTCAAATTTTCTTTATTAAAATTAATTTAATTTCCTTCACTTTCTGTATGATTTCTTAGAACTGCATGTGAATCTCAAATTATCCAGCCTCCAATTCCTTATAAATCATCATCATCAGAAGGAGGAAAAGAAGAAAGGAGGAAGGAGGAAGAAAAATTAGCAAAAACAATAGTAATAATGTCTAAATGTTATCAGATTTCTATAATACCACCCATTTTGCACACATTACATTAACTAATGTGCCAATAACTCTTTAAGATAGCTGTTAGAATAATGAATATTTTAGAAGAGGAAGCAGTGAGAGTTCAGGAATTTGCTCAAGATCACTAACTTTGTGAGAAAATAAGAGTTCGTAGTCAAACAGCCTGACTGCAAAACCCACTCCCAAACTACCAACTCTGCTGCCTCCCAACAGAAGCTATTACCAAGGCATGCACACTTCTGAATAACCATGGACTCCTAAGATTCTTAACTCACGTTTCTTCATCACTGACCCAGAGAAGAGACTGATTATCATTCACACACCATGAAAGCCTAAGACTGTGGTTGTATTTGTATATGTCATAATTGCAGATATATGGTTGGAACCTGTCCCTCATGGGCTGATTTCTGAAGCTAAAAATCTTTACTATTAGTGGATGTGAAAAATCAAGAAGGCTTTCAGGCAGCATGGGGAAGCCTCTGGAAATTGCATTACTTGTGGCTTTATCTACACATTGACTTCAGGAGATGCTAAAGACATTTCTGAACAGAATAAGAGTGATATATATCTTTGCTTAGCTTGGTTCATCCAGGGATCCTTGTGGGAATGTAAAAACCACAGAAAAGTTACAGATTTAATTAGTTCTTTCATTTTATTCTATCTTTCTGAACATGAATATGAAGCTGTGAATTCAATGTGGATTAGATTCTTTGATCCCAGCATACCCAGAAGCAAGAGCACACAGTTCTCATATGTAGTATTTCTTCCACTTATTTTTATTGCTTACATTGGTGTAGGCAGGAAAAAAATTCAAATATCCTTTTTGTAATGCATGTAAATAAGAATAAAAGAAGGAAAAATATTAAGCATCACTCTTCATACTTAGAATGGATTTGGTTCTATGCATATTTCAGGTTCTCAGTCCAGAGACTCAGTCTCTTAATTTTGCTATGGATATTTACTGCATCCACATCACAGGCATTGAAGGCATCAAGAATCTGTTCCCAAACCCAAAGTTGTAGCCAAAGACCCCTGCAACACTGCAGAGTGTATGAAAGATGTTGCTGTCTTTTAACAGGATATGGAGAACGGCCTTGATGAATCATTTTGTTACAATTTCAAAAACCATGAAAATGCATATGAATAATCAACCTGGTTGCCATACATTTCTTTTTTTAACAAAACTATGTCTAATAATCTAAGGCAATAAATCAACTTTTCTTTTCAGATATATTTAACATGACTTTACATTATTCAAACTCAGTTATAAAGTCCAGTTGTAATGGATATTTTTCATTCTAATTGCTGTTAGACTTACACTATTTCATGTCTATGCATGATGGGAGGCTATAATAAGGGAATATACTGATAACTTATCTATAATTCAAACACTCTATAGAGTTATACCAGAAAAGGGAATGCTACATATGATTTCATCTCTGTTATTTTTGTTCAAACTTTTCACACTGATTCAGCCTTCACATTCATTCTCAGTCATCAATTATATTCTCTTCTCATTTAGTATGTTTGGGAAACATCATTGATTTAAAAAAGAAAAAGAAAAAAAGCTTTTTCTATCATTGATCTAGCCTTGAGTGTGATATGTCATTTTGAGCAAATAAGTCAACTTCTATGCTTCTTATATAAGGCTTTTCATCAGTAATGTAAGGACAATAATTTCCAGTTAATGTTTTTCTCAAGTATTATTCAATCAATCAACAATTATTTATTGAATACTTGTTAAATTTACACAGATTACATACTGGAGTGAAACAAGGTATGAGAAATTACATGGTATCCTTACTCACTGAATTTATATTAAATAGGTAACATATCAGGAAAGTGATACAAGGGCTAAGCTTGGGAAAGTAAAGAGAGGTATAAAAGAATACAGAGAGATACAACCCTACCTCAGCCTTAAAGAAGAGTCAGGGACTGCCTGATGTGAGTGCAAAAGCTGAAAGATTTAGTAGCAGTTCATCAAGTTGAAAGACAAAAGAGGTACAAGAAATTGTCTTAAAAGTAGGAACAGCACATACAAGGCAAAAGCCTGAAGAATTTGAGAACTAAAAATCATGGTTATGCTATGAATTGTACATATATTCATGCATAATATTATATGAATGGAATAAATAGACATTTCCAGAGCATTCAACTCCAGTTTGAACATATAATACAATCACATATGTGTATGTGTGTATGATTACATATGCTATGAATATACATGCATATATGTGCAACTGTCATTAATTTCTCAAGTCACCACTGTAAAGTAACCATAATCTCCTTTTATAAAGGAGAAGTCATAATCTTTGTGAAGTTACTAAATCTGTTTACTTGAAATTCCACAAAAAAGCTTATTTGTTTGATGTCTAATATGTGTCTTGAACTAGAACACAGGAGATGCAATTGGAAATAGATAGACATTGTTTCTGCCTTCAGGGAGCATGGAATATTGTAGAGTATATTACAATAGAGTGCAATAAAAGCTATCACAGGAGAAGAGTAGAATACACCACCTAACAGAGGCATCTAATCAGAAACAGAAAGAAAGGGAAGGCTGCCTAAGGAGAGGATGTCTAAATTAAGATCTGTAAAAGAATTAGCCAATAATAAGTCAAAGAAAGAGTATTAGAGAAAAAGAAAAGTAGAACATACAATGATACAAAGTTAAGATTTAATTTGGGAAAATGACATACATTAAACTAATTCAGAATAGTGGGAGCACATAACTCAAAATGGATAACAGTAACTATAAAACTAAAAGAACAAACAGAAACCACTTTGCAAAAAATTATAAGCCATGCTAAGATGTTTGTGCCTTATATTGAATGCGATGATGAATACTGAAAAGGATCTGAACATGCAAATGATATATGTTACTATTTGAAAGACAACTTTGGTTTAATATATGCACACATACACTTATACGCAATTGTAAATTTTCCTTGATTTTTCTCTTTTTCTCTTAATTAATCCTGAAGTAATTCTGTCTAACACACTGTATTGATAGACTTTTCTTGTAACAAAAAAAAAATCATCTTGCAAACTTACTCAAAAGCCAACTTCCATATTTTAGTCAATATTTCTCGGGCTGGCCACAGGGGAGCACTACTTAAAAAGTATTTGAATACATGCATATAATACTGTGCCCAAAGTGAAAGTATTGTCATGTGTCTTTGATTGGTTGTCCCTGACATTACAATTGCATTAGGCTTCTTCCTGAGTTCAGAGTAACTACTGCTGGGGAAGCCAGTTCAGAAGCTCACTCGTCTAGTGGATCTGCTGGGGAGCTAAGATATGGAGATTCTCCTGGAAGTGCTTTCAGGCACCTTATTGTGGCAGCTGACCTGTAAGTACACAGTGCAGTCTAGGAGTGGTCTGGGAAAATAACTGCACCATGAGAGCAGGACTGTCACCTTTCTGTCCTGGAGGTAACCCTTGTGAGAAGGAGACATAGGGAGTGTAGGAAAGTTGCTGTAATTATGTGGTATGTCTATCTTTTGAGTAAAGAAGGAGGGGAGAAAAATATCCTTCCTTTTGTGAGATTGAGCACAAAAGGTCTCTTATGTCCTTTAATTGTCCTTCTCATCAGGGGTAGGAAGTCAACAGCTGGAGCAGAGTCCTCAGGCCTTGATTATCAAGGAGAGAGAAGATGTTACCATTAGCTGCAATTCCTCAAAGACTTTATATTCTGTACACTGGTACAGACAGAAGCATGCTGAAGGTCCCGTCTTCCTGATGATGTTACTGAATGGTGGAGAAGAGAAAAGTCATGACAAAATAACTACCATGTTTAATGAAAAAAAGCAGCTAAGCTTCCTGTACATCAGAGCCTCCCAGCTCAGTCACTCAGGCACCTACTTCTGTGCAGCAGAGACACAGCAGTACATAGGCCTCTAAAGACTGCACTCAAACCTGACACTGGGTCTCAGATGTTCACCTGGCACAGGGCCTCTATGGAGCCCTTATCAGAGATCTATTCAAGAAAAAAAGGGAGTTCAATTGCTTCAGCATGTAATGCAAAAAGGAAGCCACACCCTTAAGATTATAGCTAGTTTGACATTAGTTTGTCAAATATTGCTCATCAATAGAAAGATTGTTTTAAAATAAATACATAAAATTTTTAAAAAACAGACTTGGTTTGATTCCTTAAAGGGAATTAGAATTGTAAATAGTAGGTATTTAGATTGTTAATGGTGTCACTTACCTGGAAAGGTCACCAGCAGTATTTGTGTCCAAGATTTTAAATACCTGTCTTTGGGAAATGACATTGGGAGACACTTTCATTTTTAGACTGACATCCACTTCTCCTTTTGCTGGGCTTCATTCTTATAGATTTTTAACTTTGCACAGGTACTATGAGTGCTCAGCATGATTCCTCTTCCCTATTTGCTCATTTATGCCATGGTCCTTCCTCAGTTCTTTCCCTGCACAAACCCTGCATAGGGCCAGGAGGTCATAAGAGTTCCGCAAGTTTTAATTCACTGATTTGTTGATGAGGATTTAGGATGGTAAAGAGAAAAATAATGTTTCTTCTTTATTAAAGAAGTTAAAATATTCCAATAGAAGCACTGATCTTCAGTACACAATCAAAAATTACTAAAAAATATCATTCATAGTCAAGAAAACAATAAAAAGAAAATAGCTTCAAGATGGCTTAGGCATTGAATTTACCAGATAAATATTTTAAAGAAGATATAACAAATATGTGCAAAAAAAGCAAAGGAAAACATGTTCAAATAATTGAAGAAAGATACATTCTTGATAAGTGAACATAAATAAAATCTCAGTAGAGAAATGGAAATCATAAAAAATAGGAACTACTAGAAATTTTAGAATTGAAAAGTGTAATGCCTTGTTAAAATTTCTTCAAATGGCCGCAAGAGCAGACTACAGATGGCAGAAGAAAGAGTCCATTAATGAGTAAACAAATGTGGTACAATCACAAAATTGGATACTATTCAGCAACAAAAACAAATAAACTACCTATCCATCAATCAATATGGATGAATTTTTAAAGATTCTGAAAGAAAAAGCCAAACACAATCAAATCTGGAAATAAAGTGTCATGTCCCCCAAATCTCTGGAGAATAACTGAACAGCTTTTATTAGGGGAAGGAGGCTGTCTCAAAAACAGCTACTGGCTTGGCTTAATCCACAAAAATATCAACAGGATATGATTTGACAACCTGCCCCGCCATCTTCCCCACCATACCCATTTCCTGTTTTGCGACAGCTGCATTACCCATATCAAATAATTCTAGGTGGAGCTTTACATAAAACTAAATAAGACTGAGCCCCAAAGCTGAGCAGGAGACTCAGAGGTGGCAACATGAAACTTCTCAGTGAACCATGGGCACTGATGGCCCCTGTCTTCCTTGGTAGGAACAGAAGCTGATGGTGGGGCTGAGAACAGTCTAAGTTTGGGAAAAGAGAGAGTGGGGAGGGCAGAGGTGATGAAACTTGGGCCAAATGTGACAAACACTCAGGGATAATAAGCAGTCAGGCAAAAGGAGGTAGATATTGAGTAGGTCTAACTCCTGCCCCAGAGGTTCCTTGTGACTCCCATTAAGGGAAGCTCAGGGGATCAATCTTGTATTTCTTTTGTCTACAGGTTCCATTATGTCCCAGGAGGTCATTCAGCTGCAACCAGCAATATCTAGGCAGGTGGGCAAGACCGTGAAACTGGACTGTTTATATAAGACAGCATTTGCCTGTTATACATTATATTGGTACCAATGGTCTCCAGATGGAGAGCTTGTTTTTCTCTTTTACCAGTCCACAAATGCAAACACCAATGCAACATGGGGTCGATATTCTGTGAACTTCCAGAAAGCAGATAAAACTATCCAGCTCTTTATATCACCATCACAGTCAGAAGACTCCGCAACATACTTCTGTTGTCTCAGACAGCCCACTATGACACAAATGGTAGAAGACCTTTACAAAAAGACCAGAACCCAACCTGAGGCAGTAACCTACCCCACATTCGCAGGAAAGACTCACAAGTCCTATCCAGCCATTTTTAGCAACTGGTGGTTAAGTCACATGTGACAAGATCTAGAGTGGAGGTCGTCGAGTCATTCTGGGAAGCACTCCCTCACAGCTGGCTCAGAGAGCAAACAGGACCACATGTAAAAGCCATGTTCCTCAGATAACATCACATTTCTATTTCTTCCCCTGGAGTATGTCAGACAGAAGCAACATATGAAGGACAGCATTTTCCAACTACACCCAATTGTCCTACATTTTCTACCTGCTTGATCCGGTTTCTCAAGGAGAGGACTATGGAAGACACTTGGAAAACCAAAACAAGCACACAAAATTGAGGTTTATATGCTGGGATGCCTCAGGACTGGCCAGAGAAATGCATTCTTGGCTTGTGTTACAAACAGGAGCGCACTGGATCATGTACAACAGCCAAGTATTCTGAACCAAATGTTCCTGTCTTCTTGGCAACACTTCACTTTAACCCTTGCCAATGCCATCTGGGCTCACCAGGCCCTCAGAATCTCATATTGAGTCTGTTGACTGCTGTGCCCATATAGCCCCATGCCCATCACAAGATTTGCTTGACCAAAACCAAGAAAAGATGTATGTGATGAGTTACTACAGATGTAGGATCTGAAGGTGATATTGGAGCCACCTGACTAGTTAATGGAAGTACCAGAGATGAAACTGCAGCTTCTAAATCACAATACTCCTTTATTCAGGCATTTAATTTCCAAGTGTTTTTTTTTTTTTTTTTTCAAGTACTCAGCACCAGTCTTTTGACTCTAATGAGACATTTTTCTTGCCTTAGGAATTTCCTAGAAGTCCATCTACAAGCCCTCTGCTAGGGATGTTAAATGGACCCTATTGCATGTTGCTGGCTGACCTGATTCATTACAAAACCCTTAGACTGCCTCTTCTCCCAATCCATGCCCCAAATAAGTTTTTGACAACTTGCCAGAACCAAAGTGGAATACATGAAACATCAGTTTTTTTCTGATTGTTACCTATTTCTAGGCAATTTGGACATTCCACCCCTGGAACTTAACCTATCTGAGCTTAAAATAAGATTGTCAATGCTTATTTTCATTGATTTAGTCAATCACTTGGGCATTCAGGAAAAAAAAAATACACCCTATGAAATCCCTTCAATTGTTTCTAATTGCTTCAAGAAAAATAATCAAGATCATTTATTGTATTATAAAATGTTTCTCCTGATAATCCTTGGATCAAGTCTGAGGTGAATAATGTGGAGGATGTTTCTTGGATATTCATAGTACCCATAATTGCATCTTCAAACCCCACTTTTAAAGGTTCCAAGGAGATTCAGCTTGAACCAGAATAAACTAAAATGATCCAGGTCTTCAGGCTTGCAATGTTCCTTTGGGTTTCTTTTTACTACATCCAAATTTACTCCCATGCCTCACAACCTAGCTGGAGCCGCAGAATTGGTAAAGGTACCCTTGGGAACTCACTTATTCTTCCATCAACAAAGACTCAATAAAGACTCTATTCTCCATGAGACTTTTAAAAATAAAATATTAATTCAGATCAACTTTTTGAAAAGAGGAGAGGATAGTGACTAAAAGAAGCAAAATATAACCAGTGGAAAGTAAAACAGAACCCTCCTTTGCTACCTTAGTAGAAAGGAGGTATTTCAATTATGTTCTGTGATTCACAATGATAACATGTTTAAAATTCTGACAAAGATCCTGCATTCCTGAAATCAATATTTCAATTTTAAATGCAGTAGAATATGGATAGAGTTCCAATGACATCTATTTTGCTGAAATCTGAAATCCAAAAACCTCCTGCTTCTGTTTAGGCATTCCAATCATGGAAGAACACTAAGAGCTGACAGGAAAAATCATGTCCAGATGCCTAATTTGGAAAGTATATTAAATGAGGCCATTTGAAGAAATGTCTTATAGGTCTTTGTGGACAGCTTTACATATAGCCTGCCTTCTGATATGTTGAATAAAGGTAGTTTAAAGGAGACATCTGTTTTCAGTATCTGGCATATTGATATAAATGAACCATCACACTTCAGAAGCATAATAAAAAATATATGACAAAGAATATGCTGCTGAAATACTTGAAATGTGTTAACATTTCAAGGTAGATGATTTTAAAAATAAATTTCTGGGACTTCAGGTACTGTCTCCCTCAACAATATGGTTTATGGACATCTGATTGTGGAATAACAACATTCTCACCTTTTTACAACAAAAGAGGAACTTGCAGATTAGCAGGATATGTATGAGCTTGATTCTGGTCAGTAGATGGTTCAGGCTAGGTATTCACATTAATTTGGGGACTCTTTTTTTTCCATAGCTTTATTGAGGTAAAATTGAAGTATGATAAAATGTACATATTTGAAGTATGCAATTTGATCAGTTTTGACACATTTTAACACATATGTAACCAATACAACCAATATAAAAAATATTTCCATTACTTTTTTTAAAATTTGAAATCCTGCAGACTTTTTTTAAAATTTGAAATCATGCAGACTAGTGTTTCCTGAATGATTACATTAGAAATCAATCACATTAAGATATATAGAACCCCACCCCCACATCACAAATACTTCAAAATTAAATGGCACTCTTAAATATCTCACAGGTCAAAGAAGAAAGCATAAGAAAAGTAAATAAAAAGTGCTTTGAACTAAGTGATAATAAAAGTTTAAAGTATCAGGATCTCTGGGATGAAAGAGTACTCAGATGAATATTTATCAGATGTATTTGTATCAGAAAGAAGATAGATTAACAATGAAATTATTTTTCATTTGGGTAGAAGGAGGAAAAAATAAGAATAGGAGCCAAAATATAAAATATAGAAAAGAAATTATACAGTTAAGTGTTAATAAAAATCAAACATCAAAGATGATGCACACCTGTAATCCCAGCAGCTCAGAGGCTAAGGCAGGGAGATTTCAAGTTCAAAGCCAGCCTCAGCAAAAGTAAGGTGCTAAGTAACTTAGTGAGACGGAGACCCTATCTCTAAATGAAATACAAATAGGTCTGGGTGTGTGGCTCAGTGGTCAAGTGCTCCTGAATTTAATTCCCATTACCAAAAATAAAATATAAAAATCAAACAAGTCTAATCAAGAAAAATAAGAACACAAAAATTAATATTAATGAAAAGGAAGCTATCAAAATAACCCTACAGATACTAAAAATATACTAAGGTAATATTATAATTGTATGCCAACATATATGATAGCTTACATAACATGGTCTATATTAGAAAAGGAACCATGTGCTGCTGAAAGTATAGTCATCCCTTGATGGATGAAATATTCTATATATGTCTGTTAAGTCTAAATTATCAATTTTGCTTTTTAGTTTTATAGCTTTTATACTTAGTTTTTGATTGGGGGATCTATCCCGTGGTGACAGAGGCATGTTAAAGTTACCCAGTACTATTGTGTTGTGAGGTCTATTTGATTTTTAAAATTGAAAAGGTTTGTTTGATGTACATACATGCTCCATTGTTTGGGGTATAAATATTTATGATATTATGTCTTGGTAATGGATAGTTCCCTTCAGCAGTATCAAATGACTTTGTTTCTGCCTTCTGATTAACTTTGGCTTAAAGTCCATTTAACAGGTATGAAGATAGAATCCCCTCCTTGTTTATGAGATCCATATGAATGATATGTTTTTTTCCCATCCTTTAACATACAGTCTGTGAATGTCTTTACTTATGAGGTAAGTCTCTTGAAGACAGCATATTGTTGGCTCTTGTTTTTTCACCCAATCTGCCCGTCTATGTCTTTTGATTAATGAGGTTAGGCCACTTACATTCAATGTTATTATTGAAAGTTATTTTTACTCACTGTCATTTTCACTTATTTCTGATTTTTAATTTTAATTAGTTTCTCCTTTGATTGACTCTTATCCTAATGTAGTTCCTCCCTTTGCTGGTTTTCACTTCTTCTTCATGAAATGTTTTATTGATATATTTTGTAGTATAGGCTTCCTAGCTGTGAATTCTTTTAACTTTTATTTATCATGGAAGGTTTTTATTTCATCATCAATTCTGAAGCTTGATTTTTCTGAGTACAGTATTCTCGGCTGGCATCCACTTTCTTTCAGAGTTTGATATGCTTTTTTGAAGACCTCCTAGCTCTCAGGTCTGGGATGAGAAATTAGCTGCGATCTGAATTGGTTTCCCTCTATATGTTTCCCACCATTTTTCTCTGGAAGCCTTTAAAATTCTGTCCTTATTCTGTCGGTTAGGTATTTTTATAATAATATTACTTGGTGTTGGTCTGTTGTAATTTTGTTTATTTGGGGTCCTTTAAGCCTCCTTTATTTGGTTTTCCATTTCATTCTTTAGGTTTGAGGAATTTTCTGATATTATTTCATTGAAAAGTTTGTGCACTCCTTTCATTTGTATCACCAAGCCTTCATCTATCCCAACAAATCTTAAATTTCGTCTTTTGAGGCTATCACATATTTCTTGAAAGTTCTGTTCATGATCTTTTAACATCTTTTCTCCATTCTTTATTTTCAAGACTATATATTTTGTCTTCATTGCCTGAAACTCTGTCTTCCAAGTGATCTAGTCTGTTGGTGATCTTTCCAGTGAATTCTTAATTTGGCCAGTTGATTCCTTCATTTTGAGAATTTCTGCTTGATTTTTTTTTTCAGAATCTCCATCTCTTTATTGAAGTGATCATTCAATTCCTGTTTTGTTTTGTTTTGTTTTCTGATTTCACAACCTACATCTCCTTTACTTTGCAGATTAGCTTGTGTACATTCTAAACTTCTTCTCTGACATTTCTTCCACTGTGGTGTTGATGGGCTCTGTTATTGCAGTATCTTGGTTTGTTTGGGGTGATTTGTTCCCTTGCTTTTTCATGCTGTTTGTGTGTCTACCCATCTAACACTACCCATCTAACAGTAGCATTCTACCCTATGGATTTGTAGGGTCTCTGAAAGTTTACAGTACCTCACCATTTAGGAGGAGTCAAGTGATAACAACCAATGCAAATAATATACAGCATTAAATCAAATAGTTCCTGCTATGAGGTCTACAATGTTAATTGTCACAATAAACAGAAATGATATGATCAGTTATTGCCTACAATAAAAAAAAGTAAATTTGAAAAAGGTTTTACAATTTCAAATGGTTGATGAGGAAAGAACAGAAGTTATGTTGGATGTTATAATTATGAGGGAGGAGGAGAGAGATAGAAGTAAAGTAATTAAAGGGAGAATGAAAGAATAATAGGGACTAACTGTTAGTAGAACAAAAGAGAGAACGAAAATCAAGGGAAAAAGATAAGTGAGAGAAAAAATATGTCCATATAAAGTAAAAATTTTAAGAATAAAAATAAAAGAATACAAAATAAAATTGAAATATACTAATCAAATATCCTAGTCTTCAAAATATTGATCTGTGAAGAAGAATTAGCTTCAAAAATGCTAGAAATGAGATAAAAACAAATACAAATTTGTATAAATGTCCATGAATCATTAAGGTCACAATTAAACAGAGGAAAGAAAAAAGAAAAAAAAAAAAAAGGTCTTAATGAAAAGTTAAAGAATTGTGTCCCTTGAAGTTCAAAAGATTCTCAGTTTCCCTTCTCAGCTTAGGTGGCCTTCAGATTCTTTACTTGATGCAAACTCATCTGGAGACTTTAAATCAGTGAACCTCCAGGGCCAAGTAATTGCAAATCCACATTGAAAAGACTGCACCCAGGAATCTCCCCCAGGTTCCACTCATGTGGTTAAGGAGCCAATTCTTTGTCAACTATGTCTCCTGCAGTCCCCTTACTTCCTGGTCTCAAGTTCAACCTCACAACTCAGTATCCCCCTCCCCCTGCCCTTTCAAATTCCCAGCCAGGTTGGAGAGGGAGGAGAATCTGGGGACTCTTTACATTGGAAAACCAAAGCTAGGAAAGAAGATACAATTATTTTTAGCATATAAGTGTTGATATGATAATTCCACAAAGAGAAGATATTACTGTTTTACACATTAATGTAAAAAGGGGCCTACACATTGATTCTTTAGATAGATTAGAGTGACTGAATTAGCAGAGTAAAGTTACTTTCTTAAGTAGTAAGTATTGTGCAACACACATACACACACACACACACACACACACACACATACACACACCAGCTGCAGTTCTACTACTATAGAAAAAGCAAACTGGAATTGACAATATTGACAATTTCCAACTACTTCACACTTTTTCCATGATCCAGTGATTACCTTATCTTGTCAAGTTAGTAATAACTCAAGTAGACAAGCACCCAGTTGATATCTAATGTTTGTAAGACACTAAATGTTTCCACAGGAGTTTTACCACCCTGAAGAAAGGAATGATTTGTCCTTATGTCCCAGTGAGCTGGCACAGCAAATATTATGGGCTTATGAATCAAGAGAGGAGGAAAAGATTTAGGAGACAGGGAAGTAAAAACTGTGATGTGTAGCATCTTCTTTGGTCTACCCATTGTTTCTGTTTCAGGACAATTTTTAAACCATACTGTTCAGAAAACATATTCAAGCTGTCAATGAAAAATATCTGTTTGCACTTCATCAGAGTCCATTGTGCATTTGGTACAAGTAAAACATAAGGTTGCATCTCATCCTATTGAGGATTGCCAGGTAGGGAAGAACACCAGGCTGCAGATGATTGCCTTAAATGAATTAATTTCCCTATTTTAAATAGTGCTTCTACTTCAGAAAGTAGTTATGAAGCATCTCTTTGGGATTAACCTACACACACTGCTCCAAACGTTTTATTAAATGACTTTTCCAATTTCTTTCTAAATGAATTGTTTTTAGATACTTAGTAAATTCTACACAAATTTACCCAGTTAACCTCCTAATCTGCTCTACTTTTTCTTTCCAATAGCCATGAAAATTTTTTTGTAAATAACTCTATTGATGATATCAAGGAACTGGAGGTCAAACTATAATATTTTCTGCATGTCAATTCATTCACTTACTCTGTAGAAGAAAGACTTTCCATTGAACTTCCCATTGTATACCTGGTTTTTCATTTCTTTCACTTAAGCACAGAATATATAAGATTGTTTTAGCTCTTTCTCTCTATTCTCATTTCCTTTTCTTAAAATTAAATCTAAATTAAACCTATTGAGAGCAAAGAGTAGACAATGCAACATGGGCAAACTTAAATTTCCCAGAGGAGATTTATAACTAATAATAGGACAAGGACATAAACATATTTATAAACTTTGCTTAGGAACACCATCCAAAAGACAGGGTCCATCAAGCAGAGGATAGCCCAAGGTTGCCAGCATATCCAACTCTTCAAGTAATAATCCTTACTCAGTCTCATTGACTACTGTCTAGCTGCTAGCATTCAGTGAGAAAGTGAGATAGAGAGGTATACATCATTTCTTTTTCTCTATGAGTTTATTTTTCCTGCCAGCTCCAAAATGTTAGAGATGCAGTTGTTGTGGACTCTAGGACCTTGAAGGGTTAGGGTCTGTCTGAAGCCTGCACCATCCATCCCTCCTTCAAACATAAATATTAAAATAAGGAATCTGAGTCTCTAATGACACATCTACCTTCTCTTCTAGACCTTCCTGAGAGTAACTTTTTCTGATAGTAGACCATCATTTGGGGCTATCAATTAAGCACCAACCCTCTCATAATTTGTTCTGTGTCAATTCCTCAAACATTCTCATTAAGTATTTTTTATCTTAAGACTCAAGAGGACACATTGACCACAAGACATTTCTCAATAATCTGAGGCTCAGCTCAAACACTGTTTGTCTTAGAACACAGAATATATCTTACCAGGACAGCAAAGAAGACTGTTTCTGTATGGAATGGGAAACTATTTGTCTCTGCAAAAACAAAGTACAGATGGCACCAGGGGATAACATCCTTTATGTCTTCATTTGAGTCTAGGTTTAGTCTTTAGGTATGTACTTACTTTGTACTTCCTATATTTTTTTCCTCCTATCTATACCTTCAACCCTATAAAGTACTGCTAAAGAACAAGCTCAGGGGCTTCTAGAATGGGCCATTACAAGTACGGGGAAAGAGAGGAGGGTTCTTCTGATTCTCTTCAGATTTCCTGCACATACTCTGGAATCAAAATGTAAATTCTGAAAATGATCCAGTAAAGCATCTTCTTTGTCCCAGCAGTGATGTTTGACCAAGAAAAGATGTCCTTCCATCCTGAATGCCTGGGAGAGAGAAACAGCTGTTATCAACTGCAGTTATACCAATGGAGTTTTAATTATTTCTCTTGGCACAAGAAGTAAGAAGGAAAGGCTATACTCTCCTAATAGAGATTTATTCAAAAGTAGAAAACAAGAAAGAAGATTCCAAAACCATTGAATAAAATTGCTAAACATGTCTCCCTGCACTTGACATCTACCCAACCAGGAAGCTCAGCCTCAGACCTCTGTGCAACCCACACGTACAGCTCTTTAGGCACCTGCAGCTGGGGTTCCAGTCACATTCTTAGTCCTTGACCAGGTTTGGATTATAATGGTTTGCCATAATATTTCTAAATGAGATGAATGCAGGGATCTAATAATTGTCACTGTAAATGTTCACTTTAAAAATAACTCAGGGTAAAAAGTATGTAAAGATAACCCATGGGAATATATTGAAAGAATCAATATTATTAAAATGTCTGTACTACCCAAAGAGATCTACAGAGTCAATATAATTACTATCAAAATATCAATGACATTCTTTACAAAATTAAAAACCACAAAAAAAAAAAAAATCCACAACAGTCAAAGTAATCATGGAGAAGACTTCAAAATTGCAAATTATCAAGGAAATGTAAATCACTACCACAATAAGATATCACCTCACTCCAAGAAGAATGGCTTTTATCAAAAAGACTAAAGATAACAAGTACCCACAGGATATGGAGAAAAGGGAATCTTTGCACACTGTTAGTGGAAATGTAAGTTAATACAGTCATTATGAAAAACAGTTGCTAAAAAAATTAAAAATATAACTGCCATATGATCCAGCAGTCCCACTACTGGGTTCACATTCAAAGGAAATGAAATCAGTATGTCAAACAGATATCTTACACACTTATGTTCATTGCAGCACTATTTATAAGTTAAGAAATGGGTACAATTTAAGTGGGCATCACTGAGAAATTGAGAAATTGTGGTACATATACACAATGGAATACTATTCAGTCACAAAAAATTAGATATTGTCATTTGCTACATGAAAGGAACTGGAGAGCGTTTCCTTAAGTGAAATAAGCTGGACACAGAAAGACAAACACCACATGATATCACTCATATAAAATATGAAAATGTTAATCTCATAAAATTTGAAAATAAATGGTTAATTACCAGAGGCTGGGGAAAGCAGAAGGAGGAGGGACAGGGAGTAGTTGATTGGTGGGTACTGACATACTTACACAGGAGTAAAAAGCTCTGACATCCAAGGCTTAGGGTAACCATAGATAACAATAATGTCTGTATATGTCAATAAAGCTAAAGAAAGGATTTTTAATGTTTTCTTCATAAATGTTTGAGGAGATAAATATGTTTACCCTGATATAAATATTATACAACATATGCAACTATCAAAACATCATTTGACACCCCATAAATACACATAATTTTTGTTTTATGTACAAATATAAAATTAATTTAATTTAAATAAATAAAATAACTTAGGAGGAGCTAGTGTGATTTGTACTAACTCCTATGTATTCTGCAGAAGTAGTGATGGTTTTTTTTATTTAGCTTTTAATTTTTAACAGACTGCATTTTGATTCATCATACACAAATGGGGTACATAATTTCGTTTCTATGTTTGTACACAATATAGATTCATACCATTCGTGTAATCATACATGTACATAGGGTAATGATGTCTGTCTAGAATCCTAAGAAAACTTGGAAAGGACCCACCTTTTGACCCAGTTATCCCACTCCTTGGTTTATACCCAAAGGACCTAAAATCAGTAAACTACAGTAACACAGCCACATCAATGTTTATAGCAGCTCAGTTCACAATAGCTAGATTATGGAACCAACCTAGATGCCCTTCAACAGATGAATGGATAAAGAAACTCTGGTACATATACACAATGGAATACTATTCAGATATAAAGAAGAATAATATTATGGCATTTGCAAATAAGTGGTGTTTAATTTGGTATGTAAAGTGAAAAAACCCATTAGAGTATTTGAGGTTGTCTCATTGAAGTCCTATACTTTAGTCCTAAAATGTACTAAATGTTTCTGAAACTCTTCAGGGCTGCCAATTTTCTGGCCTTAAAAATAAAGACTGATATTTTTTAAAGGAGTATTTTATTTTACTTTTAATGTGGTGCTGAGGATCGAACCCAGTGCCTCAAACATGCTAGGCAAGCACTCTACCACTGAGTCACAACCCCAGCCCCTGATTTTTTAAAAAAATTATTTTAAAGTCAACATATACTCATTATGGACAATTTTGAACATATAATGGGAAAAATTAAAATCATTAAAATTCAAATGCCCAAAGATTAACATTTACTATATGTTCATTCTAAGTTTATGTGCATATGTTTTAATTCATATCAGTTTAACATAAAATATATTTTCTGTAACATTTATATCCATTTTCTCTGTAAAGTTCACTTTCAGAGTGCAGGTGCTCAGTTATAAAAGGTACAATTAGAATAGTAACCAGGGAAGCTCCTTAAAACTGTTTTGCATTGAAACTTCTCTATATTTAGCAAATACTCACCGCATAATATATGCCAGATACTCTTCTTACTGCTGAGAACTGAGCAGGATGGACAGAAAGGGATGACAACATTTAACTCTATATTGACTCTCTCCTCTAATGAATGTCTGTTCATCAGAAACACGTGGGAAGGTGATTTGATGACATGCACACTCCAGACATCAATAGCACTACTCAAGAGTTTGGATATTTTGCCCAAGTAAACCAAACATTTCATACTTCATAGGTCTCTATCTACAACAGCAACAAGATGAATTTTCTGTTCATGGAAATTTATACATATTCATATGTTTTTTCCTCATTTCATAAGAGGATTCTAATTTCTCTACATCCTCATCTATTATTGTCTGTCTTCTTTATTTTGGCCATTAATGGATGTGAAGTAGTATTTTTCTTTTTATAAGGTTTTTATTTGCATTTCCTTGATGATTAATAAGGCTGAGCATTTCTTCATCTACTCACTAGTCATTTATAAACCCAGTTTAGAGAATGTTTATTCAAATATTTGGACCGCTTAATTTAAGGATTTTTTGTCTTTTTACTGCTGAACATTAAGAGTTCTTTATGTATTCAGATCATGAGAACTTTGTGAGATATATTATTTGCAAATAATTCCTTCCATTCTATGAATTATCTTTTTTACTTTTTTGCCTTTCTTCTGAAGCAGAAGAATTTCAAATTTTGATGATTTATAATTTATTTATATTTTTCTTTAGTCAGTTGAGCTTGGGGGTCATTCCGAGGATCACAAGGATTTACCCCTATTTTCTTCTAAGAGTTTTGTAATTCCAGGTCATTCCTTGAGGTCACTGATCTGTTTTGAGTTTATTTTTTAATATGGCAAGAGGTAGGGATCTAACTGCATTTTTTTTTTCATATGGATAACAAGACATTTGGAATCCCTAACCAAAATATCAGATAAGTAGACACTAAAGCAGGACTTATTGCTGGAGACAGAGCAACACTTCAAAATGATTAAGAGCCCAATCTACTAAAGCAATAGAACAATTCTTATTTTTATATGTACCTCACAACACAGCTATGACATAAAAAAGAGTTTACCAGTAGAATTAAATTGATAAAACAATTGATTAAAATATCAATGAATGATAAACAACCATGGTGACAGGCATTAGTACACATCTTAGAGGAAAGAAATAGAATACATGACCCAAAGTATTCATATTCTTTACCTAATTTGCATGTCTAAAACACTTTATTCCAAAACAACAGAATTGAAAATCTTTTCAAATTTACATGGAATATTCATCAAAACTGACTCATTTTGAAAAGTAAAGCAACCCAAATCAATTTTGAAAGATTTAAATCATTCAGATTATAGCATCCAACCATAATCATATTGAGGAAAAATCCAATAACTAAAAGATCGTTCAACTTTATTCTTGTACCTTGGTAGACATACTGGCCATTTTTAAACGTATTGTCACAGAAAACATCAAAACAAAAGAGTATAACACACTACTTGTGAACTTTATTTCCTGCTTGTGGGCTCTGCATCCCAGGTGCTCACAGAAGGGTTGGTCCCTAGGACTGAGTGAATTGAACCAGGAAAATATCTACCAGGCTCTGCGTGGGCTGCTGTGGGCATGCTTGGCCTCCTTTGGCTTTGGTACATGGTTGTGGCTAGGAACATGGGACTTCAGCTTACTCTTGGAGGTTGAAGATGGTCTATGCAATTAGTAACCAGTGGGAGTGTTAAGAAGGGAGAAAAGTAGAGAAACTTATGTGGTTGTCTTTCTATGTTGTAAATTTATCTGTTCCTTAGGACACATCTGAGACATTTAAGGGGACTAACTCTGTTTTCTCTTTTTACCATAGGATCCAGCATGGCAGAGAGAGAAATTCCTGATGAAATGTTTATGTCTGTACTGACAAGCAGTCACCCAGTGAAGGGATAATTTTCCATGTTCATCATTTGAATACTCTAACCCAAATGCAAAGCAAGATCAGTTCTCTGTTATATAAGAAAGGGCAAAAAAAAAAAAAAAAAAAAAAAAAAAAAAAAAAAACATCAAACACCTCATCTTTTCCTTACAACCGACAGGCTCAGCAAAATACTTCTGTGTTTTCTGGGATCCCACAGAAATAGAAATGGCAATGGAAGATAAATAAAAATCATACCACTCCATAAAGGCAGCCACCTGCTGAGGGGTTGAGGGAAAACCCCTGAACAGCAGGTAGGAATAAGACAGGCACAGCGGTGGCAGAGTTGAGACCTTATCATGTAAACTTTCCTTCTGTAAAAAATGTTTCCATATTGAGTTCAGTATATAAGCAGCATCCTTCTTAAGATTCCCAGATATTATGTTTGTACCTTAAGTTAAAATGTCACAAAATACTTTTCAAGTTGTTCTATAGTTTTCTATAAAACTATATAAGAAAAAAGAAAAGGTGTGGGGGGGTGGTTTCCGTGGAAATCAAAGGACACTCAGTAGAATAGAGGAAAGGGCCAGGGGAAGGGAAGAGGAGAGGAAAGGGGAAATACTGGGGAATGATATTGGTCAAATTCTACTGTTAGATTGTGTGCATATACAAACATGCAACAACAAATCTCAACATTATTTACAACTAAAATGCACCAATAAGAAATATGAGGAAAAAATCAAATTGTTTCTAAACAATGATGTTGAACAAAATCATTTATTTCAGGAAATTCAGGAATGTTCATCCATGGATTCTCATCCAAAAGTGTTGGATTTTCTATTCTAAATTCCACTAAAACCTGCTTATCCTATCTTCTAATATTAGGCTGATTTTAGCAATTAATATGTAGCCAAAGAACAGGATGGAAAAAGAATGTCCCAGAGGGTTTAGCTAGAGAATGGGAAAAATGCTGGACAGGAGAGCTCCTTGCTCAGAGTACATTTAGAATTTCTATAAAGGTCTTTATAATAACACAAAATGAATTAGGTTTGAGCAAGAAATAAACACTGTTTCTTTAATTCACTTGGATTTTGGAATTGAATATTATAGCCACATAACCTATCATAACATGACTGGTATACTAAACTTAGCTAAATACAAGGAAAAAAAGAGTAAACATTTCCCCAATTTATTTTACAGGACCAGTATGATCTTGATACTAAAACTGCTAATAATTTTTTACTTTTTAATTACAGGGCAGCCTCTCTAAATGAACATAAGTTCAATGATTCTTAACAAAATATTAGCAAAAAGAATTAATAGTTTATAAGAAGGAATAATATGGAGTTCCAGTGGAGCAATTGGTTAGTGCATGGTACTTATAAGAAGGGATAATATATCACAGCCAAGTTGGGGTTTATATAATGTATATTTAACATTTTAAATGAATCAAAGTAACAGTCCTTATTAATAAAAAATAATATAATCATCTCTATAGTTACACGAAAGTACTTTTTACATAACAAACATTTATTTAGAAAAAAAATAGATTCTTAGAAATTGGGAATAAAGGAAAAAACTTCCTTATTCTGGTAAAGGGATATGTACTAGACACAAAGCAAACACACAACACAACTGTGATTCTAAGTAAAGGAGTTCACGCAGAGAGTCACCAGAGGGGGCAGTCATAGCTGAAAATTTAAGCCTCTTCCTGGGCGAGGGAAACGTTGACATTGAGTTGTACAAAGAACTTACATTCATTCTTTTTGCCGTCTGTACTTCAGTGCCTCTTCTTGAGTGTATGCACAGCTTCAAAGACATAAGTAAGCCCCTTTCCAAATGCAAAGTGGATATCTTAGCCCCACATGCAAAGAAAAGAGAGGTGATGCACACACGCAGTCCCAGCTAGTAGGGGGACTGAGGCAAGAGCATCACTTGAGTTTGAGACCAGTATAAGCAGCACAATGAGATCTCATCTCAAAAAAAACAAACAAAATATCCTTTTTACTTGGGCTGGGGATGAAGTGATAGGCACCTGCCACAGAACCTGGGTTAATATTCAGTTTGGCAAATAAATAAGAAACAAGAGAGAGGAAGATGGTTAATACATAGTTCAATTTTAAATACTCAAATATTTACTTCTATAGTGAACCTGCAAGTTTAGTTATTACAAAAGAAAGGGATGAATAATTCTAACTTTATTCCTTCCCATTTCTTTTACTTTTCATTTCTATTTATCTTTTTCTTTCTGGGGTGTTAGGGATCAAACCCGGGGCCTGGTACATGCTTGGCCAGTGCTCTACCTGTGAGCTACACCCCAGCTCTTCCTTCCCATTTCTATGGTAACCATTTTAGAGAATAAGCAGAGAGAGTCTTTCAGGTTTACTGCTGCCTCTCTTGTCAAATATCATCATTTCATTTTCTTCAAATCTTCTCTCCCCTTCTCTTCTTTCTCTTCTTTTCTCCTACTGTCCTCAGTACTGTCCACTCCTGAGGTACAGGCTGGAGAGGAGAAAGTGCGTGTTGGAGAGGGGCTCACAAAGTCATTGGTGCCTGACTCAGGACAAGAGCGTCTAGAAGATGCCCCACTGCCTTCCAGGAGCCCCAGGCCATTGGCTTTCAGCCTGCTTCTCACTTTATCTTTTTCAGTCACCAGGAGCGAAGCAATGTTATACGAGTATAAAATAATTTTTGTTCTACGTGTTGTAAATGTTTTCTCCCACAGTGTCGTTTGATTTTTAACTTAGCTTATGGCAATTTTTTAACTAAAAATAGATTTTTCACTCCTAGAGTTAAAAGCTATATTATTGCCTCTAAGACTTAACTTGCATTACAGAAGTGGATTGGAAGTCTCTTCTTTCCTTACAGCACAGGCTCAACATGATTTCTCATAATAAAGGGCATTTCCTACTAGCTTCGTGGAGTCCCAAACCACCAATTTTTCCCATTTAGTGTAAATAAGGGCTGAGCGATGGTTTTATTCATTCACACAGCCTGCTTGAGTTTAAACCTTGAAAAGAATCTCAATCAAATCTTCTGAATTGGGGCTATACATAAAGAAGACATTCTTATTTTCTTTTAAACCTAGACGTTAAGACAGCTCTAAACAAGAGCTTGTTCTGTGTGTAGCTGATGATTAGCTGGAAAACACCCACAGGAAAGGCTGCCTAGGGTAAGACTTGCTGGGGGTTACTGTTTAGTGGCCTGGGACCTTCCCCAACCAGACTCAGACATACAGACCTCAAACCTCAGTTTGCTCTTAAACTACGAGGTTGGTGACAGGAATTACTGTTATCCTAACTTTGAGCAAATGTTCTGGACCTAAGAAAGGATGACTTTTGTGGCTAAAATCAAAGGAGAGGTATCTGCTACCTCCACTTCTTCCAAATACTTGAAAAAATTGACATCTACGTCCTTTTTTACAATGTCTGAGCAGCTGTGTGAGAGGCTGACCACATCCCTACTCTCAGGCTATGAGGAATTCTGGGTTCATTGAGCTCAGGAACTGCAGAAGGTGGGAAATTTATCTTTGACCTTATGGTCCTGAATAGTGCAGAAATAAATACCAGCAATATTTCTCTTCTCCTGTGCAACATGTACAAAAATACTCAAGCATGGGATAAAGTCAGGGGAAAGAATTCTGGGACATTTTTGAACCTGATCCTTAATGCATGAAGATTTGACAATCCAGAGCTATTTGAATAGAAACTTCCCAAAAGGCCTATAGATGGTAAATAAGCACTTGAAAAGACACTCAGCATCATCAGTCATAAGTGGAATGCAAATTAAAACAATGAGATTTCACTACATACCTACCAGAATGGTTAAAATAAAAATGACTGAACATACCAAGTATTGGTGAGTCTGCAGAGCAACTGAAACTGTCAGCAGAAAAATGGTTCCTCTGTTTCTTAAAATGCTAAATATGCGTCTATCATAATTCAGCAATTCCATCCCCAAGTATCCCCCCCCAAAAAATTTAAGTTCATGTCCATGCAACACTTATATATGAATATTTATAGAATAGCTTGGAAAATATTAGTTGTAAATAACCCAAATGTTCACCATCAGATGAATCTTCAAAATGAAATACTACTGAGTATTTAAAAGGAATGAACCATCCACAAGAACAATACAAATGAATCTCAGTTACAAACTGAATATTTGTGTTGCCCCAAACTCCATTGTTGATACCCTAACCTCCAACATGGTGATACTGGAGATCACCCTGGTAGCTAAGGTTAGGTGAGGTTATCATGGTGGGGCCCCAATTGTGGGAATGGTGCTCATAACAGAAGGGACACGAGAGAGGCTGCTCAATCTCTTCATCCTACAAGGACACAGCAAGAAGGTGGCCTTCTAGGCCTGGGTGGTGTGGCCTTCTAGAGTATTTGTCTGGCAGTCTAAGGCCCCAAGCTTGATCCCCAGCCCTGTGGCCTTCTATAATCGGAAAGAGAACACTTTCCCAGAAACCAAATTGACTGGTACCTTAATTTTTGGACTTCCCTGTTCCCAGAACTGTAAGAAATAATGTCTATTGTTTAAGCTACCTTATCTATAGAATTTTGTTATAGCAGCCCATGTTGACTAATACAGACTCAAAGTAAATATGCTGAAAGCAATCAGATGTGATGAAAATTTAAACTATATTAAGAAAAGGCAGATCAGAGATTGCCTGGGACTGAATAGGTTTGGGAGGATATGATAAGAAGGTATACAGGCGGGGTTAGAAAGGAGGATAAAGCACAGGGCCCCAAAGGAACTTCGGAGTGGTGCAAATATTCATTTTGTAGATTTTGACAATGATTTCACATTTATATGCCCGTGTCAAAAATTATCCAATTGTACCTTTTAAATATATGAAATTTATTATATATCAAGTATACCTTAATAGTTTTTAAAAGGTTGGAACCAAAGTGAACAATGCCAAATGAAAAAACAAAAAAATTACTCCATTCTACAAAGAGTAGAATTCTTCGATTTCTCTTAATTTCTCCTAAAGGGGAAACTTTCTCAAGCATATAAAGGGTAAGAGGATATTTTCTGTCTTCATACAAATGGCAACCTTAATTATAATAAACAAATGTATCTCATATAAAAATTCACCCCAGAAGCCACCCATTACTCCACACTTCTCAGTCTAGTCAAAGGGTGGCAGTGTTTAAAAAGTATTTGAATTACGTCTGTGTGATGCCGACAAACAGGAACCCAGTGTGGTCCCTGATAGGTGAAGTCTCTTGCACAGATGAGCTGGAGTAACTCTGCTGGGGAAGCTGGTTCGCTGAAATCGTATTTGGCTGTTTACTGAAGAGACAAGGGATGGAGACTCTCCTGCAAGCACTCCTAGGGATACTGGGCTTGCAGGCAGTCTGTGAGTATGTGTTTCCTCTGGAAAAACCGTGAGATGATAATGGCTTCCTGAGGATAGGCACTGAGTCATCTTCTGTCCTGGGAGGGCCTTTTGAGAGCCAGATAGATGTTGGAAAAAAAAAATAGCTAATATTCTGTGTTGATGTGATGGAGCTGCTGCCTGGGGAATGAGGGAGCCAGAGAGAATCGCCATCCCAACTTGGACCACGCAGACCTCCTGAGCGTCTCCTATATGCTTTCTTTGCATTATCTTTTTGAACAGGGGTCAGTAGCCAAGAACTGCTGCAGAGTCCTCTGTCTCTGAGCATCCCAGAGGGAGAGAACCTCACCATAAGTTGCAATTCATCAAGGACTTTATATGCCTTACACTGGTATAGGCAGAAGTGTGATGGGGAGTTCGTCTTCTTGATGCTATTTCGTAAAGGTGGAGAAGAGAAAAGGCATGAAAAATTAACAGCCACGTTGGATGTGAAAATGCAGCAAAGCTCCCTGAGCATCACAGCTGCCCAGCCCAGCCACTCAGGCACCTACTTCTGTGGAGGAGAGGCACAGTGATCTCTCGGCCTCTGTGGGCTGTTCCCAAACCTGCAGGTGGGCTGCAGGTGCTCTTCTGAAGCAGAGCTCCTGAGGGGGCTCTGGAACACTTGCCACGACTAAGAGCCTCAGAATGATTTGACTGCCTCATGAAAAACTGGGGGAGCCAGATTGAAATGATACAAAGGGAAGCTATATATATATTTTTTTAATTTTTTAAATTAGTTATACATGACAGTAGTATGCACTTTGATACATCAGATATAATGAAGTATAATTTCTCATTCTTCTGGTTATACCTGATGTAGAATCTCAACGGTCATATAGTTACTTATGTACATGGGATAATAATGTCTGATTCATTCTATTATCCTTCCTATCCCCATACCCACTCTTCTCCCTTCACTCCCCTCTACCTAATCTAAAGTAACTTCATTCTTCCCTAGCCACCCTTCCCCTGCATTGTGAATTTGTTGGGGGCTGTGCCATGTTGGCGGCGCCGGGATGGCACCTGATCACATTGGCAGCGAGGAGGTTAATTGACATAAGCACACTCAGGTGATTTTCTCGTCCACGCACACAATGTATGCACATGTGTTCTCGAGCACTAATTGCCTGCTTGGACATCTCGCCTAATCTTTGCGTAAGAGGCGTGGCTCTGCTCTCCGCGTCCTGGAGGTGATATAAGCGTGGGTGAGCAAGACATACACACAGCAGCCATTAGAAGCAGCCAGAGGGAAAAACACGCAGCAGTAGCTAGTAGAGACATACGCAACAGCAGCCATTAGCAGAGAAGCAGTAGCAGAAGACATGCGGCGCGGCATTAGCCAGAGAAGAAGACACGCCACAGCAGCCATTAGCAAAAAAGCCAGAAGAAAGAATACAGCAGCAAGTAGGGGCGGCGGCAGAAAGCAGATTGCGGAACGGAGAATTGAGATGCATCACTAGGGCACCTTATGTAGGACTTTAAGGCGTGGCAGGCCTCTCTTCTTCTAAGCTCTAAGAAAAGCCTGTCTTTCTTTCAAAGTTTCTCTCTTAAGCAAAGTTTCTTTCTCTCTGATAAGCGGGGTCTCTCTCTCTCTCCTCTCAAAGCAAGTAAACCTCATTTCCTCTATCCTCTATGAACAAGCAAGAAAGCAGTGCACTAAAGAGAAAGATAGAAGTGCCTCGGTTTCCACTCCACCACCCATAAGACCCGTGCAAGTTGTTACTGCAGGCGGTGACAAATATCCACGGATTTTGGAACCGCAAAGAGCCAGCGACGTGAATTAGCATCCACATGTCAGGGAAAACATTCAACTTTTTGTTGTAAGGAATTGGCTTGTTTTGCTTAGCACGATATTCTCTAGCTCCATCCACTTACCAACAAATGCCATGATTTCATTCTTCTTTAAGATGGAGTAATAAAGAAGATGTGTATACCACATTTTTTAAATCCATTCATCTGTTGAAGGGCACATGGGTTGGTTCCATAGTTTAGCTATTGTGAATTGAATTGCTATAAACATTGATGTGACTGTATCACAGTAATATGCTGATTTTAAGTCCTTTGGGTATGAACCAAGAAATGGGATACCTGGGTCAAATGGCGGTTCCAATCTAAGTTTTCTGAGGAATCTCACTTTTAATAATGGTTGCACCTATGTATTCCCATCAGCCATGTATGAGCGTACCTTTTTCCCCACATCCTTGCCAATATTTATTGTTGAGAGAGGCTACAAAATGAGAGAAAATCTTTACCACATGCATCTCAGATAAAGCATTAATCTGCAGGATATATAAAGAACTAAAAAAAAATTAACACCAAAAAAATCAAATAACCCTATCAATAAATGGCTAAGGAACTGAACAGACATCACAGAAGAAGAAATACAATCAATCCACAAACATAAGAAAAAATGTTCAACATCTCTTGCAATTAGAGAAATGTAAATCAAAAGTACTCTAAGATTTTATCTCACCTCACAATGGCAATTATCAAGAATGCAAACAACAATAAATATTGGTGAGGAAGCTATATTTTTAATCACAAATTTAATTTGACTTTATTGTCTGGATAACTGTTACTTTTAGTAGATGGAATATCAAACTGGGTTGAAAACAGCATGAATTTCAGTAATTTATGCAATAACTGTGAATGAATCTTCTGTCTCTGTTGTCACAAGGAAACTGTTTCCCTTCTGTTATTCACCCACCTTGTTAATAGAAAGGAACTGAGTCATTATTAGGTCATTTGTGGCACACTATGACTGTACTATGACAACTGGGATAACAATACTATTGCATACAGTATTGTCTGGTCCCAGGCAATTCTTCTTCTGTTTATATTATAGATGTGGAAATACATAAATGGACAGATAAGTAAATACAGATATTAATAGATATCTCGCTCAGTCTTAGACTGGCCTCCACTTCTCATTGTGCTTTCGTTCATATTCTGGTCTTTGTGTTTTCCTGAGCACTCTGAATTAGCTTGAAAAATGGCTTCCCATTTTGAAACATATTTTCCAATAAGAAATGATCAAGATTTTACCTTCATCCACCACTTCCACATCCATTATAGTACCAGCCCCAAAGCAAGTGTTTTAAAGTATTAATTCAATAACTGATAAGATCATAGGCTACAGAAAAATAATTCACAGGTTTTTAGGGAAACTAAAATGCTCCATGAAGTAGCCAGTTCCGCTTCTTATAAATTATGTGATATTGAGTCAGTAGCAATACTTTTCTAAGTCTCTATTTCCCCTACTAAAATTGATGCAATCATGCTATTTTATTAATATGGTTCTTTTTAAGATGAAGCAAGACTTTAGATTATACATACTAAATATCTGATATATTATATGCCCTCAATATTTGAAATTGCCCACTGCTCATCAAACAATGATAACCTCAAGTATGCCAGATTTTTATAGATAAAGATCAGGAAAATGCATCAACATGATATGGCTCTAATCTAATTTAAAGAAGATAGAGGCAATCTGAAAAAATACAAGGAAATTTAAAATTTATCTCATCTGGCATCACAGCACATGCCTGTAATCCCAGGAACTCGGGAGGCTAAGGCAAGATAATCGTAAGTTTGAGGCCAGTCTCAGCAACTTAGCAAGACCCTCCCTATCTCAAAAAATAAAAAATGAAAAGGGCTCAGGAGGTAGCTCAGTGGTAAAGTGCCCCCGAGTTCAATCCCCAGTACCACACACACACACACACACACACACACACACACACACACACACACACACACAAACTCCAATCAATATATGAGCAAGTGAACTGAACTTCTCAAAAGAAGAAATATGGATGTCTAATAATTATATGAAAGTATATGCACTGGGAAAATGCAAATTCAAATTACATTTAGATTCCATCTCAGTCAGAATAACTATCATCAAGAGTATTAAAAACAAACAATAAATGCTGGCAAAAATACATGAGGAAAGGAACCCTTATACATTGTTGGTGGGAATGTAAATTAGTACAACCACTCTAGAAATCTTTAGGCTCCTCACAAAACTGAAAATAGTACTACCATATGATCCAGCTATACCACTCCTCAGTATATACCAAATGGAATTAAAGTCAGCACCCCCATAGAGATATTGCATACCATGTTTATTGCAGCATAATTCATAAGAGCCAAGGTATGGAATGAGCTTAGGTCCCTGTGAATTTTTTTTTTTTTTGAATGCAGCATGTCTACACAATGGAATATTATTTGGCCATAAAGAATAAAGTCGTATCATTTGCAGGAAAATAAATGGAACCAGAGATCATCATGTTAAGCAAAATAAACCAGACTCAGCGAGACAAGTATCACATGTTTTCTCTCATTTGTGAAGTCTAATGGAGAAAAAAACAAAAAGATGACATAAAAGTAGAAGGGAGACTATTAGAGAAGAGGAAGGGGGTAAGTAGAGTGTTATAAACATGTACAAATATGCCACAATGAAACCCATTATGCTGTATAATATGCACTAATAAAAATATAGAATAAAGAACCACATGCATTTATTTACATTTAATGCAGTAAAAGGCAATAGAAAGGCATATGTTATTTTCCTCAATTTACTATAAGAAAACTAAGGTTCAAAGGTTATTTACTGGGGAAGGAAAGATGGTAGAATGAGACAGACATCATTACCCTATGTACATGTATGATTACACGAATGGTGTGACTCTACATGGTGTACAACCAGAGAGAATTGTACTCCATTTGTGTGCAATGAATCAAAATGCATTCTGCTGTCATGTATAACTAAATAGAACAAACAATAAAAAAAGGTTATGTTACAAGGGTAATTAAGGTACCGTCTTTTGACTCAGTCAGTCAGTGCAGAAACACGACAGGACATAAGGGACTACCCACTGCCAGCTAACAGGAAGAGCCAGGAGACACATGTGTTAGGAAGATCATGATTCAAATGATCCTACACTACAAGGGCACTTAGCTCCCTTGTGGGGAGGAAAGAAAAGAAACTGCAAGAATTTAAAGAAACACCTGAACTCAGCCCCTCCACAAATCTGGAAGGGGAAGATTTCTAACACTTAAAGAACACCACGTCTCTGCCATTTCTTAATTGTGTGACTTTGAGTGAGTTACTTCATTTCTTAGAAGCTCAATTTCCTCATCAGTAAAAGGAGAATAATAATAAAACCTCGAAGGAATATTTTAAGGATCATAAAGCCCTGAGAGTACCCAATACTTCCTGTCATTTACTGAATGTTTGTGATTTACCTCATATCAATTTGTGATCGATTATATGCATGATTATCTCAGACCTCTCCACCACTCTGGGAAATAGACATTATTCATTTCCAGATGAACCTGAGTTCTGAGAGATTCCATCACATGCCCAACTTCAGTTGGTTTGGAAGTAAAAGAACTTATATTTGAGAGATACCTAAGATTTCGAACCTTTTATTTTTTTCCCTGTGCTGCCTCTGGGACAGTTTAACTTCCAGCAATTTTCTAACAGACAAACTAGTTCCCCTGCCTCTTCTTTCATGCAGAACTTTTGCTAATACAATAAAACCTGTGCCAGGCTGGACCATGGGCCAGAGATGGTGATACACACAAAGTAACTGAGACATAAATGTCTCCAGACATAAATGACCCAACTTAGTCCAAGAACATCTTCTATAAGCAAGAGGATTCAGCTCCCCAACCCTTGGGAGAGGGAGAATTACATGAAACAGAAGAAAATCATCACCTCTGAACTCATCAGAACAAATTCTCATCAAGTGATGATTTTGAGAACTTGAAACTGTGGGGCAGGAAGCCAGAGCACTCTAGAGATGTAGAGGGTGTGGCAGGGCCTCACCTCCATTCATTTTTGTCTGCAGCTGTCATGTCTCATTGTCTCAGTCACTCACCTGGAGCCTGGTGGCAGGTCTGATTTCACACTCACCTCTGCAAAATGTCACATTAGAAAATGATGAAATCTGTAGGTTCTAGACTGAATATTATATGTTGGCTGTGTTTGTAGATAGGGCCTATAAGGAAGTAATTACACTTAACTGAGGTCATAGAAGTGAGTCCTTGATCCAATAGGGTTAGGGGGTCCTGATAAGAAGAGACCCTGGAGAGCTCTAGCTAGAGCTTGCTCACATGCATTCTCTCTCCCTAGCTCCTTTCCTTCCCTCTCCTTCCTTCTCCTCTCTCCTCCTCTCCTCTCCCAGCTCCCTCCTCCACCTCTCCCTTTCTTTACACTCAGGCATACACCAAAGAAAACTCATGTGATATCTTAATCTTGGACGTCCACATTCCAAAACTGTGAGAAAATGAGTTTCTGTTATTTAAGCCATGTAACCTGTGGTATTTTGTTATGACAACCCTAGCAGTCTAATATTCTAGGTCATTCTGCTCCTGATCCTAATAACTGATCTAAAGCTTCTTTGTCCCCCAAATCTCCTCTGGGACAGCATATGAATCCCTAGAGCTAATTTTCCCAGAATCATATTCAAAAAGTAGTATCCTCCCATTTTCTTCATGTTTTTATTGAGGTTCCTCATAGATATCTTCCTTTTCTTGCAAATTTTACTAGCAATAATCCATCTTTTAACAGCAGTATCTTCTTTAGGAACAAGATTACTAAATTAGCTTGCTACCCTTGATCCTCTGAGGTGAAAATTCATACAAGTTATCATCTGAACAATTAATTTAGAGTGCACAGCATGTCTTAGGTTACTGTAGTTTGCAAAGACATATATAAGTTTTCCTAGTTTTGTTTGTTAAAAATAAATTCTACAAATTACTGGTAAAAGCCAAGGAAAGGTTGCATTGTTAGAGTCATAGAGGATATAGTCTCATGTTCTATATTTAAAATTCATGTTACTTTCTGTTCTGTAATATATGCTTATTTCTTTCTGTAAACAAACAAACAAAAAAAAATCCAAGTTTTAATTGGTGATCCAGAGTTTATACCATGGCAATGACAGAGCTTAATGTCACTTTCATATACTACCACTTGGCCTATTCATCCTCCTTTAGGGATAGAAATGCATTGCCCATGTTCTCAAGGAAATAGGGGCTCTTTCAAACCTGATACTCCTGGTCTCCTTAAGGACTGGAACATTCACCTTTGTGGAAACAACAGAAGGAACAATAAAGACCACAAGGGGGCAACTGATCTAAGGATAAGGGTAAACTTCCAACCTCTAGAAATGGATAAACACATGGGCTTCCTGTCATCTCTATCCTTCTCTCATTCCATTAAGAGAGGATCACATTCATGCAAATTTTTTTTTTTTTTTAGTTTTTTCCTATTTATTTCTTTTCTTTTTTTAATAAAACAATTTTAAATTTGTTCTTTTTACTTATATATGACAGAAGAATGTATTTTGACATCTCATACGTACATGGAGTATGACTTCCCTTTCATGTGGTCATAGATGATGTAGAATTAAGCTGGTCTTATTTCATATATGAATATAGGAATGTTGTGTCCAATTCACTCTACTGTCTGTCCCATTTCCATCCCCACTCCCTTCTCCCTATTCCCCCCTGTCCAATCCAGGGAACCTACACTCCTCCCCCACCATTGTCATACAAATTTCTTTTATCTAAATGAAAATGTTGTTTTTCTGTGATGTTGGTTTGTTTTCAGAATGATTTTTTCCAGTAAAATATTTCAGAGTCATTAAAAAAGAAAGAAAAAAGAAACACAAAGTTATCAATATTTTCACTTGGTGGAAGGCAGTGATTGGTGTCATGAAACATATCCACCATATAGCAGGGATCGATCGAGGAATAAGCACAGTAAACACACTCAGAAACAAGTCTTGGCAAATCCCGACAACTAAGAAAAATTAGCAATGAAACCATGAGAAAAGAAGGGCAGTTAGAGAATCAGAAGTGAATTTGCCTGCTCTCCCAGGCTGAGAAACATGACGGGATACAAAACAGAGGCCCCGGGCAGTAGGCCATAGGAGCCACAGGGGCGCCTTAGGCCCTGGCCCCAGATCCTAGGCTCTTGGAACTCCAAGTTGCCATGTCAATTTTATCCTTAAAATTCAAACTTCACCTGTAAAATTCCATTTTGTAAAAATGAAGTTTTGTTATTATTCAAAGATGTATTTTCTTCATATAGAAAAGCCAGAATTTCCACATCATTGTGTTAGAAACCAAAGGTAACCTTCCTCCTGCATGGTCCCTGTCAGAGTACTTTTCTCTTTTTGTTTATGTCTCTGCCTTTTAGGCTGATAAACTTTTTAAAAATATCTAGTGATCCTGGGGTATTTATTCATTCTTAATGAGATGTGGAATTTTAGCAAAGAAAGATGATTTCAGTTCCTCTGTCTTTAAATATTGGCCACACTTCACTCTCAACTAAACCTGGAATCCTAGACTCTTATGCTTCTTTACCCAATAACTTCAGAAAAAAAAAAAAAAAAAATGCTTTTTTCCATGAGGTTGGAAAAGACTGGACGCTGGCTTCCGAGGTTAAGAAAGGAGACCTGAGAGTGTAGCAGCACTTTATCAACTGTGTTTTACACTTCATACATTCCATTTAAGTCCCCAACCCTGACCCTTCACTTTGATCTTCTGAGGTTTCAGAGGCTCTAAATATTGAGACTGCCACAGCACTATGATTTCTGTCAGTGTTTTACTCTGTGGACCTTAGGATTCAGTTTGTTCAGTTGGCCAAGTCGGTTTCCACTAGTCTGTTCACTCCTGTTCCCTAAATATCTCACGTACTGACAACCCCTGTCTGTCCTCTGGGGTTTCTAACATTTTCAAATTTTTACTCTTATTTCAGTTGATTTTCAAAATGGAGTAGTAAAAGTGCCCAGGAGCGCAGCTCCTGATTGTTCACACCTCTGTATTTTCCCACCATCTAGTGAGTTCTTAATAAGTATATGAAAGGAATAGGAGGATTGTTTAAAGATATGCTCAAGAAGGGGCATGAAAGGGCTAGAATCTAGTGTCTAGCCATAGGGGGGCGGTGTCTGCATTTGTAGCCAACCTTCAAGGTTATCTCAAAACCCCAAGGAAACACCCAGGGAGAAATCAGATTGGCTGATACACAGAACAGATTATTTTAATACCACAGTGCTGTTTATAGCCTTCTCCCAAGTCCAGAGGAGTTTCTTGAAGCAAATGATGCATTCAGAAAATAAGTATTTGTTGGAGATGCTCTTTGAAGGTTTATTAATAATCCTATGGATGCAACTGACATGTGAGTCTTGGGGGTGTCTGAGTCTTCCACAGAGAATTCTAAATGGGTAGAAACTATAAAAGGGCAGGTTTTGCCTCTATTAAAAGGCAAAAACAGCAGACACAGGAGAAAAGCTATGGAAGGAGGGAAGAAAGGAAAAGCACAGAGGCAAGACTGGGGAGTTCAGAGATGTAGTGCCATTGCAGGTTCAAGAAAGGTGATCTAAAGACATCCTAACTAGCTTCTTTTGTCTTTCCAACCAAGGGGTGAGTGGTCAACAGCTGCATCAGAGTCCTCAATCTCTATCCATCCAGGAAGGAGAGGCTGTCTCCATGACCTGCAATTCTTCAAGCACATTTAATATCTTCCTATGGTACAAGCAGGACCCTGGAGAAACTCCTGTCCTCTTGATAACCTTATATAAGAGCGATGAATTAATAAGAAATGGGAAACTGACTGCTCAGCTTGGTGGAACAAGAAAGGACAGCTTCCTGAACATCTCATCCTCCGAGCCTGATGACACAGGCACCTACTTCTGTGCTGGGCAGCACAGTGCTCCCCAGGTACCTGCAGCCTGTACTCAAACTTGCAGCTGAGACTACAGTCACCATGCCGCCTACAGTCCTGCTCCTTTGGTATGAAATGTGACGATGCAAGCAACTCATGTACCCTACTCTTCTATTACTACCAGCTCTTGGGCACTTAAGGACTTATTTTCCAAGATTCTGTTCTTTGCTTAAAGAACTCCCTATCTACTTCTTTTTAATGTATATAATAGACTTATTTACTTAATTTTGTCAAGATATAAAAATTGATCAATACAAAATCATAGTATATGATATTAACTCATCTCTTAAAAATGGAAAGATATCCTTGGAATAGAATTAAGCGTTCAGTGATAAACTCATTTATCTATGATCAGTTAACTTTCAACAAGAGTAACAAGATCATTAAATGGGAAAAAAATCTTTTCAACAAAATGTGCTGGGGTAACTTACAGTCACGTGAAAATGAATAAAATTGAATCTCTAGACATGTATAAAAATTAGCTCAGATGGCTCAAAGACCCATGTAAGAGCTAAAATTATAAAAGTTTAGAAGAAAACATGATCTTGATGAACCCAGACTATACAATGATTTCTTAGATATGACATCAGAAACAAAACAAACCAAAACCAGGCAAAGAAAAAAATAAAGAGGACTCCATCAAAATTAAAAAGTCATGTGCACAAGCCTACACAGGAAAATGAAAAGACAACCCACAAAAATGGTAGACTAGTGAGGAAAAGGATGGAACTAGAGACTTATTTTAAACAAAATAAGTCAAACTTGGAAGGTCAGGGGACATGTGTTTTCTCTCATAGGCTGAAGCGAGGGAGGCAAAAGAAAAAGAAAGGTGGTAGGGAGAATCTCATGAAAAGGGAGATCAGTAGAGGAAAGGGACCGAGAGACAGGAAATGAGGAGGGAGGGGGAAGTGCTGGGGAGTGATATTGGCCAAATTATATCGTTACATTGTGTGCATGTAGGAATACGTAACAACAAATCCCATGTTATCTACAACTATAATGCACTAATTTTAAAATGTGGAAAAAAGAATGGAAGACCATATTTGCAATTCATGTATTAAGAAGTTTCTGAATATATTTTGTAACACTTTATGGCTCAACAGTAAAACAAGTATCAAATTTTAAATGTTCAACACATTTGAATAGTCTTCACTATGAAGAATATATACCAATGGCCTAAAAGCACATGAAAGGATGCTCAATATCATTATTCATTAGGGAAATGCAAATAAAACCACAGTGAGATATCTCATCATACCTACTAGGATGTTCATAATTTTAAAGAAGAAGGAGAGAAAATTAAAAGAAATATTATTCCTGAAAATAAATGAAAAATGCAAATTAAAAATATTGGCAAAGCTAAAAACATAATAAATATCATAAACTAATTTTTAGTTTTATGTAATTAGAGTAATTAGATTCTAGCAAATGTATGGGAGACTTAACGTTAGAAAATCTATTTATGTGGTTCCAACGTTAGCAGATTAAAGAGGATTTTCCAAGAACATCTCAGCACATAAATTTTTAAATTAACATTTTATTAAGGACATTTTCAAATATATACAAAAGATAAAAGAATAATGTTATTAGTATTCATGCATTCATTTTGAGAATTTTAATAATATGTTAAATACATATATATTCATCACACAGCCTCAAAAATTATCAACTATCAATATATAATCCATCTCTTCCATATTACTTTCTCACCCCACTCAGCTGAATTGTATTAAAGTAAATTCCAGGGACTGAGGATGTGCTAAGTGGTAGAATACTTGTTTAATATGCTTAAAGCCAAGGGTTCAATCCTAATACCATTAAAACTATTTAAAAGAGCAAATCTCAAACATTAGTTGCATCATCCATAAATAATTCAGAATCCATCTCTGGGTTAAGATCTAGTTTTTAACACAACTATAATTACATTTTCACACCTAAAAATATCTAATGGTATTTGTTTGCCATTGAATAATATCTTGATAATACTGATTCTCTGAGATATTTATGAATTTGCATAAAGCTCAATATTTGTTTTTGGTTGTGTTTAATCTTTGTGTACTTGAGAAGTACTCCCTCATGTTTTGGTGCACAGTTCTATAAATGTCAGTTGAATCAAATTTATTAGGTCCTCTATATATTAACTTTTCCTGGGCAGTAATTGAGAGAGAAGTTCCTGAAATCTCACTACAAGAGAATTTTTCAAATTCTCTCTATAGTTATATTAATTTTTGCTCTACGTATTTGATGTTATCAACTGGATGGAAGTTCGGATCCATTACCTCTTCCTGGAATCAAATGCTTCATCATGATTTCAAGAGTTTTTTTTTTTTTTTTATCCCCAATCCTGCTTCTTACTTCATAAGTTCCTTTTCCAGCTATTAACATAGATTCCTAAGTTTGTTTTTGTTAGCATTTTCCTGGTACTAAATTTTTCTTCTTTTAATTTCTAACTTTATCTGCTCTTATATTTAAATTGCCATCTTTAGAATAGTGTGATTGAATTTTGTTTTTCTACCAATCTTACAATTTCTACTTTTTTTATTATTCTAATATTTTCATTGTTTTTACAAAATATCCATTTGAATTTAAAGAATAAAACCCAATAAACAAAAATTGGTCCTTTAGTTCATGCACTTCTTATTTTTAAATTGGTGGACCTGAGATTTGTCATTTTTATTGAGAGATAATATTTGCACATCTTTATGGGGTTAGTACAATAATTTGACAAATGTATATACTGAATGATGATCAAAATGGCAAAAACCACTTCCACCTCCTCAAACATTAATCATTTCTATATGTTGTAAACTTCCGTGCTTTTCTTGTTATTTTGAAGTGTATTGTAGATCATCATAGACAATAGTTACCCCTGGAAATGTTCCCATAGGAAACCAGAACTAATTCCTCCTACCAATCTGTGTTTTGTGTCCTTTATCTAGCTTCTTTCTGCATCCTCTCCCCACTACATTTTCCAGTCTCTGCTGACCACTATTCTACTCTGTTCTTCTGTGTCCATCTTGTTTCACTCAAGATAATGACCTCAAGTTCCATCCATATTGCCACAGATGACAGAATTTCATTCTTTTTTTATGGCTGAATAATATTCTACAGTGTATATGTACCACATTTTCTTTACCTATTTATCCACTGATGGACACTGGTTGATTCCATAATCCTGGCTATTGTGACTAGTGCTGCAATAAACATGGGAGTGCAGTTGTCTCTTTGATAAGCTCATATCATTCTCTCTGGATATATACCCGGTGTGGGACTGTTAGATCATCACCTGGGATTCTATTTTTAGTTTTTTAATGAACCTTCATACTGTTTCCCTTAGTGGTTGTACTGACTTACATTTAAAAAGTTTCCCCTTTCTTATCAGAATTTTTTAGTTTTTGTCTTTTTGATAATGTCTTTCTAACTATGGTAGGGTGATATCTTAGTGTGGTGTTCTTTTGTTGTTGCTTTGTTTCTGTTTTTAGGATGGGTTCTAAGTATGTTGCTCAGGCTGACTTCAAACTCCTGGGCTCAAGCCTTCCTCTAGCCTCAACCTCCCAAGCAGTTCAGCTACCAGGCCCATGTCACCATAGTTAGCATCTTTATGGTTTTGATTTGCATTTTCTTGTTGATTAGTGATATTGAGTGTTTTGATTAATCAAACTCGAGTGTCTTTTAATCAAAGACACTCGTTTGTCTTCTTTTGAGGAATGTCTATTGAGATCTTTATTTTTAAATTGGATTATTTGAGTTCCTTATCTATTGAGCTTTTGGAGTTCCTTATCTATTCTAGATATGAAACCCTTGTTGGATGGATTATTTGAAAAATATTTTCTCTGTCGTTTCCTTTGCTGTGCAGAAGCTTCTTAGTTTAATAGGATCACTTTTGTCAGTTTTTACTTTTTTGCCTCAGATTTTGGGTTGTTTCTATTTGACAGTCATTTCTTCACATTTATCTTTCAATTTGCAAATTATCTCTTTGTAAGCTTCTAATTTGCCATTAAATCTATCCATTCAGTTATTGTAGCCAGTAATTATATTATTTCATTTATAAAAGTTGGCTTTTGTTCTTTACCTGATCTAATCCTTTGATGGCTTTGGTTCCTTGCTCAATGTTGATTTTCTCTTTAATTTCTTTTAGCATTGAATATTCTGATATTTTATATCTAATGATTTTCATTTTTGAGGATCTTGGGACTCTGAATCTCTGAATCTGTTGTTGATTTTCAATTCATATGTCTCATAGGCAGTAGCTTATTTCTTGTATGATTAATTTTTTTGTTTTGTATTTATTTATTTATTTGTCTGTTTTTGGTACTGGGAATTGAACCCAGGCCTTTTTGAGTTTTGCACCCCCCACTCCCAATTCTGGTTTCAGCTCACTATTCTTTGTTTTTGTCTATTGATGTGTCTGTTCCATGAATCTTTTCCTTACATTCCTGGGAGTCTAACAATTCAATAACATATGCTTGCTATAATCCATCTAGAATCCAGTCAAATGTCAATTAAAAACACATCAGACTAACTAGCCTGCTATTCTGATCAAGATGGACATTATTGTCTCTGTCTTATGTGCTATAAATTCCCTGTGCTATAAATTTCCTGTACCCAGTACAGGACTTTGCACTAGATGTATGCGCAACATATTTTGAACATAATTGAATTGAAATATAAATATCAATAGGCATAAGACACAAGAAGCATGTACCTTGTAACACATAATATACATAATAATTATCTAAGATATAAAATTGAAAACCTTGGGACTGGGATTGTGGATCAGTGGTAGAGCACTTGCCTAGCACATGTGAGGAACTGGGTTCCAACCTCAGCACCATATAAAATAAATAAATAAAATAAAGGTATTGTGTTCATTTAAAACTACAAAAAAAAATTTAATGAAGACTTCAAATTCTAGGTCAAGCTGATATGACACTAATTGTTTAATAGTCCTGAGATTGTGCTTATGAGTAGAAGCATTTATGTCATTCGAATACCCTGGCATTCAAATTGTTGCTCACAATTCTAGAATGTTATAAAAACATATAATTAGCACTTATGATTCAAAACAAAGGTGATGAAGAGATTGGGTCTTGTCTCTTTAGCGATATTGGAATTAGTAACAGCAGGAGCAGGTGGCTCAGCACATCCTGATATCAGTGCTTATGAAGATAAACACTGAAAATTCGGTTGCCTCTGGCAATTATCACCTCTAGGATCTGGTGGGGTCTCCAAGTACTAAGTTCAAAAGATAAAGTCAAAAGAACTTCATAGGGCAAGAAAATACTGAAAATACATGGAAATATATGAGGATTTAAAATAGAGGTTTTAATTACCACTGTCCAATATATAACACCATAGTCATTTCTCTCTACTTTCTGGGTCACTGGGGGGATAGTAATCTGACAAAATTTCAAAGGAAACACTTGGCCCTTCATTATCCTGCCTATCCAGGTTTCTCTTCATTTTTCTTCACTAACTGTCAACTCAGAGGTCCCATCAAACACAGATACCCTATTTCAGTAGCCAGCCAAATATGTTCTTTCAAACATGAAGTTGCTAATATGAAACTATTTCACTGTTGTATAAATTTTTTAAAAATCTGACTCTAGAAATTTCACCTCCCTTTTACACTTTGTTAGAATTCATAGGTATCAGTTCCAAGTACTCAGTAACAAAAAATTCTTTATAACACTGATTTAAGCAATAAAGACATTTAATAATCTCACAAAAAAAGGAGGCAAAGCAATTACAGACACTCAGTGATAACATTAATCCTTGCCAATGCACAAGTTTCTTTTCCTTTTGTCTGTAATACTTTGTTAGCAGAGATGGTCACAAAATGGTGTCTTAGCTCACAGGTAAGTTCAAGGAAGAAGGACAAGAGGAAATGAGCAACAGCTTCACCTTTTTCTTTTATCAGGAGAACAAAGCTGTTCCCAAGGCATCCAGACCCTTTTTTGCGTTTCATGATCAGAATCTCGTGATATGCCCAGCACTACTTTGTAAGGGAAACAGGTTTGGAAGATATAGTTTGGGGATAAGTGTTGGGTTAATCATCCAAAAACATCTGCTGCATCATATCAGGTCCTCATTCCAAAAAAGAGACTATTGATGACACTCCTTGAGATCCTTATTACTCGCTATTCTGTGTTCCATAAAGATAAGCTCAAAGTAGCTTCTAACCCTAACACAAGTGCTAAAGAAAGCTGAAGTCTATAAAGAGCTATAGAGAACTGTCTCACATGCAGTAGGAATTTACACTGAACAGGACAAGACATTTTATTGGTTTTGCTCCAAAAAAATACACTGTAGATTTTTCTTCCTTGCAGGTGTCCTTGGGGAAATCAAGATCTCAAGAAGAACCAGCTGGTGCTTTTGAAAAGAGATGTACCGCTGCCACTGACAGTGTTATGGGCAATTACAGGGAGTTCCTTAAAGCTAGCGGCTTTTGTGTCTCACAGAGATCATTATGTTCTGAAACATCAGTAGAAATTCAATTTCCTCTCCCTGAGGAACAAAACCCTGAAGACCTAGCACAACATTTCTGTGGATCCTATACATGCATATGATACAACCCTTCAAATCCTATGAATGCTATAATTCAGGTAATACTTTCACAAGAATCTACAGGGTGCCCAGCACAATTCTGCTCCATGACTTTAAAATAAAGAGTAATTAACTAACTGTGGCTACCCATGTTTTCTATTTGTTGCCCCATTCCCATTTCACCACAGGTAGGCACATCTACCATCTTAACTTCCTCAGTATTTAAACTATGGCCTTTCTTTCTTTCTTTCTTTCTTTCTTTCTTTCTTTCTTTCTTTCTTTCTTTCTTTCTTTCTTTTTCTTTCTTCCTTCCTTTTTTTTTAAACTAGAGATTGAATCCAGAGACACTTACCCACTGAGCTACATCCCAGCCCTTTCTATTTTTTTATTTTGAGACAGGGTCTCCATAAGTTTCTTAGGGTTTCACTAAGTTACTGAGGCTATCTTTGTACTTGCAATCCTCCCACCTCAGCTTCCTGAGCTGCTGGAATTATAGTCATGTGCCACTATGCCCAGCAGCTATGAATTATTTTATAGAAAGCCTTTTAATATATTATTCATTTCTGTATACTCCTCAGTTTGTGGCACAGAGAAGATCAACATTTAAAAATCTTAAATGAGCAAAGAAACAAAATGCTAATTCTCTCATGTGTACCTCTGTGTCAAAACACAGAACTTAAAGGCACCAAAAATGTGATAAAATCTGTTTACCTTCATAGGGAAAATACAGACTATCTTCATAAGCAATAATAGAAACATATTATTTATTGTGGTGGTGTCAGATCTCTTATTTCACAGATTCTGGGTATTGTTTCTTGCCTAAAATCTGGAGGATTAAGTCACATTACCATTGTCACAAAACACTGGCTTGAAAACTAAGTAATCCATAATTTTACTGGGAAATACATCTTTTCTGGAATGCAAATATATTCATATTCACTTTGATATCTGCACTTTCTAAAGAGACAATTTTTATGGGTGATCATGAAGATTGAACAAGAAATTATTAATCTTCTTAGTCTAGAACACTCCCTAAGAGGATATACCTATTCTGTGAGAAGTGTACATTCCTGAACTATGGCAATGAGAAAATTACTGAATAATGTTTATGGAATGGAATGCAACCAAAATTATACTCCAAGTATATTAGTGAGGAAGATCCAGTTATCAAAATACAAATGTGCTAAACATTCAAAGACTGTAACAACCAGGTCTATTTGTTGCTCTTGTGAAAGTCTCCGGTTTCTTTCCAGGTTGACAGATGGTTCTGCCCTATGTGATCATTGAGAGACCTAGGTTATTTCCATTTTGACATGCTATTCCTCAGGGACTGGTTATCATGTGCAGGTTCACGGCTAGGCCACCAAAATGCCAGATTCCAGTTAGCAAGTCATAATTATGGGTGGTTATATTGTCTTCTTTTTCTTTCCTTGGAGTTTCCAAATTTTCTGCAATGTCTATAGAACCACTGACTCAGAGCTAGGGTAGCTTTGGGTAGTCTGTTCATCAACAGTGAAATAACTTTAGAAGAATCTACCATAAATAGTAGAACGCTTGGATACAAATTTTCATCTATTCTGCACCAGCTCACAAGATGGCAGTGTTTCATTTTGAATGATTCCAGAGGATGGGAGGGATTTGAATTTAAATTAGAATGAGATGATACTTTGTGTTCTGATTGACTGAATAGCCAAATTGTTATTTCTCTTTCAGTGTGTGTGGTATAAGTGTGTGTGTGTGTGTGCGTGTGTGTGTGTGTGTGTGTGTGTGTGTGTGTGTGAGAGAGAGAGAGAGAGAGAGAGAGAGAGAGAGAGAGAGAGAGAGAGAGAGAGAGAGAGAGAGAGAGAGAGAGAGAGAACTTGTCTGCACTCACTGGGGAAACAAAGAGTGGGTTCTAAGAAGAAAAGGAATCACAGAGTACTAAATCATATTTCCCAAGAAAACAAACCTAAGAATTGAAGGATGGAGAAATGGGCACAGACTTCTCTAGTGATCTTTTGGCTTCAACTGAGCTGTGAGTAGAATTTTTACAAATGTCAGGGACAGCCAGAAAAACCTGAGGATGGTCACTCAAAAATGAAAAGGGAAAATGGCCTCATTCTGACTTTCTGGGAGCCCTGTGGTTCCAGGGGAGAGCAGTTATGATCACTTTGAAGACTTCACCTGGCATCACTCTCTCTGGCTTATGTTGTTAATTCCTTTTCTACACAGGGGTGAGCAGTGACGACAAGGTGGAACAGAGTCCCCCATCTCTGGTTGTCCCCGAGGGAGAGAGTGCAGCTCTCAACTGCAGCTATGAAGTGACCAACTTCCGAAGCCTGCAGTGGTACAAGCAGGAAGAAAATGCTCCCACTCTTCTGTTTATACTAGTTTCAAGTGGAATAGAGAAGAAGTTGGGAAGATTAAGTGGCACCTTAAATAAGAAACATAGCACCCTGCACATCACAGCTACCCAGCCTGGAGACGAAGCCACCTACCTCTGTGCTGTGGAGGCACAGTGCTCTCTAGGCACCTGCAGCTTGTACTCAAATGCTGCAGCTGAGGCTCTGCAACTGTAAGATGGGGAACTTGCTAAACCCCTCAAAAATAAGCTATAAAGAAAAAAGTTATTGGTCAAGGTCCTGAGCTCATGATGACAGTTACTTATGAAATCTGCTGGGTCCTTACTCAGGCTGAGTCTTATCACTGCATTCACAAGTTTCTCTGTGCTTTTCCATGGGATTCAGTGCAGCTAATGTAGTGAGAAGGCCACTAGATGACACCAAATTCATTACCATGCTATTATGCCCTCGAGTATAAAGAAAGCCCTTTTATCAGGATCATACAACTTGCACATGCACTACCCATCCTAACAGCCAGAGATGTTCCCTCTTCCACCTACAATATATTCATTTATAAATAGGGTTCTACCTGCAACTTTCCTTGCTGAATCTATTAGCAAAGAACAAAGGGTGGGAACCAGAAGGGATCATTACTTGATTCAAGTGAAAGTTTTCCTTCCCCATTTGCAGTATTCTTACTTAGTCTATTGACCTTATGGTTATGGCTTGTGTTGGGTGCTTCATAAAAAGGGTTGCAGAATTTTCTGAAGACATTACAACCAATTTGAACACTTAGTAGTTTAAGCGGCCTCCCAAAAGAAAAGGGCTACAGTAAGTCATGCGAAGTTAACATCAACTCAGCTTAGTTATGTTATAACTAATGAAAGCTTTCATTGGCAAACTTTTTGCAAACGTGTAGGATGATAATAGCTTTCATCATATATGTTTGCAAAAATTCGCAATGAAAGCTACTATTCACTGACAGCAAATGCTGTGTACCTTGTATTTTGCAAATATTACCTCACTGAGTTCTCAAAATAACTCTTGATAGATTATTAGTATGATCCTCAGTTAACAGATTAAGAAATGTAACTCAGAAAGATTATGGCTCCCCCAAGGCCACTCAAATTGTTAACTGACTTTGAAATAAGGTGTATCTGACTCCAAATGTTGTTTTCTCCATTACATGCCCCATGTTAGATATCTCGGAGTGAAATTATTCAGAGTATGATCACAATTATGCATAAACATATATGCAAAACACTAAAATAATGTGTTAACATGTGACTAAAATAACACCCACAATAGCACATGAATAAAATGCCACCAAAATTTTGCAGCAATATTAGTTGTCTTTGAGTGATGGGTTAGGATTGCTTATTTTCTGTTTTGTAATATTCTTTGCTTTTCAAATTGTCTACTATAAGCTGAATTCTAAGCATTTTTGACATATATATATAATATATATAGAATACGTATAATATAATATTATATATATATAACTCCATTTTAAAATAACAAAATCGAGGCAAGTTGAAACTGTATTATATAATTATCTGACACTCACAGTTTAGCTCAGTTTCAATGAGAAATATATATACATGACCAAGTGATAAAAGCACCAAAACAAGTTCTTCAAGCACCCAATAGATTAATATTCCTTTAAATTAGGAAATTTAAAGTTACAAGAAGACCTGTTTCTCCTGCTAACATATTTTAACAACTGTCCTATGTCACTGGAGTGCCTTAATACCCAATCTCTCTGTAGGAGAGTGCAGGCAATAAGGATGATTTGGACTCATGGGTTTGTTAGAAATTTAATTGCAAATGGTGCACAGTTAAGGGTTCACTGTTAGGAAGATGGGGAGAGAGTGTAAGAAATGGCCAGGGAATTGTTCCAAGGTACAGAAATGGCTTAAAAATTAATATAACAAATCCTACCATGTTTTAGTCTGCAAATTCCTCTGACCATTTCTTGTCTTCCCTCCTTTCTATCCATGCCAAAAATCAAAAAGAAGCAAACAAACAACAATAACAACAGAAGGGGGGAGGAAGAGAGAGAGAAAGAGAGAGACAGAGAGAGTGAGAGGAGACCAGGCAGTCCAGAGGGGAGGAGAACCTGCCTTTCACTTATTTAAGACTACAAAATAGAAATGGAACTTCTGGGTAAGTCTCCTTAGTGTTCCTAGCTGAGGGCTATAAAGAGTTGACAATTTTAAAACCAGAGACTGATCTAGCACCCACATATCAGAGAAAATATTGGGCCTTTGGTGTTTTGGGTTTGGCTTATTTCACTTAGCACAATATTCTCCAACTCCATTCTTTTACCAGCAAATGCCATAATTTCATCCTTCTTTAAACCTGAGTAATATTCCATTGTATATACATACATACATACACACACACACACATTTTCTTTATCCATTCATCTGTTGAAGGACACCTAGGTTGGTTCCATAGTTTAGCTATTGTGAGTTGAGGTGCTATAAACAATGATGTGGCTGTCATGTGTAACTAATTAAAACAAATAAAAAGTTAAAAAAAAAATGGACTGAGCTGTTTTTGAAAGAGATAAACAGCTGGAATGGGAAAAGTTTTGTTGTTGTTGTTTTGTTTGTTTTTTTTCACTGTTTTCTGTTTCCTACTGAAACAAGAATCAAACATAATTTATATTTCAAAAGATTAACCTCTCATTGAAATAACATTTATTGTAAGACAAATGTTTATTTTGTAAAAGAAAAACAAAGTGACATCCAACCTAAAGAAATAACCACTGTTAACTGTTTAATATCTTATTTTCCATTTCACTTGTGTCCCTAATCATGAAAAAACAAGCGTAGAAAAATGTGGTGAATTTAAATTATTTAAAGAAAGGATGAGGGTTTCTCAGTCATTACAAGAAGAGTCATTTCTGTACCTTTGAAAAATCTCTATGTAGTTAAATTGAACTCCTCCCATTTCTGACCTGTATAAGAACCCTCCAGAAAACTCCTCCCAGTGACTTGATTGTGACATACTACCAGTGTGAAGCATCCAGTGAATAAATAAGGTCATACATCAAGAATCCAGAAGAAATGATGAATAGCAAGTTTATCGTCACTTCTAGCATTGGCCCTGCCAAGTAAGGGTCCTGTCCAGTGCCCGAGCTGCTCTCCTGGAGGAGCCCCTTGTAACGATACTGCAGCTGATGTGCATTTGATGTTGCAGGGCCTGGGAGAGCAGACAGGATCACATCCCAGGAGACAGAAGTATCTGGAACATAAGGGAAGTCTGTAAATCTGCTTCGTAATTATGATGTCTCATCTACAAGCTATGCTGTTCTCTACTGGTTTCAACAGTATCCAAAACAGACACTAGAATAGATTCTCCATTGAGGGTGGAGATATTATGGAAAAAGTGATACCAGTTTTGTCCTAGAAAGGTTTTATTCAAAGAATACAGCAAATTTGATAAATTTGTACATTGAAAATCTGGGTCTTGAAGACACTGCCCTTTATTACTGTGACTGAGGGACACAAAGAGAACATCCCCTACAGGAGCTAGACAAGAACCTCAGTGCACAGGAAGAAGAATGAGGCACACATGACCAAGCAGACTTTTTTTCCTACTGGATCAGTAGAGCTGTTCTAATACATAATAGCTATATGATTATAGGCAAATAGACTAAGCTTTGGAATTTTAGTTTCCTGAGGTTAGAACTAATAGCTGCTTTGCTGACGGTTACAAAACATGATTTCAACACTTTGGTCAAGTCTCAGACACTCAGCAAATTAGTAAATTTTGTTCCTCTCTCTCAACTACTTTGGTTTTAAATAACCCTTTTATCATCTCAAAATTCCCAATGTGTTACAAAGCAAAACAATTAAAAAATAAAAAAAATAAAAAAATTTTAAAAACCTTAAACCCTAAGAAGTCACATCCAGGACCTAGAGAATGCCAGGCTTTGAAGTGCATGCTCAGCATAGCCAGCAATTAGAGGAAGCAAGACCCTGTGGCACCAGTTCCTGTATACAGTGGCACTGGGCATTGGAAACTTTTCATGATCTAAATAAGAGCAGAGGACAGTTCTTCATAAGGCTAAAGGGAAGAGGAAGAGGGTCAGCAGTGGAGGTGTTGGTGAGGAGAGATAGAAATTGCTTGGATGACTATGTCCATGATCCTGCCTCAGTTCTACTTTCCCAGTCCAAGATGGGAGGGCAAGTGAGGCAGTGGACTTGCCCGGTACTGCTGCCACCTACTGTACTGATTCAAGCACATCTCTAATGGACCCTACCATTCAGTTCAGACCAGGGCATGGCCCTGCATCTTTGCACTGGTGCTAGATGAGATATTAAAGAAGATACAAAGCCTGTGGCAGCACCAGCACCTTATGGCTTTCAGGTCAGAGGCTCCTGGGTCCAGCATCAACCAGCGAAGTCTGCTCCAGCCACACTGCTGCTGAACAGCTGCACCAGTTATTAAGAGGGTCTTGAAAATAAGATGGAAAATCAGACCTTAGACAACGTTTCATTTTACAAGTGGCAAAAAATATGGTAACTAGAAAATAATTTTCAAAGATCTGCTTAAAGCTAACTTTTAAAAAATTCAACTATGAGAGACAGTTGTTCATGAAGGAATAAGATAACTAAAGGAGAGCAAGGTGTAACTACCCTTAGCTTCAGCTTGTGGAAGTTTGTTATTTTCAAATTAACATCAACCATGTTGATGATAACAACACAATATATTGATGAACCACATGGAAAGGGAATTTAAAATTCATTAAACTGTTCATACCTTTGATCCACTTCTCAGAATTTATATTAAGGACTAACTTTACATAGAAAAAGAATTTTTAGGCAAGAATATGCTCCAGTAAAAAAATTTAAATCATTTGGAAGAATTTGGAAAGAAACTTTACTAAATGCTCTCCCACCATTTAATGAGCCAATTATTAAGAACAACATGGATATGCTCTTGATATAACAATTAAGTAAAATATGGAGTCAGTATTAGAATCATGCTGTGTTTGCATTAATTTTAAATGCTTGAAGCACATAGATCTAAAAAACTGGAATCTTTGATGTAAAAATAAAATAAGATTTTATGGTATTATATTTCTCAGCATTTTGGTTTTTATTTTTCATGAAATAATTATGATACTGTTTACACAATAAATAAATTTTTAAGGAGACTCTTAGCTCCAAACTTTGTACAGAGTTCTCAATCCCAACTCAGTGTCCTGGGCTGTACCTTATCCTTGGACCCTGGGGCACCAGTTTTCTGGTTAACTGCACCATCTCTTCCCAACTTCTCTTCCTTAGTTCTTCTCCCAGACCCTCTGACAGAGTCTCCACTGAAATATTCTTTGTGTCTCCAACACATCTTTAGGGTGGGCAAACAAGAAAAAAAAAAAAATACCTTCATTCAGCTGGTCTCTCTTTTCTCTGTAGAAATAAGTGGAAGTTTAAATTGATTGCATGAGACCCTCAGGTCACAGGAAACCACAGTCAGTTTGAAGGAAGGAAGATTAGGTAATCTGTATATCCTTACACTGAGTTTTGTCTTAGAATTGTTTAAAAACAACTAAGTATATATTTAAGTTACTTTATGTTTGCAAGAGATGAATGTCTACTCTTTTTTTAAAACGTTGTTTTTAACATTACAGATGAAGTTAGGTCCTCTCGTCCCACTCTTCATCTTGTCTCTTTTCTCAGAGGCAAATGCTGCTTTGGGTTCATAATGTACATTTTAAACCCTTTATCATAATTAATATGGACATGTACTCAAGGAAGCATATGTAATTACTTTGTGACATATACAATATTAACATATGGTATGTTTTGTTCAATATCTTCCTCTTATTTTATGCAACAAAATGGATTTGAAGAGGGGCCAGGTTGAAGAGATCATCTCATTCCCTATTCCTATAAATCACTGTGTCAGTATACTATATTTTATTTAGTAATACCAACAGCAACAATATTATTTCTCCATATAGTAGAGAACCAAAACTCAGAGAGGTTAACAAGCCAAGGTCACACAACTAGGAGGAGACAAAATGGAACAGAAATGAAGTCTTTGACTTTAGGTAGAAGATTCTTCTAACTTCAGTGAAGATTTTGTTGTTGTTGTTTCCCATCTCTACCATGCATAATGACAGGAAAGATGTGTGATCTCCTACACACATCTGAATTTATAAGTTCTCATGCAAATTACCTCTCATTTGGCTCTGTTCTTACGGATATTAGACAAAAAAAGAGCAAAAGCCCCTCTTCTCCATGTGAAACTTTCAGTAGTGCAACACTATGATCAGCACTGCCAATTTATCCCTTTACTCCTTTCTCCACACCCAGGAAAGCCTAGCTATATTTAAAATGCTCAAGAGTGGTGACTAAAACCCAATTTTTGCTTTCTAAAAGGATATAAAACAGACATTAGCTTGAAACAACCTTGGAGAGTGGAAACATGATGAAGAGTCTGCACATTTTACCCGAAAGCCCAGCTTCTGGCTCTGGGGTTGCTGCAATGATCCAGGGAGATCCATGAAGTCTGAGCTGAAAGGATTAGAAACCAGAGCCACAAAACTGAAGTGTGAACAGGAAACTGGTAACTCTTGCATGAAGAAGCTTGCCAAACTGCATTCATTGAACAATGCTTTGAATCCACAGTCCTTAAATCTTTCATCTTCAAATCACAGCAGATTAAAAAACATCTAATATTGTTCTTTAAACTTTTCACTTGATACTTCAAATTCTAAACACAGTAATGCTTATTGCTAAAAATGAAACAATAAAATATATATATATATATATATATATAAAATAATCCTCACTCACCTGCTGTCTTCCATCCCTACTGAGGAAAACAATGTCAGTAACTAAGTAAACATCTTTTCCTACCAAGCCTCTGACCTGTGTAAGTATAGGTAAGCATGTCTCCAGTGAGATCAAACAACTGTTTATTTACAAGTTCATGGTCAGCTTGACTTTCCCCTGTGAGTGCCTTTTTGTATCTTTGACCATTTTTCTTTTAGGTTATTTGATTCTCATTAATAAAATATATAGTAGCAATATCAAAATGTCCTATCATTTCCCTAGTCTATTTGTTTTCTGACTTTGTTTATAGTATGTAGCTTGGAATCTTTTGCCTTTGAATATTCTCTAAATTTTATATAGTCAAAAATGCTTGGGGTAGTTTTGGTTGTTGTTTATTTTGTTTTTGTTTTTGTTTTGTTTTTAGTTTAAAAACAGTATATCTTTTATTTCATAGATTTATACACATCATACATAATGGTACTTGCTGAAGAACAGAAATGACTTAATTTGGAGTCTGTTTATATGCAGAGCCATTCTAATCAGAATGTAATTAAGGCATTGCTCCAAGCAGTCTTGGCTGGGTTCAGTGAGCTTAGACAGATATGGCTCTCTGAGTCCTGTACAGCCTGGACTGGATTAACGACCATCAGAGCCTTACAGTGACTGTTTCTCCTCTTTTCTTTATGACTCCATTTCTTTCTCCATGTTGTTCAAACCACATTCAGCAGGTCCCAACGCCATCTCTTAGAATTGGTGCGCACATTTATACTGCTACATGTTCACAATACTGTTTAACTGATAATTTTCATTGTATATATTTTTTTGTTGTTGATTTTGTTTTCTTTTTGGTGCTGGGAATCAAACACAGGGCCTCATAAGTGCTACGTACTCTCTATCACTACACCTTGAGCCCTGTCTTCTTTGTAGCTTCCGGATGTCCACCCTACTTACACGTATCTTCCATAATCCAAATGTTCCTAGAATTTCAGCCATAGTTTTATTATTTTGTTTTGTTTTGTTCGTTTTTTGTACCAGGGATTGAACCCATGGGAGCTTAACCACTGAGCCACATCCCCAGCCTTTTTTGTTTTTTTGAGACAGGTGATCACTAAATTGCTGAGGCTGACGTTGAACTTGCGATCCTCCTGCCTCAGTCTCCCAAGCCTCTGGGATCACAGACATGTGCCACCATTCCCAGTTATCATTTTTACAATAAAAATTTTCAACATTTCAGAGATTGGTTTTATGCATGCTATTTCCCATAAAAGTGATGTCTTTGTTATATTTTATGTTCTTTAAACATAATCAAGTGGTATAAGTTCTTATTAAGAACTTCGCCTGCCTCCAAACATTACAGAACAGTGCAAGAACCACAGTGGAATTAAATGATAATGAGAATAGTCACTGAATTCTCCCAGGCTATTTGGAAAAAGAAATTCTTGACCATTTTATTGGGGCAAGAGAAGACAAACTAGTTTGACTGATTAAACAAAAGAGATATTAGAGGGAAGACTGAGAACATAAAGAGATAACCGTTAAGGCAACACAAATCTTGTGCAGAAAGAAGAAAGATGTGTAGCTTACCCTGCCAACTCCCTTCCTCTAGACTGAAGGCGCCTGGTCCAGCCTTCGCCTCTCCATCAAGCTGAGGCCTGGCTGTCATCACTTGTCCAAAAGATAACCAACTTCTGAATGGGCAGAGCATCTTAGGGTTATGAGCAGAAATAAAATGCTGGAGAAATACAGCAGAGCAAAAAGGTGTACTAGACTATATTCCTTCCCTTTTATTGAGGTCTTTTTCCATGAATTTCCTGTGGGTTCAATAAATCTGTCTAGGTTTAAACCATCTTGCCCGAACCCATCTGTCTTCCAGGAAGGGGCCTGGCAGCAAGAGGCTGCAGATTGGTCTAAGGGTGGGCTTGGAGAAGAGCAGGGATTTGAGGCTGAAACCCATCACCCACCCACTCCAGGGAACAGTGCAGGTGGAGGACTGTAACCCTAGAATACCATCCCCATCTTGAGAAAGCCAGCATCTGGGTATCTGTAGCTGAGAAGTTCTGTGGCCTGGCAAAGATAAGCCGCAGAGAGAGAATGGAAGCTCACCACAACTTGGAGCAGTCACATAAAAGGAGACTAGGCTGCTCAGCCCAGGAGCAGGGGGCAGGAGGGGACAGTTCTCTATCCCACTCCCTGTCTCTTTGCCCATCCTCTGAGCCAGAGGAGGGATGAAATCAGAACAGCCACTGGAGCTTTCCTGCCAGTATATGGCTCTCAAATGGTAAGGACGATTCAAAAGTGAACATACCAATAGTTGGAACAGAACCCTTTTAACAACCAAAAGAAAAAGAAAGAGTAACTTGTTTCCCAGTTGCAAAGAGATGACTGATACAGCAGAGCAGAAGATTAGCAGATCTCATGAGAAATGAAAACCATTTCAGATTTTTACCCCACAACTTAAAACGATTCTGCAAAACCAGTAATATCTGGATCTCTTCTAAATTTTACCACATTCCACCTTCTGACTTAGTCCTGCACCTGTATCACATTGTTTTGTTTAGAAAAGGTTTTTATGTCATAATAGAAAAATGGAATCTTATTTTAGAAAACAGATCTATTACTCTTTCCAAAATCTTCATATTTGTTCTCTTTTACTCATTTTTATCTGGTTCAAACAAATGAGATTCTGGTTGGAAATACTCTGGAAAGTTAAACATTTTAGAACATTATGTTTTTCTACCCAGGAATATTATATGTCTGTCCATTTATTCAAGGTTCATTTTAGTCTTTAAAAGTATGTTTTATTTCTTTGCTTTTTAAAGATCGTCTTCTTATGAAATTAGTTGCTAAACATTGTACAGTCTATGTTTATATTATGACTAGAATATTTCTCCATTTAGAGAAATTTATTCCATATAAATAAAAGTTACTGACTTTATATATTTAATAGACTACAATTTATATTGCTTACTAGTTATTAAAAGTACTACAATAAAAGTAACAAATGCACTGTTTTTTAAAGACTAAATAGTACTGAAAAGTTTGTTTTGCAAATCCAGTTTTTTCTATTCCTCCGCAAACTCCATCCTTATTCACAAAATATATTCACCTTTAACTCGTTTTTCTTGTAAAGAGTATTGTATTTCTAAATATGCTTTAAGAACTACTTCCCTTACTGTGAATTTAGACATTACTCATTGAGTGGTTTCTTTTTTTTTTTTTTTAATAAAGACTTTTTTTTAAAGCATTGTAAGGTTCACAGAAAAATTGAGCAGAAGGTACAGAGAGCTCCCATATACACCCTTCTCCTCACACCTACAATCCCCTGTAACATGAACACATGCGCCCCACCAGGGTAGTACATTTGTCACAAATGATGAATGTATATTGACACATTGTTACAGCCCACCAAGTCTGTAAATTATATTAAGGTCATTTTTGGTGTTATACATACAGAACAGGTGATTAAGGTAGAGTGATGATCCGGTAAGATTAAGAAAACAGAGGTCAGGTTTGGATCCGGGAAGTTGGAGACCACCCCTGGGAGATTGGAATGTTAATGTCTCCAGAGTCCTTTGATTACCAAAATTACCTGCCTATACTACCCCTCCAGAAAGTTTGCAGACAGGGAGTTGTTAATTAATGCCCCCTGGATCCCTACCTGCCTGAATCACTCCATTTGGCTCTTCACCCTGCCCATTTGCTTCTCACCCTTTGGCCATCCCACCACCATCTCCTGGGCCTAGTCACAAACCAGGAAAGGAGAGAGAAAAGGAGAAGAGGCCAGGAGAACAAATATTCGAAAATATATAAAAGGGGCAGGATACTCTCACTTCTTGGAATGCCACCAGAATACAAGCTATGGCCACCCGTCTCCCTCTGGGGAGAAGCCTATGTTACTTACTACTTTTAAATCTACTCTACATGCCTGCTTCAGCGTGCTTCTCTAATGTTCCAACTTCAACATTTGAGGAGGCAGAACTCGTTACCCTTAACCAGCAGTATCACCATTTCACTGCTTCAAAATCCTCTCAGCTCTGCCTATTCATTTGTCCCTCTTCCCTGACCTCTAGAAACCACTGACCTTTTTATTGACTCCATAGTTTTGCCTTTTCCAGAATATCACATAGTTAGAATAACACTTAGTAATAATGCATTTAAAGTTTCTCCATGTCTCTTCATGACTTAATAGTTCATTTCTTTTTAGTGCTGAATGATATTCCATTGTCTGAAAGTACTACAATTTGTTTTTCTACTGAAGTGCATCTTGGTTGCTTTCAATTTGGGGCAAGTATGAATAAAACTGCTATAAATGTGTGCACAAATTTTCAGCTCATTTGGAGATAAACCAAGTAATGTCATTACTTAGTCATATGCTGAAACTATGTTTAATTTGGTAAGAAATTGCCACACTGTCTTTCAAAATGCCTGTACATTTTACATTCCCACCAGCAATAAATGAGTGTTCCTCTTTCTCTTCATTCTCAATAGTATTTGGTGGTGTCAGTATTCTCAATTTATGCCATTCTAGGTGTGTAGTGGTTTTTCTTTGTTTTGTAATTTGCAATTCCCTAGTGACATATGATGTAAAACAACTTTTCACATGCTTACATGTTATTTATGTGGCTTTAACTAAGTTTTACTTCAGGGGCAATTTAGCCTTCACCTGGCAAAGCAAACAAAAGAAAATTTATGCCCAATTCTGTAAAGTAATAGAAAACTTTATAACCCTCACATCTCCATCCCCATGTGCTCTTATTTATATTTGCCTACAGTCAGGTTTTTCAGAAGGTCTTCCAAATTGGGTAAGAACATTTAAAAAAATATTAAGATTTAAAAGAAGGTTCTCGGCTGGAATGGTTGTGCATAAGTGTGATTCCAAACTATTCAGGAGGCTGAGGCAGAAAGATCCCAAGTTCAAGACCAACCTGAGTAATTTAAGGAGAATGTAACTTAAAATAAAATAAAATGAAAAATTAAAGGCTGACATTGTATCTCAGTGGTAGAGCACCCCTGGGTCAATCCTCAATATTGAGAAAGCAGAAGGGGCTCTCTATCGCCTCTGGTCTTCTTGTTCTTTCCTTCATCCACTGCTGCATCTTTTCTTCTTTAGTTTCTTTTGTCAACCATGCCAAACACCCATTACCCCCAAGCTTATTTGGACACTGCCATCAGAATTCTCTTCTTTTTCTCACTGGAACAAATGTGTTCTTTGTTTAAGGACACCAACTTCATCTACCTCTTACATTTTTTCACATTCCCCACTTTTGTCTGAACTAACTACTACTGAGCACCACAGTACCCCAGAACCTGTGAGACCACTGAATGCCCAAGTTTGAGAATCGGTGACCTCATGTGAACAGGGCCTCTGAATCCCACACCTCAGAGGAACCACCCTCTGTTCCCCTCAGATGCTGCATGGTGGTGCACTCAGGTTTAGCCTCCTCTTAGTGCACTGGGGAGAACGTCCAACAGCTTAAATAATTTTGTGACTGACAGCCTGAGGGAGGGGTGAAGTCCACACTTGCAGGTAATAAGAGCACACATTTACAGTGAGCGCTGTGTGTCAGGGGACCATGGTCCAGTCCATGGATGATCACGTGAGTCTGCACCCCAACACTGTGAGGAGGTTCTGCAATGAATCCTAGTGAGCAGCCTGTGGCTGACAGCAGCGTCCCAAACCTCCCACCCCAGAGCCTGTGCTGTTCTAAAGACTGGGAGTGCGTTCTCTTCACCCCTTCCTCTGGCCTTGGTAAACCAGATCTCTGGGGGAAATGACAATTAATATGTGATTAACATATTCCTTTTACTTAGCTTTTGAACCCTGGTGAGGGCAGTAGAATATGTGAAAGTGAGCTAGAAGCTGAGTGCTGAGCTCTGACCCCTTGGATTCCCAGCAAGCCTAAAGCAAAAGCATCCAGACAACCTGTGGGGATCCTTGTGCTCTCAGAGTCACGGTGACCCACACAACTGAAAAGGAAGGAGCAGGGCCAGCAGTAGTTCTCCATTTTCCCAAGTTTCCTTTAAAACTCTTTCTACCGTATTTTTTAAAAGTCATTCATATTGAATATTTTCAACAGTTTTTGAAGGAGGGTGGACAGGCGTAGCTCATCTTGGCCAGTCACTGAGTTCATAGTGTCGGGGGCTGCACCTTCCTTGCTGTTTCCCTTCGTCCGGTGGGGAACAGCTGTTCCATGAGGGTCTCTGTCGATCCAGAGGCTCTGACCCTATTCACCAGAATTCTAGCTACAAAGCTTTGGTGAGGAAACAGAATTACTCGACATCCTCTCAGCAACTGTATGGAAAACCCACCAACCATTACTGTTTTCCTATCTCTGCACTGGTGATGATTTGTTTCTCAGGATCTGACTACAAGGGTGTGGACTTTTGGCTGTATGTCTGTATGGTGTCCTGGTGGCAGGGAAGGGAGCAATAGAAAAATGAGTGAGACTTGGCTGTGACTGGCTGGATGAATACAAGTATCTTTTCACTTTGCACCCTCCGCGGACACTTTACTCTCTATCAATAATGGAGGTAATGGAAGAAAGAATGATAAATCCAAAGGCCTTCTTGGGAATCCTAGAATGTTTCTGAATGAGGAAAGGGGACATCTAAATGGCATTCCCCTCTTTCCCCCCCCAAAAAAAAAAAAAATACTGGAGAAAGAACAAGTACAAGTTGATTCCTCTGGGGTTTTCAAGAAACTTGGAGAAATAAAATAAATCACTTAGATCAGTTGATGTCTGGCCTTCTGTGTCTGTTTTTTTCTCTTATCAGGGAAGAGAGTCAACAGAAACTGCTGCAGAGAGTCCCTAGGCCTAGAGGATCTGTTTTAACTGCAGTTATACAGGATTATTGGTTTTTATATTTCAGACTCAGCACTGGAATAGACCTCGTCCTGTAGTTTTCATTATAAAGCAAAAAGCAACTCTAAGAGCCCCAATCTTCAAGAAAAACAAGGCATAGCTCTCTGCAGGTCACAGACACTGTCACCAACTTCTGTCCTAACTCTGGGGACCCCTGGCATCTCCTGTCTGGGCATATACTCACTAGAGGGGCTTCTCACTCACTTCCTCTTCAAATCAGCCCAAAACAATGTTCCTCATAACTCATGCCTACAGATTTTCTGTTTCTTCTCTACAAAATATAAAAGTGTTTTAGACATGATGCTGGTACATAAAGAACTTAATATCTATCTTATGAACATGAGAATGCCTGTCTCACTAGATTAAAGCATGTTGGAGGCATCAGATGTGTTCCTACCAATAAGCACTAACTAATGACTGAATGAACAAATGACTGGTTATGTTTATACCATATGTAAATGCAACTTTATAGTCAATGGTGAGAACTCATGTGAAGACAAATCTCAGCTCATTATACTCATGTGAAAACAAATCCCAGCTCCATTATAAAGAACTGCAATTAGATGTTTTTCAAAACAAAACAGACTGCTTTGAGATATAAAATATTCCTTATTACAAGAAATAGTTGAAGAAATGTGTTTTCCAGTGATGTTGCAGAAAGGCTTACAAAATGATATGATTTTGTGCAGAACTAAAAATTTCAAGTTTCATAGGGAAAATGCTATAAAAGAATTGAACAATCATGCTTATAAAATTCACAATGAATTTTAAAAATTCCTTTCAGCTTTATGGAAATCAAATTTTGAATTTGCACTTGAAGCATACATAGGATTTTAAATGAGGGAGAAGTTAAGAGGTAGCATTCTAGGCAGGATAAACTTATTAAGGACAGAGATCAATAAATTATAGCAAGAAGGGTTTAGAAAAAAAAATTTTTTTACTATGGAAAGGGACAGTTTTTACTGGAAATACTGTGAGATGAGATCAGATGTTAGTTTGTGGCAATGATTAATAGAAGAGGACTACCCACATCACAGAACCAGGGCTTTTTCCAGGCAGAAAGATCATGTCTATACTAAAAATAGCTCTAAGGAATAATCTTGGAATTTTTTTTTCCCAGAAAGAACTATAAATCTAAGTATAAACTGTTAAATAACATCAAAGATTTACTTTTACCAGAACATTTCTGAATTGTGGAAAACTGTATTTCCATAACAATTGATTCAGTGAACAAATAAATCTCTTTCTCTGAGCAGTTCTACCAACAACTAAGAGCCAATGCAACAGAAAGGAACAATCTAAGCATTTTCCCAAATGTGTTGTGATCTTACAATCATTTTCCACCATTCATTTTGTTGGGTAAGAAGGGGGATACTATGAGCTTCTCTACACTCACTAACCTCATAAAGAACAAACTTTTAAATCAAATAATACAAACCAAACACATAAAACCAGCTACATTCTGCTTTGCTTCACATTCACTCTCTTCCTTGTCTGACTGCAGAAGCCCTTGTGTGATTTTCATTGAAAACACCGCTGAACAGATGTGAGATTTTACTTAGCTGAGAACCTGTGCAGGCCTGGTGGAGATACGCTCCCATATTCTTCCCCATTCTCTATGTTATTGAGCTGCCGTTCGAAAAACCGGGCAGTCAGGCATTCGGGCTAATTCCTAATTTGCCCCCTGTGTCTTTCTTTTATCATCGTGAACATGTTTGATGTCTAATTTGGTTTAAAAAACCAAAAACTCTTTAAAAAGCATGGTATGGGGCACATAAAACAGAGTGGGTCTTCTGGCAGTGATGTGCCAAACTTAGGAATCTTGCAGTTCTGTTGCTGTATTACTTGGGGCAGGTTTGGCAAATCAAGAAAGTACATAAAAGTAAACACCCAAACTATAGTAAAATTCAAATGGTTATTCTGTCCTTGAGTAATTTAGTTTTATTTTCACATCATTTGAAAAGAGAAAGGTACTCTTTAAAATTAGAAATTGAGAACAATGATTAGGAGAAATCTATTTTACTGAAAAAAAAAAAAAAGACTTTCTATGATATTATTCAATGACAGATGAAGTGCCAGATGTAGAAACTTCTGGTCAAAGTTTGTACCTTTAATTTACATCCATTATCTTTAATTTACATCAATTGTCTAGGATGGATCATCCTGGAAAAGCAACCCATAAGCTTAGAATAATTCCACTGACCATTGCTTCTGCCAAGGAGAGAGATTCTTTGTAAAGAATACTGGATAATGCTAAAGATGCATCCAAGATCTTGAATGGGTAGAAGATAACAAAAGCAATTTGGGATAAAAGAAAAAGAAACAGGAATAGATTTACGGGCAAAGATTTGTTCCAAAGGGCACATTGCCTTAATCTGCCAAATAATCAAAATTTTAAATAGTTATTAGCATAGGATTGCAGCATCTCAAAACTGGAAACCACATGGAAAAGAAGATAAACACAAAGACATAAGCAATACATGACGACTTCTTTGCACACAGATTCACATCAGTGGAGAGCTGTGGTTCTCTTGCTTTTTTTGCTCTGTAGAGGTACCCAGTATTATGTATCACACAACTTTGGGGGAATCGTTCACTTCCTACTGTAAGAGATGGGGAAAGACAATGCTGGGATCTGAAGAAAGGCAGATTCCTGAGAGCATCAGAATCTATAAATCCAGCCCTACCTGGAACTGCAAAAGTTAAAATATTCTCTTAGGATGAGAAGTCACTTAACAACCATAATCAGTACAGCCAAAAGGAAGTGGGGATACTTGTGTTTGGTACAATCTTATGATAGTACCAAACTGTGCTGAATTTAAGGTGCACAGAAGAAACATTTTCTAGTCAAACTAGAGTTATAGGAAGGCAGAAAATAATTACGGGAAATAAGAATTATGTTAACCCTATGTATGTTAACAAATTTGAGACTGAAAAAAAATTGGAGAAATACTAAAAATCTATGACTCCGACACATAGACATGAAAACTCATTGCTTTTGCCTATTTTTATATTAAACTTTGTGTTCCTAATTTATTTGTTTCACATATTTGTGCATTTTACATCCTATTATGAAAACAGTTTTATGTCTTTTTATCAACAATCTAATTTTTACCATCAAAGGTGACTTGCATTCACAGTTTGAGTTGATTGTGTGCTCTTCCATATCATAAACATACCATACTTAGCAATAACCATTTTCCTATTTAGATATTTTGATTGTTTATTTCCAACTTTTAATCATTTTAGATAGCCTTATGGTAAATATCTTTGAATAGAAATTTGAATTCATGATTCTCATCATTCACTGGGACAACATTCTGGAACTGGATTTAGTAGTTCAATGAGTAAGAAAGTTTGTAAGGTTTTTTGTTCCTTATCTCTATTAATAACATAATTCCTCTAAAAAGTTTTCTAAATTCGTTGTCTCTATAACATTCTTTCTTATTGAACCCACGCCAGGCAGATTTTCATCTCTCGTAATTCTATTGAAATCCCTCTTGCTAAGGTCTCCAGTGGCTTTTGCTTCCACAAATCCAACCAAACTTTCCATTCCTTATCTTTTTTTTTTTTTTTTTTTTTTTTTTTGCGGTGCTGGGGATCGAACCCAGGGCCTTGTGCTTACAAAGCAAGCACTCTACCAACTGAGCTATCTCCCCAGCCCTCCATTCCTTATCTTATTGGACATTCAGGAAGAACTTTGGCATCGTGACTGTTCTCTCCTTGAAACACCATCATTGCTTGAGTTCTGGGCCACACACCCTCCTGGCTTGTCTGCAACCTCACAGCCACCACTCTCACTCATTTCCTAGCTCAGCCTCCTCCTATTGACTTCAAGACATGGTCCTGTCAGGAGACTCAGGACTCAAACATGTGTCCTATCTACATTCATTGTTTAAGTGATCTCATCCAGGAATGTGACCTTAAGAACCATCTGTACACTGATGACTCCCAAATGTGCACCTCCATCCCAACTCTCTCCATTGAAAGCCAGATTTGTGTATACTATAGCCTATAGAGCATCCACACCAGATGTCTAATTAGCATCCAAGACTTAACATATCCAAAACTTAATGTCTAATTCCCTCCCATGGGTTCTTCATTCACCCTAACCCTTCTCAATAAAATGACAATATAAATTCATCTAGTTAAAAGAGCTAAAAATTTTGGAATCCTCTTTAACTTCTCTTTCTCCTGCACCTTATATTGTGAAACAAACTTTAGATTTATTTTCTGAAAAAAAAAAAAAAAAAAAAAACATTTATTTTCTGTTAGAAAAGGTCTGACTTCGCAAAAGTTCCATAAATATACATTGGAGAAAAGAGCCTCTTCAACAAATGGTGCTGGGAAAACTGGAAATCAATATGTAATAAAACAAAATTAAACCCCTATCTCTCACCCTGCACAAAACTCAACTCAAAGTGGATTAAGGATCTAGGAATTAGACCAGAAAACCTGCACCTAATAGAAGAAAAAGCATGCCCAACTCTCCATCATGTCAGCTTAGGAACTGAATCCTTGAACAAGACTCCTAAAGCACAAGAAGTAAAATAGAAGGAAGGATCATAGAGTGAAACAGATACTATTACATATGTACCTATATGATTCATGTACATATATGACTGCATGAACAATGTGATCCTACAATATATACAATCAGAAAAATGAGAAATTATACTCCATTTATGTATGATTTATCAAAATGCATAAATGCATTCTACTGTCATGTATGACAAATTGGAACAAATTAAAAAATTTAAAAAGAATAAATGGGATTGTATCAAACTAAAATGTTTCTTCACAGCAAAGGAAACAATCAAGAACATGAATAGAGAGCTTACAGAATGGGAGAAAATCTTTGCCACCAGCACCTCAGATAGACCATTAATATCCAGAATATATTAAGAACTCAGAAAAACTTAACACCAGAAAAGCAAATAACCCAATCAATAAATGGGCTAAGGAACTGAACAGACACTTCACAGAAGAAATATGAATGGTCAACGAATATATGAAAAAAAATGTTCACCATTACTAGCAATTAAAGAAATGCAAATAAAAACTATACTGAATTTCATCTCTCTCCAGTCAAAATGGCAATTATCAAGAATACAAGTAACAATAAAGATTTGCAAGGATGTGGAGGAAAAGGTTCACTCATACATTGCTGGTGGGACTGCAAATTGGTGTAACCACTCTGGAAATCAGTATGGAGATTCCTCAGAAAACTTGGAATGGAACCACCATTTGACCCAGTTATCCCACTTCTCAGCATATACCTAAAGGACTTAAAATACAGCATACTATAGTGACATGGCCACATCAATGTTCATAGCAGCTCAATTCACAATAGCTAAGCTATGGAACCAACCTAGGGGCCCTACGACAGCTGAATGGATAAATAAAATGTGGTACCTAAACACAATGGAATAGTACTTGGCCATAAAGAAGAATGAAATTATGGCATTTGCCAGTAAATGGATGGAACTGGAGACTGTAATGTTAAGTGAAATAAGCTAATCCCAAAAAAACCAAAGGCCGAATGTTCTGTCTGATATGTGAGTGCTGACTCACAATATGCGACAGGGAAGGAGGAGTGGAGGTTCACCAGACTGGACAGGGGGCAATGGCACAAAAGGAGGGGAGGATGGGAACAGGAAAGACAGTAGAATGAATCAGACATAACTTTCCTATGTTCATATATGTATATACAACATGTACAACCATATTATGTAACTCATATATGTAACTCCACATCATGTACAACCACAAGAATGGGAAGGTATACTCCATGTATGCATGATATGTCAAAATACATTCTACTGTCATATATAACAAAAAAAAAGAAAAAGTCTGACTTCATTTTCAGTCAAATAAGGATATTACATGATGAGTTTGAATAACAACCAACTCATTGTTTGATTCTAACTCTAAGATAGATAGATGAATAAGGGAGGAAAACTTGCCTTGAGGTTGTTGCTTAGTTGGAATACATACCAGCCTTGCAGTGTCTCTTGCTCCGCTGTTAAGGACCCTCTCTCAGAAGCTAAATGCTAATAAATTTTCTCTTTGTCTGGTACCATGAAGACGAAGGGTTTTTTAGCACCTAGGAGCAATGCACCATTCAGGATGGTTAAACTGTGGAAAGAGAAATTAGAAAGAAGCAGCACCTTGGTATCTGGACCTCAAGTATGCTCCAGGAAAGACCAATTTTAGGAAAGTCTTCACAAACCTCCCAAATCCAGGTTTACAGGAACCCTAGTGTGAAGACCGCTGGTCTAAAATGAGACACTATCATGATCACATTTGCCACTAGCCACTTCAAGTTTGAAGAGACACAAGTCATCCCAACATAATTATATACTTACTGAAAAGTCATTGGCCTGCACTGATTTGAGACCCTGTCTTTATCATATACTAAATATACATATGTGGTACCTAGGAACTGATTTGCTATTCCTTTTAACTGACTTGTCTGTCATAATTTGTATCTAAAATTTCTTTCTTCTTACTTTCATGCAATAGAAAATGTGCTCTTTTCTTCCACATCTTCTTTTAACTGTTCTTCTGTTTTGACAAATAAATGATATGAATTTTTTTTCAAATGTTGCACATGTTATAACCAGTCTTTTGGTAGTGGTCTTTGTTCTCTTTAAGGTTTTTCTAACATGTAATTATTTCATTTGCAAAATGCAGATGTTTTCCTTCTTACTGATTATTATGCTTCTAATTGTTTTGTTGTTGTTGTTGTTGTTGTTGTTGTTGTTCTGAGCCAATGCTATCTAGGCACTCCAACAAAATATTAAATTGTGACAAAAGTAACAGGCAAGATTTTTTGTCTCCTACTTTAATAAGAAGCTCCTAGTGTTTCCCCACAAGTAGGTGCTGGTTTGGGGTTGTAGCATATGCATTTTTTATGTTAAGGAATTAGTTATTAATTGATGTTTTAGTGGTTTTAACAAGAATTTGGATTATAGTAGGTCAAATGCCTTTTCTGAATCAATAGAAATGATTTTTCTTCTTAGTTCTTATGCTAATTATTAAGCTACTATCTCTTAGCTGAGAATTCTTTATGCTTAGACTTTGCTTCCATAGTAATAAATGCTAATATCTATCATGCACTGCCCCCTAGAGTTAGGTAATTTTGTGTTTTTCTTATCTCTAGAACAATAAATTTAGCATATTCTATTTTGTACATTTTATTAAACATTCCCACAGGGTTCAGTTGGAGGAATTTTAGGTAGTAGACATTCAATATTTATTGTTGATATACTACTACCTCTGTCCATCTTTCCTCAGGAAAATTGCTAGTCATCTTTAATTAGACATATTTTCACTAGTACTTACCTAAATGGTGAATCACCATATCTGAGATAGAACATTCCAAAGGAAATGTTAATGTAAATATTATTTTTTCTAAGTATTCCTTTAGACAAAAAAGTTCCTTCTTTGGAAATATTCTTAGTAAGTATCCACATTGATAGAAAACAACTAGAAGTTTTGATAACATTTCTGTGGTTCCAGATTCAGTGTGATTTGAGTGTACTCTGATTGAGAAAAAAAGTGATCACAAGGGTCCCAGGACAGTATGCCACTTCACAATAGCCCAATTCCCCAGTGACCACCCCCAGGTCTATTGTTTTCTCAAATAGAAATGAGAGAACAGGGAAGGTGGAGTCAGTCCTATGCAGACCCAACAACTCCAGGAGAAAGCTACCTCCTATTTGAGGCAAATAGCACTGTGCTTCAGAGAAAATGCCAGGAGAAGCAGAATCTCCCTGTTTGACATCATTTCCTACATGACAGAGAATGGAGGATTAATCTCCACAATTAGCATCATAAAAGATCACAGCTCTTTACTCCTCAGAGGCTCTCAGGATGAAGGCTTACCCACTTACCTCATGACCACTATAAGAAACAAAGGAAAGTAAAGGTGGAGATAGACTGGTCAGGGCCAGGGCTTTGTCCAGGGAATGTGACTAAGAAAATATGGTTATGTGTTAGGGATCTAAAATCAAGAGGGCGAGGACTGGGTACAAAAAATAGAAGGGAAGTTTCTTCCTTAATTTCTGTTCTTCTTGAGTCCTTAACCCCTGCTGCAAATATAGGAGGCCATAAAATAGGGTTTCAGACATCTAATATGTGAAATGAGAATGTGCCAGAGTCTGCACACATTCCCTGATTTAAATATAAGAAACACTTAGATGTTTGCAAAAGCACGAGCATTTTCAAGGTGAGCCAGACACCAGGCTACTTCCCCATAACTAAGAACATATTAAAAGAAAGAATACTGCATTTTCCTTCTTTGTATCTTTCAAGAGAATTTAAAGCTGTTCAAATTAAGATATAATAAAGCTATGATATGTAATAAATCAATAGAGAAAAGCACTCAGGTCTTCTCTCAACCTGTTTACACCTCTGAGAATGCAGTAAAGCATCACGCAGGCAAAGAACCTGCATAGATTTCCACAAAAGGTAAGGAAGATAAGGAAATTCCCAGTGTTAAGATCTTCAGATAACCATTGCTGTTAAACTTTTTAATACTATTTGTTTTCTTTCATTTTTGTTTGCTTTTTGCCTCTCTGTTCTATCTTCCTTTGAACAGAACAAGGTACTGATCTTAAGAAGGAAATTTTTTAAAATATATATTTTTAATTATTTAATTCTGACCACATGGGGGCGGTGCTTCTATTGACAGAAGGACTGCTGAAAACTAGAGCAAGGTGAAAAGGAGCTGCCAGAGCAAGGGCATTCATTGTGTTCCACGTGCCAGTGAGGTCTTGATTAGCTCTTTCAAACAAAAGTGACAGAGCTAGAATAGTGAACCAGACCACCAAACATGGTCAGTGCTGAGCCTCCTTCGAATCCTCTGAGACTCTGGGAAGAAGAAATAATGGGGCCTCCTCTGAAGGTTTTATTGATGCTCCTGAGTATGCAAGTGACCTGGGAGTGGGGAACATGGTGAAAAGGGAGGAAGGGCGCCAGTGAGGGAAAAAGGGAGCAGCCCTGGCAATGAAATCTGGAGGGAACCAGGATAATCTGAGTGGCTTATTCTAAGGAATGTAAGACAAAAAGGGAAATTATAACAAAACCAAACTAATTAATATATATGAAAATATTTTTGTTCCACCAGAAAAGGGTCAAGTGGACAACCACTTGTGGGACAGAGTCCTCCTTCCCTGACCATCAAGGAAGGTGAGAGATTCACACTGAACTATAGTTACAGAGATAGGGCTTCCAACCTCTTCCAGTGGATCAGGCAAGATCCTGAGGCAGGCTTCTTCTCCCTGATGCAAATGTTGTGAGAGAGATCAGCAGAAAATTCACAGCCAGGATACATAAAGGAGGCCAGCACTTTCCCCTGCATATAAAGGAATCCCAGATCCAGGATTCAAACATATTCCTCTGTGCGGTGGACACATAGTGCCCTTGGCATCGGCAACCTGTACCTAAACCTTACTGAGAGGTCCAGGCACAGCTTGTTTTAAAAGAAACTCAGGGCCATTTATTCTAACTGTGCTTTAAGCAAAGGGAAATGTGGGGAGCTTCTTGATAATGTCAAACATTTTATTTGAAGACCATGTGCACATGGATAATATTTTCAAATACTATCTACTGTATTTTGTTTCTCAGTGTGAAGCCTTTACTTCAGTTAAAACTAATCCAAAAACTTGAGGCTTAATACCAGGAGGAGAGAGCCCTAAAGAACAAAGAGATAACAGAGTAAAATGCTTGCCTTTGAGCTCCTTTGTAGACTTTTACAAAGATAGAGCAAACAGAATCTTGAAAGCCAGAATCATCAAATTCAGTAATGAAAGAAAATATATTTTGACATTCCAAAAAGATTGGCTTAGAAGATCAAGTACCAAAACCTGAGGGGAAATGGTACAAAGATTATAAAGGAATATAATACTTTCCAACATAATATGATGGAAAAGTTGACTCCTTCTTAAAAGAAGATAAAAGTTCAACCAGCTATCTAGAGAGTAAGTCAGGGGGTATGCCCACAGGTTATAAACAATGAGTTTTTTGAAAAATGTCCAGCTCAGAACCCCAAGCAGATAAAGTGGGAAGAAGGTGAGTCACATTTAGAGATGATCATGAATGAAAGGAGTCACATGTGTAGGAGAAGCAGGGAGTATAGGCACAAACTGTTCAGACCATTGTATCTCAATAAACACACACCAAAGAGCACTCACTACAGAGGATGCACTGAATGACCAATGGACAAAATGACTCTTCCACGGACTGTCAGCCAATCTCTGAGTTATCTACATCATTGCCTCAACAATAGGCTCATGAATAGAACAGACAAGATGACAGAATTAAGGTTCTCTATAACCTCAGAAGCATGTTTTCTGCTAGATCAGATTTATCTACTTCTACTACCAAATATCCAACCTATCAGAAGTAGATACAACTGAGCTTCCAATATAGATTCTGTCCTCTGGTAGACCAGCCAGAGGTTGTTAATAAGTTGATTACAACTTATTTGTTAATAAGTTGATTACATAAGCCCACTTCCATCCTGGAGGTGGTAGAAATTTTTTTCCCATTGATACACATTCTGGGTAAAAATTTGCCTTCTATTCCCCAGTGCCACACATGGCAGCAGCAACTTAGGACTCAGTGTCTGACTGATCATTATAATTATCAAGGAATCACACCTTCTTGCAGCTACAGATTCATTTATGTAGCAACGAGGTGTGCCAATGGGCAAATGACCATTGGGTATAATGACCCTACTCATATAGCATTGTGAACAATTCACTAGGCTGATAGCACACTGAAATGTCCACTTAAAGGTTCAGCTAATACACTAACTTAGATGGCACTTTGAGAGCTGGGAGAGCTGTTCAACATGGTACTATGGCCTGTTAGACAAAATGTGTGGTACTCGAACCAAGGGTTTCCACCTTGGAAATTCCACATTCAGTGATCTGCTTTTGTGATTCCTGTTCTCACAATTCTGGACCTTGCTAGATAAAAGGCCCTGCTTCTCTTGGAGGGAAAAGAGAGGGGTGTTCTTCTACAAGGAAAGCAGAAAAGGTTTCCCATCTGGTCATTTGGGAGACCTCATGCCAGTAAACCAGAAAGCCAAGAAAGGAGTCACTCCACTGGCAGGGGCAATGGGTCCTGGTTATCATGAGGAGATAGGGTTGTGGCAATCTAATGAGAACCAGGAAAACATGTCTAAAACTCAGGAAATGATTTTCAGCAGTTTCATACCTGTGATTTGAAACCAGGCAACTGCAGCAACTATGTCTGACCAGGGCTGAATAACCAAGGGTTTAGAACCATCAGAATAAAGTTCTAGGTTACTAAGAAATATAGGTCAATAGACGTATTAATGAAAGGTGAGGAGAATAACAAAGGAGTGATATTTGTCAAATTTATTGATAAATATTAATTACAATCTTGGAATCAACTATAGCATTTTTAACTTGTCCCAGTTATCCTTCTTGTAGCTTTTATTCTAAGATTGGAGATCTGAGTGGTTTCAACATAGAGCACAAGTAGATCAGAGCAGGGCAAGGGATAGATTGTACAGATGCTATCACTGCCCCACCCATATCCTCTTGATGGTCACCTTTACACACTGAACACTTCTTTCTTTCCCGCATATTTTATTGGTGCATTATAACTATGTATAATAGTGGAATTCACTGTTACATATTCATACATGTATACAATATAATTTTACATATAATTTGGCCAGTATCGTTTCCCAGTATTTTCCCTTTCCCTCCCCCACTTCTTCCTCTCCCTGATCCATTTCCTTTAATCTATTGATCTCCCTTTTATTTTCCTGAGACACCCCCAACACACATACACACACACCTTGTTTTTTCCTTTTTCCTCTAGAATTCACTTGAGAGAAAACATGCAACCCTTGACCTTTTGAGTTTGGTTTATTTAACTTAATATAATGTTATCAAATTCATCCATTCTCCTGCAAATGACATAATTTCATTCTTTTTTATGGCTGAATAAAATTCCATTGTGCATATTAGCCACATTTCTTTATCCATTCATTCATTGATGGACACCTAGACTGGATCCAAAGTTTGACATTGTGAATTGTCCATGTGATACATGGGCATGCATGTATCACTATAGTGTACTGACTTTCTTTCTTTAGAATAAACACTGAGGAGCAGTTTAACTGAATCATACAGTGGTTCCATTCCCAGTGTTTTGAGAAAACTCCATACTGATTTTCAGAGTGGTTGTACTAATTTACAGTCCCACCAACAATATACTGAACACTTCTTGCTAAAAATCCCAGCAACCCTGAGGACCATTTTTATGGCCAGCAAATCAATATGGATAGTATGCAGAAAAATAATTATAAGTGCCACAAAAGCAGCCCTGGTCAGTGATAGACAATAGTGATTTCTCCAGCTTCCTCATGTCTCATTTGGACTGTGCAATTCTCCCAGAACTGCCCAACTGGATTGAACTTCGGTTACCCACAGTGATAACTGGCTTAATGGCTTCCTTTCTTCATGAAATCCCTGATTCACTTCCAACCATTGCGCCTTACAATCATCTGTAGTAAGCCACTTTCACAGAAATCCTTATATTGGAGCTGACATTCAATGATCAAAAACCAGATACAAATTTTCAAAGCATGAGACAATGATGGAGATAATCTGAAGAAATTCTAGTGGTTTTTTTCTATTGCTATCAAACAGGCCTTTTTGGAGCATAAGGGATTTTAGGATCCTCATTTGGACTAGTGACAACCCTCTCAACTCCCTGCACTTCTCTCTCAGAGGAGACACTCAGTCACCCATGTCTTGCTACAACCAACCTGTGCTCCTCAGTCAGTACCCACCATGTAACAGCGCCCCCATCCACATTCCCAACGTGGGAATCCAACTCTTGGATTATATACATCCTGTCACTCACTCAGGAAAAAACACAATTCTAATGAATCAAAGCAAGGTTTTCTAAAAGTTCTTTGTTAATAATATTTTCTCAAAATGAGAGTTATAAGAGTAACTCAATTTCAATATAAATTAGACTAAATCATTTGAAGCAATTTAGTGCTGATGAGAACTACTGCTATAGTTATTTAGGTTTCTTGATGTAACAAAATCCAGGTCTTTATTTTTAAAAAGTGTCCATGGAAAATGCAAACACAATTAAATATTACATGTTCTGCTTCTACTTATTTATTTACCTCTTTTCTGTCACATCCTTTTCCTCATTCTTTGCTTTGAAAAGTTGTAAAATTGTAAAAATAAAAAAAGAAAGAAAGAAAAGAAAAGAAAAAACTTACCCATGATTACTTATCCATGTTTTATTATATATGCTTAGTCATTTTTATATGAAGTTTACCAGCTACATTTACTGTGTCTTCCTAGACTAAATGAACTTGAAAAAGAGTTTCCACTTCCATTTGAAACTAAAGCCAAAAGCCTACTTTCTGAAAAAGTGACTGAAAGTGTTGGAAAATCATTCCTCGAAGAGACATAATCACCTGCCCACCTGTGAAAGCATTTCCTGTGTTGAAGGAGAATTGTCACCAAGCACATAAGAGAACCCAGATGGAAGCAGAAGACTTTATACCCTGCAGGGGAGAGCTGTCAGCATGACACTTGTGAGCTTGCCGTGGGCAATCCTGGTCTCCACCTGTCTTGGTAAGAAAAGTGTAGGTCTTTATTCATATTGGTATCTAGTGGGCATATGAAGCAAGAGAAAAGGTAAATAGTACAGAATCTCCACTGTTTCTTAAAGCCCAACTACCAGGAGGCAGAAAGTGTACATACACTGGCTGGGGCTCGACACAAGAGAAAAGGCGGCCAGGGATGGGAACCAGCTTGTGAGTCTGTCTGTTTATCCCTCCAACATGATGCCCCAGTGAGACCCTTTCTCTCCTCTTTCCCACAGGAACCAGCATGGCCCAGACAGTCACCCAGTCTCAACCAGAAATGTCTGTGCAGGAGGCAGAGACCACCACCCTGGACTGTACTTATGACACTAAGGATAGCAATTATTATTTGTTCTGGTACAAGCAAACTCCCAGTGGGCAGATGATTCTAATTATCCGCCAAGGAGCTTATAAGCAAGAGAATGCAACAGAGAATCGCTTCTCAGTAAACTTCCAGAAAGCTGCCAAGTCCTTGAGTCTCAAGATCTCAGACTCACAGCTGGGAGATGCTGCTGTGTATTTCTGTGCCCTCATGGAGAACACAGTGAGACAAGCAACAGGGAGAGGCTGACAGAAACCTCAGACCTCAGCCTCCCTAGAGGTAAAGAAGAAGTGGCTGAGGTCATAGGAATAGAAAATCATTTACTTCTCTTGGAAATCAATGCTCCTCTTATCTAACTATAAGAAATTCAGGCAGATATGGACATCACAAGATTTATCCCTTAAGAAACAGTGAAGAAGATGGCATGGTTAGGGTCTCCAGTTTTACAAAGTGCCTTCACTACTGCATTTCACCCTCAGACCTCTGTGTGGTACCATGACAGGTCAGACATCCTAAGCAATTTTTTTGTACAGCAGTGAATTTCTATAATTTGCCATGGGGCTCCCATTTTCAGGAATCTTAACCTTTTCCCATTTTGTCCCTTCATGGTTGTGCTTTCAATTTCCATCCATATCCAAAACTGAATCTCCTCAGCACAAGATACCATTTCAGAACTCAAGAGGTACAGTAATTGGGTATCACAAGGAGGGACCCACTGGGCCTGCCATGGATTTACTAGATGATGTAGGTTGATGGTACATACATCAGATGACCTAGAAAAATGACAAAACAGCAGTCTATTGAAGGCTCAGCTAAGGAGCCATCTCGAGGACAATGCCCTCTTGTAGAAATGCTATCCTCCAGAAAATGGTAATATTCATTAAACCCTATTTTTTGCTGCTGTGGCATGAGTTGAGAAACCAAGAAATGGAAATGGAAAAGAGTCTTGTAACGCACCTGCAGGACTTGTTTCCCTTTCCCATTAACGCTGGGCTCTGTTGGATCAGAGGGCTCAGTTCCCAGAGGAATAATTCTTCCACCAGAAGTTGTTCCACTGAACCTGGGGCTATGGCTGTCACCTAGGTCACTCTGAACTCCTTGTCCCATGGCCCACTGGGTGAAGAGAGGAGTTGTTAGACTGGGAGGGGTAAGTGATCCTGATCATCAGGAAGCACCAGGTAGTTGTGACAGAGTGAGGGTAAGGAGGAATGTGTTTGGAACTTAAGTGCTTCACAGTGGTGTCTCCTGGTTTTCCATGACTGATGAAAGCAGCAAGTGTCAATGTAGCAAGAAAATCTGAAAAGGGCAAAGTGGTCAAGAAGTGAAACCCTTCATCAGTGAAGGTATGGGCCAGTCCAACAGGCAGGCTATGAAGCCTGCTAAAGTATGATCCAAGGATAAAGAAATCCTGAGGGTATGGTAGAGAAGGGAGAAGACGAGTATCCATTAAGCCTTAGTACTGTTTAAAGAAGTGGAGACCGAAGCTCTAGGATTAGTGTTATAGAGAGACTGCAGCTATTCACCACCTTGAAGACTCAGCGACACAGTGGAAACAATACAAGAACTTATCCAAGGAATGCAGAGAGGGCCGTAACAGACATTTCGTGAATCTCATTGTCCCATCCAAATGCCTATCTCTGATTTTAGCCATAACAGTGATAGTGCTAGAGAAGTTCAATGTTCAACATTAAGCATGTACTTTTTGTTTGTTTGTTTGTTTGTTTTTTCCTTCCAGTATCTGGGTTTTTGTGATGCCTCAAGAACTCAGTCCATGGGCAAGCATGGCCTGAAAGTTTAGAGGATTTATGACCCTTGCTAGTCAGTACCAGCCAATGTGGAAAAGAGTCAGTGGATAAACACTCTAAGATCTGTGTCCTTCAAGTAGACAATTCCGAGAGGCCTCCTGTTTGCTAATCAGGGGATCCTGGCAGAAGCTGTAGTACTGCTCTCCCCACTCAGGCTTCCCAAGATCACTTCCCAAATGACCTACGTTCACCCAAATCCTTGTATCAGGCTCTATTTGGGGAGAAACAAAACCAATAAAGAGATTCTTTGGAAAATCAATATTTAAAACACAGAGGTCTCATGGTAAACTTTACTGGACTACTAATAAAGACAGGTGGGATACTTGAATGATTAATTGGAAAAGAAATTGTCCATTTTTCCAGAAGATAATGAGGCAAATCATATTTATAAAACTGCTATCTCTGCATAAGTGAGATCACATCTTCTCATTGCCCCCAAACTTTACTTGCTAAGCCTAAATTCCTTTAACTGGCTCCATGGTTGCATCTCCAAATCTGCTTACCTCTATTATTTAAACCTCATTCCTACTCCTTCCCAAAACATGTCTCTCTTCCAGTCAATGTGTTCTCCTCCCTGACCCTATAAGCACCTCAAGGTCATTGTTGGTTCTAACATTCCTCCTCTGGTTGCCCACCGACCCAAATGTCCCATTTTCTGTATAGTTAAGTCTGGTCAATTCATTTTAACCCTACAATGGACACCTTAAAGCCCCATCTTCACCAAGGGCCTTTCTCCAGTTATCAAAGAATCCTTTTAATTCCTTCTCTTTGGTTATCATACTGTACTGAATCTGAAATAAACAGTCTGACTCTTAGGTGACCTACCTTCTTGAGGCATGGGCTATCATTTCAAGGTACTGATCTTTTCTCTCCCCAAGTACACCCATTACAACCACTCTGAGGAGATTTCCTTGTGCACCTCAGCATTTTTCATCACCCTTAGCATTGCGTCAGACAGATAAATACCAAGAAAGCCCCAAGATTATGCTTAAAATTTATTTTGTAATCATCCCATATTCCTGAAAGAACACTAAGGGGAAGCATCAGTATGCTCTAACACAGTTGCAGTTTTCTTTGAGGAAGGAAGGCATGATAAATGGTAGGATTTAAGAAAGCAAGAATAAAGGGAAAGATAGGGTTCACTTTATGTATGATTTTCTTTGATTTACTGTAAATAGAAATCTGAAACTCACATAAACACATTTCTCAGAACAGATTTGACTAAACTGATTCCTTTCCATTCTGAGGAATAAATTCTAATTGCTTTTGAAGTTATCTCTTTGACCTGAAGGGGGCACTCCCTGCTCCCACTGACAGCAGTTACCTGTAAAAGCTGTCTCATGTTGAAGAATCTGTTGAGAGCTAGGTGCGGTGGTGCAGGCCTGCAATCCCAGCTACTTGGAAGACTGAGACAGAAGGATTGCAAGTTTCAGGCCAGCCTGAGTAATTTAGGAAGTCCCTATCGCAAGATAAAAGTTTTAAAAAAGAACTGGAGGTTCAGTAGTGGAGTGCCCCTAGGTTAAATCCCTAGTACAGCAAAAAAAGCAAGGGGGGGGGGGGGGGAGGGATATCTGTTATTTTCTTAACTAGGCATGGTGGTGCATGCCTATAATTCCAGCAATTCAGGAGGTTAAAATAGGAGGGATTTCAAGCTCAAGTCTGGGGCAACTGGATGGGCTACTGTCTCAAAATAAAAAATAAAAAGGGCTGGAGATGTACTTCAGTGGTAAATCACTCAATTCCCAGTACCAAAAAAAAAAAAAAAAAGAGTTCTATAATACACACAAAACACACAAAAGAACTGGAACAAATCCTTCTGTATTTAAAGAGTCTACGCAGATTTCCACACTCCAGAATAAAACTCTCCATAAATTGAGGAAGACCAAAGCAAGAGGTGTTTCTAGGAGCCACATTTATGCATGAGCTGAGAGAATTCATGTCATCAGGAACCCAGAGGACCAGAAGACTCTGAGCAGCAGGAGGCCTCTGTCTTTTACAGAAGGGACTCAAAGAAAAAAAAATTATGTTCTTTTTTAAATGAATGAATTTTTAAAAGTCATCCTTTGACATTACCTGTTTAAATAAATTAGCTATCAAATGAAGAAAAATGAAAGTCCTTACTAACTGACCACCCAAAAAAGAAAAATTTTTATCACCTACTGTAATTATTTAAGTGTTTCAGATCAACAGGTAAAGGGTGAACGAATAAACCTGATGTCTTTGTGTTGTTCTTGTTAGCTAGCGCTCTATAGCACAAGAAAGATCAACAACCTCTTTTAGCATTGAAATGCCAGCTCCAATGCTTAATGCACATCAAATCACCCAAGCAAAAGACTCAGCCACCTACCTCTGTGCAGCGAGCCAGGCTCCCCAGATGCTCTGCATGCATCTGGTTCCAGGCATCCAGCCCCACTTAATAATACCCTCACTTGGGGATTATTGAACAATCTCATTACCGCCTCTGACAAGAAAAAAAATGCAAATGAATATAATGAATCAGAAATACCTTTTAAAAAAGACTCTAAAATTTCTATTCACTATATTTTTCGAAGAATCAAGTCATAACAACACTAAACCTGAGATGACAGAGTGATTAGGACTAGGGACCCCCACTGCTCTTTAGTTGAGATCCCCCACCCAAGAAGGAATGTCGAGATCTAGAGCAGCTTCTCCCACTTGGGCCATTTTAATTGTGCCCGTTTCTGCGCCTGCAGCAGTTCTCCATGAGAACGTAGCAGTAGGCATGGGACGCTCACATGTTTTTCTCCTAGTTTGACTTTTTCTAGTCTAACTCACTCACTCTAGTGAGGAATCCTGTGATGGCAGTTGCCAGATGAGGTTGCTATCCTGATAGAGCACACTGGACTTTTTCATGCTGCCCGGAGGGTTTCTGCTTCCAGAAAAAGATGACAACCTGCCACCCCCAGTCCTACATTTGCCCTCTTGAAAGTTCTTTCATTGTTTTTTCTTCAGAACCCAATAATTTGATTAATTATATGTAGAACAGGCAATCGATCAGATGACAAATGTAAGACAGTGAAGTTCTGTTTGCCTGAGCACAGAGTTCCAAGAAATTATCTGTTTTCTTTTTTGTTTTTGGTTCTGGGGATCAAACCTGGAGCCTCGCACATACTAGGCAAGAACTGTACCACTGAGCTACATCCCCAGCTTCAGAAACAATATAAACAGCAAGATGGACCCTCTGGCTTGGCACATGACAGGAACAGTGAACCCAGGCTGAGGCAGGGAATGTCTAGTCCTGAGACCCTCATTAATGAGCTCACAGGTTCAGCTGGGCTGAGAGTGAAAGAAAATGCAGCCAGATCATCTAGATGTTCCTATAAAGACTGAAGAACAGGTGAAATAGTAGAGAAATAACTGGTTTGCCAATTTCCTGTGACTTTGGCCAGAAAAAATGGTAGGTGGGACGGAAACTTAATCACTGAGTAGACAAGCTAGAGAACTGCCACCTTCCGCAATTGCCCACGATTTGCATGCTTTCCAAATGGAAATAATAAACAGGAATGGAAAGCTAAGGCACCAAGCTCTACACAGGAAGTCAGCTTTTTAGTTCAACCTTTTATTCTCTTTCTTGTTTCACAGGGATGGGCAAACTTTTCATAAAGCTGGACGGTGGAATTGGCCTCCTCTAAGAGTGATACAAAGTCAGTAAGCAAAGAAAATTCATGCAAATGAGACTAATGGTTCCCTGCATTGTGAGTTTTCATTTTTGCTCAGTTGCCTCTTCTGAAAAATGCAATTCCTGACCTTTCCTCTCCCTTAGAAAAATGCGTGTATAAAGAAAAATGAGATGTCAATGAAAAGCTGTCAGATGCACAACAAAGAATGTCCACAAATAAATCTTATGTTAATTTTTCTTCTTTTTTTTCCTTCACAAAGTCACTAAGAGAAGTGCACAAAAGTCTTTAAAAGAGTGCTTGCCAGGGCTCCCTGACACCATCAAAGTCAGGTAGTCTTCACAAAAAGAAAAAACTCTTCAGCAAATAATAGTGCAATTACATACTAAAATCCTGGTTCCAATTTTCTCCAGACTATCAGAGTGGTGTCATCATTGTTTTTAATCATTTCTCAAAATGATTAAAACACAGAATTCATCAAAGGGTAATATAACCAATGCCTGTGTTATCACAACCCAACAAACATTTAGTGATATTGGCTTCAAGACAGAGACAGTGTAAAAGAGAGGAAAAAGAAGGAAGGAAGGAAGGAACGGAGGGAGGGAGGGACAAGGGGTTAGAAGGAAAGATTTAAAAGAGAAAGAAAGCATACAGGGAAAATTGAAGTCATTGCATGAGCTTGGCCTATATTTTTCCATGTATCTCATTCTCGACTCCAAATTATGTGCTTACAAAAACAATTTACCACCTCCTTTTCCTCTTCATTTTTATCCCGGAATAAGTTATGGTTCTGACAAGTGTTTTTTATCTGAAATTATGGCCAAAATGTTATTTTCTAAAGTGAAAGACAAAAAGAACCCATAAGCCTTTCTAACTGAGCTATCATCCACAACAGCCCACCTGCGGTACATTTCCTGTTCTGAAACAGTGAAGTCAAAGGCAGGCTGATACTCAAGGCTAAGATCAGAACAGCAAGGGTCTCTCTCACCATGCAGGAGGGAGCTGCCAGCCTGGCATGCCTCAACTTGCTGTGGGCACTTATGGCCTCCACTGGTCTTGGTAAGAAGGCACATACTTTTGCTTTTACTAGTATTAAATTGGACTGGGAGTTAGAAAGAAAGATTAATAGCACAGGGATCTAATTCTCTCATTGGACCCAGTTTCGGAGACAAAAAATCGATACACACTGGCTGGGGTTTGACACAGGAGGAAAGGTGGCCAGGGATGGGAACCAGCTTGTGAGTCTGTCTGTTTATCCCTCCAACATGATGCCCCAGTGAGACCCTTTCTCTCCTCTTTCCCACAGGAACCAGCATGGCCCAGACAGTCACCCAGTCTCAACCAGAAATGTCTGTGCAGGAGGCAGAGACCACCACCCTGGACTGTACTTATGACACTAAGGATAGCAATTATTATTTGTTCTGGTACAAGCAAACTCCCAGTGGGCAGATGATTCTAATTATCCGCCAAGGAGCTTATAAGCAAGAGAATGCAACAGAGAATCGCTTCTCAGTAAACTTCCAGAAAGCTGCCAAGTCCTTGAGTCTCAAGATCTCAGACTCACAGCTGGGAGATGCTGCTGTGTATTTCTGTGCCCTCATGGAGAACACAGTGAGACAAGCAACAGGGAGAGGCTGACAGAAACCTCAGACCTCAGCCTCCCTGCAGAGATCAGGGAACAGTGTTGAGGGTAATAGGAACATAAAAGGAAGTTATTGTCTTCTCTGGAGGAAAAAAATACTCTTCTATCTGACTATAGGAAACACAGAATTCTATAGCTATAATTCTCAAAACAGTTATAAAATAATGAATGTACACAAAAATCCACAGCATTGCAAAGCATGTTCACACACAGTCCAGCAAAACTCATAACTTGACCTAAGGCTACTGAGAATTATGTCTTAATCTTTCACTTCATTAATTACTCTAATTACTATCTATCTGCATGACCCACAATAATATCAAAGTCAACATATACAAAATTGAATTTCTTGCCTTCCTTACAAATCTTATTTTTGCTCTCCATTTTTTCCTCCTCAGCTTCAGTCAAGACACAGGAACATGATAAAAGGCTAGTGTTTTATTTGTTTTCTTTTGCAGGACTAGGAATCAAACCTAGTGCCGTATGCATATTAGTTAACTGTCCTTTCACTGAGCTACACCCTCAGCCCTAAAATTCTGTTGTTGCTGAGTTTCCGGTTTGGGAAATCTTTCCTTCTTCTATATTCCAGTCTGAGCTATCTGATTTTTCATGCATATCTCATTTCTTTCTAATTATAAAACAGTTCACATCTCCACACCATGTCTATCTCATTGTTTTCTGATTGATCTATCAATCATTCCTTCTGACTTTAACTGACTTCATCCTTTATCTGATATAAGATGTTATAGTAATTGTTTCTGATGAGGCAGCAGGGCAGAAGGTGACCATTTAACAAAACCAGGTCTTGAAGTGGGACCAAGTAGTTTCCATGTCCAGAATTATCTCCTTACAATCCCTAAAAAGCAGGGAATGCCTGGCCCAAAATAAAAATAAAAGGGAAAAATTCCAACACTATTTTATGTCCACAATTACCCCTCCCCCCCAATACATCTCTTTGACTGTTAAGCTTCCTTGTGGCACATTTAATTTCATCTGCCCACTTTGGTGAGTACAGGAGAGTTTGAGAAGATATCACACAGCCATAATTAAGTCCCATTGGCAGGTTTCGGACCTTAGGTTGGAAGAATGTTTAGAAATGAGCTGTTGAGGGGCTGGGTCTGTAGCTTAGTGGCAGCACGCTTGGCTAGCATGTGTGAGGCACTGGGTTCCATCCTCAGCACCACGTTAAAAATAAACAAATAAAATAAAGAAATGAGCTGTGGAAGTAACTGGATCTGAAGAGGCCCAGGTCAAATTGCCAAATCGTAACTCAGGCTGCTGAATCATTCCCAAACCCCAGCCACTCCCGCCACTCACTATAAAGCCATCAGCTCTGGAACACCACACTGGGCACCCTATGATGTTGCCTGGCTGGAAAGAATAGGTTAAACCCCAAGCTCACTGGAAGCACCACTCTCCCAAGCAGATACCTTAAGGCCTTCAGGTTTCCTCCTCCCCTTTATCCCTTAGACCCCATTAGTCACCAAGACTTATAAATGCAGGCTAGATATCAAGTGTCCTATCAAAGCTTGCTTCTCTCTCCCATCCTTGTTTCTAGTGCCTTCAAATAACTCCTCCTGTTTGAATTATCAAACATCCACCTAGACTCTCTTGTCCTCAATTGTGTCCCCTTCAAACATTGCTTCACACAGCATGGGAGTGATCTTCCTACCATAAAAACCAGATCGTGTCTGTTCCCTCCTTGAGAAAGTCCTTTTCCAATGGAAGCAACCTGTGATTATTCAGAAGATAAGTCCCATTAAGGCAGAGGCCACCACTGTATTTCCAGGACCTGCCATACCTGATGGGTGAGCAGTCAAGTGTCATCTACTGTTGAATTAGTCAGTCCCTGCTTAGCAATTCAGGGTCACTCATTGTCATACTCCTTCCCAGGGTATGCTCTAGTCATGTCAGCACATGACACTGTCCTCTGAATCCCTGCCTCTGTTGGCACCATTCCCTCAGCCCTGAATGCCCCTCACTCACCCACTAGGTTATTGTTGAAGATGTTCTCCAGCTGCCCCTCTTCTTGTTTTCTGGTCCTCAATAGAGCTGACCACTTCCTCCTTTATCCCTTTACTGAAATCCTAAGTATATTTCTAATGCAGCAAACCTAATCATTTATGATATTTATATGTGTTTTTCACTGTCTCCCCACTGAAAAGCAAACTTCAGTTATCAGGGGCTGGAGCCTTACTCATTTTGATAGGAGCAGTGCCTTAATTCACAGTTGAGTTTAAGTTTTTTGAACAAAGTTAATTAATTGATAGCATTTTCCTCATTAAACATGATAAAGTAAAATTTAAGAAACATTTAAACTGCCATCTCCTATACAGTTGTTTTAGTCAGATTTTTTTGTCACTGTGACTAAAAGACCCAACCAGAACAATTGTAGAGGAGGACAAATTTATTTGAAGGTTCATGGTTTCAGAGGTCTTAGTCCATAGAAGGCTGGCCCCAGTCCTCTGGGCTGTAGGTGAGGCAGAACATAATGGCGCAAGAGTGTGACAGAAGGAAGCAGCTCACATGATGATCAAGAAAGTGAGATTCCACTGACAGTTACAAATATATATCCCAAAGCCACACCTCCAAGGCCCCACCTTCTCCACATACCCCACCTGCCTCCAGCACCTCTCAGTTAATCCCATCAGGGATTAATTCACTGATCAGTTTAAGGCTTTCACAACCTAATTATTTCCCCTCTGAAGTTTCTCCCATTGTCTCACATATGAACTTTGTGGGGACACCTCACATGCAAACCATAACAATTGTATTAACTCCAGATTCTGGGTAAACTGAGAACTATAGAGTATACCAAAAATTAATAGTAATGATCATAGTATGTTGTTAATGATAATAGTAATAGTAGCTAACACTCATTGCATATAAATATCTGCCCCACATTCCAAGGTATATAGCATATAATTTCACTTAGTAGTCCAACAAATCTATGCTATAGGTATTGATATCCCAATTATATATAAGGAATTAAAGCCCAAATAGTTTAACTCTCCTAAAATTACAGTGTTATGTGTACTCTGAATTCTTTGTCTTCCCAAAAGGTGGCAAAATGCTACAGCCTCTGTCTTAATACCATAGACATATAGATAGAATATAAGAAAATATTGCTGTACTGTACATAAACTTATAGTCTGTTCTCATTTTTTGAAGGATTGTGATTGCAAGATGAGACCATTGTCAGTCATATTTGTTAATAGCACTTCAATGTAAAAATAATGCTATTACCATTTGTTGATTTTTTTTTATATCAGGGATTTGAGTATTTTTAACATTAGTTTGAAATTATTTAACTATTGAATATCCAATGTTTTAAATTTTATCATTGCATTTTTAAATCACATTTTAAATTTAAAATAGAATTTTTTGCCAGGGTCTAATAAATATTGTGGCTGGCATTTTGTATAAAGAAAATGACACTCAATGAAGAATACAGAAATTTAAACAGAAGTTCTAAATTTTCCAAGTTTGTCATAGGAAAATACTTCTTTTTTGTAACTTTATAAACTTATTTGTTATATGGTTAGGTGTTTCTGTAAATGCTCTTTTCAAATTTTTCCTACAGTTAAAACTAATATATTCTGAATACTTTTCTCTATCAAGTTTTCCATAGCATGAGTTCCTATGGCTATCGAAACTTTAGAATACCTTAATAACTTTTGCAAGCAAACATTATTTTTTTTCCTAAACTGGGGATATTGTAAATAATACTATGATTCTTTAAAAAAAAGAAAAGGAAAAAAGAATTCTTGTAAAGGAGGAGGAAGAAAAGAAGAATAAGAAGAAAAGACACTTGTATGCAAGTAAAAGAAGCCCAGATCAAAGTAATTGAAGCAAAAATATAAGCACAAATTGGTTAGATTTGTGCTGATAAAACCAAAAAATTTAGCTAACCTACTTCAGGAAGAACCAGAATCAAATGCTCAAATAATTTTACCAATAACAGGTCTCCATCACTTTTTTTTATTACTTTTCCATTTTTTATTGGTACATTATAATTATGTATATGGTGGGATTCATTATTACATATTTGTACATACATACAATGTCACAATATAAGTTAGTCAATATCACTCCTTAATATTTCCATTTCCCTGCCCTCGTCCCTCCCCGTTTCCTTTCCTCTACCCTACTCTTCTCCCTTCCATTTTCCTAAGATTCCACTCCCCCACGCCTTTCTTTTCCTTTGTTCTCTTTAGTTTCTGCATATGAGAGAAAACATGTGATCCTTGACTTTAAATTCTCAAGTTCTATGCATTTTCCTGCAAACGACATAATTTCATGCTTCTTTACGACTGAATAAAAATCCATTGTGTATATAAATCACATTTTCTTTATTCATTCATCTACTGATGGACACCTAGGCTGGTTCCATAGTTTGGCTATTGTGAATTGTGCTGCTACAAACTGAGTATGCAAGATCTCTACAGTATGACGACTTGAATTCTTTAGGATAAATACTGAGTAGTATAGCTGGGTCATATGGTGGTTCCATGCCTAGTCTTTTAAGGCAAACCACTCATTTCCATGTGGTTGTACTAATTTACAATTCCACCAACAGTGTAAATGTGTTCCTTTTTTCCACATCCTCTCCAGAATTTATTATTGTTTGTATTCTTGACAGGTGACATGGCTCTTTTTGGTTTTGTTTTTGTTTTTGTTGTTTTGTTACTGGGAATTGAACCCGAGGACACGCAACCACTCAGCCCTTTTTATATTTTATTTAGAGACAGCATCTCTCTAAGTTGCTGAGGCTGGCTTTGAACTCTTGATCCTCCTGCCTCAGTCTCCTGAACCAATGAGATTACAGGCATGTGACTCTTCTTTATACAGACTTCTTTCTGAAGCAGGCCAAGACAGCTACTAGGAACCTCAGAATTGTATATTGCTGTATTAGTTTCCTACTGCTGCTGTAACAAGTTACAAAAATCATAGTGATTTACACAATGTTAATTTACTAGACATCAGAAATCTCCCTGAACTAAGATCAAAGTGTTGGCAAGGCCCTTCTTGTATCTTAGAGGCTGCCACATCCCTTGATTCACAACCTTCTTCCATTTTCAAAACTGGAAATTGTGCCAGTCTGATCTCTGCTACCATTCTATGATACCATTAGCCTCCCCTGACCCTCCTGATTCCCTTGCTTCTCTCATATAAGGACTTTGGTAATTTCATTGTGATTACCCAAATATTCCAGAATAATCTCCCTATCTCAGATCTTTCATTTAATCAAATTTCCAAGATCCCTTTTACCATATAAAGTAAGATATTCACAGGCTCTGGAGAAGGACATGGACATTGCTATTAACTGAATATTTGTGTCCCACATCCCCAAAAGTAATATATTGAAGTCCTAACCCCCAAAGTAATGGCATTAGGTGGTGAAGTCTTCAGAAAGTGATTATGTCATGACAGTGGAAGTCTCATGCGTGGGATGAGTATAGGAATGGTGAGGTCTTGGAACGCTCCCTTGGCTCCTTACACAAGGTGAGGTTACAGTGAGCAGACAGCCCTCTATAAATCAGGAAGTTGACCCTCACTTGCCACTGAACCTTCTGGCAACTTGATCTTGGACCTCCATTCTCTGGAATTGTGAGAAATAAATGTTGAAGTCACCTGATCTGTGGTATTTTTGAAACTGTAAACTAAGTAGACTAAGATATCTTTGGGAGATTGCTATTTGCCTATCATAACTGACAACCTAGCAGAAGGAGCAAGCTTTTTCCTGGTAACAGGAAACATCTTTGGACTGACTGTGTTTGCACTGACCTGTTCAGATATAGGAAACTAGAAGAGGTAGTTCCCCAAAGCAAAGCCAAAATACTATTAGAAAGGGAACAGATGAATACTGGGTAGGCAAAAATAACAGACCCAACATTATTAATTTTCTTTCAAACTCCTTTTGCCATCAAAAAGCAATAATAAGTTCACATATTAATTCCCATGAAATAATTCTTTAAATTACCCAAATTTATATTTCAACAGAATAAGCAAAAAGCAATGAATAAAATTGCTTCACAATGTGGGTTTGTGATGCAGAAACTGTTGACTGGAAATTCAGCACAGACATTTATTCAGGATCACTTCAATGTGTTCAGTAGATAAAAGGATGAATAAGAACTATTTAATGGTAAATTTAGCCCAAGGGTGAGTTAAATTGTACGTTTGATAAACTGAAACTGAAGAATAAAAAAGAGACCGCTTGATATCACTCGCTATGATAAACCTGACATTACACCCTAAACCTAAAACTCCAGAAGTTCAAAGGCGACAAATATGAGGAAGTCAGGACAGGATCATTCTAAATCACATGAATCGATTTAGGAATAATCATGATGATTTCGGTTATAAGTGAAAATTTTATTTACGCAACTCGTACAGATCAGATCCTCATATACCATGAATAATGGTTCATTTGGGCATCTCTAGAAACAAAGAGAAATAAAGGCAGGTAGGAAGAAAACTAGCAGGCAATTAGAATCAAAGAGAATATTTTATTTTGCTTAAAACATACTCAATATTTGAGCATTCAAAAGAGTTTGAGAACATATTAAAGAATCAAGGTAAGTCAGAAAATATATGAATATAATCAGAACTCAGAGAAAACAGAAAAAGTAAAAGAAAAGTTGCTTACAGCAACATAGAAGTTCAAAGATGAAGAATTAGAGGAGAAATAAAAGTGGCAGGAATGCCAAAGGAAAAGGAGAATAAACATTTCAGAGGTTTGAAAACATTGGCAAATACAAGCTTAAAGATTGCAGGGTAGAACGTCCTAGAAAGTTTAGCAGAGTGTTCTATACTACCAGCATTCAGGCACAAGGTAAGAAATATGACTGCCATAAATGAATATGTAAGAATTTTAAGGTTTTATGACAATCAAGGCTTCAGTATTTGATATATATTACATGAATCACAAATTCTCTACAAAACAGTTCTGGGGGGCTGGGGCTGTGGCTCAAGTAATAAAGCACTCACTTAGCATGTGTGAGGCACTGGGTTCCATCCTTAGCACCACATAAAGATAAATAAATAAAGGTATTTTGTCCATCTACAACTAAATTTTTTTTTTTTAAAAAACTGTTCTGGTTATAATTTAGGAAAAGGCGAGTCAAGTACCTCATATAGAAAAAGAGAAATAATAAACCATAATGTAGATCAAATGACATTCAGTAGTAGAGAGCCTTCAGCCATGGCAACATTCAGCATATTATTGGGTTAAAATAAAACTAAACTCATGTAAAGACTCCCCTAAGCAATATCAACTCTGTGTGTGTGTCTGTGTCTGTGTTTGTGTGTGTGTGTGCGCATGCACGTTCATGTGTACATGACTTATGACTTATGTTGCATGAATGTATATGTATAGAAATATAGATATTCCCCAGAAAGGCCATATTCTGGCAGCCCCTTTATTCTCCACTCATTACTATCCTATTAGATATAGCCATAGATTTTCCAGCTTTTCTTCCAGCAAATTGCCCTACAGTTAAAGTCTAATCTTCCTCCTGGCTATTCCAATACAGGATTCTTCTTGATCCAGTATATCACTATTTTCTTTCTTGCATGGAACTGTGCTTTTCCATTATATAATCAGTTTACTACAAGGGATATTATAAACAACAGTATTACAGAATTCATTATTTGGCATACTGTAAGTTCTTTGTTGAGTACATAGCTTACACATTACCTCAGAATTTTTGTGAGATGCCATAAGAAAAATTGCTCACAAGACTTAACATGAGGACCACTTGTACCTACACTTGTGGTTTGTTTTATCATACAAATGGGGTAATTGTCTATTTTCCTTCTTTTTATGTTTTTATTACTGCTTTATAGTTATACATAATAGTGGGGTGCATTTTGACATAATCATACATGCATGGAATGTAATTTGCTTCATTTCAGTCCCCAGTAACTTCATAGTTCCCTCTCCTCCTCCATTCTTCAGCTGATGGGCACCTGAACTGGTTCCATAACTTGGCCACTGTGAGTTGCTGTAAACACTGACAAGCCTGTATCATTGTAGCATGCTGGGTTTAGTTCTTTTGTTAAAATACCAAGGAGAATAGCTGGATTATATGATGATTCTGTTCCTAGTCTTTTAAGGAATCTCCAATATGCTTTCCAAAGTGGTTGAAGAATGGATAAAGAAAATGGAGTTTCACTCAGCCATAAAGAAGAATGAACTCATGGCATTTGCTAAAAAGTGAATGGAACTGGAGAACATCATGCTAAGTGAAATAAGCCAGACTCAGAAGTCAAGGGTCAAATATTTTCTCTCAAATGTGGAAGATAGAGCAAAATAAGGGGGAAAGGGAAGGACTGGGATCCCATGAAAATAGAAGGGAGATCAGTGGAGTAGAAGGGGATAGAGAGGGAGGTAGGAGAGATGGGAAAAGGGAGGAACTGAAGAATGAAATTGACCAAATTATGCTATATACATGTATGAATATACCAACAATGAATGGGTGTACCTTTTTCCCCACATCCTTGCTAGTATTTTTTATCATTTGTATGCTTGATGATTGCTATTCTAACTGGAATGAAATGGAGTATCAGTGTACTTTTGATATTTATTTCCCTGATTTCTATTTTTCATATATTTGTTAACCATTTGTATTTCTTCTTTTGAGAAATGCTCATTTAGTTCTTTTGCCCATTTTTTTTTTTTGATGGGGTTATTTGGGGGATTTTTGGATATGTGTGTGATGTTAAGTTTTATGAGTTCTTTATATGTTCTAGATACTACTCCCCTATCAGAGGAGTAGCTGGCAAAGATTTTCTTCCACTTTATAGGGTCTCTCCTCACTCTTTTGTTTCCTTTGCTGTGCAGAAACTTCTTAGTTTGGTGCCATCCACTCATTGATGCTTGGTTTTATTTCTTAAACTTCAGGGTTCTTGTTAAGAAGAGTCAGTGCCTGTGCCAATATGTTAGAGTAGAGTGTTGACCCTTTGTTTTCTTCTAGCAGTTGCAAAATTTTTGGTATAATTCCTAGGTCTTTGGTTTACTTCAAGTTGACTTCTGTGCAGGTTGAAAGAGATCTAGTTTTCTTTTGTTTGTTTGTTTACATGTGGATATCTGGTGTTCCCAGCACCATTTGTTAAAGATGCTATCTTATCTCCAAGATGTTTTTGGATAGATGACTCTATCTGTGCAGCTTTGTCTCTGTGCATTCTATTCTATTCCATTGGTCTTCATGTCTGTTTGATGCATGCTGTTTTCTCTCTTCACATTGACTGCCAAAATGTCCAGAACCAAGGACAGACCAACTTTAACAACAGTGGCTAATTGCACACATTTTAGATAGAGGGGGGGAAAAAAAGATGGAAACAAACCAAGATAATTAGATGTCATGATACTTGTCTTTTCCCTTTGCCACTAAAGACAGACTCTCCTGGGGTGAGGAGAGGTGAGAAACAAATAGTGCCTTTTTCGTGTGCCTCCTGTGATGAGCTCTCTGCCTTACCCGCTTGACTGCTGTGTTCTCTCTGATATCAGGAATCAGCATTTTCCACTGAATACAGCAAACAGACTTTAAAGTCTTTTGACAGAAGAAAACACTTTCCACTCATAAAAGGAAATAAACAAATAACCAGTGAGTATCTGACACAGACTTGCTCTATTGTACCTCACAATTACACTTTTTGATCATTTCTTCCACATTGCACACACCAATTCAGAAAGGCAAGCAATGTCAGATCTAAAGGTCTCTAATTCCATCTTGCTTTGCCTGAATTCACATCGAAGAGAAAACATTCAAGAAACTACATGAATTTTATTAGGAATGACACTTCCTACCAAAGACTGAAGGAGATACAAATTTAAGGAGTGGTTATGGGGTTAAAATAAACATAGTAGTCCTACACTTGTCCAATGGGAATGTGTTCCAAGACTCCTGGGAGATTCCTGAAACCACAGATAATACTGAACTGTGGATATACTATTTTTCCTATATACACATATCCATGGTAAAGTATGATTTATAAATTAGGTATACTAAGAGATTAACAATAATAGCTAATAATAAAATATAATAATTATAGTAGTGTACTATAATAAAGTTATTCAAAACTTTGTTCAATTTTGGAATTTACAATTTACTATTTTTGGACTGCATTGACCACTTTTAACTAAAATGGTAGAAAGTGAAATCATCGATAAGGGGGACCACTGCATTGACAGTAATTCCTGTGCTGTCATCAAAGTGTGTTCATGTTTATAGGTTAACCTATGCATCAGACTAAGGGTAATCAGACAGTGGAAAACTATGAAACCTTCACACATTTTTAAGATGACTTCTAAAATACTTTGTCATTAGTTAAAATGTTGAATTAGCTGCCAAGGTTGTTAATTCCACTGATTATGAATTTTGTCATTTTCTAATAATGCTCATATAATAGTTTTTAAATATTTACAATGAAATATTAATACTAAAGTGATTTGATACCATCAACATCCAACTAAAATTCATAAACAAGCTCTTCACTAACAATGAAAAACTTTATATTGCTTTGGTCTCCTTGAAATCAAATTTCCACTCAAAGTATGTAGAATATAATTTTCATGTATCTTTGTTTATAAGTCTTTTATCACTCCAAATGTCTGCACCAAAACATATATAAAATTTGAATTTTTTTTATTTTTTCTGACCATACTGTTATAATAAGTTTTATTATGAAAGGCAAAATTTATTTTTGGAAATGCATTTCTTAATAAAATGTCTGGAGTTAGATTGATAGTGCTTCAATTGAAGGAGACTTCCCTGACACCAATAAATTGTCCCTTTGTTTCATGCCCCAGAAATTTTTAAACCTCAAGGTAATCCTGCAAAGAAAGATTCCTTCTTCTATAAAGTAGAGCAGGGATAGTTGTAAAATGGGAGATATACAAATAAGAACCACAGACCAGTTAGGCCGTTTTTAGGAAAGCTTACATAGGGAAGTTGAAGATCTAGAAATTGATTCCCTTAATATATATATGTGTGTTTCCTAGTTTGAATATTATTGCTTAGACTGCTCTAAATGTTATGATTATATTTAGAGCATGCAATGGAGTTCAAGGAAAATTAGCAGGAATTTTGTAGGAAAGAAACATGAGTTTCCTAAAACTTGTTTGGCATTTCCAGCTTGGAAGACTAGCTACTGACAAGTTAGAAAATTATGGGAGACTGAACCTTGCATGACACAAAATCATTTGAATATGTACCCTTATCTCAAAAAAGGCAGTTTGAAATACCATGGTCATTCATTAATAACATAACCAAAGAAAATGTTATCCCAATCTTGGAAAAAATAAAAATAATGATAGCTAGTTCTTTTTTCCCCCTCTACTATGCAAGAACATTTTCAAGTAAGCAATCATCTGACATTCTCAGAGAATGTTACTTTGTTGTCACAGTTTATTTACCTAGCAATCCATAATGGAGAAATAGCTCAGATGTTTCCACTATGTGGTTTGGAGTTTAACCTACAAAAATGAAAGAGGTGTTTGAGTTCATAGCCTGGAAGAGAAATTAACCCCAGATTGTAGTGTCAACCCTAATGATATTTTATTTTGCCATCTATGCATTTCTATCTTTCCTGTAAGCCCTTGTAGAATCAGGCTTTTTTATTAGTGGTTCTCTAAGGACTTTAATAAAAAAAATTGGGCATAATCTCACTCCCTGTTTCTATTAGAATATGTCTTTTAGCACCTACTGGCACCAAATCAGACAATTACTTCCTAATATCTTGGCTATAAAATCCTGGTTCCATGTACAACTAGTTTGGACAAAAAGGCATCTGGTCATTATTTAATTTGATTAGCCCGACATTTAAAGGTTTTCTTGTTGGAAGAAAGTTAACATAGGCCAGATGTCTTGAAACATTCCTGATTATTTTAATAGTCTGAATTTAGTCACAAAGGCAAAAGAAAGTAGGTGATTAATTTATGATAAGAGTTTCAAATCCCAAGGACTATATTATGCCTCTTTCCACAACCACCTAGCACATCCTGGCTGTGAACAGCAGCTTCATAAAAATAGAAGTAGAGGACTTGGAGATCTTGCATGAATCAAATTACTTCTGTCCCACAACTTTATGGAAGGGTTTCAGACTCCAAGGCCAGAATTATTACTGGAGGTGAAGGGAACCTACCAAATATCATTGAGACATTGTCTCTTACTTGAAATGATCTTACTAAATTCATCCTGATTTCCTGATGCAAAAGCCTGTCCTCACTCACTTAGGGAATTTCAAGAGAGTTCACTTGTCAATACAGGAGAATGCATCTTCCTCCTCAAAATTGTCCAGGTTTTCCTCCTTGTCCCTTCCCATCACTCCTACTTTCTCCCTCCCTTGAAGGCCAACCATATCTTCTCTACCAATTTCGAAAATGGGACTTCCAACCCTTCTATACTACACACAGATTCTAGAGGATCTCAGTAATTCCTAATCTCACACAGAATTCAACAGCTCTATACTGACAAATCTGAATCCTAGCAAGAGCCTCCTCATCACAGATCCACAAACATTCCTCAAAATTGACAAGATGTTCAAAACTGAACTCATCAGCACACAACCCTAGAGATCCTCCTTCTGCAGTGTACCCATCTTAGTAAAGAAAACATCATTCCCTCCAATGCATTTTCCTCATTCTAGTCAGAGTTAGCATTAAAAATGCAAATGTGTTCTGTTTGCTCTCTTGCTTTAAACTAATCATCAGTAGCTTCCCATTTCCCATAGGACAAAATTCGAAATCATTATCACGGCTCACAAAGTCTTTGCTCTGAAGTAGTTCTCTGGTCTTATCTCTCAGGTCTCTCTTTCACCAGTATTGAACTATGTCCCTACTTTCTCTTGTGTACACTTCCAGGTCCTCTCTTCATGCTCCACTCTGCTCTGTGCCAATGACCAGACTATAGGGAACACATCATGACTTATCTTGCCTTCCTGTTTCCAGTTGGTCTGGGTCCAAGGAAGCACCTACAGAGATCAGAGGGAAAGGGAAACGTAAGGTCAGTGTGCACAGTCCCCCAGTCTCCTCCATTTGGCACTTACTCAGGCTGACATTGACTCATGATCACAAGGTCAACTTGTTAAGGAAGCCTCATCAAACAGCCTTTTTAACCTCCAGATTCCAGTAACAACTCCTTCTGTCCTGTTCAAGGCTGCAGTGATGCCAGTCCCAGGGTATAGCACTATTCCTTCACCCTGCTTACATGTTAATTTTTTATAACTGGTGCCATATTCTTCAGATTACACAATTGTGTGTGCCACAAGTTTTCTGCCAGAACTGTCTGCTCTCAGATCCAAATATATGCCAATTTCAGCTTAAAGGCTACTTCTTCCTAGACCCATGGACTCAGGTTACTGCCTGCTAAACATCCCTCAATACCTGTCAATCTTCCATCAGAACTTCCTTCATACTATTGGCAAGTATTAAATGAGTGCCAGTGTCCCCTTCTCTACAGGCAGCGTACTCTATGACATCACGGATGAGTACCCCTTGACCTTGATCATCGCCATCACCCAAGAGCTTGACCCAGGATCTGGAACATAATGGATTCTCAGGTTACTTCTCTAATTCATAAATGGATGGCTTTAATGAATGATCCTACTTTTATTCCATAAATAATGTTGCAATAGAAAAATATAAAGCAAAAGTTCTTGGAAATACAAATACTTGATAACATTAGTGATGGGACACTTAATATCTATTGCTCAGCAAAAGAATGAGAGGAAGATGAAAATAACTTTGAATTAAAGATAAGGCAGCAGAACATTACTAGAAAACAAGCATATATCTGACTCAAAGAAACAATAAGCAAGATTCAAAGAAACCATGTTCTCTGAACACAATACAATAAAGCTAGAAATTAATAATTAAAATATAGCCAATAAATGAGTGGAAAGGAATTAACTACTTATAATATTCTAAATAATTTCCAGGTCAAAGAACTAAGAGTTAAAGTTACAGTCCATTAAAAATTAACATTAATGGTAGCACTACATATAAAAACCTGTGGATTTGTCCAAAGCAATATTCACAAGAAAATACATAGCTGTACATACACTTCTAAGTAAAGAGTAAAATAAAGAAACCAAATCCTGCATTTCAAAAAATAGAAAAATAAAGAAAGCAAAATAGTCAAACTGGGAAAAACTTTAATAATAAAAGTGGGAATTTAAAAAGCAAGGCAAAAATTAGAATTGATAAGTAAAACCAAATATTCTAGAAAACCTGTTAAGAAAATGAGAGAAAACACAAATATATATAACATTAATGAGAGAGGTGACATAGCTGCAGATAAACCATCAGTTACTACTTTCAGTAAATCGATCTTGATGAAACAGATGAATTCTAGAAATATGTAACTTTTTCATTTAAATAATTCAACTTTCTAAAAATGTTCATTATTTTGTAATTCCAAAGTCAGTGGCAAATTTTAAGGGAAAAAAATCCTGAATTCTGCCTCTTTATCCTTCCCCATCTACCCAGCACATGAATATTACAAGAATACCAACTTCGGCCATCTCAGCTCTTCCATATTCTCATCTTTTAAAAGCATATATTCCACCCCTATTTTGTGCCAATCACTGTGCTAGGCCCTGAGAAAGCAAAGGTACCCGGGAGAAATCCTCTGCCCTCAGGGACCCCAGAGTCCCGTGGGAGAAACCGATGTGCACTTGCTGCCATGGTGTATGTGTGACACAATGGCTGTCTTTCGTCAAGCACTTCCCATTTATCTGAGATTCTGTCCTTTGCCCCTGACTCTCACCTGGGCGTTTTCACTTAATACCTCACCATCATCTCTATTTCAAAAACACTTTTCCTACACAGATGCTTTCAGAGTTTCCGACTTCCTAGTTTCTGTAAGTGGCATCGTTTCTTGAAGCTTTTGGGTTTAAAATCTGGCGCCAATTCCTGACTGCTGTCCTTGGCTGTGCGCTTGGACTCACCCTTTGTTTAGAATCCCATGACTGCTACCTTATCTGAGTCCTTGCTTCTTCCCACTGAGCTGAAAGAAGTGTTCCCCTTCTTCCTCTTCATTATTTAAGTCTCTTTCTTGCTCTTCTATCTCAGCTCCCAAAAACCCTCTACACCATTGCCACACCTTCTTTTAAAATATCTCTCCATCATATCACCCCACCATTCTATATCCCACAACAGATCCTGCTTTCTCATAAATATAAGTCTCTTCAACTGGCTTTCAGAGACCTCCATAATTCGCTCCTCATTTCACCAATCCATCCTGATTCCCAGAGGTTACTTCCCAACCTGCGTTTCTCTGATAGACTATTCTTAACACTTTCTCAAAAACACATTATCCGCACTCCTATCTCCCTACTCTTTCTAAAATGGCCTATAAATCTCTATCTAAACATTATATACTCTCCAATTCTCAGCTTCTCCAAAGACATAACCCCTCTCTCTTCTGCAGTCACATGGAACCTATTTTTAAAAATCCAAACCAATGTTATGCTGTCTTACACTGCTACCTTTTGTTCTAAGCATATTATTTTGATCTTCCTAACTAACTTAGGACTCCATTAAGATTAAAATTAGACCTTGTGAAGTTATTTAAGGACTCCATTCCATCATTTATCATATTACTTGTACTTAGTGGGTGCTTAGTAGATACTTTTGACCAGTGTCTTGTATTTTTCCTAATGTCTTTCATTTTCTCAAGTGCTCTTGAGAAAAATCAGTGCTGGATTGTGTTATCTGCTACAGAGAGTTCATGCAGTAAAGGGGATTTCTGTGGGATCTTGCTTAAGACAGTAGAGAATTGAGTTTAGGGTTTAAAAGATACAAAAATTATATATAGAAATCTGTCCCACATTGATTGTAATAAGACTAATGGATGAAAAATTCCTGTCTCTGCCCTGGAGCCCCCAAATCTTGATAGATTTGTTACCTACAAACAGGAAAGCATGGGAATGGGCATTTGCCCAATAACTAGAGGGGTGAGTTGAATTCCAATTCCAATTACTATGTGTGATCATAGATTTATTATTTAAGCTCTGTAGGCCCCAGTTTCCTTTTCCATAAAACATAAATATTGTGAGGATATGATGAGATTATGCATTCACGCAGCATAATGCTTAGCATATAGGTGAGCTCAATACATGAGTTATTATCATATTTTCCTTTCTTCCAGAACTCTGTGCCAGTTATTTGAGGAACTGAAGAAGCTGACTCTAACAGTCACAGAGAAGGTACAGAGAAGGTAGACTGCATTCAGGAGGGAAAGATGATTCATAAATTAAGCCAATTCATCAGAAGTAGCTACTCATGTTTAAGAGAGTCCTAAAGAAAGAGAAGCCTTCCCAGCCACCACCAACAGTCCAGAGAGTTCATACAATACAATAGTGGTGGGCATTAACTACTCCTTCACATCAAAATAGCAACTTATTATGATAAAAGGTAAATTCTAACCATGTGGTGTGAGTGGGAATTGCCAAATTACTTATGAATGGGCTGTTGATGACCCAGAGGTGATGTCTGACCTAGCTGAGCCACCCTGGTCAACATAGACTTGGTGGAAGGAAACCTGACTCAGACAGAGGTAAATATAATTCTGGCCTTAGCCCAGAATTTTAAACTTTGGAATCAGAAAGAAGGAACCTCAGTATTTCTTTGGTAGCTACACTGCGAGACGGACTCAAGCCAGGAAATATTTGCAATGGCATTCCCTGATTTGTGGTGGAATGTGGATGAGTAAATGAAGCTAATACTCAGAGAGAAGTGGAAGGAAAGGAGTGGGATTCAGTTCCCTGGGTATCCCAGATGCCAGAAGCCAGATACACTGCTGCACTCGCCAAGCTTAAAGGAATCAATGTGTTTCCCTTCTTGCCTAAGTTTATTCAGTTATATTTATGTCAATTGAAAAAATGTCCTTGCAAAGTAATGAGATTCTAAAACACTAATTTAAGAATTTTTTAAGAACACTGGCTTAGGAGAAGTAAATTCCAGCTCTATGAAATTTCAGTTCTACGAAAATTGCTTTCTTCAGTAATTTTTCTAAGTATCCTGAAGAGGGCACTGTTTCCATTCACAACCTCTGTCCAAAGCTTGCTTTTTTTTTTTTTTTTTTTTTTTTTTTTTTTTTTTTTATGAAAGGGAGGAACTGAGTGAATTGCATGAGGTGATGGTAATTGGTTGGAACATCTGTTGAAATAGCATTTCTGTAGAGAAAGGGAAAACTACTATATTTGGAGAGCCCTGGCCTGCTTTCAAGACTCCTAAATCTGAGTCTTCAGTGAATTGGACCAAAAACAAAAACAAAAATGAAGACAGTACTAGTGGTGATTCTGTGGCTTCAACTAGACTGTGAGTTGAGAGTTTATTGGAGAGGGGCAGATGGGATAGTGACGATGTGCAGGGGATAGTGACAAGGCTCCATGTGCTTTGTCTGGGCTCCCCGAGGAGGAACTGGATGGTGCGTGACCAGTGAACCCCTCCTTCTGAAATGTTCTCTTTGAACAGGGATAAGTGGAGAGGTGGTGGTGGAGCAGAACCCTCAATCCCTGAGCTCCGAGGAGGGAGAAGATCATACTATCTATTGTAATTATTCAGTCACTTCTACAGATGGACTGCACTGGTACAGACAGGATCCGGGTAAAAGCCTAGAATTTCTGTTCATATTACTGTCAAATGGAGCAGTGAAGCAGGAGGGACGATTAACAGCCTCACTTGATACCAGGGCCCGCCTCAGCACCCTGCACATCGCAGACACCCAGTACGACCTCTCTGCCACCTACTTCTGCGCCTTGGGCACACAGTGCTCCCATGACACTGTTAACCTGCACCCAAACCTGCAGCTGGTGCCACAGGACCCCCTGCTGCTGGGGCTCTGTTGTGAGGGTTGATTCACTGTTTCTGCCCCTCTCTTTGCAAGAAAAGTTCAGAAATGAATCAAAAAGAATAGAGCTTTACTTTTATTTTCTTAGCTGCAGAAATTTTCTTAAAAGGAAAAGAGACAGGGCCAGGGGGGTGGGGTGCATCCTGAACGTGTCTTTCCTGAGAATATGAGTTTTCATCTTTTACTCCACACTCAAAATCCCTTAGTCTTCCATCACAGAATGATTTTACATTAGTACAGCTGTCACAAATAATTCCTATGAAATATGGAATCATTATTAGTTTTATATGTGAATGTACATATAGTACTTACCAGAGGAAGAAAAAAGAATAAGTAATATATAAAAGAATATTCTAGGACAGGCTCCTTACCTAGTGTTTCCTGTTAAAATGCAGACTGTAGTAATTAGATAAGATCCTGAGGATCTGTATATCTGTTTACCATGATGTGTGGAGAAATTCTTCTTGTAGATCTTTAGAACAAAATTAAAAAGCTTAATTGAAAAGGCCTGAATGAGAACATTCTGTGTATACCTGGCCTACAATAAGAGGACACAAATGCTCTCACGTCTCCTATTTTTCTGACTAATCTTTAGAGGAAAAACCTTCCAACTAAGTAGAAAGTTCATTATCTCTCTCTCAAGACCTTTCTCACCGCCACCACTGACCAATGTAAGAATCCAGGAGATATAAGTCATTCAGAAAAGGATTAGTGCAGTTTCCATGCCCATGTGCAGACCTCACCTTGTTTCTTGCTGACATCTGGTGCCCCCATGGTCTAAAAGGGATTGCAGGACAACTGCTGCTGTTGAGGCAGCTGCTAAAGGAAAATCCCACTGCCTCAGCAACAGTTTGGCCAATGTTACCTCCTGCTTGCACTCCCAAGGCTGCAGACTCCCATTTATCTCCTTCACAAGACACAGGACCACTGCCCAAGCCCCCAATGACCACAGAATCCTGGGTTCACATGAGTTCTGGCTTTCATATCATGGGCCCATGCAGGACATAGTGGTGCACCCCTGTAATCCCAGCAACTTGGTATGCTGAGAAAGAATAGCCATTTTGAGGCCAGTTGCAGCAACTTAGAGAGACCCTAAGCAACTTAGCAATATCCTGTCTCAAAATAAAAAATAGAAAGTCTGGGGATGTAGCTGGGGGCGGGGGTAATGTGCCCCTGAATTCAATCCCCAGTAGCAAAAACAACAACAAAAATCCTGTCACGGACCCCAATGACCCCTTTTCCACCTTTTGTGATCCGCACCTAAGTGATAAATATCTTTTGTTTTGCGTATCTCAGAACCAAAGGATCCATCACTTTCTCCAGAGTGACAACAGGCTTATACACTGACCCACTTAAGGAAAGATACTCTTAGTAACCCAGGAGAACCCTGCTGACCTGCTCTGACCAAGGCTAGCTTCAATGGCTCAATGGTAATTTTTCCCCCAAATAAGATTCTGCAGAGCAACAGTTTCGGTGTTCTATTAGAGACTACCCACAATGATTCCATGGTCTCAACACTCAACACTTACTATTCCAAGGGATACTATCCTCAACAAATCAGCAATGATTTTCTGTGACATCTTGAATAACAGAACTAACCCAGTCTTTATCAATGGCAGGCTCTCAGTTTCTGTAATTAAAATAAATCAAGCATAATTTAATACAATGAAATACAATTGCATATTAAGTTCTGATCTCCTTCCTAAAGCATCGATGAAAATGCTTCATTTAATGGCAGAGTTGTATTTACTTTGATGTTTCCTAGATTTATCTTCTAAGTCCTGTTGCACCTTGATTGGTCCAATAATATTCTTGTCCAAAACTGGCTGTAGTGTGCAGTCACTCCCTGGTATGGAATCCTTATGAACTGTAGAACATTCCTGATTTTTGCTTATACACTGTTAAGAAACTGAACTTTTGGTTCCCTTCAAGATCTGTATGTTGAAACCTTACCCCTGATGTGATGGTCTTAGGAGAGGGCCTCTGGGAGGTAATCAGCATTAGACGAGGTCATGAGGGTGGGGACCTCTCAGATGGGATTAGTGTCCTTACAAAAGTTGGCAGAGAGTATGCTTCTTCTCTCTCTGTCATGTGAGGATACAACCAGAGGACAGAAATCTACAATTCTAAGAGGACTCTCACTAGACTCCTACCCTGATGGCACCCTGGTCTCAGACTTCAACCCTACCCTACACACCTGGGAGAGACAGATATCTATTTTTCATAAATATCCAGTCCGTGACTTTGGTGTAGTGGCCTGAATTAAAACATATACTCCTCAAAGTATAGTATTAATTCTTTCCTGTTTTAGAGTCTTTGCCTCCCTCCAATTAATCTGTAAACCAATTAATCTGTAAAGTGCTCCTGCCTAAGCTTCAGGGGGTCCAGAATCACTGGCTCTGTGTGACAGTGCAGCTCCTTCCTTTGCAGCACAGTCTGTGTGCTGAGTCTGTAGGTGTGTTCTGCTGCCTATTCTCTATTGAGGTGAAGTTTTTTGGCGAACCAGTCAGTTATTAATTTAAATCCCAGTTCAAATCAGATTGCCTTCACTATCAAGGATTCCATGACACTGAAAAAATCAAGAAAATCCTCAGAGGTCACAAAATGGCAGGTATTCTATTTTCCCACCCATTGCATGCACAATAATGTTTATCTGCAATTGCAATCCATTTTCTTCATTTTTCAGGAATGTAAAAGGAGAAATGGATGGTCGAAAGTAATGAAAATATAGGTCAGTTATACTCTGCATTTAAATGGACATTACAGTTCTAGATAAATATGTTAAGGGGGAGTGTCCAACACAGCAGGGCTGTTTGGTCCAGGACACTTCACAGAGCCAGAGGCACTGGTGCTTCCTTTCTTCTTTGTTCTTCTATTGCCTCATTTGAATTTCTTAGCAAGGGAATATGTTTTTATTTGTGAAGAGAGGGACCAACCTGCTGGTTGATAAAAACAGAGGGACAGACCCGGCCTGGTGTAAGCATACAGGAGAAAATACGCTGGGAGAAAACTTTTTAGCCAAAAAGTCTTGCTTTTCACACCAAAATAATAAATGTGGGAGCCTCATAAATGGCACTGTGGCTTCAACCAGGTTGTGAGGTACAGAGATACAGAGAGTCATCTCACTTTGCTCAAGAATCTTCTAGACACTAGGAAAAAAGAAAGTCAGAGATTGATGTACACATTACTTATGTTTCAATGCAGCCATTAGAGCAAGAATGAAAACACAATAGGAAATGGAAAAAGAAAAACATGATTATCCACTAAAATGACTAATATATTATTTTGAATAGTTTCCATGAAATTGTCAGGAAAGAGCCCTAACAGCTAATTTGGTACTTTTAAAAAAAGGAATTCTTTTAAAGAGGATCATAGTTAGAAAATCAGATTTTAAAACTTTCCCTTTTTAAACTTGTTTTTGAAAAAGAAAGGAAGAAGACCAGGCACAGTGGCACACAACTGTAAGCCCCAGCAATTTGGAGGCTGAGGCAGGAGGATTGCAAGTTCAGGCCAGCCTCAACAATTTAGTGAGGCCCTTAGCAACTTAATGAGACCCTGCATCAAAATAAAAACTAAAAAGACTTGGGGATGTGGCTTAGTGGTAAAGCACCCCATGTTCAATCCCCAGTTGCACCCACCCCCCACAAAAAAAAAAAAAAAAAAAAAAGAAGAAAGGAAAGAAGAGCAAAGAACTGCAAAGAACAACTCTGACATAGCAATATCTCATCTCAGACCTGCTGAGGCTATAAAAGAACAAGAAGTTATGAATAAACACCAGCCGTGACTGTCTTTGAAGATGGAATTTATTGTTTCTCCTGCACTCTTTCTCCATCCACAGACTGGGAGCAATAACTATGCAACTTTCTCAATCCTGAGAATAATTTTGGAAAAATGAGATGTTCACTGAAGCTGTCAGTCAACAAACTCTACCAAAAAGCATTCTGGAAGGAGAGACTGTATAGAGGGAAAAGAGGGGTGGGAAGGGTGGGGGGAAGGAAAAAATAACAGAATGAATCAAAAACTATTACCCTATGTAAATGTATGATTACGCAAATGGTATGCCTCTACCTCATGTACAGAGAAACAAGATGTATCCCATTTGTTTAAAATAAAAATAAATTTTTTAAAAAAGCATTGTCCAAATGTGGCTGTTTCTTCCACTCTCAATAACAAAGGATATTTTCATACACAGTCTCATGTTCCCCACAACCCAAAAATGACTCCTAAAGAAAAGTTCCAAGGTGGAATCTCAGGAAGATTTATCTTTTTGCTCTTACCTAGATTTACCTCAAGACTACCTGAGCGTTCTCGCCAATCAGAAGAACCTCACATTTTTTCCTGTATGGTTGCAAGTTTCCTCTTCTCCCTGCATTTTTGTTTATTTTTATTTTTGTTTTACTAAATCGTGACATCTATTTAAACTTTGCCCTTTTCAGAGTAAATGAGAACAAATTTCACTCTCAGGAAACCCCCAAAATGAACATTACATAAAAATAATTGAAAAGACATTTTCCCATACTACCAGTGAGATGAACAAGCCTTGGGACAGTACCATCAGATAACGATTTCATCAGATTTTTATCCCAAACTTCTAGAAAAATAATATTGATTCAATCCAGCTTTTAAGTGAAAATATTTCAGAAATTGCAATTACAGTGTAAAAACTGATCTTAATGTTTCAATATGTGGGCCTCCTACGCAACAGCATATTTTAAAAAGTGAAAAAAATAAAATAAAAATAAAAACACGTATTTCTCTGGATTGCCCCAGAGTCTTCGCCAGCTAATCAACTTCTACAGCAATTTGCAGACGAGTTCTGAAAGGTCAGCAACAGCGGTGTGTAGACCAAAAGCTCCTGTCACCAGGCAGAGCCTCCAGCCCTGTCTATAATAACTTCTATATTCAGACAAAATGAAATTTGACATGAAAAACTGACTCAGTTCCATCGACCTTTGAGTCAAGCAGAGAGGCTCCACTCTTACGATCAGGCAAACAGAACTTCAACCTTCTATTTATAAATATTCACAATGTCTCATAAATTTCAATTTTCTTTCTTGAACTGTTACCAAAGCAAGTTTCCTTGTTAATGACTGCTTGTCAGGAAATTTTTATATTGTATTTGTGAACTCGATTTCTGTATTGTTACATAATCAGACAAGAAGCATCACATCAGATTTCCTGTAACCTTTCTGAGGCATTTAACAGCACGTCTTCACACACAGATTTCCATGTTGGAACACTTTCACCAGAAAAGCATTCACAACAGGAATAAAAAAATCATTGCTCAGTACAATATAATCAAGTGAAGGAATAATATTCACTTAAGCCCCCTAATCTCTTCCTTCTTACAGAGGTATCTGGGATTCTGGATATGAAATTTTAGATCTTCATAAAATCAAGGATATAAACAAAACCCCAAACAATTAATTTCACTCAGAAACCCATTCATTTGAATTTAATATAAAAAATTAAGTTCCTCCCACCTTCTTTTCTGACCCCTCCCCCAATTTATTCGTGCATTGATTGTTTTACTTTCTTTTCCAAAAATCACTTACAATTACCAAGACTGAACCCAGGGCCTTCCTACCACCAAGCTACATCACCAGTCCTTTTTCATATTTTTATTGTTGAAACAGGGTCTTGCTAAGTTGCTGAGGGTCTCCCTAAATTGCTGAGGGTTCCTAAATTGCTGAGGATCTCCCTAAATTGCTGAGGCTGGCCTAGAACGTGGGTTCTTCCTGCTTCAGCCTCCTGAGTGACTGGGATTACAGGTAGGTACCACCTTACCAGGGTTATTAACTCCTCAGCTTTAAAGAAGAATGAAATTATGGCATTTTCTGGTAAATGAATGGAATTGGGGAATATCATGGTAAGTGGACTAAGCTAAATCCAAAAAACCAAGGCCAAGAATGTTTTCTCAGATATGCAGATGTTAATTCACCATGGGGGCTGGGGAATAGGGAAGAATAGAGTTACTTTATTTTAGGTAGAGGGGAGTGAAGGGAGGGGAAGGGGTATGGGGGTAGAAAGGATAGTAGAGTGAAACACATTATCACCTCATGTACATATGACAGCGTGACTGATGTGATCCTACAATATGTACAATCAGAAAAATGAGAAATTATACTCCATTTATGTATGATCTATCAAAATATATAAATGCATTCTGCTGTCATGTACAACTAATTAGAACAAATTTTAAAAATTAATTTAAAAAATCTTATTCTAGAAGCTATAGTATAGGCATTAAAAACTGAACCAGTCACTTATAATCATGTGGCAGTGTAGTCAGTAAAATATCATCATAGGTGGCAATTTCTTGCACACTAGAGGCATGCTAAACCAAGTGAGTTCACTCCAGTGGCACCTTCACAGGTGTTTCCCGTGAAGCTAATCCCAGCACAGGCAATTGCTGTTCGTGACCTCAGCCTCTACCAACAAGAAGCTCTGTGAAACACTCAGATTCATTCTGACCAGAAGCACCAGTCGCCATGTCCACTCACTGTAGGGATTAGGAGAAACTTTCCTCAATTGTGCTTTTTAGGTTCCAGAATGATTATTTAACACCAATACCCTTCCTTTGAATGCACCTTCTCTGTCACATTGATTTTTTGTGACAAAAATCTTTTTTGTTGCTTTTGAAACAGTTGGTTAATTTTTCTTTCAATATTATCTCTGCTCCAAGGCTTATCTGGAAATTTATTTGCCTTAATATCAAAAGAAAAGAGACAATTTTCATCTTTCATTATTAATTTTTAGTTATTGGATGATGATCAGACAAAATACCTAGAAGAACTCTTCTTTTTAAATTTTTGTTAAGATTTACTTTGAAGCAAGTACATGATCATAATTAATTTTATTTGAAAGCTACAAATTTATTTATGTGTGTCTACAGATTCAACATCTTTGATCATATCATTATTTCTTCTTTGTCCTTATTTTCTTCTATTAAACTTGTCACACTCTTAAAAAGGACAAATGAAATCTTCCACTAATTTTGTCAAGTTTTTCTAGCAACCTGCTTTCATTTCATTTATTTAACTGTAATATGTTGGTGTATATGGTTTATGATATCTCTTCATAAAATCTTTTTAGCATTATATGATATCCAAGAAATCATCCATTTCTTCTTGATTTTCATCATTATATAATGTCTTTTATCATCCTGTGTGGCACAGCCTGCCATTTTCCCCTAAATATCCAATCTGTTCTCTCTCCCTCCTTTATTTTTTTCCTCCCCCTCCAATATTCTGCCCCAGAATAATGTCTATATTGCCCGGACTTTGTAGCTAGGTATGGCCATTCTGGTTGACAGAATCCAAGTGTAAGTATCATGTGACCATTTCTAGAAATCTCTCTAAAACTCAGCATGCAGACTCTGCAGTGTCTCCTGATGTTGACTTCCTTCTCTCTTGTTAGAGCTGTTGATCCTCTGAGAGTCAACCACCTTCACTTGGTCTGTGCACCATGACCATTCTTCAGTGAGACCCCCTTGGCAGGCATACCATTTCCCAGCTACCTTCTGCAAACTCCTCTAAGAAAGCCAAGTAATTTCAGATAATTTTAGATGACAGCGTTTTAAAAGGCCATAGTGTCATTTCTACTCTGTGTCTGAAACGCGTTGGAATAGATCACTTTGCAAAGCCAGATCCTCTCAGAGTTCCAGATGGGAAGCAGGTAACAATCTTCTTTACTAATTCAGGGCTTTAGACTCAGGATTCATGGTCATAACTACTCTGAAACCTCAGGCTTCGCTCTTCATAATGGGAATTTTCGAAAAGAAAAAATCATCAGGTGTTTAATTCTCATGATTCAAAAATACTGTCATCTGAAATATATTTTCTCATCTTAAGATTTTTAAAGTTCATTTTGAAATACAAAATCAAGAATTTGACTCCTTGGTCTCATTGGATTCTTTTACAATCTCCCTTTCTTGGATCTATTAGATTCAGTCCAAGAATTTATGGCAAAAAGACTACAGGGGGCAAAATAATTGGAAAGAAGAAAAATGTGATTTTTGAAATTCTTATTCCACTGCATTTAGAATCTGAGATTCTAATAATACAGTAGAGTGAACACCATACTGGGTATCAGAAGGAATTCCTTGATGTTCAGACTTTCTGCTGTGAACACTGCCCTTAGGTAAGTTTCATAATGTACTTAAGCCTTGTTTTTCTCATCAGAAAATGTGGAAAAAAATAAAATTCTTCAAAAGTTTTTATGACATTTAAAATGGAGTGCTATATTTGTCAATTCAACAGCACACATACCAGACCTTCTAGAACTGTGTTTATTGGAGGAAATCCACATAGACAAGAGGAGGAACAGGTATGTGGTTTTCCCAGAGACAGCACACACATCCATATTCTGGGGCAGCACAAGGCAATCTAGCAGGGCAAATGTCAGTTCCTAAGAAAGAGATTACATTCTTGAGCCAAGGAAATTTTAAGTTGCTTTATTGAGAAAGCACTAGATCTTGCCTGGCATGGGGGCTGGGCTCCAAACGATGTGATTATAGCAAAATAAAGGCAACCTGTGCCCTTCAGTCCTGATCTGCCACTTCAGCACTCTTCCAAAATTGACCGACTCAAGCTCTAGGCTGCAGCTCCATCAGGAGAACCAGTTTCTACTCTGAAGGTTAGCCTGCAGGGAATCAATCACCTTCCCCTCTCAGTGTGGGAAATTCATAAACACAGAGCCTGACAGTAGCTTGTGTAAATGTAGAAGGAGTGTGTGTGGCCAGGGGACAAGGTCTCTAGCCCCTTTGTAATGGAGGAAGTGTGTTTATCCTCAGACCAAGTAATTAATTATTCAACAAGAGTTTGCTGAGCACCCACCATGCGCCCGGCTCTGTTCTAGGCATTTGAGCTGTAACTCTAACAACATGCACAAAGATATTAGCTCTGAGGGGATGGATTTAATAAGACTTAACGACAATAAGTAAATTATACAGTATGTTAGAAGATGAGTCTGCAGAGACAACTCAGAGCACTTAGGGGGATGGTGAGTGCTGAGCAGGGCCACAGGAGGATGACTCCCCTTGACGTTTTAGATGGACATCAGAACAGGCTCACTGGAAGGATAACATCTGAGCAAATCTTTAAAGAAGATGAGGGAATGAGCCTTGAGGGCACCTGGGGAAAACGCTTTCCTGGCAGAGAAAAGAGTCCAGTCCAGTTAGGAAATACCTAATGGGCCAGTTTGATGAAATGAGAAGCCCTAGGAGGCTTTGAGAAAGAAATCATGAGATCTCACTTCCATTTAAAAGTCTCATTCTAGCTGCTGTGTTGAGAATACATACAGATGGTCAAGATGAAAATAGGAAATACTGTCGTATTAACATCAGAATGGACGGTGTCTGGAGTTACTCTGAGCTCAGAGGTTTCTTCCACCAGAAAAGCCCATTCGGGAGCAGTCCTGCTGATGGAAAAGGGAGGGAGACGCATTTGTTAGCCTTGCTGGGGTCTTCTGATTGCAGATGACCTGTGAGTTTGGGGAAAATGAGAGGAAGGAATCCTAATTTCAGCCACAAGAAGTTTTGTTATGAAGGCATCTTCCAGAAGGCAATATTGGACTTTCTTCTGTTATGCAAGACTCCCTCTAAAAGTTAAACATGTTAAGGACCTTTGAAAATTGTCCTATGGTGGCGAGGGTAATGGAAAAGCTGGAGCAGAGGGGAAATGAAAATCCAACATGCCTCGGTGAATGGCTGTGTAATAAAGCTCTCTGCGCCTCCCTGTTCTGCACGAGGGTGAGTAATCAGCAAATGGAGAAGAATGTTCAGTGCCTGAGCTTCCAGCAGACACAGGCCATACAGGGCTGTCTACATAATTTTCAGGGCCTGGTATAAAATGAAAATGCAGAGCTTCTTGCTCAAAAGTCATTAAGACCGTGATGGCAGAACTTTAAACTAGGCATAGGACCCACCAAGCCTGAGTCCCATAAGATGGCACAGGTTTCACACCCCTGGAGTTGGTTGGCCCTGGTCTTTAGCTTGAAAGTTCCTTCCTTCCTGTTCAGATACTGATATTACAGACAGGTGCATGGGGGGACAATCACATTAGTTTGATAATAGTTCAACATACAGTATCATACACTGACAGCGAATTAACCTCCACCTACCTCTGAGCTGATGAGATGCCCTGTTCTCTTGGCTTTGCACATTGAACATAAACCCTTCAACCAGAACCCCAAGTGCAAGGAGATTTTACCTACAGAGGAAATGTATACATTTCCAAACCATAACTGCCAAACCATATAAAGTGTTAAATTTTACCATGAGATTTTTTTTTTTTAAACCTCAAAGGGAGAAGCATTCATTGCCCTGACCTATATATGCTGTCTAGGCAGAATACCCAATTTTGTTCTCTCCTTATAAAGTTTCAGATTTTTTCATTCATAAGAGAAACTGCATCATCATTAAAAATCATTAGCACAGCCAAATGGGGCTTTCTGCTGAGGGCCTGACTGTCTTCTCTTCCGAGGCAAGGAGCAGAAAAGTAAAGAAGTAATCCTGGAAAGGTGTATACCCGAGTTAAATTCCCAGACATTGAAGCCAAAAAACGTTCGTGCACCACATAAAAACCCTTGGGCCAAAGGCAGGCCAGATACACAATAGTGTTCTCAAAAGATTACAATGGAGCTGAAAAATTCCTGTTGCCTGAGTGTAACACATTACCCATGTGTTTGTGGTGGTGCTGATATAAACAAACCCATTACACTGCCAGTCATAAAAAGGATATGAGTTTTATACATACAATTACATACAAGATATAATGCTCTAAAATGATAATAGATATGTTATTGGTTGTGTCATCCTTAAGGAAAGAGGATAATAAAATATCACATCCCTAAAATGCACATTTCCATTCCCAGGAACCCAGCCAAGTTAAGGGAACAATAAGAACAGGCCCAGACCTGCTCTCTCTAACTCTTTCTTGCGTAGATTGCAAAGAGGGCAGATTGATTATCTGTAGGAAATGCTTTCTTGCACGCATACCAGTGCAATTGCTCCTTGGGATGCTGGTCACACAAGAAACAAAGCAAACTAAGCAAACTGATGATATCACTGTTTTACCAGCCTGGCTTATAAATCCCTCTCACTATAGTAACTGGAGTGGATCAGAGCATGGTGGAGAAGGAAGTGCTCATCCAGTTGGCTGTCACTGGACAGAGCCTTGCTATTTTCTGGTGACACACTACATGCACCATGTGAAATGGAGATGCACCTGTCCAGCCCATTGCCACTGGACTTTCTGTCTAACCTGTCACCACTGGACATTATGGTGACTTTACCATCACCACTGGATCTTTCCTGAAAGCATTCTAATCTTGCCACACATCCAGCATGAGTGAGGGAAAGGGTTTCTGTCAGAGGAATGGGCTGGCTGTAAATTAATCACTAAGAAATTTATTTAATACAAAAAAACACAGGAGACAATTATCTTTTGAATCAGGGGGTGTAACGGATTGAGCCATGCTAAGGACCTTGCTCTAACAAAGATGGAGGAGCCCACCTTTCCTTTATTTATAGCCATGCAGGTAAAAGGGGGATTGGGAGGAGCTTCCTCCATGAGAAACAGGATGGGGTGGAGTTAAGGAAACCATTTTGTTCCAGCGGGTCACGTGGCACATCTAGGACATGCGAATCCTAGCAGTGAGCCACTCTGCCCGGAAACCACATACTTCAGGCCATCTGAAACAATCTCTCATGACTGTCAGTTCCTGAGTGCCAGATTTCCGTGTCTGATGGCTCTCCAAACCTGGTTTTATTTGCTGGTCATGGATGGCATCTCACAATTCTCAATAAACTTTGTATCTTACTTCCCATCTCTGCATGTCTGGTGTTTCAGCAACCTATCTCACTGCCCTAGCACAGCTGGATTTTGGATATCACAAACTTATATATTTACTATCCTATTCTTTTTATCATATGATTGATTGATCGATTGATTGATTGATTGATGTACTGGAGATTAAACCCAGGGGCTCTCTACTGCCAAGATTTTTTTTTTTCTTTTTAGTTTTCATTTTGAGATAGAGTTTTGCTAATTTGCTGAGGGAATCACTAAGTTGCCAGGGCGGCCTCAAATTTGTAATCCTCCTGCCTCAGCCTCCTGAGTCACTGAATTACAAGAGTGTACCACCACTCTCAACTTACCATTATGTTAATGTTCTCCTCCTTATTAAAAAAGGCTTACTGTAAAACAGCATGTCATGTTGTGCAGGCAACAGCCTCACACAGCTCATGTTTTAACTTGCCTATTGATTGGCATCAAGAGGCCACATCAAGAGCTGCAATCCCAGCAACTCAGGAGGCTGAGACAGGAGGGTAGCAAGCTTGGGGCTAGCCTCAGCAATTTAGTGAGACCCTGTCTCAAAATTAAAAATTAAAAGAGACTCACTGGTAGAATGCCTCTGGGTTCAATCTCCAGTACCACAAAGAAAAAAGAGTCCACATCATGTGATATATCTGTACCATCTAGACTGGTGTAAGTACATTTCATGACATTCACACAATGACAATATTGCCTGACAAAATATTTCTCAAAAGATAATCCCAAGGGCAAGCAACATGTGGCTGTGCGTCACTCATTGATTCATTCACTCATTTAATCAATGAATACTGAACTACTATTTTTTTAACTCCTATTATCTGCCGGTCTCATAGTGTCTGCAGTCTAATGAAGAGCCGTTAAGTGACCCAAGAACAGACAGACAAGGCCTACAAACTTGGTGAACAAAGAGACAGATCTGATCTGGCTTCCTACTTCTGAACAGTGTGTGAGTTTGGGCAATTTATTTAGCCTCTCTGATCCTCAGTTCCCTCATCTATAAAATGGGTGACATTATTACAGTTTTCATAGTCCTGTGGACTAATATATGCAAAGCCTCTGGTTCAATGTCCAGCACTCAGTAAATATTAACTACCATCATCATCATTACTAATTTCTATTGATTTAAATAAAAACAGAAAGAGCAGCATGAGTCTCACAAACCAGAGTTTCCCTCTTCTAACCAGTAATTCAATAAGAATTATAGGTAATGCTCAAAATTCAGTCTCTAGACAAGAGCATGGTGCCGTTGTGGTATGTTGTGTTGTTTCTTCCTCCAGTGCAGAAGCACATGTGTGTCTTGGCTTATCTAAGATAAGAAAGACTTCCACATGGAATTATGCCAAGTACCTGTATCAACCCTTTGTATAAGGACCCAGTGGGTCTACAGATCTTGGAGTTTCACATTTGAAAGAGAAATCACTTAAAGAGAAGCTCCCCAAAAACAAGAGTGGATATTCAAGCACAAGCCAGAAGCCTCAACTTCCCATGTGCTGCGTGCCACCTTCAAGATGGGGCAGGTCTTAGGGGACAACCCATCCAGGCTCTGCAGGGTCCCCAGCACTAATGGTAAAGCCACATTCTTTCATTGCAGTGATCAAACCTGCAGCCTAACAACACAATGAAGGCGTGTGCATCACCATCAGTTATTTAAAACATGCACCTGGAGATATGCTGAGAATACCCTTGTAATTAAAATGCCTTACAAATCAATAACAAAACATTAATATCCCTGGGGGGAAATGAGCAATCCACAAGAAAGTAGTACAAATGACCAATTTATAAAGAGGTATACATTTTATTTAGCAATCAAATAAATGAAAAATAACAATGTGGTTCATTTTTCCACCTATCAAAATAGTGAAGGTTTTACACACACACACACATACACACAATCATGGAATTCTTTTTGATTTCTTCTCTGTTATTCCAACAACTTCCACTGCCCCTTCCCAAATGGGTACCACTCATCTTGAACCACTCACATGTAACCAGAAATAAAGATTGCAAATCCTCAACTCCATGCTAAATCACTTGTAGTCTAAGTGCGAGATTGCGTATTGAAGAGAAGGTTTTCCAGTTCTGAAAAACTAGAGAAAATGATGCCAGAATTGAGAAAGAAACAAAGAGGAAAGAAGAAGCAATCAAGAAAAACAGAACAGGATTAAGGGGATGAAACTCCATTTTTTAGGACAACTTCAGTGAAATTGAACCACAGCCATGCATCACATCTCCAAGTCCAGACAAAAAGGGTAAGCGCACCTTAAGAATTACCCACTTCTGAAAGAGAATCAAAAATAGCTTGAGTCACGACCGTTTTCAGTAGAGAGTTTTGCAAATGTGAAACTCGGTGATAAGGGAAGCCATCAATGAACAGACCCCTGAGAAGTTACTGTAATGCTAAACTTAATAGCACAATATAATTATATATATTATAATTAATAATGAAATTTTGAACAGAATTTCAGATTTATTCTTGTATTTCTGAAGTTAATTCTATTTTGCTGATATGCAGATTAAGCTTTAATTTTGGTCAAATATTCGCAGTAGCCTGTCACTACTGGGCATTTGGTCAAAATGTGCTTTCAGTGCACGCTATTTTAGGAAAACAATTGGAGGTGTGAGCACGTTTTATGTGAACACATATCTGTCACAGCATTATGCATACAAATGAAAAAGTAGAAACAACTGATTGCAATTCTGACATGTTGTGATGTCTAAATTCTAGTGGGAGTTATTCTCCTTTAGAATAAGCAACCTCAAGAGGACAAGTTTATTAAGGATGCAGTAAGTTCCCTTTGCCCAAAGGACCAATTACACCCAACATGTCTCTTAGAAAGGAAGGTGCCAGTGAGGAGGCCGAGGACTTTTGAGAGGCAGGTGACTGCTTTATCACCTATTCATCAAGAGCCCCTGGAGGAGCTCTTCTCCAGTTCCGTCACAATGCATGCCTGCACTCTGAGGACAACTGTGATCCCTTTGTTTCTTCACTTCAACAGGGACCCCTCCCACAGACCAGAGATTGAAGATGAATTCTTCTCTGCACTTTCTAATTCAGATCTTCGTATATGGAATCCAAAAGATACAACTCTGATCAAAACTATTAGACGAGCACATTTTTTCCCCTCCAGGAGGAACCACTGGCAATTCAGTCCAACAGATGGGCCACATAATCATCTCGGAAGGAGCATCTGTGACTATGGATTGCAATTATACATCCAAGGGGTACCCCATGCTTTTCTGATATGGCCAATACCCCAACCGAGTTCTGCAGTTTCTTCAGAGAGAGAGACGATGGAAAACATCCAAAACTTTGGTGCAAGAAAGATTAAAGAAAACACCTCTGCCATTGTGACACATCCAGTCTGGGTGTCAGACTCAGCCATGTACCAGTGTCTTCCGAGAGACACATTGCCAAGGAGGAAGGCAGAGCTGCACAAAAACCTCAAGGCACCTCATGAAGAGCGCGCTCGGGCTGGGAATCTCACAGTGAGGACCCTTGTTGTCTCTCACAGACGTCCTGTTGGGACATTATTAAAGTTAAGGAAAACAAAATTGTCTACAAGTGCCACGAACTCCAGGAGCACAGGGGTTTCTTTGGCTGAAAATGGGGTCAGGGAAGACGCTCTCGGATAAGATCTCTGCTGTCAATGAGGTCAGCTCTCTCTTGTCCTTGAGGCTTCCATGTATGATGCTCAGGAATTAAAATCTAATGACTTGGATGCCAGTCCTGGCTCTACTACTTATTAGCTATGCAAATTTGGCCAAGTTAATTGATTTCTCAGAGCTTTAGCTTTTCATCTGTGAAACAGAAATTAAAATAATCACAAACATAACATGGGAATGAAGTGAGGAAAGAAGTTTTAAAGGAACAGATAAGGACTCAGAAGATTGCTGGAACCAACAAGTCCCACCACAGAGTTCTGCCACTTAGGGCAATCTCTCCGCCTGGTCCTGGCCATCCTGCCAGCGCTTGGCCCACCAGCTGTTAACCACACCGTTCCCCAAGCCCAGCCCAGGTCACAGTGATCAGCTCTCCACTTCTCACTCACCACTCCACACGCAAACTTACCTGAACACAGCTCATAGACTCAATTGTGAGAACTAAAATTATAACATTCGTAGGGAAAAAAAAAAAAAAAACCGCAAGAGTGAGTTTTTCAAGATCTTGGGTTAATCAATGATTTCTTAGATGTGACATCAAAAGCACAAGAAATAAAATAAAATGGGATTTCAGCAAAATTAAAATTGTACTTCAAAGAACACCATCAAGAAAATGGAAAGGCGACCTTCAGAACAGGAGAAAACCTTTGCAAGTCTTATATTGAGTATCTAATGGCAAGGGACTTTTATTTATTTTTATTTCTTAGTACTGACAATACAGGGCAGGGCTTTGCACATACGACTAAGCCACTAAGCAAGGCAAGCGTGATAAAGTACTTGTGTCCGGAACATATAAGGAATTTTTACAACGCAATGATTTACAAAAAGAAAACACCATAACACATTAAACAATGAGCACAACATTTAAACATTTAAATAGACATTTCTCACCAGGTGTGGTGGCACACAACTGTAATCCCAGCTACTTCAGTGACTGAAGCAGGAGGATCACAAATTCCAGGCCAGACCGGACATTCCTGTCTCAAAATATAAATAAATAACAAGGGTCAGGGATGTAGTTCAGTAGCAGAGCTCTTGTCTAGCATGCATGAGGCCCTGGTTCAATCACCAGCTCTGAGAGAGAAAGAAAAATAAATAAAAGCCTTCAAAGAGGGTTATGAAAGAGCTAATAAGAACAGGAAAAGGCACTCATCATTAACCATTCAACAGATGCAAATCAAAATCACAAAAGGCCACTTCACACTAAGGAGAATACCGTAACTATTATTAAAAGATAGCAAGTGTTATTAAGGGCATGGAGAAATTAGAACCCTCATTCATTGCTGGTGGGAATGTAAAATGATGCTGCCTCTTTGGCAAGCAGTATGGCAGTACCTCAAAATGTGGCTAAACAATTCCAGTCCTAATTAGCTACTCAAGACACATATGAAGACACATATGTCCACACAAAAGTGAATCTTCATAACAGCATAATTCATAGTAGTTGAAGTAATCCAAATGGAGAAAACAAAATGTGGTCTATTCATGTGGTGGAATATTATTCAGTCATGAAAAGGAATAGAACACTTATGGATGCTACAACATGGATGAATCTCAAAACCATGCTGAGTGAGAAGAAGACAAACACAAAATACCCTCATGAGATACTTCATTTACATGCAATTTCCAGACTAGCCAAATCCATAGAAAGCATATTGGTGGTTACCAGGAGGAGGAGCAAGCAGAAGTGAACAATGGGAAGAGACTGCTTAAAAAGTATGGAATTTCTTAGGAGGACAATGATAACTTTCTGGAACTAGACAATGGTGACGGTTGCACAGTGGTGCCAATGTACTGAAAGGTATCAAGTCATATACTTTAAAATCGTTAAAATGGTGAATTTTATCTTTTGTGAATTTTATCTCAGTAAAAAGAAGACAACCAAAATTCAAAATGTGGTTGTAGCTACTGGAATGAGTAGTTCTGAGAAAATTAAGTTTCTACTGTTTCATTGCAAATGACTCCAATAAGAATATGAAAGATAACATCATCTAAGGAAAACTGTAACAGCACAGGGAGGTGAACGAACACAGATTCTAACTAAAAAGTATAAAAATAGTGACTGAGAGGTAGATAAAGGGGAATACACGGGCCTTCCAGGGAAGCATTAAAAAGTGAAAATCCAGAATAAAGCTAAAGTGTAAAGAGAATGTGAAGTACAACATAAAGGGCATTTTAGAACAATTTGGAGGAAAGAAGAGTGAGGGTGAGGAAGGCTGATTTACATATTAAGGAAAATATAATCATGATGGCAGAGAAAGAGAAGAGGTGTCTATCTCAGCCCTGGATTTCATCCTCTGTGCTCCGTCAAGTAGAATAATTTTCAAAATGAAAAAGAAAAATGCAGAAACAGAAAATCATGACAGATGAAGAGATACTATGAGAGAACTTAGATGTTTTAAAAATGATCAAGTCATCTGGATCATTTAAATTTAAATTAATTCCCAGAATACAAAAAAAAGTTTGCAGTCCTGATTTGAGAGGCATTGGACAAAATCTCTGAAAACCTATAGGAATGAAGAAAATCCCAGACTCCTGAACCCTGAAAAGATAGACTAACAACCAAAAACAGAGTTCTTTGATTGCTTTTGTTTTTACTTTTGGTCCTGGTGCTGGGGATTGAACCCAGGGGCGCTTAGTCACTGAGCCACATCCCCAGCCCTTTTTAGATTTTATTTTGAAACAGGGTCTCACTAAGTTGCCACGGCTGGCCTTGAATGTGTGCTCTTCCTGCCTCAGTCTCCCAAATTGCTGGGATTACAGGCATGTGCCACCACGCTCAGCTTCCAACAACAAAGTTCTCGAGCAGATTGTTGACACATGACCTGTGAGATACCAGAAAATAATGCAGAGATCACCATGAACCCAAATATGCATTCACAAAAGACATCTTTAAAACAAGGTTGTTAAATTCAAGAAATTTCCAAAGATTTAAATTGTCTCAAATGTGCCAAGACAACTTTGCTTTCTCACTTTATCATTAGGGAAAAACTGCTTTAAATAATACCATGTATCATTTGTTGAGTGATGTATTTATCACAGGCCCTACTGCACTATCCATAATAATAGCCAGCATTCATCAAGAGCTTCATACATATGAAGTATTGTTCTAAGTGTCTTGCATACATTGATTCATTTCATCTTCACTATGACTTCATGGAATGATTCCCTTTAAGACAAGGAAACTTGAAAATATAGAAAAATTAACTAACTTGCACAAGAGCACAATGTCAGGAAGAGAAGAGCTGACCTATGAATATAGGTTGACTAGCCCAAAGCTTGCACTCCTAACCACTGCTCTTGGTTAACTCTCAATGTTATCGGCAATCCTCATCACAAAACTACAAGCTTGGTATTGCTATGCCCATTTTATAGATGAGAACACTGAGCACTGGAGTGTTGTGACGACTTCTCAAAACCAGAATCTACTAAGACTCAAACTTAAGTCCATTTAGTTTCAAACCACGTCTTCTTTCCACTTTGCCATTCCACATAAGTCTGCAGGTGATGGATCTTCAGAAGATGAAAATATGGGGCACGTACAGGAGTGGAGGATGTAACTCAGCAGCAAGCACATGCTTAGTATGCACAAGGTTCTGAGTTCAACCCCAGAACTGACCGCCCCCCCCCCCAAAAAAAGCCATATATAAAGACTGGATTTAGAGAAATTTTTTGTTGTTATTGTTGCACAGAGGATTTTATCCTGCATTCACAGCCATTAGATGTAAACTCACATAAGATATGCCCATCAAACTTGCCAAGTTGAGATTGGCAGCTAATATGTTTATTTATATCATAAATTACAGATTGAAAATCATTTTGACAAACCAGAAAGATGAATCGAAACAGCTGAAATTAAATTTAATGGATATAAAGATATATGCCTGCATTTTATAAAAATCAATTGCAATATAAGGAACAAGGGAACAAGGGACCCTGAATTTACAGTGTTTTCTGTGTAACCCATCCAAACTAGCTCAAGGATAGGAGATTTTTCTGAAAGGATACTGAGAATGTCATAAAATCCATTTGCAAAAAAAAAAAAAAAATACAGCTGTGCCTCACAGGAAGAAGAAAATCATCAAATGGCTATTCTTTCTGAAGTTACTCCTCTCTAAATGTATAATCAGTTCTTCTTTGGGAGACCATGTTCCACTACAAGCCTGTCAGACTCTACCGAGTAAACCAGCTTTCATTTGCCAAGGGATTACTCTAATTCAAACCAACATGGTTTTACAGCTCGAGTGACAAATACCACCAAACTACTGTTTCTTTTTCTGTTTTTTGTTTTGTTTTTGGTTTTTCAGTACTGAAGATCAAAACCAGGGATGCTCTACTACAGAGCTACATCCTCTTTCTTCCCTTTTTATTTTATTATTAGACATGGTCTCTCTAAGTTTCCCAGCCTGGCCTTGAACTTGAGATCCTCCTGCTTCAGCCTCCCCAGTAGCTAGGATAACAGGCATGCACCACTGCACCAGGTACTACTGTTTCTATACCTCTAGTTCAGATTTATGGGCAGGTATCTACCCAGACCTAATAAGCTATTACCAGGGAAAGGAGGTCTAGATCCACCTCTGAAAGGGGACACCCCATGGCCAGCCAGGATATGGGACTGGAGGATTCTCAAAGGGGGGAAATGACTACAAACTCAAAATAATTAACCAGTGTGATAAAACTACCCAATCATGGACATCATAGATGAGTAAAAACCACAGGAAGAAAGTGATACTCTGATAGGATAAGAACATTTGAAACATTTGAACAAACTATAACAAGTTCAAAAAGAAAGATAAAATTAAAGGAGTCTGAAACAATATAGTGTGGAGAAACAGGGGTATCATAAAAGAAACCGGTTATTTATAAGTATAACTTAAAAAAAGAGAATAAACCTGTCCTTGAGTTTTTAAAACATATAAAATGCTCCTTACTCTAGTTTATCTAGCATAGCTGGTTGACATCAAAGAATCTTCAGACCTTTATTCCCCCATCCTACCCCAGTTTCTGGAAATTCTTTCTGGGTGATGCTAAGTTTGGTACTATATGTGTCTTTTTTGGGTGGTAGGTTTTGTTTTTTCTGGGGGAGAAGGGATTTTATATCAGAGTATTTGACCTACTTAATAAATGGTCATGCAGCTTGCCACCAGATGGCAATGTGGGCACTATATTTTAAAAATCATGGCTGGTTCCCCTATAAATAGTAGGACAGTGCACACATGTTCATTTCTGCTGTCTTTGATGGACTGGTAATCCCTGTTGATTTCTACAGTAAACATAGAAAAGCTGTAATAATAAGACACATTTGACCAACTAGAATTTCTTCCCAAATTCTCTTCTAATAGAGACTTCTGTGAGCTTCAGCCACAGTAATTGCGGTGAAGAACCTGCAAATTCCATTGACTGTTTGGTGACTTCAGCTCAGCTGTAGGTTGGGGAGTTCCTGGACATGAGAACAAGAAGAGAAAAGGGGGATGTTTTCAAAATTCTGAGGAGGGGGAGAAGGAACTCCAAGTGACTGATCTGGAGTGCCCTCTGGCAAACGTGTAAAGGAAAGAAACTGTAGAAATGCTGCAATAATGGTGATATTCTGTGTTGGCGGATGTCTTTGAGAACAGGTGTAAGTGGAAAAAACGAAGTGGAGCAAAGTCCTCAGTACCTGAGTGCCCCTGAAGGAGAATTTATCACCATCTACTGCAGCTATTCCACAGGAATAACCACCTTGCACTGGTTGCCACAGAATCCTGGAGGAGGCCTGTCTCCTTGTTTGTACTGAGCTGACTGATGAAGAGGAACAGAAAAATGAGTGCCACAATAAACACAACGGGAAGTCAAAGCTCCCTGCATATCAAAGCGTCCCAACCCAGAGGCTCTGCCACCTACTCTGTGCTGTGGGGCACAGTGCTCCCCGGGCACCTGGAGCCCTTACCCAAACCCTGAAGTCAAGTCCCCTTTCATATTCTTTTCTTTTCAGGCTTGTCTATCTCTGCACTTGGACACATAATGGAAGCTCTTTAAATTTTTAAAAAAAAAATGCTTTCCCATTCTAGGCCATCTCTGATTCCTACAGCTAGACCACCAATTATGTGAACCAGAACAATGTGTGGTTTTTATGTTGGAAGTAGAATATACAGACTCTGGAACCAAATTGCCAGGGTGTCAAAATTCTGGTTCTGCCACTTACTAACTGACTGATTTTGACCAAGTGACTGAACTTCTCTGTGCCTCCGTTTTTTCCTCAACTAGAAAATGAAACAGTGCTAATCACAATACCTAACTCTAGCTGTGGGGCTTACTGAAGGTAATACATGAAAAGTGCTTAACAGAGGTTTCAAGATGGCAGCCTAGAGGGTGGCTGCATTTCATGTTGCTCCAGGACTCAGGATTCAAAAGAAGAGATATTGAGACACTTGGGACCAACTCAAAGCAGCCGGGTGACTCTCTCCCGTTGGGGAGGCGACCCGGATGGGGCGGTAGTCCCGGAACGCAGGGAACTTTGTGAAGTAGAGCTGCCGGAGAGACGCCCCTCCCCCCGCTGGAGCAGTGAACTTGGACAACTGGGAGCGCCCTAAAGGAGGCCGCTCGGCACAGCGCTGGGACTCAGAGCAACCACTGGGGCTCCGGCGGCTGCACAGGGGAGGAGTGGCGAGGGGAGCTGTGTGGACTCAGAACACCGGGGCCTGCCCTGAGGACGAGGAGGAGGAGGAGCGGGGCCGCTTGGATTCGGAGTGACTGCGCCAGAGCTACAGGCGGTTGCCAGAGGAGGGGCTGCGTGGCAAGCTGTTTGGACTCAGACCACTTCTGAACCCCGGGGCCTGCCCGGAGGAGTAGGAGGAGGAGGAGGAGGAGCGCGGCGGATCGTTTGGACTCGCAGTGACTGCATCAGAGCTCCAGGCAGCTGCTCAGAGGAAGTGGCGATTGGTGAGTTGTTTGGACTTAAAGCGACCGCTCCTGAACACAGGGGGGCTGCCTGGAGGAGAAGCGTGTGGGTCGCTTGGTCTCGAGTGGCCGCACCAGAGCTCCGGGCAGTTGCCCAGAGAATGCGTGCAGCGGGTCACGTGGATTCAGAGCCACTCAGAGCGACCGCTCCTGAACACCCGGGGGGTTATCTGGAGAAGGAGGAGGAACGGGGAGGGTCACGTCGACTCGGAGTGATTGACTGCCCAGGGCTACAGGTGGTTGGTGGGAGGAGGAGGCACGAAGTGAGTTTCTTGGACTCCTAGTGACCACACGGGAATACTGGGCAGCTGTCTGGAGGAAGAGGCGTATGGCGGGTCTCTGGGATTCAGAGTGATTGTACGGGGCTCCAGGTGGCTGCTCAGAGGAGGGGCCGTATAGCCAGGCGATTAGGTACAGAGCAGGGTCCCAGGATCTAGGAGGCTTCTTGGTGGAAGAGCCACACAGAGACAGGCTTACGGGCAGAGCGAAGGTACCAGGCCTGCGGGCAGATTCTCTGAGGAGGGGCAGCCTAAGGAGATTCATCTGCGAAGGGTGAGGCTCCCAGGCCCAGGAGGTAGGGCCGGGCCCCTGGGAACTTTGCAGAGGAAGGCAGCCCAGCTCAGGCGGTAGCTGTAAATTGAGGGGAACCTCTAGGAGGGAACTGACCAGCGAGACCTCCCCACTGGGTGAGTCTTCCCTGCTGGGTGAGGTTGCCCCACAAGGACGGTAAAACCAGAGACTCAGGCCCAAACAGGCCTTGCCTCAGCCCGCAGCCTAGGACCCCTTTGGATGACCATTGGTCAACAAGTGGAGGCACCTCTGCCCACTAGCAGGGAATATACCCCACCTGAAGGCCACCACTCCTAGAGAGGCAGCTTCCTTGTGGAGCACCGCATTATCAACTTCCTCCAAGACTTCAGCCTACTGAAGGCTAAGGGGGGATATATAGAGAAATATTCAGGGACATTGTAAGTCAATAGAGGAAATCTGTAATATCTCAGCGGTCCTCTGATACCTGAACAATATGAGAAAACAAGGAAAGAAAATGCTGCAAACAAATCTAGATGTTACATCAATAAAACCCAATGACAGCATGGCAGAAGAAATGACAGAAAAGGAGTTCAGAATGTACATAATTAAAATGATCAGAGAAGCAAACGAGGAGATGAAAGAGCAAATGCACGCACTGAATGATGAGATGAAAGAGCAAATGCAAGCATTGATTGATCGCACCAATCGAAAGTTAAAAGAGCAAATATAGGAAGCAAAAGATCATTTGAATAAAGAGTTAGAGATATTGAAAAAAAAACCAAACAGAAATCCTTGACATGAAGGAAACAATAAACCAAATTAAGAACTCCATAGAAAGGATATCCAGTAGGATAGAACACCTGGAAGACAGAACCTCAGACATTGAAGACAAAATATTTAACCTTGAAAACAAAGTTGAACAAACAGAGAAGATGGTAAGAAATCATGAACAGAATCTACAAGAACTATGGGATATCATGAAAAGGCCAAATTTAAGAATTATTGGGATTGAGGAAGGCCTAGAGAAAGAAGCCAAAGGAATGAACAATTTATTCAATGAAATAATATCAGAAAATTTCCCAAATCTGAAGAATGAAATGGAAAATCAAGTTCAAGAGGCTTATAGGACTCCAAATACACAAAATTACAACAGACCCACACCAAGGCACATTATAATGAAAATGCCTAACATACAAAATAGAGACAGAATTTTAAAGGCTGTGAGAGAAAAGAACCAAATTACATTCAGGGGGAAACCGATACGGATATCAGCAGATTTTTCAATCCAGACCCTAAAAGCTAGAAGGGCCTGGAACAACATTTTTCAAGCCCTGAAAGAAAATGGATGCCAACCAAGAATCTTATACCCAGCAAAACTTACCTTCAAATTTGACGATGAAATAAAATCCTTCCATGATAAACAAAAGCTAAAAGAATTTACAAAAAGAAAGCCAGCATTACAGAACATTCTCAGCAAAATATTCCATGAGGAAGAGATGAAAAACAAAGAAGCAAATCAGCAAACGGAGGAATTATCCTAAAGGAATTGTCAAATAAAGGAGGAAACAAGTTGTGTCAAACAAATAAATAAATAAAATTTTAAAAATGAACCAAATGACCGGGAAACCAAATCATATCTCTATAATAACCCTGAATGTTAATGGCCTGAATTCATCAATCAAAAGACATAGACTGGCAGATTAGATTAAAAAGAAAGATCCAACAATATGTTGCCTGCAAGAGACTCACCTCATAGAAAAAGATACCCATAGACTAAAGGTGAAAGGATGGGGAAAAACATACCATGCACATGGACTCAGCAAAAAAGCTGGAGTATCCATCCTCATTTCAGATAATGTGGACTTCAAGCCAAAGTTAGTCAGAAGGGATAAAGAAGGTCATTTCATACTGCTTAAGGGAAGCATAAATCAGCAAGATATAACAATCATAAACATCTATGCCCCAAACAGTGGCTCATCCATGTATGTCAAACAAATCCTTCTCAATTTCAGAAACCAAATAGACCACAACACAATAATACTAGGTGATTTTAACACGCCTCTCTCACCACTGGACAGATCTTCCAGACAAAAATTGAACAAAGAAACCATAGATCTCAATAACACAATCAATAATTTAGACTTAACGGACATTTATAGAATATACCATCCAACCAAGAGCGAATACACTTTATTCTCAGCAGCACATGGATCCTTCTCTAAAATAGACCATATATTATGCCACAAAGCTAATGTTAGCAAATACAAGAAGACAGAGACACTAGCATGTATTCTATCAGATCATAATGGATTGAAGTTAGAAATAAGAGAAAGAGTAAAACACAGAAACTATTCCAACATCTGGAGATTAAACAATATGCTATTATATGATGAATGGATAACAGAAGATATTAGGAAGGAAATTTAAAAATTCTGAGAGGTAAATGAGAACAAAGAAACATCATATCAAAATCTCTGGGACACTATGAAAGCAGTACTTAGAGGGAAATTTATTTCATGGTGCGCATTTAATAAAAGAAGTAAAACTCAACAAATAAACGACCTAACACTACAGCTCAAAGCCCTAGAAAAAGAAGAACAGACCAGCACCAAAAGTAGTAGAAGACAGGAAATTGTTAAACTCAGAGCTGAAATCAATGAAATTGAAACAAAAGAAACAATACAAAAAATTGACAAAATAAACAGTTGGTTCTTCGAAAAAATAAACAAAATTGATAAACCTTTAGCCACACTAACAAAGAGAAGACGAGAGAAAACCCAAATCACTAAAATTCGGAATGAACAAGGAAATATCACAACAGGCAGGATTGAAATACAAAATATAATTAGAAGCTATTTTGAAAATCTATACTCCAACAAAATAGAAAATTTTGAAGGCATCAACAGGTTTCTAGAGACATATGAATTGCCTAAACTGAACGAGGAGGACATAAACAATTTAAATAGACCAATTTCAAGTACTGAAATAGAAGAAGTCATCAAAAGCCTACCAACAAAGAAAAGTCCGGGACCAGATGGGTTCTCAGCCGAGTTCTACAAAACCTTTAAGGAAGAGCTCATTCCAATACTTCTCAAAGTATTCCATAAAATAGAAGAGGAGGGAACCCTCCCAAACTCATTCTATGAAGCCAATATCACACTGATACCTAAACCAGACAGACACTCATCAAGGAAAGAAAATTTCAGACCAATATCCTTAATGAACATCGACGCAAAAATTCTCAACAAAATTTTAGCAAATCGCATACAAAAACGTATTAAAAAGATAGTGCACCATGATCAAGTGGGTTTCATCCCAGGGATGCAAGGTTGGTTCAACATCAGGAAATCAATAAACATAATTCACCACATTAATAGACTTAAAGTCAAGAATCACATGATTATTTCAATAGATGCAGAAAAAGCATTTGATAAAATACAGCACCCCTTCATGCTCAAAACACTAGAAAAAATAGGGATAGTGGGAACATTCCTTAACATTGTAAAGGCCATCTACGCTAAGCCCATGGCTAATATCATTCTAAATGGTGAAAAACTGAAAGCATTCCCCCTAAAAACTGGAACAAGGCAGGGATGCCCTCTTTCACCACTTCTATTCAACATCATTCTTGAGACTCTAGCCAGAGCAATTAGACAAACCAAAGAAATTAAAGAGATACGAACTGGAAAAGAAGAACTCAAACTATCCCTGTTCGCTGATGACATGATTATATATTTAGAGGAACCTGGAAATTCCACCAGAAAACTCTTAGAACTCATAAGTGAATTCAGTAAAGTAGCAGGTTACAAGATCAATGCCCATAAATCCAACGCATTTTTATACATAAGTGATGAATCCTCAGAAAGAGAAATTAGGAAAACTACCCCATTCACAATAGCCTCGAAAAAAATAAAATACTTGGGAATCAATCTCACAAAAGAGGTGAAAGACCTCTACAATGAGAACTATACAACACTAAAGAAAGAAATAAAAGAACACCTTAGATGTTGGAAAGATCTTCCATGTTCTTGGATAGGAAGAATTAATATTGTCAAAATGGCCATACTACCTAAAGTGCTATACAAATTCAATGCAATTCCAATTAAAATCCCAATGATGTACCTTACAGAAATAGAGCAAGCAATTATGAAATTCATCTGGAAGAATAAGAAACCCAGAATAGCTAAAGCAATACTTAGCAGGAAAAGTGAAACAGGGGGTATTGCAATACCAGATCTTCAACTCTACTACAAAGCAATAGTAACAAAAACGGCATGGTATTGGTACCAAAATAGAAAGGTAGATCAATGGTACAGAATAGAGGACACAGACACAAACCCAAATAAATACAATTTTCTCATACTAGACAAAGGTGCCAAAAATATGCAATGGAGAAAAGATAGCCTCTTCAACAAATGGTGCTGGGAGAATTGGAAATCCATATGCAACAGAATGAAACTAAACCCATATCTCTCACCATGCACGACACTAAACTCAAAACGGATTAAGGACTTCGGAATCAGACCAGAGACCCTGCAGATTATAGAAGAAAAAGTAGGTCCAAATCTTCACCTTGTTGGTCTAGGATCAGACTTCCTTAGCAGGACTCCCATAGCACAAGAAATGAAAGCTAGAATCAACCACTGGGATAGATTCAAACTAAAAAGCTTTCTCTCAGCAAAGGAAACTATCAGCAATGTGAAGAAAGAGCCTACAGAATGGGAGAATATCTTTGCCAATAATACTTCAGATAGAGCTCTAATCTCCAGAATCTATAAAGAACTCAAAACACTCTACACCAAGAATGCAAATAATCCAATCGACAAATGGGCTAAGGAAATGATCAGACACTTCACAGAAGAAGATCTACAAGCAATCAACAAACATACAGAAAAATGTTCAACATCTCTAGTAATAAGAGAAATGCAAATCAAAACCACCCTAAGATTCCATCTCACCCCAATTAGAATGGCGATTATCAAGAATACGAGCAACAACAGGTGTTGGCGAGGATGTGGGGAGAAAGGTACACTCATACATTGCTGGTGGGGCTGCAAATTAGTGCAGCCACTCTGGAAAGCAGTGTGGAGATTCCTTAGAAAACTTGGAATGGACCCGCCATTTGACCCAGCTATCCCACTCCTTGGCCTATACCCAAAGGACTTAAAATCAGCATACTACAGAGACACAGCCACATCAATGTTCATAGCTGCTCAATTCACAATAGCCAGACTGTGGAACCAACCTAGATGCCCTTCAATTGATGAGTGGATAAAGAAACTTTGGTATATATATACAATGGAATATTACTCAGCCATAAAGAATGATAAAATTATGGCATTTGCAGGCAAATGGATGAAATTGGAGAATATCATGCTAAGTGAGATAAGCCAATCTCAAAAAGCCAAAGGACGAATGATATCGCTAATAAGTGGAGGATGACAAATAATGGGGGGGAGGGAAGGGTTAGTGTTAGGGTTAGAGTTAGGGTTAGGGAGGGTGGTAAGAATGGAGGAAGGAAGGACTGTATAGAGGGAAAAGAGGAGTGGGAGGGGTGGGGGGGAAGGGAAAAAATAACAGAATGAATCAAACAACATTTTTCTATGTAAATTTATGATTACACAAATGGTATGTCTTTACGCCATGTACAAACAGAGAAACAACATGTATCCCATTTGTTTACAATAAAAAAAAATAAATAAAAAAGATACCCATAGACTAAAGGTGAAAGGATGGGGAAAAACATACCATGCACATGGACTCAGCAAAAAAGCTGGAGTATCCATCCTCATTTCAGATAATGTGGACTTCAAGCCAAAGTTAGTCAGAAGGGATAAAGAAGGTCATTTCATACTGCTTAAGGGAAGCATAAATCAGCAAGATATAACAATCATAAACATCTATGCCCCAAACAGTGGCTCATCCATGTATGTCAAACAAATCCTTCTCAATTTCAGAAACCAAATAGACCATAACACAATAATACTAGGTGATTTTAACACGCCTCTCTCACCACTGGACAGATCTTCCAGACAAAAATTGAACAAAGAAACCATAGATCTCAATAACACAATCAATAATTTAGACTTAACGGACATTTATAGAATATACCATCCAACCAAGAGCGAATACACTTTATTCTCAGCAGCACATGGATCCTTCTCTAAAATAGACCATATATTATGCCACAAAGCTAATGTTAGCAAATACAAGAAGACAGAGACACTAGCATGTATTCTATCAGATCATAATGGATTGAAGTTAGAAATAAATGAAAGAGTAAAACACAGAACTATTCCAACATCTGGAGATTAAACAATATGCTATTATATGATGAATGGATAACAGAAGATATTAGGAAGGAAATTAAAAAATTCTTAGAGGTAAATGAGAACAAAGAAACATCATATCAAAATCTCTGGGACACTATGAAAGCAGTACTTAGAGGGAAATTTATTTCATGGAGCGCATTTAATAAAAGAAGTAAAACTCAACAAATAAACAACCTAACACTACAGCTCAAAGCCCTAGAAAAAGAAGAACCGACCAGCACCAAAAGTAGTAGAAGACAGAAAATAGTTAAACTCAGAGCTGAAATCAATGAAATTGAAACAAAAGAAACAATACAAAAAATTGACAAAATAAATAGTTGGTTCTTCGAAAAAATAAACAAAATTGATAAACCTTTAGCCACACTAACAAAGAGAAGACGAGAGAAAACTCAAATCACTAAAATTCGGAATGAACAAGGAAATATCACAACAGGCATGATTGAAATACAAAACATAATTAGAAGCTATTTTGAAAATCTATACTCCAACAAAATAGAAAATTTTGAAGGCATCAACAGGTTTCTAGAGACATATGAATTGCCTAAACTGAACGAGGAGGACATAAACAATTTAAATAGACCAATTTCAAGTACTGAAATAGAAGAAGTCATCAAAAGCCTACCAACAAAGAAAAGTCCGGGACCAGATGGGTTCTCAGCCGAGTTCTACAAAACCTTTAAAGAAGAGCTCATTCCAATACTTCTCAAAGTATTCCATAAAATAGAAGAGGAGGGAACCCTCCCAAACTCATTCTATGAAGCCAATATCACACTGATACCTAAACCAGACAGACACTCATCAAGGAAAGAAAATTTCAGACCAATATCCTTAATGAACATCGACGCAAAAATTCTCAACAAAATTTTAGCAAATCGCATACAAAAACATATTAAAAAGATAGTGCACCATGATCAAGTGGGTTTCATCCCAGGGATGCAAGGTTGGTTCAACATCAGGAAATCAATAAACATAATTCACCACATTAATAGACTTAAAGTCAAGAATCACATGATTATTTCAATAGATGCAGAAAAAGCATTTGATAAAATACAGCACCCCTTCATGCTCAAAACACTAGAAAAAATAGGGATAGTGGGAACATTCCTTAACATTGTAAAGGCCATCTACGCTAAGCCCATGGCTAATATCATTCTAAATGGTGAAAAACTGAAAGCATTCCCCCTAAAAACTGGAACAAGGCAGGGATGCCCTCTTTCACCACTTCTATTCAACATCATTCTTGAGACTCTAGCCAGAGCAATTAGACAAACCAAAGAAATTAAAGAGATACGAACTGGAAAAGAAGAACTCAAACTATCCCTGTTCGCTGATGACATGATTATATATTTAGAGGAACCTGGAAATTCCACCAGAAAACTCTTAGAACTCATAAGTGAATTCAGTAAAGTAGCAGGTTACAAGATCAATGCCCATAAATCCAACGCATTTTTATACATAAGTGATGAATCTTCAGAAAGAGAAATTAGGAAAACTACCCCATTCACAATAGCCTCGAAAAAAATAAAATACTTGGGAATCAATCTCACAAAAGAGGTGAAAGACCTCTACAATGAGAACTATACAACACTAAAGAAAGAAATAAAAGAACACCTTAGATGTTGGAAAGATCTTCCATGTTCTTGGATAGGAAGAATTAATATTGTCAAAATGGCCATACTACCTAAAGTGCTATACAAATTCAATGCAATTCCAATTAAAATCCCAATGACATACCTTACAGAAATAGAGCAAGCAATTATGAAATTCATCTGGAAGAATAAGAAACCCAGAATAGCTAAAGCAATACTTAGCAGGAAGAGTGAAACAGGGGGTATTGCAATACCAGATCTTCAACTCTACTACAAAGCAATAGTAACAAAAACGGCATGGTATTGGTACCAAAATAGAAAGGTAGATCAATGGTACAGAATAGAGGACACGGACACAAACCCAAATAAATACAATTTTCTCATACTAGACAAAGGTGCCAAAAATATGCAATGGAGAAAAGATAGCCTCTTCAACAAATGGTGCTGGGAGAATTGGAAATCCATATGCAACAGAATGAAACTAAACCCATATCTCTCACCATGCACGAAACTAAACTCAAAATGGATTAAGGACCTCGGAATCAGACCAGAGACCCTGCAGATTATAGAAGAAAAAGTAGGTCCAGATCTTCAACATGTCGGCTTAGGACCAGACTTCCTTAACAGGACTCCCATAGCACAAGAAATAAAAACAAGAATCAATAACTGGGATAGATTCAAACTAAAAAGCTTTCTCTCAGCAAAGGAAACTATCAGCAATGTGAAGAAAGAGCCTACAGAGTGGGAGAATATCTTTGCCAATAATACTTCAGATAGAGCTCTAATCTCCAGAATCTATAAAGAACTCAAAACACTCTACACCAAGAATGCAAATAATCCAATCGACAAATGGGCTAAGGAAATGATCAGACACTTCACAGAAGAAGATCTACAAGCAATCAACAAACATACAGAAAAATGTTCAACATCTCTAGTAATAAGAGAAATGCAAATCAAAACCACCCTAAGATTCCATCTCACCCCAATTAGAATGGCGATTATCAAGAATACGAGCAACAACAGGTGTTGGCGAGGATGTGGGGAGAAAGGTACACTCATACATTGCTGGTGGGGCTGCAAATTAGTGCAGCCACTCTGGAAAGCAGTGTGGAGATTCCTTAGAAAACTTGGAATGGACCCGCCATTTGACCCAGCTATCCCACTCCTTGGCCTATACCCAAAGGACTTAAAATCAGCATACTACAGAGACACAGCCACATCAATGTTCATAGCTGCTCAATTCACAATAGCCAGACTGTGGAACCAACCTAGATGCCCTTCAATTGATGAGTGGATAAAGAAACTTTGGTATATATATACAATGGAATATTACTCAGCCATAAAGAATGATAAAATTATGGCATTTGCAGGCAAATGGATGAAATTGGAGAATATCATGCTAAGTGAGATAAGCCAATCTCAAAAAGCCAAAGGACGAATGATATCGCTAATAAGTGGAGGATGACACATAATGGGGGGGAGGGAAGGGTTAGTGTTAGGGTTAGAGTTAGGGTTAGGGAGGGTGGTAAGAATGGAGGAAGGAAGGACTGTATAGAGGGAAAAGAGGAGTGGGAGGGGTGGGGGGGAAGGGAAAAAATAACAGAATGAATCAAACAACATTTTTCTATGTAAATTTATGATTACACAAATGGTATGTCTTTACGCCATGTACAAACGGAGAAACAACATGTATCCCATTTGTTTACAATTTAAAAAATTAAAAATTAAAAATTAAAAAAAAAGAAAGAAAGAAAAGTGCTTAACACAGTCCCCTGCACATGTTATATAAAGTTTTATATAAAGGTACATATTATTAGCAATATAGTTAATTGCATCATGAGTTTGTTAGTCATGCTGGCTAGTACCTTAAGTTTTGGAAGAAGTTAAGAAATAAAATAAGAAGTACTTCATATTTTAATTTCCAAATTCTTTCCTACTGAAGCCCAGCAGTTGGCCTTTCTTAATAATAAGTAACACAGAAAAAAAATAGTTGCTTAGGAAACATGGCAGAAGGTTGACTCTGTTGTGTGGTTTGTGGTATAGAGATAGAGTTCTGGTGAAGGCTGGGTCTGGGAACGTTCCATGACTTTTTTGGGAAAAAAAAATATAGGTTCTAAGTTTCTCTTCCACAGAGGTTCTCTAATGGAAACTTGCATTTGTGGAAATTCGTGAAATAAACAATCAAACCCACTGAATCTAAATCAATGGGTCTCAACATTTATAACCCCAAGGGTTCTTTGTTTTTATTCCCAGCCCCAGTGGAATTCTCATGCTGAAACACAAGTATTCCTGCCATCATTGTTTTGTGGAAACCAAATTTTCAGCCCCTGCTGCTATAGCAGACCCCAACCTCCTGCCAGCGCTTTCCTTCTGGGTTCTCATCTCATGAATTCCGAGAATGAAATCCACAAGCGAGGAAGAGCGAGCATAAAAGAATAGGACTTATTCAAATGTGAAGAAAAGAGACTGAGTTCCCACAGGGCAAGAAGGGACCAGATAGGAATTGCCACTGGAGTGTACTACTGAGCAGGGGCTGGATCAATATCTGTGCTGATCATTTATTGGAAAAGCACCAAGGCTGTTTGTCAAAATCTGTTACCGCAGTGGAAAGGTATTAAGGCTATTGCTTGAGCCCCAAACATTCTGACTGGTTCATCGTTGGGTCTTAGCCTTCACTCAGGTCTGTCCTGCCTCCCTTTTCTCATCACCGGAGACAAACGAGTTGGCTGGAATATTTGGATGCTTCTACAGGTTAATCTCACGGAGTGACCTTTATATTTAGAGAAGCCTTTATGGGGTCCATTTTTAACTATCTGCCTATTTTACTATCTATCTCTCCTATCTTATTTATTGTTATTCAGCAAATTAAATCACATATATTAAATTATAACTAAGGTCTTTTATTTTAAAATCAAAATGCTACCTCTCTCATATTTAAAATGTCCATAGAGCTACACAGATTTGTTCCCTCATCACTCTGCCATAAAAATAGTAGTACAAAGCTCTTCCCCTACCTTCTAACCCAACTCCATTTTAGAAATATTTATATAATATGATTATATCTTTCACTTATCAACATTAAATATTACCCATTAACTTCCTTCTCTGGTAGCTCATCATTACTCTTACCTTCTCAACATAGTTATATCACAACTGGGTTAAATCTGTAGTCACTATATATATGATTATGGTCAGGTAAATATTGTCACTGTCCAGAAAACATGAGGACTATGGTTACATTTATTTCCTTGCACAACTTTTTTTAAAAAGTTAATACTGCGTCATTTTTTCCCATTTGTTCTATATCAATTTCCTATTTTTCTAAGTTTTCAACAAATTTTTGAAAATATTTACTAATAAATTTCTCCCAAATGCTTCAAGCACATCAAATAGATTAATAACTTCTTTTCTCTCTTAGATTCCCTTTCCCTTGAACTCTGTCCTTTGCCCTCTGTGATAACTGATAACTTTTTAAGCTCAATGCATAAAACCTATTCTAGAAGGTCTTTCACATTATTGGCTTTCTTACATCTTGGATCCTATATTTCCAGCACAAGAAGAAAGAGAAAGAGTAAGAGTAAGAAGAAGAGAAAGAATAAGGAGAGATGGGACCACTTTGGAACAATGGGGGGAAAAAATGAGTAAATGGTTTCACCTTCAAGATGTCACTCTCCTTCCCCCCATGAAGGTGGAGAAACCTGAGACACATCCCTAAGACTCTTCAGAAGGTCATGGCAGGATCAAGCACCACTATACACAACGGTAGCCGGTTCCATCATGCACCGTTAAACTGGCGTTCCCCACTGTCCAATCTATGCCCTGACCCCTCACTCCTGCTCCCTGGAATCCCTTCTTAAATACATGCCCTTTGTGCAAACCTTTGCTCAGACTGAATGTAAGAGAATCCAGGCTAAGACATGGCTTTTCTTCCCAGTGACTAAAGAGGACACACAGCGGGAAGACATGCAACGCTTCCTCTCGGCTTTCAGGAGTGCTTTGCAGGTCCAGGTCTGTGGGTCGGTCCCAGTAATTACCAACAGCAGCCTCCTATTGGTGATACATGTTCCAACCTGCCTATTTTTAATAAGTACTGGACACACCTGAGCCACTTAGGTAGAGGAAGTCAAGAACTCTGAGGTTGGAGGCTCCATACGAAATTGGAGAATTTCACACAGGAGATGCTGGTCCTAATAGAGAGGAAAAACAAAACACTGTTCTTATGAAAAAGGTTTTATGACAGGGGTCCATTAATCCTTCCTGAAAATCAACACTTTTCATCCAGTAAGATTACAAGTGAAAATCAAGAGAAAACACAAACAGGGACAAAATTTTCCTTATAGAGTCAACACAAAGATGGTTCACAGAACTAGATTTCTTGGTGCCCGCTTTCTCATCAGCCTTACTGTGTGGAAGATAAAATCACACAAAATTTTGGGTGTAAAGATGCCACAGCCAGAAGTTCCTTTGTATCAATTTGTTCAAGAGCGAGAGGAGCCAGGCATGGCAGCACACAACTGAAATCCCAGTGACTCAAGAGGCTGAGGCACGAAGACAGAAAATGGAGGCCAACCTCAGCAACTTAGAGAGGCCCTAAATAACTCAGCAAGACCCTGTCTCAAAATAAAAATAAAAAAGGATTGGAATATAGCTCAGTGGTAAAGCACCCCTAAGTTCAATACCCTCAAAAAAATGTGGAGAGAAGGAAAAACCTCAATGTCCAACATTAGCAGAACTGTCATTTAATACTCAGGCATCTCGCAGTGTTTAGTTTGAGGTCTTCCATGGCTTTCATTCCTGCACACTTTAAACTGAGTATCAGAACTAAGTGACCTTCCCATTGTGACACACTTGGCTCTCTCAACAGGGAAGAGTTCGTAATGTTCCACAATGACTCCTGCTCCCTATGCTTGGAAAAACTGTGACTGTGAAAAATAATAAAGCCAGTCTTGATTGTGGTCCCAAGGCATCATGGAATAAAAGCACAGAGGATCTATGAGCCAAATCCCAAGGGCACCAGCCTCCTAAGAGATGGAAGAGAGCCTTCAATTGCTGTGGACTGGCATAAGATAAGCTGAAAACATTTCAAAGCTTTCTTCTCTTTGAATGTTTCTTCAGGACTTCACCAAATATTTTCCCTAAATTTCTTTTTAACCCCCATAGGCAGTAAGGACCTTATATAAAGGGCCAGTGAATTTCAGGATTAATTAGGGAACAATTTCCTCATTTGACAGTAGTGGAGAAGCAGTTCAAAACTGCTATTCCTACCAGCTCAAATCCAATCAGTGTTTCCAGTTACTTGGCTAATATTTACCTTCTTTAAATCTTGAATTAAATGTCACTTCCTCAATGAACACTTCCTCCCCTCCAATCTAAATTTGTTCCTCCTGTTTTACTGTTTCAAAGATCCCTAAAATTTCCTTTGTAGGCCTTATCCATAATGTCTATGTATGCCTCTGAGATTATCTGTATAAATCTGTCTTTCCTATTAACCTCTAAGCTCCACCAAATGCCCTGTATTCAGAACAGTCTCCAGCACAAAAGCACATTTAAAAAATATATAGTTGAATTAATGAATCTGAGCTAGCAGACATGTATCTTACTCCATGGTGGGTTGTCCCTCAAGTGTGGATACTCCCAGTGACAGACCCTGTAACCCAAACACGGCCTGAGGAGAGTTGGAGCACAGGAAGCAGTGAGTACATCTGCATGCAGAGTACTGCAAGCAGCAGTGCTGGACCAATCACCTCCCAACTTCTGTCAAGCTGAGATAAGTGTTTACAGTGGGCCCTACTCTGAAGGACAATGGGAAAATTTATATTACATTGAGATCTGCTGGTTCTTCTCCTAATGTGTAGTAAGGATCTCAGCCTTCCCCAAACATAGGCCTGGCCTTTATACCAGTTCCTCAGAGACCTCTAAAGCTTCAAAATTTCCTGAATCATGGGGTTACCTTGATCATGATGGGGCTCCTGGGGACACTCCTGATAGCTTCTATTAATAAGATGACTCAACATGGGTTAGCCACACCCAACGGTATTAGGTTGGAAGGACTGGACAAGCCAGAAGGACCGACCATCAATAGGGTTCAACCAGTCATGCTCACTGTCTGGATAAGCCCAAGCCAGTGCCTAGAAGGCTGCTTGTTCCTGAAGCTAAATCAAGAATGACTCTCAAGAATGGAGAGTAAGGAGGAGGGAAACTGGTCACTTGCCTTATCTCCAATCTTTAGGAGGGGATCAAAGCAGAATGAACTCGGTTCTACTTGTAGACATAAAACACCTGAAGATACCCACATGTACAGTTGACAGTGATTTGCCCCTGTGCATATTTCTCATGCACGCAGGCATAACACAGCCTTCCATTTTATCCCAGTTCATTGCACAAGTAATAAAATGTCCAAATCCTCTGTTGAGTCCTCCAAGTTCTTTCTCTGGGATCAGTAAGCCGTATGCTGGGACTTTTGCAGTCCTGGGGTTGAATATCTACCTAACGAAGCTCCACAAAGAATTTTGTTGACCTGGGCTGGGGATGTAGCTCAGTGGTAGAGCACTTACTTACCGTGCATAAGGCCCCAGGTTCAATCCCCAATACCACAAAAAAAAAAATAAAATAAAAAAAGATTAGACCTTTAAAAGTTCTTTTAGAATATAGATTAATACAAAGACCAATTATGCAACCTTATATTTAATGCAACTGTCTTGATCTGTGGAAATTCCTAGGGATGACAGAGACAAAAGGAGGTAAGACATTGATGAATATCCCTGTGCCCCATCTCCACAACCCCAGCAGGGGAGTGAGAAGAGGCAATAGTGTAGCCTGCAAATAGGTTTTTAGGAATCTGGGGGTAAGGGCACTTAAGACTAACTCCTCTTAGAAATTCTGAATGACAGTTTCCTTGAAAATTTCTACCAGGGCACAGATATCTGTGCAGTGATACAATAGGCCCAGAGAGCACAAGGCATCACATTCTGACAGACTGGTGTTAGGCAGCTGGACTTTCACATACAAACAAAACACATGAAAATTAACTGGGAGAGTCTTGGTGGATCTACAGGGTCCTAATATTATGATAAAAAGGACACAGAGCAAGCAGATCAACAATCAACCACCTGTAGGGACTCAGACAGCTGGACATGAAGGAATAATAATGTCCCAGACAGATCCAAATCACTGCAACTCAGGATGCCAGTTAGGCCAGGTGCCCCAAACCAATGCCAGGACACCATATGAGGCCTCTAAAACTCAAAAGTCACCTCAAGGAGAGGGAGTGAGGAAATCAGAACTGGTGGAGAAACTCTTGAATTAACTTAGGAAAAAAAATATGATTTAAATGTTTGCTTCAAGTAAGTTTTCTGATACTAGTCAAAATAATTACTGGAGCTAGAATTAAGTCATTATAGAAAATAAAGGTGTCCTGGTTTGCCATCTGAGTAAATTGCAAAATGTTTACTGACTACATCTATCCCCAAATCCACCAGGTCAACTGTATCAAACCAGCTCCTACACAAATGGCAAATGGCTTCCTCATGTATCACACACTCCCTCGGGCCTAGCAAGGGTTATGTGCTGCTTCTAAGACCAGGAAACCAAACACCACAGCTGAAAACCATTAACCTGGATACTTCCTAAAAGAAATAGCTTGGGTTAGTAAGGAATTTGGTATATGCCTCAAATATGAGAATGTGTTACAAGAGGCAGCCAAGGACAACCATATTCCTTGTCAAGGGACCCTGCTGATAGTATATTACAAGGAAAGCAGTGATTGGCAAATGGCAATTTCAAATAGGCACATAAACAAACATTGAGAAACAGTAAACACATAAGATAACTCATTTGGACACGTTTATATGCAGTGTGTATAGAATTTAAAATAACATTCCCAAGTTAAACTGAAAACATTACCATGTAAATGGCACAACTAAGTCAAATGCAGTAGTAAATACCAGCCTTGCAATTGGTCTCCCTTAAGGGCACTCAAAGGAGTTGGATTGCAGGCTGCACTCCTAAGAAATGTCCCCCTCTCTATTCATCATTTCTGTTTTGACATCAAACCCATTGACCAGCATATGTTTGGGAATTTCTGAACAATTGACTTTCAAAGCCTAACAAACATTCATTCTCCACCTTCTTAGAAACTCAGAGGAGCCACTGTTGTCAATTTTAAAAAATCATAAATCTAACTCCAAAATGGGATCATTTCAAAAGAGAACAGACACCCCTTCTCCACATTGTTTGTATACATCTGTGTGATTGCGTTGTTGAATTGGCCCAAACCAGCAGGTCATCAATCAGCAGGTGTCAACCGGTGGAAGTCAGAATGGCTCAATAGAAAAACTGAGTCGATTTTTTTTTTATTCCCTATTGTTGTCTACTAAAATGTAAGTTGCTCGTTGATCTCATCACACTGAGTTATGTTTTAGTGGAGTGCTGAAAAGACCCAGCCTGCACATACTCTTGAAGTTTTGAAATAATGGCCTAGTGAACAGATGTGTACTTTCTCCTAGCAGCTCTTTGTGGAAATGAATTTTTATGAGCCCAAAATATCTTTGATTCAGCTCTGATTAAAAGTCAAGTTAAAACTAAATATCATATTTCTTTTCTATGAAACACTAAAGAAATTTTAGGGTTATTGTTCAAGGACTTTTAAGACTGAAAAACCCTGGGTTAGTAATAAACCTTTGATGAAATAAAATAGCAGTATAGGACAGAGGGGAAAAGCACAGGCGGTTTGGCCAGACTGGCCGTTTCTGATCCCTTGTGTTTTAGCTCTGTGACCTTGAACATATTATTCAATTTCTCCATACTTCACTCCTTTGTTTGTTTTTAGTGGTTTAGGGTAAACACTTGTCTGTGCCCAGGAAAGCTTGCAGTTCTGTACAGTGAGATAAGAGGGACTCCAGAGAACTTGACAATGAAGGGAATGAAGAGGGTAAACTGGCCACTTTCCTGGTCTCCAATCTTTGGGTGAGGATCACAGCAGGGTAACCTTGGTTGTGAAGTGAAAGAGTGTACTCGGAACATCTGAAGAAATCCACCTACACAGTGAGCATGCAAACTACCCCTTATGTTCCCCCTGCCTGTAGGCACAATGCAACCCCCAGTTTTGTATGGCCTGCTAACGGTGAGGAGCATGCGAGTGACAAAATGTCTAAACCCTCTACATTAAGCCTTCCAAGTACTTTCTTTGGGCTTAGAAAATGCTGGGGCCTTTGCAGCCCTGGGGTTGAACAAGTGGGATAGCAGTCAATAGTTACTCTTTGGATTTGCCACAGATGACAATCTTGATTTGCACACAGACCAATACCTGGCACAGAGAAAGTTGTCCACTAACACTAGTTATTATTTGCATGTAGGTAGATAAGAGTAGTTAAAGTATACTTATATGCCAGTTAACACAAAACGTAAACTAAATCCACACTCTCTATCATATGATAAAGTTTTCTACTTGCCTCTATTAACTAAAAAGAGCAAAGAGCTTACCTGTAATACTGTAAATAGCATCCTGATAGTTCCAAAGATTGTTAACTAGAAATGTTGCAGAAACCTCACTCATTAAATGTCTGTTAGAGAACACTGTGATTACTTTTCGTTAACTGGTTTACTATGAGGGGCTGCTCTGATTACAAACCTTGTGACTCCCCAATTAGTAAACAGCTAAATGTTGAATTGCTGATTTAGGTCTAATGTACTCAATCAATATAAAGGACTATGAAGTTTCTACTAAAATCGGGAACATAACTAAAGGCATTCTTCATTGTAAAAAATGATTTTTAAAAAATAAGATGACTAACAGAATTACTTCAAAAACACATTGCAATATCTCTATTTGAAATACAACATCTTCTGTCTGACTTACTCTCAGATTTATTCAGTGTCTTCTCAACTTCACAAGCACTTGAAAACTCACAAATGGGAGGCAAATATCTTTTTTTCATTTCCCATAGTCACATCAAGGACACTTTTCAAGTCTTCCCTATTTATCACATCTTCAACGAGTAACTCCCCGCCATACTCTGAGAGAACAATAGTGACACTGAGTAAAAAGCAGCTTTGTTCCCTTCCCATCCTCAACTGTGTGGAGCAATGAATGTGTCCTCTTTCTAAGCCCTCTTATGCCACCAGGAGTGAGAGGTGGAGGACGTGGCTGAGCTCTAAGGAGCTCTGTGGTTGGCTTCCTGTGCCCTGTAGTTCAGGGGTCGTAGGTGAGCCATGAGGGAGGGGCAAAGAGGGAGAGCCAGTGCTGATGACCAGGTGTGTGCTTGTTTGTTCTTACTGTTAAAGAGTGGTTAGCAGCTGTGTTCCTTTATCACACTGACTTTGGGGTTGGCTCTTTACTCCTGTAATAACCGAGTGAGCCACAGGTACACAGCCAGCAGTCTCCCACTGCAATGAAGACCTGGGATCCTGCGGCAGGATTCCTGCTCCTCCTACAGGCCTGGGGACTCAAAATGGGCACAAAAATGAGACCAGCAGATTGATTCTGGTTACAGGCCAGAAACTGAAGTTAAGGTTGATAATTAAATAGCTGAATTCCTGAATTAATCCTAAATTAATCCTGCACACACACACGTGCATATACACACATACACAACTAACCTTGTATCAATCCTCAGTAAAAGGGAAATCCTGTCCCATGTCCTGCCTATTGGTTGGTAGGTCTCAACCTTTTAGAAAATGGGGAACTCCTTTTTAAAACCAAAAAACATTTTCAATAGTATTGGATTTTCAAAATTCGTTGATTGAAAAAAGTACTATGAATACAGTAACAACTTTAAATAAATTTGTTTTCTTTTAACTAAAAAAAATACAGCCATGTATATACTTAACATAGAAGGGCAAAAATATATAAAAGAAACATGGAGCCTGACCTGGTAAAAGTTTTCAATAAATATGAGCTATAATTATGGCTATTGTTGATATTTATTCAGTGCTTAGGTAATGCCTGGTGTGCCTGTGGATTCTCAGAGTCCTTATTGAACTCAGCAGCACATAAACTGTACTAGACTCTAAATTTTCTGTCAGGAACTTTGTCTGATTCATATTTTACCACCAGCAGCAGCATCTAACCTTGTGTTGTGCTTATAGAAAATTGAATTTATATCCCTAAAATGTCATGAAAAGATGAAGTGTCTTCGTTTTGTACCTTAGCATTTTTAAGCCTCTCCATTATTTTTTTTATGTACAGGTTTCTCCCTTGTAAAAATGAAAAATAAGAAAATTGATCCTAATGTTACTCATGAAAGGCAAGAAAAGTCTCCTTGAAAGAATAGGTATAGCAAAGTTCTGCCAGAATTTGTTCTTGGTATGATGTAAACACAATTTTTCCCTAGGAACAGCAGGCTACAAAGCTCAGCTACCCTAGATAGTAGATATCATTGGGTCAATGACTCTAAGAACAATCTAAATTCTTGTCCTTTTATAACAGACCTGGCTATATTCTAAAAAACAAACAGCATTTATAAATAAGAAATTTTAACAGTTCAATCGAAAAAGTAGACAAAAGACTCAAAAAAGCAATTAACCATAGAAAAGAAATAAAATGACTAATAAGCTTTTGAATATAAATTTGACCTCACAGATAATTAACAAAATACAAAATCAAGTAGCAAAGATATAGCACTTCCATGTAACAAATTGACAAATCTTTGGAGGAATGTGATGAAACATGTTATCACACACTGCTAATGAATGTATTAACTAATGCAAACTTTTGGGATGTCAATTCATCAATATTTACTAAATGCCCTAGAAAAGGTGAATTCTCACCAGTAGACTGATGGGCTAAATAATGGAACATCCTTAGGTGGTAGATTGGGGGAAAAAAGTCACAATTATATGTGCCTCCGTATCTATACACTTTGCAACATGACATTACTGCTCTTCTATGAAGAGGTGGTATCCATTTCTTCATCCCTTGAATCTGGGTTGACCTTGTGACTTGCTTTGGCCAATAAAAAATGGCAGAAGTGATAGTGTAAAAATTCTAAACCTTCACCTCAAGAAACCTTGCATATTCTGTGTCTCCCCCTCCACCCCACCCCATCTCTCTCTCTCTATCTCTGCAGGAAGGAATTAAATCCAGGATTGCTCTACTACTGAGCTACACCCCAATCCCTTTTTATCATTTATTTTAAGGCAGGGTTTCACTACACAGCTGAGGCTCGCTTCAAATTTGCAGTCCAGCCTCAGTCTTCTGAGTAGCTGGGATTACTGGTGTGCACCATCACACCAGGCAGAGACCTTGCACTTGTATGCCTGTCAAGATCTCTGTTTTTACTGTGTGAATAACCTCCTGAAGAAGAGATAACATGGACCAGTAGCAAGTCAGTCCAGTTCCAGCTGAGGCCCTGGACATGATAGAAAGATCAGCCAACATCAGAGAAGTTGACCTGCAACTGAACTACAGTTAACTTCAGATGCATGAGAGTCTAGCCAAGATTAGAAGAAATGCCCAGTTGAGTCCCACCTAAGTTGCTGACCCAGCAATAGCAACTAATCTGCAATATCATGCTTATAATGTACTCATTAGAAAAAATATATTGGATCCCTGTGCATTAGACTGGAAGGATGTTTATGATATATTAGAGAAGGAAAGTTGAAAAATATTGATTGCAATGAGATTCAATTATCCACAAAAGCAAAACAAAACAAAAAAAACCTATTTACATAAAAGTCTATAGGGAGGCATGCATGGGCTTGCATCTCTGGCTACTGCAGGAGTGTGCAACTGGCAGGAAAAGGAGGAGGGACAGGAAGAAAGGAGGGTGAATTTTTTCTTTTACCCATCTCTGTATTGTATGATGATAACAGTCAGATGAATCACTTTCATAATTTAGAGAGACAGATTTTAAAGAAATGTTATCAACGGCCAATAGCTAAAGAGCTAAGGAGTGCTTTGGAGCACCTGAAGGCTTCTGATTGAGGACACAAAGGTCCAGTGATGAAAAGAGCACCTTGGATGCTGAGCATTGCCCTCACTTAAGGAAGAGAAAGACAGAGACAGAGAGAAAGTAGGAGGTTATCCACTCTTCCAGTTAATTCTATTCCCAGGAATTTAACACACAGGAAAAAATCATACCTGTATATAATTAATTATACTAAATATTTTATTTGCACTTTTTTATTATACCAAAAATTGGGGAAAACATAAATGTCTGCCAATAGTAGAATGATTAAAGAAATCGTGGCTATTTCTATACAAATACAGGCATAAAAGCCATGCTAAGGATCCAGAACTACTCTTGTTGTTAAGAGGGGAAAATACAATAAATAAACTGAGTATACCACATTGTTAAAGTTTTGTAAATGTGCATATATAAATCCAATACACCAAGTTGTTAACAAAGCTTATCTCTGCATGCTTGATTTTAAAAGGTGATTTTTCTCTTTTTCAAATTTTCTTTTTACCATCATCTATTATGAATATATATAATGCTTCAAAATCAGAATAAAACATGAACTATAACTATTTTTAAAGAATCCTGGGAGAGGGAGGAGAGGGACAGAACAAAGACTTCAATGAGAAAATACAAGGAAACTCACATGATGAAACAGTCATACTCATCCCTCCTTTCCTCACCTCCCCCAGGACACGGAAATAAAAAAAGTCAAACGGGAGACATTTTATCAGGTATACGACAGTACAGATGAGAGTAACATATTTGAATATTATTTCTTAAATGATCCAGCAGACAGAGAGACTGATAATGCAGAGGAGGGAAGCTGACTTAATGAAGTCTTCGCGTCCGCGAAGGTGACAGGGTCCAGGACACAGAGAGACTGGCCTTAAGATGGACGTGGATGATGTGTCCTTTCAACAGGAGGAAAGACAGAATGTGTGTACGATACGATCAGCAGACTCGGAGTGAGAAGATGTGTCATGATGATTTCTATGTTTTTAGTGAAGCAAGAAGTGAGATTGTTAGCTGAGCACACTCGAGAAGAGAAGGTGTCAAAGAATCTACCTGCCGCTTGGTGTTCCCCTTTCTCCATTTGCAGTACAGTCGATAATCTTACATTCCAGAAGTACTTTCTAAACCTTCTTTAATGTTTATCCATCCCTTTCCAAAAAAAAAAAAAAATGGAGAAATAAGTTTATGGATCAAGGTTCCTGGCCATACTGAGGATACTTTTTTTAAATGAAATAAACACATATGAGATGATAAGGAAATAATTCAGCCAACAAGAAAACAGTTTCCAATCAAGAAACTTAACTAAATAGAATATGTGTGCCACTGGCAGTATCAGTATCAGTACCCTGAGGCAGTGGACGTATTTGTACTGTCTGTAGTTATTTCGGAACACCTTCATGGGAGAATCTTTAAATGACCTCAAAGAGGAAAAGTATACATAGGTAAAGAATTAAGTCAGTGGGCGCATTTTCGTGTCAGAGCGCAGAAGTCAAAGGAAGGATTGCGGGGTCAGGCCCACATCATGAAACAGAGAGGACCTTGAGTCAGCCTGTGAGGAAAGGGTCAAGCCACACCACCAGTCCACCTGCAGGAGGATCTTCTTTGGAAAAGAACAGGCACTGGAGCAGCTCAATCACAAGTCCAAGTCCAAGGGCCCTCTCACATCTGTTTCCTCTGCCTGCTGCCTTCTGTTTCTGTTCAGCCCCCTGACACTGCCCATCATCCCACACACCCACACCATTTGCTTATAATCATCCATTTGGTCTTAACATAGATACTACGTTTTTCAGGAAGATTTCTCTGTTGGGCATCCTCTAAGGTCACCTCTACCCACCAAACCAAATCTAAGCTGTGTGAGATCAGCTACTATGATTCTCTTAGTTATTTTTAGTATGTCCAACACTTAGTACCTTCTCTGCACATAGTGGGCACTCAAAAAATACTAGTTGACTCAATGAATGAATTAGTTAATTTTAATTTGCCCTGCAGCAATATCATAAGCCTTGATCTTTTTTTTTTATTGTAAACAAATGGGATACATGTTGTTTCTGTTTGTACATGGCGTAAAGGCATACCATTTGTGTAATCATAAATTTATATAGGGTAATGTTGTTTGATTCATTCTGTTATTTTTCCCTTCCCCCACCCCTCCCACCCCTCTTTTCCCTCTATACAGTCCTTCCTTCCTCCATGCTTGCCCCCCTCCCTAACCCTAACTCTAACCCTAACACTAACCCCTCCCACCCCCCATTATGTGTCATCATCCATTTATTAGCGATATCATTCGTCCTTTGCTTTTTTGAGATTGGTTTATCTCACTTAGCATGATATTCTCCAATTTCACCCATTTGCCTGCAAATGCCATAATTTTATCATTCTTCATGGTGGAGTAATATTCCATTGTATATATATACCACAGTTTCTTTATCCATTCATCAATTGAAGGACATCTAGGTTGGTTCCACAATCTGGCTATTGTGAATTGAGCAGCTATGAACATTGATGTGGCTGTATCTCTGTAGTATGCTGATTTTAAGTCCTTTGGATATAGGCCGAGGAGTGGGATAGCTGGGTCAAATGGTGGTTCCATTCCAAGTTTTCTAAGGAATCTCCACACTGCTTTCCAGAGTGGCTGCACTAATTTGCAGCCCCACCAGCAATGTATGAGTGTACCTTTCTCCCCACATCCTCGCCAACACCTGTTGTTGCTTGTATTCTTGATAATCGCCATTCTAATTGGGGTGAGATGGAATCTTAGGGTGGTTTTGATTTGCATTTCTCTTATTACTAGAGATGTTGAACATTTTTCCATATGTTTGTTGATTGCTTGTAGATCTTCTTCTGTGAAGTGTCTATTAATTTCCTTAGCCCATTTATCGATTGGATTATTTACATTCTTGGTGTAGAGTATTTTGAGTTCTTTATAGATTCTGGAAATTAGTGCTCTATCTGAAGTATGATTGGCAAAGATTTTCTCCCACTCTGTAGGCTCTTTCTTCGCATTGCTGATAGTTTCGTTTGCTGAGAGAAAGCTTTTTAGTTTGAATCTATCCCAGTTATTGATTCTTGCTTTTATTTCTTGTGCTATGGGAGTCCTGTTAAGGAAGTCTGGTCCTAAGCCGACATGTTGAAGATCTGGACCTACTTTTTCTTCTATAATCTGCAGGGTCTCTGGTCTGATTCCGAGGCCCTTAATCCATTTTGAGTTTAGTTTCATGCATGGTGAGAGATATGGGTTTAGTATGGAATTGTTGTTTCAAAACAGGCCTTGAAGATAGGAAGGAAATAAGATCAAACAGGCAAGGATTTGGCAAATCTGTTATTAGTCACACCTCCCATAAACCCCATTTCCTAATCTGGGAAACTCCAGGGGAGCCTGTGTTAGGGCGGAATTTAAGCGGCTACGTGGGAGGGAACAAAACAGCTAGGAACCCACTGCAAGCACCGAAGGAGAGCAGTGGGGAGCATCAGGCAGCCCAGGAGCGCCAAAGAACCACCAATCAGACGCCAGCAAATAAACCTTAGTGGTGTCTTGCAACCGCCCATCAATCAACAGAGTCCCCAGCCAACCCCAGGTGCACACTAAACCTTCAAGCCTTCCCCCTCCTATTCTGGTCTATAAAGACCTGGGCAGCCGGTTCTCCACCCTGACCTGTACCCAACAGGGCTGGGAATTTCAACCGAGAGCCAAATTCCAATAAAGCTTGCTTTGGCCAATTTGCCAATTTTGCCGATTTTGTCGATTTTGTCCGACTCCTGTTTGGCCGCCTGCCCCCCACCCTCGAGCTCACAGTTTGAATCCGTCAAGTATTCAAAGCAGGAGAAGCCCAGTTTGCCTACTCCAGCCTGGTCTGGGAAGGTCTCCCTTGCAGGGCTGGTCCCCACCTGGCACTATGTCACTTCTCGGACTTTAAGGCCTTCAGAATAGATGAGAGGTTGTGTCTGCTTTTGGTTTGGGGCTCAAATGGTAAAAAAATCAATTTTCTACCAGATGTCTGCTCTCCTCCCTTACCTTTGGGGAGGTGATCAGGAGGCACCTGGAATGTTCTATTCATAGCAGTGTCTTTTATCCCTAAGAGCTTTGACCACCAATTGGTCTAAAAACATGATTTATGGTAGGGGTTTTGCAACACACCATATGAATTCTAACCCTGTGCCCTGCCTCCTCCAAAGAAGCAGATACTGAAGGTCTTAGCTGGAACATCCATAAGGGACTAGAGACCAAAGTTCAGTCACAGGGCAGCATGCAATCAAACCCCAGTAAAACTCTGCATACCAAAGGCTCGGGTGAACATCCCCCACTGGCAATACTCAATATGTACTGTCCCACAACATGTCTGGGAGAAACCATCACCATCCAGGTCTCCACAAGAGCACCACAAGGAGCTTCACATGCAGGTATCACTGGGTGTATCTCTCCCTTGAAAGGTTCTGATTAAGTATAGCACTTTCTGTTCTACGACTCACCCTATGAAACTATCAAACCTGAGGGGTATGGGAACCCCCAAACTTAGCCAACTGGTTAGAAGTGAGAGCAACCTGGGGCTGATGTGAGCGCAGTCTTGTGGAGGACTGCACTTTCAACCAACCAAGTTTGGCCTAACTCCAGGCAGTTGGTGTCAGAACTCATTTCAGAGCCATACAGAGGGGCACTAAGCCAATGGCACCTGACACCAGGAGCTCCTGACCAGCCGCCAGGAAGTCCATCAGGAGATGCTCCTGTTCTCTTTCCTTTAGGGTCCAGAAAGGCTCAGAGGGTCATCAATTCCAACCATAATGTCTGTGCAGGAGAAGGGAGCTGTGGTTCCAATCCAGCCTAAAAGGACACTATCTGTGTTATTGATTAATACTCGAATGTTACAAACATCCTCCCAGTGGTAGGAGATTTATCATATTCTGTGTAATTAGAATGATTATTCAACAATGGATGCTATTCAGTGAACTTCCAGGAAGAACCCAATTTATCAGCCTCATCAATCTACATTTACAGCCAGGGATCTGTATTCCTGGGCTTTCAGAAAGAGCACAGAGCAAAAGCAAGAACACAAGAAGCCCAGAAGTCAGCCAAAAAATGCCCCAGGCGGCAGGAGTCTGAGGAGGCCTGCTGGAAAAGGCTGGAAAGTAGGAATTGTGCGTGGTGCTCTGAAGCCTGGAGAGGACCCTATTAAAGGCTCAAAGAATAGAATGATGGTGTCCAGGCCTCATTCTCAGAAGTATCCCCTACCCAGCTTCAAGTATCAGAAGTAACCAGGCAGAAGACAATAAAATAGCACTTGCTCAGAACAAAGCAAGTCATTTAAAAATTAGCACATTGTCTGAGTTTTGTCTCCCTGTGGAGCTCAAAGCAAGCCACCTACTCCAGTCGTACACACTGGCAATGTGTCTCTCACAGTACTATCTGACTTCATTTTGTCTTCCTTCATGTCACTTAGCAAGGAGGTGGGCCAGAACACGCAGCCAGAATAGCCTTTCCACAGCTATTTTGGCCAGTTTCCCAGTCCCTAGTCGCCCCCACACTAAAGCACACACTGTGCCCTGCCTGTCTACCCTCGCCTGGCTTGCCCAGTACTGGAGAGCAGCCTTCCAGATCACCTCTCTCTTCTTCAGAACCACCCCAGGATGCCTCCTGAGACAAGGATTTCCCTAAAAACACATTGTGCTTCACCACTTCTACACTCTTGCTCAGGCTATTCCATTTGTCTCAAAGAATATACTCCCCATTTATTAGTACTGAAATTGGACCTGCCTGAAGGCAATCTTGCTCACCCTCACCACACTAAAGCCTTATAGCAATCATGTTGCTTTTGATTGCATTTATTTATGGATAGGTCACGGGCACTGTTAGATGCCAAAGATACAATGTTAAGGAAAAATATGCCTAACAACAGGGTTCCTGACAGTCTGATGGGAGAGAAAGAACAGATACATAAATAATGTGCATGCAAGTTAGGATGAGTGTTATGAAAGCAATAAATAGACTGAGAGAGAGCATGAAGGGTGCAATTAAAATAAGAGTGATCAAGAAATACTTTTCCCCCTTCGGGAGAAGAGAGTAGGTGGAGAAAAGTCAGAAGTGTTATAATAATGAATATAACTGTGCTTGAAAATGCAAAACAAAGAAAAGAGAGGTTGTACCCAAGTGAGGTATATAACCACATCACTCACGTGAACAGTCAACAAACGCCATGTGCACCTTGCTGACACTAATCCATAGGGAGTATAATTTGACCTTGTGCCAATCTACCACACCTGCAGTATCACTTGCCTAAGACTGTATACATGAACACAATATCTAAGAAAATTGTACTCCCTAACGAAACAAAGTTAATATTCATGGACACCATGTCTCTCTTTATAACCATCCTATAGAAAGCTGTGCTGATTAGAGATCTGAATACGTTTGAGCGGATGTCTAGTTAGCACCTGCACCTCTCATGACCAGACAAGCTCTAAATTACTCTTCAGCTTAGCAGCTCATTATTGTCTTCCTGGAGGTAGAATTCCAACATAAGAAAGATCATCTCTATCTAGAACAGTCCTTTTGTCAAAATTCATATGCACCTTGAGGATGTAGACATCAAAATTCCAGGGCATTTTCTCTAACTCTTCCTGAGAGTTTTTAATAAGATTCCAGCACCAATTGATTCCAGCACCAAGCTATTTCAGTAGAATCCAGAAATAGCAACTAATGCAATATGACATAACATGAAGTTAAGCAATCTTGTGTTTCTTATGCAATTCCATCAAACTTCTAAAAAAAAAAAAAAAACAAAAAAAAACTCTTTTTGGAAATCTGTGCAGCACCACATCTAAAACAAAATAACCTTATCATGCGACACCTAGTGATAAAGGTTGATCTTGTGGTGTAATTGAGTTGCTATGCAGATTGGGAACACAAGGATTCTTCCAGAAAAATAAATAAATAAATAAATAAACACAGATGAATGAATTGCACCAATGGCAACAGCAACTCCTGGGAAACACCACTTCTGGCAACTCTTGCTTTCATCAACTCTTCCTCAGCAAAATTGCCACAGCCACCTCAGAGCTTAGAAGTACTGCCAGGAATCTCTTAAGAGGAGTCTCCATGATGATGATTCCTATTTACTGAAGCCACCTTTGAGGATAGGAGATAAATTGAACTAAGGGAATCTTTGGTCATTCGTTGACAACACTGTGGTTCATGATCCTGGTATTGAACTAATAAGACATAGTCCCTCTCCTCCAGAAGCCCACAGCCTTCTTGATGTCTGGCACAAAAACATGAGATCATAATAAAACGTGTCGAGAATACATAGATGGGGCATTTATACACACATGGGAAAGGGTCTGCCTTATTCACTTAGAAATTTTTGACCCTCTCCAGAGATTATTGGTCTTCCAGGACACCTTCACTGTGAGATAAGAAAACATACCTTTCAATCAAAGGATATCATGAAATTAGAGGTATAAAAAAACTGTGTTATCTTTGTTTGCAATTTTTAATCTGAATTCCAAGCTCTTTCAGTTTGCAAGCAGAATTCATTTCCTCACAGCTATATGATTGAGGACCCCAGATTTTTCTAGCTGGCAACTGGAGACTGCCCTTATTTCTTAAAGGAAATAAGGTTGCCCATAGTTCCTAGAGGTCTCCTGCAGTTCGTTTGTCCCAAGGGCTTCCTTTACATGGCTGCCTATGTCAGCAAACCAATAGGGAGGATCTCTCATTCCAGTCTTTTCTAATGTAGACTGCTAAAATAGTCTTTTCTAATGTAGTATAATAGAATGAGAGACATCCCATCATCTTTGCATATTCTATTTGTTGGAAGCAAGTCACAGACCTCTTCCATGCTCAAGAGAGGTGTTTATATGTGGACTCCAGAATCAGGACTCTGTCCATCCAGAACAGTGTACTGTCTTGCTCTCAGTGATTTATATCCCTCTAACTTGCCAAACACATTTGCACACTGCCCTAAAGATCTCAAGAATCTCATCTTACGTAGCATCAACTCAAAGTAATAATCTCATAATCTAAAACATACCTGTTAGGAGCAGTTATGGTTCGTCGCTAGCTCCCAGAAAACGCTCCACAGATACAGGTCTCACACAAGGAACTTTTATTTTATGCAGAGGATTCATGACCGCTGGGGGAAAAGGGAAGAAAGAGAGAGCATGGCGCAAGGTTTCTCTCAGACATAGGAATTTCGCGGCCTGAGAGGAACCAATCACGGAGGAGAATTCTTACAGACTGACTGATAAACCAATGACATATTAGAACAGAACGTGGGAGGCAGGAAGATTACGGCAGCCTACGCTGGAAATTCCTCTAACGTGATAGGTGGGAAGAATGTAGACTGACAGGTGATGGGGAGGCCGCAAATTCCTGTAACCAGAGAGGCCGGCGAAGGCAGATTGACAGGTGGTGGGGGAAGCCAGATTCCTTACAATACTTAAATTCGAATGCAGCTTCTCAGTATAATTTATTAAGTACTGGTCCTGGGGTATAATTCTCCTCATCTGTCAACCTTCAAAACTAAAGAAATAAGTGACAAGCCCCTAACAACCCTACATACAATGTTGGTACTGGGAAGGCCTAGGATACCAGCCATAGACATTTTGGTTCAAAGGGAGGAGAGAAAGAGATTAAAAAAAAAAAAAAAAAAAAAAAAAATTACTGGGTCATAACAGCTCTGAAATCTAGTTAGGTAAATGTTGAGAGTTCCTTGATTAAATTTTAAGCCAGAATTATTCTCAGCTCTACCCTTTTGTCTCTTGCTTCCACCCTCTGAGTCAGCCTTCCTCTGTCATGAAAGCTAAGATGTGTTTACAGTTGAATAGTTTTATCAGCCTGCTTCCTGACAGCAGAGTTTGGGAGGGGGTCTGACAGCCTGTTTTCATTTTGTACTTTCTCTGTCCCTTTCAGTGCAAACCAGTAATGTTTCTGCTAAAACAATTTTCTCAAGAACTTTTTGTGTTTCCCATGAATTTCAATGAAGTTTATGCTATCAGGAAAAAAAAAAAAAGCCGCACCCATGGATCTTTCCAGAAAGCCTATATGATCGGACCCTGTTCAAATGACTCGGAGACAATATTAACAAGCTTACTTGAGGTGTTGTGATTTGATTGACAGGATCTACCAGACACATCCCTCAATCTTTCTAAAAATCCCTTTGTGCAATTGAATGTCCTCATCTTTTAATCTTTCTGAAACTTTAATTAAAAATAGTATGACCATATTCTCAGCTTCTTTTTATGCCACAGTCTTAATTTTAGCATTTTTTTTTTTTCCAATTAGAGACATTGAAATTTTTCAAGTTCATTCAGTCCTGGTTCCTCTTGACATTTAACAAATTTTCCCTCAATTTATCTCTCTCCTCTTACATATCACTATAAGCAACAAGAAGAAACCCAGTAGTTCCTTCAACACTTCGCTAAGAAATCTTTGTTCTGCAACCGAATTCATTACTTCCAAGCTCTGCTTTCCATATGACGGCAGGAGACAATTTCATAAACTTTGCTACCACTCCCTAACAAGGATTCCCCCCTCCTCCAGTTTTAAAAGCATGTTTCTTACTTCCTTCTGAGTCTTCACAAATGATGTTCTTAAAGTCCATATTTCTACTAACAATCTGCTCAAGGCAATTTAGGCTTTTTCTATCATACTCACCAAAATTCTTTCAGTCTCCTTTAGATATATGTTCTGGAAGCGCTCCACTTCCAGATAACAAAAATCTGTATTTGTTTTGTGTTGCTGCATAACAAATTATCACAAACTAGCCTCTTAACATGGCTCACACTTATTTTCTCACAGTTTCTATGAGAAAAAAAGCTTGAGGGACTTCCACAGTGGAGACACAAGGGCAGGGAACTGTGAGCAGCAGGGGATTTTGTTTGTTTTCCTCTTCATTTTCTTCTTCCCAATATAAGATACAGAAATTCATGAAGACTGACAAAAACACAGAGAAGTAACACTGATAGACAATCTGATACCAGAATCTGGGAGAGGTAGGTCTCCCCCAACAGAAGGCAGATGGAGCTGTATTTAGTAAATTTTGCCAGGCTTCCCTTCCTGGTGCCTCTACAGTTACCTCAGAAAGCCAGGACCTCCCGAAGCCACTTCATAAGCTTAAAGACTGACTTACCTTCCCAACTGCTTCACATCCACTGTGGCTCTATATACAGAAATAACAGCTCCCAGAAATTGCTCTAAGGATGTTGCTAAGACCACCAGCAGTGTCATTACCTCTTTCAGGCAGAGACAGTGAAGGGAAATACAGAGAGAAACAGAAGGAAATACAGATACAGATAGAGAGAAATCATAGACATGAATTCCCATGCAGTACACATAGAGCAGATGAAGGATTCAGAATATCACCCCAAAATATGCCACTTTGACATACTGATTTTCTTTAGCTAAAAAGAATTTGAGAAACAGCCAATACAAGAAAAACTTCACCTCCCCCTCAGCTGCCTAAAGAAAATATAAATTGACATTTTTGTAAAGGAAGTTTCCATTAGTAAAGGTGACTGTAGCAGGAAGAGAACCTCTTGCAACATATTTTATCTCCTAAAAGACTTTTATCTGCAATAATAAAGCAACATGGACTTACCATACACTTCCTCCCCTCACCTGCCTATAATTCCTCTTCACCTCCTAACCCCTGAAACCCAAGCTTCTATTCCTTTCTATAGCTCAGGCTGATATATAAGTCTCAATCTCCTGACACCTTCCTGAAGTCTCGAACTTTGTGGGACTCCCATGCATATGTAGGTAAATAAAATTGTTTTCTCCTATTAATTTATCTTAAGTGAATTTAATTCAGAGACCAGTCAAAGAGCCTAGAAAGGTAGAAGGAAACAATTTTTCCTCCCCTACACAGGAGAGAATTTGAGGGTTTTTAATACCCTATCTGTTCAGAATGTGAAAAGTTCAGCAATAAGAGTAGAAAAAAAGATACTCATATTAAAGTATATGTGGTAGCCATCCTTTGGTTGTCTTGCCAAAACTAAAATGTTATAAAAATTTCTTTTTTCATATCATCAAAATAAGGAATTTGGCTAGATAACCCCAATTAATCCCTGGCCTTGAGCCAGGTATGTGGTGCATGCCTGTAATCCCAGCGACTCTGGAGGCTGAGCAGAAGGATCACAAATTCGAGGCCAGCTTCAGCAACTTAGCAAGACCCTGCCTCAAAATAAAAAAATAAAAAGGTCTGGGAATGTAGTTCAATGGTAAAATACTCCTGGCTTCAATCCCCAGTACCAAAACAAACAAACAACAACAAAAACCCTTGAGTTCTACTTTTTATAATATTATGATTCCAGGAGATAGAATTTTAATTAGTGTTGGTTTAGAAGTATAAATTTCAAAATGTTAGTCTTTGGCTGTACCATCAAGTCCTTAATAACATTTTGGCTGGTTACTCAAAGTTGCTGGCCTCTGGCAGTATTATAGCCATGTAGAGCCCAGTGGAAACCTGGGTGAAAAGTTTGAGTATTTGGTGGACAAACTTGGGTAACCAACAGCTTATACATGCAAAAGTGATCATCTTTCTTGGGGACATCACAAATATGCACCAAAATTCTGCCACCCTCAATTTTGAGTCCTGGTGTTAGGTTTGTAAAATCGGTTCCCTCCCAGTCAAGGAAACAGGCGGATGGTCGCCTCCCTCCCACCTACAACATGTTCTTTGTTACTTTTCTGCTAATAGTAACTCTGCCTCTGCCTATGTTTAGATTTTTTATAGAACTGCCACTCTCGCTTTTCTATCATTTGTTAACGTGGCAATGCTGGCAAATTTGGTCTGGGCTCATGAATCAAAGCATTTTGAAGCTCTCCAATATATGCTAATGTGCAGCCAGACTTAAGAACCAGTGGCCTAGAACATTTTAAGGAAGCTGCTCCTCTTTCTGGGCTCTAGAGGATAATGACCATTAACATGATTCTGAAAACAATGAGACCATGCTGACACTGCCTGAAAACTGATAAGAGATGTGAATTTAGGATAGAAAAGGATGGTGCTAAGACTCAGAAGCCTAAATAATACTGAGGTCATTGAAGAAAGATTTTCTTTCAAATCCTCCTTACTTTAGGAAACTCAGTGACCAAAGGTTCCCTTCTCCTGTGTATTCAATTTTACCGAACGCCAGCTTATGCCCAGTCCCAGGCTGCACACTTCATTCTGAGACCCTCGCATTCCATTATCATTTCTTTGGACAGGATTCCCTTGAAATCACCCTTCATAACAGATTCTCCTCCGAGGAAGGACTTAGCCAGAAGTTGTCCTCTATTCTGAAACAGGCCACTCTGACTTTTAGATCACCTATTGATACTCATGTAATCTGTGTCTCTCCTGGAATTACTATTTCAGAAGCCAGGAACTGCAGGTCTTCTGAAATATTTCTCAGGAAAGAACCTAGAAAAACACCACATAAATTTCATAGTTTATGTTATGTCATGAAAATACTGAGACATGATGAGCTTGAGTGGATAATTTTTATTCAGAGTTGTAAAGGGAGGAAGAATAAATAACAAAAGTTGGGAAAATAAAATAAGAATAGAGACAAGAATGGAAAGAATTTGAAAATGAACAAATCTGAGAAGACTTATGGAGAAAAGCATAAGGACACAAAACATTATGTAAAAATATTATAAATATAGGTAGAGTAAAAAAATTTAAATAAGCATGATAAATGCAAGGAATAACTTCAACAGAAGTAAAAATAAAAACTTTGACGTTAGGGATGTACCTCGGTGATAAAGTACTTGCCTTGCATACACAAGGTCCTGGTTTCAGTCCCTAGAACTGAAAAAAAAAAAAAAAAAGCTGAGAAAGTATAAAACTTTCTGTTATGGTTTGGATATGTGGTTTTCCCTAAAAGCTCCTGTATTAATGTAGGAATATTCAGAGGCAAAATGGTTAGTTATGTAACCTATTCAGACCATAACCTAATCTTAGTTTGAATGAACTGACTGGGTGGTAACTATAGGTGGGGCATGGCTGGAGGAAGTCACTCACTGTGGGCATACCCTGAAAGGGTTTATCTTTGCTGTGGCCCTCTCTCTCTCTCTCTCTCTCTCTCTCTCTCTCTCTCTCTCTCTCTCTCTCTCTCTCCCCCCCTCCCTCCATCCCTCCCTCCCTCTGTCTCTCTCCCTCCCTCTCTGTCTCTCCTGGCTGCCATGAGGTGAGCAGTTCTCCTCCAGCATGCCATTGCACCATGATATGTGCCGCCTCACTTAGGCCCAGAGCAATGAAATCAACCAACCATGGACTGAACCTCCAGAACCATGAGCCAAAATAAGCTTTCCCTTCTCTAAGTTGTCCTTTTCAAGTATTTTGGTCACAGCAACACAAAAGCTGACTAACAGAGAAATTGGTACCAAGAAGTGGCGTCACTGCTGTGACTAACCTGACTTTGTGGTTGAGAAGCTTTTGGAGCTGGTTTGCAGGAGGAATTTGGAAAAGTTTGGAGGTATAGGATAGAAAAGACTTATAATTTTGCAAATGAAGCTTAATGGGAAATTCTGGTGGGAATGCAGAAGACCAGAATGCCAATAGGAACACAGACTGGGCTCATGAGGTTTCAGATAGAAATGAAAATTCTGTTGGGAATTGGACTAGGGGGCCATTCATGTTATACTATGGCAAATAACTTAGCTACATTTTGCCCTATGTCCTGAGACTCTGTATGAGGCTAAACTTAAAGGTGATGAACTAATCAATCTGGTTGAGGAAATTTCAAGGTAGCACAGTAATTCAGTGGGTGGCATGGATTTTGTTGGCAGCTTTTGGCCAGGTTTATTGTGATAAGCAGGAGTATAAAGCAGATCTGAACCATTTTAAAACTGTACAGTTTCGGCTGAAAAGTGCATGTAAAACTGAGGCCAAGGAAGATGTGGTTGTTAAAGAGATTATAACCATTGAAAAGATGCTAAGTACCTTGCACAGAGACAATATGAAATACAGAATATCTTGGAAATTTGCAGGATCATGCTCATTTCAGGCTTCAGGTAAAGAAGGGAAAATTCCTTTAAGAAGATCTCATAGAGATGTCCTGCTTGCAACTGGGGAGGGGTGGTGCCTAGGAAGTTGTTTTTCTGTACTCAACTGCCCAGGCACCCAGAAGCCACTGCAGCAATGATCTCAGGGGCCCAGTTATCTTGTGACCTAGACATCATCTACATGGTTTTTATTCCACAGGAATGCAGAATGCTGGAGTTAAGAAATCATGGAAGCTTCCACTGAGATTTCAAAGGAAGGCCTGGGAGGCCAGGCAAACTGAAGCATGTTTGGAATTCTATGGGCTGCCCCTGAGAAGGGGATGTATGAGGTTATAAAGGTGAAACCAAAGTAGGAATAGAGACCCCAGAAATTAACAGATGCCGATAAATTGGACTGTCTGCCAAGAAAAGCCTCTGGCTATGGAGAGAGTCATGCTAACCGAGAGCCCATGTGCACTGCAACTGGCAAAGCCAAAGCAGCGGGACTGTCTGAGCCCTGTGGTAAGCACATCTTGTCACCATGTGTCCCAGATGCTGTACCTGGAATTAGGGGACCTATTTGCCCAACTGTGTCTTGGTCTTGTTTTTGTCCCATCCCTTCTTTCTATGACATTATTTCTGTTCTAGAATGGTAACATTTACTCTCTGACCCTGTATATTGGATATTTGTAACTTGCTTTTGATCTTTACAGTGGTTCACAGTCAAGTGTTTGCCTTGAGTCTCAGATGCAACTTTGGACTTGGACTTTGAGCAATGCTGGAACTGTTAAGGCTCTGGGACTCCTGGAGATGAACTAAATGCATTTGGCATTGTGAGAGGAATATGAGCTTTTGGGGGCCAGGGGTAGAATGTTATGGTTTGAATATGAGATATCCCCCAGAGCACCTGTGTTAATGCAGGAATGTTCAGAGGTGAAATGATTAGGTTGTGAGAGTTATAACCTAATCAGTTATCATTTGAATGGACAGACGGGGTGGTAACTATAGACAGGTGGGATGTGGCTAGAGAAGGTGGGTCACTGGGAATGTACCCTGAAAGGGTTCATTTTTGCTATGGCCCCTTCCCCTCTCTCCCTCTCTCTCTCTCTCTCTCTCTCTCTCTCCCTCTCTCTCTCTCTCTCTCTCTCTCTCTCTCTCTCTCTCTCTCTCTCTCTCTCTCGGTGCTTCCTGGCTGCCATAAAGTGAGAAGGGTTCTTCTGCAATGTCCTTCCACATACTGTGATGCCTCACATTGGCCCAGAGCAATGGAGTCAGCGAACCATGGACTGAACCTCTGGAACCGTGAGCCAAAATAAGCTTTCCCTTATCTTTGTTGTTCTTTTTGAGCATTTTGGTCACAGCAACACAAAGCCAAATCACACACTCTCTAAAACTATAATCTAGCAAAACCAATATAGAGAAACTAGAAAATTTAAATTTACATGTAATTTTTTAGATTACAAGAGAAAGATCACTAAGATGGTCAATAGGATTTTCCAGCACTCACCCTAACTCGTACCCATGAAACACCTATTTTGACAATCACCTAAGATAAATGTACCTTTGTTGAAGCTCAAATGTCAATCAGAGAGTTCTCAGTAACTTCATAGAGCAAAGGATCTAAGAGTAGACACATTGAAGAGGGTAGAAATACCTGATTTATTTTACTTGTATCACCTCTTCTTCAAGGTCAAATAAATTGGTGCCAAGAGAGACATCCTTGAACCAAGATTTCTTCCACGGGGGAATGTGACAGAATACTGAGTACTCAGATCTCCCAGTCATATGGACCACTGCCCAAGAGATGCCCTTCTTTCTTGCCCCACCCAAAACACTGAGAGGATTGGCACAACTGAATAGTCTGAAGGCAGATAGGAGCAGAGTAAAGGGATGGGAGCTCACAACAACCAGGATGTGGAACTCAATAGAGGGTCACAGTTTCTATTATCCTTATGAAAGACTCTATCAAGAAGTCCATCCAGGAGTCTCTAAGGATGCATCTCCTCTAGACACACATACCCGCAACTAGATAGGGTATGTCCGCCGTGCGCCCGGTAATCCTACCCTCTTAGCTGATGACCAATGCACTCTCCTACAGATGGTGTGAGTGACTCTCCAAAGATCATGCATGAATACACAGACAGCTGGTTTCACTCTGCATATTAGGATAAGGTTCTTAACCTTATGGCACTACCCTAGGGAAAATAAACGAGAGACTCTCAGCACCCTGCTTGGCTTTATGGGATTGAAAGCATGCAATCCTAAGACTTCCCTCAGGAGATGGAACAAGATTTTTCTATCCATAGAAAAAAATCTAAAAGATCTTCAAAACTGCTACCCAGATTGACTGGTGAAGATAATTTTTTTGTTGAGGAGGGGGCGGTTTAATGGGCATTGAATTCAGGAGTACTTGACCTCTGAGCTATAAACCCAGTCCTTTTTATTTTTATTTTGACACAGGATTTTGCTAAGTTGCTGAGGGTCTCACTAAATTGCTGGTCCTGGCCTTGAGCATATAATCCTCTTTCCTCATCCTCCTAAATTTCTGGGATTATAGGTGTGCACCACCACATGCAGCAAACTGGGGAAGCTCATACTTTCCTGAGACCAATTAATGAAGACTACAGAAGGTAAATTCTTCTACAAATGTAAAGACAGCTATTCAAAATGTCAAAGGATGTGAAAAATCATGGAAACATTGACACCACCAAAGGAACACAAAAACTCCCCAATATTGACCCCCAAGAAGAAGAAAGAATATATTAACTCAGACAGATGACTTTAAATTATTAAATCAGCCAGGCACAATGATACATGCCTGTAATCCCAGCAATTCAGGAGGCTGAGGCAGGAGGATCACAAGTTTGAGGCCAGCCTCAGTAATTTAGCAAGACCCTGTCTCAAAATAAAAGATAAGAAATAAAAGACTGGGGATGTAGTTCAGTAGTAAAATGCCATGGGTTCAATTTTCCTGTACCAAAATAAATAAATAATCAAATCAGAGGGGGAAAATAATTCAAAAGAGTGAAGAAAACCTATGGCAATTTTTTAACATCACAATATGCTACCACAAGCCCAATGCAGCAGGCCAGCCAATCATGGAGTAAAACCACCAAAACCTGAGAACCAAATAAACCTTTTCTTTTTTTTTTTTTGTAAACAAATGGGATACATGTTGTTTCTCTGTTTGTACATGGCGTAAAGGCATACCATTTGTGTAATCATAAATTTACATAGAGTAATGTTGTTTGATTCATTCTGTTATTTTTTCCCTTTCCCCCACCCCTCCCACCCCTCTTTACCCTCTATACAGTACCTCCTTCCTCCAACCCTAACCCTCTAACCCTAACACTAACCCTTCCCTCCCCCCCATTATGTGTCATCCTCCACTTATTAGCGATATCATTCGTCCTTTGGCTTTTTGAGATTGGCTTATCTCACTTAGCATGATATTCTCCAATTTCATCCATTTGCCTGCAAATGCCATAATTTTATCATTCTTTATGGCTGAGTAATATTCCATTGTATATATATACCACAGTTTCTTTATCCACTCATCAATTGAAGGGCATCTAGGTTGGTTCCACAGTCTGGCTATTGTGAATTGAGCAGCTATGAACATTGATGTGGCTGTATCTCTGTAGTATGCTGATTTTAAGTCCTTTGGGTATAGGCCAAGGAGTGGGATAGCTGGGTCAAATGGAGGGTCCATTCCAAGTTTTCTAAGGAATCTCCACACTGCTTTCCAGAGAACCTTTTCTTTTTATAAGTTGATTATCTCAGGTATTTGTTATAATGATAGTAAGTTGACTAACACAACATGCAAACTGATAAACATAACATAATACAATAAAAGAGTGAAGGACAGAAATCATATGATCATCTCAGCAGATGCTAAAAAAGCATCTCGCAAAATACAACATCCTTTCATAATAAAAATTCTCAACTAATTAGATATAGAAGGAATGTACCTCAATGAAATAAAGGCCTTATATGACAAACCCACAGGCCAATGCTAACATGATGAGCAGTTGAAAGCTGAAGATTTTCATCTAAGATCAGGAACAAGACAAGGACATACACCCTCATCTCTTCTACTTCACATTGTGCTAGAAGTCCTAGTCAGAGCAACTGGGCAGGAAAAAGATATAACATGCATCCAACCCAAAAAGGTAAAATCGTCCCTGTTTGCAGACAACATGATCATATAGAGACAAAATTTTTGAACACTCCAAAAAGAAAAACTGCTAGAAGTAATTTAAAAAGTAAAGTTGAATGAAACAAAACATACAAATATCACTTCTGTTTCTATACACTAACAATGAATTATCTGAAAAAGAAATAAAACAATTATCTTTACCATAGAGTCAAAAAGAATAAACACCTAGAAATAAACTTAAGGAGGCAAAGGTAAAAGACCTGAACACTAAAAACTACATTCATTCAAAATTTTAAAGATACAAGTGATACCACAGTGAATCTCACCATCATGTATATCCACAAGATACTAACTAAAAATATTAATAATAAATGCAGGTAAATGGCAGAAAGAGAGTAGAGGGAAAGCAACAGGTGGTGAGGAGCAGGGAGGGGAAAGGCAGATACCAAAGAGTGAATTAGAACAAGTTATAGTCCATGCTTATATACTTATGTCAAAATGAATTCTATGCTACATATAAGCTAAAAAACAATTTTTTAAATAAAAATACAAGTAAATGGAAAGATATTCCTGATCATGAATTGAAAATTTCAGTATTGTGCAAATGTTCATTCTACCCAAAGCGTTCTAAAAGTTCTACATAATCTCTTATCAAAATCTTAGTGGAATTTTTATAAAAATATAAATAATCTAAAATTCATATGAAATTACAAAAGACTGTGAATGTTCAAATTAATCTTGAGAAACAGTAACAATGCTAGAAAGCACCATACTCCCTCATTTCAAAATATTTTACAAAGCTGTAGTAGCAAAACAGTAAGGCATGACCACAGAAAAGAGCACAGAGCCCAAAAATAAACCATCTTTTACAAAGATACTAAGAATACATAATGGAAAGAGCACAGTCTCTTTAATAAATGGTATTATAGAAACTGGATATGCATATACAAAAGGATGAAATCAGACACTTTTATCACACCATCAATTCAAAGTGGATTAAAAATAAAACATTAAGATTGGAAACTGTAAAACTCCTAGAAGATAACCTGGGGAAATCCTTCTTGATGCTGACCTGGGCAGTGATTTTTATGAATATAATTCTTAAAGTACAAGTAACAAGAAAATAAATAAGTAGAACTACATCAAACTGAAGACTTTTGTACAGCAAAGGAAACAACCTACTGAAAAGACAACCTAGAGGAGGGAAAATGTTTACAAACCCTGTCTCTGATAAGGGGTGCGAGTTTCTTTATCACCTGGGTCCAGCAAGATGGAACACCTGTACAACAATGTAGGCAAAACAGATTTATTGTTGCCCTCATGTGGGCAACAAGAATAAACAAAAGTCTCAGGTCCATGAGAAGATGATCCCCTAAGGCTCAGGGAATCTGCCCAGTGCACATGCAGTCCTGTCTGCACACACCTGACAGTGCACCACAGCTGCAGGAAAGCTGGGGTTTTGTACCATCAGAACCACTTAGTTCACTGAGCTCAAGCATTGTAGGACATCCTGTCTGGGGAGGAATGAAGACACAGACAGGATTGTTCAGAACATTTTCTCCTCATCTTAGAATGTTGCCTTCTGTAGTTATTCCAAGAGTTACTAGCAAGAACAGGAAGAGGGTCAGCCAAGATCATCCAGGGTCCTATCCTCCTGCTATGAGTTAATTTCCAAAATATTCCAAAATAGGGAACTTCTACAACTCATTAGTTTAAAAAAATTGATAAATTGGTTAAAAAGTGGGCTGAGGACTCAAATAGACATTTTCTTCAAAAATGATACACAAATGGCCAAAAAGCATATGAAAAATGCTCTATATCACTAATCATCAGGGAAATGCAAATCAAAACCACCAAAAGATAACACCTTGCACCTGTCAGGATGACTATCATCCACCTCCCTGAGAAAAGAAAAAAGAAAAAAACATTGTCAAGGATATCAAGATATTGAGATATTGGAAACTAGGTACACTATTCTTGGGAATGCAAAATAGGGCAACTTAGGAAAATCAGCAGTGAATTTCCTTTAAAAAAATAAAAATTAAGAACTCCCATGTGATCTAGTAATCCCACTCTAGATATTTATCCTAAAGAATGAAATCAAAATCTTGGAGAATTATTAGCACTCCCATGTATATTGGAACACTATTCACAATAGCCAACATGTGGAAACAATCTACATACAATCAAAAGAGGAATGAACCAAGAAAATGTGACATATATAATGAAAGTGGTTAGCCTTGAAGAAAGAAGGAAATTCTGCAGTATGGGTCCCATAGTTTGGATGTTGAATATCCTCCAAAGGCCTCCATGTTAAAGACTTGTTCACCAAGGAGGTGCTATTGGCAGAATATGGAACTTTTAGGAACTGAGGCCCAGTGGGGGTCTTTAGGTCATTGGGGTAGGGTCCTGGAAGGGGATTGTGGGACCCCAGTGTCTTCCTCTTCTCTTTTGTTTCCTGGTCAGGTGAAGTGAGCATTTTGCTCCACAACATGCTCCCCACCATTGCCATCACTTCCCCCCACCGTCATCTGAGGACCAAAGCAACAGGTCTGCCTAATCATTGACTGGAACATATAAAACCATGAGGCAAAATTAACTCTTTCTCTTCATGATTATCTCAGGTATTTTTCTATAGTGGCAGAAAATAAACACAAAGTGGCATTATGGATGAATCTTAAGAACACCATGTTAAGTGAAATAAGCCAGTCACAGAAAAACCAAATACTGAGCGAGTCTACTTATATAATACATATAGAACAGCCAGATTCTTAGAATCAAAGAGTGGAATGGTTGCTACCAGGGACTGGGGGCGGGGGAAGTGGGGAATCCCTAATCAATGGACATACAACTTCAGTCACAAGTCGAGTAAGCTCTAGAGAAACGTTATACAGCATTGTACTTAGAGTCAACAATAATGTTTTGTGCACTTAACAATTTGTTAAATACAGAAAGATACACAAAAAAAAACCCACATCTTCAAATCTGATTGAACAATGTGATGAAATATTCATATAACATTAAACAAAAAAGAATTTTCAGTATGATTTCAATTTATTTAAAGTGCATATCTGCATGTAAAAATAATGAAAACCACACAAAGCATTAACAGTGCTTATCCCTGGGTGATGAGATTAGAGGTGGGTTTCTTGTCGTCATAATTCAAAATGTGTCATGTCATATGTTCATTAAAGAAGAGGAGCAGGCCTGGAGGAAGGGAGCAAGCATCAGCCACAGGTGACAGGACTAAGCTTGCATATGCAGAAACCCCATTTCCAGCTGTGCAGCAGCAGGTCACATGTCACCAGCTCTAGTAATACTGCCAGGCCGCCAAGGGACAAGCAGAACAAAAGCCATTTCACCAGTGGAAAGAGCCAGGAGGATGTATCCTGGGCTCCCTATTCTCTTGTGCATAAACCTGGCCTTCCTCTGCCCTGGTAGGGAACCCACCAATGGAGAGCCTGGGGCATGTGAAGGTTTAAGAACAACGTTGGGATAGAATTGGACTGTGCCTTTCTCCACTTCATTTTCTGGGTCAAAATCTGGATGTTTATAACAGCTTCCTTGTGAGCAATATCTGCTATAAGTTGTTTTCTTTTTTTTTTTTTTTTTTTTTTTTCTTTTCTATAGCTTCCAGCAATATCCAACGTGCTGATCAACCTACAGATGTGCACAAACAAGGAGGAGAGTCTCTGACTATAGACTGCAAATTCACAGTCAGTTTTTCTTATTATAATAGGTACTGGTATCAACAGCCATCCAGTGGGAAAATGATTTACATGACTCATCTGTATTCTGAAAATGAGAACAAAAAAGATGGACAATATTCTATGGTGTTTCAGAAGTCACTCAAAATTCTCACTCTCACCATCTCAGCCTTGGCACCCAGAGACAGGGCTATGTATTTCTGCACTGTTGCAAATTCCACAGTGGAAACAGGTTCAGCAATAGACAGTCACCAGCTCCAAAATCCTAGGAGAGAACCCACAGGACAGAAGAGAATAAACCCCAGGCACAGTGGGTGGAACTGATGAGACTAGAAAGGAAGCTGATGGGTGAATTAGGAACAATCTTCCCACATTTTGTATCAAAGAAAGGCATCCAAGACCCCAGTCTCACCTCTGAACCTGATAATGAAACCAATCAAGATGTGCTTTGTTTTCACTGGCTCCATATCTTTACCCTCCTATCTGGGGTGACAATATCCCCTGGATTGATTTTTCCTCGATAAACTAAGTCTTCCTTCCTGTTGGAGTTTGGATAAGTCTTGCCCACCCAAGGACTCTCAACCAGTTAACATAATCATCTCTCTGGCCACAGTGACCAGTTCAAGGATGTGCATATCCAAACTCACATTCCAAAATTTCATATGGAGAAGATTTCTAGAGAGGGTAGAAGCTAGGATGTAAAGCTAGAGCTGCCAGGAACCCTCTTCCCACCACAAGGGGAGAGCAAAACCCTTGAAAAGGGCATAACTGAATCCTGATAACATGGCTAGAGGTCCCTGACCTAGCTGTGACTAGCAGCCACCTGGGATTATGTTGCTGCACACACTAGCTTCCTTGGCTTGGGTCCTCCAAGAAGCAGAGAAGGAGTGCAAGAGGTTTAGTTGGAAGGTGATCCTTGGGAACACAGGAAGGGGCATAAGGAAGAAATTGGACAGCAATCAGCCCATCTAGGTATTAGCCAGGCCCCTGCCACTGTGGGCAACTGGGTCTTCATCCTCAGAACCAGTGTAAAACACTTCTCAAGTGAACCCACCAGAGAGTCAAGGAGCTAGGGTGTTGACACCCCAAATTCTGTACGTAATTGGTGAGGGCAGCTCCGGGAGGTGGGAGCATTAAATCCCCTGCACTGAGATCTCTCTACCGAGCAGGATATGGCAATCAAAGAAAGTCCTTAGGCAAAGAAACTCAGGTGCTGGCAGGAGCAGGTTGAGCAGTATGGCACTGAATTCCTGAGCACACAGGAGCATAGCTGGGATGACAACAGTGCAACACACTTGATTCCTTTTTTTCTTTTTTCCTTAAGCTACTTTGAGTTGGATTTTTTTGTCACTTGAAATCAAAGGAGATATAACTAAAACACAATAATAAACGGGTAAAATAAACTAAACAGAATACTTTTGAATTGTTTTTGTTTTTATTTATTTATTGCTTACTGCAGTTCAATAAAAAAGAAACAACACCTGAAACTGTTCAGTTTGATAGATAGGCTAGCTTCTTCCTCTCAAATCACCAAGTTTAGTAAGAATCAGACACAAATTTAATACCTACACCTGCATTATTACACTAGACATTTAATTCTCTCCTCTTTCAGACCCTTCCTGCTCAGGAACACCCAGCTTAGTACTGCCAGATTAATCTCTCATTTGTCCTTCCAACGTTTTGCCAGCTCAAAACTTCCAGATTCCACCTAAGACTGTGCTTTTCCCCAACTCCAAAATTCTACTCCTGCTACATACTTTTCCCATAATATGTCTCCATTTCTACCTAAAAGTTCACCATCTTTCAAAGTCTGCTTCCTACCCCTCTCCTGGGGTACTGGGCTGGTAACTGGGGGTGAAGGTGAAGATTGTGCACAGCTCTTTCCAAGCCATGCTCAGTGATGTCACGCTGGCAGCTCACTTCTTACATACCAATCTTGTCTTCCTCTCTGGTCTGCAAGCCCCTTAGTACAGAGACCCGAGTTATGTGGAACCGATGCTTTTTTGTTGTTCCTCACACTACTCAGCAAGGAGATTGTACACCATAGGTGTTTAATAATATTAAAAGAACATTTAAGGGAAGGGTTGTTTTGTTTTGCTTTCACTATAGTGGAACAGCAGGGTTGGGAGACATCATCGTACATATACACAATGGGTAAAAAAATCCCAACAGAACAAAAGGCTTTAAAATGACCTCCAGTCACTGCCAGAGTGCAGGAAGGAGAATTCCCCCAAGTTAGAGATTGAATGGCTGGTGTAGCCCATTCCACCCAGATTGCCTGGGGCAGTGAGGAGGGTGAGCCAAGTTTACTATCTGTGAAAACCTTTTATAAAACCACATTGGTGCTCCTTATAATCTAATGCCATTACTTCAATGGTCCATGGTTTTCAAATAAATGTTCTACCTTCCCACAGATTCAACTCTCTGCCAAATGAATCCATAAATTTAAACACGTTTCCAGTCAAAATGGGAAAAGAATTTTTTATTTTGTACCTTGTAAAAATGGTTTTTAAAGGTTATCTGGAAGGATAAATGAGATATATATATCCAATAAAAATTTAAATAGTTGCCACGTTAGATATTAAAATGTGTTCTAAAGCTACATTCATTAAAATAATGAGGTACCAATACAAGGATAGATATTCAGACAAATTGATTGAACTATAAAGCCTAAAGTTACAAGTAAGAGACTCAGTTATAAGAATTTTGATATGTTACAGTGAGCATCCCAGAGCTGGGGAAATAGTTCAGTAGGAGAGCACTTTCCCAAGTTAGCCTCCTAAACCAAAACTACTTGTCAATAAATTATTGGAAGACACCAGATAACCATTTAGAAACTAATAAAATTAGATACTTACCCCAACAAATAAATTTCAAATAGAAAAGGGTTATAACTTTTTAAAAAATGTTCATAGCAATTTTATTCATAATAGCCAAAATTAGAAACAGCCCAAATGTCTATTAGCAGAATGGGTTTACAACTTTTTTTATTATAAAAGTATTGGAAGAATATATATATATACATGACTGTTCATGTAATCTTGAGAAAGTAGAAGTACTTTGTAAAAATTACAACAAAGAAATTATGAAGGATAAAACTGACAAACTTGACAAATTCTTTTTTAAATATTTGAATACTAAAATGCTAATAAGACAAATGATAAAGTAAAAAAAAATTGCAATTTTTATGACTATGTAGCATATATATATACATACATAAAAAAGCTACATATCATTTATATATGAAAATATCTCCAAATCAGTAAAAATGAAAAGAACACAAATAGAACAAAATGATAGTGGAAGTCAATAGGCTAAACACACAAAATATGTCCATTACTATATAATTGAAGTACTGTAATTTTGAAAGCAATCAGACTATTTCGTGCCCTTCAGAATGGCAAAGTTTATGCTATGTGTTAGCAAAATGAGAATGGTCTTCATTACTGGTAATGCAAGTTTCTACAAATTTTTCAGAGAAATTTGAGAAATAAGCATCTCAAAACATTTAAGATGATCATATTTTTTTGACCCAGGCATTTTAGTTCTATGCCTAGGAAATAATATGATTTGCAAGAAGTAGACACACAAAAACATCTGTAAGAATATAATGTATAACAACATAGAGCTTAACCAATGTAGATACCCAACAATAGTGAACTGGCAAATTAAATTTTGAATAACCACAAAATGTAATGCTATCACCAAATGAAGCAATTTATGTCTATTTGTTGGTATGAAAAAAAGTTTGTGAATTACAATATATTAAAAAGTGGAAAAGTTTCAACCATCATTATGAACTTTGTGTTAATATAGATACAAATGGATATGTATGGAAACATGTATATACAGCACATATTTCCTTGCTCTGGAAGCTGAAAATCAACAGCACTCCCAAAGCAATGAGCATGCATAGATTTCAGATCCTCATTTCTAATATCATTTTCCAACAAAAGGAATTAGAGTTCCTTAGAGAAGTATCTGATTCTAGCTAGGACTGGCACACAGGGCACACAAAATAAGCTGAAGAACCTTGCAGGACCAGAAAATAAGCCAAACAAAGCCAAAAATACTCCTCAATGATGGGGATGTGTCAAAATGAAAAAGCTTCCTTTGACCAAATCAGAACAATTTGAGCAATAAAACAAAGTCGTATTGAGTTGTAATTCAAAGTATAAAATAAATATCCATGAATCAATACTGATGTAAAGAAACGAGTATAAATAAATAAATGGAGAACAGATAAATCTTCTATGAAGATTTCCATATAATTTGTGTAGACACCCCACACTCAAGCAGGTGGAGGATAGTTCCCATTTTTTAGGTGTAGGACAAACATAGTGACCTCCTTCTAAAGAGTATAGTTTGGAGAGGGGTGAAAATGGGTAACTTTATAGTGGCAAAATCTAGCAAACACTCTCCCAATCAGGTAAACAGAGTTAATATCAATAGTAATAAAGTATGTCGATAATATGTATCCTTGATAGAATATGATGGGAAATGGCACTTTATCTACGTGAGCTTCCTACCAAAAACACATAGCCCCAGACTATTTTGAGTAAATCATCAAACAAATTGAGGGAAATTCTACAAAATATATGGACAGTAGAGCCTCACACAAGGTCTTCAAAAACAAGGAAAGTCTGGAAAACAGCCATAGCCAAGAGGGACCTAAGGAGACACAATGACTGAATGTAGTCAGGCATCCTGGGTGGGATTGTGGAACACAGAAAGAGCATGAGGTAAAATTCTAAGTGAACCTAATTAAGTGTGAACTTCAGCTGGTGACGGCATAGCAACATTGATTCATTAACTGTGACATATGTACCGTTGTAAGAGGGGGCATTGTGCATGAAGTATTTGGGAAGTGTGTAGATTATCTTTACGATCTTTCTATTAATCCAAAGCTATTCTTAAATTAAGTTTACTTGAAAAAGTTACAAGTAGGTTTCATATTACCTGACTTTTGTAGAAGGAGAATTATAATTTTATGTAGAAGTATATCATGACATACATGTTACACATATATGAGAGTCTCAAACTGCAATGTCCAAGACATGGCCACTGAACACCTCAGCTGTGGCTAGTCCAAATTGAGATAGGATAGAAGAATAAAATACACACTAGATTTCAAAGACAGTATGGAGAAAAGAATGTAAACAAACTCACTAATACTCTTCTATATTGACTACATGTTAAAATGACAAGGCTTGGGGGTTTATTGAGTTAAATAAAATAGGTCATTAAAGTTAATTTTTATGTTTTTACTTTTTTATTGTAGTTACTAAAAATTTACAATTATGCATTTAGTTCAGATTGTATTTCTATTGATAGCAGTGATCTAAAAGGATAGAAATGAAAATGGTAACAATGGTTATTCCCAGCAGGCAGGTTAAAAGTTATTTGTTTAGCTTCTCTTTTTTCTAATTTTTCTTCAATAAATGCTTGCTCCTTATGTAATAAAAAAGTGATATAAAAAGACACAAATCACTGCAATAAAATGTCGCACTGATAGAAGCTCCAAGCAGAAATGGTAAGCCAGAGTCTTTCATCAACTAAGTATTTATTCACTCATTTAAATACACATATCATGTTCCTTGTGCAAAGCACTGGGACAGTTCCTAGGAGTACCAAAAAAAAAAAAAAAAAAAAGAGAGCTATAGCTATTTCCTTCAAGGAGTTCACAGCCCACTGGGGAAGTTGGGCTCATAAATGCATATCAGAACACAACGGTTCTGATATGGGGATTCCTACAGAGTCAGCTCACCTCCCCTTCCTGCTGTAAATGCTATTCTTCTGGTTCTAATCTTAGTCTAGTTCTCTGCTCACACCATGATTTCAACTAACGCCTACGTACTAATGACTATGCTTCTAACTTTGATTTTGCTTCATACTTATACATCCAACTGCCTTTCTGTCAAATGACCCTTAGGAAACCTAAATTGTACATACCTAAAATCCAGCGTCTCTTCAATTCCCTCCTCCAAGCTTCTCTACTCTGTACTTCTTTTCTTAATTAATGACACCATCGTTGTACCAGTTGCCTTGTGGCTTGATAGAAAAATCAAATTTGGTTACTATTCTTCACTTATCAAAATCCTTGGCAGTGCACGAGCCCACATCACCACCGGTCCAAACTCATCTCCTGGCACACCTTTCATCAGCATGGACACTCTAGAAATACCAACATACAAAACTCAGGAAATAGTACGTTATCTCCCTTCTTGCTTTCACACTTGCCTGCACCCTTCCCTCTGTTTACAGCATCTGATGTCACCACTGCCTCCTCCTCGTGGTCCCCTGACATCTCTTTGAAGTCTTCCTTGCCTTTCAGGCAAACCTAGTCTCTCTCTCTGTGACTGCCTTTGAATTTCATATACCTCCAGCACAGCAGTTATCTCCACATAGCATAGTGCTTCCTTTAGGATACTCTATTCCTCAAAGGCATTTCGTGTCTCATTTATCCCCAACATTGCACAGAACATAACAAATAGAAATTTCTCAATTTTACTGAATATTTCCTATTTTTCATCACCTTTCTCACTCTATTGTGGTCATACTTACCCCTAGAGTAGTCTAGATGTTCCTTTACTGTCCCAGCAGGCTTCACCTCAGGGTGTTTATCCCCAGATGGCTCTCTCCATCACGCCATTCACTGCTCACAAAAGAGGCCTCCTCTTCCAGCCTCCACAAAATGTGCCCACCTAATTCATCCCTTTTCCCCATTACCCTGATTTAATTTTTTATGGCTAGCATCATTAGCAGACATTATGCTATATATCTGTCTGTGTATTTCTTATCTGTCTGTCCACCAAAGTATATGCACTAAGAAGTCCAGGATTAGCCAGGTGTGGTGACGCACGCCTGTAATCCCAATGACTCAAGGGGCTTAGGCAGGAAAATGGCAAGTTCAAAGCCAGTCTCAGCAAGTTAGCAAGGCCCTAAGCAACTCAGCAAGACCCTGTCTCAAAATAAAATACAAAAAGGGCTGGGGATGTGGCTTAGTGGTTGATGACCCCTGGGTTCAATCCCTGATACCAAAAAGCAAAAACAAAACAGTACTTTGTCTAAATTATTGAATAAATTAATAAAGATCTGTTGTGATATGTGCATAAATGAATAAATGATATTCTTTATCACCAAACATGATGCTGTCTCTCTGACATATAATTCTCCTTCCTCTGCTATTTTTCTTAATAAGCCATAAGTCTGGGACATTAAAAAAATGTGAAGGAGTGATTAAGACATAAGTTCCACAGTGGTGGGGATGTAGCTGAGAGGTGGAGCACTTGCCTAGCATACATGAGGCCCTGGTTCAATCCCCAGCACTGCAAGAAAAGAAAAAAAGAAAATAGACACAAACTCTAAGAGTAGGCAAATATAACAAAGTTGAGTGGGCAATAATCTTAAAACCTGAAAAAAAAAAAAAAACAGTCCAACTATCCATATAATAAACTTGTTTCAAGAATGTATTTTATCTTCTACTTCATTTATTCAACAAATATTCATATTTTTCAAGAGGAGCTCTACTGTCTCTTTTATTTGTAGAATTATTTATAATTTACAAGATCCTTTCTGACATTTACTTCAACATATTCTCATAAATAATTCTTTAAGGTAAGCAGTCTTATGAGGAATGAGTCTTATGAGGAATGAGTTACCAGATTAAGGATCATTGGGTTGTGAAAATTTTGAGGTAAGAATGTATTCCATCGTTTTATTGTTGATACAACTATGTACAGAATCCCATTATCAATCTATTTATTTCACCTCAGAGAGTTATAATACACACATTGTCCATAAGTACCAGTACATTAATTCTCACTTCTGGGATTCTCAGACTACTCTTTGCTTCTGTGTTAATATGAATATTTCATGGTAGGGTGCACATACTCTGAGGATAGGTACAATACCTTTTCTGTTTCTTCTACTTGCATTCAGGATCTGCACACACTGGGTTCTTCATAAATATTTATGGGTAAAAAGAATAGTTATTAACACAGGAATTTCTCTATTCAGAAAGTAGTGAGGGCAACTGTAAAGTAAGTCTCCAAAGATGACCCTCTAGTAAGCCAGGTTCTTCAATCTTCACACTTCCATGTAGTCCCTCCTCTTGAATCTGGACTGGCTCAGATACCTGAGTATAACCAAAAGAAGGCTATGGAAGTGATGCTATGTGACTTCTGAGGCTTGGTCAAAAGCAGCTTTGCAGTTTCTGTGTTGGTCTCTTGGACCAACTCTGGGGGTACACAGCTGCCATGTAAGCAGCTGTCCCATCAGACAATAAGGAAGCCCAGCAAGTCAAAGGCAAAGAGAGATGTCTAATGGGCCCTCAGCTGTTCTGCCATCCAAGCCCAAGCTCCAGCCATGGGAGCGAAGAAGCCATCTAGGATGTCATGCCCAACCTGTTGGGTCTTCAGCTGACTCCACCCCAGCCAACTTTTGACTGTAAACACGTGACAGACCCCAAGCAAGACCCACCTGACAAAGCATAGTCAACTCACAGAACCTTAAGACATGACAACAAAGCGCTGTATTAAAGTACCAAAGTTTGGGTTGACTTGTTGTTACACAGAAATTGTTACTGTGTTATTTTATGGACCCTTTGCCATGTCCTTTGGCAAAAGAATCATTTGGGTGACCAGACCCTCCAGCTCTGTAGATTTTGAAGTTATGGGAACTGGAAGCAAGAAATCCCTCATAGGTCATCAGGAATGAGAGTAAAACAGCTCCTGCTTCCACCTCCTGTTTCCCAGAATCAACTATTCTTCCTGTTGGAGACTCAAAGCCATAGAGGTCTCCAGTGTAATACATACACCACACCTAGAAATATAACTCCCCACTTTGTAATGTGTTGCCTCTGGGCTATTATTTCAGCTTCAGTATGCCATTTCAGCACCCCGTGAATCTGGCTGCTTCCAGAAAGTGTGCTATCTGATTCAACCCTGGTTATAGTCCCGCATCTGCTCATCATTGTTATAAAATTAGTTCCCTGGTTGGATGTCATGTTGTGTGATTCCATGTTTGTGGACCAGGCATCCCATAATGCCACAGACAATATGGCAGGCTCAGACTTTGCAGTTAAGAAAGGCAAATCCATACCATCCATACCTATAATAGGTATCCATCCCATCACAATAAATTGTTGACCCTTCTATGCAGCTAATTGGTCTCCAAGTGACAGGTAATGTACTTGAGTTATAGGGCCATATCAAGATTCCACATTGATCTCTGTTGCTAGGATATTGGAAATTCAGAAGTGTCTGTAGCTATTTCAGACTGAGTAAGGGAGAGTCCAAACTGTTGGGTCCATGCCTAGGCTCCATAGCCATTTGTGACATAGACACATTATTCATATGCTCATTGTGCCAGTTCCAACTGGGCTAGTGATGAAAGCCCACTATATTCATTAGTGGATTCATTTTGTCTACCTAGTTATTCAGTACTGGAGACATTTTATCCACTTATTTTGTGCCACTCCCATGGTGAATGATTTCTGACTGGTATTAAGATTTGATACAAAAATCATTCGTATCTACTCCTCTATGTCTATCCACATTCCTCTACCTGAGATGTCCTTGTCTTTAACCTTCTAACTCTTTTCTTCCAGCCCCCTGACCAGGCAGTTAGAACATTGGCCACTGGCCAGGAATCTGTATATATTGTTACCTCAGGCCATTTTTCTTTCCATATAAAATGTGGATTGCCAGAGCACTGCTCACAGTTCCACATATGGGAAGATTTTTCTCTTTCCATTGTCTTTTAAGTCCACCCTGAACACTGCTATAAGGCAGATGCTGTCCATTTTTAACTTGGACACATATACCAAGGAAATCCACCTATAAATCAATCTCAGGCTTTTTCTTCTCTTCAGCTAGATAATATGTCACAGTTGATAAAGCCAGAGATGAAAGATGTGGGATAGGCATTGGTACAACTGTATGGAAAGTGTCCTGGAGTCTGGGCTATCTACTCATGCAATTTACTTGTAAACTCGGTCCAGGGTGGGCTCAATTCCAGATGTACTATTTTTATTTTACAATGGAGTGCTTCTGGGACTACTCAACTTTATGGTTTAGCTGGTCCAGAATAACCTAGCTCATAACGATTATGCCAGGATTTAACTCTAGTTATCAGCCTGCAGATCAGAGAGGTGGAGGGATCATTCCTGAGGGGCTACTGGTTCCTTGCAGAGGAGTGGGTTGTGTGGCACTTTCCTGCACAGGGAAAATGCTTGTTTTTACTATGGACCTCTCTGCAAGCTGTGAGGGTTCAGAGCAAAAATCCTCCAGGATAACTATGCAGACATCCTGATCCCTGTGCCAGGGTTTAAATTTTTCCTAACCAGAGCTCTTGTTACCATAGCAAAACCAAACTTCCCTGGTTAAGCATTTAAATGCATCTGGAACTCTGTAATTCAAACAAATCCTATCTATTAATCAACTGTGTCTGCCCTTCCTCTGTAGAAGATAAGGATCTCTGAGTTAGAAAAGAGGCCCTCTGACTCTCACACTTAGCCTTTAATGCTATCATTTATCACTCTCCCTTTTCAGTTTTAGTGCAGTTTGGCAATAGCCAAGGAACTCTGTTCTTTTTGTACATATTGTACACCTGTCTTTCAAATGCTCGAATCTCTGTACTCTGGAATTTTCATTCACAAAGACTTTCCCACCACCATAACCACAAGTGAAATCTTCAGCAATTGGGTTTCTATCTTGCACTAGGCACTATCAATGCCCCAAATACCACTAGGGATGGGGACCCCTTGGCCAGGTAGGTGGTAGGTAAGTCAGGGCCAAGCCCCACACATGTTCTTAAACAATTCCTGATACCATCTGCACCAGTTGCTAAGACATAAAACATAGAAGGCAGGATTAAATATTTATTGGAGGAAACACCTATGAAGAATATAAACAAAGAAACTATTGGAGTCAGGGAGGACCTTCAGACTGATGCAAATCTAGCACCTATAAACAAAGAGGGACAAATAAGGAGGATTGGGCAGAGAGTTTCAAACTATAATACAGTTCCAAGAAAGTTCCTACCAGGCCAATGGGAGGACACATGCCAACGTTTCCCATCACAGGAGTCTTGCATCCTGCAGGAATGTACTGGCACTAGAACCCCAATGTTCAATCATTGGCTTGAAGCAGACTGGGACTCTGAGACCCTGGTGCAAATGGAATGGCAGAACCAGAGGCATGATATGTAAAGCTGTAAGTCAGTTATGCTCTTCCATATAGGTTCTCTTGAAGGACATCTGACTGGGACATTTCACTAGATGTCACCAAAAACACATAGGGAGTTCAGTCAGTTTCTGCTCTTGGCAGATTGAGTACTCAACAGTGGCTATAGACAAGTCAGCCTTGGTTAGTAGAAGTCCTGTTGTTGAGTCCACACATAACCCTTCCCTCTTGGTCAAAGACAGGGTGTCTGGTAAAAGAAGTTACTGATATTTGTAGAATAGGTCATCTGATTCACCTAAATATTAAGATCATCTTCTGCTGAGGTTGTTTTTTTGTTAGAATTCACATGGAACACAAATATTTTTATACTCTATACCATTCTGAGAGAAATATCCATATACCTCCCCAGATTTTTATGTCACTAGTTATCCAATTAAAATCCTCCAGGGCTGGGGAGATAACTCAGTTGATAGAGTGCTTGCCTTGCAAGCACAAAGCCCTGGGTTCAATCCCCAGCACCACAAAAATATAAAAAATAAAATAAAATCCTCCAAAGACCCTAATGATGGAGCTGGGATGCAGCTCAGTGGTGAAGCAATTGCCTTACATACGTGAAGCTCTGGATTTTCGATTCCCAGCTCCAAAAAAGAAATGACAAAAAAGCAAACAAACAAACAAACACCCCAACCAAAGTCCCTGATTACCTAAGTCAAAACTGTCAGGCACTTTATTATAACCATGTCAAATGAACCACCAGATGCTTGAAGGTTTGCCCAGTGAAAAGACTTCTCTCCATCACTGTCCTTCAGCCCCACCCCAGCCCTTGAGGAGAATGATAATACTTTAGAAGTTCACTTTAGTATAGTGCTAGCAGATTGTACAGAACCATGTGTAAACAGGCCTAATGCTTATTTCCCTCTGTCAATTAATTGGTCATGAGAAACCTTGATGAGGCTGTAGGTGCAAACTGAAAGAGATGAGGTAGTATAGCAGAATTAGGAGATATAATAAACAGAACCTCTTATTAATGTTATTTCCATGCGCCCCCAGAACATACTTGAGCCTGATCTCAGATATACCACTCCCACTCCCACTCCTGTGCATGCCCAAATTTATGGTTTGGTGGGTCAAGCAACACCTGCTTCACAATGGACATTTCAGGTCATATGGCAACTTAGTGATCTATGGTCAAATACTTAGTCTCTACTAGGACATTGTAAAAAGCTTGGGGTTCTTTCTCACAAGAAAGATAGTTATCTGCAGAATATGGCATGACTTTTCTCCCAGATTATAAAAGTTCACTATCTTTCACCTAAAAGCCTTGACAGAGGTTCGATAGACACTTCAATCACCATTGCATTGCCTATGCCACGTGACCCAAGTGGCAGGAAAGCTTGTATTGCAGCCTCTCTCTTTCTCTAGGCCCTATTCAAACTTGGAAACCCTTTGGGTAACTCAGTAAATAAGACTGGACTATAACAACACACCCAAATAAGGTATGTGTTGCCTCCAAATCCAGCGAGGCACACTAGGAACCGAGGCTTTCCTAATGGTAGAAAGAGTTCAGTGTACCAACTTGACCTTCATCTTGGAAAAGGTATCTTGACTCTCCCTAGATGATGGAACCCTAAGAGGGTTAATTGAAGAAGAAAGCCCCTAGGTTTCTCTCAGATTTTTCTACCTTCTTGCCTATTATGTGTCTTAAAAAGGTGTCTAAGGTACTTGCTATTTCATGTTCCCCTGATCCAACAGTGTTATGGAGCCATGTGATGTTTGTGGAATGGAGAGAAAATCAGTTCCCTGCAGAATAGAATAAGACAGGATTGAAGATTTGGTATTACCTGGATCAAGACTGTGAAAGGGGATGGCCATTCTGGATGAAAGAAAAATGATTCTCATGGTCTCTACTAACAGGTAAATAGAGGGAAAAAATGACTTTTCATATCAACACTCACATATTAGATGTCAAAGAACCTGTTGAGTTTACTCTAGCAATGAAACTACATCTATAATAGTAACTGCAATTATCTTGATCATCTAATTAAATTTATAATAATCTTCTGTCATTCTTCAAGATCTATCTATCTTCTGCACAGACCAAATAGATGAGTTGAATGGATACGTAGTGGAAATCACCAGCCCTGCATCTTTTAAGTCCTTTGTAGAAGCACTAATCTCTTCAGTTTCTCCAGTATGCAATATTCCTTTAGATCTGCTACTTTGAAATATAGAAGCAGTTCTAATGTCTTCTATTCCTCACTTCACAGATCAGATAATCAATATAACTATTCAACCATTTGTTGAGTACATCACATTCAATTAAGCATTCCTGCACCTGGGAATGAACAATGAAGTGAGTCTAGAGCCCAAATGAATGCACAGTGAGATGGACCTGGGTCAAAATACAATTAATCATTCAGCTTCAATAAATCTCCTTAATAAATTCTGGTAAGTAGACAATGGGAAGCTGGTCCCTGGTAAAAATGGGTCTCCAAGAACTGTTATCATTTCAGAGCCAGAATCCAAAAATCCCCCCCAAAATATGGTTATTTCCCTTTTTCCAATGCACTCTGACCTTGATAAGTCATAATGGCTAGGTCTTTTGGAAGAAGAGAAAAAGTTACAGTGTAAACTTTTGGACATGCAAATATAAATTATAAAAAATGTATAATTCGTTTGGTACTTATGGGAACTTGTCATTTTGTTCTTGCCCCATGGGGACTGCCAGAACTTGAATCTGGATATAGGCATAGAGCAATGAAAGGTTTGGGGAGGTGAGTTCTGAGGACTGTCAGCATTTTCTCCCCAGGAAAAATTGTTCCAGGTTTTTCAAAAAAAGGGGCACTAAACTCAGAGGAGAAAAAGCTGCTCCCACCAGAAAAGAAAACCAAAGGTCCTCAGTTTCACTAGAATCTGCCCACATGCTGTCATCTCAGAATTCAGGGTCCCACCTGTATCCCAATAAATGCCTAGTTGTAAGCATTAGAACTCTTGAATTAAATTGGTGTTGGGATCTAATTAACCACAGGATTAGTCTTTTGGTTTGTTTTTCAGAAATATCAGATTTTGAAGTTATGAGAGATTAGGCTTCTTCCAAGATAGTAACAGAATATTTCCAGTTTCTTGCCTAGATTTTGAACGTAGAATGTAGTGACCTGAGTTCATTATTTTGTTCCCCAGAATCTCTATGGCACTTCGAAGCAACCCACAAATCTAACACTCTTTATTCCCACTACAGTTTTATGCCATCGGCTACCTGGTAATCCAAAGCCTTGCCTTTTATAAGCACTCAATGTCAGGGCCTACTAGTGTCTTATGTACAAATGAAATAGGGTGATTGGGGAATGCCTCATCCAAACAGAGAATCATCACCAATTTCCTATGACTCCATTTCTATTTCTAGAATCATTTCTAAAACCAATAATTTCATCAGTTATGAGTCACCTAGGGAAGCAGCACCATTATGAATGATGCGCAATAAAGAAATAATAGATTCATTGCCAAATTGGATCTTACGAATGTGGAAGGAGCTGGAGAAGTAAAGATCTGGGAGAGGGAACCAGAAGACTAGAAAAAGAGTAATTAGCCTGTTCACCTGAACCTGAAGCAGAAGCACAGAGAGATAAGCTGGGAGTTGAAGGAAAGGCCAAGAAGAAAACATTTCCAGCCACCAAAGTAGGACTACAATGGGGAGCTCATGAAGAAGTACGTGGAAAGCTCTTACCTCTAAGTAGCTACCCTTCCTCTGAGTCCAACAGCCAAACATCTGGTGATGGGCCTGGGACTACTGTTGGTAATTTATTACTTTCAAATGATTGTTAAAATAACAGAATGGAAGTAACCAAGATCTCTTACAGAACTTACCACGAGGCAAATGTAGAACACAACATAACCAAAAGTGGCTAGTTACTTCTGTCAGCTTAAGTGGCTCCAGTATGTGGCAAGAATAAAATTTTATAATTCATTGTTCACCAACTGAAGTTATACAAATTGTAATTGGTTTTAAGTTTGGTAAGAACCACAAAATTGCTAATTTTGCTCATGACATATGTGTTAGACATTTTTATATTGTACTACTTTGATTTTGTGTAATTTATTCTTCTCAACTGCATGTTTTTTTATAACCTTATTTTTATGTGGTGCTGAGGATCTAACCCAGTGCCTCACATGTGCAAGGTGAGCACTCTCTTACTGAGCCACAACCCCAGCCCCTCAACTGCATGTTTTATTGAACAATTATTCTATTGAAAAGATATTTTTAATTCTCGGAAAAATATGGAGATCCCTGAAAATTCTGAGATGCACACTTTCCAAATACAATACATATCATAAATAACTTTCTTGCAGTTCTAGGATTAAACCCAGGACCTCATACATGCTAGGTTAGTGCTCTACTAGTGAGCTACACCACCAGCCCATATCGGAAATAACTTTTAAATCTAATTTTTAAATAATCCTGTTATGGTTATAATTTCCATACAGGTATTGGAATGCCTTAAAACTAGTGGTAATGTGTCTCTGTACCAATGTTATTCAAAAAGAGACAAAAACTTAATAAAATGTGAAAGTTCTTTCCTTTCTAGTTTTGTCAATCAGAAATTCAAATAATGTTGCATGTAAGCATAATTTATTACCTTGTTAATTTCAAAACAACATCATGATAACCTTGGACAGGAACTAAAAGAGCAAATACATTGGTGTTTGAGTTTGAGCCTGAATATCATTTCAGCTTAAACAGCATAAATTTGCCACTGATGAGTTGATCCCCTCTGGGTTTACCAAGAATATTCAGCTTCTTGATCACATAGACTGAAGGCCAGTTAGTCAACCTAGGTGCTGCCATAGATATTCCTGTAGCCAAAAGCAAACCCACTACCGTGACAGGTCATTTAAGGGGGGAAAAAAAGTGATTTTTAAATAAGGAAAAGATGTTCATGAACTGGGAAAAAAATTGAACATAATTCACTAATACTAATGAAATTAACAAATAGACTACTCCAGAAGAAATGGATCTAGTTGCCACCTTGCCTGATGGATTGAGATACAGAATTATCTATCAATTGCTAATGAATATTTGAAAAAACATCAACTACACTGAAAATGTAAAATGCAAGTGAAAACAGATATCAAACATATCAAATTAACAGATTAAAAGAAACAATTACAACTTGATGTTAGTGAAATTGGGCACATTAAGAAAACTTACATTTACTATTGATATGATTGCAAAATGATACAGTATAAGTAAGTTATTAGGTATCAAGAGCTTTTAAAATGGTTATTTTCTTTTCTCAGTATTTGGGAATCTATCTTTAAAAGAGGGGCATGATTCAGTGGTAGAACACTTACTTGGCATGTATGAGTCCCTGGGTTTGGTCTCCAGCACCATAAAAAAGTCACCTGAGAAGTATTTTTTATAAACAAAAATGTCTATTAAATGTTTCTTATACTTTCAAATAATTGGAAAAAATCAAAATACCCCAGTAGAATATTATGCCACCATTAAAAATTAGATCTTATTAACCCCAAAAGCACAGGCAACAAAAGCAAAAACAGGCAAGTACAATTACTCCAAATAAAAATCTTTTGCATAACAAAGGAAGCAATTAACTGAATGAAAAGACAATCTATAAAATTGGGAGAAGATATTTGCAAGTCATACATCTAATAAGGGGTTACTATCCAAAATATATAAAGTACTCAAAAGATTCTATGGAAAGAAAACACATCATCTAATTTTAAAACGGATAAGGGATCTGAATAGACATTTCCCAAAAGAGACATACAAAGGGCCAACAGATATTCTGAAAAATGTTCAACACCACTGATCATCAGGGAAATGCAAATTAAAACCACAGTGGGATATCATCTCACACCTGTCAGAATGGCTTTTATCAAAAAGAGGAAAGAAAAATATTAGAGAAGAGGTGGAGTAAAGGGGCCCATTGCACATGTTGGTGGGAATGTCAGCATTATGAAAAACTTACGAAGATTCTTCAAAAACTTAAAAATGAGCTGGGTGTGGTGGTACATGGCTGAAATCCCAGTGACCCAGGAGGCTGAAGCAGAAGGATCACAAGTTCAGAATCAACCTCAGCAACTTAGTGAGGCCTTAAGCAACTTAGCATAGACCTTGTTTCAAAATAAAAAGTAAAAATGGGCTGGGGATGTGGTTCAGTGGTTAAATGACCCTGGATTCAATCCCCAATACCAAAAAATAAATAAAAATTAATAACTGGAGGTGTGGCTCAGAGGCAGAGTGCTTGCCTGGCACGCTTGAGGCCCTAAATTCTATCCCCAGCATTGAAAAAACACAAAAAACAGAAAAGATAGTAATTAGTGTATGATCCAGCAACCCCACTTCGGGGTACTTCCCCCAAAGATTTGAAAGTAATATGTTAAAGAGACATCTGCTCTTGCATGTTCCTAACAGCACCATTGACAACAGCCTACTAAATCAACCTACGAAATCAACCTAAGTGTCCATCAACAGAGGAAGGGATAGAGAATACGGTACATGTTCACAATGGAATACGTAGTCAGCTTCAAAAATGAAAGCCATTCTGCCATTTGCAACAACATGGATGGGATTGAGAAAAAAATGTGCTAAGAGAAAAAGACAAACACAGACAGCATGCTCTGACTTACATGTGCAACCAAAACAATCCAACTTGAGGAAGCAGAGTGTAGAATGGAGGTTTCCAGAGGCAGAGACAGAGGCTAGAACACAATGTAAGAGAATGCAGACTGAGGCAGGGAGAAAGGTGGCTGGCATTTTTTCCTTTGAGACATATCACACAGTATGATGAACACAGTAAATAATACAGTGTGCTTTTCAAAATCTCTACAGAGTAATCTCAAAACATAATAAGCATTTGAGGTGATAGATATGTTAATTAGCTTGATTTAATTATTCCACATATTCATAAATTGTGACGTCCCTTTGTAGCCCATAAATATATGTAACTAATTTATCAAATTATAAATAAAATAAAAATGAAAAATTGTATTCTGAAGAGTTTTAAATCACTTGGAGAAAATATCTTGCTCTAATATAAATGAAAAAAATGTTTAACATAAAACTGAATACACTATATTAAGTTTCTCAACAGTATAAGAAAATATCAAAGACTAGACCATATACTAAAAGGAAATATCCCAAAATAACATAGTTGTCATCTCTGGGTTGTGAGATTTTTGAATGATTTTCTTCTTTCTCATTTTATAATTATATATAAATCACTATTTTTCCTTCAATGAGCACATACTTTTATAATGAGAAAAATCATCTAATAAAAGAAACTTTTAAATACTAGGTTATATGCCCTTAAAACAACCCTTTTTTTTTAAAAGTGAATTGTCTAACATGAATAAATTTATATAAATCACTCTAGAACACACATTCATATATTCTACTCCTCAAGTAAAAAGTTCCTAAAATCTACCACCTACTAGGTAAAGAAGAACTGCCTTTAATTTTTTTTTTCAGAATTTGATTCTTTCAAACTTCAAGTAAAGTTCTCCATTATTTCTGTCCAAAATCACAAGCTACAAGCATAATTTGTTTGATGCACCATTTTTATTCAAAAGTAAAATAAAGCTTTGTTTCCAAATTCTTTCAAAGGGCAGAAGAAAGAGGATGGCTAACTTTAGGAGACAGAAGGAGTCATCTAAATTCACTACAGAATCATGTTTGGCCATAGTCCTCAAAATAATTCAACTGAATGTAATAATTCTGAGCACCTGCTACCCCAGCACTCCTGCTAGGCCATGAGGATTACCAGAAGGCAAGTTCAAAAGATGAGCATGACATCCAGCCATAACAATTAATCTTGGCTTCCTGCCCTACTTTAAAAAAAAAAAAATGACATATAAACAGAAGAATTGCTTTACCAATAATTCCAGAACAAAAATGGAATAATTGTGGATATTTCTAAAATAATAATTGAAGATAATAGATAAAGACTGTGTGCTCTCTAGGAGCAGAAAAAACAAAGAAGAGAAAACAAAAATGCTCCTTTGGTAATAAAACCATCCTAAACACTGAAAATACTTCCTTCTCTGGTCATCAAGAAATCACCATCCTTTCCCCAGAAAGAGGGAGCCAACAAAAGAGGATCCAACTAGACAAACTTGAACTTGCATTCTAATCGTAGGCCAGTCTAGCTAATTATTAGATCAGAGCACTCCATGGATCTCATTCCTACTCTTCAAATAATAGGGTGCACCAGCAAATTTTGTTTTCCCATTCTAACACCCCATGAGTCTGTGAGGAACTCTATCCTAGTTGACTCCTACCTAGATGCATGTGGAGACTTAGTTTTAGAGAACCTGGGAGTCTCAGTGCTAAATGAGACATAGTTCCTCAGCATAGAACTTTAGACACTGTGCAAGCACTGAGTCTTTAAAATAATTAGTTGGTCCCTGGGCTGTCTCTTATAACTTTAATATTTACACTATGACAAAGTGAAAGTGCTCGTTAGTGTTTGAGCCAAAGTAATACCATTCTTTTTATTCATTCCAATGAGCCTATTTTACATTAGCAAGAAAGAGCCAGGGAAGTAGAGGCCCATGGGGTATTTGCATAGCCAAAGCGGATCTCAGAAGGAAATAAATTTGGAAAGCATTAGCCTAGGACCCTATGAGAAATGTATTCTTCCATCTGACCTCCACTGGGTAAGACATAAATAAGTGACTCATGATCTGCCCTTCCCTAGTTCAGCCCAGAGCTGCCCGCAGTTCTCAGAGATGACCAACCAACTCATTCTCCAACCACAGAACCATCAGAGACCATCATAGTAATGGTATCTCTAGGTGAGGGGAGCACTATATCTCCTTCAGAATAGCTGAAGGACCTCAGGGGTCCAAGTCTCCCTTAAGACTACGTTTTCTCAAGCTGTAATGAGTGCCCCTCCCTTCCACTTCGCCTACAGTAGTAGTGACCTGACTCCACTTGGAATCCACCCAGGGCACTTGCTCAGTCAGTGGACCGATGTGGATGCTTACCTTCTAGGATCACTGTGATCTGGAGGGATGGAAACATAATTAGCAACAGGGCCTGAAGTAAGCATTGTCACCAAGGGGGACCTTCATGTATTGGCAGCTCTTCATCTCCTCTGGTATATCCAGGGGAAAACCTGGTAATGTTCACCAAAAGTTTTTGAGGACTGCTTCTGTAAGAACTTCTTACTCTGAAGGGAATCCTCTTACAGGGGATGACTCTGCTTTGTACTTCTGAGCTCTGATGGCAATCACATTCACATCCACATAGACGGGCCTGCAGTAGAAGATGAAAACCACCTGCTAGAGACAAGGGGAAGGTTGCTTCTCTGTAGTTACAGGAAAAGGCCAGAGGGACAACACTGCTGTTCCAGTTTAAGGTTTTCTCTAACATCAAAAACAGAGCATGATTTGAATTTGAAATTTTCCAGAATTCATCATTCAGGTCAGATTGGCCTTACCCAAAGGTTAGCTACTTAAATGGTAGAATTTAATGCACATAAAATTTCCTCCACAAAAAGAATTGCATCCCCACCAGCCCTCTGTGATATCTGAAATCTATCCATTAACGACCACTTGGAACTCAGCCATTAAAGGTGTGAGTTAAAAGGTTAGTTAGTTACTTGAGGAAGTGTCCCAAAGAACCCTTATGAACTCTTAATGCCCCAGGATTGCCGGAAAGTCAGATGGAGAAATTAGACTGAAATCAGCATACCAATAAATTAAGACTGGCTTTACATACTGCCAGTATATATAATTATATTTAATTAACAAAAATAGTAACACAGGGAGATTCAAGATGGCGGACTAGAGGGTGGCTGCGTTTCGTGTTGCTCCAGGACTCAGGACTCAAGAAGAGGAGATATAGAGAGCCTTGGGACCAACTCAAACCAGCCGGGCGAGAATCTCCCACTGGGCAGACGTCCCGGACGGGGCAGGAGCCCTGGACGGGGCGGTAGCCCCAAAAGCAGGGATCTTTGCAAAGTAGAACGGCCGCGAGGCGCCCCTCCCCCCGCCGGAGCAGTGATCGCAGACAGCTGGGAGCATTGAAGAGGGGGCTGCCCAGAGGAGAAGGAGAATTACGGGCTCGGCACGTCGCTTGGAATTGGATCAGCTGCGCCAGGGCTCCGGGCGGCTATCCGGAGGAGGAGCAGCGTGGGCTCAGGACTCAAGAAAAGGAGATATTGAGAGACTTGGGACCAACTCAAAGCAGCCGGGTGAGTGTTTCCCACTGGGCAGGCGGACGGGGCGGTAGCCCCCGGACAGGGCGGTAACCCCGAAAGCAGGGATCATTGCAAAGTAGAACTGCCGGCGAGGCGCCCCTCCCCCCGCCGGAGCAGTGACCGCAGACAGCTGGGAGCATTGAAGAGGTGGCTGTTCATCACAGCGCTTGGACTCGGCGCAACCCACCCGCGCTCTGGGAGGCTGCCCAAAGGAGAAGGTGCTTGGTGAGCTGTTTGGACTGAACGTGACCACCCCTGAACACAGGGGGCTGCCCAGAGGAGAAGGAGAAATACGGGCTCGGCACGTCGCTTGGAATTGGAACAGCTGCGCCAGGGCTCTGGGCGGCTATCCGGTGGAACAGCGTGGTGAGTGGTTTGGCCCCAGAGAATCCGCTCCTGAACATAGGGGGTTGTCTGGAGAAGGAGGAGGAGCGCGGCGGGGTGCTTGGGCTCCAAGTGACTGCACCAGGGCTACGGGAGGCAGTCGGGAAAAGAAGGTGCACAGTGAGTTCTTGGGACTCGTGACGCACCAGATCTCTGGGTAACTGCCTGGTGGAGAAAGTGGTACGTGGTGGGTCACTTGGTCTTAGAGCGACGGCACGGAACAACAGGTGGCTGCCGGAGGAAAAGGCGTGTGGCGGGTCACTGGGACTCGGAGCGATGGTAAGGGGCTCCAGGTGGCTGCTCAGAGGAGGGGCCGCATAGCCAGGTGAAAAGTGCAGAGCAGGGTCCTAGACGGCTTCTTGGTGGAAGGGCCCCACAGACAAACTGAGGGGCGGAGCGAAGGCTCCAGGACTGCAGGCAGCTTCTCTGAGGAGAGGCAGCCGAAGGAGATTCGTTTGCGAAGGGTGAGGCTTCCAGGCCCAGGAGGTAGGTCCGGGTCCCTGGGATCATTGCAGAAGAAGGCTGCCCAGCCCAGGCGGTAGTTGTGAATTGAACGGAACCTCTGGGAGGAAAACCGACCAGCGAGACCTCCCCACCAGGTGACTCCTCCCTGTTGGGTGAGGTTCTCCCAAAAGGACCGTAAAATCAGAGACACAGGCCCAAACTGGTCTTGCATCAGCCCACAACCTACTTCCCTTCTGGATGACCATTCATCAGCAAGTGAAGGTACCTCTGCCCACTAGCAGGGAATATACCCCACCAGAAGGCCACCACCCCTAGGGAGTCAGCTCCCTTGTGGAGCACTGCATTATCAACTTCCTCCAAGATTTCAGGCTACTGAAGACTAAGAGGGGATATAATAGAAATCTTCAGGGATATTATAAGACAATAGAGGAAATCTGCAATATCACAGCGGTCAACTGATACCTGAACAATATGAGAAAACAAGGAAAGAAAATGCTGCAAACAAATCTAGATGTTACATCAATGAAACCCAACGACAGCATGGCAGAAGAAATGACAGAAAGGGAGTTCAGAATGTACATAATTAAAATGCTCAGGGAAGCAAATGACGAGATGCAAGAGCAAATGCAGGCACTGAATGATCGCACCAATCGACAGTTAAAAGAGCAAATACAGGAAGCAAAAGATCACTTCAATAAAGAGTTAGAAATATTGAAAAAAAACCAAACAGAAATCCTTGAAATGAAGGAAACAATAAACCAAATTAAGAACTCCATAGAAAGCATAACCAATAGAATAGAACACCTGGAAGACAGAACATCAGACATTGAAGATAAAATATTTAACCTTGAAAACAAAGTTGAACAAACAGAGAAGATGGTAAGAAATCATGAACAGAATCTCCAAGAACTATGGGATATCATGAAGAGACCAAATTTGAGAATTATTGGAATTGAGGAAGGCTTAGAGAAACAGACCAAAGGAATGAACAATCTATTCAATGAAATACTATCAGAAAATTTCCCAAATCTGAAGAATGAAATGGAAGATCAAGTACAAGAGGCTTATAGGACTCCAAATATACAAAATTACAACAGACCCACACCAAGGCACATTATAATGAAAATGCCCAACATACAAAATAAAGATAGAATTTTAAAGGCCGCAAGAGAGAGGAATCAAATTACATTCAGGGGGAAACCAATACGGATATCAGCAGATTTTTCAATCCAGACCCTAAAAGCTAGAAGGGCCTGGAACAACATTTTTCAAGCCCTGAAAGAAAATGGATGCCAACCAAGAATCTTATACCCAGCAAAACTTACCTTCAAATTTGATGATGAAATAAAATCCTTCCATGATAAACAAAAGCTAAAAGAATTTACAAAAAGAAAGCCAGCATTACAGAACATTCTCAGCAAAATATTCCATGAGGAAGAGATGAAAAACAAAGAAACAAATCAGCAATGGGAGGAACCATCCTAAAGGAATTGTCAAATAAAGGAAGAACCAAGTCGTCTCAAAATAAATAAATAAATAAATAAATAAATAAATAAATAAATAAAATGAACCAAATGACCGGGAATACTAATCATATCTCAATAATAGCCCTGAATATTAATGGCCTGAACTCATCAATCAAAAGACATAGACTGGCAGACTGGATCAAAAAGAAAGATCCAACAATATGTTGCCTGCAAGAGACTCACCTCGTAGAAAGAGATACACATAGACTAAAGGTGAAAGGATGGGGGAAAACATATCATGCACATGGACTCAGCAAAAAAGCTGGGGTATCCATCCTCATTACAGATAAGGTGGACTTCAAGTCAAAACTAGTCAAAAGGGATAAAGAAGGACATTACATACTGCTTAAGGGAACCATAAATCAGCAAGACATAACAATCATAAACATCTATGCCCCAAACAGTGGCTCATCCATGTATGTCAAACAAATCCTTCTCAATTTCAGAAACCAAATAGACCATAACACAATAATACTAGGTGATTTTAACACGCCTCTCTCACCACTGGACAGATCTTCCAAACAAAAATTGAACAAAGAAACCATAGATCTCAATAACACAATCAATAATTTAGACTTAACGGACATTTATAGAATATACCATCCAACCAAGAGCGAATACACTTTCTTCTCAGCAGCGCATGGATCCTTCTCTAAAATAGACCATATATTATGCCACAAAGCTAATGTAAGCAAATACAAGAAGATAGAGACACTACCTTGTATTCTATCAGATCATAATGGTTTGAAGTTAGAAATAAATGAAAGAGTAAAAAACAGAAGCTACTCCAACACCTGGAGATTAAACAATATGCTATTACATGATGAATGGATAACAGAAGATATTAGGAAGGAAATTAAAAAATTCCTAGAGGTAAATGAGAACAAAGAAACATCATATCAAAATCTTTGGGACACTATGAAAGCAGTACTTAGAGGAAAATTTATTTCATGGAGCGCATTCAATAAAAGAAGTAAAAATCAACAAATAAACAACCTAACACTTCAGCTCAAAGCCCTAGAAAAAGAAGAACAGACCAACACCAAAAGTAGTAGAAGACAGGAAATAGTTAAACTCAGAGCTGAAATCAACGAAATTGAAACAAAAGAAACTATACAAAAAATTGACAAAATAAATAGTTGGTTCTTTGAAAAAATAAACAAAATTGATAAACCCTTAGCCACTCTAACAAAGAGAAGACGAGAGAAAACCCAAATCACCAAAATTCGGAATGAACAAGGAAATATCACAACAGACACGATTGAAATACAAAACATAATTAGAAGCTATTTTGAAAATCTATATTCTAACCAAATAGAAAATTTCGAAGACATCAACAGGTTTCTAGAGACATATGAATTGCCTAAATTGAGCGAGGAGGACATACAAAATTTAAATAGATCAATTTCAAGTAATGAAGTAGAAGAGGTCATCAAAAGCCTACCAACAAAGAAAAGTCCAGGACCAGACGGGTTCTCAGCTGAGTTCTACAAAATCTTTAAAGAAGAGCTCATTCCAATACTTCTCAAAGTATTCCATGAAATAGAAGAGGAGGGTACCCTCCCAAACTCATTCTATGAAACCAATATTACCTTGATACCCAAGCCAGACAGAGATAAATCGAGGAAAGAAAATTTCAGACCAATATCATTAATGAACATTGACGCAAAAATTCTCAATAAAATTTTAGCAAATCGCATACAAAAATATATTAAAAAGATAGTGCACCACGATCAAGTGGGTTTTATCCCAGGGATGCAAGGTTGGTTCAACATCCGGAAATCAATAAATGTAATTCACCATATCAATAGACTTAAAGTCAAGAACCACATGATTATTTCAATAGATGCAGAAAAAGCATTTGATAAAATACAACACCCCTTCATGCTCAAAACACTAGAAAAAATAGGGATAGTGGGAACATTCCTTAACATTGTAAAGGCCATCTATGCTAAGCCCATGGCTAATATCATTCTAAACGGTGAAAAACTGAAAGCATTCCCCCTAAAAACTGGAACAAGACAGGGTTGCCCTCTTTCACCACTCCTATTCAATATCGTTCTTGAGACTCTAGCCAGAGCAATTAGACAGACCAAGGAAATTAAAGGAATACGAATAGGAAAAGAAGAACTCAAACTATCCCTATTTGCGGATGATATGATTATATACTTAGAGGAACCAGGAAATTCCACCAGAAAACTGTTAGAACTTATAAGTGAATTCAGTAAAGTGGCAGGTTACAAGATCAATGCTCATAAATCCAATGCATTTTTATACATAAGTGAGGAATCCTCAGAAAGAGAAATTATGAAAACCACCCCATTCACCATAGCATCGAAAAAAATAAAATACTTGGGAATCAATCTCACAAAAGAAGTAAAAGACCTCTACAATGAGAACTACAGAACACTAAAGAAAGAAATCGAAGAAAACCTTAGAAGATGGAAAGATCTCCCATGTTCTTGGATAGGTCGAATTAATATTGTCAAAATGGCCATACTTCCAAAAGCGCTATACAGATTCAATGCAATCCCAATTAAAATCCCAATGACGTACCTTACAGAAATAGAGCAAGCAATCATGAAATTCATCTGGAAGAATAAGAAACCCAGAATAGCTAAAGCAATCTTTCGCAGGAAAAATGAAGCAGGGGGTATCGCAATACCCGAACTTCAACTTTATTACAAAGCAATAGTAACAAAGACAGCATGGTACTGGTACCAAAATAGACAGGTAGATCAATGGTACAGAATAGAGGACACGGACACAAACCCAAATAAATACAACTTTCTAATACTAGACAAAGGGGCCAAAAATATGCAATGGAGAAAAGATAGCCTCTTCAACAAATGGTGCTGGGAGAATTGGAAATCCATATGCAACAGAATGAAACTAAACCCATATCTCTCACCCTGCACAAAACTCAACTCAAAATGGATTAAGGACCTTGGAATCAGACCAGAGACTCTGCAGATTATAGAAGAAAAAGTAGGTCCCGATCTTCAACATGTCGGGCTAGGACCAGACTTCCTCAACAGGACTCCCATAGCACAAGAAATAAAAGCAAGAATCAATAACTGGGATAGATTCAAACTAAAAAGCTTTCTCTCAGCAAAGGAAACTATCAGTAATGTGAAGAAAGAGCCCACAGAGTGGGAGAATATCTTTGCCAATCATACTTCAGATAGAGCACTAATCTCCAGAATCTATAAAGAACTCAAAAAACTCTACATCAAGAATACAAATAATCCAATCGACAAATGGGCTAAGGAAATGAACAGACACTTCACAGAAGAAGATGTACAAGCAATCAATAAACATATGAAAAAATGTTCAACATCTCTAGTAATAAGAGAAATGCAAATCAAAACCACCCTAAGATTCCATCTCACCCCAATTAGAATGGCGATTATCAAAAATACAAGCAACAGGTGTTGGCGAGGATGTGGGGAGAAAGGTACACTCATACATTGCTGGTGGGGCTGCAAATTAGTGCAGCCACTCTGGAAAGCAGTGTGGAGATTCCTTAGAAAACTTGGAATGGACCCTCCATTTGACCCAGCTATCCCACTCCTTGGCCTATACCCAAAGGATCTAAAATCAGCATACTACAGAGATACAGCCACATCAATGTTCATAGCTGCTCAATTCACAATAGCCAGACTATGGAACCAACCTAGATGCCCTTCAATTGACGAGTGGATAAAGAAACTGTGGTATATATACACAATGGAATATTACTCAGCCATAAAGAATGACAAAATTATGGCATTTGCAGGCAAATGGATGAAATTGGAGAATATCATGCTAAGTGAGATAAGCCAATCTCAAAAAGACAAGGGACGAATGATATCGCTAATAAGTGGAGGATGACACATAATGGGGGGGAGGGAAGGGTTAGTGTTAGGGTTAGAGTTAGGGTTAGGGAGGGGGGCAAGTATGGAGGAAGAAAGTACTGTATAGAGGGTAAAGAGGGATGGGAGGGGTGGGGGGAAGGGGAAAAAATAACAGAATGAATCAAACAACATTATTGTATGTGGATTTATGATTACACAAATGGTATGCCTTTGCGCCATGTACAAAGAGAGAGACAACATGTATCCCATTTGTTTACAATAAAATAAAATAAAAAAAAAAATAAAAAAATAAAAAAATAAAAAAATAAATAGTAACATAAATAGGTGGTACCAAGATGTAAATAGATTTAAGATCATTTGAATTGACATGACAGATCTTTAATATGTTATTAACGGAAATGAGTTTGGGGGAGATAGTTTAACCTTTGAGATTAGTGTCAAGAAGGAAGCCTATCTCCACCGGTGCCCATGGCAGAAACAGAACATTGGTATGATTCACCACAGATCGGGTTCATTTGCAATTCACTGTCAGTGGCATATATACTACAGAGAGTAAAAAGATCTGGTTTTGTCTCTGTTTCTGCTGCACACAAGGTGTATGACCCTGGTCAGGCCACTTAAGAAATGTGAGCCTCAGATTCCTCATCTATAAAATGAGGCTGTGAAAAGAAGTCTAAATATAAAATTCATGTTCAGTTATTCCATACTCAATAATCTTTCCTTCCTTCCTCCATTCACATCCGTCAGGGAGAGCAGTAGGTTGATGGCAGCCACCAAGGAGCTTCCACAGGCCTATACCTATTCCTGAGCCATTGTGAGCTGGGAGGAAGGGATAACCTTTGGATGTTTTCACGTAGTCTGTATGTCTGTCTGTCTCATGTGTGAGAATCACCTTGTTGACACAGACTGCAAGTTTTGAGAAGGCTTGGTTTCTCTCCATTTCACAGACTGAGGACGGTGCCAGTAGAGAGCTGCACTCGAATGGTGATGTCGCAGCGTCGATGCCATGAGTATGACAGAGACTTCTTACGAGACACCTCCCTCTCGCCGAATCACTAACCCCTATATTCTATAAAAACAAAAGCAAACACCACCATAAAGGAATCTGGGCATGCCAAGCGACTCGATCCTATCCATCACCCAGAGTGATCCCAGGGGCTTCAGAACCTGGGAGGAAACCTCTCCGTGACTCCCCCACATTTTTACACAAGGAAAATCAATTCTGCCACACCTGAGCCGACTTCCAGAAGAAAACAAATTGCAAAAGGACAGCATATTGCCTGAGGGAACTGCAGGAAAGAGTGAAGGGCAGTGTCTCCTGGAGGGACCTCTCTTTTACAAGCACCTGAAGTTGGTTTCCAGGTAATCGCCTGGTTTAGCCTTTTGCTTTTATAATAAGGAAATTGAGTCCCAGAAAGGTTCCAGTCTTGCCCAAGACCCAAGTTTAGAAAGCAGAGTTGAGCTGAGACTTGCTCATGCGAGACTCCTTGACCCAAAGCAGATGACATATTTTCTTTCGGTGGAAGATGGAAAATCCATATGACACTATCCAGGGGAGAAAGTCTGCAGTTATTAGCAATACATAGTGAACCAACCAAAGACACCCAAGTGTACTTGATATTCAATCAGAAAGGATACAAAGAGTCAAGGCAGGGTGTCGAGGACTAATGGTGACTAGGCTGTTCCCTGCGTACAACCCAACCCAGAGTGAAACCTTGTGCCTTGGATGCTGATTCCTGCTGAAACTTGAAGCTGATGACCAGAGTGTCTGGGTTCCTGCTACTTGATGGGGAACCTGGAGTCAGGAGTGGAGCCCCAGGGCCAGGGGATACAACTGAGTAATCTCCCACCTCAGCCCTTAAAAGAAAGTGGTGGGTAGAAGAGGAAGGAGGAGAATTGGCCTGCCCTCCCCTTTTTTCCCTGCACCTGGTCATAGAAATTTCCAAAACTTTAGACCAAGATTCAAATTCTGTCAATGACGCTGTTTAGCTCTAAAACTGAGAAAGTTTTTTTAACCTCTTGGGGCCTTCTCTTTCATAAAATAGAAATAAAATATTCACCCATTTGTGGGTTGTGAAGGTTAAATGAATCATGTCAGAAGATGTGAGGCAGCAGATGTGAGTTTTGGGTTAAACAAGCTCAGGGAAGACATGAAGGGGCAGGGGCAAAAGGAGGAGGTAGAAAGCTCCAGGACTGTGGTTCCCACAAATCCACACCAGGCTTAACGTGACACAACAGTGCACAAGCTCACGAAATCCAGGAGAACTTTGCTTATTTGGGACATTTTCAGAAATCAAGAGAGAAAGAAGAAACCAAGCTACAGAGACTGATATTCAGTGCCAACTTGGTCCCTAACCCAGGAACTGAGGGTGTTTGAGGGTTGTGTGTATGGGTGGTAAGGACATGACCAAAGTGACCAGCCTGTCTCCAGTACACAGCTAAAGCCTAAAGCAGCTGTGCCCTGAGTCCTGGTGTCCTTGCGGAAGCAGAAGCTACCTGACCCAACTGTTCCTTGGCATGCCCTGTCTCCAGATCACAAATCCCCAATAGTACTAGCAAAGAAACCAGACTGGGAGCATGCCTACTGCAGCCCTTCATGTCATGCGATCTGCTAAGATAAAAACCAGGCCCCAGGGCAGGGGAGAGGGAGAAAGGGGGGAGTTTAAGTTATACAACTGAAAGAAAAAGAAAAACACATGAGAGAGAAAGAAGGGATGAGTCAAAGTAATGAGACGTTGCAACTCAACTAAACAAATCATATTCCTACACAAACATTCTGAAGACTAAGTGAACATACTTTTTCTGAGCTCTTTCTGATCAAATACTTTGCTGTTAAAGGTTATATTCCCGGGGAGTTGATATTGAAGCTTCTTGCTCTTGTCAGTAAACATGGGAAGAGGCCAAATCTGTGTAAATTTAAATTACATGAAGTCTTTCCCCCCAACTGTCTGGTCTCTTAACAGCCCTCTTCACTGAGTTTTGTGGTGATGCAATGTAAATATCTTTATCATAGCAGCACAGACTTTTGAAACTTGGCATAATAGGATTTCTTCCCCCTGGAGCATATCAAAGACCATTGCAAACCAAAGTCTATCTTATGTGTAACCAAGACCAAATCAAAGAATCTTTTCTTTGTAGACTATTTCCAAATGGCCAATAGTGTTCTCTCTGACCATCCCTGCTGACTGGGAACCAGGAGCCTGCCCAGTCACCCCCAGAGGTGAGGGTATGAAGGGATTGTGACACAATGTAGCAGGATATTGTGGGCAGTAGGCAGAAGGTGGGAGAAGCAAGTGTGCAGGCATCTAAAAGCAACCAAGAATTAACAGGTACTTGACAAGCAAAGTGACTAAAGATGGAGACAAGGAGTCACAGTGATTTGGGGGTTTTCTCTTCTCTAAAGTTTATGTCAAGCTGGTGGTGAAACTTTGGAAAATTTTAGGATTTAGGATTTATCTCTATAAACCCAGTGCTAGTACAGAGTGAATTTCTTGAATGAATCAACCAATGAACATGTCAATCAATGAACAAATGGTAATACTGAGAAAGGGATTTAATCTATTGCAAGTCAATGAGTTTCCTGTGTCTCCTGTTGCCTTCTCTTTTGTGATTGGTGCATTATAATTATAATTATACATAATAGTGAGATTCATTGGGCCATTTTATATATGCACATAACATAATTTGATCAATCTCATTCTCCAATACATCTCTCCTTTCTGTTTTCTTCTGATCCAGGGAGATGGTCAACAGCTAGTTGTGTCCTTGTGGGTATGTCCTTGTGTAGAGTAGTGTCCTTGGGGTATAGAGACTACAGGGCCACACATCCTAGAGAACAAGGGCAATTCCTGGAGCAGTTTGACTCATTTACTCCCATGATAAACTCCCAGATGTTGCAACCTCTGGTGACCCATTCCTTCTCTGAGTCCCTGCTTCATGTACCAGACATGTTTTCATTTTGAGAATTAATAGTTCCTTGTCTGTTGTGCTCCTTCCTCAATTCTTCTCTAAAAATAAGATCATGAAGGGTTCAGACTGTGTCATAGGCTGCTTTTTGTGTTGACTTCACCACGTTTACAAAAGCTGGGTACACATGGAAGAATGAATCAATTAATGAAATTAATGAGCACCTGCCAAGGCTTAAAGAGAAGAACATTAACTGCTTAGTTTAATGACAAAAAAAAAAAGCATCATCACTCCTTGTGTCTCAGTCCCCAACCCAGAGGTACAGTTTCCATCCTCTTCCGTGGGAGCCCACAGTGTTGCACAGGCACCTGCAGCCTGTGCATAAACCCTGCAGCTGGCGTGTGCCCTATCTGCTCTTTACTCGCCATTCTCATGACATTCAATGACATGATCAGCTCCTCACATTGCACAGTGACATCCATTATAGGAAGTGTTTCACAGCTATTCCAAACCCTGGCTGATGAATGAGGACTGGAAACACATTCTGATGCCATCCCAGGCAACAGGGCAAGTGTCAAACAAGGTCGGCCCCAGGAAACGTGAGTACCAAATTGACAGTGACTGAAGTGAGTTTCCACTTCCAAGGACTTTGTAAGGAAACTGGAGGGCAGCTGGACTGAAAGAAGGGACCAAAAGTCCCTTCCTGCTCTTTGTCTTTTTCTCCCAACCTCTGAGGACACTTCAATGTATTAGGAGAGATTTCAGCATGGGATGTGACTTTGTCTATCTCCAGGTCAAGAATTTCCTCTTGGGCCAGATTTTCATGTTCTACATTTAGATTCTTGAGGGTGAGCAGATTTGCAAGAAAATCTCTGGAGAGAAGGGAGAGAGCTCTCTGGCTCCAGGAGGCAGTTCCATGCCAGGAAATTGGTGCCAGCCCTCAGCGGGTAACAAGGAATCTGAGGAGATCCACAGTTATGCTTTTTGGTTTTTGACCTAACTATCTTACTCCTGTTTCACAGGGCCCAAGGCTTGAGCCGGGTTTCTGAAAAACGCCAATGCAGAAGAGACAAGTGGCCACTAGATGGCAGCAGATGGTAAGGAACAAGAGCTGCAGGCGGGCAGAGCTGGGCTCCAAGCCCCTCCATTTTGCTTTACATCTTTAATGAGATATGTGAGGAAAATGAGTCCCTTACATGCCAGACACAGATGCCACAACATATGGAGAGATGCCGCACAGCAATATTTCTCTGGTTATTAAACAGGAGGCACCTACCCACTCATTCACTGCATCGTCATGCAGAGTTGTCCTTTATGTCTCGGGATACTATTGTTGAGAAGATAGTGATTGAAGAAAGTGGGTGACGAGACTGGTCTAGGGATGTGAGCCTCTGGGCTCAGGGGCATTACCATGCAGGGTTGCTAGCAGAGGAGGGGCAGCCCAACAGATCACTTGGTGAGGACACTGTCTGGCTGCCACTGCCAGACTCCTTCCCTGGGGCATCTGCTGCTCTCTGATCTCCCTGGCAGTCCTGAGGGGCTCATTTATTCAGAAACCCTATTACCACTAGACAGTTCTGTGGTCTGACCTTTCACCACAAACCCCAAATGGGAAAGGGAACCCTGGGCATTTTAAAGAACAAACCACACTTGGTGTTCTGGCAGACTGAAGAGATGTGGCATGCCTAGAGTGAATTCAGACACACAGAGATAGGGGACCAGCATTTCCATTCTGCCCCAAACAAAAGTAGGGAGCCCAATCCCACTGATTGCATGAAACACTTCCTCTTGGAGGATACAACTTTGCTGGGAGATGGTCACCAGGCAGGTTTTGCTGTTTTACTGCTCTGTTCCACCCACTTTCTCAATTCCTACACTTTCCTCACCCCAACATTCCTTATTTAATTCTCCCACCTCCCAAACCCAAGGGCTTCTCAAGACCTCAGTGGTAGCTGAGGAACAGGGGACAGGTTACTCAGTCCAGAGACTCTGCTCTCATCAACCTCAAAGCCCAAGGTGCCTGGGACTTCTCAGAGTCACTAGCAAAGTCCCTCAACAATCCTGAAATATGGATAAATAATACAGCCATTTTTCACACAGAGAAACTAAGATGTGAAATTGGGAGATATGACTTATGCTCTCTTGATTCCCACCTCTTTCCCATAAATTTGGCCCTCTGTGAAAAAGTAATACCAAAATTCACTCCATCATTTGCCTCCCATTTTGGAGCACGACTCCATGTGCTAGAAATCCTCCCTTGTCTGTGTGACCTTAGACAATTCCCTCAGCCTCTCCATGCCCCATTTGTCATCTGTAACTTAAGGAACTCAAGTTGGATGATCACTAAGTCCCCTTCCAGCTCAATGATCCTGCAGCTTTAATTTCCCAAGCCTCTACCAGCCCTCAAAGAGTGTCACACAGGACACTTTTTCCAACAATAGCCAAACTTAACAGGAGCAAGCAGAATTTCCTCCTCCAGTGAAGAAGAAATGGGGTCGTGGTTGGAGTCTTGTTGACATCCTTTGTCCTCAGAGTGAGGCAAACAGGGAGACTTCAGATGTCATTGACACCAACATCAGGGCCTGGAGGTGGTCACACTTTTGTGGAAGGGCCACGCAGAGATGTCCCTGTGGGTGGTGGAGATTCCTAGTCCAAGATTGGAGGATGTTTTAATAACTATTTCTCAATAAAAAGACCTATTATATTCTGCACAGGGGTCTGGGGGCAAATCCAGGCCTCCCAGGAGGAATCTACTCTCACCCATAATGGGGGATTGGTTCAGCTCAGCTGCTCTGACAAAGGGCTGAATACAGCATGCAGTGGTACAGGCAGCTCCCTGCTGCTCCGTGTGAAAATGACTCACAGCAGTTATGAATATCAAACCTCCTTTGATGTGTTCCTAGACATGAGGAACAGCCAGGAGGAGGAGGTGGACTCTGGATGCTGGCTCTGCGGGGTGGTGCATAGAGGCCTGGACACATCTGGCACCATCGAGAAACTCCAGGAGAAATTCAGGCTGGATAATTACCCAGGACTTCCTGAGATAACAGAGCTCCCTTTTATCCATCTCTCTCCCCCTCTCTCACTCTGTCTCCAGCTACAGGGGAATTAGATTCTCCAAGAAATTACAACCTGTTTCTATGCTGTCACCTTTCCTGAGGGGATAACAATTCACTTGCCTGAATAAAAGTTGTTTTATTGAGCACAAAATGAATGCACCCCCTCACTCAGCGTCTGTGCCAATTGCTTTAAAGCCATAGACCTAGCCCCAGTCAGCCAAGCGGAAGGATTTTCCTCTGTAATGGCCATCTCTAGACTCTCAGCCTTTCAAGTGGCTGCATGGTACCTTGTTCTCCTAATAGGCTCTCGATGATGATTGAATACAAAGCCTCCAAGTCTCTCCTGTGTTGCGGCTCCCAAGATCGGGTCAATCACAGTCGTCCAGCACAGAAGACAGTGGCACTGATGGTCAGGTGAGTATCTAGGCCTATAGCAGCAGTGGGGGTGGGGGGGCCTGCTGCCACCCCATGCCTGTTTCAGAGAAAGCTTAGTTATATGCAAGGGTTCTCCCATTCTAGGCAAGGTTCAAGAGCCTGTTAGTCCCTGGAAACTTGGACAAAGTCATTACATTACACAATCAAGTGGCAAAGGGCATAATGAATGAGAATCTGCCCAAACCCATGCTTTCACAGTTTTCATATCTGGACTAGGCATGTGACTCAGTGGTAGAGCACTTACCTAACACATGAGAGGCTCTGGGTTTCCCTAGCACTGAAAAACTGTTTTCCAGTCCTTAATGACCTCTCAGTTTAAATCATAAAGCATGTTTTCCTTTTCTGAAATGAGACTGGTCCTATTTTGCATTTAAGTTGGGCTCTGACTAAAAAACTGTTATGAACCCACAGAGATCTGCACACACTCACACATGGACATAATATAAACAGCCATTATTTACTGAGCACTGACCTAATGCCAGACACTGTGCTGAGGCCTCACAAGCATCCTCCCCTGTAACCCTCACAAACTTTCTGGGTGTGGAGGACTCAGGAGAGCTGTTGTTAGCCCCAGTTTACACATGGCAAACCCAAGGTTCAGAAAGGCTAAGAAACTTCCCTAAGATTGAACAACTGGGGTATAAGAGCTTAGATTCCAGATTGTTGGATTCCAAAGCATCATCTCTTAACCACTGTGCTGGGGTATGTTCATCAGGGATTACTACGCTTGACACAATAGGAGCATGAGGAAGAGCAGAAAATGCACAGGTCTTGACTTCACAGAGCTTAGGTTTAACCACATCCCAGTGCACAGAGCACACGCGTGTGTGCACACACACACACACACACACACACACATCCACAGTAATTTACCGCATCTTACAAGACTTCCCCAATGAAGGTATCCATCCTTCCTCAGTATCCTGCCCTCAAAGCCCCTGACCTTGACTCACATTTTGAATTGTTCATTCAGTAAGCTCTGGGGTCTTCTACAGTAGGTCTTCAGCTGCATGAACCTTATGGGCAACAATGTGAGCAATTTGACCTTTCATGCATTTCATGCATAGTTACCCAGCTTCTAAACCGGTCATGGTTTCTTTTATTTTCAAGCCGTTTTATTTTATTGGTCAAGAAGTTTCTGTGACCCTTTTCTCTATCTTTTTGGGATACAAAGCAGAAGAGTAACAGTGGCAAGGGCAGGGGCAGGGAGGATTTCAAGCTTGTTGAAGGTTCAGGAAGCCAAGTCGCAGGTCAACTAGAAGAAATAAAACTGGGAAGGATGGGGTGTGTGGAATTCCACTCCCTTGGAAATTGTGTGATGAGCTATCTATGGACACTGTGTGCTAAGGTGAAACAGAGGGGGAGAAGCAAACATTACACTAGTTGCAGACCTTGCCAAGAACAGATCGTCTGCCAAGTACATTTCAGCCTTGACTCATAGATCCATGATCTGGGAGATATGACAGTATTTTACTGTGCTTAACATCTTCCAGTGACATTGACCCAGTTGTGTGCCGGGGGGCGGGGGGGCGGGGGCAGGGCTGTCTTGAGGTTGAGAAACTTCTCTCTGAACTGGAATTAATGGACCACCTGCATATAAGACAGAGGAATCTGAAACCATTTAAGTCCCAGGAGGAATGTGAACTTCCCTTCTTATGGACTGGACCTCTTTGAAAATCTAGTGGGAAAAAAATTTCTTTACACCCGGAATTTTGCATCCAATTTCATTTCAGAAGATTTGTGTTCCTTCCTGGACTACCCATGAATCTAGAAGTAGTCATTCTAGATCACATTTTTCTCTAGAGCCTTGAAAAGGGCAAACTGAGAAGGCTGGGTGTCCAGTCCTAGTCCCCTCCCCACACATCCACCACCACCACCTCCACACCTTCTAATCCCCAAGACAGCCTGGGGATTTTTTGTCAGCTATAATTTGCCAATTACTATTGTTTGCCAGTTACTGTTTCTCTGGGCAAAAATCAAATTGGAAAAACAAACCGGTCGGCTTTGTTTCTGTTTCTTTCTATGCATACCTCCTACGGTGGCCAGTCATTAATGAATCTTAATCTTCATGGAATGGTTTCCAATTCCATTCTCCCAGCCTCCATCTGGGGAAGCCATGCCAGAGCCCCGTCTTTAATCCACAGGCATTCTTCTCAGAACTTCACTCCCCAAGTTTGTAGTTCCCACATTCCTGCACTTGACCACTGGAGGGCAATGCTGGACTGGCCAAATCACTATAAGTGAGCCACTCCATTTTAGTCCCCACCTTGCCCTATAATTTCAGGATGCAGCTTCTTGTTGGAAGCCAAAACCAAAAACCTTTAAAGCACCCCTAGGCTTGCAGCACAGCGAGGAATGCTGCAATGCCTCCCCACACCTGGGATCATAGAAATAAAAGGCAGTTCGCTGGAAAGCAGATCTGGCTCCATGGGTGACAATCCTCTGGGAAAGAGACCAAGAGGAAAGCTTGCCTAATCATGTCATTAACCAGGAGCACTCTCTTGACAAGGAGATGCAGAGTCCTACCCATCTCCACCCACACAGATGTGAGCCCTGGAGGATAATGTCTTAGTAAGTTCTGCATTCCTAGGATAACCTTAGTACTGAACAAAATATATTGGATGGATGGATGGATGGATGGATGGATGGATGGATATATATAAATAAAGTAGAATTGGCCAGTTTAAGATTTGTGACTGTTTTTCAGCTCTTAATAGCATCCAAAGTTTAAATCATGAATCAATTTCTGAGCATTCTTAGTTTTGAAACCGGTAAGGATGTTCAGGTTGTTAGGGTAAACCAGTGGTTGTCATTGTACAAATATTATTTAAAACACGACTTCAAGAATTTGGAATCTCCTACTTTTAGGGAGTCCTTCATTGTGTTGCTTGTGTGCCCTCAGATCTCACTAGCCTGTGGGTCATAAAACATAGACAGTTTCATTAATAACTAACTTAGAATATTCTACAGCCTCATCACGTGGAGTATCAAATCTCCATATGTCCCCAAGGTGATTAGTGTGCATGCATGCCCCTCAGTGGGTCCCATGGAGCTCGGCAACTCCACTGAGCCATTCTCCTTCAGACCACCTGGTGCCATCTCATGAGGCTCTTCTCCAAGCGGCTCCCCTCTCTTCCTTCATGTCAGTGGGTTGCGTTTACCTGTGATGTTTACCTGTGATGAGTTCTGCTTCCTCAGGTGTTGAAGTATAGCATCACAGAAGCAGGCAAAGGCAAGCATATATTAAGCAGATTTTATTTAAAAGTAGCAATAATACAGACTTCTCCCAGGAGAGAGAAGGGGGCCATGGCTGATGTTCTAGAGTCCCAGGAAGTGAGCGCACTCTACATCTTTTATAGATTAGGGACTCTTTTGCGACCCCCAACCCCTCCTTCCCGCCTGTGTGACCAGGCCCAGGAGTTGTCAGTGACATAGCAGAAAAGGTGAGCAGCAGATGGCAAGGGGAGGGCCACAGGGAGGATTCAGGCAGGTAGGGGCTCAGGGGGCATTAATTAGCAACTTTCTGCCTGTAGCCCTGTAGGAAAGGTAGATTCGTAATCAATGGACTCCAGAGGTCTTTGACATTCCATTCTCCTAGGGGCAGTCTCCAACTTCCAGAGGCAGATGACTTTCATGGCCTCCATTTCCTCAGTTTGACCTGATCCCCTATTTCTACACTAACTGCCTTCCCCAATTCTGACTTCGGCACAGCGGACCAGCCTGCTCTCTTAATCACTCAAAGCATATGTAAATGTTTGAAGAGAGAAAACAAAGCATGTTTTGAAACTCCCAACCCAAGGAGAGATTCTGCCTGTCTCCCCACAAGCTTCCACACAGCAGCAGTGCTCCCCAGTAAATGTCTGCAGGCATCTCCACATCTCCAAGTACAGAGAGTCTTTTCTTCTCATTCTGTGACTAACTCTTTTCCTGCCCTGGGATAATTGACAATGTGGGGGGTGGTTCTCCAGGGAAGCAGTGCACCTGCCCTTTCACTGTCCCAGGTAGAGTCTGACCTTCATGGCCCCAACAGGGAAAACGGGGTGTTCAGTTGTGTTTCAGGTCTTATAATACCATGTATCAATGTCCTTGAATAAATTCCCATTTGGGGAACAATATGCCCTTCATTCTAACTGAAAAGACACCATTTAATTTTTTCTCAGCAGAATACTCACCATCTCAGCATATGCCCTCTGTGTTCACCTTTATGATGACTTCATAGTCTCCAAAACAATAAGTGATTTTTTAGCTGTGAATAAACTCTTTCTCAACAAAAGAAGAGTGCTCTAAATTCTATCCATGGTCCTTACTCCAACTACAGAAGCCCAACCCAGTTAGCAGTCTTCAAGAGCAGTTCTGCTAAAGGGAAAAGACAAAAAAGGAATTCCTGCTTTTATAAGATATACCTGTTATAAAAATTTCTAACTTAAATCACTCTTTATAGTTTAAGCCTAGGTCCTCAGAGTACATAGTCCTCACCCTTCTCAAAAAAATGCTGGGGGAAAAAAAGTGTCCTTTGACACCTTCTCTGAGAGTAGAGATTCAAAAATTTTTCATTCTAAGATAGCATTTTTCTATCACTGTCCATGGAAGGCAGGTTGATCACATATTAAGCATGTCTTAGACTATGACTTTCTCAAGATGTCTCAGTGTGATTAAGGGACGGGCCTCTAGGGTGAAATCTTTGTTCTAAACCTACAAAAAACAACGCAGGGAAATTTCCATATAAGAGGAGATTGACAGTCAACACATACTGACTCCAGAGGCAAGGGGTGCCTCTGAGGTTAGCTCACTGCATTCAAATACAGCCCTGCCTCAGGGCTCAGATTTCCAGGTCCAGATCTCTGGTGGGTGAATGTTGCCTGAGGCCTTGATGCTGGGTCTGACATCTAGATTTGACATTGATGGCAGGACACAGACCCTCCTGCTTTGTGATTTTGAAAAGCCCAGAATCCGTCCCAAGTTTTCAACCTTGGCCCCGACCCTCACTTTGACCCAGGTAAGAAATATCTCAGGTTGTTTCCCTTGAAATCATAGTCCTTTCATAATATTCCGAAGTCAAGCAGCCCTGATTCTTAATTGAGGGATCCAATTTTTCGTGCTGCTATGGCAAAACAGGAAATCTTGGTCAGTCCTTTCATACTACACACGCTGAATTTCTCTTTGGGGAAATGATTACTGTATGCAACCTCGAACATCAAAGACCCCAATAAAGATGGTGAACACAAAATATTACTAATGATGGGACGTAGGTCATTTGGTTCATTTACCAAAAAGTACCTAACCAGAAAGGTTTTCTTTCAAGTTCCACTCAGAGTCCAGCAGTTTGCCCACAGAGATCAGGCGAGACTGCTTGATCAGTTGTATCATGAATAGAATACATTGGCAGTCCCTTGAAAATCCATTCCCTAGGAAATCTACCGCTTAGAAATGGACCTCCTACGCTGTGAGAGAAAGGGAGGCATGTATTTTCCCAAAGGGCGACATATACAGACCTTCATATTACTAATAATCACTTAAGAAATCTAAAGTCAGACAATGATAAATGTTGGTCAGAGGACAATGCATAGTTGCTCAGAGGAAGGAGAAATTATCTTGGTTCAGGAGGACTCAGAGCAGTTCCTTGGTGGACATTCTAGTCAAAGAGACTTAAAGCATGAATGATTTTGATGAATGGAGGGAGTAAAGAAGACCAAGGCAGACGGAAGCAGTGCGACCTGGGCAAAGGAGATACATATAGCCATGTTTGGGGATGGTGTTTCCCTCTGTGAGAATAGAGTCCGCACTACCCAGGGCAGAGTAGTGACAGGAACTGTCGGTGTGTCACGGGAGAAATGTCTCCACAGAAGGGTCTAAGGTGTTCCAGAGGGGAGGGGGAATGTGACTCGGCACCAGCAAGTTTCTTGCCATACATGATGGAAAAGAAGTTCAGCATCAGCCAGACAAAGGTATAGACAGAGGCTTATTTAGGAAGTAAATATACACATTCAAGGGAGATTGAGGGTGATCTCAAGAGTGACTGGCCCTCCTTGCATTGCGGAACAATATTTATAGACAGTCTGTATCAAGGCCCAGACTGGAGGTAGAGCCAGGATGGAGCCACACAATCTCGTGCCAGTTTTCCCTGCACTTGCTTCCTTGTTTTACAAGGGCATGGGCCAAGGGCACGTCACTCAAGATATAGACAGTGCTTTCTGCATCTCAATACTTGTGGGGGTTTCCTTTAAGACTGTTTATCTATCTCTCTTTCTTTATCCTAAACCCCTATCTCAGGTATGTTCTGATAGGGAAATGTCTTGTAAAACAAGCTAAGGGACATAGATTTTGTTCCATGGAAATCAGTAGTACATAAAATTAGCTGAAATCAGTAGTACATAAAAAGAAATATCATTAGAAAGTATTTCAGAAAGATCACTATGGGAAGATTGGTCTCATACTGAAAACAACGAGGTCAGACATAAAAATAATGCAAAATCTGGGGTGGACATTGAGAAGAATCAGATACAAGGACCTGGAAAGAGGACACAGATTCAAGAAATGTCTCAAAAGTAGGTGCATGATATATGGGAATGAAGGAGAGGGAGAGATGGTCTCTTCCTGGAGTCCTGATTATGTGCTAAAAGATACTTCAGGTCTCTACCCCAAGGCCTTGCCATTAGTATTTAATCCCCACTCACTCTGAACATCAGACAAGGGGTCAATTCTTCCAGGAACATTTTTATTTTTCTATGGTACAATCTCCAATGGCAGAATCCTCAAAGTCATTGCATAGTCCACTGCCTGTTTCTCCTATTATAAAGCCAGTTGTGTGAATATGCACAATGGTTGGTGTGCCTGTAACCATTTGAAAACTGTTTGAATACGAAATTTAAGCTGAACATCTATGGTCTTTTTCTTCTATGAATTAATTCTCTTTCCTTCTCCCTCTTCAGATTGGCCCAACAAACCAAGATCCAGAGAAAATCTGACATAAATCTTTGACTTTCCTATTTAGTTACAGACCCATCCCATTTACTGGAACATTCTGCCAGCCCCTGGGATAGCATTCCCTAGGAGTCTTGGACCGGTCTGTCCAGGGCTACCATGCAGCACATATATATCTTCCCAGCCAGCTCCACTGTCCCAAACATCATCCATATCACCTCTGAAGTCACCAGTCACACTACCTGCTCTGCTGCAGGCACACAGCCACCACCAGCCTTCCACCTTCATGTGTGTCTGCATACATCTATGTGGTCACAGATGTCCCCAACCTGGGTGTTGCCCTAAGACCAGGCATCCTGAGGCAGGTGTCTCCTTGTTTATCTGGTATTCTATTTCCATTTAAAGTTGTTCATGAGAGCATTTTGCAGAATGACAAGCAGTATTAGAAGAGATAGAAGGAAAGAGGTGAGGAAAGAGGACAGCAGAGGTCAGGATAAAGACTTTGAGAAAAGCAATAAAAAAGAATCTTTGACTCTTCAACTTCCAAGATAAGATTGGTCCTAAATACAGTTTATTATCAATCTTAAATTAAAATGTTCTGCAGGCTTTGTGTACACAAGAAAAAGGAAATCACTGCTTAAAAGATGCAGTTGCCCTCACAGTGGGAACCATTGCAGCCAAGCTGATTCCGCTCCCAAGAATAGAACATTAACAGTACTAAGTCAGGAACTCCGGAACTTTAATTATCAACAAATAGAATGATTTCTTGATGGGAGAGTGGCTCTAAAGGAAGGCGGGCAGAAAAGGAACCCTTTGACTCTTGGATAGGGCATGGACTGCCAGAGAAAATTCCAGTGTGGACTCCTCCATGGTGAACTCACCACCCAGCTGTGCAGGCTGGGGAAAAGCCCTACCTGGATGGATACGGACTCAGAAGCCCCTGACCCCACTCCTGCCCAACTTCATATGTGTTGATTGATACGTTGCATGTTTTTCTCAAGTTAAAATCATTTCTAGATTTTAGACTCAATGACCACAGAAACTTTGGTTGGTTTTGGTTTTTGCTTCTATTGTATCCTCAGCTCTCAGCAGAAAGTTTGTTATACAATTGGCTCTCAATAAATATTTCCTGAATAGATTGTTCACTGATGATTAATTAAAAATGAACAAATCACTTCCTCCCTCTCTAGCTTCTGAAGAGTGAGTTCCAGAACTGGAAACTGCCAGCTGGACCACCGAAGCCACAGTGCATTCAGAAAAATGACTGCTCCTACCTTTACCCATCCTTCTGTGCACCTGAGATGCCTGAAATTCAGGAACCAGGTCCCAAGAGATCATGACCCACTGACTGTCTTTCAACAAAACACTGTCTCCTTGGTTGCTTCCTTTCAGAGAATAAGCCTCCTGGGACTGATAAGAGAATGGTACCATATGCTGAAAACACAAGCCCCTGAGTGGTGAAGGGGCACCTGAGTTTCCTCTAAGGGGGCTGTTGGATTGCCGCCTCTGAACAAATCAAAGTGTGTCTTTAGATAGCACAGGCACCAACCACCCCCAAGGACCTCTTTCCTTTATTGCTGCAGCAATGAAGCAACCACATGGCTGCTGTAGATAAGGTGGCCCAAGTGTGTTGTGCATGCAAAGTAGGCTGTGTGGTGCTCAGCACTGAGAAGAACCGCAGACACACCATGTACTGGCTTCTCTGCATCGTGTTCCCCTTCCTCTGTAAGTGGCCACCAGGTAGATGGGTATGATTTCTCACCACTTCTCATCTCTCATTTCCTATTTTTTTTTCCTTCCCCAGACAGCTCCTGCAGGACTGAAATCATACAATCTTCCAACGTGGCTGCCACGATTGGGACAGATGTGAAGTTCCAGTGCCAGTATGATAACCTTAAGGGGAATTATGACTCTGTCTACTGGTATCTGCAGAGAGCTAACCAAAGGCTCACCTATATCTACCACACTTTTCAAGGCACAATGGAATTAGAGCGTTACCAATTGTCTGTGGACAGAAAGTTGTCCTCTAGTACCTTAACCATTAAGCACGTGCAGCCAAGAGATAGAGCCATTTACTACTGTGCACTATAGGCACCTTGATGCATGCTGGGTATCACACTGAACAAAAACTGTAAGTCTCAAGCAGACACAACAGAAAATTCAATGTCTGCCAACAAGACACCAGAACATTCAGTGTCATCGTGAACTCAATCCATTTACTTATCAACTCATTCATTCAAAACTAAAAGATCCTTGCGGCTTGCAAATTGATATATTGTGTACATTGGGGATCCAAATAAATAAAATAGGCACTTCTCAAATAATAAACTGTATTCAGCAGGTAGCACTTCCTCACTTTTATCTTGTTAAATCATGAGAAGTGAAAATTAAATCCAACTGAATTACTTAAATCTTCTGCCTGAAAATTAAAGCACATTCCCTGATACCCAGAGTAACAAATGAATTAGACACACATACAAAACCAAGGCAAGCAATTAACACTTTAATTATAAGCACTTAACAACTTACCAACATTTCTAAAAGTCCCCAGAATATTAAATATATATGTATAAATGTACTTTTTATGTGTGTATAGTAAAAAAAATGAATCTGATAGGAGCTAGTGGATGGATGGATGGATGGACGGATGGATGGATGGATGGATGGATGGAAGGAAACTGGGTAGCATAGTAAAGTAATTGAGCTCAAGTTCACACGTGAAAGTCAGACATCTTGAGATTTGAATCCCAGGTCTTCTACTTAGTAACTGTATGACCTTCGGCAAGTTACTTTTTGCCTTGCTTTCCACTTCTATAAAATAATGGCAACAATAACACCCTCCTTAGGGGACTACTGCAAGAATTAAGTCAACTATCAGATGTCAAGGTCCTTAGAGCAAAGCTTAACTACTCTTGTTGTTGATTGTGGTGATATCAGGATGATGACGGCCACATTCCCCTATGGTTGGACTGGGTGAGCCATTAGGAAGTTGTTAATAAGAAACAAGTCGTCTCTGACATTAAGCATTCTTTTTTACATTAGTATCCCTTCTAGTAGGAACTAAATATCAATGGAAATTCAGAGAAACACAACTTAAAAGACCTTCAGGACCTTTTTCACTGGATGTTGATAAATTATTAAAGGCCTCCTACATAGAGAAAACAAATAAGAAAGTAATTTTTGCTTGACCCTTAGAAAGAAAGCAAGCATAGACTTTATAAGATATTAAAATACAATGTATCCCCATTAGTTAAATGTGTAGAAGAGTGGAATAATTTTAAAATGTAGAGCCAGAAATAAAATTAAAGTTATATGTTAACATAATTGTAAGTAGTGAGTTAGTTCTATCCACATAACAAGCATACTAGCTGACATGGAGACGTTCCCATGTTACTCTAAGAAGGCAACAAATGAAGTCAAAATACACCTGATCGTATGGCGTCCTGAAAAAAAATGTCAAATGAGGATCAGCCCAGGTCACACATGACAACAGCCCCTGCTTAGTCAAGAACCACCCTGTGGAAACTCCTCATGTGAACTGCTGAACTGAGAACGGGATAAATGTGAACTGTCCTCTCTAATTCTTCTGAAGATACAGGGTTTCTTGCTGTTCAGATCCTGTGTTTATGTATTGGTTCTTCAGTGGAGACCCTAATCCCCTACTCTCTTACTGGATTTCTCATCTGCAGCCAACAGTCAAGCTCATCAGCACTAGCGCCCCCAAGAGCAGTCCTTCAAGGGCACAGCGTAACACAAAACAAGAGATTCTTCTTGATAAAGAACTTCGGGACTTTCTGGAATTTCTTCATAGTTTCATCAAAAAATGTGAATCTGAGGTTTTCAAGATGGCGGCCTAGAGGGTGGCTGCATTACGTGTTGCTCCAGAACTCAGGATTCAAGAGAGGAGATATTGAGACGCTTGGGACCAACTCAAAGTAGCCGGGTGACTCTCACCCCCTGGGGGGGCATCCCGGATGGGACGGGGGTCCCGGAACGCAGGAAACTTTGTGAAGTAGAACTGCCGGCGAGACGCCCCTCCCCCCGCTGGAGCGCCATAGAGGAGGCCGCTTGGCACAGCGTTGGGACTCGGAGCAGCCACTGGGGCTCCGGCGGCTGCCCGGGGGAGCAGTGGCGGGGAGAACTGTGTGGACTCAGGACACCGGGGCCTGCCCTGAGGAGGAGGAGAGGAGCGTGGCCACTTGGATTCGGAGAGACTGCGCCAGAGCTGCAGGCGGTTGCCAGAGGAGAAGCCGCGCGGCGAGCTGTTTGGAATCAGAACGACGCTTCTGAACACCGGGGCCTGCCCTGAGGACGAGGAGGAAGAGGAGCAGCCGCTTGGATTCGGGTGACTATACGGGAACTACAGGCGGTTGCCAGAGAAGGGGCTGCGTGGCGAGCTGTTTGGACCCTGACCACTTCTGAACCCCGGGGCCTGCCCGGAGGAGTAGGAGAAGGAGGAGAAGGAGCGCGGCGGGTCCTTTGGACTTGCAGTGACTGCATTAGCGCTCCAGGCGGCTGCTCAGAGGAGAAGGCGAGTGGTGAGTGGTTTGGTCTTAAAGTGACAGCTCCTGAACACAGGGGGGCTGCCTGGAGGAGAAGCGTGGTGGGACGCTTGGTCTTGAGGGACCACACCAGAGCTCCGGGCGGTTGCCCAGAGGACCCGTGCAGCGGGTCACGTGGATTCAGAGCCACTCAGAGGGACTGCTCCTGAACACCCGGGGGGTTATCTGGAGAAGGAGGAGGAACGGGCAGGGTCACTTCGACTCGGAGTGATTGATTGCCCCGGGCTACGGGTGGTTGGTGGGAGGAGGAGGCACGAAGTGAGTTTCTTGGACTCCTAGTGACCGCACCGGCATACTGGGCGGCTGTCTGGAGGAAGAGGCCTGTGGCGGGTCTCTGGGACTCAGAGCGATTGTTCGGGGCCACAGGTGGCTGCTCAGAGGAGGGGCCACGCAGCCAGGCGATTAGGTGCAGAACAGGGTCCCAGGATCTAGGAGGCTTCTGGGTGGAAGAGCCGCACAGAGACAGGCTTAGGGCGGAGCGAAGGTTCCAGGCCTATGGGCAAATTCTCTGAGGAGGGGCAGCCTAAGGAGATTCATCTGCGAAGGGTGAGGCTCCCAGGCCCAGGAGGTAGGGCCGGGCCCCTGGAAACTTTGCAGAGGAAGGCAGCCCAGCCCAGGCAGTAGATGTAAATTGAGGGGAACCTCTAGGAGGAAACTGACCAGCGAGACCTCCCCACCGGGTGAGTCTTCCCTGCTGGGTGAGGTTTCCCACAAGGACGGTAAAACCAGAGGCTCAGGCCCAAACAGGCCTTGCCTCAGCCCACAGCCTAGGTCCCCTTTGGATGACCATTGGTCAACAAGTGGAGGCACCTCTGCCCACTAGCAGGGAATATACCCCACCTGAAGGCCACCACTCCTAGAGAGGCAGCTTCCTTGTGGAGCACCGCATTATCAACCTCCTCCAAGACTTCAGCCTACTGAAGGCTAAGAGGGGATATATATATAGAAATCTTCAGGGTCATTGTAAATCAACAGAGGAAATCTGCAATATCTCAGCGGTCCACTGATATCTGAACAACATGAGAAAACAAGGAAAGAAAATGCTGCAAACAAATCTAGATGTTACATCAATAAAACCCAATGACAGCATGGCAGAAGAAATGACAGAAAAGGAGTTCAGAATGTACATAATTAAAATGATCAGAGAAGCAAACGAGGAGATGAAAGAGCAAATGCAAGCATTGAATGATGAGATGAAAGAGCAAATGCAAGCATTGATTGATCGCACCAATCGACAGTTAAAAGAGCAAATACAGGAAGCAAAAGATCATTTCAATAAAGAGTTAGAGATATTGAAAAAAAACCAAACAGAAATCCTTGACATGAAGGAAACAATAAACCAAATTAAGAACTCCATAGAAAGCATATCCAATAGGATAGAACACCTGGAAGACAGAACCTCAGACATTGAAGACAAAATATTTAACCTTGAAAACAAAGCTGAACAAACAGAGAAGATGGTAAGAAATCATGAACAGAATCTACAAGAACTATGGGATATCATGAAAAGGCCAAATTTAAGAATTATTGGGATTGAGGAAGGCCTAGAGAAACAAGCCAAAGGAATGAACAACCTATTCAATGAAATAATATCAGAAAATTTCCCAAATCTGAAGAATGAAATGGAAAATCAAGTTCAAGAGGCTTACAGGACTCCAAATACACAAAATTACAACAGACCCACACCAAGGCACATTATAATGAAAATACCTAACATACAAAATAAAGACAGAATTTTAAAGGCTGTGAGAGAAAAGAACCAAATTACATTCAGGGGGAAACCAATACGCATATCAGCAGATTTTTCAATCCAGACCCTAAAAGCTAGAAGGGCCTGGAACAACATTTTCAAGCCCTGAAAGAAAATGGATGCCAACCAAGAATCTTATACCCAGCAAAACTTACCTTCAAATTTGACGATGAAATAAAATCCTTCCATGATAAACAAAAGCTAAAAGAATTTACAAAAAGAAAGCCAGCATTACAGAACATTCTCAACAAAATATTCCATGAGGAAGAGATGAAAAACAAAGAAGCAAATCAGCAAAGGGAGGAATTATCCTAAAGGAATTGTCAAATAAAGGAGGAAACAAGTTGTGTCAAACAAATAAATAAACAAAATTTTAAAAATGAACCAAATGACCGGGAAACCAAATCATTTCTCTATAATAACCCTGAACGTTAATGGCCTGAATTCATCAATCAAAAGACATAGACTGGCAGACTGGATTAAAAAGAAAGATCCAACAATATGTTGCCTGCAAGAGACTCACCTCATAGAAAAAGATACCCATAGATTAAAGGTGAAAGGATGGGGAAAAACATACCATGCACATGGACTCAGCAAAAAAGCTGGAGTATCCATCCTCATTTCCGATAATGTGGACTTCAAGCCAAAGTTAGTCAGAAGGGATAAAGAAGGTCATTTCATACTGCTTAAGGGAAGCATAAATCAGCAAGATATAACAATCATAAACATCTATGCCCCAAACAGTGGCTCATCTATGTATGTCAAACAAATCCTTCTCAATTTCAGAAACCAAATAGACCACAACACAATAATACTAGGTGATTTTAACACGCCGCTCTCACCACTGGACAGATCTTCCAGACAAAAATTGAGCAAAGAAACCATAGATCTCAACAACACAATCAATAATTTAGACTTAACGGACATTTATAGAATATTCCATCCAACCAAGAGTGAATACACTTTCTTCTCAGCAGCACATGGATCCTTCTCTAAAATAGACCATATATTATGCCACAAAGCTAATGTTAGCAAATACAAGAAGATAGAGACACTAGCATGTATTCTATCAGATCATAATGGATTGAAGTTAGAAATAAATGAAAGAGTAAAACACAGAAACTATTCCAACATCTGGAGATTAAACAATATGCTATTATATGATGAATGGATAACAGAAGATATTAGGAAGGAAATTAAAAAATTCTTAGAGGTAAATGAGAACAAAGAAACATCATATCAAAACCTCTGGGACACTATGAAAGCAGTACTTAGAGGGAAATTTATTTCATGGTGCGCATTTAATAAAAGAAGTAAAACTCAACAAATAAACAACCTAACACTACAGCTCAAAGCCTTAGAAAAAGAAGAACAGAACAGCACCAAAAGTAGTAGAAGACAGGAAATTGTTAAACTCAGAGCTGAAATCAATGAAATTGAAACAAAAGAAACAATACAAAAAATTGACAAAATAAATAGTTGGTTCTTCGAAAAAATAAACAAAATTGATAAACCTTTAGCCACACTAACAAAGAGAAGACGAGAGAAAACCCAAATCACTAAAATTCGGAATGAACAAGGAAATATCACTACAGACAGGATGGAAATACAAAACATAATTAGAAGCTATTTTGAAAATCTATACTCCAACAAAATAGAAAATTTCGAAGACATCAACAGGTTTCTAGAGACATATGAATTGCCTAAACTGAATGAGGAGGACATAAACAATTTAAATAGACCAATTTCAAGTACTGAAATAGAAGAAGTCATCAAAAGCCTACCAACAAAGAAAAGTCCGGGACCAGATGGGTTCTCAGCCGAGTTCTACAAAACCTTTAAGGAAGAGCTCATTCCAATACTTCTCAAAGTATTCCATAAAATAGAAGAGGAGGGAACCCTCCCAAACTCATTCTATGAAGCCAATATCACACTGATACCTAAACCAGACAGAGACTCTTCAAGGAAAGAAAATTTCAGACCAATATCCTTAATGAACATCGACGCAAAAATTCTCAACAAAATTTTAGCAAATCGCATACAAAAACATATTAAAAAGATAGTGCACCATGATCAAGTGGGTTTCATCCCAGGGATGCAAGGTTGGTTCAACATCAGGAAATCAATAAACGTAATTCACCATATTAATAGACTTAAAGTCAAGAATCACATGATTATTTCAATAGACGCAGAAAAAGCATTTGATAAAATACAGCACCCCTTCATGCTCAAAACACTAGAAAAAATAGGGATAGTGGGAACATTCCTTAACATTGTAAAGGCCATCTATGCTAAGCCCATGGCTAATATCATTCTAAATGGTGAAAAGCTGAAAGCATTCCCCCTAAAAACTGGAACAAGGCAGGGATGCCCTCTTTCACCACTTCTATTCAACATCGTTCTTGAGACTCTGGCCAGAGCAATTAGACAAACCAAAGAAATTAAAGGGATACGAATTGGGAAAGAAGAACTCAAACTATCCCTGTTCGCTGATGACATGATTATATATTTAGAGGAACCTGGAAATTCCACCAGAAAACTCTTAGAACTCATAAGTGATTTCAGTAAAGTAGCAGGTTACAAGATCAATGCCCATAAATCCAACGCATTTTTATACATAAGTGATGAATCTTCAGAAAGAGAAATTAGGAAAACTACCCCATTCACAATAGCCTCGAAAAAAATAAAATACTTGGGAATCAATCTCACAAAAGAGGTGAAAGACCTCTACAATGAGAACTATACAACACTAAAGAAAGAAATTAAAGAACACCTTAGAAGATGGAAAGATCTTCCATGTTCTTGGATAGGAAGAATTAATATTGTCAAAATGGCCATACTACCTAAAGTGCTATACAAATTCAATGCAATTCCAATTAAAATCCCAAAGACGTACCTTACAGAAATAGAGCAGGCAATTATGAAATTCATCTGGAAGAATAAGAAACCCAGAATAGCTAAAGTAATCCTTAGCAGGAAGAGTGAAACAGGGGGTATTGCAATACCAGATCTTCAACTCTACTACAAAGCAATAGTAACAAAAACGGCATGGTATTGGTACCAAAATAGAAAGGTAGATCAATGGTACAGAATAGAGGACACGGTCACAAACCCAAATAAATACAATTTTCTCATACTAGACAAAGGGGCCAAAAATATGCAATGGAGAAAAGATAGCCTCTTCAACAAATGGTGCTGGGAGAATTGGAAATCCATATGCAACAGAATGAAACTAAACCCATATCTCTCACCATGCACAAAACTAAACTCAAAATGGATTAAGGACCTCGGAATCAGACCAGAGACCCTGCAGATTATAGAAGAAAAAGTAGGTCCAAATCTTCATCTTGTTGGTCTAGGACCAGACTTCCTTAACAGGACTCCCATAGCACAAGAAATAAAAGCTAGAATCAACCACTGGGATAGATTCAAACTAAAAAGCTTTCTCTCAGCAAAGGAAACTATCAGCAATGCGAAGAAAGAGCCTACAGAGTGGGAGAATATCTTTGCCAATCATACTTCAGATAGAGCACTAATCTCCAGAATCTATAAAGAACTCAAAAAACTCTACTCCAAGAATTCAAACAGTCCAGTCAACAAATGGGCTAAGGAAATGAATAGACACTTCACAGAAGAAGATCTACAAGCAATCAACAAACATATGGAAAAATGTTCAACATCTCTAGTAATAAGAGAAATGCAAATCAAAACCACCCTAAGGTTCCATCTCACCCCAATTAGAATGGCGATTATCAAGAATACGAGCAACAACAGGTGTTGGCGAGGATGTGGGGAGAAAGGTACACTCATACACTGCTGGTGGGGCTGCAAATTAGTGCAGCCGCTATGGAAAGCAGTGTGGAGATTCCTTAGAAAACTTGGAATGGAACCACCATTTGACCCAGCTATCCCACTCCTTGGCCTATACCCAAAGGACTTAAAATCTGCATACTACAGAAATACAGCCACATCAATGTTCATAGCTGCTCAATTCACAATAGCCAGACTGTGGAACCAACCTAGATGCCCTTCAATTGATGAGTGGATAAAGAAACTGTGGTATATATATACTATGGAATATTACTCAGCCATAAAGAATGATAAAATTATGACATTTGCAGGCAAATGGATGAAATTGGAGAATATCATGCTAAGTGAGATAAGCCAATCTCAAAAAGCCAAAGGACGAATGATATCGCTAATAAGTGGAGGTTGACACATAATGGGGGGGAGGGAAGGGTTAGAGTTAGGGTTAGGGAGGGGGGCAAGTATAGAGGAAGGAAGGACTGTATAGAGGGTAAAGAGGGGTGGGAGGGGTGGGGGGAAGGGAAAAAAATAACAGAATGAATCAAACAACATTGCTCTATGTAAATTTATGATTACACAAATGGTATGCCTTTACGCCATGTACAAACAGAGAAACAACATGTATCCCATTTGTTTACAATAAAAAAAAAAAAAATAAAAAAAAAAAAAAATAAAATAAAAAAAAAAAAAAAACTTCGGAAGCATCCTTTGCAAAATTTCTTGTTCAGGTCAGATTTCAAAGCTCTACCTTTGGTGGGATAAGCACAGATCCACTGAGTTTGGTGAGAGAGTTTTTATTCCTCCTGGGCTTGCTCTTCCCCAGGGTACTTGGGTCACTGGGGGGGGGGGGGGGGGGCATGTCCCCAGAATCATTGAATGTCATGCAAGGGACATAAGTTTCCTAAATACTTACAACTCTGGGATCCCTGCTGCATTCTCTGCCAGCAAGTAACTACTCAGTAATGCCTCCCCAGAGCCAAAGTTCAAAGACGAATGCTATGTCACGTGCAATAGGGAAAGACAATCTTTCAGGTCTGGTTCTGCCAATCATTACCCTCGGTTATAGTCTTAGTGAGAGCAATCCTCTCTTTTCTTTTACAAAACTAGCTACCACCAGAGGTAAAAGAAAAGTTTGAAGGAAGGAAAACAAAGTCTTTCAGAGCTATGCACTGACTGGCAAGCACTGCCCAAGGCAGGTTTACTGGCAGTGATCCATAGGAATTAAAAAGAAAAGTGTGGTGGAGATGATGGAATATTTCAAAATCTGTCCCAACCACCTCACCATCTAACTGAGAGTTTTCCAACTTCCCCATGCAATCCTTGAAGGAGAGTCATAAAAGAAAGGTGAGCAAGAAGGTTAAACTTGTTAAGTATTCCAGTATCTGTAAGTCTCAGTACATAAAATTGACATGGTTCATTTTTGTATTCAGCAATGTATATTGAGCATCTATTATGTGCCAGATGCTGTTCCAAGAGCCAAGGTCAATGCAAGGTCATACCACAGTGGGGCTTACGGTATAATAGAGAAGCCAAATCAGACACACGTGGGAGTAAGAGAAAAGCTTGGTTATAATAATTATAGGAGTATTCCTGGAGGAAAGTTGCATCTTGGAATTAGATCTCCAGATGAACTGGGTGATGGGAGCCAAGAAAATACCCTAAAAGGACCAAACCCTGAGCTGCGACTAAATATGGAAAAGTTTATTTATTTACATCCCAAGATCCCACGTCAGTAACAGCAGTGAAATTTCAACTCAGAAGAGTCCCAACTTGCCTCTGTGCTGTTTTGCTTGGCAGCTGCTTCACTCAGTGCCACACAGCTGGGTAAGTGAGTCACAGATGGAATATTAGCAGCCAAGATCCTTTAAGAGACAAATGACACTGTGATTTTCCTTGACACCCATTGAAATTCCTCACTAATTTCCAAAAATATCTCACATTTGTTTTAAAACAACCAATGGGGCTCAGACATTTCAGTAAAACAAATTAGAGAAAAAAAGTTATCCCAGCGTCTGAGCATCCTGAGCAAATATCAGATAGACTGAAAAGAATCACTTCCCAACTGAAGGTAGACCCTGGACACCCAGCAACTGAGTCCCGACTACCGGCAACCTGACCAAGGGAAACACAGACTCTTTTCATTCACCTCTGTTCCTGTTCCTCAGTTGCTTATCCAGCCAGCCAGTGACAGAGCAGAGAAAGCAGAGAACAAAGACAGCAGTCAGAAGCAGGGCAGCTGTTGATAAGGACCATGCCTGAATGGTGATCTATAATGGGAACACATCACAGCCTGACTTCACTGTTACTAAAGCCTTGTGTGAGAAGCTTGAGGGTAATGAGTAAGAGATCAAGCAAAGAAAGGACTTTCCCTCACTAAATTTATCTATTTTTTTTTTTTTCGGAGAACTGTAAGAGGATGGGGAAAGCATAGATGTATTCTCAAATCAAAGGTAAAAATTGGTCCTGAAACTTCCAATTAGAGAAAAAAATCAGAAGTTCTGGCAGTCTCTCCCATGGATATTTGAGTGATTATGTTTGATACCACAGAACTGAGAGTGGTAGAGACCATGTGAGAGAAAGGGACTTAGCTGGACAAGTAGCAGCCAGTAGGAATTCATTTAATTTCACCTCTTTTTGTTTCTTAATTCCAAGATCCTCCTTCATCCCAGATAGACAAAGACAAGGGCTCTATCTTACATGTGTTCTCCACCCTTAGCTGCCAAAGAAAGTCCTTTGCCTAAGGGCATAGGAGATACAGATCCTCAGGTCACACATGTCTGAAGCAGCTTCACTCAGCACATCCATTGACCTGCCCAAAGTCCTGCCAATAGCTAACACAGCTGAGCAGACACACCCTTCCCCAAGAAGAATGTTCTATGCCAGGCTGGAAATGACAAGTTCTGTGTCTCACCTGGTGACTGTGACTGGGGCAGAGAGCTACCACCAGGTCACTCACCCCACCATGGCAAAGCAAAAGAGGTAAAGAAACCAACATCTGCGGTGAGCCTGCAAATATGTGCCAGGGAAAGGGGTGAGAGCTTCACATGTGTTCTGGGATTTCAACTTCACGGCATTCCTGCAAAGAAAATACAGTTACTGCCTTTGCAAATGAGCAAAGCAAGACTCAGAAACAACTTGCCCAGCTGCAGGTAAATTGCAAAGCAAGATTCAAATCCATAGATGATTAAACCTGCAAAACCAGTGATCCTTTTACATGTAGATGTTGTGGGCAGTGACACTACCCGGGCAGTAAGCCACACACTCTCACAAGCAGGTTCTACCCACGTAGGCACTATCTTGCTACCACAGAGTGCCCCACCTCTCCCAACACCTACAACAGTAGGTAGAAGACAAGAGTATTCCAGGTTTTCAGCTTGAGCTTCTAGAAAATTCTTTTCTATCCCCAGCGTTCACTAGCTGAGCAGCAAGCCCTGTGGGCTCCTTGAGAAACAGGAGGACCAACAGAAATCCTGCTTGGACTAGCAAATATCTGCTGAGCTACTCAATATTGACAAGCTCTGTGCTGGGTACTGAGAATGTGAATTTAAATAAGGCACAGTTTCTGATCTAAATAATCTTAAAGTTTAATGCACAAAACAAATCAATTATTAGACCATTATAACAGAGGTGATCAGTACCATGTCCCAACATGTTCAGGGAGCCCAGAGGATATTTCCCTCAGGTGGAGGTGTGGAGTGGAGAAGGAAGATAGGCTATTCCAGGAAGAAGGAGAAACAGGGGCACATGGGAGACTATAACACATCTTTGAACCTGCAAGTATTTTCTGTGGCCAAAGTAGAAAGTACTAGTGGGAAAGTGGCTGAAAGTAAGACTGGAGGAGGCAACAGATCACAAGGCCAAGGGGACCACACAGGAGAGACCTGGAGGCAGAATGGCCATCACCTGCAGACAGGTTTGCTCCTGCACACCCTCAAGCTGTTATTTGTCCTCTCTCTCCTGGGAAAGCCCCAACACAAAGTCTGACAAGCCCTGCTCAAGTGTCAGGACTCAGGTCAGAGTTCCCTGCTCTGAGTTTCTCAAACAAAAGCAACCGTTTTCTCCATGTTCTTGGAATACTCTGGATCTGCCTCTTTTCTAGGATCTGACACTCCTTTGTAACTGTTTTTGTCTGTTTCCCTGAAAAAAACTGAAGTCGGGAGCCATATCTTATTCACCTTTATGTCTCCCAAATAGTATCTGGCCTGCAATAGGTAGTTAGCTCATGTTTGCTGATTTAACAACCTAACCTGTGACCTTACCAGCCTGTCACATCTCTCTGAGGAAGTGACTAACACCAAACCACCTTTATAACAGACAAGGCTTCTCATGGGCAGACAGTGGGAGATCTGGGTAGGGCAGCCAGGACTGCACCTGCCTACTGCAGTCACCTTCTGCCCCCGTGAAGCCATGCTGTGGACCTGTCTGCTCTTCGGTCTCTCCATCCTCTGTACAGGTAAGGACAGGCTGCTAGGCATTTTGCTCCTAGGGAAATGTGTCCCTGGAGAAATTGGTGGGGGTGAGAGGGGACTGCAAAGTTGAATTCTTGCTGAGCATGGCTCTGACTCTCCATCCTCTTGCGGCAGAGGGAATTCTGCACAGCCTTTCTGAATTTAGGCTTTTCATTTCAGGAATCTGTTTGGATATAACTTTGGAACCAGACGCCAAAACTCTGACTGTTCTAGTTGGGAAACCTGTCACTTTCTACTGCAGAGTAACAGGAGGGGACTTGAAGAATTACCAAATGAGCTGGTATAAGAAGAATGAAGATAATTCCCTGATTCTAGTATACAAACTAAACAATTCTACAGACAACTTAAGAAATAATTTAAAAGGGAAAATTGATACTTTAAAAAGTCGATTTGTACTTGATATTCAAAAAACAGCAATAGAAGATGCCGGAACTTACTACTGTGGGTCAGATATCCACAGTGCTACAATCCTGTTCCTCATCACTTCAAGAACTCCTCGGGTCAAATCAAGGCAGTGCATCCAATTAGAGATCATCTCAGGCTAAAAAGTGTACCACAACTCAGACAAGACCTGCTGTGACCGCAACAGTAACCTCTGATAAGAGAGGCCGCAGGCGAGTTGGGGCAGTTTCTTATCAGTTGAAGAGAGCAGAGAGGCCAGCAGGGTTGCTGGGGGAGAAGTAGGGCCCCCACATCTGTCTCTCACAGAATCCTGGTTGAAAATAGCAGCCTTCAATACTGAGAAGGCCCTCTCTTGGTGGAGGCAGGCTGAGATGAACAGAATTTCTTCTATCATGAGCATTGTAGCTCATCGCAATCATTATTGTGAAAGCATTGATGTGCATAAACTAGAAAAAGCAATGATGGTTTTCTATTAGCATTCTAATCAAAATTTCCAAAGCCATTAGAGATAGCTTTAACCCTTACTCAGTGAAGAAGAATGAGTGGAGTCATTTTCTGAAATGCTCTCATGACTCTTGCAGGTATTGGATGTTTTCTATCTTGTCGTAGCAGTAGAGGACTTCCACAGACCCACAGGGATGGGCCAAGAGTGGCCAGGCACAGGCTTCCCTCATACTTGTTGCTGAGAGATCCTGGCGGTGACTCTTGGCAATGAGGCATTTCTGAGTTGACCATGAATCGACTGAATAAAAAAAAAGAAGAATTCCTATCATAAGGGTCTGAAACTATGGAGCCAAGGCCTGCAGGAACCCTCTTAGCAGACAAGTATTTTTAAACTTGTATTTTAAAAATACAAAATACAAAAATATTTTTGTATTAAAATATACAAAAATACAAAAAAATACAAAAAAATACAAAAATACAAAATACAAAATACAAAAAAAAAAACAACAACAACATTAAAGGAGAGCATTCATCCTATTCATCCTACTAACTCTAGTGGCCAACTCTGTCTTTGTACTCAAATATCATTCTGAAAACTTCTCCCCACATAAAGTTAAAGCAGTAGGATGCACAATAGATATAAGTGTAAAAACTTCAACTAAAAATCCACTCTCTTGAAGCCTTCTACTCAATATTCCTTCTCATGTACTATTTTCTTTATCACACATTTATTTATAGGACACTTATTGTATTCATGGTACACAGTAGTATGATGGGCTGACAGATATGGCTCCATGAGAATGTTATAGGCCAGACAGACTCCATTTTGCTCTGAGACTCCATGTTATGTAGGAAATAAGCTTCTCCCATGGGAACACCCCACCTCTGTACCCATCAACAATTGCTTAGCTTCCCCCATAGTAACACCCCGCCTCTGTCTCCATCATGAGTTACTTAGCGTGACATGTTTAGCAATACAAATGACAATTCTTACGTAATGCAAAATTTCTCTCTTTTGATTCCTATTGCTCCTAAACAATGTACCATGTGAAAGGTGATTGTGTGGATGTTAGCAATCATTCTTTAGTTTGTAACTGGGTAAGGGTCATTTTGACCCACTTCCCCCTCTGTTGATGATCTCATGATGTTACTTTGTAATTTTGAATCATAGCAACAGACACTTATGATTAATATGATTTTTGGTATAAGAATCCCTACAGCCTTATGGTCAGGGTTGTTCTCCCAAGAGCCATTTTTTGCGGCATTGTGTGAGACAGTCAGTCAGCTGGCTTAATAAAGACTCTCAAATTTGGACTTCTCAATGGTGATCTGTCTGTTCTTAAGTTGTGCCCCATAATAAGTAGGTAATGAGAATAGAACTTTTTCTATTCTCATCTATATGTTTATAATTTATCATTAAAAGATAGAAAATTAGAAATTACAATTAAAATCACAAATAAATACAAAAATAGAAGACAGCATGTGCAATGTAACAGTGAGTGTCACCGACTTTATGGTGCAGTGCTCTAGGAGATCATGAATCACTATGAGAAAAGTGTCTTAGCACAGTTGGGGCTTGATACAGGCATGACTGGGTAAGTGGGAAAGAGGAGGAAGGGTACCTCAGGGTAGAGGCACCAGTTACCTGTTGTTACAATTGCCCTGCAAACACAGAGGTTCAAAAAAAATTCATGATCTCGTAGTTTCTGTAGGTCAAGAAATTGGCTTAGCTGGCTCACCAAGCTGCAATCAAGGTGCAGTTATCTCAGGGCTCAGCCGGAAGAGGATCCATTTCACTCTTGAGTCTTCCAGTGGGCATTCCCATAAAGCAGCTTGCGTCCCTAAAGCAAGGGCTTTGGGTGCAAAGTGACGGTGACATCCCATCACTTCTGATGCATTCTGTTTTGGTAAAAAGTGTTCACCCACACTGAACAGTGTGAAAGCATGAATATCAGGAGGTGGGGATCTTTGGGGGCCCTGTGCAGGCTGCCTACCAAAGGGGACTAGTGTAGTGGAGCATGAAAAGAGGTTTGGAAACTCGGTCATAAACAACTGACTACAAGGCTAAAGAAATTTAACTTTATTAATTTATTTTATTTTATAGTATTTATCAAGCTTTATTGCACATACAAAATACCTGGAGAGATTGTTTTGAACATATATTTTTAGACCTAGATTGCAAAGATTCTGTCTTTGGCAGATGCAGGAATATGCATTAACAACAGGTACCCAGGGCTATTCTGTTGCAGGTGGTCCAAGGACATGCTTTAAGAAATTCTGCTGTAAGCAAAAAAGGAAATGTTGGGGTTTTCATTTTGTTTTTGTTTGTTTGGTTTTGTTGTTGTGCTTTTGGTACGCTCCCTGGCCAAACCCAGGGCCTCACACATGCCAGGCAAAGCCCTACCACTGAGCTACACTCTCAGTCCTGGGTTATTTTAATAGAATGGAGATATGCCTGATTTCTCCTGTTCTGGCTTCAGAGAAATGCACATTAGATATGGCCTAATCATCTCTAGAACATTGATTCTCACAATTCTATCTGCATTTTCAAATCACTTGGGGGAAATTCTTTGAAAACCCTAGTGTCTGGGATGCATTCCCAGAGATTTTTATTGAATTGGTGGGCTTGAATCTCTGATTTCCCAGGCAGTCCAACTCCCTTCCCTCCTGATGGGGTTAAAAACCCAGGTCTAAGACCTTGCTATTCCAAGAGTAACCCAGACCAACAACATCAACATCACCGAGAAGTTTTTCCAAATGAAGAATTGTGTGCTTCACTCTAGATCTACACTCAGAATCTTCATTTTAACAAGATCCCCTGGCAAGTTTTACACATGTTAAGGTTTGGGAAGTATTGGTTTAGGGAACCCATTGTCTTAGTCCATTTCATGCTATAACAAAATAACACTGGGTAATTTGTAAAGAAGGTGAATCTGTTTCTCACAGTTCTAGAGTCTGGGAAGTCTAAGATCAAGGGGCCATTTCTGGCCATGGCCCTCATACTATTTCATCCCATGACAGAAAGAAGAAGGGTAAGAGCATCAGGGAATGGAGCCAAACTCATCCTTTAATCTGACACTTCCTCTGGTGACAACTAATCCATTCCTGTGATAATGGCATTAGTCCATTCATGACCATTCTGTCCTCATGAACTAAACCCCTCTTAACGGTCACACTTCTTAACATTCTCAACACTGTTACACGGGACTAAGTTTCTAACACATGAACTCTGAGGGACACATTCAAACCATAACATGCATCATTACTGAAAATTTCTATGGAGATAGAAAAACATAAATCAGTTTTTCACAAATGCTATTAAAGAATTCTATTTGTAAAATCCTCTTAAAGGGATTCTGATGTGCAACCAGGTATAGGACTCACTGGTAAGCAATTGGTCATCCCCCTATCAGGTGACACTTTATTTGTATTACTAATATAATATTCTTATTAGGGTGATACTGTGTCCTTATAGACTCATTGGAAGAAGGTATTACATAAATTCTAGGTATGACAGTTTCCCATTCATCCATAAGCAGATTAGGAAATGAATTAATATTTATTGAATCTACGTGCTTTTTACCACACCATCATGGATCATCCACTGAAACCCAGGTTTTTGTCACTCCCTCAAGATCAAGCCAAAAACAGAACATACATATTTAGTGTTTGATTAAGGCTGATTGGAAAGAAGAGGTATAGGAGACTAGAGTGCGTGTCTCTAGCCATCCATTCCTCCTGTAGGATGGATGAGGACGTGAACTTGCTCGTATTGGGGTGAGGCAGCTCAGAACCTGAGATGGGCGTGGGGTGGGCATGGAAGACAGAGTGTGGAGGCATGGAAGAGGGAATCCTGGGAGAAAAAAGTCAGGCTATACACTGTGATCTGAAGAGTATGAAAACAATGAGAAGAAGGAGGTGGAGGAGGAGAGAAGTCAGACAAGAATTAAAGGTGATATATCTGAAGAAATTCAAGTAATTCCTGAGTTTATTGATGGGTAGTTAGGGAAGGCTTTTATATAATTTATGTAATATTAGGTATTATAGTATAGACGTGGACCAAGTAGTTCTGCAGAAATTCCAAGCCCAATTGCATGATATGACCATCAGCTATTACTTTCATATCGCCTGTGTTCTTCCCCACGCCACAGTAACAGCAATTGAGAGTTGGCTCCAAGTTCATGTCATTGTCACCACCATTGTCCTGCTTTCTGTGATTTTTATCCATATGAAAAGGGCTCAGTTGAAAGAGTTCAGAGTATTGAAGAGAAATCCTAGAGACTGTCTACCCACTGTCCACAAGAGGTCTGAGTTCAGTTATCAGTGAATGGTCAGAACCACTTCCACCTGGCTCCCACGCAGAGTCCACAGGACATCTCCTGTGTCACTTAGAGCAGAAGATTCCCATCTGATTTCCCAAAAGGCAGGAAGAGGAAGGCATCCTGTGTCCAGGAACAGTGCCATTTACTGACTGCATTTACAAACAGGACACCAACATTGTAGAACCATGGTTATGACTGAGAAGCAAGAGGACAGAAGGATTTCTGAAACCATGGGAGTCTGCCTCTTCCCATGCATCAGAGGAGGACATGGACAGTGGACAGAAAGGAGAATTCCATCACTCAACACACTGTATATTCTGAAAGTATCACAGTCTTAAAGAAGGTTCTCATTATAGCATCTTGTAAGTACCCAGGGAGTATATAGTTAGGGTCCAAAGAAGGAAATGGACCCAAGGGAATCCAAGCTGTGACCTTCACTCTGAACAATTAAGATTTTAAACAGAAAATTAAAATCATTGAATTTGAAAGCCAGAAGGGAACTTAAAGGTCAAGCAGGAATCCCTCCATTCAATTTACATGTTCATTAAATGTTGATTGAATAAATGTTCATCCATTCTCCATTCAAATATGTTCAATGATGGTTCTTATTTTAAAAAACTATCTTCTCTACCAAATTGAGATCTGCCTCCCTATAACTTTATATCTTTATATTTGTTATGCCTTCTGGAGCAACACAGGGTAAGTTTCACCTTCACATACTCAAATATTTGAAGATAAAAATCATGTCCAACAATTCCTCATGACAGTCCAATAAATTTCAAGCTCCTTAAGAATCCCAAGTTCAATATATTTTCCTGTACCCCATCGTTCTTAGCAGAATGACTAACAAAAAAGTGAGTAGTCAATAAATATGTGTTGAATACGTGAATTAATATCTGCCATCCACTTGACTGTTCAACATTTCTATCTAGATATCTCAAAGATGCTTCAAGTCAACTCCCAGATGTAAATCAACCTTCCTGGAAAATATGGTCCTTTTCTAATGCTCCTCATCTTAGTGAATAACACCTTCCATTCAAATCCATCCTGTGCTCTCTGTTCTCCACTGACGACACCTTCATCCATACTACCATTTTCTCTTTTCAATAATCTCTGTGACCTTTTGAATAAGCTATACAGTCTCTGGTGTCTTCCAATATGTCCTCCCCACATCAGCCAGAATCGCCTCCTCAATGCAAATATGATTGCATCATGTCCCTGAGTAAAAATTCATCAGCATTTCCCATTCCTTATAGAAAAAAAAAATCTACATCCTTAAAAGACCTCTGACGCTGACCCACTTCCGCCAAACACCTTGTGCTCTTTCTGCCTTCATCTTTCCATGCTCCTGTCCAATGTGCCTTCTTACAGTTGCTTGAATGTACCAGATGCCTTCCAACCTCAGGGCTTTGCACATATTATTCCTTCTCTATGAAACATTTCTGCCATCTCCTTTCACTTGTTTAACTCCTACTTATTTTTTTGGACCAAAATCCACACAGATTTCTCAGGGGCTTTGGATCTCCCAACAAGTCAGGTTGTTTCTTCTTAAATACTTTCATATGTCAGCTTATAACCTTTCATTAATTTGATTGGGCCTATTTTTTCACTAGTTTGTAGACTCTGGAAGAACCAGGATCAAATCTGATTTTATATACATTGAACATGAAAATTACATAAATGTACTTATATAAAAAAATAGCTAAATCTCCCAAATTCTGGGAGTTTATCATGGTAGATTCTGGGTGGCATGTGGCCCTAAGTCTTTCCATATTCTTACTTTTGAAGGGTTTTAAAGACCTCAAATTTACCCCAATCTGGAGTCTAAGAGTTTCCAGAGGACACTGATAATCTACCCATTCTGTTTGGTATACTCAAGAGCCCATTTTGGGGTACACAGGACCACAGCAGGTCTGAGCCAGGTCACATGCAGGGCCCTGAACAGGTAAGCAAAACCTGAGCAGAGAGTACAGCAGGCTTTGAGGAAATTCAAGGGGCCCTATATGATTATTATCTTCCCAGTGACTCCTAACTGAGCGTGATGGGCCCTGTTGGTGTTTTTGGTTTTATGTGGTTATTTTTGGTAGCTATATTATTAAAATACACAAGCCTACAATTACAGGGACGCTTATCCTCATCCCTCAAATATGCACCGAACACTACAACGCTCCTGGTGCTACGCCTTGTGCTGAGCTTCAAACCAGCCAAAGCTCCATTCCTGTCCTCAAGACGTTCTTCCTACTGGTAAAAACAGACATGAAAATGGAGCCTTTGTAACCGAGGAAGGAGCAAACAGCTGCAAGAACATAAAGACGGCTGTGATGGCCCAGAGCTGGGAAGGCTTCTCAGAGGTGACATGCGCTCATATCAGAACACACTTACTCCCCCAGGTGTGGTGTGCTTGGGGTCCCTTCAAATGACTCAGGAGAGAAGATGAGCATCCACAACAGTGAAATAGTCACACACACACACACACACACACACACACACACACACACACACTCACAGAACTATGACGTTTACAGTTAAAGTAAATAACTGGCAATAAACAAACTGAAATTTGATGGAAAAAAATACTGAACCCAGCACTAGATACAATCAGTTTCTTTTTTCAGGGAAGTAAATGTGTGTCAGAGCTTTCACAGGGACTCCTTAACCAAAGGACACATCTAATTCCCTGTTGAGGCAAGCTTAGAAATCTCCAAAAATACTACCATGTTCTGCCCGTGAAAGAGACCAGCTAAAGTGGTAGTCATCTGGGTTGAGAAGATAAAGAACTAAGCAAAGCAACGAGGAAGGGGAGAGGGAAAGAATATAATTTCCCCCAATCGTGATCACTCCCTTGAAGTTTCTGTTCTTATTAAAGAGCCATCCCAAATCTCTGGGATCTCCCAGAACTTGATGCTGCTGGGGCACAGACCTCCTCCCATCATCCTGCTAATGGGGACTCTGAGGAAACCTGGAGAGACTATTAAGAAAGCTAGGTGCTCTGCGGGGAGGCAGATAATGCCATTGGAACTGACCGTGAACTTCCATGTTGGTGTGCTCTTTCATTTGTGTTGTGAGAAATATTGAGATTTATTCTCAGATATGCAGGTACCTTATAGCCTACACTAGATCTATAAATCTTTATCTGAGCTAGATTGAGTTGTTTCCATTCATGGAGTTGTTTTTATACAGAGAAAATCTTCTCCTGTGAAGTGTAAAGAATGTTCGGCTATAAATGGAGCCATTCCGATTCCACTTTCTGTTTCTCTTCTGGAGTTGTCTCTTCTCAGAGCTCCAGAAGGAAACAGTGGTCCTATTCATGTCAGCTGTCCATATTTTCTTCTTTGTGTCAGTCAGCTCTGCTGTGGTAACAAAGTATGCCCAATGGTGTTCAGCAATGAATATTTACTTTTTGTTCCCACTTCTGTCACAAGTTGGTGGCTCAAGTTTGCCACTAAGCAAATTTTGTCTTTCCATTTTAGAGCCCAGGATGACAGATTAGTCACAATTGGGACACACAGTTCTTGTGGCAGAAGAAAAAGAACAAGAGAGCTGCTAGCTGAAGCTCAAGAAGTTTCTTAAGACTTCTGCTCTGACATGGTAAACATCATGTGCTCTCATACTCATTGGCCACAGCCCTTCCACAGCAAAGTCCCAAATCAACTGAGCAGGGACTTGTACCCCTCCTGCAAAAGCCACCACAAGACCCACAGCAACATACTCCTCTTACATTGGAGGAGGGATCAAATACTTCAGAATTATCATTATAACCTACCAGATGAGAAACTTGCCTCCAACATGGGAAGTTTCTCCTTACGTCAACTAAAAAGGAATTTGGTGTGATTTTTTTTTTTTTTCTTCTTGGGATGGTTGGAAAGCTTTAGGGCAACATTTGAAAAATCATTCTTCAGAACAGCCCTGCCCCTCAAGATGAGAACAGTTGCAGCACAATTAAAAAGAATTCCGTGGTCAGATAATTTCAGTGAGTGCTGCACATTAAGTGTCCCTTAATAGTCATGATTCTTTTTAGCATATTAAACACTGAGAACCCATGCTTTGTAAAGATACCTGTTTAACCCAGGACTGGGATGGTAGAATTCTTTTTGTAATGTCTCATGAGATTCTAGTAGCAAACACTAGAATCCTAAAGGATTATGGGAGAATCCGTCAGATGAATTCTTGCTGTTTCCTCGTCTCTGTGCACCTAGATTGAAGGAGACCTACTGATGTTGAGAAGAGATATGACTGAGGCCAGCGGGTCTGTCTAGGCCTCCAAAAGAAGGGTGCATGTTTTGCTAAGACCCAACTCATGTCCAAAAATGCTATTCAGATATCACTCTTTGCCTACTGAATTAAGTGTAAACACCTCAGCATGGCCTCGATTCCTTCCTTTCTTTGTGTAACAAATAGATCTTAAATTCCTACTCTGTGCCAGGCACTGAGTATATAGAGTGGGCAAAATAGACATGGACTCTGCGGTCATGCACTGATCAGTTTGAAATAAGAGGAAACAGACGTGAGACAGACACATGAGTGATAGCCAGCGATGGACAACCTCCTGGCAGGGTGCTGCACCGCTGGCCACCCATTCCTTCCACATTTAGCCTCTGGGCTGCCATGCTCTGCTGATTTTTCTCTCCATCATTGGCTTCTCCTCAGTTCCCCTCGGCTGGCTCCTCCTTCTCAATGGAGCTTCTAAATACCAAGCACCCTTGCCTGGGTCTCTCTCTTCTTCCCTCTCTCTCCCTAAGTGAGCTCATTCATCCTCGCAGCATTAAATTTCACATATACGCTCACAACTCAGGAATTTATAACTCCAATGCAAAACTCCTCTGAGGATATAATCTCCCCTCTACTAAACTACCATTGCACCTGCCTCTCCTGAGTTATTTCATGTGTTCTCCCATTCACAGCAACTATTTGGTTACTTCCTTCATCCTCCTCCTAATTTATAAAGCCCTGGAGGGCAGGGCTCCTTGGTCTGTTTCATCTCCAGTCCCCACAGTGCATTGCATAGTAAGTGTTTAATATATGATTATTGAATTTAATGTTTGAACTGAATTTCTGCTTTAGGGATCCCTGAGACACAGATGTAATGAAAGGGAATATTTTATTTAAAGAAATAATGCCTCATCCTCCTGTATTTCCAAATGAACAACCTCGAGTGAGAGAACACAGCTACACACACTGGCATGAGGTGAATGCCTAAATTTAAAAATGCTAAATTGAGCCAGTATCATCCCTTGTGGTCATGGGAGCTGCCATGAGGGTTTTATAAATTGCCTACGTTCCTGTGCCCCATCTGGCAATGCTGGTTGTTACAGCCACGGATGGCATGCTCCTCACAGCATCGAATGTGGTCGAACCTACTCCCTACTCTAAAATGGAAAGCCCCAAAGAAGTCAAGGGGCTTTCCTAAAACTCTCCCACTCAATCAGGGTAGCAGTCAACCACATGATGCCGACCCCTCGATTTCGATTTGGAGCCAAGGAGGAGGTCAGAAGAGGAGGACTCCTCGGATTTTGGAAAGATGTTTCACCAGCAGTTCTAACAATAGCATGTGACAACTGCACTCTGGTCCAACCTCTGAATTTTGATCCTGTTTTTGTTTTTGTTTTTTCCCAAGGCACTCCCGAGCCCTTTTCTACCAGTCAAAAGCATGTGTGTAGGTTTCATACACCCTTGAAGGAGAACTGGCGGAGCCTCTGGATTGTCCAGAGAAGAGCTGGGAGCCCCTCTGTACTCCATCTGTCTGAGTGAGCCAGGGTCCCTGATTACCATACAGGCAGGCCCTGATTGTCACAGGGACACCAGCCCCTGGCACAGGTCCCTTGTGTGTGTACACAGAGACTGCTTTTTCTCCTCTTGTTTGCCCTAAAAAGAGTTTATCCTTAACCTCCACATACATGCAGCTTGGGGTTTAACCTATCAAAACAAGAGAGAAATTTCTGGATCGCATCTCTTACATAAAAATAAGTGTTTCTCAGCTGTCATGGTATTTTAAATGATATTTTCTTTTTCTGCTAGATTCCCTTCCCTTATCACACTTCCCTGGATAAATACAGAGTTTGTGCTATAAAATTTATTAACAAGGAGTCCTCTGGGCAGACGGCGGCATTGGGAATTTTCTGCTCAGCATTTGGTATGCTGTCCAGCTGAGGCCCCAACCACACCGAGTCAACACAAGCACAGCCAATTTGCTAATAAAGGCAACAGTTATTCTAACAGGCTGAAGCTGTGACTCTCAGCTCAACCTCTGGGTCACCCACCTAGGACTTGAGCTGGCACTTTGAAAATAAGATATTCCAGCACAGAGAGATCATTGTCTACTGAGTCTTCCAAAAATCCTCCTTGCCTGGCTCTTGCAGCCCATCTCCTTGGCACACACCGCTCCCTATGCATCTTTTGTTACCCTGCATCCTTGGATTTACACAGCAGCCTGCACACGGCTGTCGGGTTAGATTGATGCCATGTGCTTTATCAGGTACCGTGACACAATGTTGTTTCAGTTTGATGGATACTGAGGGTGTCCCCATGCAAGGGCAGCCTTGCAGCATTTTCTTCGCCCTCCTTCGGTAACTTCCTAGGTTCCCACAGTCACTGCTCAGTGGTGCACGTGCCTCACCTCTCCGACTCCTTTGCAATTAAAGCCCTGCCAGAAGGATAGCTCGTATTCCCATTCAATAATCTTCTCATTCACTCAAACTAAGCATTCATTACGCAGCTCAGTGTTAAGAGCCCTTTAACTTGTCATAGGCATGATGTATACAACCGCCCTTACATTCCAAACGAGGCTTAACGCAGCAGTACAACGGTGATTATAAAACAGCCACTCTGGCATCTCTAACCATGTTGCATATTAAAAGTAAACTGTACGTACCCAGTCCTTGCCCCTGTACCTGTTCCCATGTACCACCAAAAGTCACTACAAATCCCACAAAACCAACCATTTGAGGTGCACAAGTTGTGGCCCTGGGGCAGCAGCAAAGGTGGAGTTGGCCAGGTTCCTGGGACAGGACAGGGAACTGGGTTTTAGGCCCAAGACTCCACTTGAATAGTAACTTGTCCACTCCATTGCTTTAGGAACTCTCTTCTTCTAGGCCCCAAAGCTCCCCTCGGGCCACTCTTTTTATCTACTGATGTGCCTTCCCAAAAGTACCCTGCAGGATTCCACGTTTTTCTCCCCTTGTTTCTTCCATCAGCTCTGCCTCCATTGTACCATTTTTTTCAGCCTCATTCCTTTTTCTTCCAATAAAAACCAAGTGAAAAATAGAGAGTATGTTAACTCAGAGCCCAAGAATGGAGGCCCTGTGGAACTGTGAGCCATGCAGCTATTTCTCAGTGGCTATGGGACCACTGGCAAAGTGCCAGAGCCACCAAACCTCCGTCCCAAGGAAAAGAAGCCACCTCCTCTCTGGTCTCTGGCATCAGAGACCCAACCTGACCAGAGGGCCACCTTCCACCCCGTCACCTGAGGGGGAGCACAGGTTTTCACTCCCAGGAGTCTCTCTTCTCTCTTGGATTGAAGGACAAAATGTCTTCATTTGCTTCCCCTGGGAGATGAAGTAGGGAGTTTCTCTAAGGTTCTGGGAGAGCCCAGCTATGTAACCACCCTGTGCCCCAGGGGACACTGGCAGATTGGAGGGCATAAGATCAATATAAGATCTTAATCCCATAGTTACATAATTCCAACTACAGAATTTCAGCAGCTATAAGCACCAAAGTGTTGGTGCTGAAATTCCATAGTTGGAATTATGTAACTATGGAATTAAGATCTTATCCCAAGCAGCTGGGATTAGAGGCATGCACCACCATGCCCGGCTCCCATCAAGAATCTTGAGCAAAGTTCTTTTCTCTGTTTCAGAGGAGAGCAGGGAGAGCTTTTTCTTATATACAGCTAATACTACAAAGTGGGAGGGAATTCTATTCAACTCCTTTAAAACTAACTATCCATCTGCTCCCAATCCAGATTTTCCACCTTTTTCCTCTCTGGATATTGTTGGTCAGAAGTAATTAAAAAAAAAAAAAAAAAAAAAAAAAAAAAAAAAAAAAGCCAGGCATGGTGATGCACACCTGTAACCCCAGCAGCTCGGGAGGCTGAGTCAGGAGGATTACCAGTTCAAAGCCAGCCTCAGCGACAGTGAGGCACTAAGCAACTCTGTGAGACCCTGTCTCTAAATAAAATTCAAAATGGGGCTGGTGATATGGCTCAGTAGTCGAGTGCCCCTGAGTTCAATCCTTCGTACCCAAATTTTAAAAAAAGAAAAGAAAGAAATCACACTTTTTTGTTTTTGATTTTTTATAAATGGGCTTCTATCAACAAAGATACATGGCTATCTATTAGCAGCACAAAAGCCTCCGTTCTGCATCTTCATGTTCTGCCAGAGGACCACAGGCCCTGTGGCTTGTAGCAAGCAGGGCAAGATAAAGAGGACTTCCAGAGACAGCACAAACTTTCCAGTCTATGCACAGCTCTCTCTGGCAGAAGATCTTCACTGTAAAATCTGCAATTCCAGGACTGCAGAAAGTAATCCACCTCCCTCAAAAGCAAGTGGCCCCTTCAAGGAACTAGACACATTTTAACCCTTCATGATACATCTCCATGAATCACTACAGAGCCCCAGTAAACCTGGGACTTACAAAGCAAAAACAAAGGTTGGATAGAAGGAAGGAAGTGTTGGGGGAGGGAGATCACAAAGTTGAAATACAGCAGGAACCCATCGCTCAGTCTAGTGAGCTGCAGGCTGAATTCCAGCGCATGCGCGCGCGCACACACACACACACACACACACACACACACACACACACACCAGTGTTGTACTGTAGTGTCAGGAGTCACAGATAGTGAGCCTCTCAGAAGGGAGGACATAATTTGGATCTGGAAAGTCAGAGTAGGCTTAGGAAGAACCAAAAACACAGACTTGGCCTAATTCATTCAATACAAAAAGACCCAGGAGGCCAGGATGATAGAACCCAGGAAGTACTGACTAAGCTCCCAGTAAACACTCAGCACTGTAGCAGGAGCTCATGGGAGTAGGAAGATGGTTGGTGCTAAGCAGATCCTCATTGCCTCTGGTTTGTAAGAAGCCAGGAGTGAGGAGTCACCAAGCAGGAGAGCTCCTGGGAGTCCATGTTGTCATGGAAAAAAGGACAAGAAGCAGAAACCAATAGCTCCTGATCCTACAGCAGCCCTCATGGACACAAAGTGGCACCTTTGCCCTGTGCCCTGAAGACAATACTGGAATAAACCTATACTACCCCACATTCTTTTTTTTTTTTTTTTAACACAGTGGCTAACGGTTAACCTAAGAATTATATAGGGAGTTTTTAAAAACCTCAGTGCCCAGAATACACCCCACACTGATTAAATTAGACCCTCTAGGGATTGCATCTGGGTCTCTGAAATTCTTTAAACTCCCCAACATGAACCAAGGTCGAGAGCCACTGCAGGGAGGTAATAGTCCTAATTACCTTGCCATCTTTTCTCTGCCTCCACATTCCTCTTATCTAAGTTGTTCTATTTCCTTTTTATTTGTAGTTTATTCTACTTTGTCCTTTCAGCAGATAATTCTATAATACTCCATTAAACCTTTTTATATGCTTTAACTTTGCTTTTTCTCATTTAACTCTCATTGCCTGTTCCACTTATTCCATCTTCCCATTATGTTTGTTTGATTTCTTTAGTCCACATCAACATGTACAGGGCACTTGACATGGGCAGAGTACTTTGGTAGGCACTTAACTGCTACTAAAAATTAAGCTTGATGCAATAATATTTTCTGTTAAATTCTATTCTATAGTTACGGGCTCCTGTCCCATGGAAGATTGGCATTTTGGCAAAGTACGCTCCCTTCTAAGGAAGCAGCAGTCTTGATGTATAAATAAAAGATCCAAAATAAATATGTTGCAACAAAAAATAAAAGACACATCCATGAATAGAAGGGAAAGAAGCATTAACAGCAATCTGAAGCTAAACATCAGCATCTCCCCTGACGAACTCTAAACCTCACTCTAAGAGGGAGATGCTACCATTTGCAGTCAAAAGAGAAAGGACCAGACTGTCTGTAGAACTCAGGAGGTGGTTCTCTGGGGACACAATATCTGCTACTGTAGGCTCATTTCTTCGTTGTTGGCAGGCAAGCCTAAGAACGCACGGGCCACTTGATGCCCAGGTTGAGAAGAGGAAGAAAGAGCAGAAGATGGTCCCAGAAGCAGCACCCTTCAGTCCTCAGGGGAGGTCATGCAGCAGATCTGCTCACCTGTTCTTCACTTGCCCTGGAGCACAGGTAAGAGCCACCATGTGGCCTCAGAACTGCAGTCCCTACAGCTCCCTGGGTCTGATGAGACCCTGAAAGCCCAAATCACTGTCTTCATTACAGATGCAGCCAGACCTCGAGAAACCCCACAGAAGCCAGCAGGTGCTTTCAGAATGATTGAGTGAATGAATAAATTACTCCATTGAAATTACTGCCTGGGAGAGTTTGTGAAAAGACTGAAAAGGAAGGTGGTTCTCTGGTCCCAACCTGGTGGGGTGATACTCTGATGTGGCTCCTCGATTTCTCCACCTTCCCTACACCTTGGTTGTTACTCAGGAATGAAGCCAGATACCTTGTTGGAGCAACAAGAGCTAGAGACATTTATTCCTTTTAGAGGAAACAAAATTTTGGCAGTGCCAAATTTTGCTGCTCACCTTTCTTGATAGGGATGAGAATTCAACTGGCCAATTCTCCCTGGAGAATGCTGGAGCCACTATGAAAACGGAGGGAACTTAATACGGTGCCACCCTGCCCACAGTACTGCTGCTCTGCCTGTGGGTCACAAACTGAAGGCTGTCCTCCCACCCTTCACACTGGTGAGCTGACCCCACACTGGCGAGGTCTGACTGTAGATCACAAGGTGTACCCACATGCATAATTTCCTGACTACCAACAACCACAAGGAACAGTGTCATCCCCACTTTATTGTTCAGGAAACTGAGGCCAAGAGGGAGAAGTTTCTTGCAAGTGATAGATTCAGATGCAAACCCAGATCTTCTGAGTCTAAATGCTGTTGTGTCCAGGACAGCACAGCTACTTATTGAGAACTAGAGTAGGTAATGAGGAAAGAGGACTCAGAAGAGACCCATCTTGTAGATAATACTCTGGTTAAGTCTTAGCAGAGCAGAGGTAGGGCCATTCAGCCACCTGCTTCTCAACAGTTGGCGCAAATTGTTAAGTGAGATAAGCCAGGCACAGAAAGACAGGCGCCACATGATCTCACCCATATGTGGGATCTAAAAGCAAGGATCTCACAGATCTTGGGGGTAGAATGATGGTTGCCAGAGACTGGGGAGAGCAGGGTGAGGGAAAGATAGGCAGAAGTTGGTATGGGTACTAAGATACGGCTAGATAGGATCAAGAAGTTCTATTGCACAATAGGGAAACTGTAGATAATTGTACTATGTATTCTCAGAAAGCTAGAAGAAATGAGTTCGTTTTCACCATGAAGAAATGATGACTGTTTTAGAAGATATTTATCAACCTGATTTAAACTTTGCACAGTGTATACAGGCATCAAAATATCACACAGTACCCCATCAATATGTATAATTTTATGTATCAGTTAAAATTAAATTTTAATTTAAAAAAGAATGGAAGGTAAATTTAAGCAACTTGCTTGAAGAACAGGTAAAGCAGCTCTCTGCTTGAGAACATGGCAGAGTAAAGGCTAAAATAGGGATTAGAAGACTTTCTGAGGTCCCTCCTGTCCTCAAATCTTTCATGTGTCCTTCTGTTCCCAATGAGGCCAATAAACACATCTTCCTCCATGACAGTCAGTTGATTTGCCTGGTCCTCCCAGCCAGCACCCTGGCCCTGAAAATGAAATATTAACCACATCAGCCTTGCAGCCATCTTTCTCTAACAGAAAAGCAAGACACACTTGCAAATTACAGTCAGCCCTTCTTATCTTCACTCCCCGCCCCATGTGGGAAGGATGCAGGGAATAGCAGTTCCTGTGCTAACAGAGCCTGATTTCAGAGCCACAGTCCAGAGACCTCGGTCCCCTCTGTGACTCTGATCTTGGAATGTCCTCCTTCCTGATCTTCTGCTCTCCTGTTGTGGACAGCGACAGGCTTTCAGGTCAGACATCCTGTGGATAGAAGTCATGTCACTTGAGTCAGCATTTTTGAGGATGAGTGACGGTTAAACAGATGCTTTAGAGTGTTAACACAGTAGATAAAAACAGACGACACAGCAAGTAAGTGGCCACATTTGTAAACTGTAAAATACTATATGCAATGGCAGCTTCACAATTTCTACAAATGAGGAGCTGGGGGATGGCAATCTGGTTGCAAGATACCTCCAGAACTTGCCTTGTGGCTGTATTTTCATAGCATATAAGATAGTATAAGTCACCAAGGAATAGGAGACTGTTGGAGATTAGGGGGAAGATGAATACTCCCCCCACAAAACTGCTCTTGCTTCTCCTACTAACTGTTCAAATCCAGGTATCATTGCTATTTTTTTAGCAAGGAGAAAACTAACACAGATAAGCAATGAAACAAGTGTTAGCAAATATAATTTCATTTATTTCTCACAGAAACCCTATGAGTTATCCCCCATTTTATAGACAGTAGAGAAAAATTTTCTCACAGAAGTCACAAGAAGAGAAAGTGGTCAGAGCTTGGGAAGTTGTGACCTAATCATGACCTTGACACAGAAACAATTACTGGGCAGGAAGGAACACAGGCTTTACAGAACTTATGGTGGAATTAGAGGGCACAGCCCTGACAGGACTTTCTGCCTCCCACCTGAGCACCCCAGGACAGGTGCCTTTTTGTCCAAGTTCCATCTTGGCACAGGCCCAGCTGCCTCTCCCTGCCTCGGGAGCACTTCCCCTAGCCACACTCACCCCAAGCTTCCCCAGTCACCTCCTTCCCTCTCCTGCACTGCCTTCCACCTCTGGCTTTGATTTATTGTTCACACCAGGTCTCTCTTGGGCCTAGAGGAAGGTTGTTTCTGCTCATTAACAATAAACCCTTAAAATGACTTCTTACTTATAGACAATATAAATCATAGTCATAAGCGTACACACATTATTAGGAATTTCCAAAGACTTCCTGAATAATTTGGATAGTTCTAGATAGAGCCCTGCTAACTATTCTTTTGCTATTGATAAAGTTTTAAGTCCATGGTACTTCTGTCTCAGTGGTCTGTGTGTGTGTCCTCATTCCCTATATAGAATGTTTCTTTTCTGTTCATGCCCCCTACATCTGGTATTTCAGACAGATTTCAGAAAGGGTCCCAGCAGGAGAACAGGGGCACTCTCAGGGTGATTAGAGATAATGTAATGAAAGAGATATTTATAAGTATAGGCAGGTGCCAGGGATTGAGCTGCATTTCCTAAGAAAAAGATGGCGTCCCAACCCCTTGCACTACTCAGGGTTCTCTAGAGGACGGAATCAACAGGATATATATCTATCTATCTATAGATAGATAGATAGATAGATTATAGATATAGATGTAGATATACATATATGTGTGTGTTTGTGTGTATTTAGTTATATATAACATAATATATATAATCAGACATATATATGATTATAAAAAGGGGATTTTTTTAGATTGGCTTATGAAATCAGAAACTAGATCATCCCACCCACAATGGCTGTCTGCAGTCTGGAGAACTGGAGGAACCAGTAGCTGCTTAGTCCAAGAAGCTGGAGACTTGGACAAAGAGGGAAAAACAATGCAGCCTCATTCCAGGACCAAAGGCTTAGAAACTCCCTGGAAGGTCACCAGCCAAAGTCCCCTTTGAAAGAGTGAAGGAGCTGGAGTCCAATGTCCTCGGGTGATCACAGCAGCCATGGAAGCACGTGCTCAGGAAGAATCGACCTTGTATCTGCTGCTGCTTCCTTACTCTCCCACCTTTGTTCCATCCAGGTCCCCAACCTATTGGACTGTGATATCCACATTTGGGATGGGTCTCCCCTTCAGTTTGCCTTCCACAAGTCAATCATTCCTAGAAACACCCTCATTGACACACCCAGAAACCTTTAATCTTAGGCATCTCTTAGTCCAACCAAGTTGACAATGACTGGACTGAACATGACTCCTTACATCATACTTAACCTCCAAAGAAACAATAACAATGTCATAATTCCTAACATGATATAACTATTCCTTCATACAACTGAAAATACCCTTCTTCCTTCCCCAGAATATGAGGAAAAAGTATTTTTTGAGTGATGCTTGCTCTTCTGATAACCCACAATTTAAATACTATAATGTAGAGTTAATATCATTTTAAATACTGACACTAAGGGCCAGGCACAGTGGTGCATGCCTGTAATTCCAGTGACTGGGAAGGCTGAAGCAGCAGAATTGCAAATTCAAAGCCAACCTCAACAGCTTAGCGAGGCCCTAAGCAACTTAATGAGACCCTGTCTCAAAATAAAAATAAAAAGGGCTGGGGATGTGGCTCAGTGGTTAAGTGCCCCTGAGTTCAATCCCCAGTGCCAAAAACATTAAAATTTAAAAAAAATTACTGACAGTAAGTAAATCAATATTACATTACATTGGCAATTATCAAGAATACAAGTGGGGGCTAAGGATATAGCTCAGTTGGTAGAGTGCTTGCCTAGCATGTGCAAGGCCCTGGGTTCCATCCCCATCGCACCAAAAAAAAAAAAAAAAAAAAAAAAAAAAAAAAAAAAAACAGGAGAAGAATACAGGTAACAAAAAATGTTGGCAAGGATGTGGGGGAAAGGGCACACTCATACATTGCTGGTGGGACTACAAATTGATGCAACCCCTCTGGAAAGCAGTATGGAGATTCCTCAGAAAACTTGGAATGGAACAAGCATTTGACTCAGTTATCCCACTCCTCAGTATATACCCAAAGGACTTAAAATCAGCATACTATAGTGACATGTCCACATCAATGTTTATAGCAGCTCAATTCACAATAGCTAAGCTATGGAACCAACCTAGGTGCCCTTCAACAGATGAATGCATAAAGAAAATGTGGTGTATATATACACTGTAGTTAAGCTATTGCCAAAGAATTCCAGAGATTTCCAGCAAAAGAGAAGAGGCAAGGAAAGGTTCCTCGCCAAGTTTCAGAGGAAGCATGACCCTGTCAGCTGACTTCAGACTTTGAGCTTCCAGAACTGTGAGACAAAAATCTATGTTGTTTCAAATCACCCAGTTTGTGGTTCCTTCAGACAGCTGTGGGAAACTAATACACAGAATTATGGGAAAGCAATAAAAGATGGTGAAACACCCAGGGTCTGGCAATAGCTCCTACCCTCCTAGGCCTGAAGCATGGTGGGAGCAGCCTTTATTGAAATGTGCAGCTGTAAGAAAGGAGCTGTAGTCTCCAGCAGAGGAAGGCAGTCTCTGCCAACGCAAGCCTGGTAGGAAGGAACTTAGGGTAATAACACCCACCTCACTCTCCTCCTTCCTTTTAGACTCCTGCTGGTGCCTCCTATTGACCAGGAACCAAGGGAACCAAGTAGATGCACTCCATTAAGGTCAGCCTCCTGGAATAGTAGGAAACTGTGGATCTGGAAGGATAATAGACTCAGTCTCAATTGAAAAGTCACTTCCCTGCCCTCCTGACCAGAACCTGGCTTCTATAATATGCTATCATGATCCTCCCACTTATGTAGAACACTTACCACAGCAGCAATGGAAAAATTGATTATGTAAATATTTAAGTGATGATTGGTTCTTATGTTCCAACATAAGCACTATGTCTGTCATTTGTTGATAAATCTCCAGGGTCTGATGCATAGTACAAATGTAAGAAGGCCTAGATTTATAGGTTGATCACAGAGCTAGGTGATTTGATATAAAAGATCAAGTATTAAACCTTGATCTTTTATATCAAATAAGAGAGGTAAACCTGAGAGGTAAACCTTGGCAATTCTCAAAGAACTACAGAGAGTAAGCTCCTTGATGTCCTTCAGGTGCGTAATGATGACACAATATGTAGTGCCAAGTAATGTGGTCACCTTGAGGACTTGCTTACAGTCCTCCAGAAATTGTGGGTAGGATGGTTACTTGGACGAAGAGAAGTGCAAAAGAGGTGTATGGGAAGAGCAACTACCAGGGCTCAGGTAAACCTGAGCTGCCCCTACCTAATTTCCCTCACAGTCTTCCCTGGTCACACTAGCGAAGTTGAGAAGATTTGAGCATAGGAAAAAAGGTCCTGGGCCCATCCCCACACAAACCACAAACTGCATGACACCTTTGCCCTTGCTTTTTTGTTTACCAAATGACCCTCTTCCATGCTTTGGCTGTACTTCGTAGTTCCCATTATTAATTCATGTGTTTGATTTTGAAATTTCAAAGATTATTGGTTTTGAATTTCGAAAGTATAGGTCCAAAGAATTCAAACACTTCCTCTTTTCAAAGTTCATATAAATTTAGGCTGTCATAAACCAGGATGTAGTGGTGGTTTCTATGTTTTGTTTTGTTTGCTTTTTATAATATTTTGTTTTGTGGAATTCAGCTTAGGTACCCTTCAGGAAAGAAAAAAAAAGATAGATGAACCCAATAAAGATCAGAAAACTGGTTCAAATTTGGAGGCAGTGTTTCATTGGATTGCTCTTTTACACATGGGTGAATCACCCTTATCCAACTTTGCCTAGAGGGAGTTTGCAGGGAACACAACGATCATTACAGCATCCTCAGAGTCTTTGTGCATGTAGTATTGATCTCCCCCTTTGATGGTTCCTTTGATTACAGCTGTAAATGTCAATAATTCTTCTTCTTGATATTAACTGTTAACATCACCACAGAGTATACACCATGTATATCTAATTTGGAAATGGAGCAATGATATCAAATTGAACTTCTAGGGCAGGAAGCAGAAACCTTGCTATCAATCAAACAAGCTCCCTTCATAGGGCCTTATTTATGGGACCACATTGTCCATCTCAAAGTAGCATTGTCATCTTTTCAACAGGAAGCAGGTCTGTGAGCCTCCTGTGGCTGGCAAGACTCCTCCAGGGAACGGGACAGCTGGGAACAGGAGCTGGCACAGAAGGTGTTGACTGACAGGAGGAACCAGTTGAGGGCAGTTGGGAGGCAGAGGGGTCCCTGTGTGAAGCCATGCAGAATATCTGCTTCCTCATCCATCTCACCCTCTCCTAGGCAGGTAAGGCAGAACCCAAGGTCTCAACAAAGCAAGACTCAGCAGGACATGGCCCTGACCAACAATGCCCCTGATCTCAGTCCCCACTGAGCCTCTCTCTGTGCCTCCTCTCAAGAGTCACAGTAGACACTGTATTGGCATCTCTACTTTTCTCCCAGGCCACACATAGGAAAGGAGGTCACATGTCCCTTATTCCTGATGCTTGTCAGAGGAGGTGGCTTACTGGAATCCACTGGAGTCTCTGGCAGTACTCACAGATTCACTGCCTTTTCTTCTCCTTCTTAGGAGCCTGCCTGGAATGGCAACTACAGGGTCTTTGAGCTGGTGTGGTGAGGGCTAGAGAAATTCTATGGGTTTATGTCAAGTCTGCAGAATTGATAACTTCACCACCCTCCTATACCCACACTGTGAAGCAAAATGTTTGAGTGTGTCTCTTCCATTGTCACCCACTTATCGCTTATACAAAGGCAACAAATCAGCTCAAGATCTGATATCCACAGTTCTCTGCATTCAAAAATGAGCAAATGGACCCCGAAAACACTGTGGTGGATTAAGGTGCAGGAGCCACTGTGCAAAGAATAGAAATTAATTTCTAACCAGCCTTCCCTGCTTTAGGCAGGGTCTTAACACACTGCAGTGTCTCAGACAGTACGTGCTGCCTCATAAATTTTCTATGCTGACAAGGTGAACAAACTCCAGAGTCAAGGCTCCTTTCCTACTCTTCAGCTGTACACATTTCCCTCCAATATTAATTGAAATGATAGGACTGGACAGCTTTAATTTTTTTTGTCAGGGTACTTCATTTGTTCTTCGAGCAAACCACTGTCTCTCATATCTGCTTAATGATGCTCCACAGCGTTTATCGCCCTTTGACATGCTATATATTTTACTTGTTTATTTTTGGTCCAGTTCTCCACTGGAATACAAGATCCCTGATAGCAGGAATTTTTGTCTGTTTTATTCATTATTTTAACTCCAATGGTTAGAACAAGTCTGGCACATATTAAGCACTCAATAAATACATGTTAAGCAAATGGGTACATCAAAGATTTAATGAGTGAAGGCCGTGCAGGGCACACTGTGCTGGTGTAGGACACAGCTGCACAGGACTGCTGCTGACTCCGCCCACTGAGATGTTTCTCTCTCAGCCTCATCTGTCCACTTACATGATGCTATTGACTGCAACGGAACTTTCTGACAGGTTGATAATAGAGCACTCTAGAACCTCAACTTACTGTTGGTGAGCAGATGTTAATGCTTCTAAGTTCTTTGGACATCCTACTGTGGCGTTGGTAAAATAGGGAGAATGGCAGCCTTTATCTCTTTTCTCTACTTTTTCTCACCTTTGAGACCCAAGATCCCAGGCCCTGAGTCTTGAGTTGACAGGAAAAAAAAAAAAAAAAACTGAACACTTCTACTTTATTTCCCAAAGGAATTTTTCAGACTTTCTCACCAAAGAAACCTGCAAGAGCCTGCTATTTTCATAACCAAAAACCACAATAACACATTTTCCCAAATGGAAGAGCAATTCCTGACTCCTACCACCCCTGCTATCACCTGATTTGGGTGTTCTTCAAGGACACAGAACCCACTCGTGTCTTTTTATTTATTTATTTATTTATTTTAGCTATTTATACATACACAAACAAATATATTTATGAATTTAGCAGCACACAGTAGGGTGCATCAGATGCTGAAGGCATTCTCTGAAGGCATGTTCAAGGGCTCCGGAGGTTGCCGTCAGCCAGCATGCCACACTCAATAGTGAAAAGACCTGGTGATGGGACAAAGGAAGTCAAGCCAAATGCAATTGCTTATATTAATTTAAATAAGGTCAAACTCCCAAACTCTGTATTTAAATAAGAAATCTAACAGTCATAAGTTTTCTTTTTACCTGCAGGCATAGAGTAGACTAAGGAAGTTTAAATTATCCTCTTCTGGCTTAAGGACAAAACCTCATGAGTATTTATAACTTTCAGGAAAAGAAATGTCAGTATAAATATATTACTAAGGCAACAAATTATTAAGAAGGAAAATCAATTCCAAGTATAGATTTTAGAGATTAAAGTTGCTTTCATAGAATGTAACAACATTTATTTATTCATTCAATAGCTATTTATTAACTACCTACTATGTGCCAGGTACTTTTTTAGAAACACTGGAGATATGGCTCTGGGAAGTTCATGAAGCTCATATTTTGATGGAAATAAAATTAAATAAGTAAATATGTCATAAATATGTTAGATAAATAAAACAGAGAACGAGAGAGAAAAAGAGAGAATATTAGAGAGGGTGTTGACAAGGGGCTGGGGAGATAACAATTTTCCATCAGGTTGTCAAGAAAGGATATAATGAGAAGGTGACATTTCAGCAAAGCCCTGGGTATAGACAGGGTTCCTAATATTTGAAATCTAGGTATATGCTAACTCCTCTGTTAGAAATAACATTTTAATGTTCAGTTTTAAGACACATAATAATAACAATAGCTTTTTCCGTTAGGTTGGGAAAAAGGAACTGTTTTTCCTACTTATCTTGCTGAAGGGTCTTGCACAGTAGCTCAGACCTTCATTTTTCAAGCCCAGGTGATGGAATTCCACTAACGAGCACAAAGCATGCGGAGGGATAGGTAGGAGGGGGCGACATGGAAGCAGACCAAAAAAGATCAAAACTTAATGAAAAGGACGAAGGCAGAATTAAATTATTGACAAGTGAAAAATGAGATCTGTCATGTTGATCCCTTTGCCTTGACTCTCTCCCTACTGGTGTGACCACATCTATGGACTGATTCTCCAGAAAAGGAAAGTGTGCAAAGTGGAGGACACCTCTCTCTCCCTGGTCCCAAGCTGCCTCTGCTCTAGACACGATCTGCAGCTTCAGCTACACTTGCAGATCAAAGTGATTCCCAAAACTGTCCCAATAGATTCTGAATCTAAAATAAAACACATCTCACCCCAGTGAGGTTCTAGGTTTTCCTCCTCTCCAGGAAGTCATTCCAGAGAAATCTGAAGAGTAGTGTGACTGTGTGCAAACCCACACACCAAGCTTTAGGAGGTCAGCCCCCAGGGCTTCTGGAGCCACAAGATTGGGTCAGGTTCCAGCCTCACTTGCAACCTGACAAAGTATTACTCTGAGGCATTGAGAAGAGAAGCCAGCCTCCGCAGGGACGATGCCAAGGACCTGCAGCCTCATGTGTGCTGTCTTAGCTGTCACATGGAAGGCTCCTCCTACGCTGAGACCTCAGCCATGCTTACTTTGCACCTGTGCTATAATTATGAGTTATTGGTAAAAGATTAACTGCCCTGGTCTTCTAAAGAAAGTGTGGAAGGGTTTCATGCACCAAGTTCATAAATAAGGAACAAGGAACCACAAAGGAGCTAGGGTAACTGTCTCTATCAGCAAAAATCAGAGAGGTGGCTCAGCAAAAATCAGACCCTCTTCAGTAGGAAGAAGCGGCTTAAAATCTTTGAGTTCACAGCTAGCCCATTTCTCAGCATCAGTCATCATTTCTCTTTCCATACGAGGGGTATCTGCTTCCATATGCAGAGAGTGGTAGAACAGTGAAAAACTTTAAACTCTGCCTGCTTTCAACCTTTTCAAGTGAAGACATAGAACACGAAGAATGGAGAAATGAAGTGACTTTCCCAGTATCACACAACCTGTTAGTGGCAAAACCATAAGAACTCTGATCCAGAATTCTTTTCACCATACCCTGACACCTGGTTGCCCTGGGAAAGCACTCTATTACTCGTGCACTTCCAGTCCTCATCCCTGCAACTGTCCCCTCCAGTCGCCTAGAAAATCTTTCTCCTCCCAACCAAGCTGAATCCCCAACTAGAGCCTTCAAGGCTTAGAGAACAAGAAGTTTTCTCTCTGTTGTGGGAGTACAAGGCCCTTGAAGAACTCCGGAGAGCTTGCCTACAGTTCAGTCTGTGATCTCTGTCTCTTTCTAAAAAAAATTCCTTGAAGTCTCAAACCCTGCTCTGGGTTTTTTGCATTCCTATGGATACCTAGCATCATACTGAGCACATAGCAGGTGCTCAGTACATGTTGCTGGGTGAAAGAAGAAAGACTGGTCTCCCTCTCTCTCATCTCAACCTGTACAACCCTGCTCATTAGGGGTCCTGCTCCTCACAGCAGGGTCTCCAGCCTGCTCTTCTGAGGAATGGATGGATCAATGGCCATAGCCTGCCTTGCAGTTTTTCTCTCCCTTCCATTCAGAGACAATATCGTCCCTCCTTTCTTTTTCAACATAAGGGAAAGTCAACAATAAGACAACACTGTAAAGAAAAAGAAAGCCAATGAGGTGCTATAAGATTATAAAAATGACAGTGCGATATAATCACCACTGATGAGCCTCTTCCACAGGATCAGACCTGGTCCACTTCTGAGTTGCCCTGAGTGAGTCACAAAGAAATTAGACAAGGATAATCACTGTGTGTGAGGTTATTACAAAATGGAAAAGGAAACCTTAGACTACAACTCGTGTTCAAAATCCAGTTCTGCCCTTTAAGAATTCTGTCACCTCCCTAGGCTCATTTGTAAGGTGAAGAAGCCAGACTAGATACAGCCTTAGGTCCTAGATGAGTCATCGCCATTTCATATTAGTTGGGGAAAGGAAATCTTTCTGAAGTTTCTGCAAAAAGAATTTTAAAATAAAAATCCCCTTGAAAAAGAAAATCATTAGCAACTGCAAGAAGTTACTAGTAATGATCATGATTGATGGCCTACAGTCTCAGAGTACTTTTTTTATATGCAAGTCACTGTTCAAAGTCGTTAACATGTTCTAATCTCTTTAATCCTCACAAGGACCCATTGCTATTTTACAAATAAAGAAACCAAAGCATAAGGAGGTAAAGGTATCGTCCAAGGTCACATGACTGTTAAGGACACCAGCACAAGGCAGCCTGCTTCCAGGGATACTGTGTCACACAACCCGAGAGTTTCCTTTTCTGAATTATATAAAAAACAGATTGCCCTCCCAGAGTCCTCTCTGGCTTCTGTAGACTATTGAAGGAAGCTGTGCATCCCCATGATGCTGGCCTTGCACTTGGCATCTGAGAAGACCAGCAGCCTCCGTGTATGTCTGTGGCACTTTCCCACCCTCAGACCTCAGCACCTGCTGTACAACTAGGCAGATCCTCCTTGCACTGTCTCTCTATGGCAAGAAGAAGTGCTCATTGTGAGGTGATGTGAGATTCTTACTCAGTCTCTGATTCTTATCAATGCCTCCTCTTGCCTCAAGGTCCATTCAGTCTTTGGGGGGACCATAGAAATATTGGAACTCCCTGAGAGTCACCTTCAAAATCCTGGGTTTAACTTCAGACTGTTCTATATGAACTGATACCAACAAACTTCTGAAATGTAAATGTGTTTCCAAACTTAGTCTTTTGAGAGATATTGAGCATTATCCGTGTTCCATAGAGGGAGACTTGTTATCACCAGTAACAAGTTTGACAGTCAGTTATATTTACAAGCCAACAGACTGAAACAGGAGGACTGAGCTGAATTTTATTCTGATTTGCCACAGGGAACCTAGAAAAACTAAAAGGGATTGGAATTTCCCTGGTAGCCAGACCAAAAGGAGAATTTGCCTGTGCAATCTGTGATCTTTCCCTAACTGGCTCTCCCCCTCCCAGTCTACACCTCCACCCTGATCATACCTGAACTACGTTCTAATCCTTGTATGAATGCTTCTTTTCCATTTTATTCTTTGAATCGTCTTGGTCTTTTCCCTTCCAACTTACTGAATCCAGAGCTGACTGGGGCAAAGAGTGAGGAGAAAAGTGATGGGTGGGTGCCCAATGGGACAAATCTTGAGTGAGCCTTCCAGAAGTCCTATGGGTCAGGAGGATTATTCTGGATGATTACTGGGTATTCTGAAACCTAACCCTCATCTGCCTTTAAGGTGGGACTGGCTGCCCATTAGGGCTGCTTTTCTTAACCCTTGACTTTGGGGACACTGGGGAAATAACAAAGGTCAAAACTTGTGATTCATGCCAAGGTGAGAAAAAGATAGGAGTAGGATATTCCTGGAGTTCCAGAAGCTACCTCTGATAATCCCTCATGTTTGCAGATCCATGACAACTTTCTTGTTGTTTTAACAAGAAGTCACAATTTAAATATGTTTTCCTCTCTTAAATAAGTGGCAGTAGAATACAGATAGGCAAAGCCATATACAAAAAAAAAAAAAAAAAAAAAGGCCTAATCATTAAAAACAATCATTAAAAACAATCTACAAATTGTCCCTAACTTTGGCAAGATTCTTTCACCTATCTTAACCTGAATGATTTTTTAAAATTTTGACTATCAACTACATGCAAGTTTATATATGTGAGTTCATTTAGGAGTGAGAAGAATAAAAAATATGAGAATAACAACTTCTTGCTTAGTAGTTCTGGGATCTTAAAGAAGGTTGCTTGACTTCTCTAAGCCTCTACTCTACCCTTCATCTGTAAAATAGGGGTAATAATTTCAGAATCATTACAAGGATTAAATTAAATATTGCTGGTGAGCACCTGGCACACCTGGTGACTGGCACACTAGAGGTATTCAGTAATACTAATACTCCATTTCTCCCAACAATTAATGGTCTGAAGTGGAATGATTTTCAGTCAGAAAAAACTGAAAGATGCATAATGGAAGGGTCATACCAAAAACCACTAGCATTTTTCCAAAACAAGAAATCCAAATGTATACTTATCATAAAAATACCTCATTACGCTGGGTGTGGCAGCACACACCTGTAATCCCAGTGGCTTGGGAGACTTAGGTAGGAGGATTGCGAGTTCAAAGTCAGCCTCAGCAACTTATCAAGACCCTGTTTCTAAATAAAATATAATGAGGGCTGGGGATGTTGCTCAGTGGTTAAATGACCCTGGGTTCAAGCCCCGGTATCAAAAAATAAAAATAAAAAATAAAAAACTCCTTCAGGAATGTTCTTCCCACACAACTTCCCTGAATTCTGTGCTGCTAATGATAGTAAAACCTCCAAAGTCAAGACCATCACTGTGAGGTCTATCACCTCAGTAAGACACTGTGCCCTCGTTGCCCTTAGACTTTATGGGATCAAAGTATCTCCACTTCACCAGAAGTAACAGGGAGAATGGTTTTTTCATACCAATTTTTTTTTCAACTGACTGGGTTCAGATGTCTGGGACAAGAACTGGATAAGGGGATCTCAATTTTCAGAAAGCTTGATTTTATCGAGCTGCAAGGATGTTCTTAGGATATATCTTAGGATACATTTTAATTAAGGGATATATTTAATTTAGGAATAGAAAGATTCTTTCCCATCCTTAAAATGGAAACTATAGTTAATTACTAACCTGTGAAGAGTGACACTTGTCCATTCTCATGTTGCCTATGCTGTCTGCACAGGGTAGTTTTTAGTATAGTATGTGGCCAAGAAAGCCAAGTTCCCCTAAATGCATACCAGAGAGAAATACCCTCATTTCAGTCCTCTAGCTTCTTCCATTAAAGAATTATAGGGACCTGGTAGAGGGAAACCAGGGGAAAAGCCAGGTAATCAGAGCTGCTCTCTTGCCAGAAATACATGTTCTGATGGAAGGCATCAGGAGGCACATCTGTGCCAAACCCCATGCTGGAAAGCAGCTCTCTGAGATCTGAGGAAACTTCCACCTGCTGAGGAGGGCTAGCTGCCTGTAGGAAAAGAAAATTGTGAGTCAGAACATTTACTCCTAACTTTTTGTGCGACTTTGGACAAGTTGGTTAACCTCTTTGAGCCTCAGAGTCTCATCTGTACAATAAAAAGTTGTATTAGATTAACTCCAAATTTCCTTTAGCACCAAGAAGCTATACAGGTCTCTGCCCAGAAAGAAAGAGGAGCATTTAGCCATGGGACAAAGGGGATCAAATTTGACAGACTCCCAAGACTTGGGAAGCACAGATCCCTGCCCTACCAATGCCTTTATGTGACCTGATAAGGATAAAATCAAAAAAGGAACTAAATGAAATATACTCATGATTAATCAAAGGGGATTGAAAGTCATTGCTAACCTCACAGCTACCTTGCATCGCCTCCAGCTCATCTCCCTTGGGACACTCCTCCTCTTCTTTAATGCCTCCTCATGATTCTCAAAAACTGTGATCACTCAAGGTTGAAGCTTTTAATCTCCCATGTATAAAAGGATATGCAAATAGAGTTCAGTTTCCTGTTGAGTCTCTGCCAAGGTCTTAGCCTGGCAGTTCTGGGAAAGGAGCCAAAGACCTCATATTTCTTGGCTGTTAACATTCTCCCATCTGTGCTCAAGTCAGCAGCCTGGGCTTCAGGCTGCGGCTTGTCTTTAGTCTTACAGTTTCCCAAGTTTTCTAAAGGAACCTTTAGAATGTTCCTGCAAGAAAGTAAGATACAGCTGGCTCCCAGTAACCAGGGAGAGCATTCTCTGGCTATATTTAGGGGCAGTAAGAAAAAGACTGAGAAGTGTACATTCCTATACTGTGGTCTCAGAATCCAATCATATAAACTATTTGAGGTACTACTATTAATTAGTGTTAGGCAGAGCTTGCAATAAACCATCTCTATTTCCAGTATGGGGTTTTTATACCTACACAGGCAAAGTCAAGGCCCTTAGGTGCAGTAACAACCCTGTACAGCATTCAAAAACAAAAGCCCTGAGAACACAGACTATCTCAGAGTGTCTCTGAGCCAGAGGACCTGCTAAACCACAGAATCAGGGACCAGACTAATTGGCCCCTGTGTCTCCCTTATTAAACTTACAGAATAGCAGTTGTCAATTTTACTTGACAAGAGGTATCCAGACCCAAGTGTACCGAAATGTTGCTACCAATAATCTGATGGAAAATTGTATTTTTCAAGCTATGTTAAGTCTGACCATTTATTAGGCATGGAATTTTCACTTTTTCTGCAAGTGTCATGACTTATTTGTATTTCCCAGTATTTCCCTTCTGAAGCTAACTCCCACCAGGGCTTGTCTGTACATTCTCATTTCTATTACAAGGTTAATATACAAGTTAAACTTTTGAATTTCTTCAGAAACCTCTGTGGAGAGATTTCCTCTTTCATTTCTCTGTTATCCCAGGCAACCTGAACTACCTTGTGACAGTATAACATTATTATTTTTTTTTAAATGCTATTATTGTTTCAAACCTGGTCATTCAGTGGTATCTTCAGCATTTATTCTGAAATCTCTATTCTTGATCCTTGGGCCTCCACTTTTTAAAATCATACCTTTTTTGAAATCTACCCACAGAGTGTTGATCTCTACAAACTTTCCACCTTTCAATTCTCCTTACCAGCCCCTCACTCTGAGTTCACATCCCCCAGTGATGATTATGCTCAGATCGTTTTTATCTCAACAGGGAAATGACCTAAAACAGGTCCCTTCCTGTTCCTGCTTTTTGCTTCTCAGCCTCACCCCATGCCATGCAAGTCTGAAAGTTAGCACCACCTTGCGCCATTTGTGGGCATTTTTTTTAAACACGTGTTCCCAAAGCAGCATTTGGAGATAGAGCCTGAACTCCACTGACCTTACAATCCTTGGGGGTACCTGGCTCAGAAAGACCCAGGGGTATCTATCTGTAACCAGGTCCAGCAACATCATCATCGCATGTGTCGTTTGGAAAGGTTGAGCCGTTGCCATATCACTCCTGTAAAGCCTCAGAAGTGAGCCTTAGAGTCTACAGGATATACAGATCCTATAAAGCTCCCAAGCAAAACCCCAAATGCACCAGTTCTGTGAACTGACTACTCAGATCATAGGCCTTGGATGGAAGAAAGAAGCACTACCACCTCAGACAACTCCATCCCTCTGGGCCTATGTTTACTTTCCTAACACCACACCTCATTCTACAGGACACTTAGGACAGGCCTGGTCTGCTCTAAAACAACCTAGAACAAGTCAACACAGGCTTGTGTTAGTCTAGAGGCCAAGGTAAGTGAATCTGACTCCAGAAAATAATCATCCCCTCCCTCCAATGCAATACTCCAAGGCTCTGTGTAAAGAGCTCTCTAGTTACTCTGTATTTCCATTGGACAATATCTCTTAGAGTTCCTATACATTGTTTTTGCACATATAGAATTTAGGATGAAAATTGAGACTCTATCCTACATGTACCAATTAACTCAGCTATCAATGCAGATTGTTTTGTGGAGGGGAGACAATTTTGCACCAGCATTTACTAACCTTTATCTTAATGAGGTAAAACAAAGGGAAGCTTTCTTCCTATTATGACTTTCTCTCTGCATAGATTGCTTGCCAGCAAGGGTCAGAATGGTTTTGCCATGGCTCTTTGGCTTCCACACCCCAAGCAATCTGGTCTCCATCACAATATCTGGAGGAAGGATCTCCTTGTTCAGTGATGTGTACACCACCACACTAATGACAATAGTCAGATCTGACTATATGGCTTGGCTAATAAATCTGGAAGAGCCCATGTTCTAAGAGGAAATGTCAGAAGTGGTAGGACAGGTGGGCCCCCATGCTGGGAAACTGCTTGTCCACTGCTGACTTGGCCTTCTCACCAGATGCCTCATCCAACATATGCATCTTCTGTATGAGGCACCGGAGCACCATAATGTGCACATCCTGTGGTTCCCTGTACCCCTAATATCTCACATTTGAGTTCCTTTCCAATTCAGAGAACAAAAGTTGCTGGCTTTGGGCCAATTTGCAACAGATGTGGGCCACAACCACTAACTACTCAGGAAGCATCTACAAGAGCAGGGCATGAGAATTGGCTTGTTAGAAATTCCCATACAACATGAAAATAGAAAGGAGACCAGTAGAGTAGAGGAAGAGACTGAGGGAGGGAAGAGGGAGGAAAAGGAGAGGTGCTAGGAAATTAAACTGACCAAATTATGTTATGTGCATGTACTAATATGTCACAATTAGTCCCACTATTTTGTATAATTTAAATGCACCAATTAAAATTTTTGTTTAATTTCCATACAGGTGCTACCATCCAGTATTTAGTACCCAATCAAAGGAAAGGGACTGGGAGACTTTCTCCAGGGCATCTCCAGGTCTTTAATTCATTCTGTTGGGAATGAGGAAACTGAATTTACTACTAAGATTTAGGAAGACTGAGATAGAGTTAAGGAAATTATTAGAAAGTAGGTATTACTACTTTACATGTACTTTAGGAAAATCTGCAAATCTTTTCATAACCTTAATATAACGCCTTCCTATGTCACTGACCTTGCTCATCTCACTCTGAATCCCACATAGTGGTCACACGCTGGACAGACATTCAAAGCCATGAACAGCAGGACATTGCCTCTTTGTAGGACAATGGCAATGGAGATTCTGGCAATCAGAATATGATTGCTAGCTGGCGCCAGGTCTCATGAGGCTGTCCTTGTGTTGCAATGGTGTGTGAGAGACTGTACCCTGGCTATCCCTAAGTCTGTAGGCTTTTTATAAAATTCTTTTTCCCAAGAAAATGGTCCTTGCTGAGCCTACTTAGTAAAGATAAGAAAGGTAAGAAGGAGAGGGACAATGTGCAAGGAAAGAAACATGAAAACATTAGAACCAAGGAGAATATTGTTGTGGACTCAGAGTGTTTGTCATTTCAGTTAATATTAAACTGACCTCCCCAGAAAATGTCAAGATCAGTATTAGGATGTGTGTTTTCTCAGGGACTCTGAAAAAAAATATGAGAACTCGAAATGTGCTACTGCCAAAAAAAAAAAAAAAAAAAGTGCTTAGCTTATCTATGGCTGCAATGATCCAGAATCTTGGCAATGGCAAAGGGAGACTGCTGGCCGCCAGCCCCTGTGAACTGTGAAGTAGGCCCTCCTGTGCCCCATTCTCATCCCTCTCCTCTTTATCACATCCCTTCTACACTTTCATTCTCTTCCCATCAAAACCCAGCCTCAAAAAAATGACCTGAAACCAATTTCCTATAATATTCAAATGATGAAAATAAGGGAAACTTAAGGCTTTCCAAGATAAGGGGGAAAGGCAGCATTGTGTTTTTTCTAAAAGATATAATAGCCATAAGCTCAAGACTGAAACAATCATAGAAGAATTTTCCAAGTTTGAGGAACACTGCCCAAAATAAAGATGCAAAGCTGTTCTCTCTTCAGAGACTCCACGTGGGTCAGACAGGGAGAGTCTGAGCCTCCCAGAGTGGGCACTTCTCCTCCCCTGTCCAGAAAGAGGTCTGGCTGGAGCATCTAGAACACAGAACCCATCATGGAGAAAGGCATGTGACAGAGGGCAGACCAGGGCTGGAGGGTGGGGGAGACACCTGGGAAAACATTCCATTTCAACAGTAAGAACAGTTTGTAATAGTTCAGCAGTGAAACAAATGTCCTTGTCCAGCAAGAGAGTTCAGTGGATGAGTACCCTGGGATCCACCCTAGCTGGGATCTAAACTCATGGCCCTGAGCTCTTTGCTCCCTAGAATTCATTGTACAATTCTATGTTGAAAGAATATTAGAGCTGCCACCAAAAATTAAGTATATTTACTATTTTGGTATATTTCTTCCCAGTTTTCATTTTCAATGTACATATTATTACATGGTCTATAAATGTGATCATACTCTATAGACACATTTGTATTATTTTTAACATTATATAATCAATTTTCTGTGTTTGGGGTACTTTCCTAGTCAGTATTTTTAATAAGTTACATTAATGCTGTATCTAGGGACATACCATAGTTTTCTCAATTTTCCTATGGTTGAGCATTTAGGTAGCATTTACATTTTTCCCTTTACAAAATTTGCTGTGATGAACATATCTGATCTTATTACTTTTTCATTATTTAAGATCATCATATTTTATATGAATAAATTATATATATAATTTATCTATATGATTAATATAAATTATATATGTGTATGTACACACACACACACACACACATTGAATATAAAATAAAGTACAAAAGTCTCCATTTTCCTCAATTAGAAGATTTGAAGTTAAGGATTTGAATATATAAGCCCTTAAGATTATACATTAAATTATCAAATTCTGCTTTAGAATTTTGAATTTATTAATTTAATTATGTCTACATATTTATAAAATATTACATGAATTTTAATTGCTGCTTTTTCTATTCTCATAATTCATAAAATAACTTTATTCAAATTCTTCACAAGAATCTCAAACCAATGTATTAATCACCATTGGAGCCACTTTTTTAATTCTCAAGCTTTTTTTCAGAATATATCAAACTCACTTGTGTTTAAGTTGTTTAAAGGATAGCACATTATCATCCCATATGTGAAGTTATCACAATACACACTCTTGAGTCACAATATCTATTTACATAATATTAGAACTATTGTTTTGATATTTATCCTGTGAGTATTCCTAATCTCCACAGTAGAATATTTAGTTTAAAAACTCATTTAAGCAATTTCAAACATTAGCAATTTTCAAGGCATTGGGAGATCCAAGAACAGTTGCTTTTTGTTAAACTACTTAGTCCAGCTGGCTTCCAAAAGCATCCACAAATAAGCATTCATTGAGATCATTCCAACTTATTGTGCCCTCACTCAAATGCACTATACTGTTCAAAATCAAATAATTGAGCACAAGCATTGCAATATTGCTTTTTGTAATTTTTATAAGGAATCAAATATAAGAGCCTTGCTCTTCTTTGATGATAATAAACTTCACTTTATATTTTAAAATATTATATATATGTGTATATATATATACATATATATGTATATATATATATAAATAAATACACACACACACACACACATATATGGTATTTTCTCACAGTATATCCCCCAAAGTAGACATGTTTGGTCGAGCTATTTTGAATATTTTTATCCTTTTGATAATAACTAAGTGAATTCCAATAAAAATATGACAATTTATATTGCTACCAACATCTTTTCAGCACTAAACACATGACTTTTTCTAACAAAAGCAGTGCTTAAATATCTGTCCCAAAGAAATGGTTTGTTAGTGCTTGATTTACAGTTTTATTACTAGAGAGTTAAAATAGTTTTTCAAGTTGGTTGACCAATAATTAACTTCTAATTTGTCCATTGTCCATTTATTTTTTTTAGGTTCTTAGTGTTTTACTTATTGATTTGTGTTCCTGGAATAATTTTGTGCATCTGGGTTTCATAGCACTTAACCACAATAACAGCATTGGTGAAAGGAGATTTCCGAGGTATTGCGGATGGCAGAGGGTGGTGATGGCAACATGCCAAGGACAGGAAAAAAAGGAAGAAGAGTTTTTGTACTGATATGTTTCACTGTGTCTACATACCACAGAGGTTGAAGCATATTAAGCCTTTGTTCAAAAACACCCAGCCTTGACCCACTATGTACATCTCAGCACTAGAAAGACTCCAATGAGCATCATGGGGAAATAATACATGAGCTTTATGGTCCCCTTGCCCCAGCTTCTCCTTTTGGTGTTTACTCCATCTTATCTACTGCAACAGTTTCAGAATGTGAACCAGTATCACCAAAGTAATACAAACCAATCAGCAATAAATAATCCCAAGCCCAGGCTGCAACTTTATTAAATATACCTATGGCACTGAAGAACAGAATATCAGGGCAAAATAAAGGGAATGGAACTGAGTATATGCTAGGTCACACACTGACTATATGCTAGGTCACACACTAGGATATGATGAACCAAGAAGTTGAACTCAAATTCGTAATTTCTTCTTTCAAAGAGCTTAATGCCTAGTACAAAACAAAGCAAGTGCTCAAAAAAGCCGTTGTTGTGAAACAAATTCCATCTTACTGGAGAGTGACAGGATTGCAGAGTCCCTGCTTTTTAAAATTATATACTTCTAAAGGCCATCACCGGAGGCAAAACCACAAGGTAAAGTCCTGATATCGATTTCCCAGACCCTAACAGTTTACGTGCCCTGTTTTGATGAGAAAACTGCGCATGAGGAAGTAGTAGTGGCAAGAAAGTTGCTAGTAGATGGTGCAGGACACATGGCCTTGGGATGGGGTGAAAAAACGCAGGCTCATCATAAGTAAGACCTGGGTTATTAGAAAGTCACAAAAGAGTAAACGGGTGGTGGGAGGAAAGTTTTTATGAAAACTTTATGAAAGTTTTAGCCAGAAGAGCTCTTGGAGCAGAGGAATCTCGAGCTGGTCCTTGCAGATGGTGCGAAATCTGGCACAACTGGGAATATTTCAGAATCAAGGAATCTCCCTCTCTGATTAACACCACCAAGCAGTTCTCTCCTCCCAAAGCAAAGACCAAATTCATCTCTACCACCTGAATTTGTGTTTTTAAAAGACATTTCCTGGAAACTAAGCAATATTTTTGTTAACTCCGAGGAGTCCTTCAAGGCTAATACCATGGATCAGAGACCTGCGCTTTCCTTGACTCTTGACCCTGTGTGGGTTTGATCCCAGAGTGCAGCTCTTCATATGGGATTACAACCGCCAGATAGCACACCAAGCCCGGCTGCTTGTTTTCAGTCTAGGAGGGAAAAATTCATGCACAGGGAAAGAAAACTATGCCTATGCCTCCTTTCTAGGTTGTCCAAAATAAGTGGGCATATGGCTTACAGGAGATAATACATCAACTCAATCAAACTAAAATCGAAGGAGCCATTTTCAGGAAATAAGAACAATTCACAGAGATAGCACTTCTAATGAAATTCTCATTTTTAGTGCAGAAATGGAGCATAACATCCTTAGGATTACTCATTTGATAAAAGTGCAGACTCTAAGATAATAATTTTTCAACAGAAAATGATGAGTTTTCAATATTTCTTGCTATGAGCAGACTATAGGCATTCACAGTTACAGAAAGAAATATGACTAACTTCCTGCTTTACCCAAAGAAACCAGGCAGAAAAAAATATTCCAAGTCAAGAATAAAAAAGTTTTAAAACTTCTTAAAGTCTTAGAACACTTGCTGGTTGCAATGGGAATGTAGAACTTTACAAAAAAAAAAAAAAAAAATAGATTCGTCTGTCACCATCTTATCCGTGTGACCAGTGTTATTCTCATCGAGTCACTGTGTCCATCTTGACATGATCTGAACACAATGCACATCACCTTCACAGTATTGATGAAAATAAATAAAATTAATCAAACCTTTAATTCTAACAGTAGACAAAGGAACTAGAAGAACAAGTTAAAGGATTCTGCAGTGAAACCACTGGATAAATCCAGAAGGTGAGTTCTGTGGTTTGAACATGGTTTGAAAGTGTCCCCCAAGGATTAATAAATTGGAAGCTTGGTCCTTACATGGCAGTGTTGGGAAATGGTGTGAAACCTTTAAGAGGTGAAGCCTAGTGGGAGATAATTAGGTCACTGAAGGTGCTGTCCTCGGAAGGAATCTATATTTTTCTCATGGGACCCTGGCAAATTCTTGCAAGAAGGTTGTTATAAAAGAACAACCCTGGCCCCTCTCTGGTCTCTTGTAGCTTCCTGTCTTACAGTATGATCTCTTCCTCTTGCAAGCCCTCTTGCCATGATGCCATTTGCCATGGTGTGACATAGTCAGGGAGTCTTCACAGAACCTGAGCTATGCTGCTTGGGCTTTCTACCTCCAAAACTGTGAGCTAAATAAATGTCTTTGTTTATAAAGTACCCAACCTCAGGTATTTCATTATAGTAATGGTAAATAGACTAATACAGTGATATTTTCTTCAAGACAACAGGCCCAGTCCTTCCAATAATCAGTGAAATAAAAAGAAAAGGAAAAAAAGCACAGTGGAGGGGAAGCGGTGGAATAGGAACTATTAAAGCAACTAAAAAGAGGTGGAAAAAGACTTAGTAAAAGACATTTTGTGGAGAATTGGGAAAATTTTGAGTAAGAATTGACTTTTAAATGATTTTAGAGAATTATTAACTTTGATAAATAAGACTGTGGTTATATAAAAAAATTATTTTTTTAAAAAATGTTTGTTGAAGTATTTAGAAGTAAATTGCCATGATACTTGTGATTTATTTATTTCAATAAAATAAGTAGAAAGTATGGCAGATAAAACAATACAAGAAAATTAAGAGGTGAAATTACTGGGTTATGAGATCCTTAACCTAATCAGTGCATTAATTTTCTGATAGGGATTAACTGGTGGTAGCTATAGACATGTAGGGTATGGCTGAAGGAGGTGGGTCCCTGGGGACCATGGCTTTGGGGTTTATATTTTGTCCTGGATGAGCAGAGCTAGCCTTCTCTCTCATTCTCTCTCTCTCTCTCTCTCTCTCTCTCTCGCTCTCTCGCTCTCTCGCTCTTTCTCTCTCTCTCTCCTCTTCCTGGTACCATGTGCCCAGCTGCTTTCCTCCACCCCACTCTTGCACCATGATGTTCTGCCACAACTGGAGCCCCAAGGAATGGAGTCAGTCATCTATGAACTGAGACCTCTGAAACCGTGAGCTTCAAAATAAACTTTTCTTCTTCTAATTGTTCTCGATAGGCTTTTTGGTCTCAGCAGCGAAAAAGCTGACTAAAACGATCAACAATTGCTCAATCTAGGTGATCATTCTATAAATATTCTATTAACCTATCTCTGTTAACCTACCTTTTAGAATATTTCCAAATTTTTATGATAAAATTATTTTTTTTAATTTTTCTTTTTATTTTTAAAGTGACCAACCAGTCTATGGGACATCCGGACAATGAAAAGGTGAAATTCAATTTTTTTTTTTTAATTTATGTACTTTCTTAAAGAATACTGCTCTGCTCAAGTAACTCCCTGAATCTACAGGAGTTAGAGCAAAGTATGTTCATCTGACACATTTGCAACACAACAATGAATTCTGTCACTGACGTGGAATTATTACAAGGGTAAAAGAAATAAGAAAGCCACTAATAAAGAGGTTGCACACTCTGGATTCCTATTATTCTTTTTTGAGACATATGCATAACTGAGGTATCTTAAAATCATTGACTTTCAAGATCTGAGATAATGATAAAAAGTTCAAAAGCAAGTTTTCACCCCACTGTGATGAAAGTGGAAGTAAGAGGTACTCCAGTTTTCCACAGTTGTGTCAGTGAACCCCAATCAGTTGATTGTCAAGCTCACTTCTCCTTCAGGTGGGTAGGCATCATAGAGATGCTAAGAGAAGAAGTCAGAGGCAGATGACATGTAGATTCATGGTCCTTAACTTTAGAGCTTTCAACCACAGTGCGTAGGTCAATTTTATCCTTTCTTCAGAATTGAAAGGCTAGTCAGTAAAAGTGTATCATAAAGTTGATCTGTTGATTACTTTAAGCAGGTAAAGCAAGGTGAACGGTAGAGAAGAGCTACAATTTACTGATACTATTGCAGCTTTGGCAGCATAAGCACCACAGAATTAAGATAGTGGTTTCCAGAGTATGGCCCATGAATCTCTAGAGCCTCAAGATCTTTCCAGGGAATCCATGAAGTCAAAAGTATTTTCATAATAATACCAAACCTTATTTTTCTTTTTCATGGTGTTGACATTCACAATGTCACTGATGGTGCAAAAAACAATGTGGGGAAAACTGTTGGAGTCTAAGCATAAATCTAGGCCGTAGCACCAATTCCATATTAATATCCATTGCATTCTTCACTGCCACATATTTCCAGGGAAAAGAAGAGAGTTTTCACATTAAAATATTATTGATTTTTTTAGTTTGCTAGGACTGCCATACAATATACCACAGACTAGGTGGATTAAACACCAGAAATTGAGACACACATGGTGATGCAGGGCTATAGTCTTAACTACTTGGGATGCTCAGGTGGGGAGATCATTTGAACCCAGGATTTTGATACCAGCCTGGGCAACAGACCCCCATCTCAAAAACAGAGAGAAATAGAAAATCTCAAATTTATTTTCTCATAGTCCTGGAGGCTAGAAGTCTAAGATCAGGGTGCTAGGAGGGTTGATTTGTTCTGAGGCTTCTGTCCATGGTTTGCAGAGGGACAACTTCTTATTGTATCTTCATAAGATCTTTCCCAGTGTTTCTTCTCTTTATATGTCCAAATTTTCTATCTTATAAAGACCCCAGTCATTATATTAGGACTTACCCTAATGTCCTCATGTTAATCTCTTTTTTTTTTTTTTTTTTTTTTTTGTGGTGCTATGGATTGAACCCAGGGCCTTATGCATTGGAGGCAAGCAGTCTACCAACTGAGCTATCTCCCCAGCCCCATGTTAATCTCTTTAAAGATCTTATCTCCAAATATATTCACATTCTGAAATTATGAGGGTTAGAGCTTAGAGCTGCTACATATGAATGAAGGGTTTATGGTTTGGATGTGAGATGTCCCCCAAAAGTTCATGTGTGAGACGATGCAAGAAGGTTCAGAGGAGAAATGATTGGGTTGTGAGAGTCTTGACCTAATCAGTTAATTAATCTTGATGGGATTAACTAAGTGGTAACTGGAGGCCAGTGGGTTATGGCTGGAAGAAGTGGTTAACTGGGGGTTTGGCTAGGGCGTATGTTATATTTGTATCTGGCCAGTGGAATCTCTCTCTGCTTCCAGATCACCATGTAAGCTGTTTCCTTCTGCCACTTTCCTGCCATGATGTTCAGCCTTGCCTCAAGCCCAGAGGAATGAACTAAGACCTCTGAAACCATGAGCCCTCGAATAAATTTTCCTCCTCTACAATTGTGCTGGTTGGGTTCTTTAGTCACAGCAGCAAAAAAGCTGACTAAAACAAACGGGAATCACAGATCAGCCCTAATACTCACAAAGCAGTGAAAACCATTCATTTTTAAAACATCTCAACGCCTGAGTATATATTTTTAGTATTCTATATGACAAAATTGGAAGTACACATAAAGTACTTCTGCTGTATCCCAAATTATGATCACTACATCAAGGGAAAAAAAATCATGCAATTATTTGAGTTGCAAGCTAAACTAGCCATGCTTTCCATTAAATGTCATCTTACTTGAAAGAATGATGACAGAAAACCACGGCTATTCAGACTTGGGCATTTGGCAGGCATTTTGTTGAAAATAAATAAACTGAGCCCATTACATCAAGAAAAATAACTGATAGTTGTTACTGGTAATGAAATCTAAGCTTTTGGGCAAAACTTAGAGGTTTATAAAACTTACATCTGCCACTGTAAGCTAGATGGCTTCCCAATATTTGAACACTCTTCTGATTTAAAGACACCAGCAGTGACATTTGCTACTGTGATATTTTGATATTGTATAATAAAATGTGTCAACCTGTAGAAGCTGCTTAATGCAGTGAACCAGTTATTTCCCAAATGACCAAAAAACGATGTTAAAAAATTATGCATGAGTGAAAGTTCCATCCGAACTGTGAGATAGACCAGTGTTTTAATGTAACAGAATGTAATAAGTTCATCTGCATGGTTTCAGATTCTACATTGCAACTAACCTTTAAGAAACTATCTCTTGTCACACTTTTGTATAGTGTCAAGAATATTATATTCCCAAGTTTTCGGAAAGGCTATTAACACACCCCTTTCTTTTTGAACTACATATCTGTGAAAGGACAGATTTCCCCATATGTTTCAACTAAGCAACATATTGCAGCAGACAGAGTGCATAAGTAGACATGAGAATCCAGCTGTGATAAACCAGCTCTTCCCTGTTAGATATCTGAAGACTATGATCAAATTTACCCAGTATCTTCCTTCTTTTGTTCTACATTCCCATGTTTTCAGCCGTTCCTCCACGGACATGATTTGAAATCTCTTAAATAGCCTGATCCTCCTTTGAATACACTATGGTTTGTGTATGACCCTCAAATTATACATGTTAATACCAGGAGCAAAGGATAAAGATAAATAACCCTAGCTTAAAGTCTAAAATCCAAATATTTCAAGACTAGAGAACTGTCTAATTCCTTTCAATTTTTAGATTTGTATTCCATTAATTTGCTTCAGGTACTATGAGTCTCCAAGTGTGGATTCTTGTCCCAGTCTTCCTAGCATGGTCCTAACTCCTTCTAGGATGTAAGGGACTTCAGGATGCACTGTGCCTAATCCTCCTCTCCCACAGAAGAATGTCTTATATGACAATGAAAAGTCACATTGAGAAAGCAAAGGCCCAGTTGCCCAAACCATCTTATGATCTCTCCAGGGAAGGAGATCAGCAGGAAACTGAAACACTTTCACATCAAAAATACCTGGATGAAAGACTAAAAATGACTCTAGGATAAGGGTATCCGATTTCTTGTACGTTCTTTTTTTTTTTTTTTTTTTTTTTTTTTTGGATGCCTTGGCTGAATTACATAATCTCTCAGGATATTTCTAGACTCTGTCATCTGAAAGCCCCGGGAAGTGAATGTATGATTCCTGAAGTGTCTCCCAGTTGTGACATTCTTGAATTCCCCTCCAGAGGTTCAATTGATCTTTGATTACCTATGTTAGTGGAAAAGAATGTGATTTGAATACTCCAAATATGTAGATAACGGGAAAGTCACTTCTATTTGGCTTTAGAATGTATTACATGGTGTGGAACAAATCACAACAAATTAATCTTCCCAATGATGCTTAACCCAGGCTAATGTTAAAAATCAATGTGTTTACAACTAATGGTGCTGTGCACTGCTAAACAAATGTGAAGTAGTATTCCATAACACAGCCTGGTGCCAGAGCGGGACGATGTGGGGGAAATCTGGTTGTAGCTTTGTCACTTCCTAGCTTATCCACTCTGAACCTGAAATATCTCATCCTTAATATGGATTTAAAAGCACTTTCTAAGCACTCACTAAGTCAGACTTTGTGCTGGGACAGGGTACACAGAAATAAGACAAACCCCTTCTTACAAGGGTCTCCACACACTGATAAGAAAAGAAGGGTTATGAGTGCAATGATAGAGACAGGCATTGAATGCCATGAAAATTCAGGTAAGGGTAGGCACCTAACCCAGCCCAATCTTGGGTAATCTTTTAGGGCTTCCCAGGGACATCCACATTTAAGCCAAGACTCAGAAAATGGAGAGGACTTAATGAGGTGGATTAGGAATCAATTGGGAGATAGAAAAAGGAATGGGTATTTTAGGCAAAAGGAATCACCTAGCAAAGACAAAGAGTTATGAAAGAATATGGAACATTCCAGAAGAAGGAAGTTCAGTGCAGCTGACTTTAAAGGAACAGGTAAACAGAGACCTGGTATTTCATATTGTTTTATCCAGAAGATAGTGAGAGACCACAAAATTTTTAGGCATGATATTTCATAATTGCTGAAGATACAGAGTTAAAAATATATCAGGTTGGTCTTCCCCCAAGATTCACCATCTATAATAATCAGCCATTTCTGTTATGTTCAGGACCTATAGCAAACAACCCCATCATTTCAGCTGCTTAATATGTCACTTTTGCTCACTGCAGCTGCTCTTGGCTTCAAGATGTGGCCTGGATTCTGGTCTTTTCTGTGTCTTCAGATTCTAGTGCCCAGACTGAAGCAGCAATGACTCCCTGGAGCATACTCCTCATCTCAGAGGGTGTAGGTTCACAGTGTTGTTGAGATGCATCTTGGAACCTCAACTTGAATCTGGAATACTGTCACCTGTATTCAGTCTATGGATCAAAGCATAGCAAAGTCCCCACGTAGATAGAATGTGGCGTATACTTCTGTGGTAGGAAGCCCTGCCAAATCACATGGCAAAGAACCTGGATATGCTTCTGTGGCATGGGGGTTGATGAAGAATTGGGACCTACATAGTTTCATTCTCCTTAGGGTTCCCAGCTTTTCATTTCTTATAACTTGTTTCACTCAAATGCTTTCTGATGGCTGCTTCTTGGGAAAGTCTGTGTACAAAAACTAGGAAGAAGCCAATGAGTCTCTCAGTTAATCAGAAGCTTAATTTGTTGTTCAACACAGTAACTACCACCTCTTGCCATTTCAAAGACCAGCACCTAGCACTAGCTATATTTCAGAGTCTAAATTACCACTCTTTGTTCTCATCTGGTCCTCTGTATGAAACCCACATTGCCCTGTCTCCTGCCCTAAGCCACTCCCACTACATTGTTATTGAGGCAATAACATTTATTCTTTTCCTCTTTTCCACTTTTTTAATCAGCAAAAGAATGTTAGACTTTGTATATAGAGATGAAGTCACTTGGAGTCTGTGGAGCGGGCGTGCAGAGGTATGTAGGGTGGTAGAAGTCATCAGGAAGATTGTAAGTTAAATAGTGATACCTAAAGTAAGCCATGGATTTGGCTGACCTCCAAGAAAAGTGTGAATGTCAATCTCTTTTTTTAAATCCTGCTCCCTTTTGATTAACAGCAACAAGACAAATGCTCTACCACTGAGCCACAACCCCAGCCCTCATTCTCTCCTTTAATGGTTAACATTTAAGGTCACTTTCAGTGAACTTGTCGTGTTGCTTTGTTTTCACAGTGATAGTCACAGAGATCAAGAGCAAATGAGTGTTTTCAAAGTTTCAGGGAAATTTTTCAAGAAGGAAATGACTGGGCTAAAAATCAGAAGTTGAACAAGGATTTCACTAAAAAGAGTCAGTTGGATTTGGCCAGAGCCATTGCCTCTGGTTGCCCAGGTTGTGCCCTGTACAAGGGCTCTTGGTCAATAGGACAAGTGGGGCTAACATTCAGCCCATGCCGTGCTGGAGGGGCTGAGCTCCTGGTGCAGAGTGGCATATCTGGAAAAAGGGATGCTTTTTGTAAAGCCCACAGAACTGTGATCTGTTTGTCAAGCTTGAGCCCCAGGGGCCGCCTCTGCATTCACCCAGCAGGTTGCCTTTTTCAAAATTGCACAAAGCACCATATGGGCTACTGGCCCTGAATTAAACAACTGGGAGGTCAATGGAGAGGATAAAATTTTAAATTTACATGAAGCCCTTTGTAGATGGTATAGCACTAGTCAAGTGTAAAACAGGGCAGGCCAAGATGATTCAGAAGCCAAGCAGGTGACAGGAGAAATTACATTGACCACAAACATTTTCTGCCTAACCCACAGCATGTAGAAGGCACATAAGACATTCAGATACCTGACAGGCTCCTCCGTGGGAAGCCATCTGAGGGCAGACTGACCAGAAAGCACAGATGGGAATGGACATGCTGACTTCTAGAAGTCCATTCTAGTCACCACCCCAGGGCAGATCTCGACAGAGGGGCAGAGTGCCTCAGACAGAAGCACCTGGACCAGCCTGACCTAAGCTAGCTGCCAACCCCTTTGATCTTGCTAGAGCATGATTTCAAGAAAACATCTGGCTCCGCGGGATCTCAGAAGCCTATGCTGTGAAACCAGAGGAGATTTTTGTAAAGCTCTGTAGCACTGTGATTGGGGGGATATACACAGTGCTACAAAACCCACAGAGACCTGTACAAAAACTGCAGGCACACAAGCGCCATTTCCCTGGGGAAACCTCAGCCTGGGTCTGGCGCTACAGGGGATAAACAGGGCAGGCCACCTTCTCTCAGGGTCTGTAGCCCAGAAAGGATGCCAAGGAGTCGACTGGACAAGGAAGATGACCCCAGCTGCTGGTCTCACTTGCTGCTGTTCTTCCCTGGGTGAAAATGACATTACAACTTTTTCTTTGAGCACATATGGGGAATACAGATAGGTGTTTGTTTAAAAATGATTTCTGTCTCACTTTCATGTTGATTCTGTTGCAAAATAGAGTTATATGAGCCATTTCATGTGGAATTTCTGAACCCAAGTCCCTAAAGAGATTTGCCTGAGCACTTGACTTTTGCAGTTTGGGAAGGTGGAGTTAGAGAGACATCTGTTTGTTTGTAGGCGATCACCCATACCTGATCAGTGCTTCATGCCACCCTGTCTGCCTTTGTGCCACACATTATCTGAGCTTAAAGCCATACTGGTGATGGTAAAGGTCTCGACTCTGGAGGATTGAAGAACTCTAAGACTCGACACCTTGATGGTGGCAGCTTTCTGAGACAGAGTTAGGCTTGGGTCTAGGAAATGAGAGCAATCTAAAACACAAAAAGCAACAGCTCAGAGAACTTCATAAGCCACTGTGCTGGAAACATTCACCACAGGCACGTGTGCTCCCTGCTATCCTCAGACAACAGCCTCCCAAAAGGAAATCTTCCCCTACCTGGAGTTATTAAATCATCACAAGCCAGTTAGATGAGCAGCAAGTGCCATCTTTCAAGGAACTGAGCATGAAAGAGCCTGCAGCCCCAAAGCTCATGGGAAGGAGGGAGGTGGGAATGCAGCTGAGGTTTTTGGATCACCTTCAACAACTGTGTTACTGACAAGCTCATCTTTGGACAAGGAACCCGCGTGACTGTGGAACCAAGTAAGTAACCCATTTGTCTGGAATTTGGGGTTAAGGCATCCTCCATCTGAGGAGAATGTGAAAGGGGTACAGATAGCACACATAGCACTAACAGCGTCCAGGAGGACTCCAGGGAGGAGGAGGATGTGAACGGCGCTTAACTCCTCCACAGGAGTCAGGGGAAGGTATCACCAAAAAGTGGAATTTGGGGATGTAAAAGAACCCATACAACTCCAAAGAACCAGAGAGAACTCTGCCCAACACATGGGATGCTGTCAGGCTAAAGAAACAAGGGTCACTGGTCCAAATCCCCAAGCAAAGTCAGAATGGACCTGGAATGAGGTTGACCTGAGCCAGGTGATCCTGTTAAAGTGGTTCAAATATGAGCGATTCTGACCTTCCATAGGCCAAACACCAGCTCCCAAGAGAGCACAGAACTACACCAGTTCCCTGGGAGGGAGGGTATAGCCAGAGAAGTGATCATTTGCTGCAAACGTGTTGCTACATTTCTCTTTAGAAGGAAGGAAGGTGTTCCAGACATTCGTTTCTTGTTGTTTGAGCTGTTTAAAATTTGGCTTTTAGGGAGAAAAATGGTTGTGGTTCCCAGCGAGACCAGATTCCAGACAGAACAAAGTGAATGTGTAATGTTTCCAACTAAAAAGTGCTTTGAAGTCTGTAGGACACAGCCAGCAGAAGGTCCCGCAGGACTCTTGCTGTCCATTCGCCCCACAAACAGGATATGGTGCCACTCACTAATTAACTATTATAAAGGAATCAGTGCTGACGTTGTTGAAGGATTGTGCTCAACACAGAAAGCATCTTTTGTTGTCACTTAAGTGAAATTGGAACTCAGTAGTGTCTTGCTTTGCGAATTTTTTTTTTAAAGTGGTTTCTACTTGGCAGCAGTTTCAAATTACTGCATATCTTAAGCCAGAGAATGCAATAAAACAATATAAAAAAAAAAAAACAATTTCAAAGGTCCTAGAGAAGTCTAGCAATGGGGGTCAGTGGTCCCATATCTGCCAAACTGGCTACTGGAAAAGAAACAACACTCTCCAGCGCTTTGACATTCAACATGTTTTCTAAGGCAAGAGAAGGCTTTAGAGAAGCAGGATGGAAGAATGCAATGGGATAGGCTCCTCAGAGAATAATCTAGAAGAGGACAGTCCTGGGTGTATAAAGTGAAGGAGGCAGAGTGTTGAGGACAGAGGAAGGAAAAGGACAAGCCTCGGCAGGCATTTCCAGGCCACGCACTGTGGGGGCCAACGCTATGCTAGCAGAGGCAGAGCAGAGAAATTCGCATTTAAAAAATAATAATAATAAAAATCTTAGTAAGACTTTGTAAATTGGAGTAATTCAGGCACTTGCACCCTTTATATATTTTTGACTTCACAACTTCTTGCTAATGTAATATTTTATGCACATTCCCCAAAATGTTAGTGGCTGATTTCCCTGACCTCCTTTTCACCAAGTTCTTCCTAATGAATTAAGTTCCTCTATTTACTGATTTACTTGGACCACAACTTCTCTGAGTGGGGCATGCACAGCATCTGATTTTAGATGGGCCACAGACAGACTTTTTCTTTTGAATTGCTCTTTTAATAGAAATCAGAATAGTACAAGTAAGTCATCAAACCCATATGACTTAAAGTTTCCTTGTAAGTTAACTTAGAAGTTAAAGAGTGAGTAAATTCAAGGAAAATTGTTTAGCAAATTGTAACAGATGGATTATAGTCCTGAAAAAGGAGATGTGATTAATTAAAGTCTGGAAAACTCTGAACAGGTACATTCCATCATTCTTTAAAATGAAAAGATTAGGAGCATCCAGACTATCTTTGAAAGGTGCCTACATTTTTAGCCAACTGATAGTGGATTAAAGAGACATCATTGTAACCAGGCTTTATCTTCCCAGAAGTCTACCTTCTTTTGATGCATTCTTTCCTCAGGAGCATCTTTCAAGTTCGTATTTGCAGGGCTCCCAGGTAGCATAACACTAACAGAACAGGTCTATACAAACCCTTTGCCATAGATCCCACTGCACATTTTAACCCTCTAGATAGAGAAAGACTGGGGATACCATTTAACTTCATAAAACAGAAACAGAGAACAGGACCACACAGCACACAGCGAGGTGCCACAATGGACGTGTGCGCCCTTGTGCATGACAATGGCAGTTTAGAAAAAGGCCACCATCATCAGAAACTTCTTCATGGAAATGGGCCAGGAGATGGGCTTAGACTGCTATTGTTAAATTTCATCATTACTTCAACTACCATTTCTTGAGTGCCCACCATATGTCAGACCACAGGGCTAGGCACTTTATGAATGTCATTTATTCAGTCCTCACGATGATCATGTGGGACTAGTTACCTTTACTTGCAACTTACAAATCAGAAAACAATCTCAGAGGGGTTCCCTAAGATCACGCAGCTTAGCAAAGTTGTAATTTGAATCATCTGTCTGACTCCAGAATCTGTGCTTGTAAGTTCTCTGCTCTTCTATCAGGGCTACAGTCCCGGTAGAAGGAAAAACCCTTCCTGCTTTGTCCAACCTGTCCCTCAGGCTTCTAATAAACTCCAACTGAATCTGAAGCAACAGTTATGCAGCTTCCCTTCCAGCTGCCACCCTTCTTCATCAAGGAGGGACTCCTGCCCCCATGCCAAAACCAGAAGGAGCCTGGAGAGGTCCATCCCTCACATTGTACCCCAGGGCCTGAGAGTCCCTAATCATGTAAGGTCCAGATGATGACTGGTGCATCTCTTTTCCCCAAGGGAGAGGAACCCATACAATCCTGGGCTCATCAGTATGTTTCCAAAATTCCAAAAGATAAGTTTCCCACTGCTCCCAGCCACAGGCCCTGGGCCTGCCGTCTTTGGCATCCTCTCTCACTCATGATGAGCTTGTCTTAGAACAAGCCTTCACACCAGCACATCCCTCTCCATTTCTTCCCAAAGACTCAGTATAGCTTTCTTCCCTCCTCCTCCAGGTCTATACTCAAATGTCACTTCCAGTAAAGTCTTCCCCAACCTGTCATTCTGCAGATCCCTTTTCCTGTTCTATTATTTATAGTCCTCTTTTCCACCTGAAACTTTATATTGATTTATCATCTGTCTCCCTTGCTCCAGGAGGGCAAAGACTTTTAAGTTGTTCCTTACTATATCCACAAATACATTCAAGGCACTAAATAAATGTTTGTTACAGGAGTGAATGAATTCATCGATCAATCAATCAATCAATCAGAGGATAAGTCAGTTGTGGTTAAGGCAAAAGTTAACAGAAATGGAAGTCAGCTGGAAACCTACAGGACCAAACCTGAGTCCTAACCTGTGACATGTCACTGTCCCTATGTGCCAAGAACTATTCTAAGTACCAAGAAATCAGCATGAACAAAAGAGAAATCCGTGCCTTGTTGGAGCTTACTTTTAATGGCAAAAGACAGAGGGTAAAATATATACTATTTTAGGTCGCAATAAGCTTTGTGAAAAAAAAATTAAGCAGGAAAGTAGAATAAAGAACCTTAGTGGGAAGGAGCAGTGTGCAGTTTTAGAGGAGTCACAGAAGGCCTCATTGGAGAGATGACATTTGAACAGAGACCTGAGGAGGTGGCAGCGTGAGTCAGCAGCTCTCTGGAGGAATTGCTCTTCCAGACAGAGGGCATGGGGCTGCCTGGAGTGTGTGAGGAACAGTCAGGAGGCTGCATGGCTGGAGGGAAGAGAGAGCCAAGGGGAGAATTTGAAAATGAGGTCAGAATGGTAATGCGGGTGGGGAAGTGTGACTGGTAGGCCAATGTAAGGACTTCTAGTTTTGGAGTTGAGAGAGAAGACTGGAGAGTAAAATAGAAGCCACACCTGACTTAGCGAAAAGATCAGGTAAGGCAGAAAGCTGGATTCCAGTCCTCACCCATGACCCTTTGAAGTGGGCACCATCACCAAAGAACACCAAGAAAAAGAACTTCTTCTCCCTCTGCAACCTCTCCTAACAGTCCTCCCTGTGGAGGAGTTCTGCTTTTAGTGAAATTACATCCCCCTGCTTCAAATAAAACATTTCCTCTGAGTCTAAACCTAATGAATATTCTAATAATTACATTGGGGCTTTCTAGTTTATGGAATGCTTTATGTACATCCTTTTATTTAATCTTACAACCTACCAACACAGAGGACAGTATCTTCATTTTATAAGAGGCAGATAAAGCTCAGTGAACTTCAGTAGCTCAGCCAAGGTCACAAGAGACAGATTCAGATCTCCTGACATCCTCCTGCTTCACCACAGCTGAGAACCACCCTCCATTTAGTGATTCTCAAGTGCTTTATGAGTTCAGTACTGATCTGAAAATGCAGTTCCTCCTTGGTTTTTTGAGTGACATATAGACAATCTCATAGACACTGATTTTTATATATGACAGAAGCTAATTTAACTGTCACTTCTAGGTGTGAGTGTGGCACTTACAGCTTGCTAAAATTTAGTATTCATGGACATATTATTAAAGTGGACCAAAGAACCAAATTCCATTATGTACTGAAAAGTCTGTCTACTGCACAGTACAAAGCTCCAACTGGATAGGAAATGGAATTTCAATAATGCAAGGTTAGAATGAGTGGAGGACATAACCCACTAGGCCTTTGCCCCCCTAGGTGTCATCCAGAGGCTAAGAACCACGGCTCTAGGACCACCATTTCATCCTTCCTTATCCCAAATCAAAGCAAAAATTCCTTTCCAGTCTATAGTCTCTCATGCAGAACACGAATTCTGTCAGACTATAACATGGAGAAAAGCTTGAATGTCTCTGTGACCCAGGAGTCCTCTGTTGCTTTGACATGAAGCACAGTCCCTAAGACTAGGGGAAACAGACATTGGACCAGATAAGACAGAGAATCCCATCTTATGGATATCACATGACTTGGAAGTTGGGGCCAGGGTGAGTTGCATAATTAGAAAAGTAAAGTGGTTTTTGGATTAGGTTTATTAGCTGTAGAAAAATACTGATCTCTGGCAAAGGAAACTATTTGCAGTTAGAACAACATAAGCAATTTACTTTTCTTTCTTGTGACTACTATATTTGGAGATTGTCTTCATTAAATATTTCCCTAAATCTCCAGATTAGGAAATAGTTCTCAGGTTTTTGAAAAATTCTTCCAGTGGGTAATTTAGCAAGGGATGGTTTAAGGGACAGGGACTGGATTTCTGATCAAATCCAGGCTAGGGTGTGTGCTCCAGCAAACCCTCTTAATCCACTGTCCTTCCTGACACCTTCATTGTCTTCCCTCAGCCTGACCTACTCTAGAGAAGCAGTTTCCTCCCCATCTGTGTACTCACCAGGCACAGTTCTAGACCATACCCATGACCACACCCCACAGTACAGTCTTTCCCAACGTGCCGGTGTGAGGTGGAAGGAAGAGCCTTTAAGCCAAAACACAGGCCAAGTTCCAATCCTTCTCTTTAAATGATGGAACTCTTCTGTAGTTAGATGGAAAGATTTCCAAGATGTCTTCTGGCTTTGACACACTGTAATCCTGGTGATTCCCCAGACCAAGTCTTAGAAATAATTTGGTAGGCAAAGCAGGGGAGTCCAGTGGTGTGAATGTCCAATGACCCAGGGGAAAATCTGTGATTTAAAGGAAAAAAAAAAAAAAAAAAAAAAAAGCACTGGAAAGAGATCAAAACTCTCTCTGTAACTGTTAATTAGCCCTTGTGTGATCACAGAGGTTTGGACAGGTGACAGCTGAGGTTACTAAGGTGTCACCTATTACTCTGGTTCAATGGATGGAACTCCAGAGACCTGAGAGTGAAGCCCAACTCAGCCCTCACTGCCTTACCCACTTTTACCTACAGAGGCATCATCTGTGAGACAGATCTAATAATATGCCTCATGGAGTTGGTTACAGTGTTTGTTGAAGTAGTACAGACACCAGTCGTTTGTCAAGTAGTAAAGTATTTATACGCATGGTAGTCGCCTAGGATTATTATGATCCTTTGGCTGGTCCCCCAGCTTTCTGAGTCAGTGGTGCTTCTCCAGCCATCATGCCCTTCCCCTTCCAACTGAGGCACAGTCCTGTTGTGATTGACTTAACTTGAACCTTACAGTTATGTTTCTGCTCGCAATGACCATTTGGCAGCTCACAGAAAAACCAAAATGATTCTTTTCTCCCTGCAAATATATGATCCTAAAGCAACATGTGAAAGTAAGAAATAGCAGGTTGAGAAAATAATAGCAGAAAACTAGGGACTTTCCTAAATGTTGACACTCAGAAGATAATAGACATCAAACAAGCTGCCAAAATATAATGCTTAGACCTCAGAAACCCTTACAAAGCTCTGTCTCCAGCTGCCCTCATCCTGCTCCACCCACCCCCTTCCAAACAGATGAACTAGACTGACAGGGGCAAATAGTGGCAAGGTTTTTTGTGCTGAGGCCTAGAGTCGTGCTTGAACTGCACAGCTCATCTTTGGAAGCGGTACTGAACTCACCGTGGAGCCACGTAAGTTGTTCGAGTTATCGTAGCTAGGTGTTAAGAGTTGTTGGAGCCCAGTACTGAATGAATGGAGCTTCTGGGGAAGTTGGGAGATTATAAATTAGAAATCCATTGTTTGTTGCAAAGAGTCAAGGTAAAAGTTGAGGGAAAACATATGAGGTTTCTGCTAAGAAAATACTCTGTGTATGTTTGGAAACTCTGTTCTAAAGCTTGGTATTAATAAGTTTTCTACAATCATCTAAAAAAATTCCTAGGTCAGGTTTCTGGTTCTGACCTCTGTGAATGATGAATTAGCAAGCTCTAGATCAGGAGGGTCTCTCCACTGTTTATGAGGGAAAAGAGTCATGGTCCCAGCATAGGAAGGAGTGTTAGAAGAGAAATATTATGAAAGAGTTAAATAAAAAGACTCTCTCTCTCTCTCTCTCTCTCTCTCTCTCTTTCTCTCAGAAGCCAATTCTGCCTTTGTCCTTTTTTGTTGTTGTTGTTGAGAATTTGCATTAAATAATCTTAGCTTCTTCAGACTAAATGATCCCCAAGGTCCCACCCTAGCCTGGGTCTGCAGAGAGCAGTTACATGCTCACCTCCTGTTATCCCTGAATGTGGGAACTCTGCACAAGGGTCCAGGAACCCACATCTGATGTAGAAACACAGCCACCAACTTCAGAGCAATAGAGAAGTAATGATGCTCTCCTGGAGACAATGTCCACTGGTAACCTGCTCCAGCGTTTGGAAATCCAGGGGCAATGTTCACATACTTTGCCTCCAGCAGTCAATCACTGGGACCAGGTCAGAGAACAATAATATTTTGGAAGATTTCCAAAATGAGAATTCCAATGGGACAGGTGTCTCTTCCTGCATGGTTAGACATCAATTTTGTTTATTTCAGAGGGAATAAAGTATTAGGAAAGGAACATGAATGTGGTGAGGACATCTAATAATCCCAACAGTGACCTGTGCTTCTGAAAGGATAATATGAACTTGTAGGAGTTTTTCATTGCCTGTTTCTTTCAGAGAAATAGTAGAATTTGGTGAATTTTCTTATCTTTAAGGGGAGAGAGATTAGAACAATGAAAAGAAGGAGGGAGACAGAATCATGTTGTTGCTGATTGCAGTCTGATTGATGTTTGGCAAATTGCATCTGAGCAAAAAGTATTGTGTTTCATTTTCCCTTTAAATCATTTCCACTTGAAATTCAGAATTATCTGCAGTGTTAGAATCAAATCTTGAGGCTGTGCCTTTGGGAGTCTTAGGGAAAAAGAAAATTGATGAAACTGATGCTTAGCTTCTCTGTTGGGACACTGACCACATTTCCCAAGGATGCTCCATTTGCTTCTCTGGTTTTGCCTTCCTGCAGAGATGGAGTGTAATATGATGATGGGAAGCTCAAGTGGGGAAAGTGAAAATTTCAAATCCAGTCCCCAGTCCTTAAAGTTCTGACAGCAAATAATGGCCCTACACAGCTGTCACTCTCCTTTGCCCAGCTCTTGCTCTAGACTCTTGAGTTGGGGTAATGAGAGAGAGTAATCCTCATGGTCTTTAAGTTCTGTTTCACATGATTACTATACACTCCTGAGACTCAGATCTGGATCCAGAGTCAGGAGAAATTATAAAACAAAAATGAACAAACCAAAGTAAGCCCTGGCTTTTCTGACCTTCTTCCACCACTCAGAGCACCAGTGGGATCCCCCAACAGCAACCAATTTCTTACTCAACCCTCAGGTCCTTAGAAAGACTTTCATGAGGCTCAGGGAATTTGAAAGCAGATTCTTTATTATTGTGAGACTCACTGTGAGTGATGGAGAAAAATTAGGTTTCTAATCAAAAACCAGCATTTGCAACCCAAGAGAAGGGAACCAGAGAACGAGAACAGGATCTGTTGCTCAGCCCTCCTTTCCTTGGCCTAGCGTTCATAGTAAGAAATGTCACTATCCAGTGCTCCAGCCCTACATCAAACTATTGTGTTCTTCTTGGAGAGCCCTCTCAATAAACTGGGAGTTAAGTTATCCAACTTAAAGGCAGGTAATAGTCATCTGACAACCTTCCCTGACCTGTCTCAACTCTGTTCCAGTGTCTCTTAGATGGGGACTTTGAGCTCAGTTTCCCATCAGCAGTTCAACTATTATTAGCTTCAAAGGGAACTGAGACTCTACTCGGCCCCTGGTCTCATCAAGGGCAGCTTTGTAGTTCTCTGAGCTGCAGGGTCTCTAGGTTGAGACACCAGGCTGGGGAGGCAGGGCACAGATGTTTGAGCCTAGGCCCCAGGACCAGCCCTGGGCTGGTTACATGTAAGGCAGTGTCACAATGTGCTCCTGGGACACCCGACAGATGTTTTTTGGAACTGGCACCAAACTCTTCGTGGAACCCAGTGAGTTGATTTTTTCCCCTATATTTCTATGAATAATTTGAGCCCTGGGGCTAGGGCTGCCATCCAGTTAACATAAATTATAGCAAGTAGATTAACTTATAACTGGGAGATGGAGTGGTACAGAGATGAAATGTGGGCCAGAGTGAAGACACTGAGCCACTAAAGTAGCTCTGTAGCTATTTTCATTTCTAAATATATAAATGTTAAAACCATAGTCCCCACTTATTGCTGAAATCCTCAGTGTAACCCAGAAAATATAATCTGAAAAAAATTGTATTAATAGAGTATTCAGGTGCAGGAAAGATAGTGGCAGGAACACTTTGGCCCAAATTCTCCAGGAAGTTGCTTGATCTTAAACATCCTTGGCTAATATGCATACCTCCTTGCAACTCACAAATGCTCTGCAGCTTGGAAGATCTTGGAGAAACATTAACTGGGAGTTAAGTTATCCAACTTAAAGGCAGGTAACAGTCATCTGACAACCTTCCCTGACCTGTCTCATCTCTGTCTGAGTTGGGGTAGTGAGAGAGAGAGTAATCCTGATGGTCTTTAAGTTCTGTTTCACATGATTACTATACACTCCTGAGACTCAGATCTGGATCAGTTATAGGAAACTTTCAGAATTTAAGTTAAATTTTATATTGGCAGACAGTCTTGAAATTCTGAGCAATATTGATTACAGATGTTGGGATTCTTAGAGGACCAGGAAAGACTTCTAATGTAAATCTAAAACAGAAGATATCTAACATCATAAATTTAGAAAAACTGTTCAGGAAGGGTTTGTACTTCTTTTTGTATTGTTACCAGCACATAATCTTAGCATTGTATTAGTACTCATAAAAAAAGGAAAGTGTGAAAATAAAATAACAATAGTCCAAATTCACTCTAAACACATATTGAAATTTAATTATATTCATGGAACAAGAAGTGAGACTATTCTCAGAAGATAAACAATTAAAACTTTCTTTTAAATCTTACATAAGATTCAAATCTTGTCTTAAATTTTATACAACTTCAAATTTTGTTTAAGTCAAATATAAGAGCAACAAGGATATATATGACAACTACATTGAGTGCATTCTCTTTATATTTTTAAACAAAAGGTTCAGTTCATTCAGATAGCCTTTTCTTTGGTTACCATGATACCAAAGAATGGATCAAATATAACACTTTTCTTTCAATTATTTTGAACATATAGACATTAATTTAAAAAGAGAGTCTGAAGAAAAAATGTTTTAAAAAATCAGTGCATTACGTTCTTTCTGAGCTGCTGACTATTGGATCCCAGAAACTTGGTGGACTAAGGCAGGAGGATCACAAATTCGAGCCAGCCTTGGCAAGACCCTGTATCAAAATTAAAAATAAAAGGAACTGGGAATGTAGCTCAGTGGTAGAGTGCCCCTGGGCTTAATCCCCAATACTGAAGAAAAAAAAAAAAATTATTTGAAACCAATCGCCCCAGCCCAACTTGATCATTGGCAACTGCATGATTAATTTAGATTTTTAAGTCCCAAGTAAGCCTTTACTGTCCAAATAAATCAGAGTAGGAGACAGTGTTTGAGGGTTTTGTTGTTGCCGTTTGGGAGTTTGTTGTTTGGGTTTTCCTTCTTATGGGCAAATATCCTTTCTAACTCATAACTCCCTTGAAAACCAGCCATCCTACGTCTCAAACCAAAGGCAGGATAGCGAGCAAGAAATACCGTAGTTGTGAAGGGAGGTGAGTGGCGGTGAGGCCTGTGGTTTCCAGCCGTTAGCACTAGGGTTATCGGTTTCTGCTATCAGGGTCTTCAGCTATGCAAGGAAACAGAACAGTGAAGGTTTTCTCATGCAGGTTGAAAGCCAGTTCCAGGAAAGCCCTTTGAAAAAATCCCCATCTCCCCTCTTGTCTAGAACTAAAGCCAAAAAGGAATCCAATTCTTTGGAATGAGTTTCTAGCCCTGAGTGATTGGAAAAGAATAGTCTTTTGGCTGAGCTTCTTGGCAGAGGAAAAACAGAGAATTGTGATAGCAGGGATGAGGAGGTTTCTCTGAACAGCTTATTCCCTAGAAAAGCCCTGATCAGCCAAGTCCATCTACCAAGTGATGCTCAGCAGGAACCTCCTGACCAGCCATCACTCCCTCCCACCAAGCTGCAACTAGGCCATCTGTTCTAGTTCCACAGTCATGAGCCACACGGCAGAAGCTCAAATCCAGATTCTGGGTAGAGCACTAGAAAAATCATTTCTTCCCTGTCTACACATTCACTATCAAGACACTCCATTTAGTAATACCTAATGTCTTGCTTATAGAACGCAGAAAATAAAAGTACGCTAGAATTCAACATATTTTTCATTTAATATCAAGAAGTCAAACACTCCAAAGTTATCAATACTAAACCATATTCATAGGAGTAATTAATATGGAAAATCAGAAATAAAGTTTAGGATTGGAAATACATCAGATTGCATGCTCAGGTTGGTTTTCTTTCCTGACTTCAGGTACTAGCAAGTCTCCTTCTATATTCTGAGATAGCCTATGAATCCAAGTTTCCATGGACACAAAATTTATCACAGTTCAGAAACTTCAATAAGGCACAGTGTGAAAAAATCATTACTACCTTTCTCAAAGCTTCAAGACTTTAAGTTTTAAGGAAAGAAGAAGATGCATACATGGAGTATCAGATAGATGATAGTTCAAGGTAAAGGCATGAAAGAAGACAAGGCCAGTAGGGGACCCAATTACTGGGACCAACATTCCACAGCTCCTCCTAGAATAATACAAGAAGAAACGAGTTTAAGCCAGCTTTATGCCTGTAAGTACTTTCTGAGAATAATAGTTGCTATCCTCTGATTAAAGACTCAAAAGAAATTGCACAGTAGTCAGGTCCTTCCAAAAGAATAAATATGAAATACTGAAGGCAGAGACATGCCACTTAAATTCAGCAGATCCCTACCAGTTCATAAAATGGGGATGACACCCTGCAGTGACTCCAACACTGCCATCCTCAGAGTGTCTGAATCCATCATACAGACCTTCTCAGATCCTTGATTCTTCAGTTGACACAATGCAAAGCATAAGTAGCAAACCCAATCTTCCCTGCAAGGGTCCATGCATGTGAAATAAACCAAACGATGTAGGCAGATATGTAGCCTGAATTTAATTGCCCAGAGAATTGATTAAAAGGTCATAGGTAACTGAAACCCAGATGATCCAGAAATTTCTTTGTAGTTGTTATTTTCTCCCTCTGCTTCTAATCCTATCTCTTAGCAGCTCCTAAATAGAAGTCAAACTAACTACCTTTCATTTCACTCTCTAAAAAGTCCAGGCTATTAATAAAATGCAGGGAGTTCTGGATTGTAGTGTTGGACCCCATGAGAACTGAGGTAGCCACCATTGTTTAACTTCTGTAAAGTTGTAATTCATCATCTCATGCAATAAGTTGATGATGTTTGCAGGAATTCAGCCTCCTACCAAACCATTCGTTTTCATCATGAGAAATGGAACAAATGTTGCTTGTCTGGTGAAGGATTTCTATCCCAAGAATGTAAATATAAGTCTCAAACCATCCAAGAAGATAGAAGAATTTGACCCTGCTGTAGTCGTCTCCCCGAGTGGGAAGTACAGTGCTGTCAAGCTTGGTCGGTATGAAGATCCAAATTCAGTGACATGTTCAGTTCAACACAACAACGAAACAGTGCATTCCACCGACTTCGAACTGAAGACAGATTCAGTTGGTAGGTATCTGGTTTCAAGGGACTGGACACTGTTGGGGAAGGGAAGTTGGGGGAAAAGAGAAGTTAGAGATGTGAACTCTGGAGAGATCATCCTCAATTTATCATCATGCTGGAAAAAAGTGCTCATCATTGACTGGGAAGGAAATGCTTGCATCCCTAGGTAGAATCTAAGATAAAGTCTCCTCTCGTCCACATCTCTCCTCTTTACCAACCAGTAAAGACTGCTACCACAGTCTGACATTGGAGTTTCAGGTGCAATCTGGGCCAACACCAAATAGGGCAGCCCAATCTGTCATAGGGTTAAGAATTCTACTTTCACTGTTAGAGCATGCCTGGATGTTGGCCTTTTGGTGCCAAAAAGCCCAGAACAGGAGGTACGCTGGCTGTGTAAACAGCCGTAGGACCTTAGCTAAGTTATACTCCCTGGTTCTCAGTTTATTTACCTTAAGTTTCAGCCACTTTTAAAACCCCAAAATCCTTTGAGTCTCTCAGTTGCCAATGTAACCTTGACCACTGCTGTTTGTTCCAGATAATCAAAAAGCAGAGGGGTCTAAAAACATTAACCAAACTTCAGAGAGCTGCCATGAACCAAAAGGTAAGTTCAGGTCAAAGCACCAATTTAAGAACTGAAGATGGAAGTAAACTCTGTAGTTGTCAACTGGGACCAAAAAGATGGCAAATGAAAATAAAAACTTTTCAAAAGAAGGGAAAACCAGTTGGTTGACTTTCCCAACAGAACTTGCCTGGCTGCCAGTGCTAGTTTCCAAAACTAGCAGCCTGAGGTCCCTGGGTGCTCTCCAGCTCCAAGCTGAGCATGCAGGCAGAAAGAACTACTGTGATTTGGGGCAGGCTGGCATCAGTATTGTAGACCCCATTTCTAGAAGGGAACTTGGTCTCCTGTAAAGCCACCATCTTCACCCTTGTTCAACCACAGTGCACGCCGAGAAGGTGAACATGATGTCCCTCACAGTGCTGGGACTGCGAGTGCTGTTTGCTAAGAGCGTTGCCATCAATTTCCTCTTGACTGCCAAGTTATTTTTCGCTTAAGGTAAGAATTAGCTGCTTCTTATCCCACCTCCAACCAAGTTATACTGCACATAGGAGAAAGAGGTTTCGAAATGATAAGAAACCAAGAAGCTCTGGGAAGGGAATAACACATAGAGACATACTTAGAATTAATGAGGCAGGCCATCTCAGCCACTCAGTATGACATCCCCTCTCCTGTTATCCTTTTATTTTAAGCCAGACTCAAAACCTGTTATATACTATAAGGTATTTTTTTTCTAATATGCCAGCCAATAATTACCACTTCCACCACTGGGAGAAAATCAAAACTAAATAAGGAGAATTAGTCTTCTTAACACTATTTTGTTTCTTCAGTCAAGGGACCATGGGTTATTTGCAAGGCCATAAGTAGAGCTTCACCTGAAGAACATTCAGGGAATGAACATGTACCCCCATTAGTAATGGACAGTTCACTGTTAGCTGCTCAGCATTTGCACAAAGTTGGGACTGAGTTGTTGACTACTTGCCTGTTACTTGTGTTCCATTTTCAGGCAATCTAGTACATGTTCAAACCTGGGGCTAGGCTTGCCCATGAAGCTCCTACCTCTTATTCTTTTTCCAATAACCCAAATATTTGTCAGTCCCAGCTCCTATTCTAGGAACAACCCTGGACTTAGAGTGTTGGACTGGTCTGACCCAAACTGTCATCATATCCAGTCATTCCCAAATGGGTATGTAGCCCCACCTGCCACTTTAACAGTCCCAGGACCACAGGGAGCAAGGTTATATAAGGAGTGCTATTCTAGGAGTCAGAAGAACTGAATTTTACTCCTACTTTTGTCACTACCCCACCATGTTACCTTAGCTACATTTCTTCCCCTCTCTGGGCCTGGGTTTTAAGAATGACTACAGGATAGCAAATTTGTTTCCTGACACTGATAGACTAGCTGGACTGTTGCTGTGTGTAGAAGAGACATGTGACATGCAATCTATTAGCAATGCCTGCAGTGGCACAGCATGGCAAGTACCCACCGTCCCAAGGAAATCACCCCCACGACTCCTTCCAGACTCACTGACTGTGGTCCTGTAACAACTTTCCTTCACTTGCAGGCTGACTGGCACGAGGAAGCTACCCTGCCTGAAAGAAACCAAAAGCTTTCGAAGATGCTGTCTCCTAGGCTTCAGCCTTATTTAAATGGCTGCCAACCAAACCAATTTCCTGTTAAAAGCAACAACTCCACGTCGTTCTTAGCCTGGTAGAAAACAAATGTCCTGGGGAATGAGAGTTTATGGCCCTAACTATTTTACATGCTGCTTTATAAAGTGACAGGACATAAAAAAAAAAAAAAAAAAAAAAAAAAATAGGACCTATTTTATTTTACTCCTGCACCTGATACACTTTGAAAATATTTCTCTCCTTTTTTATTTTCTTTACCTCCAGAAACAGAAAGTGGGAACCAATAGGTCAACAGCTCCATTCTCCATGAGGAAAATAGGCCCTGGGAGGAGGGCCTACATGGCCCTCTATGTAAAGCAGTGTCCCTTTACCTACATGGGGAAGGCTCTGCTCAACCCAGCACTAGGTTTATCCCAAACCTGCATCCTCATCCTCCTCTCCTGTAGTTTACCCCACCCTCTGTATTCGCTCCAGCAGTCACACTAGAGACTTTACATGGCAGTGAGGAGTTGGGGGTCAATTTCAGCACTTTGTTTCTCCTGGTACTTTACAAACGAAATTACATTTGATGTCCCTAATACTCTCCAAACAGACAATGGGGTTTTAAACTCTCACCTAAATACTCCTTATTCTATTAGCAAAAAATCAGAATAAAATACAAAGGAAAGGCACTTCTTTCTGTTAACTAATTTAGCATACACCAACCGACACCCTCTAAGTCCCAGGCACTGAACTGAGAGAAGATGAATAAAATATAGGCCCTGCTTTCAAGCAACTCATTATGCAAGTGTGTTTGGAGGGAGGGATAGAAGTGAGACTTCTATCTTTCTCTGTAAAAATAATATATGTATTGTCTCCTGCCTGCCAATCTGTGCCCAGGGAGTTTGAGATCGTTGAACACTGATTGTTTTGTCTGGCCTTTAACGTTGATGGTTTTCTGCCTTTCTTCTCAGCCCCTGTCTCAGTTGCACTTATTAAACTGCCTCGTGTGCCACCTCACTTCTGGCTTTATTCATTGCAGACCACCATGGGGGGAAAGTCAGATCTGTGAACTCACTATTAGTCAGCCAAAAGCCAAACTGCACTTATAAGTTATACCGCAGCTTCCTGGGCCCCAAGCCCGAGGCTCCTGCCTGGGGGATGCAGCGGTGAGTTTCCTGCTGCTGTAGCAGCTGCTATTAGAGCAGTAACAACAGTGAAGCCCTCAGTGTGGTTGGTGTTGAGCCCTGGGACTCCCACCTTCAGCAAGGTCACAGTTTTGTCCAGGTGCACAGGCTCAAGGAGCAGAGCCCCAACAACACAGTGCTGTGGTTCCCTCCACTCCTGTGTGGAGTGCCAAGCAAGGAATATGACTCTACAAGAGGGTTCCCTTCACCAACAACTCCCCCTGTCACCACCAACTGCAAACTCCCACATTAAGTCTTCACAAGCCAAAGGAAAGGAGGCCTAGTGCACTAAGAGTCAATAGGTTTAGGATACCTAGATGTCCAGGGAAAAACAAAAGATTCCTTGCTACTTCACCGTGTATATGGAAAAAATGTCTTTTTCCAAAACATTCACTCCTATTACCTTGTGTAACATGAGAATATTTCTATGAAGTTGCTAGGAAGAAGAATGCATCCTCATTTTGCAGATAGAAAAAATTCAACCCCCCCCCCCCAAAGAAGTAAGTATCTTGTCCAAAGTCATTCAGTGAGGCAGGGATAGAGCTGGGAGCACAAACAAGACTTCGAGACTACCAGTCCAAAATTTCTGCACACTGTACCCCAAAATGAAGACAAGGAATCAGTCTGAATATCAGCTAGATTGAACTTTAGGACAGTCATAGAGTCTCCATCCTCTGGCCTATGCACCAGAAAAATGTGTATATATATATATCCTAATACATCATAGAACCATGGGTTTCTTCCACCAGAAGGGGTCTCAAGCAAAGATTTAAGGTCAGGCACTATAGTGCATGCCTGTAATCCCAATCACTTAAAATACTGAGGCAGGAGGATCACAAGTTTGAGGCCAACCTTAGCAACTTAACAAGATCCTGTCTCAAAATTTAAAAAAAATTAAAAAGACTGGGGTAGCTCAGTGGTAAAGTGCCACTAAGTTCAATCCCAGTATCATAAAGAAACAGAAAGAAAAAGAAGAGATTTAAGCCAGGGAAGATTCGTCTGCCTTCAAATCTGGGGCTACTATGTGTAATTGCTGTGATGCACTCAGTAGGCAGCAGAACAGAAGCCCCAGGAGACAGAGCTACTTGCCCAAGGCCTATGGCTCCCTCACCCCATGCTCTTTCCATTGTTCCATACAGTGGTTATTTTCTGCCTAATACTTTTTAAAAAAAATTTTTTAGATGTTGATAAACCTTTATTTTATTCATTTATTTATATGTGGCGCTGAGGATCGAACCCAGTGCTTCCCATATGCCAGTCGAACACTCTATCACTGAGCCACAAACTCAGCCCCTGCCTACTACTTTTTAAGAGCCAGATAAACTGCTGCCCAAAATGCCTACTGCTAAAACCTCCTGGGGTGCATCTGCAGGAGACAGCCCTGCAAGTGTACCTCGGCATCCCTGTTAGTGACCAGCTAAAAGGCAATGGCAATATTTGTCCCCCACTTCTCTGGACTTCAGTGTATTTCCTGTAAAACAATGTCTAGGGTCTCTTCCATGTCTAGGATTACTCCTATTAACTCTAACAGTTCTTTTAAGACAGAAAAGCCAATAGAAGTAGAAGGAGGGACTGAGCCCCAGGGACTGAGGCTATGTCTATTTCAATATCACCAAGTCAGTTTTCCCTGGAGGAAATGATCTCTGTTGGGCACAACAACTGAGCTCCAAACTCAAAGCCTTGGAAACTGGAATTCTGGGATTTGAAATCAACTATGTAGGAGAATCTTGATGCTCTTTAGAGAAAGAAAAAAAAAAGTGTTCTCCAAATATGGTAAGTAAAATGGAGGTATCAGAAAATATCAAGAAGAAATAAGGTAGCTAGACATAACAAGATACAGAAAGAAGGGAAAGCAGGAAAAGGTTTTTAAAGTAAATTAATTTTGTGTCCAATTTGATTCTTAAAGTGAAAACAGAACAATTCCTAATAATGAATATGATAATGGATATTAAAATAAGGTAGTGCTGATGACCTCTCCTTAAGCTGGCCCTTCACCTGCGCCCTTCTGATCCCCTCACAGAAAACACAGCACAGACTTGGGGTCACAACGATAATACTCCCTCAAGCCTGCAGCTCTCCCTTGCCAACACAAGTCGCTCAGATGATAAAGGCCCACTGAGTCAGCCGGGAGATGCTGCTCCTCACAGGCCCGGGTATTCCCGTGGATGTGATTAGACCTTTTATCAGTCAGTAGTCACTTTAGGGCACCTCTAAAGACCAGGCTGGAACACAAAATGACCAGAATAAGGATGCTAAGTCAAGGTTGTGGCCCTCCCTGAGGGGTAGCTCTGCTGAGCTGTTCCCCAGAGGTTTGTGTGCAGACTTCCTGGGCACCTGCATCACCGTGTGATCCAACAGCACAATAGTAAGTGGCACTGTCTTCCATCCTCACTTGGGAGATGACCAAGTGGAAGGTTTTCTGGGTCTGACCGTGCTGCACAGAAAATCGGCCTTGAGCAAAATCTGCATAGTGAGATCTGGTGTTATCCTTGTAAAGGATAAACTGAAAGGACTCATCTAGTCTTTTTCGGTACCAGTATAAATCTGGATTTGAGAGGCTAGTATCATAAGTGCAGAGCAACATTAGCTCACTGCCACTTGCCACAGTCTGCTCTGTGGAAATCTGGGTCACCAGACTACACAGCATGCCTTTGTCTGAAAAGAGAAAAAATGAGAAAATAGTGAATTCTGTACTCCCCAAGCACCAAATGCAGCTCAAACCCCAGCTCAAAGGAACCCAATGGGGAGATACAAAAAAAAAAAAAAAAAAAAAGATTCAAATGAAAGTCAGAGTCAGAGAATGACTGCAAAACCAAGTGTGCAAGAGAAACAGGCCAAGCCTTCACAAGTCAGAGAAGGAGAAATGGGATGTAGAATAAGATGAACATCAACAAAGGAATCCACTCACAGAAAAACAAAAGGCTAAAGCCCGCAATAAGAATCATCTTTTTTTCGTGTCAGGGCAGAAGATATAGAATAAAGCAGGGTTCCTGAAATCTCTAAGACCATCTCTAAGACCTCTTTGACAGGAAGGGGTTGGAAGGGAAGTGAGGGAAGCAGGCAGCTCTGAGGTCATGTGACTGAGTGAGCTGAGGCTCTGAGGCAGATGTGCATGCCAAGGAAACTGGTGGTTATGGTGATGTTGGTCCCCCTCCAACCTGAACTAATTTGTGTGTGTGTGTGTGTGTGTGTGTGTGTGTGTGTGTGTGTGTGTGGTGGGTATTGAACCCAGGGCTTTGTGCATGCAAGGCGAGCACTCTACCAACTGAGCTATATCCCCAGCCCCTGAACTAATTTTTGACAACAAAAATGAGTTACTTTAAGGTATGAAGGGAAAATGAGAGAGAGAGACAAAGAAAAAGAGAGGGAGGGAGGAAGGAGAAAGAGAGGAAGACCGAAACTGCAAATCCAGTGATCACACTCTTGGATATCCCATTGCTATAAAGTAATTCACACTCCATTCTGCACCTTCTGGTCACAGACTGGTACACCAGCCCCCAAGTCACACTTTGGGCAGCCCATCTCACAGCACCTGGCACAGCAGGGAACACTTTGCAAAACTCAATAAATGAAGCAAGTGAAGCAGTACCTTTGTAATACTCAACAAATGGAACAAATAAATAATTCCCTGACTCCCTTATGTAAAAAGGAAGAGAAGAGGATTGTTTCTAAAATCTGTCCTACCCTTGAAAATCTTTGATTTGGGTGCTTGGGGGAAGGCCCTGATCCTGAGAGCCCTTTGCGGTACACACTTGGCTCCAACTGGAAAATTCTCCTCAAGCAGAGAATGTGTGACCTGTCGTGAGCGGGTACAAGCTTGCTGAGATAGTGCTCATAGTGGCCATGTGCCTGGAGTGGCTTGAGCCCCTGAGCCTGCCCCTACCTGGCATGAGCCACACAAACCATGACATGGCTTTTGGGAAGTACAGCTCTAGAAAAGAGAATACCTACTCCCTAAAACCTAAGAGTATTTCTAGGAGTCTCTATAAGAGTTCCTTTGTCTCCCTTTTTCCCCTATAGCCAACTCATCAGTAAGACTTCTCAATTCTCATAAAAATACCTCTTCAGTCCATCTGCTTCTCCCATCTCCACAGCCACCACCTCCTGTAGCCACCAGCATCTCTTATGGGGACCGTGATAACTCCCTAACTGGTTCCCTTACTTCTGCCCTTGTCCCTGGGAAATCCATTCTCCAGGTCTTTATAAACTGCAAACACATCATGCCAACTGGCCTCCTTTTCCTGGATCTCTACGCCCTACAAAGATGCAGCCCCCGCCTGCTCTCCAGCCTTGCCCACATCTGCTCCTTGCTCTCACTCCCCTTCAGCCACGGCGGCCTTCCTTCTGGTCCTCTTCTGCTTCACCTCTCTAGCTAAAACTCTGGTCCCAATTTTTCACAAATAGCTCAGAGAGGCTCCCCCAGCTGCTCAAGTAAATTAGCTGCCTGCCCCACCCATCGTCACCCTCAGTTACATCTCTGTTCATATTTTCTCACACATCACCATCTGAAATAATCAAATATTTGTGTATTTATTATTTCCTTCTTCCATTCCCCCCTTAAACACACACACACACAGCATAATATAAACTCCACAAAGATAAAGACCTTGCTTAGCTTTTCACTGACATGTAGATAGCCTCAGTCCCCAGGCTTGTGTATGCCACCTAATAATCAATAAATATTTTTGCAATAAAGGTATACAATTTCTCCACTTAAAAACTCACCATAGGCACAGGTAATGTTGCCATATTTAGCAAAAAAAAATACAGGGCACCCAGTTAAATGTGCACTTCAGATAAACAACAAAAATTTTAGTTAAATTTGGAATATGCCATATTTGGGACATAGTTATGCTAAAAGCATTGTCACTGTTTATCTGGAATTCAAATTTCACTGGAAATTCTTTATTAGCTGAGCTGCTTCTTCTAATTACCCAACTCAGTTATATCTGACCACATCCAAACACAGAGACATGGGCTTCATGGGCCTTCACATACAGAGGGCACATCCTGTCCCCTAATGTTTCACATGAAGTTGCAGACACTGAGTCCTGCTTGAGGTGACATAATCAAGATTTCCCTGCCCTGGTATCCTTCCAACGTTTTTTGAAAGGTGTTCCTTCAGGAAGGGCACTTCTCAAAATGTCACACAGCATCATGGCCAAGTGGGCTTCTGGAACCAACCTGCCTGGTTCATATCGCATCTACCTGCCTTGTGACCTTCAACATGACCCAACCCCTGCAAAATGGAGATAACAATAGTTTTTACCCTGAACTATTGGGAAAGAAAAATGAAATAACACATGCAAATTACCCATCAAATAAATGACTTACGAATGTTAGGTACTGCTGTTGCTATTATCATTTTTATTAAACAGATGGATATATTTTTTGAGCATTAGTCTCATCAAAGCTACTCACAGAAAAACTGCTGAATAAATTTTAAAAATAAAGTTATGAAACTTGGCAAAAGACATGTTATACCAATCAATGATAAGGGGGAAAAAAGACTTTGCATCTTCAATTAGTTGCCAGTGCTAGAACCACATTGTCATGGAGCACTGTGCTCCCCAGACCTGAGCCAGATGTGCTCCTTACAAATCCCAGAGAGCACTAGGAGCACAAGAAATGAGCCTTCATGCCTATTGTTCTTAGGTCTTCCAAAAGTTGCAACTTCGGAATGACTGAGTGACCCCAAAATGCAGGGATGGAGAAATTCACTTTTACTTAGCGCCTGTCAATATCTCCACCCCGTCTCCCTTACTGTATCGATATCTGCAGCCTGAGCAGCTCTCAAGATGCCAGGTATCCTGCAGGCACCACGCCCTACTTGAAGCAAGCTGCCTTTTCCTAGCCCAAAATCACTACAAGAGGGGGTCTGAACCCAGTGGGGCCAAGAGATGTGTCCCAGTCTCAGTCTTGATCTTGCTTGTCACTCAGAAAAGGAACTTATCTCCCAGAGTCCTTTGAGGTATTCCCCTTCGTTTTTTTACCTTGCAGCGCCCTCTGCTGTTCTAATTATCCCATCTCCATCCCAGGTCGTGCTGGAGGTTAACAGAAAGTAGGTCAGAGAGGGAAAACATTCTTTGTTCACAACTTAAGTCAAAAATGCTCTTCTTCCCCATTCCCCATTCAACCCTGAGACTGGCAGCTGCTTCTCTGTTGGCTCAAAGGGTCCGCTCCCCACCAGTCACCCAAAGAGAATTGTCTTCAAGGATATGAGATCACATCCCAAGAGTATAGATAAACATTTTCATCTACAAAAAAGCCCCAAGCAACAGTTGAGGACATAAGGAAATTTATTTGGATGGATACAGATGAATGGATTTCTTGTGCAAGAATAGAAACATGATTAAAAAGGAAAAACAGAAACAATTGAATGTGGGGTAGGAAGGTGAGTGGTCCAGAGAAAGTTTCTACACCCTATCTTCCTGCACCATGTTCTATTCCAAGATCCTGGGGGACAGAAACAGTCTTCTTCAGCTTGGCAGAAAGCCCACCAGGGAAGGACCAGAGCCAGCAGGTATCTTCCACACCCAGGCAGGGGCAGCACGGGAATTACCAGGGCCTCCGATTCAGAGAAACATCTTGCTACATCTGGACAAGAATGAGTGTGAAGAACCCTACCATGGTTTTTTGCCCAGTGCCCTCTACAGAGCTGTCATTTGAAGAAGACCTGTGAGGTAGAAGGAAGCCTCCAATGGTGTTACTGTTGCTACCTCTGGAGCAGCCTGTGGAAAGAATAGTCTGGGCCCACCAGGTCAGTGATGTTTTTAATGATGGGGCTGTGGGGAACTAACGTGGCTCCTGTCAACCAGATTTCTCAAGCCTACAGGGTCTTCTCTCCAGTTTTACTCCTGGGCAGGGAAGGCAAATAGGTTATATCTTAATTACCAAGAGGTGACAATTGGTAGGGTCTCTCTGGAGCACACGGGTAGGGATTCTGAGGAAGAGTGATGTTCCTCTTAGTCCTCGGTGAAAATGGGAACAGAGGTAGCATCACTCCGTTTTGTATGTGCCATCCCTGCTCTTGATGTCTGTCCCTGTAACGATGCCTGCAGAGAGAATAATCAGAGCCAACTCTCTGTTGGATTATCTTTTTGGTAAAGGGCAAATTTTTCAATCTCTATCTTTTCCTTGGCTTCCCTGGGATCTCATGGGCCATTTCCCTTGCTATCAATTGCTGTTGCCTGCAGCCTCAGAAATGAAATTTTTTAAATGAATGAGGAATTTCTATCTCACTCTAGAATCATAACTATGTGCCACATCCTCCTTTGTGTGACTTTTCTACTGTTCAACAGGGAGAATCATACACTAGTTCATCCCATTATGTCCCTAGGGACAAAGACCACCCAGGGAAGAACCTGTTCTCCTGAAGCACATTAAAGAAGAAGCAGAGGCAGGTCTGGGAATCAATTGTCCCGAATTCTCATCCCAGCTCTGCCTTTACCTATCTACATGACCTTGAGCATATTTACTTCTTGGGGCTTCAGCATCTTTATCTTTGAAATGAGGGAAGCAGCCCAGGAAATCACTAAGTTCCCTTCCAAGTCATACTCTCTTGCATGCTAATATATAAAATGACAAAGCTGACCTGAGAGTTATTAGTTTACACCCTCCTGTGCTTGTTGCTTAAACTCCACATTGCCCAGCAAGAGAAAAAAAGGAAAACATGCCTCTTCATTGGAGGGTAGCATCATTTCTTGGTTCAAAATGTGTGACTCATCAGAGCCTGGAGGGCCAGACCCAGATGCCAACTTGGAATCCAGTTATTACTGCATCTGGGAAAGATAAAAGTGCTAAAAACAGCCTTTGGGAAAACCATCAATTTGGCCCAAAAAAAAAAAAAAAAAGGCTCTGCATAGTGTGTGATAACATTTTGATATCTTATTTATCATCTCCAACCCTGAAATCCATTCTGTTCTCTCCTATCTCTACTCTGAAAGGGGGAAGGAGGACAGCCCCATCTCAGGGAAGATGAGACACCTCTGGGATCAGAGGGGTCTCTCTCTCTCTCTCCCTCTCTAGCGAGGAGAGAGCAGAGCTGATGCCACATCCCTTTGAACCGCACTGACACCAGTGGTTTTTGTAAAGGTGCTTACTCCTGTGGGGATGGAGTTAATAGGAAACTGATATTTGGAGCCAGACTAGAAGAGTCGTGAAATTCAGTAAGTATTATCTGGCGGAATTACTTTCTTTCCATCTGAAGATGGTCAGAGATTCACATGTTCCTTAAGGAATAAGAACAAAATATGAATGTTTAATACAATTCAATTTGACAAATATTTGTCAAGAGCCTATAGTTTTTCCCAAACATACTCTGAACCAGTTTCACTGTCATTGTCCTAAGGAATACAAGGGTTTTGTCAATGGAACAAAAATTGTGGATAAACAACAACAGATTTTGTTTTGAGACTAAGACACAGTTAACAGTGGCCCTGAATAAGTAGCTTAGCTTCCAGAAAATAGTGCACACACCATGGATAACCTCAAATACCACATAATCAAAAATGTCTTTTTATGATGAGCTATAGCCTGTATCTTTCTATTTTGCAGGGAAGGTTTATATCCCCAACTGCAAGTTTTTGTAAGCTGATCTGTAAAGTATATGAGGAAAAAGCATTTTAAGAATCATGTTCCGGAAATTAGGCTCCTGGCAGTCAACACAGGAGAAGTGCTACTTTTTATCTTTCCTGTAATGAAGAGGAATGCCTGGCACCCCTTGTGTATTTGATGGCCCACTGGGGTCTCCTTCCCCACACTGGGTCAGAACCAGTGATAAATGACCAGTATCAGTACAATAACACATAAGAAATGGCCTGCTAGGTGTTTTAGAAATGGACCCTTGTTTCCCGTGAAACCAAAGTACTTTACACCATCCTGACATGGTTAGTCCTGCCCTCCTCGCAGCCTGAGTCCTGGGCTGCATTCATGGGAAAGAAGCAACCTCAAATGACCACTCACGAAGCTGGCTTCCGCATTCCCCTAAGCACCCTAGCGGCAGGACTAGGATCTGAGAAGAGAAAGCCTGAGTCCGAAGCTAGGAGGGACCCTTTCCCTTTGGGAAAGGGCCCAGCACTGTGTAAAGAGCAATGAGACATTCAACTTGGGAAAAGGGCTCAGCTACTCAAAAGCCCCCAGGCAGAGGTGCTGTAGCCGATTCTCTCAGAAACTCACACCCAGAAATCAGAGGGCTGAAACACTTGGCCAGATAATGAATTCCCTTATCCAGTGGGGAAAGGCTGTAAATATCAAACCACCTTTTGGGTGGATAAACACAGGTCTGGAGTCTGTGGTTTACGTAAAGGCAGCAGCTCCTGTGGGAAGGAAGGAACCAGAAAGTTTACATTTGGAGCCGGGACTCAAGTGCAAGTGGAGCTTAGTAAGTACTATCTTTAAACCGAAGGTGTCAGTTATTTAGTTAGGTTTTTGAATTTTCTGGAAGTTCCTAAGAAAGAACACTTCTCCCATCAGATTTGGTTCCAAAATACCGACTTCTAACTTCTGAAAAGATCAATTGCTAAGGCAGAGGGTAGACTTGAGAAAACTCCATTTCCCTATATAATAAGTAGAGGCTTACTTTTCTTTTGTTGGCTTGTTTGTTTTATTTTGTTTAGGAAATGGGGAGAAAAATTATATGGGCCAGGGAAAATAATTTGCACAACATATTTGAATAAATTAGATTCAGAGAATCAAATCCAAAGAGTCTCAGCTCAGAAACTCCTAAAAGATCTACTAACCCACCTCTTTTATTTTGCAAATGAGGTCAGTGAAACTCAGAGAGTTCTGAACTTGGTCAGGGTCACACAGCTGATCCTGATACTAAGGTCCAGGGCAAAACAAAGACATCTCTATCAGTCTAGACCCAAGGAAGAAAAGACATTAGAGTCCTTGACATGGCAGCATTATCTGCCTCCCAAACATTCTTTATGCAAAACTTGGTGAACTCAAAACAGAACCCTGGATTCCAAAAGGAGATGAAATCATTCTGTGTTCGGGAGAAGGGGATAGCTAGCTGACTTAAGAACAAGAGTTAAACTTGATATTAGGGAAAAGACGTAGCCATCTTCAGACTGAGCAGGGCTGGACAAGCCTGAAGGAAAACACTGGCCCTGTCTCAGGCCCTGGCTATGACCATCAAACACTTCCTATGAATTTTGTGGAACCAATTTCTTTGCCAGTGGAAGTGTGGGCTCTGATACACTGCATCAGCTGTGGGATTGCTCTGGACATGGAATGTGTATGCACAATTGGCTCACAGAGCCTTCTGGTGTTGAAGTGAAAATCTTACCTCTGGACAAAACACCTCAGCCCTGAGGCCCCGGGTTCCCTAAAGGAAATCCATCATCACTAATCCTTCTTCTGCATCTTGCATTGGAGAGCAACTCCAGTGCTTGGGAGGCTCTACAAAGCTGGCGTCATGAGGTTGACGCCACAGGTTCTTGCAAAGTCCCACCGCACAGTGTTCAACAAACCATTGGCTCTCAGTTGATATTTGGGAAGGGAACACAACTCACAGTGGATTTTGGTAAGTGGAGGAGAGCATTTACCCCTCTTCCATAGTGTGCTGTGAGATCCTTTTTATATCAATGAGTGGGATGTGGCTTCCAACCCCATCTCTGCAAATATTCAAGTCCTACCTGGCTTTATGTCTCCCCTGGGGGACGACCCATGCAGCTGGATATAGCCTTTTCTAAACTCTCCCCAAATGACTTAACCACCCTGTCAAACTGCTTGGTGGCTCTTCTGTGCCCTCTAAGTCATGCTGTTTTATTATAAAAAGAGAAGTGCCGAGGGACTTCCAGATTTTTAGGTCACGAAAGAGGAACGTTGACCATGCGTTTGGCTTCATGGGGGAAAATTATAATGAAGATCTATTTAAATGCTTATTACATACTAGACAATGTTCAGCACACTTTCTCCCCATTGCCACACTAATCCTTATTCCAGCTCTGCAATTTAGGTGCTGTTATTATCCTCAAAAGAACTTTTTTATATTTTTATGTTTTATGCTTTCATAGAAGCACAGAGAGGTTGAGCAACTTCTTCAAGTCGATGCAGTAAAAAAGAGGACCTGGAATTTAATTCATAAACTCAGATGCCAGAGTTAACTGCTAATTAGTGGGGGTATTATTTTGAGGGGGGAAGTCACTGGTGCTTTGTTTTTTGTGGTCGTAAATAATCCCTACAGAAGTGTGCCTCAGATAGTGAAGCCAGGGATTGAGCAATGGGACCACTGCCACCCACTTCCATATTCCTCACCCTTACAATGTCATCCAGCTATTCTTTCTCCCCACTACACAGATGAGAAAACTGAGGTGCAGCAAGTTAAAGTACTTGCCCTGGTTTTTAAATTCAAGTCTTTCTGACCCCAAAGACTCACTCTTTTAAATTAACTGCAACTGCCAACCAACCAGATTAACTAATTACTTAACTAATTAATAAGACAACACTAATGAGCTGTAAAGTAAAAGAGTGATCCAATTTTTTTCTTGGCTCCTCTCCCTTTGGGGGAATAACCATACAATGGTATAATAGCACATCTGTCCTTCTGCCTCTGGGCTTCTTCTTGGAGAATGTGTGGAACTCCGTCTCCATGCACCTGGTGGAAGGGTCTTTGCAGTATTTGTAAAGCAGTCTGTGTGTGTGTGACTCAGGGAGGATCTGAAAAGCTCATCTTCGGAAAAGGAACAGAACTGACGGTAAACCCATGTAAGTCTGAATAACTAATACTTCCAAACTTCTCTCTGAAATCCTGATCTCCAAATTTTCTATTCTGTTTTATAATCCAAGTCTCAACACAGTAGTTCCATTAATTGATTCCAATTCAAAGAGCTGATATATTCCTACTACTACCTGCAGGACCCTGCTGCTTTTCCCCACCTGCTCCTTTAGCTAATAGATAAGAATGATAGTGCTAATATAGAATTGAACTAAGCTTAATTTTCATTATAACTGGTGGAGTTTTCCATGGGACTGAAAGAAAATCTATTAACTCTCTGAGTCTCTATTTTCCTCTTCTGTAAAATGGAAGAGGCAGTTTCTGCTTCTGATCTACCAAGGCAAGCCACTGTTGGGAATTTGGCGCATTTCCAGTAAAGTGACAATAAATGCAAGGAAAGAAGGCGGCCTTGGGTGGTCCAAAAATCCTACCACCAGTCCTTCATTATAAAAACCTAGTTTTATCAGGAGGGTTCTTGGAGAGCAGGTAAACATTTAAGTGTCAAGGGGAGTTTAGGTTTCTGAGTTTTTGTAGAGTCTCATGTCATTGTGTGTTTCCGGGATTGGCAATAAGCTGACATTTGGAAAAGGAACAACTCTGAGAGTTAGTCCAGGTATGTTTCTGTGAAGATGATTTGTTTCTAAACATAAGCTTTCATGCTTGGAAATTCAGTGAAAATGACTGAGTTATTCACTCAATTATTAGTATTTTTCATCATGGGTCTTTCTGGTGGAAATGGCAATATAGGCAACCCCTGACCATAGCCTCTTTAGGTCTGTCTTCAACACCTTTAAGCATTTGGGAATGTTACATTTATTTCTGTTAATGTTGGCCGTGTGTGTCTGACAAATGGAATCTGAATGGAAGTTTTAGTGTGTAGGGGCAGAAAATATTTAGAAAGGAAGGAGAGAAAGGAAACCACAGATACATAGAAAATGTAGGGGATGTAAAACCTGACCCAAAAGGAGCCTGTGAGGTATAGCCATCCCATATAAACAGCTGATAGCCCACTCCTTGTTACTTCCTTGCCTTTCAAAGGTGTCCGTGTAGGCAGGCACAGTCAGGAAAAGCATTGTCTAATTCTTACAATGCAAAACTCTGGAGCTAACCAAGCTAGTTGGGTAAACTCATATTAGACTGGTACTAGTACTGAGGGTAAACTGCTATTTAGGGAAAAGCTAAGATTGAAAGCAAATATTCAAATTAGTTATAAAGATTGTGAACCTCTGAAAACATGCCCCAGGATGCTGTTAACTGCTGTGTTTCTAATTGGGTCCTCATGGAACATTCTCATCCCTGCCTGGGCTGAGCTCTGTGAATCAGAGAAGCCCCTTTTGATATCCATTCATTTCTGCACTCCTCAGTGAAAAAATGGCAACTAAGCTTGGAAGTGTGAGAGAAGGATTCTCTAACCCAAATGTAATAACATTTCTCTCCATCTTGCAAAACCCAAAGGGATATTTTGAGTGCTATCCCACCATCCTCAAAAAAAAAAAAAAAAAGAAAAAAAAAAAAACTAATTTCAATTAACTTCAGTGTAGCTGAAATTTTGTTTCATGAGGGAGTCTGTATTTGCTATGGTAACAGACGCTCATTCTAAACAACTGTTTAAAGTTTAACTTTTATTCATAAGTCCCAAAAGATAGCAACTATCCAATGGGTACCTCAAAATAAATCTTCCCTTTTCATGATCATCCGTATTAGAAAGGCTAGAATCATGCACAGTGGGGTGCATCTGTAACCCCAGAGCCTGGGGAGGCTGAGGCAGGAAGATGGCAAGTTTATAGACAACTTAGGTGAGACCCAGTCTCAAAATATAAAATGAAAATGGTTGTGGATTTAGCTCAGAAGTAAAGCACCCCTGGGTTCAATCCCAGCAACACAGAAAAGAAAGAAAGCTAGAATCAGAATGCCCTCATTAAGCATTATGCTACCTCCAAAGACCTTCCTAAAGCCCCTATACCAACAACAGCATTACATAGGAAAGCATGCCCACAACTGTGTGTCCAGTGGATAACTAGGGCCTAAGGAGCAGATATGTCAGCTGCTGTGTTTCCAAACTGGCTATTTAGAGTCCTCCAGATATTAGAAATGGTAACCTGAAAAGGCATGTGCAATTCCATTTTTATAATTCTCATCTTTCTGAAAGAACTGTTATAAATTCTTTCCCTAAGGTGTTAGATTCATCCTTCTTTTGGTTCCTTTATCCGTGATGTGTTCAGAGATGAAATATTGGTTGAGATTCAAAAACACATCCATAAGATTTACCTTAAGCTTTCCCTGTCATAGAGATTCTAAGAGCTAAAAAGATGGGAAGCTGACATTTGGGAACTAGATTAAAAAGAAAATCCAAATTAATCCCAAAGAGCAATGCTCAATAGATAGTTATTTAGACATAGCATGTCAACCCTGCAAGTCACTCAGTTGGTTAGACTGCCCCTATCTTGGTCTTGCCTAGAAAAGTAATAATAACGTGCTCATTCCAGACGTGCCTGGAGTAGAGAGAAATGTCAGCCTCCAGCCCTAAAAACTCCTTGTGATTTGGTTTATTTCAACAGAGTTTATCATTACACACAGTGTTCTGGAAGTAATAGAAAAGTGCATTAGAAGCTCCTGCAAATGGAAATGAAATGTAAATTTAGATTGTAAATATATGACTGCAGTAAATAGATAGCAAGAAAAAGATGAGAAGATTAGAAACCTACCACATTTCTCTAACCCTAAAGGGGCTGTTCTATAAATAGTTTAAAACTATTGAAGAGGAGCCTGGAGGAGTAAGGAGGAGGACGGAGGCAAACAGATTTTCTCCTAATCCTCTTCACATTACAAAATTGGAAACTGTTCCTCATCAAATCTCCCTGAGCCAAGGAAGAAAGTATGTCTGTTTGAAGACTAAAGTGCCATGGGTAGATTTCTCCCAGGACTGATTTTAAGGATGACTCCCTGTTAGTGACAAGTGCTGGCAATTCCCAGGTTGGGGGAAGGAGATAAGCACAAAAATATATCCAAATAAGTGTGCAGGGACCAGAAGGTCTTGGGGAGCAGGACTTCCCCAAGCTCTTCTGTGTGGCCTTTTAACTTTTCCGATTTTAGCCCGATGGATGGGATCCCAGAAGATCAACCCTAGGATTCACACCAGGAACTTCACGGAGAGAGCCAGCTTAGCTTCACTCAGGAGACCTGGCATATTCTGACTTTAAAGATTCTTTTAATCCGACTGTTTTAGGAAGAGCTCTAAAGGCTGAAAGAAAGGTGAAAACAAGGTTTAAATCCTGAGAAGGGAAAATGAAGATGTTAAATATTTGACTAGTAAAGAAACTGAAAAAAATCTGGTTCGCGTCTACCACTGGTAAAAGAGATTTTGTGAAGGACAGAATAAGCACCCCAAGGTGACACTGCATTAAACTTTTCTGTCAGTGAGCTTCAGGCCATTCCCCACCAAGGTAGACAGCTAGGAGAGCCCACTGGGAGACTTCCTCCAGGGGGCCTGGTGTACCGTTTGTGTAAAGCCATGTGCTGTGGTGTTACTCAGGGAGTAACTTCCAGAAGCCAGTGTTTGGGCAAGGAACCAGACTGGCCGTCCACCCAAGTGAGTATGAAGGCCGAAGCTACCACAGCTGGCCACAGCCTCTCTTTCTCAGTGGTGTCTGGTGGTGTCTGGGGAGGTCTCCTAGAGGGGTACCTACTTATTTTGCCCACTCAGTCATAGAGAAGCAGACCAGGAAAGACAGGAAAGCCCTCAAATCTCACCTTTATACATGTCTCCCTAACTCTCCCCCTTTCTGCAGTGAGTTTCCAGTAAACCAGAATCCAGTGAATTGAAGTGAGCAATTTTAATAAAAAGCAGAGAAACAGGCCAGGCACTGTGGTACATGCCTATAATCCCAGCAGCTCGGAAGGTTGAGGCAGGAGGACCGTGAGTTCAAAGTCAGCCTCAGCAATTTAGCATGGCCCTAAGCAACACAATGAGACCCAGTCTCTAAATAAAATATTAAAAAGGCTGGGGATGTGGCTCAGTGGTCGAATGCCCCTGAGTTCAATCCCTGATACCAAAAAAGTAAGCTAAATTTAAATTTTAAATTTAAATATATTTTATATATTTATATATATATAAAATGTATAGATATAAATATAGATGATATATAGAGATATATAGATATCAAGGCTCATTGACCTCCGGAAGCCCAAGCCCCAGCTGCAGAAGCTGCTTTCCAGGACATCCTCAAATAACCTGCAAACCTGTAGTTTAGTGCCCTTCTGCAAAGAGCAACTCCTGTTCCTGTTTTTGTAAAGCCTCCTCTGACTGTGACAAGAGCGGAAGCAGCAACTCTAAAGTGGCTTTTGGAAAAGGAACTCTCTTGACTGTGAATCCGAGTAAGTGGAGGAAGTGGAGCTGGGGAAACTCAAACTCTTCTCATTTCAATTTCTTGTCCCCCAAAACATCCCAGCTTAGCTTCCAAATCTGAGGTTGTAGTGGGGGCACAGGGACCTCATCAGACGGATTAGAACTCCATTGTACAGTGACTAAATTACCTTCAGCCAAAAACATTCCTATCATCCATCTTAAACGAAATCATTGGTGCAAGGAGGAAAGTTGAACACAGGATCCTGAGGGATTCAGCTAAGGCCAGGAAGCATTTGCCAAAAAGATAGAGAGGAAATTGGCGTACTGTGACTATGCAAATTCAGTAGACCAAACATAAATCTTCAGATGTAGATACTAAAACTCCCCTGAATCTCTCTCCTGAAATAATGGGACCCTGCAATTTCATTAACTAATGCTGGAAATTCTGCAGGCAGATTTCTTCCTTTACCTTGCCTTTATCTCTCTTAAAGGAACTGTTCTCATCCCCAATCCAGCAACTGAGGTCTCCATGGGCGGAATCGTCTGGTTCACTCAGGCAGAGCCTTTAACCCCCTTCTTCCTGGGTTACCAAGATAATTGATTCGGCCTCCACTTTGGGTGGTTCACCTGAGAATAGGGAGGAAACTCATCTTGTCTGAATAGTGAGAATAGAGCAGCACATTCTCTCCTTCAAAAACACCCACCCTTCCCTCATGGCAAGAATGTGTGTGTGCCCAAAAAAATTTAAAATGTGAGAGATGAAAGTAAGGCGCTGTGGTTGCTATTGGCACTTATTGAAAATCTGTGTTGCTGGTGGGTCTCTGAGAGTGGTGCTTTTAGACCAATGCTGGGAAAGTCTGGCTTGTTATAAAATTCAGGTAAAGTGAAAACAGGAAAAGCCTGAAGGGCCCCAGGCTCCTTTTGACATAAGCTAAGTGCCCTGGATGCTGAATAAGGTCCAGTTTAATTTATTCAGCTCTGCTTTCTGTGATCAAGTAAAGATGCCACATCAGGAGGGACACACTGGGAAGCACATCTCAGTCTTAAAAATAGTGGCTAGGGAAGAGGGGGACGAGCAAATGATTCCCTGACACAGCACATGCAGCCTGGAGGGGTACATGCATTCCTGTGGCACTTGGCTCGGAATGTTCTGGGGTAGGCCCTGCCTGAAGAATACACAGGGTGGTTAGTCATGAAGTTCTCACGTGCAGAAGTGCCTGGCTCAGCAGGGGCAAAGTCAGCAGCTCTGCAAAGACAGATACAATGAATAATACATGATGTTGTTAAATCCCACGCACTCAGCAGTCTCTGAGGTCTTATTAAATTAAAGCGTCAAGGGGATGCATATTGTTCATATGAATCCCGGGAGACTCAAGGACTTGGTTACTTTTCACAGGATGGGCAGGAAAGGCTGGGGACCAGACAGTAGGTTTTTTTCCCTAGGCGTCTTTCTGGAAACATGCTAGGGCAGGGATCTGCAGTAGGTTTTCCAGAATACAGAGAGAAGCTAGGAACCACTCTAGCTCATGGTTGGCATATAAGGGACCTGATAGCTGTAACAGCCCCGACACTTCAAAATGTTAGAGAGGACAGGGAGTTTGACAGGCTAGCCATGCAAAGAAAATATCTGTGCAAGGAAAGCATTCTTCCAGAACCCTGAGCAGTAATTGTACGCCAGATTTCCCATGCAGCGGACCCTGTATGTGCAGGGGCTACAAGGCAAGGCTGGAGTTCCAGAAACCCATGATTAAATTGTTTCCTTCTATCAGCAGAACGCAGACATGATTGCACAGCAACACTTCGGTGTCCACATGTGTGAGGGCTTCAGCTGAGGGCAGGCATTTTGCTTTGTTGATGTCCTATGGAGGCTAAAGTTGGGGAGAAGGGGCTCTTTAGATAGTGAGCCCTGTGAAATGGGTGAAGAGATGGGAAGGGCTGTTTAAATCCCTGACTGAAAGCCCACGGATACCTCTTACCTAAGTATTACCCTTTTTCTCTTACCCTTTTCATGACAATAAGCAAGCTAATGCCTTAACCTTTAGCTAATAAGTAACTGCTTGAAAAGATGACTAAGCGAGGCTAGCAGAATCTCAGTCAAAATAGCTTAATAGTTTAAAATTTTAATTCAATAAAAGAACTTCAATATCTGCTTTTCATGTCTGGGGATAGGATTTGATAATCTTCACACCATATAATGAGACTGCCTGCATTTCGCTCTTTACATTTTTTGTGGTGTCCACTAGACAGAGTCAAGGAGACCCCCAGAACCCCTGTGTTTATGACTCTTAGTACTGGGAACTTTGTTTGGTCAAGGGATGTTATTTACAGCAACGCCAAGTAATAACCCATGAGCCAGCTTCTGAAGGGACCTCACTAACCCGCTAGAGGTCAGACATGTTGGCTGAGACTGCTGGGTGACCTAAACCTAGAACAGTCCCCAGGACAGTATTTCACCACAGCAAGGCTCAGGTATAAACTTTCCGTGAGCCTCTGCTTACATGTCGTCAGGTTCAGGACTGACAGAAAAGCACGAGGTGCGGAGGCTCAGCTCAATGTGCCCCTCATCTTCGTTTCTTATGCTCGAGCATGAAGGGAAGCTCAGGAGACAGTGTTTTGTGAGGCTGGAGTCTAAACCTCATCTAATGCTAGTCAGCCTCCAAAAGGCTGAACCCTCTTCTCCCGTCTCCTTGTAATCAATTCATTGTCATCAGAAATGTGTGACACCTCGAGGCGAGGGAAGGACATGTCTTGAAAACTGATCAGAGAAATTGTCCTGAAAATGATGCTGTAAAATGGAAATGAGACCTTTAGAAAGAGAGATGCTGAACATGAGAAATCAGTACGCCTCAGATGCAAACCAGAGGAAAGAGGAGATGAGAGGCAGGCACCCAGGGTGGAGCAGGGCAATGTCCCAGGACCACTCGTAGAAATGGTCCTCTGACCTCCAGAGGGAAAAACTCAGCTTCACAGGTCCAGGCCCCTTTGGGTGAATTTACTTTTTCCCAAAAATTAGAATAGGAAGATGTCTATGAGCCCAGGGGTCCCCCTGGGGGTTCTTGTAAAGGTCTCTATTACAGTGCTAACTCTGGTGCTGGCTTTGGAAAGCTGACCTTTGCACAAGGGACCACCTTGACTGTCCGTTCAAGTAAGTGCAACAGGACACAGAAGCATGCTGGAAATTCTGGAACTTCACCCCTGATGTCTGTCAGGTTTAAGAGAAAAGTATGTTGCCCAAGAGCCAGACCTTGCTTTAAGTTAACTAATGTCATCTAAGGTCCTTTCTCTTCTTTAGTCTCAGCATGCAGAGATTCCCTTTCAAACCTTAAACCTAGTCTCTCCCACTGCTATGAGTAAAGCTAAGCTTGACCCTGTGAAGCTAGAATCTTCTCTGCTTTCAGAACCTTCTCTGGAGGTGAGGCCCTAAGTTATTTCTTTGTTGGGGGCCCACCATTTCCAGTTGACTCCCTGACTAACCCGTTCTAATTTTTAGCATCAGTCTCCACCAGAAAGTTCTTCCTCATATCAATCTTAAATTCTTCTTGGCACAGCTGAGGCCATTTCCACAGTGGAGAGGGATAATTGAGAGCAAAGTTTGAATAGGTATGTGGTATTCAGTTCAGAATGGATTTTAAATGAAAGCAATGAGGGGAAAACTGAAAACTGAATGGGAATCTGAGGTCTTATTTCAAATCCTTCTATGTTCCCTGAAAGTCTCCTACTGCTTCTATAAATGCAAAACTCCAAAGAGAGAGAGAGAGAGAAAGGATGGACAGAAATAAGTATCCACTGCGTCAGTTCCTATCGCTGAAACCGCAGGCAAAGGATTACAATTAATTCCAAAGAGTTTCAGATACAAGGCGTAATACCTTTCTCCTCGTGGTGACTTGTATCCTTGCTGATAATTAGAGCAGATAGAAAGATTTGGCTTTCGTGTGTTTGCGGCTGCACCCCACTGGGAAGAGAGAGAAATGCGACTGTTTTTTAAGATTCATAAAGTTCCTTCTGTCAGTCATTGTAAAACTCCCCTGCAGGGAGATTCATGACAGCTATGAGAAGCTGATATTTGGAAAGAGTCACAACTAACAGCGAAGGCAAGCAAGCTGGAGATGCCCAGACTCATAGCGTCCCCACATAGCTTCACTCCCTTCGCCATTTCAAGCCTTTTGGCTCTTGTGGGGATCCTAAGGGAGTCAGCTGGACATGGATTAAGGAGAGCCTGGAGCATGGATAGTGTGGGTGCTTGGGAATGATAAGTGAAAGGAATAAGAGACAGGAAGGGGAGAAAGTTAAAAACCAAGAATATGTCTTTCACCACACTGGGTAAGGCAGGGAGGGGGTAGCATCAGGGCACTCTTTTCAAAGGATCTCCACCAAGGGTGGTGTCCTTTCAGACAGAGGGAGAACCCAGCCCCTGTGTTCCTGGAGTAGCTACTCTTCTGCAGGCATAGTTGCTCCAGCAGATCACACGGTCCCAGGTTGGTGTGTGTGGAGGAGGCATCTGACATCCCTGTCTTTATCTGCTCCTCTGAGCAGCAGCATAAATTCACACCGGGTGGGTGTGGAGCTGAAATGTGCCAGAGCTACTCTTCAACTGAACGCTGGCTTGTGAGAATGTCTCAAATGTGCAAGATGCCTCCAAGTGAAATCCGGTTCTAACAAGCAAGGTGCAGGTTGGGCCAATATTGCCATTTTTTGTTGAGCTTCTCCAAGCCCAGTAATATGAGAGCAACACTGAGAGGCTGACATTTGAGCTCGGATCCAACTGACTGAAATATGCCAAAGTGGTTTGAAAGGCCAAAAGTGCCTTCAGAGCTCAGCCTTTGTTGTTAGCTCTCTGGCAGTTGTCATTTCAGCAAAATGCGGCCACTTAAAAAGGTCAACTCTTCATTAGCCAGACAAATGAGAACAACATATTGACCAGTGATAAGGAGTGGGGAGCCCAGATCTCAGCCTCTGAGAACCTGGCATTTCTAGTCCTTTAATCACTGTTCGCCGGTAAGCATATGCTGTCTCAGAGAAGGCAGATCAATGGTGCCTGAGGACCTGGTGTCACCAAGCCAGAGCTTGGAGATGGAAATGAGATGCAGATGGGGAAGGTGTATGGATAGGGGAATATAGAGAAGGGAGGAGGAGACAGGGAACTGATGATGCTTTTTAAAATTTGAAGCTCGTCAAAAATGGTAATGGCATCAAGGTGGAGAAGTACATATTCCCAGCAAGTTTCCTGTATCCCCAATAGAATCTGGTCTACCTGTGAATCCGACTCAGATCCCATAGGTAATACTGAGCAGCACCTGAAATACCTTTTGAAGTGGCAGCGAGAGAGACTGAGGTCTGCGCTCTTTAAGGGTCACCTGTCAGTTATTGTAAAGGGTTGTGTGGCTGTGTCACAACCTCCTACAGCAAGTTGACTTTTGGGCAGGGGACAAGCTTATCAGTCATTCCAAGTAAGTCTCCCCGTGATGTTGCCTATGGAGTGTGGCAGGGCTGATAGTCACACACATGGGGCTCAAATGGCTGTGCAGGTGGCAGGGTAGTTGAAGGCACAAAGCTGAAGGAGTTAAGACACATTAACTTTGATCAGAAAAAAAGGTCATATCAGCAAATGTGGGTTTAGATCTCAAAAGGTAGCCCAGAGAGCAGTGGGACTTGAAAGTGGTGATTTAACAAACAACATGTGGTCTACCAATACACTCTCCCTGCACATGGGGAACGAGCTGGGGTAGAGGAAATGGACAAGGGACACTGCATAATGGGGTTTTTGGAGAAAGAGGCAGGCTGGGAAGCAGCAAGGTGATCAGAGCCTCAAGCTGACTTCATTCAGAGAGAATGAATTGTTCCAGAAGTTATCATAAAGGAATAAAAGCCTTCCCAGAGTCAAAAGATGTCATAAGGAGTCCTGATTAAAATGCATTTCAGAGTCATATGATCATCAGGAGAGAAATAAAGTCTTAAAAGAAAAAGAATTTTTTAAATGCCCAAGCATAAAGCAATGGGCCTACACCTTTAATTAGACAGCGAGCAGTACAGACGCACATTAGCCTTCCTTTTAATCCCCTCTCAGGAGGAATCTGTCCCTCCAGCTGCACATGGTCACAGCTGCTCTAAGCCCTGGAGCTCCTTCCTGCCGATACCCTTGCTCCTGTGCCCCCACAGGGAAGAAGACAGCCCACCTGCCTGCCAGCCTGCCGGGCAGTCGAGTGGGGCCCCAGGTGTGTACGCTCTGGCTCACTCTACGCCTGGTTTTTGTTGAGCTTCCTATCACAGTGGAACACCGGTAGCCAGAAGTTCTATTTTGGGATGGGGACAAGTTTGACTGTCATTCCAAGTAAGTCAAAGGAAATTTCCATCACCATTGTATAGAACAAACCCTTTAAACTGCAGAGAGAGTCGTCAAAAGTCTGCTACTCGGTCTTTCTACTCCTAGATGTAAACTTTTCTGGAACAGAGCAAACAGCTAGCTCCTCTCCTCTCCCCAGAGAATGATTCATAAATCAAGACCAGAACAGATCTTAATTTCCTTGCCTGAACATTCCTGTGGGGAGGAAGACAGAGAGACGTTTGCAATGATGGTCTCCCTCATTCACACTCCCTCATCTGCACTGACCAGAGAGGTCAGGGTCTTCATGGCAGAGTCCTCAGGAGCAAAGGGTGGAGGGATGATTCTCAAATGAGGGAGAAGGGACAGAGGCTAGAGCAGGACCAGAGGTGACTTCACAGTTACCTGAAATAAGAGATGATGTGAATGAGTGAAAAGATGGCAGGGGTGTCCAGACTCACCCCTGTGTTTAGACCTAAGGGATGCACTGATACCATCAAGAGAGAGAAAGATTTTTTTCTTATCTTTAAAGACAAATTTGGCAGAAAAATCGAAACGCATTTCAAGCCTCTCCTAATAGCAGTCTTTTATCCCAGTTTCTCTCAGTTGTTCCAGCAGGAAATGATTGGAAAGGGTCACTGGTGGCTTTGATGTTGTGGAAGCATTGCAGACAATAGGTTCAAGAGAAACGGGGCTTGGGGGGACTTGCAGACAAGTTTAGAGTTTGGAGCAATGGTTTTTGTAATGGCTTAGCACACTGTGTATCTAACTACGGAAACGAGAAATTAACCTTCGGGACTGGAACCAGACTCACTATTACACCCAGTAAGTACTTCATCCCTGGTCAGGAAATCAGCCTGTGTCTGATTCTGGGGGTCACATTGGACCACACAGACTTGAGAATTTCCATCTGTCCTTTTTCATAACTGGTAGAGATGGGTGGCAGCCAAATATCTGAGTTTTCTGGGGGAACTCCAGTCTTGAATATTTAATTCATCACTAGAAAATATGATTCATAATTCTGTTTTTGCTGCTGCCATCGTGTGCTAATGTGACATGTGAAGAGAATTCAGACAGAATGACTTTTATCTTGTATGATAATTTTAACTTTGAGTACTGCAAGTGTTTGGAAGAAATAGTAGAAACATAAGATATCAAAGAGAAAAGCAAACCAGGAGAGCAAGAAAGGCGGCAGACAGCATGTCAGGTGGCATAATTTTATAAAACTAATCCAGTTTGGTGTTTCTTTTTGCAGCTAGCAAAGGCATTTGAAAAAGTTCTAATAACTGGTGCTCTAGGTATTGCAAGGTTCCTCTAAGTAGGAAGACCATGCACTGATTCCAGGGGAAAACTCCAGTGTCTTCCCACCCAAGGGAGCTTATCAGTGGGGCAAATCTGCATTTAGCTAATTACAGTGTGGGCACGGCCCAAAATTAACAGTTAAAAAGGACTATGTCTGAGATGTTAGAAGATAGATAGTTGATAGAGAGATCAATACCAGTCATGTGTGCATGGAGTAATGTGCAAAACCTGGGGCAAATAGATTTCTTACTTCTGTAATTAAAAGCTATAGAGTTCGAATATGTTCACTTTGTAACCAAAGACAGCCTCACAAAATGAAAATTAAAACATACTGAAAAGAGCAAGAACTGGAGGTATGGAAACTTTCCAAGTCTGGATTTCCCAACTGTCTTAACTGCTCCATTACCTAAGGACAGTTTTTTTTGTTGGTGGTGGTGGTGGGTTTTTTCGTTTGTTTTTGTTTGTTTTTTGCTTTTCTGCATTAGAAATTAAGGGCATGAGAATTGAGGATTTGGAGGGTTCAGACTTTTACAGTGAAAATTACATTATAAAGCACCTCCCAAGCAGGTTGGATAAAGAACCTTTAGACATCAAGGACTCTTTCTTCTCTTCTCTCCTCTGGATAAGACAAGAAAATGGTCTCTCCTCACTCTGAATGCAGGAACAGGGAGCTCAGAGTCTCAGAGTTCTGAAGCAAGACAGTGGCAGAGCTGAGCCATGGAACTTGGAGACCCAGTGATATCTGCTCCCTCCCAGATGCCAGAGTAGCCAGAAATATTCAGGGAACTGTCTCAAGGTGAGACCCTAACATTCCAGGGAAAATATCCTAGGAGCAACTCAGCATAAGAGCGCTTTACCCAGGAGACAGTCACAGTAGTTCACACCATCTCAGAGCCCCAAATATTTGAAAACTACGTGGAATCCAGCTATAATGAGTTCATTTTCCAAACACTGCTTCCAGAAATCATTAGTGTTGATAGTTGCTATGGGTTTGGAATTTGGAGGACATGATGCAAAGTGGAATTATTTGGAATAGGAGGATCTGATTAGGATTAATGAGATGAAAGAAAATTCTGGCTAGAAGGATAGAAAAGTCCTGAAAGAAAAGATACAGTAAATCTTGGAAGAGTGATAGCATTTATCTAGTCCAAGCAGAAAAGAGCAAACAGGAGCCAAATTCCAACACACAATCAACCTTTTCACATTTACAAGATTCTACAATTATTTTAATGTCTTTGGCTTCTTGACCAAATACCAGCAGGTGCTAAATGTAAAGTGGAATGGTCCTGTTTCCAGCACTAAGTTGCTCACCCCTCCCTCCACCTGTCCCCAGTCACGCCCAGACTGTTGTTGTAAAGGGGTTTGATGCTGTGTGAACTACGGAAACAAGCTGACCTTTGGCTCAGGAACCATTTTGAGAGTCAAGCCCTGTGAGTACAAAACACATTCTGGCCCCTCCTAATCCCAAACCCAATTTTATTACATATTGAATAGACTGTGACTTAGAAGTATTTTAGTCTAGAGGAAAAAAAGAAAAAAACAATTGAAATTCCAGGTGTACTACCTGACTTTCATTAGTGTGATTCATTTAAGAATTTCCATGCATTGTCTTTGAGAGAATTAATCACACCAATTCACTGGTGTAAAAAAAAAAAAAAAAGAAGAGAAGAAGTCATCATCTCTATAGACCAGACTGCTTGTTGTTTGGGATTCTAGACTCACAAAATGGAAGCCTCAGTCTGTAGTTTTGAGCTTGGAGATTTATCTTGAGCCTGTGACTTAGGTGTAAGAAAAGCTGCATGCTACTCAGCTTGCAGGGCATTTCTGGGATCAGTGTCAGGAGAAAGCCCAGGCAGACAGGTTGGTGAGGAGACACTTATGACAAGTGTCTGTCCTGTTTCTGTAAAGCTACTGACAACAGTGAGAAGAAAGGCAGCAGAGACAAGCTGACTTTTGGGACCGGGACTCATTTATCAGTCAGGCCCAGTAAGTCTAAGCAGAAAATGCGATTTTTATGTCTTTTCCTATTATTTGCTCTAGCCTGACATTTCAGTTGTCCTCCTTTAGATTCCAGATGTACAAACCATAGTGTCTTTTTATGTCCCTTTAAATATTTGTGCCTAAGGGAGGCTCTTAGTGCACCTGGAATGAAGGTCCTCTTTACTGTCCACCTATGAGACAGATGAGAGTTTTGTGGCCACGGTCACTCTTATGAAGAAGCCAACCCCATTGCCGTAGCTGTGTCGCACCCCCCAGCCCTGGTCTCCAGGCCCCCTGACCTGGTTGTGAGAGTTTTGAGCTCTTATGCAAGCAGCAAGGGAGAGGAAGGAATGACCAGTAGCACTGGCCAAGGCGTGAGCTGTCACTGGTGTTTGTGGGCTTCCAGCAGATGTGGAGGCTCAGGGAGTCTCAGGGGACGTGTTTCTGGCAGACTGGTTTATGTTAAGGGTTGTCCCAGGGTGTGAATACTGCAGGTGCTGGCCGACTCACCTTTGGGAAAGGGACCCAGCTGATCATCCAGCCCTGTAAGTGCTTCTACCTGGGAGGTGGGGGTCTAAATGCAATCATACCGGGACATGTCCAGACCCCGCTCATGAGCCTCTGGTACCACTGCCACCATTGGCACCATCCTAAGTACACAGCAGGTTTCCGCCACATAGGTGAAGGAGGAAATGTGGTCTATGGTTTGAAGGACTCTGAAATCTGTCCTTTTGCAACTGTTTGACTAGAAGTCCACTATTGGAAATTCTGGGCTCCAGCAGACAATGGATGTGAGCTTAGGACTGGGACATAGACTGATGTGAGCCACTTCACCAGCGGCACCTTTACAATAAAAATTACTTTCCTGGGAAGTGCTGAAATGGTTGCATAGATAGAGGTTGAGCTGTTTCTCCTTTTCTGTCTTCCTGTCTTCTTCTCTGCCTGACTTAGGGACATTAAATCAGAACAGCTATTAATCATCTGATTTCTCATCCCCATCACTCATCAAGTGTGACAAAAGGGATCCATTAACATAAAACCCAGAAAGAGAAAGGACAAAGGGCTCAGTTCCCAATGGCTCCAGAGTTGAACCTGACAACTCCTTGACTTTAATCATGGTCAGTGCCCCATAATCAACAGAGGACAACTAGCAGGCAGTGCTCACCAAGTGAACATGGCCAGAGCCCTGCTGCCCTTGCAGGAGGTACCACTGCAGAGTTTGGGAAGTGATCCCTGCATGCTTGCCAGGGCTGCACCTGGGAAGAGATCATGGGCAGAGCTCTGAGGAAGGCAGAGGGGACCACATGGAAAGTCAAGATTCAGGTTTCTGTATGGAGCATCTTGCATTGTCACCACTAGCAACACCTGGAAACTAGCCTTTGGAACAGGAACTAGACTTCAGGTCAACCTTGGTAGGTTATAGGGAAGAGCTATTCTGACTGGAGTCCTCCCTTCATTCTGTAGAGGTGACCTCATGGAGACTTGCCTCCATCAGTACCTATGTCATTTTGATTTCTGTCACTGATGCTCTTCCTTTTCACCTGTGAAAATGACTTCTCTGTTTTCCAAGCTTCCTCAGTCTTCCTTACACTGTTTTTCCTTTGGAACGGCATGTTTGAGAATTTGTCACTCTGAGCCACAGAATGAAAGCACTCTCAAATAGAGGAGTGAGTCCTATTTACTCTGATAACTTTTCAGGGGTGATATGTGTGAATGTGAGGAAGTGGACTGGAGTAATCTCCTGTGACTGTCAGAGAAATCTTGAGGAAACTTGTTTAATGTCCTACACACGCAACTTCTGAGAAGAACAATTTCATTAGCCTCTTAGTGGAGTAAAAACAAAACCTTGACCTTCTGAGACCATAATCAAATGCCAACCCTTTTCCCCAAAGCACTGCTGGGCTTGATTATTTACAGTTATGAGATGATGGCATGACAATTAACATGAAATTACATAGATGAGTGATTTCACTATGTTGAGCCTATGATTAAGATGCAAGTTGTAGACATCCTGGAGCAAGCCACCAGCAGTTCCTAACACATAGTAGTCCCTGAAGACAGACTTTGTGCCTGGGCCTGATTCTTTGCAGCATTGGTTTGTATGTGATTGAAAACTGATTGCATGTCTCAGAGTGACAATTTGGGTTCTAGTTTAGCTGTGCTTGGTGCACTAAGAACCACCTATGCTACAGCCTAGAAGCCTGACAAAATGGCTCCATTCCAAAGGAAAAACATGAATGATATGACTGTATTGTGTGGTACTTGTCAATGCCTCTCCCTGCTGTCCCTGTCACACCAGGAACTAGCTACAAGTTTTCTGCAGGAGGTTTTTGTTAGAGCATATATTGCTGTGATAATAACAACTATGACATACGATTTGGAGCGGGGACCCAACTTACAGTAAAACCAAGTAAGTTGGGGGAGTGGACCAATCTCAAAAGCCGCCCTAGTTGGGGCAGGACTGTGCTGTGCAGTTTCAGTGGGATTAAGACCCTGCTGTGCCCAAGAGGGTCGGTGTACCTGGTTTCTTTGTGTCTGAGATCCTGAGCTGGTTGGAAGTCTGTTAGTTAACAAATTCTGGCAATTCAAATAATGGGGTCAGGAGGGAGTAGTAAACTTCACTAACTTCTTCATTGGCTCTGGATATATAAAAATGCCAAAAATAATGTGTTAAGCCTAGATTTTGTGATACAACAAAATTAAAACACTGAACAACTCAGATGCCAGGTGTTCCTTAATAAGAAGCCCTCCACTCTAAGAGGAGGGCATTCAATTCTTTTGTGGGTTTTTGCTACTATTGTTATTTATAAAACTATTGCTGTGAATGACATGATGCTGCTGGTCCCTAAAATAGCCACCTTCTGACCCCACTGTGGAACTGTGCTAGGTGGCATGTCTCTGTCTGAACTTGCTATTGTGCTTAGGTGTTTTAATCTGGTATGTCCCATCATCCTATATATAATTAAAAACTAGGGATTTAGTGGGTCAAGCAAGGGCAGCCCACCAGAGCCCAGTGTTGGGGAAACAAAACAGGTGGCTTCAGATCTGCAGAGTCAGCTGTTATTTTTAGAGACATGCCCTAAACTTGCCAAGGAGCTGGGAGCTGAGGCTGCAAGGTGGTGAGATACCCACTAGAGGGGAAGATGATCTCACTTGTTCAGTCTCCTTCTCAGTCCCTCCTACCTGCTGGTTATTGTAAGGCCCCTTATGACTGTGAATTCTGGAGGAAGCCAAGGAACGCTCAACTTTGGAAAAGGCACTAAACTCTCTGTTAAACCAAGTAAGTGTTGGGGTTTTCAAAGACCACACTAGTGAGTGCGACTACACAGAAAGAGAAGAAATTTGCCAACTTTTTCTCTGTGGCTACTTTTCCCCTTCACCTTTGAACCCCACGGAATTGCTCCCGATCAATGTTCCTGCTATCCTCAGTCTAGACTGGCATTTCCCTCAGATGGTCATAGGAAAACTCTGGGCATCATAATGTGGCAAGGCCTCCTCCTCGGGATGGTGCTTCTCAGGAGTGACTGCCTACCTCCCTGTAGGACATGATAACCTTTTCATCAAAAGTCTCCTGGAAGAGAGAACCTTGTTTACAAAATCAAGGGCCCTGCATAAGCAGCAGTCTGTGACTGCTCTGTGATTAGTTTTTAGACATTATCCAATAGGGGATCCTAGGAGGAGGAGGAACCGGGTGGGTTCTGCCAGGGGTTTTTTGTTTAGGGAGAATACACTGTGGAACTCAAATAGCGGGTATGCACTCAACTTTGGCAAAGGCACCTCACTGTTGGTCACACCCGGTGAGTTCTTGTGGTTAACTAATTATCCTTTCTGGAAAGAAATCCAGTGGGACCTGTTGAAACACAGCTAAATTTAATTGCTTCGTTTAGCATGCAGTTGTTAACTATGTCGGATGTGTGAGAAAGATATGAATACATGTTTCCCTGGAGGCTGGATTTGGTTATCAGGTCTGTGGGCAGTTTGATAAATTGTACTAATACTGCAATCACTGGTTTTCAAAGGTCCACAATGCACGTTGTGACTTTGGGAAAGAGGCAGAGATAAGAAGAAAAGCTTTGTGATAGAGACAGAAGCAAACCAATAAAGAGGGAGGCTGCCGAAGCAGCAGCGTAGCCAAGGAAGCGTGTCCTCAACAGATAAGTGATGAGGATCCAGTGGGTTTAGGCCGTGTCATCTGGTTGAACCAAAAAATAGTGAGTCCTCCCTGAGGACTCCAGGGAGGGGGGCAGCAGTTACAAGCTGCTTGTGGCTTCTCCTTCTGAGAGATGCAGAACCCTAGAACTTTTTGTGAGGGAGGATATCCCTGGCTGTGAACCTATTTCTCTTTGGACAGCCCGCTTCTTCACTCCAGGGTCAACTAGTTCCCCACACAGACTTCACCCCATTATCTAAGCTGGCTGAGTCCCTCCTCAGGGAGAAGCAAAGATCCCAGCCTTTTGGAGGGCTTCCCACCTCCACTGGATTATCTGTGATAAAGTGGAATGTTTATCCAAGTTGTGAAGCTGTCAGGGAGAGAGTAATAAAGATAGATGACAGAAAGCAATATTGGAAATTTACAGGCTACCTCCACCCTGCAGAGTTCAGTAGGTTTTGTGGTTGGTTGTTTTGATTTTTACTGTTAGTTACTGTGATGGGTACCTTCCATGCAGGCACAGCACCTATAGAAATGTCTACCATCTCACACTTTAGTAGTATTTCATCAACAACCCTCTGTGCCTCAACCAAGTACAGCAATAGGGTAATGGGGCTGATGGGTTGACAGATAGGCTTTATACATTTAAATGAGTGACCCAGACAAAGCACCCAGCTCAAAGTGATACACACTTCTGTCCCGCACACTCGCTGCTCACCTCTTCTGAAACCTCCTTCAGAGGCCACAGGACTTTCTTTTTGCACCATCCATGACGGCTTTATCCTCTGAAGGCAGATTTCTCCTTCGTTAATAATCAAAAGGTTGTCAGAGCCAAGACTTATCAGTAGGGGAGGGACTCATGCTAGTTACTGGTCCTGTTCTGAATCCAAAATGAGGAGTATTCATAAAATAATGTCAATTGGTTTGTTTTTGTGGCTCATAAACTCACTCTCAGAGAGGGTTCAACTTTGAAAGATTCAACAGCCATTTAGATATATTTAAGTCCTAGCATATTTGCTAAATCAGCCCCTTAATAAACACACTTAAGATAATGATAGCATAAGATTGTGGAAGTTTTACAAACTTTGCCCCTGCAGAAACAGAAGACTTTCTGTACAGACTGAAATATAATCCCAAGAAAATCCCTTTTAGGAAAACATGAGATCAAGTCCTTTCAATGGGAAAAGTACATACAACATCCTATTATTGGACCATAGAGCTGCCTCTAGAAATGCGACCTTACGTTGGTTTATGTAGAGACATGTAACACTGTGACTAATACAGGAACCTACAAATATGTGTTTGGAGCAGGCACCAGGCTGAAGGTTTTAGCAAGTGAGTATTACAGGCAAAACAGACTTTATATTAAAAGTTCTTGGTGTTTGTACTTGTAAAGACAAGAGAAGATACTTGTTATAAAGTATGGAAGCTAAATTACTGCTGTGTGAAGTGGCAATCCTGGTCCCTCCACTCTGAACAGCAAGGGTAAAGAAAAGCTGCCATAGTTCCTAGGCATCTCTTGTTCTTCCCTGGAGCAGTCGGTTGCTGACTTGTTAAGCCCTCCGTTCTCAAGGTGGCCAGTGGTAAGGAAAGGAAGGAGGCCAAGCTGACACTCAGTGGTGGTGCCCATGGAGGTTCCTTCTCAGATTTTCCTTCCAGTTATGTTGAAAGTAAGAGAGGCTCAAAAAAAAAAAAAAAAAAAAAAAAAAAATCACCTAGAAAGACTGGGAGAAATCACCTTTTTATTATAAGGGAATGACTTCAGGTTAGACCTTGCCTATCTTATCTCCTGGTGGAGGATAGTGTGAATGGAGCAGTCTCACCTAGGACAAGGAAAGAAACTGATGAAAAGTCCTTTTCCTGGTGACTATCTAAGCAGAAGGGGGAAAGATCTGGAGTTGGGCTCAACACAGAGCAGACCATTGCAAGTAACTGTATCTAATTCTGGGCAATAAAAAAGTTGGGCATCTTCTTAGCTGTTCCAGGAGCTGGACCTCAGTGTGCAGTGTCTTGGCTCCAGCATCAGGGAGGTATGGGTCACATCCTGACCCCTCTTGCCAGGTGGGCAGTGACAGTTCCCCACAATCTCTCCCACTTTAATGAGTCTATCCGCTTTTGCTTTAGTGCCATGGACATAAATTGTTCCCACTTTGTCCAAATGAAGTATATGATTTTCACAACCCTGGAGAATCATTATCTAAAACACTAGAGAATGCGCTGGGATTTGGGCAGTCAGTATTCTGGGCTTGTGCAGAAAAACTCCTTCTTTAGAATATTCAGAAAGAATATCCTTCATTCATCCAATGCAGAAACAGTCCTGAAATCCAAGCTGGTACTAGGATTCTGTGCCAGCTTATTACTGTGACAATTACTTAATATTCTCTGTGCTCACGGTATCGCTCCTTCCAGAAGATCTTTAGGGAAAACTTAGTTTGGTTTCTAGGAGGTTTTTGCTGAGCTGAAGATCACTGTGTGAATAATAATGCAGGCAGCACGCTCACATTTGGAGGGGGAACAAGGTTAATGGTCAAACCCTGTGAGTATCTCTGCTGAATCCATAATGAATGCTCTACTTTAAAAGGAAGCCTAGCTAAGCTCCGTTTTCTGTTTTCTCCACTCAGTTGTTTATATTAATTCTAATCATTAATGATTATATGGCATATGTACATGTGAAAATGAATACATATGTAATTGTCTGGCACCAGAGCAAATGTACTGTAGATAAATAGATTCCTTGTCCTTTTTGTCTTAACAATTTGGAGCAGAGAGTCTGATTGTGTTCAGCATAGGGATGAGTGAGCACTGGAGTGGGAGAAGCCTTCTCTAGTAACTTTATCAGAATTGCACTAATCCTTGCTGGTCTGGTCAGGGGGCAGCTTGGTCTGGAGATGGACAGAGGAGGAATCTTTCTACCCTGACCACACTCTGAATTGACCACCATAATAAACAGTCTTCCCAACTGCCTCTTTGGCAAGGATCCCATTTGGAGGAGCACCCAGGCCGGATTTGGAGATTGAAAGGGATTTCCTGGTACACATTGGCTGGTCCATTTCTGTAAAGCTTTCTATGACTGTGTAATATTGGCAACAACCGTAAGCTGATTTGGGGACTGGGGACAAGTCTGGCCGTAAATCCAAGTGAGTCTTCATGTTAATGCTCTCAAACCTGTCTGTGCAGTTCGAATATCTCCAATACTGACTCCTTCTTTTTTAACCCTAATGTTTACAAAGTTCACTTATAGCCAGTGTTTTTGTCCAGTCCCCTGAAACTGGATCCTTGCCTATCCCTTGATCAAAATAACTAGATAGAGGGATCCAGAAGTGCAATGGCAGGATGACAGAGTATTAGACTGTTTTTTGTACAGAACAAACAGTTTGGTGGCCCATCTCCCCCCCCCCCCCAAAAAAAAGGCTGCCAGAAAGCATTGAAAGTTAGAGAAAGTAAGGATCCATATCCCATTTCATGTCTTTAATCAGTACTATACCAACCTCACCATGGGCCACTGGTAAATGCTATTTCCCCTAACCAAAGACAAATCAAGTGCTGCTGGGAGCTCTCCAGGCCTATGGTCATCCCAGTGACAGAGCTAGAGAATGTCTCCCCTCCACAGATTATCCAGAATGGCTCTAACAGGCCATATAATACCTGTATCTCCCAGTTCTCTTTGGCTTAAAGCTTTATGGTGACTTGTTATAAGTTACAGGAAAGGAGTTGATTTCATCCTAATTCTGGCATCCCCTGCAAAGCTATGCTCTCCAGGAATTCTTTAAGAGCACTTCAGTGACCAGTGTTCAGAATTTAGTTTCACTCAACCAAATTGTTCCCCGTAGTATTTGCTGTGGCTATGCCTGGAGCTAGGTCCTGGGTCGGTTCTGGAGGGGAAGTTGCACCATGAGCCAGGTGGCTTCGGGAGAGACATCTTTGACGTAGACACTAATCAATTCCTAAATGAGCTTTTAAACAGTCTTCTATGTGCTAACCCATTAAGGCTGTCCACAGAGGAGGTCATCCTTGCCTTTGCAGCTCTAAATGTGAGACATGAGCAGTAAAGAAAAAAATAAAGTGTGGGAGGTAAATGTCAGTTGCAGTGCCAAAATAAAGAAAGTGGGTATAAATATTGAACTAACTTCAATGTTAAGTTTTTTAAATGTAAGCCTTCCAGAGGAATCATCTCATGGTATACTTATCAGGGACAATGAGCTAACTGTTTTGTCACTTTTACTGCAAAGAAACCCAAAGCCGGGTGCAGTGGTGCACACTTGTAATCCCAGGGACTTGAGAGGCTAAGACAGAAGGATTGCAAGTTCAAAGCCAGCCTCAACAACTTAGCAAGGCCCTCAGTAAGTTGGTGAGAACTTGTCTCTATTTAATTAATTAAAAAGACTGGGGATGTGGCTCAGAGGTTAGAGATCCTAGGTTCAATCCCTGGTACAAAAAAAAAAAAAGGCAGGGTGGGTAATAAAATGTATTGGTATGGTAGGTAAGAATGTGAATTTTGGTATTAGACTGCTTAAGAAAATCTTAACTCTGCCACTTACTCAATGTGTGGCCTTGGCAGTTATCTAGTTTCTTTATGCCTCATTTTCCTCATCTGTGAAGTGGGGATAATAATAATAGCTTACTGAAATAGTATATGATTTAAAGACCTAATACTTAGAAAGGGTATTGTATAATAATAGCAGGCACATAGTAAGACTTCAGTCAATATGTTTTTATTGTTATTAGATCAGGTTGCTAACAGAAAAGAATGAAAAAACAGAAAGGATCCCCACTGCAGTTTTTGTAAAGTGCAGCATTACAGTGTGACTGGCAATGTAGGAAAACTAACCTTCGGCCAAGGAACGACTTTACAGATAAAACCAGGTAGGCCTGAGTGTTCCCAAGCAAGCCACAGATGTCCCTCACGTTCATCTTCCGTTCAACCTTCTCTGCCTTTTCAACTTCTAACCAAAGACTCTTCTCTTCAGGCTTTGCTTTCCTTTTATGAAAGTAAGTAAGAGGTGTGTGTCAAATGGCTAATATGATCCTTTCTAGCCTATGTGGTTTTAGGTAGCGGCAAGAAGGGGAACAAGACTTGAAGTAAATCAGGTCTGGAATTTCTAGGCTAAGGCTAACAGAATGCAAGTTTGGTCAACTTGGGAAAAATAAAAACAACCAGTGTGAGTGATTCACTAAAAAGAAAGGTGATTTTACAGAATAGTATTCTAAAGCAAAGTCCACCCCTGTGGCCACCAGAACTCTTCCAGCACTGTCTCTCAAGGAAAATATAAGTATCATAAAAATGGCAAGTTTGTGCTTGAAAAAAAATGGGGGAGGGAGAAAAGGGGACTATTGGTTGTTTAGATTTTTGGTTTAAAAACAGAATACAGCAATTTTTATAGGATTTTTTTTTTTTGAAAGGTTATCACTAAATAGGTCAAATGTGATTGCATCCCCTGGTGAGCTGTAGATAGGAAGAAGAAGGAAAGTTAACAGAGGAAGAGATTGTTTTTGTACTGGATAGAAGCACTGTGCCAACTTTGGGGGAAACAACTTCATCTTCGGGAGTGGAACAAAACTCACTGTTATTCCCTGTAAGTCCTTTACCACTTGAGAAAAAGCCCTTAATCTATAATGACCAACTCTCACATCTCAGACACCTAATGAATTTCTAAATGAGCTTGCAAGTGCTAACCTGATAAGGCTCTCTGGGGAGAAGGTCACTCTTACCTTTGCAGTTCTAAATGTAAGACATGTGTTGTAAGAAAAAATGGGAGATGTCAATTGCAAAGCCAAAATGAAATGAGTGGGTATAAATATTGGACCAGTTTTAATGTTAAGTTTATAAAATGTAAGCCATTCAGGAGAACCATCTCAGGGCACATTTATTAGTTTGTGTCTACACAGCACAATCATCCAGTTAATTTGATTAATGTCGGTAGCTGATCCAGATATTTAGGCACTTCTTTGAGCAAACTTCTTTGGGCCTAAAATTGCTTGAATTGACTGTCACATTACCTAAATAATTGCCAAATCTGTTTTACTTTGTGCTGTATAGACTCAGCCTAATAAAAACAAATGCTGTTGTATTTTTCCCCAGTCTGTCTCTTCTCCCCACAGAAAGTTTTCCTTCTATTAAACAGCATCTCTTCACAGAAAGAAAAGATACCCAGCAAGCCATTTGACTTATTGCTGCTGCTATTTTGCATTTATATGACTCCTTTCCCTGGAAGAGATTAAGGCACTTTATACGACTTATTAGCTAAACAGATTGACAGCCTAATTAGGAAGAGAGAAACAGATTCTGAGTATCGTTTTGTGGCTGCTGTTCCTTCCCACCGGTGTAGAATACTTGGTCAGATGGCTCTGGGCCACAGGAGCAAGACAGAGAGGTGGTCTCTGTTTGTAGCGTGGGGCATATAGGAGGTTATCACAGGAGGAAGAACAGTACTAAATAGGTCAGGGCAACTGACAGAGCCAGGAGAATCTCTTTCCCCCACAATTCATGTGTATTCACAAAGCAGAGCATGGCAAATTTTAACATCTGCTGTCTTCAGGTGTCTACTCTTCTTACCTGGAGTGAAACCCTCCTGATCCAAGTCCTAGTCCTTCTATCTCTAACTGCTCTATTGAACTCTTGTCTCTCTTCTATATTCCTAACTTCTGTGCCCACCCCAGTACCAGCAGGGCCGCCACACACTGCTGCCTGCCTCTTTGGCAGGTCGGTTGTATTTCTGAGGAGGTGCTTAGCTCTGAAAATGATCTGAAGTGGCTCAGGGACCTGGGAGAAGCCTCCCTGCAGCAGAGCCCAGCAGGGGTGGAGATGCAACCATGGGTTACTGACTATCTACAAGAAGGCTGGGGATGGCCTCAGGATGAGGAAGAGCCGCTGGAAGGAATAAGGAATACCATTGTCTCATGATACCTGTGTCTGAATCCTCTCTCGTGCCTGAGAAACTTTAGCTTCTACCTTGGGACCCAAGACACGTGGTTGTGACGAGATGGCAGCGTTTTTGTAGTCGAGTCAACCATTGTGGAAAAACAGGTTATGGGGGTGTGCTGCACTTTGGGTCCGGCACTCGAGTGATTGTTATGCCACGTAAGTGTCTTTTCTCATTTCTGGGGTTAATAAGTCTTAATCATAGAGTTCTTCACGTCCCCTTCCTGATCCCCAACTAGTCACCAATGGGATACAGTTCCTGGGTTTACCAACACAGCCATCTTGACCATTAAAAAAGTCAGATTCATTTTAAAAACTAACATGGACAGATTCCATTTAATGCTATCAACAGCAAAAGGGAATTGGCATGTCAAGGGACCTAATCAATGCTCAATCACTGCCTTGGGAGGACAGGCTTGTCTTCTTCTCCTCCCTCATGAGGCCTCAGAATTCTATTGACCTTTCCATGCCTGATTCTTCTGGCAGATGAAGTGGTTATGTCCTCTAACATTCTTGTAGAAAATCACCCAAGACAGATATATTCTCTTTTAGTTTTCACTTTAAGAAAGCCTTCGTGTTCCTAATTTTGACAATAAACTTCAGCTAACATATTCCCTGCCATTCATGTAAATAATACCTTGACTCAAACAAACTTATTTCCACACGTTATTCAAAATGCATTTCAGTGCTGCACCCCCTGTACTGCAGCAGCCCTTCTTATCTTCACGACATTCTCTAATAAGGTAAAGAGGATCCCACATCATCAAACCTGCTCCTCAGTCAGAAAAGCCGATGCACAGACAAGTTAAGTAATTTATGTCAACCCTCCCACCCCCCAAAAACACAAAACTTCAGGACTAGGATTAGAGTTTGAGATTTCCTGTTTTCTTACAGTGAATTATCCACAGTTGTCATTTTGTGAGTTGAAAACATAATAAGCACAAACCATAGGCATTTTCTAAGAAATGAAACTTAATCCAAACAAAAATTGACTGTTGGATGGCATTGGAGTTTTAAATGGATCCCTAAATCCTCTTTGCTGTTGGTAGTCATTTGGTATCGGTGATGGGGAAGAGCAGAGGGTGTCAGGAGATTCTTGTAGGCCTCAGTATCACTGTGTCCTCCTACACCGACAAGCTCATCTTTGGAACTGGGACCAGATTACATGTGTTGCCGAGTAAGTACCAGAAACCAAGGAGCAAACTTGAAAAGGTGTTTTCTAGAAACAACCTGTGTCAGTACAGTCCCACAGTTCTACAGGTCTCTTTCCAGCACTGTGGGCCTTCCAGGCCCCTGGTTGCAGGGCCCATGGTCACTTGGGACACCATTCCTCCTGGAGACAGCTCTCTGTAAACTGAATCAGTTCAATCTACATGTGAATACCATGCTGCTGAAGAAAGTCTTTTCAGCAGCAAAAATAAGGCACTAGAGAGTCAGATGCATTGTGACTCCAAGCAAATGATCTGTTTCTCTCTTTTACATTTTTATTTAAAATACCAGGAAAGGTAAAGCAAGTTCAACTTCTCCAATTTGAAAACTGTTTATGAATTATGCTTCCCTTATATGCAGAGAGACCTAGATCGACTTTGAATGCTTAGTCATTTGATTTCATCATCTGTGTCTGGAATCTATAATGGGCAAGGGAATCAAATGTAATTAAATGAGCAAATAATCTTCAATAGTCAATATTCCTACATTGTTTTATGTGCTTTGCTCTGGAGTTTTTATCTGGGCTTTATCTCTAATAGGCTCCCCAGAAGGACAGTGAAGGTTTTTGTTAAGGTTTTTGTGTCTGTGTGGATAGCAACTATCAGTTGATCTGGGGCTCTGGGACCAAGCTAATTATAAAGCCAGGTAAGTCTCAGATATGTGACAGTAAGGGAGAGAAGACACTAGTTGAATAATGCACGAAGAATAGCATGCAAATTATATTTTTAAGAACAATCCAGCCTGCTAGAGACAATACATTCAACCCAAATGGGGTCTTCACTCCAAGTGAGAGGCAATGTCAACTCTTGTTTGGTCTGGTTGCTTCCGGAATGGATGATGCTTAACTAGCCCTCTAAGAGCACAGAGCAGAGTTATTAGGGAACATCTACTTCCCTCTGATATGTTAGAATTCTATTCCAAGGATAAGCCAGCCTCATTTCATTAGGAGAATAAATTCAAAGAAAAGGGAAAGGGCCCCAGCCAAAGACCAGTAGATGAACTATAGCGTGCCTGAAGCTTTCTTGACATCCTTGCCCTGGGCCACAGTCCTGAGGTGCCTGCGAAGCTCTTGGCACTTGCTAGTGAATCCCCCAGGATTCTGTGCTTCAGCACAAACCCCATAAGGACATAAGGAAAAAAGCTGAGTCAGGGGAATATAAAGGCTAGAGGCTACCTGGCAAGCTGACTTTTGCAGTAGTTGGAACTAGGATGTTCTAAGTATGGAAAGACACAGCCTGTCCTCACCCCATCCTGCCATGCCTCCCTTGAGGGTTAGTGTAAGGCTCTAAAGAGCTGTGTGAATTATGGGTCTGCAAACAAGCTCGTCTTTGGGGCTGGCACTCTGCTCTCTGTCAAGCCAAGTACGTGAGTAGTGGGATTTGTCAGATGGACTCTGTCCATGGCAATTGGGAGATAATAGCCACCTTTGATGACAGGAAGGCTGAAGGTTGACTTTGTTCCTTGCTGTCATCCTTTATCTGCCACATATGCTGGGCTCTCAGAGTTTCCCATTCTCCTGCATGGCACACAGTTAGAGAAGGGGAATTGGTGGTAATTTCAGACAAACCCTAGGGAGAGGGGAAAAAAAAAACTATTGTGGGAAAATTCTTCTCATCTAAATTCTGCAGCCTTTCTGCTTCTGTGAATCCTATTTTCCAGCCGTTTATCAGCTCTGATCACACCTTTACCCGTGTAGATACAACCTCTGCTAATCCATTTGTACAATTCTGTGTCAGCTGGTCCAAGCAACTTCTTCTACAGGCCGTATCTTCCAAAAGAGGCTCCAGATCCATCCTTGGGGAGATTGCTGAGGATAGGGAGGGGAAGGAGGGTGTAAGGTGTTGGCTCAGTATTAAAGCTGGGATCCATCTGACAGCTCCCCCCATTTCCTACATTTGCTTCCCTTTCACTTTCCCTAGAATAAGTCCCTTTTGTTGATTCCGAACACCTGCTGCTCTCAGGTTTGAACTTTTCTTCAAATCTGAAGAATCAGTGTTGGGGATGAGATCATGTCTTCTCTCTCCAAACTTAAAATTTCTCCACTAAAGCTTATTTAACCAAGAAAATCAGTGTCCTCCTATTCCTGTGTGGGATGGTCACTCCTCTCTTTAATACACTTTTAGTGTGCATTAAAATCCAACCAAGGCTCAGCTTTGAAATAAAGGCGCTTGTGTGTGCCCCATCCTTGCCTGTAACATAGTAATCTTTTCTGTAGTGGAAAACGCTCATTTCCTCCTTCTACTTCAGGACTGACCTTCTTAGGATTGTGGGAGACTGTGTGTTGTTACCCCTTACCCCTTTCTGGCTGAAACAATGTATAAGTCCATGGCAGAATTTCTTTAGGAAAATATTTTCTAAGCTATCACATAGGCATTAGACATGCTGAGAAGGCTTAAAAATAAGTTGACTCATAATGGAGGACAGGGCCATGGAATTTAGGTAGTCTGGAGGTGAATCTGGATGGCAAAACATCCCTGTGAATATGGGAATGCCTCATCTTTCCAGACCTGTGTATCTGAGACTGAGCTTAAAGTGAGAGAGTTATCACCAAATTACTTGATTCAGCTTTGGCAGATTTCAGCGTAGACATGCAAAGGAGTTTTAAAAGCATGTAGTGGTGCGTGCCTGTGATCCCAGTGACACCCAGCTGAGCATCACAAGTTCAAAGCCAGCCTCAGCAACTTAGCAAAACCCTAAACAATTTAGTGAGACCCTATTTCAACATAAAAAAATAAAAAGAGCTGGGAATGTGGTTCAGTGGTTAAGTGCCTCTGGGTGTAATCCCCAGTAGCAAAAAAAAAAAGAAAAAAAAGCTTATAAGTTTGGTCTTTTTTGAAGGAGAAATGATATGCTTTATGTAGCAAACCCTATTATTTTCTGCCTATGATTAAAAGGCCCATTTCCAGAAACATCAGGGGGAAAAAAAACACATCAAGTTCAACTGCCCCTCACCGTGGTGCCATGTGTTTGGTTGAGTTTCAATGAGGGTTTCAGTAAAGGCAGGAAATGCTGTGGGAATAACAATAACAGAGTCATCTTTGGAAGTGGAACCCAGTTGATGGTGAAGCCCAGTAAGTGTCCATGTTCTGTTTATATTTGACCAAACAAATAGATCCTGTGAAGTTAGTGGGAAATTTAATCTAATATGTAAACAAATGTACCTTGTGAGAAATTACTTTTGCAAATACATGAAACATTCATAATTGTTGAGAATAGAGTAATAATAATAAATAGATGCAAAATAAGAGCATCCCAAATCATCTTTAATATGGTAGCTCAGCTCTCCTTCTTCCAGAGAGATATTGGGACCTTGAGTTATTTATGGCCACAGAATCTTTTAAACTATATTCTGCAATGATTTGTGTGTTTACTGTGAAATTTGCCCACAGAACTTGTCATCCATTAAAAATGAGAGTGTATCTCATTTTAAATGCTACTAATATTTATAAGCTACCTTCTTTGTCTCTCATGCCTACACATATATTTATTGTAAAAGATCTAATAGGAAACCCAAGCACTATCCCATTTTGACTAATGTCCACATCTAGTCTCATACATGTCACGTTTCCCTAAAAACAGTTTTACTATTCAGATGCAATAGGGGAAAATAAAACAATTCAGAGATGAATTGATGATCCCAAACGGCTTTATCAACACCTGAAAGGGAATTCATAGTGAAATAAAATGGTAGGCATGACAAGATTTTTGTTTACTGATCATGCCTCCATGGAGAGTAAAAACTTTTTAAATGTTCCTCCTTGGGGAGGAGGGAAAAAGGCATTCAGGAGACTGATGTTTGTGGGGGGTGCTCCTGGGATGTCAGTTTCTTGCCACTTGGGGGACAACAAGATCCATCCAAATGTCACCAAAAAAATAATATTAAGAGGCCGTGTTGTCAAGTTGTCTAACCCCACAATGGGTTAGGACTGAGACTTTGAAATGAGCAACCCAAGTGGCTTTAAAATAGGATAGCCTGTTTTATAATGGTTTAGCTCAGGGAAATAACAGAAGAAAATGAGCTAGTTGTCTCCTTTGTTTTAGATGTAGTAAGTATAACCATCCCAGGTTAATCTTTTTGTTGTGATGTTGTTGTTGTTCACTTGTTTACTTTTTTCTTTCTGGTACTGGGGATCAAATCCAGGGCCTCATGCATGCTAGGCAAGCACTCTACCACTGATCTACATCTCCAGCCCATTAATCTTTTTTAATGACTGTTAAGAAGCATCTTTGGGGTAAAGTGGAGGAGGAGGTGGAGGCAATGGGGCTTGATTCTTCAAGTATCCAACAAGGATCCATCAGTGCTGATGATTATCTCTTTGTGGTGAGGACACATCTGTGGACTAGGATCCCTCTAAGCCAAAATGAATGATCCCCATAAACATTCACTTGACCAGAGGCAAAGCATCCTCAGAGTTTGGTGATATGGCTAACTATAGAGTAGAGCTTACAACTCAAGGCCAAGGGCTCTGTAATGCAAGTCCATCTCAGGTGGAAATCTGGCTGTGTACCCAAAGTTGTCGATTTCTAACTTCTTCCTTGTTTGGGCTCTGAAGAAGGGATTTCTAGTTTGGTGGTTGCCTGCCAGATATTTTTTGCCTGCAGACACAGAATCAGTTTGATATCCAAAAGGAGTTTGTTGAAGTGTTGCTTTTATAATTCACTCTCAGTGTCAAATGAGGTCATTCAATTTCCTCTCCACATATTTGCAGTAAGCAGCATAAAATTCAAGTAAAATAACCACGAGACAGAGAAAGATGGCTGGACCGATAATGAGGACTGTTTATTATAGGAGAACAGACAATAAGGGAATCTGTTAAGCCCCGTGAAGGTGAAATATCCATCAAGGAAGGTATAACTTTCCCAAAAAGTCATTGGAAGTTTTTGCTATGGTCCCAATCACAGTGCCAATCAAAATTCTTACAAACTCATCTTTGGAAAAGGGACTCAACTTCGTGTTCTCCCCAGTAAGTACTGTTTGTGTAATTTTCTGATATTGACTCCCATTGAACTGAAAGGATTTTGAGCAATGAGTGGGAAACGTTTCTTAAACTCAAAGACAGGTGAGTGGCCTCGAGGTCCTGGGCCCTTTCACAGTGTAACCAAATACCAAATTCTACTACCCCAGTGCTGGGAAAGTTCCTGCCAGTCTTCCGCTACCTAAATATTAATTAACTTTTTTTTCCCCTTTTTTGGCAGTCCTGGGTATTGAACCTGGTGCCTTGAACGTGCTAGGCAAACACTCTACCACTGAGCCACATTCCCAGGCTTCAGTTATCTTTTTCATTGATAATATATTATGAAGAGTAAAAAATTTCATGAAAAATTCCAGAATTCATTTTTTAGTCTTTCTCCCTGGGCTTGTCCCCAAGAGACTTTTTTGAACACACTGTTAAATCCAGCGTGATTTTTGGCTCCAACAAAAACCTCACACAGGATTTGGAAATGACCCCAGCAATTCTTCTCCTTTTGCCTCCTTTTGTCTCTGGCTTTTGCTAAGGTTCCTGACTCTGATGTCCCTCCCACACCTTCTCACTTCCCTTGTTCCAAGAGATAGCAGGAGATAACTTCTTCAAGGGCCACTTTAATGTCAGAGACAACAAACATAGAAAACTGGCCAAACACAACACCTTCTCACTCTGTACATTTTCCAAATCTCTTTCTTCTTTTAGGTCTTCTATGTCTACATACAAAATAGCAAAGTACTCATCATGAGTCCCTGACAAGGGTTTCCTCTGGAATATTTTTCCACAGGCTAACAAGAAGAAGAAAGTTTGCAGGCAGTTCAGAAATGCATTCTTGGGACACAATTCCATGTATGGATGCTCTTAGGGAGAGCGTAGACAGACAAAGCCAGGGGCATTTTGATTATATCACACTTTGTAGAGCAGTAAAGAGAAAGGGCAAAGCTGTCCTAAGGGAAAACAAAGCCATGATTACCTGGGAAGATATCTGGGTGATTCTACCAGAAAAGAGGATTAAAAAGAGGGAAGGTCCAGGAAAACTCAGGTTTTCGTTATGGGAAAAATCACTGTGGGAATACAGGAAACAGGCAGCTTGTCTTTGGAGAGGGGACAAGAATTTCTGTGATTGCTAGTAAGTATTCCTGGCCACCCTGATTTTGATCGGCAATGGCTTCTTCCCTTAAATGATTTTCCACTGTACCTAGCAATGCTTTTACCCCAAGAGGGGACTATTAGGGGACATGAGCATAGCTCAATGGTATACATGAAGTATAGGCTTAATGTGCATGAGGTCCTGGGTTCAAATCACAGCACTTTTTAGAAAAGAAGAGTCTTTTAAGAACTGAGCCATAAGTATTGAGGAGGAAGATGAACAATTGCTCTGTTATAAATTGAAAGTCAACCAGCAATGATGGAAAAACACTGAACTGGGCCTTACACTGCTCTCTCCTCAGAAACTTTAGCCAGTTCTGACCATATATATTGGCCCAGTTCCCTCCTCCTATCCCAGGAGACCAAAGCCCTGGCACAGAGAACCCAAGACCCCATAGCCTTGGGAGCACAGAAAGACATGTTTGAGATCTAAGGGCCACTTTTAAATACATTGTAGTTTTTAATGTTATGATTAATTTTAATTTGTCTAAGGAATACATAAACATTTCTCACTGTAAGCAATTCCAATTGCAGATAAAGAACACATTCACCTTAACCCCTTCCTTCAATATCAATTTCCTCCCCAAAAAAGGCTGGGGACATAGCTCACTTGCCTAGAAAGCAGAAGTCCCTGGGTTCAATCCCCAGCACCACCAAAAAAAAAAAAAAAGGTTACTGTCAGGGCTGGTTTGGTGTGTTGTGATGAGTTTCTCTATAGAGTATGTTTTCAGATTTTGGAATATTTGCATATCAAAAATGAGCTATCTTGGGGATGAGGCCCAAATCTAAACACAAAATTCACTTCATGTCTTCTTTATACTTTATATCCATAGCCTACATGTAATTTTATACAGTTATTTTTTATGCACCTCCATCTTGATTGAGACCTGTCAGTTGAAGTCAGGTGTGGAATTTTCCACTAGTGGCCTTATGCCTTCACACTTCGGAGCATTTTAGATTTCAGTTTGGGGATTAGGGATGCTCAGGCTGAAGATATAAAAAACAATTGCTTGAATGAAGGGGTAGTTGGCAAAGGAATATCTTAAAAACCAGTCAGGTCTGTCATCAGAAAATACCTGGGCTGTGCACAGGAAGGAGGACTAGGTCTCTAGCCAGGTCTCTGTGGGACTCCGAGGTATGGCCCCTCCATGGCAAACATCTGGAATGCGCTCTCTCTCTCTCTCTCTCTTTTTTTTTTTTTTTTTTTTGTTTTTTTTTTTTTTTTTGTGCTATTGTCTGGTCCTTGTCACATCTGAGTTATTGTCAGAGCTGCTCCTGGGCTGTGAGGCTGTGAGTTGGTCTGGTTTCCTCAGCATCTGTGGGGTTTTTGCAAAGAAAGGAAACTCTGTGGATACTCTGGGGTTGGGAGCTACCGACTCATTTTCGGGAAGGGCACCAAACTCTCAGTCACACCAAGTAAGTTCCTTTTTCTGGCTAATTTATTTTTTCCAAGAAGCCTGTCTTCCATCACGTAGAAGCTGTCAAAACACAGGTGGTGTTTTCTTTGCTTCGTTTGTGTTGGGTGGTTCCTGATACCCATTGGAAAACAAGATTGTTAATGCACATTTTCCCTGGGACATTGTCCTTAGGCTTTTAACATCATGCAGTCGCTCCCTGAGAAAATAGGTGACCCTCCACGAGGAGGAAAGTCCAGGGAAAGAAGAGGAAAAAGGCAGAAAGTGGATGAAAATAGACTCAGGCCCACAGGAATTACAAAGGAGTCGGGATCCCCAGAGACAGAGCAGAAGCCACTTTGTGAATTTCCCAGGAGGTGCTTCTGCCGAGGCCGGTTCTTTCAAGGAAAATTACAGCAAATAGAACCAGGATGGGAAGTTGCTAGGTATTAGTATTCCTCCCATGTTCTAACCTAATTACAAGGAGATTGTTTTGGCCATGGGCAGTCATTTCAGGTTTTGTTTTGCGGCTTGCCTCCCCACCTCCACCTGTCTTCCTAGAGGCCCCAGTCAAGGTTATTGCAATAGCACTGAACACTGTGTAACACCAATACAGGCAAATTAACCTTTGGGGATGGGACCACGCTCACTGTGAAGCCAAGTAAGTTGTGTTCTTCTTTGCCTGGGCCTTTAGGGGCAATCAATCAAATCATTAGTTTGAAAAATACTTTAATCCTGTGCATCTGCTTGGGCTCTTTATTAATGTTCTTTCCCCAGGCCAAAGAGAGCTTGTTCTCTTCCCTGGTTTAAAATGAGATGTGAGTGCCTGCGTGTGCACATGCTCACACTAGCTTACAGAGAGGGGTTCTCAGGAGCATGTACAACCTTTGAAAGAAATAGAGATACAAACAATAATTGAGTCAGTGAGGATGTCAGGAGGGACCTCCAGGGAACCGGTGCCCCATCACCCCTGGCAGGATTCCCAGCAGGTTCCCTAGCCATATGGGCTGTTCTCTGCCTCTGTCTGATGGTCACAAGCAGGAAATTTCTCAGCTTCTGTAATCAATTCCAAAATTTAGCAAGCCCTAGCTGCCAGCAGGTATTTTCTCACATCTAACTTTGATACCCCTGCTGCAATTTAAATCTGTTTGAAAAGAACCACTGGAACTCTGCACATCTGGAATAAGAATAAAGTAGCTACCATATGAGTTTGATCCCCAGAAACTGCAAAAGAAAAAAATTATGATAGTATGTGAGGTTCAGCACTGAGTTGACTTCTGCAGTACCTCCGGTTCCCATGTGTCCTCTCTGGACATATTGAGCCCAAGTTCTTATGGATTCTGAGGTATAGTATGAACTCTGGAGACAGAAAAGCCTGAATTCATGTCCTTGCTCCATTACTTAATCAGCTGTGTGAACTTGGGCAAGTTCTTCAACCTCTCTGAGTATCTCTCCCAATCCATACATAAAGATAAAAATATAGCTACCTTGTTGAATTATTATAAGAATCAAATGAAATAATGTAAGCTAAAATATTTAGCATAGGGCGCAGAACATAGGAAGAGTCCATTAAGCCCCAGCTATTAATAATAATGATAAACAGCATTTCCAATGCACAGTAGAGCTTTGCTTCGCCCCTTGGGCTCTCCTGTCAAGGCTCTGTCATGCATCAGGAGCCGAGCTGGAATAGGAGGGCGGGTGGAGAATGTCAGCCTGTTCTGTGAAACTCTTCGCCTGGGATTTGAAAGTGGAAATAGAGAGAATCCTGACTAATTTAAACACAAAACCATCCCAGTGTCAGAGGCAAGGGAGAGGCTTCTGCAGAGAGCTGCAGGACTGGGGCTCTGGAGGCCATGCACAATCCCCCAGAGCCAAGGGCCTGGTTCACAAACCACAGGGAAGGGGGTGCACTGCCCTGTCACAAAACTGACCCCAGCTTCCTTTAAGGTGTCCTGGGCCCCTTCCCAAGAGAAAGACAGTGACAGAAGATGAAAAGGCACTCAGTCCCAATATTGTCCTTCTACTCTGCTGGGTAGTGAAGCTCACGAGAAATAAGGCTCCTGAAACTAGTCACTAAATGAAACCCTCAAACCCAGAGATGGAGGATCAGGGAAGTCTGTGGAGACAACTGGGGGACAGGTGATTTCAAAGAAAAGAGGATGGATCAGTAGTCACATTCCTCATCTGGGAAAGGAAGTGTTAGAAGGTAAAGAGGCTCTGTTCTCAGCTCCACCAGGATTCAGCCCACAGGACGTGGCTGATACTGCAGGAAGGAGGTTGGTGGTTAAAAACCTTCCTAATAGGTTTCTGAACAGTGAAAATGAGCTGTCAGGAGCCGTTGCCAGAGCACTTTCTCTAGAGGGTTTCTGAAAGGAGATAGACACCCTCCTATCAGGGGTGAGTGAAGTGCAGCCCTGCCTTAAGGCAGGAGGAGAAATGAGAGAACCTCTTTAAGCCTCTTCCAGCCCCTGGAGCTTCTCTCCCTGAAAAGATTCCGCCTCATTAATGCAGAGCTGCAGCCCTGGGGACACTGGAGTGGGGGTGGTTAGGTTAAGTTTTGGAACCTTTGCTTGCTTGATTCTCAAATTCCCTTTGTTCTCAGGATAGGACAAGACAAATGGGCTGTCTTTTTCACCCTAAATCCAAAAATACAGGTTCTGGGTCCTGGGTCATTTGTAGTGTTCCGATGTCCTGGCACCTGAGGAAGAAGCTCTAGTGGGTTTTTGCTGAGCCCAGAAGCACTGTGGGGATAACTATGGCCAAAAATTCATCTTCGGTCCTGGAACCAAATTGTCCATTCTGCCCTGTAAGTACAGTTAAGTGGGGAGAGGAAACGAGTCCGCTGCTCAGCATGGGGGTAAACTGGAAGGGCTTGAGGGTAGAGATCCACTGTGACCTCGGGAGCAGTAATGGAAAGGAAGGTAGAAGGGGAGTGAGGGACAGAGCCCAGGAGGACAATAGAAGTGGAAGGGTTTGCTTACACAGGGACGAAAATCACAGGCCTGTGTGAATAACACTAGAGGAAATGCACTAGAGTTTCCCTTCTCAGGAGGGCTTTGTATAGTGGGAAGCTGAGCTGGCAGGTTTTTGATGCCGAGTTAATCACTGTGGTAGGACAAGGCTTCTCCTTTATCTTTGGGAAAGGGACAAGTCTGCTTGTCAAGCCAAGTAAGTGGCATATAATTTGAATACTATTTCCAAGTTGAAGACCTACCTCTTTTCCAGGGGACCCCCTTGGGTCAAAAGGGCCTTAAAGGGATGGGCAGACCAAGGACTGATATCTTGTCACCTCTCTGGGAGGTGTGGTGGAGCAGAACACACCCACCAGGACCCCACTCACAAGCCAGGCTTCAGAGTCCACCTACTGGGCCAGACTTCCAATAAGTAAAACCACCTGATGCCTGGTGGCCAGGTCTTCCTCAGCAGGAGACTCCAACATGGTCATTCCCACTGGACAGACTGAAAACCAAGGCAGATAGAGGCCAGGAATTAATAGGAACAGAGACCAAGGATCCTGAAATAGGTTTTCCATCGGATTTGTGAATCCAAAATACCAGGTGATTTAAATGAGAGGGTGAGAGTAATAATGAGCTGTGGTTTGAGATTCAGTGGTGCTATGCACTGGGCTGAGCACCAGGCAGCCTTCTAGATGGGTGGGTTCTATCCTCCTGAGTTGTGAGCCTGCACCAGGCTTCATTAACCCAGCCACCCTGCTCCCTGGTTCTGCTGCCCAGGAAGTGTGTCTCTGGGCACACCTCACCCTTGGTGTCTGAACAGAAGAGAAATTAAGAGAGAAGAGGGGAAGCTTGTATCTCATATCATGCAGTTACCTCATTTTGTAGCAAGATTGTTTTCCCATGAGCAGTTTGTCTTCATTTAGCAGCTGTCTTCTCTGGGGAAGCCATTTTGTAGAGGTGTTTGTCACGGTGTGACAACAGAAGGCTGGGGGAAATTGCATTTTGGAGTGGGGACCCAGGTCGTGGTCACCCCAGGTAAGCCTGATTCCCTGGGGACTCACCTGTCCTTAATTTTAACCCCTGCATGCCAAGTGTTTCTTGCTGAGCCTACAAGAAACCCATTTGAACAAAAGCCATTTCTCTAAACTACAATCTCCAGAGTAATTAGGCAAAAATGAGAGATCAGTGTGTGTTAAATAGAAACATTTTTGGAAAATAGGAATTCTCATTATTCTCCATCAGTCCCCCGTGTGAATACCCTTATTCCCCACACAAGAAAAAAGCTACAATAGGCAGAACAGCCATGATTCATGCTGTGGTGTGGGAGCAATCGGCTTTGGATTTGGGGGTAGAGGATTAGAAATGTGTTCAGGCAGATTGGGTGTGTTTCTGACAGGATATGTAACACAGTGTGAATTATGACCAGGGAGGAAAGCTTATCTTCGGACAGGGAACCAAGTTATCTGTGAAGCCCAGTAAGTATAAAATTGTATCCCTGGATTAGGCAATGTCTGTGGATTAAGGGCTGATTTAGACCCAATTATACACTATATGAAGAATGCTTGGAGAGAGAGAATGATTGTCACACAGGAGGCCAAATGTCTTCCTGGCTAGGATCTGGCATCCTCATGCAAAATGAGCTGTGTAGGGATGTCTCTGGGAATTGCTCCCAGAGTATGTGTGTTGGGACTAAAGATGTATGACTGATTAGTTAGGATATTGGCTAGGATCATAGCCCTGGATTTGTGCGGTAATCAGTGACAAGATGTCTAATTCCTTAATAAGCCCTCTAAGGCACTATTCTCTTTGGTTGAGATTATGTAAATGTATGGAAGAAAACTTATAAATAATCATCATTGACCAAAATAAGTGCAATCAGTCTCTTGTCAAAGTCTGAAAATCACTGAAAAAATATTACTCATGGGTACTGAGGGGCACTTCCTGTTTCTGAGACTTTTGGACAAAAATTCATACAACATGGCCTCACCAAACAGAGAAAATCTTTAAAATCATCCTTTCTGGCTATCTTCATTTATAAGGCAACTGGGCCCAGGGAACACAGTAATCCCCACATCCCAGACAGTTGATTGCTGAGCCAGAACTAGACCTTAAGTCTCTGCTTTGACGAACCTGTGTCTGTTCTGAAACCTGATTCTTTTGACAAATATTGTGTGCACCAGCTCTGCACCAGCCTCAGTACTCACACCAGGAATCCAGCAGGGGACAAACCCAGTGCTGACAGTCCCCCTAAGGCTCTTCCATGCTGGAAGTGGATCCCACTTTTTCTCCTAGATATGACAACGCACATCCTGATATCTTTGGGCATGACCCTTTTATACCATCCTCACTACCTTATTAAATATTAAAAATTTATTTTTGTTGCAGTTTTAAAGTCCTTTAGCAGATAAATCAACATAGATAACATTAGCAAGAAAATTAGCAAGTTCTCAGATAATTTGATCATTATAAAATTATTTTGTTGATATAAAACTAGTGGCCAAATTAACTAGACAATACCAGCTCTAAACCGATGTCATTCAGATTCCATAGGCTCAGACTAAGGAGGACTCAAGAGTTTGGCAGTTCCCTGGTAGCATAATCCAGTGATACCCACATTGGAAATATCCTGTCTAGACTCTGTAAGTCTCCTTAGATGAAAAGATTTGAATACTGATTGACACCTAAAATCAAAGTGCATTTACTATTCATATATTTAGAAACATGTTAGAAGCTTACAACTCTGTAGCAGAAAATGGAAAGAATAGATCCTCTAAAAGAAAAACGGGTTTGTAAAAAACAAAGAAGGACTCCTTTAGAGATTATACACAGCCGGCTTGGTTACTCCAGATCAAACCTAGATTAACAATGATTCCTAAATTCATAAAGGAACTATCAGTTCTTCACTCTGTGCTCTGCCAGCCTGCCCTCTTCGATCTGGTTCTTGCTATGAGGTATATCACAGTGTTTCTTCTGGTTCAGGCTGGCAACTGACCTTTGGATCTGGAACCCAGCTGACAGTTTTACCTGGTAGGCCACCATGATTAAAAACTATTTGCATCAACTTGAGCATCTATAAATGTATACTGTGCCTATATATTAGTTAATGGGTCTGGGATTGAGAATGATGCAGGGTCACCCTCTATGGATACTAGAAAGGGAAGAGTGAGAAGAGAATTATTTATCAAAGATCAAGAAGAAGAAAAGAAGCCTCTTTGCTCAACTTGGGTAGAAGTGCATGAAAATGAGCAGAGAATTGGCCATCTTAACCTAGAAGACTTGCTTGATAGTGGGAGCAGATTCTATCAAGGGAGTTCTGTTTCTCATAATATTTGCACTAGACCCAGACCAAATGCTGCAAGATAGCTTTACCAAGAACTATCTTAAACCAAGCCTAGTTGGCCAGCTACATTTCCAACTTAGTCTAGCTTATTTCTACATAAGTCTTGAAACACAAGGTGTCTATTTAAGGTATTTAAATGAGGCTCTATTTCTCTGGTGCCCTTCCAGTGAAACATTCCAGCAACACATTGCTTATCACTTCTACAAGTAAGAGCAAGTGAGCCCCTTGCCCTCCAAAACTGCAAAAGTATTATAATTACTTGGCTTAGACTGAAGTCACCTCTATTTTATTTCTCATAACTGTGTTCATTTTTGAGATCTGTTTAAATCCAAACTGTGTGGGTGTCTAACTATTGGCACTGAGGTTTCCTTTCTCTTGAAATTGTCAGCAAAATATTTTGCCCATAAATAATGTTTCATCTAGACTTGCAAATGACAGCCAACACTGCAGTCTCTTTTTTTCTTTATTTCCTTTTTTCTTTTTTCCTGAAGGGAATATGCAGGCAGGAAGCAAAAATAAGCCAAAATGCAGAGTTTCACTGTGGGGGATGGAAGGGGACTATCACTATGGATGTTAAATACATTTGGTTGTGTAATGTAGACTCTGACAGAGAGGATATAGTGATCTTATTAGATCATACCTGCAGAATCCCCCTGCATGGCTCCATTGTTTTTAAGGGAAGGTCAGTTTCAGTTGTCAAGTACAACCTAGATCCAGGTTCAGGGTCTGAAAGAGAAGCTTCCAGGTAGCCCTGAAACTAAAGGCAAAATGAGGATATTCTTCACAGGCTAGTCCATCGGGGGGAATTTTCATTTATAAGTAGGAAGAGAAAAAAGTAAAGAGCATTTCCTTGCAGTGTCCTTGTTTCAGATATCATGTGCATGGAGCACAGAGGACACAAGAAAGAACCCAAGCAGAAAACTAAAGAAAAGAAATCGATAAAACCACTGAAGAAAATCAGTTGCCCTTATCTTGCCTGTCTCTGATAATGAATATGTCTCCTCAGCTCATTCCTCAACTTAGTACTCGAATTTTCTAGGGAATAGCAAAGGACTGGTAAGCCTGGGTTTGTCTTCACATAACTGGGTTAGTCACCTCTGGATAATGCACCTCCCTTTTACGAAGTTCCAGGGAACTTTTTGTAATGACGTTGAACACAGTGTACAACTATAACAGATTTTACTTCGGATCTGGGACCAAGCTCAGTGTAAAGCCAAGTAAGTGATAGTTGTCTGCAAGGAAAACTCACCAACCCATTATACTAAATTCCTCTCATTGGTCTGTATTTTTTTCAAGTTCTTTTATTTTAGGTTCTGGTCCTTACCCATAACATTTTATCACTCCTATGTCTCTTGAACATACCTAGAATGCAGTAAACAAATCCTAGGATTCCAGAAACATTCTGAAACTGGCAGCTATGCTCTTGAAATGTTATCCTATGTAAGGAAATTTCCCCAGTTTAACTGTTACTACTTTAACTAGTTGACAAAAGAATGTTTGCATATCCAGGCTTTTAGAAAGGAGATATGACAAATTAAAATCATATGTGTTCTTTAAAAGATGAAAATAATTAAGTGACCCTGGTGATAATCTTATAACTTACATTATTGAACAGTTGCTATGTGCATTAAAGCACAGCATTAATGCCTCTCATACCATACCTCATTTAACCCTTCAAACTGCCCTGTGGAATAGATATTATTATCATCCCCATTTACAAAGATGAGGAAACTCTGTGAACATTTAAGACAAAGGGGTTGTAATAGTTGCCCAAGGGCTCACTGAATGTGAGGGACAGAGCTAGCCCAAGAGGCAGGCCTGCCTGTCCCCCAGCCCACTCTCTTAACCAGGGTCCTGAGGTTTGTGTAGGAATACCAGGCACTGTGGTTCTGATAACTACAGGCTCAGCTTTGGAGCAGGAACTGCAGTAACTGTAAGAGCAAGTAAGTAAGAAGGAAAAGACCAGAATACTTTTAGTCAAGACGATGGGTACATTTAAGAGCAATCTCACCTAGGAAGCACAATCAGTGATAACTAAATTCCAGACACTTCCCAGCTCGTGTTAGAACTACAACCTTTCTGCCTCACTTGTCTCCCTCACCTCCTCCTCCTCCCCAGAGAGGCTGTCCTAAGTGGGGCCTTCACAAGGGCACATTCGTTGAGGGCACTCTTCACAGTCAGATAAAAACTGAGAAAGCTATCTGAAATTATCTGAGATCTCTAAAAACAGTGAGAAAGAATCTCACTGGGCTATAGTAAGAAAAGAGGTACTCTTCTCCAATATTTGAAGAACTTCTATGCAGGTGAGGGAAAGGTTTAGTACAGAAGGAAGAATCAAAACCAGCTGGTAAAGGATGTGCCCCAGCTTCCCATAAAGACTTTTTGAACAAGTAGAACTGCCTTGCTGTGAAAGGTGCTTTGTGAAGTATGAACTCTTCTTGGAGATGTTTTCCTGGATCCTTAGAGCCAACCATTAGGATGCTGTGGAAAGAGTGCCTATGGCATCTTAGATATTGAACTGAATCACCTCCCTTTCAAATCTAGGTACTAAGAGCCCATGTCTCAAGCCCAGAGGATGAAAAGTGAGCTCAGATCTGTTTCTTCTTCTTGTATACTTTTGATAAGTGAAGACAGCCATCAAATTAGTCATGCATTAAAGCCTATAGAGATTTTTACACCTATAAGATAATGGAGAATGATTTTCCCATGCTATAAATGGGGAGATTAAAAAAAAAAAAAATCAGAGAACAAAAGGGAAAAAAAAAGACAGAGAGAGAGAGAGAGAGAGAGAGAAATAAAGGGAATCCCTGGAGGGAGGACCAGAGGTTGAATAAGGGAAATGGGGTGATTTTGCATAGGACAGATCTGGCCTATCAAAGTTTTCACAAGTTCAGATTTGGAAAGAGATCCAAACATAATGCCAATCCAAGTAAGTGAGCAGCCTTTTATACAGGAAATAGTGCAGGGGAGCGAAGTTCCTTCCAATTTAAGCACTCTGAAAAGGATGTGTAATTGCTTTCTGATGGGAGAGGACTCTGAAGGCAGAAAGACTATTGTTACGACAGATCATTTGTCCCTTGAGATATAGCCTCTGAGGACTGACTGCCCAGCTTAGTCTGCTGGCTGCCCAAGAAAAAGACAAAGCTACTAAAAGAGAGTGAAGGTGAATTTCAACCCTATACCCCAGAGAAAGGGAGAGCAAGGATGAGGAGCATTAGGACCAGGTTCATGTAAAGAGGGCCAACACTGTGTCGATAGAGGCTCAGTCCTAGGAAAGCTATACTTTGGAAGAGGAACTCAGCTGACCATCAGGCCTGGTAAGTGGGTTCTTTTCTACTCCAGGCAAATATTACTGTGAAAAAAACTTTAAAGGACGATAAATTAATTTCTTTAATCTTAAAACCAAGAGAATATGCATGTTACCTCTCCCAGATGATCCCCCTTCCTAGGTAGCCTGGGATGAGGAAGCAGAGAGAATGCCAAGAGTACCTAGAGACCCTTTGAGGAGCCCAAGAATCAGAGAGGAGGGTGTGGTGATCCCCACCAAAGGCAAAGGAGAAGGACAGTGCCCCCAGAAGATGTGAGGCATCCCAAAACACCTGTTCTGGTCCAAGCCCAATTTGAGAAAGGATATGCCCCTCAACCCAGAATGGCCAAGCCAAACTGAAGAACAGGTTTTCATATTTATCTTTGGCTCTGAGAATCTTGGTCCTCTCCCCTGTGTGAGCTCCATCATCCTCTGTACTCGTTTCTTATTGAGAATGATCTGCCCATGGTTCTCAGTAAACTTTACCCAAGAAGCCTGCCCATCCCCTTCCTTAGCACTAGGCTCACCAGTGGAGGGACTCTTGGCTAGCTAGAGGGAATCTGAGTCTGAAACATTGACCAAAGAAAGTAAAGCTGGTCCACAGTGCATAGTAGGCGGAGCAGCTGGGAGGTCCTGGGCAGACCCAGGACTTAAGCAGTATCCTTTCTTTCTTTCTTTCTTTGGGGTATTCCCTGGGCACGAAATTGAATGGAGAAACCCTGTTAGCAAGTGCCTGTGTGTGTATGAATGTATTCATTCAGTATTTCCATTCTAAATATATGAACAGTCTGACCCTGAAGGTTTTAGCGTTTATATGGCTTCCTGTTCTCGGGTTCTTTGAGGGTTAAAAATAGCCAGATGGCCCCTATATTAGGTTATGGTTGAGAGCTATTATTCAGTCACAGAGCCAAGTTCAAATGGCCAAAGCAGAGCGGTAAACAAATACATGAATGCATTAGACCCAAATATTTGCCCATTTGCAAGTGTTTCAGCTCAATAAAGTGGATCCAGTGCAAGACAATAGGATTGCCCTGAGCATTGTGACCCCTCCACTTTTTCAAGGCTATAGATAATGTCCAGTATCTACCAAGTATGGTTTCCCTGGTCACTATGTTTTTGCTGGGCCTCAGATCACTGTGTAACCAATGCTGCAGGGAACAAGCTAACTTTTGGAAGAGGAACCGTAGTGCTAGTTAAGCCAAGTGAGTACTGGGGCTTGAACCCCAATTCTGTTTCCAACATTGAAACAGAAACCTAGTCATCAATTTTAAATTGAGTGAGATGTGTCGACCCAAATTAATCTATCTTAAACTTATCTTTAAAATGTTTGGTGTTGCTCTTATGCATAACCATGTGTGTATGCTTGCATTATGAATTCCATACGGATAGAGGATGTTTTCTAAAGTCTGTTTTCTTAAGGAAAACAATAAAGGCACATACCTTATTTCTTCACATCTTTATCTGATTGTTCAAAGGGGTAAAGGAAGGCAGAAGAGGGTAATTCTCTTTAAAGTAGGTGAGTGATTTGAACATGGTCACAATAGCAGGGCAAGGACCCGTGTTTTCTAGGGTTCAATATATTGCTGTCTGCACCAGGCTGTAGCCTCTATGACCATCATTCTGATTCATCTCCTCCAGCTCTCATTTTTTCCCAATTAATGTAACTGAAATATTGGTGACCCTTATCTCCTGGCTCACAGAAAATGTGTGAGGATTAAAAAGCCTCTACTCTGAAAAAGAAGTGAGCTGGAGGGTTAAGGGTTTTTGTTTTTTGGAGGGGGAGGGAGAGTTTTTTATTATTATTATAGTATCTCTTTTATTGGGAGAGGGAAAAAGAAGGGAGAGATACTTAAAAGGCAAGCTGATAGGATGAGTACAGGAATGTGCACAAAATGAATTAAGATATTCAACCAGTAGCCAAAGACAGTGTAGACCCAGCTCAGTGCCTCACTGGGTTGCCATGAGAAGATGGCTCAAGTCCTCTAAGCCTTGGTTCATCTATAACATGGAGCTTATGATTCCAGCCCTGCCTAAAGGAATCCTGAAACTCACATGAGATAGTGTATGTGGAATCTCCTAGAGAGGTGTGGGTAATCAGACTCATGATTTTTAAGAGTTAGATTTTATGAAAAATTCTACTGGGGAGTAAGCTTAAAGGCGATCAAGTTTAATGGGCTTAGGCTATGGCAGAGAAAGGGTTCAATGTGGAAATAAGATGGATCTCTCTAGTTATGAGGAAAAAAAACATGAGCACTGGTGACCAAAACCATTCCTGAAAATCTTTGGAATCCTGAGATCACTTATGAGACAAATGTGTGAAATTGAGAAAGTGCAGAAAATTATTGCTGAGGTTTCCTACCTTTGCAAAGAGTAGGTGAATTTTAATATTTTTCTTGAGTTTTCCTAAATATATGCTTAGCTTTGGGTTAGATCTCAACCAAGCAAAAGAATCTTATGAGAATTCTTGTACTCAAAAATAAGGCACCCTTTGGTTTTTGTGGTGATACAGATCACCATGGCATCTTTGGGCACCCAGAAGCTGATTTTTGGAAGGGGGACAATCTTAAAGGTGGATCTTAGTGAGTATTGCCATGAATTCTGAATTCAATTAGTTGTTGAGACAAGTGGAACCCTTTTTTGGGTATCTAAGTGAACTGCCAAATGCCCTCCATTTGTTCAGATTTTATGGGGAGCAGTCTCCGTGCCTTCCCCAACAAGAAGAGCTTATTCTGCCAGGTAAGTTTGCCTTGTCTGTAAGCTCAATAGGGAAGCAGAGTGGAAGATACCTCCTTAGCTCAGTGGCAAGCTCCATCAGAGATGCCACCTTCTCTTCTATTTGTCCTCCTCCCGCTGTGGCCAAAGCCACATCTTCCAGTTGCCCAGATAAAATCCCAAAGTCACTTTGGAAGAATATCTGCCTGTCTTCATCTTATCTAAGAAAGAATGTACATGGTTATATTTATATCCAGTTCTGAGCCAGGAGAGGCATGATCTAAGTGTCTGTGGTTGAGACACTGTGTGATTTAGAGCCAGGCTTTCATCTTTCAGCCCTCAATTTGCTTATCTGGAAATGAGGGTGATGACTAAATTCTCCATGTCTGGACTTCACTTCAGACATCACCTCCTTAGAGAGGGCCTCCTGCCCAGCCAATCCAACAAGCCATCAAACACAGCTGCCACCACCTATTTACCCTCTATCCTGTTACCCAGCTCAATTTAAATTCACCCACTTTTGTCATTTGACATCTTATTTTCTATGCATTGTCTATTATTTTCCTCCTCCTAGACTGTGAGCCATGAGGACAGGGACAGTGAGTGGCTCTCACTGTCTCCTCAGTGCCTCCTGTAGTATTAAGTGAATAGTTACTGAGTGAACAAAGGACCAGGCACCAACTGTCCCCCAGTTGAAATGAAATTACAGAGCATTTGTCAAATGCTGAAATCTCACTGAGATCTTGGCCAAAAGGCAAGGGCAAAATATGAGTTTCCATTGTTTAGAACTGTATACAAACAGGGTTTGAGTGAGCAGGCAGGTGAAGTATTTGCAGGGCCTTATTTCACTGTGCCTACCAGGCAGGAGGTGCATGGACCTTTGGAAAGGGAACCACCTTATTAGTGAGACCCAGTAAGTACCTAGTAACTATTAAACATAATGCCTGTACTTACCCTGTAATCTTATATTGCATAGGTGACTTAATGTCTCCTTATCCTTTAAGTCAAGGACTATTAGAGTTTAATAAGGAAAGCCATTAAAACAAAATGAAAAAAGGGTGCTGTCTCCCATTTCGAATACTCCAACCTTCTCCCATGTCCCACTATATGCTCACAAAAATATTTAAATAAAGTGATAAAAAAAAGATTACCTAAAGGTGGATCTTAGTGAGTATGGCCATGAATTCTGAATTTAATTAGTTATTGAGACAAGTAGCAACCTTTGTTGGATATATCTAAGTGAACTGTCAAATGCAGTTTGCTTAACACCAGTAAAATGAGATTATGTACAGTGTGGATTCCAAGGTTAAAAATAATAATAATAATAATATATATATATGGAGATCAGACCTGATATCCTTTGGCTAGTAAAACAAGATTACTTAGTGACATTTTGCAAATCTTTTTGAAAGGAATAAGTTTCAGAGTTGTCTAGAGAATATCACTTGGACTCTTCTCAGGCTTTCTGCCACATCTATTGTACCACTGCTCTTGTGCCCTGAAAAGAGGCTTTCATGAGCTTAATTCCATGGCTTAGCCTTTATTCCAGAAATCAAAAAGGGGAATCCCAGTCAGAGCTCCTACAAGGGAGGACAGATACATGCTAATCACATTAGTCTATTATCAAGGTAGCATGGGCATTTTCGTGAGGCAGTACAGAGCTATGATTTATAACACATTCATCTTTGGGAGTGGGACAAGATTATCAGTAAAACCTAGTAAGTATGTAATATGTCACTAAAGTAAGAGGCTTAATGTGGCTACTGAGGCCCACTGAACTTACTGCAGTATTTGTAAGGCCCACATGTCAAAAAATTAATGGTTTGTGCAGACTTAAGTGCATTTCTATGCAGAAAGAAACGTTTAAATAATGGCATAAAGGATAAAAAGAGCTAGCTGTGGAGGGGGGAAAAAAAGAGAAAAAGTTGTGTAGATGAACCAAAAATAATGCACTGAAACAACCCAGAGAGTTGATCCTAAAGAAAAAGACAGAAAGTTGGGCTGTCCACTTCTAGATCTGCTCACCCTGGCTTGATTAGCCTATTAGAACTACGGTTTCTTTATCTGTAAAGGGAGAATATTTAATAGTACCTCTTAAGTCATTTTAAGATAAAATAATTGAATGTATATGAAAATGATCTGCAAATTTTTAAATACATGTTAAATATTATTTGTCTATAGAACAAACACTGCTGGGTTGAATAGTAGAATTCTTTTAACATGAAGGGACTGTGTGGGTTCTGAGTAGATTGGCTGTTTTCATGTGAATCTGCTACGATGGGCATTGGTAGAAAGCACTGTTGTCCACAGATGCATAGTGACTTGAAGGCTACCCAAATGAAAATGGCAGGGGAAAGGAAGCCATTCTGTAAAGACCTGTGTTACAGTGTGAATTCTGGGGGTTACCAGAAACTCACCTTTGGAACTGGGACACAGCTCCAAGTCACCACAAGTGAGTCCAATTTCCTAAGCATTTCCTCTTCCTCATGTTGTCTTCACTCAGATGGTGACATTTGGAGCATATAATGGAATATAACAGGCCTTTCCTTTCCTGGGTCATTTTCAGGAGATTTACATAAAGAGACTATGTAAGGATCCCTCATCCATCCCTTTCTAATAGTACTGTTCCATCTAAGCTGTTTTCCTTCTTAATAGAAAATAAAGCTAAGAAACTGCCTGTGAGGCCAATGGAAAACAGATTTGCGAGGCATAACAACCAAAGAGAAAAGATGTGCTGTTTTTCACCAAAGTGGAAGTAGAATGGGTGTGATGTAATCAAAAGGTCATTCAGCTTTGAGTGCAGAACAGAACTCCTGTAAGTAATCAGGCTACCTTTGAGTCACTGGTTTTCCCAAACAAGTTGACTGAGGGAGAAAGAAGCTGCCACGCATAATGATCTGGACATTTGTCCATGAAGTTTCAGATTGATTGAAGGTAAAATTAGGGGAGACAGTGTGGCAGGAATTTAAAAATTGATAACTGTCATGGAAATGAAAACAAAACAAAAAAAAGACTAGATACATCTGTTAGATAAATAGAGTTGAAAATCATGAATGTGATGGTGATAGACTATGAGGTGTGGATAGGAAGAGACGTCATTTTAAGTGTTGCACAATAAATGCCCCAAATTTGAGTCAAATTGCCCTTGTGTTCTGTGGAATGTAAAAAGAAAGTTAAAACAGAGCCCCCTTTGTAGGTGAGAGGGCCACATATGCAGGTCTCAGGTATGAGAAGGATATGTGGGCTCATGGGTGTTTTTGTCTGGGTTAGAAACACTGTGGGCAGGATGGAGGTGTTAAGTGGACCTTCGGGAATGGGACTAGACTGCTGGTCATGCCTAGTAAGTAAGGCACCAGTGGAATAACCAAAAGATTGAGGGTAAAATGTCTTCCTGTCTCAAGAACTGGTCGTGTGATGAAGGACGAGCAGATGTACTTGGGTCCCTGTTACTACAGTTCTGGTGTTTGGTTCTAAAAAAGAACCAACCCCAGTACAACTGTAGTCCTGCTCTAGAGGGAAAAAGGAGCAGGATTGTCTCTCGTAGCTCCTCATGTGTCCTGTGCTAAAATGTTTTGAGGATATGGGATATTTGTGCCTTCTTATTGGTGCTGGCCCAGCCTGCTTAGTCTCAGGTCGCCTGTTCATAATTTTTAAAAGAAGGATAATAATATCTAAGCTCATGGCCCAGTTGTGGCCCAAATGAGATAATGTCATCTATGTAAATTGTTAACCTTCTTGGTACATCATGGATTCTCCCTAAATGACTCCGGATTTTCTTTCCCCTTCCCTAAATAGTTCACAGGTTGAAATCCCCGACACTGTGGGCTATTTTTGTATGGGGTTTTGCTATAGTGTGGCATCAGGATTCAACAAACTCACATATGGAAAGGGAACTACGCTTCTAGTCTTTCCAGGTAAATGCTGGCCCATCTCTGCACCTGTTTCCCCCTTGTCTGGTTTAAGGTTTCTCCATGAACTTTCTGTGTTTCATCCCCATGGATTGCGTCATCCTTGTTTTATCAGTTAACCTATGAATTGGAGGTTGAACTTTCCATTTAAACATGAAAATAACAGAAGAGCTGAAAATAACCACAGAACTAATTCACTAGGTTGTAATGCAGAGCAGTGTAACGTCCTAAACGATTAGGATAAACATAATTTCTCCAGAAATAACCAACTTCCTGCGGAAAGCCTAGTCTGTGGTTTCTCCCTCAGGCATCTTCACATTCGTATTACCCTCTGTATCCCAGATTTAGCTGTGTAACCTTAGACAATCTGCAACATATATAGCTCCAGAATTCTTTTATTTCCTAAGGATATCCAGCTATTAAAAGCAAAAGCCTTGAGAGCAAAGGCTCTTTTAAGTCCCAGGAAGTATCTCATATGGTACCTCTACAAAGTAAGGTGCTTGATAAATTCTTGTTTAATTCAAATAAAACAGCTAAAGAAATCAAGTTTTCAGACCAAAGGGAAGAAGAGAATAAAATAAATGACACAGGACATTCAAGCCTGTGGTGATAAGAGTAAAACACTAGATTGAGAATCAAATAGCTTTACATTTTAGTCTATGCTACCAACTGGCAATGTCATTTAGAGTATATCTCTTGCCTCTGAGTCTTGTATTTCTCATCTATAAAAGGGGAAGTGGGCTTGAATGACCTTTGGCTCCACAGCACTAATAGTCTATGAATTTATCCCATTTGTGCTCAGGAAGAAACTTTTTTCATATGAATAAGTCAAATAGCTATGTTAAATCTTTATTTTATTTTGTTTTGTTTTGGTACCGAAGATTGAACCCAGGGGTGCTTAACCACTGAGCCACATCCCCAGCCCTTTTTCTATATTTTATTTAGAGACAGGGTCTCACTAAGTTGCTTAGGGCCTCACTAAATTGCTGAGGCTGTCTTTGAACTTGCAATCCTCCTGCCTCAGCCTCCCAAGCCACTGGGATTACAGAAGTGTACCAATGCACCTGGCTGTGTCAAATCTTGAGTATTTTCTAACTGGTTAGGGTAAACCAGGAGAAAGGGTGCAATGGCAGAAGGGAGTTTATTGTGAGGCATTCTATACTGTGGGACTCATAGGAGGAATAAACAAACTCACCTTTGGGACAGGCACCCTGCTAAAAGTAGAACTGTGTAAGTATGAGATTCCAAAGTAACCGTAAAATGTGTTCTGCTAACAGTAAACAGAACAGGGTATGTCACTTTTGTCCTTATGCCTTATTTTTAATTAACTGTAATCTAGTGCTGAAGCATTAAGAATTGTGACCCCAAGATAAATTAGTGAAAGCCTTCAATGACTGTATGAGCATATTTCCTTTGGGGTAGAATTTAGCAACCATTTGAGATTTGGGGCTGACAGAAGATCTGTCTAACATTAGAGTTTTTAACGCTAGTATTGAGCTAAATGGAGCCCAATAGAGGAAAGAAACTAAGAGAGCAGAAAATTGCATGACCACAATCTAATACACCCTTTCTACTTCCACTGCCACTGATTCCAAGGAGCACTCAGGGAGGAGACTCAAGGTCTTTTTATCCATGTCCCAAATAAGCCAGACCGTATTCACTCCAGAGACGAAGCATCCCCTTCACTGAACACTGTCCAAGAAGAGTCAATGAAGTGCAAGAGACAGGATCCCAGGGTTTCTTGGTGCAGTCAGATTTGGCCCTAATGGACTATGTGATACTGAACAAGTCATTCCCCTCTGTGTACTTCAGACTCCTCTAGTAGAAGAAGAGGTTGAAACATTCAAAACTGCATACGGCATGTAGGTATAAGGCTAGATGCATGATATACAGTATTATTTCTCTTCAAACAACTCCATGAGGTAGGAGGCAATATCTTATCTTACAAAAGAAGAAAGTGAGGTGGCTCAGAGAAGTTGTTGTGCAAGATTCCATGGCTATTGGGTAGAAAGGGTTAAATTCAAGCCTGGATCTACCTGTATGATTTCAAAGCCCTTTGCTTTCTGTTACGGGATGTCACAAGCTCTTTGCCAGGGTTTACGTAGAAATGAGAGATGAACCAAGCCCGGTGCAATGCTCATGCCTGTAATTCCAGTGGCTCAGGAGGCTAAAGCAGGAGGATCACAAGTTCAAAACTAGCCTCAGCAATTTAGCAAGGCCCTAAGCAACTTAGTGAGACCCTCTCTCAAAATAAAAAATAAAAAGGGCTGGGGATATGACTCAGTGGTTAAGCACCCCTGGGTTCAATCCCCAGTACCAAAATAAAGAAAAAAGAAATAAGAGATGATGACAATCACAAAGACTAAAGACATACATAGATAGTTAAAGATGGAGCCTCAGGAAATTTTTATGTGAATGCTTCAAATGTCTGAAGCAAAATAGGGCTCTGAATGACAAAATAGGGCTACTGTGAGCATTTACGCAGATGGGAGAAGAGAGGAGATGATGGTAGTTACTCCCATGTCCTGACTGTTCCTTTCTCCTACTGTTTCTTATATGTTCCCCAGGCAGACCAGCCACCAGTGTAACAGATCTGCAAATGCCTAACTCACTAGTCAGTTACAGAAAAGCGCAATGTAGGGACAGTTGGGACATAGCTGCATCCGAAAACTTCAGCTCTGAGAAGAGCTTAGGATTCATCTAAGTTCAGCACTCTTTATTTTCCCAATACAGAAATAAGACCCAGAGGGGTTGGTTGAATTGTCCAAAATCATAAAGTCATTGAGAACTAGGGCTGGGACAAGAACCTGAGAAGTCTGGTCCTAGGGCCATATTCTATGACTCTGTTTGATGAACAAAGCTCCTGTAGGTAGGTGTAAGACCTGTTCATGGTTTCACTAGGAGTGTAAAAATACGCTCTTATTAGCCCTTATCACTACAACCTTACTATAGGCTTCCCGGACTTGCTCACCAGGCATGTTAAAAAAAATTGAAGGTGAAGGAAATGACCCATTTTGTCACAGGACAAATCACTGTGGGAAATACTGGAGGCTACAAATTTATCTTTGGGACAGGCACAAGACTATCGGTTGGTGCAAGTAAGTCCTGTAAAATAACCTGACTTATGTTAAAGTTTATTTCTTCTTTATTTTTTGTGGGTTTAGGGGACATGGCTTTGTTATTTAAATAAGCAAAATTGGTGGCAATATTAATGTCACATTATATAATATCCCCAAGCACCATTCCTGCAAGAAACATGTAACAAACACTTAATAGATGTGAATGGATAAAACTCCCCTGGGCCCTGGCTAGAACTGAAACTAATTATATGAATGACTTTTCAACCTGAATATTAACATGTTTTATATAACTCACTGTATGCAAAGCAGAATCTCCTGTTGGGTTCTTATGTATTTCTTGTCATCTTCCAATAGTCTTAGAAAATGAAGTTAAATAGTAAAAATGTATGTCCCCTACCACTTTGGTGGATACATGCAGACAGGAACACACTTATTAACAAACTCGAGTATGACATAGGAATCCCAGGCCGTGGCCCAGCTACAGGTGCCATTTTGTATAGAGTTATGTCAGAGTGTGAACACAGGCCTTCAGCCGCTCAAGTTTGGAACTGGCACACAACTTTTGGTCAGCCCAAGTAAGTTAGAACTCCAGAAAATTGTAGCCCCCAATATCAGGTTTACATTTGTATTTTTTGTTTATAGTTGTTACTCTGGTCTGTGACATATTATTTTGAACACTATTTTGTTATTAATCATAACAATGCTGCTAACTTGGGGTATACATTTTCTACCATAGTATTCTTTTGACCCTTTAGGGAGAATTGCTGTCAAGATACTGGGAGAAAAACACTTGTTTCCTTTAAGATGAGTTTTTTAATTTGTTCATTTGGTTCCCACCTCTCTGCTGAGAGTCAACACGAATCTCAACGATGTTTTGGCTTTTATATCACTCCTTGGTTTTCCTTGCCTAAGCACTTAGAGTTTGCAGTTCACATTTACCCAGAGTCTACTTAGCTTTTAAGCTCTTCCAAAACTGGCCTCCTTGTCCCAATAATTATGCATAGTAAAAGTTAGTTCAAGTCAGTAAATAATTATTGAGTATCATCCACAAACTAGAAACCGTAGCTGGTTTGGAAAGAAACAAAAGAAAGAAGAAAAAGAAGCCCAAGATATGGCCTCTGATCTCAGGAACTTCCAGTCCTTATCAGAGAAACAAAACATTCATAATAACAAGTCTGATTCATATGTGCTTGTGCCGAGATGAGGTTGAAAGGGCAGAGAGACAGGACAGAGTGTCAATGGACACTCCAAATTCCTTGGCAGAGAACCTGTGATTCCACTTTCTGGGAAAGGATTTTAATCTGTTCTGTACAGAGACGTCTGACTTTCTTGAGGGCAAAAGGCCTTACTGGCAGTTAGCATCCTTGAGTGAGATGAGGACAGAAAGAAGAGTGAGTCAGGTGTGAGTCACCCAGGACTTTTGCTCAGCCCCTGAGAAGGCACAGTGTCTGAGTCAGGCCTAGGCATGTTTTTAGCATGTGCCCCAGTGCAGTGGGTTGGAAATTCTCTTGTTCCTACTCTTCCTGACAAAATAAAAAATACATTTTTGCACATGTCCCCAAGAAAATGGAACCTTCTTCTCGATCGTGGCAGATGAAGTGGGAAAATGCCCGCCTGCTCCCTGGTATCTTTAGAAATACTCACACCCACCAGGCCCACGTAGGAGGCAGTGTGTTTCACTAGGTTTTGTAAAGACTGTTTTTCTCAGAGGAGGAATAGCCAGAGGCAATATTTGTTGGTGGCTGTGATAAGGAAAATGAAGGCCAAGGGTAGCCCTGGGGGCTGGTGCTGTTCCCACCCACTAGGCAGGCTCCTTCAGGTCCTTATACCACCCATTACAGTGTTCACCACCATTCTTGGGTTCCAGCTTTCAGAGCTACTGTGAAGGGTGTGTGTCCCCCACTATAGGGTGGGCAAAACCAGGACCTTTTTGTGATGCATGCATTTGGTGTATATCTGGAACAACTCATTTTCAGGAAGGGAACCCAAGTGGTGATCACACCAAGTAAGTGAGCCAGGCTCTTGCTGTGCAAATGGCCCGCCACCCCACCTTCCCCTGGCTCTACCCTGGTGCTGGACTATTTCTTATCATATTTCCATGGGACGGGGAAGAGGATGTTTTAATGCCACACCCAAGTTCTTAGCCGAACACAGTTCCAAATCTTCACCTACCCTGGTTTCTCCTCCCTCCTCCCCTGCTCCTGGCATCTCCACCTGATCACACTCCCATTCTCTATATAAGCCTTGCCCTGCTCTTCCCGGAGGCTAGGTTTTAAATTGAACTGTGGACCAGAGAAGTGAGAGGTAGCAGGGACTTCAGGGACTTCTTGCTCAGTCTGAGGTCTAGGTTTATACCTCTGTCCAAGGCCAAGCTGAGGAGCTGTGCAGAGCTGTGTCAGGTCCCAGTTCCTCACTTTAGCCCCAGCTCAATGGAGCCACACAGCTCTTTGCTAACTGAATTGACCCTCAAGCCTAGTGGGAAATAACCTGAAAGCTGGCAGCACACAAGGGCTGGGAACTGAGGGCTGAATTCCCATCTCAGTTCAGGACTGTGACCCAGGCTTTATTTCTGTGAGCCTCAGTTTTTGCATCTCTGAAATGGGCAGCATGAAGTCTATTTCTGCTTATCTTTCAAAAGTTTTATTGTTGTGAACTTCTTCTCTGTAGTCCCAATTTTCATAGAAACTGAGTCAAGTCTGACTAGAAATAAAGGAATCAGAAGGCTTTGGGTGCCTTGGCCTATTTCCAGGTGGTAAAGAGGAAAGGATTAAAGTACAAATCTCAGGAAGGAACCAAATCCTGCTTGGAGTCTTCGTCAGACCGGGTTATACAGGACTCACATCCCTGGACCTCACTGAGGGAGAGGGCTGAAATGGGAAGCATCAGTAGCTGTGGAAAGAGAAAGATGGGAACGAGGAGAAGTTAAGGTCAGGAGGTCAGAATGGCCTCAGCAAAATATCAAAAGAACCCCTGGCTCCCATCCTCCAGCACTTTCAGAGGCCACTGGCATCTGTTCAACAACAGATGGAGTCAGGGTGTCCCTCCCAACAGACAGGGTCGGGGGTGGTACTGGCATGCTGGGTGAAGATGTGGGGAGGTGCTGGCCTGCTTCTCTGCTAGTGGGAAGGTGGTATTTTCTCAGGGTAACCCCAGGGCTGAGGTTTTCTTCAGTCCCCCCAGTTTGGCTCCTATTCCCACCCCGAGGCACAGGACTCTGGGCTCCAAAGACAGCAGGGGAAGGTTTCCAACAACAGTGGGAGTGTGGCCAGTTTCCTGAAATGGCTGCCTGGACACACTGGGTTGTGGTAAAGGTTTTATCAAAGGCTTTCCTCACTGTGCATATTAGGAGGAAACAACAAACTTACCTTTGGAAGAGGGACCAGCCTCATTGTTCATCCCTGTGAGTATGGTAGAAATGCTGGGAGAAATTTCGAATTCAGACATATCATGGACAGAAACAGCAGTAGTGAGGGAGTGGCGTGGACTGCTCCCTCATTAAAGGAGTCCTTTGTTGACCAGGAGTGACAATCAGTGAGTCGAGTCTAATGAGGGCTGGATGAGGGTTTTGCTTTCAAAGGATAAGTACTCAAATTTCAAGAAAAGAGACCTCACCCTTTCTAGGTGTCTGAAATAGGATTTTTCTTCTTGGCAGCCAAGGAGTCTACCCTGTCCCTCTCCCCTGCCTCCACCTCCCCCTTGGTTCCTTGAGATGTCTCCCCTAGATCAGAGCACCCCAGCCTGGATGCTAGGAACTCGGAGGTGCTGGAGCGGACAGAGCAGGGATGGGTCTCCTCTAGCACAGGAAGACTTCAGTGTGAAGCTTTGCTGGGCGTCATCCTCTTGTTAGTGACTGTCTACTACACACCTACCATGTGCCAGTGACCGTACTCTATCCTTCTGAGTTCTTATCCTGTGCTGACATCCATCATAATGATAGGTAATTTGTGGTATGCCCATTTTCCAGATGAGGAAACGTGCTTGGGGCAGGTTACTTGCCCAGGATCACACAGCTAGGAATGACAGAGCCAGAGTTTGGCTCACGCCTGTTGGACTCTAGGCCTTCTTATTAACCAGGTACTGCATGCTGCCACCATCCCTCCTGCACTCTCTGCAGGAAGACCCCACACCTCAAAGGCCAATGGGTGGGGGACCTCCCTTCACAGAGTGCAGGGGCTTGGTCCACGGTCCGCCCCTTCTGGTCATAGTGACCATGTGAACATGACACAGTGACTCAACATTTCTTAAGACATCACAAAAATAACATGTTGGATTGGCAAGAAGCAAATGGGGTATTGGGGAAAGGGAATAGAGACTTAGGAGATTGCTTATTAAGTATAAAACCACAGGAGAAGAAATTTATCATCAAAATCATGGAAAGGGCTGTTTAAAAGCTTTGTTCCCTAAGAGGGAAGGTAATAAATGTGAAATGTGACAGGGGTCATAGGAAACTGCCCAGGTGGCAGAGGGCAGGTATTTGTACTGTGTTGTACCAGGGTGTAGACATAAGTGGTAGAACTCTCACTTTTGGAAGTGGAACAAGACTCCAGGTTCATCCAAGTAAGTGCCTGACCTTAGGCCCTAGCCAAAGACACCAAAAAGCCCTCCTCTGCTCTCTTGGGTGCTGATCTAGTACCACCTGAACTAATTTTTTGTGTTTCTTTATGAAGTTTGAATGTTTGAAAATTTGAATTTCCAGCCACTGGCTTATTTATTTTCTAATGGAAATTGGCCTTTTCATTATTACAGAAACAGACTCTTTCATGATTTTTAGATCTTTATCAGAAAATAAACTGTGACTGATTATGTCAAAAGATTTATTTTTGTTACCAGTTAGTTTCATGAAAGGTAGAATTAAACTTCTCAAAGACACTGGGCATTGGACACATTCCATGCCCAACTGAGAGATACAGGAAGAACTTAAGATCTAACTAATATCATTAAAAACAATAAAAAGCTTGAAAAATGAGACTATCCAGAAATTAAAGGAGAAATGCAATTTTAAAGCTAACAAAAGAAACCTTGCTTTCTAGCACAACTGTATTAAAGGTGAATTAAAATATTTACAGGGCTTATGCATTCAAAGAATATTTATTGAGCACTTATTATATCCCAATACAGTGTTAGATGTGAGGAAGGAAGGGAAGTGGTAAGAGCAGCAGAAGGAAATGCAGAGTCTCTACCTCCAGGATCTCAAAGTATAAACCCAGTATCACTCAGGTTATAGTGGAGGTACTCACAAGTTGTGATGGGAGTACAAAGAAAGGCACACCTGACTTCCTATCATAATTGCCTAGTACCTGTACACATCCTCTACTGCAACCGTAAGCTCTGGGAGGGCAGGACCCTCTCCTTCATTCTCATATCTCCGTAACTGTGCGTAATGCCTGACATGAAAGTGTCGCCAAACAATTTTTTTTAATGCCTTCTGGCTAGGAGAATCAGGAAATGCTTGGGTGGAGGAGCAATTGCTGCTTAAAACATCATGGCTTTGACATTAGCAAATACTCTCTGATAGAGTCGTTAGCCCTCCCACTAGGGAGATCACAGAATCCACCCAAATGCAGGTACAGCAGAGAGAGAAGTGGAAACTGGTTACACATGGGGCCTGGTGGGAGGAAGCCCACTTCTCCGGGAAAAGCCTCCTCTGTATTTTATCTGTTCATTTGTGTGCTTCACCAAAGCCTCTTAGCCTGCCTTGGGTTGGTTCAGAATGGGTTTAGAAAGACCCATCCTATTTCTCAAGAACCAGAGTTCAGAGGCACAAGGATTACAATATCTGTGGTTGGGAAGCAGCAAAAAGGAAAGTGATATAGATGATGATAAATGTATGAAATCTGTCTCCACTTGAGAAACCATGCAGGAAGTAGACGTTCTAAGGGAACTTTTCTCCATCAGGACCAGAATTCTTTGAAATACACAGCCAGAGGTATGTAGAAAGGTGAATGGAAGAAAGACCAAAATTCACATGTGAGAAAGGCTTTCAAGTTGCCCCTATTCCTAGTGGGTAAACCCTGCCAAGTGTCAGGGCAACGCAGAGCCGGGTGTTAACCAGGAGCAGCTCTGCCTTGGAGCTCCTGCTGACAGGGTGAGAACATTTGCTGCCCAGCAGCCTAGGTGTTCCACAGCTGCCTAAATAAAATGAAGCTGCTTCATGATGATTAGAAAGAAATAATCAGCATCAATGAGGCCCCTAATTGTGGCCTCAGGAATGGGTAGGAGAACAAACAGATTCAGAGCACAGAAAACCTCATGGATAAAATTAGACTAGCATTTAGAATGAATTTTAATTTCCTGGAGTCAGAGAAGCCACTTCTAAGGAATGTACATGTATAAACCTGCATAGTCCCATGGATGTTAATGAATGTTTTAACAAAAAAAGAAAATGGTGAAGGGTTCTTGGGTCAAATAAGTTACAGGAGCTCTGGATTTATTTATTAGAAGACTTCTCAGAGACTTTAGAACAATAATATACGTTGTCAGCGTTCAAAACCAAAATAGGAGTACAAAGCATTTTCCAAACTTATTCAAGCTTAGAATCCCTTTTTACCAAGAAACTTATAAGGACTAGGTTCTGTGAAATTTTGATAAGTATTTGTCAAAGCCATTCTCAAACTTTGGGGATTTTTCCTCCATATGGATGTCAATTCTAATTTACAAACCTCTCAGAGAAAGAGATTTCAGGCTCCAAATGTAACTTGCTCCCACAACCTTCCTAGGAAAGCAATCCTCCCTGTGCATTTTCTGTGGATATTTCTATGTATTTCTATGGCAGTTTTAGAGTCTCTCTCTCTCTCTCTTTCTCTCTCTCTTCTCAAGGAATAATAGAAGCCACTTTCTGAAAGAAGAGCCCTTCCTAGTCCTCAGTTTCACCATGAAGCCCTGCCTGAGGTTTTCCATCTATTGTGATGCTCTGAATTTTCCCCTCAGAATCCATTTCCTAATTAATCTCTGGCTCTTCTCTATACTCTTCCAAGTTTCCTCCCTCAACTTCAGTTGTGGAACCCAGAATGGGGTTCCTCCTCCAGGAAGTTCTAGACTGGCCCAGGGAAAGGGTCACAGAGCCATTACAATGAAAGGTGAGAAAGTTGACCCAAAGGGCATGAGTTTTCCATCTCCTCAGAGAAAGGTTGACTTGAGAGAGACTGGGAGAGCAGGGAGAGGAGGCGAGAGTCCCAGCCAGGCCAGTCCTGCCCAAGTGAGAGTTCCTGTAAAGCACTCCCCTTCTGTGCATTGTCAAACAGCTACAATAAACTGACCTTTGGTGCAGGGACCAGGCTGGTTGTGTGCCCATGTGAGTATGATGGTGCCAATGACCAGGGCAAAAAGAATTGCTGACTTATCCAAGAGAAAACAGGCAAATGATTTATAGCAAGCCTGGGGATATACGAAGCCCTTATTTTCCATTTCTACAAGCTCTCCTGGTGACTTAAAATGTTCCCATTTCTCATATTAAAGTCAGAAGTGCCAAGAGCCAATTGAGTAAATGAAAATCTGAACAGAATAATTTACAGAAATATAAAAAGATTTCCAGATACTCAGTGCTTTCAAGTGAAGCCAATAATATCAGCACCAGATAATCTGAACATTCAGAAAATTAACTTAGTGCCCTTGGGGGAAAGAGGTGAGTTAATGGCAAACACAAATTCTCTTTTATTGCAGCAGGTGGCTGAACTCCCTGGTTTGGCTGATGAGCATGGTACAGGGATACCTGCTCAGATAATCTTCTCTCTGGAGATCAGTAGAGTCGTGAATCCTCACCCAGGGGTAAAAATGGACCAAACCCCTATCTGGATGGCAGGTTCCATATGATTAAATGATGGCAGACGGGGGAATTCTAGTTCTATTCTCACCAGCTGTATTTAAAATGGCCTCTACTCTCAACAGCAAAATGACAATAACCACATAAAGTGACATAATGCTCCACAGATAACAGGTAATCAATGATTGGTAGCAATGATATATTGTTATTATAACAATACCAAGCTATACTTGGCTATACTAAGATTACCGTTATTATAAAGGGAGAAGACCAGCTGCCTTGGGAAACAGGAGAGCTAAGAAACCAAAACCTGGCAAGACTTTTAGGATAGTGCTCTGAGACCCAGGGAGGATGGACCAGGGTGAGTGAGGGGTGGGGGGTTCCAGCTGATTCGCATCAGGAAAGTTATTACAAAGACCTTACTCGAAGTGGGAACATAGCAGTGGTAATCAAGCTAATCTTTGGAGCAGGGACCAGACTGAGCACCCAGCCAAGTAAGTAAAGTGGGCAGGGGTGGAACAATTATTTCTTCTTTGTCCAATACACTGACTTGAGCCTAGGTATTCTCACCTGTAGAATTCCAATGGTTCTTTCTACCCATCTCTAGGAAATCCTCCCACCTAGCAGCATCAAGTGCTTTGGAGACATTATACTTAGACTGGGACCTTAGGAATCACAAGGCAGATGGCAAGTAGTGTTTCCGAACCTTCCACTAGAGGATCCTAGATGTTGCTGCACTGAATAGAGGATTTTGCTCCACTGAAATCTACTGAATTTGTGGAAATCACATGAACTCACAATCTCAGCTCAGGGTACCACTGCAGAATTGGGCAAGAGAAAAGAACTTTACATACCAGAAACAAAATCACAATACAAAATAGCAAAAGACCTCGGTCTTAGGAGTGTGATTCTCCTGTTCTGTGGGAGATCAGTGCTTCTCCAATGAGTTTCTGTAATGATGTCGCCTACAGTGTGAATACTGGAGGAAAAATTCCCAAATTCACATTTGGGAAAGGGACCCAAGTGTCCGAAATACCAAGTGTGTCATCCCGGGTGGCACCATTTGCAATCCCATGTGCCAGTGTCATTAATCCCTCCCCCAGGGATATCCATTATTACCCTGGTGAGACTAGACTAACTGTGGATGTTGTAAATAACTGTATTACAGAGGTTTGGGAAGGGGAAAGGCATCACTATCAATTTTGAATATCTATGTTTCTCTAGGTCAAACACATTAAAGTTTGACTTTAATCATTCAATGGATATTTTTAAATGTCTTCCAAGTAGCTATCACTATAAATGTTACAGTGCATGTGAAGAATCGTAAGATAGATATCTGACCTGTCCCCAAATAATATAAAGACTAGCCAAAAGTACAGAACTGTTTAGCCACTTGAAAACTATTTTATTATTAACAATTGATTATGTCAATAGGCATAATGGAGATCCAGATGAGTTAGGATCCAGGATGAAAAGTCCAAGATAGTGGATGTTTCATGTGGTAGAAAAGACTTGTTGAGCCCTGAAGGATAAGTAACATTTGTATGGGCAGAGAGAGGAGAGAAGCAGGATTCCAGGCACAAAGGTCAACAAGAAAGAAGACATGACCTTGGGAATGAAGAAGTCCCATGCCTTTTGGTCTAAGTGAACACATCTGATGATAAAGTTGATTGAGAGAATAAGGCAAAGAAGGTATTTTCTTAGACTATGGAGATAAGGAATGCTAGAGCCTTCAAGAGAATAAAGAAATTAGGGTCAGGGCCAGACACCAGTAATCTGAAAATTCAGTTTAGAATTGCAGACCAGATGTAAGGTGAGAAGGATCAGCTCTTTCCATGGATGATTCATGGCACAGGGATCTTCCCCCTCCTTCCTCAGTGGGACTGGAAAGAGAAACCTGAGGACTTTCCCTAAGGAAGCACGTGCCTCCTGGGTGCAGTTTGGCAAAGGCCCAGAGTTTCCATTATTTCCAAAAAGTCTGCCCATGCTGTTCCTGATGCTCTCCAGAGTTTCAATGAGACCCAGATCAGTGTCACTAACTTTCATTTCTTAGTTCCTAGTGCCTAACTACAGAGCACAGATTTAATGGTAAGGGAGCTTTCAATCACTACTGTGCCCCCAGGGATCTAAAGCACTAGAGCATTCAGACATGTGCTTCTGCAGTTAGTTTTGAATTATGATGACAGGTTAGGATCTAGAATAGCTGAACTTCCACATTGAAAAATTGATCGTCTTGCTGAGGCTACCTTCTGATACTGTCAGTGGTAGAATGTGTTTTTCTTGCTGGGGTGGAATAGGATGTCTCTCCCCACAGGGCTCTGGCAATGGACCTCTAATGACCTCCAAATTAAAAGTGGCTGCTTTCTTATTTTCAGGAAAAAAAAAAAAAGTAAAGTTGCACTAGAGGTACCTAGAGATGAAAGTAAAAGGGAGCTAAAAAACATCAGTACCTCTAGTACAACTTTTTTGTCCAAAAAAAAAGAACAAAGTTTCAGACATCTGACCACATGCCCACCCCTGCTCTGCTGTTCCAGGGGTGGCCCTGCTCAGCAGGCAGCTCTCCTTGACTCAGCATCCCAGGGTCATGCCAAGCACTGATTTCTCTGGTTTTGGATCCAGCAGGATATCTGCATCATCAGGGCCACCAGGGCTGGCTCAGCAAGCAGGGTGCAGGAGTCTGAGAAACCTTACGTGCATAGGGAGGAGTTGTGGGAGTGGAGAACCACAGGGGCAGGAAGTTCTAATCCCAGCCCTGCTGGAAACAGTCTGGGTGGCCCCAATGTATTAATCCTCCTGGCAAACCTCTGCTTCCTCCTCTAAAGGCGGAGGTCGGAAAGAACAAACAATGAGAGTCTTACTAAAAACACAAAGTCCTCCGGAAAAAAACTGGTGTGACTCCTCAGGGCCTAATATCTAGTAAACAGTAGAGCCAGGGCTTGAATGCAGGTGTCCTAGTGTGTACTCCATACTTTTATCAATGAGAGAGAAATCTCCTGATGATGTGATAGATTTTGCAGCTTAATGCCAACATATTATAAATCTCCATTTCCTGTCAATGCCCAACCTAAGTGGGGGAAAACAGTGCAGATTCCAAGAGGCATAGTTTGCTTTTCTGCACCACCCCCCCACCTTTTTTTTTTTTTTTTTTTTTTTCCTGTGCTGGCTTTTATCCTGCCAGAACAATATGGTTGACTAGGCTTACTGAGGTTTTGAAGAAGTTCCTATTCAGTAGAAGAATGAGCAATTTCACTCTGGTTTTCTAGAATAGCAGAAGGGCCTGGCAGAGGATTCACAGAAATCCTGCCCAATTCCCAAGATTCATGGTTTGTGTTTGTTCCAAAGCCCCAGTCCATCACAAGCAGCTGGTTTCTCCCATTCAAAGCCTGAGAATGAGACTACCCAGCCCCAGAAAGTCCCGCTGTTGTCCATCACTGGCATCTGGGCTCTGGTATGGGTTGGAGCAAAGAGGAAAGCAAAAGCATCTCCTAACCCCAGTCCTTTTTTGTCCACAGCCATCAAGGACCCTGACCCCACTGTGTACCAGCTGAGAGACTCTAAATTCCGAAATACCTCTGTCTGCCTATTTACCGATTTTGAATCTCCAATCAATGAGACACAAGGCACCAAAGATTCTGAAGTGTTTATTTCCAAAAACCCTGTGCTGGACATGAGGTCCATGGATTCCAAGAGCAACGGTGCCTTGGCCTGGAGCAACAAAATTGACTTCACATGTAGGAGTGCCTTCACCGAGAACGCCTCCTTCCCCAGCCCAGGTGAGTACCTCCCCCTTACACTTGCACACTGCATCTCCTTGCTTCTGCAGAGGCATGGTTCTGCCTAAAGCTTTGTTTAATGGTATCTAAAAGCTACTCTGATTAGTGCTCTCAGCTTCATCAATTGTCAGAAAAGCTCCTATTTTCTTTTTACTAAGGAACAGTGAGTCTCATCCTGAAGTCCATAAACAAAAGGGCAAAAAGCAGATGAGAGAAGGTAGGGGAGAGGAGACCTGCTTTGTGAGGTACGGCCTCCCGGCCTTTGCTTGGGCAAAGGATTCGAGAAGTAAAAATTCAGTGAAGGGTCTGCCCTGAGGAAGCACCATTCCAGTTGTGGGAAATCTGGACAATTTCAGATTGTAGTGTATGCTTTAACTCAGGGTTAAAGAGAGAGTCACCTTAGGGACAAAAGGCAGTGAAGGGTTCTGATGAAATGCTATTGAGTTGAGTGAGACTTAAAAGAATAGCAAGGTGCTACATGCCATGCCAGAGAGGACCCCACGGAGGCCTGAGACAGGCCCACACTGACAGCTAGGAAGAGCAACAGAAAATGAGTTGGAAAATGCAGGCATGGACCAGAACACAGAGTCTCAAGGCCTGGAGAGGATAGCTACTATTTTATTTACTGGGAAGCTATTAATTGCTTGTGACAGGGGGCGAAACCTAAGCTACTTTTTTAGAAGATCAGTCTTATTGGTGTGTGGAGAATGGTCCAGAGTGGAAGAAGAAAGGACGCCATAGCAGCAAAGAGAGATGACGGAGGCCTGGACAGGGTAGTGGCACTTGGGTTTCAAAGACGAAACCACTTAGAGATGAGAAAGAATAGGGCATTAAGGAAGGTGACTAGATTCAATGCTGAGCAACTGAGTCTATGATAGAGGAAACAAAGAAACAAAGTTGGGATATAAGGATCAAAACTTTCTGGAACACATGAAAGTATCCATCTCCCTATTGCTCTTGTCACTGTGTTTATATCTCACTTCCCCTTTGAGACTCCTGACTGGGCAGGCTCTATCTTAAGGGCTTGCTGTGGCCCATGTCATGCAACCTGCACTTTGCACAGTCAGTGTTTGCTGAGTGAGTCATGGTGCCCAGAAACCAGGGTGTTGGTCTTCAGGCCTTCTGCCTGGGGAGATGTCCCTGTGCAATAAGCTCCCTCCAGAACTCATGCCAAGAGAACATGGAAAGGCTGTAGACACTCACCTGCTCAGCAATCAGGAGGTTTGGGATGGGAGAGTCAGCATGCTCTGGACTCTTAAAAAAAAATTCTTTGTTTCTCCTTTTAGAGGTTCCCTGCAATGCCAAGTTGATAGAGGAAAGCTTTGAAACAGGTAAGAGAAAGGTCTATCCAGCTTTGTACAGTATGGGGGAGGTAAGGAACCCACAATAACTCTGACTAGGTAGAGCAGGGGACTGGGGGAATAGCTGTGACCTGCCCAGAGCTGCCTGGGGTCTTTCTCTTTTTTTTTTTTTTTTTTTTTTTTTTTATGGTGCTGGGGATTGAACCCAGGGTTTTGTGCATTCGAGGCAAACACTCTACCAACTGAGCTACATCCCCAGCCCTGGGGTCTTTCTTGAATTCACCTCAGCATGTCAAATTTTCTTTTCCATTCCAAGTACTTTGAAGATGAGTCTCCAGTTTTACTAGGCCTAGGCCTTTGGATTGCTTCCACAGTTCTGTCAGGAGAACCAAAGAGGGCTGCTGGGTGTTCAGCTATGAACTTTCTGATGCCCTTTGGCATAGTCCTCAACCAATGAGGTCATCCCAGGAACAATTTCCCTTGGTAGCCAACAGAATACACATGGGTTGTGGGCAGAGGTCCTGTCTCTCAAGGAACCCCACCAATCCTCACCACCTGCCCCCACTTCCACCTAAGTTGTTTTTACTCAGGAATCCCTCCTGAGGTTCAGTCACTCATCTCACTAAGGGACACGGACCCAAGGGATTGTGGTGAGACGTACTGAGCACCTATTCCCACCCCAGCCCCATCCCCACAGAGCTCAGAAAGAAAGCAAGGACCAACTCCAGTAGGTGTTTTGTTTTGTTTGAACCCTGGAGGAATGCACAAATACATTTGCACAAGGATGTACACAGGAGCTCAAAAAATGAGGTGGATCCAGGAGCTGGAATTCACCCCCACATGCCCCACCCAGCTTTGGGAAAAGTCCTTGGTGTCTTGAGGAGCTGTGCAGACCTCCAATGCATGCACCCATGACTGTGGTCTCTCTGTTTTACAGATATGAACCTAAACTTTCAAAACTTGTCAGTGATGGGGCTCCGCATCCTCCTCCTGAAAGTGGCCGGCTTTAACCTACTCTTGACGCTAAGGCTGTGGTCCAGCTGAGGTGAGAAAGTTTCGAAGCTGGGTGTGGGGTTGCGGGTCTGCAAACTGACAGCAAACCTCCCTGCAGGGAGTTGCTTTTAAATCCTAAGACTGGGCCCACTGCACTCTTCTATTTCTTCCTGTCACAAATACTTATGTGACAAAAGACACTCATCTCAGCCTCCTCATAGTCTCCCTGTGAGGTATGAAGAACAGTTGTTACTATACCCATTTTAGAAACTGAGGTCAAGGAACATCAAGGGCCACACAGCTAATAAGTGGAAGAATAGAGTCACTCAGACCCCAATTCACTTATACCACATGCCTTCTGTTGCCCCAGTATCTTTCCTCATGTCCTCTATCCCTACAATGGCTCTCTCAGCTTCAAGGGTAAGACATTAATTATACTCACTATACCCTAATCCCAGCTGGAGTCTCTGTGCCCTCCTACCCCAGGGGCCCAGATCATCTTGCTGACAAGTACATCCTGTTCCACTGCATCCAAAAGAACTCCAGGCCCATTTGCTCCTAGAAATCTACAACACAGCCCCACAAAGTCATCTCCATCGCATCCCTAACAGTCCTGGTTAACACGCAGCCTGACTTCTGCTCTTCCTCATCCCAGGTCGGCAAGACTGTAAGAACCTGAGCTCCCGTCATTCTTCTTCCTCCTTTTCCCTCCTCTTCTTCAAGCAACGGGACTCTCCCACCTCCATGAAGAAGGTGATTTCATTGCCTCTCTGGCCCCACTGGCAAAGCTACCAACTGGATCTACCAAAATTTGTCATGAAGATTGTTGAAGAGCTGCCAAATGCTGCTGCCACCCCCTCCATTCCCATACTGCTGCTTGTCACCGTTCACAGCCAAAGTAGGGGCTGCTGCAGCCTCTCCTCGCTATAGAGAATCCCTCCCCCTCCCCAGAGACTGCCTCTGATGGATCCCCCATGAGGTTTCTTAGACCTCAGTTCCTGGAGAACGTTCCCTAGTTTTTATTTTTTAAATAGTGTTTATAAAGAAATACTTTATTATTCTTTTTCTCAAGATGGTGGGGGGGATTAGCTCATTATCTAGGTCCTGCTATGCTATGTATCTGAGGCACATTGTGTTTTAGTCTGCTACTCATGGCTTCATTAAAAATGATTTAGAAGAGCAGAGACTGTGCTCCTGTTTGATGGGTTTGGTTGGGATCATTTTCATTACACTTTTAAGAGACAAACCAAGGCATGTGTCTATCATGCTATCCAGGCAGCCTAACTCAACAGGCTGCTTAAGTCAACCTCTTCTTAGAATAACTTCTAAGAATTTCCACTCAGCAAGCTGTTCTGGGAGCCAAGAAAACCCCCCTACAAGCTTGGGCCCTGTACTTCTGTTTTCATGCCACACCACTGGGTATAGCAGGAGGCCCACACACATAAATGTTAGTGACCTGTAGATGAAATTCAGCAGACAGAGACCACACAGCAAGTGTTCCCCAAATGCCACTGTTTCCTGCCCTCCAGGAACATTTCTTTTCTCAGATAACTTTTCTCTCAGATAACTGCGCATTGCCCCACAAATTCATGGCTGGGGTCTACTCACTGTTGCCCTGCTCAGGTCCCAGCCCCATGCCTAGCCCCCTTGAGGTGCCCAGTCTTAGAACTGGGTTGGGAAGAAATTGTGACCCCAAGAGTAATTTCCATTCACACCTTCTATACATGAGAATGAGGAAAGGGGAGATAAGCTCCCCACTCAAGCCAAGGACTCAGCCAAGGAGAATAGATGTCTCGGGCTCCCACACCAAGGACAAGACGTAAGACTTCCTGGAGCCCCATAGTATACTACTCTGAACCCTGAGTGACTGCCACAGCACCTCTCCCCAGGGGTGGGGATACTGATGGGAATACACCTCAGAGACCACTCAGCCACCAACCCAACAGCTACCCAACCAACTACCCCCTCATTCTGGGAGTGGGAGGGTGTTCCTTCCTCAAATGGCTATAGGGTTCACCTGGGTAGTTCTAACTACACCAGCCAGAAATATGCATATCCTTTCAGCTGCAATTTAGGCCTGTTTCTTTTCATAGGAATGGAGCCTCCAGCTCCATGACCTAGTGCATGACCTCCACTCTATGAGCTTCAGGGTCACCCCCTATAAAATGTCAGATAAGGACCAGAGGTTACCTGAAGCTCCATGCATCTCTGATTCTGAAACCCCTGTAGAACCAGAACCAGCATCCCTGGTTAGCCCTACCCAGGGTAGTCACAGAATCCCCAGTTCTTCCTAAACTGTCTCATCCCCAGCCTAAATAGAATCCCTTTAAGATTACTGAAGGGATTTACGGAAGGAAATGCCATCATAGCAGGTCACTCTCACCCTTGGGAGGATGGGTACTGCTTTTCCCAGGAGGGATTTGCCACCTGCAGGGCACTCCAGAAGGCTTCCTGAGCCTTCCTTAAATCTGCCTCCTGGAGTGTCTGACACAATGCCAGAGATTCTACTACTGGGAATTTCTTTTAATTAAAGCATTCTCTTCCCCATATTAAATGAAAATGCCCCTGGGAGGGTTAGTAGAGCAAGTCTTTATCAACCTTTAAAAACTTAGGACAAATTAGTTCATCTTCCCTCCCCGCCTCCCAAGTGGCAATTCACTTTGTTCTTCATAAAAAAGATCCCGACAAAGAAAGTGTGGTGGTTGGGGAGGCAGTTCTGCTCCTGCGAGTTGGCTCCCACTATGCTGAAGCTGAAGGGAGCGTGGCACTTCTGGGTAGGGGTTAGGAGTCTGTCAGGGAGTGAAGGGGCCAAAGACGGATCCCTCCATGACATGTGGAAGAGGCCCAGACTGAAGAAGGTAGCCTGTGGAGTCATGCCAGCTCACTGCCCCCAAATGACAGGGCACAGTGATCACTGGAACCCTAAGGGTACCTAAGGACTGAAACAAGGTGATTCAGCAGGGGCTGGAGATAGTAAGGCTTCCTCCTTCCAAGCCCAGTCCAAGCAGGCCACCTAGAGAGCAGGACCAACTCCAACACCTGAGAAGTTTCCATCTAATACCCAGGGTTCCTTGGTCTCAGCAAGAACCTGCCCCTCACATTTGAGGCTGTTAAACCTAAAGCCAGCAAGGGCTGAGGTCAGAGAGGTAGACCAGGAGCAAGCAGTTGAGGGTCAGGTCAGCAAGTGTCAGTGCATGGGCATGGGACTCTGTTCTCAAGTCTGCTCCAAGCACCTGGGATGTCAGGGAACATTGAAGTGGCCTGTGGAGAGGCCCACAAGAAGGGTTCCTGTGCCTACCAGGAAGGTCGGTTCTGGACCTAGCACCACCATTACAGAGTCCCTCAGTATAGAAGGTCCAAATTTAAGAACTGGGCATTGTTTAGCCTGTAGGGAAGAGGCAGCTGAGGAAACCTGGAGACATGATCAGAGCCCTAGTACCTATGAGCCAGGGCCTTGGGCTGCAGCTTGAATCCAGTCTCATGGAGACAAGGTTGGCAATTCAGCAACGAATGTGTTACCAGGGCCAGTTGTAGAAATGGATTTCTCTGGAAATATGCCCCACTACCCCAAAGGTCAGCCTTAGAGACAGATAAATGAACCCGAGTGACCTCTCATGACTTAGACCTAAGTCTATGAAGTGTCGTCTGCAACTTCCCTCAGAGATCTGCCGTGAGAGCAACTGGAGTCACAGGCCAGTCAGCAAAAATGTAGGTTAAGTACGGATGTGCTTCAGGAGTGTCCAGAGTCTTCAGTTCCCACAGAGCGGCCCCCTGCCATTACCCACCATTAGGCAGCCATCCAAGTCTTAAAGGACTTTTTTGTGTGTCTCCCATAATCTTGAACTCTCCCAGGTTATATGTAAAACCCTAGTATCACCTTATTAAGTAACATCTCAGCAAGGATTTCCTGTAGCTGTGCACTCCTTGTGGGAGGAAGAGTGCCTTGGTCATTGGTGTGTCCCCAGTAGCTAGCACAGTGCCTGGCACACAGCAGATGCCACCAAATAAACAAATAAATTATTAGCACCGTTAGGTACTGGGTAGGGAGCAGAGTTTGAGGTTTGGCAGTACAGGAGAAAGTGGGGATTCATAAAGTAGTAGGCCAGGTAAACCACCATTTCACAATTTTACTGGGAGCCAAGAGTAACTTGGCAAGACACATTAAAAAAAAAAAAAAAAAAAAAAAAAACCTGAGTGGTGGCCAAGGGCCAGGGCAGCCCCAGCCAGGCATTCATCTACCCAACAAAGCCTGGAGAACAGTTACTCTGGGAAGCACACAGGCTCTCAGGAGTCTGAGACTTCAGCTTCTCCCCATGACCCACCCTAAACCCAGTCTCCAGTCTACCCCCCAAGCAACACTCGGAAGAAGTGGGAGTGAGCTGTGCAGAGACCCAGCGCCATCCTTCTTGCTAATAAACACACTGATTGCTGGGGAGCTGCAGGACCGCCGGTGCCTTCCCTCTGTGTAGAGGCCACTTGGGCAGCAAGGCAGACTTCAGGCCTCCTTCCATACAGACATAAATGCACATTGGATTTCCTCTGAGCATCACACAGAAAACTGCGTTTTGAAATTAATAAACAGGTCAGACATTGAGTTAGTAGCCAGAAGTAGAACAGGAAGTGGAAAAAGTGTTCCACTTCCCTCCAGGTGTTTGGGGCTGGGCATCCCCCTCCCATTTCCATGACGTTTTATGGTTGCTGACAGGGGCAAATAGGGCACCCTTTGAAGCCTGCCCACAGAACCCACATCCTCTGGAAAGAAGGTTAAAAATACAGAGTTAGAGATAGCATCGCCCCAGGCCACGTGCCAAGGGGCGGCAAGCTGGGCCGTTACACCACCCCCAACCACAGGTGCAACAAGAAGGCCATCAAACCACATTGGGGCGGGACTGGCAGGCCCCTTTGCTGACTAGCACCCACGCCCCCAACCCCCACAGCAGGCGGGAGAGGTGCTATCCCCCACTGCTGAGAAGCCTCCCTCACCCACCTCTGGCAACCCCAAGATCAAACCTATTAGACAGTCTAGGACAGACTTATGTTGGGCTTATGTCCAGCCCATCCTCCCCTGGACAAGAGGGACACTTCTGCCCACACACACAACTGGGCTGGTTCTCTGAAGGACATTTCCCACCAGTGGCCGTACCCTCGCTTCCCCCATTCCAGGTTGAGACTGAAGTACAGGCGATGGCCCTAGTGGACCTCTGCTTCTCAGGGAATAGGAGACGAGGTCTCTGCAAGAGAGGAGACACAGAAGCTGACACCAGAAAAACACCAGACTTTTTATGTGCTGTTCTGTGGTAGTGTCCCAAGTCAACCACCTGGGGGCAGCAGTGCTCCACCAAAAAGGCCTCTTTTCCCTCTGTCTGTTTATTCTAGGGAGGGAAAGTCCCCAAAGTTCAGGAAAACCTCTTTTCAAAGGAAAATAAGATGGAAGGTGACTCCTCTTGTTTCACAGGTCACTACCCAGTACCATTCAGTCACTGCACTGGGGCTCCAGGCCTGCATGATCCTGTTGCCCCACAGAAGAGAGGAGTAGGATCAGGCCCTCAGTCAGCAGGGGGCACTGCCTGCCCAGGATCATGAGACCCACTTCAATAAAGGCAGCCCAGAGAGTAGCTGGGGGTACACTGCTGGGAGTTTCCAAACAGGATCAGGGAGTCTAGGCTGGCCCAGCATCCATGGCTTTCCTGGCCTCTTGCCCTGGAGAGATCACTGACCACCTACTGCCTGCTTTTCAATGGGTCCAACATTCTTTCCTAGCTTCCTTTCACATAGTATACCTACTATGTGCCAGACACTGTGCCAGACTCTGGGGATTCGGCCTCTGTATAAACCAAGCAACTTCACACAGATGAAATTCAAAAACAGGCAAATGCAATCACCGGTGATAAGTATTGGAACACCGGTTACCTCTAGGGTAGAAGGATTGATTGGAAAGAGGCACAAGAGAACCTCTTGTGGTGGAAACACTATGTCTGTTTCTGGGTATTGGGCACAAGGGATGCACATCGCAAGAGGCATAAAAGTAAGAGTGCATTTTAATGTATATAAATGACATCTCAATAAAGTACTGTTCCTATTCAATTTTCACACACTGAGTTTCTGAGCTCAAGGAGCTAAAAGTGAGTACATGGGCATAAAAGAAAGGCATCCATGGTAGTAAGTTCATGGCTTCTGTTAATATATTATGGGGGCAGGAATCAGGAAAACCAGCCCTTTATCTGTAAGCTTCATGGTCCCTCACTAGCTTTTTCTCCCAGGGCTTTTAACTTTTCTGAGCCTCAATTTTTCATTACTCAGATGGAGAGAAGAATACCTGCCCACCTTCTCAATGTTATTGAAGGGATTGAAAGAGATAATGGGTGTGAAAATGCTTAGTGAATTGAAATCCCAATGCAAATATAAAAGCAGTGCTGCCTCAGAATGCACAGAAAGATGAGCCTCAATGAACTCAGATGTGCAGAAAGATGAACTCGGACTTGGTCAGACTGTACCACTATGCCGAGATGAAAGTGGGGCTGCTGCTTAACTAAGCCAGTGCCCAGGTGAGCCCAGTATTTACCATAGTGAATGATGCTGTCCTCATGGCCCCAGGAGCTGCTCTTCACACCATCACATACATTTTGTCACTCCTTCTACCACTTCCAGCTTCTGGGAGAGCTAGATGGTGGGGACATTACAAGACCAGGAGGCATTGGCAAGGCTGTCTGATTGAGTTCCTGATAAAAGTCAGCATTCTTGGCCCCATAGCATTCCAGGCCTCCCTGGCTCCCCTCACTGTGTCATCCCCAGGCTTAGTCACCTCCTCTCTTGAACCCTAGGGTCTTCCCTGCTTTCAGAAGGACCCCACTCCGCGACTGGCAGGGCAGTCTGAAAGCATGAAGCCAGACCTCTGCAGTACCTTCCAGCAGCCAGGTTTTCTGGGCAGATTCCTCTTCTCAGGCCTGAAAACCTAAGTCTTCCAGGGTCTTCCTAAGTCTTCCTAAGTCTTCTCCCCCCAGAAGAGAGGAGCTCGGTGTCTGATACATGTTCCCATTTCAGACTTCCTAAAATCAACTAAGGAGCAGGGACGCAGGGAAGCATGACAGCCTACCCTTTCTCTGAACCACCACATAAAACTTAGTATAGGAAAATATTAGAGCTATAATTTAAGAAGACAGGGCTTTGAGGACTTAAGAAAGTTTAAGTAGATGAAGGAATGTGGTTTAGAGAGTGATGAGCAACTGGTCTGTTTCATGCTTCCAGCCTAGACAGGAAGAAACTAAGTTAATCTTAAAAGGAACTTTTTCCAGTGAAGACTGCAAGACACTGTTTTTATCAACCTCTAGAGTGTCCTCCTTTCTCCTAGCTGACCGAAGTTAGTCCATGATTTACCAAAGGACATGGGTGGACAGCAGCCTTATCTAGAATCCCTATTAACAAAGTCCTGTGTCTGTACACCACCAAAGCAAACAATACCTCCTCTGATCTTCACAATAAGCCTAAGCAATAGGCATAATATTTTCCTCCCCCTTTTACAAGTTAGGAAATAGGTGAAATGGCTTGCATATGATCACAGTGAACCAGTGCCTAATCCCCTGGCTTCCCACCAAGCACCACAGACCCAAGTCTCAGGTGCTAGGTGCAGCCATCTTAAAGGGGCACGAACTGACTGGTGCTCTGAGTAAGCCCTCCAATACCAGTGTCTCATATTCTGCCTCGAAGTACCTTCCCTCTTCTGTGACTCCTAGCACCTACATGGTCCCTGTTTAGGATTAGAATGCCAGAGTAGAGCTTCATATACTCCATAAATATTTGTTGATGTTGGTAGTCTGAGGAGGCAACATTTTTCTCATGTACAAATTCTACTACTCAATCATCTGGCAGAAGTTTAATAATGTCTAGACACACTCCCCATGGCCAGTCCCTTTGCTGACTCTCTGTGCTGTCAACCTGACTGCCATCTGTTCAGGTCTTTCCTGACCACTCAGGTGGCTCTTTTCCCATCACAATTTAATATCACATCATACTGTACATATCCTTCACCCCCACTTACAATTATTCCAATTATGTGCTAACTTGGCTCTTCCCTACTAGAATTTAGTCCTCTCTGATCACTTCTATATCTCTAGCACTTGGCACATAGTAGGTACTTAAACATCTGTTAACTAAATGGAGTAATATCAGAAGGAATGAATTCACCCTGCAACCAGGTTGGGGTAAAATGTTGTTGAAGTCAAGCATTAGAAATCTGGGAGTTCGTGTTACTAGTCCCTCAATGTGTGTATGTGTGTGTGAAATCTTCAACAAAAAAAAAGTTAAAAACAAAGTTGTTCACCCCTAGGATTTAACAAGGTACAGCAGGCCTGAAGAGTTGAGGTTCCTAGGAAGAACTCTCTCCTTCCAGAAAAAAAACAGAGCCTATCATTTGCCATAGTCCTTGGGCTAAAAGCCAGTACGATGGATGTGCAGTGTGAAAATGGAGAAAAGCAGTGTGTCGGTGAATGGTTCTCAGCATTTCTGATCACTGCTATGAGAGCACTGATGCAGAGCAGTTGTTACTGAGGTATTTTCCCATGAAGTATTATTATCACCAAGGTTATTATTTTATTATTCCTCTCATTCAAAGCCCAGTCCAAATGCTTTGAGTCAGACAGAAATAAGATTCAAATCCTAACACTAGCAAACTTATCTCCATTTCGTCACTTGGAAAATGAGAATACCACCCACCTACCTCAAGGGATTAGAGAATACACCTCACAGGAAGGAGGAGATTTAATACCATGCCAGACATGTAGTAGATGCTCGGTGTTAGCTCACTTACTCCTAGGCAGCAAGGGCTATCTTATCTTTTATAATCCCCTACACTATCTAGCACAAAGCCTAGGTGCTGAATTATCTGCCAAATTTTAGAGACAAAAGGTCTATAAAAGGTCAACAGATAATAAGTGCCAGAACACATCTTTGGATCAACATTTTCAGATCATGCAAATTGCCTTCCTCAAGACCAGGCTGCCTGATGATTTGAAAATATTCACTGAATTCCACTGACTGAAGTTTGAGTTGAGAATGGTGATATGCACCTGTAATACCAGCTACTCAGGAGGCTGAGGCAGGAGAATCATAAATTCAAGACCAGCCTGGGCAACTTAATGAGACTCCGTCAAAAAATAAAAAAGGGTTGGGGATGTAGCTCAGTGGTAGAGCATCCTGGTTCATTCACAACTACCATAAAAAAAGAAAAAAAGAAAAGTTCTGCATAATCACAGACTTATCTATAAATTTGATATAAGTGAATAAATTGCTTTTCATCCAGTCCTTCATAAACTTCAGTCCTACTTTTTTCTTATTCCCTCACCTAAGATCCTTGTTCAAGAAAGTGTTTTCTCCAGGAGAAACCCATCTTTCATATTTGTTTAAAAAAAAATTTTTTTTTATTAACCATACTTTTAAAGTAATAGAGCACTCAATTTTATAGTCTAGATGTCCAGGGCACAGGGACACAACCTGACGACCAGAGCATAGCAGAGTCATGCTATTTGTACACAAGCTACTGCTGACTGGCCAGTGCTAGCTTGCTGAGCCTCACAAACCAGGGAACAGGCCTCAATGACCTATCTTGCATTTTCCAACCATCCTAACAAAAGTGTTTTGAAGCCCAAGATGAAAGGATGTGATCAAAGAGGACAAAGGAATAGGCTGCTAAGAGAAGAAAACATGAGAGATGGTTTCCATGTGATAGGGGACAGGAAGTTATGTGGGAGGAGGTGCTAAGGGTTGGGCTTCCCACCACTGCAAAGAGTGGCAGGGAACAATGTACAGTGGTTGTGGTAGATGGCTTCCGGTCCCACAAAAGAGCACAGAAAATTAACCACCCCATCAGGGTGGAGTGGAAGCAGCAGGAAATGCTAGGGTATACCTCCATCCATCTATACAGTAGTACTCAAAACCAACTCCTTCAAAACACTTCAGCTAAAATAACACCGAAGAATCGGAAACGCAGTTAAGGAAGGGAGAACAATGCATTTCTTTAGCTTGAAGGAACAGCTCCACATTTAATTCTTCTGTGCATAAGGGGTAGAGGACCAGAGAGCAAGTCAACAAAAACCAAAAAACAACTCAGCTACCTTTAAATTTAAACCCCAAGACATCGCAGTCTGCAGGTTTTTGCCATGTTGCAAATGATGAAAAGACACACCAAAGTTGGAATTTCCCATATGATAACTGGCTTAGGTAAATCAACACCTCTAAGACACAAGTTAACCTGATACTGTACCTCAAGATCATTGTCAGAAACTTTAATCTATAAAGGACCTGAAAATTGTCTTCCTTGATAGTTATTAGTATCATTCTCAGCTTTTAACTGGTCTTGAAATTCAGATGCTTTTATTTGAAATACCTAGACTAAAAATAATTGGAAGCCTCCAGATAATGCTATGACATCTGTATATTAAATTTTAAAGCAAATTAAAGTGCTCTATCATAATATTAGCGAACTGATCATTCTGTTATCAGCAGCTCAGTCAAGGGACACTGCTGAATCCTGACTGGTAAGACTCAGCCACCTGTCTGCTTAAGAAATAAGCTATGATGGAAAAAATAATTTTATGCAGTTTGATCAAACTGGGGAGTTTTGCCTGTTTCTTATGTAGCTAGGTTGCTGGTTACACATAGGGTGTTAACACATTGGCCAGAGATCCAAAGTCAGTTTTGTCAATAGTTACACTGGAACACAGTTGCACTCGTTTTTTAAAAAGCTTGCTGACTCATATCATGTTATCAAACCTGAGTGCGTATCAGAGAACTAACATCACAGAACTAACAACCCAAGTTTTTTACAAAGATTCCAGGTAACTTGCAAGGTACACTGAAACTTGAAAAACCACTGCTCTATATCCGTGCTTGTCAAACTTTAATGTGCACACAAATCACCTGGGGACTTTGTTAAATATTCTGCTTCTGTAGTTTTGGGGTAAGGCCTGGGAGTTTCCTTTACAAATCAACTAGGTGATGCTAACCAGTGACTACATTTTGAGTAGCAAGAATCCAAAGACCTGATTCCCCAATTTGGCTGCACACTGAAATCACATGGGTAGCTTAATCTCCAAAATTACCCCAAGGATTTAATTAGTCTGGTGTGACTCAAGCATTGAATTTTGAGTTCCCCAGGTTGTGCTTGTTTCCCATATATTGCAACTCTACTGCACCCATGATGGCAACAGGGTTGCTTGCATGGTACACATAAATATGTCCGAAACCATATTCAGCCAGCAGAACTGTATTCTATCCAAGCTTTGTCATGAACTCTGATCTTAAGGCACAAATCTACCTTGGATTTCCTTACCTATCTAATGAGGATTAGAACCCCTGAGAAAACTGCAAGAATAAAATGAGAATGTTTGTGAAGGTGCTATGGAAAACATCTCACTCTACAAATCAATGTACACACAACCCCACTTTTTACACTCTACATTACATGCCTAAGAGATGCAGATTTCATTTTTCACCATTGAAGCATGTTGAAACAAAAGTAAATGTGAAAGCACTCTTTAGTTCAATTTCTAACAAAGTACTTAATGGTGCAGCTCCAGGAATGCATTGTGTCAGAAGAGCGGAACCACCTGTAACAATCAAGGATTAGTAAAGGATTGCCTGCTGCAGGCAAAGGACAAAGGACTGCCATTTCCCAGGGTTGTCAGCAATGCCTTTTGTCATTAACTTCAAATACACTTAATAAAAGCAAACATGTAAAAGTTACAATTACAAGTTACCAATTAAAAGAGCTTATTAGCACATAGAAATGGGGGAGATTTTGATACCAATTTAAAAAAAAACAGTCAGAGACATAGGAAGGAGTAGTATGTAGTTTTTTAATGTGGAAGGTAAAAAGTTACAATTAATGAAAAGCAGAGGTCATGTTAACAAACAGTCATTACAAAGCTGGTCTGATACAAAGAGAAAAAACTTCTCTGGGCTCTCCACCTCAGACGAAATCAAGAGTCAAGAGTGAGTACAAATCTGAAGAATCTATGGGTGTGACAAGTTTCCGTCTCAATAACTTTTATCCAAGGGACATCAAAAAGTGAACCTAAAAGAAAGAAGCAGAAAGGTAAAATGTCTTAAGATACTACAGACAGGTCCCCCAAATCCATGAGACAGTTATGGGGTTCCTAAACTCAGGAGACTGTTTAAGCCAAGCCAGAACAAACAGAATGAGGCAAATATTTTTCACAGAGTATTTTATGTTAGCAATATCTATAAAAATATGTTTAGAGGCTGGGGTTGTGGCTCAGGGGTAATGTGCCCGCCTAGCATGTGTGAGACACTGGGTTCAATCCTCAGCACCACATAAATATAAATAAATAAAATAAAGACACTGTGTCCATCTACAACTAAAAAATATTTTTAAAAATAATAATAATGTTCAAACTTAAATTCCAAGCCGATGAAGGCAAAACTGACAGGGGCTAGGGAACATGGGCCCTAGTTAGTTGTATTACTTTGCATAAGGCACTCTCATCTGCCGGCCCACAAATTCTTTAAGGTAGAGGGGTTGCAGTTTTACCTAAAGAAACTTTCGGTAGTTAGAATGCTCGTAAAGCACTGATTTTCAGTTTTGAGGAGGACAGGAAGAAAGAGGATTCAAGAAAGTAGGAAAAAATTCTCAATCTCAGATTTAATAAAGAACCAAAGGAAAAGCAAGAATTTAGTTTTCATTTAAAGATAATGTTATATTGGGTAAGGTGGAAAATGACTCCAAGAGAAGTGGTTCAACTGCTGCTACAGCAGGAGGGAGCTGGGATCTGGAAATTGTGGTGTCATCATTCCAAAAGATACAGTCTTCCTTTCTAGTCCTCAGAGTCAGCTTCCCACCTAGCGGACCCTGTGATGGGTATAGCCGGAAACTAATCTCTTGGCCCTGGGAGCTCCTTCCAACATTTTCACAAGTTGCCAATTTTCCCGCAGCATAGCATAAAAACACTGTAACCTTCTATGTATGCCATGACTTGAAAAAGGCTGGGAAATGCGACCTTTCAGAACTGGGCTACCCACCCTAGTAGGTAAGAAGGGCATCGCCTTATTTTGCATACTGATTCAAGGGACTAGAAATTCCAGCATCAGAGCTTCCATCCAGAATGTTTTTATTCTCTAACAATGACATTTAAAGATATGCTACATAACTGCAGAAGATATATCGGTGGAACTGTGAGAAATGTGTAAAAGAAAAAAGCGAAAACGGAGTTAAAAGTGTTCACAGTGCTATGTAAGAACAAATATGTCTATAGCAGCTCAATTCACAATAGCTAGACTGTGGAACCAACCTAGATGCCCTTAGCAGATGAATGGATAAAGAAACTGTGGTGTATATACACAATGGAATATTATTCAGCCATAAATAAAAATAATAATATAGCATTTGCAAAAAAATGGATGGAATTGGAGAATATTATGCTAAGTAAAATAAGCCAATCCCAAAAAACCAAAGGCCGAATGTTTTCCCTGACAAGTGGATGATGATATATAATGGGGGTGGGGAGTAAGAGAATAATGGAGAAACTTTACGTAGAGGGAAATGAGAGGGAGGAGGGGGCAGGGGTATGAAAGACAGTGGAAGAAACACACATCATTACCCTATGTACATGTATGATTACACGAATGGTATGCATCTACATCACACACAACCACAGAAATGAAAAGTTGTACCCCATTTTATGTACAATGAATCAAAGTGCAGTCTGTAAAAATTAAAATAAATTTATTAAAAAAAACCTCACCTGTTCATTCCATCACATTTGTTAAAACAAACTCTCTAACAGACTTATGAATCAATATAACATCAGTTCTAATAACCAACAGTTCTAATGGTGAGAGAGAATGAGAGCATAAGGCCATTTTATTGGATAAACTCTTGACACATTTAGAATTACAAAGGACTCCTAGCTTAATAAAGTCAAATTTTAAGATTTTATATTAAAACATTAAAATCTAAGATTCTGAGGCCAGTCCATGTGGAAGGCAAAAGTAATTCATGATAGTAAAGGAGTCTCTTTGCTAGTGGTTTTCAGAAAATCTCGTTTACATTGATCTGCTCCCTTCTTTTAAGGCAAAGACATATTTACCAGACACTATTCCAAAAGCAGAAGTCCTAGAATTCTTTGAAATGATAGTTTTGGGGTGAGGATGTAGCTTGCCTAGCATGTGTGAAGCCTTGGGTTAGATCCCCAGTACCGTACATACACATACACACACACACACACACACACACACAAGCTAGTTCAACAAAATCAAACTATTCTACCAAAGAGTGGTGTCAACTGTTAATAAGGGAATAAACGTTTTGGGAAAATGACTAATAAAATCTCCTCCCCTGGGCTGGGGATAGAGCTCAGATAGTAGAGTGCTTGCCTTGCAAGCACAGGGCCCTGGGTTCAATCCCAAGAACTGCAAAAAAAAAAAAAAAAAAAAACTCCTCCCCTGATACTAAAATATGGAAATGTGAAATGTGCAAAATGAAAGATACCTACTGACAAAGTAGGACTTCTTCAGTCTATTTTACCCATGCACAAAGGACAATGACATTTGATCAGTCTGGTCCAATCATCTTAAAAGAAAGCCAGCATAACAAAGAACTGTTAAAAATAATAACTCTCTCTATAGCTAGAAATGATATGCCAGACAGGGTCATTTTTATTTGGAATCATATTCTTCTCTAGTTTTATCTCTATTCAGATATTAGCACTAGGCAAATACAATCAAATACTGAATTTTCCTTAGAATTCATCTTTTCCTGGACACTGGCCACCCAATTAAAACTGAAATTTGAAATAATGTAAATCAAAAACCAATCTGCAGAAATTCCAAGTTCAGAGCTCAATTTGAATCATAATTTTAGAAGGCACAAATGAGATATTTCTAAAAATGAAAGGTGCTTCAGAAATCAGCCAATCTTCTCATTTTAGAGATGAGGAAACTCTAACCTCAAAGTTTGACAAATTTGTCCAGAGCTGTGTTGTTCATCACTGTAGGCACTAGTAGTTTAAATAGGTAACTATTTAAACTTAGATAAAATTAAGTGAAATTAAGTGTATACCTGTAATCCCAACTACTAAGGAAACTGCCAGGAGGAGCCTAAGTTCAAGGTCAACCTGGGCAACTTGGTGAGACCCTGTCTCAAATTAAAAAAAATTTTTTTGTTGTTATAGATAGACACAATACCTTTTATAAATTTTATTTTTATGTGGTGCTGAGGATCAAACCCACTGCCTCATGTATGCTAGGCAAGTACACTACCACTGAGCTACAACCCCAGCCTGTCTAAAATTTTTTAAAAATAAAAAAGGGTTGGGGGTATACCTCAGTTGACAGAACACCTCTGAGTTCAATCCCTAGTATAATAACAACAACAACAACAACAACAATAAAATAAGAAAGGCCAGTGATAGAGCGCTTGCCTAGCATATCCAACGCCCTGCCTGGGTTCAAACCCCAGTATGAAATAATAATAATAATTAAATTAAAAATTCAATTTCTTGTTTACTTAGCCACATTTCAAATATTCAATAACCACATGTTCCTAGTGGTTACCACACTGGGCAACGCAGACCCAGAACACTTCCACACTGCAGAAGATGCCAGTCCAGGGTCACCCTCTCTAGACTTAAGTCAGGTCTGATCTGCATTCTCCTGCATTTTTCCTGGACCACATCAGGGATGCCTGACTTTGCAGAAATAATTGAGATCAACTTCTTCATCTTTCTTATGAACCTCTCCTAAAGTTTGTCACTTAAAAAAAAGCAAGCTGGGCTGGAGTTGTAACTCAGTGAAAGAATGCTTACCTAGCACTGGGTTCAATCCTCAGCACCACATAAAAATAAATAAAATAAAGGTATAGTGCCTATCTAGAACTTAAAAAATATGTATTTTTTTTAAAAAGCAAGCCTAATATGAAAACCTTCTAATGGGAAGATGCATACAGTCATCATTCAGAAATCCTTGAGCATAATAGAAAGCAAAGACTATAAAGGTTTAGAGTCCAAATGTCCACTAGCAAGTTCACACTCAGTCACTTATTAGTTCCACAGGGAGAGTAAGTCAACTTAAATTTCTTAAATTTTTATCTCAGGTATATAGGAATACCACTTACTATCTGCCTACCTCCTCTCCTCAGGGTGGATGGTAAAAATCAAATGTGTTAATGTTGGTAAAAGTACATGTGGAAGGCATGTGAACCTACAAGCTTGATAATGTTATCGGTGTTAAGACAGTTTACAAATGTTATTTAATTTTGTAAAAAGCCTTATGTAGAAAGTGTGCATTTTGTTATGAACTTTTAACATTTCACATTCTGTGAATGGATGGTGGAAATCTGGAAATAAAGATAAAATGCAACAATTGAAGGAAAAACAAAAGCAAAGCCCAACTGAGGATCTATAAAAAAAAGTACAATCTTCCTCAAACACAACATCATAAATTATATAATGAAAGGTTAGAAGCCGGAAGAGGCTTTGATTACTAACCAGGTCACAGACCTATGTAGACAGAGAAACTGAGGCTCAGAGACAAACTTAGTTGTCCCTTCAACAAATTAACCATACAAAGCCCACAGTGCGGGTCTTTTGACTTGTCATCACAACTGCTTCCCACTGCACAGCCTCTTGTATCAATATTGTCTTTGACTGTTTTCTTTCACAGCACTTTCCACATGTCATAGTGTCCAAGTAACTAATGCCATACCTAGGTGTCTTACAGCAGAAAATAATTTATTCATCCATACAGACACTCATTTGACAAACATGCACTAGTCCTACGCTAAACCCTGAGGTTCCTACTCTCAGGAAACTTGAGAATCTAGTGGGAGAGAGACAGGAATGTGAATGAACAGTTTTGTAACAAAGTGATTATGTAGCCTTAGAGTCATGCACAGTAGATGTGAGAGCCCAGAGAAGGTCCTATACAACAGAGGGAGAAGAGGATATCCTGGAATGGGAGTCATCCATTCCAAAGGAGGAGAAAATGAGGCAGGGAGTTTAGGACAGCAATGAAATTCATAAACACAAATCTATTAGATATTTTCTCCCTCCCCGCTTTAGTAGTCTTATGGACCAAATACAAGAGTTCAGTCACCAAATCTAGAGTCGTCAATTAGTTCTCTTTTAGTAATAAAATAAGCAGATTCAAGGTTTAAAAGGTTATTTAATCTCACCTTCCAACCAGGGAGAAATGAGTTGAAAAAAGTAATATTGGGCCTACCTCAGAAGATTTTCTACAAATTCAGGATAATACCCTCTTGGAGAACTTATTTGGTGACTGGACCTAATTCAATATAAGGTAGAAATGTCAAAGACAAAAAAAAAGTAGGTGCCCCATCAACAAAAAAATGTAATTATCATTATCAGTGGGAGCTCATTGTTGAGGGCAATAAAAGGTCTAGAATGAATCAAAAAGGAAGCTCTTGAACTGACAAGAAAAGGAAACAAGTGAAATCTGAGGATCTATGTGCATATGGTCTTTCCTGTGTAATAAAACCCTTGGGCCACTCCTAAGGTTCTGGGCCCTTCTGTTCCTAGCTCAACAGTGCCCACTTCTGGTCAGGCTGTAAAGCAACCCCCAATCCAGCATTTAAGCCCTCTTGGACCTCTGCTGCCCTCCTATGACTAGAAAAGAAACTAGGTTTTATCACAGATCAGTGGTTCTTACCAACTCTACTTTTCTTATGCTTTATAATACATACTCTCAACAAAGGAAATGTACATTCCACAAGGTGGCAGCAGAGCTTAAATATTTAGATTTCCTGCCAGAGGCAGGTAATTCTCTAGGTTACCACACTTTGATGAATTCCAAAAGACAACACAATTAATAAACAGTACTATCACAGTTTAAATGTTCTGCCTAACCCCACAGTTTCCTTGCTCTAGCTCAAATTAAACAATAGGAATGTTTAACAACTGGAGGGAGAATGTCTCCATTAAAAAAAATAGCAACATTTTAGAAATTTTAGCCAAAGCATTTGGAGTACAATCTCCCCAGGAGGTGAGCACACTTCAGCTCAGGTTTGTCCCTCTTCGGTGAGTTCACCTTTCCCTCTAACCCAGGGCCCACATCAACATGAACTTTAATTTTCCAACTGATCAAATGTAATTCTGTCCCCCTTTTCCTCATTTCCTTCAGAAACCTGAGATGGCATTTTTTGAAAAGAACTTCAAAGAAACATGGAAAAATAAAATAGGAGGGCTGGGGATATAGCTCAGTTGGTATCCTGCTTGCCTAGTAAGCACAAGGTCTAGGGTTCACTCCCCAGCATCACAAAAAAAAAAAAAAAAAAAAAAAAAAAAAGGAAATAATCATGGAAAGTACATAAATTTTTTTTTTTAAATATTTTTAGTTGTAGATGGACACAATGCCTTTATTTGCATGGTGCTGAGACTCCAACCCACGTGCCAGGCAAGCGCTCTACCACTGAGCCACAACCCCAGCCCCAAATACATAAATTTAATACTCAAATCTAATGAGTTGTCATGTAGTTATCAAAATTTACTGCCATTTAAGTGCCAATAACTGTTTCAGGTGTTCATGGATTCTTGGGGCTCAGAAGCACACTAGAAACATTTTTACTTTCATACTCTCATTTTTATGATAAACCAAAAAATACTGAGTCTGAACATGACCACTTGGATAGTCAATAATCAGTATCATTAATGGCCGGAGCAACTTTTATCATTGAGTTTCTCAAACTGCCATCTTTGGACATGTTTTCAGGAGACTACAAAGTCTCAAGTTTGTAAAAGGTTTTATTATTAGATCTATGCATTATATTGGTCCTGGCTGACCAAAATTGCCATGAAGTTCAAGTTTTATAGGACAGGGAAGAAATTAAGACTAGAGAGGGACTCAAAGGGAACATAAGCTGAATCTATAAGTTTATCTGTTCAAAATCTGTCAATTCCAGGTAGTAGATACAGCTCGTTATATCATCCATACTTTTCTCTCCCTTCAAAATTGTCATAATAAAAGTAAAGAAACTCACAAGGTGAGGGCAGTGATAAAACACCTGGGCTATCTTTTTAAAGCCCACTTCTTTAACACTGCAATTGACAAACACTATAATATATGGTAAACACCTCTGAGCAAAAATAGGGCACAAATATCATTGTTTTTTGAAGTAGAACTGTTTTATCAGACTTAATAAGACTTCTAGCAAAGTTCTCTAAATCTCAGTTCCTGATCTGTCAATGCAAACAAGCCTATCCTTATAAAGTTAATTTTGAAAATGAGATACAGAACAAGCACTTAAAGCATGGCACAGAGTGAGCACTCAGTATCTCTTTCTTACTTCCCCTAGATTATATTTATTTATTTTTTAGCTCAGTGCCATTTCTTTTGATCTGCCTTTTCTAAAATAGCTGCTGGTTTTAAATATCACCCTCAAATTCATGCAATATCAGTTATACTGTAGATGTTTATTTTTTTAATACTCAACTCTCAGCTGGAAAATATGGAAAATGTCAATCTGTTTCATTTTACCTTCAAAGTTGGTATAAATGTTGAGAACTCACTTGGAAACTATTTTTTAATGTGTTGTGGCACACTGTACATATAACTGAGTTAAAACCACATAAAAAAGGCAAATAAATGTATATTTTAAAAAACTGAGAGCAGGACAGGGTAGTATACATCACATGAAAAATCTCTGTGGAAAATGCTCTGGGCAATCCCCCAGAGAAGAGAATTTTTCTATGAACATACTACTTTCTATAGAATGATTTAACACTGCAATCTGGAACTGAAAGATTCTGCTGTACTTTGGGCTCATAACTCCCAGATGAACAGGTGGTCCTAGGTTGTTAATATGGTTTGCAGTATACAGTTTCTGCTGAGCCTGCATTTTTGTCTGTTTCTGTTGTAATTTTGAAATATTAAGTTCTCAGCAGCAGAGTCCTCCTCCAATCCTAACAGTCCTAGAAAATAATTTTCTATGAGTTGGTATCTCCCTGAGCATAAAGAACATCCTTGAAATGTTTGCTCTGTCACCTTCCTAAGTATATACCATGACTCATCTAGGAAAAAAAAGAACTTTAGAATATCTAGAGTGAAGCAATCAGAAGACTTATGGCCTTCCCAACAGTTTATTAGAGAGCCCAAGACTGATTTGCAATATGTACAAGCATAAGAAGGTCAAGGCTAGAGACTGCATTTCCTAGCTGCACTCCAGGTTATACACTGGTAGAAGATAACTGGTAACTGGTGAGAGCTACTGTCTGCTGCTCCTGCTTGCAGATGGCACAGTCACTCTTTCTCAGTCTCTCACAGCACTATGCTTAAAACGCTGGAGAGGCTCTAACATGCTGTATTTCAACAGTTATGTTTACACATCTCCTCCGCCACTAGATTACTCACTTCTGAAGGCAGAATCCACATTTTACTTTTCTTTATATTCTCAGTAACAAGGCACTGACTGCAAATAGGGAGGGGAAAAGACAGGGGCACGTAGGAGGAGGACAAACTTAAGTCTTAGGTCTCCAAGGAGTGAAATTCTGTTAGGATAGTAAAATGAAGTGGTTCTCAATTTTTTTTTCAATGAAATAAACCACCTCTGCCAACTTGGCACTACCAAAAATGAACTCTTACCCAAACTAACAGAACTATTTTTGAGGCAATTTCAAAGAAAAGGATTTCTGCAACATTATTAGTAACTCATTACTACATGCCAGAAAATAAAGTATACGGTCACTGCATGCACTTTACACATGGTTGCTCTAACTCTTGTGTTAGATTTCTGCTGACTAGTACAAAAATTGTAGCTTTCCAAGTTGTGATAAATAAGTTTATCCTGGAATATTTTTCCCCCAATATTTCCTAAGGTTCTCTTTTCTCTACCACCTGGTAACAGCAGCATTAAATTTTGTAGAGTAAAGGAAAAGAGTATATGCATTCATCAGTAAGTGGTGCCAACAGCACCACTGGACAAAGGCACTTCTCTACAACCATGTTATGTGGCTGAGGAAGGCTACTGGATTGTTTTGGGCTTCTGTTTTCGCATATATAAAGTAACTGTCAATAGACAGTTTGGAAAACATCCATGTACTTATTAGACCTTTAGAAATCTGATTGGCAGGGAAGAATGGAGAAGAGGGCATACCACACATGGAGAAGAGGGCATACCACACATGAAGGAGAGGCCAGAGAGGGCTTTTTGATTTCTATCAATCAAAACAGCTCCCACTCCACTTCTGTTTTCCCTCAGAATTCTATATATGAGCTTGTTTGGGTAGGGTGGGAGCGCTTCATGCTAAATCAAGGAAAATGGCAAACAAACTAAATTGTATCACATACGTCTTCTCCCAAGTTAATCCAATTCCCCTTTAATTTCAGCATAGGACACACATTAGCAAAGGGTTGCAGTCATTCATTCATCCTACATATGCCTTCAGGTATAAGTGCCATACTGGATACTATGAGAACAATGGCCCAGCCTTTAAAGTCATCTGATGGAAATCAAAAAGAAATTTAAGAGTCAATCTAGTCAGGCATAGTGGCATGTGCCTATAATCCCAGAGACTCAGGAAGCTGAGGCAGGAGGATAGCAAGTTTGAGGCCAGGCTGGGACATTTAGTAAGCCCCTGTCTCAAAATAAAAAGTAAAAAGGACTGGATTGCAGCTCAGTGGAAGAGTGCCCTGGGTTCAATCCCCAGTACCAAAAAAAAAAAAAAAAAACTAAAGGCGAAACCTGCAATTTATGTGTCTTAAAAACTAAGCTATTGGGCTGGGGATATAGCTCAGTTGGTAGAGTTCTTGCCTTACAAGCACAAGGCCCTGGGTTCAATCCCCAGCACCACACACACACACACAAAAAAAAAAACCTGAGCTATTTTCATAATTATTGATTTAGAAATGAATATATTAACTATAAGCAACATTTATTTTCTGTTATCTTAATGATGCGTAGAATAGTAAGAAGACAATGATGGAGAGCGGTAGCTCTGAAAGGTCAATATTAATGCATACTTTACAGACCATCTCAAAATTCTGCAAATCTCTTAGAAGCAATACAGGAATTCTGCTAATTATGATCAAACCACCTAATTTCTCTTTCCAAAATTATCGTGATAGGATAAGGGCTATATTCATCACTTACATTATTTCAGTCTCCTACTCCTCAATTTAGTAACTGGGAACAATTCAGCCCACAAAGTTCATGACAACAAGGTGCAGAATAGTGCTGGCAAAGAGAAAATCAGCAAAGGCTCGCTCTGGGGAGATGCCTTGGAAATCTGCTTTGTTCTGTGGGTTGATCTGTATTCTCAGGCATACTGCAAAAGAAGCAAAACACAAAAATAATCAAAAATAATTATTTCAGGGAAGGGGAAAAAAATAACAATGAATCAAACAACATTACTCTATGTAAATTTATGATTGCACAAATGGTATGCCTTTACGCCATGTACAAACAGAGAAACAACATGTATCCCATTTGTTTACAATAAAAAAAAAACATAAAATAATTATTTCAAAATACAAAACAAATATGACTGCTAATGAACACACATACATCTATGATATAACAATTCTACTCTAACAGAAATGAATGTATTTTCAAATGAAAAGGTACCTACAAGGATACCCATGACAGCCTCTAACAGGAAACTCAGTATCAACCAATAGTAAAAATGATGAATTGTAGCACATGCAAACAATCCAATATTATACAGCAATGAAAAGGAGCTTCCACTATATACAATATAGATGAAGTAAACAAGAGTCAGATATAAAAAAGCACATGCCATCTGATATAAATATATATACGATGGCTTTTACATATATGTATATATATATATATATATAAAAAACTTAAAACTGTGCAGAACAAATTTATGGTAATAAGTCAGGACTGTGGTTCTTTCATGAGGGGAAAGGTGGCTGGGAAGATGCAAGGAGCCTTCTAGGGTGCTGGAAATGTTCTATATCTTGATCTGGCGATTAGATTGGCAAATTTAAAAACTCATCAAGTTGTACACTTAAGCTTCACAATATTACCTGTTTGCTAAAAAAAAAAGTTAAAGGAGTCAGACGTGATACACACCTATAATCTGAGCAGCTCAGGAAACTGCCGCATGAGGACCAAAAGGTCAAGGCTAGCCTCAGCAACTTATCGAGGTCCTAAGCACCTGAGACTTCATCTCAAAATAAAACATAAAAAGGACTGGGATGTAGCTCAGTGGTTAAGCACCCCTAGGTTCAATCCTCAGTCCTCCCCTCAAAAAGGAAAGAAAGTTTAAGGAAAAAAAACCTATTCTCAGAGTTACACTAAAAACCACAATTACTGAGGAAAAAAAAAAAAAAAAATATATATATATATATATATAACCAAAAAACTCTAAGAACTTATCTCCTAATTTAAAGGTTTCTAGTTATACCTAGATGGGAATGTAGCTGAGGTGGCAACAAAAGAGCTGGGCTGAATGACAAAACAAAGTTTTAAAAATATGAAATATTTTCTAACAAAATACATGCATAATGTACAGGAGAGATTATAAATATAATTGCTCATCCATGAGGACCTACCTCACAGTTGCAGATAAATTATCTTTAATCTAAAGTTCTGACAGCTGCTTGTCTCAAAAAGGCAGGAGACCTAAGCCATACAACTCTTTTCTTTTTTTTTTTTTTATGGTGCTGGGGATTGAACCCAGGGCCTTGTGCTTGACAGGCAAGCACTCTATCAACTGAGCTATATCCCCAGCCCTAAGCCATACAACTCTTAACAAAGAACTCTCACTGCCACATTTATATCCCCTTGAATATTCTAACTTGGCACATTAGTAAGTGTCACAACTGATAAGAAAAAGAAACTACAGGAGTACACTTTCCCAAAATACCTTTATGCCTGTGATAAATTATTAAAAAGATTAAGGAAACTCAAATTTGCTTTAGGATAGCATCTATTCCATCACTAAGAAAAAACAAACAACTGAAATATAATCCAAAGGTCAGAAACTATTAGACTAGTTCTCCTGACTCCAGCACCATAGCAACAGTTTTCATTATGCTTAAAAACGTAAACACTATGAAACTGCCACTCATCCAAGTTCTTCAAAAATATGAAGGACACTGACCAAGTGAAGGGCAACCAATTAAAATCCTGCTTTGGAAAGTACAGATTGGTTCATCCATTTGGGAGAACAATAGCAATATCCATTAATATTTAAAATGTTTTTACCTTTTGATAAAGGAATATATCTTACAGAACATTCTAACAGCATGTTTGTAAAGTTGAAAAAAAATGAAAATAGTTCAAATGCCATTCGGGGATTAAATTATACTATGGGCAGGCAAAGAAATCACATGCAATTATTCAAAAGAATAAGGCAAACTGTCTACACAGTGACAGTAAAGCTACACACTTTTGATAAGTTTAAAAAAAAAGAATTATTGCATTCCATATTTCTCTTTAAAAATATTTTATTTATATGATTATAATTATCATTGTTTTTTGTCAGTATCTAGAAAATATCCAGAGAAATAAATACTAAACTATTAACAGTGGGTAATTAGTGTTTGGGGAATTTTGAGGGGACAAAAAAAAAAAAACCTCCCTGTGAAAGCAAGTAAGATTAAAAATTGATGTTATCATCATAGTAACACAATTTATTTCAATGACAACATAAGAATTCCACAGGGATGGAAAGAACCAACCTCAGAGGTCATAAAAAATGAGTACTTCATGGAGGAGGAGGAGGAGGTAGGTATGCTGGGGAGGCTGCAAGAATCACCTGGGAAGTTTTCTAAAGTATACTTACCATTCATAGAATTTGGTAAGCCACCCCAAGGGGGAGAATTACTAACCTTCCAGAGCCCGTGTTACCAATAAAGGTGTCACATCCCTCAGATACACTGGGAACAAAAAAAGGTAAAGAACCTTGCCTGCTCAAAAAGCTCTTCCAGAAACAAGCCTTCAGTGTCTCCCTGAGCACTTCCAAAGATGGAAATTTACTACCTCCTGAGGCAGCCTGTTTCATTTTAGCAGTTCTAATTTAATCTGCCTGCCTAAATGTTCATTCATTCAGCAAAATATTTACTGAGCATTCACTACGAGTCATGCAACGTTCCAGGTGCTGGGAATATGGCACAGAACAAGAATCTGGCTCCCAAGGAACTTATATGTCTATGGAAAGAAATATAACAAATGTTATAAGTAAACAAACAAGGAATATCAGATAGCAATATTTATTTCTATAAAGAAATATTTCTATAAAGAAAATAAACAATAGAGTGAGTGGGAAGATATTTTTTTACTCAGGGGTCACAGAAGGTCTCTTTAAGAAAGAGCTACTTAATACCAGTATCTGAAAGACAAAGAACCAATCATGTAAAGATCTAGGGGCGGAACATTCTAAATAGTGTTTAAAAAAAAAAAAAAAAAGTACAGATCAGCAAAAGACAAATTCTCTAAGGGTTCTAAATCCCGAGAAGAGTCTGGAGTTAGATCTAAGTACTAGGGAACAGTATTTCAGAGATTTGAATAGTTGAGGAATATAAATTATTACACTTTTATTTTTCTGAGTGGGTCTCACTGAGTTGCCCACGTTGGCCTTGAACTTGCGATTCTCCTGCCTCAGTCTCCCAAGTCACTGGGATTACAGGCATGTACCACTACAACTGGATAATTTTTTTTAATTGAATAATATTAGAGAATGTTTGAATGATGAGAATGATCCAGTAGAGATTAAGAAATTAATGATGCAGAATAGAGGGACAACTGCAGAAGCTGAATTCCTCAGAGGCATGAGAAGACTATATTCTCTGCACAAGTCAAGGAGCTGGCTGCTAACAGCAAAGGGACACATCATTCACCACCATGAGAAGTCAGAGTGTACAGGGTACAGAAGCAGGTGGGATGCTATGATTCAGTAGAAGGTGAAAGGATTCCTGTCTACTTTTATTGTTTTAGTAAAAAAAGAAAATAATAGTCATCAACTGAGAATAAGAAAGAAGAAAAAGAGAAAAAAGTGAGAAGTTATAAAGCATGATTTGGCAAAGGAAACATATTAGCAAAGCATTATTACAGGAGCACTGGCTAGGGTTGGGTGCCTACCATGTTCCCATTCTCACCAGAAATTCCCCATCAGCATCAAAATTATAGTTACTTTTCTGCATCTCCCATTAGATTGTAAACTCTGTAAGAGCAGAGAACATGTTCGTGTGCTTCACCTTAGCAGAGAAACTGGCACATGATTGTTTAGTATTCCTTAAATTATTATATGCATGCTCACAGTTTAACATACTCAGTACTAAGCACTGAAGATGAAGAGATGAAAGATGGCCCCTACCCTCAAGGGCTCACTTTTCAGAGGGAAGACAGACACAACAGTAAATACAGTACCATCTCCCCCCTGCCCCTCCCTCCCTTCTTCCTCCTTCTCCTCCTCCTCTTCCTTCCATCTCTCTCTCTCCCTCTCTCCCTCTCTCCCTCTCTCCCTCTCTCCCCCTCCCCCCCCCCCTTCTCTCTCACACACACACACACACACACACATGCACACACAAACACAAAAAAATGAAGCCGGAATAGAGAAGACCTCAATCCGCAGGAAGAGTCAGGAAAGGGTTCCAAAGGAAAGACCACTTGGGCTGCAAAGTCTAAAAAGTGAAGGAACTTTAAGAAAGCCAAATTAAAGTAAAATAATAGCTTAAGAGACATCACGAGTGCTGAGGGAACTAACTTTCCGATAATGGAGCATAAAGTACAGAGGAGACAGAGGCAAGAAATTAAGCTGGAGATATTGATGAGGCCAGAACATGAAAGAACCTGTGTCATTTTTAAAAATTTAACTTTCCTTTGAAAACCACAAACAAAGGTGGAGAATAGGACAATCAGATTTGCAAGTCAAATCAAGCCTGCAAACATAGTAGGACAGACTCCAGAGACTCGAAGGCCAGTAAGAAGAATTACAGTGGTCTAGATAGGAGATATGAAAAACCTGAGGCACTGAGGATGAAGAGATAGCAATAGACATGAAGACATTTAGAAACAGAATGATCAGGCACAAAGACAGCAAACTTCCAATCTCCTAGATAGCAGTTATGGGAGATAATAGAATCCACAAATTGGGTGGACAGTTCCAAAAGAAATGCTGCACCTCAGCTCACTCAGCCTAAAAGCTCCCTCGAGATAGAAAACACTCTGGATTAGGTCCCCTTGCCTTTCAAATTCAACTTCTTTTAAATTTGTAAACTAAGGGTAACAAAACTATTTAAAATAATTTTTTTAAAAAGTCAAAATTGTTTCACAAACCAGAGAAGAGAATAGACCAAAGTTGTGAAGTGATTTAAAAAATGATTTCAGGGACTGGAAATGTAGTTCAATAGGTAAAACACTTGCCTAGCATGCGTGGTCCCCAGGTTAAATCCCTAGCATAGACTCCCCTGGCCCCATTCTAAAACCTAAGACTTAATTTTAAGAACACTCTTACTGATTTCAAGACCCAAGACTAAAAACCTGATTTCAAGACCTAAGACTTATTTTAAGAACAGTCTTACTGTTTTCCACATGTCCACCCTACATAGCACTAGAGATTTCAGTTAGGCAGAAAAGAAACTAAAAGGGCTGCCAACACTGGAATGTTACTCTAAAAAAGGGATATATGTCCTCCTCTAGCGATATTTTCACCATTAGATAAATAGCTGCTGAGGATGTCTGAAATTCATCTGGAAGAAAAAGCCTCTCTCTGAGGTTCTTTTAAAACTTACTATACATATATTCATATGTGTTTAAAGCCTACTATACCAAACATACACTTGTATATGTGTTCGTATATATATATATATATGTATATACACACACACACACACACAAATATATGTAAAATACTTATAAATTACCATCCCTGTACATCTAGCTCCTTCCTGAAACCATGAGTAAATCTCCTGGTCATTAGATGAGGGAATAGAACAGATAATCTCATACTACTGGATCCAGATAATAGTTTTTTGTTTGTATGGTTTTGGGTTTTTTAAATATTATAGCATTCTTAAAACTGGTTTAAAATGCACTGATCAAGTTTTCTAAATAGCATATGCTAAATTAACCCATGCAGAGAGAACAGAATAAACTGTCAAAAAGAAATTAGGGAAACAGCTTAAAGAACTTAGCCCTCCAATCCATTCTACATAATAATTTCAAGTTTCTACTCCAATTCTTGGATGCTCTTCCATTACCCACATATGGTCCAAATTCTTTGGCCTGGAATTCAAAGCTTCAGCATCTAGCATCATCCAATCCTTCACCATAATCTCCTACAATACCCTTTTCTCCAGCCCTACTGGTATTCTCCATTCTGTTCCATACACAGAAGTCAGAAAGCCCACAAACTGATACAAGCTTTCCTTTACCAATAATCAAAAAAGGATATACATCAAAATCTCAAATTTCTAATTAAATCTAGTTTCCAATTGATGACTTGGGCTAGCAGAGGAGGTAGGATTTGGGGAACTCAATGCTGTCAAAATAAATGCAAATGATACCTTTCTGTGGCAACAATGAATTGTCATGAATCCTTTTTCTGAAGCCACTCTTATTTCTCTGTCCTTATTACCTCTAACAGATTTGGAAACCTTGATCTCCATTATCAACCTTAAAACTAATATGTCTCTTCACTAAGCATTCTCTTCAATAACAAGCCATCTAGTTCCCATTAGAGAGGCGGACAGTGTGACACTCAATTTTATCATCAACAGGCTCAAAAATAGGACTTGGCATAAGTAGAAGTCATTTGCTCAATATCTTTGGATTTTAACACACTAACCTATCACTAGTCCATGTCCACTCTTCACCAAATCACTCTTTTCCATGTAGCCCTGAAAAGTCATTCTTTATCGATATCATCTTTTAAAAATCTGCTTTAGGGATTTGCCTCAGGGAGACAAAAAAAAAAAAAAAAAAAAAAAAAAAAAAAAATAAAACCAAGAGGTTTTGACCTCTTGACTAGATTATAAAATTCTTAGTTATAGTTAGTATTGGGTTCATAGAGCAAAGGCGGCTAGGATGCTGCCACAAAGGACCAAGTCTTGGTCCTCAAAACTCAAAAACAGTAACTAAATAGCCAATCAACAAGCTAATTGTGCAACTCCAGACCCAGCTAGCCCACACCTCCCCTTAGGCCTATATTCAGTTCTGAGAAGTAAAAATATCTCTGGTGTCTTAATTAGCAACTGTGAATACGTAAAATGTATTCTATAGATCTAAAGCAGGTTACCACCCTAAATTGTCTCCAAATAATTATAACACTGTATTTTTTTCTGTGCCCCAACTGGATTGTAAACACTTTGAAAACAAGAAACATATAGCTAATGAATCCCCAAAGCATTTACCATAACACTCGGTATTCAACTCAAATTCATCTCATAGCCTGCCTGATGATCACACTGAAAAGAAAATAAATTCTGGTATGTTTTCAAGGTTTAGTAGCCAATGCCAGTAACTGGAATAGCCTACATGGTGGTCACTTATAAACTGGACTAGCTAACTAATACTCCTGGGCCAAACCTGTTCTCAGTTTTCACTGAATCCAGTTGGGCAAGAAAGTTCAAATTTCGGTAAAAATGTATGGAGACAGTTCTCAACAAATATGGCAGTGTAGCTGGGGGCGGTGACCCACGCCTGTAAAGCTAGAGGCTGGAGGATCGCATGTTCAAATCCAGCCTCAGCAACTTAGCAAGGCCCTAAGCCTCTAAATAAAATATTAAACTCAGCGAGATCCTGTCTCTAAATAAAATATTAGAAGGGGCTGGGGTTATGGTTCAGTGGTTAAGCGCCCCTGGGTTCAATCCCTGGTGCCAAAAAAAAAAGGAAAAGAAAAAGAAAAAAAAGTACAAGGTTATCAAATGCTGCGAATCTGAAAAAGAAAGCTAAACCAGAATTACGTGAATAAAAATGGAGCTTAAGATAATGAAGGAAATTGAACAGCTTCAACCACAAGAAAAAAGTGGGAGCAGCTAAAAGTCAAAATCTAATAAGACCTGGCTGAACAAGCAAAGCACTCATTTATTTTCCTTACACTTTAAAATTTTCATCAGAGGCCAACATGAGAGAGATAATTCAGGGTTGGATTTTTCATTTAAAAGTCTACCAAATTTAAAGTTGTGTTAAATTAAGTGAAAGTTGGAACTGGGTTTTTCTTGGTCCAATATTAAGTGCAGGGATTCACCACGATGAGCAGCGACAGGAGGGTTTCTTTAGATATTAAATTCCAGCTCCTAAACAGCTGTTTAATATTGGGAGACTGACAGACAACTTTTCAGAGCCTCAATTTCCCCATTCACAAGAAGAGTACTGTTACAAGCTCTTCCAAAACTTTACAAGGAGGTGGTCTGTTATAAAATAGCGAAGAGTACCGAGAGAACAAAGTTGCTCATCACAGTAACAAGTTATTGTTGTGATTACTTATAGAATCGTTACCCGCTAGGATGAAGCTCCCCACACAAGAGATGAAGCCCGAGAGAAAAGAGTTGAAGGGAAAAGTCCCCACGAGGAGACAGTAACCGAACTGCAGAGCTCCGGTCAGCAGTATATACAGAAGATAAGCGTCCAGCAACTTCAGCCGCTGCGGAGTGGAGCTCAAGTACTCTTCTAAGAAACGCGAGATGACCGACACTACTGATGCGGACATGACTAAAAGCAGGGAACTACAGGCCGCTCGTCCCAAACTCCTAGAGAATCCGACGTCCACAACGGATGCAGCGTTTGCGCGCGCGCAGTGCGGTGGCCCAACTCTGCCCCGCCCCCATGAGCCAATGTGCGCAGGCGTACAAGCAGGGCGAGGCGAGAGGCAACTAATGCGCAGACGCCAACTGCATCCACACAATGAGAACTATGGCTAGAAATAGTGAATGCGTCTGCGCACTGGATACGTCAAAGGACTGGAGACGTGTACTCTTTTTCTATTTCCGCCGACCGGTTGGTGACGCCCACTGTTGCTCTGGCAACAAGATATTTGGGAGGAAGAAGGGGAGAGGTTTAGCAGCGCACTGCGCAGCTAACCAGAGCCTTCCGGCTCTCTTTGGTCCTCTGGGTCCTCAAAGATTAAATGTTTGAATCTGTTTAGAGACAATGTTTGGCGCTCTCAGGGTTAGGAACCAGCCCAGCCTTAATTCTGTTAAGGACTCTGCCATTAGGACATCTGATCCTTAGACATCTGATCATTAGATGTTAAGATCATCAGATGTTAAGGACATCTCATCATTAGAGCAAGTCAAGTTTCTCCACTGTGAGAACTACCGCGGTTAATCCTTGTGCACACACCAGTTTAGACTTGTTTGAGGGCTAAGGGAGCTTGACTTCTACTGGATCTTAAGCCGAAACTCGGGGTCTGGCCCTGTAGTAGCTAGAACCTAAACCCGCAGATACTCATTTATTCATTCAGCATTTATGGGGCGCCTCCTGGCTGGGTGCTAAATTGTAGAGACTTTCTAGTGAATCAGATAATACAGTCGCGGCTTTAAAAGAGGCGTTATGAGAAGAATGGTTGCTTATCATGCATAGATCATGTCATCAAGAGTAAGAGCTCTCCGCCCTCAAGCCGGCGTCTGAACCTGGTGCAATATCCCAGGATGTTAACGCTGAAAGGCCCGCAAGTGCATGTCTAGTTCAACCCCACCCTCTCCGATTCATTTTCCAGAGGATTCTGAAATGATGGGTTGAGGTTTTGTGTCTCAGCAAACGAGATTAACTATTGTTAGCGTTTTAACTTTTAAAAACGAGTCCCGCCTTTCGACTTTTGTTGCCCTTGTAATCTCAAATGCATCTGTGTCCTTCGCCTTTCAACTGTAAACCTTTGACACATAACCAGGTACTTTATCTCAGCTTGTAAAACTCTGAACTGTCCTAGGTACAGGAGCAAAACTTTCTAAAACAGCAAGTGAACAACAACGTTCCTTTATTTTGACTTTTATTTGCGTTTAGATTGAAAACTCATCAGCATCAACAAATGTATTGATTTTCAGTGATAAGCAAAGGCTTGCTTAGGTTCTAGAAAAAAAGAGAACTGTCCTTAGGAAGCTTTTCAGTGTATTTGAAGAAATTTGTACTGTTATATGAATTTAAATTCAACCTAAGCCCACTTATATTGCTATGAAAAAAAGAGTGGATAACCAAACTGGTTCCTATTCGACATAATATGGTAGAAAATGTCAGTTTCTCTGACAGTTGAGCCTTTCTCCCTGCCTCATCAGCAAGTAGGAGGGTAGTATTCTACTTCAGACTTTACAGGTTGGGCCGATGCTTTTTAATCATTCAGGAATGAACTTCTCAAGGGGTTTCTAGTCCATCAGCCAGGCTCCTTCCAGCAGATACTTCCTTATGTTTTTCTGCCTTTGATCCTTGTCAACTATCATCATTAACATCTCCACAGGAACTCCCACAGGAGGAAAGCAGAAGAGATGAAAAACATCAAATTCACTTACTGAATGCATTCCTTTCTGAGACCTGTAAAGTTCCACTAATATAATGAACTAAAACTTTTCTGGACTACTTAAAACAAGAGAAGGTCTTATTCCACGTTCAATTTATGATTCTATTTAACTGATCTATAGATAGGAAGTTGCTAATACTGGTGTTGGTTTTAATTAGTATAAATTAATGCATATTTATAACTTTATGTCCAGAGTATTGGAGTAAGAGTGCAAGCTCTTGAGTCATACAAACCTGGATCTGAACCTCAGTTCTAACATTTACTAGTTATCCAACCCAACAAGTTGAGTCTGACAGTTTCATTTTCCTTTTCTATAAAATGAAAATAACAATACCTGAGTCACTGGAATATTGTGTGGATTAAACGAGATCATGCTAAGCATTAACCAATTAGCATAGAGGTTGGCACACAATAAATAGATTTAATAAATGTTCGATACATGTTTACTTTTATCATTTTATATATATAATATATTACTAGTTCTGATATTAACTATGTCTGCGCCCTCTATTTCTCTGAATAATTAAAAGTTGATCAAACTCCAGAGTTCCAGTATTCTAGGCACACAAAAGGTGGCACCAGACTGTTCCCAAAGGCCAAATCAGATTTATTAAGCTGAAGCAGAAGTCAGAGTAGACCCTAAGGGTTTTATTATAGAAACACTTGGCATCATCTGTAATGTACAAAGGCATTTGTACCTGACCTTTCCGGTGCAGCCATTTTCCCCGCCTCCCAACCACTTGTCAACCTGTGAACATCCTAGCTAGCTATTGGTTCATCAGTCAGTTTGCAAGTATCCTTCTCCCATATTGGTCCCGTTAGCCCGGCAGAATTCAATTGCTTTACTATAGCTACCCCGGCATCTTTTCTCATCCTTCTGTCTCTCCTCCTCACTTTCTCTATCCTCCTGGCTTTCACACTCTCTCTAGTGCGCGCCCTTTCTCTTTCCCTTTCTTTTCCTCTCATTTTCTCTCTTACCCTGCAGGGAGACACTCTGCTTAATAAACTCCCTTATGTGATTTCCCATGTGTGTCTGGTGTGGTTTCCGTGGGATTGCTTACAAAAACAATGGGAGAGAGGCAAGAAGGCTCCCTTATGAACAAAGGCCATGGTTCCACACCATGTCACTGTACAATAAGAAATTACATTCTTTACTAAAAGAAACATAAATCCTCTGAGTAGAAAAGGATTCTTATTAAAAAAAAAAAATCTGTGTGGAAGAGTCTTTTTTCCTATTCTTATTTTTTGTATTTTCACTTTTGCTTTAAGAGTCCTTTTGCTTCTCTCTACTACAATTTCTTGTTAACAGTCCACCTTTTAAAGGTTGGCCCTAGTTTGACCAATACCCCACTTTCCTTGTTTTCTAATAGAACAGATAAAACAAGTTATTATGTTCAAAAGGAAATTTTTTAAGGAGAATGAAACAGCACAAAGTCAATTTTCTGAAATTTCAGGTTTCTGATCCAAGTTCTAGTTAAGCAGAAAATATCTTCGATGAACCCATATTCCTTCATGCTTCCAGCCCCTGAGGGAGTGGAACAACTTGCAGGCTCTTTTGTCTGATTTCCCACCCTCCCAGCTCTTTGGGAGTCCCATAATAGCCTCAGTCTTGTCCCCTCCCTAGTACTCAGAAGAAAGTCCACCATATTATCCTTTATAAGGGCACTATTAAGCCTTGATTAATAAGAGTTGCTGTCCTCCCTACAACAGGGAGCTGAAATCATCAGTGCCCAAGCAATACTGCACTGTTCAGTAGAATTTTTTGTGATGATGAGAATGTCCTTGGGTGTCCAGCCTAGCAGCAACTAGACACATGTGGCTTTTGAGCACCTGAAACATAGCTAAAGTGACTAAGGAAATTTTTTTTTATTGTAAACAAATGGGATACATGTAGGAAATTTTTATTTTTATTCATTTAAAACTTAGTAGCCCCATGTGGCTATCATTGGACACAGTGACTTTAGAACTATTTCACTCAGTACCTATGTTTAGTCACACCTTGTTCATAGTTCATTCAAAAAGCAGTGACACCCATTTTGAAACAAAACATCTGTCCTTGCCAGGCTTGAGCTCCACCTTCTTTAAGAAAGTTTAATGATGACTTAACAGAAACAGAAAAGAGGGTTTGTCGAATTAGTTTTCATTCATAAAGACCACATTAATTTATTATTATTATTATTATTATTATTATTATTATTGGAATTGAACCCAGGGGTGCTTTACCACTGAGTTTCATAACCAGTTCTTTAATTTTTATTTTTTATTTTCATTTATTTTTATTGATTGATTGATTGATTTTTAACATATTTTGGTACTTAGAATTGAGTCCCAGGGTGCTTTACCACTGTTACATCCCCAGACCTTTTTTATTTTTTACTTTGAGTCAGAGTCTCATCAAGTTGCTAAGGCTGGCCTTGAACTTTGGATCATCCTCCTCCTCAGTTTCCTGAGTCACTGGGATTACAGGTGTGTACCACCATGTCTGGCCATATTAATATTTTAATCATATAAAATCACACATGTTGGAGGTTGAAGGAAAATGTATTCTTTCATATTTGTACATGACATGTCTTGTCTTGAAGGTAAGAAGAAAAAAAGTTACATTTTCTCCTGAGAAGCCTTTCTAGAATAGGCATTGAGAGTCCTTTCCATTTTGTACAATTTTAGCAGATCCAGCCTAATTCTGAGTTATCCTAGCCCTGGAGACACCTTAAGGGATCTAATAATGTTAATTACAAAAGGCATCTTCCAGATATTCAAATTTCCTGCTTCCAAGAAATCTCTAAAGCTGATTTGGCATACATAGAAACAAAATACAAATGCTTTTCTTCACTACCTACCGAGGTAGGGTCTAGAGAGTTCTAAAACCAGTTTTACCCAATCATCTGTACCTCAAAAAAACCTTACATCTTATAGATTCTCAGAAAAGTGGAATATTTTGCTATCCTGTATCAGGGTGATATAGCCCAGAATTTCCTACATAGTCCAATTAAATTACAGCTTCCAAAGCCCTTGACACTTGGCCTATTGTTTTGTAATTGTTTTATAATTATATGCCTCTGCTTCCTCACTAGACCCCCCCCCCCACCCCAGTACTGGAGCTTGAACGTAGGGGGCCTCTACCACTGAATTACATCCCAACCCCCTTTTTAATTTTGAGACGATTCTCACTAGGTTGCCAAAGCTGGCCTCAAATTTGTGATCCTCCTGCCTGAGCTGCCAAAGTAACTGGAATTACAGCTCAACTCACCCAGCCTCACCCAGCCTTATTAAACTTTTCATTCATTCATTTATCCTACAAGTACTGAGCACCTGCTCTCTTGTATATGTTTTATGTACTGGAAGCAAAACAGAGACACAGACTACTTCCCCATGAAAATTAATCTCTAATTGAGGGAAACACATAATAAATGAGTAAAAAATATGCAAGATACTTTCAGATAGCAATATGAAGAAAATAAAAATTGGATAATGTGATAGAGTGATGGCACTCCCTTTTAGATGGTGTCAACAGAGGCCTCAGAAGAGGGAAAGTTTGAGTTGAGCTCTGAATACAAAGTTGCCAGCTCTACAAAACCAATAACAACCTCCACGTGGCAGCATATAGAAAGCCCATGTGTACCACTGAATTATTTCTTTTCTTTTAATTTCTTTAATTGGTTAATTTCTTTCCTCTTAATAATTGCATTCTTAGGCCCCCAACATAATGCTTGGCCTTGAATAATAAAAAGTAACATTTTTAGCACAAGTATGTATACTAAGTGTCTATTTGAATTATCCTGGTTAATTCTCACAAGATACAAGCCTGAAGAAGAAATTAAGAGATACAAATTAACTTGCTCAAGGGTGGGCAAGATAAATGGCAAAGTCAAGATTGACCTTAATCCAGCCTTCTGACCCTGGAAACTGTTTTTGTTTTGGGTTGAACCCAGAGGCTCTTTACCACTGAGCCACATCCCCAGCCCTTTTGATTGTTTATTTTGAGACAGGGTCTTCACCTAGTTGCTTAATGGGTCTCATCAAACACTAGCATCTGTCGTGCTTCCAAAATTACAGCTTTTTAGTAAAAGGTCATACCAGCTGAATTAGAATCTGAGGGTAGGGATTGGAAATCTACCTTTTTAACAATTCTTTCAGATGATTCTTATGCATGCTGAAGTTTAGTACTACTGTGTTTGGTTGAAAAAAGAGACAGGTCCTCTGCTATTTGTACTACTTTGCCCCACATCTTGCAAACTCCTAGTCCCCCTAAATTCTGCAAGTGCCAGTTTTCTTGAATGTTAAATACTTATAATGATCAGTTTAACATTTATGAGAAAGAAGAAATCTTGGAATCTCCCAGGTTCTGCAGGAAAACTTAAAGAAAATTGCCTTGAAAAATCCCCCCAAACCAGCATTCTCCCACCAATCCACCACCCCACCCCAGTCTGATTTTATCCTAATCAAGGGGAGGTTCTCAAATCTGACAGCTCCAAGGACTTCAGGCCCTGTTTTTCTCAAGTGAATTCTGCAGCCAGCCTAAAGTTTTGGTTTCTCTACTGAGCTAGCCTGAAGTACATTTGGGACCTCTAGGGTAAGCCAGTCACCTCACCTCTCATGTCCCCACACCCTCATACCTAAACATACCCTAAAGCACTCCTCCTCTCCTCTGGACTTTGGGATCCTCCAAACTGAGGAAGACCAGGGTTGAGCTACAAACCCATTCCCTGAGCAAACTCATTCCCTGAGCAGAGGAATGTTTGCCTTGACAGATGTCATCTAGATTAAGGCTCAGTAAAGATGCACAGTTACGTCCAAATATTACATGAGATATGCTTATTCTTAAAAATTATCCATTCAGGGACTGGGGATATAGCTCAATGGTAGAGCATTTCCCTAGCATGTGGGAAGCCCTAGGCTCAACCCCCACCACTACCACCATGAGAGGGGAAAAAAACCTGAAATTCAAATTTATCTAGAAGTCCCACTCAAACACCTATTAAAATAATATTCTAAATCTGACAATCTACTTGGGATACAAGCTCTCAGGCCCTCAGGTAGGATCAACCAGTGATGCTTCCACAAACATTTTAAGCTTGCCATCAGAAGGAACACCAAGGGGAAACTTCTGGGGAAGGTCATAAAAGGAAGCCCAAAGAATGTGTTCTGGAATACAGATGTAGTTCTGTCATTTTAAAAACTTTGTCCCATTGTCCCAGATGTGGAACACTTATAAAAACTTATAGTGTGTAACATAAAATTATAAAATAAAGTAATTATACTAATTAACATTAATGTTATAAGTTCCATTTCCAACCTATTTTAATGCACAATTGTCTATTACATGGGCATATTAGCAGAATTGAAAACTTGGAATTTAGCAGGTTGATGAGAGAAGAGGGCTGATGGAGTTTCTGTGAGGGACTCGGATTTTTGGCACTACCCATCTCCCTTACTGTCCCCCGAATGTGTGGCCAGGATTACTGTCCTATTTTCAGACACCTCCCCCAACCCAGAGTCATCTCTACTAGTAATAGGAAAGAGCACCAAGGGCCCCACTGGCTCGGCCCGCAGTGGCGAAGTTCACCTGTCAGCTGCAGCTACCCGCGGCTAGCCCCAGCCACTGCGGCCGCGTTAGCCCCTCCTCTGCGCTGGGCGCACGGGCCACGCCCCCTTTGTTATCCGATACTTTTCTGGGTCAGCTGGTGCTGGCGTCAGGCAGAGGGATGGGCTGGCTCAGCTCAACCCGGCAGGGCTTGTTTACTATGGCTGATGATCTGGAGCAGCAGTGAGTTAATCCTGTCTCTTTCTCTTTCTCTCTTTCTGTTTGGGCCATGATCCTGGGACTGTCTGTGACTGAGGAACAATTTTAGACACCTTCCCGCCTTTCCTTTTTCAGGTTGGCTTCCGGGGAGGGCTTGGGGGTTGCGTTTGCCTGCTTTGCTTTTGCCCAGAAGAGGCGGTGGCAGAGCCTAGGGAATGATGGTAGATGAGCTTCCAGCAGCAGCTCAGTGATTCTGACTTTCCAATTAGTCTTCGCGATTGCCCCTTGTTTTCCTCGAGTACCTCTACAGAGGGGTTAGACTTAGTAGTAATACATGAGATTCCCCGAAAGCAAGCTTTTGGGACGCGGGTCCGGGGGCAGCAGCTGGGGGTGCTTGTCCTGACTTGCCCCAGGACTGTAGTGTGGGTGTGAAAGGAGCCTTTTAGCCAGACAAGGAGAAGGCGTGGGAAGAACAGCGAGGTCTCCACTGCACGGGATTGATATGGAGTAATGGGTTTGCAAGTTACTTTAGTTCTCGCCCACGGAGACACGTTGCGGCTTACAGTTCTATTGACAATGCTTTTATATTTATATTATTTTATATTTATATTAATTTATATTATTTTATCATAATGACATCCTTAATACAGTGGTTTCAGAATTAGATTTTTTTTTTTTTTTTAACCACTGTTTCAAGGGCATCAGGTTTGGGATGCCACCTGTAGGTGGTGTGACTAGCAGCAGTTTGCAGTCTGATGGGAGCAAGAAAAAGTTGCTTGGAGGAGAATGACTCAGCTCCAAGCCAAGACTTGGTTTCACAGGAACAGGGCCTTGGACTCAGAATTCACCCTTTCAGACCTGCAAAACGATAGCCTGCAAAACTAATTAGATTTATTACAATAATGAATAGCTTCCTGATCTTGAAGGAACCTCCCCAGAGGGCATTGCTTTCAAAGACTACTTTTCCAAGAGAAAATTTATAATGATTTAGGGAAACAATACTAAACATGGGAGAGATGCAAGTTATTCAGCTCCATGTTACAAATAAAGAAGTTGGTGCCCTTAGAAATTGAGACTTGCCCAAGATCACAGAGGTCTAGAACAGGATTCTCTCCCAACATAGATATCTGCTTTATCCACCTCAGGATGGAAGAGACCACGCTGGCCAGGTTAAGTTGATGACTAAATGGTTTCTCTGCTCTTTGCCTCAGGCCTTACCTCCCCAATAGCACTGAAGAGATGCAGTGCGCTAGGCACCAATTCTTGGAATTTACCTGTAACATTTTTGGTGAAGAAGAAAGGCAAAATAAAGCTCTTCCCAAGGAATATCTGCTGAGCAGCCTGTGGTGCTGTTCTATGGGACAGCATATCTCTCCAGTTCTGCTTTGGACAATTATAGGGCAATGTGGGGTCCAGATGTTATGATCTGACTTGTCAGTCTCTTTGATGGTGTGGAGAGAATGTTTGGCTTTTGAAACTGGCAAAATTTTGTGGTCTTGGTTCCCAGGCTTCAAGCTATCAAGAAATTTTGGTAGAATATTAAGAGGATTCTGTCTTCCTAGGATTAGCTTGAGAGCTCTCCTCTGGCTAAAACCATTGATGTACCAACTGCAACATAGTTTTTCTTTCAAACCTCAAACATTTTCTGAGAGTTGTTACTTGCAAAACAGTAAGAATGTAGACAGCCTGTGATTTAACTGAAGGTAAAGGTGGTTTGTTGGTAGTTTTATCTTATGCTAGGCATTATTGTATGTGCTTTAGATGGGTTAACTCATTTAATACAATAATCCTATGAGGTAGGTACTATTTTCTCCCTTTTAAAGATGAGAAAATGAATACAGAAAATTAAGTAATGTGGCCAAAGTTACATTGTTGATAAGTGATAGTAGTGGGATTAGAACTCTGGCAATCCGGTTTTAGATAACACCTCCCTTCAGAAAACAGACACATGAAGATGTGGTTATATACTGTGAATGTTTGTGAATGGCCTCGAAAACTGGGGCCAGAAGGTCCGGGGAGGAAGTACTGAAGAACCTGGATTTAAGATCTGGGTTTTAGTTCTCCTTCCTTTTCTTTTTCTTTCTTGCTTTTTTTTTTTTTTTTTTAAAGACAGAGTCTCGCTAATATACTATATGACCTCCCTAAGCATCAGTTTTTCAGCTGTAAAATAAAGAGGCTAGGCTCTATTTCTAAGGAAATACCCTAATCGAAAGTTCCGTGCTTCAAATGATCATCGGAATGCCCAGTTGTGTGCTTAGGGGGTTTGGTAATAGCCCCTTCTCAGAATGCCCCTGACTTAATTATGCTGATGTTTGCATGCCCTTCTTGTAGCTGTTGGTGGCTGTCCTGAACCCCCTTCACTCAGGCAGAGTTCAAGAAAAGAGAAATATCATGTAGGATGGTAAAGGAAAAGCAAAAACTGTCATTCATTGAGCATCTAACTTGTGGTGGGTACCTATTGAGGTCCCTTACATATCTAGACAGGTTAACTGAACAACACCTGTCTGCTCATCAATGATAGCACTGTGATTCACATCCAGGAGTTGGATTTAAATTTATTAATTCCAAACTGGTGCTTTTTTTTAAATATATTTTTAGATGTTGATAAACCTTTATTTTATTCATTTATTTATATGTGGTGCTGAGAATTGAACCCAGTGCCTCACACATGCAAGGTAAGCGCTCTACCACTGAGCCACAACTCCAGCCCCTCAAAACTGGTGCTTTGCAATGACTTAAAGTCACTGGGTGTGGAGGAGAAAGCAGGATGGGTTATCTTATGTTTTATTGTATTCTGTGTGTCAAGGACATAGGCAAACTTTCTACTCATTTTACTACCAGAAAAACAAGACCAAAGTTAACCTGTGCCCTGTGAATGAATCATAGTGAGGCTTGAACCCAGGTCTACTGCCTCCTGCCTGCCCAATCTCCATGTTCAGGACTAGGATAATTGGGTTACCTGAGAGTTCATCAAGGCATGGACAGAATGCTCCACACTTGTAGGAGCTTGGAAGAGGGCTAGGAGGGTAGGTGGCATGGAAATTTGTCTAACCCTAAAGGAACAGCTTGTCCTAGGATTGGCAAAGGATAACTGAAATCTTAGTTAAAAATTGCTTTCTCTCCCCCTTTTAATCTCCTTGAACATAAATTATGATAACCAGTAACGAAAGGGAGTTGAAACACCCAGATGAGATAATAAATGAGAACTTTGTAAAGTACATGGTATCTGTTGAAACAATGAGCATGTTGTTTTAATAGCCATTTACCAGGGAAGAGTAACAGTCTAACAGGCAGTGGGGAACTCTGACGGCTATAGTGGGCAGGTCTCCTGAGGCTGAGAAACACCTTGTGCTCTGATAACTCTTCTATCAGCAAGGCTGAGAGCTTCAGTGTTTCCTTTCCAATGTTGCCAGTAAATATCTCTGTTTCTCCTTGTTCCAGGCCTCAAGGCTGGCTGAGTAGCTGGCTGCCCACTTGGCGCCCCACTTCCATGTCTCAGCTGAAGAATGTGGAAGCCAAGATCCTCCAGTGTAAGTAGAAGGGGCAGCTTGTCCTCCCTCCCTTAGAAGTTCCAAGAAAGATGCAGGATCTGTTCAGAGCTGGGTGCACAGAGTCCACTGAGTTCTGATTAACAGTGTATGGAGTGAAGGAAGTCATGGCAATGATCTGAGGCAAGATTCGCACAGAGAACACCATATTCTATGGTAGTAGTTCCTTGGCATCTCCATAGCCATCCAGTTGTCACAGCATCCTACAACTTCACCTCAAACCTTATACATATCTACTGTATCAATACACATATGTGCACTTCTCTCCATCATGCTTCCTTATCCCCATCCCTCTCTCCTCCTCCTCTTTCTCTCTCTTAACTCACCATCTTCCTTCCTGAGGACCAGCAACCCTATATTCTCTAGTGTTGTTTCCTGTGTTCTACCCAGTTGTGGCCTGCCACCTATCTACTTACCGCTAGTTTGAGATTCCACAGACCAGCTCTCCTGAGCATCATGTTGAGACAGGGCATCCCACAAACAGCTGTAGCCAATGGTTCAAACAAGACCCTTGAGCTATGTCTTGACCTTGGCTTTACTCCTGTCTTCAACCTGCCTAGCCTATGATGATCCCCACCTTGCCCTACTGCCTCCAGCCATGGCTACCCTCCTTATCCCCTCCAACATTGAAAGATCCAGGCTACATCACCCAGGCAACTCTGTTGTATGACAACAGAGAAAAAACTACCCCACTTCAGTGTCTTAAGCCCAAGGCTCAACACACTCCCCAAATTCCCTCCATCTGGCTGGTTCACAGCTCTGCCCAGCTGTCAAGCCCCAGGTTCAAAAGTGATGGATGCAAGAGCTACATGGCATCAATGGTGTCACTTGCCAAAGCGAGCTGGGCACGTAGCCTCAAGGAATAAGATGACTCCTCTTCTATTCACAAATTAAATGGTATACAAATTTGTGCTTGGACTTGTTTTTTTTTTTGTACTGGGGATTAAACTCGGGCACTTGGCCACTGAGCCACATCCCTAGCCCTATTTTGTATTTCATTTAGAGACAGGGTCTCACTGAATTAATTAGTGCCTTGCAGTTGCTGAGGCTGACTTGAACTCTCTATCCTCCTGTCTCAGCCTCCCAAGCCACTGGGATTACAGGCGTCCACCACTGTGCCCAGCCTGAACTTGAATTCTTTGGGGCATGTGGTATAAAACAAAGAATTATTCTGATATTTACTAAATCTGTTGAGAAGACTATTCAAGCCTATTCCAAATACTGCAAGGACAAGCTTGATTTATAACTGAGGAGCAGGGTAAGGGGTTCAGGGGATAGAAAACTACTAAGAAGAGATATCAAGGATTGGGGAGTTCTTACCAAATTAACTTCAGGATTTATGCTGAAGGATGGTCAAAGGTAGGAAATGAGGTACTTGATCAGCTATAAAAGGTAAGGGAATTTTTGTTAAGCTTGCCTTTTTTGAGATACTAGGCAGGCAAGTTTGGTCAAGAAGAGAGTCAGTGGTAGAAGAGAAGAGCCGAGGGAGGGGAAGGGTTTGGGACTATCAAGAGAAATCTGAAGAGCAGTCCAGGCAAAATGACTTTTCTGTCAGAAAACACTCTTGCTGATTTCTCCTGGAATTCTCCCCTCCTCAGGTCTCCAGAACAAGTTCCTGGCCCGATATGTGTCTCTCCCAAACCAGAACAAGATCTGGACGGTGACTGTGAGCCCTGAGCAAAAGGACCGCACCCCGCTGGTGATGGTGCATGGCTTTGGGGGCGGCGTGGGCCTCTGGATCCTCAACATGGATTCACTGAGTGCCCGCCGCACACTGCACACCTTTGATCTGCTTGGCTTTGGGCGAAGCTCAAGGCCAACATTCCCGAGAGACCCGGAGGGGGCCGAGGATGAGTTTGTGACCTCAATAGAGACATGGCGGGAGACCATGGGGATCCCCAGCATGATCCTCCTAGGGCACAGTTTAGGAGGATTCCTGGCCACTTCTTACTCTATCAAGTATCCTGAAAGGTAACAAGGAGGCAGCCACCCCTCTTCCTCATGACCCAACTCCTTACCTTGTAGGAACTTTAAAGTATTCGTTTCCAATAGTTTTGTTTTTCTTAGGTTATTTAAGGGCTGTGGTATCAAATGATTAAAGCATGTTCTCCTTTTTCTTTAACATAGAGTTAAACACCTCATCCTGGTGGACCCTTGGGGCTTTCCCCTCCGTCCAACTGACCCCAGTGAGATCCGGGCACCTCCCACCTGGGTCAAGGCGGTGGCGTCTGTCCTGGGGCGTTCTAATCCACTGGCTGTTCTCCGAGTAGCTGGGCCCTGGGGTAAGTAGCCTGTTGATGAAGGAACCCTCTCCTTAAACCAAGGCTGTCTCATTCAGCCAAGCCTTGCTGTATCTGGTTTCCCACCATCTCCACCCATTCAACTGTGTGGGGAATAGATAGAGCAGAATAGCTACCCCATACCTTGGCAGACCCCCAGAGAAAAGAAAGGCCTGTGAGGTGACTCTCTCTGCTACATATGTGAGTTTGTATGACAACCTATCCATGATTCAGGTGAAATAACCGTCTCTGGATCCCATCCCAGGGGCTCACCTAGCAGGGAAGGTCAGAATCTGAGCCTCGAACATGCCTCTAAGCCATGCTCTACTTCAAGAAAACACTACATCTTCATCTGCTCTGGGTTGCTGAGTACCAAGTGATTCTTTGAGTAAAAGAAGGGAAGGAGGTAGAGGTGGGGAGCCAGCCATGGTTTAGTACTAGTAGCTCTGGTCTTCTTACCTCTCATTGTCCACACCCTTCCTTTTGGGAAACTTATTACTCTGATGAAGTAAAAGGCAGATTTCCTTTATGGAAAAAATTAGTGACCCCTGTTTTGTTCTAATTGTGTACATTTACATAATAATATTCAACTGGCTAAATAAAAGTTCTCTCTGTGGTCTCTTCAAGAAAAAAAGAATGATTCCAAATAAAGGGGGTTATTAGAAGAGACACAGATGCCAAAGGAGACTACATGGGCAGAGGGCTGACCTTAGGGTTCCCAGTACTATGGACTCTCCAAGATTCTCCACAGGAAGAAGCTCTGCTCTAACCACCATCCCCCTTTCTGGCCTTGCATCTGGTCAGGTGCATGCAGTGTATCAGAACTACTATACTTGGGGTGGTTGGCTGGCAGCCATGGAGGACTGAGTCAGCAGTGGGGCAGGGCCCATAGATATCCTCACTGCACCTTCCAGCTACTTCTCACAAGCAGAGAAGACCAGGAGAAAGAGAAAGATGAGAAACTGACCATTAGGCCCAATTTTTGCAGTCTCTTTTGGGTGCCCTACTGTTTGGATGTGTACCATCAAGAAAGGTGAAAAGAACAGATTGTTCTAACACAGTGCCCTGAACCAGCATCATTAAGGATATTTCTCCACATATTGTTACAGGCTTGAAAATGAGAGGGCTTTTGGGAGGTGGTCCAATTTCACCTACAACCTTTAGAAGGTTAAAAGGCCATAAAGGTCCCAGGGAGAAAGAGAACATGGCTCAGACTCTAAGAAAAACATCTCAGCCATCTACTCTTGTGTACTTATGATCCTTGTAGGAAAAGACCTTGGAACTTCATTGAGCTGAAAATAACCTGGTTTCTCAGTGAGTTAGACTATCTTTAAATTCTTTGGTGACCAACTAACTGTCATTTGAAGTCATCTGAGTTTTCCAGCAGCCTTCAGCACTCTTTTTGCCACTATAATGCTAAATGCATAAAGCAAATAAACCCTTAGGAGAAATGATATTTGGTTAAAGTTGTTTAAACATACACAGGCAGAAGTCTTATCCCCTGCATTGCCCAAATTGGCCATTCATATTTTTCTATTCCCCTCGTAGGGCCTGGCCTGGTGCAGCGATTTCGGCCAGACTTCAAGCGTAAGTTTGCAGACTTCTTTGAAGATGATACTATATCAGAGTATATCTACCACTGCAATGCACAGAATCCCAGGTGAGGGCAGCTCTCAGGGCCCACTTGAGGTGGATGGTTTAAAGATAAAATTTCCGCTGGGGAGTACTGTGCTTTATTTCTTCTACAAAGTACTGATTCAGGGGAACACAGGTAGTAGCAAGCTTGATCATTTCCAAGGAGTTCTCCAGGGATGAGTACAAAGGAATGTAGAAGATAATAGATTAATTAAACATGCTACCCTTCTCTAGAGAAAGGTCCTCCCTCTTCCCTAGAGACAAGCAGTTGGCCTGATGGGCAAGAGTCTAGGAAACATTTTTAAATACTTTTTTTTTAACTGAAGAAGTTATACAAACAGTATTTTTTAAAAGGCAAAGAGAAAAAAAGAACATCTATCCCTAACCGGCAGTTCCTAAATTTCCTCATTATTTTCAGTCTAAGATGTCACCAAACATTGCTTCAGAGAACCTCCTGGCACATATTCCTTTATACACACATATGTAATACATCTATAGAATACATTTCTACAAATAGAATTGTTGAGTGAAAGAGTATGTGCTTAATTTAATTATGTGCACTTTGAAATAAAATCATTGGGACAGAAATTCCCACTCTTCTGGAGGTTTGGGGGTATCCCCAGAACCTTGGGAAGGTCTATCCCTGACTACTCACTGACACAGCAGGTCCCACTGGCTTGCCTGTAGTCTTTGGAACATTGACAACCAGAGCAAAGCCAAGGAGGCAGTCTTCTCCTATAGCAGATGCCCTGTGAGTGCCTGATAACACAAGGCCACTTTGGTGGCACCAGCTCTGTGGAGGCCTCTCCCCAAGTTCCTGGGAGGCATCTCAGGAGCCAGGGTCACGGCCCCACCAGGCTTGTCCAAGTCATCCACCTTGAGCCCAAAGCTGTGAGGAAGTTGGGGCTCTGCCTTCCAGCAGTACTATCAGCATTGGCCTCAAACTCAGAGAGCTTTGGGACACTGTGGGAGCTGTCTAGCCAACACTGCACGTGAGTTCAGCTTATGGAAGGGCCTAGTAAAGCAGAGTAACAGAGACCCTCACCAGTCACGTCAGACACCTCTGGCTCCCTGCCCTTAGCTTGTCTCAGCCCTCACATGCTTGGCACCAGTTCCATAGACCTAGCCCTGACCCTTCCCTCAGAATTTTCCCTATCATAGACCTAGTTCTGTACAATGGCATCCCAGTCCAAGTCACAGAATAATCTTTCAACTTATTCATGTCCTAGAGGAAGCAAAGAGGACATCGTGATAACCAACTCCCTCACCCCCGTTGCTCAATTTTATAATTCCCTGAGTTTTTTGAGTTGTAACTGATTAAGTTCATGACGACTTTGATCAGTCCCTCAGAAAACATGAAATCTGGCCAAGAGAAAAATCTTTAGGGGGGATACCTACTTCACTTCACCTGAACTTAGGGGTTTTGTATATATTTTCATTCTCTTAATCATGAGAAAATTTGTCAATGAGAAAATTAATATGTATACTGTTTATATGACTTGCTAAGAAAACAGTCACTATTTGAATTCATGTCTGTCTGACTCCAAAGTCCATGATTTACCTACTATGCTGTGACATATTAAGGAAAAGTTCTCAGTTTCTTATGGCATTGGCAGAATTCATCCTAGGGGTAAAAAGGAGACTAGGGTTATAACCACAGTAAGAAGATAGAGCCTTGGAGGTGGCAAAAGCTACAGACCAGTCCAGAAAGCTGGCTTCTGTGGGAGATTTGCAGACACCTCATGATATGGCCTCAGTTACTTCTACTTAGGAAGTGACCAGGGAGTAAAGTATATTGAATTGGCATTTGTTGCTTCTTTTTAGCAGAAATCATTCCCTTAGTCCTCATAAGACTGGTTTTTAATCCCAGAGTCTCTCCAGGAAGCCCTCTTTACTGCTATAGTCCTCCCTCTTCAGAGTTCACCCCAAGTTGTTCCCCTACCCTCCACCCAGCAAGATAGTTTCTAGTCTGTGCTCTCATGGCTCTCTACCACCCTTTCATAATCCCCAGAAAAGTTTTAAGTTAAATGCTTAATCATATGATTAGCTATTTAACACTCACCTACCCAAAATGTGAGCTTCAGAGGGCAGACACCTTATCTGTCTGTTCATATGTCCCTTCACCAGCCCAGGGCATGACATATAAATATTTGTTGAATGAAAGCAACCCATTTCATTCTGAGATGGTTCTCTGTGCCATGGGGTTTTCCATAGTGTGGAGATTCCATCATCTCCTAATCTTACCAGTATTTAATGTGCTGGGCTTTGGGGAAATACAAAGAGGAATAAGATTATGTCCCAGCCTCTGAAGGGACCAAGAGGTTGACATTATCTGCTGCAGGATTTATTACATTCATTGTCTTACCCTGGTTTGCTTCTGTCAGTGGTGAAACAGCATTCAAAGCCATGATGGAGTCCTTTGGCTGGGCCCGGCGCCCCATGCTGGAGAGAATTCACTTAATTCGAAAAGATGTACCCATCACCATGATCTACGGGGCCAACACCTGGATAGATACTAGCACAGGGAAAAAAGTGAAGATGCAGCGGCCAGATTCCTATGTCCGAGACATGGTATGTTGTTCTACCCAAGGAGTGGGAGCCAAGGTGGAAATGCTGTAACTTGAATGACAGCCCATGTTAATTGACTCTCCATCAGTCATCCCTCTGCCTTGGGGTAGAGAAGGATGATCAGAGTCAGAGTGAAAAGGGGAATGAAAAGGTCGAGCTAGAGCAGTAGATTTGAAATAGTTGATTGTCTTGATAATGTCAAAATTAGAGACTTCCCACTTCTGGATAGCCCAGTTCAGCTAAAAGGCAGGTTCTTGTCCAGTAGCCATGCATACACACTGCCACTCCAGCACCCCTCGCCCCATAATTCCTGCCCCTACCTGTATCACGAATAGTAGAGGCCATCATGAAGACTTCCTGCTACATTTCTGCTTTCCCCTTTTTTCTTACCCCTCCATCATTTGCCAAAAAGCACACTTAGCTAGACTGGGTGCTGCCCATGGGCCCTGGTACTGGGTTTTGGATGAAAGCAGCAGAATAGTGATGGAACTTACAAGTTAGGAAAAATAAAATGAATGGCCAAAGGAAAAATAGAACAGGATATGAAGATTCATTGGTTCCCAAAGGAACATACTAAGGTCCAGGAAGAAAGGTAGAGCATTATGTATTAATCAGTTTTGCATTGCTCTGACCAAAATACCTGACAAGAACAACTTAGAGAAGGGAAAGTTTATTTTGGGTTCACAGTTTCAGAGGTTCAGTTCCTGATCAGCTGACTATTTCTCTGGGCCTCAGATGAGGCAGAACATCATGTCAGAAGGATGTTGTGGAGGAACAGTGCTCAGCTCGTGACAGCCAAGAAGCAGAGAGAGCTAGAGGAGCCAGGGACAAAATATATAATCCTCAAGGCATGCCCCCAGTGACCCATTTACTCCAGGCACGCCCTACATGCTTATAGTGACCACCCAGTAATCCATTCAGCTTATTAATCAATCAAATGGATTAATCTGCTGATAGGGTTATGGCCCTCACACTCCAATCATTTCACCACCTGCATTAGCTAGCATAGGAGCTTTTGGGGGACAAGCCATAACGCATTTCTGATAACAGATGGTGGGTGAAAAGCAAGTTTAATGGGAGAAGAAATGGTGGAGCAGTTTTCCAGTATTGGGAATAAAGGCCATTCTGTCCCTGATGGGTCTTTTCTCCACAGGAGATTGAGGGTGCATCGCACCATGTCTATGCTGACCAGCCACACATCTTTAATGCTGTAGTGGAAGAGATCTGTGACTCAGTGGATTGAGCTGCTCTTGCTACAGGAAGAGGAGAAAGCCAGAGAGTTGCTCTCACCTCCCTGTCTGCTTAGTCACCCTCTGTTCTTTCCTCACCAACTAACACGTGCCAGCCAGGCAGAGTCTTGGGCTGTTCCCAAGATAGGACCACCGTGAAAAAGAGCACTTCTGATCCTATGCTGAGGGCTGGAGGCAGAAGCCACAAGAGGCCTTGAGCTCCCCACCCTGGGGAAGAATATGATGGGTTGCCCAGTGCCACTCCAGCCTCTCCATGCCAAGTGTCACTCAGATGATTGTTGTGAAGGGATTGCACCAAGCCATGTTGCCTCCTTATGTGGCCTTTCCTTCCTCTGAGCAGAGGAGGTCTCCCAGCAGTCTTTCCTAGCTCTGGAGTGTTTATGGGGGTAGGTTCCATACAAGAACATTTTCCTCCTCCATCACCCCCTCACTCTTATCCCATGCCAAGTCCATCCAGGTTCTGGTTAGGATAGGTCCCACTTCATTACCAAGAGCAGGTCCTGAAACTTTACTCACTTTCAGAGTCCCTTCCATGACCTCAGAGGTCATATGCAAAGCCCTCACTGGCAGATAAGGAAACAGACCAGGGCAGGACATGGTGACACAGCCCTGAGTGATAATAGTTCTGGCAGAGTGAAGACTAGAATGCAGGTCTACTGACACACAATGCAGTACCATGGGGCAGGCACCATGGGGCTGGTCACTGACTGATTTCAAACCTATCCTTACCCTGTATTCTAGCTCCATTATGCAGATATGCTGTTGTCCTGCCCTGTGGCTGTCCTGGCTGCCTAAACTACGGTCACTCAAGAGCCCCCTTACTTGTCTCATCTTCCTCCCAATGGGAGACTTCTGATTCTCCCTCTGTGCCTTGGGCGTGAAGCCCCATGTGTAGTATAGAGCAAAGGTGGCTTCTGGTGGAGAAGCGGGGAAAACCCTTCAACCCCAGGGCCACGTCTGGCTTTGCCATGCCCACCACTTTTCATAGCATTTTCCACCTGCCCCCAGAGCTGAGGACCACCAAGAGACCCTGCCCATGATCCACTGGGGAGCCTCAAGCCAGCAGGTCCCTGCCCTCATCATCCACAGGATGGTTCTCACTGCCTGACCCTCTATCCCTATCATCTGTCCCCATAGTCTCCAGCTCATCCAGCCCCTAAAGTACCTGTCAGCTTTCTCCCAGGGGCTCATTCCATGTGCTGCTCTGAGGTCTGGGCTGTAGGCTGGTCCTGACCCCAGAAGCAGGGCAGCTCCTGCCTGCTCCTTCACTTTTGTAAAGCCAACCCTTTCACCAGAATAGTATTAACTCCTGGTGCTGTGTACTACTGGTCCAGCTGCCTTGGGCTCCTTTTCTATATTAATAAAGAAACGAATAAAAACTACTGGTGGTGATGATACTTAATATTGCTCCACAAAGAGTACTGGGTGATATTGACTTCACAATAGTCCATGTGGTGCCCAAGTCAGAGAAGGAAGCCCTGAGACATGTCTACTTACAAACCACTCCCCATTTCATTTAGTGCTGTGTTTGCCCTCCAGACCTGGCCCAGAGCCCAAGTCAACACAAACCATCTCAACAACCACTCGTGATAGAAGAGGAGTCAACCCAGAGTGTGGATGGATTCAACCCCAATTCATAGAAGGAGAATTAGGCAGAACTGGATGCTCCCTGCTTCCCATTAGATACTTAAAGTTCAGTGGGCCTACACATGCACTGCTCCCTGCAGCCTGTTCTAACTCCTACTCATCCTTCAGATCTTAGCGCAAATATTCCTTTTGAAGGGAGCCTTCTCATGAGCTCCCAAGTTAGACTTGAACACCTGTTTTATGTCTTCATGGTACACTCAACTCCCCCTGTTTATAAAACTCTTAAACTTATGGTCACTTGTTTAATGTCTATCTTTCCTTCAACAAACTACATGAGGACAGGGGGCACATCTGGAACATAGTTCATGAATAAATGTTTTGAGCAAGTCATGGGAAGTGAGATATGTCAAGTGTTCAAAAGAGTATTCAAATCATGACCCACAGTTATGGCTGACTCCAGGTAAGCCCAGAATTACAACTGAGTGGCACATGACATGTCTATGTCATGACAAAGAGCTGCATGAACCAATAGAACACCTGGAAGAGTTACAAATCTCTGATCCATCCCCAGGACTCTGTGTCTTCTCTGGACCTTGTTAGAGAAAGGGGGCAGGCATTTAGTGCTTACTACAGGCCAAGCACTAGGATTACAATAATGAAGAAACATGGTTCCCACCTTTGTAGGAAATTCCAGCCTACTTGGAGAGACATACTTAATCTAATAAATATGCAAATCAATGAGAACTTGGAGCAGAAAAGTGCTGCCCACGGAAGGTTAGGGAAGCCTGATGCGGGGGGGCTGAGGTGAGGCAGGGGATGGGGGAGGGAGGAGCCCCTTTGAGGAGAACAGCAACTGCAAAGGCCCCTGAGGGATGGTGGCTCTGAGGTAAGTCTGGAAAAGCACCTGCTAACAGACCCTCTGGTCATGGGAAGAATGTGTTCATCCTAAAAAGCAGCAGAAGGAACTGAGCTCTGGTCAGGATGAGGGGCAGAGTGACAGGATCAGACTGATATTGAAACAGTCACTCCGGCTGCTCTGAGGGACAGCTTGGAGGGAGATAAGTCCCTTCCTGCAGGAACACTCAGACGCTCCACAATGGTCAAAGCCAAAAGTACTGGCAGATTGAACTTGACTAGTAGCTAGTGGAGAAAGATGCAAGAGATGTTTGGGTGATTAAATTAAAAGAACATGGTGTTGACACCAAGTGATGCTACCTCTCTCCTAAAGAACGGTCCGAGTGAGGCAGTACAGTAGTTACCAAACCTTCTCACTTAACAAAACAACCTGGGACTATTTTTTAAAATGTAGATTTCTGGGCTCTATTCCCCCTTTAATAAACCTGGATGAAATCCTACCATTGAATCTGCATTAAAAGGCATTCCCGAGGGGACTCTGATGCTCCCACTGTGCAGTCACTGATCCAAGGGATTCTGTATCTCTGTATCTCAGGAAGGCCCTTGTGTAGAAGTGGGGCCTATTCCCCTAGAAGTTCATCCTGCTTGCCCCAGAGTCACTTTTCTCTGGAAGACTACAATGATGTTGATCCGATTTCCCCAAACCCAATCCAGTGCAGAAACACCTCTTAGGAGCAGGTGCAAGAAGAGTCAGGAAGGTCCTTCAGGATGCCCCGTTCTCACTACTGGCTCATGAGCTTGGAAACTTGCCTCAAACTTGGAGATTATCCTACCTCAGCCTCCTGAGTAGCTGAGTTTACAGGTGTGCGCCATTGCACCCAACTAAATCTCTTTTTACATCAATAAATATACAGTCTACAGAAATGCGTCATTATTCTTAGTTGTTGCACTGTCTTCCATTGTGAGGAACTGCCATAATTTACCCACTTCTCTGTTGTTGGATTTCAAAGTTGCTTCCAAATATTTTTATGTTATAAACAATGTGTGATCAACATCTGTACATATATTTTTGCCCAGTGATTTCCTTCCCAGACAGAAGACTGCAAGATTGAAGGGTATTTTTGTATAAGCAATGAAAATAATTTATACCAAGCAATCAGAAAGGGAAAAGCATGGTGGCATTCACATATAATCCCAATTACTTGGGAGGTTGGGGCAGAACAACATAGTGAGAACTGGTCTGAAGAAAAAATAACAATAAAGAAAGAAAAGGAAAAAGAATCCAGAAGAAAAATAAATGTTTTATCTATGTAAAGAGCATATGAATTAAGTAATTGACAGGAAACACATGAATGATCAATGAACATATGAAAAGATACTGAACCTCACTAGTAATAGAGGAAATAAAAGACAATAGTCAGATGCTATTTTTACATTCAGATTGACAAATTTTAAATAATATCTATTAACAGAAAAGAAAAAGATGGATATTTTCATACAATGACTGTGAGGGAGAAAATTTTACCACAAAAAGAGACATGCACAAGTCAAAAGCCCTGCCTTCATGGAATTTTCCATCTAGTAAGAAAGACAAACAAATATAAATATGTAAATAAGATATCAGGTAGTGCTCTGGAGAGTGGTCCGCTCCTGGCCATCATAGCCCAAGAGTGCACATGGCTTCTGCCCATGGCCTTAACCCCACTGATCCTGCCCTTGGAAGGGCCTTGCCTGCCATTTTTTCTTTACTTTCAACAAGGCTCATTAAAATTTATCCAAAGTTAGTATGCTCTACAACTGGGGAGAAAGGGCAAATTTCCAGTCCTAAACTTAGAGAAATCAATAGCCAAGAGATTTGGAACTTCCAATTTTAAAGTTAGAGCAATCAACAGCCAAGGGATTAGAAGTGTCTGGGGCCTTGTTAGCACAGTGTTGTGACAAATCTCAAGAGCTCTGTAGCTTCACTCCACAGAGGGGAAAGTTTTCCTTAATGGGTCAATACTTGGGACTTCACACTTCAAAATTTCATAGAAACTGGAAAGCAGTTCAAATATACCAGATCTGTACTAGATGCACAGTGTCACAAAGTCTCCTAAAAAATACTTATACCAAGCACTTGTTAGGGAAGTTACTCCAATAATCCAGCAGAGTCTCCGGTACTGCCTAGAATTGAGGTCAGTGAATCTCATTTACCAAGTTACACTGAGTCCAAGAGAACACAGGAGAAACTCCAAGGTCATCTCCATAGTATGATTCACTTGCCCCTCACCAGCAGAACCCAAAAGCAGGGTCAGAGTTCTCTCACCTAACAATTTGTTATCAATGGGCTAGAGAAGCAGGAAGTTCCTGGGGGTGCATGGAAACCCCATCCAGCTGGTTGACTTATAAAATTCCAAGAGTAAGTAGCTGAAGTGATTTAGAAATTTAAGGTAACTAGAAAACAAGGAGTACAGGACTTATAAAAGAAGATAAATGCAAGGAAGCTAAATAATAATAATAGTCAACAGTTACTGAATACTTACTATGTACCATTCCAAGCTATTTACAGTATGTTATTTTAGTTCATCCTCCAAGAAAACCCTATGAGAGGTGTTCTTATTATAATACCCAATCCACTAAGGAGAAAACTGGGTCACAGAGACATTAAGGCACTTGCTTCCAAAGTTACATAGCTATTCAATGGGCAATAAGGATTAAAATCAAGACGAAAGTGCAGAGCCTGTTCCTGAGGTGCTATATGTGTGGCACTCTGGAAACTATCCACTAGACTAAATAGTCTCAATATGCCTCTGGATAGAATCAATGCCAACTAAGCTTTTGCATGAACCACTTTCCACTGTTGCAGAAATTTGCCCAACTAATGACATAAAGATTGTTTCTCTTGGAAAATCCCATGCTTTTGGAAGTGCCAGATTGGTATGAACTCTTCATTCCCAAAAGAACAAACAGCTGGGCTTCGTGAACTGCAGGGTCTGTTCCTGCCTTGCACTCAGTTCTGTTGGAACTGCTCTGAGATACAAGGCAGAGGCTAATCCACAAAGGGAACCCTGTGGAGACCAATGGGTCTATAGCAGGCAGAACCTAATCTACATTCCTACCTAGCACTATCCTACTAACTCTGCAAACGTGAATGAATTGCAGCAGCCCCCAGGTCTGTTGGAGGAACCGGTTTGTTCTCTTTTCTCTCCAACCAAAGGACAGCCTCGGGTGACTGCCACCATCCTACAGGGAGCATCTATGAAGTTCTTAAGAACAGGGCAAGAAGCTGCATGGTCTCCTTCAGAAGAACATTCCGTATTATATCTAAGCTATATATTTCCCACCACACCACTGAGTGTCTCTACTCTCCACAAGGAAAAACAGCAGAGGGTAATTGTTGCCTGTTTGCAACTCAAGCAGCTACTGTGTTCCTTCCCATGGCTGACCACCTTCCTTCTTTTATTATTTTGCAGTATTTCAAAATTACAAATTACATTTTGTAATTTCTTATAATTTCATAAATGTATTTAATTTTTTCAAACTTTTCATTACAGAATGTTCAGATATACAGATAAGAAATAATACAATGAATACCCAAAACTCACCCCTTAATTCAGTTTTTAAATTTTTAATAAGCCAGGGATAGTGAGAATTACAAATACTCATAATAAGTCCAATAAATGATTAGATTCAATGTTGAAATATTAAAATAATTCCAATTATAAAATTAGAAAAATATAAGCGCTATATTCAATAATTTGTTCTTGGTTAGAGATTAAAACTGAAGATAAAAGCTATAAGCTTTAGTTAATGATTTCAGAGTACCTTGAAGGAAAGAGCCTTGATATAAATGCTTTAATAAAACAAAGCTCTGAATCAATTCATTCCATATTATTAGGTAGATAAGAAAATAGTCAGCAAAAATATTTATATATCAGAATTTAAAATTTAATTAAATCTATATTTTTCTGTCTTTTGCTTATAGAATTGAGCATTTATCCCAATCAGCCAATTAAAAAAGGTCAAAAAGCTTTCCTACTTATTTATTTGCAATGCTGAGAATCAAACCTGAGTACTCTCACATGTGAGGCAAGTGCTCTACCACCAAATATTTGCTATGTAGCTATTCATATGTGTGAGGGCAAGCTCACACTTCCTCGTCCCTGAAAGATTTTGAAAAAAAAAAAAAAAAAAATAGCTCTTAGTATAGTTGTCTTGTAACCTAGAGTTATGGTTTGCATGTTTGTGTCCCATAAAATTTATGTTGAAACTTAAAACAATATTGAGAAGTGGAGGCCATAGGAGGTGATTCTATCATGAAGACAGAGTCCACATGACTGGGATTAATTAACGACATTATAAAAGGGGATTAATTAACAACATTATAAAAGGGCTATGCCTTTCCTTCCCTTCTATCATGTACATGAGGACAGCCTTCAATATGCCATCTTGGAAGCAAGAGATAAGCCCTCACCAGACACTGAATCTGCTGGTACCTAAATATTGGATTTTCCAGCCTAATAAACTAACATTGAGGCTCATGCATAATGGGATGTATTTGGATTCTCCATTTTATTCCACTAGTCCACTTGCTATCTTTATATCAATACACATTCTGTTTTGCTGTATAACTATTCCTATTTGGGAGGGCAAGCTCATTATTGCTATTTTTTAAAAATTTTTCCGAACTATTCCTTTGCTCTTCTGAAGCATTTATCTTTTATTCAAACTTTGTTTTTAAACACACACACACACACACACACACACACACAGTATTCTAATGTGGTTGCATTGGATTTGCTTTTGAAATAATCAGGATTTTTTATTTTAAGTTTGAATTTATGTTTTGAAATAAAAATGCAATAATAAATTTTTACAAAATTGTCACACAGGAACACACCTTAAGATACCATTACATGCTACGTTTTCTTGGATAAAGTCAACAGATCTAGTCAATTAGCTGTCAATTAACTGTCAATTAAAAGGTGAGTTCCTTTCTTTGAGCAAAAAGAAAACTTGTAAGGAATTTCCATAGAACCACGCTGGACACGGAAATCACATAAGGGAATTTATTAAGCAAACAGTGTCTCCCTGCAGGGTAAGAGAGAAAATGAGAGGAAAAGAGAAAGGAAAAGAAAGGGCGTGCGCTAGAGAGAGTGGAAAGCCAGGAGGATAGAGAAAAGTGTGTAGGACAGACAGAAGAATGGAAGAAAGATGGCAGGGAAGCTACAGTAAAACAGTTGAATTCTGCCGGGCTAACAGGGGACCAATATGGGAGAAGGATACTTGCAAGCTGACTGATGAGCCAATAGCTAGCGAGGATGTTCACAGATTGACAAGTGGTTGGGAGGCGGGCAAAATGGCTGTACCTGGTGGGCGGGGGAGCAGCTTTATACATTATAAAACTCATGTGAAATATTTGACTGAAAGCCAGTGAGACCCACTAGTGCAGTCAGTAATGGCTCTGTATCTCCGGGAGTGAGGAAGCCAGGATTCTGGCCTCCCTGGCTGGAGCTAAGCCCTGGCCTCCAGTTTCCTTCTGTGCACAGGACAGGCTCCAACTGGATGCTTCTGAAGTCATGTGTGCCTGCCTTTTATTTCAGGTAACTACATAAAAGGTTGCCACTATTTTACTTTGATTGTAAACTTCAGAAAATAATACCTACAAATTTTACCACAGGGACTACAGTGACTTTCATTAGGACTCCCACCACCTTCAGAAAAAATCTCCATTTCCTAAGTTTCTGATTTGGTTCATCTTCTTACATCACTATTCATGCTTAGGGAGCACCTGCCACATGCACACCTGTACATGTAAGAAGCCAGCTGGTGGTCCTTTTCTGAAGCTGAGTCTATGGCTCTGCCTACGTTAAACAGGCTGTGCTGCATCTCAGGCTCAAACCATCTTCTCTCAAATTACAGAGTGCCCAGCAGATCATTTATTGTTCTTTCCTTATATTTTCACTATTTATAAAACAAATCATATTTTAGTATGTTCCTGTAGCATGTCTTCATATCAAAAATATCCTAACAATCAAAAATTGAATTCTTTTTCATATTAGTTCTTTAGACATTTTGTTGATCTATACATCTCAATTTGCATAAAAACAAATGAGAAGAAACATACCCTGGTAGATCTTAGCACCGTATAGTTATGATTCTGTCCCTTTGTTGATGTTGTAAGTTAGCCTTATCAGAATCAACTCAGCTTGCTCAGACTTTCTCTAAAATACTTAGTTCCCTTCTTCATAGTAAACATGTCTTTTTTTTTTTTTCCCACAATAGATGTGCTCAGAACAAATAGCACAAACCCATGAGCTATGGCAAGTGATAAAAATGCAATTGGCTGACTTCCATTTATCAATTCTTAAATAAAGGCCTTTGAACATGCCCATGTCCCCAGGTTCTAAGATCCATGATTCCACACCATCATTTCTATAGTTTGACAAAAACTAGAATGTACAGTCTTAAGTGTGTGGGGGATATATTAAAATTCATCATTACTGAAATGTTTACTTCATAAATTATTGGAAATTCATAGTATTGACATCACTTAATTTTGCTAATTATGAAAGGTGTAAATTTACATTAATTTCCTCTCATAACAATTGCATTATTATCCATATTAATTTATTCCTAATTAAATTCAAGTTCAACTACTGATTTTGAGTTTGAGGTAGCTTCATTGTGGTTATACTGCAGAAGCGACATGTTTCAAAGTACTATCTTTAGGTAAAACTTAAGCGAGAGAGGAAATAAAATATTACTTATATTATTTTCTCACTTGGCATACAAACAAAAAAGATCAACTATTTCTTTGGTGATAAAAATACAGTTCTTTTGTGAACATGGACACAATACATGGAATCTGTTTCTTTGTATGAGAAGTGGAGTCAAGGGAAAAGGACTCAAATTCTGTTGCTACCTTTTACCCAAGTAAGAATATTCATAAACTCAAGCTTATGAGCCTACAGTTTCAGCATTGCACAAAGTGACTGGATGAATCAGGGATCCATCCTTGGAATTTCGCCAGGAATAGTAACCTGGTGCTGTGGAATATGCATATACGAAGTCAGCCTCTTCTGATATTTTCTGGCATGCCATGTCATCATTAATATCACTGTCTGTCTCAATGCCACAGTCTAGTTCTGTACCCCGTCAGGCCTGAATAATGAAAAATTGGGCTTTTCCAGTTAGACTTCTACAATAATCTCCTCTGAAGAAACTTGTTAATTTTTTCAGGTCAATAGGTTCATTTGTTTGAAAAGTTATTCCTGGCCCCCGCGGCGCCCCTCGGAGACCCGGGAGGGCGGGCTGGTCCTTGCTGCGGGGCCGAAAAGCCTAAGAGGGTGTTGGGGCGGCGATGCACCAGCTCCGAGGGGCTCCAGCCAAGCGGCAGCCATGGTGCCCACGGGCCCCGGGCGAATAGAGGACCGGGCCTCGAGGCCGCGCCCAGAGTACCACAAAGAGAATGAAAGAAGTTGATAATCTTGAAAGTATAAAAGAGAAGTGGGTTTCTGAAACAGGATCCAACAATCAACCTCTTAGTGATAATCAACAAACAAATTGTGAATATTTTGTTGACAGCCTTTTTGAGGAAGCTCAGAAGATTGGTGCCAAATGCTGGTCCCCCACTGAACAGAAGAAAGAGGTAGATGTAAGTATAAAATTATGGAAAAATGGATTCACAGTCAATGATGATTTTAGAAGTTATTCTGATGGTGCAAGTCAGCAGTTTCTGAACTCTATCAAAAAAGGGGTATTACCTTCAGAGTTACAAGGAATTTTTGATAAAGAAGAGGTAGATGTTAAAGTTGAAGACAAGAAAAGTGAACTGTGTGTATCTACAAAGCCTGTGTTCCAGCCCTTCTTAGGACAGGGTCGTAGACTGGGAAGTGCCACACCAAATATTGTTTCTAAAGCAAAGAGTATTGAAATTGAAAATAAAAATAATCTGTCCACTGTTTCACTGAACAACTTGGAACCCATCACTAATATACAGATCTGGTTAGCCAATGGGAAAAGGATTGTTCAGAAATTCAATACATCTCATAGGGTAAGCCACATCAAAGACTTCATTGAAAAATACCAAGGACCTCAAAGAAGTCCTCCCTTTACCCTGGCGACAGCTCTTCCTTTCCTCAGATTGCTGGATGAGACGCTCACAGTAGAAGAAGCAGATTTACAGAATGCTGTAATTATTCAGAGACTCAAAAAAACTGCCGAACCTCTTAGAGAGTTTTCATAGTATTGATTTTTAAGAGACTAAGTAGAAATTTCACAGAGAAATGATGATTGGAAGTGGACATGCAAAAATGGGACGAAGGACCCGTCGGATTCACTGTTTACTGCTTCTGAGGAGAAGACTTTTGAATAATTTCAAGTTAAGAAAGTAACATGACTGGAAGCTATATTTAATGATATTTAATGTACTTTTCCCAGAAGGCTACTCAAAAAGAAAAATATACTTAATTTTAAAAACCAGTTAATCAACATATAATATATTAAGTAGCTACATCATTTAGAATCTTAATATGGTATAAATGAATAAAAAATGTTCACAGTTTTAATCATTGAAACTTTTCTAAGTAGCAGATATTTATTTAAATGTTAGCTATCTCAGAGTTTTTAAATAGCAACATATTAAGAAACTATACATAACAGGTTAAAAGCATCAGTGTAATTATTTTATAAATGAGATATAATCAGAAGGGTAGAAAGACCTTTCACCATAGGTATGTTTAAAACTCAGTGTGTTCTAAGTTTTCACTCTGCTGGCAGGATACACTCAAATATTAATTTGGCAACAGTATCTAAGTATCTAAGTTGTATTTTCATTTAGGAATAAAATTGCATGACTTAATGTAATGTCAGTGTTAACATACCCACTCACATTTCTGTATTTCTAAATGTTTTTTTTATTTTTTATTTTTACTTATCTTTCACTTTTTTACAGTGTGGGGGATCAAACCTAGTACCTCCAAATACTAGGCAAGGGCTCTACTGAGCCACATCCTAGCACTCCCTATCTTTTATTTAATTGGTGTTTTTGGTGGGGGGAAATCCTGGCTTTTTAACACTAAGCCACATCCCCAGCCCTTTTTATTTTTAATTTTGAGACAGAGTCTTGCTAAGTCTCTGAGGCTGGCCCCCTGCCTCATCCTCCTGTGTCACTGGGATTTAAGATATGTGCTGCCATGCCTAGCTAGGGACTTATTTTTAGTTAACAACTAGGTATTTAACCATTCATTTCCCACCAGTCAGAATATGCTACGAGGTTATCACGTTACTGTGAATGTTTTTAAATATATCACTTGAAGTACATTTTTTAAATTTCTTTGATTCTCTATGCATACATTAACAGATTACTTATTACATTCTAATGTCACCAAGACATCTTAGGAGTTTAACTAAGACCAGTTAAACTTAAAATTTAAATCAGATTAAACACCCTGGCTTGAAATTTAAGAAGCTTTTTTGTCAATGAATCATTAAAAATAAAGTATTGAGGCTGGGGCTGTAGCTCAGTGGTAGAGCGCTTGCCTAGCATGTGTGAGGCATTGGGTTCAATCCTCAGCACCGCATGTAAATAAATAAAATAAAGGTCCATCTACAACTGAAAAAAAAAAGTTACATAAATAAATAAAGTAGGTGTTGAGCATGCCAAGGATTAAGTGGCCCATATCAGCAGTAATTTTCATAGTGTGCTAGATGGAGGCTGTGAGGCTTTGGGTCTTGAGACCTTTTGTTTTATGTGTATTATATATATCAATATAATACTAAAAATTCAAAGTTTTTAACTTATTTTTGTGACAGGGTCTGGCTCTATTGCCCAGGCACCTTGAACTCTGGAACCTCTTCCTGCCTCAGCTTCTGCAGTAGGTGTGACTACTTGCATGCACCATGGCACTGGCTCCAAAAATTCAGTTTTAAACTATTTACTTAAAAATAATGACTTTAAGGCTGGGTGCAGGGCATGTGCCTGTAGTCCCAGCCACCTAGAAGGCTGAGGCAGGAGGTTTGCTCAAGAAAGACTTCAGGTTCAGCCTGGGCAACAGAGTAATATTGTCTCAATAAAATAAAATAAATAAAATAAAATCAATTTCCAAAACATAAAAGGGGTTAAGTAAGAAAAGTGACATTGTGTTTTCTTTTTCTGTGAATGTCCTTTCTGTCTTACTTATGGATTCTCTTTTTTGTTGTGGGGAGTTTTTTTGTTTTGTTTTTGTGTTTCCTGGCATACTACTAGAATCAAGCCCAAGCACATACCAGGCAAGTACTCCACTATGAGCCAGATCCCCAACCCCAGATGGCTTGTCCTGTCTGCTTCTATGTTCACTGCTGCAGTAGCACACATCCCTAACCCCCAGAAGACACCACCTACATTCATGAGAGAGGAAGCACATAACACTTTAATATTACTCAGAAAAAAGTTTTGATATCATAACCCCCTGAATGGGTCTCAGGAACCCCCAGTGACCCTCTAAGATTCAGTCCTTTAAAGCAATGTAGAGTTCACAATATTCGAGCTTTAGTGTAAGAATCATTTGACTTTTCAGTAATGCCCATTCCTACCACCCACCACAAACTTTGCATTCTCCTTGGGGTAGGTCCCAAATCACTGCTTTTGAAATCTTGAGTGGTGTTTAGGGATGTGGCGATAGTACCACTCTTCAGGAAATCCTGCACTAAGCTTCTACCCTAAGAAAATAAAGCCAGCCTGCTTCACTATGGACAGTGGAAGACTTCAAAAAAGAGCTGCTATACCTCATCCACCAGTTGCTCTTACAGAGAGCCCATCCTCCTTTAACCTGAACAGATCATGATGTAATCCTGTGCTTTGTCTCCTGTAACACAGATGAGACAGGGCTGGAACGTTTGAATGAGGCTTTTTCCCAAAGGGTCAGAACAGCAAAAGGGAAGTATTTACATAACTACATGGCATGGCTTCTCTTCGTGGTCTATTTTAAGGACACTTCCTTTCCTAGCTCCCAGCTGTCCATGTGGCAGAGGTCTTTTTATGAGAAAAAGAGGAAGAAAAGAGATCCTTTTTCCTTTTGTCCTTTACCTAGAAAATGGGCAGGTACATAGTAGAAAATAAATGTTTGTCAGTAACATAACGGTAATGTCGAGTCCTCTCTGGTAAGACAGAAATAATGACATTCTTTCAAAAAAATGGTTAAATCAATGAACTTCTCTTTCAGATATGGAAAATAATTTATGAGTGTTCATATAATCAGGACTTCGTAAGATGTTTCATATAAGCCTATCATGAAGTATTTTTATTTGCATAATTAAAATGAATAAATGATTCCTCAAGTGTTTGTACAGGCAGTCTTTCTCATAGTAAGAGTTTTAAATATATATACCACTGGGGCACACCTCTAATCCCAGCAGCTTGGGAGGCTTAGGCAAGAGGATCAAGAGTTCAAAACCAGCCTCAGCAAATTAGTGAGGCCCTAAGTAACTCAACAAGACCCTGTCTCTAAATAAAATATTTTTTTTAAAAAATGTGGCTCAGTGGTTAAATACCTTTGGGTTCAATCCCTGGTACCAAAAAAAAAAAAAAAAAAGTCATATACCTACAGAAAAACCCTCCTTTGTGGAGTTTCCAATTTGTAATTCATTAACCAGAAGATATAATGGACAGAAAAAAAAAAAAAAAAAAAAAAAAAAAAGATATAATGGACATTTTTTATGTGTGCATGTAGCATTTGTCCCAGTGAGAGGTGCCTATAAAGACCTATCATCAGCAATAACTTTCATTTTTTTAACTGTGAAAATTTGTGTTAATGTGAATAATAATCTCAAATGTTTTAGGAAAAGTTAATCATCTGAGAAAGCTTTTTACTTGAATGTTTATATGTTGTAAAGTTACTAAATGCATAAAATACTCAATGCAGATTGAATATGGGAAACAACTGGATTTGCCAAGAGAAGGAAAATTTGAAAATACACAGACATTTTAGGTGTGGAATACAGTTTGACCTAAACAGTTGTTTCAAAGCCGTTATCAATTTTTTGAAAATAATTAGAGCTAATATATAGAAGTATATTTCTAATTTTACAAATTCTGAATTAGTGGTTAAATTACTATGCATTATTGAAGCTAAAACTTATTTTATATACTTTTCATGATGTTTCAGTGTATTGATAATACGGTTGTATGAATTTATTTCAGTGCCTTAAAGTATTTTGAATGCAATATTTTGCTAATGGTTAAAGAATCGTTCTCTTAAGAATGAAATGCTACCATTGATCTACCTGTCTATTTTGGTACCAATACCATGCCGTTTTTGTTACTATTGCTTTGTAATAGAGTTGAAGATCTGGTATTGCGATACCCCCTGCTTCGCTCTTTCTACTGAGGATTGCTTTAGCTATTTTGGGTTTCTTATTCTTCCAGATGAATGTCATAATTGCTTGCTCTATTTCTGTAAGGTACATCATTGGGATTTTAATTGGAATTGCATTGAATCTGTATAGCACTTTTGGTAGTATGGCCATTTTGACAATATTAATTCTGCTTATCCAAGAACATGGGAGATCTTTCCATCTTCTAAGGTTTTTTTAATTTCTTCTAAGGTTTCTTTAATTTCTTTCTTTAGTGTTCTGTAGTTCTCATTGTAGAGGTCTTTCACCCTGAGCACGTTCAAGTCTATCCTGTCCTTGAGACAGGGGTCTCAGAATAGAGGACATGGACACAAACCCAAATAAATACAATTTTCTCATACTAGACAAAGGGGCCAAAAATATGCAATGGAGAAAAGATAGCCTCTTCAACAAATGGTGCTGGGAAAACTGGAAAACCATATGCAACAGAATGAAATTAAACCCCTATCTCTCACCCTGCACAAAACTCAACTCAAAATGGATCAAGGACCTCAGAATCAGACCAGAGACCCTGCATCTTATAGAAGAAAAAGTAGGTCCAAACCTTCAACTTATTGGCTTAGGATCAGACTTCCTTAACAGGACTCCCATAGCACAAGAAATAAAAGCAAGAATCAACAACTGGGATAGATTCAAACTAAAAAGCTTTCTCTCAGCAAAGGAAACTATCAGTAATATGAAGAGAGAGCCTACAGAGTGGGAGAATATCTTTGCCAATCATACTTCAGATAGAGTGCTAATTTCCAGAATCTATAAAGAACTCAAAAAACTCTACACCAAGAATACAAATAATCCAATCAACAAATGGGCTAAGGAAATGAACAGACACTTCACAGAAGAAGATGTACAAGCAATCAACAGATATATGAAAAAATGTTCAACATCTCTAGTAATAAGAGAAATGCAAATCAAAACTACCTAAGATTTCATCTCACCCCAATTAGAATAGCGATTATCAAGAATACAAGCGACAATAGGTGTTGGAGAGGATGTGGGGGAAAAGGTACATTCATACATTGCTGGTGGGGCTGCAAATTAGTGCAGCCACTCTGGAAAGCAGTGTGGAGATTCCTTAGAAAACTTGGAATGGAACCACCATTTGACCCAGCTATCCCACTCCTCAGCCTATACAAAGGACTTAAAATCAGCATACTACAGAGATACAGCCACATCAATGTTCATAGCTGCTCAATTCACCATAGCCAGATTGTGGAACCAACCTAGATGCCCTTCAGCTGATGAATGGATAAAGAAACTGTGGCATATATATACAATGGAATATTACTCTGCCATGAAGAATGATAAAATTATGGCATTTGCAGGCAAATGGATGAATTTGGAGAATATCATGCTAAGTGAGATAAGCCAATCTCAAAAAACTAAAGGACGAATGATCTCGCTGATAAGCGGATGAGGACATATAATGGGGGGTAGGAGGGGTTAGCGTTAGGGTTAGGGTTAGGTTTAGGGTTAGGGATAAGGAAGGTGGTAAGAATGGAGGAAGGAAGGACTGTATAGAGGGAAAAGAGGGGTGGGAGAGGTGGGGGGAAGGGAAAAATAACAGAATGAATCACACAACATTGCCCCATGTAAATTTATGATTTTTAATAAAAAAAAGAATGAAATGCTATCTGTTAAAAAGGATCTATGAAGTAATTTTCAGTTGTACACTTGGATGCATTTGTCATTTTTGTTTGAGTCATGCATTTGAGAGTCAACAAATATTTATTAGGTGCCTTTGCTTTAACCAATATTGCTTTCATTTAATACCCAGAAATGTAAAAAATGTGATATTTTAGTACCAAAAAAAAAAAAAGTTATTCCTTTACCACCATAGCTTAGAATTACACAAAGCTGCTCCTTTTGCTAGGATCTTCTTTAGCAACATTGTGCATTGACTCCACAATTTCTTCACATGAAAGGTCATTTTTATTCCTGATTTCATATTTCAAGTTCATGAATGTTTCTCTGAGGTTTGTTCCATCTACATCTGTACCAGAGCAATAAGCCATTCCAATGCTTTTATGAAAGTTCTTATTGATCATTATTAAACATAAACCCATTTCGGGATAATCCATTTTGTAACTATTGTCCAAGGATATTCCAGAGACCATTGATTTGCTTCCATATATGATGTTTGTTTCAAAAATTTTAATGGATTTTGAATCCACTGAATTTTCACCGTTCTTCATGGTTGCTTTTCTTTTTTTTTTAATATTTTTTCAGTTGTCAATGGACCTTCATTTTATTTATTTATATGTGGTGTTGAGAATTGAACCCAGCACTTCACACATGCCAGGCAAGTGCTCTGCCACTGAACCACAACTGCAGCCCCCATGGTTATTTTTCTTAATGCACAGCTCCAATGAGCTCCAAACAGCACACACCGGCACACTGCACACCTGCCAGTCTTCTGCCGCCCTAATCAGTTTTTTTTATTTTTTTAATGTAAGACTTCCCAAGAACATGGTATGTCTTTCCTTATGTTCAAATTTTACATAAAATTATTTTCTTCATAAATATCTTACCTTTCTTGTTAAACGTATATGTCAGCATTTTATATTTCTTATTTCAATAGTTCTTACTGTGAATACATTATTTGCCCCATTTGCTTACTTCCTTATTAATTCTAGTGATATTTTACTAAATCTCTTGAGTTTTATACAATTATATTACCAACTTGAAGAAATGTGTTTATCTCTTCTTTTCCAGTGACTGAACTAGCTATTTAATTTTGTGCTATTACATTTGCTAGAAACTCTTTTTAAGATAATGTCAAATAACAATGTTGATATCAAGGACCATCTAGTTCCTAATTCTAATTGGAACCACTTTCAGTTAGTTTTCTGCATGTGTCTGGTAATTGGTTTCATTATTTAAGACTTCCTCTTTTCTTCTTTTTATAGTTTTATAATTAAGAATGGCCGGCAAATTTTGTCAAATGACTTTCCAGCATTTATCAACATGATCACATAATTTTAAATTTAAGTTGTGACTGTCATAGATTATGGTGCTAGGTTTCCTGATATTGAACCAATTATATTCTTCAAACCTTTTAGATCATAGATCAAGATTTATTATCCTTTTGATAAACACTAGATTTTTATTTAGTCGCAATTTAGAATTTTCCCTCATATTCTAAAGCAAGTCTGATGCATGTGCTTTCTTTCATTTTCAGTTAGGTTGGCTTCATAAAATGAATCACAGAGATTTCTATCTTTTACTGTGGCCTATAATAGTTCAAATAACTTTGAAATTATCTGGTCTTAAAAGATTAAACATAATATAGCTGTGAATCTATCTGGTTATGCTCCCTTCCCACTGTGAAATCGTTAATCCCCTTCCCAGTCTCTACTATTCAATTGGTCTATTCAGGATGCAACATTTTGATATCTACAACTCATTATTTATATTTTGCAAGAAAAATATTTTTTTAAAAAAGGGATTTTGTTTTTCCCACAGCATTCCGAACAAACTCATAATTCTTTTAATTTTTCTTGAATCTCTAGGTAGGTCTTATTTCTGATTCCTTGCTTCACATAAAGAGTTCTTATGAATTAAAATAGTTTTCAGCAAGGAGAATCTTACAGTAAAAACAGGCTACGCGTAAGTAACTTAGAGGAAAAAAATAAATACAAATGGTCAATAAACTAAAGGTATTTAATCTCACTGGGTATACTATAAATGCAATCTACTGCCCAAGTTGTAGAATAAACTACTTGCCCACAGCCCTGTGAAGCCCAGACAGACATGTAAGTACAGGGCATTGGAATAGTTGGAGCAGTCGGGGTCCTCCCTGCACTTCCCCAAGGAACAGAGTGGATAATAGTTGAAGTTGTTACCCTTCCACTAAAGCTGGAGACCTGTTCTCTAAATAAACCATGATCACAGCTGGGCATGGTGGTGCATGCCTGTAATCCCAGTGACTTGGAAGGCTGAGGCAGGAGGATGGAAATTTCAAAGCAAGGTCCTAAGCAACTAAGCGAGACCCTGTCTCAAAATTTTAAATAAAACAAAAAGGTTGTGTAGCTCAGTGCTAAAGTGCCCCAGTTTCAATCCCCAGTACCAATAAATAAATAAATAATCAATGATCTACCTCAATTTCTAGGGAGGATACTGAGACCTGAGAGCAAACTACTGAATTCCAAAACACGGAGAAATATGTTAAGAGGTAGAGAAGCAGCTCCACCCAGAGGGTGAAATATGCTGAAGTCTCTCACCACAAAAGAATTCTTTACTTAGGCAACCGCAGAGCTCAGCCACTGGCCTGCCTGATTCACACCCTCCTGCCCCAAAGGAAAGCTTACCTGTTGACCGCCTAGCCCACTTATGTAGAACCAAGGATGAGCCTTCTCATTCAAGGGAAATGCCTTTTATGGAAATTGTCCTACCCAAATGGGGAGAAAATACCACTAGATATATAAAAGTCAATAACATGAAGAAAGAGTCTAAAAATGAAAAAAGAAGCAACTCACATTGAAGAAATCCAAGATGACTCAGGAACCTAAAAATAACTTTTTAAATTCATGCAACAATTTTACAATGATTTCAGTAGATACGGTGTCCAGGAAAGCATATAGTCTGTGAGCAAAAAGGAACAATCAAAGAACAAAGAAGTTTTTAGACATTGCAAGTATAATTGTCAACAAATTTCAATGGACTGTCTGGACAATAAAATGAACATGGAGACTTAATTAGAAATCAATTGACTTTAATGTCCTATAACAGAGACTAAAAAATAAGGAATTCAGGAGTACAAAAATAGATTTAAGACACATGGAGGATGGATCCAGAAGTTAAACATGTGTCTTGAACGTCGCAAATGGGAAAAAAAAAGGAATTGAGACAATGGAAGAGAAGAAATAGTCAAAGAAGTAGCTGAAGTAAATTCCCCTGAAAGGAACCAGAGATCCTTATGTTAAGAGAAATAAGACTCATCGGGTCAAAGGTTCTATGTTTTCTTTCATATGTGAAAACCAGAGAGCGAAAAAGGAAAAGAAAGGGGGAATCTCATGAAAATCGAAGGGAGAGAAGTAGAGGAAAAGGAGCCGTGGGGCGAGAGGTGAGGAGGGAGAAGTGCTGGAGGGTGATGTTGCCCAAATTACACTGTCACATGTAACGAATATGTACAAATATGTAACGAATCCCATCATATGTACGACTGTAATGCATCAATTTAAAAATGTGGGAAAAAAAAGAAAATCCCCCTGAACTTTGTCTTCATTTAAAAATGGTCTGTGTAGAGCCAAACAAGATTAATTTTGAACGGATCCACTCCCAGACCCTGTTTAATGAAATTTCAGAACTCCAGGGCAAAGAGAAAAACCTGAAAGCTTCCAGAGAAGTGACAAAACAAGTTACCAAAAGAAGGATAAGAACAACACCAAACTTCTCAACAACATTCAGTACTCAAAAGACAAATGGACAGTAGCTTCAAACTTTTGAGGGCAGGAAAATATTTGTGCATTTTTATTTATTTATTTATTTATTTATTTATTTATTTTTGAAAGTAACACTAATTTGGTAAGAGGATGAAACTACATAAAAAAGTGTTAAGAGTCTCATTCCTACCCTTCCCACTCTCCCCATGCCCACTCATTGGCCTTCAAAGGTAATTTTTATTAGTTTTTATTCATTTTTTATTAGTTTCCTGTTTATCCTTCCAGCTGGGAAAAAGTTAATTTAGATTTCTAAATTAATCCAAACAATCAAGTTTGGACAAAAGAAATGCCTATGCAACATACAAACACTTTAAGTATAGCCTTTGTGAAATAAAATGCTGGAGAAAGACTTCCAGCAAAATGGAAAGGGCACCAGAACTCACAGGACACAAGAAACATGACAGCCACTGAATATGCCCTATAGCAGGTGAAAGAAGCTTCAAAAGAGGGGCGGTGGACCATTAGACCCAAAAGCAGATTTACTATGAAGTTAGTGAAGCTAAGGCTTCAGGGCCCCTCACTCACTCAGGCCCTTTTGAAGGGGAAGGGCTGGACTCTACAATGTTGTATTTATAATTTTGTATCTTTTTCTCTTAAGAGAGCCTCCTAAATTGTACAAGAACAGAGCTACAAAACGTGGATCTATCTTAGACTAGATCTTGACATTTGAAAGATTTTCCTTCAAATCACAAAGTTGTAAATGACATGAATTACATTTCCTTCCTTGGGTCTAATCAAACTACAGTAGTATTTAGCCGACAGTATGATAAATAATGTTTGCTGATTTTTCCACTTCTAAATTAACCTATCAGTAAGATAAAAATATGCTAAATAACTATCCATTTCTTTAAAAATCTGTGGTATGTGAATGTGTATGCTCAGAATACATATTTCAAAATGTTAATTATTGCATCCAGGTGATAAGAATGAAAGTGATTTTTTTCTTTTAACTTGCCTGGATTTTCTAAAATTTCCTATGAGGCACATAAATTATTTTATAGTAAAAGGAAAACAAAACTCTTATCTTAATATTTTTCCTTACCTAATTCATTTTACATTTATCCTGACTGAAACAAGGTCACAAAATTTCTATTTGACATTCCTGTCACAACTGAATATTTATTTGAGTCAAAATCTGTTTGACATCACCCTCAAATCAAAGTGGCCAGGTTCAAAGATGTCCTTCAACCCACAGTGATAAGAAGAACACAATATCATAGCTAAAGGCAGATAGAGAGAACATCATTTGCCCGCTACCTACCACAGCTGTGACATCGATTTCTAAAGCCAAGGAAAAGAGAATCTAAATCATCACAGCTTGACAACAAAGCACAAGCTGAGTTTGTCAGAGGTAGGTTCATTGTCTGGGATCTCATTTCAAATTGCTTTGGGAAGGCAAAGTTACCGCTGTTAAACCTCACAACATCTGAAAATCTGTGACTCTTTCAATCCTAATAAAGAACACTCCTGTAAACCGTGATAAGAAAGTTTACATCGACTTCATCATTACAACATATTTAAAGCTGAGAAAACAAAGACAAAAGCAATAGGTGCTAACACTCTAGTTAGAGTTCCAATCCAAAGCATTTTCATTATCTCAAAGCAAGCAAAAGAGCCTCAGAGAATACTTCCTGGTATGGGACAGTTGACTTTGAGACAAAGGCTGCTCTGTACTTCAGAATTCAAGAAGACACTTCAAAGGTAACTACAATTTCACTTGTCCATCCAATTTCACTTGTATTTTTTGACTGTGACCTGTCTAAACTTAATCAGATATTTCTGAGAACCAGAAAGCAATTCAGAACACTATCAAACTCGTGTTTACCCCAAACTGAAAAATTCTCCAAAGGGCAGTGTTGCAATAGCAAGAGTGATAACTTCTATTGATCTTTTCCAATGTGCCAGGCACTATATTAAGCACTTCACCATGTACTTTTTTCATTTGATACTTAACAAGACTCATGCAATCAGCAATAATATAATCTACGTGTGGCAAATAGTATTTTCTAAATCAGCCACAACAGTATCTCCTATCCCAAATACTCTTCTACAATGTAAGCTTGCCACTTTTCCATCAATAGGGTGGGCCCTGGTGTGTCTTCCTTCCAACCTACAGGCTTTGATCAATTGAATATGATAGAATGATGTCACATAACTTCCAAGGCAAGGTCACAGAAAGGCCTACAATTTCCACCACCCTCTCCTGGGAAGTTTGTTTCAGGAAAACCAGACATTACTTGAGAAGTCCTACTACTAAAGGCTATCATGCTGGAGGGTGACATATCAGTGTTTCCAATCAACGGTGGCAGCTAAGCTTCCAGCCAACAGCCAGCCTCAGCTGCCAGCCATGTGAGTGAGGCATCTTGGACACCCAGGCCAATCAAGCTGTCAGGTGACTACAGTCCCAGTGGATATCTGACTGCAATCACAGGAGAGGCCTTCCAAGGGAGAATTTCCCAGCCAACTCCTTTCTAAAGTCTTGGTCCAGGTTTTACATCACTAAGTTCAGGGTGATTATCTACACAACTGAAACCAGAACCCCATTTTGCCAATGAGGAAAGTGGGGCTTAAAGAGTGATTTGACTCATCGTCTTAGCCATCATTTTACCCAAATATTTACTGCCAAATATTGGGATAATAAATTTTATTTCATGGTAAGATATTCTTCTCAAGGCATGCGTTCATTTCAGCATATTCATCAGCAGAATACTCTGTGGAAAGAAAACTGACTTCACTAAAGTGGAAGAAATCTACTGTATTTTGTGATCAAGTCATTTTCTCTGATTCCACCTATTGATCCATTAAGTAAAATATTGAAAACTGCTTACAAATCACTTACTGTAGTACAGCAAAGACAAGTGCCTCAAACTACTGTGTTAAACATCCTACTAAGAGAAATTCCCAGGAAATGACTTAAGTTTCTCCTCTCTCTTTAAAAATCAGTTTTAGTTGGTTGGGTTGAACTTTCAGAGGTCAATTCTTTCAGAATTTTCTTAACTCACAAGCTACACATTTAGGAATTTTATAGATAAATTCAAAACAAATTTTAAACAATTTGATTTGAAGAACAAATTGAGAAATGAGGGAATATAAGTTCTTACAGAGTTTTTAAATGGTTGTACGAAAGACTTATCTATAAAAGAATTTACCCTTTTGAGAGTTGACATCCTTGAAGAACTTTTTGATACAGTTCAGTTCTATGATATTTGTGTGTGTGTGTGTGTGTGTGTGTGTGTGTGTTGTGTGTGCATGCACAGTGCTAGGACTGAGCCCAGGGGCACAATCTTGCTAAGTTGCCCAAGTTAGCATCAAACTTGCAATCCTCCTGCCTCAGGCTCCCAAACTGCTTGGATTACAAGTGGCACCACCCAGCTTCAGTTTAACGGTTTTTGAGAAGATATCATTGAGGTCAATTATTACAAACACTCAGGGGCATTTGCCAGTTCACAACCCATCCATCACTCTTGGGACTGCTATGGTCATGTTTTTACTGTATGAATCTTGAACCCTTTTCCTTACTTGATGAAACCAGGATAGACAACAGATTTTATCTCTTCAGAATATGGAACTGGGACTCACTGATTCTAGGCATTCTGTGCTACTTGCTTAAATGAATGTAATGAAAACTGAGGAAATGAGCCTACCATTTGGCAGCAGCCATGTCTGCTGAAGTATAACCAAGGCAGATAAAGGAGGTTCACAGGTTTATTGATCACAGAATAAAGCAGAGGCAGTGTGAATGGATCCAAAAAAATCAAAGGGAGGGAGGGAGGGGAAGAGAGGGTGGGGAGAGAGAAAGAGAAGAAAACAGAGGGGGGGGGGAGACAATTTATGCTTCTAGCTTTCAGGTTCCAGGGCTTATTGTGAAACCAGATGCACCTCCTGTCCTTGGGATGCAGAATATGCTATGGTATCCTAAGGTAACATGGTAACCACCCTTCAGAATGGTTGACAATAATGTTCACCTCTGGTATTCTTGCCCTGAACAGTGCCCTACCACAGTGACTAGGGCTGACACATGTAATCATAACAATATTGCAGAAATGATGATGTGTGGCTTCTGAGGCCCAGGTATAAAAGGCATTGCACTTTCCACTTTGCCTTCTCTTTGCTCACACTGGGAAAAGCCCTCATGGAGAAAAACAAGCTTCTTGCCAGTAGCCAACACCATCTTGCCAGGAATGTGAGTGAGTTATCTTGAAAGTATATCCTCCAGCCCCAGCCAAGCTTCCGAATGACTGCAGTCACAGCCAACATCTTGACTGCAACCTCAGGAAATGCTCTGAGCCAGGACAACCCAGTAAGGTCATTCCTGAATCCCTGACTCGCAGAAACTGAGATATGTGTTTATTAAGGCACTGAATTTTGGATTATGTGACATGCAACAATAGGTAACTAATACATACTCTTTGAATAATTTCTTGTGGACTACAGTACTTTTTAAAAATACTTTTAGTTATAGATGGGCACAATACCTTTATTTTATTTGTTTATTTTTATGTGGTGCTGAGGATCAAATCCAGTACCTCACACATGCTAGGTAAGCGCTCTACCACCAAACCACAACCCCAGCCCTAGAGTACTTTGTAGATTATTATTAGTTGGGTAATAGGATGTCCAATGGGATTTTTCCTCAGAATTATCTCTGAAGTACAGAAAAAAAGTTGTGCTAAGTATCTTGTGTCCTAAATTCAAGTGGTCAACAGCAATTGGAGTCTCTTTGAGTTCATTCTGGAGATTACTAGAAAATACTACAGCATACTTGTCTCACCAGCAATAATCTCTCTCTCTCTTGCTCTCTCTCTCTCTCTCTCTCTCTCTCTCTCTCTCTCTCTCTCTTTCATACACACACACACACACACACACACACACACACACACACACAGGAAAGTACTGAGAAGACAGTAAATTGAAAGTTTTGGGTGGAGTATAGTCCCTTTCCTTGAAAATATAAGAGATGTCATAGAAAGAATTATTCCCAAAGATTGGGGTCCCTTATAAAAAATATTTTACTCCTTGATTCAGTTCTGCTGGGGCAATGGATTTGCTTATCAGTTCTATATTAAACAGAAATGAAATTTAGAGAGAGATGCTAAATCTGAGGAGCAGTGGCAGCCTGCACATCCACTGCCTATTGCAGTATATTCTTCATGATTCAAGATGACAAGGAAGACATCTGAGCCTGAACTATATTTCTGGGACCCTACCCAGATTAATGGTAACCAGGAAAGGGAACTCACAGCAAGAGACCATGAGAAGGATAGTCTTCAATGGGGACCAGGGGTGGGGTGGAAGAAGCTAGACAAAGCCAGATCTGTGCTGCAGGACCCTATTGCAGAACCCACACCCAAATGCCTACCATAAAAGTTCTTTAACAGCTCATCAACTTTTGTCCAAAGGAGCAAAGACAATTCACAGAGAAAGAACTATAATATCACTATTTCATGGAGACTTCTCTTCCTTTATCAGTTGTTTCCCTTGGAGCATCTAACTTATGGAAGGAGAGTGTTTGAAGCCAATAGATCTCACCCTCAACCTTCACTCTAAATTCACAGAAGCTAGGACTTTAATCTTTGGGAGGAAAAGACTAAGAATTGACTGGAAGACCAAAGTGTCAAATCAAAGATCATTTTAAATTAAACAAGACTTGATTTATATACCAAAGTGTGAGGACTTAAAGTGACTGAAAATATATAGACCGTGGATGAGTTATTATCATAGAACCTATGACCTGTTGGAAGAGAAGGGAATCGCACAATCCAAGTGGGAAGCAGTTATTGGGAAAAAATAAGTAAAGTTGTTTCATGATTGTTGTGAACTGAATTGTGTTCCTGAAAACTCACACATTGAACCTCTAACCCAAAGTGACTACATTTGGAGATAGGGACTGTGTGGAGATGATTAAGTGAGGTCATAAGGGTGGGGACCTAAACCAATAGGATTGGTGTCCTTATAAGAAAATAAGGATGCATCAGAGTGCTAGCTCACACTCTTTCCCTCTTTCTTTCTCTCCCTCTCTCTCTTTCCACATGCATACAGAGAACAGGCCATATGACGACACAGAGGAAAGGTGGTTATCTGCAAAGTAGGAGCAGAGGGCTGATTAGATAGAAATCCTACTGGGCATCTTGATCTTGAATTTCCAGCCTCCATAACTGTGGTGAAGAAGAAGAAGAAGAAGAAGGAGGAGGAGGAGGAGGAGGAGGAGGAGGAGGAGGAGGAGGAGGAGGAGAAGGAGAAAAGAGGAAGAGGAAGAGGAGGAGGAAGAGGAAGAAGAAGAGGAGGAGGAGGAGGAGAGGGGGAGAGAGAAGAGGAAGAAGAAGAAGAAGGAGGAGGAGGAGGAGGAGGAGGAGACATTGTTATAGTAGTAGTAGTGGGGGGAAGAGGGGGAATTATTTCTATTGTTTAAGCCACCCAATTGGTAGTATTCTATTAACAGCAAATAGAGACGACCAAAGCAATGATCTTACCCCTGATAATTGAGATTCCTCAATAAATCCACTATTTTTTAAAAAACAAAACTTTGATTAAGACACTTGATATTCTGGAAAAATTTCAACCCAGTGAAAGTATTGCCAAAAGATATTATGCCTCATGCCAGAGGAGTAAAAGTTCCTCAGCTATGACAACATGTAAAACACCAAAAAATAATCCATGACTATATATTCACAGGATGACACCACAATGTATGGCCTTTTCAGGAAGGTCACCCCCTGAATAGTAAAAGTAGAGCTTTAGCGCTCAGTTCACAGACCTTTCCTGTTCTCCATCTACCACCAACTCTAGCGGGGCTCATCCAGGTTCCACATCTTTAAAAATCACCTACATACTGATGACTCAAAAACTTAAATCTGCAGACTTAATCTCTCCCCTCAGCATATATTCAGTTGTCTACTCAGCATCTCCACTTGAATGACCATAGCAGAGGCTGTTTTTGCCTCTCAGTAATGATTCATGTTTGTGCATGCGCACATGTGCATGTGCTAGGCAGGTGCTCTACTTAAGCTACATCCCCAGCTCCTGCTCTGCCTTATAACCTAAGTACCCCTCATAAAACAACAGTCCCAACCTCTTTTTCCAAGCAAGATACAGCCGGGTAACTAAGATTTTAGGCAATGGGATACAAGTGTTTATTCTCCAGGGGAAGGTTCTTAAAGGGGGCAATTGTGGACATAATAATTGATACTATTGACACATTTTGGACCATGACATTGGAGCGTAAGTACAGCAAAGCAACACAATAAAAAGATCACTGTGGCCTTGATTGTGAATCTGTCATTCTAGCCCTGAATTTCTTTCATATGAGAAAGAAATAAAAATATTTTACATGAAAAAGAAATGAAAGCATTTACTGAAGCTACTGGGTTTCTGTGGTTTTATAAACAGTGGAACCCAATCCTAATGAATATCATTTCAAATAGGTATCTCCAAGTTAACATGTCAAAAAGACAACTCTTGATTATTCCCTGACACTTGCTCCTCCTGGAACTATCATTCACTGGGTGCTCATGGGAAAACCAAATATTATTTTTTCTCTTATTGTACATTGAATCCATCATCAGGTGCTGTTGACTCTACCTTAAAAAGAAATTAAGAATTTGATCATTCTTCACTTCTCCAATATGGATGACTGTAATAGTCTTCTGTGTCATCTCTGTAGTTTGACTTTTTTTTTTTTTTTTCCTTTTTTTCAGTGATGGTGACAGAACCCAGGGCCTCATTCTAGGCAAGTGCTCTACCACTGAGCTATATCCCCAGTTCTTCTACTTCCACTCTTGTCCCTTAGAGTCCATTCTTCAAGAGTAAAGGATCTTTTATTGTCAGGCACAGTGGCACATGTCTATAATTCCAGCAGCTCAGGACAGGAGAGTCACAATTTCAAAGCCAGACTCAGCAACTTAGCAAGGTCCTAAGAAACTTAGCCAGACCCTGTCTCGAAATAAAAAATAAAAAGGGCAGGGGATGTGACTCAGTAGTTATGTGCCCCTGGTTCAATCCCTGGTGCAAAAAAAAAAAAAAAAAGAGTAAAGGATCCTTTTAAAATGTAAGTCAGTTAATGTCATGCCTTTTCTCAAAATTCTCCAATTTCTTCTATTCATAATCAGAATAAAACCCAAAGCCCTTTATATAAGTCAAGAAGAAATTAATCATAGTTCTACATAATAGGAACAACTTGAAATAAAATTAGAAAAATAATTCTATCCATAATAGTATCAAAAAGAATAAATAAATTTAGCAAAATAAATGTAAGGCCTGTATACTGAAAACCACAAAACATTACTAAGAGAAAGAAAAGTGTTTTGACCCAGTTATCCCACTCTTTGGATTATACCCAAAGGACTTAAAATCAGCATACTACAGCAACACAGCCACATTAATGTTTCTAGAAGCTCAATTCACAATAACTAGATTATGGAATCAACCTAGATGCCCTTCAGCATATGAATGGATAAAGAAACTGTGGCATATATACACAAAGGAATATTATTCAACCATAAAGAAGAATAAAATTATGGCATTTGCAGGTAAATGGATGGAACTGGAGAATATCATGCTAAGTGAAATAAGCCAATCCCAATAAAATAGAGGTTGAATGTTTTCTCTGATAAGTGGATGATGATACATAATGGGGTTGGGGGGGGTAAGAGAAGAATGGAGGAACTTTGGATTACGTAGAGGGAAATGAAAGGGAGGAGGAGGCGGGGGTACTAAAGACGGTGGAATGAGACAGACGTAATTACCCTATATACATGTATGATTACACGAATGGTGTGAATCTACATCGTGCACAACCATAGAAACAAAAAGTTGTACCATCTGTATTCAATGAATCAAAATGCAGTCTGTAGAAATAAAAAATAAATAAGTGAAGTTAAATAAATGGGAGATTGGAAGACTCAATCTTTTTTATTTTTTATTTGTTCTAAGTAGTAGTAGTTTTGTTTTTTATTTGTTCTAATGAAAGTAGAAGGCATTTATGCATTTTGATAAATCATACATAAATGGAGTATAATTTCTCATTTTTCTGATTATACATATTGTAGAATCATATCAGTCATGCAGTCATATATGTACATGAAGTAATAAAGTCTGTTTCATTCTACTATCCTTCCTACAATGGCAGACTCAATCTTGTTAAATGACAGTTCTCCACAAATTTATTTCTATAGTCACAAGATTTCCAATCAAACTCCCAGCAGTTTTTGAAGAAATTGACAAATTGATTCTAAAATTGATATGAAATTCAAAGGACCTGGAATAGCCTAAAACAATTTTGAAAAACAACATTATTGAAGGACTTACACTATTTAATTCCAGAATTTACTATAAAACCACAGTTATCAAGACTGCATAGTATTAGCATAAAATAGATTTATAGTTCAAATGAACAGAATTGAGATTCCAGAAATAAACCTTTATGGTTATGGTTGATTGACTTTTGAAGAAGGTGTCAAAGTAATTTAATAGAAAAAGGATAGTCATTTCAACAAATGGTCCTGGAACAATAGGATAACCATACATTTTAGAAAATGAATTTAGACTGGGCACAGTGATTCACACCTGTAATCCCAATGACAAGGGAGGCTGAGACAGGAGGATCACATGTTCAAGGTCAGCATAGGCAGCTTAGTGAAGCCCTAAGCAACCTAGAGAGACCCTGTCTTAAAAAATAAAGACGTCTGAAGGTGTAACTCAGTGATAGAGTACCCCTAGTTTCAATCCCCAGTACCACTTGGACCCTTACTTCACACCACACACATACACAAAAATTAATTCAAAATAAACCATAGATCTAAGTTAAAGTGCTAAACTGATACAATTTATAGAAGAAACACTGGATAAAATAAGAGATTTCTTAGCTGTGACATCAAATGTATGATCACTAAATGTAAAAATTGATAAATTGCATATAATAAAGATTTAAAGCTTGCACTTCAAAATACTCCATTAGGAAAACAGACGAGCTACAGACTAGAAAAAAATATTTGCAAGTCATATGTGTGATGAAGAACTTATATTTAGAAAATATGTTAAAAACATTAACAATTCAATGATAAGAAGATAGGAAGATGAAAGATTTTAATAGGCATTTCACAAAAGAAGATACATGAATGGTTAATAAGCACTTTAAAATGATCAACACAGTCTGGGGATTTAGCTTGGTAGTAGCCTGCTTCCCTATCATTTGCAAGGCCCTGGATTCCTACAAGAGCAAAAAATAAATAAAATAAAATAAAAAACATTAATTATTAAAGAATTTAAACACCAACCAGATATGACAACACATCCACTAGAACAGCTACTATTACAAATCCTGACAATATTGTTGGTTAAAAACTTTGAGTATAAAATAAATACTGTTAAATCTATTAGTGAGCTAAAAGAATAAATAGAAATCATGAAAGAATAACAAGACACCAGGGATGCAAGGTTGGTTCAACATCAGGAAATCAATAAATGTAATTCACCATATTAATAGACTTAAAGTCAAGAATCACATGATTATTTCAATAGATGCAGAAAAAGCATTTGATAAAATACAGCACCCCTTCATGCTCAAAACACTAGAAAAAATAGGGATAGTGGGAACATTCCTTAATATTGTAAAGGCCATTTATGCTAAGCCCATGGCTAATATCATTCTAAATGGTGAAAAACTGAAAGCATTCCCCCTAAAAACTGGAACAAGGCAGGGATGCCCTCTTTCACCACTTCTATTCAACATCGTTCTTGAGACTCTGGCCAGAGCAATTAGACAAACCAAAGAAATTAAAGGGATACGAATTGGAAAAGAAGAACTCAAACTATCCCTGTTCGCTGATGACATGATTATATATTTAGAGGAATCTGGAAATTCCACCAGAAAACTCTTAGAACTCATAAGTGATTTCAGTAAAGTAGCAGGTTACAAGATCAATGCCCATAAATCCAATGCATTTTTATACATAAGTGATGAATCTTCAGAAAGAGAAATTAGGAAAACTACCCCATTCACAATAGCCTCGAAAAAAATAAAATACTTGGGAATCAATCTCACAAAAGAGGTGAAAGACCTCTACAATGAGAACTATACAACACTAAAGAAAGAAATTAAAGAACACCTTAGAAGATGGAAAGATCTTCCATGTTCTTGGATAGGAAGAATTAATATTGTCAAAATGGCCATACTACCTAAAGTGCTATACAAATTCAATGCAATTCCAATTAAAATCCCAATGACGTACCTTACAGAAATAGAGCAAGCAATTATGAAATTCATCTGGAAGAATAAGAAACCCAGAATAACTAAAGCAATCCTTAGCAGGAAGAGTGAAACAGGAGGTATTGCAATACCAGATCTTCAACTCTACTACAAAGCAATAGTAACCAAAACGGCATGGTATTGGTACCAAAATAGAAAGGTAGATCAATGGTACAGAATAGAGGACACGGACACAAACCCAAATAAATACAATTTTCTCATACTAGACAAAGGGGCCAAAAATATGCAATGGAGAAAAGATAGCCTCTTCAACAAATGGTGCTGGGAGAATTGGAAATCCATATGCAACAGAATGAAACTAAACCCATATCTCTCACCATGCACGAAACTAAACTCAAAATGGATTAAGGACCTTGGAATCAGACCAGAGACCCTGCAGATTATAGAAGAAAAAGTAGGTCCAAATCTTCACCTTGTTGGTCTAGGACCAGACTTCCTTAACAGGACTCCCATAGCACAAGAAATAAAAGCTAGAATCAACCACTGGGATAGATTCAAACTAAAAAGCTTTCTCTCAGCAAAGGAAACTATCAGCAATGCGAAGAAAGAGCCTACAGAATGGGAGAATATCTTTGCCAATCATACTTCAGATAGGGCACTAATCTCCAGAATCTATAAAGAACTCAAAAAACTCTACTCCAAGAATTCAAATAGTCCAGTCAACAAATGGGCTAAGGAAATGAATAGACACTTCACAGAAGAAGATCTACAAGCAATCAACAAACATATGGAAAAATGTTCAACATCTCTAGTAATAAGAGAAATGCAAATCAAAACCACCCTAAGATTCCATCTCACCCCAATTAGAATGGCGATTATCAAGAATACGAGCAACAACAGGTGTTGGCGAGGATGTGGGGAGAAAGGTACACTCATACACTGCTGGTGGGGCTGCAAATTAGTGCAGCCACTATGGAAAGCAGTGTGGAGATTCCTTAGAAAACTTGGAATGGAACCACCATTTGACCCAGCTATCCCACTCCTTGGCCTATACCCAAAGGACTTAAAATCTGCATACTACAGAAATACAGCCACATCAATGTTCATAGCTGCTCAATTCACAATAGCCAGACTGTGGAACCAACCTAGATGCCCTTCAATTGATGAGTGGATAAAGAAACTGTGGTATATATATACTATGGAATATTACTCAGCCATAAAGAATGATAAAATTATGACATTTGCAGGCAAATGGATGAAATTGGAGAATATCATGCTAAGTGAGATAAGCCAATCTCAAAAAGCCAAAGGACGAATGATATCGCTAATAAGTGGAGGATGACACATAATGGGGGGGAGGGAAGGGTTAGAGTTAGGGTTAGGGAGGGGGGCAAGTATGGAGGAAGGAACTACTGTATAGAGGGTAAAGAGGGGTGGGAGGGGTGGGAGGAGGGGGAAAAACCAGAATGAATCCAACAACATTACTCTATGTAAATTTATGATTACACAAATGGTATGCCTTTACGCCATGTACAAACAGAGAAACAACATGTATCCCATTTGTTTACAATAAAAAAAAAAAAAAAAGAATAACAAGACACTAAGAAGGAAGATTAGGCAGTTTTGGAAAATTACCCCCCACACACAAAATCTAAAAACAATAATATAGTAATTCAAATTAAACTTTAACAGGTTAACACTGAAGAAATCAAAGAAGGCACCAGAAGATATAAAGACCTCCCATGTTCATGGATAGGTAGAATTAATATTGTTAAAATGGCCATAATACCAAAAGCAATATACAGAGTCAATGCAATCCCCACCAAAATACCAATGACATTCTTCACAGAATTAGGACAAAAAAATGCTCTCAAAACTCATTTGGAAGAATAAAGGACCCAGAATAGCCAAAGCAATCCAAGTCAAAAAAAAAGGCAATACTTGAGGCATCACAATACCCAACTTCAAATTTTGCTACAGAGCTTTAGTAACAAAAGTGCATGGTACTAGCATAAAAACAGACACATAGACCAACGGTATGGAATAGAAGACACAGAGACAAAAACCACATAAATACAGTCATCTAATCCTTGACAAAGTTGCCAAAAACATACACTGGAGAAAAGAAAGCTTTTTTTAACTAACGGTGCTGAGAAAACTGGTTCTCCATATGTAGGAGAATGAAACTAGACCCTTATCTCTCACCCTGCACAAAAACAACTCAAAATGGATCAAAGACCTAGGAATCAGACCTAGGAAACCATGCAACTCCTGGAAGAAAACATAGACCCAACAATCTAGCATGTAGGTACAGGCAATAACTTTCTCAATAGGATTCCTAAAACTCAGAAAAAAAGGCCAAGAGTTAATAAATGGGGTGTCATCAAATTGAAAAATCTGTGCCCAGCAAAGGAAACAATTAAGAATGTGAAGAGACAACCTACAAGACAGGATAAAATCTTTGCTAGCTACTCTTCTGACAGAGGATATCCACAATATATAAATAACTCAAAAAACAACACCAAAAAAAAAAAAAAAAACCCAATTAATAAATGGGCAAAAGAACAACAAAAAAAAAAAAAAAAAAAAAAAAAACTTCTCAAAAGAAGAAATAAAATGGTCAATAAGTATTTAAAAAAATGTTCCACATCTTTAGCAATTAGGGAAATGCAAATAAAAACTTCACTGGGATTTCATCTCACTCCAGTTAGAATGGCAACCAACAAAAATACAAATAATAATAAATGCTAGAGATGATTTGGAGAAAAATATCACTTCGTCACTATTGGTGGGATTGTAAATTAGTACAACCACTATGGAAGTCAGTATGTAGTTTCCTCAAAAGACTAGGAATGGAACTGCTATATGACCCAGCTATACCACTCCTTGATATTTATCCTAAAGAATTAAAGGCATCATATTATAGTGATACATGAATACCCATGTTTATAGCAGCACAATTCACATGGCCAAACTATGGAACCAGCTTAGTTATTCATCAGTGGATGAATGAATAAAGAAAACGTGGTATATATACACAATGGAGTATTCAGCCACGAGGAAGAATAATATGTCATTTGCAGGAAAATAGAACTTAAGGAAATTAATATTAAATAAAATAAACCAAATTCAGAAAGTCAAGGGTCATGTGTTTTCTCTCATATGTGGGAGCTAAAGAGGAAAAACAAAAAGAAAGCAGTGGGTACAGGAGCAGGGAATTTCATGAAAATCAGAAGAACATCCGTAGATAGAGAAAAGGGAACAGGGAGAGGGAGGAGGGAAGGAAAAGGGGAAATACCAGGGAATGATGATGGCCAAATTATACTGTTATATCATGTTCTTGTGTGAATACGTAAGAACAAATCCCAGCTAATTACCTAAAATTATAGTGTACCAATAAAAATAAAAAACTCAACAGCTTAAACACACTACTATAGACAAAAATCAGTGAGCAGGAATATAGATCTGAGAAATTTGACCAGATTGTGACTTAAACCCCAAAAAAGAAGAGAAATATGAAAGACAGATTAAAAGACAGAATTGTGAATGACAAATTCCAACCAAAGTCTAATATAACCTCCAGAAGTTAATCAATTGCCTGAGTAGCAAAGTCTAAAGACAAAGATGAAGAGAACGTGGGCATTCTGGATACTGAAATGTTCCCTGCCTCTTTTTCCCCTCAGGGTTTCCAGAATGCTGGTTTTAAACTGTTTGTCCTGCAGGTAGGAAATTGACAGAATCTTCTCTAGTGAATCCAACCAATCTAAGATACAGAAAGCAGATATTCCTCAAAGCACATTGGTAAGCTCAAGATACGTTCAGACCACCCCAGCAGCCTTACAGTTCCCTGACATAACTTCACCTCCTAGTGTGCATGCCCCTCGGCAATCCCCTTTCACACTGAATGGGGCTGACTCACAACCAACAAAACACTGAGGAGATGACAGTGTGAGGGATTCAAAGGAGGTCATAAAAGTCATCACCACTTCCAACTTGCACTTTCCTGGATCATTCACTATGAAAGAAGCTAGCTGTCATGTCATGAGGATATTTAAATAGTCCTATGGAGAGAATTACTGTCAGGAAGAGAAATTCCTCACTTTTAATTGAAGGAAATAAATAGATATTGGTTAAAGAAAGTAAATTGAGCCAGGTACAGTAGCACATATATCTGTAATCCCAGTGACTCAGGAGGCTGAGGCAGGAGGATAACAATTTTGACACCAATCTCTGCAACGTAGTGAGACTCTATGAAAACAAAAAATAAACATACCTGGAGATGTAGCTCAGTGGCAGAACAATCCTGAGTTCAATAGGAGAAACCAAGCACGTTAAAAAAAGAAAGAAAGAATAGCAGATATAACCTACAAATGAATTTAAAACAAAAAGTTTTAATAATAATAATTGCTTAATAAATAAAATTTGATTTGATATTAATAGTAATGATAGGTTAGATTATTAGGATATCATGGGGAAAATCAGAAGAGAAAGGAAAGAAACTAACATGTATTGAATACTTATTATGCATAAGGAAAATGTTGCTCAGAGACTAAAATCTACCCAGCAGGCAAAAGGAGAGTCAGTAGGTACATCCAGGATTATCTGATGCTAAGGTCAAAATATTTTCCACTGTACCATGTAGGTAATGAACCAAGACACACTAGTAGCAAAACATATTCACATTTATACTCAGAAAGGATTGAAAACCAAAATTGTTTGTATTGAAAGACTATTTGTATAAATTTGATATGTGTATTTCTACTTCTTTGTGCCTTTTACATAAAAATATAATTAATTGATTTATAACACTATCTTATGTCAGGTAAACGACATAGTTCAGGAAGAGGTTTCACAATAGTTTAATAGAACTGGTTGCTTTCCTGGCTGCTCCAAGGTATGAAGCCAAGAAAGTGCCTAGGCAGCTTCTCAGCAAGGTGGGTGAACAAAAAAAGGAGCGGGAGCTTTACCGTTACCTAATGCTGGACACTCAGAGCAGCAGGAGGTTGGATATAACAAAATAAGGAAGAAATCTCCAGTGCCACAGCTGCTACCGCAGCTGGAGACAAAACCCAAAGTGGTCCCTCCACAAGCACAGTTAAAGGAACCTGCATTTTTAGGAGGACTGAGGCATGTTTGGGTACAGAGAGTTTAGAGATCAAAGACACTGCCCAACTAAACTGTAGAGCACACTGCACAATAACCTTGTACAGGAAAGAAACCACTGCTCTCCCAGTAGCATGGGGAGGACAAATAAAGGAACCATTTTGCAGCCACAGCAAGGGGACCAGCAGCTGAGGGAATTAAGTCCTGGCAAACCTGAGCCTGGTCCAAAATACAGGCCTGGCAAACCCACACTGTATGACATAGTGTGCCTAAGTGATGAGGAAAAAAGCAAATGTAGAGAGACAGGGGACAACTGGTCATAGAAACTCAGCTTTCCCCCTCCTCTTCCAATATGGCTGCTTGCAGGACCAGCTGTGAGAGACACACCTAGCCAGAAATTTGAAAGGGAAGGGGCAGGAGAGACTGAGTTTGTAGATTTAACTCAAGACCAGGAAACTTAGGGTCCACAGGTAGTGTTGTAGACTAAGAATTGGCTCCTCCATCACATTAGTGGAACCCAGAGGAGATCTTGCCGTGCAATCTTCCAGAGTGGACTGGCAATTGCTGGGCCCTGGAGGTGTGCTGATTTAGAATCTCCAAATCAACTGTCATTTTGCAAAGAGCCTGGAGCCCACCTAAGCCTAAACCCCCACTCCAAGATTTCTGCCTACAGAATTACCTCTTTTACCCTAGCAACCCCACCCTGAGGGTGGAGAAAGCATCATACTCCAGACAACCCAATCAAACTGCTAAGAAGGGAAGCTGAGAAGCTTGAATTCCAACAGAAACAACTCTTTACCTTTTCCTCAAGATTTTTTTTTCCTTTTTTCTTTTCTCTGCTTAATTTTGACCTTAACAGTTCATGGATATTTATAAATACTCATATTTGGTTTTTTTCTTTTCTCATTTCTAGCATTTTTTTATTATTATTATTTTTTATTTATTTTAATTAAAGATCAGAAATTTACATAGGGCAATGTTGTTTGATTCATTCTGTTATTTTTTTCCCTTCCTCCCACCCCTCTTTTCCCTCTATACAGTCCTTCCTTCCTCCATTCTTACCACCCTCCTTATCCCTAACCCTAAACCTAACCCTAACCCTAATGCTAACCCCTCCTACCCCCGCTTATATGTCCTCATCCGCTTATCAGCGAGATCATTCGTCCTTTAGTTTTTTGAGATTGGCTTATCTCACTTAGCATGATATTCTCCAAATTCATCCATTTGCCTGCAAATGCCATAATTTTATCATTCTTCATGGCAGAGTAATATTCCATTGTATATATATGCCACAGTTTCTTTATCCATTCATCAACTGAAGGGCATCTAGGTTGGTTCCACAATCTGGCTATAGTGAATTGAGCAGCTATGAACATTGATGTGGCTGTATCTCTGTAGTATGCTGATTTTAAGTCCTTTGGGTATAGGCCAAGGAGTGGGATAGCTGGGTCAAATGGTGGTTCCATTCCAAGCTTTCTGAGGAATCTCCATACTGCTTTCCTCATTTCTAGCATCTTGGAAACCAGTTATTTTTCATGGATCAGTTTTTTGAGGGCTACTAAATTTGATTAGTATATTTTAGTTTTGTTTTGTATTCTTTTATTTTTTTACTTTAAAATAATTTTTTGATTCATTGTACACAAATGGAGTACAAATTTTCATTTCTCTGGTTTTACATGATGTAGAGTTGCACCATTTGTGTAATCATACATGTACACAGGGTAATGATGTTTGTCTCATTCCACCATCTTTCCTTCCCCTTGACCCCGCCTTTCCCCTCATTACCCTCTACATAATCCAAAGTTCCTCCATTCTTTCCTTACCTGCCCTCCCCTGTTATTTATCAGCATTCACTTATCAGAGATAACATTCAGTCTTTGGTTTTTTTGGGATTGGTTTATCTCACTTAGTATGATATTCTCCAACTCCATCCATTTACCTGCAAATGCCATATTTTTATTCTTCCTTGTGGTTGAGTAATATTTCATTGTGTATTTATACCATAGTTTCTTTATCCATTCATCTGTTGAAGGATATCTAGGTTGGTTCCACAATCTAGTTGTTATGAATTAAGCTACTGTAAACATTGATGTAGCTGCATCACTGTAGTATACTGATAACTTTAGGTATATGTCAAGGAGTGGGATAGCTGGGTCAAATGGTGGTTCCACTTAAATTTTTACTTTATTTTTTCTCTCATTTATCTGTTTCCCTTGGACCTCTTGATCTGTTTTATTTTTCTGCTAATTGCCAATCTCTACTGTTCTGTCTTTCACTCTTCTTTTAATTTTTTACTTCTATCCTCTCTCCTTCTCTTTCATAATCACCACATCCTACATCACTTCTGTTCTCTCCATGTCCACCTTTTGAAATTGAAAACCATTTTGCAAACTTACTGTTTTTATTGTAGGTAGTAACTTATCATATCATTTCTGTTTATTGTAACAACATTGTAGACATCATAGCAGGAACTATTTGGTTTAATGCTGTATTTTGTTTGTATTGGTTGTTACTATTATTTGTCTCCCCCTACATGGTGAAGTATTGGAAACCTTCAGGGACACTATAAGTCTACAGGGTAGAAACTCTACTGCCTCATATCCATAATGTTAGATGGGTAGACACACAAGCAACATGAAAAAGCAAGGGAACAAATCACCCCAAACCAACCGAGATACTTCAATAACAGAATCTATCAATACCACAGTGGAAGAAATGTCAGAGAAGGAGTTTAGAATGTACATAGATGAACTAATCTGTGAAGTAAAAGATGATGTAAGGAGTGATATCAGACAGAAGATACAGGAAGTCAAAGATAACTTCAATAAAGAGATAGAGATTCTGAAAAAAAATCAAGCAGATACCCTCAAAATGAAGGAATCAATAAACCCAAATTAAAAATTCAATGGAAATATCACCAATAGACTAGACCACTTGAAAGATAGAGTTTCAGGCAATGAATTTCAGGCAAAATAAATAATCTTAAAAATAAAGTTGCCATGGAGAAAAGATGTTAAAAGACCTTGAACAAATACGGGATAACATAAAAAGATTTTAAAAAATAAGATTTATTGGGATAGATGAAGTCTCAGAGATATAAACCAAAGGAATGCACAAACTTTTCAATGAAATAATATCAAAAAATCTCCCAAACCTAAAGAATAAAATGAAGAATCAAATACAGGAGGCTTAGAGCACCCTAAATATACAAAATTACAACAGACCTGCACCAAGTCATATTATTATGAAAATACCTAACATACAGAATAAGGAGAGAATTTTAAAGATTGCCATAGAAAATGACAAGTTACATTTAGAGGGAAACCAATCCAGATCTCAGTTTATTTCTCAACCTAGACCCTCAAAGCTAGGGGGTCTTGAAAAAATGTATATCAAACTCTGAAAGAAAATGGGTGCAGGCCAAGAATACTATACCCAGCAAACTTCAGAATTGATGATGAAATAAAAACCTTCCATGATAAACAAAAGTTAAAAGAATTCACAACTAGAAAGCCTGCTCTACTAATCTCAGTCCACAATATCAGGTGTAAACCAAATTCAACTTTGAATATTTAAAAATCCATCTCAATTTCTGTAGACACCCCCACCCATGCCCATTAACCTAATGGTGAAAATTAAATCTTAGTCAATTCCAAGTTCTTCCACAGGGCACTGTTATTCAGAGCTGTTGGAGTTCTGAGGAACAAGTGAGGAGGCAAAGGGAGCTCCAGTCCTTTGCCCTTCTGCCTCCTGGTGAATTCCATCCTGCTCCAGGTTATCAATCCACATAGGGAGTAGTTCCTCACTCCTCATTCTCATCTGTGAGGACTGAAAAGGTTTGGAAAGTTCTCCCTATTGCTTCTACACCCCTCTCAGGCACTCCAAACTCCTAGTCTAGAGATGAGGTATAAGGAAGAAGAATGAAAGGGAAAAAAGGAGTGGTAGTTTGACTCAAGATCAAAAGAGTGCCTTAGAAGCTAGAAGTTTAAATTGCACTTTGTAGATTATCTGGAGGTGCTAAATGGTTCTAGGTTAAAAAAATATTATAATCTGTTTGGGTTTCTAAAAATCACATTAGAGGTTATGGTATAACTCAGTGGTAGAACACTGAGTTGTAATGGTTTGGATATAAGGTGTCCCTTCATATGTATAGAACTCCAAATAGACATGATCAGTAAAGATCCTCACCATGACATATTATAACAAAACTGTTAAAAATACATGTCAAATAATTTCATAATCTGTAAGAGAAAAGTGCCAAGTCATATTTGAGGGCAGCCTGATTACACTGACAAATTTATTAGAAGAAACACTACAGGCCAGGAGTACATTGAATGATGTATTTCAAACCTTGAAAAAAAATAAGCATCAACCAAGATCATTATTATATCCAGCAAGGCTATCCTTCAGAATTGAAAAAGGGGAGAGACCTTGAAAGACAAGTAAAAACTAAAGGAATTTAAAATGACCACATCAATTTATAAAAGATGCTTAAAGGAGTCCTACACCCGGAAGTGAAAGGAAGATAACTTATTGTCATGATAGCATTGAAAGCATAAATTCCACTAGAAAATAACCAAATCCCACTAGTAGACACAAAAACGAGAAACAAAAAAATATCAAACATTATCAACACAATAAACCATCAAAACACAAAGATGAAAAAGACAAAAAGAAATGCACAAAATATATTCGAAACAACTGGAGGCAAATCAACAGAAGGCACACAAATGACCAACAGGTTTATGAAAAAAATGTTCAACATCACTGATATTCTGGAAAATGCATATTAAAACCATAAAGAGATATCATCTCACCCCATAAAGAATGGCTATTACCAAGAAGACAAGAAATAACAAATGCTAGGCTGTGGAGAAAAGGGAACTTTTACCCATTGTTGATAAGAATGTAAATTAGTGCAGCCATTATACAAAATAGTATGAACATTATGCAAAAACAAAATGCAGAATTATAATATGATCCAACAATTCCACTTCTGTGTATGCATCCAAAGAAAGACAATCAGCTTAACAAAGACACATATAGACTCCCATGTTTATCCCAGCAATAATTCACAAGAACCAAGAAATGGAATAAATCTAAATGTCCATTGAAACATAAATAGATATGGAAAAAGTGGATATATATACAGACACAAAAAGGGATGACAAGATGGAATCCTTTGCAGGAACGTGGATAATCCTGGAAGACATTATCCTTTAAAAACTGATATTACTAAAGTTGAATGTAGAATGCTGTTTGCCAGAAGAGGGAAAGGTGAGTGGGGGGAGGCTAAACAACAAGAACAAAGTTACAGATAGTAGGAATAAGTACAAGTGTTCTGTTGTATCATAGATTGAAAATGTCAAAATAGCTAGAATAGAGAACATTTAAAACTACCTATAACAAAAAAAATTGTATATTTTAAGACAATGGATAAACTTATTACTCAAATTTGATTATTCTATAGAGAATAAATTTATCAAAAAATTAATTCCAATTTTATCACTTCCTTCCACTTTGTCTCTTTCTCTCCGAATCCCATCTTTGACCTTCTTCCAGCCCCAGAATGGTAGGGGTCAGAATAGAATTAACTGAAGTTCCACATTATTGGCAATGGTTGCTTACATCTCTGCAAAAGGGAGGAACAATTGGATTCATTATATTAACTAAAAGGAATTGGTATTCTTCATCTCAAAAATAGAAACTTTGAGAACTTGTAGTAATAGCCAAGAGAGTTGGAAGAGCAGAGTGAGGCTCATTATACTCCTTCTCTGGGGATCTCAAGCCCCACCAAACTACAGAGATGGGTAGATCCCTTGAGAAAACAAACCTGCATCCCAAATCTCTCAGCCCTGCTGTCACCCACACAAAGACGTGTTTATTCCAGGGGTAGCTCGTCCACTATCTCCTAGAGTCCCATCACCTACAGAAGAAGCATCATCACAGACACTGGGCCGTGTGAGGAGGAAAACAGCCTGTACCACTCAGAACGGACCCATTAGGTCAAGAGGAGAATGAAGAATCGCTCCAAAAGATAACTGCTCTTTTCCAAGGCTTCCCTGAGGTTGAACTTGCTGCAAGTGCGAGATTTTGAAACACCCTCAACTCATCAGCCCCTTCCACCTGAATGATGATAAAGGTCAAGGAAACCATCCTACTCTGGGGAATGCAGCTGTCCACTCAGGAGGCTGTGGGAAAGGACACGTGATCATAGAGAACACCACCAAAATCATGAGATGCAGATCTCACACCAACAGTGTAAGATCAGCTTTTAGAGCCCACAAACAATATTGCAACCAAGGAACATCCAAGAGAACCAGTTCTCTTCTGTACTCCTGTGAGTCGTGTACCCACAATGACCTGATTGGGATTTCCCTAGAGGGCTTCTGGACACTGGACACTGCACCTGCAGGGCAATCTCCACCTTGGCAGCTCAGGGGAGAATTGAGCAGCAGTGGCTTCCTCAAACCTTCTCTTACTGGCACTTGTGTTTAAATTCCATTTTTAGTCTGGCATACAAACACGGGCACTGGGTCTCATCTGTACTTTAGCTCTACCACCCATCTGAATGCTGAAACAGCAGGAGCTAAGTCAAAGTTTAGTCCACCTGAACCATTATGTCACTCACTCACACTGGGGGACTTTGCCTGCCGCAAATGCCATGTCGGCCCACCCTGTGCTCTGTGTACCTGCCTCCCTGGAAAACCCAAAGCTCTGAATGAAACTAACTCTGAATGAAACTCTGACTGCTTTTCTTTACATGGGGAAGACCTCTGCCTCATTCGACGTGGCCCAGATCAGTTCAGAAGAAGATGCAGTTCTAGCTGTGGCAAGACAACCTCCAGGTCAGGTGTACATTCCCACGGGACATGACACAACTGCCCCCTAAAATGATGAACGGTCAGAGGTGGATGGTACAGCCTCATCCGGGTGCTCAGGCTACCACACAAGCCTCTCCTTAAATTCATCAGGCACTTAGGATCAAGGGGGAAATGCCTGGGACTCATGAAGCAGCCTGCTTCCCTCTGTAGCTAGGAGGCTTCCCAGTGGTGACTTGTGGATTGAAATGGGAATGGGTGGGGAGGTATGACAGTTTATCAGCAGTCCTGTCTATGTGCTCTATCCCTGAGTTAGCCTCAAGGCCTTTGCTAGGTTTATCTGTGCTGAACTTATGAAAGTACAGGTGCAGGAAAATGGATAAAGACCCAAAATTTACAGCTTCTGTTGTATCTGGAGCTCATTGTTTGTGGGAGGATATGCTAAGAGAAGAACTTGTAAATATCACTGGGAAAGGACCATTAAGAATTCTGAACACAAACATTCCATGTGAGAATTTTTATTTATGTAGATATTATTAGGGTTATTCTTTGTTTAGTTTATGAGTATTATGTGTTCCCCCATAAATTTCCTGCAGTCTTTTTATTCATCCAAATACTCAAAAACACCATCAAAGACTCACTGAGGTAATCCTGAAACAGCAACACCCTCAAATATGAACTCTTTGGGAATGAAAATCCAATCCTGGAGGAACAACTTGAACAAATAGTGTTTAAAGGAGGTTATATTGCAAGGAGCAAACCAAATTTTGTTGAGAAATAGGAATAAAAGATCGGTTATGAAAAGTCAGAAAGGATAATTTTTGATTCTGAGCCTTACTGAATCACCACTTTCTTCTAACACAGATCCACAGATCCATCTGAGACCAGGCAGGAGGCAGGCACCCCCAGAGGCTCTGCAAATAAACATTTAGTACCTAGTGGTGAGGAATTGTGTCCATCACAGAAATAAAGGATTTGTTAAGCCCAAAATAGGACACTCCTCCCTCTGTCTTTTCAGTTCAGACTTGTCCTCAGATGCTCAGAACACCACAACGCCTGATGCTGACCACCTTTGATACTCCAGCACCAGCAGAGGTCAGAGGAGCCACGGGGAACCACACCACTGTCACCGAGTTTGTCCTGTTGGGGCTCTCAGATGCCTGTGAGCTACAGATGCTCATCTTCCTGGGGTTCCTCCTGACCTACCTCCTCGTACTGCTGGGGAACATCCTCATCGTGGCCATCACCCTTCTGGACAGGCGCCTCCACACCCCCATGTACTACTTCCTCCGTAACTTTGCTGTCCTGGAGATCTGGTTCACCTCCGTCATCTTCCCCAAGATGCTGACCAACATCCTCACAGGACACAAGACCATCTCCCTAGCTGGCTGCTTCCTTCAAAGTTTCCTCTATTTCTTCCTTGGCACCACAGAATTCTTCCTATTGGCAGTGATGTCCTTTGACAGGTATGTGGCCATCTGTAACCCCTTGCGTTATGCCACCATCATGAGCAAAAGGGTGTGTGTCCAGCTAGTGCTCTGCTCCTGGATGACAGGTTTCCTTCTCATCTCTGTTCCTAGTTACATTATGCTTAAACAGCCTTTCTGTGGCCCCAATATCATCAATCATCTCTTCTGTGACAACTTTCCACTCCTAGAACTCGTATGTGCAGATACAAGTCTGATGGAGCTTCTGGGGTTTGTGATAGCCAACTTCAGTCTCCTGGGCACTCTGGCTGTGACGGCCACCTGCTATGGCCACATCCTCCACACCATCCTACACATCCCCTCAGCCAAGGAGAGGCACAGAGCCTTCTCAACCTGCTCCTCCCACATCATTGTGGTGTCTCTCTTCTATGGCGGCTGCATCTTCATGTATATTCGGTCAGGCAAGGGTGGGCAGGGGGAAGACCAGAACAAGGTGGTGGCATTGCTCAACACCGTGGTGACCCCGACACTCAACCCCTTCATCTACACCCTGAGGAACAAACAGGTGAAGCAGATATTTAGGGAGCAGGTGAGCAAGCTCCTCTCACAAAGTTGAGCTAAGGCAAGAGAAAAAGTTGCCTCCTTACCTGATCCTCTGCTAATGAAGCTCCTGTCCTGATTTCCCTGGATTCTCCCTTCATAGACAATTTTTTGCCATATATTCTAACACATAGCCATTTCCTCTATGTATTCCTTATTGGTCCATTCAATCTTGTTCAGGAAACAGAAAACTCAATATGTGACATATGTGTTGATATTTCTAACATCATTCTTTATGGTAAAACATTGAAAGATTACCCTCTGAGAACAGAAATAAACTAAAAATACCTACTATCCCACCTTTATTTTAGTAGAGTTTCTAACCAGTGCACTAGAGAAAGAAAAAAAGTTAAAGGACTAAGCAAGAAGGAAAGAAATACTATCATCACCACTAACATGGTCTTGGAATTAATAAGTTCATGGATACAAGTTCAACATACAGGAAGTTTAATGTTTGTTTTATGTTTTCACTCTGGCAATAAATAGAAAATTTAAATGTTTAATGATATGATTTTCAGTAGCATCAAAAAATATCAAATATCTAAGATAAATCTAATGAAAGTATACATATGCTTTACTCAAGAACTACAAAGCTGCTGGACCTGGTGGCACACAACTGTAATCCTAGCTACCCAGAAGGTTGAGGCAGGAAGATAGCAATTCAAGGTCAGCCTCAGCAAATTAGTAAACCCTATCACAAAATAAAAAATAAAGTCATCTCGGGAGGTAGAGCAGAGATGAGTACTTGCTTTGCATGGGTGAGACCACAGGTTTGATCCCCTATCCTGCAAAAAGAAAAAGAAAAAGAACTACAAAACATTGTTAACGAAAATAAAAGAGTAAATAATTGGAGCATTTTTCTATACTCATAGGTTTGAAGATTCTATTATTCTATTATTTCCCCAGTTGTTCTTGGTATTCAAGAGTCCCAACCAAAATCTAGAAAGGTAGAAATTGACATACTGACTCTAAAATCATTATGAAAATGCAGTGAGCCAAGAGAGCCAAGGCAATATTGGACAATTACAGCAATTACAGAACTTGGTAATAAGTAGAGAGCTTATAGTACTAAAAGTGCCCTTGCACGAGCATTATTTGAATTTCCCAACACATGTGGCCACATGTAGCATTATGATCCCCATTTTCCAATAGGGGACAGAGAATCTCAAGGGTTAGGGGTACATGCCTAAGACTACCCAGCTGTTAGGAGGTGACTGAGTCAGAACTTAAACTCGGATCCTCCAATTCCAGGTCTGGTGCACCTTCTCATGTATAGTGTTGCTCACGTTGAGGGAAGCAGGGAGGCTGTGCCAGGAAAGGAGCTCTCAGAGGGCTCGAAGGCGTGATAGGAAGGGAGATGGGAAGATGATGTGAGCCCCTTTCACAGCTTTGCCGAGGACCAAGCCTGAATCAACCTCACTGTCCCACTCCCTGCCTTTGACACCAGGCGAGAATTCCCCAGTGTCCTGTGGAACACTACGCTGTGCTGCTCATTCAGGTGTCAGAACACAACTTATCTACACACATGAGCTCAAAGGTCTAGAGTAGCTCCCAAATCTGATGGTCAAATTTGCTGTGCAAAATCCAATCTCTTTCCAGAGACAACTGCACCCAAGGGAGACAGACTTGAAAGGTCTGTTGCGGTATGTACAGATAAGAAGCAGCTCCATGCCCCCCACTCAGAATAATTTCCCCTTGTTTGGCATGAGTTAAAGAATCCATGTATTTCACAAGTTTTTCTTTGAGAATAAATGCCTAAGATGTGCTTCAATAACCCTAAAAATAAAAATTAAAAAATACACAATTGGTCTAATCACAGATTTTACCAATGACAATTGTTTGAGTCACAGAATTTATCACAAAAAGATGTTAGGAGATGCTATTCAATCTTTGCTTTGAAAATAATCAGGGCAAAGTACTTGCTGTTTGGGAAGCAAATTGTTGCACACTCATCCAATTATAAAGGTCAGTAGACAGAGGGAGGCCTAATGAAATACAACTCTCTCCATAAACATTTCTTTGAATTTACAGCTACCAACCCTAATTCTTATCACTTTATTGAGCCTCCAACTGTCTTTGGCCTCAAATTTACCTGAAAACTGGCCCTGAAACTTGGTGGTCAAGGGCTTGTTATCCCCAGCTGCACTGACTCTGAATCTGACCAGGAGCTCATCCTGACCACCTCTAGTACCCAGTGTTGACTTCTTTATTCTCTAAGTGAAGCCTTCTCATACTGTCGTGGCTTACTATATGGTCAGAAAAAAGAGAAGTCTCCCTATTTAATTAAATGTATCTTACAACTTCCACCCCCTGGAGTTGAAACAGAGCAAATTTGAATGTGTGACAGCCATCAACCCTTCAAAAACAGTTGCCACTCTCCTGTCATCCCTTCAGGTCTCCTTCTGAAAAGTTGTGGACGCCCCCCTCCATATCCAAGAAGGACTTGTGATTAAATATTTTGTGATTCTACTTTGTGATTCCAAAAGGGGATATAGTAGGCACATCAGTGCCCCTTTGTGCCCCAACATCCACTTGACCTTACCACTTCAACATCAGCAACTGCCAATGTTACATCTCAGAGCTCTGAGGGAGTCTCTGGCCTCAGGAGTTGCTCTGACCGTGCTCATTTCCTGGAGCTGTCACTCACCAACTCTGCATCAGGGAAACTGCCTTCAGTGCACTTGGGAGCCTTCCAAAGAAAATGTCCTTAAGTGAGTCCAAGTTCGTTTACCTTACTAAGGGAGATTCCTGAACAGATTCAGAGGTACACATAAGTTCCTTTGCAGGAGACGTGGCACGGGAGCCTGCCCTCAGTGACCTGGGGTAACTTTCCACTTTAAAGTCCCTCTGTCACTTTTGGTGAAAAGAACATATAAATTTAACCTCCATTAACATTCCCTTGAAAGTATACGTCAGAGGGTTGGAGTATATCTCAGTGGTAGAGTGCCTGCTTAACGTGCGTGAAACCTCAGGTTCCAGTCTTAGCACCACCAAAACTGAAAAAGAAGAGAGATCTCAATATCAACCTTTTCTCTCCATTCCTACTGCTCCCTTCTAGTTCGTTTCCAATATCTGTCATGAATAGCTGCTCTGACCTCCTCAACTACCTCCCTAGCCCTCTCCCATCTCAAAACTATCCTCCACATAGCAACCAGAGTGAGCTTTATAAAATATCTAAAACTCATTAACGGAGTCAGGATTCAGGGATGTGTTTAGGACTAGAACCCAGATGAATGCTTAAGTGTGCCTTCTCAATGATCAGTTTCACTTCCCCTCCTCCTGAGTTTTTCCAAGTCAGACAACTATAGGCAGTGAAGTGAGGAAAGAGCTTCCCTTTGATCTTCAAATAAAATCCAAATGCCTTAGTTTCACCTTCGATGTCCTTTGGTGATTCTGAGGTCATTTGATTTTCTAAGAGAAACTCCCCAGTTGATTTCAAGTTGCCTGTCTTGTCTGCTCAAGCCTCACTGTCCAGCAGCAGCTCCTGCCCCTTGCCCCTCACCCATCACCTTCAGTCACACTGGCCTCCTTTCTGGTCCTGGACATTCCATGCCCCCGCCTCCTCCAGCCAACATGGCTTTTGCATATGCTTTTTGCTCTTCGGGTGTTTTTTTCTCAAGCTGTTCCTATGATGAGTTCAGCTCACTCTTCAAATTTCATTTGACATGTCATCCTTCAGGAAAGTCTCCTTGATCACTGTATTTATACAGTCCTTCTCATCTTAAAATTTTCTATCTCAATACCTATTTGTTTCATCTGTAGCATTTCAAATTTAAGACTAGTCCTTCCTTATTCTACCTACTTTACTATAAGCTCCCTAAAGACAGAGACTTGGTTCAGGACTAGCATAAAGTTGGTGCTCAGTGTTAAGCACCAGGGTACATGCCAGTAATCCCAGCCACTAGGGAAGCTGAGGTAGGAGGATTGCAAGTTCAGGACTAGCCTGGGCAGCTTAATGAGACCCCTGGCAATTTCATGAGAACCTGTCTCAAAATAAAAAATAAAAAGGGCTGGCATTTTAGCTCAATGGTAGAGAGCTCCTGGGTTCAATCCCCAGTTCTGGGGGGAAAAAAATCCAAAAGGGTGTTGCTCAGTAAATGTGTACTGAATGGTGGGCATCATACTACAGACACATTTGTTCACTCAGTCATTGTTATTTCATCACCCTATTGGTGCGTAAAGACAGGTCAAGGTTTCCCTGCATCCATATTTATCTGCCATTACCTACCCCTTACAGTTCTGGTCTCTCAAAATATATGACAAACTTTTAACAAATGAGGGCACTCGTTTTTGCTTTGTTCCCCAGAGACCTATAATTGCACTTCTGCTTTAATCACTCAAACGACTTGGAGAAGAATCGTGAGTTAAGTCCCTGAGAGCTCCTCAGGCTGGAAGACCTCTTCCTGCCTGGAGGACCATCCTCAGGGAGCTGCAGGCAGGAGCTGAGGCACTACAGAGTGGCTCTCTCCTCATTCCACTGCCACCAACTGTCTGACTCAGGAAAACCACAGGAGGAGGGGAAAGAGAATTGGCCTTTAAGAAAACACATAAGACATTAATCTGGGTCCTCTCCCTAAATATACCCCTGAATCCTGACTCCACTAATAATATCCAGGGAAACTTCCCTCTGGGTGAAATATCCCTGCCCCCAGAGGACTATGCAGATGGGACCATTGCTCAAAAATACCCCACAATCTTTAGAAATAGGATTTCTGTGGATTTTACCAACTACATGTAAACAAAACCTTGCCGGTTCAGTTAACATTTGTTCCACATTTTCACATGATTGTTATAGATATAATCCCAACCTGTGGAACTGAATACAATTTATAATCAAGAGTATAAAATATTCTAAAATATTTTCCAGTTTTCTATCCATTTGTTCTTATCCTCCCTGTTTCTCCTCCCTTTTAGGTCATACACTCCTTTGAAGGAGAAGGGAAATACAAGTCAAGGTTGGAGGAAGACATTGTGGGAGGTGTTGGGGGTGTAATTTCTAATTAAATCCCTAAAAACAGTATTGATTAGCATTAAAATGTTGATACCAAATCAGATTATTTAGCATTTTTGAGTATTAAGGGACAGACAGATGTGAATGGTGGGAACATGAAGCTAAGAGAATAATTATATAAAATAGGCCAACGGTGCTGACCTCCACATGCTTTCTTTTCCAAGAAGCAATTTACTTGCAGTCCTACCCAGCCTAAGTGGACAGGATCTGTCACATTCCTCAGCAAACTACCTGTTCACTGCAGGAGAAATGCAGACCCAAGATAATCTTGATAAGAGGAACCCAAGTTACCCTAAAGGAGGAGACTTTTGTGACCAGATCCTGAAATTCTGAGAGATAAGGACAGTTCCTCCTAACCATAAAATTTGTAAGAATTTATGATTAAGAATCCAATTAGAACAGGTCAGCATGGGCCAAGGTGACCTAGAGTTGCCATGACAGTGGGGACTTAAAAGTCTGTTGTCACCCCACTGTCAGTCAAAAGTCAAGAGGTGAACCTGGGAGGGACTCTCTGGAAACTTCTCTGGGATCCCCAATAAAACTGGAGTGCAGGAGAGGCACATTGTTCCTCTCCTCTCTGAGAGGACCCTCTCTCCCTTGAGAGTGTCCCCTTTCCCTTTTGCCTATTCTTTTTTCCTATCCCTCAGTAAACTCATTCCTGTTACTGAGTGACACATCTGAAATCTTTCTGACTTGATTGAAAGAATCAAGGTTTGAAGAGGGAGTCTTCACAGTACCTCAGTTTCTCAGCTCCATGAGACTACCATGGCTCCACAATCAATCAACCAACAAATATTTATTGAGTAACTGTCTTATGCCTAAATTTCATTCATTCAGTAGTTTAACAAAACTTTATGTTGCCATGACTTGTATTAGATGCTGTTAGACTTGTGTCAGAGTCAAAAATGATGAGGAAGGCTGGGGTTGCAACTCAGTTGTAGAGTACTCTACTGGCACACATGAGGCACTGGGATCGATTCTCAGCACCACATACAAGTAAATAAAATAAAGGTCCATCAACAACTAAAAAAATATTTTTTTAAAAAATGATGAGAATACGCATCATAGTTCATTTCTGCAAAGACCATCCACACATGCAACTGAACTACAGTCTGAGTTAACTCAAGCGGAGCTAGCAATAAATGTTCATAGACAGTAAAATTCAGAATAGGCTGAAGTTTTTAAAAAATAATAATAATAAAAGCAAACAAACACAAAGTAAATAAAAGAGTAAATGCCTACTGAGTTTTGAAAGAGAAGTATATAATCAATAAGCAAAAGAAGGTAGGGGGAGGCATCGCAAGCTCTGGGAACAACTTCAGCAAAGGCCAGAGGCTGAATTAAATGGAAGTGCTTTGGGAGCAGTGAGAAAATGAAAAGGACAAAGTAGGCTCTTCATTAGAGCCACAAACCAGACTAAATCTCTTCTAAAGCAATGGTGGAATTTTGTTCAGAGATTGTGTGTGAGTTATGAGTCTTGAAATGGTGGTGGCTTATAATTAAACCATTGTTAGATAGCCATTGTTAGATAGCTACTGAGAAAAACCAGTTACCCCATGCTAATGTATAACTTCTTTGTTTTATGCAAAATAGCCAGCTCCAGTCTAAAAAAGAGCTTGGTACCTCTATTCAAGTGGAAATGAATACCTCCCTCTGGTTGGATAAGAGAAACTCTAGGGCTTTAATGACCACTGGGCCTTTCCTGGACACGCACAGTCTGAGCACCATGCAAACTTCTCTTTCCATCTACAGCATGAGAAGCAAAAGCTCTGCATACAGAAAGGCCTAAGAATGGTCCCAGGCCTTACCATTCCTGTGCAAGCAGCTGATGCAGACAGATACCCCCACCAAGTCTGAAGACAAAGAATTAGGAGATGCCTGAGAAAGACACTGCTGGAGTGAAGAAGAAAAGGAAAAGATTCCAACAAGAGTCAGACGGAAAGGAAAGATAAACCACCAGGAAATGCTTTTGTCTACAAAATAAAATTCAGAGACAACAGATGGAGAAAAACTTAAGGATGAGTAAGAGAAAGCAAAAAATATATTCTACCCCTCTGTTTTTTTAATTTAAAACATGAGTCAAAGATAAAATCACTGGCACTAAGGATGTAGTTCAGTGGTAGAGAACTTGCCTAGTGCGCACAAGGCCCCGAGTTCCATCTGCAGTACTGCAAAATAATAATAATATTAATAATATCATTGGTGCTAGTGATTGGTTAATTACCAAAGTTTTAATTTTAATCATCTTAATTTAAAGGGTGAAGAGAAATCAGAGAAGTGATGAGTAATGGTCAGAGATAAAAATCTGGGGATTCAGCATTCTCTACTCCTGAACAGGAGAGTTTTCTAACAGTGGAGTTTGCTAAACTGGTATAGTATGTGTTCATGAAAAACCCTGAGAACTGAGGTTCACTGAAGAAGCTGTGTCTATATTAAATATCCTGAAGTGTGCTTGAATTTGGAGAGATGGAATGTTGCAGATCAAGAGCCAAAATTATCTTGGACTATTTTAGGTCCTTTAATAGCTATTTGCCTTAACTTTTGTGTCTGACCTAACATTCTCCTAAGGAATAGATAAACTTTTTAGAATGAATCGCTAAGCTTAGCAGAGCTCTAGCCTCCACCATCACTAGAACCAAGAATTCTGTGAGATAAATCTAAAACCTGCAGAAGAGAATTCCTTGCCTTGCTGTAGCCTGCCTATCTGATGCTCCCACCAATGTTATTGGTAAAGGTATTGATTCATTTTGTTCCGTGACTATAAAAGTTCATGGTAACCACTGGGCTCTGTGGCACACACTTGTAATCCCAGCAACTGAGGAGGCTGACACAAAAGGATCACAAGTTCAAAGCCAGCCTCAGCAACTTAGTGACATTCTGTCTCAAAATAAAAAAATAAATAAATAAAAGGGTCTGGGGTATAGTTCAGGGGTAATGTTCCCCTGGGTTCAATCCCCAGTACAAAAAAAAAAAAAAAAAAATTTTTTAATGTCATAGGAATGTCTTACACATAGAACATGTCATTTAGGGTAACTTAAATCTGTGTTCACAGGTCATGGTCACTCATAGTTGGCCCAGATTAAATTTTTCCTCCTTATTTCCCTTAGAGTTATTAATTTACCTCTACTACCCTATAAAGAATCTCAGTATGACTGGAACACTCATACATTGCCAGTGAGAATGTAAATCGATACAACTGCTTTGGAAAACAATTTGACTATCTCTTATAAAGATAATATATACTTACCACACAACCCAGCAATTCTGTTTTTAGATATTTACACAAAACATATGTCTACTCCAAGACTTGTATACAGCATTATTAATAACACCCCAAAACTGGCAGCAACCTAAATGTCCATCAGCTTGCGAGTGGATAAACATACCACAGAATGCTACTCAGCAATAAAAAGGAATGAACTAGTTATATATATAATGTGACATCCATTTTATTTGGGAGGAAACATTAGCCTCTAATGACAGTGTGTCCTTGGGAGAGGAATAATTGAAGGTATGTGTCACAGGTCTGGGGTCTTCTAGGAAACTGAGGAAACATGAAAGCCCAGCTTCTCAGACATGTCACTCAGTAACAGGAATGAGTTTATTAGAAGGGATAGGAAAAGGGAAAACAAGACACTCTCAAGAGAGTGTCCTTTCAGAGAGGAAAGCTCATAGCTCTCCTTCATTCAGTTTTATTGGGATCCCAGGGAAGTTTCCAGAGTCCCTCCCAGGCCCAAGTTTCCAGAGTCCCTCCCAGGCCCACCTCTTGACTTTTAACTGATATCAGACTTTCAAGTCCCCACTGCCACGACCTTTCTAGGTCACTTTGACCCATTCTGACTGGTTCTCACTGGAATCTGTTATTACAGATTTTATGGTTTGGGGAATTATCCTTATCTCCCTAATTTCCCAGATAGGGCTGTAAGGATCACGGAAGTCTCCCCCTTCAGGATAACTGTGTTCCTCCCACTGGTATTATTTGGAGCCTGCATTCCTCCTGCAGATAACAGGCTGTTTGCTGAGCAATGTACCATATCCATCTACTTAAGCCATGCACAGCTGCAGGTAAATTACTTCTTGGAAAAAAAAGCACAATGGACCCATTTTATAAAATTATTCCCTTAAACTTATGTTCTCACCACTCACATCTGCCTGTCCTCTCTCATATGGATTGCAGAGTTGGTCTGGATATATTTGGGCACTGACACCCACTCTCTTGGGTCATCCACAACCTCCTTCCACCTCAGTTTCTTATTTTAAAGATGAAAACATTTCTCACCATATAAAATTGGCAAAAAAAAAAAAAATGCCTTATGTTATAGAGGATTCAGAAAAATAGACACTTGTCAAGAACCAGTGTGATCATCAGAAGCACAGTCTAGAAATGTGAAAAAAAAGGGGGCAGGGGTTAAAATTTGCAAACCTACTGATTGAGTCACTCTCCCGTGGGCAGTTATTCTAAGGATATAATTGACAGTGTGTGCAAAGGTGACTACAAATACATTCAACTCGACATTATTTACAAAAGCAAAAAATGGGAGAAGTAAGTGTTGAGTAAATAAACTTTGGTATAAAGTAGAAAATGGGATATTACATAGCCATTAATAATCATGAATAAAACATTTAATGACATGAAAAAATGTTCACAGTGCCCAAAATATTAAAAGTAAGTTAAAATATATAATATGATCCCATTTTTAATTTAAAAAATAAATAAATAAATATGCACAAGAAAGGCTCTGACAAGTCAATATAAGATGTTATTATGATGACCTTAAGAGTGATTTTTATTCTTTTCCTTTGTGTAGCTATAATTTCTCTTTATTTGCCTGTAAAAGCAATGTGTTTTTATGAAACTCATTTTTATTATTAATAGTACATATTTTTCTCACAAAGTTGCTCTGAGGGTAAAAAAGGAGAATATACCTGTTATGGTTTGGATACGAGGTGTCTCCTGAAAGCTCTGTGTTAATGCAGGAATACTCATGAAATGGTTAGATTATGAGAGTCGTAACCTCATCGACCCATCTGAGTTTGAATGGAATAGAGGCAGATGGGGCATGATGTAGAGGAGGTGGGTCACTGGGGGCATGCCCTAGAAGGGTGCTTCTATCCTGTGATCCCTGTCCCCCCTTCCCTCTCTCTACTTCCCAGATGCCATCAACGGGGCACCCCTCCTCCATCACGCCCTTCCACCATGATGTTCTACACTAAGCTAAGAACAATGAACTTGACCAACCAAGGAAATTGTGAGCCAAAAGAAACTTTTCCTCCTCTTACCAAGTATTTTGGTCACAGCAACAAAAAGCTGAGTAACACAATACCTGAAAAACACTTGAAGTATTGTAGAGTACCATACAAACATTATGATCTACTCTAAGCCTCAGGCATCCAGCCCTGTCATTCGTGTAAATAACCCATCTTCCCCATAGTGTTCTCCTTTGGCATGTTCTCTTATAGGTCAATTCACACTGGTTGACCACCAGACATTTTATTCTTCAAACACCCAAACTGTAGCAGAACTATTTTCCTGCCCATCCAATCCTGACCTTCAGCCTTTAACAAATGCTCATATAATGATCAAACCATGATAATTGTCTTTTCCATATATAGAGAACATTAGAAACCCAATGATATTACTCTAATGAAGAGCCACATTTCCATTTATCCCGTCCTATTCTCAACTCCTCCAATCAATCTGCTTTCTCCCTCTTCTAGTTCCTACCTTCTATGTCCCTAACCCCATCCTATTTATTTATAGATCTGCCTAAGACTGTAACTGCTTTTGCTTTCATTCATTCCTTCATCTATTGATCAAAAAAAATATATTGATTGGTTGCTTGATATGCAACAGTTACTGACTAGGAGTTAAGACATAAAGATTAAAAAATAAGAAAGAGGCATGCAGGAAGACAAATTAGATGACAGATAAGAAGAAACAGATAAGTAAAGACTTAGTGGCAAAAACAGCACAGCACTGTGGAAAACTGAGGTTTATTAGACTGTCAATATTGAGTGAAAGAGCTGCTTCCACCCAGCCAGGCACCTGACAGAAACTAATGATGACTCCACAGCCCTCAGACAAAGACCACTGCTGAAGCTCACATCTAGGAAGCCCACACATCCACTCACCAGCACTGCCAGAGGTGAAGGGGGACATGCCTCCACCCCTCCTCTGTCTTCCAAATCTACCCAAATACCCCTCATTAGAAAACTGCAGCAAGAACCCTGAAAACAAAGGAGTCTGGGGAATACTCTTCCAGATACAAAGTGATCCAAAGGAGAGCACAGAATGGATGGAAATAGGTGCTGACTGCCCAGGACACCTCAGCCGGCCCATTACCATAATGCCTCTTTCCTTCAGTCTATTTCTGGGAAGTTGGATTCTGCATTTATTCATTCAACCTCATATCACAGCTGTTCTGCTTCTCTGATAGGCTTCTTTGAGAGGAAATCTGTTTTTTTTTTTCAATTGTCTCAGTGTCAGGCAAGCCCATTGCTTTATACCTAAAAGGCACACAATAGTGTTTAGAAGTAGATATAATGTTGAAACCAGAATTCTGGCCTTCTAACTTCCAGTTCAGAGCTCCACCCAACATTATTCAGTCATTCTTCTTTAACAGGAGAATTTTTAAAATATGAGTTTGAAATTGCTTGGTTCAGCTTTGCTTGGCAAGGACACCTCTCTGAAGTAAAAGAATTGGACAGGATACAATGAACGAAAAGAGAGTTCTCCACAGATACCAGTCATAGTAGTGGAACACTGTTATCTGTGAAGAGCAATTTAAACTTTCTAGTGAGGAAATGATAAATGCATAAATGGACATAAAGAGAACTTTAGCTGGACCTGAACAGCTTTCTCGTCACTGTGGATCAGCTCAATCTCATCTATTTCAAAGTAGTAGAGAGGAGTAAAGGAGTGCTTTTTGTATATTTTGATAAGTAAGTAGGAATAAGCAAACGACGACCCTAGAAGAGCCAAGACAGCTGGATAGATTTATTATGGTAGTTTTTACTAAGAATGAATTTTCAGCTTAAAGTAATAATAATATATAATGCTCTAACTAAAAAATGATAATAACCACAACCATAAGTCGACATGCATTAGATATTTGTTATATGCCAAGCACTGCTGAAGTCTTTATGTGTTTAGGGAAGTGAAACTACTCTGAATGAGACTATAATGGTGAGCCCATATCACAACATACCTCTCCAAACCCATACACTGAACAATACCAAGAGTGAACCCTGATATAAACTATGGATTTGGGGGTAATGACGATGTGGCCATGTAGGTTGATCAGTTATAACAAATGTCCTGTTCTTGTCCAGGATACTGGTAATAGAGGAGACCACACATGTATGTAGGCAGAAAGTAAATGGGAAATCTCTGTAATTTCCACTCAGTTTTGCTAAGAACCAAAAACTGCACTAAAAAATAAAGTCTCTTAAAAAAAATATCCCGTGAACAAAAAGAGATAGGCCTTTGCAGTAGAATTTTTACTTCTTGAGTTTATATTGTAGGAACTCTAATCACTTAGGATGAAAACCTTGGTCCTGGTGACACTGATGAAATTACTCATTTGTTTCACCTGATACATATTACTTTCAGAAAATAATGCCAATATAATAACATAAATTTATAATATTTATAATATAATAACATATAATATAATAACATAAATTTTGGATACAAAAATGAAATTTTTGTGTTATCTCACTTAAACCTTATGACAGCCCCCATGTAGTACTTTCACAGATTTTCCAGATGACAAAATTGAAGCATAGAAAAAGTAACTGACATGCCTAAAGATACCCATCTAGTAAGCACAGTCATCAGGATCCAAATCTAGGCAGTCAGAGACCATTTTCATTTCTTAGCCACTGTTCTACACAACCAAATGTACAGGACTTAGGGCAACTACAATTCACTGTTAGAAAGTCAAGTAAATATGTTGCACAGATTGTTAATAACAATTGCACCAAAAAAAAATTATCATTAACATTATTCCAATTGAATTTTGCTAATTGCTCCTACCTGTTTATATTTATGAGCCAAAGTCTAACTTTATAACATTAAATAAATGTCACTTTGCTTTGAGTTCAATTCCAGAACATCAAACTCTCTCTTTCTAGTTTATGAGATAAATTGTGGAGGACAGTTGGTCTTTTAAGGAGTTCCAAAGTTTACTAACAAATGAATAGGACAATGAAAGTCATCATATTGGAGTTGAAGAAGGATCACATAGTGTTCTTCTGCCCTCCAGAGGCCATTTTGACTTCTAGCACAGGGTCAGGGACCTGGTTATAGTTGGAGGTGCCTGGGAAGTCTACCTTAACTGCAGGGCTCTGGGAAGGCTGACTGATTCCAAAGCCTTTCTAAAATATTCATTCTACTCCAGGACAGAACTGGAAAGCCACCTCCTATCCCCCACTCCAACCAAACCAACCCTCCTGTGGAAGCTGTCATGCTTTGAGGCATAAGCACTAATGAAAACAGAAGCAATGTCCCTATAAAAGGAAGACTGGCATTGAGTTTGGTCCATCTCCAACTAAAATGGTGATTGTTTACCCTTCCCATTATTTTCTCCCCCTGGTCTGTTCCTGCTGATTCTCTTTCCCTATTCTCACTAAACAATAATTAACCTACAAGTGTTAGTCACCTTAAATTATAAAAGAACCCAGCACACTGTAAATCTTCAAGTACCAAACTCTCAGTGTGCATATACCTGAAAAGTATGTGGGATTCTCACTAAGGAACCAGAATGGAATTTCCTCTTCCCTGCCCTTCCTTGTTCATCTCATGAAGGAGGCAGAATAACCGCAGAAGAGGTAGCCTCAGGGAGACAGAGAATCAAGGCAGATGCTGGCCGAGGAGATGGCATTGGAGCTAGGACTATGAGGTTGGCAGGGTCAAGAAGGTTGGCCAAGGAGGTAGTCTATATGATTGGGAGACTGGTTACATACCATGGGTTGAGCAAATAAATAAATCTATTGAAGATTAGAGCTAGGTTTATTTATTACTGAGAAATTCTGGAAAAAATATTAATTTCTAGATTGGAATTGAAGGTATTGATGTGAATTCATATTTAGATGAGAATGGATGGATGAATGGATGAAAGGATGGATACAATTAATGTATACCTGTAACACTCTACTTATTGTGAGCATACTAAGCACCTAGATCTTGGTTTATAAATATCATCCTCCACTAAAAACTCCTTAGAGAAATTACTGAAATTACTTAGAGAAATTACTTCTTAGAGAAATTGCTCTGGAGCTGGGGCATAAGATAAGCCTGGAACAACCTATTGCAATATAAAATTAGGCAGTGCTCAAATAATGCTAGGAATATATGTTCAATGGATACAGGACTCAACCGGAGAGCATTCTTGCTGATTAAAACTGGGACAATCTAAGTATTATAACAAATAATGATCATAACGTATCCTAATCCATTGATTAGCAAAGGAATTCAATGAGTCAATACTGCTACAAATAAATTAATAGAATGACTGACTATGGAAAGTACTTCCTTACAGAAGAATGTTAACTGATAATGAAGAAGGAATGATGAATTTAAAAAGACACCATGTGGCTAACTCCATAATGGTGGCTGTTTGAGGCAGAAGTCATCAATAAACACTAAGGCAGGTGGGTAAATATTTGTAGAGGAACAGGATATTGGCATAGTTTGAGATTATTTCTCAACAAAATGCTGTTCAATTATAATTGGGAAAATGACTAGTGAAACTTGGCAGATAATTAACTTGATCAGGTGAAGGTTAACATCACCAGCAATGGGACAGGTCATCATGCTATTGAGAAGAACCCAGTATCATTTCTGGGGGTACTCCTGCCAAAAATGCATGACCTGAGGCTGGACAAGAGAAAGCATCAGACAAATCTATTGAATGTACTTACAGAATGCAAGTGTATGCTTTTTAAAACTGTAATGGTCATGAAAGAAAAACCTTAAAGAGCTATTCTAAACTAAGGAAGATTAGAGAGACACGACAACTACATGTGATATGATATTGAATTGAATCGAAGATAAGAAAGAATGAGATAGGTGACAGCATCTATAAAATTTGTGGGTTATATTTTAGTGTTATATCAATGCTGATTTCCTGATTTTTGATGGTTAGATTATGATTTCTTTTGGAAAGTACCCTTGTTCATGGGAAATATACTGTAGATGTAAGAGATGGGTCATCAAGTTTTCACCTCATTCTTCCCTGGTTCAGGAAAAGAATCCTATACATTAGAGAAAACATGGTAAAAGATTAACAATTCAGAGAATCTGAGCAGAGAATATAGAAGTTTTGTGTATTGTTCTTGCAACTTTTCTCTGTTTGAAATTATTTCAAAATAAAATATTTCAAATGAGTTGCCAGAATGATTCAACTTAAAAGGAACTGAAATCCTAAGCACCAGAAAGAGAAGACAAGACAATGACTAATGAAAATTATCAAATTCTCATATACTGTTGGCAGAGGTATACATTGATATAACTACTTTGAAAAATGGTAAGGCAGTATCTACTACAGTATACACACACACACACACACACACAAAAGAAATGCCCATATGTGTACATACACATATAAAAAGGTTCAGGTAGCACCATCTGAAATAGTAAAAACTATAGAAAAAACATGCATTAGATATCTATTGCTGCCAAATAAATTATCCCAAAAGTTAGAAGCTGACAACACAAACATTTATTATCTTGCAATTTCTGTAAGTCATGAATCCAGTGGTGGGGTAGATAGTTTAGTGGTAGAATGCTTGCCTAGCATGTACAAGGCCCTGGGTTCAATCCCCAGTACCACCAAAAAAATAAAATATAGCTCATGACTGACTCAAGGTCAGCTCTAAGGTTGCATTCAAGTTATCAGCCAGGGCTGTAGTCATCCCAAGATTGGGACTAGAGAATCTGCTCCCCGGCTCAGTTATGTGATTATTGGTGGCCTCTTGTTTCACCACATGAACTTCCTCCAGGGTTGCCTCATGACATAGCACTGATTCCCCCCAAGTAAGCAGTCCAAAGGAGAGCAGGTTCACAAATGGAAGTCTTTATGTAGCCTAATCTCAGAATCGATATCCCATCACTTTTGCAATATTCTATTTATTAGAAGTCTGTCATGAGATCGAACCTGCACTCAGGGGAAGAGGACTATACAAGGTCCCAAATAGTAGGAGGCAAGGATTACTGGGGAGTCATTTCAGAGGCTACCTACCACGGAGCCCAAATGTCCCAACAAACAGAATGAATGAAAAATTGTGGTCTGCTTAAATACAGTGGAACATTAAAGAACAAGAACAGCAAATGTGTTACACTACTTAAAACAAGAAACAAGTATCACAAACATTTGCTGAAAAAAAATAATGCACACATAAAAGAATCATAAGGAACAATTTTATTTATAAAACAAGCAAAACTGAACTGAGACAATAAATGTCAGATGGTAGTTAACCTTTGTGGAAGAAGGATGAGATAATGATTGGGAAGGGTGCGTCTAGAATTTTGGTAACATTTTTACCTCCTGATCTGGATCATAATTACATGGGAGGTTCACTTCAAAGAATTTTATCAGGTTATACACTTTTAATGTGTGCACTCCTCTGTATACATATTATACTTTCTAAAAGAGATTTTTATTTTGAAACAACCCTCTCAAAAAAATTCAGGATTGGGTTCATTTATTTTGACATAATTTCAAACTTACAGGAAAGTTGTAAGCATCATATAAAGCACTCCTGCATATTCTTCCCCCAGAGTTGCCAAATGCTTACATTAGCTCCATTCACTTTATCTTTCTCTGTTGCACATGTGTATACATATTTTCTGAATCATTTGAGATTTAGTTGCAAGCATCACGCCTCTATGGGCCTAAATACTTCACTTTGCATTTTCTATGAACAAGCACCTTCTCTTAATTAAGAGGAAGGGGTCAGAGGGGAAAGGGAGGAAGGGTAAAAAGAGTGATGGGGAGTGGATATGATAGAAGTACGTTATATTGCCATGAAAAAGTAAGAAAATGTTATGATAAAGCCCATTATTTTGTATAATTAATATGCGCTAATTTAAAAAGTGAAAATAAATCCCTGAAGGGTGAATGACTACCTTACATTAATGGAGGCTGATTATATTCAGCATAATTTTAAATATTTCCTTAAGTTCAGTTTAATATTTTATGTTTTCCAAATGATCTAAAACCCATTAAAGCTGGGTGCAGTGGTGCACTCCTGTAATCCCAGCAGTTTGGGAGACTGAAGCAGGAGGATTTCAAGTTCAAAGCCAGCCTCAGCCAAAGTGAGGCTCTAAGTCAACTCAGTCAGACTCTGCCTTTAAATAAAATACAAAATAGGCCTGGGGATGTGGCTCAGTGGTCGAATGCCCCTGAGTTCAATCCTTGGTACCCACAAAACTATAAAATAAAATAAGAAAAAAAAAACATTAAATGTTCTGTGTATTAGTTTACTTGAGATTGTTTAGTGAAGAGAAAATAGTAATTTGCAAATTTGAATGATATGTCAAGTCCTGACAAAACAATTTTAGGAGAGGAAAGTTTATTTGGGGGCTTATAGTTTCAGAGGTCTCAAGCCATAGATAGCAGGCTCCATTCCTCCAGTATCAAGGTGAGGTACAACATCATGGTGGAAGAGTGTGGCAGAGGGAAGCATCTCACAAGATGTTCAGGAAGCAAAGAGAGAGAGACTCCATGCACCAGATACAAAATATATAACAAAGGCATGCCCCCGAGGACCCACCTCCTCCAGCCATACCCTACCCACCTTCATTTACAAATCAATCCCATCAGGGGATTAACCCACTGATTGATTGCGTTAAGACCCTCATAACCCAATCATTTCTCCTCTAAACCTTCTTACATCATCTTATACATGAGCTTTGGTGGACACCTCACATTCAAACCATAACAGGAAATTTTATATTGCTACAATATCATTTTCTAATCTACAGTCCATAGTCAAGCTTCATCAATTGTTCCAACGATGTCCTTTTTTTCTTTTAGTACAGTCTCAAATTCCAGGATTACATTATTATATTTAGTTATAATATCTCCTTAGTGTCCTTTAATCTGTAGTAGTTTATTAGTCTTTCATGACCTTGACTTTTCAGGAAACTATAGGCCATTAAAGCTTTATTTGTAGACTATCCCTCAATTTAGGCTTCTCTGACCATTTCGCATGAGTAGATTTATATATTTGGGGGGGAAAGGAGATTGAACCCAGGGGCACTTAACCACTGAGCCATAGCCCAAATCATTTTTATTTTTTATTTTAAGACAGAGTCTTGCTAAGTTGTTGAGGCTGGCTTTGAACTTGCAATCCTCCTGCCTCAGCCTCCCAAGTTGCCAGGATAGCAGGAACGCATCACTGCACCCAGCTAGCATATGCATTTTTTATAGGAATGCCAAAAATGATGTTGTGTCCTTGTCAATACAACATATCATAAGTTGATATCATAACATATCATATATATAATGTTATGATATGTTGATATCACATATCAACATATCATAACATTACTTGGTCCCATTTTTTTTAATGATGTAATTTAATTACTCAGTTAAAGCAGGTTCTTCCAGATTGTGCCACAGAAAAGTTACTATTTTTCTCTAATCACCAGATAATCTTAGGGGAGACAATCTGAAGCTATGTAAATATCATGTTCCTCATCAAACTCTCCTGTCAGGGTCCAGACCTAGCAGCAGTTGGGGGTCCAAGGTGGATAGGAGGCGTCCGCACGATGGAGAAACAGCACAGAGACACCAAGTGTTCTGAGGCTGAGTCTGAATCTTTACTGTTCACAGAGTCTTTTTGTATGCTTTTTCCTTTAGTATTGATTACATCATTTCATGGTTAATACAAGGAAATGTTAAGTAAAAAAATCTTCAAGAGTATAATTAATGATCTTATTCAAGAAACATGTTTACCATATGATAGCTTAAAAAGAAGAACAGTGCCCAGCAAGGTAGAGGGCACCAGGCTCCATTTAGTTTCCATTTCCCTGAAAGAATACGACATTAAATTTCTGTAGAAGTTACCCCTTCCAAGAACTCTAGTGTCAGTTATTAACAGTAGAATGTTTTTGTTATTACTAACAGAGAATAGAGGAATCAGCTTATAGTTAATATTTATTCTATTTCATGTACTCCATGGTGGACTAAAACTCTAACTAGTCATAAGAAGAATACAAATTGTACTTATGATTGACCTATTTATTTATTAAGGGGGAAAAATATCCTTAAACTTAATCATAAACACTAAGAAAGCAATGAAAACCGAACACTACATCAAAGCTCAGAGGAATACTCTCACATACTTATATATGACTTTTAGAGAATTTGTATTCTAAAAGAAATCATAGGCTCCTTACAAATTTGAGCAAATCATAATTGCTTATTTATAATTTCATCTAAGTATTAATATTAAACTTCATTGTATGTTATTTTGAGTCCCAGCACCATGAAATCTCCCCAGTATTCTCTATAATCTGAATCTAAGGATATATTGATTATTAGTATTAAAAGCCACTGCACATGGAGACATGTCACACCTATGGCCCCCAAGAGGGAGGATGATCTTTCAACAGATAGGTGTCAAGTGTTGAATCCTCTGCTCCAGCAGAACTGTGTCAAGTGTCGGAGTGGTAGGAAATAGATGCAGCACTATCCCACTAATTTTAATTTCCATTGATGATTCTTCCCAGAAGCCATCATTAATATAGTAGTTGACAAATGGTGATTTTTTTTTCTAATTCCATGATTCGTTCTACATTTAGCACATTTATTTGTTGGCATTCTGTTGTATGGAGAAGCTTTTTCCTTCCCTGCCTTTTATATTTTTATTTATTAATTCATATATATCAATATGGACTGAGGGGTCCCCATTTTAGTCAGTGCATAAGTATATATAAACTGTCATTAATTTTTTTTTCCAGTGCCAGGGTTTGAACCCAGGACATCACCCATGCTAGGCAAGTGCTCAACCACTGATCTGTAACCCCAGTCCTCATTGTTAATTTTGAGGCTCAAATTGTCCCAGAATTGTTTAGTGGAAGATTCAAGATATCTTCTTGCCCTGACTTATTACTAGCCAAGTGACCTTGTACTCTGAAATTTCCTCAGACAATAGTAAAAATATATTATGCATTTCTTTTTCAGTTCTGGTGATTAAACTCGGGACCTTGCACTAGATAGGCAAGTACTCTACCAAGGCCATACCTCCAGCCCTAGATTATTCATTTGAAATAGATTGTACTCAACTACAACACATGCATCAGAGAAAAGGCAACACAACATAGGAGAATAAAGAGGAGAAAGTGGGGAAGGCTCCACAACACAAGAAGAGAAATCTCCCTAGTTTTTGTCTTGTCAGCTTCAGCAGCATGGGTAACTCAAGATAAAGGATAGCACAGGGATGAATTTTAAGGCTCTTTTAACATCTGCTATGTTTGAAATCAGGAATAAATAATAAATAAATAACAAAGTATACAGAAAAACAACTTCAGTCTTTTTTGTTGTTGTTGTTGTTATTGTAGTAGAAACCTCTTTTTCTATCAACTCACAAAGTTCAGGGGCAGGAGGTTATTTTTTGTTTTTGCAGTGCTGGGGATTGAACCCAGGACCATGCACATGCTGGGCAAGTGGTTTACCACTGAGCTACATCCTCAACCCAGTTGTCCTTCTATTTGGCCTAAAACTCTGTGATAAGTATCAGCTAATAATAAGAACTAGAAGTTCACCTATCACTTTGCATACTACAAAAAAATTGTTTATAAGATTATCTTTTCTTATTCTTACCCAGTCTCACAGGATAATGACGTTTTCTAAGTAAGCACTTCTTATTTATGCAAAGAATTCTTCTCATATAATAATAAACTTTATTTTCTGCATTGTTGTCCAGGTCAACTTCAAATACCAGGGCTCATGTGATCCTCCTCCTTCAACCTCCAATTAGCTAGGACCAACAGACACATGTCATCATACCCAGCTTATTTTCTGTATTTTTAGTAACAAACATGAAATCTCCAAAATGCAATCTACTTTCCAAATCTAGATCTGTTAAAAACTCCTGCATTTAAGAAGAGAAAAACAACCATCAAATGGAGGGGAGGGGTGTTCTTGTATAGAGCATGCGGATCACATAGGGATGACACAAAGTACCTCCAGAACTCTGCAAGTTTGACACATAAAACCAACACATGCCATTAGTAAATACAAAGTTAAAAGTCAGAAGAAAGATCTTGACCATAACCCAAATAATGGAATTAATATATCTAAGAGAATAAAAAGTGGAAAGAAATTTGAAGAAATGAAGGGGGTTGAAAAGTCAAGATTCATTAGAATTTATCTAGTGACCAGTGTTCGGGAAAGAGATATATAAGAAATGTCAGTCTCTCTTGGCAGTAGGGAAGGTAAAAGTATAAGGAGGCCAGGGGATAGGACATAGTGTAAACAAAAGATGTTAAGATCCTGGACCAGGCTGTCAGGGTCAAGGAAAGTGAAACTCAAATTATATCCCTTGCTATCTGACCCTCCCTCAGTATTCCAGTTCCACTTACAGTAAACCGTTTTCTCCTCCTCTTTGCTGTATATATGTTCATCATTGTGAACCTCTGTACATTTTAGTGCCTCTATTTAGAATGAACTCAATTTTTTCTCATAATGGTACAATAGAGAGTACAACCTTCATGCCCCGAACTTCCTCTTGGAGCTTTTTCTGACATTTTGGGAAAAGGAGATGTTAACACAGAATCTCCTATTGTATAAAATTTATCTTCCACTATATGTATACTATATGTGTTACTATTTTGCCTTAATGCCTAATAAATGCTAATTCTCCCACCCTCAAAAAAGAAATGTTAGTCTCCGATAAGACTGGTTACTTTAACCAGGCCCTGGCAGAATCAAATATTTGGACCTCTCAAGCTCAGGACACGTCCTTGGTTAATTTTAACATCATTGGACAAAATCATGCAAAGCCTCTCTGAGCACAACCAGCTATTTCTTCACACCCCATCATACTGCATAGATACATTGGAAATTAAGCTCAGTATATATATAGTTATCCAGACTGTTAAAAGACTAAAAGGATGGGGAAAAAATGTATGTTGTACTATGAAAACCAAAAGAGGAGAGTTTAAGAAAGAAAGGAAATCAACAGTGTCAAACACCATAGAGAAATTTAAGAAAATGAAGGCTGAGAAAAACCCACTATGCCTTGTGATTAGGAAGCCAGGACTGCCATCAGTGATCAGTTTGAGTGACAGGGACAGGGGCTGAGGGAACAGAAGTCAAGAGAGCAGAGCAAAAATGACTCTGCATTGAGAAAGTAGAGCTCTGTCCTTAAACATGTAATAATAAAAGGATGAGAAAATAGAACAAAAGTCACAACAAGATCAAAGGAAGAGTTTAGGGTTGTTTATGGTTTTTTTTTTTCTCTTTCTTTCCTTCCTTCCTTCCTTCCTTCCTTCCTTCCTTCCTTCCTTCCTTCCTTCCTTCCTTCCTTCTTTCTTTCTTTCTTTCTTTCTTTCTTTCTTTCTTTCTTTCTTTTCTTTCTTTTCCAGAGAAAGGGAAGAAAGATTTGCAGAAGAGAGAAGAGGAAATTTAAGGGGATCAAACTAGACAAAAAGGAGGCAATAAAGGAGAACATCTTTGATCCTGTTATAGCACACACAAAGGGAAAAGGGGAGAAAACAGGATGGAGAGTACAAGATAGTCTGAACTGAAAAAAAGGAAATTCAGTTCATCATCTGAGATGGGAGAAGAGAAAGAAACAGTACAGAGTTATTTTGAAATAGAATGAAAGTTCATCTCATATGGTCTTTATTTTGTCAGGAAAGGAGGTAAGAGCCCCTGTCACAGAAGAAGGAGGTGCAATTAAGGAGGCACTGGGGGGCAACTAGAAAGGACCACAGGAGAGAAAAAGCAAAGAAGGATGTGGTCAGGAAGACACACACATAGACACCTGACTTAGTAGGCACTCTACAAGCATTTGAATAAATTGATGAGAAATGAAAAAATAGTTGTTGAGTAACAGGGAGAACCCAATTTATCAGATAATTAAAATATCTCATACTTTTTGTAACTTTCTGCAGCACCACTGTAGTGTTGATAGTATACTAGCAGAAGGAAATATAAATTCCTGCCTTCAATGTGACCCAAGGGCTTTCTCCAATGGTCTTAGAGAAAGAGCAAGAGCTCCAGAGTTTCTAGCCTTTTATTTGTAAGGATAGCCAATAGGCTATAAAACACAGGATTTTTTCAAATAGTGGACTGCACAAGAATTTAAGTGTAGCCAGAAAAAAAAAAAAAAAAAACTTTAATCTTAATTAACTTCATTCATCAATAATGCTTTATCATAAATTCATTATTGTATCTTAAAATTTGTGATTAAAAACAAAAGTTCTGCCTTTTTTCCTTGTGAGGCCACCCTTAATTATTTGCTCTGGCCTCTGTATACTGCTCACCTAGAGGATTCAAGCAGTCATAGTTTTCATCATCACATCGGTGCTGATAATGACGAAATATTTTCAGATACCACTTCTAACCCCAAATCCCAGTGACACAGTCACATCCATGTACAAGATCTCCCTACTTGGATCATTTCCATACATGTACAAAATCTCTGTACTTGGATAGCCTCCTATTATTGCAAGTTCAATTGTTTTAATAAGTTTTTCTGCTGCTGCAACTAAAAGACAAATGTAGAGAAGGAAAAATTTGAGAGCGCACAGTTTCAGAGGTCTTAATCACAGAAGGTTGGCCCCATTCCTTGGGGCTCAAGGTGAGGCAGAGCATCATGGCAGGAGAGTGTGGCAGAGGGACGTGGTTCACATTATGATCAGAAAGCAGAAAGAGCCATCTCCACTTGCCAAATACAAATATATACCCCAAAGGCACACCCTCCAGACCCACTGCCTCCAGCCACACCCCACATGCCTCAGTTACCATTCAGTTAATCCCATCAGGGGATTAATTCTCTGATTGGGTTAAGGCTTTCACAAACCCAATCATTTCCCCTGTAAACCCTCTAACACTGTCTCACATGTGAACTTTTTCCAAACCAAACATCAATATATCCAAAACCAAACCTGACACCTTTCCAGAGAGAAGCCAGTTCCCCTTCTCTAACAGTCCAGGTCCATCAGGAGACAGAACCATACCAGTTATTAGGACAGAGATAATTGATTATAAAAGATAGTTGCTGAACACGGTGGTAAACACTTGCAATCCCAGCAACTGAAGAACCTGAAGCAGGAGGATCAAAAATTCAAGGCCAGCCTTGGCAGCTGAGCAAGACCCTGTCTCAAAATAAAAACTAAAAGGGCTGGGGGTGTAGCTCAGTGACAGAGTACTTGCCTAATTGTGTGTTCAATCCCCAATACCAGTACCACCAAAATAAATAAATAGTTAAGTAGAAAGTTGTAACCAAGTAACTGGAAGGATAAAAAAGAACACTAAAATACAGAGATAGCAATTGCAGAAAGTAGTTGCCACCGCTAAAGCTGAGGAAACAGAGGAAAGAATCTAGGGTATTAGGATTTTTTTTTTTTTTTTTTTTTTTTTTTTTTTTTTTTTTTTTTGGTGGTCTTTGGATCTAGGGGTCGAACCCAGGGCTTTGTAAATATGAGGCAAGGACTTGGCCACTGAGCTACAGCCCACCTCATAGGGTGTTAGAATTTTGAAGCTCAGGGGCGGCCCCCCCAGAACTGAAATTTAGATAACAGAAGAGGGAGCATTGATTGACCTGTAGTGAGATCTCTGAGAGGGTATGCTAAAATGGGTTCTTCAAGTGTTGAAAGAATTGCAAACTAGATGCGACCAGTACTATGAGAAGCACTACTGGGATGAAGAAGTACTGCTTGGATGCTGCTTACGGGAAATACAATTAAACAGGAAGTCCACATGGAATAAACAAGAGAGAGCAATTCACTTCTCCAGCCTTCCAGTCTGTCTAGCTCATTAGCAGAGTTGAACAAGGAGTCAGCTGGTGAGGCAGACAAGCAGTTTGTGAAATATCAGCCCCAGCATTACAAAGCAGTAGAGTTTGCAGTTAAAAGGCAATAATTTAATAACCGACACTATTGCTTAACTGTACTAGCTAGGGTTCATCCAGGAAACAGATACACTCTTAGTATTTCATAGGGATTTTACTGCAATTATATGGTACATGGGTAATAGAAAAGATGAGAAACCAAACAGGTTACAGCGAAGCAACCTGAAAATTGGCAATGACAGGCAGCTGCTACCACCTCTAGGTTGTAGAGACCATGGGAATCAGTTTTGGGGCCCAGGATCTAAGGGATCCAAACGGGACTAGAATCATGGAAAGGACTGCACAGAGGGAGCTAAGATCAAGAAGAGACTGTCTGGCAAAGGAAAAGGAGTTGAAGCTACTGGGAATAACACAGGAAGCGAAGAAGTCCTGGGGTAATTAGTAATTATTCCGGTTTATCTCCCCTTCCTTACTACAATCTTCTGCCAGTGACTTCCATTGCCAGTACCTATTCAGAAGACAGAGGGCAAGAAAACCTGGGAAATGTAGTTCCATAGGACACAAGATACAAAAGACAAGAGCAGAACAGGATCTGAGCCCAACCATTTAAGTAACTAGTTCACAAATTTATCCATTTATAATTGTGACACTTTGCTGCTCATAATTTCTACCCATAATGTCTTTAGTTTCTCAGCATTAAGTCCTACATCTAATCTGTCACCTGGTCTGCAGTATTTTCTCCTAAAATGTCTCCAATACCTCTCCCTTCCTATCACATTGACCCAGCTTAACTCAAGCCCTCCTCCTTGCAAGTATGAATTATTGCCATATTCTCTTCCCAACTGGTCTTGAACCTCCAGTTTCTGTCTGCTGCTGTTCCTTTTGTATTGTTTACTCCAAGGATTGGCAAACTATGACTAATGGAACAAATCTAGCTCACCACTTATTCTGGTACCTGAAGTTTTATTAGAACACCAGCACACTCATTCATTTACACATCATATGCCACTTTTCATATTACAACAGAGTTCAGTAGTGGAAATGAAGACAACATGGCCCAAAATATTTATACTCTCTGACCCTTTATAGATAACATTTATTGTCCTCTGGAGTAGAATAGACTCTATTCCATTCTGTTAACAGACTAATCTTCCTAAAATATCTTCCCTTGTGTCATTTTCCTGATTTCAAATCATTTTTCATGTCTACAAAATAAAATCCAAAATCCAAAGCTTACCATAATTTAATTAATATGGCACCAATCTGATGCCATATTAATGTTTAAATCATTTTGTGAGATAATGAACATAACTTACCACAATGTCTAACATATAGTAAACAATAAATAATTAAGAAATTAAGGAATAATAATAATTAAGGAATCACTAGTTAAGGAATGTTATTTCACCTACTCTTCTACTGCTATCCACCAAGTCCTTTATATGATGATCAGACTTGCTCCATTTTTTGTTTCTGTATTACCAATAATATATTAATCACTTTTTTTAAAATTGTGCATTGTGTCTTTTAAAAATAGACTGAATTGTGTCTCCCAAAAAATTCATATGTTGAAGTCCTAACTTTCAGTATGACAGAATGTAACTGTATTTAGAGATAAGATCTTTAAAGAGGCAATTAAGTAAACATGAGGCTTGTTCTTTTTTTTAGGATGGGCACTAATCCAATATGACTGGTGCTTTTCTAAGAAGAGGAAATTTTGACTCACAGGGAAACATAAGCAACATGCAGATGAAGAGACAACCATGTGAAGACAGTAAGAGTGTTCCTGTTTCTGTTTTAGTCAGCTCTTCTGCTACTGTGACCAAAAGACCTGACAAAAACAATTTTAGAGGAGGAAAAGTTTATTTGGCACTCACAGTTTCAGAGGTCTCAGTCTACAGACAGACAACTCCATTGCTCTGGGCCCAAGGTGAGGCAGGACACCATGACAGAAGGATGTGGCAGAGAAGAGCAGCCCAGGATATGACAAACAGGAAGCAAAGAAACAAAGCTAGGCTCCAGGGACAAAATATATACCCCAAAGGCATTCCCCCAGGGACACACCTCCTTCAGTCACACCCATCCTGCCTATAGTTACCACCCAGTTAATCCCTATCAGTGAATTAATGTATTGACTAGGTTAAGGCTATTATAACCCATTTCACCTATAAACTTTCTTGCATTGTCTCATACCTGAGCTTTTGGAGAGCATCTCATATCTAAATCATAAGGTTGCATCTGCAAGCCAAAAAGAAAAACCAAAGCCCACTGATACATTGATTGTGAACTTCCAGCCTCCAGAACAGTGAGAAAGTTAATTTCTCTTGTTTAAATCACCCATGTATGATACTTTGTTATGGCAGCCCTAGAAAACTAATACAAATAGCACCTAGCAATATAAACAAAATATATAATCATTATGAAAAATATTTAAATTATAGAATAATACAAAGACATAAAAATCACCAATAATTCCATTAATAAGAGATACCCATCATAAAATGTTTGTTGTATTTTTTTCTGGACTTTATTTTAAGATACTTTTTTTTTCATTTTTCACAAAATTAACATCATAATATACTTATAGTTTTGTAGTCTACTTTTTCTACTAATTATGTACATTTGTATAAAATCATGAACATTTTGCCACCTTGTTATCATCAAAAATATTGATGAATATATATTGTTCAATTGAAGGAATGCAGCCTAAATCAATGTTATTCCCTTGTTATTTAAAAAATGTACATTGTTTCCAGTTTTCATCATTTTAAACAATGATGCCTGTAATGAACAACTATTATTACAGGTGATCTATGATCATCTAGGACTATGATTAATTTCTTGGGAGAAAGCTTCATAACAGAATTATAGATTAAACCTTCCTGCAGGCTAGTCTTCATGTTGTCCTCCACATATCCCAAGCATTGCTACTTCCATGCCTGTTTCCTTGCTGCCTCTTGCCTAGAAGTACCAGCCAAAATCTTATCCACTCTCAGAAATTCCTCCTGACTATTGTGGCCCATGTTAATTTTACCCTGACAGTTAGTCTGTATTTTGTTACCTCAAACTTCATTAAACATTCTCTTTTAAAAGACTGTAATCGAGTCATGGATGGTGATATACACCTGTAATCCCAGCTACTCAGGAGGCTGAGACAGGAGGATCACAAATTCTAGTCCATCCTGGGCAACTTAGCAAGACCCTGTCTCAGAATAAAAATTAAATGTGGTGGGAATGTATCTCAGTAGTAGAGGACTGGTCTAGCATGTACAAGGCTCTGGGTTCATTCCTGAGTATCACACACACACAAAAAATTTTTTTGATGTGTAATTTATGTAAAACGTGCCCACTTGAGTGAATAGTTTGCCAAGTTTTTATATTCACCATGTAACCATCACACATAATTATAGACTATTTTATTATCCACAAAATGTACCCTCCAGTCCCTCTACAGTCAATTCTACCTTCTCCCATCCACCTGAAAATCCAAGCAATCATTGACCTGCTTTCTGTCACTATAATTCCTTAGTTCTAGAACTTAATGTGAATGAAATTAGACTATGTATTCTTTTGTATCTGGTTACTTTCAGTCAGTGTAAGGAAATCCCACGAAACCACACCGGACACGGGAAATCACATAAGGGAATTTATTAAGCAAACAGAGTGTCTCCCTGCAGGGTAAGAGAGAAAATGAGAGGAAAATAGAAAAGAAAAGAAAGGGTGCATGCTAGACAAAGTGGAAAGCCAGGAGCACAGAGAAAAGTGAGGAGGACAGACAGAAGAAAAAGAAAAGATGGCGGGGAAGCTACAGTAAAACAGTTGAATTCCGCTGGGCTAACAGGGGACCAATATCAGAGAAGGATACTTGCAAGCTGACTAATGAACCAATAGCTAGCTAGGATGTTCACAGATTGACAAGTGGTTGGGAGGCGGGGACAATGACTGTACCTGATGGGCGGGGGAGCAGCTTTATACATTATAGTCAGCATAGTGTTTTTGAGATTCAACCATTTTGTTGTATCAGTAGTCCATTCTCTCCTTTTTCTGAGTAGTATTCCATTGCATGAATATACCAGAATTAGTCTATCTATAAACTGATGAACATTTGAATTGTTTCCAGTTTGGTATTATTACAAATAAAGCTGCTATAAACATTGATGTGCAAATCTTTTAGTGAACAAATGTTCTCAATCCTGTTGAATGCACATCTAGCATAACAGTGGTCCACTTTATGTTTTGAATATAAACATACTTGCTACTCTGCCACGATGACTTATTTTTGAAATTGACATGTTTCTTTCTCTTCCTCTCTCCCTGCTCTTCCCTAATCTCTCCCCTTCCCTAAAATCAGGGGGAAAAGAATAATCTTTCTTCGCCATCCTAGGCAGAGTTATCTGTCCTTGAACACACATCCACCACAGGAATAAAGTGGTTCAGACTTTGGGGATGGCACCAGAAAATCTCAAGGCTGACTATCTCCCAAATTAGCAAGTGAATTACAACTCATCAGAGAATACACAGAATGTAGCCTTTGAACCATCTCTTTGAAAGCCCTTGCTCCCCTTGATGGGCAGAATCATAGATTATGGGACAGGAGTTGCCTATGTTTCTCCTTTGCTACCAAGCAATAATCTTTCTTTTTCCTTTTCCTTAAAACCGTATCATTGTTATTGGATTGGCATCAGGGACAAAGACCAAGCTTCTAGTAACACAAGGAACAGAATTGCTTAGTTATCTAGTAAGTACATATTTAACTTTTTAAGAAACTATCAAGTGATCGTTTTGTATTCCCACCAACAATTGTATTTTGTATCATTTTGTATTCCCACCAACAATTTATGCAAGTTCCAGTTGGTTCACATACTTCTCAATACTTAGTATTGTCAATTAATTTCAGCATTCCAGCAGATGTGTAGTTATATATCATTGTGGTTATATTTTGCAACTTGCAGATGAGTAATGATTTTTGAATGTCTCTTCATGTGATTTTTGGTAATATCTTCTGATCTCTTCATTTGTGGAGTTACTATTTGAAACACTTCCCATTTTCATTGGGTTGTTTTGTTCCTAATAATTGAGTTGTAAGAAGAACTTTTAATATATTCTAGATATAAATCTTTTATCAGATGCGTGTTGTGATTATTTTTCTTACAGTCTGTAAGACTCCAGGTTACCCTTTAATTTTCCTAATGGTGTCTTAGCAGAATGTTTTTTAGTTTTCAGGAAATACTATTTGTCAAATCTTACTTTTATAAGAGGTGGCTTTTGTATCATGTCTAGGAAATCTTTGTTTACTACAAAGCTTTTTTTTTTAATGCTTTCTTCTAAAAAATTCATACCTTTATGTAGGGAACATTCCTCAAACTTATCTGACAGCAGTCACTGACACCATGGTCTAAGTAAGCCTAACAGTCTGGACAGAGAAACTGAGGTAATGGTAAAGACTCGCCATGGAATGAAGGTCTCTGCAGTTGCTGAGGCTGAGCTAAGAGCTGAGGGGAGGCCTCGTTCACAGCAAGCTGTGATGTGAGCTCCCCCATGCTGCCCTGCCTCATGCTGTGTACAGGAGCTTACCATTCCCCCAGTTCTTTGTCTCAGACCTGTTGCTGGGCAGAATTGCTTAGGCATGCTTGGTTTATTTACACTGTAGTTCACCTATAGGCTGACTCTGTTATACTTTAACAAGTGTGTCAACCTGATTGGATAATGTGCCTATATATGTCCTGTACAACACTAAATAAAATTAGATCCACTCCTTCAGAGCTCAATCTCTGACACCTGAGTAAGCATGCTAGGTAAAGTAGGCATCGTTCGTCCTCACCCTCAGTGAACCCCGTCCCAGAACATCTACACCTTTAGTTTTTAAGTTTAGGTCTATGATCCATTTCAAGTTTAATTTCCATATATAGCACAAGCTAAAGATAGGGCTTACAGCCCATGGCTAATATCATTCTAAATGGTGAAAAACTGAAAGCATTCCCCCTAAAAACTGGAACAAGGCAGGGATGCCCTCTTTCACCACTTCTATTCAACATCGTTCTTGAGACTCTGGCCAGAGTAATTAGACAAACCAAAGAGATTAAAGGGATACGAATTGGGAAAGAAGAACTCAAACTATCCCTGTTCGCTGATGACATGATTATATATTTAGAGGAACCTGGAAATTCCACCAGAAAACTCTTAGAACTCATAAGTGAATTCAGTAAAGTAGCAGGTTACAAGATCAATGCCCATAAATCCAACGCATTTTTATACATAAGTGATGAATCTTCAGAAAGAGAAATTAGGAAAACTACCCCATTCAAAATAGCCTCGAAAAAAATAAAATACTTGGGAATCAATCTCACAAAAGAGGTGAAAGACCTCTACAATGAGAACTATACAACACTAAAGAAAGAAATTAAAGAACACCTTAGAAGATGGAAAGATCTTCCATGTTCTTGGATAGGAAGAATTAATATTGTCAAAATGGCCATACTACCTAAAGTGCTATACAAATTCAATGCAATTCCAATTAAAATCCCAATGATGTACCTTACAGAAATAGAGCAAGCAATTATGAAATTCATCTGGAAGAATAAGAAACCCAGAATAGCTAAAGCAATCCTTAGCAGGAAGAGTGAAACAGGGGGTATTGCAATACCAGATCTTCAACTCTACTACAAAGCAATAGTAACAAAAACGGCATGGTATTGGTACTAAAATAGAAAGGTAGATCAATGGTATAGAATAGAGGACACGGACACAAACCCAAATAAATACAATTTTCTCATACTAGACAAAGGTGCCAAAAATATGCAATGGAGAAAAGATAGCCTCTTCAACAAATGGTGCTGGGAGAATTGGAAATCCATATGCAACAGAATGAAACTAAACCCATATCTCTCACCATGCACGAAACTAAACTCAAAACGGATTAAGGACCTCAGAATCAGACCAGAGACCCTGCAGATTATAGAAGAAAAAGTAGGTCCAAATCTTCACCTTGTTGGTCTAGGATCAGACTTCCTTAACAGGGCTCCCATAGCACAAGAAATAAAAGCTAGAATCAACCACTGGGATAGATTCAAACTAAAAAGCTTTCTCTCAGCAAAGGAAACTATCAGCAATGCGAAGAAAGAGCCTACAGAATGGGAGAATATCTTTGCCAATCATACTTCAGATAGAGCACTAATTTCCAGAATCTATAAAGAACTCAAAAAACTCTACACCAAGAATACAAATAACCCAATCAACAAATGGGCTAAGGATATGAACAGATGCTTCACAGAAGATCTACAAGCAATCAACAAACATATGAAAAAATGTTCACCATCTTTAGTAATAAGAGAAATGCAAATCAAAACTACACTAAGATTCCATCTCACCCCAATTAGAATGGCGATTATCAAGAATACGAGCAACAACAGGTGTTGGAGAGGATGTGGGGAGAAAGGTACACTCATACATTGCTGGTGGGGCTGCAAATTAGTGCAGCCACTCTGGAAAGCAGTGTGGAGATTCCTTAGAAAACTTGGAATGGACCCTCCATTTGACCCAGCTATCCCACTCCTTGGCCTATACCCAAAGGACTTAAAATCAGCATACTACAGAGACACAGCCACATCAATGTTCATAGCTGCTCAATTCACAATAGCCAGACTGTGGAACCAACCTAGATGCCCTTCAATTGATGAATGGATAAAGAAACTGTGGTATATATATACAATGGAATATTACTCAGCCATAAAGAATGATAAAATTATGGCATTTGCAGGCAAATGGATGAAATTGGAGAATATCATGCTAAGTGAGATAAGCCAATCTCAAAAAGCCAAAGGACGAATGATATCGCTAATAAGTGGAGGATGACACATAATGGGGGGGAGGGAAGGGTTAGTGTTAGGGTTAGAGTTAGGGTTAGGGAGGGGGGCAAGTATAGAGGAAGGAAGTACTGTATAGAGGGTAAAGAGTTAGGGTTAGGGAGGGGGGCAAGTATGGAGGAAGGAAGTACTGTATAGAGGGTAAAGAGGGGTGGGAGGGGTGGGGGGAAGGGAAAAAATAACAGAATGAATCAAACAACATTACTCTATGTAAATTTATGATTACACAAATGGTATGCCTTTACGCCATGTACAAACAGAGAAACAACATGTATCCCATTTGTTAACAATTAAAAAAAAAAAAAAGATAGGGCTTACATTTTTTCCACAGATATATCTATAGATATTACTTTAGCTTTTTTTTTTTTTTTTTTTTTTTACAGGGGATTGAACCTAGGGGAACTTAACCACTGAGCCACAACCCCAGCCCTTTTTATATTTTTTTTAGAGACAAGGTCTCACTTAGTTGCTGGGCTGGCTTTGAACTCATGATACTCCTGCCTCAGCCTCCCAAGCTCCTGGGATTACAGATGAGTGCCACCATGCCCAGCTCTCACATCATTTTTTTGAAAAGACTTTCCTTGTCTCTTTGAATTACCTTAGCATTCTTATTGAAATTAATTGATCATATATGTATGGATTTATTTCTTGTTACTCTATTTTGCTTCTTTGATCTAAGAGTCTATTCTATGTCAAAATCACACTGGTTTGATCACTGTTGCTTGAAAGTAAGTCTTAAAATCAGGAACTGTAAGTCTTCCAGTTTTGTTGTTCTCTTTCAAAAAGCATGTTGGCCATTCTTGTTCTTTTACATTTCAAGTTGCTTGTCAATTGTTGTCAATGATTAATTACTCATCAATTTCCGTAAAAGCACTAGAATTAGATTGAGATTGCTCTCAATCAGTTTGGAAAGGACTAACATCTAAACAATTAAGCCTTACAATCCATGAACATAGTATATCTCTCCATTTAATTAGGACTTTTAAATTTTTTCTCAGTAATGTTTTGTTTCAGTGTACACATCTCACACATATCTTATTAAATTTACTCCTAAGTGTTTCTTGGGTTTGATGCTATTGTAAAAGGTGTTTTTGTTTAACTTTCCAATTGTTCATAGCTCACGTATAAAATTCAGTTGGTTTTTGTATATTGACCTCATATCCTACAACCTGGCTAAATATGCACATTAGTTCTAATAGAATTTTTGCATATTCCTGATTACTTTAGATGTACACAAACATTGTGTACATGAATAATAAAGTGTCTATGAATAATAAAGTTTTATTTCTTCTTGTAAAGTTTTTGTGCCATTTGATTCTTTTTTACCTTATTGCTCTAGCTCAGACCTTTAGAACAATTTGAATAAAAGTTGAAGGTTGCTCATCTTTCCTTGTTCTTGATCTTAAGGGTAAACAGTTCAGTCTTCCACAATGAAGCACATTGCTTGCTGTAGGTCTTTTGTATATGTCCCTTTTCAGAATGAAAATCCCCTTCTATTCCTAGTTTGTTGAATGCTTGAGTTTTGAAATTATTCTGTAATGGATTACATTGACTGATTTTTCAAATTTAAAGTAGGCTTGTATTCTTGGAATATAATGCACTATCATTTTACATATTACTAGATTCAGTCTGTTAATATTTTGTTAAAGATTTTTGTTTCTGTGCTCATAATAGATATATGAGTCTGTAGTTTTCTTTGCTTCTACAGTTTTCTTTGTTCTGAGTATTGTGACTATGCTGCCCCATAAAATGAGTTGGGAAGTGGTCTTCTCTGTTTTTACAATGTATTTATGCAGATTGGCATTATTTCTTCATTAAATGTTTGGCAAAAGTCACCAATAAAGCCAGCTGGGTTCAAGGGGTTTTAGTTTAATTTTGTTTTTGGCAAAAAGGCTTTTAGTTACAAATTAAACTTATGTAATGGATGTGAATATTTAGATTTTCTGTTTTTATGTATATTTTGATAATTTGTATATTTCATGGAGTTTATTGATTTATTAGTATAGAGTTGTTCATAATATTCCCTTATTACCCTTTTAATGTCTGTGGGATATAGTGAGGTTCCATTTTTAATTCCTGACATTAGTATTTTGTGTTTCACCCCCACCCACCCCCTTCACACACACACACAGTTTCTTGACCTGTCCAACAACCGGTTTATTTAGGGGTTTGTTTTTTTGATTTGCTTGTTTGGTTCGTTTGGTTTGGTTTAGCTTGATTTAGTGCTTTGGTCCTGGGAATTGAACCCAGAAGTGCTTTACCACTGAGCCACATCCCCAGCCCTTTTTATTTTTTATTCTGAGACAAGTTCTTGCTGAATTGCTTAGGGCCTCACTAAATTGCCAAGACTGGCCTTGAACTTGAGATCTTCCTGCCTCAGCCTCCCCCAGATTGCTGGGATTACAGGTGCACTCAGGATTACATGGGCTATCCAGGGTTTTGATCTTTACAAAGAACCAGCTTTTTGTTTTTTGTTTCATTGATATTTATATTCTCTCCCTCTCCCTCTCTCACCGCTGGGGACCAAACCCGAAGCCTCACACGTGCTAGGCAAGTGCTCTACCTCTGAGCTATATTCCCAGCTCTGTTCTCCTCTGTTTTTCTTTCTCATATTTCATGAGGTTTTTTTTTTTTTTTTTTTTTTTTTCCTGTTTATTTTCTTTTACTTACTTGGGGTTTAATTTGATCTTTTATCTTTTTAAGATGGAAGCTTATGTGGTATCAACAAATGATAAATTAGGAAGCACCAAGCTCTCATTTCCCACCTACCCGCACATACTTAAAAAAAAAAAAAAAAAAAACTGGCTAAAGCAACCTATAGGAGCCCCCAGAAAACAAAGATTTATAGCAACAAAGTGAGTGCCCAATTTAAAAAAAAGAAAAAAGAAAAAAAAAACCTTCACCTCCAAATAATAAGAAAGATTTGAAAGATTTGTAGTGTTTTTATTTGCCCTTGTTTCACCTACTATTTGATGTGGCAGTGCTCTTAGTCTGGAAGAGACAGTTGACTAACTCCAAGTTCTCTCCCTCAAACTACAAGAAGCAAAACAAACTTTATTTGAAAATAGTGTATACATCTGAGGTCTCAGATCTCAATCATGAAAAGTAGGAGGCACTACTCATGAAAGCTGCGAGGAGACTAGACTCAAACAGGTGGAGCAAGAGATTATGGGTAAAGTTGGGCACAGTGGCAAACACCTATAATTCCAGTGACTCAGAAGGCCAAGATAGGAGGATCACAAGTTCAAGGCTAGCCTCAGCAGCTTAGCAAGGTCCTAAACAACTTATCAAGACCCTGTCTCAAAATAAAAAATAAAAAGGGCATAGGATGTAGCTCAGTAGTAAAGTGCCCTTGGGTTAGATTACCAGTACCAAAGAGAGGTGGGGGTGGGGGGCAGGGTTGTATAGGAGAGAGAGCGATTGATTATTGGTGAGATATACAGTAGACTACCTAAGGTCCAAGGAGAAGTCAGAGGGAAAGTCTTTGGGAAATTAAGATTTAAGCAGTCATATATAGTGAGAAATTGAGAGCCACACACAGGACAAGGTAAGACACTCAGAAAAATCTTAAAAAGGAAAGACCTTAAGCTTTCACATCAGGCTGATCCCTAGGCTCAAAGCAATACTTGCTCAGTGTTGAAAGACTGCATTAGTTCAGAATCAATCTGAAAACACAAGGGAAAGTATCTATTTTTTTTTTCAAATGCCCAATTCCCAACAACAATAAAACAAACAAAAAACAAGACACACAAAAAAAAACAAAAATAAAGAGCAAAATTAATTGATAGCACCATTCCTGAGGAGCCCAGATATCACAGATTTTAAAATAGCTGTCTTAAATATGTTCAAAGAACTAAAGAAAAATATGGACCAAGAATTAAAGGGGGACCAGGGATGCTAACTACTTAGTGATAGAGTACTTGCCTATTATGTGCAAGGCCTGTATTGGATTCCCAGTATTAAAAAAAAAAAAAAAATAGAAAAGAACTAAAGAAAATCAGGAAAATAGTTTATTAATAAAATGTGAATATCAACAAAGATAAAATTATATAAAGGAACCAAGCAAAAATTGATTTATTCATAAGAAAGAATCAAAGACTCTGAAGATAGGACCACTCTCAGTAGTCAAATCTGAAAAGCAGAAAGAAAAAAGAATGAAGAAGAGTGGGCAGACCCTAAGGGACATATGGTACACCATCAAGTGAACTAACATATACATTATGGGAATCTCAAATAAGAAATCAAGAAAGGGAAGAGATACTACTTGAAGAAACTCAATGAACTCCAAGTAGAATAAATCCAAAGAAACTCACACTGAAACACCTTATAATCACACTGCTGAAGGAATTTTTGAAAAGCAGCAAGACAAAAGCAACTCATCACATACAAAAGAGCTTCAATAAAAATAAGAATTTATGGTATCATAAAGTGATGTCACTTTATGATATATAAATCACTATATGATATATGAGGTGGGCAAAGCTATACAGGAATATCAGTTTTAATAAAGCTCTCTACTCCCTAATCCCACCTACAAATTCCACACACACACACACACACACACAGATTCCCTGCAAACACAGAAGTCATACCAACTAGGGATGGAGGGTAACCAGGGATTGAACCTCAGGGCCCTTAACCACTGAACCACATCACTAGTCCTTTTATTTTTTATTTTGAGGTAGGGTTTTGCTAAATTACTTAGAACTAAATTACTGAGGCTGGCTTGGAATTTTCAATCCTTCTGTCTTGGCCTCCTGAGTCACTAGGATTACCCAGCCCAACTGATCTTTTTAAATTAGAGTGACCACCAAATTCATGGCTTTCTTAATTTGTAATTCTCTGCCCTTTGCCAATGAAAGTCAGTCACTTTTAAAAACTAATATTCCTAATGCAAATATAAAAGATTTACAAAAAATAGGAGACATGCTCCCTACCTCTAAAATCTAAAGGAGGAAGCAGGACTCGTTCCATGAAAAATCAATAAAAACACACAGAAATAAGTGCAAAGTAATGTAAGATATACTTCAATTAGCTCATGTTCTTTTTGCAAGAACAAATACCCATTCACTTAATATTAGAACATATTTCCATTACCTATTCTTGCAGAGCAAAGTACTTCAAAATTTAGTGACTTTAAAAACTACAATTGTTTTATTTGTTTGTAAATTTTAAATGGGTGAAACTGGAAGGAGGCAGCCTTTCCTTGCTCTACACGATCACCTAGGGTGGCTCCAATGGACTGGAGAATCCAATTTCAAATTAGCCATCTTCATCTATAGTCTGGGCGTTCAATTGAGGCTGTTAACCCAGACTTCTGTGCTCCTCCACATGACTAGATTGAGCTTTTCACATGTTAGACTGGGAAATAAAACTAATAATAGCTGGCTTCCCCCTGAAAGCAAAATCAGAAGCTACCAGATCTTTTTAAGGCATGCCCTAAATTAGCACATCATCTTTGCCAATGCATCCTAGTCACATCACCAACCAAGATTTCAAAATGAGTGAACTACCGATAGCGAAATACTGGCAGAAAGGTTAGTTTGGGGTCACCAAATTAAGTCTACAATAGGATAGTTTTCCCCAACACAAAATTGAACATTCATGATCACTTCGAATCATACTGAGTTTTAAAGTACTCTCTGAAAACCTTGTTTAAACACATTCAACGTGTTAAACCTAATTGTTACTAAATCATATTGTATTTTTTTGTCTCCTATTTTTACTATTTCTATCAGATATATTCATAACCATCCCAAACTAGCAGTGATTGAAATTATTCTAGGTGTTTGAATTTTTCCCAAACTATACTTAGTTGTTGTTCAGAAAGCATCCTGTACTTTGTAAGGGTTCAACTACAATCAACTCCCATCTTTCTAGGCAGTAATCTTTTTCCTACAAGGAAGATAACTTCACTGTATATATCTTTAGGAATGTTTTCATCTTCAAGAAACAGATTACCAGCTGGGCAAGGGGCAAAGAGTCTATAATCTCAGAGACCCCAGAAGATGAGTCAGTCACAAATTCAAGGCCAGCCTAAGCGATTTAGTATGACCCTGCCTCAAAATTAAAAAAAAAAAAAAAAAAAAAGAAGAAGAAGGAAGGGGAGGGGGTGGTGAGGGAATGTAGTAGTAGAGTTACCCTGGGTTAAATTCCCAGTAAAACACACACACACACTAACACACACAATAAAGATTTTTATCTTACAGAACAAAGTCTAGAAATAGGGGAAAGGGTGGTTACAAGCTTGGTTTAGCAGCTCAAGAACATGAAGTATGCAGGGTTTTTTTCTCTTTTCCATTCAACTATCTTCAGCATGTCAGCTTTTCATTTTTAGATCTGTACCATCATGGTCACAGTCCTCACAAAATCCCATTTAAGGCAAAAGGAAATGGTGGAGTCTTGTCTTTTTTAATTAGGAAGAAAATATTTCCTAGAAGCTGCCTTCCCTCCATTTCTATCAAACTCCATACTACCCTCAAATTTCACTGGATCTTAGATTACAATATTATCGAGTACATAAGCATCGAACATCATTAGGCGGGAAAAATCCATGCTAAGCACAGACAAGATATCCGAAAGATATTTGTTTATATATTTATTTGGTACTGGAGATTGAACCCAGGGGTGCTTTATCATTGAGCTATATCTCCAGTCATTTTTATTTTTTTATTTCGAGAAGTAAAATTTACTCAGTAGAAGTTACTTAGGACCTTGCTAAATTGCTGGATTTGGCTTTGAACTTGTGATTCTCCTACCTCAGCCTCAGTCAGTGGAATTACAGGCTAGGGCCACCACACGGGACCAAAGGCTTTTGCTTTTTTTTTTTTTTTTTTAACATTTTCAGATGTAGGTGGACACAATACCTTTATTTATTTATTTTTATGTGGTGCTGAGGATCAAACCCAGTGCCTCACCTATGCTAGGCAAGCACTTCACCGCTGAGCTACAACTCCAGCCCCCAAAGGCTATTTTTAACCCAATAAATCAGAGGACAATCGCGGCTTTATAAAACGTAGAAAAATTCCCCAGGTTTACATGAGCATTAACAACGGCCACTAAAAATGGTTCTTAACTTCAACCTCCTTCAAACCTCTGGAGGACACCCTCTGCGCGATCTCGTTAAAGGTGACCCTTTGAGGTTTCTTGCCCACATTAAATATGGCTACCAAGCCCCACTCTCCTTTACCATCTGGCGACAACTCTGGCCTCACGTCCATTTCCAAAAGGGCCTCCGCCGGAGGGCTTACGGTTCTGAGTGCGCACGCGCGAAAGCAAGTCCTCTTCCGGGCAAAATGGCGCTGGGCTTGATGTGTGGACGCCGGGAGCTTGTGTGCCTGGTACGGCTTCAGCGTCAGGTAAGGTTGCCCAGAAACTGCGCGCCAGGATGCTGCCCTGTCCCTGCAACCTGAGCCGAGGGCATGAGCAGCAGCTGACTTGGTTACTAGGATCTGAGTGTCATGACCTCGGGTTACATCTCGTTCTCCGCGGGCTCGGTGGCCCCGTCCTGTTGTCGATTTCCGGGAACTACCTTAGCCGGGGTCAAGTTCTCCGCAGCCTCGGCCCTGGACCCCGGAGTGGGTCTATGGTACCCGAGGTACAGGAAACCCCGGCCTGAGCTCCACCCTGTACGCACCAAGTTGCATGCCTTCAGGCCGGCAATCTACGCAAACAGAGCAGTAATGTGCTCACCTGTATGGCAAACTGTCAGCTTCTTGAGGGGTGAGCCTAGTGAATGCCCTGTGGCCCTACGCTGGGCCTTCTGCTTCCAGCATAGAGATTCCATTATCCTTTCATCTGATCAGTTTCACAGTGTCCTAGGATCCTCACAGTGGCCGCGGAAACCGCTGACCGAGGGGCTCCAGGTCCCAGGCCACCCAGGCTGCAAGCAGCCTCATTATGTCCTCGTCACAACCTACAGCTCCCGCTGCCTCAGTACCTCTGCCATTTCATTTGCAGAAGCCCAGGTAAGAAAGAGGCCTTTGGTTCCTACTTCTTGGTTAGTTTTGTTTTATTCGAGGGGCAAGAGGAATATGTAGCAGTTCTTTCCCATGCTTCACACAGCTTCCCAAAATATTAGCATGTCTGCTTGAAATGGATTTTCAAATCAATGGAGAAATTAGTGACAGTACAAGGAGAGATTTATGTTGATTCAAGGCACTGTTTGCCAGAGTAGTCCTAAGCCAATGATGGCGATATGAAACATAATTCCAGGTTTGTATTAGAAAAATCATAATTTGCTTATAAATACATGATTTCATGAATACTATTTCCTGAGAGGAGGCCAAGTGGGGTGTTTGATCATAAAGAGTGAGTTGAGGGCTGGGGGGTGGCACTTTTCTGCAAGCCGCATGCCCTGGATTCAATCCCCAGCCCTGAAAAAAGAGTTAAAAAAAAAAAACTGATTTGATTTAAAGATAAATTGTAAGTGTAATAGTTTCTTTCAAAATATGGGGGAAATTGTAATTTGATAGATGGCTGAAGTTCAGGAAACAGTGTTTTGAGAGGTAACTTCCCAGCATCAAAGGAAATCATGAAATCTTATTTTAAATAATTTATCTTCCTGCCTAGTAGCAAAAAAAAATGTCCTTTTTAAGCATGAATTCTGTGGACACTGTAAGCTAACCTGGAAGAACAAGAAGAAGAGTCAAGAAAACAGAACCCAATATTGATTATATGGAGGGACCTCACTCACTTGCTGTGTGTCCCATTTACTAAATCTCACGTATGGCTTTCTTTCATACAGGTCCAGGCCCCTCCTATTGTTCCTGCAACTCCCTCACCTACAGCAGTACCTGAAGTGGCTTCTGGAGGAACTACAGATGTAATCCAAGCTGTTACAGAACAGAGCTTCACTGAACTGGGGCTAGGGTCATATACCCCAGTGGGACTGATCCAGAACCTCCTGGAATTTATGCATGTTAACCTGGGCCTACCTTGGTGGGGGGCCATTGCTGCATGTAAGGGAAATATATCCTGGACAAGGATAGAGGAAATAGGAACCTAGGGATAGAACCTTAAAAGTGGCGTTGCCGTGAAAGGATCAAGGAAATAGGTGCAGGAATATAGTAGTCAAAAAACAGATAATTCAAGTGAAGGGTACAGGCTCATGATGCTTAGATGCCCTCTACTTTTATTTCCTAAAGAGCATTATGAAGTGGCTTAATCATCTAAGATTCAAATAGTATAGATATTTGAATGTGAGCAGGGAGTTGGAGTAAGAGGGCCTGATTAACAGTGATGAAGCTACCCTGGTTTAAGAGAATAGTCTGATCAGGCACTGAGAGGAGACTTCAAATTAGGAAGGTAATCACATTGCTCTTGTTAAGGTTTAAACTGCTTTGAATTCCATTTCTTTCTACACCTTGCTCCATCAGTTATCTCCTCTCTTCTGTGTCTTCAACTTACTGCCCTCCCAAAAACATACAAACATGCTCAAGTGTACCCATTTGTTACCTGGGATAAAGTTTCTTCCCATCATACTTAGTTCCCCTTTCTTTCCTCGTCCTTTCATGCTTTTATTTAAAACAGGACTCTAAATGCATTTGAACTACTTTTTTCCATTTCTTTGACTTTCAGCAATCTGATAACACCATTGCTAAAATACTTTCCTCATCCTTGACCTTTCTACATTAAACACTTTAGAACTTGAACTCTGTCCCTTGGATTTTGTGAAAATCTTTCATGATTTGGTCTTTCTGACCACACCTTTCCATCTCCATTACCTGATACCCTACCTTCCACTTCAGGGATGGTACTCTGGATTCCATCCTTAGCTCCCCAGCTCTTCTCAGCCCAGACAGCTTATATGTCTGTAGATACCATAAACTAAATATTTGTTGGAATGACCACTGAATATGAAGTGTAAAGAAAAAAATAAGTGACCAATTACATTACTTCCTACTCCAGGGATTTCTAGTTAGTACAGTGGCTTTCAGACTTCATTCCTGGAAGCTCCAGATTTCTATAAGGTGCAAAGTGAAACCTATAGCATAACCACTCCTTTAGCTAACCGTTTTTTCTTCACCCAGGGCAGCAAGATTTGTATGTTTTGTCAGAATTTATAGTTGAAAGGGGGAAAAAAGTTTCTGTTGAATATAGAAAAGTTCAGAGGCAATTGATGTAGAAAAGGAGTTCTTGTCACCTTTTTGTTTGAGGCAACAACGGGATTTCCAGTCATCTGCTTGGCAGAAGTTAATACTAAACTTTTGTGGTAGAGAGCAGAGGACGGAGAGTCGGGCACATTGGCACACACCTGTAATCCTAGTTAAGAGGATTACTTAAGAGGCTGAGGCAGAAGGATTGCAAGTTTGAGATCAACCTCAAAAACTTAGTGAGGTCCTAAGGACTTAGTGAGATCCTGTCTCAAAATAAAAAAAGGGTTGGGGGTGTGTCTCAGTGGTTAAGTGCCCCTGGGTTTAATCCCTGGTACCCAAAAAATTAAATGAGAGAAGACGCATCCTTGAAGGAAATAAGCCATATCCCTATCTTTAGTTCTGGGCCTCTTGGGCATGAGTCATAGTGTGGAAAAGGCTGGAATAAGAGAGGCTTTTTTCGGTGAGGACTTAAAACATCTTCAACCTCCTAAGTACAGAACTGCTTTAACCTCACTCTAATTCTAGTTTGTGTTTTCCAGGTACAGTCCTTGCCCGCTGCCTGGTTTTTCCTCTCATTGTGAAGGGCCAGCGAGAGGCAGCCAAGATTCACAACCACTTGCCAGAGATCCAGAAGTTTTCCACTCGAATCAGAGAGGCCAAGTTGGCAGGAGACCATGCTGAGTGTGAGTTAGTTGCAGTATGAGTGTGAAAGAGGACATTTGCAGACATTATCCTGAAGGAAAGAGACAACCTAAACCAGGAATTTCAACAATTGGGCAAATTCTAAAGATTTAGCTATTTCTTGGTCCTAACACTATCAGGGACTATCCAAGATCAGTTAGAAATTTCATGGGACAGTTGTCCACCCTCGCTGAAATAACTCGACCATTAATTTTGCTTCACCTCCCAGTTTACAGGGCTTCCTCAGAAATGACACTTTACCAGAAAAGGCACGATATTAAATTCTTTAAACCTCTCATTCTACCTCTGACTCAGGTGAGCAAAAATATTCCCCTTTTTATTTCATCAAATGGCCTCCTGTGTTTTCCATGCCCCAGACCACAAAAGCAGGTGGTGGTGATATACACGGCTTTCAGTGATGGGTTATTGAAAATGTCCCCTCTATTCTGTGTAATAGGCACCAGTCTTCATCTCCTTCTTCATTGCCTTGAGAGAGATGGCCAACCTTCCTGTGCCCAGTATGCAGACAGGTGGCCTCTGGTGGTTCCAAGATCTCACTGTATCTGATCCCATCTATGTGTTACCACTGGTAGTCACTGCTACAATGTGGGGTGTCCTAGAGGTAAGCCCGGGTTAGCCAAGTACCAGGCCTGCAACGTAAATGGGAGTAGGGGGTAGAGTGGCTATGTATTTCCCTGGAGAAATAGTCAGTGGGTAAGACCAGATTATTAACGTATGTTCAATACTCCTTTCCTCTGCTCCCTTGTTTTGTTTTGTTTTGTTTTGTTTTGGTTTTGGCAGCTAGGTGCTGACACAGGTGTGCAAAGTTCTGACCTTCAGTGGATGAGAAATGTTATTAGAGTGATGCCCCTGGCAGTCTTGCCCATAACCATCCACTTCCCCTCGGTACGTAATAGCTTTGGAAATGGCTCCAAGTCCTCCTATCTAGCCCAGCCACCAGGGATGCAGCCTGTGAAGACCTTCTCTTCTTCTCTTCACTTAGGCAGTGTTCATGTACTGGCTCTCCTCCAATATGTTTTCCCTATGCCAAGTGGCCTGCCTCCGGATTCCAGCTGTACGCACTATACTTAAAATACCCCAGCGTGTTGTGCATGACCCTGACAAATTACCTCCACGAGAGGGCTTCATAAAGAGCTTCAAACAAGGTAAGGGCATGACAGGGGAAAGTGGTCTAAAAAATGGGGATAGGACTGACAGTTGAGCTTCTCCTTACCCAGGCTGGAAAAATGCTGAAATTGCACATCAGCTCCGCGAGCGTGAACGACGCATGCAGAGCCACTTGGATCTAGCAGCCAGAGGTAAAATAATCATTTCAGGCTAATCCAGAGGTAAAATAATCATTTCAGGCTAAATTCTATCTTTCATTTCTTCTTTTCCTTTGCTCACTGAGGTTTTTTTTCTCTTCCTCCAGGACCCTTACGGCAGACCTTTACCCACAACCCTCTACTACAGCATGAAAAGAATTGCCCTCCCAAAACCCCCAGCAGTGGCAACACCAGTGAACCAAAGTCAAAGCAACCCTGGCGTGACACACTTGGCTGACTTGTGTTCTCTGCTCATTCTGGTGGGAACTCTGTCTCCTCAAAGACTCAATCCTAAAGACAGACTTGATGCCATGCCCTTGCCCCAGACCTAGGAACTGTGGGACATGGAGATGTTCATTCATTTTAAAAACTGAATCCACTGCAGACTCTTATTCCTGCATATAAAAGAGCACAGGGGAGCCAAGCAATCTTCCTATCCACAGGATTAGGAAACCTCTGTACTACATGCTGCTTCCTGATACTTATTAAACAAAGAAGTGGTTTGTGTACTTCAGAGAAATGAATAGGTTGGGTCAAGATTGCTTTTGATAGCCCATACTCTTGGGAAGTGTCTGTTTTAAACTGGCATTAAGAGCTTACACCTCTACCCCATATGTGTGTTTCATCCACATTTGCATTGTGGTCATAGAGAAATGACTGATAAGATTGTATCTGAAAACAGTAACCACATTTCTTGACCCTAAGATAACCTATCAATTTCCATCAAGAAATAGGTTACTCCGATTTTTATTGAAAATTAAGAATGAAAGGTGATACTTTTATAACTTAACATCTTGCTACAGCAGTCCCTTGTCTGTCTTTGTATAGAGGTTGTTTTTATCAGCTTTCAATAGCTGGCTTGAGAGACAAGAAACTTTGGTCTATTTTTAGGTTAAAGGGAACTGTCCCAAAGATACTATATAAAATGAAGCCACTCAAACTCGTAGGAACATAACCCTTTTATTATTGTTCAGCACCTGTGACAGTTTCATGTCTTTCTAAAGGAGATAAGGTTGAAGCGTTGTTGGCCCCTTTAAAGGAAAAGAGGAATAGGTAGTCACACCCAGAGGTGCTCCTAGAACAACAAAGCCCACAAGTGCCACACCCCACACAGTCTGCCTTACCATCCTTTTACAAAATCTGAAACAATATGTAGCAAAACAAATAAGTTACTTTTCATCTCTAAAAAGCAAGTTCAAAGGTTGAAGCTGCCTAAACCAGGCTCCTGGATGACACCTCCAAAGTGAGCTCTACTTTTCAGCTACCTTGGCTCCAGCCCCTGCTTTCCACATCTCAGGATTCCAGATGGTATTAATTAGATTTGGGATCTTGCTGCTTGGGTATTTCTCCATCTTCCAAATCCATTTCTGCAACAACTGACATACACAGGACCTGGAGGTACCACGTGGCAGATGCTACAAAGAGAAATTTGAGTTGAAAGTGGGAAGAGGTCAACTTGGCTAAGTTCATGTGGCACTGAATGGGACTGGGCTTGAAGAGGGTGATTCAGTTAAGCTATATGGTTAATAACAGGAAGGGACTATGGCGAAGGTGACTTGGGAATCTAGATTTGTAAAGGAGGCAAAAACCTGGCTATAAAGTAGCTGAGCTGACCCGAGGACCCAAAGCTTACCTAAAGTCCTTCGGAGGCAAAGAGGTCGTTTGTCTTTTGGCACTCTGATGATGAAAAAGTAAAAAGGCAAGCCTGAAAGGGCAATGCCAATGCCGATGAGGGAGTTGACAGTATCACTGTAAAGTGGAACAGCCACCAGGAAGATGGTGCACAGGCAGAAGACAATGGGGAAGAAAAGGCTGAGCTAAGGGCACAGAGGAAACAACTAGGAGTTAGCTCAGGATACTTGACAACCATTATAACTCCATTTCCCATAAAGACCAAAGCCCTGAAGGGTTAGGGATATAGCTCAGTAGTGGAACACTTGCCCAGCATGCCCAAGGCCCTGAGTTCAGTCTGCAGCACTGCACAGAGCACTAAGTCTTTCCATCATCTCAATACAAAATTACATCAAGGCAAAGGTTTCTGAGTGAACAGTCCAGCAAGAATCCCCTTTGCTGGGTGTGGTGGCACAAGCCTGTAATCCCAGCAACTTGAGAGGCTGAAGCAGAAGGATAGCAAGTTTGAGGCCAGCCTCAGCAACTTAGACCCTAAATCCAAAAACAAAGGCTGGGGATGTGGTTCAATGGTTAAGTGTCCATGGGTTTAGTCCCAGTTTAAAAAAAAAAAAATTGGAACACAACTTGGAAGTCTGAGGCAGGTGGATCACAAGTTGGAGGCCAGCCTGGGAAATATAACAAGATCCTCAGGAATTCAGCAAGACCCTGTCTCAAAATAAAAAAGGACTAGAGTTATAGCTCAGTGGTAAAGAGCCCCTGAGTTCAATCCCCAGTACCAAAAAAGAAAAGAAAAATGCTCCCAATAGAGGAGAGGTAGGATGGAGGCAAGTTACCTTGAGGGGACGAGGTCGATCAGGCTCCTTCCAGCGTAAATAGAGCTGACCCACAATAGAAAGTCCCACAAAGAACCAGTAACTGAAGCTGTAGTAGTTAATAAGCTTGAAGATGTCCTCCACACACAAGTAGATCAATGCCATGATACCCTGTAGGCACAAGCCCAAGTCAGCTCTAGGGGCCCTTGTCATTCAAGGTGCTTCTTATTCCCCTTGATCATCCACAAACCCACCTCCATCTGTTGGCTGTCTTCTCACCCCCTTAAGACTCTAATTTTGTCTTTCACTCCTTTTCTATCAGAAGTTAATAGCCTTAATTGGATTTTCAGTTCTTTCTTCAAGCTCTGCCAAATTAACCCTCTTTAAAACACAAAACAATCCCTCACGTCTTCCACAAGGCCCTCTCCATAATGACTCCAACCTTCATTTCCAGCTCTCCTACTATTCAACTCCATACTGCTTAACCACAGGACTTTCTGATGCTATTTCTCTTAGAAAATCCATCTCTATCTTTTGCAATGCTAACCTTCAAAATCTATTTCAGATACACTTCCTCCATGAAGTCTTTTCAGTTACCTCCTCCCAAATATAAGGGACCATTTCCTCCCTTAAACACTACCTGTCTGTCATGGCAGTTAATCATTAAAATGCATCCCTTAAACTTTATGCCTTATCTAAGACTGGAGGTGGTTACCATTGCTAAGAGGAGTTAGATTCTCAGGCATCACTGCAGCAGTTGGCACAGACTTGCCCATGACGGGAGTCCATCATTCCATCAATATTTTTTCTATCAGAGTTCTCTTTAGGTCTTTCAGGGAGCTACAACAGTCATATCTACTGCTACTAAAACTTCTTGCACAATCTGGCTTTCCGTCTTCTTAGAGCACTTACATTGAAAAGCAGAGAAGACACTGGCGTGAACCGCTCAACATGAATCATGCAGATGGCATCAGGAAGATGGCCTTCTCTTGAGCCCACAAAGAAAAGTCTATTTAGGTAAGACAAAAGTGTAAAAAAATTGTGGGGCAGAGGGTAACAGCCTGGTTGCACCTGTCACTGCCCTCCCTTTCTGCTACCCCTTCAAATGGTTCAAATAATACAGAATGGAGTTCAGGGTTGAGATTAATGAGAAGTTAAAGGCTGCTGATGGAAATAAGAAGAAAGGTTAGGGAACACAGGAGGTAAAAGTCCAGGTCCCGTAAGTCGTACAATTCCCTGACATCACTCTTCATACCATCCCTGCTAGCAAAAGATGCCACTCTTACCTAGAAGCAGCCACAATGGAGGCATTGAGGCCACCAAAACAGGATAAGGCAACTGCCAATGGGATTGTCCAGTTAAATATTCCAAAAATCTGGTCTGCAAAAGTCTAAGGGAAAGGAATAGAAAAGAGTTATTAGTAGGACCTAAAAGGAATGAAAGGCATCAATAGGCATGCTCCCAGGAATCCAACCCTTCTTCCACAATAACAGTAACAGTTCCTTCTTGCAAGCCCAGTATTCCAAATGTACTCATTTCAAAGCTCTCTACCTCCTTTCTAGTCTGGGAAGAGCTGGGATATACCCAAAAGCCCACAATACACCCTCAACCTTCTACTAGTAAAAATCCTTTACCACGGCAACAGCATCACTGGCCAAGATGTCCTTCATGTCTAGCACGGTGTAATAGGCCACATTGGTCAAGATGTAGATGATGGTGACAAGAGGCATGGAAATGCCAATGGAGAGGGGCAGATTCCTACAGTTAAACAAAATAAAGTATACATCAGTCCTACAGTTGTATCCTTATCTCTTAATCCTAGACTCTCCCTACCATACCCATCTTTCCAAAGATGGAGACTCCTTCTATATTTCCCCACTGCCTTGGTATTTGAGGTTGCCTAGAGTACTGGTTAAAGCTCTGAAATTGTAAGAACAAAGAATAAGTTGTGTGCAGTAGTACACATCTGTAATCTTAGCTACTCAGGAGGCTAAGGCAGGAGGATCAAAAGTTTGAGGTCAGCCTAGATAACTTAATGAGACCCTATCTCAAAAGAAAATGTTTTAAAAGGGGTGAGGATGTAGCTCCATGGTAGAGGACTTGCCTAGCATATATAAAGCCCTGGGTTCAACCACAGTACTAGAAGGGAGGGAGCGAGAGAGGAAGAAAGGAAGGAGTTAGGGGAAAGGAACATCATATCAGGAGAAAGAGCTATGCAAAAAAAAAAAAAAGTGGGGAAAGGAACTGACAACTGTCACAGCATGACAGCAGCACAGGAAGAATGTAGTGATTTTACTTTTGGTGTTAGTATTGCTGCTCTAAGATAACACAGAAAAGTTTCAATTAAGAAATATAAAAAGAGGACTGTGCTTCTTCTCTGGGAAAACACCAAATGGCAGAAGACACTAAGTGCAGTGGGAGGTTTGGAGGTCCCTGAGGTCCCAGGGGCCCTGGGGCTCGTGCAGGCAAGGCCAAAGACAAGGAGTGGATCCCAGTCACCAAGCTAGCCTGGTCAAGGACATGAATATCAAGTCCTTGGAAAAGATCTACCTCTTCTCTTTGCCCATCAAGGAGTCTGAGATCATCGACTTCTTCCTGGGGGCGTCACTCAAGGATGAGGTTTTGAAGATCATGCCTGTACAGAAGCAGACTCCTGCTGGCCAACCAACCAGGTTCAAGGCATTTGTAGCTATCGGAAACTACAATGGTCATGTTGAATTAGGAGTAAAGTGCTCCAGGGAGGTAGCCACTGGAATCTGAGGGGCTATCTCCTGGCCAAGCTCTCCACTGTTCCTGTGCGGAGAGGCTACTGGGGGAACAAGATTGGCAAGCCCCACACTCTCCCTTGCAAAGTGACAGGACGTTGTGGTTCTATGATGGTGCGGTTCATCCCTGTCCCCAGAGGTACTGGCATTGTCTCAGCCCCTGTGCCCAAGAAGCTGCTGATGATGGCTGGTATTGATGACTGGTACACTTCTGCCAGGGGCTGCACTGCCATGTTGGGCAATTTCACTAAGGCCACCTTTGATGCCATCTCCAAGACATACAGCTATTTGACTCCTGATCTCTGGAAAGAGACTGTGTTCACCCTTGTCTCCCTATCAGGAATTCACTGACCATCTTGTGAAAACCCACACCAGAGTCTCTGTATAGAGGATCCAGGCTCCAGCTGTGGCTACAACATAGGTTTTTTATACAAAAATAAATAAAGTGGATGAAACCTGTTTAAAAAAAGAAAAAGAGGGCTGAGACTATAGCTCAGTGGTAGAGTGCTTGCCTAACATGTATGAGGCACTGGGTTCAATCCTCAGCACTACATGAAAATAGGTTCCATGTCCCTTTACAACAAAAAATATTTTTAAAAAATAAATATAAGAAGAAATTATGGAGGCAAATTGTGAAATCTAACATCTCCAAAGATTAAGATAGGCCTTCGGTAGAAAAAGCAGTGTATATGTGAACAAGCAACCTGGGAAATAAATCCATCCACAACTTGTTATAATTTGGATCTAAAAACATACCCCCAAGGACTCATATGTTAGTCAGTGTTTAGAGGTAAAAAGACTGGACTATGAGAGCTGTGACCTCAACATGGATTAATCTATTTGATGCATTAATAATATGAATGGACTACTAAGTGGTAATTATAGATAAGTGAGGCTTGGCTGAAGGAAGTAGGTCTCTGGGGGTTAGGTCTTGTCCCTGATTCCTCTTGCATACACACATACACGTGCACACTCTCTGTTCCCCAGTGTAGCCGCTTTCTTCCACCATGATGTTCTGCCTTATCTCAGGCAAAGGAATTGGCCAACCATGGACTGAATCTCTGAAACTGTGAGCCCCAAATAAAGTTTTCCTCCTCTAAATTGTTTCTGTTAGGCTTTTTGATAACAGCAACAAAAAGCTGACACAAAAACCCTTCATCAGTTTGAGAATGTTGGGTACCATCCTAACTTGTGGTCAAGAGAAGGGCACAAAGACCTCTCAGGACCCCTCTAGCCCAAAAAAGCCATGATCTTTTTTTTTTTTTTTTGGGGGGGGGGGGGCTGGGGATCAAACCCAGGGCCTTGTGCTTACAAGGCAAGCACTCTACTGATTGAGCTATCTCCCCAGCCCCCAAAAGCCATGATCTTTATAAACATCCTTGACAGCTAGACTACCAAAAAGAGACAGGGGCAAAAACTCTTAAGTCACTCAGCTTCTGTCCAGTAGGCGGAAGCACCATCCAGGCCTCAAACCTGCTTCTAATAACTATTTCCAAAGTTGCAACTCTAAATGTATATCAAGAGTGTTCTTTGTTTCACAAAGCCAAAAGGAGTTTATTGGTATGAGAACTTTTATTCTTTTGAAAATTTACAGAAACTTCACTCCCTATCAAAACTTAGTTCCCAGAATCATAATATTTTAGAGCCAGGAAAGGCCTCATAGATCTTATAATTCAACCCTCTTGATTACAGATTAAAAAAAGAAAGAAAGAAACAGTCAAAGAAAAGGTACAGCAGCACTCTCAAGGTCATCGATCAATCAGTGATAAGACAAATTCCAAACCCAATGACTCCCTGTCAGTGTTGGCAAGTGATATAGTTAAACGACTAAAACAATACCTCACTGTCAGCTTGAATTAGGGAAATAAGGAATGAACCAAAAGGGAAGCAAAGGAAGGTTTCTTGACATCTATGACCTAAAGTTATCTAGGTAGGGATAAAAATGGGTAAATGATTTATCAAGGAAAAAAAATCTTTTGTTTTTTGAGATGGTCTTGCTATGCTCCCCAGGCTGTTCACAAACTCCTAAACTCAAGCAAACCTTCAGCCTCAGCCTCTTAAGTAGCTAGGACTACAGGCATGCACCACCACACCTGGTAAGAAAAATCTATTTTAAAAGTGTACACAAATAATCCCAGTGGCTCAGGAGGCTGAGGCAGGAGAATCACAAGTTCCAAGTCAGACTCAACAACTTAGGCCCTAAACAATTTAGGGAGACCCTGTCTCAAAATTAATAATAAAAGAAGGCGGGGGGCATTGTTGGGAATGTGGCTCAGTGATTAAGCACCCCTGAGTTCAATCCCTGGTACTAAAAATTAATAAAATAAGAGCACAAGCACATAGTACAATCTGCTTTAATTAGTGCAGGAATGAATGAACAAATGCAAAAAAGCCCTTTAAGAAAGAATTTAGAGTTCTTTGGAGGACAGCATCTAGAGGAACTCAAAATGTTCCAGTTTGACACTTCATTAGAGGCTTTCTTACAATACAGCTTCTAACAAAACTAGGCTATCTCAAACCCCTGATAACAGAATCATTTATACAAAGATGGTTGGGAAAGCACCAAAATCTGCATGTGCTGTGTTCCCAGGTAGACTTCAAGGGGTTCGTTCTTTTTTTGTTGTTTCTGTTTTTGGTACTGGGAATTGAACTCAGGGGCAGTGCTTAACCACTTAGCCACATTCCCAGCCCTTTTTATATTTTATTTAGAGACGGATCTCACTAAGTTGCTTAGGGACTTGCTAAGTTGCCGAGGTTCGCTTTGAACTAGCAATTCTCCTGTCTCAGCCTCCTGAGCCTCTGGGATTACAGATGTGCACCTCTGCACCCAGCAAGACCTGAAGTTCTTATGAGATTGTCTAAAACTAAAAAACCATGTCAGCAGAGCCTATGGTGGTTCCATATGTGCTAAATGTGTCTGTGACAAGATCAAGCATGCTTTCCTTACTGAGGAACAGAAAATCATTAGTGTTGAAGGCACAAGCACAGAGTCAAAAAGCTAAATTTAAAAATGAAGCTTCTTTGAGTAATAAAAAGTAAAAAGAATTTAGAAAGCATACTTAAGTTCATATCTTAGCTCTGTTAGTGGGATGGTTGACAAGTTATGTTAGGGCCTCAGGCCTCCCATCTATTAAAATAGGGCTGATGAAATTCACCCACAGGCAGTTGTGGCATGCAGTCTTGCACATGGTAAGAGCACAATGAATGACAACTATCATTGGTGTGGCAAGTTGGTGGTAAGGCACCTACCTCTCGGGATTCTTGATCTCTTCCGTGACATAGTTGAGGGTATCCCAGCCCGAGTAGGAGAACAGAGCTGAGTATAGGGCCAGGGCAATGTCACCCATTGCAAATGATGAACCCTCAAAGGAATTCTCAAAGTTAGTTGTGGCTCCTAGAATCCGAGAACAATGGGAAGCAGAAGTATTAGTGGCCTACTCAATGTCAAGATGATCCAATAAAGTAGTGGAAAAATATGGCAGTAAGAGCAAATAAGTGACTCAGAACACCTTTGGCAGCAAAGGTAACAGTGAAGGACACGGAACAGAAGACAGACATCTACAGAGATGAATGGAATGCAGAGAATGGCATGGATGGGGATCTTGACAGAAAAGCCCAGCTTTCTAGGATAAAAAAAACACCATGGAACAGAAGGGGTAGAGAAGAGGAATGGTGTTCTGTTCTGCTCTGCTCTAGTCTGCCTGATCCTATCCCCTTTCTAACACCAGACACAGCTGACATGGGCTAGAAGGACAAGGCTCAATATGCCCAGCTCAACAGAGTAGTTGTAGGGCGGGTTTCTACCTGGAAACCAGAGAAAAGTGGGTACAAGAAGTTCATTTCTGACCTTGCCCACTTCCAAGGACAGAACCATCAAATCAATAGCACTAGGTTCAAAAACCATAAAAGCCAACTCCCAGGGTATGCCTGTCATTCCTTTTGCCAAGATCAGCCTCATCTGGGAGGCAGCAAGCACAGAACTTAAAGAACAGGCTTTGGGGTCAGTCTGCTTGGGTACAAAATTTAGGTCTCCTACTTACCACTATAAACTTAGGCAAATACTTACAACATGTTTCCTCATCTATAAAAAGGGAATAATAACAGTGTGTACCAAACATGGTTATTGAGATTTAAATGAGATAATGTAAAAGTGTATACTAAGAGCAATATGTCTTATAGAAAATACTTAATATTAGCTGCTATTATTTCTTACCCTGGCCAAGTCTAACAATGCCTGCAATGATGACCGCAATCAGTGCCAATACTTTAGCATAGGTGAAAATATCTTGTACGAAGGTTCCCCACTTGACATAGGCACAGTTAATGAAGGTTAAGAGACCTGAAAGAAAAATAAAACTGTTTGGTGACCGGCCCTTCCTACTCAGAGGGCTTTAGAATCCTAAACAATTTTTCCATAATAGTCACCAAGATGAGTCCTTTCACCAAAGAAAGTATATGTGTTTAGGCTCTGATCTGCTCTGCATGGGAAACTCTGACCACAAAATGTCCTCATCATTATCATTCAAAGACATCTGCTAAGCACCTGTGTATATGCACCATCATGACCCCACCCACAGCACCTTATACAGAAGACAGAAACAAAGTGATCTCAGATTTGCTTATATACAAAAGTGTGCCCAAACTAGGAGCAGTGGGGGACAATTGGTAGCAGGATTAGTGGTGTGTTCTGGCTGTTGGCTCTGAGAAGTCACTCTCTCTCCCTCCTACCCACCTTGCCAAACACACAGACTGGCTTTAGGACCCAGCACTTTGTTTCAGTGGCATTACTGTTAACCTTGCCCAGTCCTATTGTGACTTCAATCTGGGCCAGCAGGTCAGAATGTGTTGCCAAGGATTAGGAGGGAGGCCAGACTTCCTGCCCACTGCCTGCCAGATCAGCTGCTTGTTTGTGTGCTTAAAAATATTCTTGCAGCAAAGAGTGGTTCCTGTAGAGTGGGGACAGGGCATTTTTCCTGAATGGACAATGCAGAAATAAGAGCCATAACATTCCTCAAATCCTTCTACCCCGAGGTAGAGGTGATTGCTTTACCTAGATGAACTTCAGTAAAGTTTATGAATCATCCTTAAAGAGCCAGGGTTCTTAACTAGGGTCTCCAAAAAAACCTAAAATTATTTTTCAAAGTGTCATGTTTGTATAAGTATATTCATTTTATAAGAGTCCATAGCTTTCATCAGAATCTCAGAGAAGACATGAGGGCTGTGGCTTGGTGGTAGAACATGCACAAGGCCGTGGGTTCAATCCACAGCACCAAAAAAAAAAAATGACAATAATCCTAGAGAACCTTCCCGCTCTCCATCAAAAAAAAAAAAAAAAAAAAAAAGGAAGTTAAGAAGGGAAGCCCACATATGCTATGAGGTTGGTCACTTGCCCCAGGATGTGGTGGGGAAGAAAGTAAGAACAACTCTGAGGCTCATCAGAATGTTCCTTAGATCCCCTGCCAGCCTCTTAGGCAGACAGCACCTTGGTGACACAGTGAATCCCTTCACAGCTCAGCAACTACAACACCACAGGAGTACTTAACCTTATAGCCCAGTCTCTCAAGAGTTCCAGGGTAAAGCCCGCCTTGCTGCCTTACAGTGGAGAAAGGGAGGCCCAGTGATGGAACTTGTCTACTTCAGGTCCAACACAGTCAGAAGCCACTTCCTGTCTGAGTTCTCCTGGCAGTACATGGCCCTCAGTGTCACCAGTCCTGTTCTGTTATGTCCTGGCCTCATACATTCTGGCCCAGCAGCTCCTTCATTCTGAGAAGCAGAAAAGACTGGCCTCTCAGAAAAACTGTCCATCTTTCTTTCTCTCACCCTCCCTTTCACCCTCGTTTTACTTACTGCCCTGTTTTCTGCTCTTCTTGAGGAGGGGCATTGCTGTACAATTCTAACACTTGCCTTTCTGCCTAATAAACAAGACGATAAACTACCAAATCTTATCACAGGGTTGGGCAAAATGCATCCATCACTCCAGGCCACCCCAGTGCTAAGTTAATAATTAAAGACACAAGTGTACAGTCTCCACAGGCATCCCACAAAATGACCAAAGTGCCTGTATCTTGCCCTCCACAAATCTGCCAAATCTGTTGACCCTCCTCAGTCAGCCATCCACCCCTTACTACCCTCTAGACTTCCACCTCCACCCATTCAGCAGCACTTGTGCTCTTCTCCTCGTCCTGTAACCTCTCGACCACTTCCTTCAGGCTCTGTGCTGGCTTACAAACACAACACAAACCAGGTTCCCACTAGAAACACCAAGCACAAGTGATGCTGCCATAAGCTCAGGGGAATAGGATCCGCTAACACAAATTCCTGGTTAGCCTGCAGAGTAACCCAGGGTCACGACACCCAACTGAAATAAATGTAAGAGACTAGTTATAGATCACAGTCTGAGTGCAGCTGTGTGCCACAAAGGTTCTCTTCTCAGCTTTGTCCAGGGATGCAAGGAGGAAAGAGTAGGGCTATTCAACCAATCACCAGTCCTTACTACAGAAACTTCTGCAATGAGAATACAGGGATTGTTTACATTTTGGTCCCTACTGCTTCTTTACTTCCACACCTACCCATTTACATCCCTCCTCTTAACTCCAGTAGTGCCCCTCCCCTACTCCTGAGCTTTATTTCTCAGCCACGGACCCACCATCTTGTCCTGAGCTGTTCTCTGCATTGAGCGTGAGGGATCCATTTGGGGGAGAAAATTCTATAGAAAGAAACCATGGGTGCTGAGGCTATAGACTCAATAGTAGAACGCTGGGCTGGGGAGATAGCTCAGTCAGTAGAGTGCTTGCTTTGTAAGCATACCGCCTTGGGTTCGATCCCTAGCACCAAAAAAAAAACAAATAGTAGAACGCTTGCCTAGCAAGCTCAAAGGCCTGGGTTGGATCTCCAGCACCACAAAAACAAGTGAAAAAGAAGCCAGGAAGCAGAGGGAACTGCCTGAAGAGAGCTAGCCCTCACCTCCCCAGAGCCCAGCTTCCTCCTGGCCCTGGGAGCAGGAAATGTATATGGCAGACAGCACTGCTGACCAGGCTCTTTGTTCCCTGCTTTAGGATACAAATGACCAGAAGCCCCAGAGCCCAGTCAAGTATATAAGTCTTAAAGTGGATGGAGCCCAACCTCCTGCTTCTATCAGAGACAGAAGGGGACCATGGGGTTAGAATAATATAGAGGCAACTGCATGCTAACCTCTAGAATGCAGACGCCTTACCCTTCTACCTCTAGGGGCAATTCAATCCTCACCCAACACTGGGCCAAGTCCACAGGAGAATGGCCTTAAATGACCTAAAACCCTTGACCCAAGTACAGGTCTATTCCTGCTTTAACCCCAGGAGGAGAAAGAAGAAGATGTGAAGAGTCACTCCTATAACATCTGAAGAGATGTTTCTGAATGGATCATCAAACCCAACGTGGAGTCTAGTTCTGCCACTAGAGCCCAGTGTGAACTCTACACTTAAATCCAGACAGGTTGATCCAGAAAAGAACAATGCCTGAAAGCCCACCCTGGATCAATGCCTAGATTTAGTTTAGATACTCAAACTAAATAGTCCCTGAAAAAGACATTGAACCCACAATACTCCCAGCATCATTAGCTTTAAATACATAACAATGAAACACAACTTAAGCTGCTATTTTATCTCATTTTCTGCTTCAAATTCCCAGGAAGTATAAAACCTCAATACTTCAGTAGACACTCATTCCATTTTTAAGATAATCTGTAACACTTCCTCCCACTAAGCCAAATTTTTCCCTTCCACTAAGCCAACTCTACCCAGTTGTCCTAGACCTCTCCTCTGGGGCTACACAGGATCAAGCTAAACCCTCTTCCACATAATGGCCCTTCCTAGCATTGAAGATTATATCCTGTGCACTTGACTCTTCCCTTCTTTAGGCTAAAAACACAGTTTCTTTAACACTTTGTGGGGCAATTATGGCTTCAAGACCACTCACCATCCCAGGACTATCCTCTGCATTTACTTCACTGTCAGGGTCTCCCTGGAAACTCAAGACCCCATACAGAGAACTCCAGACATTGTTGCAGACAGGGGAGTCACAGTCTGAATTCATTAACTACAACTCGTTTTCCCCCACTTCACACTGAGTTCCTCCTCTCCTACCCACTGTCTGAAACTTTAAAAGCAATTTTTTTTTAATCCCAGATATAGAACTTTATATTTATCCTTAGTAACTTAGTACTAAGTAATTCCTCTGTGAGTCTTTATGCATCATTCCCATCTATTGCAAATAAGTTTTCCCCCTTTATATTATTATTAGTTCAAATTGTGCCCCCCGTTTTTGTGCATACTGGGAAATGAACCCCAGGCCTTGTGCATGCTTATCAAGAAGTCCACCAGCTGCCACATCCCCAGTCCCCATTGTTTGGGGTGCGAGGAGGTACTGGGCATTAAACCCAGGGGTACTCTACCACTGAACTGCACTCCTAGCCCTTTAGCCCTTTTTTAAAATTTATTTTGAGACAGGGTCTCACTAAGTAGCCCAGGTTGGCCTCAAATTCACAATCCTCCAGCCTCAGCCTCCTGAGTAGCTGCAATTATAGGAGTACACCATTGCACCCAGCTTCAGATCTCTTCAATTCTGTGAAATCTATAAGTTCAATTATCTTAACTTCTGAATATTCACAAAAGTCATTGCAAAAATATTGGTTGGGATCAGCAGAGCCCTAAAGTCTATCACTATAGAACTTCCTCTATGTTGTCATTATTCCATATCCTTGAACCTAGAATTTTATCTATTCTCGTCATCAAGTTATCATGAGTTTTCCAAGAAGCTCTCTGAATTCTGTATATACATGTCTCTGCTCTAACAACCTTATGATGCTATCAAATTATTCAATGCAATTAATACAATATTATGCTAGAAATGCTCATAGCAACACCCTGTAATAGTCAAAAATGGAAACAACCCAAATGCCCATCAATAGTAGAATATATTAAATTATACAGTGGTAGAATACTAAATAGCAGTGAAAATAAACAATCTATAACTACAGACAAAAATACAGATGAATCTCAAAAGTATTAAATGAACAAGTGTGATATAAAAGAGTGCATGCTGTTTATGCTCATTTATATAAATACAGACAAATCCATGCTACTAGAAATCACAACAGTGATTCCCCTTTGTGTGGGCTGTGGACACAGAGACTGGGAGAAGTATAAGATTTATGCACTGGGCTGTGGAGTGCCATCCATGTTTAGCAGAGACAGGCTTGGCTGAGCCATGGGATAGAGAGGTCTGACTTCCAGAAACGGCAGTCATAAGAGACTGTTTCAGACAGCAGGGGAGTAGGCGGCCCTGTACCGAGGTGGCTCAACCCTGAGGAAATGCTAATTCTCTCAGCAAATGGCTTCCCTAACTCCACCCTATCCTGTTCCTCACAGAAGAAGCCCCTCTCCCAGTCTGGGCCCCTTTATCTATGTGACTACAAATAAAGTTTAAGGTGGGTTCCTCCAGCTTGTTGGAGGCCAGATCTGGTATGGACCGATCCGTCACATCCCCTTCCATTTGAAAAGATTATTGGCTCTTGTGTTTACTGATTAGATAAATTTATTAGTAATTAATTTATAGCCAGCACTGTCCTCCGACAGAAATCCCTTCCTTCACCCACAATGGACATGGCCGAAGCCCCCTACACTGGGCCTTCTGTATATTACACTTATACAGAAAAAAATTAAAATTAAACCCCCAAAAGAGAGTAGCTTGGCATGGCTTGTTCTCAGTGAATTCATACAGGTTACTAATCTTCCTTTCCATTTCTTACACTTTACTAATGGTGTTTAACCAACAAGCCTAGAATTTGGGCAAGAATCAACTTTGAGTTATCAGCCCAAAGTGTTCAGAAATTACATTTTTCAAGGCTGGGTTATCACTGTGGTAGCCAGAATAATCCCTGCACATGTATACACCAAGAGGTCAACATTCAAAACCCTGGAACCAGCAAGGGAGAATTAAATTTAAACAGAATTAAGGTTGTTAGTCACATGACCTTAAAATAGGGCAGGCCCAATGGAAAACGGAAGCAGAAGGGTCAAAGAATGAGAGATACAATATAACAAAGACTCTACCAGTTATTTCTGGTTTTGAAGATGAAAGGAGGGGCATGAACCTCTAAAAGCTGTAAACAGCAAGAAAACTGATTCTACCCTAGAGCCTCCAGAATAGAATACAGCACTAATGACACCTTGTCTTTAAACCAGTAAGATCCATTTCAGACTTCTGAGCTCCAAAACTGTAGGATAATAAATACATGTTATTTTAAGTCATTAAATCAGCAGTAACAGTAGAATGAATTGGATATAACTTTCCTATGTTCATATATGAATACATGACCAGCTTAACTCCACATCATGTCCAACCACAAAAATAAGAAGTTATACTCCATGTATGTATGATATATCAAAATACATTCTAAAATGAACAAATAAAAAAAGAAAAATAATAATAAATCAGGGGTAACTTGTTACAGCAGTAAGAAGAAACTAATACATCTTTCAACCACTTCCTTTACACACCCTTCCTGCTCTCCAGAATCCCGAAGATACCTAGTAGTGAGTGATTCTGTGATCTCATCTACCTATAAATTCTGTCCACTTATCTGCAACTAGGTAGTTAAAAATATTAAGGCAATGACATGCTTTACTACTAGTCCTCAACTCTCTTTGTATTGCTCTTTTCATTGGCCTAACCACTTTACCGAATCCTTTTTAGGTGAGCAATCTTCCTGCTTGATAGAGAACTGTAAAGAGAAAATGGGAGCTATGGCCTCTTCCTTTCTCCCACCTATTATCTTAGAACCAAATGTCCCAGAATGTACATCCCTGGCTTACCATTCTCATATGAGCATGCCTCTCAGAGTCTTTTATTGTCCTCAGTCACTTCTTTAGAACTCAGTCCCTGCTGGGCATCAACCTCTAGACATTCTTCTAGCAGTTCTAGGACATACCTGCATTTAGCCTTGGCTAAATCTCTAAACATCTCTCATGAATCTTGTTTCTAAAAATCTAAGTTCATCAAAAAGCACCTTCTTCAATCACACTGGTTTCTTTGGATGTCTCCTATTCTTCTTAAATAAGATTATTTTCAACTATTTTATCAGAATTTCTTTTTTTTAAATCTTCTGTTTTGTTTTGTTGTTTACTTCTTTAGCTACGAGATTATAGTTCTTTTCCCTGAGATTTTTCATAATCTTTTTGCACAAAAATTAGAATACAACTCTGAGGAAACCCAGAATTTCTTTTTCTAGGAGACACAAACTCAGCAAGAATAGTCACTTCCTCACAAGGATTCCACATTTTACCTGATTATGTTAAAAAAAAAATAATAAGTTCGTATGCATGAGGCCCTAGGTTCAATTCTCAGCACCAAATAATAAGTCTTATCCTTTAAAAATTCACACTGAAGCCTTTAAAAGTCAAATGGTAATAATACCTTAGATTTGTTTTAAATAATCCAACAGGGTAAGTAAGGGATGAATGGGAGCATATATGAAAACAATGATGTCAATTATTTATATTGGTGTTTGAACCCCAGAAGTTCATCTCATGATTCACTCTACTTCTGTATGTGTTTCTAGTTTTCCATAATAAATTCTTTTTTTTTAATATATAGAGGTACCACTTCTAACAGAATGAAAGCATCTCTTGCAAAAGATGCTCAAAGCTGACCTTCCATCATGACTATTTTCCCTTTTGTACAAATTTTATAATCAGGAAAGCAAAATATTTATATCTTCTGATTTGATGGTATGCTGTGGGGAGCCATCCTTATCTAGCAGAATCAGACTTGGTTGAGCCATGAGACACTAAGGTCTGACTCCCAGGAAATGGCAGCGATGGAGGATTGTCCCAGATCACCTGTGTGGGAGTGATTCACTGTCTGGTTATATGATAGTTTCCCTGAGCAAAATGGCTCCCCAAACTCCACCCCATCCTGTTCATCACAGAAGCCCCTCCATGTCCAGGCCCCTTTACCTGTGTGACTATACATAAAGGGGTGGTGGGCTACTCCATGTTGTTAGAGGCCAAATCTGGTATGGCCCAATCCATCATGCCCCCTCTCATTTGCAGAGTATGGGCTCTTGAGTGTTTATTGATTAGATAAGTTTATGGGTAATTGATTGGTTTATAGCCAGCATTATCCTAGGGCAGTTAACCCTTTTCTCATCCATGTGGGGTGTGGCAGAAACCCCCACAGTGTACAACATAGGCCCACAATTATAAGACTTCTACTAGTTTCTGCTCTTATCTTATTCTGTTCACTTTACCATGCTTCATCCCTCAGGGTGTGAATTTATTTTCATGTACTATTTCCTGAAAGGAAAATGTCCTAAATGGTACATAAGAGCCCTCCAACAGCACCATGTTAATAATTATTCTCTCGATGGTGAGCACATTAGAATTAACAGAGGCTAGCATCTGTGCACCTTCTAAGATAAGGGCTGCATCTCTTCAGTGACAGAGGAAAGACCTCTGTTCAAGTGTAAAAAGAAACCCTCCCTTTAGGCAGGGACCTGAAAGCAGTATTAGGTGTAGTATTCATTACGGATATTGGAAAATAAAGAAAGAAGGTCTTAGTTTTTTGTTTGTCTGTTTGTTTTGTAATAAGGATAAAACCCAGGGCCTCACACATACTAGATAAGTGCTATACCACTGAGCTATATCCCCACATTTTTTTTTTTTTTTTTTTTGAGACAGGGTCTCCTGGAGTTGCCCAGGCTGACCACAAACTTGTGATCCTCCTGCCTCAGTCTCCCCAGTAGCTGGGATTACAGGCATACACCTAAAACATTTGGATTCTTTTGACTGCAAAGAAAGGGGAAATTTTAGTATACCAAGATATTGAGTCAGGTGTGGTGACACAGGCCTGTAAAATTGAGGTAAGAAGATCACAAATTCAAGGATAGCCTAGGCAAATTAGCAAGATCTGCTCTCAGAAAAAAAAAATTTTTTTTTGTACCAGGCATTGAACCAGGGGCACTTAATCACTGAGCCACAAACCCAGCCCTTCTTTTATATTTTATTTAGAGAGAGGGTCTAAGTTGCTGACACTGGGTTTGAACTTGCCTCCCAAGCCACTGGGATTACAGGCATGTGTCAATGCGCCACACTCAAAATTAAAAAAAAAAATTTGTAAAGAGCTACGGATGAAGGACTCAATGGCAGAACTGCTATCCAACATGCACAGGACCTGGGTGACCTTGTCAGGGAGGAAAACAACAACAGATTCTCATACAAGTCCATCTCTCTTTGATATATTACATCCCAGTTCTAGCAAATCTATCACTTTTGAACAAGGTATCCTCTTTCACTATCATATTCTAATCAAATATCACTACTAGCTATGAAATTGTTTTCTCCATGCATTGAAAATCTAATATATTTATTAGCCTTATTTGAAATGTTGTAGATATGAGTCCAAAAACTTCATTCCTGATCTTCTATCCTTTTTTCTCCAAACGCATTACTGATTAACTCCTTCACCTTTATTATTCTTGCTATGTAATACCTAACAGCCTCCAAAATACTAAGATTTTTCTTTTATCTCTGCATTTTTCTCCTTGCCTCTAAAATTTGTTTTAAGCCTTAATAAACACATCCCTCCTAATCACTATGAAACCTGCCCCAAGTCCATCTTTCTGGACAATCGATATTCTGGTCTTCATTCTTTATTCTTTCATATACTTAGCTTTCAACTGACAGAGAGAGATGAATGTTTCATGTAAAATTCAGTTTACTATCTTGAACTTCAACGTCATCAGTGACAGATCTCAGACATCTCCTGGGTAGTGACATCATTCATCCTACAGTAATCAGCAGAAGGATAGCAAGCTTGTTTATCACATGTTTCTCAGAAAAACAGCAATCTTTATATTTGGCTGGGTCTGTGTATAGTCAGAGGCTCACTGTTCAGGGAGAACAGCCAAGCCCCTTATCTGGTACGCTCAGGCTGTGAATGCCTGAGACCTCTAGAACACTCTTCCACTGCTGTTTCCTCAGAAGGTTCAAATTTAAGCTCTCTGGAAGAGCCTCTTATCTGTTGCCCAAACCCAGAGATTTTGGGTTTCTTCTTCCTTCTTTTCTCTCCCCAGTGGTTTTTTTCTAATGCTGATTTGGGATACTCTCTATACCCAAGATATACCCTCCCGGAGGTACTGTTCTTTCTCTCAGAGTAGAGGGCCCTCAAACTCTTTTTCCTTTTCAGGTAACAGAACTGTTTTGCATACTCAGACATCATGGGTGAGAGCCTCCGGCAAGAAGAGACACCAAGTACAAGCCCTATGGGTCACTAAATTGGACCCCTCCTGCTGTCCTTCCTGGAAATCAGTTAGCACTTAGTTGCAGTAGTTCTGACCTCTCTGAAGGAGCAAGGAGGCCATGTAGTAAGCGGTTCTTATATTAACAACCCCCTCTGTGCCCTTCTCAAAGCCAGCTAGTCCCTGTGAATTGGATCCATATTGTTTGCTCAGATAGGTTCAGGGTCTGAGGACTTGAACTGAACCTGCGTGGGTATCAGAATCACCTGAGGAATTTGTTAACCTGCAGAGTCAGGGTTCCCCCAGAAGTTATGATTAAGCAGATCTGAGACAGGGTTTTCAGGGCAGTCTGATGATTTGCCTGCTTTGGACAGGTTACCTGAGGTGACCACCTAATAAAATAATCACATACACAGCAACTGTAATCAGAACAAGCCTAATCACTTAGCTCAAAGATCCTCTATCCTGACTGCACACTGGCATCCCTGGACAAGCTGGTCCAGAGCTGGAGTGCCAGCTCAAGCAATGAAGTTGAAAACTCTGGGGTGGAGCCCAGGCATCAGCATGTTGTTAAAATCCCCCAGATGATTCTGAAGCACAATGACAAGTAAGTACTGCTCTTCCCACCACCTGCGATACACGAACCCCCAACAATTCTCCTCAGCATTAATTTTTCCTTCTTCCTTGATTCTCATTCTCCAAGTCAATTCCCATTCTTCTCCCAGTGGTTCAGATTCATTTAGTCAGGAAGTGAGTGATGAGTGTTGTGTTTTGTTTTTAATCTCCATCGGTAAATGCAATGTACAGTCAGGGTGAGGACCCACTGTCCCTAGCGCCCTCCCCAAACTCCTCTAGGCTACCCCTCAGCTGCTTCTAAGGTAAAGAGAAAAGTGAAGGACACGACCCAGGGTGAGGCCCCAAGAGCCTTGAGGACCAAACCAGTACTACTTCCTTCACTGCTGTGAAGAGCTTGTTCCTAGATTCACACTAACCCCACACTAGAAAGGACCCAAGCAAGGCTCTAGTGCCAGCCTATTTGTTAAGGTGAACATGGGACATGACTTCGCCTCCAACCTAAGATGGTTCTTGGGAAAACTCCTCTGACAGAAGTAAACAGCATCCAAGTAGAAGGTTCAAAGGACAGAAATCAGTTGGAGGTCCCACTTTTGGTTGTTCCAGCTCAGTAGCCACAGGTACAAGAGGTCAGCCTTTCTGGTCAGGAAAAGCTGCACAAGGACATGTGGTCAAAGCTCTCAGACACACATGCAAGGGGATCCAAAGTCCTTTACAGTACACGAGCAGCCCTAGAAAACTGAGGATGAGGCATCTGCCCTCCCATCTGCCCAGTTTCCACAGCAACCCTTAGCCCTTCACCATCACCATGAGAACCAAAAGCATGAACTGCCCTTCTCAGCCAAGTTGAATCTGGAATCATATCCTGTGTATGCATCTGACCAACATTCTCTGAAGAATCTTCTAGTACATGCAATTCACTAGAACCAAGTGCAAGAACACAAAGAATCTTTGCCTGCTCCCAAAAAACCAGTACTTTGTACAGGAGTGGTGGCACACACCTGTAATCCCAGCAATTCAGGCTGAGGCAGGAGGATCACAAGTTCAAGGCTTACCTCAGCAACTTAGCAAGGCCCTAAATAATTTAGCAAGACCCTGTCTTAAAATGAAAAATTAAAAGGGCTGGGAATGTGGTTCAGTGGTTAAGTGTCCCTGGGTTCAATCCTGGGTATCAAAAAAAAAAAAAAAAGAAAAGAAAAGAAAAACAGTAATCTTTTCAGGGAACCCTGAATAATTACTGTTGTCCAACTGGTACAAAGGCAGACTGAATGCACAGATATAAAATGCCCTGTTAAAAAAGGACAAAACAACTTGACCAAAATAAGTAGGTTGCAATATGGGCAAGAATGGCGAAGCAAGAACAGAAACACCCACCCAGGCTAACATTGAGCCTTCTAGAACACCTTTGCTCTGAGGAAAGGACATTTAAATGGAGATGGGAATTCTAGACACCTATTCCTGACTCTGCCAAAATAAAAGTTTCACCTCTCCTGAAAAACAAGAAAGAAGTCTCAGCATTTTATTCTGATCACTAAGGTTTTCAAAATTAAAACTAATTTTTAAATTCATCCAAAGACAGAATGTGGAAAGTAAAGTTTTTAGAAATTAATAAGATGCATATGATTGTGAATATAATTTGCAGTGGTAGATACCATTTTTGACAGACAATTATGTGCTAGGTCCCTTACATATTTATATACATTCTCTAACTTACTCTGGCAGAGAATAGGTTTTATTATCTTTATCTTAAAACTGGGAGGCTCCGATTCGGTCTGGTTTAGTCTGACAGTGCTGGGGTCTCGAACCCCGGTCTACCGGCTTGGGAGGCAGGCTCTCTAGGTGATGGGCTATATCGCCAGCACCCATTATTTTTATTTTAAACTGAAAAAAACTGAGGCCACTCAGTCAGTGGCCAGTTCCAAAGCCTATATTGATTTCACCACACCACATACCTCCTTAATTATATGTGAGGATATGAGACTAGGAGCAGGATTATCTCCAATTATGGTAATGGAGGCACTTCTACCTGCAAAGAACTGGAGTAATCCACAGAGTTCTGAGTAGCCAAAAAAACCAGTTTCAAGAGGGCCTCTCTGCATATCTCCTTGGTTGGGAAAAGCAACCATTGCTAGTACCCTGGACTAGACAGGACAGCGAGGTTCCTTCAGGACATAATTCACTCACCCATTCTTTCATTCATTCAACAAACATATATTGAGTACCCACTGTGTTTCAAGCCCTGTGCAAGCTCCAAGTTAAGACCCAGACTGCAGTTTTCATGAAAAAAGTGAGCAAGGACTATTATAAAAATTGGGCACTGTGAAAGTAACTAAGAGGTAACCCACATAGTCAGGGGGAGTGAAGAGGGTACAGGTGGGCACATGGACCACTGCTATTTGGACTGAGTGTACAGAGGCTAGAGTGCTGGGGAGGGGAAGGGGAGACAGTAGTCCTGGAAGAGAGGGAACATGTGATCACCCTGACAACACAAATAGCAATAAATAGCAACAAAAAACTTATCTAAGCAATAATCAGTAAATGATTTCAAGGTCTATTAGCAAGCAATACCAGATTATCTAGGGCTGTGGTTCAACAGTTGTAAAGGCAGACTACACCTGCCAAAGGATAGTAAGGAGCAAAAACTACATTTGCTCTCTTGAAATCGTCACTGTTTGAATAGAAAAACCTGAAAATATGGGAAAAATATAGATGATATCTCTAGGAGACAGGGACCCTATTCTATAGAAAAGGAAACTGAAGCTAATACAGTTGATCTAGGATTAAACCCAGTCCTGCCTAAATCCATGCTCTCAACCACTGAGCACTGCTCCCTCCCAAAGGGATGATGGTATCCCCTATACTATTCAAGGAAGAAAAATGCTGACTTAGGGCACCCAGTCATGCCAACCATGTAGAAGGTATTATTTCAGACTCTTCCAGAAACATACTCCCCAATCAACCTAAGGCAGGCTTAAGTCTTTTTTTTTTTTTTTTTTGTGGTGCTGGGGATTGAACCCAGGGCCCTATGCTTGTAAGGCAAGCACTTTACCAACTGAGCTATCTCCCCAGCCCCAGGCTTAAGTCTTCACTATAAAATCCCTCAACCTTGGTCCCTCCAACTTAATAGCAACCCTCCCCTTGTTTGTTTGTTTGTTTGTTTGTTTGTGGTGCCTGAGATTGAGTCAGGGACCTCCCACATGCTAGCTACCACTGAGGTACACCCACTAGCCTCCCAGAGTCAATCTTCTAAAAAGCATACCTACATTCCTTTCCTTTCCTTCATCTCTACAATGTAGTCTGATGTCCTCTCCCCATTTTCTTCCACCCCGCCAAAGTTTCTATTGTTCTCCTTGTTGGAATCTGTTAATTCCAAATGGCATTCCATTCCTTATCTTACTTAACAAGTCTTCCAAAAAGGCTACTTGTGAGCATAAACTCATCTCCCCTGGAGATGCTGCTCTATGCTCCCTCCCCCACATACGAATACACTGCATCAGAATGGTTTGTGCGTCTGTCTCTCCCATCTGCAATGAGTTTATGTAAGGGCAGAGCTGAGTAACCATCATTCTTGAGCTCCCAGAACTGGTCACACAGTAGACACTGAATACATTTTGCTAGATGAACAAATGATATTTCTGAAATCTGATTCCACCCTTACCATCTAGAAATTTACTGCCTTAGAGGAAAGCCCATATGAGAAGTCACCAGTGACCTCCCTGTTGGTAAATACAATCAGCTACACTCAATCCTTATCTAGCTTTACCTCTGAGCAGATTGAACACTGTTGCTTATTCATTCCTTCTCAAATCAAAATCACTCTCTTCCACCCACTATCTCTTAGTTGTCTTCCTCTCTATAGGTGTTCTTTCTCCATCATTCAGTAGCATGCTTATCTTTCAAACATTGATATTCCTTAGAACGTTATCCTCTGCCCCTTTGTCCTCCCTTTCTACAACCTGTTCCTAGGTCATCTTATCTGCTCCTATGGTTTCAATTAATATATGACAATGATTCCCAAAAATATATCACCAGTCAACTATTATGATTCCAGAAACATCCAACCAGCTACTAAATATCCAACCACCTATTAGACATCAAACTCAACATATCCAAAACTGAGCCCATCAATTTCTCTCAAACCTACTGCTTCTTCAGTGTTCCCCATATGAGTAATTGACATCACCATTCACCCATTTACCCAAGCTAGAAATCTGAGCATCTAATCAACAATATCTGCTAATATCTCATTAATAAGCAACTTTTAACCAGTTCCCTTATCCCAAAACAAGATTCTAATTCAAGCCACCATCGTTTCTCACCGAGATCAGCTTCCTAACTGGTCTCTCTGCTTTCAGTCCTACATACTTTAAAAAAAAAATCATTCTAAAAATCACTCTAAAATCTAAATCACAAATGCACAAATGTCACTCCCCTAAGACAATGAAAAATCTTAAGATTTTTTTCCACCAAATTCTTAATACGGTTTGTATGATAGAGTATATTTTCCAAAGATGTTGCAACAATGTCTCCCATTCCACATGCTTTTCTTACAATGTGAATTTAACACTCCATCTGTTAAGATATAGGGTCTGAGGGCTAGGGATGTAGTTCAGTGGTGGAGTGCTTGACTAACATGCATGAAACCCTGGGTTTGATCCCCAGCACCACCAAAAGGCTGATGTTCATGTACAAATGCATAAAAACAAACACAGTTATATATAAGTATAATATACCATTTTTTTTTAAAGTGATAGGGTCTGTACCCTTCCTCTTGATACTGGGTGATCTTTTGTGAATGTTTCTACCTACATAGAGTATGGCAGGATTGACACCACGTGACTTCAGAGGCTGTTACAGAAGATGATGCAACTTTCCACTCTTGTTGCTGAAATACTTTTTGTGTGTGTGTATTTGATACTGAGGACTGAACTCAGGACCTTGCACATGCTTGGCAAGCACTTCATCACTGAGCTATATCTCCAGCCCCAGAATCCTCATTCTTGAAGACTTCAGCTGCTAAGTAAGCTGTCTGATTGCTCTGAGGCTGCCAGGCTGTGAGGAAGCCAACCAAGTCCAGGTGTAAAGACCAGATGGAAAGGCCCTGGGGCAACTTAAGAAGAAAAGATCAGATAGTTTCCATCTTTCTCACTGCCTCCTGTTCTAGCTCCTGCCATTATTTAACTACAATCACATGAGAGACCCTGAGCTAGAACTGCCCCACTAAGCCCTTCACAAATTTCTGAGCCATAGAAATTATGAAAGAATAAAATGACTATTGTTTTAAGCCACTAAATTTTAGGCAAATTGTTACACAGCATTAAGAAATAAACAGATTATAAAGTCCTGAGCAACCTATCCCTCAACCCCCATTTACCTCTGCAAGCCAACTCAGCATTTCCAACACAATCCCATCAGCCCATCTTGAATCCCTTCATTGCCTTCTTTCTTGCCTTCAGGCATTCGGATAGTCTGTGCTTGGTACCTGAAACACTTCTCTTCCCCTTCTATGCCTGATCAATTCTTCCCCATACAGGTGTCAGTTTAAGCTTCTAAAGGGAGTTTCTCAACTCCTGGGCTTCTTCTGAAGCTCCCTGAGCCTTGCAAATCACAATGCTCACCACAGCTCACTGTAATCTTGTACTAAGGTACCCATCCTGACCCCTGGTGTGCATGCCGCCTCTCACTTTCCCTTCTCTCTCTCTCTCTCTCTCTCTCTCTCTCTCTCTCTCTCTCTCTCTCACACACACACACACACACACACACACACACAGCTCCAGGAAGACAATGACTAGTGCACAGAACAAGGCAAGTGCTTCATGAACATTTGGGTTGAATATTCAATCTCCAGCCCTATGTATTTTCTAAGCTTAAAATGAGCTACCATTCGACAAATTCAAAGTTGACATGAGGTCATCCTCCCCTTCACTGTAAATTAATTATACCACTACCTACCAGTTGCCCAAACCAAAAGCTTCATCTCTTCTTTTTTTTTTTTCCTTTCTTCTTCCTTTTCATACAGGGTTCAATATGTTGCTGAGGCTGGTCTCAATCTTATGAACTCAAGGGATCCTCCTACCTCAACCTTCCAAGTAGTTTGGGACTACAGTGGATATTTCCATGCCAGGTTTATTCAAAGAATATTTATCCTAGGCATGGTAACATAGGCCTATAATCCCAGTGACTCCAGAGGCTGAGGCAGGAGGATCACAAATTCAAGACCATCCTCAGCAACTTAGTAAGACCCTAAGCAACTTAGTGAGACTCTGCCTCAAAATAAAAAATAAATGGTCTGGGGACATAACTCAATGGTAAAGTTCCTCGGGGATCAATCCCCAGTAACCACAAAGAAAAAAAAAAAAAAAAAAAAACACAAAAAATATTTAACAAGCTCCTTTCTACTTCTTTGCTGAGGATACAGTGGCTCATAATAGAGGTACAGCTCTTACCAGTTCAGAACTTAGAGACCATGGGGCTGCAGATGTAGCTCAGCAGTTGAGTGCATGGTTAGTATGCATGAGGGTTCAATCTTCAGCATAAAAAAAACAAACAAAAAGACATACTGGTGGAAGCTTTCTTCGACAACTTCCTCTCCCTTATACCTGACATTCTATCTCATTGGTTGTACTAATTATAAATTCTAAATTTCTCTCAGATCTCTCCTCCCCTGTCTACCCCAACTGCCATGGCCCTAATTTAGACATTTAATCATTTGCTGCCTGGATTGCTAAAGGAGCTCCCTAATGGTGTGTCTGCCTGGAATCCAGCCCCTACATTCCAATCTAGTTATATTGCTCTCCTGCTTATAGTCCTCATTGGTTCTTATATGCTTTAAGATAAATCTAAACCCTCCAAGGATGGTATGACTCATGCTCTAGCCCCTTGCCTCCCTTTGTCCCTTCATATCCCATAATCCCCCATGAATACACCATGCCCCATATTTTTTCTCACATTGTACCCATACATTGCCTTTCTCTGTGCCCACAATGTTCTGCCTCCTTCTTCATTCAACAGCTATTTACTGTATAACTAGCAGAACAGGTGCCAATGAGTCAGCAGTGGAAAAAAGTCCTTTTTTGAGGGGAGTTGGGGGAGGTTTACTGGAGATTGAACCCAGGGTGCTTAACCCTGAGCTTATCCCCAACCGTTTTTATTTTTTGAGTCATGGTCTTGCCAAGTTGCTGAGATTGGCTTCAAACTTGCAATCCTCTTGCTTGAGCCTTCCAGTTGTGCACCACCAGGCTGGCCAAGAACAAAGTTCTTCCTCTCATGATGTTTACATCCTACAGGCAAAGACATACTGTAAACAAGTAAACAATTAATGCTAATTAATTGTTAATGTGGTAAGGATACCATAAGGAAAAACAAAACAGGAAGCTGGGGGATAAAGCTCAGTGGGAGAGCACTTGCCTAGCATGTGCAAGGCCTCTGGTTCAATTCCCAGCACTGCAAAAGGGAGGAGGAGGGGGAGGAGGAGGAGAAAGGAAGAAAGAAAGAAAACAGATGGGAGCTACACCCCCACCCCCAGGAGTGACCTCTTGAGATAGGACTCTGATGGGGTGATATTTGTGTAAAGAGGTGAACAGAATGAGGAAATAAACTCTGTGAGCATCTGGAGACAGAGCCTTCCTGGCAAAAGAAACAAGTATCAAACCCCTGAGGCTATAACATGCCAAGCAAATTTCAGGAAAAGCAAAATGGCCACTATAGATGGGACAGATAAAGCAAGGACAACAGAAGTCTGAAAAGAGAAGCCAGGTGGAGCAGAGCCTTAAAACTATGGGAGAGACCTTTCCCCCAGCTCAACTCCTTTCATTTTTCTGTTGATGCAGACATTGCACACCCTGAATAAGTCACACTCCACCCCTCCTGGCACCCATCTTGTGTGCTGAGCTTGACACTTTGTTTGCCTGACTCCTCTGCCACACTGCAAATGATCTTTCAGCTTTATGTTTTACAGAGTCCAGCACATTCAGTAAAATATTTCTCAAATAGTCAAAACTTTCTTCTCTTATTCCAATTCCACATCCTGCAAGCAACCTCCCAATTACAAGATTGCTTTCCCAGTGACGATGGCTCCAGGAAGAGGATGCCTTGACAGTGAACACATGCATTCTGGTTATTATAAATTAGACACACATGCTTACCATTGCGCACAAATAAACTGGTATTAGCATTCAAACTTCTTTTTTTAGTTAAGTGTGACTAAGCTGCAGACAAAATGACTTGACTATGTCATGATGACCAAAGGAAGGCACTGCTAATGGAAGGCTCACATAGACAGGCAGCACAAGTCCCAGATGGCCCCTCTGCCTCTTCACTCAGCCCATCTCCCCTATTTCAGATGGTGGCCTCGTCACCCCCCACCTATATAAGTTCAAACCCTTGTCTGCACCTCTGAGGAGCGCATGCGCATACACACACACACACACACACACACACACACACACACACACACGTCTTAGAAATTCCACGCTGTAACTATTTTTTTATCCATCTTATCATCTCTATTCCTTAAGGCCACTCTGCAATGCAGGTCTTCACCACCCTTCAGAGTTTTCCTTCTAACCAGTTCTGATCATTTCAATACCTCCAACCCCCTCCACTCCCACACCACTGTGTAAAGTCAACAGCTTCCCCTGCCTTCAAGATCAAGCCCAACCTGTTCAGGCACCATGTAAAACCCTCTTCATCCTGGGTCGCCTCCTCAGTCCTCTCCCACCCTGCATTCCTACCATACCAACTACCTAGAATTCCCTGAATTCCCTTTTTGCACCTCTACATCTTTGCACATGCAGTTCCCTCAGAAATATTTTAGGAGACAGTTTTGTATCTTTACTAAATTCAGTTCAGATATCATGTTATTTGTGAAGTCTTCCAAAGCTCTTCTCCCCACAAAAATAAAGTTGTTCCATTCACTCTTATAGTGCCTCCAAGACTGCACTTATTATACTGTGACAATTATTCGATAACATATCTGTCTCCCTCTTGGACTATGAGTTCTTGAATGGAAAGGGCCATATATTATTTTTTTTTTTTATTTCCTAGCACAAAGTAAAATAACTACTACATAGTATGCCTTATAGATAAGCTTCCTGAGGGAGGGAATGAATGGAAATTTTATACAAAGTCCTTCTCTTACTAAATCTAAAGATTTAGCCTAAGTCTTCACTTAGGCTAATGAGAATATCCTCATAGGTCTCAGTGTCTGACTGTGCTAGGGACTTACGAAACAGTGGCTGAAGGAATAAACCCATGAATCATACATGTCACTAAATTCTTACAATCTTGGTTGCCCTTCTGAACCTTCTTCCAGATCTCTGTGTTTCCCTGAACTTATTAAAGATAGAACAAAGTCCAGATATGCAGTATAGCAGTATATCTCATTATCTAACCATGATCACTGAGAAGAAAGCCAAGCAGTAAGAAATGGAAAATGCCAAGCAAGATAATAATTTTAAACATAGTAATAATTAATACTTTACACTTGAGTAATGAATTATGGTTTTTATTGAATTTTTTTTTACTTGTTCATTTGTTTTTGGTGATAGGGTCTCACTATATTGCCCAGGCTGGTCTCAAATGTGTGGGCGCAAGAGATCGTCCTGCCTCAGGCTCCAGAGTAGCTGGAACAGTAGGCATGTGTCACTGTGCCCAACTTCACTGAATTTTATTTCATTCTCACAGCAACCTACTCAGGCTCAAACACAAGTCTAGTGTACTCATCACTATACCAGAGTTGTCTTAAATACATACCACAAGTCCACCCACAAAACCCCATGTCTATTATTCACTAGGGAGCTCTGCAGACTCATGACAGTGGCTACTTTGTATGTGTTCTTGCAAGGGTATATATATATGTATATGTGGGTATTCAAAGGTTTGAGTATATCTCTTCCTAAATTAAAAGAAGCTGGTTAAAAGGGGTGACCGGTGAAGGTAGGAACATTCCAGAATCAAAGAACAATAGATGTCAGAGATGACACAGATAGAAACCAGAAAAGAATAAGGTGAGCAGTCTGAGGTCACTGAGGAAGCAAACATTCTTTCTTTCCCCAGTGGTCTGGGAAGCCCTCATAGTCATACAAGAATTGAGATGTGGGGCTGGGGAGATAGCTCAGTCGGTAGAGTGCTTGCCTTGCAAGCACAAGGCCCTGGGTTCAATCCCCAGCACCACAAAAAAAAAAAAAAAAAAAAAAGAATTGAGATGTACAACAATGATCCTTAGTTACCAAAAGAAATGTCAAAGTATGAAAACAAGAAAATAGAATATTGGTTTCAAAGAGATGTCAGCAAAAACAGTTAAAACAGAATTCTGGTGCCAAAGATAATGAAACAATCTTAAAAATATGACTTAGATGGAATGATCCTTCTCTACACAAGATACATAACTATATATCCACATATTTGAGGAGGCCCCTAAACCAACAGAGCCTGAAATTAGTTTCACCAGTGAACAAGATTATTCACAAGTGATCAGAGAGAAATTACAGATCACATTTAAGACCTTAGGGGAAAATTCTCTTGCTACACAAAGCAGTGCCTTCCACCACCACCCCAACTATTGCCACATATGACAAACCTCCATACACAGAGATGAGTCTGAGCTATATACATGGACAAACAAAACACAGGAAGACCCACAGAAAAAATGACCATTATCTACACAGAAGTAAAAACAGGGGGACTGGTGAGGAAGCTGAGTAAATGGGGCAATGAAAAAATTGAAAAAGAAGAGAATGTAGGAATGACAGGAAAGAGTTGATCCAGTGAGCAACTGCACCTGTTGCCAAATTCTTGCATACCCCACTTCTGCTGCTACTGTACCTTAAACTGACAGAACATTTGAGCTTCTTATAGATAGGAGGCATCTCCAAGGTCCTTGGGTCTCCCAGGCTAGAAGTACATTTTTCAAGAACAGGGGCAATAGAGGATCATCCTCTCAACACTTCCAATATGGCTTTGCTGAATGTTCAGATCTAAATATTTTACCAAGCACTGCAAAAATAATATTATTTTACATGTGAGACAGATTGAAATGACAGTTTTAAAACTCTAGCCCAAAGAAATACTCATGCAAGCTGCCTACAGGAAACTCACTTCAGTCACACAAGGTGGCACATGCCTATAATCCCAGTGACTCAGAAGGTTAGGGCAGGAAAATCGCAAGTTCCAGGCTAGCCTTGGCAACTTAATGAGACCCTGTCTCAAAAATAAAAGAGGGCTCGAGAAATAGCTGAGGGATAGAACTCTCCTGAGTTCAATCCCCAGTACTACCACCAAAAAAGAAAAAGAAAAAAGAAACTCACCTCATTAGTGAGACTGAAAGTAGAGATAGAAAGTGATGTATCATACAAATGGAAAACAAAGCAGCAGGAGTAGCTATACTTAAAAGATAAACTTTAATTCAAAAACGATTAAAAAGTTTGGAATAGTGGCATGTGTCTATAGTCAAAGCTATTCAAGAAGCTAAGGCAGAAGGATCACTTGAGCCCAGATCAAGGTCAGTCTGTGTGACATAGCAAGATCCTGCCCCCAAAAAAGAAAAATCATAAAGAGACAAGGAAGATCACTATATAATGTTAAAGCAATCAATTCAACAAGAGGAAATAACTACTGTAAGTATTTAGCACCAAGTTATATAAAGCAAGCATTATTAGACCTAAAAGGAGAAAGAGACTCTAATAATAGTTGTGGACTTTGACACCACAACTTCAACTCTTGCATCAAAGACTTGATCATCCAGACCAAAAAAAAAAAAAACAATTCAGTATTACCCTATCTATATTTTTGATTACATGAATGATGTGAATCTATATTGTGTACAACCATAGAAATGAAAAGTTGTACCCCATTTGTGTACAATGAATCAAAATGCAGTCTGTAAAAATTAAAAATTTTTAATTAAAAAAAATCAACAAAGAAACATTAAACTATGCTGAAGACCAAATGGACCTAATAGACATTTACAGAACATTTCATCCAACAATTGCAAAATACATATTCTTTTCATCAGCACATAAAACACACTCCCAGACATACCATACATTAAGCCAAAAATCAAGTCTCAGCAAATTAAAAAAACTGGAAACGGGATACTATAGTTTGGATGAGAGTCCCCCCAAAGTCCACATGTTAAAGGCTTGGCATTATTGGAAGATGGTGGAACCTTTAAGAGGCAGTCTTAGGAAATTTTCTGGTCTCATGGAGGCATGCCCCTGATGGGGATATTGGGAGCCTGGCTCCTCCTTGTCCTCTCATTCTGGCTGTGAGGTGAACAGGCTTCCTCTACCATGTGTTCCCCCTAGTATGCACTTCTTCACTACAGGCCCAGAAGTGACAGGCCAACTAACCATGGACTAAAACCCACAAAACTGCAAACCAAAATAAAACTTTCCTCCTTCTAAGTTGATTATCTCAAGTATTTTATTACAGTAACACTAATCTAACATGGCATGTATCTTCTCTAACCAAATAGAATAAAACTAGAAATCAACAACAAGAACTTTAGACAGTTCTATATTTAGAAGATCCAAAAAACTCCAACAGAAAACTTCTAGAACTCATAAATTAATTCAGCCAAGTAACAGAATATAAAATCAATACCCATAAATCAAATGCATTTCTATGCATAAGTGAAAGATCCACTGCAAGAGAAATTAGGAAAACTACCCCATTCACAATAGCCTCAACAAAAATAAAATACTTGGGAATCAATCTAACAAAAGAAGTAAAGGACCTCTATAATGAAAACTACAGAATACTAAAGAAAAAAAATAAAATAAAGACCTTAGAAGATGGAAAAATCTTCCACGCTCTTGGATAGGCAGAATTAATATTGTCAAAATGGCCATACTACCAAAATTGTTATACAGATTCAATGCAATGCCTATTAAAATTCCAACGAAATTCTTCATAGAAATAGAAAAATCAGTCATGAAATTCATTTGGAAAAATGAGACCCAGAATAGACAAGGCAATCCTTAGCAAGAAGAGTGAAGCAGGAAGCATCACACTACCAGACTTAAACTATACTACAGAGAATTACAAAAATGGCATGGTATTGGCACCAAAACAGACATGTAGACCAATGGTACAAAATAGAAGACACAGAGACAAACCACATAAATACAGTTATCTCATACTAGACAAAGGTGCCAAAAATATACATTGGAGAAAAGAGTCTATTCAACAAATGGTGCTGGGAAAACTGGAAATCCATATGTAACAAAATGAAATTAAACCTCTGTCTCTCACCCTGCACAAAAATCATCTCCAAGTAGATCAAAGACTTAGGCACTAGAACAGAGACTCTGTGCCTAATAGAAGAAAAAGTAGGCCCAAATCTTCATCATGTTGGCTTAGAACCTAACTTCCTTAACAAGACTCTTAAAGGACAAGAAGTAAAATTAAAAATCAACAAATGGTCCCTCCCCTTTTTCTGAATTCAATCCTCCTTGTTGCTTCTTGTCCTTTTAGAGATTTATTTATGAGAGAATTCAAATCATAAACTTTGGAACCAAAATTTTACACTGAGACACATGTAGCTGGCTGTGTAATCTAGGACTCCTAAATATCTTGGGTTGTTTTCCTTAGAGTATTACCTTGAGGAAGAAATTAAAGATATCATATTTGATTCAACACTTGGCATACTTCTGAGAATGATGGGCATTATCTCACCTTCCCAATGTTAACCTATACCTCCTACTCCAAAATATTTTCATCTATTAAGGTTACTCTTTCCAGAATTATTTTTCTCCATCAATCTCCAGGGAGAATACAGTGTGCATAGAAACTATTCCTAATTTTTCCTTTCTCACCACCCTTTTCACAGAAGGGTTCTGCCTTGTGTCTAACATTCTTTGCAAAAGCAGGAGCAATTTTATAATTTTGTATCCTGAACAGTGCTCCACCCAAGCTGATATTCTGAAACTTGTAATCATCTGTTTCTTTTAAAACTTGCAGCAGTGAAACTTTTAAATAAAAGGCAAAGTGTTAGATCTTGGCAATCAGAAGGCTCATAAGCCCACTTTTCTTCCCATGACCAGCCCACCTCATTGCCTTTTCTTCTCCTATGCAACTATTTCATGCTTCCTTCCTCCAGTTTGGTTTCTGACCTATGGTACTCATTTTTTTTTTTTTTTTTTTTTTAAAGACAGGGTCTTACTGAGTTGCCCAGGTTGACCTGAATTCTTGGGCTCAAGTGATCCTCTTGCTGAGGGCTCCTAGTAACTGGGACTACAGGTGTGTGGCACTGTGCTCTGCTGAAACCTGACATCTAAAAAGAATTTTTTAAATGGTAAAATACACATACATTAAATTTACTTTCTTTTGTGTGATACTAGGGTTCACACCCAGGCACATGCTAGGCAAGTGCTCTATCACTGAACCATACTTGCAGTCCATACTTTAACCATTTTGAAGTATATAGTTCTGTACTATTAAGCACCTTCACATTGTTATATGACCAATCTCCAGAACACTCTATTTTATCTCCCAACTGCCCCCTCCCTCCGTCCCAGGTAACCACCATTCTACTTTCTGTCTCCATGAATTTGACTACTCTACTTACCTCATGTGATGGAATCATACAGCATTTGTCCTTTCGTGACTGGCTTATTTCACTAAGCATAATGTCCTCAAGAGTCAATGACATTGTGCCATGTATCAGACTCTCTCTCCTTTTTAAAGCTGAAAAAATTCATTGTATGTATATACCACATTTTCTTTATCCATTCATCCATCAATAGACATTTGGGTTACTTCCACTTTTTGTCTACTGTAAATGATGCTGTGAACACAAGTGTACAAATATCTCTTCATGATGCCATTGTCAATTCTTTTGGGTATATATCCAGAAGTGAAATTGATGAGTCATATGATTTTTAAATATTTTAAGAAATCACTACAGTTTTCCATAGTGACTATATCAGGGCAGAATTTTTTTTGGTGGTGATGATGATGGGGAAAATGGAACCCAGGCCCTTGCACAAGCTAGGTAAGCTCCACCACTGAGCTACATCCCCAGCCCCATGGTAGACACATTTCTGTCATGCCCTAGAGGGAAAATTGTTGCATTGTAGTCTACATCTGAGAAAAAAGATTGTATGGCTAAGAATAAACACTGACAATGTTCATGCTTTATTTAAAAAAAAAAAATCAATAAATGGGATGGATTCAAACTAAAAAGCTTCTTCTCAGCAAAGGAAACAATCAATAACATGAAGAGCCTATAGAATGAGAAATACTCTTTACCATACACACCTCAGGTAGAGCACTAATCTCCAGTAGAAAAATAAATAACCCAATCAATAAATGGACTAAAGAACTGAACAGACACTTCACAGAAGAAGAAATACCATCACTCAACATATGAAAAAATGTTCATCATCTCTAGCAATTAGAGAAATGCAAATCAAAACTACTCTTAAGATTTCATCTCACTCTAGTCAGAATGGCAATTATCAAGAATACAAGAGGGGCCTGGGGAGATAGGTCAGTTGGTAGAGTGCTTGACTCACAAGCACAAGGCCCTGGGTTCAATCCCCAGCACGACAAAAAAAAAAAAAAAAGAATACAAGAAATAAGTGTTGGCGAGGATGTGGGGAAAAAGGTACACTCATACACTGTGGGTGGGACTGCAGATTGGCACAACCACTTTGGAAAGCAGTATGGAGATTCCTAAGAAAACTTGGAATTAAACTACCATTCCAGATTTCCCACTCCTTGGTTTACACTCAAAGGACTTAAAATCAGCATACTACATTGACATAGCCACATCAATGTTTATAGCAGCTCAATTCACAATAGCTTAAATTATGGAACCAACCTAGATGTCCTTCAACAGATGAATGGATAAAGAAAATGTGGTATATATACACAATGGAGCCTTAAACAAGAATGAAGTTATGGCATTTGCAGGTAAACTGATGGAACTGGAGAATATCATGCTAAGTGAAATAAGCCAATCCCAAAAAACCAAATGCTGAATGTCTTCTCTGATAAGGGGATGCTGATCCATAGAGGAAGGTGGGTAGAGAAGAATAAAGGAACTTCGGAAAAAAAAACAACAACAACAACACATTATGCTAAATTTTAAAAGCCAGATTAAAAAAGATCACATCTTGTATGATTCTTTTCATATTATATGTCCAGAACTGGGGATATAGCTCAGTTGGTAGAGTGCTTCCCTGGAAAGCACGAGGCCCTGGGTTCAATCCCCAGCACTGCAAAAAAAAAAAAAAAAAAAAAAAAAAAAAAAAAAAAAAATCATATTATATGTCCAAAACAGGCAAATCCAGAGACAGAAAGCAGATTAATAGTTGTCAGAGGGTAAGGAAAATGGGAAACAATTATTTAATGGATATGTGGTATTATTACAGAGTGCTTGCTTAAAAAATTTTGAAAGTAGAGAGGTAGTGGTTGAACAACATTGTAAATATACTAAAAGCCACTTAATTGCACACCTTAAAATGATTACTTGTGTTATATGAATTTAATTTCAATTTTTAAAAATCATGAAACACTTTATTCACAGTAGCCCCAAAGCAGAAACAACCCAAAAGTCCATCAACTAATGAATGGATAAAAATGCTGCATATCCACACAATGGAATATTTTTACCATGAGAAGGAATAAAGTACTATTTTCCATAAAAATAAATAGAACACATAAGATGGATGAACCTTGAAGTCATTAAGCTAAGTAAAAGAAGTCACACTCAAAAAAGCCACATATTGCATGATTCCATTTATTTGAAATGTCCTGATTAGGCAAACCCATAGAGACAGAAAGTACATTGGTACTGGGGGCTGGAGGGTGGGGAAAAGTTGGGGAAGAGGATGAAAGTATTCTGGAATTAATGGTGTGAAATATTGTGAATATACTAAAAACCACTGAACTATATAGTTTATAAGAGTGAATTTCACAGCATGTGATTTAGATCTCAATAAAGCTGTTATAAAATATCAAAAAAATAATAACTTTAGGAATTACACAAATTCATGGAAAATTATAATATTATCTTGCATGACCAATGGGTCAATGAAGAAAGTAAAAGGACAATTTTTTTTATTTATTAACTAAATGAAAATGAAAACAATATACTAAAACCTATGGAATACAGCAAAAGAACTAAGAGGGATGTTCACAACTATGAGTGTCTATGTCATAAAACAGAATGATTTCAACTGGGCACTGAGGCACATGCCATAATTCCAGTAACTCAGGAGGCTGAGGCAGGGGGATTTCAAGTCAAGGCCAGACTCAGCAATTTAGCAAGACTCTGTCTCTAAATAAAATAAAAAATGGCTGGGATGAAACTCAGAGGTAGTGCACCCCTGGATTAAATCCGCAATACCAATAACAACAAACAACAACCAAAAAAAAACAAAACAAAAACACAGAATGATTTCAACTTGAGGAACTAGAGGAACAAAGACAAACCAAATCTAAAGCTAGTAGAATGAAAACAATAACAAAGATCAGAACATAAGTGAACAGAGACTACAAACAATAGAAGAGATAATGAAACAAGAGTGTTGTTTTTTATTTTTCACACCAGATTGAACCCAAGGCCTTGCACATGCTATGTAAGTGCTCTACCACTGAGATACATCCCAAGACAAGAGTTGAATTTCTGAAAAAATAAAATTTGCAAACCTCTAGTTAGACTATCCAATAAGAGTGGGGGTGGAGGGAAGACCCAGATACATAAAATCAGAGATAAAAAAGGAGCCAGGCACAGTGATGCACACCTGTAATCCCAGCAGCTCTGAAGGCTGAGGCAGGAAGATCTCAAGTTCAAGGCCAGCCGAAGGAATTTAGTGAGGCCCTAAACAATTTAGCAAGACCCTGTCTCAAAATAAAAAAGGGCTAGGGATGTTGTTCAGTGGTTAAGTGTCCCTGGGTTCAATCCATGGTTCAAAAAAAGAGGAGATATTACAAGTGATACCACAGAAATACAGAGGATCATTATGGATTATTATGAACAACTATATGCCAACCTAGAAGAAATAGATAAACTTTTAGACAAATAGAACCTACCAAAATTGAACTCTGAGGACATAGAAAACCTGAACAAAACAATAAAAAATAGCAAGACTGAATCAACAATAAAAGTCTCCCAAAGAAAAGCTCAGGTCTGGATGGCATTGCTACTATATTTTATAAAACTTTTTCTCCAGTGCTGGGAATCAAACTCAGGGCTCATACATGCCAGGCAGGCATCCCATAACTGAGCTACTTCCCCAGTCCTTTGCCAAACTTTTAAAGAACTAACATCAGTTCTTTACAAACTATTCCAAAGTATTAAAAGAGAGGGAATTCTTCCAAATTCATTCTATGAGGTCAACATTACCCTGACACCAAAACCAGATAAAAACACAACAAAAAAGAAAACTATTGATAGACCAATATCCCTAATTAACATAGATGCAAAATTCTCAAAAAAATTATAGCAAAGCAAATCCAACCACACATAAAAAAGATTATGTACCACAATCAAGTGAGTTTTATCCCAGGGATGCAACAATGATTTAATATAGACACATCAGCACACATGATACATCACATTATCAGAATAAAGGATAAAACCTATATGATCATCTCAAGCAATGCAGAAAAAGCATTCAATAAAATTCAACATTCCTTCATGATAAAAATCCTCAAAAAATTAAGTATAGAAGTAATGTATCTCAACAAAATAAGGGCCATAATTGACAATCCACAGCCTATATCACATTAAATAAGGAAAAGCTAAAATCATTTCCTCTAAAATCAGGAAAAAAGGATGTCTACTTTCACCACTCCTAATACAGTATTAGAAGTCTTAACCACTGCAATAAGGCAAAAGAAAGAGATAAAAGGCATCAAAATAGGGAAGGAGGATGTCAAATTATTCTTGTTTGCAGATGACATGATTTTACATATAAGGATATACAGAGAAGGATATGAAGATTAACTCAAGACTCCATCAAAAAACTGTTAGAACCAAAACAAATTCAGTTGCAGGATATAAAAATCAATGTGCAAAAATCAGTAACTTTTTTTATACACCAAAAAAAATAGCTGAGATAAATCAAGAATACAATCTAATTTCAATAACTACAAAAAATAATAAAATATCTAGAATAAATTAATACAAAGAAGTGAATGATTTCTACAGTGAAAATCACAAAACAATGATGAGAGAAACTGAAGAACTCAAAAAATGGAAAGAGGGCTGGGGCTGTGGCTCAGCAGTGGAGCACAAGCCTCACATGTGTGAGGCACTGGGTTCAATCCTCAGCACCACATAAAAATAAATAAAATGAAGGTACTGTGTACATCTACAACTAAAAATATTTTTTAAAAAGGAAAGACATCCCTTAGATTCAAACTAAATAGCTTTCTCTCAGCAAAGGACACTATCAACAATACGAAGAGAGAGCCTACAGAGTGGAAGAATATCTTTGCCACTCATACTTCAGATAGAGCACTAATTTCCAGAATCTATAAAGAACTCAAAAAACTCTACACCAAGAATACAAATAACCCAATCAACAAATGGGCTAAGGATATGGAACAGATGCTTCACAGAAGATCTACAAGCAATCAACAAACATATGAAAAAATGTTCACCATCTTTAGTAATAAGAGAAATGCAAATCAAAACTACACTAAGATTCCATCTCACCCCAATTAGAATGGCGATTATCAAGAATACAAGCAACAATAGGTGTTGGAGAGGATGTGGGAAAAAGGTATACTCATACATTGCTGGTGGGGCTGCAAATTAGTGCAGCCATTCTGGAAAGCAGTGTGGAGAGTCCTTAGAAAACTTGGAATGGAACCACCATTTGACCCAGCTATCCCACTCCTCAGCCTATACCCAAAGGACTTAAAATCAGCATACTACAGAGATACAGCCACATCAATGTTCATAGCTGCTCAATTCACAATAGCCGGACTGTGGAACCAACCTAGATGTCCTTCAATTGATGAATGGATAAAGAAACTGTGGTATATATGTATACAATGGAATATTACTCAGCCATAAAAAAATGATAAAATTATGGCATTTGCAGGCAAATGGACGAAATTGGAAAATATCATGTTAAGTGAGATAAGCCAATCTCAAAAAGCCAAAAGAGGAATGATCTCACTGATAAGCGAATGATGACACATAATGGGGGGTGGGAAGGGGTACAAGAATGGAGGAAGGAAGGACTGTATAGAGGGAAAAGAGAGGTGGGAAGGGTGGGGGGGAGTTAAAAATAACAGAATGAATCAAACATCATTACCCTATGTAAATGTATGATTATGCAAATGGTATGCTGTTACTCCATGTACAAACAGAAACAACATGTATCCCATTTGTTTACAATAAAAATAAATTTAAAAAAGGAAAGATATCCTATATTCATGGATTGAAGACTATTGTTAAAATGTCCTTACTACCCAAAGCTATCTATAAAGTCGATGTACTTCCTATCAGAATAAAAATGTCCTTCACAGAACTAGAAAAAAAATCATAAAAGTAATATGGAACCATGAAAAGTTCTGAATAGCCAAAGCAATCCTGATCAAAAAAGAACAAAGTTGGAGTCATTACAATATCTGACTTCGAAAAATATTACAAAACTATAATAAAAACAGCTTGGTACTAGCTTAAAAACAGACAGATCAAAGGAATAGAATGAAGAACCCAGAAATAAATCTACCTACTTACAGTCAACAGATTTTTGACAAAGTCAGTAAGAATACACAATGGAAAAAAACAAAAAAATACTTGACCCTTTTATTTCACTGTATACAAAAATTAACCAAAAAAATAATAATAATAATCCAAAGACTTAAATGTAAGATTCATTCAAATTACTAGAAAGAAAGTATAGGAGAAACACTCCAGAACATTGAACTGAACAAAACTATTTACCAAAAAAGCACAAGCAACAAAAGCAAAAATTGACAAATAGAACTATATCAAACCAAAAAGCTTCTTACACCAAAAGAATCAACAGCATGAAGAGACAACCTACACAATGGAAAAAAATATTTGCAACTATTCATCCACCAGGAGATTATTTCCAGAAAATATAAGAAACTCAAACAACACAACAGTAAACAATAATAATAATGATTTTTTTTTTCCTTTTTGTGGTGCTGGGGATTGAACCCAGCGTCTGTGTATGTAAGGCAAGCACTCTACCAATTGAGCTATATCCCTAGTCCCATAATATGATTTTAAAATGGTTGAAGCCAGGCATGGAGGCCCAAACACCTGTAATCCCAGCTACTCAGGGACACTGAGGCAAAAGAATCAGAAGCTCAAGGCCACCCTTTAATTTAAATGTAGAAAGACCTGTCTCAAAATAAAACTAAAGAGAATAAGGGATGTAGCTCAGTGATTGAGTACCATGGGTTCAATAGCACCCAAGGTTCAATACCCAAAACTGAAGAAAAATTATTTTTTTTAATGGGTAAATGACTGAATAGACCTTTCTCCAACAAAGGAAATAATACAAGTTCCATGTGGTAATGCGCACATGTAATCGCAGCTATTCAGGAGGCTGAGGCAGGAGGATTGCTAGTTTGAGGACAGCCTTGGCAATTTAGAGAGACCCTATCTCAAAATAAAATACATAAAGGTTACATCATAACTATAGATCATCCCCAGGTTTAGGTGTGTACATTCTAAGAAGAGGGGAAAAAATGCTAACAAGCATACAGAGAAAGGAGGGAAACTCTCATATGCTATTGGTGGGAATGTAAATTAGTACAGCTATTACAGAAAACAGCATGCAGGTTCCTCAAGAAACTAGAAATAGAATTAGCATATGATCCAGCAATCCCACTACTGGGTATAGACCCCAAAAAATGAAATCAGTATGTTGAACACATATCTATCTGCACTCCCATGTTTATTGCAGCACTATTCACAACAGCCAAGACATAGAACAAGCTAGGTGTCCATCAGTGGATGAACAGGGGGAGTACACACTACAGAATTATATGGACATGGTGGTACACATCTATGATCCAAGTTACTCAAGAGGCTAAGGCAGGAGGATTGCAAGTTCAAGACCAGGCTGGGAAAGTTAGAGAGACTCTGTTTCAAAATAAAATAAAAAGGGATGGGAGCATAAGTCAGTGGTAGAGCACTTACCTACCCTGAGAGAGGTCCAATACCTGCTCCCCCCAAAAAAACTGTTCTTGTAAAAGACATAACAAAACTAACTTTTTTTTTTGGACCAATGATTGAACCCAGGAGCACTTGACCATTGAGCCACATATCCTGCTCTGTTTTATCTTAAGACAGGGTCTTGTTAAGTTGTTGGCCTGACTCAGCCTCCCCACCACCACATCCAGCACAAAACTAGTTTTTATTTTGTTTCGTTTTTGCTTGGGGGGGGGGGGGGGGGTTCTAGGGCTAAACACTCACTCTACCACTGAGCTATTTCCTAGCCCTTTTTTTCTTTTTTCTTTTTTTCTTTTTTTTTTTTTTTTTGAGGGCAGTACTTGGGGTCGAACCCAGGGGCACTTAACCACTGAGACACATTCCCAGTCCTTTTTATGTTATATTTTGAGACAGGGTCTTGCTCAGTTGCTTAGGGTCTCTAAGTTGATGAGGCTGACCTTGAACTCATGATCCTCCTACCTTAGCCTCCTGAGTTCCCAGGAATACAGGGTTGGGCCACCATGCCCATCTAGCCCTTCATATTTTGAGACAGAATATTGCTAAGCTGCCCAGGCTGAATTCATATTTGCAATCCTCCTGCCTCAGCCTCTAACAGCTGGGATACAGGCTCCAATCTCCACGCCCAGTCAAAACTACTTCTCTTGAAAGAGCAAGGAAAAAAAGTCAGGAAAAGCACACTAAATGCTAATATGCTTAGCATGGGAAATAGGGAAAGGTGAGTTGCTTTCTTTCTTTTACGCTGTGGTACTGTTTGAAACACAAAACAGACTTTCTTTTATCCTGTTGGTTTGCTGGGTATGAACTTAGGGCCTCCAGCATGCTGAGCATGCACTCTATCACTGGGCTACAACCCCAGCTCACAGCATACATTAATTTAAGAACAAAAAGATAGGGGCTGGGGTTGTAGCTCAGTGGTAGAGCGCTTACCTAGCACGTGTGAGACACTAGGTCCAATCCTCAGCACCACACAAAAATAAGTAAATAAAGGTGTAAAATAAATAAATAACAACAAAATAGGTCTTATCAAAGGCATTCCTTTCCAACTCCTTGCTCCCTGCCAGGATCCACACCCCCACCTTAGCCTGTCCTCCACACCACACTCCAGCCCCAGCTCCACTTACAGATGCAGGCAGCTGCCAGCAGGCGGCCAGCAGCATAGGGAGCGCTGCAGCTCGGGAAGAGGGGTTGCACCATGTAGTTGGCAAAGGTGATGGCAATGATGGCCTGGCTGGTGGGCTCGATGATAAGCAGGGAGGTCCAGAGGCGGATGAAGGCAAGTAGTCCGCCGAAGGCCTCCAGGATGTAGGCGTAGCTGGCTCCAGATTTCTTAATGGTGGTGCCCAGTTCCGCATAACAAAGGGCCCCAAAGACGGAGAAGAGGCCCCCAACAGCCCAGATGACCAGGGAGAGGCCAAAGGAGGCACTGTACATGAGAACACCCTTGGGGGAGACAAAGATTCCCGAGCCAATCATGTTCCCCACAATCAGGCACACTCCATTAAGCAGTGAGATCTCCTTCTTCAGCTTTACCTGCTGGGCTCCTGGGCTGGCCCCATGGCCCAGAGGGGAAGCATCAGCCTCCTGCTGAGAGGCCACTTCATATTTGATGCTGTCGACCATGGCGGAGGAGAGGCCAGCCTTCACCAGCTTCCTGGCATTGCCCTCTAAGGAAGAAACATGAGACATATGGGGTAGATGGTAAGTATGTAGTTCTCCCTCCCCTTACACCACAGGGGCTAGTATGGGCAGCCCACCCACCACTCAGAGACCTCTCTCTTGCTTCCCACCTTAGGAAAAACCTCTTCTGGCTGATTCATCAAAATGACCCCAATTTGAATTTTTAAGAAAGAAAGCATCTGCCATTAGGGAAGATGCAGTCCACCTCATTTTCCAAATAGAAAACTAAATCCTGGTTCTGCCTGAGCCAGCTGTAAAACAAAACTGGTATGGAGGCAGTTTGGCAGCTTCCAGGTATAATTATAGAGGATTGCACCTGAGTTTTCAGACTTATCCAAAAAGTCTACCTCCTCTCCAATTTCAATCTCACCTGTCACCTGTGCTGAATGCAACCAACCCTGCAAGCAGCTACTCTGTGGGATCTCCTCACAATGCTATTCTTTCCCCCAAGGATTCTCGCTCTGGCAAATCTAAGGTTTCAGAGGTTTCCTGCTAGAAACTCACAATCACCTCCCTGCTCCAGGAGCATTCATTAACAACCCTCAGCTGGTATCTTCACCCCTGCCCAAGCCCAAGCAGCCCCAAGTCATGCTTCTTTCTGTTGCTTTTCCTTTCCTAGATCCTTTCCCAGTCTCTATTATTCCAAGCCTCCCGTCATCAAATCCCTTATACTGGCATAGTTGCATCACCCAAAAATGTATGAATTAGAGAATGGTGACCCAAATGTACAACAGAACCTAGAAATGACAAAAGGAAGCGCCCCCTCTTCCCACCACCCCTGAAGTTATTGTTGGAGAAAGAGAAAGATCACCCAAAACTGAAGCAAGGAAACAGTAAAGCCTTTAAGCAGCAAGCAGATGCAGGGAAACGAAGAGCAGGAGACAGCTGAGAGGAAACTAGGAATGACTAGTCAGGGCAATAAGAGATACTAAGGCAAGAGGCACTAGGGAAGGCAGGGATGGGATACTGCACAGCAGCCCGAGCAGCAGAAAGGGTTTAGCAAGGAGAGTGGGGACAAGAGGACAGGGTGAGACACACACTCACTCCCTGGCCCCAGATATAAACAGGTCCCCACAGCAGTAGCCAGCAGCAGTCACAGGGAGGGGCGCACTCCCAGAAGGGTGATCCAACTGTTCCTCCGCTCAACCAGCAGTTAAAGGGAAGGCCAGGCAAATGCCTATGGATTTAAATGAAGTCAAGAAGGGGGGTGGGGCAAGGGAGTAGGCAAAGGAAGAGGAGAGGGAAAGGGAGAGGAGAGTTAAGCAATCATCTGGGTCCAAGGTTCATGGGCCCTTCGCATCTGCAAAAGGGGCAGCCAAGAGCTCTGGGCTCAGCACTTTCCATGATAAGAAAGCGCTCTCTCAGGAATCTCCTTTGTCAGCTCTGCTACAGGACTCAGGGGCCAGAAGAAAGGACAGCCAGTTGGATGCCTTTTCTGCACCAATGGGGAAGTTGTGCCCCAACAAGTTAACTGAAGACAGGGCGGTGGCACAGACCCCTCTGTGTCCTCGTGCCCTCCATGCCCCACCCTAGCCTCACTTCTCTCTCACCCCAAACAATTAAGAAAGGCAGGAAGATTGCAGAGTGTGACACAAAGGCTACTTCATATGCTGAGATTAGAGGAAGTGTAAGAGCCATTCTTACAACCCATGATTGGGTGTCCTAAGAGGAGGACTCTGCACACTTCCCCATGCAGAGATGGGTGGCTGCTTGGGTCTTTATCCAAAGTCTGAGTCTCAAGCTACTTCAAAGGAAACAAAGTCAAAAAATGAAATTGAATCTCTGGCTACAAGTCCATCCCACCATGTATCCTTCATCCTTAGGAAAATGTACCAAGATCTCTAGAGTATCCATAAATTTTTACAAATACCTTCTCCAAATACGAGTTAGAGGTGTAGTTCAGTGGTAGAGTGCTTGCCTAGCACAAAAAAAAAAAAAAAAAAAAAAACCAAAGTGGAAATAAGATTTCTGTGAGCTATCCTGGCTATACAGGCCCAGAACAAGCAGAAGTTGGCCAGTTTTTGGAAATCACATAGTTTATTCTATCTCTACAGTCTACTTTAAGTCTGACATTCTGGGCTTTTGTCAACAGAAATATACCCTATCCTTTCTGAAATCCAATTGTTTGTCTCTTCTTACACTCTTCCTAACCCCCTTTTTCTTATTCTACAACAAGAGAATAGGGATCTAAAAATCCCTGGGAGACTTATCTCTACTCTTCATGCTCCCATTTTAGTTCCTTAAACTTGCACCCCCCAAAATGCTCCTGTAATAATTACAGAACTTACTGAGATTTACTTGGGCCAGACACACTGCTAAGCCCTTAAGAGTGTTATCTCACTGAACCCTCCCTACAGCCCCATAAGGGCTGTCACTAGCAGGGTGCCCGTAAAGAGTGAGGCAGGCAGCTAAAACCCAGAGCACACACACTTTTAATCACAGAACTACACTATCTCCACAACTTCCCACCCCTCCGACCTGCTCTAGTCTCTAGGGCTTCCTTTCAGACAGCAAAGCACTTCAGGTGGCTCCCTAATGAATTACCTGGGGGAGGATATGATTAGATTAAAAAGAAAGCCTCTGGCCTCCTATCTACCTCCTTCCTGGCTGCTACTCCCTTTCTCATCCTGGGAGAGGATAAGAAATAATTATAAGTCCTGTTGGCAGCACTGAAATTACTAAACTGCCCATTTCTAGTGCAAACAGAAACATAAATCACTCCTGCCCTTTTAAGACCACATTCACTGGCACCAAGGGGTGGGCATATGTCCCAATGTGATGTCAAAAATAAAAATGAAAGAGAGACAAAGGAAAGGAAAACAGTAAGGGAGCATGAGGAGAGACATGTACAAGATTGAGTTCCTGACTGGTGGTATCAGAAAAGTGAAGTCCTCTCAAGGAACCTGAGACAAATCCAACTACACTATAGCAAACAGCATGCCCTAGTGGTCTCACCAGGAAGTGCTGAGTGGAATCTCCTAGCCTCACCAGCTGGTCAAAGGAGGCTGTCTGTCATTCATGGAGATGTCCCTTCTTTGCTCATCTACAGCCTAGCACCTTAGGCAAGAATGCACCTGAAGACAGGGCATCTCACACTCCTCCCAGAGGTTCTCAGTCTCAGGGTAATGATCCCACCATTCAGGCAGCCTGGGCCAGGCACCTCCAGGCTCTCCTGAAGAGGCTCGGCCACCCCTGGCTTTGCCGAAGCCTTTTAACAGCACCCCTCATCACCTTCCTCTGTTTCAGGTGCATTATCTCAGAGGACCCTGTGAAGATTACAGAACCACACACTCATTACAGCTATGAAAGAAGTTTCAGACTCAGGGGTTCAGGGAAGCAGGAAGCTGGGTCCCCAGCATGCAGTGCCTGACAGAGCAGCCAGCGGAGCCCTGTGCCATGACCCCACCCTCCAAAACCAAGACCAAAACACAGTTCTCCGAGAACCAGCACATAGTTCTGGGTCTTGGCTCCTACTATAAGAATACGCTTTCTCCCCCAGAGACCCCACAGCCTCCTTTCTGGCTCCAACTAGTCTGTGTTGCCTCCCCTAACAACAGAAACAAAACAGACACAGGCTGGTATGACCGGATTCCCCATCACTCCAAGCTACCAGCTCAGCCCCTCCTTCTCCAGTTCTCCATTTGTTTTTCTTTATTCCACTGTAGCTAAGACGTCCCTTTGGGGGCAAAAAAAAGAGAGTGAAACAAGAAAGAAATTGTTTAGTTCTATGGCCATAGTTTCCATTAACAAGGGCTGAAGTCTCTGGGCCGGAGATTCTGCCTAGTGAGGGCTAGGGCTAGGTCCAGGAACTAAGAGACTCTTGAGTCTCCCTTCCGTTGATTTTTAGGGCGCACTCCATCCTCTCTTCCCCTTTCGCCCATTGTCCCTCTCCCGCCTCTTACCTGTCCCGTGACCTTTGGGAAAGTGCAGGGAAGAGGGGCTACCAGCAAGCCCCAGGAAGGAGGCCTGGGAAGGTGCTAGTTAGGGGTACCAGGGGTATGGCTCGTGCTGCAGCAGCTGTTGACTCTGAGGAGCAGAAAAAGCAGAGGGTGACGGGGACTGAAATGGAAAACAGGAAAACACATGTGCGACTCTGGCCGGCAGTGGGGAGGGGCTAGGGGACGGGCTGGATCTGGGACTGCCCGGACAGACCCAGAGGATCTTGCCCGCTTGGCCTCCAGGCACCTTCTCCACTGTCTCAGCTCCTCCTCCTCTCCACACCAACCCCTGAACTTCCTTGTTGTCTTAAGTTTATTAAGCACTTTAGTTTTCCTTGCAATTTACAGTGCCCTCCGGCGGATCCTTACAATTCCCCAACTCCCCTCTCCTCTCATTCCTTTTCTTACTCCCTCTCCCACACACAGGATCCTATGGTTAGGGCAATGGGACTCTGCCATCCCATCTCAAGAATTTCCATGCCATTTCAGCACCGGAAGCAAGCCAAGGAAGATAATACACACCAAAGAAGGCCCCTGTGGATGCAGCCGAGAAGACACCAAGACATCAAACAAGCCCACTCACTGCTCAGTTCCCCAATGGGTTTAGGGGAAGCTTGAGTCTGAGTTGCGAGGTAAGAGCCAATAGTGCTATGGCACCCTGGGCAGATTCCTGAGTTACTGCAAACTACTGTTATTTAAATATGTGGAAGCTGGGCATGATGGCCCATACCTGTAATCCCAGAGACTGAGACAAGAGTATCACAAGTTCAAGGCCAGCTAAATCACCTTAGCTAGACCCTCAGCAATTAGCAAAACTCTGTCTCAAAATTTTAAAAAATGAAAAAAAGACAGAAAAAGGACTGGGTATGTAATTCAGTGCTGGAGCACCACTGACTTCAATCCCCAGTACCAAAAAACAAAAATAAAAATAAATAAATATCTGTTGAATGCTTACTGAGCAGAGGTAGAAGATATACCAGTTTGCTCAGAATAAAAACTGTGTAAGCATCTTTCTTTACATTCAAAATTAGAGGTTATTACATGAATTCATCACACGCAATTTTCTGAGGCAGACCACTTCTCGGTAGGCATATTAAACCACTTTAAAGGTAGACAATAGCATTAATTCCTGTCCTGGGGAGGGGCACTGCACAGCGCACTAAGCATTTTCAGAATTCCAGTTGTGACTGTTGCCTTAAGCAACAGATAGCTCCCAGATCTCCAGGCTACACCCTGCAACATGCACCTGCTTGTCGAAAATTCTCCACAGACAGGTGGTCTAGGTAAGGATCCTCCAGGATTCTGTCTGGGCCATTGATGAAAGCCAACTTACATTTCACAAAGAGACATACAAATCAGAGTTCACTGGCACCAAATATCTGAATTATTCCAAGGAAAATTTACTGCCTTTTGAGACCTGAACTGCTTCCCAAATGGCCTGCCCCTTAATCTTACCCTGAACACAGGTGTACTTAACCACCATCCCCCGAGGGTGTGAGGTCCAAGCTCTGAGGGAAGTCCCAAGAGGAGAGAGAGACACAAAGCAGGCCCTGCTGACACAGCCCCTGTTCTCTCCTTCATTGCACTCCAGTCACTCTGCCACTTCAGAGTTTTAACAATGCTTTTTCTTCTGCCTATCCTCCCTGCCTGGAACATTCTTCCCTGTGACATTTTCTATTCCTGGTGTTTGTCATCACTTCCACTACTAGAAAGTAAGCATCTCAAGAGCTTTGTTTGCCACTATACCCTCGAGTGCAGGGCTCCAAGTCAGTCATTCGCTGGGTGAAGAAATGAATGTACACTCTTGTTCCTCTAATCTTCCATCTGGCTGGGCTCCTGGGCAGGCCCTTGAATCTGCCCTCCAGACAGGGCAGATTGTGTTGCTGCCCCTCTGGCTCCTTAGAGCAAGTAGTCTTCAGAGGTACTTATTATGTTTGGTAGAAATGGGTAGAAGGAAAAAGTGTGAGTTTCAGTTTTACTGGGAGGCCTAGAATATTTTAAAATTGACTTTTTGTTTCACTAATGGGAAAAAAATAAAACAAAAAGGCCCTCATCTAACATTCTTTCCCCAGATTCAGGAAGTTCTTGGTTCCTCTATCCCACACCCAGGCTCAGGTGACCTGTCTGCAGCTAGGAGGTGGCGAAAGCGAGGTGCCACGACAGGGTGAAAGGGCAGAGAAGATAAAGGAAGGTGAGCTCTCGGGTTCACACAAAATTCGAAGGGGTTCAAGAAGAGAGGAACCGCTAATCCCAAGCGTGAGCTCTTCAACCCCGCACCCCCAGCAGCTCTGCCTCCCCCGGCAACCCTCGCCGACCTGTCCCTCGCCACTTCCCAGCTCTCCTCCGTCTCCGCCCCCGCTCGGCCGGCTCACCGCGCTCACCTTTGCCCTTTTCTTCCACATTCCCTCCCTACCGTAGCTTTCCCGCGCCCCAACCCCCGTTTCCCGTTAGCTGCCTTTCTCTTGACCCCTGGTTCCCAGGCTGCGGTCCTAGAGCTCTTTCTCAAAATCAGACCCAGCCATCACCCTCCCTCAAAGCCCCTCGGAAGAGCTGGGTCGCCCCTAACAAACGGGTATGGCCACGGGCGCCGACCCAGGATATTTCTTGGGGAACCAGGACCCCATCAAGCGTCCCTTCCGTTTCCTGCACCCCTGCCCTTCCTCCGGCTCTAGGAAGAGCTAAGAGCAGGAGACTGTGGTAAATGTAGGCGAAGGGACCAAAGGTCCGAAAACCCAGAGGCCCCGCAACCCGCTCCCCTGCCCTCTCCTCGCGCCGGCAGAACTGCACTGCCCAGGGGAAATGAAAATGACCGCGGATACCCTCAGAGACGCGTCCTCAGCCCCAGGCACACTCAGCTTCCTCTTCCCTCCCTCCCAATGCAGCTCGAGCCGGCGGCCCGACGGGGATCTGGGCGAAAGCCCTAAACCCTGGCAACCCCCGCCTTCAGCCCGGAGACACTGGGATGTAACTCGGAAGGGACCCTGGACTGGAAAGCCCCATTGCGGGGGTAGAGAAGAGGAGGCGGCGCCTGCTTGAAACCGGGGGAGGGGTCTCCCGGAAAGTGGTCTCTTCCACCTGAGGTTCCCAACTCCCCGCCCCTTCGGGGGAAGCTGTTGCATCAGCTTGAAGATACCAAATTGAAGAAAGTGGTCTCCACCGGGCCGGAAAAGTGCGGGGCAGTGGAGCTGCCGCCAGGAGGCAGCACGTAACCAAAAATGCCCCAGGACCAGAGTGCCGGGGAGGCTGGAGTTCCCAGAGCACCTTCCATGTGAAGAACCTCAGCTGCAGCGTGGACCTAAGGAAAGCGGGTGTTGCTGGGCTAGTTCAAGAAACGGGAAGCCGAGCGCGGTGGCTCACGCCAGTAATCCCAGCGACTCCGGAGGCTGAGTTGGGAGCATCACAAGTTCAAAGCAAGCCTTAGCAATTTAGTGAGTCCCTAAGCAATTCAGTGAGACACTGTCAAAATAAAAAGGAATGGGGGTGTGGTTCAGTGGTTAAGTGCCCTTGGGTTCAATCCCCAGTACTTTTTTAAAAAAGTGGGGGGAATCTGGAAATGCTTCACACTGTTTAAGGCTAAAAGGTGATTTGAAAATAGTACTTTCATACAATCCAGATGTGGCATTTTTTCGTTTCTTCTTTTTTGTTGTTCAGTACTGGGGGACTGAACACAGGGGTACTTAACCACCTTCCCCAGCCCTTTTTAATTTTTATTTTGAGACAGGGTCTCTCTAAATTCTTAGGGCCTTGTATATTGCTGAGGTTGATCTCGAACTTGCAGGATCCTCCTGCCTCAGCCTCCTCAGTTGCTGGAATTACAGATGTACGCCAACATGCCCACCATCCCTATCCCTTTTTAATTATTTATTTTTATTTTAAGACAGGGTCTCACTAAGTTGCTGCGGCTTGCCTGGAATTTGCTATCCTCCTGCCTCAGCTTCCCGAATAGCTGATTACAGGCATGCACCAGGGGCCTGCTCCTGCCTTGGCATTTTTAAGAGGGACTTCCCAGTCCTCAGGCAAGAGGAGAATGTAGCTAAAGGTCACAAATTACCCCTCTTGAAGTTGGGTCTTTTAATAAAGAGATTTTTTTTTCATGGTACTGAGGACTGAACCCAGGGCTTAACCACTGAACCACATCCCCAACCCTTTGAACTCACAATCCTCCTGTTTCAGCCTCCCGAGCAGGCGGGATTACAGGCCTGCGCAACCACATCTAGCTAGCCAGTACTGATTTGACAGCTCCAGAAAAGAAGAGAAATATGTTACAAAAAATTATGTAAGTAATAAGGAAATATTATGCAAAGCAGTGTATTGTAGGGGTGAGTTGTTGAAAGCCTTCAGTTCCCACTTTTTTTGCATGAGATGAGTAACTTTGAGCTGTCCTAAAAAGGAAGATACGGAGAGAATTCCCAGTTTACCCTTCTCTCCACAACTTCTTCAATCTTTAGAATTTTGTCATACACAATGCAAAATGGAAAAGTTGCACGACAAGGTGGAATTGGCCACCAAAGTCAGCCTCACTTATGTTCCTTCTCAGTATCATCATTACTCATCACGACTGTTAAAAAAGCACCTAATATGCCAGGTGCAGTGGCATACACCTGTAATCCGAGCGACTCAGGAGACTGAAGCAGGATTGCAAGTTTGAGGCCAGCCTTAGCAACTTAGTGAGGCCCTAAACAACCTAGTGAAGAAATTTCAAAAATAAAAAGGGCTAGTGATGAAAAAAAACGATAAAAGTAACTGTATACAACTCTACAGAACAGGGATATTTGAATAAATACATTAGGCAAAAATAAGAGTTGTTACAAAATACTAAAGCCAAATATGTCTTTGAAAAGCAAAGGAATATAAGAGAGGAAAGACATAAAGCTCAGACTCCTGGTGCTTCACAACACCCATAACTTCAGTCTTTGCCAGATGAAGTACAGAGGTTAAAGGATATCCAGTTTGGGATGACAAAGCTGCTTTCCTGTGGTTTATGAGGCTGATGAAGTCATAGAGGAGTGCTGTCCAGGTGCCAGACCTCCTCCCTCAACGGCATTTCATGAGGTCCTGAGAATGCTGATGATGTTAGCTGTCAGCGCTCCATGTTCTCTCTCTCCCTCCCAAAATCCTAACCCATATTTCTTGCCATTTACAACCAGTGGACTGTCCCCCTGCCATATCACACTAACCACATCAAAGGCTGATCATGTCTTCCTTCCAAATATCCTCCTTCCCAGATTTTTCAGTTCTGATCAAACTTCCCATTCTTATCCTCATTCCTACCCTCTAGCTCTTGCTTTTTGAGTTCCTCGGCTATTGAATGACTGCACAGGTATACTTTTCCATGTGACATTCATATCATCCACATTATTGTTCACTTGAACATATTTGTGCCCTTTCCAATGATTTTGCAAATTAATGGTGTCCTCCTCATATGTGCACTACTAAAAAATAATACTTTTGGTTCAATTCCTTTATATAGTATAGGTGGCAGTATGAGTCCATCATCTTTCTTATCAATCCTAAACACTGACTCTTAGGTTATTCTTCAAGCCCTCAACTGTGGCATTCCAGTGCTATCTCAGGACCAGCCAAAGGCTCAGAGAGCTATGGGAACAGTACCACTAATTGTAAAACAATGCATCCAGTCCTTTTTTTTTTTTTTTTTCCTTTTGGTAGGACTAGCTCTCACTCTACCATTGAGCTACATCCCCAGCGCAATAGTCACATTTTGGTTCAGTTTACTGATTCCTGAAAACTGTAAAAAAAAAAAAATCTGTACAATGACTGCTTCCTGAACTATCTTAACTACTTTACAGTTTTATTATGAAATCACTTATATAGAAATGTTTTGATAAGTAAAAATGAAGTATATGGGGCCGAAGTGTATAGAACATAGCTCAGTAGTAGAGCTTTTAGCTAGCATGTTCAAGGTCCTAGGTTTAATTCCCAGAATTGCAAAAGAAAAAAAAAAGAAGTATATGAATGTAAGATGGTTATGGTACTCTTATGTTTATCTCCCCTTACTTATTTGGCAGGGGTGGCAGGGGGGAGGGAGGGGGAATCCATCTGTTGGCTTCTAGCCAAGTTTCTTTTGTTCCCATCCCCTCTTCTTGTTCAGCTCTAGTCTATACCATTCTTATTGTTATCAAAATACTTGCTTTTACTTCTTAAACCAGGATCCACCCTTCCCCTTTTTCAAAACAGAACTCAGAGCCACCTCCTGTGGAAAAACTTCCCAGTCTTGCTGAAGGAAATGATAAACTTCCAGATAGGCCATTACACCACTCCCTCAGGTTCCTCTAGTCAGCATGTGTTTAAGTGTCTAGCCCAGCACACAATAATGGGCACTTTTGTATGAGCTTCACCATAAAGCACTTTCACTTACGTTATCACCCTTAAAATGTTTTCACAAATGTGTTATGTTTTTAATTAAGAAATGAAGGATAACCAGGTGTGTGGCACATGCCTATAATCCCAGCAGCACTGGAGACTGAGTACAAGAGGATTGCAAGTTCAAAACCAGCCTCAGCAAAAGCAAGGCACTAAGCAACTCAGTAAGACCTTGTCTCCAAATAAAATACAAAATTAGGGCCAGGGTTGTGGCTCAGTGGCCAAGTGACCCTGAGTTCAATCCCTGCTACCACAAAAAAAAAAAAAAAAAAAAGTTCAAGGCCAGCCTCAGCAACTTAGTAATACTCGGAACAACTTAACAAGACCTTGTCTCAAAATAAAAAAGGGCTGGAGATGTGACTCAGTAAACATTCTTGGGTTCAATCCCCAGTTCCGAACAGAAAAAAGGAAAAATTAAGAATAGTTGGGTGTTGTGATACATTACTGTAATCCCAACTAATGGGGAGGCTAAAGTAAGAGGATCCCACATTTGAAGCCAGCTTTGGCAATTTGGTAAGACCCTGTCTCAAAATTTAAAAAAGGACTGGGAGTGTAGCTCAGTGGAAGAGACAAAGTGCCCCTGAGTTCAATCCTCAGTACTGCAAAAGGGAAGAATTTTTAAAAAAAATTGAGGGTAAATAACTTTTTCCACAGCAGTTTTGAATAGCAAGTAATAAAGTTCTGGCTTTACTATACTACATTTACTTTCCTTTACTGGAAATTTGTGATATAAGAAGTGTCTCAATTTTTTTTAAATTTTTAATTATTATATTATCGTTATTATTATACCAGGGATTGAACCTAGGAGTGCTTTCCCACTGAGTCACATCCCCAGTGCTTTTTTTTTTTTTTTTTTTTTTTCACGCTAAGTTGCTTAGAGCCTTGCTAAATTGCTGGGGCTGGCATCAAACTTGTGATCCTCCTGCTTCAGCCTCCCGAGTTCTTTGATTACAGGCATGCACCACCATGCCCAGCTAAATTTTTTATTTTTTCATATTCTGGAACACTTGCACATACATAATATCTTGAGAATGCAACCCAAATCTAAACATGAAAATCTTTTATACTGCATATACACCTTAACACATAGCCTGAAATTAATTTTTTTTCCTGCTGCTGTGGATGAACCCAGGACCTGAGCAGGCTAAGCACGAGCTCTACTACTAAGCTACACCTCCAGCCTCCCTAAAGGTAATTTCGTACAATATTTTTAGTTGGTCTGCATTTTGAGCGCAACTCCTCACATAAGTACAGGTATTGACTTGTCCACTTATAGCACTATGTCAGTGCTCAAAAAGTTTCTGATTTTGGATCATTTTGGGTTTAAGGTTTTCAGTTAGGAATGCTCAACCTGTACTTACCTCATGAGGTTCTTGCAAGAGTTACATTAGGGAATGCTCTTATAAAAATGTCATCAGGGCTGGGGATAGAGCTCAGTTAGTAGAGTGTTTGCCTCGCAAGCACAAGGCCCTGGGTTCAATTCCCTGCACCGCAAAATAAATAAGTAAAAATAAAAATGACATCAGTTCTTAGCCACAACAGTTTCCATAAATCTTTGTCGGTGCACTCTAGATCATATTCCCACTATATATGCTGGCAAAAAACACATACCTCCCTTCCTAGGACTCAGCTGTAAAATTAGTCACATGTATGATTGTCTTCTCTCCTCTCTAGACCAAAAGCTGTATGATAGTGATAATATCTGCTTTCGCTCTCCATAGAATTTCCTGCACCTACTACAGCGCTTGTCACATAGAACTTCCTGTTTTGTTGGATAAATACGTGAGATCTGAAATCAAATTTTTCTCATTCATTCTAGACTTAGTCATTTAGTCTGGGGAAAACGTCAGTGAGATTGTAAAATGAGGTAACATGGATGTTACTCTGAGATAAAAGTTACTGTAAATTTCAAAAGATTAGACACCGCTGGGGGAAGGTCATGTTAATAATTCAGAACTGTTCAGTTGAGGACGTCACCACTTCCACTTAATATACATGCTCAAGATGACAGCTCCTTTTCGCCCATAAGACCCGGGCCCTAATTGCTGTTCACTTCCGTACGATGACCCAAGATGGCGGAGCCCGTGATTGAAAACCAGATTCAAGATGGCGGCTTCCGGCTTCCCCCGCAGCAACGCGCGTAGGCTCCGAAGCCACGCCCACTTCCGACTCCTCCGTCACCGCCATGGCTGCTTTAGGGAGTCTGCTCTCCGGTGAGTTGGCCTAGGCTAGGTAGACTCAGAAGCCGGTGAGGTGCGGGCTGGACCCCTAGGACTAACTCAGCGTCGCCTCTGACTCTGTCTTGCTTTCCCAGTAGGTGTGCGGAGGCTGCACTGCAGCGTGTCGGCTCGGGCTGGCAGCCAGTGGAGACTCCAGTGAGTGCGGTGGTCGGGGGATTCAGGGGGGTAGAAGCAGGTCCAAGACCTCACGGAACTATTTCTTTTTACCCAGACAGGGCCTGGCTGCCAACCCTTCCGGCTATGGGCCCCTCACGGAGCTCCCAGACTGGTCTTATGCGGGTGAGCGTCAATCCAACAGTTTACTTCAGAGAATTTTCACTTAGAGGGACCGCCCCTGGAAGGGGTGGGAGAGTGATGTCCAGGCGGGGGCGTGACTGAGTGGGGGAAAAAAAAAAAAAAAAATCGAACTTTTTATTTGGAAAATGGAGTTGGAGTGAAAAAGCTCTCTTGTTTATTTTGTCAATTAAACTACTACGGAAGATAAAGCTGGACAGGATCTTGGCTTGTGAAGATAAACAAGTTAATTCTAACTTGGACCACCCTGGGTTTGAAGCCGGTGATAAGTCCTTCCCTTTTCTCAAAGGGAATGAGATTTTAAGTAGTTAGGAAGAACCACCCTTCTGTGTGGTGAGTGCATATTGAGAATTTGGCACCAAATGCAGGAAGAACTCTTGAAAGGTTGTAGAAAGGAGTATCCCAGAGGGGTAGAAGGGTGATGATTGAGGATGGCAGGCTCCTTTCAGAAAAATCTTTTCACTTTACTTAAAAAGAGAAGATATTAACTCTAAAAGAGAGGGACCTTAGCCAGGACCAGTGCACAACCTGTAATCCCAGTGACTTGGGAGGCTGAGTCAGAAGGATTGCAAATTCCAGGCCAGACTCAGCAATTTAGCAAGACTCTGTCTCAAAATGAAAAGGACTAGGGATGTAGCTGTGTGGTAGAACCCCTGGGTTCACTCACCATTACCAGAAGAAAAGAGAAGTTGAAGCCACTCCCTACTCCCTTTATGGGATTTAAATTTACAGGAAGGAAAATTGAGGCCTACAGAAATGAAATGCCTGTATAGTATCAATACCAGGCCTCCTTCCCAACTTGAAGACCTGAGTATTAATACCCTACTGGAGTTTTGTTTGTTTTTGTAGTGCTGGGAATTGAATCCAGGGCTTCATGCATGCAAGACAAGCACTCTCATTGGGCTCATCTCCACCTCTCCTTTGGATTCTCTATTATGTGAATAAGTATTCACATACTTATTCAAGAAGGAAGATGAAATTTGTTTCCACTTGTTATTTACTGTAGGAAGCCTAGGCTCTTTGTAATATGGAATATTAAAGAGACTGGAATTATACGTACCTGGTATGTGTGCGTGCGTGTGTTTGCACTTGCAGGGGATTGATCCCAGGGCCTCTGGCATGCTAAGCACACACTTTGCCACTGTACTACACCCCTAAGCCCCCGTAACTGATCAATCTGAGCTTCCCTGCTTGCTAAAAAAAAAAATATATATATATATATATATGTATATACAAAGACACAGACATTCATGGTTCTTGTAAGGATAAAAATGAAACCCAGTGAAAAGCACTTGGCATACATACTGCACGATATTCATGCATTTTTGTGGGAGGGGGCGGGGTACTGGGGATTGAACCCAGGGCCTTGCACATGCTAGTCAAGCACTCTACTGCTGAGTTACATTCCCAGCCCCTCATTCCCTTTCTTAATAATACCTCTGATCTAGTTACCATCAAACTACTGGGCAGAATTTTCACTTTTTCTTTGTAGAAAATAAGTGTCCTTTCCTTTCATCTCCATTATAAACTACTTGAGATCAGACTGAATATATATATGGAATCCTTATGAGTGCTTATGTTCTTATACTATGCTTTGAATGGCAAAAACTAGTGATACAGTCCCTGATTTGAAGGAACTTAAAGTCAAGCTGGGAAAATAAGCATGGGCATTTTAAAAATAAATAATATTTTAGTATTCTGTCCTATTCCAAAAAGATCTGAAATGACTAATGCTAAAAACAATAATATAGTAAATGTCTCAAGGCAAATAGATGAATGTTAAATGACATGAACTTCTTTCAGAAGAGACCCTGAAAGAAGGGTCATGGGACCCTGTTCCATCTCTAGCATCACAAAAAGAGCTGATGAAGTTGATGGAGGTTACAGAGGGGTTGGGGTGGGGAGAGGTAGGGCTTGAGGGGGCTTAAGGATAAGGACTTAGCTAGAAGGAAAGGGAAAAAGGGCATTTCATTGTAGAGTGGGACAGAATTAGGAAAGATGTTGATTGAAAGGTTTCTAAAGATAAAACAGTAGAAGAAGCATTGCAAATTATCTTGAATTCCAGGATAATTAGTGGTAGGTGAAATAGGAGTAGGAACATGGTTTAGGAACTTATTTTTGATACGTCTGTGGTACCTCACTCTTGAAGATGAGGGACTTATTTTAGGAAAATTAAGCTACATTGGGTATAAAATGGAAGAGGTAGGGATTAACTCTTCCTCATTCCTGTCATAGTCTTTGACTAAGGTGCTGTAGACCACCTCTAACACTTGCCTTTTCTCTCACCTATTTGTAGATGGCCGCCCTGCCCCCCCAATGAAAGGCCAACTTCGAAGAAAAACCCAAAGGGAAAAGTTTGCAGTGAGTGACTAGAGCTTCAGCTAGGGCTGAAGCTACATTGTTTGTGATTGTTTTGCACCTGAGCTGTCATGTACACTGTATACAAAGGTTTTAACAGTTTTGTGTTTTGTTTTTGTTTTTGTCTTTGGAGATACTGGGCATCAAACCCAGGGATGATCTACTACTAAGCTCATCCCAGTCCTTTTTTTTTTTTCTTTTTGAAACAGGATTTTATTTAGTTGCTGAGGGCCTCACTAAATTGCTGAGGCTGGCCTCAGCATCCCATATAGCTAAGATTTATAGGTGTGTCACCAGGTCAGCTGAGCCAATCATTTTAATAGCACTGTGAGAAGGGAGGAATCAAGTTCCTAGGCCAGGAACCAGTAGTGAGCATTCTGACTCCCATGTTGCTACCTCCCTTCTGTTACCCAACCCAGGATTTAGTGCCACTTGTTCCCTAGTCAGCAGTATCAATTTCCAGCTGAAACCTCTAACTTTGTGAGAAAAAGGATATAAGGTGCAGTGCCCAAGCCCCAGATGTTATCCACACTTGTTTTCCTGTCTGTTTCAGAGACGAGTTGTACTGCTATCACAGGAAATGGATGCTGGAATACAGGCATGGCAGCTCAGACAGCAGAAGTTGCAGGAAGAAAAAAGGAAGCAGAAAAATGCTCTTAAACCCAAAGGGGCTTCACTACAGAGCCTACTTCCACGTCAATAAAAAACAATTCCTGTTCCTTACCTCAACCTCTCTCTGGCTTTCTTTTCCATCACCTGGACGTCTCATTCCAGACAGAAGAGAGCCTTTGTGTCCTATTTGTCTTCAGAGCAAAAGAGCTTGGATACCCAGAAGAACAATCTATAAGGTCACTGCCTGGGAGGTTTGGCTCAGTGCCCTCATCCCTGTTTTCATTCCAGTTCAACTGAATCTTGTTCTGGAATTTTTATCCCTTCCTTTGCAGGCCATAGGGCTGTTCCAACTCTTTAGCAGTAGCTGTTCTGTCAGTGTGAACAGGGGACAACAGTTTTTCTGTTTTTAGCCAGGCATGTAAGTCTTGAATAGCTTGGCCATGTGCAATTGGCATTTAATGAATGTTTTGATGAAGGGATCTCACCTGAGATCCCTTTCTTTGCAAGCAACTGGTGTCAGTTTTCCTAAGGTTCAGATACATGGTCCAGGAGGATCCCCCATCCCCACGCCCTGGGGAAGGCAAACATAAGGAAGAACAAAAGTTGGTCTTTTCGTGTTCTGCAAAAGGAGTTGGGTTCTGAGGTCTCCATGGTTCTGAATGAATTCCAGAGACTGACCAAGAGGGGCTTGCACATCTCCACCCCTACACAATGACTCACCCTCCAGTCTTATGTACCTATATGGATGGGATAGGTATCCAGTATCTCTCACACACCTCCCACAAACTGCAAGCTGCCTAGGACCTGGGAATCCTTTCATTTTAGTGATCATGACCTGACCCGTGAATCTGGGGGCAAAGGAACTTTGTTCTCCTAGTACAGAGCACTGGGCTTCCCATCTTTGCCATAAATATGATAGTTGCTGCATCCCTTAGGTTTCTAAGCTTCCTACCTGACCTAATTTCTGTCCCCACTCCTTTATTCCTTCCCTTGCTTTCATTCCCTCCCTCCCTCCCCACCCCCCCCTTACCTCCTTCCTCTAGCTGACCAGATGCAATTCTCAGATCTTAGATTTCGCTGATGGTCCAGTTTTCTGTCTCCCACACTTTTCCTGCTTCTGTTGTGCTGCTCTCTGCTGCTTTTCCAGATCTAGTTCTCAGCCTCTTTTTGTCTCCCTTTCTCAACTTTGACTTTAGCCTGCCCTCCCTCTTCCTTGCACACCTCACCTTTTGTTCTGAGTCCAGTGAGTACCTAAAGAAGATTTTTTGGGGGGGAAGATATTAGGGAATTGAACACTGGGGTGCTCTACCACTGAACTATATCCTCAGTGCCTTTTGTTTTATATTTGAGGTTGGAACTCAACTTGGAATCCTCGTGCCTCAGACTCTGTATTTGCTGGGATTACGGGTATGCACCACTGGTGCCCCACTCCTGATGGAGATTTTATTCTTTAAGGAATTCCCTTCCTTTCCAGGGCAGAGGGAGAACTAAACCTGAAGTCCAAACAAATTTTTTTCCAACAATTTTCCCCAAATTTGGTTTGCTTTTCCCCTTACTCCCTGGCCTTTTACTGGTTTCCTACTCAGCTCTAGTTTAAGAAGCAGTCAGAAGAACAATTATACAGGGAACCATTCAGTTTTCTGCAGGATGGACCCCCTCTCTCAGCCTGTGTAGTTGTGGGTTTGTTTGAGTTGGGGGTGCAGGGGAAGCTGTTATCAGTTCCCAGAAACAAGTCCCCCTTTTACTAAACGCTCCTTCTCCCAACCTTTTTCACTGACATGGAAGAAGACCTCTCCAACCATCGAAGGACCCTAACCTCTTAGTTGGCCCCAGCAACCCAGCCTCCCAGTACATCCCACTTGGAGGTGAGACAAATGCTGAATACCACAGAAATCAAGCCACCCAAAATATGCTTAGGGGGGGAAAGTCTCCCACATCCCTTCCCCTGGGTACCCTTACACGATGTCGTTTGTGGCCTCAACCCCTGCAGATGGCAGTCTGCACCACAGAAAGGCAACTTTGGGTTGTTTTTTTTTTTTTTTTCTTCCCCCCTCCAGTTCTTAGCTGTAATTGGACTCAAGCTGAAACAACCACGTCCCCACCAGGAAAGGAGGGCATTGGGGCGGGGGCGGAGGAGAGGCTGCGAGAGAAGGGAGGGACCAAAGGAGAGAGCGGAGAGGGCTCCCAACCCAGTTCGCCTACTAAGCAGAAGAAAGATCAAAAAACGGGAAAGGGGAGAAGAGCAAACAGTCACTTTCAAGAACAATCCCCTCTTCTCCAAGCTGAGAGAGCTCTGGGAATCCAAATTCAGTGCTTACCGAAGACAAAGGCGCCCGGAGGGAGCGGCGGCGCTACCCCAGGGCGTGGGCCCGGCCGCGGAGCCCGCACGGCCCGGCTGCCCCGACGTCTCGGACCATGTCTCCCGCCCCTCGACCCTCGTGCAGCCTTCTGCTCCCCTTGCTCACGCTCGGCACCGCGCTCGCCTCCCTCGGCTTGGCCCAAAGCAGCAGCTTCAGCCCCGAAGTAAGTGAGCTCCTCCGGCTCTTCCCGGAGTCGCGCCCGCTGGGGAGTCGAGTCGGGGGTCTCCAAGGGGACGGCCCGGACTCGGAGAGGAGGGATCTCGACTGCTCCGGGCTGCAGGATTCCCACCCCCCATTTCTTTTCCTTCCCCATCTCCAAACTTCCAAGTCGATCCAACTTTTGCCTGCCTCCAACCAACCCCCCTTAGCCGCCACCGACTCTCTTTCCCATTCCTTCCTTTCCTTGGAAGAACTTTACAGCGCGGGCAGGACCCCCCTCCCCCCAATTCCCCTGGGCTCTGCGCTCAGCTCTGGAACCAGTTGGGAGCCTGATAAACACTTGGACTCCGCTCAAACCCCGCGCTGTCCCGGTTCCTTGTCATGTGCGAGTTTGTTGTTCAACTTTCCAGCGCTGTCGCGCCCGCGCTCGCCGGGAGCCGGGGCAGGCGCGCTCTCCACCAATACATCTGCGGCCAGATGTGGTCGCGGGTGAACGTCCTAGTTGCCCCCCCCCCCATCATCCTCCCCAAGTGGACCCCTCTGTGTCCGCGCCCGGAGCCCCGGCGTCGAGGGTCGCAGCTCTAGCGCGCTGGCCGCTTTTCGTACACACAAAGCTCCCTTATGAGCCCGGGGCTCAGCCCGGCCACGGTCCCCACCCGCGTCGGCGCCCTCAGATCCTTTTTGTTGTTAATTGTGTTTCTGCGTTAATTGCAGGGAGACTGGGGGCGTCGCACAGGGAGTGGGGAGAGGGCCTGGCCCAGGGCGCCCTCAGGCGTCTCGACTGACTCCAGCGCCCCCCACCCCCATCCTTACCCCTTCCCTGACCGTGGCCCACCGGGCCCTGGAGGAAGCCGCGTGGGAGTTGTCTGAGGAAGTTTTTCCTCTCTCTTTTATTTTGGGGTGAAGGTGGGAGACGGATTTAATCAGCTTCTTATTTTGGGTCATCCCAACCCACTCGGCCTGGCGAGGGCCTGGGTGCGGTCGGGAGGGGCCGGGAAGGGCCCAAGAAGGGGGATGGGATCTGGATTTGGTTTCCTGTGCCCTGGTCCCAGACCTGGTTCCACCCCCAGAAAAAACCTCTCCAGAAAGAACACACTACCTCTGTCCCTGATGGGATCTGGGGCTGAACAGGGAAAGTATGGCGCTAGGAATGGAGACCTGGGAAAGTAAAAATCTGCACTGGTTTGAAGGCCAAGCCTTACAGTCATGGAGCCTTCATCTCAGCCTGAAACGGGGAGCTTCTAACAAAAGGAGCTTGGGCATCTGGGGGCTGCCCACTGCCAACTTCACCGCCCTGCCTTTTTTCCCCTCCCCTACCCTGCTAGGCCCCCTAGGGGAGGGGCAGCAGCCCTGGCTCTGTTTTAAGTGGGTCATGGGGCTCCCAGTGCCAGAACCACCATTTGCTTCTGGGCCATGGAAGGATGGGAGGCTGAGGGAAGCAGGGGCAGTCACAGACATAGGGATCCCAGGCCTGCTGTAGAGCCAGAGGTCCCCCACCCTCTCCAGAACTCCTATGTGGGAGGTATTCCCTTGACTTTCCCCTAGGGGAATACCTAGCTCCTCTCATTCATCAGGACAAAGTTGAGTTTTGTGACCCAACATGGTTGTTCCTTCAGGCCAGTCAGGAGGAAGAGTTGGGGTGGCCCAGGCCTCAGGCAACTGGGTTCCTCCCACCAGGTCTCCAAAGCCCTGCACCAGCTCCAGGACAGCCCTCTCCTCCCCTTGGCCTGTCTGGCGCTCTGCCCTTCCCCCTATCCAGCCGCAGACACAAGAGTCCTCTCTTCTGTGGTTCCCGACCTCATAGTCTCTGTGGTTCTTGCTTTGCTCAGAGCCTGCCCCTGTGGGATGGAAGGAAGAAAAATTGCTCAGGCCTGGAAGGAGGAAAGGGACCAGGCCCTGTGACTCTTGAGTCAAGGGAAGTTCCTTTCTTGAGTAAGCCTCCATTTTCCTCTATAGGACACAGGGCAGAGGCTATGGGTGTGAATAGTGAGACCTACCCACCTCTTTAAAGATGGAGGAGAGGGATCTATCCCAGAGTACTGGGTGTGGATTCTCCCCACCTCTCTGCCTCCCTCTCATAGGAACATCCCCCTCAGCTTGGCTCTGTGAGCTTTGAGGGGACCTGGTCTCATTCCTCCTGACTTCCAACTCCAGGGGTAGAACATCCCATCCTTCCCCAAGTCTGAAAGCGGCTGCTCCCCAGCAAGGGTCAGAATCCTGGATGTATCTATCCTACAGGTGAGATTAGGGGCAAAGGGAGTTTCCTGCATACTTGGGCACAGGCCACAGCAGGCCTCCGGAGGGCACAAGCTGTGGCATCAGCCCACACAGGTCAGGGCAAGCCTACAGCTCCCAGAGAACAGCTCCAGACTGTAGCACCCTGCCTGGCTCCTCTCTGGTATACCAGAGGTTAAACTTCATTCCTCCCTGTACCCCTGAGGAGGGGCTCTCAGAGCCACATGGTACTAGGGTTGTTCTGGCCAGGCCTGTTGGCTGGGGAAAGCTGGGTTCTTTCTGTCTCAGGCCCTAGCTCCTGTCAGCCTTGGGGATCACTTCCTGGAACTATGTTGCAATTCTTGCCCCTATGGGCTCAGGTCCCCAGTCAGCTGCTCCTGAATCACCCCCAGCCCCTCTGCCAGAGCACTGATCTACCACTAGGGCCTGGGCCTAGAGTTGAAGGGCCTTGTGGAGATCCATCCTAAAGACTATAGATAGGGGATGCAGCACCCAACAGCAACCCTCACCCCTCCAAGTCCCTATCCTAGGCATCCTGCAGCCCCCTCTGACTCATTAAAAAAGGCAAAACTAGAGCAGGGACCAGAGCTGTCTGGTCCATAAAAGAATCCATGCATCTTCATATTCTATACGTAACTTGGCGTGTTTTATTTTTCAGGCATTAGGAAAATGCTCCATTGTTCTTACAATAAAGGCTGACTTTTTTCTCAGCAGGGTTTTGCAGTGTGTGTACCTTTCAATCAAACACCAAAAACTTAACTTTAATTTAAGGCAATTTGCCAGCCTTTATATTATGAACAATTCACAACATACCTGAAATAAAACAGTCACCACTGTAAAATACTACATGCTACCCTCCCCCCTTCTCCCACTCCCTCCACTAAGAACCTTAAATGGGTACTTAGTTCCAAGCCGGATGATCTTTAGATAGGGATCACCACTTCCAAAGTCCCATAACAGCAGCCATCCTGAGCTCTAGCTCCATTTCTGCCCTCCTTTCTAAAAAGATCTCAGCTGTGAGGGTCTAGAGGCATGGTACTGTCCCAAGAGAGCATCATGTAGGGCACAACAGTAAAGCCCCCTCAGCCATACACCACCCCTCTACCCATCATGGATATAAGCCACTCCCAGGTGTGACTGAAAAAGAAGAGAATAGTGCCAGAAGGAATCGCAGCTCTGAGAAGATGCCCTAGAACTCTCTGTTAAACCTTAGAGTTCTCCTTCTCAAGAGAGCTACAGCCAGTCTAGAGCTATGGCTCCCTAACCATTTATGTACTCATAGCCCCAAAAGGACAAGCTATACTGGGGTATAGACCAGATTTTAGATCAGCCTATGAGTTCCTGCAGATGTGTTGCCAGAGCTGGGAGCCCATCCTCCTCTTCTCACCAAGCCAAGTACCTATGCCAGATACTGTGGGGAGGCAGATGCAGAGGCAAATGTGTCCCCTGAGCCAGATAGGAATGCTCCGAGCCACATCTCTCTCCCTACAGGCCTGGCTGCAGCAGTATGGCTACCTGCCTCCTGGGGACCTACGTACCCACACACAGCGCTCACCCCAGTCACTCTCAGCTGCCATCGCGGCCATGCAGAAGTTCTACGGGTTGCGAGTGACAGGCAAAGCTGATGCAGATACCATGAAGTAAGTGCTCACCCTGGCAGGAGTTCTGCCCTGCACCTACCGACACACTGAGCGCCAGAGATGTTGCTACCTGAATGCTGGCTCCTGTCCCCGATACTTCATCCCCACATTAGGATCCTGACCTTCTTATATTTACCCTGACCTCATAACATCGGCCTCTCCCCACACTGACACATAGCCTCACCCAACATTGGTGCTGGGGCCAGAGGCGAGCATCCAGGACCTGCTGTAGAGCTCCACCCTCCCCTCTGAGACCTTTCTCTTTCCTACACTGCACTGACCCCAATCCTCCCACTCCAGGGCCATGAGGCGCCCCCGCTGTGGTGTTCCAGACAAGTTTGGTGCTGAGATCAAGGCCAATGTTCGAAGGAAGCGCTACGCCATCCAGGGCCTCAAATGGCAGCACAATGAGATCACTTTCTGGTGAGTGCAGCAGGCCAGCAACCTCTATCACATCTGACACCCTTCCTTGTCAGTTGTGTTCTACAGAGACTCAGAGTCCCTCGCCCACCCCAGACTTCTCCCTTTTGTTCCTGGGAAGTTCCTGGGGAGCAGGGAGGAAAATGGTTATGATCTTGGAGAGAGGTGCAGCCATCAAGGGATGCACCCCAGTAGCAGACAGCCAAAGCCTGAGAATTCCCTGAGCCTTCAGTTCTTCAGGTTGAAGCATCATGCTGAAGCAGCAGGAAGAGGAGGTCGGGCAAAAAAAACTGTCCGGGCAATTCAGTCAGACCTGGCAGAGCACAGGAAAGGAGAATTTTGCCCCTTGTTGTCCTAACACATCCCCATTCTCTCCCTTCATGGCCGGACTTCAGCATCCAGAATTACACCCCCAAGGTGGGTGAGTACGCCACATTCGAAGCCATTCGCAAGGCATTCCGTGTTTGGGAGAGTGCCACACCACTGCGCTTTCGAGAAGTACCCTACGCCTACATCCGGGAAGGCCACGAGAAGCAGGCTGACATCATGATCTTGTTTGCCGAGGGCTTCCATGGCGACAGCACACCCTTTGATGGTGAGGGCGGCTTCCTGGCCCATGCCTACTTCCCAGGCCCCAACATTGGAGGAGACACCCACTTTGATTCTGCTGAGCCCTGGACTGTCCGGAATGAGGATCTAAATGGTGAGTGAGGGAGCCCTGGGTCCTACTCTGTGGAGTCACCAGTCACTTAAGGGGCAGTTTTCCTCCTACCAAAATCTCATGGCTAAAAGGGACCACAAAGATTTGGTCTGACTTCTAACTAAAGCAGGAATCTGCCAGTTGTGGTGGCACATGCTGGTAATCCCAGCAATCTGCAAGATTGAGTCAGGAGGAGCACAAGTATGAGACCAGCCTCAGCAATTTAACTAAGACCTAGGTAACTTAGCAAGACTGTGTATCAAAATAAAAAGGGCTGGGGATGTGGCTCAGTGGTTAAGCATCTCTGGGTTCAATCCCCAGTACCACAAAAAGTAAAAGCAAAAATACTCTTTTATTTAATTTATTTATTTTTGGTCCTTCCTCACCTCCTGATTTTCCCAAGGCTTCAAAGCATCCTTCTCACCCACTTTTCCAGGCAAACATCATGTCTAGCTCCTAGGAGAAACTGAGGCCTGCAGAAGGCCTTTGCTTCCCAGGTCTTCCCAGAACTGGAATCTTGCCCCAGAGCACTCTCACTCCAGAGGAGGTTACTGACTGACTTTGTGCCTTAAATACCAAACAGGAAATTGGACCTCACGATTTGGTCACTTTGGGTGGAAAACATCATTGACAGGCTTGTAGGAGAAATCTCTGGTGGGCAAGCACAGAGCCTAAGGAAAGCAACCTAGGCTATGGTCTTACCATGCCCACCCCTCCAGGGAATGATGTCTTCTTGGTGGCTGTGCACGAACTGGGCCATGCCCTGGGCCTCGAGCATTCCAATGACCCCTCAGCCATCATGGCACCCTTTTACCAATGGATGGACACAGAGAACTTTGTGCTGCCTGATGATGACCGCCGGGGCATCCAGCAACTTTATGGCAAGTAATCCACACCCATAACTGCTCCTTCTTCTCAACTTCTTGTCCCCTCCTGGTCTTTGATCTGTGCATTTCCCTCCCTATGCCCAATGGTCTCTACACACACACACACACCCTGCCTGACCTTGCCTGCATCAGCTCCCACTTTTGAGAACACCCTCCTTGTCACCTCCTAGCTGATTGCTTCAGCCTCCACTAGAGGGTGTGAGCCCCTCCACATCTTTCTAAGGGTCCATCACCCATTTATCTGTGCTTCCATCCCATCCACCCCCAAGTCTGAAGTGTCCCTCTTGTTCTCTCCCCCAGGGAGTGAGTCAGGGTCACCCACCAAGATGCCCCCTCAACCTAGATCTACCTCCCGGCCCTCTGTCCCTGATAAACCCAAAAACCCCACCTATGGGCCCAACATCTGTGATGGGAACTTTGACACCGTGGCCATGCTCCGAGGGGAGATGTTTGTCTTCAAGGTGAGAAGAAATGGGCTGGTTTGGGGGACAAAAGAACTCTATGGCAAGGAGACCGGGTTGAAACAGCTACAGGAGGAATGGAAATTGAAATCAAGGGACAAAGAGCAGTGGGGGAGCTTAGAAATTTGGGGACTGAGGAAGAGGATTAAAACTACAAAATATGACATGCTCTTTGTACCTTGTCTGGCTTCCAGGAGCGCTGGTTCTGGCGGGTGAGAAATAACCAAGTGATGGATGGATACCCAATGCCCATTGGCCAATTTTGGAGGGGCCTGCCTGCATCGATTAATACTGCCTATGAGAGGAAAGATGGCAAATTTGTCTTCTTCAAAGGTAACCAGGTGCTGGGTGCAGTGGAGCACACTTGTAATCCCAGCTACTCAGGAGGCTGAAGCAGGAGCACTACAAGTTCAAGGGAAGCCTATGCAACTTAGTAAGATCTTGTCACAAAAATAGAAGTTTGGTAGTAGAGTGCTCCTGGTTCAATCTCTAGTACCAAAAAAACTCCAGGATTCTACCTTAGTATCTTTGGAGGAGCTGATTCCACTTGACTCCTCCAAATACCCCAGAGCCCAAGTTAAACCCAGATTTGCCCTTTTTTGGTCTTCCCCAGGAGACAAGCATTGGGTTTTTGATGAGGCTTCCCTGGAACCTGGCTACCCCAAACACATTAAGGAGTTGGGCCGAGGACTGCCTACTGACAGAATTGATGCTGCTCTATTCTGGATGCCCAATGGAAAAACCTACTTTTTCAGGGGAAACAAGTAAGACCTCTACCCCTTAACCCAGGGGTCACAACTGCCACCCCCAAATTCCATTCCCAAATTCTGGAAGGGCCCATCTCCACAAAGATGTTTCCCTAATGAAGTTGCTGAGTGAGCCTCCACTGTTGCCTAGCAGTGGGCAGCCTCTGTTCGGTGCCTTGTGAGTGGGATGTGACCGGGTCACCATTTCAAACCTGGTCATTTGACGCCTCCTGCCCCCGGCACTGTGCCTCTGCCCCAGCAGCCAGGCACTGTCATTAAGGGCTGCTGGTGGCTTCTTGCAGCCTGGGCCCTCCCATCCACCTCCTCCTTCCGCCACTTCCAGCTGCAGGCCCTCATTACTCAAAACCCCTGTCCCCCACCCTGTCCACAGCTACCCTTTGTCCACTGTTGCATTCTGTCCTGGTTCCTGCTACACTCCAAGGACATGCCGTGTCCAAACACTTTCCCTCTCCTCCCCCAGGTACTACCGTTTCAATGAAGAGTTCAGGGCAGTGGACAGCGAGTACCCCAAAAACATCAAAGTCTGGGAAGGAATCCCTGAGTCTCCCAGAGGGTCATTCATGGGCAGCGATGAAGGTGAGTGGGACAAAGGAAGGTGACCATGAGGGGAGGGTGGGAATAGAGAGTTAAGGAAGGCACAGTATCATAGGGAAAACAATGAGGACGGAACGTGCAGTCCTTACCATGTGCCAGGGACTGGCCAGATGAATTCATGGTCATATCCCATGGCCCTGCTCCTCTCCCAACCTGATACTATCACTGCCTCCATTTTATAGCTGAGGAAACTGATACTCGGAAAGGTTGAGGTGAGCTCAGCTGACGGCACACTAACAACTTCCTTCTGTTCTTCTCCTTTGGGACCTTTCACCCTGCCCTGTCTCTCGTCCTTCTCGTTGACCCCTCCAGTCTTCACTTACTTCTACAAAGGGAACAAATACTGGAAATTCAACAACCAGAAGCTGAAGGTAGAGCCAGGCTATCCCAAGTCGGCGCTACGGGACTGGATGGGCTGCCCATCAGGGGGCCGACCGGATGAGGGGACTGAGGAAGAGACAGAGGTGATCATCATCGAGGTGGATGAGGAGGGCGGCGGGGCTGTGAGCGCGGCTGCCGTAGTGCTGCCCGTGCTGCTGCTGCTCCTGGTACTGGCAGTGGGCCTCGCCGTCTTCTTCTTCAGACGCCATGGGACCCCCAAGCGACTGCTTTACTGCCAGCGTTCCCTGCTGGACAAGGTCTGACCCCCACTGCCAGCCCACCCACTCCTACCACAAGAACTTTGCCTCTGAAGGCCAGTGGCAGCAGGTGGTGGTGGGTGGGCTGCTCCCACCGTCCTGAGCCCCCTTCCTCCAGCCTCCCTTCTCTCTGTCCCTGACTGGCCTCTCCCACCCTCACCCCAGCATTGCTTCTTCCCCAGATGGGTCCCCTGAAGCCTGAGCGGGAGGGTGGTCCCTTCCAGCCTCTGGTCCTCAGGGGAACCCTGTAGCTTGGTGTATGTTTGGCCCCTTCTGAATGTCATGGGGGCTCTGCACTTGAAGGCAGGACCCTCAGTCCTCACTGGCAAAGGTCAGATGAGGTCATCTGCTCCTTTTCCATCCCCTGACATACCTTAAACCTCTGAACTCTGACCTCAGGAGGCTCTGGGCACTCCAGCCCCAGAAGCCCCAGGTGTACCCAGTTGGCAGCCTCCCACCACTCTTTGGCTAAAAGGGATCTAAGTGTATTGTAGGGCAGAGGCCCTGAGAAAGTGTGAGAGGGTGGGGATTGCTCTGCCACCTAAGACCTCAGGAGGAGAACTCAGAGAGGGTCTTAGTGGCTTGGTTAGTTGAGTTCCTCCCCACAAAGATCTGCCTCTGCCCCACCTACCCTGGAGAATTTCCAAAGAAAGAGCCTGAGCCATTAAGGACTAAACTGGGGCTAAAAAAACCCTTGGCAGCCCTAACCCCCCTCGAATGTTAGCCTTGGATGGGGATTTCAAGGTTGGAAGAGCGGAAACCAGGAGGTAAAGCCCAGGTTGGAGTGGGGCCAAGGGGAGACACCCAGGTCTGAGCGCTGGGTGAGCCTGAAGGCCACAGAAGAACCTTATTCAAATGCAGGCAACTGGGGCTGGGACCCAAGGGCCAGAGTCAGAGGGGACAGGAAATGAAGAGCAGAAGCAGTAGATGGTTGGGGGCTGGGCAGGCCATAGGGGCACCACAAAGTGGGCAGTGGTATCCAGGGGAAGACACATTTTATTGGAGCTCTCAGGAATGTCCTGAGGAAGGCACACTGACTGGCTCCTCTCTGTCCCCTTCCTCACTGGCCAGACAGCATGGAGGGGATGGGCAGGAAGCCCAGGGACAGGAGCAAAAAGGGCACTGGGGACTTGGAGGCCTTATGGAGAGAGGCCACCTGCTTGTGGACCAGAGGAGTTTCCCTGAGGTCTGGCAACACTCAGGCTGCCTTACACCCCAGTGAGGGACAGATGCCTGGGTGCTGCTCAGTGGGGTTAGCCCCTCACCTCCCTGACGCCTGCACTCCTCAGCCCATCTTATCGGTGTCCTGTCCTCCCTCTCCCACCCAGCCCACCCGTTTTAAGTCTCCTTCAGTCACTGAAGGTAGTCATGGTACTGGGGACTTGGGGAGAGCAACACCCTGTGGAGGGAGATAGAGGAGAGGGATGTCAGGGAGGTGGGGGATGGGGGTAGGGGAAATGGGGTGAACGGTGCTGGCAGTTCGGCTAAATTTCTGTCTTGTTTGTTTTTTTTTTTGTTTTGTTTTGTTTAATGTATATTTTTATTATAATTATTATATATGAACTTCATTCAAATCGTTCCTTTTTGTTAACAAGGGGCATGGGGTGGGGTGGGGGCGGGGGGCAGAGGCATCTGACCCCAGGAACCTGCAGGGCGGGGCTGGGTCAGTGCCCTCTAAGGACATTTTTGACCTTGTTCAACCTTTCCACAAAGAATAAACTGTGTTTCACATTCTTTGTGTGACTGCAGTTCTGTATCGGGGTGAACGGGATGTGGGTGACAGGCTGGAAAGGAGGAAAGCGGACGTCTTGAGCAGCGTTTTCCATGAGATGGGGTTTTGGTATTTTTTCATATGAGAATGTGTTTATTCTTAGCAAACTAATGGGATTCAAGGGCCAGAGTTGGGGAGCAGGGCATACCCCACTGTGGGCAGGGTTGCTTTCCCCCAACCTGCCTTTAAAGGATACCTTTGAGACCAAAGGCTGCCAAAGATAAGAGGAAGTGGTCAACTGAGGCCACTTGGAAAATCTTCCTAAATTGCATTACCCTGTCCTGTGATCTGGCCACAGACGCTCAGTTTCCTCATGCCTCTGCCTGCAGCAGGGGTATTCTCATGATCATATTCGGCTCCAGGCTCAGTGAAGGCCTCAGGACCCAAAGCTTTTCTGATCCTGGGCCTCCGCTGATACAGCAGAAGGAAAGGAAAAGGAAAAAGGGAAAGAGGTTGCCCCATAGTCTATTAGGGAGCAGCCTGTCTCTGGAAAAACTGACCTCCCCTCAATTGCCCAGGAGGGCCAGGATGGTCAGGTTGGAAGGGCAGAATAACAAGGCTTTGTTTCCTCTTTCCTTAGAAACTTCTACCCCAGACAGGGTTCCCAGGCTGTCCATCCGCCCTTCCTCCAAATCCAGCCTGAAGGGAGGAATCAGCCCAGTTGCTGAGTCAGCTCAGCTGGAAGAGAGCAGCCCCCTTTCTTCACTCGCCCTCCCTTCCTGCCTCAGCCCAGCCCACCGGGCTCCAGCCCAGGCCCCCTCACACCCTGCCTCCAAGAACCTTGGCCCCACCTATCCTACTTCTCCATCCAGCTGCTATTCAAGGCTAGTTGGTATGATTGCTTTGGCAGAAGGGGTACCCCATCTTCCTGCCTGTCAGGAACCCTGACCCTGTGCCTGGCCTCCTGCACCTCCCCTGCCAACAGCTGTTTGGCAGGGCCTGTCTGTCTCAGTGGAGCGTGGAACGGGACACCTCCTCCCAACCATCCTCACCGGAGAGGATGGGGACCATGTGAAGGCACCATGGACAAGTCAGGGGCATCTGGGGGTGGTGGGGTTCATGCATGTGACAAGGAACTCAAAGATGAGCTCATGGCCCCTTTGTGTTTTTGTGGTTCACATCTGGAGGTAATTACAGATGTTATCCAGTGGGAGTTCTGCAAAACAGCTGGAGCCAGTGAAGGAGCTGGGGGAGGGGAGACTGCCAGAGGGAAGAAGAGGGGGAGCCTAGGGCTCCCGTGGCTGGAGTGCGGTTTCCCCATCACGAGGAAATTGTTTGGCCGTGATTCTGGAATCACAAGATGCTCTCTGAAGCCAAGGGGGAAAGACGGGAATGGAGGACCACAGACAAAGAGGAAGACTTCACGAGCAGATAGCGGGTGGAGGCTCCAGGGTCCCGTGCCTCTGACGTGCTTGTGCCTGCCTGACCCACCCCTGTGAGGCTGCCCAGTGACCCGGGGAGGTGTCTGAGTGATCACAAGTCCCCACTTGAGTGAACCACTGGGTCAGGCAGGAATGAGGGGAAGCAGAGGGCCCTGTGGCTCCCAAGGACCTGCAAACTCTGCTTTTGCTGGCTGATCTGTTCATTGGGCCTGACCCAGTTTCTGTGGTTCCAAGTTCCTTTATTCGAAAGCAGCACATGTGAGTCGGAGCAGCCAGGAGGGAGCCAAGGGAAATCTGCAAGGAGGTTTGGGCAGAACCCAGGGAAACAGGTCTAAAGGAGATGCTGGATAGCGGGTGAGGGTCAAGGAGGGCAGTATTCTTCCCATCACTGTACCCCACACATTTGAAAGGGGGCCATGAACTCCCTTGCCATTGCCTCCCCTTCTCCAAGGCTCCTGCCCACCAGCTGGGCCCATGCCTCCAAGGCTGCCAGCCAGGCGCTGGGTCAGCGAGCTGGGAAGGAAAGATCTATGAGGGCCGCACCCTCTGGAGAAGAGAGGACTGGGCAAAGGGATGACCCCACCCATATACAATGTGGCTAGCCAGCTGGTCCTCTGTTGTCCTCCCCTAGAATCCCCCTCCAATCTGACAGGCCTGCCAGTCCTCTCTATCCCCTCTGCATATGCCTCCTAATTCCAGCAAGGGGGAAGCCAGCTTCTGCTGAGAACCTCACAACATGCAGTGATGCAGGCACTCACATGCCATTTTATAGATGAATAAGCTGAGGCTCAGAAAGATTAATCACTTGCTCAGGGTCACAGCTTACTCAAATTTTAAACCCTTATCTGACTTTTTTCTTCTTTCCCCTGTGCAAGCGAATTCTGACAATGTCTCTTTGGTGTCTCTTCCAATGTGGACCCTAGGTAGATAGGTGTCTTCATGGCAGTACGTTCTGGGGCTCTGACAGCATGTGCAGTTCTGATTATTATGTTTTGTAGCAGCTTCCTTATAGCAGGTAGGCATGCAGGGGAGAAGGTTCTTCCCCAGGAACTCCACTGCCTCCTTTCTCAGGAGCAGGAGCAGGCACTCTGAGGGAAAGAAAAGACTCAGAGGAAGACCGTGACAGCAGCTAGGGGAAGGGTGGGAAGGTAGATGACTGTGCCAAGGGCCTGGGGAAGGCAGAGGCCATCAGGGGCTGGGTTCATTCCCTAAGGCCCCAAGGAAGCCCCAGCTAAGGCTGCTCTGTTGTCCTGCTGCCCCTGTACCCCTTTTCCTACCCACCCCCAAATCCAAGTTCCCCTCCTTTAGGAAACCAATTCTGCACCATTAGCCCACACCTAGGGGTTTCTGCCTTTTCCCCTCAGACAGGCTTAGGAGACTGTGGAGACCCAGAAGCAGCCTGTGAGGGGGCTAGGCAGCCAGGGCCTGGAAGGCCTGACTGGCCAGAAGCCACCTTCCAAATGAGCTCACACACATACTTTCCACCCTGGCCCAGCGCCGCTGGCTCAGTTCCTTCCAGGCCAGACTTCTCCAGCCAGGCCCAGCCCCCTGTGTCCTCCCCTGCCACCAGTCCTGGCCCCAAGGTTTCCACAATGGGATCACTGGACACCCCAGATCAGGGCTGTCATCACATCCCCAGGAAACAGATTCCTCTGCCTCCATGCTGAAGTCAGCTCCCCTCAAAGTCCCTCATTCCTCATCCATATAGCCCTCATGCTGTAGAGGAGGAAGAGACCAGTTCCCTGCCCCCAAAGACCACACCTGTGTAGGCAAGGACAGTAAAGCAAACAGAAGAGGCGGTGACACTGCAGTGAATGGGCGGAAGGGCTTCCTTTGAATGCCTGAAGTAGCTCCTTGACTCAGGAGCCAGCCTGGCCTGGGAGCTACCTTGCTGTGGGTCACATCCTGCTTGCTCACTTGATTTCCCACTTTAGGGGCACTTCCCTGACTTGGGGCAGCATGGGATATGGGTCAGGCAAGGCCAGGTTACCCACAAAGGGAGGGAAAGGCAGCCTCTTAGAAGACCTAGCAGATTCACATCTGCCACAGGCTCCAGTCACTTCAATTTGTTCTGTGGTCAGAGTCACCCTTCAGGCAGCTCCCAGAGACATGGAGCACTGGGTGAGAGAACAAGATCAATTCCCAGAATGTCCTCCTTGTCTGTTCAGTGCCTGACGCTGGGCTAGGAGCATGGTTGCCCTGACAATATTGCCTGGATCCAATAATGTATCTGAGCATCTGCGAGTTCGTATACTCAGACATGGCAGACGATTCTTCCTGCTTTAGATCCCCAAATGATGGCCACTGGAATCAGAGTATCCAGCTGTTGCTCTCCTTTACCAGACACTGATGGTGTAGTTCTGCCAAGGAACTTCTACTATTCACAATACTGACCCCATCACAGTCACCGACAAACATGTTCTGCCCTCACTTTTCTTACAAAAGGGTAAGATAGTGCTAGGCACACTGGAGGCACTGGTTAAAGGTTTGTTAAATTGAATTGCCAGCAGTAGTTGTGATTACATAAGCATTGTATAATATACCTACATAAGTATTGTGATTACACAAGTAATGAATATGGAAGCTGAAAAATCACAAAGATATGCATTTATACTTTATGGACTTTGTGAACTTCGCTGTATATCGCACCTTGATCTTTAAAATGTTTTTAAAAAGAAAGAAAAGATTGGGCATGAGGCACACACCTGTAATCACAGCTATTCCAGAGGCTGAGGCAAGAAGATCAAAAGTTCAAGGGTAGCCAGGCTTGGTGGAGCATGCCGGTAATCCCAGCCGGCCAGGAGGCTGAGGCAGGAAGATCAGAGGATCATGAGTTCAAGGTCAGCCTCTTTGTCCCTACGGAGCCTACCCCTTCCACTCCCAACCTGTCCTTAATCTGGGAGTGATCAATATCCAGTTGTGTTGACACACTCTTCTGAAAATACCAAGACTTCAGGTTGCACCCCCAGCCCAGTTTAGCCTGTATCCTTACCTGGAGTGCCAAGCAGGCAGGGCTCTCTTCCCTACAATTTTCTAACATCCCATGGCCAGATGTCCCTAACTCTTTCCTCCACCTCACTGGACTGTGCTCCAGAGGTGCCCCCAAACCATCCCTGTATGTAATAAGGTATGTGTGTGTGTGTGTGTGTGTGTGTGTGTGTGTGTGTGCGCGCGCGCGCACCTGTGTCCAGAGATCAAACCCAGGGCCTTGCTACACAAGCCCTCTACTACTGCCCTACATGTCTACCCTTGCATAAGTTCCCAGTGGAGGAAAGCCAGGGAAGGAACACCCATCCCACTCTGCCTGGGCCCACCCGGCTCTACAGTAGAGGCCGTCTAGGCAGGGTTTGCAGTGTGGTAGCGCACCCTTGTGTCGAGTGTTGGAGCTGCAAGCTGGATCTGGAGAATTGAGAGAGGCTGGGCAACCCCACCACCACCCCCAGGACTACCGATACCACCAACCTATCTCTGCCCGCTTTCCACTTTCTATGTTTCCACCCTGGACACCTGTTACTTAAAGGGGTGGGTCTCCGGGCGAGAGTGGCCGACAAGCCGTTCTTAGCTTTACCAGTTGCAGAGTACAAAGTCAGAGCTTCCGTCTGGTGTTCCAGAGCGGGGGTAGGCGGCAGCCCTAACACACTCTGGGAAGGGAGAGTGAGTGGAGCGGGTACCGACGGGACAGAGGGCCAACCGGAGGGACTAAGGGAGGCCCTTCTGCGACCTCTTCTCAGAGCTCTTCCGAGTTGCCACACTGCCCTCCTGTGGTTGCCTCAGACATTCCAGGATGCCTATCTCCTGAATCCCAGGGTCAGAATCCAGGTTGAGACCTGATCCCAAGACCAGAGTGCTATCCTGGAACTCCGGGGCGGTGGACGGTGGCGGTGTGGGGCGAGGTAAGCAATCTCGGGTCCCCTTATCTAAAAATGGGACTTCTTTTTTTCGCCTACCAGAGTCTTTTGGAGATCAAACCCATGTCCCATGGGAGGCCGCCAACCTGCAGCATCCTCTTATCTTCCTCGTAGCCTAGGGCCAGGAGAATCCCTGGTGTCCCACATTTATTAATCTCACGTTTATTAAAGGTCCTTAACATTTCTAATTTTGTAATTTAAAAAATTCCTGTAGATAGTTTATGAACAACACTATATTATTGCATTGTTTGTGCTAAATTTTTTCATAAATATTTAAAATATATACCAAATATTTTAAAGCCCATCTTAATATTTCTTACTTTTGTAATATGCCAGAAACTCAAAAAATGTATTTGATTGCCATCACTCCCAAACCAGGGAGGTGTGCCCCTGCCCATTAAAAATTAAACTGGTGGGGGAGGTGGCACACGCCTGTAATTTCAGCAGCTGGGGAAGTTGAAACAGGAGGATCGAAAGTTCAAAGATGGCATCAGCAATTTAGCAAGGCCCTAACCCTAAGTAACAAGGTGAGACCCTGTCTCTAAATAAAAATAAAGAAAATAAATAAATAAATATAATGTGGCTCAGTGGTTAAGTGCCCTTGAATTCAATCCCTGGCACCAAAAATAAAAAAATAAGAAAGTTAAACTGTTTCTCTCATTCTCTTCCAGACCACAAACTAGCTCCAGTAACCATATGGTAGTGTCTTCAACTCTACCTCTCCTTTCAGACAAAGAGGTTTCCTCATCATGAAAAACTCTTTCTTGGATACTGCATAATTTCCCTCATTTTTTTCCTGTTCTCTCAAGCCAACATTTTTTAGCACTGTCTACATTCCTTCACTTGTCATTTGTTTCTAACCCAAGTTCTACATCTGCAACCCATGCATTTTCTGAGCATAGTGGTGCACCTTGTAATCCCAGGTAGAAAGATCACAAGTTCAAAACCAATGTGGACAATAAAGAGACCCTGTCTCTAAATTAAAAAAAAAAAAAAAAAGACTAGGTTTTTAGCTCAGGAGTAGAGCACCCTTGGGGGGTTCAATCTCCAGCACTGAAGTAAAACAAAAACAAGCCACAAGCACTTACTGAAACTGCTTCCTATGAGGTCTTCATGTCCCCTTTCTTCTTACCCCTGGACTTCTCTCAGCCTGTACCTGGTTTACTTTCTCTGGTCTCATTTTAGCATCTAACACAATTTGCTTCAGGAAGTTCCCATTCCCCTTGTTTCTTGTCAACTCTTGTGAACCTAATCACAGAGTTGTCAAGGAAAACTGAAGGGTCGCACAGGTGTCCCATCATATCAACCCAGGCCTTCAGCCTCTATACCTCAAGCAGGGAGTCAACTGAACTTCTTCCTCCTCTTCCTCTTTTTCTTCATTTTCATTGAACCCAGGGCCTTGGGTATGAACACCCTACCACTGGGCTATATAGCCCTAGTCCTGACTTTATCCATTTGCTCTGTTAATTCCAGTTTCTGTCCTTCAAATTATATACAATATGCAAATTCTTATTTCACACCACATATAGCCCATCAAATATTTGAATCTATAGTTTTCATGAATTCTATTGCTCACTAAACTTTTCTTTATTGAAAATCCTTTCTAGTTCCATAAATAGCTTCTTATATGACATGGTTTAGAGACCCCTAAACATTCTGTCACCTTCCTCTGGATCATGTATTTCATTTTATTAATCTTTTAAAAAGAGTGGCTTCTTCCAATGCATGGAGAAGCAGTATCACATATTTGATGAGGAGTAAAGATTCTGGAATTACACAATCTGGATTTCAATCCAGTCTTTATTACTTCCTACTCAGTGACCTTCTGTAAATTATCCTCCCTGAGCTTCGGTTTCCTCACATTTAAAGCACAAATAATAATATGAAGGACAGTTGAGTGGATTAAAAGACATCTGTGATGAGTCACTGATTCATCCATTCATTCAACAAGCATTTCTTGCTAGGCATGGTGGTGCACACCTGTAATCCCAGTTACTCGGGAGGCTGAGGCAGAAAGATGACAAGTTTAAAGCTATCCTTAGCAACATAGTGAGACCCTGTCTCAAGAAAAAAAAAATTATTTAAATAGTTTGGGATGTAACCCAGTGGCAGAGCGCTTGCCTAATGTGCTAGGCCTTGATTTGGTCCCCAGCAACGCCCCCCCACACACACACACAAAAGCATTTCTTGAGTACCCATGGGTGCCAGACATTGTTTTTGGTACTGCAGACATAATAATAAACAAATAGATCCCTGTCCTCATGGAACTTACATTTTTTTTTAAAAGGGACACAATACCCTTACTTTATTTATTTATTTATTTGAATGTGGTGCTGAGAATCGAACCCAGTGCCCCACACATGCTGGGCAAGCACTCTTCCACTGAGCCACAACTTACATTCTTGTGAGAGGAGCAGGCAGTAAATGTGACAAATGATTTAAATATAGAATACTGGAGCATAGTAAGTGCTAAGGAGAAAAGACAGTTGAAGAAGATAAAGAATTGGAGATGTAATTTCAGGTAGTGTAGCCAGGGAAGGTCCCACTAACGGGTTACAAGGAAACAAACCAGGTGGTTCTCAGGAAGAAGAATACTCCAAGCAAAAGTAATAGCATATACCAAGACCCTGAAGTGAGAGCATGTCTGCCAGGTTAAAACCTCAGAATAAGGTAGCATAGCTGGAACAGAATGCCTGAAGAAGAAAATAGCAAGACAGGAGATTGGACACATACCAAGGCAAGATCCTGTAGTGCCTTGTATGTCATTGCAGACAGTGGAGTTCTTACTCTGACTGAAATAGGAAGCCTTTGGAGTGGAATAGAGGAAGGATAGGATCTTCTAGCACAGTGTAAATACTCATTATTATTAATACAATCATTCAATATAGTCTAATCAGTGGAATAATCACCACTATTATATAATGCTCACCCCGTGCCAAGCCACTAATTCTTTGATACTCCTCTCTTCAAAAGAAGGAAGCCAATTCATCTCCTAGAATGTGGTCTGGCCTCCGTGACCTGTTTCTAATAGAATCTGGGAGAAGTGACACTATGTGACTTACAAGAGTAACAAACAATCAATCACGCACAGTGGTGCATGCCTATAATCCCAGAGATTTGGGAGATTGAGGCAGAAGGATAGCAAGTTTGAGGCCAGCGTGGGCAACCCTGTCTTAAAATAAAAAATAAAAAGGGTGGAGATGTGGCTTAGGGCTAGCACATCCTTGGGCTCTATCCCCAGGACTGTAAAAATAAATTTAAAAACTGCTTATATTGTGGGGCAATTTGTCATATAGAGCTGGGCACCAGAAGTATAGTGCTGATATGATGAACATAAAATGTAAGATTGACTTTGCAATCAGGCAAAGGAAAGAAGCACGAAGGACTTTAAGAAGAATGTTAATGAAAGTCTCAAATGCTTTAAAGAACCATGAGGGCCTTTAAGAGGCAGCCAGTGAAGGTTTAAAGACAAATGAGGAAGTGTTTTTGAAACTTAAAAAAAAAAAAAAAAAAAAAAAAAGACAATCTTTATGTAGCAAGTTAAGCTTAGGTAATTAACCTGTCATAATGTGGAAAGTATAAAATGTAGCTATTTAATGGGCAATCTAAATAAGATTTTCAGGTGAAGCATTGAAGATGATACCTGGTTTCTTTTTTGCTGCTTAAAGTAGAAGAACAGGGCTGGTGATATAGCTTAGTTGGTAGAGTGCTTGCCTAGGATGCACAAGGCCCTGGGTTCAAGTAAGAGAACAGACAGATAAGCTGGGGATGGGGAGATACTCTTTAAAAGGAAAGAAAGAAAGGAAAGAAAGGAAAGAAAGAAAGAAAGAAAGAAAGAAGTAACTAGTAACAGGGATTGAAAGAAAGAAAGAAAGAAAGAAAGAAGTAACAAGTAACAGGGATTAAAAGAAAGAAGTAACAAGTAACAGGGATTGAAAGAAAGAAGTAACAAGTAACAGGGATTGAAAGAAAGAAAGAAAGAAAGAAGTAACAAGTAACAGGGATTGAAAGAAAGAAAGAAAGAAGTAACAAGTAACAGGGATTGAATTCAGGGGCACTTAACCAGCCCTTTTTTGTATTTTATTTAGAGACAGAGTCTCACTGAGTTGCTGAGACCTCCCAAGCCACTGGGATTACAGGTGTGTGCCACCCCGCCTGACTGGAGTTTTAAATTCTTCTAGATTGTGAATTTTGCTAAAATTTAAAAATGGTTTCTAGGAAAACATCAAATCCAGGGTACTTTCAGAAAATAGATAGTACAAAGATGAAGTTAAGACTGACTATGACATCCTTTATTAAGATCTAAGACGGATCTAAAGTGATACTCAGAAAATAATTTGGTTAAACAACAGAACTTGTAAAAACCTGAACAGGACTGGGGATGTGACTCAGTGATAGCCTGTTTTCTCTACATACACAAGGTCCTGAGTTGGATCCCCAGCACCACAAAAAAGAAGAAGGAGAAGGAGAAGATAAATAGCATTCTCCTTCAGCACTCTCACATGAAGCCCAAGGTACAGAAAATTTTAGCTCAAAGAGATTTGTGGGTATTTTTGTCTAATGAAATAAACTCCCAGTATGATTCACTGGAGATCCACAAAAGTTTTGTTAGACTTCTGTTAGCAGAAGCACTACCAGCTTGGATTGAAAGAGACAGAGACGATAAAAAATGAGAAGAGGGCTTTTGACCTTCAAATTTCTACAGCAAAAAGCAGGCTAAGAAAACCACATAGTTGCAAGCATGTGCTATCTTTTAAGAAAAAGGAAAGCTTAGAAAGCCTAGAATAGAGTCCACACTTGGAGCCAAGATTTAGGGAAAATTATGCTCAGGCTGTGAATTCTAATCAAGGAAAGACCAATCTGTACTCTGTTGGATTTTTGTTGTTGTTGTTTTGTTTTACTGTACCTGAGATAGAACCCAGAGGCACTTTACCACTGAGCCACATTCCTAGCCCATTTAATTTTCATTTTGAGACAGGGTCTTGCTAAGTTGCTTAGGGCCTTGTTAAGTTGCTGAGGCTGGCTTTGAACTCATGATCCTCCTGCCTCAGCCTCCCCAGCATCTGGGATTACAGGCATGCACCAGTTGTGCCCAGCTTCTGTTGGATTTTAGAATTTCTATAGACAAGTGAGTCTTTTATATATCCATTTTCCCATTTTTCAAATAGAACACCTATAGAAGTTATCCTATGCTTATCCCACATCCCACCATTATGTTGGAGATAGGTAAGAGTAGGGAATATAACTTCTCACTTTAGGTCTTTAGATCAACAGGAACTGTACTCAAGGAGCTGTACTTAAGGAACTAGTCCGGGGACCCTCAGCTCTATCTGGACCTGTTGTTTCTTTTTATTTTGTTGTGGTACTGGGATTGAATCCAGGTCTTCACACACACTAGGCAAGTGCCCTGGATCTATTTTAGATAACAAGATTCTGGACTTCAAACTGATATAATAAAAGGATGAGAATTCTGGGTGCCTCAGAAGAATTAAGTAAATTTGCATATGTGAGGGACACACATCTTTGGGGGCTAGTAGACTATGGTAGGGTTCCTTCAGGGTAGATCCCAATGATCCTTATCTCTCTCTCTTTTTTTTTTTTTTTTTTTTTTTTTTTCTGCAGTGCTAGGGATTTGAACCCAGGGCATTGTGCTTGCAAGGCAAGGACTCTACCAAATGAGCTATATCCCCAGCCTTACCCTTATCTCTTAATATCTGTTTTCTTATGTGTTCTCCTGAAGAAGACTGACCTGTGTAATTAAAGGGATATTGCAGAAATGATGGAGTATGATTTCTGACACGTGGTATTAAAAGCATCATGATTTCCATTTTTCTCTTTTTTAGATTGATCTTTCTGTCATGTCATGAAGACACTCAAATACTGTAGAGATCAGCACATGGAGAGGGACTGGGTCTTCCTGCCAAAAGCTAATTACTTACTTGCCAAGCAGGTGAGTCATTTTGGAGATGGATTTTCCATCCCCAAACCTTTAGATGACTGCAGCTAAGCCAAAATCACCCAGCTGCCACTGAATTTGGAGTAATTTTATACAGAAGTAGGTAGCTAAAACATTAATATTATCATCTTCCCCATTTTATGCATGGACAAAGTAGACATACAGAAATAAAATGTTTGCTAATGTCATTCAACTTAAATAAATGGCAAAACTGGGATTTGAACCCAGCAAGACTGACTCCATACTGTTTCTCTAATGTTAGCTTTCATGCAATTGCACCATACTGTTTATTCACATGCATTTAGGACCAACTAAAATCTTTCATTCCTCTTTATATAAACAACAGTTAAGTCAGCTATCCTTTTTGTAAGTTGGTATTTTAACTTAAGCATAGAATTTTAGAGTTTTACCTCTTCTGTCATTGTAGATACTTTAGATCCATTGTTTTAGATGGTCAAAATCTTTAGTGGTGGCAGGGGAGTGGGGGAGCAGGAGGGGACACTGGGAATTGAACCCAGAGGTCCTCTCCCACTGAGCTGCATCTCCACCCCTTTGTTTTTCATTTTGAGAAAGTCTCACTAAAACTTGCCCAGTTGGCCTTGAACATGTAATCCTTCAGCTTCAGCCCTCGCCCTGAGTAGCTAGGATTACAGGCATGTGCCACCACTCCTGGTTTGTTTTCAACCTTTCAATTCCAATTCATGTTCATCTTAAAATCTGATTAAGTTTGTATGATATGTCAAAATACATTCTACTGTCATGTATAATTAAAAAGAACAAATAAAAAATTTAAAAGAAAAACTCTGATTAACTTACTTTCTGTATCTCCATTCATTCAGATAATTAATTTTTTTTATATGTTGACTGGGATTCTCCAGATTGATGTCAAGTTTTAGGGGTTGTGTGTGTTTAGGGTCCTGGGAATTGAACCCAGGAGCTTGTGCCTCCTAAGCAAGTGCTCTACCACTGAACTATACTCCCAGCCCATTGACATCACTTCTGATGTATTTACTATGAGCATACTTCAGCCTGAGACTGCTAGTTCAGCCCAGATTTTCCTATTGGTTTAAATTCAGATAGTCTGCATTTATGGTACTGCCTAAGTAATACTCCCAAAAAAATTATTTTAGAAAAGTGTGTCTAGTTCTTGGTAAACTATGGCAATTACTATGATGATTATCCTTATGGGTTAGGATCTGGTCAGGAAAACAGCCCATGGCAGACTGTTCAGTAGAAGAAATTTAACATAAATATAGTCATAAATATGGTGAAATTGCTAAAAAGTCAAAAAGAAGATGGTGAGATAGGCCAGAGGTTAGTAACAGCAGGAAGCTGGAAGAACAGAGAGGAGGCCAGGCTTCTCAGAGAGAGCTAGAACCATAGAAAATGCACAACTCCTACTGAAAACAAAACTGAAGCGGTGGGACAGGGTACATCATGGATCCTTCTTTCCCCTTCCCTCCAGCCTTCCACCATGCCTCCTGATAGCTGAACCTAAAGTCACTCTGCAAGGGTGCGAAATTGGGAAATGTAGTTTGCAGGAAGAGGTAGAAGAATGAATCTGAAAGTAGACAGGTGAATGATTGACAGGTTACTTCTTCCCACTTTGCTTATTCACAAACCATCTGTTTTATAATCTATTCTGGAAATTAGCCAGGTGTGAAAATCCTCGCTGTGAATACTCTAGAATCTAGTTATTTTTTTTGGCGGGGGGAGGGTGTACTGGGGATTGAACTCAGGGGCACTTGGCCACTGAGCCACATCCCCAGATCTTTTTTGTATTCTACTTAGAGTCAGGGTCTCGCTGAGTTGCTTAGTGCCTTACTTAGGCTGGGGTTGAACTTGTGATCCTCCTGCTTCAACCTCCTGAGCCACTGAGATTATAGGTGTGCACCACCATGCCCGGCTTCAAGTCTAGGTTCATGCACATGCTAGAAGTTTGATCTGAGCAAGTTTTCTGAACTATGACTCGGTTTCCTCAATTTTAAAACAAGGACAAGAATAACACTTCCTTGAGGTGTGGTGAACAATTAAATGAGATAATGTATGTGAAGTGTTTTAAACAATACCCTAGTATATGGTGAGTACTCTATAAAAGTACAACCAAAAAAAAAAGATATCATCATTTTAAAAACTAAATATCTGCTGGGCACAATGACACATTTCTGTAATTCCAGTGACTTCAGAGGTTGAGGCAGGAGGATTGCAAGTTTGAGGCCAAACTCAGCAACTTAGCAAGGCCCTAAGCAACTTAAGCAAAACCCTGTCTCTCTCTCTCTCTCTCTCTCTCTCTCTCTCTCTCTCTCTCTCTCTCTCTCTCTCTCTCTCTCTCTCTCTCTCTTTTTTTTTTTTTTTTTAAGAAGGCGAGTTGGGGGAGCTGGGGATACAGCTCAGTAGTAAAGGGCTCCTGGTTCAATTGCCAGTACAAAAACAAAACAAAACAAAACAAAACCTATCTGCCCATTTCCATTACTTCCACTATTTTAAATAATTCCTTAAAGATTTCCAAGAATGTTTTTACAGACCCATTCCCCAAAGATACTTGTTGGTCTAAATGTGATTTACAAGAACCTAAGCCAGGCACGGTGGCCCACACCTGCAGGCTCAGCAACTAGGGAGGCAGAAGCAGGGATCACAAATTCAAGGCCAGCCCGGGCTACTTAGCAAGAGATCCTGTCTCAAAATAAAATAATAAGGGCAGGAGATATAGCTCAGTTAGAGTGTCCCTAGGTTCAATCCCCAGTAACACAAACCTAGACTCTTCATATGGACCTAGACTCTTCAATTTCCTCCTAATATTTTCTTTATTTCTTCTCCCTACCACTCTCCTTCTTTCTCTGGTTCTCGAATTCACTCTCAAATATTAACCCCTCAAGGGCTAGTGATGCAACCCAGTGGTAGAGCACTTGCCTAGCATATGTGAGGTGCTGGGACAAATTTCCAGCACTGGAAAAAAAATTAATCCCTCAAATTTGAGATATGGCCAACTTTTGGTACTGGGGATTTAACCCAGGGACACTTTATAACTGAGCTACATCCCCAGGCCTTCTTTTTTTTTTTTTTTTTTTTTTTTTTTTTTCATATTTTTTAAGTATGGGCCTTTATTTTATTTATTTATTTATATGTGGTGTTGAAAATCAAACCCAGTGCCTCACACATGCTAGGCAAGCACTCTACCACTGAACCACAACCCCAGGCCCCAGTCCCAGTCCTTTTATTTTTTATTTTGAGACAGAGTCTTGTTAAGTTGCTGAGGAGGCCTCAAACTTGAGATGCTCCTACATCAGCCTTCAGATGTTGCTGGGATTGCAGGTGTAATCACTACACCTTGCTATATGGCCAATTTTTAAAAAATGTTTTGTTTTAGTTGTAGGTGGACACAATACCTTTATTTTTTTATTATTATTTTTATGTGGTGCTGAGGATGGAACCCAGGGCCTCACACATGCTAGGCGAGCACTCTACCACTGAGCCACAACCCCAGCCCAATATATGGTCAATTTTTTATTTTAAAAAATTAATCCCCAGTGTCCCACAATATCTTGCACTTAGAAGGCATTCACATATTTAGAGAATAAGTTCGTTTTTCTCTGGTGCTATTTCTTCCAAGTGATAATGCTTGCTCCCAACAACTTAGGTTCTGATGTTATTTTTTGCAAATTTCAATTTATGTGGCATCCCAGACTATGAGCTCACTTCCTTTCTTCTTGTCCACTCCCCAACATACAACTCTTCCCATCTCACCACCACCTCTCCTGAGTCCTTTCCAAATTCCCTACTCCCCAACATGTCCACTCCCATGAGTACACCCACGACTGGCATTTTAAATCTAGGTTTCTGACTTCTCTTTCCAACTAGATCATAAGCTCTTTGGAGCTAAAGTGAAGTCTTAAGAGTTCTAGACATCTGCCAGGTACCCAGCACAGGGAGCACAGTCAATACTCCCACCAAAATTCCACAAGCGCTTTTAGGACTTAAATGTCTGCGTTTTGCAACCTCTTAGCCCTGCTTCTCTTTGCATCCTCCTCCTACCTTCAGGGTCCTTTCAGATCCATCTATCATTAGTCCTTAAAGATATAGTAGGGAGCAAAGATAGTTAAGGCATGGAACCAAGGCCCAAAGGGGAGGAAGGGCCTTTATACAGATAACTCTGTGGCTTCAGGTAGTGCTGAGGTCCATAAGCAACAAATGGCATTAACAGGGAAGGGTTTGATACCATTTGTAGAGGGGAAAGAGTACTAAGGGTCAGAATGTATCGATCCAGAGCCAGATCACTCAGGTCAAACCTTAACTTTGCCATTTAATAGGCTAAGTATCTCTTATTTGAAACTCATGGGACCAGAAGGATTTGGGACTTTTTTTTTTTTTTTTTTTTTTTTTTAATATTTGCATATACCTAAAGGGAAATTCTGGGGATTTCCCTTTAAACATGAAATTCATTCATATTTCATAAACTATTTATACCCAGAAACTGAGAGTCAGTTTTTATACAATATTTTTAATACTTTTGAGCATAAACCAAAGTTTCCACTGTATTGTCCTTCTGATGCTCAAAACATTTAGGATTTAGGAAGCATTTTGGATTTTGGATTTTCAGATTAGGGATGCTCAACCTGCACTAGATCTTGGGCAAAATACTTAACTTACTGCATTTCCTTATATGTAAAATGGGAGTCACCATAGTGTCTACTTCACAGGGTTATTGACAGGATTAAATGAACAAATACTTGTGATATATTTACTGTGTATGTAGTTAAGTGCTTACTTAAATCTGTGGCTGAAATATGGGAGAGAAGGTCAAAAAAGTGTTAGCAATTAACCCCAGTTAGAATGGCTATTATTAGAAAAAAAGAAGTACCAACTTTTTGTTTTGTCAATTTTTTCAATTGTTTCTTTTGTTTCAATTTCATTGATTTCAGCTCTGATTTTAATTATTTCCTATCTTCTACTGTTTCTAGTGTTGATTTGTTCTTCTCTTTTTAGGGCTTTGAGATGTAATGTTAGGTCATTTATTTTTTGACTTTTTGTTCTTTTAATAAATGAGCTCAATGCAATGAACTTTCCTCTTAGTACTGCATTCATAGTGTCCTAGAGATTTTGGGATGTTGTATCGGTATTCTATTTACCTCTAAGTATGTTTTCATTTCATTCTTGATTTCTTCTTTATTCTCATCATTCAAAAAGGAAATGTAGCAATGGACACAACTGAAATACAGAAGATAATTAGAAACTTTTGAAAACTTATACTCCAATAAAATAGAAAATATTGAAGACATTGACAAATTTCTAGAGACATATGACCTACCGAAACTGAATCAGAAAGTCACACATGATTTAAACAGAACAATTTCAAGTAATGAAATAGAAAACACCATCAAAAGTCTATCAACCAAGAAAAGTCCAGGACCAAACAGATTCTCAGCTGAGTTCTACTAAGACCTTCAAAGGAGAATTAACACCAATACTTCTCAAATTATTCCATGAAAAAGAAAAGAAGGAAACCCTTCCAAATTCATTCTATGAGGCTAATATCACCCTGATACCAAAAGCAGACAAAGACACATCAAGGAAAGAAAACTTCAGACCAATACCCCTGATGAACATAGATGCAAAAACTCTCTATAAAATTCTGGCAACTCTCACACAAAAACATAAAAAGATAGTGCACCATGATCAAGTGGGGCTCATCCCAGGGATGAAGGGTTGGTTCAGCATTCAGAAATGAATAAATGTAATTCATCATATCAATAGACTTAAAAACAAGAATCATATGATCATCTCAATAGATGCAGAAAAAGCATTTGACAAAATACAGCACCTTCATGTTCAAAATACTAGAAAAACTAGGGATAGTAGGACATACCTCAACAACATAAAAGTCAAATATGCAATACCCAAGGCCAACATAATTCTAAATGGAGAAAAAATTGAAAGCATTCCCTCTAAAAACTGGAACAAGGCAAGGATGCCCTCTTTCACCCTTTTATTCAACATTGTCCTTGAAATTCTAGCCAGAGCAATTAGACAGAAGAAAAAAATTAAAGGTATACAAAATAGATAAAGAAGTACTCAAACTATCACTATTTGCAGATGACATGATTCTATATTTAGAAGATCCAAAAAAAAAAAAAATCCACCAAAAAACTTCTAGAACTAATAAATGAATTCAGCAAAGTAGCAGGATATAAAATCAATACCCATAAATCAAACGCATTCCTATATATCAGTAATGAATCCACTGAAAGAGAAATAAAGAAAACTACCTCATTCACAGTAGCCTCAAATAAAATAAAATACTTGAGAATCAATCTAACAAAAGAGGTAAAAGACCTCTACCATGAAAACTACAGAACACTAAAGAAAGAAATTGAAGACAACCTTAGGAGATGGAAAGACCTCCCATGCTACTGGATAAGCAGAATTAATTTTGTCAAAATGGCCATATTACCAAAAGTGTTGTACAGATTCAATGCAATTCCTATTAAAATCCCAATGACATTCTCAGAGAAATAGAAAAAGCAATCATGAAATTCATTTGGAAAAATAAGAGACCTGCAAATAGCCAACACAAGAAGAGTGAAGTAGGAGGCATCACAATACCAGACCTCGAACTATACTACAGAGATATAGTAATAAAAACAGCATGGTATTGGCACCAAAACAGACATGTAGACCAATGGTACAGAAGACACAGAGACAAACACACATAGATACAATTATCTCATACTAGACAAAAGCGCCAAAACATTCACTGGAGAAAAGATAACCTCTTTAGCAAATGGTGCTTGGAAAAATTGAAAGCCACATATAACAAAATGAAATTAAACCTTTATTTCTCACCCTGCACAAAACACAACTTAGAGTAGATTAAATTCTTAGGCACTAGAACAGAGACCCTGCAACTACTAGAAGAAAATGTAGGCCTAAATCTTCACCGTGTAAGCCTAGGATCTAACTTCCTTAACAAAACCCTTAACGTGCAAAAAGTTAAATCAAGAATCAATAAATGGCATGAATTCAAACTAAAAAACTTCTCAGCAATAGAAACAATAATGTGAAGAGAGAGCCTACAGATTGGGAGAAAATCTTTACCACATGCACCTCAGATAAAGCATTAATTTCCAGGATATATAAAGAACTCAAAAAACTTAACACCAAAAAACCAAATAACCCAATCAATAAATGGGCTAAGGAACTGAACAGACACTTCACAGAAGAAGATACACAACTGATCAACAAATATATGAAAAAATGTTCAACATCTCTAGCAATTAGAGAATTGAAAATCAAAACTATGCTAAGATTTCATCTCAATCCAATCAGAATGACAATTATCAAGAATACAAGCAAAAATAAATGTTGGCAAGGGTGTGGGGAAAAAGGTACATTCATACATTGCTGGTGGGAATGAAAAATGGTGCAATCATTACGGAAAGCAGTATGGAGATTCCTCAGAAAACTTGGAATGGAACCAATAATATGTAAATAATTTGACCCAGTTATCCCACTCCTCAGTTTATACCCAAAGGACTTAAAGAAGAATGAAATTATATCATTTGCTGGTAAATGGATGGAGTTGGAGAATATCATGCTAAGTGAAATAAGCCAAACCCAAAAAACAAAAGTTGAATGTTTTCTCTGATATGTGGATGCTAATTCACAATAAGGGCAGGGAGTGCTAGGGAAAAATAGTTACTTTATATTAGGTGAGGGGAGTGAAGGGAGGGGAAGGGGTATGGGAGTAGGAAGGATAATGGAGTAAAACAGACATTGTTACCTAATATACATATATGACTGCATGATTGATGTGATCCTACAATATGTACAATCAGAAAAATAAGAAATCACACTCCATTTATGTGTGATTTTTTTAGAATGTATAAATGCATTCTACTCTCATGTATAAATAATTAGAACAAATTTTTTGGGGGGAGATGTTGGGGATCGAACCCAGGGCCTTGTGCTTACAAGGCAAGCACTCTACCAACTGAGCTATCTCCCCAGCCCCAATTAGAACAAATTTTAAAAATTAAAAAAAAAAAAAAAAAGGAAAACCCCAATCAAAACAACAACAAATGAGCATATGGAAGAAAAATAAAAAACCCTTATACACAGCTGGTGGGAAGGTCAGTTAGTACGGCCAACTATGAAAAACAGCACGGAAGTTCCTCAAGAAACTAAAAATAGAATTACCATTTGGTCGGGCTACACACCTCCTGGGTAAATATCTGAAGGAAGTGAAGTCAGCATACAAAAGAGATACATGCATGCCCAAGCTTTATAGTGGTACTTTTCACCATAGCTAAGAATAGAATCAGCCTATGAATCAACAGATGAATAGATAAAGAAAATATGGTACACACACATTTGTGTTTGCAATTAGTTGTTATTGTTTATTAATATTATCTATCCCTGTCGTAGGAAATCTGTAACCCCAAGCCCACATAAACAAGAAATATGTCCTGTGACTGATAAATAATAGTTGCCATCAGATATGGAGCACTGTCTGTAGTCTGGCAGTGTGCTTAGTACTTAACTTGCATTCTTCCTAAATGTTCACAACAACCTCAAGAGGGAGTTATACTATTATAAACCTCATTTTATAATAGAGACACACAGAGAGGTTAAGTAATTTTCTTAAGATCGCATAGGCAGCAAGTGGTGAAAGCATATTCATGTATTTACCTATCATTTACTGAGTTCTTACCGTGCGCAAGGGAGACTCTCTGTGCGTACAAAGGTAAACAATCTAGGCCCCAGCCTACGGGAAGTGTCAGTTTCCAGAGAAGGGGCGGGGTGGAGGCGGGAATGATGCATAAACAAATACCATAACAAATGGTTACAATACCGTGTAGTAATTGCTACAATAAAGGCTCACTACCAAAAGTGCTACTGAATCTCAGACACTGAGACAAGAAAAAGTACTGAGAACTTAAGGGTTCAAAGGAAAGATATTATGTCTATGGAATAAGCAGATGATCTTTGACGATCGTGTTACAAACGCGTCCTGTAACAAAAAATAAATTACACTCAAAGGTCTAGCCAAAGGAGGGTTAAAGCGGAAGCTGAAGCTGTTCCGTCAAGGGCCGGTCTGGCAAGTCCCAGCCAGGGCCCGAAAGGGGTTAAGGCAAGCAGGTGGGCGGGGCCCGTGCGTTGATTGGCAGGGGTGGGACAAGGCTCGCCACCCGCCCCTCCCTCCGCCCCGGCTGCTCGGACTCCTGGGCAGCCTAGGGTACCGCCTGGGCGAGGGCCAGGGAGCCGGGCTCAGCCGCCTCTACCCCTCCCCGGCTTCCCAGCTGCGTTCCACGGGCTGGACGTGCTGGGGAAGTTGAGCCGCGCCCGGGCCAGCCCTGGGGTCTGACAGTCGCCAAAGTTTGGCTTGAAGAGGAAGTGGCCTCAAGACCCGGCAGGTGGCGGCCAGGCCTGGACAGGGGCATTCGCGGCCTGCGGGTCGGCGGTAGGCGAGGGCGCACCCTAGCACCCGCGGAGCCGAGTCCTGGGCTTCGATCGTTGGCCCCGAGAGAGGACGCCCGGCGACGGCCGGAGAAAACAACTCCGAAGTTGGCGAGAGGCACCGCCCCTACTCCTGGGCGGCCGGCGCCTCCCCGCCCCCAGCCCTGGCACCCGGAGCACAGGTCGAGCCTGGGCCATGGAGCCCCCGCCGGGCGGCGGCACCGGGGAGCCGGGACGCCCGCAGCGCTGCCACCTCTCCACTGGGTAGACTACAGAAGCTCCGGGGCTCTTCCTCCACTTCGGGACGACCCAGGATGCTGCCTGCTGTCCTCTTCCCCCTCCTCCTTGGTAAGAACCGAGATGAGCTAAACGCGCGACACCCCGCCCGAACAGGAACTGGGCTCTAACACCCTCCTATGCGACCCCTCACCCCGACCTTCCTGCCGGTACCACCAGCCCTCACCGCACCCAGCGCTGCCTGCCTCAGCCTCTGGGAAATCCCCATAACCTGCGTTCAGCCCTCGTCCTCTCTCTGACTTCCCCAGATCACCCTATCAACCCTACAGACATTGCTGGCCCACCTGCCTTTGAGGTCACACACCGCAGCCTGCCCCGAGCTCCACTACCCCTTTTCATGAACCCCGGAAGCCCAGAAGTCCAAGATGGGCTTCGTTTCCTCCTTGAGTTGTTCAGATGAAGAAAACTTAGAGCGACTCACAAGTCCTGCCCTTTCTCTCTTTCCCTGCAGGAGGCGCTCTGGCGCATCCAGATCTGAACATTTTCCCAAATCCTGGTGAGTAGATGGAGCCCCTGGGGCTCTGCGGGCTTGGAGATGAGGGGGCACCCAAGAGAAGGACTCTTTTCCCTGAATTCCATGGAACCTATTGTAGTTTTACAGTAGAGTTCATCCATCTTTTATTTTACGTATGGGAAAACTGATGCCCAAAGTGGGCCCTCACCTGGCAGTTGTTATGTACCTTTTCATTTTTTTCTATGGAATGTCCCTGCTTGCTCTAACTAGAATATAGTCTTCCTCAATATAGAGACATATTTCCTACTCCTTCTGACCCACTGACTTGTGCAAAGCAGAGTTCAACATTGCAGTGTTAATATTTAAACCAGGAGGAGTGTGGAGAGGGAGAGAGGAGCCAGTGGACTATTACCAGGTGCAGTGGGCTCTGCTCCATCCTGAAGAACCCAGTCCCTTGGAGCTCATAAGCCTGGGTAAAGATGAGATGTTAAGGGGCTCAATATCAGTGTCCTTACCTTTCTCCCTCCAGCTTGTGAGAACCCTCCTGCACTGCTTTTGGAAGTGCAAGGCACCTTAGAGAGGCCCCTGGGCCGGGACAGCCGCAACTCCCCTGCCAACTGCACCTGGCTCATCCTGGGTAGCAAGGAGCAGACGGTAACAGTCAGGTGAGAAGCAAGGCAAGACCCCATTCCTCTCTCCTGCCCCTTCCCACTCCACTGTGGGAAAAAATCTTCAGAGATCACTTCTTTGTAAACTTACTTCCTTGCCAACAGAAGAGTAGAATTTGATTTGACTTATTCTGCCCTAAAACCTTGACTTGTTCCAGGCCCAACACAGTAAGAGTGGACTGCAGTGGACATCTAGCTTAGGTCTTGAACATCTCCTAAGGACCATGGTTACTCTATAAATGATCCTGAACTCAGACAGGACTATTCTGAGAAGTCCTTCAATCCATTACACATCCCTGTCTGGAATTAAAAAAAAAAACCTACTCCCTAGCTGATGTGGTGGCACATGCCCATAATCTCACCAGCTCAGGAGGCTGAGGTAGAAGGATCACAACTTTAAGGCAGCTTGGGCAATATTAGCAAAATCCTGTCTCAAAAAATAAAAATGGCTTGGGATGTAGTTCAGTGGTACAGCACCCCTGGGTTCAATCCCTAGTACTGTAAAACAACAGCAGACTACTCCTTAATCAACTTAGAACCTTCCTTAGCTTCCTCAGATCTGTTTTCTTTTCTTTTTTTAGTGCTGGGGATTGAACTCAGGACCTGACACATGCTGGGCAAGCACTCTTCCACTGAGCTACAATCCAGCACCACCCCATATCTGTTAAACATTCCATCTCCCTAGGAATCTCTGACCTTGGGGCCCATATTAAGTACCTGGCTATTTGTCTCACATGGTTCACTTGCTATGAATTTACACAGAAAAGGATGGACAAAGGGAGAGGGCAATCTGGGGAGAGGCTATTTTGGCAGAGGGATCAGCAAGCAATGAGAATCTCAGGTCTCACCTCCTAGTACTGGGGTGTTGGTGAGTTCTGGTTAATTTAACTGTGTAGTAATTGTTAGTTATTACTAGCACAATACTTGGGTGACAGTGCTGCAACAACTCAAAAGCCATAAACCTGTTCTTCAGTTAATTTCTGATCACAGGTCACTTTTTACCAAAGGGCTCTAGGATATATCTCATGGTATCCTGGGGTCACTGGACTCTGTTAGGATTATGCCCATTGATGACATTTACTGCAAAAGAATTTGGCTGAGCTTTCATTTGAATCGTGGATGAGCCGGTGTTTGTGCTTCTTGGGCTAGAAGGGCCTAGTGGCACTGGGCAAGGAGGAAGCTAGCAGCAATCAAGAACATTTTATGTACTTGCTCTCCTGTAGGTTCCAGAAGCTGCACCTGGCCTGTAGCTCAGAGCGCTTAATCCTGAGCTCCCCTCTCCAACCACTGATCTCCCTGTGTGAGGCACCTTCCAGCCCTCTTCAGCTGCCAGGGGGCAATGTCACCATCACTTACAGCTATGCCGGGGCCAGAGCACCCATGGGCCAGGGGTTCCTGCTCTCCTATAGCCAAGGTAGGCTGGACAGAGAATTATGAAGGGCATTAGAGTGGGCAGTGTAAGCCCCAGGAGAGAGGGGAAGATCCCGAGGGCTCTGGTGTTACAGTCCCTCTCTATGATGTCTCTACAGATTGGCTGATGTGCCTGCAGGAAGAATTCCAGTGCCTGAACCACCGCTGTGTACCTGCTGCCCAGCGCTGTAATGGAGTTGACGCCTGTGGTGATGGCTCTGATGAGGCAGGCTGCAGCTCGGACCCATTCCCTAGCCTGACCCCAGTCCCCACCCCCACCCTGCCCTGCAATCTCACCTTAGAGGACTTCTATGGGGTCTTCTCCTCCCCTGGCTATTCACACCTGGCCTCAGTCTCTCACCCCCAGTCCTGCCTGTGGTTGCTGGACCCCCATGATGGCCGGCGGCTAGCAGTGCGCTTCACAGCCCTGGACTTGGGCTATGGAGATGCAGTGCACGTGTATGATGGTGCTGGGCCCCCAGAGACCCCTCGGCTGCTACGCAGTCTCACTCACTTCAGCAATGGCAAGGCTGTCACTGTGGAGACACTGTCTGGTCAGGCTGTTGTGGCCTACCACACAGTTGCTTGGAGCAATGGCCGGGGCTTCAATGCTACCTACCATGTGCGGGGCTACTGCTTGCCTTGGGATCGACCATGCGGCCTGGGGTCAGGCCTGGGGGCTGGTGAAAACCTAGGTGAGCGCTGCTATAGTGAGGCCCAGCGCTGCGATGGCTCGTGGGACTGTGCCGATGGTACAGATGAGGAGGACTGTCCCAGCTGCCCACCTGGACATTTCCCCTGCGGGGCTGCTGGCACTCCAGGTGCCACAGCCTGCTACCTACCTGCCGACCGCTGCAACTACCAGACATTCTGTGCTGATGGGGCAGACGAGAGACGCTGCCGGCACTGCCAGCCTGGCAACTTCCGATGCCGGGATGAGAAGTGTGTATATGAGACATGGGTATGCGACGGGCAGCCGGACTGTGCCGATGGCAGCGATGAGTGGGACTGCTCCTATGCCCTGCCCCGCAAGGTCATCACAGCTGCAGTCATTGGCAGTCTAGTGTGCGGCCTGCTGCTGGTCATCGCCCTGGGCTGCACCTGCAGGCTCTATGCCATTCGCACCCAGGAGTACAGGTCAGTGGGAATGGAACTGGCAGTAGAAGAGTGAGCACTCTTTTACAGATGAAGAGACAGGGCCTGTGCAGCTACAGGAGAACACCAGGGTGCCCACCTTGGGGAGAGGTTCCTGTGACCAGCTTATTGCTTAACTCTTTTGAAGGACAGGTCTAGATTATTTACAAAAGAAGTCTCAAGGAAAGAGGGGACATCAGATGACTGTGAGGAAAACTAGCATACCTCCAGCTGTCCTGACCTGTGGGTGGAGGGAAGAGGCCTCTCCAAGCTGGGGCAAGCCACCCTGGCTGTGAGCCATCAGTGACTGACTAGCCCTCCTTCCTTCCAGCATCTTTGCCCCCCTCTCCCGAATGGAGGCTGAGATTGTGCAACAACAGGCACCCCCCTCCTATGGGCAGCTCATTGCCCAGGGTGCCATCCCACCTGTAGAAGACTTCCCTACAGAGAACCCTAATGATGTAAGTCATTATCCCTAACTCTAGCACCTCCCTTTGTTCCAACCCTGCTGTGGTTCCACTATTGCACCCTCCTGCATTCAGCCATCTGGCCCTCTGACTCTAATATCTGCCTCTTCTCTTTGCAGAACTCAGTCCTGGGCAATCTGCGTTCTCTGCTACAGATTTTGCGCCAGGATATGACTCCAGGAGGTGCCTCAGGTGGTCGCCGCCGCCAGCGGGGCCGCTCAATGCGTCGTCTTGTTCGCCGTCTCCGCCGCTGGGGCCTGCTTCCCCGAACCAACCCCTCAGCTCGGGCCCCTGAGATCAGGCCCCAGGTCACACCTCCTGCTGCTTCTCTTGAGGCCCTGGATGGCAGCCCAGGTGCAGCCCGTGAAAGTGGGGCAGTGGGTGGGCAGGATGGGGAGCAGGCCCCCCCACTGCCTGTCAAGTCCCCCCTCCCATCTACCAGCACATCTCCAGCCCTCCCTTCTGTCCCTGAGGCCCAGGGGCCACTGCCCTCAGTCCCCCTGGAGCCATCAGTATTGTCTGGAGTGGTGCATGCCCTGCGAGGCCGCCTCCTGCCCAGCCTGTGGCCCCAAGGACCAACCTGGACTCCACCTGGACCCCACTCAGCAGTCCTGGCCCCAGAGGATGAGGATGATGTGTTATTGATGCCACTAGTTGAACCAGGGGTCTGGGTGGTGGAGGCAGAGGATGAACCACTGCTTGCCTGAGGGGACCTGGCTCTCCTGGGGGTCTAGTCACAGTGGCACACGCTTTAGAGGGTGACTTAGCTTCTCCACTGACCACTGTAGCTACTGGAAAGTTAGGTGTCCCTCAGGTAGGGAAAGGGCTCACTGAGAACTTCCTCTACACAACCAGAGACCGCAGTCCCTTTCCCCCCACCCTTTCCCCATCCTGCACTATCCAGTTGAGTGTTTTTAAAAAGCAAAGTTCTTAAAGGATCATAGACCTGGACACTCCATCCTTGCCAAACCCCCACCCCAAAGTAGCCTTAAACACAAGAGTGCCAACTGACTGACTGGAGACCCTCCAGCCCCAAGGGGAGGACTTGGGCAGAGCCTGAGGTTTTGCCAGTCTCCATCCCTATAGGGCCTGGCTCACAAAAAGAATGCAACAAATGTTTTTGTCCCATGGCTAGGTCATTGCCCAGGAAATCAAGGTAAAAAATAAAGGAATCATAAATTTTAATGTTTTGTAAATTAGCTGTGAGCCTGAGCCTGGCCTCTTTCCCCATCTTTGCTTTTGCTCCCTCATGTTCTTCCCCGCTGTGAAGGCATTTGCTTAGTCCTTTGCATGCTGCCCTCTTCCTGTCCGTCTTTCTCCCACCTTACCCTTGATTTTTAGGCCCCTCAGAAGTAAGAAAATTCAAGAAACCCTAAGGACCAACCCTCTTCACCTCTGCTTACTGCCAGGGGCCAGCCCTACAGTGACATAGGGTTGAGCACCAAATTTCTTTATTCACTCCAGGTCAGAATCAGGGAGCCAGCTGGGCCCTGCAGCCCAAAAGATTACCATTTGTGAAGTACTTTCAGAGCATGGATGTCACAAGGAGCAGACTGTCCCTGATGGAACACAGGAGCTGTGACTCCTGTCCTCCACCTTCCACCCCCACCAGGCACTAACAGTCTGTCCTACCCTAGACAGATGAGCTCTCAGCCCAGCTCCCTCAAAGCAAGGAATGAAGCTGGGCACCATACTTCACACCTATAATCCCAATGCCTTGCTGAGGCAGGAGAATCCTAAATTCAAGGTCAGCCTCATCAACTTAGTGAGGCAGGCCCTTAGCAATTTAGCAAGATCCTGTCTCATAAATGAAAGATGTGGCTCTTTTGTAAAGTGCCCTGCATGAAATCCCTGGTACCAAAAAGCAGGGAATGATAAGTCAAAGGGAAAACCACAACTATTCAGCCTGTGGAAGTGCTGGCATCACCGGGGCTTAATCCAAAAGGTCTTCTTGGAAGAAGGCCCAGGATGGATTCTGCCAACAACAGTTGGGAGAGAGCTGTGAATTCTAGGCAGGATGGACAAAAAAAAAAAAAAAAAAACGCACGCATGTGCGCACACACACACACACAAACCCATTATAGCTAGACCCTGGACTTCCTGAGAAAAGATAGCAGAGCACAAGCAGTGGTCAGATCCAAAGAGCTGGGGCAGGTGATAGGGGAGGGATGATCCTCTGAGAATTGGAGGCCTGTCTCTGTTAAGAAGATGACAAGCTGTCTCAGAGTTTAAAAAGAAAATCTTGGGACATAGGATATAGAAGGAGCCTGTGGGAGTCGATACCTCAGGAGCAAAGCCGAGATGATCCCCAGGGAAATGGCCCCCTTAGGCTCTCACTTCCCTTCCCATCCAGGTTAGCCTACCCCTCTGGTGGAAGCGCCCTGTTGATTACATCCTGTCAACATCCTCACAGTCAGGAGTAATTACACTATTTCCCTCCAAGAAAGAGCAAGAGCCTGAGGAAATGGCATAGGAGGTGGAGACCCATGTGCAGTTCTGGGACCCTGGTATCTTGGCCCAGGGAAGACCTGAGCTCCTTCCACTTCACACCCTCTCCAGGGAAGAGTGGAAGGACCTCCAGGGAACCTGGCTCCTGCTTACAAGTCTCCCTTTGGGCCCTCCTTCCAAGTGCAGACAAAATGGACCCACCTAATGGGTGAAAAATGCAGCAGGAATGGTGATTTCCCCTTCCCCACTTCTTCATCTGGTCTTTTCCTCCTGAGCCACCTCAAAAATCTGCAAAGTGATATCTTCATCCTTTGACTTGTTCCAGACCTTTTCTCTTTTAAGGGTATTAGCAATTTTAAAGTGGACAAAGATTTAAGGTAAAAGCGCCCCTTGTGGTGGTAGAATGCTTCAGAATATTGGAGGGAGGACTTTGTTATGGAAGTTTTTCTAGGCACTAGGTGTGTCTTACTGGATGAGGGACAGGTTGTTCCAAGTAAAACCCAGGCTGCTCCTTTGGTCCAAAGCTGAACTGAGGAAGGCAGAAGTTGAAGTAGAGAATTGTTGCTGTACTCTGCAGTCCCTGAATCACTCTTATCTAGAACAAAAAGAAATCTAACCACCCAAGAGAGTTTTCCAGATTCATAAAGGTCACTAATCTTACAATTTAAAACAAAACCCAACTCAATTTGGAAAAAAATCTTCCTAAAAAATTCCATTCATCTTGTAATATAAAATTTTCTGAATAGCTGAGAATCATCTATGAAATCCAATGACTTCTCTGCAGCAGTGTCTTTGGAAGCTGTAACTGTTGGTGGGGGTACATTTCAACTTTATGTTAAATGACCTTAGAGCATGATCTTAGACTTTTTTTTTTTTTTTTTTTTTTTTTGTGGCAGTCCTGGAGGTTGAACCCAGGGGTGCCCTACCACTGAGCTATATCCCCAATCTTTTTTCTTTTCAGACAAGTCTTATTAAGTTGCCAAGGTGATCCTCTGCCTCAGCCTTCTGGAATTACAGGTGTGCACTACTATGCCTGGCTTTTAGTCTCCTTTTTAATGCTTCTGGATGCTTTAAAAGTTTTTTCCTGAGGTTCCTCATGCTACCAGGCTATTAGGGGGCACTTGCTGCTCTAAATGTGATTCTAATCTATTTCTTTGGTGGGATACTGAGAACTGAACCCAGGAGCACTTTACCACTGAGTCATATCCCAGCCCTTTTTATTTTTTTATTTTGAGTCAGGGTCTCACCAAGTTGCTTAGGGCCTTGCTAAATTGCTGAGGCTGGCCTTGGACTTGTGATCCTCCTGCCTTAGCCTCCTGAGTCACTGGGATTACAAGCATGTGCCACCACACCTGGCAGCTCTAATCTACAGGAACACACATGGACACATTTAAAAGTGTGAATAAAATAAGGACAAGCAGGCTCTGGTTGAGAGCTGAAGAGTGTAATTAGTAAAGTGCATGAACATATTAGAAACTGAGGAGTGTTCCCTGCTTCCTCTAGATCCTGCCCTCCAGACAAGTGAAGTGTCACTGCAGATCATTCCTAAGATTATTTGCAGCTTCCATTGGAAAAGTAAAAATGGATTGTTCCCAATAATTGAAGACAATTGGAATTTTTAAGCCAAGAAAAGCAGGATAGCATAGAAATGAAAAACAAAACAAAACAAAAAAAACAGTTTTCAGCCTTGGAAAGATTTGGGTGGAATCCTGATCAGCCCTGCATGATTACTTTGGGGACAGGCCACCCAACTACCATTCTGAGTCTTCAGATCAGAAAAAGGAAGGGAGATAATGCAGAGCTATTCCTGGCACAGGACCTGGCAAAAAGAGGGTAAAGTTGGGGAGATGAAATCGAAGATGTGTTTGGGTTCTTGAGAATGTCCAGAAGAAAGAGGACAAGAGTGGAAATCTGAAGGAAAAGAAAACGGGGTAGAAAAGGGATAGTAAGGAGCTGCCTATGTAGGCTTCCCTTGAGGTAGACACCATCCATCCTGGATCAGCTTTCTCTCTCTCTTTTCTCCTGCTCTGATTAACACTGGCTGGGTGGGCCTGATTGGAAGGGAGACAAGGTGAAGGAAGGAGCCTCTACAATGGTTTGCACCTACCTGAACCTAATAGCAAAATGAAGCTGCCCAAAGCAAGCAGATTTTCTTACAGAGCTGCCATCTGCCGAGAGGCCACACTGGTAAATGGGTACTTTTGTGACTCTCAACCCAGAAGAGACAGGGTGGAGGAGAAGATGGTGGTGGGGTGGCTGGGTCATTGCCCCTACATCTCTTTTGGCCTATTTTTCTTTGTCTTTTAGGTCAGCTTATAGTCTTTCTGCCTCTCATCCCTCTTTTCAACCACTGAGCACCCATTCTGGGCTGTGCTGGGATAGGGGGCGGGAAACAGACACAAATGATATGTAGTTCATTCTGACACCTGGAGAAAAAGACCTTTCCTCCCCTGGGTCCCTGTCTCCTGCCACTCTCAGTTCCTTTGCCCACGGGCCCTGCCCCCACCCCACCTCTCCAAACCTCCATCTCATCCATCTCATCCACCTCTCTGACTTTGTTCTGTCACGCCTTAAACCGGCTCGTGGTGAGTATGCTCCCAGAGGGAAGTGACACAAAGAAAAGGGAGGGGGGCAGAAGGAGGGAATCCCGCTGACATCACTGCTAATTAGCATATGTGACCTCATCAGGGGGCGGGACAATTTCCCCAGGTGTCTAGGGGGAGGACATGTGGGGGGGTGGTATTTAAAGGGAAAAGCTGACAGTGCTGCTGAGGGAGCGGGTGCTGCAAGCTGCTGGGCTGCACTTGCACGCACACACACGAATGTACATGGACCCTGACACCGTCATGGACACGGACACAGAAAACACAGCACTTTGTCCCTCCGGCAGCTGCCAGGCCTCCCCACCAGAGACACCTACACCAGGTGAGGGCTAACGTGAGCAGGTGCCGGGTGAAACCACAGGGTGGGAGCTGAAGCTTTGGCGGTCAGAACTAGAGGTTCAATCAGGAAGAGGGGAAAGGCAAGTGAGGAAGTAAAGAAGACCCTTGCTCATATAAGGAATGGGACTGGACTAGGGTGGAGGGGGATAAGAGCTGCCCAAATGCCCCCTCCCCCATCACTCCCAGGGATTTGCTTGAGAAACCCATATGTAGCCCCCAGGTCAGCCTCATTCCCAATAGTCTGGGACAGACAGGAGGGAAGGGTGAAAGGGAAGGGGCAGCCCACAAGACTGGGAATCACTGGGCAGTGGGCTACCCTGTGGACCTGTTGTAAAGGTTTCTTCTGGCTCTTAAAGGCCCTGGCTGCAAGCCAAGTATTGATCCTGGGCTATTTCCAGCCTCTCTCCATCCCCCTTTGTTGTGTCTGTTGTTCCTCCTCCAGTTACCCTGACCCATGCATTGTCACCCTCCCTCTCACACGCGCACACACGCACACAGATACACACACACTCTCTCTCTCTCCACCTCTACCTCTTTATGAACGCAATATTCTCTCCCACTCACAGGGACAAGCAGGGATGCAGGATTCTCGCACACAGCCATGCACCGGGGGATGCTCACCTACAGGGCACGGGAAGAAGCAGCACGCGCTCGTACACACCCACACACACATCCAGAGACCACACGGGAAGAAGTCTCATACACACATCCATGACCCAAACACACATCATCTCACACAGCCCTGGGAACAGACTCCCCACAAAGTTTTTGACTCTACTCCCCAGAATCTTCAGCAGCTTCAGCTTCTCATCCCTTCTGCCCCTCCTCAGTGCAGGAAGAAATAGGATTACCAGTAGGAAGCAGGGCCCCTTGATGGAAGGAAAGACAGCCTCCTCCAGCCCCCTGGGCCAAAGACCAAGTCTGGGAGTATGCCTGTGTCAGTTTAAAATGTGAGTGGGTGTGTGAGCCTGCACACAGGTACCTCCCCTGTATGGGGCAATTTTGAGCAGGTATGGATAGGACTACGATGGGGAAGTCATCATGTCACACTTGAAGGCTCACCAGTCCAAGCTTCTGGAGGACTTTAGTGTAAAAGGTTGAGCCAAAGATTCTGTTGTTTCTGGGTCATGGTCATCAACTGGGTGTGGCTGGGCCTCCAAAGCTGTAACAGCTTGCATTAGCTCTCTGCAGATGGCTGGACATATCCCACTCATGGCTTCCTTTTCTTTGTCCCTCCAGAAACAGATGCCACACTACTGAAGAACCCAGAGAAACTGTTGGCAGGGTTGGATCAGAGTGGGCTACCCCCTGTCCCTGGGGTCCCCAGACGAAGAGGCAGTATGCCTGTTCCCTATAAGCACCAGCTGCATAGGGCCCAGGCTGTAGATGAACTTGACTGGCCACCTCAGGCCTCATCTTCTGGCTCCTCTGACTCCTTGGGCTCAGGAGAGGCAGTCCCTGCCCAAAACGATGGCATCTTCAAGGTCATGCTGGTAGGGGAGAGTGGCGTAGGCAAAAGCACCCTTGCAGGCACTTTTGGTGGTCTCCAGGGAGACAGTGCTCATGAGCCAGAGAATGCAGGTATTTGGGGGAGCATTGCGGTGGTGGAGGGGACTTTGGGGCCCTATTGAGGGATGAAAGTGCTCATGGTGTAAGCAGCCCCTGGTGAAAGAAACCTAAGAGATGCTTCTCCTGTGCTTTCTGTGGTGGACCTCCCTGGCAGGGGTTCCCTGGTACTAGAATCTGAGGTGTTCCTGGTTGCCTGTTCTCACAAGTGCTGGGGAACCTCCTAATGGGCTTTATTCTATTTCCCAACAGAGGACACCTATGAGAGACGCATCATGGTGGATAAGGAGGAAGTAACTTTAGTTGTTTATGACATCTGGGAACAGGTGAGGACTAAGATGTTGCTGCCCACAGGTGATGAAGTTGGAAGAAAACTAGGGAAGGGCAGTCTGGCTGAAAGCTGGTGGAACTGCAGACCCTGGTGTAAATTGTACTATCTCAGAGAACAAAGGCAAGCCCACATGAGTGTGCATACCAGGGTCCCTGGCTGTAAGAGCCACTACTTTTCCAGAATCTCCTCACTCTGGGGAAAGTTAGGTGATGGCACATGCCTGTAATTCCAGGGGCTCAGGAGGCTGAGACAGGAGGATCCTGAGTTCAAAGCCAGCCTCAGCAATTTAGCAAGGCCTTAAGCAATGTAACAAGACCGTCTCTAAATAAATATACAAAAGGTCTAGGATGTGGCTCAGTGGTTAAGTGCCTCTAGGTTCAATCCCTAGTACCAAAAAAAAAAAAAAAAAAAGACATGAAAGTTAGGATTTGATTTTGACAAACTGAAGTTTCAAGTCAGGCTAGACAACCATAAGATGATCCCATCCATAAATTCTCCAGCCTAAAAGAGTGTGATGTGACAGGATAAGTGCTTGGGGTTCTGGAGTATCAGGGAAGGGAAAAAAAGCGGGGGGGGGGGGGGGTCCTAATGTTTGAACGTAAGGTTGCTATGTAGAAATGAGAGGCCAAATTCCACACTCTTAAATAGCATCCGTTTCTAAATCAAGAGCTTAAGCACAAGAAAGTAGAATGGCCACCATGGTCTAGGATCCTCCAGTTTTCCCCACGTGGGAATCACATTAGTAACTTCTCTCTCCTCCACACACTCTGGGAATGACAATTGTCATCAACTAGCTCTGCTGTCCTAAGCAGGTGGCTTCTCACAGTGGGATTCCTCATCTTTGAGATGTAGGTGCTAGATTGGGTCTCCTATGTCTTCAGCCTTAATATTACACTACTGTCTGCCATCTGCAGGGAGATGCTGGGGGGTGGCTGCGGGACCACTGCCTTCAGATGGGGGACGCCTTTCTCATCGTCTTCTCGGTCACCGATCGACGAAGTTTCTCCAAAGTTCCAGAGACCTTACTTCGGCTCCGTGCTGGAAGGCCCCATCACGACCTACCTGTCATTCTCGTTGGAAACAAGAGTGACCTGGCCCGCTCCCGGGAGGTATCACTGGAGGGTGTGTATTCTGAACCGATTTCATACTTGCCATTTCAAGGGAACGCTCTTCTTTCTGTGTCACCTCTTCTCCCTGAGGCCTTTTAAAACCCTCACAGTCCCACGAAATCACCAGCAGTTAGCTGCAATTAAGGACAGAGCCCCAATACCCTATGAATCCCGTCTGCTCTTCGCTCGCCCTAGCCGCTTCTCCAAGGCCCCTCCCCCGCACCTCCACGGTCCCACCCTAGTTCTCCGAGTTGTGTTGCGATTCGGTAGTCCCAAACCCTTTCCACTGCAAACTCCGGACCTGCGCAGGCTCCCACCCTCGCTCTGGGCCCAGTGCGACCCTACGGGTGCCTAAGCGCGATTCCTTCCCGCAGAGGGGCGCCACCTGGCCGGGACGCTGAGCTGCAAGCACATCGAGACGTCAGCCGCGCTTCACCATAACACGCGGGAGCTCTTCGAGGGCGCCGTGCGCCAGATCCGGCTGCGGAGGGGCCGCGGTCGCACCGGAGGCCAGCTGCGAGAGTCGGGCAGCCCCGAGGGCCCAGCACCGCCTGCGCGCCGCGAAAGCCTCACCAAGAAGGCCAAGCGCTTCCTCGCTAACCTAGTGCCGCGCAACGCTAAGTTCTTCAAGCAGCGGTCCAGGTCATGTCATGACCTCTCTGTGCTCTGAGCCACTGTCGCCATGGCCACTGCAGTCGCCATGGCCACGACGACGTCCGCTCGCCCCCTCGCCCCGCCCTCGTCCGGCTTCCTTTGTGGACGCCGTCTAGGAAACCAAAAATTCCCAGGATGCCCTGGTGTGACCACGGGGGAGGGGCCGGTGGGCGTCACCTCCACCCCAACCACCACGCTTTCCCCGGCAGTTCGGCGCCCCTGGACCTGGAAGGCGCGGACACAGACCGCGGGCTGGTGGCTGGCGGACGTGCGCGCATCGGCCGTGGGCGGGGCGGGTTTTGGCGGGTTAGGAAGGAAAACAGTCCTGTAAGGTACTTTTTTTTTTTTTTTTTTTTTTTTTTAATTAAGTCGCGCTTGGTCACCTCTCCTGTAGAGATTCTAGACACAGAACTGGAAAAGTGCTCTGTGGACTCCTGGACGGAGTTGACTTCCTTCGTACGCTGAACATGCCTCACCTTTAAGAGTCTTAAAGAGTGGAAGGCCCTTTTCTAGAGACTTCCGAAAAAATGTTCAGGCTTTTATCTGCCGCTCTGGTGCACATTGCCCTTAAGAAGTTCTTAAAGGCAAGGGCCTGGAAGTGTTATTCTTGATATTCGATTCGGTGATTTACCGTATCACTGCGACGCTTCACCTTTAAGATTATTAAAGATAAAGTGTGGACAGATTTTCTTCTGCCTTTACATGCCAGAATGAAGAGCCCACTAATGGCAACCCTTTTGGCCAGCCCAGCCCAGGAGGCACTAGCAAAGGGCCACCCTGTCGCTTTTCAATAAAGAAATTTTGTATTGCATTTGTTCACTTTGCTTTCTGTTCTTGAAGCCTCCAGAGAAGGGATGAATGTGGATGGAAACTGCTATTATAGACAAAATCCAGGAAGCACAGGGCATGGCAGCGCACACCGGTAATCTTAGCGACCTAGGAGGCTGAGACAGGAGGATCACAAGTTCGAGGGGACCCTGTGCAATTTAGCAAGGCCCTAAGCAACTTGGGAGACCCTGTTTCAAAGTAAAGAATAAATAGAGCTGGGAATGTAGCTCAGTACTCAAGAGAAGCAAGGGAGGCTCTGGAAATAACTTGGGCCATTTCAAGGGGAAAGAGCCCTTACAGCTAATCGGGTCCACTCTATTTGCAGATGAGAGAACAGACCTGGAGAGAAACAGTACCTGCTAGAAGTAATTTAGCAACTTAAAGACACAGTGACCAAGTCTCCAGACTGGGTCCCCATCGCTTTATCCCACCCTACCCTGTAGAAAGTGGGCTTGAGGCTATGTTCAGCTACAGAGCTACTGAGCTTTTACCTGGTTCAAGGTGAGGTCCACATTCCGGAGCAATACCCATCAGCTGGGGCATGGTGGGGTCTTCTAGAAACTCCTGGCAGAGCCCCACATCCCCAGCTGTCACCTGCATAGCCCGTGTGAATACTGAAGCTGTCATTGCCTCCTCTGGGGACACCCACGCCTGCTGCTGCCTGAACCATGAGTTTGAACAAAAGGAGCAGAGGCAGCAGCAGCTCTCCTCACCCCAAGAGTATAATAAATACAGCAACCTGAGTACCTAAGAGCCTGGCCTCCACCCCAAGTGCAGCTTCCCGGAACTTGGCCGAAAGGAATGAGATATATTCTGGGTCCTTGCAGCTGAGGAGCCAAGGAGGACCAGTGCAAGATGGGTGGCTATGAGATGATAATATGAATAATGGCACTGTCCTTAGAGATAAATTAACTTTATCTGTTAATTCTTTGAAGACCATATAAGTCTACTACCTATTTTTATAATGGAAGAAACAGTCTTAAGTAACTTGCCTGAGAGCACCCAGTAAGCAAAAGAGCTGGGATTCCACTGTCTGCTTAATACTTAATGGTGATTTTATCCAGCTTTGCATGAAACTCCTCTTCCAGTAAGAATGCAGGGAAGAGGTGGAAGTATCACAGAAGAGATGCAGGGACACAATGGGTAAGACCATGTGCAGTGGCTGTGATAAAAGGGTGAGAGAAATGACATAGCTGAGTGTGGTAAGCAAGCTGTAAACCCCGGGGACCATGAAAAGAGGCAGTTCAAATTTTAAAACAGAGGAAAACACATGGGGCCAATAAGGGACCAGATGGTTGTACAGTTGGGTTGAAACCTCAGGGACATGAGGAGGAGGGGTATAAAAGATGAATATGAAAAGGGTTTAAGCCTCACATCAAAGGACCTTAAATGAGTTCCTACCCAACTCTAGAGGCAGTGAGTCACTGAAGGTCTTTGTGGGTAGAAATGACATGATCAGGAATGGTCCTTGGGGAAGAGAAGGCTGGGAGAGTTGTGTACAGATTGGAGCAGCAAGGCCTGTACAGCTGAGTTCAAGTACCAATAATGCTTGTGAAGGGTAATGAAGGACCATCCCAACAGGAATGACAGCGGAAAAGGAAAGGAAGCATGGATTTGACAGAACTGATTAGACTTGGCAACAATATGGATGAGTATAGGGGTTGGGGGTGTGGAGGAGCACAAACAGAGGGAAGAGCTGCAGGTGAGAGGGAGTATAGAGAAGAACTAGGAGTTGAGGGCAGAGTTGGGGGTAGGGTGAGTGAGCTGCATATTGGAGACACGGAGTTTGAGATGTTAGAACATCCATATGGAGAGTTTCAGAAGCTCCCTGAACAGTTGAATCTGAAATTCAGAACAATTTGGGTCAAGAGACAGATATGAGAATAATCACCATAAAAATGGTAATGGAAGAGCTAGAAGAAAGGATGAGATGCAGGGCTAGCCTTATGCATATGTGACCTTTGTAGTCACCCAGGGGCCCATGCTTGGTTTAATGCTCTGCTGCTGCTGTCCTGAAATTTTCTGAACAAGAAGCCCTGCATTTCATTTTGCATGGGAACCCACAAGTTATACTAAGGAGATACTAAGGGTGAGAGTACAGTACAGGCCAAGATCCTTAGCTCCAGACCAGAGATGATTTTTGTAAAATGGTACACACAATCTTTTTTTTTTTTTTTTTTTTGCGGAGCTGGGGATTGAACCCAGGGCCTTGTGCTTGCAAGGCAAGCACTCCACCAACTAAGCTCTATTCCCAGCCCAGTACACACAATCTAATGCTTTGTGCAGTCATGCATTTGTCTGGTTCACAAATTTCATCAGATACACACAAGTGTCTGTGATCCAACAAATTACAAACCATAATTGTACTGATTGCACCTGGGCAGGGGGATGTGTAGAAGATGGGTGGGAGATGGGAGTTTACTTTTCATTATAGGAGGGCTGGGGTTGTAATTCAGTGGTAGAGCACTTACTTAGCATCCCCAGCATCACTAAAAAAAATAAATAAAAACAGAATGACATATTATTCATTTTATGCCCTTTTTCTACCTTTTGAATTTTCAACTATGGCATTTATTACCTGTTCTAAAACTAAATAAAGGAATTTAAAACAAAGACTTGGTGTTCTAGAGAAATGAGAAACTAAGAAGACTCCTGGGGATAGAGAGATAAGGAGCAGCAGCAGCTGTGAAAGAGGCAGAGGAGGAACTCAGGGTGAGTTATACTGTGGCTACTGTGAAAGCATGGCAGGCAACAGAGGGACAGGTTTCTAGAAGAGTATCCCCAGTGGTTAAATGAGGCAAGGGAGGGAGGAGGGCGAAGAACGAGAAAGGCCCATTGTTTTTCATGAGGCAGACGCTTAAAACATGTATATCATCTATTGAAGATGATGGCAGGACTTCCCCCATGAGGGGTGCCACTCACCATAAACTTCCCTCCCCCCAACTCAGCCCATCCCATCAGGCCGACCCATCTGTGTGTTCCCTCCAGACGCCTACAGGGAAGAGCTCAGAACAGACTGAAGCTGAAGCAGGGCTCCTGCCAGACTTGGGAGAGATAGGGTCTTCTCTGAGAGCCAAGCCACTCTTTGCCCTCCCTCTGATCAAGGAAAAGTAGTCATTCATCTGGGCTGGGCTAAGAGGTCAGCAAAAGAGTCCTGGGGCCTGAGCTGCCTGTACTTGGTAAGGTTCCCTCTGCTTCTCTTAACCACTGTAATTATCTCAAGGCCTATGCTCCCTTACCATCCCCTACTACTCCTGTTATCCTTTGCCCACAAAACCTCCTCACTGCCTAGAGCATAGACTGTGTGTTCTCTCCTGAGGGGACAAAGGAGAGGGTCCTTCCATGTATCCCACCACTCTGCTTCAGGACTCTATTCTAGTTGTTCCTTTAGGCCCTGATGCATCTAATGTTCTAGAAAGACTGAAGCAGGGGCTCCCCTCTTCCAAAAGGGTGCCAGAGTCATGGATGGAAGTCCTCTGGGACTCCCAGGAAGTCCTTCCACACATCTTTTTATTAATTTAACAGGTTGTGGTTTTTTTTTTTTTTTTTTTTGGGGGGGGGGGGCGTTAGTCCTGGGGATTTAACTCAGGGGTGCTTTACCACTGAGCTACATTCCCAGCCTTTTTCATTTTTTGAGACAGGGTCTTGCTCAGTTGCTTGGGGCCTCACAGGTTGGTTTTGAACTTGTGATCTTCCTGTTTCAGCCTCCTGTGTCACTGAGATTACACGCGTGTGCCACTACACCCGGCTCCCAATCTAACAGTTTTGACCCATGCCAATCTAAGCAAATTTTTCCTGAACACATTATCTTTGACCCACTTATCCACAAATGCTTGAAGAAAAGTTCTTCCCCTCAACTACTACACATATACAACATACCAAGTACTCTGCTGGGCACTATGGGGTAGACAAATCCATTTATGACACTATCCTTGCCCTTAAATAGCTTACAGTTAAGTTGGGGAAATGAACAAGGTGGTGATGATGTTGCTAAAACAGCAACAAATTAGACACATCCTAACTGTAAGCCACAGTGCTCTAGGAAATTCTGAATGGAAGAAAACAACACACATGGGAGACACTTATCTTAGGATCAGATAGACAGTAGGCCGATAGATAGATGAGGGAAAGAAGGAAAAACATACCTTGCAGTGAAACTACATGGGCAAATGCATGGAACAGAAACGGTGGACAGCCCAATACATGAGGAGGAAAAGACCCTCCCTATAGAGAAGGCAGTAAAATTTGGGTGAATGGTGGAGCAAAGTAGTCTAGGGATCCAAAAACCAGACAAAAGCATTCTGCTTCTAAGGTGTTTCTCATCTTAATGACTGATGGTTTTACAATATTCCCCAAGATGGCTTTTCATCTATCTGAATAATGGTGCAAGGCTTCCACAGCTTGACCTTATAAACTAAAGTTGAAAACATGGAGACTTGCAGGCTTTTCAATTAGCATTCAGAATGCTTCCTAGATGGGGCCAATGCATGGGAATTAAGTCACTTTTAATCTCTTTGCTTTTCTGAACCTCAGCTATGCTATCCCAACCACAAAATAAAGAGAATGAAGTACCTATCTTGTAGGATACTCGTGAGAATAAAAGGGCAAAGATCTTTTTCATTTGTCAGGTAACAGTGGAAGTGAAGTCTTTTGCAACCTATGTTCTTGCCCTGTATTTAGATAGTCAAGCACTTTAGCAAAATCCTAAAGATACTGATGTTAAATTGTGATTCACAGGCCTCCCATGAGACTCACAGGTAACCATCAAAGGAGTTGGTCATTTGGAGGACTGGGAAGAAGATTGGCAACTGAAGCCTGTGTGAGTATTGTACTTGATAATTTTCCATTCTGTTGTTCAAATGCTAACTTTTCTTTAGGCAGAGGACCTGTGCTGATTTAAAACACTTATTCTGAAAGGAAATTGCCAGGGTAGGGCTAGAGAATGAAGACCAACAAAGACAGGTACTAGAGGAATTCTTGACAGGTTAGGCAGGCCCTAAACAGTGGGCTACAATAGATTGTTCTGGGATTTTTCCTCCCTGCACTAGGTACTTTGAAGGTACCTGAGTGGGGCTCACCTTGAATTTTCAAAACCATCTGGTTATAATCTGACTGTATGGACAGAGCCTAAGGGATGCAGGGAGACTGGGCTAGTGGGATTCATTTTCCTGAAATGGTTATATGTGACACAGGACCTTGTAAGCCTGGAAATGTAACTCAAGAAAGATTAGGTTCATTTACATCATTGCCCCATCCTTGCTTCTTCCAATGTAATCCTTGAGACTTCTCTAAAATTGGGGAGGAAAATGAGATCAGGCAGGAAGTCAAGTGAGGAGGCATCCAGAGAAATGATAATAATGATGACATCAACAAGCTAACAAGTTCTAAGCTTTTCACACTAAGCATCTCATTTAATCTTCACAACATTCCTGAGATAGGTACTATTTTCATTTTCTTTTTATAGATGAGGAATCTGTTAGATAAGGCCCAAGCTTATTCAGCTAGTTTGTGATAGAAGAGGGACCTGAACCACATGGGTGGCACAAGTGACTATTCTGTTCGAGGGTGAAGATCCTCTAGCTTGCTTGCACTCAGAGTTAAAAGGAGACAGCTAATTCTCAGCACCCTTTATTCTAAACATGTAGGTTTCCTGATACATAAAAACTGACCGAAGCTCTTATCCTTTCTGGAACATTGGCAAGAGTATGACGAGTCTCTAATTTCCAAGGTCATTGTTTTCCCTCTGTACAACCCAGTGCTAACTGGCTCCTTTCCAGTCTTCAGGCACCTCATCAATCTACCCATTGCTCTCAAAAATAACTGCTAATGGCTCTCCAGTATCTCCAGCCAATTCTTAAAGGCTCTTGAGAACAGATCATCTGGAGCAGCTAACAGAACTCATCCAACTTTCTGAAGTGGTTTTGATGAGTTCTTTCCTTGCTCTCACCTTCCCCTACATGATTTAAGTTGGTTGGTCTGCTTCACTTCATATTCAGAGTTCTTTCCACCAGGAGCAAACCTTGAGAATACGTACTAGTTCTGGATAGAGTGCAAAAGTTGGGAGGAAAGAGAAAGGATGTCTGAGACTAGAAGATTCAGTTTCTCAGATCAAAATTCCTTTCCTGTATCCAGCTCATGACTATTGTCTTCACCTGGTTGCCATGGAAACATCAGTCTCTTGTGGATGGTATGCGGCACTTTAGACAAAAAGTATCACAGGCTACCATGGTAACACCAAAAAGAGTAAATCTGCATCCTCTCTCCTGGAGAAGTAAGAAAGAAATAGATGAACCTGGTGGGGAAAGCAGGCTAGAAGGGACAATCTTTGGAAAGCCTGGATCTGACTTTAATAGGGAGAGAGTTAATTAAACACACAATTTAACATATGCAAGGCAAAGCAATAATGAAAAAGACTTGTATGGTGGCTTTGTCAGGCTATAACCATCTAGTAGGAGTTTGCAAAGTACTATAAATAAAGGTAGAATATGACCCAAAAGAGGACAAGGAATCAGAGATCAGATCCAACTAAGAAAGTTTCAGGGTCTTACACGATAGAATTTTGACCAGAAGTGGAGAAGACAGAACAAGATGAGCAAAGACACTAAAATAAAAAAACTCAGGGTCAGGGCTGGGCTATAGATCAGTGGTAAAGGGCCTGCCTAGCATGCCTGAGGCCCTGGATTTGGACCCAGGAAAATAAAAAATTAAAAAATAATCCAGGAACTGGAGTTGTAGCTCAGTGGTAGAGTGTTTGCCTGGCATATGTGAGGCCATGGGTTGGATTCTCAGCACCACATACAAATAAATAAATAAAATAAAAAAGATCCATTGATAACTAAAAAATATTAAATAAAAAAATAAATAATTCAGCATCCCCCAAGAGCATGGTTATAGAAAGAGGAAAAATGACACTTGCCCACTGACTCCAAGACTTGGCTTCTTCTTCAGGGGTGCCGATAGGTGGATAAGGTTAAGGAGGGTCAAGGGACCTAAAGCTACACCAATTGGATTGGAAACTTGAACTTGCCAACTATAAGACTGGGGGCAAGTTACTTAATCTCTTTGGATATTAGTTTCCTTGTTTACAAAGTAGACATTTAACCCTAAGCAGTTATTGTGAGGATTAAATGATTTAGTACATATAAGTGATTAGAATCATGCCTAACCTACAACAAATCCTGCATAAATGTTAACAATATGTGACGTGACACCTCCTTCCATACCATTTTCGGGTTTTTTTTTTTTTTTTTTTTTTTTTTTTTTTTTTTGGTGGTGCTGGGAATTGAACTCAGGGTCTTGTGCCTTGGAGGTAAGCACTCTATCAACTGAACTATATTCACAGTGCTACACAAGTGTTTTTTCATCATCCAAGTATTACTCACTGATTCTCACCAGACTCTCTCCACAGAAAAGAGGGACTGTGATATAATTTCTTTCACGTGTTTAACTCACTTCCCTTCATTGTTAAGTGATAGAACCAAAGGTTCACAAGTCAAGCCCCTTGGAAGCCAGAATGGTAGCTCATGTCTAGGGTCTGCTGGAGCTAAGGAGGTACACAGAATCCAGAGTGACAAGGACCCAAGTTTAAAGAAAAGGGAGGAAATGGTATTGCCTTACAGAAGACAAAAGCATAGGCTATGTAAACCAAAAGTCAGGTGAAAATTCCATTTAGAATCGGTACTGGAAGAAGCCAGGCATGGCGGTGCACACCTTTAATCCCAACTACTTGGGAAACTAAGGCAGAATGATCACATCCATGCTCAAGTTGGAGAGTTGGAAGGAGGTTTCTTTTATGTTAGGCTGTGCACAGAAGCTGTTCACTGCCCCTTCTCTCCCCTCTATAACTATTCCCTATAGATAAGTTAAAAAGACAACACTGGGCCATACGTAATGACACCAGCTATCACCCATGAAATGCCATCACCTTACAATGTACAACTAGAGCAGAAGTTGTCTTAGATATTTCCTTACTTCCACCACTGTCTTCCTCTTAGCAGGAGACTATTCGAGTAACTAAGAACAGGGAGCAAGGAGAAAATGAGGTAGAAGGACCAAAGTAGCTAGGATGAGACCATAAGGAAAAGCAGAAGAAATGGAGGCCCATTTGAGAAAGAGGGCAGGGAAGAAAGGCCTGTGGGCATAAGAGTCTGGAGGAGTCTAAGCAAGCACAAGACCAGTTCACAGCCTCAGGATGAGTAACAAAAAAGATCTACATTGCACTTCTCAAGATGCATTAGCAGCTAAATCAATACCTATAGGGGGACTGGGCCATAGCCAGCAATTCCTACCTAAAAATAGTACATCCTCCTTCCCTTCCCCCAGGTCTAGAGAGCAAACCAGGATAAGACTGGGAAGGGGTGGAGTAGTAGCACAGAACAGAGGCAGGTGAGACTGTTGGCTTGCAACAATCAGGAACTAGTCTACAGCCCCACTGGACACTGGCCACAAGTAGGCCTCCAGTGCTTAGTGATTTAGTTAGAAAGCAACCTCAGAAGCTAACATCTCCACAAAACATTACCCCACTTAGAAAGAAGTTTGAGAGCTGAAAAATTAAAACCTAACAGCAATTATCCATATTTTTAGCATAATAAAATCTTAACATTCTGTTGCCATAGAGATCAGTAAAGAATGAAGGAACCCCACAGAGCCTTGCCCAAGAATTCAGGCCTTCTCCTTTGGTTGGTTCTTAGGCTAGTAAGCAAGGTTCTTTCCCACCCCTTATTATACAAAGCAGGCAGGGGAAAGTGTACCTCCCCTTAGGCAGGGCTGTTCCTGAAATACTCTATTTCCAGAAATTTATTAATCCCAAGCCTGTTATCTCAGGCAGAGCTGTATGAAAATCATGGATTGAGGGAACTGACCAAAGAAACAATAGTAGAAATTAGGTCAGGAAAGCCCTTATATATAATGTCCAGATCCTTTTGGATATTGGATTGTGATACAGAGGGTGAAAGGTAGGCACCAAGGCCTACAGGGTAAAACTGTGAGCTTAAGAGACTTTTTTGGTACTTAAGCTCCTCAAGATCACGAAATACCTCAAAGAAAAGTATAGAATGTGCTACTGTCACACTGCCATCTGGTGGAAAGATAAGCTTTGTCCTTAGGCACAGAGAGAAGACAAATCTATCCAGAGGGCAGGTAGGTAATGAAGACAGCGGAGATGATGAAGTCCTTCAAGACGGTGCATGCCTGTAATCTAAGCAATTTGGGAGGCTGAGACAGGAGGTTCAGAAGTTCAAGGCCAGCCTCAGCGACTTAGTGAGACCCTATCTCAAAATAAAAAATATGAAGGGCTAGGGATTTGGATTAGTAGTAAAAAAAAAAATCCTTGATTTGATCCCTAGTACCTGCCCCCACCACACATAAAGGTGACAATAAATGGAGACCATGGCTGAGAATGTAAGGTAGATACAGATGGGGAATTCCACCAGGTATGAGCTTTCTGTCCACTTTTTCCCCTAAAGGTCAAATAAAAGAAAAAACATTGGTATTACAAATATTTTATATATCCCTAGAACCATCATGGTTTTGGCTCAGAAGTTAACATCAGACCAACACACCAACTAAGACCACATGGATAGCAGCAGCCACAACAGGGAGCTTGCCTTTTATATAAAGTTTATATATATATATATATATATATATATTTTTTTTTTTTTTTTTTCTTTTATATGTACACAGACAGAAGGGTATAAAATCCAGTGAGAAGGGCTCACACATACCCAGGTAGGGGACAGGAGTGACTTTAACCACCAGGGTTGAAGCCACAGTAGAGGCACACAGGAAGGGGTGGAAAATAGCAGCCTTCCCTCCACCCTACCACCCTGGGCCAAAGGAGGACTTGGGAAGAAGGAGAGGTGTACAAAGGCAGATGGAAAGGTATCCCACATTTTACTTAAACTCCTGAAAGCCCATGAGGCTTCAATCTCAATTGCCTGGCAGGATATATCACACTTATGCCTCCCAATAAGATGCTGAGCTTATAGCAGTTCTGGCCTCAAGCTCCATGAAGCTAAGGCCTAAGCCAGGTGTCACAAAATTCATGTCCATGCTACCTAACAGGGTCCTTAAAGCAAAATCCAGCACCTTCAAAGTATACCCCATAACTCCAATGTCCTTTAGATTCAGAGATCCTATAGGTTTTCTTTGACAGATTATAGGGTAAAGGTATAGGAAAAGGAGAGAGGTTAGTTCCTTTAGTTAATGCCCTATGGCCTTCCCAATGGAGGAAGAATCACTAAGGGGTGATGGGAAAGGGCAAGAAAGTGGTCTTGGGAAAAGATACACAAAGACAAACAAGTATTCAATGTAGGTGTAGATTGTTCTCTTCAACTGGGGCTTTGCTCAGCAGAGTCCACTCCCAGTGGGGCAGGGGCAGGAGCTCTTCTTGTTGTCTTAAGAGTGGCCCCAGTTTCTCCAGAATCAATGTTCATGCCCTCAGAATGGCTTGGTCCACAAACGGAAGACGAGGGCAGCAGAAAAAGAGATGTGGAGAAGGGAGTGGCAGGACCCAGAGGGCACAGACAGGTAGTGTGCTGTGCCACTGATTTACCTGTGGCAAGGAAAAGAAGCAAATGAGAAACCAAAAGAAAAAAGAGAATAACCAAAGACTAAAATGAGCGAAGCCCTGAGACTCACATGGTTTGGGGGGTAAAGAGGCTGGAGAGCTGGAAGCACTGGGATGCAATTGCCTGGGAGGCAAGGTTCAAAGCTGGACTCAAAGCTAAAACAAAGACACACAGAGTGATTGAATGAGTAAAAAAATTCCTTCCTTCCAGACGCTAACCCTTCATTCCCTTTCTGAAGCCTGTGTCTACCGGTCAGAGCTGCTGGGTTCAGGGCCCCCAAAGGAACTGCTCCATTCAGTTGCAAGGCAGCAGCTTGGGCAGCGGCAGCAGCAGCAGCAGCAGCTGTGGTTGGCAGCTGGATTCCAGAGCCTAAAAGAAGAAGTGTGGTTAAGTTCCAATCCTGGATCTAAAATTCAATACTATGTTCTTCACCCAGCAGATGCTCTACCTTCTGCCAGTTTGGCCATAAGCTGCAAACGTCCACCTGCTGATCCCAGATCCAGCTCCTGGTCTCCATCAGGAAAAGTGATGTCTGTGCCACCATCCAGTCGCTCAGTCACTTGGCCAACCCTCATAGGTCGACCAGCAAGTTCAAAACCATTCAACTGTTCCAGGGCCCGCCGGGCACACTCAGAGTCAGAGAACTACAAGAAACCCAGGCTGTGTCAGTTACCTCCTGGCCACACATGTTCTCAAAGCCCCACTCAACATCCCGTGGTCCCACTATCACACAAGTTGCATATTCACTACAATACAAAATTTTGTTTCCCTGGGAATGTAACCTAAGATCCCCACTGCCTCAAAATGATTCTCTGAAAAATAATTAGTGGCAACCACTTTTCAATATTCAGCTCCGTTAAGAATCTACCAATGCAAAAAGTATATCACCTGCAAGGAATTACCCTGACGGGCTGTTTTACAAATGGGCATGTATAATTGAAGTAAAGTCTTCTCAGCTTTTCATTCATTCCTCAGGATTAGTAAGTTTTAGTTCTCAATTGAGTACTAGGAATCTTGGACTCCAGATTCCAGACTCTGGGACTCCAGAGCCCAGGCTGAGGAGGAAACACTATAGTGTAGAGAGCAGACAGCACCCTCAACCCTACACCAGTGCTGACAATTAAATGATGGGCAGATAGTCTGCTCTCTAGTCCTTTTTATCAGCAGCACCAGCAGTACCTGGTTTGAAGATTCCCAGGTGGCTGTTGGTTATGTCAAGGCTGTTGACCAAAAGGCAGCAACTGAGGCCTTTGCATGTGTGAGTCACACAGACAGTTAGAAATGGTTACTTGCCACTAAGGAATCATCAACACCACAGCTGGCTTTGTTTACTCTGATATTCCTTGCCTTAGGGCCTGGCATGTGGTATTGACAGTTCCTAGGTAGGTGGTGTAGGGGACTTGCCTTTACTGGATACTTCTGAGGTGAGCAATTCCCATGACAGAACACAACCTACTACTCCCTGCCCTGTAGGCAACTGTGAGGGCATACACTGTCTGGATTAAGCCCAGAAAATATCAGTTTCTATCAAATTTTGTGGCTGGCATCCAGTTCTCAACCTGGAATCACAAGGGGCTGGAAGAACCAGTTATAAGAAGTAGAAACAATTTTGTTGAAGAGTCAGGAAAAGGTGAAACTTGTCCATTACTAGGGCAGCCTCACTATTCTTCCTATAGTGTTGTTCTTCTCAATGGAGAAAATGTTTCAAATGAAGTAGTGCTAGGGGAAGTATAATTTCCTATTCCCATCCTTATCATGAGAATGCACTGATTCTATAAATCATGTCATTAAACACCCATACCTAACCTCCCTCATGCCCCCAACCTTTTAGCTGCAGCCTGGAATCATTACTATTACCCAAAAAGCAAGATGCAACACCAGGGAAGCGGGTTGAATTCTTGGACACCCCCAGACCAGGGTCACTGACAGTGTAGGAGCAAAGCCAAGATCTCAAGCAATGCACTCATCTCAAGGGGCAGAAGGCTAGTCCAAGCTTCAGGCACCAGGATTTATGGGTCACTTAGTTCCTAAAGGAGGAGGATGAAGCTAAGCTGCAAAATCAGACAAGTGGACAAACCCAAAGTAAAATTTAAAAATTAGAAGACAGATACTCACTGTAATAAAACCATAACCTTTAGAGCGGCCTGTATCTGAGTCCTTCATCAGGATAATATTGTCAATCTGTAGTAGAATAGGAAGAAATTATTAATGACATTTTCACTAGCCCAAATCTTTCATCTTTCTTACCCAAATTGTTCTAAATACCTCTAAAGCTTCCAGACAACAAATTACATCTTCCCAAACCTTCTTTTAAAAAGACACAAAGGCAGGGCATGGTGGTGCACGCCTGTAATCCCAGTGACTTGGGAGGCTGAGGCAGAAGATCGTGAGTTCAAGGCCAGACTCAGCAACTTAGGCCCTCAGCAACTTAGCGAGATCCTGTCTCAAAAAATTAAAAAAGGGTTGGGGATATAGCCCAGCAGCAAAGTGCCCCTGGGTTCAAACCACAGTATTAAAAAAAAAAAAAAAAAAAAAAAAAAAAAAAGGCAAAGGCGTCTTTTTCCAAAACACTTTTTCTAACTAATCTTATGTATTCTGGACCCTCTTATTTGATTTATTGTGCCTCACCTGGTTGTCTACTGATCACCACGATTAGACATGGAACCTAACTTTCATGCCAGGGACCCATTTGCCTGGGACATATGCAACAAGTTGATCATAACCAGACAGAACAGAGGTACACTTATCCACTCCACATCTTGCAATTCCCTTCAGTTTTCCTTTCTACTCACTTTGCCAAAAGGCTCAAAGATGCCCCGGAGCATGTCCTCAGTGATATTGAAGTGCAGGGAGCCCACGTAGAGGCGCATTGGTCCACCAGTACCTTTCTGCAGATTGTTGGCCATGGCTGCCAATCGGTTTTTCTCAGCCTACAGAAAGTAGAAATAAATGATGGGTCATGTTCCACTTTCCTACCCTCCTTATAATATTTTATTGTGCTCACCTGTGAGGCCTGTACAATAATAGGTACTCCCAGCAATCTTTGCCCAGTCAGCCCAATGGCCAGTGGCACAGACTGAATTTCACAGAATTCCACATATGCAATGCCTTTAGAACGACGTGAGTTCCGATCTGAGATGATACGCACGTCACGAACCTACCCCATGACACAAAGAAAACCCTAAGTTGAGAATAAAAGTAGGTAGATAGAAGATAAATTGCTCAGAATTAAACAAAGTTGGGAAGGTTACCTTGCCGACAGCAGAAAAAAAGTCCTCCAGATCTCGAGGCCGGATACGAGCAGCTAACTGCATACAGAAAACTGTGCGAGCATCACGCTCCTCAGGGCTCAAATTATCAACTGGCTCCCTAAAACAAAAAACATGTTGAGACTGCCCCTCTCCATCCTTGGTTACTATTCTCCAGTTAACCCTCAAGTAAAATACATTCCTATAGTTTGGCTCTACCAACATTTTATTCATACTTCACAATCCCTAAAAGTGGTCATTATTAACTCACCTGACTGGGCTCTTCTCTTTGAAATGAGGGCTTTTACTGTGTCCATACCTATGTCTAGGAACAGAGAAAAACAAAAATAAAACTTTATTAAATGCTGGGTCTTTCATTATGAGATTCCAGCACCTCACTTCACATGTGCACTATTAACACAGGTTGAACATACCTAATCTGAAAACTGAGGATTGCAGTCAAAATACAGGTATACTAAAATGTATAAAAATCAAAATTACCCCAATTCCAAAGTATCTCATTATGTATATGTAAATATTACAAAATCTGAAACAATCCAGGATCCAAAATACTACTGGTACCAAGCATTTCACTTAGGTATACTCAACCCATACCATCCCTCCAGTGACTATGCAACCTGCCTATCACAGTGGGTGATAAGCACCCTCAGGCAGAATCCACAGTGTACTTGTTTTTCTGGCCGGAGTAAGAGACAAGGATGATGTTATTTAGAAATGGTAATACCCAGTGGCAAGTGGAGGACTCCTATAGCGCACGCGATCCTCACGTCGCCAGTCTCGACTTCGGGAGTCACTACTATGTCGACGATCGCGGCTACGGCTGCGGTGACGACGCTGCCAATCTCGACTTCGGCTCCGACTGTTTCTCCGTCTATGTCGATCACGGTCTCGGCTCCGACTACAGATGGAAACAACCTCTTCTGAACTTTAAACATATCTCCTTCCATGCTATCTTCCCACTTTAACAACTCCCCAAACCCAACAGTCCCCAAAATTACAGACCTGCGCCTTCTATCCCTGCTTCTACTATGACTCTGACTCCTCTTCTTCCTGTAAAAAGAGCAGAAATTCTTACAACTGAGAAGGTTTCATTATCCTTCCCAGGGAAAAAGAATGAGAGTAAGGACAGGGTGAAACAGAAAGCACCGAAAGACCAAAGCCCAGAAGATGATCTGGCAGTAGTTCACAGTAACTGCACAACACCAACTTACACAGAGCCCTGAATGCTGTCAGTCATCTGAAGAGGCCAATTTCCCCCCAAAGCCAAGCAAAAGCTGGTGTTTCCAAATCAGGGGTCCTCTTGCTATTTTATTCAAATGAAATATATCGATGCTAGGACTGATCCACAAATCTACACTGGAAAGCGAAGACTAGAAGATCATTAAACCAACTCACCATTGTTCCCATGACCCAGTGGAGCCATAAATGTCAGCAGACTTAAGAACCACCGCCTCCCTATTCTGGCTGTTTCTCCAACGGATGCCGTTGTTTCCCTTCCCCAAGTTGCCAACCCGTTTCTTCACCCCACACTCACTTGCTTGTCTCCCCAGTGGTGGTGCTCACACTGGTACCACTGCCACTGTTGCCGGTGCTGCTGGTGGTATTGCTAGGACTGTCCTTTTTAACCTCTTTCCTTTGCTGCTCATCCTGAGGAGTTCGCCAGGAAAATATCACAAGGTACAAGGTGGCAGACACACAGATTCCATTGGGCAAAAAGAACAAAGGTGGACAAGGAAGAAATCAAAAGCTCTCGATTACCTAGCTAGTTTTGGAGCACCTGGATCTCCTAACAAGGGGAATAATAGAGGAAGCAAGGAAACTACCAAAAAGGAAGAGATGAGAATGATAGACTTTGATGTCAAATGTCAGCTACCTAACATCTGTCTCACTGACATTATGTCCCAGGAGAGTACAAAACTGGCCCTGATCTGAGGTACACTGACTTTCTACTATCACTGAGAGTTACCAGCAAAGCACACAATACCACCACCACATTATGTGCCCACCCCTGGCTTTCAGGGTCCTCTCTAAAAGAATGGTCCTCGAGTACAGATCCCCAGCAAACGTTACTAAAGACTATGCTTTTTAAGAATAGTCACTGAACATAATAAACAAGCAGGGAAAGAGGATTCACAAAATTTTTCAACTAATGATCCACAACTGCTCTTTCTTACTAACCCAATTCCAGGAGTGAGGTGGGGAATATTACCTCCTCTTTTTTATAGGGAGCTTCCAGCATGGCCTCAATCACTATATCAAAGTCATCAGACGCCATCGTGTCAGATCTGAGGAGAGGATATTGATACATAAGAACCTGATTTATATTTTTCCTTCCCTTCCAGCACCATACCATATTCTCTTCCCCCTCCAAGAAACAGACTTCAGGATATATAGTTCTTTTTCTTGAACTTTTAAAAGGATCTTACCAGCTATTGCTTGTCCTATGTTTATTTTTACATCCAGAGATCTAAACTAGTTATGCTTTGTGGCTTAGAAGCAGTCAAGGGTCTACCATTATGTTAAGGAAAATAAGTCAAACTCAGAAGGTTAAAGGTCATGTTTTCTCTCACACTGAGGAAAAAGGAAAAGAAAGGTGGGGGCAGATCTCAGAAAATCAAAGGGAGATCTGTAGAGAAAAGGGACCAAGAGGTGGGGGATGAAGAGGGAAGTGCTGAGGAGTAACACTGGCCAAATTATATTGTTATATTGTGTATTATGTGCATGTATGAATATGTAATAAATCTAGTATGCACCACTATAATGCATCAATAAAAAATGGGGGGGGGGGGAGAAATGCTCAAGGGTCTAGAAGGAAACTGAATACCTAGATAGAGACAAAATACAATACAACCCTTATTCTGTGAAGAGAAAATACTGTCAAAATGTGCTTCATTTTTGTGGTACTGGGGATTGAACCCTGGGGTATTCTACCACTGAGCTATATCCCCGGTCCAATTTTACTTTATTTGAGACAGGGTCTCACTAATTTGTCCAGTCTAGCATTGAATCTGTGATCCTTTTGTCTCAGCCTCCCAAGTACCTGGAATTCCAAGTATGCACCACCACACTAGCTGAAAATACTGGTACTCAAAATTACTATTCACTTTACAAGGGACATTAGGCCTCCATTCTGTTCAAAATTCCCACCTGGCTAACTGGTTTCAATTTATATTGTAAAAAGATACTAATAAACTTAAATCATAAAAATAGGGGCTGGGGTTGTAACTCAGTGGTAGAGTACCTGCCTAGCATGTGTGAGGCATTGGGTTCAATTCTCAGCACCCCATGTAAATAAATAAAAAAGATCCATCAACAACTAAAAAAAAAAAAAAAAAAAAAAAGCACGCATTTCCAATAAAAAAGTAAAGGTGCAACACCAAAATCAGAAACAAGACAAAGCAACACCAGAATGACACAGATTTGCCTTAAGTTCTTTCCCACATAATCCAAACCTCAATAATTAGGGCCTCATCACTAAGCATTTTCAGTCCAACATCAACTAGACTTTAGGTAGCTCAGAAATATATTATGATTAAGCCAGGCACAGGAGCACATGCCTACAATGTCAGTGACTTGGGAGACTGAGGTAAGAGGATTGCAAGTTCGAGGCAAACCTCAGCAACTCAGGACCAAGGCAGGATCCTGTCTCAAAATAAAAGATTAAAAAAGAGATGGGATACAGCTCAGTGGTAAAGCACCCCTAGGTTCAGTCCTCAGTACCCACCCCAAAATACACATGTGTATATATGTACGTGTGTGTGTGTGTGTGTGTGTGTGTGTGTGTGTGTGGAGTTGTTTTGTTTTGTTTTTAATTAAAATCAGCTTAACCAATCCCACTTTGAAGCCTTTCTGTCTGGCAGACAGGGAAAAAGTACTCGCATCCCCCAAGCTTTAACATCTAGCAACTGTCTCCAGTCAAACTGTTTATCATAGGTCTGTCAAATAAGAAAAGCAAATATAGCAAACATTAATATTCCAAAAAAAATTACTGGTCTGGAATTATTGGTACACAGTGCATGGACGAATCTCAAAATAACAATGCTGCGTAAAAGAAATCAGACCAAAACACTGAATGATTCCATTTATATAAAATTCTAAAAATTCAGACAAATCTACAGTCATAGAAAGCAGAGCTGTGGTTGCCTAGGTATAGGAGCAGGTGGTGATGGGATGGGAGGAAAGAATTTTAAAAGAGCATAAAAAAACCTTTAGGAGTAAAGTTTCATGGGTGTTTACACATACCAAAACCCATCAAACTGCACACATTAATGTATACAGTTTTACTGTATGCTAATTACATATATATCAATGATGTTATAAAAAGAAAACTAACCTGAGGAATTTCTATCAAAATCACTTTCTATATCCACAAAAGCTTTGTCTTCCTTAAAGCAGCTGATGCACCATCCGACAATGCTATTTTGGTTGCCCTCAAAGTCCTAACCCTGTTTTGATGACTTATTAAGTATAAAAATTATACCAATCACTTCTATGACTTATGGTTTCTAGGCACTGTTTCCATATAGAGATAAAATTATTTTTAAAAAAAATTTTTTTTAGTTGTCAATGGACTTTATTTATATGTGGTGCTGAGAATCGAACCCAGTGCCTCACATATGCTAGGCAAGTGTTCTACCACTGAGCTACAATTCTAGCCTGAGATAAAATTCTTAGAAGATGATGAAAATCAAACCAAAATCAAATAGGTGTGTCTAAAAACCAGTAAATTAAATCTCTCATAACAGCACCTTATGTTTATTTAGCAATCAAAGGAAATATGTGCTACAGATAATATCTGACCCATTCACAGATTCTAAAAAATGAGATTTTATGAACTGCTCAAAGTCAAATAGATCAAATAAAGGGGTTCATTCTCGATTATAGAGGTCTTTTTTAAAAATATTTTTTAGTTGTAGGTGGACACATTTATTTTATTTTTATGTGGTTCTGGGGATCGAACCCAAGGCTTCGAGAGTGCTAGGCGAACACACTACCACTGAGCCACAATCCCAGCCCAATTATAGAGATCTTCTAACTCCACATCTATCAGGTTACCTCTCTCATTTGGTTTAAACTTAAAAGAAATGAAAAATAAAACAGCATGCTAAAATATTTAGTTTTACATATAGATCACTGAATATAAATGTTCTGACAGTTTTATCAAAACAGACCCATTTGTCACACCTTTTTATTATGAGGCTTCTATATCTATGGCATATACAGTGTGTTTCAGAATATCATAAACCACACTAATGATAATATATATTATTTGGGGCTGGGATCGTGGCTCAGTGGCAGAGCGTTTGCCTAGTGTGTGTGAGGCACTAAGTTCAATTCTCAGCACCACATACAAATAAATAAAGGTTCATCAACAACTACTTGGAAAAAAAAAATAGGGCTGAGGATATAGCTCAGTTGGTAGAGTGCTTGCCTTGTAAGCGCAAGACCCGGGGTTCAATCCCCAGTACTACCAAAAAAAAATTTATATATATATAAATAAATCTGGCCCACTGTGGAAAAAGGAGTCTAAAAATGTTTTTGACCTTCAAATAATTTCTTTTCAGTTACTTTGCCTGAAAAATCTACATAAATTTTCTCAGTGTTAAAAACTCTTTACAATCTGTTTTTTCCTCTCTAAATAAAATGCTTCTAATTTCAAGAATTGCTATTGTTGGTGCTGGGGCTGTAACTCAGTGGCAGAGCACTTGCCTAGCATGTGTGAGGCACTGGGTTCAATCCTCAGCACCGCATAAAAAATAAACAAAAATAAAGGCATATTGTTCATCTATCAAGCAGAGAGAGAGAGAGAGAGAGAGAGAGAGAGAGAGAAGCAGAATCTTGGGCCCCTTGCAGAACCACTGAATCAGCATCTGCATTTGAAAAAAAAAAGAAAGAAAAGAACTGCTATTGTTGAGTGGAACCATAGAGCACAAGTAACAAAATATACACAAAAACTTTCAGTTAGGGGGCTGGATGTAATTCAGTGTGCTTAAGATTTTTAGCATGCTGGAGGCCCTGCTTCAATCCCCAGCACCAACACCAAAACCAAAAAAGAACCAACAAAACCCCCAGAAACTTTCACTGAAGCTGATAATCCTCTCCAAATGAACTCTATTGTATGAAGTTTTCACCGTGAAACAAACAAATCTAAGTACAGACATACTGTCATGGGCCACATAATGACATTTCTGTCAGTGGACCACATGAGATAGTGGTCCCATAAGATTATGTTGTTTAATGATATAGCAGCCCTTGTAGTTTGTGTAAGTACACTCTGATATTTTAATTAAGGGGCAATTGTCTAACAACACATTTCTGAGAACACACCCCATTGTTAAGTAGTGTATGACTGTAGAACATGTTAATTTGAAACTGGCAATCTCACTGGGTTTAGTTTGTCTTTCTAGATGTCCTAAAAGCAATAAGGTGCCAAATATACATTTTTTGATTGGTAGTTTTCAAATTCTATATGCCAGCTTATGGGTCAAGGTCCACTCAATCCCATCCATATATACATTCCAGTGTATGCTTCCATCTCTGCTCCAAAACCTGCATCAGAAGCCTACAATCATTGCTGTTCCTGAACCTTGTAAATCCCACACTGTCAACCCTATTCAGTAAGAATACACCAAATCCTGGAGTCCCAGGAGTGATGGAAGCACCATTTCCTGGATGAAGTCACCGAGAAGGCACACCTCCAAACGAAAGGCAGGTTAGTTAATAACAGGAACAATGAGAAAGACAAAAAGGACTACCCTCCCCATGTTGTGCAACGAACCAAAATCAGTCTTTTTAAAAATGGTCCTATAAGTAACTTGTACCATCGTTGCAAACGCCAGCGTCCCTACGCTCGATCCTCATGTGACCTCATCATAAGCCTACGGAATGTGTACTCGAATGGACCAAATATGAGGCCAACAGCATAAACATGAGTTTTCAAGGGACTGGGAATTGAGGAAGAAATCTCAATTCCTTTATCTCTCTTGAATGGTGGCACCAAGCACCAACGGTAGAAAAAAGGTTTATACCGTTTATCTCAGGCCGCGGAAAGTCAAAGCTCCCTCCCTAGTATGAGCGACCCTACGTGTCCCGGGAGCGAGGTACTGAAAAGTGATCGATCCGTCACTGGCATCCGTGAAGCCGCATCTTTACCGGTTTAAGTTACAACCACGAGAATGCAGATTTCTAAAGTCATGCCAGTGGGCTATATTTAGATAGTGAACATTTCCAGAACAAAATAAACCAAAAGTGTGCCTTTTAAAAGAAAAAAATTTTATTTTAAATTTGCCTGATGCTGCTCATGACGCCATTTTCTGCCTGTGACGTCAGGGGGAGGCGCCGCACAGCAACGTCACACATAGGTGACGTAGCGGGGAGGGGGACACAGTTTCGGGGTTTCTCACCAGTTCCGGGTCCCCGCAGGGAGGGGTCCCGGTTATCTTCGTTCCTTTCGGTGTGTTGTGGGGCGTGAAGCTCAGCAATGTCCTACGGTCTTAGCTAAAAAAACAGCACAGCAGCCAGACCTACTCCTCTTCCCGCAAAATGGCGGCACCTCCGCTATCTTCCAGAACCTTCTGCAATCTGCGCATGCGCCGGAAGCAGACGCTGGATCTAATCTCTCTGGTTTCGCGGCAACAGTCCAAAGTGCAGGTTTTCATTGGCTAAAACTCTTTAAGTACGGGTGGAGCTAAACTTAAATGTTTCTTAGCAACCATCAAGTTTCCACGGATTGGCTAGCTTCCGAGACTCAAGGAAAGTGAAAACCCCTTTGGTAGTCGCCCTACTCTCACTGGTTAAGTGACTTGCGGAAGGCGGAGAAAATCAGGTCCAGAACAAGAGGGAAGGACCCACCTGTCCCATTCCCCATACTATCGTGGACTGGGCCAACGAGGTGGGCGGAGCCAGCGAGGAGGGATGAAGGGCGTCCTTGGCAGCCTACTGATTTGCCAAGGCGCGCACGTGTGTCCTCACCGAGACTCTCTAGTGGAGATTGTGTTGTTTTCATATGGGGATGTGGGACTGCACACCCTTTCTCAAAGGCCTGTTTACCAACACCTCCTGACCCCAGTACTTGAGACCTGTAAAACGCAGTCTTGCCAAATTTATCTGCTATGCTCCGCTTGGTCCCACACCTTCAGTTCAAATCAGTGCCCCCACCACCTCCCACAAGGTAAGTTTGAGTCTTTCTCAGTAGATTCCTTGGGTTCAGCAGTATTTCACCCTCTAACCAGGGAGAACTGAGCCTACCCTCATTTTCCAAGAGCTTCCAAGACCACTAGACACATCATCTGCCTGATATAGCTGGTAGAAACAGCTGGTTATACCATGGAGTCGGAGGAACTGATGAGTTCCAATTATGATTTGATGTCTTCCCCTACCCCCTGTATGGGAGTGGATGGTGAGGTTTCAAACCCAGGCCAGTTCTCTAAATTGCTGAGGCTGGTTTTGAAGTTGCAATCCTTCTGCCTCAACCTTCAAGTCCCTGGGATTACAGGCAGGCCCCACCATACTTGGCTAGATTTGATTTGGATATGTAGTGTCATTGTATTGATTTTAATTCTTCAAAATGGAAAATTGGACTAATGATCTCAGGTCTTCAAACTAATTTTATTCAAACAAAATAGGTATCTTCTTGCTGAAAATTCCTAGAGGTAGGCTTTCAGTTTCTGTCCTCCCAAGAGGTAACAAAAGGAGCTGGCAATGCGGCAGCTCAGAAAGGCAGGAGGGAAGCTAGCTTCACTTGCTATCATGTTTTTCCAAGGTGGCACACTATGCCTCCTCCCCAGAGAAAAACCTAACTCCAGGTCTTAGTGGCAAGAGCTCCCTGTAGCTAGTCAGAAAGAACTATATCTAGGAGTCCAAAAATTACCACTTAGGGCCTCAAGTATGCTCCACTGAGCTACACCCCCAGCTGTCACTCAACTTCTTAAGTGGGGAATAAAGCTAGACCCCTTTGGATCTTAGATAGGATAATGGGACAGATCTGATTATGCCTGGATCTAAATGAGGTATAGGAAAACAGAGGCCAGGGGCAGGAGGGTAGAGCAGGAAAGGGCCATAACTTCACTTTATTTGTACTTCCTCTTACACAAAACCATCAAAACAGGAATAGAGAGGGCAGGGAAGAGCTGAAAATTTGTTCAATCCACATGTCCTCAGGGTTATTCCACAAAGCTCCTGAGGTTGAAAGCCTGTTGATGTAGCGTCAGATCCAACACTACTAATTTCACACAACCTGGTCTGAGGCCTTCACAGATTGGCACTTGAGCTCTGCAATTTTTATCCCTTGCCCACCTTGATATAAGGTACGAAAACAAATGGAAATGCTCCTCTCTGATGGACAAAGGGATTCGTAGATGTACTGCACCCATAAATGTACGGCACCTTCTGTGCTGTAGGAACAGAACCCAAAGCTGCTTCCAAGGCTCTAGACTCTTGCACACAGGGCTAGAGGCCAATAGTATATGAGCGGCCTGTGGGGTTGTGAATAGCAGAACAGACTGGTGCTGTCACAGCCCACTCATACCACACCTTCTTGGAATTGCTGCATCGCCAAAAACGCACACAGATGGTCTGGCCTTCACGCACGGTAATGGGCTGCTACAAGAAGAAAGACAAGAAGGTTCAGGGTACAACTAATGAATTATAAGTAGCAATGTATCGGGGCAGGTGTGGAGACTAAATGACAAACAAGCCATTCCAACCTTCATGAAACTTACTTGAAGTCTATCAGAATACAGAACAATTGGACATTGAATAAACAATCAAATGTGGAGACACTGAATAAATAAAGGTGATGTGAGTGCTGTGAACATGTACAGGGTGCCAGAAAGTATCTATGAAAGGGAATGCTACTGGACACAGTGGTATACACCTGGAAGGCTCAGAAGGCTGAGGTAGGATAGCAAGTTCAAGACCAGCCTGGGCAACTTAGTGAGACCCTGTCTCAAAATAAAAAGGGCAGGGGACATAGCTCAGCAAGAGTGCCCCAGGATTCAATCCCCAGTACTATTAAAAAAAAGGGGGGGGGGGGCGCGGTTTTGAGATAACCTAGGAGGTCAGGGAAAGTTATATCTGACACTAGAAAATATTCAAGGAGACCTGAAAGATAGGTGAAAAGATGAGCAAGGCAAAGAAGAGACATGTGAAAACCTGAGGCAGGAAAGAAAGTATTAGAGAAATAAAAAAAGTGCATGGGGCTTTAGGCAGTGGAAGCCAGGGAACAGCAGCTAAAAAGGTAGCCAAAAACTAAATCATACCAACTCTTACAAGCAATGTTCAGATTCTGACCTTTATCCTAAAGGGCAGTGAAAAGACATTGAAGGGTTTTAAACAGGAGAACAATAAGATCAGATTTGAGTTTTAAAAAGATGACTCTTGCTTCAAGAGCACTGCAGATAACCCTAACATCTACGACCACTTCCTAAGAACATGGGAAAACAGTAGAATGTAGGTCATAGCCAAATATCCTGAAAAAAAGAAAGGAGCAAACACCAATGGCAGAAATTACTCCTTAACCTAGTCTCCCCCCTACCCCATGGCTTCCTAGGACTGGGAATTGAACCCAGGCACTCTACCACTGAGTTATAGCCCTAGTCTCCCAGGTTTTTTTTTTTTTTTTTTTTTTCTTTCAAAGAGACAGGGTCTCACTAAGATGCTGTGGCTGGTCTTGAACTTACATCCTCCTGCCTCAGTATCCCAAGGTACTGGGATTATAGGTGTGCCCCACTATATATAGCCCTACATAGTTTTAAAGGCAATTCCTACCTTAATGGGGAAGAGGATGGGAAACCATGAGAACATTCCAGGAGAGTGAGTCTCTGGACGAATACCTGTGCCAACAAAACAAAGAAAAAACTGAGGTGTGCATGACTATGCTTTTTGCTTAAGTTGAGCAGTGTCTCTTCTGTGATCATGGAAATAAGTAATCAAAGAGCTCCAATGACTCTGGCCTTTCCATGAATCTAAATGAGACATGTACACAAACTGTCCAGACAGCATACCCTCATGCCCTAGTCCCCACTCACTCACTCAGAGTGATGTCCTGATAAAGCACAGTCTCAAAGTAGCCTGCAAACCCATGTAGCACAGTGTTCACCTCCACAGGAAACTCCAAGGTACAGTAGCGGTTGTTGTCAATCATTGGATCTATCAGGAAAGATTAGGTGGGTGATGAGGAGTCAGAAGTCCTAGAAAACTTGGACTAAAGCATGAGAAGACCCAGAAGGGAAGATAGATAGGGCAGACTTAGGAGACAAATGGAGAAAGCAGGAGGGTGGGTGAGCTCATATACATGTAGTCACAGGACAACCATGCAGGAACCTACCTCTGTTGGGATGGCTGAAGGTGAAACAGGGCTGGGGCGCAGACAGCTGGTGAAAGTTGTGCAGCCGTACCACATAAGGCATTTCAAACTGGGCCTATCCCAAGTGAGAGAGAAAGCAAGAGCTGGAGAAGATAAACAAGGGATACCTACTTCCTTGGGGAAAAAGCTCAAGCCCCAAGGACACAGAAGAAGGTAAGTTTCACTTCAACCACTTTTCTCCATCCCCAACTTCTCTTTCACTACTTCATCTTTTCCAGTGGAAGAAATAGGACTAAAGAGAATCATTTCCTTCCAGAAGAAAATAGTTCTTTACCTCAGGGTCACGGTCCTTTTCCCGACAGGCTCGGACCTCATTGTACAGCTTGGAGGAGGAGATGGGAGCCAGAAAAGAGGTGTACTCCCCAGGGATGCTCACACCATCATCTGCACAGAAGGAGGGTCAAAGTAGGTAAATGGTGTGTCTACACTAATCAAAGGTTCCAACTTTGCACATCAAAACTGATAGAAGGCTACCACAGGCATGACAGGAAAAGACAGCTTGATATTGTCACATTCCCAGACCTACTCCTAACTTCTGTCATGTGAAATCTCATTTCTAGGTTAATTCATAAGAGTCACAGATTAAAACTGAAGAAACAATCCTTGTTGATGAAACATGATGCTTGACTATATTCTTAGGTTGTGGTTGTGACTTTCTGTGGGATCACAACATCCCAAAAAATTCCTGATGAAATCAAGCCCAAGGTACATTTTATACCTTCTCAGGGAGTCCACAGACCTCAGGTAAAGATTCTCTGCTCTAGTCTACTATTCTTACTTTACAGATCTCTCTGAAGTTCAGAGATGACTTCATTTGCTAAGGGCACAGAGGCAGTGAATAGTAGCTCTCACTCATATGGAAAAGTCATATGATTTGACCAAAGTCCAACCCACCTCCCCCTAAACTCTGCAACTGTCTCTAGGTTGCTGCCCCACCCACCGAACACCTCATACACCCCAATTTGGATGCACCTTTCAGAAAGTGCTGTGCTCCATCCAGGCACTCAGGTGACAGTTCATTGTCAGCAAAGGAACCCAGAAGCTCACTGACAATGATGTCTGCTTTCTCTGGAGCCACCCATTCCCGCATGTCTGATGAGACTACTGTCACTTGGCTTCCCCATTCTTCAAACTGCCAGTTCTCTAGCCTGAAACAGAGATGATACAGACGATGAGAGTTGTTATGGAAAACGGCCAACAGGGACACACTTCCCAGCAAACAGGACGCTACTCACGTCACCACAGCATTTGGGTTCTTCTCTACAGCATACAGCTTTATCCGCCGGTCAGCCTGCTTGGCTGCCCGCAGTGAAGCATTCACCAGGGGGCCCCGTCCTGCTCCCAGCACCATTAGAACCCTAAGAAAGAAGAGTCAAGCAGATTTGGCATATAGAGAAGTAGGCACAGAAGTCCCTGGGACTGCAGGGAAAACACTCACTGGACATTGGTATCCTTCTCCTCTTCTGGTACTCGGTCTAGCAGACATTTATAGATGGCCTGGGAGAAGAAGAGAAGACCTCATGGCTATAATCCCATCCTCACCGAGGTCATCCAGGCCCTATGCTTTCCAACCTGGGCCCAACACTGTACCTGCTGGTACTGGGAGTATTTGATAGGATCCTTTTCAAATACTTCATATGTCTGAGATTCTAGATTATCCATTAGAGGCTGATGAATGAGAAGAAAAAGACAAAGTAAGTTAGCCAGTTTCTGGCAAGATAATGCACCCAAACATCAAAAACTTCCCACTGTCTACTGAGCTTTGGTAGGATTTGGGAATACCTACTCTCAAGAGACATTTCCCACCCCACCACCTGCCTCTCAGTGCGTTCCAAACCCACCTGGAGTGGGGACTGCAGATAGTCTTCATAGCCCTTGGCAAAGAGTTCATAGGCATTGGGTGGAGGGCGGTTCTGACTTAAGTATTCCAAATACTGGAGATAAGAGCAAAACTCCTTCTCTGAGTGGTGGTTGGTGCCTGTGATGATGAACTGCACCTCCAACTATGAGACAAGTCAGATCATTAGACAAGGCCATCAAACCAACATTCTCAGATATTGTGGTTTATGGCCAAAGAGCCATATTATAAGGACAGACCAACAGCTCTCAAATATCTGCCCTAATAACAACAAAAGCAGCACAAGGCTTCAATAAAATAAAGCCCTCTTACGCTATATAAGTATCATACTGGCTCAAAGGGCCACATGGATCCTTGCTATATAACTTCTTAACTGAAAATTTCTGCAAAGTTCCCATGAATTCTGGTTCCTTTTGAAAGTTTCTGGGGCTCTTACTGACATTTGTCATCTTCTTTAACTAAAAATTATTCTCCAGAAACCAGAAAGAAAAACAGCCCCATGGGGGTTGCTGGGAGAGGAGAAGCAGCCTACATATGTAGTCAAGCTAGACCACCTCTAGAACCCTTCCACCCACCTTGAGGAGCCGGAAGATCAACCTCTGGTGCATCTTAGAAAGAACAGGAAATCCCTTCTTGTTGGTCAGGAAAATGCTGGTGGGGAGAATGGCTGCTTTGATGGGCTCCCCAAGCCAACGATCAATGACATGATTAGAGGGCAGGTCAGCCCCAATTTCAAGAGCTACACAAGGGAAGAAAGAGACCTATCAACCACTGCTCCTTTGTACAGGTTCTGTTTTCACAAGAACAAGGCAGACTGAGGCATAGGGAAAGTAGTCAAAATGCTCAGTATACATGAAAATGTTGATTCTTATTCTCAGGAGGTCATACCATCCCAGGATTCTTGTGGACTTACCTACTGCAATCCTCTTGCTATAGTCACATAAAGTCCGGAAGTTGTGCCACCTGTCCAAAGTCAAATACAGAAAAATACTATCAAATGCATATGACCTACCAATCATTATAGCTCAAGGAGATCTCCTTATTAGTTTCACCCTGTATTTCCCCTTATCCTACACCTTGCCCTGATATAGCAGCAAAGGAGATATACCACATCCATGTCTTCTCCTCTCCACTGTACTCTTCTGTGTGTGTAGTTGGTGCATTCTCAATTATATCATCTCTCAGGTCCTCTGGTGCCACCAAGGGTACCCGCATCCAGAACTGCACATGAACAGGTACCCTTTTAAAACTATGTTTTGAACTCATTGGGTCCAGAAAGTTTCCCCCAATTAAAAAGATCTTGATTGACTATAAGTTAATCCCCTTATAAGCCTTTCCCAATTTATGATTGCTTGTATATATCTTGTACATATTCTTATATATAAAAAAATCTGCATTATCTTTTTTAAAAAATATTTTTTATTAGTTGTTGATGAACATTTATTTATTTGTTTGTATGTGGTGCTGAGACTCAAACCCAGTGCCTCACACGTGCTAGGCAAGCACTCTACGGCTGAGCCACAATCCCAGCCCCCTTATCTTTTATTTCGACTGGAAATAATTATGTAGTCTATAGGCTTCTATTTCATTTTAAAGACTAGGGCTCAATCAAGGGCCTTGCAAATGCTAGGCAAGCAACTGACCACTAAGTTACACCCCCAGACCCATATATTCTATGTTTTGAAACTCTTAGATGGGGGTTGGGGAGAACAATACTGATATTTCAAATCTGCCCACTACACCACTGAATGGCTGGGCACAGGAAGGTACTTAGTACAGCCTGATTGGCATGATATGCAACAGGAAAGGAGTGCCACAGCCATACCATGGAGGAATGGTGGCCAGTGTGGATGTGGTTGGTCAAAACTCTGGCCAGGTTTGTATTATCTTCTTGATTAAGAGGCAACAGGAAAGCTGGAAGACCCAGGTATGCCCCAAAATTCAGCTCTTGTAACATGGCCTAGAATGGAGAGCAAGAGGAAAAGGTTAAGAGCTAACAACCAAATAGTTTTCATCGTACCGTATCAATTGATTTACCTTGATATGCCAAGTTATGCAGTGTGGGATTACTCTCCCTTCCCAGCTTGGTGACAGACCTACTAATCTTTAGAAAGATCCTGGAGAGAGTTCAAACAGTCTTACCGCCTCGGAGTTCCTGCGGATCTTCTCCACTTTTGAGTCTGGATGAATCCATGGGGAAAGCTTTCCCACAATTAGCGTATTCCAGTCTGCACTCCCCCATCCAAGAAAGACAAAGACTGAATAAGGTTCAGCACTTTACTTGTTCAATTTCATAGACATGGGATAGTCTGAAGCAGAATAGGGAACTAAGGCTTTTAGTAAGTAGACAAGGAGAAAACGAGTTCTCTATATCCCGGATATATAACCAATATATCCAAGTCAGAAAAGAGTCTGAGGGCCCTGATAAAGCAGAGGTTGTCGCTGCCTCTAATAAGTAAGGGGCACATGGATGGTCCCTACCCCTTCCTGACAGCAGTAGGTCTGATCGTGTCTGGGGGCCAGGCCGATTCTTAGCAGGTTCCTGAGTGAACTCCCTCTTGAAACGCGGGTGGAAGACAGGCATGCAGAGGAAATCAAACCTACAACCACGACAGACCCAGAATCATGTAAAGTGAGCAGCAGTGCCCAGAGATCCAAGTAACTGGGTTTAGGCTATCTTGCTTTTGCACAGCCATTGCGGCTGCCGTCATTCACCCCACTGGGTTACTGAGTTCAGTCCACCTTGGGGCTGCCTCAATTTTCCCCGAAAAACAGCCAAGGAAAAGATGAATAAGAAGAAAAGATGGAAATCCACGCAAAGTAGCATTACTTCTCCCCTGGTGTCACTGCCTTCCAGGACTCTCATGTTCAGATTTACCCCAGTACTGCCCATGCCTCCCCACTTAAGATTAACCTTCTCTCTCCTTTAACCCCTAACACTTCCTCCCACTCCCAAACAATAATCTCAACATCTCTAGAAGTCTGTGCGCCCATATTTGAGGTTACACAACAACTCCCCCGACTTTTGGACTCAGTGATCATCCCTCCCGCCAAGAAGTTTCTTTCCTTGCGTTTCTGGGGCTGAGGATACTCCACTCAAGGAGTAATGGTTTCTCACGCCCTCATCCCCGGTAGGGGATGACTAGTCTGCTCTCCTCAGTCCCCGGGTTCGGACCCCGCATTCCACTTGCGGAGGTCCAGCCCTCACCCCTGCTTGGCCACAGCCCCCAATGTGTCAGCTATTTCGGGGACGCAATTCAGGTCCCTCCCGCTGGACACGCGGCTCCCACCAGCACCACCGACCGCCATCGCCGCCATCTTTTCCCTCGCGCTATCCACGCCGGGATTCCTTGGTGCTAGCAGCCAATCACAAAGCCGAAAAAGGTCCCCAGAAGGCGGGACGAGTCTCCTTAACAACCAGAGCGTCGTCCACGGCTCCCGAGCAGGAGGCGGAGTGAGCTGGGGAATGGCTCCTCCCGCCAATCCGCGGGCTGCACAGTGACGTGCGGCGTGGCTCCCGCATGTCCACCAATCTCAGCTTCTCATCGGTGACGAACTCCAGTTTCCCAGAATGCCTCGTGAATCCGTAGAACCCTAGTAGGAGACTACACGTCCCATGAAACCCTGCAGTATAAGCTTGAAGTGTCATCACTGAGCCCAACACAATTGTCTCAGGGCCAGTGGCGCAATGGATAACGCGTCTGACTACGGATCAGAAGATTCCAGGTTCGACTCCTGGCTGGCTCGTTGGGACTGGTACTCCTTTATTGCATCCCTATGCACCCATGCTTCCTTTTCTTTCTTTTTACCGTTTCCTCACTATCGCCTCACCCTCTCATTTTCAGATCTTAAGTTGGTTGACTTTCTTAGCCATCCTATGTCAGCTCCCCCTGGCACTCTTTTCAGAGGTGTTTTTTGTATCATTACTTAGGTCCATCTGAACACAGAAAACAGGATTTAGTGGCTGGAGCTGTTAAAATAGACTTCGTCCCCTTACTGTGCTTCATTTTAAAACAGACTGAGGTAAATTAGCACTAATTCCCAGCGATTCTCTGTCTCAAACAGAAGATGTAAGTAAATACCTAAACACACACACACTTACACTTCAAGACAGAGAAAAGGAATTTATGATGAAGGATTACAGACTCAGGAGTTGGGGAACTGCCTGGCGGGGACTGGTTTTCCCATGTGGATAACTGCTAGAGACACAGAAAAGGAGGAAAAGAATGAAGCAGGGAAAGACCTAGGGAGGATAATGGGAACACCTGAAGGCAGGGAGCCCACAGTTGTTGAGGGCCTGGCAGTGGGGGTGCAGAGGGGAGTACAGTACAAGCAGGGAGCGTGGACAGAATTCAGGGGCTGACGAGCGGGGAGAAGTCGGAGTGTTGCCCAGGTTTCTGCACATTGACAGAGGCGAGAAATGAGAGAAATGGTTTAGGTTTCTCTCATGGTTTAGCTTTAGGGAGAAATCAGGGTTTGAGTTTGGATATGCTGAATTGAACGTCTAGGGGGCGCTGTGTAATAGAGAGTTGCATGAACAGTGATCTGAACCAGACAAGATTTGGAAGTCTCCAGAAGAAAAGCGGTCTAAAGCCGTGGGAGTGGATGATATCACAGAGCCCTGTGAAACACCGAAAGGGTGTAGAAAGGATATGCTCTGAGGAGCTTTGGGTGTAATGTAAGTGCCCCAAGGGGATGAAAGTTAGAAAACCAAAGAACTAAATGTACCCCGAAGAGGTTGCAGGTGATTTTGTCCCATTTTTTACATTATTATCATATTGTTATTACCAGAACTTTTTCTGCTCTAGGATCCCATGCAGGATACTATGTTACATTTAGTTGTCATGTCTCTGTAGGCTTCTCTTGGCTTTGACAATTTCTCAGATGTCCCTTGTTTTTGATGATTGATATTTTGGTGAGGTATTTTGGAAGCTACCCTCATTTGTAATTTATCTTATGTTTTTCTCATGATTAGACTGGGGTTATATGTTTTGGGGAGGAAGATCAGAGAAATAGAGTGTCATTTTCATCACATCAAGGGTACTTGGATAGTAATCGCCATGATTTATGACTGTTGATGTTGACTTTTATCACCTGGCAGTAGAATTTGTCAGCCTTCTCCACTGCAAAGTGATTCTCTCCTTCCCACTCCCCCAATCCCAACTTTCCATACTGTAGTCTTTGGAATAAAGTTACTATGTGTGGCCCATACCTAAGGAATGGGGCATATGGTCCTCTCTTTTAGGATGGAATGTCTACGAAATATATTTGGAATTCTTTCCTGAAGGTCTTTCCAGTAGGTGGTTGCCGGCACCACTTTCCAGTGGGTGAGTGCTCTGTGGACGTGTTAACAGGTAAAAAGGAGTTGTTGAGGAGGCTTGCTGCTTGTTTGCCCAAGTTGTGCCCAACCCAATTCTACATTCACAGAAGACTTATTCTGTGTTGTTTCTTCTTCAGACACTAATTGTCTGGGTTGTGGACCATCTGTGCTTCTGGCAGCTCACTTCTGATGTCAAACTGGTGGCTGCTCTGTTGCTCGTTAGTACCCATCCCTGGGTGAGAGGAAAAGAAGGACATCTAGGAAACCGTTGTCAGTTTTTCTACCAGATAAAATAATTTTCAAAAGGACTTGTGTTAAAAAAAAAAAAAAAGCCTAGAATGTTTAACTGACCTTAAAGTAAGTATACATGGACTGAATTTCATTTGTCAGTGTTGTCTTTGTTTTCTCATTCAAAATGGCCTCAGCCATGTGGTAAGCATCATGTTCACAGTACTTCCATACCACATTCACAATGTCCGTACCACATTGCTCCCACTCTTTCCTACAGAGCTTTCCTCGGCCATTAAAAAAACAGTATGTAAGTATGGTTTGTCTATCTGAGCTGTAGAGGAGCAAGAAGGGAAGGACTGAAAAAGAAACAGAGAACTTTGTAGGGTGCCATGTACTAGGCTTTTAGTCAAAGTTGGTGACATTTATCTTATGCTCTGCTTCCTTCTGCTCTGCCCTCCACACTGAACTCTTGTGCTCAGAACCATGTGAATTACTGTTATAGAATGGGATGTAGGCCTTTGATGGGATGAAAGTACACACAGAAGGGCAAATGCCCTGGTTACTTTTTCCAGTAGTGACCAACAGGCCAGAGAGCACTGGACATTTTTTTTGCTGCCTGTTTGCCCAAGTTGGGAGAATAAGGAGTACCTTACTCTCAGATAATTCTCCCACCAAGTCCACCAGTATTCCTCACCTTTAGGCCCAGTTCTGTTTGATCCCCATTTTTTTGCTCTTTGTGTAAACGCCCCCAGTCCATTGTAAAGCCTCTTTTCATCTTTTGTCGTGCTCACCTTCTTCCTCAGTACTTGCCTCCCTCCCTAGACCCACCTCCACTCACCTCCCTCACCTCGGTGCCTGTCCAGCCCGCCACACTTTTCAACACCACAATAACAGCTCATTTGACCTTCCTACTGCTCCAAATTGCTTCTTCACAATCAAAGCTGTCCTCTAGCTACAAAGTGGCAGAGTTACTGAGGCAAAATAATCTGTGCCAATTTGCATTTTCTTCCTTGTCATCTCTATTATATGGTATTTATCTGTCAAAATGAATAGAAAGCAGGCACTGTACTGAACATAGAAAAAGATGGAAAACTACCCAATTTATTTATGAAGCCAGAACATACCTAATATCAAAACCTGTCAGAATAGCATCCCAAAAAAGCTATAGGCCAGTCTCACTTATGGATGTAAATGTAAATATCCTAAAATATTTAGAATTAATAAAGAAAAATTAATAACATATTAGCATAGTAATTATATAACATGACCAATTAGGGCTTACCTCAAGACTTAGCACAAGTTTAGGTGTTAGAAAAATTATATAATGGGTCAAAAAAACATGCCAGGTATGGTGGTACACATCTGCAATTCCAGCTACTCAGGAGACTGAGGCAAGAGGATCATGAGTTTGAGGCCAACCTTAGCAAGTTAATGAGACTCTGTCTCAAAATAAAAAATAAAAAGGATTGGGGAATGTAATTCAGTGATAGTGTGTCCTTGGATTCAATCACCAGTACTACCAAAAAAACTGACCCTTTTTAATAGTCAAAGAATAAAACACAGTAAGACAACTTTATTTTCTATAAACATTCTTAATAGTCTGCATATTTAAATAGTCTTCATATATACACATATATGCATATATATATATAAACTCAACAACTCAGTAAAGATGAAATAAGAATGTCTAATCTCATAACTGAGTAATTTTATAGTATTCTGAAAAATCCAATATAATGAGACTGGAAATAGAAAAAAGAGGATATAAGTTTTGGAAAGGGAAAAGCAAATTTATCATTGTTTGCACATGATATGATTGAATACATAGAAAATCTGCGAGAATCAATTTTTAAGTGATGAGAATAATACAATGCAGAAAAGTCAGCTGATACAAGATAAATGTGAATCTATAACTTTCTTATACACCAAGAAACACTTAGAAGACATAATTAATGAAAATATCCAGACTGGGAATGTAGCTCAGTGGTAAAGCATTTGCCCAGCATGTATAAAGCCCTGGGTTTGATCCCCAGCAATGTAAAATAAGTTAATAAAAATATTCCAGTAATATCTTAGGAGAATTACCTGTGAAGCAGATGACAAGAGTTTAAAGTCTTGAATATCCATATACTAACCATGTGAATGTAGCCTCTGGCTTCAGTTTCCTCATTCATAAAATGGGAATGTAAATAGTAATTCTTATCTCATGAAGCTGTTATAAGGATGAAATTAGTTAATTTGGTAAAGTTTTTAGAATATACCCTGCACATAGTAAACTTTCAATATACATTAGCTATTGTTATTAGTATTTTCCCTCTCCACAGTGATAAAAGTAACACCAAGATGAAATACTTAGCTCTAACTTTCTGAAAAAATTTTAAGAACCTATATAAACAGAATTACAAAATTTTGTTGAAAGACATAATAGAAGTCTGAAAAAAGGGAGAAATAAACCATATCCTTAGAAAAAAAATGAATCCTATAAAGATGTCAGTTCTTACTGAATTAATTTCTCACTTTTACAACACTCAATCACAATTCTAATGGAATCTTTTGTTACTTGATAAAAATAATTCTACTGTTCATCTGCAATAAAAATCAGACAAGAAAAGCAAAGAAAGTTCAAAAAGAGAGAGGGAAATCTCAAATTTTTAAGCCTTTACCTCAAACACTTTGTGAAACAAGTAATATACAAATGAATCAAGTTATTGTGGTTGGTCCAAAAATACAATAAAAGAATCCAATCAATAGTCCGGAGACAGGCTGCTTATATACATATACATACATATGATTAAATATATGAATTTAACTTGTGATAATAATAACAGCTAACATTAATTAATCTATTTTGTGTCAAGTTGTGTGAAAAACACCTTATGTTCACAAGAACCCTGGGAGATAGGAAGTGCTTTTCTTCCATGGATGCAGGAACTAGGGCCTAGAAAGGTTGATTTCAAACCTTGGTCAACTGACTATACAACCTTTGATCTTAACATTAAAACATGTCATCTATAAATTCCCTTCTAGGCTGCTACCCTAGACAATCTTTACAAACTAGGATAAAAATTAAAAGAAATCTTTAGTGTAACTTTTTTATTTATAAAAAATATAACAAATCAGATGTACAATGGATAAATAAATCATGCATGCAATGAAATCTTAGGGAGTCATTAAAATCAATGTCATCAAAGAAAATTTAGTCATATAGAGAAATGCTTACAATATGCCATTAAACTGGCATTTCACACCCGTAATCCCAGTGACTCAGGAAACTGAAGAAGGAAGATCACAAGGTCGAGGCCAACCTCAGCAATGTAGTGAGGCCCTATCTCAAAATTTTTTAAAAGGAAAAAAAATTTTAAAGGACTGAGGATGTAGCTCAGGTAAAGCACACCTGGGTTCGATTCCCCAGTGTACACACACACACATACACACACACACACAGAAAGCCATTAAGTCACAAAGATTACCAGTTGTACGTGCAGAATAACCTCAGCTATGGAAAAAATTCATCTTTTCTCTTAATTTTCAATACTGAGCATGTTAATATTATATGGACAGCATTTTTTAAAGTATATATTAAACTTGTGCTTTCTTTATGTGTGTGTGTGTGTGTGTGTTTTTTTTCTTCTTTTTTTTTGAAGCTACTACTGGGCATGAAACCCAGGGCCTCACATGATGGCAAATGCAAATGCTCTAGCACCACTAAACTACATTCCAAGTCCTTTTTTTTTTTTTTTTTTTTTTTGGTTCTTTTTAGTCAAGTACTTCTGAAAATTTGCTTTTGAGTCAAGGTCTCACTAAATTGCCCAGGCTGACTTCAAACTTGGGACCCTCCTGCCTCAGTCTCCTGAGTGAGTGGTTAGGATTACAAGCATGCACTACTATGTCGTTTCTTTCTGGTTTACATGTCTTCTTTCAAAGGCTTATCCAATGCCCTCCTTCTCTGTAGACTTCTGTAAGTGTCCAACCTTCAGCAATTATGCTCATCTCATAGACATATATGATAGTCCTCCTAGCCAGATTAATATTTATTAAGCTCTACCCCATGCCAAGAACTTTAAACATATTATCTCAATCCTCAAAATTAAATTGTGAGGTGGGAATTATAAATATACCCATTTTGTAGATGAGAAAACAAAAGTGTGTCTGGAACAAATTAATGCTTCAATTAAATGGAAGAGCCACAATGAGAAATCTGGTTCTTCTGATTCTCAAGACATTTATTTTTATTTTATGATAGCATTTGCCAAAATGTGGTACAAGGAGCAAAATGTGCATGCATTAAGACCTCCTACATGAATATGTGAGGTAAGAGTCTCTTTGCTTCAACATAAGCCACATATCACCACAAAGAGAAGCAGATATAAGAATCTAGCTGCTTCTATTAAGGCAGGTATCAAAGAGATTTGCTAAAATACAAAGCAATTCCACTCTTTGGAAAATGGTTATTTTGTTATTAAGATGTGTTATTTATGTTAACATGCAATGGACTTTTAAAAAATGGATTAATACATTTTTAAGTGTTCTAGCTTTAATTTTTAATGTAGACAGTATCTATACATAAAACTTACATAGGGGAGGGGTTGTAGCTCAGTGATAGAGTGCTTGCCTTGCATGTGTGAGGCACTGGGTTTGATCCTCGGCATCACATAAAAATAAATAAATAAAATAAAGGTATTGTATCCATGTAAAACTAAAAAAATTTTTATTAAAAAAAAAACTTACATAAACAAAAGCTCTTTGGAGTCCTAAAAAAATCATTAGGAGAGTAAAGTAGTCCCAAGGCCAAAACAATTGAAAATACCTACTTTACAACCACCTGTCTCCACCAACTTCTGATATTGCAAATAGGTCAAACCTGCTTCCTTACACAGTGACAGCAATTCAAGCTTGCCTGGTAAGCACCCTAAAGAAGTAACAAAGTGTTTGTGGGGATGTACTGTTAAACAGTAGTGAGACCTTTTCTAACTGGAATGATAATGGCAAAGCAGAATTTGAGGTGGGCCTCAAAGGTGATAGGAATTTATAAGAGTTCCCAACAGAAACAAGCACAGGAAAGCATGAAGTGGTGAACAGGCCCATCAGGGATTTTGGTGTGTAAGTGGGCTGGAAAGCACAGCTACACCTTGAAGGCTTCAATCCATAGCTAAACCATGTAAACCGTTTGGTATGTAGTGGGGAGACCTGAAGTCTCCTGAGGGGTTTTTGTTGTTGCTGTTTTTGGAATTGAACCCAGGAGTATTTTAGCACTGAGCTACATCCAATCCCTTTTTAAAACTTTGAGACAGGGTCTAAGTTGCTGAGGCTGGCCTCAAACTTAGGTTCCTCCTGCCTCAGCCTCCCAAGATGCTGAAACTATAGGTGTGTACCATTGTGCCTAGCTGACCTGAGTATTTTGATCAGAGAAATAACAGAATGAAGTTAAAATTACAAAATATTTGTGAAAAGAAAGCCAAAATCATCATGAAAGTTGAGTTGGCAGTGGTAAGCATATTAGGTAGGAAGAGAAGCAGTCAGAACAATTTGTAGGACCCAAAATGAGGACCTGAGGAGTAGGTTGGGGCAGTGGCGGGGAAAGATGGCCATTGGCTCTGCTAGCTGGTCTCTTAGGGGTTTAGGACACTAGTGAGGTCTTCTGGTTCAAGGCCTGGCCACACTCTTCTGGCCCCAAGCTTCCATTTGTTAGCAGGCTCTGGGTCACTTCAAATTCCTGGTACGTTCACTAGAGACCAGTATTTAGGTTGCATTGTCAATGTATGTGGAAGGATGGTGCTTTCCAGTGGCAGGGGTATTCATCTGCTGTATAGAGCCCTCCCTTCCATTCATCAGGAAACCAGGAAATCCAAATCCATTACACATGATGTTGCTTGCAGGGTGTATGTTTGGATTCCAGTCATCAGAGGGTCTTAGGACAGCAGATTCTGGAGCCAGACTTCCTGGGTCCATGCTAGGGCTATTCAAATGATCAGCTTTGTGTCATTGCATAAGTTACCTGATCTCTCTACACCTTACTTAGTTTCCCCTATTGAAATGAAGAGACAGTAATACTATTTAATCTCAAAAGTTTACTAATATAATGAAATGACCTATCATATGCAGAATGCTTAGAAATCATATCTGGTAGCTAATAAAGTTTCAGAGTCACCCCCCAATGCTGGGAATCAAACTCAGGGCCTCACATATGCTAGGTAAATGCTCTACCACTGAGCTATATTCCCAGCCCTTTTTGTTTTATTTGAAACGTGGTCTTGTTAAGTTAATCAGGCTGACCTTTACCTTGAAGTCCTCCTGCCTCAGCTTCCCAAGTAGCTGGGATTACAGGCATGTACCATCACACCGGACTTCAAAATTCTTGTTTTATGGAGAGAAATTACAACCATGGCTTGTTCCTGCCCACAATGTAGCTCTTCTCTCCAGTGACCTAACTCAGATCCCTAGTTCAGTGTACATTTCAACCAGGTTAGGGCTAGATGAAAACCGGAAATCTTGTCTGACAGTGAATTTAATGTGTTGTCTTGGCCAGTCTATTACAGTACCCAGATTGTATAGATTCAGCTTGACATGATTGCTGCCATTTTTAGTTTAACTGCCATGATTGCCCCAGAGTACCTCTAGTCTGTTTTTCTTGTATAGTTTCCCAGAAAACTATAAATAGACAAATCCATTAAGTGGTATGTGGAGCTTTATATACCACTAGGTACATTCCAGCTAGGATGAAATCACTTTTGTCCTAACCCATACATACAACCCTCTTTCTCATCCAAATGGCAGGTATCCAATTGGTCTTTCTGCCACCCAGGACCATGACTTCATCAGGAAGTTCCCCAATAAAGTGCACCCTGTTCAATCCTTGATCTATCTGCCCCTTTCTTCAGTTTTGTAGCACCTTGAGGCCAGTCCTCTGACACTAAGACTGAATTGTCCCAGAACACAGATATTTCATCAAACATTTATTTAGATGTTGCAGCGAAGGTGTACTGTAGATGTAGTTGACACCATCAGTTGACTTTAAGTAAAAGAGATTACCCTTGATAATGTGGGTGGGTCTCATCCAATCAGTTAAGGTCTTTTGTTGGGGTGCAAGAGGTAATAGGAAGTGAACCCAGGGCACTTTACCACTGAGTCACATACCCTGGCCCTTTTTATTATTTATTTAGACAGCACCTCGCTAAATTGCTGAGAATGGCCTCAAACTTGTGATTGTCTTGCCTCAGTCTCCTGAGTCACTGGGATTAATTGGCATGTGCCATTGCACCCAGTCAGTTAAGGCCTTTAAAGAGCAAACTGAGTGTTCCTGAAGAAGAAATTCTGCCTCAAGATTGTGGCATCACTTCTGCCTGTTTCTAGCCTGCCAGCCTATCCTACAGATTTCAGATTTGCCAGCCCTCACAATCATGTGAGCCTAATCCTTAACATAGAGGTATATCAGATTTAATTTCTCCTGAGAACCTTGACCTTACTCTCTGGATAACCCTTTTCTAAACCCTAAGTAGTTTATTTGCTTTTGGTCACATGTTCTTTCTTCAGCCAGGCTTGGTACATTTAGGTCTTTCTAAACTTCAGTTGCATTTTCCTGATACCAGACCTTATCACTTTGGCAGCACCTTAGCCATTCAAATACAAACCATCTTTTAGGGTAAATTATTTCTATAATTGCTAATCTAGTTCATTATGTGTTGACTCCTTTATCGCCACTATTTCAGAGTATAAGGAAACCTTAGTTCCTTGAACAAAACTTAGTCTAAATCCTGCAAGATAGGTAATATGAAGGGAGTCTTCATAACTGTGGGGCAGCACAGGCATGGCTAGACCCCAGGAATTCTGCTCTCCTTTGGAGATGCCTATATTGGTCTCTAGGGGGCGCTGTGTTTTCCAATTTGTCGTGGCCTGGGTAATGCAGGAGCCTTCCTCAGCATACTTCCACAATGAGCCTTCCTTGAGTACACTGAGGGAACAGATTTTGTTTGTCAAAAAAAAAAAAAAAAAAAAAAACCAAGAGTTTTCTTATCCAGAGCAATCCTACTCCAAGTTCTGGAGGTGATTTCCTTCACTTTCATCACAAGGGAAAGATCAACAAGACTTATCAGATGTTGTAAGAGGCAAGTGACTTTGAAAGAGTGTGACTTTGAAAGAGGAAAGATGTAGGACCTGTAATCTTTTTTGAAAAATGTGAGGGTGAGAGGAAAGCTGAGGTCCAAAATGCTAAACTTAGGTGTCACTGTCACACAGCTCCTCCTACCTGCCCTCCAAGTCTCCTTCCCAGCTGTTCCATGATAAAGAATGGCACTTGGGAAGGGCACCTCTAGTAAACTTCACTCTTTAGTTAGGATGAAGGATTAAAGGACCAAGAATAAAACCACCTTATTGGGTAGGGGAGGGGAGGAAATAATTTACCCAGTCCTAACTCTGTGCCTTCAAACACCACTTCTTCCTCTTTCTCTTTGTTGCTTTTTCCAAAATTCTATCCCATACTTGCTTCTACAAAGCTTGAACCAGTGGGGCTGGGGAGATAGCTCAAAGCCCTGGGTTCAATCCCCAGCACCGCAAAAAAAAAAAAAAAAAAAAAAAAAGCTTGAACCAAATCTGCTTTCCATACCAAGGCTCTACCTTATAATTCCTGATTCACTTCTCTTGGTTTGCAACACATTTAACTGTACTTCCTGTTACTTTATATTTTTAGACTGCTTTTGTGTGTCTGCTATTGTCTATAGATTATAAAATTGAGGACAAGTTCCATTTCTTTATTATTATTATTATTGTCATCATCATCATCATCATCTTATTATTTCAAATGCCAAAACCTAGTTTGCTTCAGGACAAGCACATAATTAAATGAATGTCATAATAAATATCAGGAAGATCTATTCTGAGATTTTCAAAGTTAATTTCTAGATGCTACAATCAAGAGAAAACATACCTTTATACACTAAAGAGATCCCACTAGTGGTAATCTGGCAGTTACCACCTTAACCAAGCAATCAAATTCAGCATAATTAATAGTGATATATTCTGGCCTGATGTGGCTTCAGTGATGTGAAGTATGTAATATCATCTATTAAGTATTCTTCCCAAAGATGTTTTATCCAAATCTAATCAAGCCCGAAGACTTACCTCTAATTTGTAAGAAATACAAGCTTACAGCTCTGTCCCATACAAAAAAGTTTTCTTCACATTACTGAGAATTGAACTCAAGGGCATTCTACCACTGAGTCACATCCCCAAACCTTTCTACTTTCCCCGCCCCCCCCACCCCCAGACAGAGTCTCCTTAAGTTACCTAGGCTGGCCTTGAACTTGTGATCCTCCTGCCTCCACCTCCTGAGTAACAAGGATTATAGATGTGCACCACCATGCCCAGCTGTCCAATAAAACTTTCTGCAATGATGTAAATGTTCTGTATCTTCACTGTCAATAAAGTACCAATCAACCTGCTAGAAATTTAATTTCATTTTAATTAAATAATAATAATTATTATTATTTTTATTATGTGTGTTACTAGGGATCAAACCAAGGGACTCATGCATGCCAGGCAAGCACTCTACCACTAAACCACATCCCCAGTCCAACCCCAAGCCCTTTTTAAAAATTTCTTATATTTTGAAATAGGGTCTCAACATATGACCCAGCTATACCACTCCTCAGTATTTATCCTAAAAAATTAAAGTCATCACACTACAGTGATATATGCATATCCATGTTTACAGCAGCACAATCACAACAGTTAAACTATGGAACCAGCCTAGGTGTCCATTACTAGATGAATAGATAAAGAAAATGTGGTAAGTACACAAAATGGAATTTTATTCAGCCATAAAGAAAAATGAAATTATGTCATTTGCAGGAAAATGGAATGAACTTGAGAACATTATGTTAAATGAAATAAGGCAAACTCAAAAGGTTAAAAGTTGTATGTTTTCTCTCATATATGGAAGCTAGAAAGGGAAAAGGAAAAGAAAATGTGGTAGGAAATCTCATGAAAATTAAAGGGTGATCAGTGGAATACAGGAAAGTGACCAGGAAGAGGGAGGAGGAAAGGAAAGGGAAAATACTGGAGAATGATATTAGCTAAATTATATTATGTTGTATTCATGTACAGATATATAACAACAAATCCTACCATTATGTACAAATATAATGCATCAATAAAAAATGTGGGTGCTGAGCATATGGCTTATTTTATAGAGTGCTTGCCTAGCATGCGCAAGAGCTAGGGTTCAATTCCCAGTGCCACTTAAAAAAAAAAAAATGTGAAGAAAAATAAAATAAAATACACATACCTCTGATCTAGCCAAAAAAAAAAAAGAAAGAAAAAAGAAAAGAAAAAGAAAAAGAAAGAAGAAAAATAGGGTCTAAGTTGCCCAGGCTGACCTTGATCCTCCTGCCTCATCCTCCCAAGTAGCTGGGATTACAGGTATACGTTATCACACCTACCTGATACCTGAATTTTATAAAGAGAAAGGGAGAATGGAGATAGGAAGGAAAAGAGGGAGAAAAGCAAAATACTGGCAATTGCTAAATGTAGATTAAGAGTACAATGGTAGCTGAGTGCAGTGGTACCCAACTGTAATCTCAGCAACTTGGGAAGCTAAAGTAAAAAGATCACAAGTTCAAGGCCAGCCTGGGTAAGTTAGTGATACCTTATCTCAAAATCAAAAGGGTCAGGCTGGGGTTGTAGCTTAGTGGTAGAGCACATGCCTAGCATGTGTGAGGTACTGGGTTCCAAACTCAGCATCACATAAAAATAAATAAAGTACTGTGTGTCCATCTATAACTAAAAAAAAGTTTTAAAAAATCAAATGGGTTGGGATGTAGCTCAGTGACAAAAGTACTGCTGGTTTTAATCCTTTGCAAAAAATAAAAATTTTTAATTAGTAGTGCACACCTGTAATCCCAGTGACATAGGAGGCTAAGGCAGGAGGATTACAAGTTCGAGGCCAGCCTCTCAACATAAAAAAATCAAAACAGCTGAGGATGTAGCTCAGTGGTAGTGCTACCATGAGTTCAATTCCCAGTACCGAAAAGAAAGAGTACACTGGTACTCATCCTACTATCCTTTCAAGTTTTCTATAGGTTCAAAAATTTCCCCAAAGAAAGTTGGGGGAAAAAAAACTATAAAATTAATCAATGTTAATTCTAAATTTTTCCATTATCTATTTGTTCATTTTTTGTAGGGGGTCAAAATTTGCACATAGACAAATAATGTTAAACACTATTGATGGAAAGATGTACGTTGACTTCAAGACCTTAATTCTTACCATGCCAATGCAGATCATCATTAATGGAAGAATGCCTGAACCAGTCTCCCTGAAGACTGGTGGGGAAGCTGAGTAGGTTCTTTTACTCAGAAGGTAGAGGACTTCTGCTTTTGTTCCAATTCCCTGATTTCAATGCCAATCAGGTCCCTCTGCCTTCCTCTTATGTAAGCAGACTGTGAAACTTGATTCCTCAGGGTCATATCTTCCCATCCCTGCTTTTGGAGAGACATATGGCCCTCAAACCACACCAGAAGGAACCAGGAGCACAAATGCCTTGTGTCCTTCTATAACTGAGTTGAATACCTCACTGCTTTATAGTAACTTCCTTACTGTTAGCCACAATGACAGAATAGTTTCCTACCTACCTCAGCACATAGCACTGACCTCTGGAGAATATTGTTCATCAAGAGCAAGCCCAGATTTCATCCATTTCTGCTTATCTAGAACGAAGTCTCTAAGACTCAATGAGAGCAGGCTGGTACTTCTACCTCCCATTTGTGTAAGCATTATAGATCTGGCTGTATTTGGATCCACCCAGTTCTTCCTCCTTATCCACACAGACTTTGATGTTCTTTTTCCCTCTGTGCCCAAGGAAAATGACTACGATCCTAACACATAATATCATCATTTTATTCAGGAAATAATCAAACACAACATAGGATTGACACTGACAAACAGCTATACATAAAATTATATAAATCTGCTTGCTACATTTTCTAGAAAAGACCAAGTCATTGTAAACAAGGAAGATAAATCAGGAGGGCACCTAAAAGACTGCAGTGTTTTAAGCAAGTGTCCCCACTCTCTCTTACAGTGAAGGAAGCCACAGATGGAGGTGGGCCCTTCAGCAAAAACAGAAGGAGGCAGTGGTGTGCATAAATCATGCTTCCTGGCTCTGCAAGACGCTCAGTGGTAGGCCTTATTGAACTCCTGGAGGGCCCAGCGCTTGTTCTCAGTTGCCTGCTTGAGCTGGGTATACTCTTTTACCAGCCTGTCAAACTCCTCCCCAAGGACCTCATAGGTATTCAGGACCTGTCGAGATTTCTCCATATCCTGCTCTTGTAGGCGAATGGCTCCCTCTAAACGGTCCCTAAGAGCCAGGCAAAGAAGGTTCAGTATAAGGATGCTGGTCCTCAGAAAGTAAACAAGAATGGGAACATGGTAAGATGAACAAGTCTGGAGGGAGTAGAAATACGCTGTGGATAACTATACAGATTCCTGGGAATTCTCACCTAATGAGACGATGAACTTCCACTTTCTCAGCAGTGTAAGTGTCAGACAGAATCTTTAGCTCCTCCATCCTGACAGAGGGAAGAAAGAAATGTCATGTGGAAGAGCTCTGACAGCATTAGAGTCAGGACTGGACACAGTGCCTACCCACAGTCAAGATGCAGGCTAAGCAGTGACAGGATAAACAAGGTCACTCTGAATCCTTGAGCAATTGATCTCACAGTAAAGCACCTATTTCAGAAGGCTGTACAATAAAAGACTCAAGAATATTAAAAAGCTTTTGGGTAATCCAAGGGCTAACGTTGCTGTGAGGCACTTATTGGATACTCACAAAGAGCTAGGCATAAATGAGGAAAAAGAGAGGAGAATGAGCGATGGAGGAGTGGTATATGAGACAGAATCCCTTAGATCCACAGGGCTCACAGCTTACCTCAGCTTAAGGATCATGGCACTGCACTTGATTTCCAGGTACTGGGCATTGATACGGTCTAGCTCAGACTGAGTCTTCAGTCGGTGCTCCTGAAGGAGCCTCTGCAGCAAAGCGAGGCAGCGGAGAAGTACCTGAGCCCCCAAGAGGAAGCAGAAGAGGACGTAAGCAAAGAGAATAGGAAGGAGGGCAGATCAGAAATTCCTGACTTCCCTAAATGTGCCTGTAGAGTCAGAGTAAGGGAGAGTGGAGGCTGTTACGCTGCCCTGACAGACCTGGGAGTAGGTGGCACTCTTCTTCTCCAACAGTACCAGCTGCTCCTTCTGCTGGCTCTTGGCATCCTGGCACTGCTGCTTCTCACCCACCAGGACCTCTGCCAGTTTCCATACCTTTGCTGCCTTCAGGGTTTCACTGTCAGCATCTGGGCAAAGAGATAAAGAACTAACAAAATTCTAATTGCTATTGCCCTCTCTAAGGCTTTGTTCAGTGCCCCTATACTACATCTAGCCCTCTCAATTCTGCCTTCCCAGGTTTTCTTCAGATGTCTGGTTCTCAAAGTCAGTTTCTCTTCACTTCCACCTTTGATTCCTGATGTGTCTGTGTTACTGGGGACTGAACCAAGGGCTGCTCGACCACTGAGTTACATCCCCAGCCCTTTATATTTTTTATTTTGAGACAGGGTCTCACTAAGTTGCCCAGGCTGACCTTGAACTTACAATCCTCCTGCCTCAGCCACCCAAATCACTGGGATTACAAGTGTGTACCACAGTTCTCCACTGGCCCTGAATTCTTAAGTCACAGTGCGGGGGCGGGGGGGGACACCTTCGGCAGGCCTGACCTCTCCTCCCTTTGCCTTTGTGATCCTCCTAAGGAAAGAACTCATCTCTCCCTGCAGCAGGAGGACACTCCCACTTGGCACCTTGCTGAATCAAAGGAGTCCTTACAAAAATATTTATTTTTATTCCACCAGAAACAAACACTAAGTATCTCTGATACTTCAAATACATTATTCTCAAAAGAGTAGCCCATGAATTGTGAAGGCCAGTTGTGAGCAGAACAGAGGGTCAGCACTCACCTGAGTTGGGGTCATGGTAGCAGAGCAGAGTGAAACATTTCCTCTTGAGCTGTTCCTCCACTTCCAGCTGAAGACGAGCTCTCATCCGCACAAAATCCTACAGCCACCGAAGCAAAAGGTGGTGCAAATGGATTGTTAGAACTAGGAAAATACCACCAATAAATACATGATGATACAACCTTAATATTAACCACAGAAAACACATCAAGAGCCATCAAGAAGTGGAGCATCCTGGTACATACCTGTAATCCCAGCTACTCAGGAGGTGGAACAATCACAAATTCAAGGCCAGCCTATGCAAATTAGAAAGACCCTATCTCAAAATTTTAAAGAAATATTTTTTCAAAGAGACATTAGGAAAACTTACTTTTAGCCAATCAAATCAGCAAAAGGAGGGACTGGGTTGTAGCTCAGTGGTGGAGTACTTGTCTAGCATACATAAAACCCTGAATTTAATCCCCAGTATAATAAAAAAAAAGAAACAAGTAAAAAGACTGTCATGAGCCCATGTTGGTGAAAATGTGGGGAGGGAACACTGGAAACACCTTTCCGAAGAGTGTGGCATTATGAACTGATGTTCCGTGTATGTATGCTCTGCACTGTTGATCCCACTTTTAGCACAAACATTAGGGAAATTAAATACATACAAAGGCAAAGACACATGAACTAGCATGTTCATCTCACTGTAGTTTCTAAGAGCAAAAATATGAAAATACCCTTAATATCCATCAATAAGGTTGAACAAATTATGCTACACTCATACAATAGAATCCTAGCATTGATTTAAACTAATAGTATAAGAACATAGCATTATGTGCCTAGACACTATGCTGAGAGTGCTTTTACAGATATCATCCTATTTATTTTACTTATTTTTTTATTTGGTAACAGGGATTGAACCCAGGGATATACAACCACTGAACCACATCCCCAACCCTTTTTCATTTTGAGACAGGGTCTCATTAAGGGAGGATTGCTAAGTTGCTGAGGTTCTCACTAAGTTACTGAGGCTGGCTTTGAACTTGCGATCCTCCTGCCTCAGCCTCCCAAACCTCTGGGATTACAGGCATGTGCCACCATGCCTTGCTCATCCTATTTCTTGATTTGAAAAAATGTCCAAAATTTATTACACCAAAACAGACTGTACTCTATATCAGCATAGAAGGTATAAGACTACTTATGTCAAACTGTTTATAATAATACTATGTTTTCAGATGTAGTTAGTATTCCAGTTTTTATTTGCTTCTCTGTAATGTTTTTCTTGATTTTTTTTTGAGTTTGCCCACCATAGATGTGTATCATTTTTGCAAAAACAATTAAGCCCAACCAAAAAATGTAAAGATATGGGAAAAAATAAGCCACTTTGCTTCTTTGTTCCCAGTATTCATTCTTCCCAACCTCTGAGGGTGGCATGAGCTCCAGAAGGTCCGCCTTCTCCAACCCTAGCAGTGGAGGTATCTCCCTCTCCTGGCTAGGACCAAAGAGGTGTGTCAGTTCAGTCACAAGGAGCCGCTGTTCAAGGGTCTCATGAAACTGAGAAAGAGAGAATAAAGAGCAAAAAGCGGTGACTATAAAACATCTCCTACTCCATCTGTTCCATCCCCACAAACCAGTTCTCACACTTTCAAAGTTCTCAAACACGTCATCCCCTTCAGCTGCAAGTGCCTTCTGTCAATCTATTTCAAAACCTTGATAACACACCCTTTTCCCCAATAACTATAGTCCATTTCTGTTTTTCTTTTCTTTTGTTTAAAACAGAGACAGAAGTATTTTTAGAAACTAGATACACATTCAAGGAAGAATGTGCGCTACCTCAAGAGTGAGAACTCATTTTGTTTTTAATAATCCATTCCTCAAAGCTGTTCTTCACCCTAGATCACACTGTCAAACAAAGCCACACCTGGCCTGGTCATTTCTATACTTGGTGACATGCCTTATCTCATCTCTTCAGCCTCACCTTTTTGTCTTCAGATGTTAAATTTGTGTCTTGTGTCTTCACATAGTAGTCCACAAGCAGCTCTTGAATGACTCTCTGTAAAATCTCAGACCTCAACCATGTTGTCTTATGCAGTCGAATGTCCTTCCATGCCTAGAAAACCAAAAATATCCCAGATAGAAACCTCTCTCTTGAAAGGACTTTCCCTTCCTCCAGTCATCCCTTCTCCCAGAGCCCTTACCTGAGCCTGCTCCTTTGCCAGGATGAGACTTAAACCACTCTCATCCATATGCTGTGAGAGACTCAGCAGCAGCTTGCTGAAGTAGGGGTTCTGTAACAGGTCCTCTTCCCTCAGGTTGCAAGGAGGAAACTGCTTGCTGCACACTTAAAGGCACAGGGACAAAAAAAAAGCAAAAAGGTATGGATCCTTAGTTTATATAATTGAACATAATACTTCCAAAACACCTAGGTTTTTGGTTGGATTTCTAAATATCATGAGATTTAAAAGGAAAAAGTAACAAACTAGAAATAATACTCAAAGTAACACTTATTTTATATCCAAAGATGTAAAATGAAACTCGTTTCTTTCTTTTCTTTTCTTTTCTTTTTTTTTGGTACAAGGAATGAACCCAGGGAGGACCTTATACCTGAGCTACACCCCCAGCCCTTATTTTTTATTTTGAGACAGGATGTCCCTAAGTTGCTAAAGATGTCCTTGAACTTCTTATCCTCTTACTTCAGGCTCCTGAGTCGCTGGGATCACAGGCAACTATATGGCATATGCCAATTTATGTCTGTGGATAAAACTCATTTCAAAGGGAAATGAATACCCAATAAAATTAAGGATTAGATAATGGAAATGCAGGGGCTAGGGATGTAGCGCACTGGTAGAGTACACGCTTAGTATGCAGGAAGCCCTAAGTTTGACCCCAGATCCCAAACACAAAAAGAAAGGGAGGAAGGAAAGGAAAGAAGAAAATGGAAATGAAGTTGGTAAAGATGGGACAAAAATAATCAACAAGCTTGGCATGGTGGCACATGCCTGTAATCCCAGCAGCTTGGGAAGCTGAGGCAGGAAAATCATAAATTCTAGGCCAGCCTCAAAAACTTAGTGAGGTTCTAAGTGACTTGGCGAAACCCCGTCTCAAAAAATAAAAAAAATAAAGGACTAGGGATGTGGCTCTGTGATTAAGCACTCCTGGGTTCACTCCCTGGTATCAAAAAAAAAAAAAAAAAAAAAAAAAAAAAAAAGAATCAACAATAAAGGACATTTTAATAGGGATCACCACAGTACCTCAAATTCAAACAATTAGTAGAATTCTTGAAAAAGAGGGAAAAACATATATAAAGTTCCAACTTTGTGATCTCTAGTCACATAAGCAAGACTAAGAAAAGGTACACCCTTAAAGTACATAAAAAATTTAACCAAATTCTCATTATTGAAAATAGAACTGAGTAATAATGCATGTAGATACAGAATAGTACAAGCATGAGAAAAAGTGCAGGAAATAAGGATTCTGTAGTTATTCCATATAGTCTGGACTTTCTTTCCATCTCTTTCCTAAGTGCTCGCTACTGGACTCTTCTATATCTGCTTACCAAAGGCTCAAATTTTCATTCTTTGGACCATCATACCCAAGGTTCTTCTAGAGATTAATAAGTCTCTATCTCAAACTCTCTATCTCTCTTTCCCTTCTCCCTCTCCCCTTCTCTTCCTTTTCCCCCTTCCCTTCCCCCTCTAAAATATTGAAGGATTCAATATGGAAATAGTCAAAATATAGGAAATACAAGTTCTTGGAGGATTTAAGAAATAGAAAGGACTGGAGATATGGAAAGATACAGAAGGACATGAGACTTTGTATGTATGATGGGGGTACTAGGGATTAAACCCAGGGGTGCTGTACCTCTGAGCTACATTCCCAGCCCTTTTTATCTTTTATTTTAAGACAGTGTCTCTCTAAATTGCTGAGGCTGGCCTTAAACTTGCAATCCTCCTGCCTCAGCCTCCTGAGTCACTGGGATTACAGGCATGTGTCATTGCACCCGGCAGGAGCTGAGATTTTGAAGAATAAGATGTAAAAAAATTCACTGGGTGTGGTGGCCCACGCCTATAATCCCAATGGTTTGGGAGGCTGACGCAGGAAGATCACAAGTTCAAAAGCCAGCCTCGGCAATTTAGTAAGACCCTAAGCACTCAGTGAGACCCTGTCTCTAAAGAGAGTATAAGTGGCTCAGTGGTTAAGTGCCCTGGGTTTAATCCCTGGTACCAAAAAAAAAAAAAGTAAGAAATTTAAGATACAAGTCAGAAGGAAGACTTCAAAGAATTGGCTAGCTACTCTTATCTTTAAAATATGCTTGCTACTGCACAAACAGATACTAAACCAACACTTAACAGGAGTTAGGGTAATCTGTTTCCATTAAGAGAATGTTCAAGAATCTCCATGTATCCTTAGTTTCCCCAGAAGTTTAGGCTCTTGTGAAAGAAAACAAACTAATAGAAATTATAAATCCTTTTTATTAAAGAAGGCAAGAACCTGAATTGGACATCTCTGGAAAAGTCAGCAAATCTTCTGCAAATGTCTACCCTTACCTTGTTGAAGTATTTCCATCCCTTCTCCAGGGGAACAGAAATCTCCAGATGCCATTTAGTTTTCTTGGGATTCTTATCTGTGTGGAACCAATTGAAAGAAAACAAGAAAGATGAACAAATAGCTGGCTGCTCCAGATTAAATTACCTTAGCATTGAGTTTCTTTTATCACAAGCTGGGAAAGAACCTCAGGGATGCCACTTAGAGAAAGGGGCTATATCACACATCCTGGTCCCAAGTTTTTATACAAGTTTTATGGACAGGCTTACAAGTGCCAAAATGTTTCGCATTCCAAGCACACAAATGTCTCAACTTGTTCCAAGCTTACTAAAAAGGAGCCTATTTCTAAAAAGAAACTTTCCAATTCACCAAGGTCTAATCAGGAGGATTTCCCACTAGCACTATCATTATGTTGAAGTTAAAACTAAGCTACTGCTTTCTAGTTATGAGTGAACTGGGGAAAACAATCAAAAGTCTGCTTTTTTCATCCAAATAACTCAGCTATCAAATTCCACAATAGTTGTGTGTGTGTGTGTGTGTGTGTGCGCGTGCGTGTGCACACGCTTGCCTCATTGTGTCCATTCATCAAAGAGCTGTTGGTAGTTTTTGATCATTAAACTCTAGAATCATCCTTCAGGAATGACAAATCATTCCACAGTTGCACAACAACTGGTTTTTGCATAACAGCATTTGTAAAGAGCACCTGGAGGAAAGAGCATGACAGGAAGACTGACAGGTCAGTGCAGACAGAGTGAGGCAAAGGTGTAGTTAATACGGCTGAGGCTGGGACATAAACTCTGGTTGTTTTGCCAGAATAATGGAACACACTGAAAAGAATGACCTTATAGGGTCAGTAAAGATGAGCACAGTTTGAGCCTGGTGTGGTGGCACATGCCTGTAATCCCAGCAGCTCAGGAGCCTGAGGTAGGAGGATCTCGAGTTCAAAGCCAGCCTCAGCAAAAGGGAGGCACTAAGCAAGTCGGTCTCTAAATAAAATACAAAATAGTGCTGGGGAAGTGGTTTATTGGTTGAGTGCCCCTGAATTCAATCCCTGGTACCAACTCCAAACCCCGCAAAAAAAAAAAAAAAAAAAAAGATGAGCACAGTTTGGACTCAGAAGACAAAAATTTTCCCTTGACATTACTTTCCATGTTTTTGCTCCACCCCCTATTCTTTGTGAGGTATCAAACTCCAAAGGACAGCTGAGCCTCCCAAAGCAGAACAGACATTGAAGGTTATTATGCTTTAACACTTCGTGTTCACAGAACATTTGGTTTACTTGCTCCTTTTATGAGTAACATCAAAGTAACTACTCATTTGTTTTGTAACATGGTCTAGCGGTGATGCAGCTGAGGAGGCAAAATGCTAGGACTTAATCTGCAGCTCCACCGTTGCTTCTGTGTGAATTTAAGGGAAATGCTTTTTTTTTGTGCCAAACTTTTTTTTCCACCTGCAAAACTGTGATAACGATTCTTGCCTTGGATGAGACATTAAGAATTAATAACACAATCGACTTGTCAACAAAAGTCACTATTTAGTTAAGCTCAGTATTTTAACAATTAGGTTTATTGTTGATCTAAGCCTGCAAATAAAGTTTTGCAGGCAAATTTCGCACACAGAAATGAGGACCAATCCAAATTTCAACAAGTCAACTGTTCCCTCCCTAGAAGAACTGCCCACTTAGGTTTTTTATGGGTATTTTTCTTTACCCTTTTAAAATGTTACAGGGCGTGAACGGTGGCGGCAATCAGGCTCGATTCTCCACCCTCTGCACTTAGACGTGTTAAAACGCTGCTACAGGGACCCAAGCATTTAAATGTTCTGACTCAGGCGTCTTTTAAATTCTTAGAGCTGTCTTTACACGCTGCACTGAACGTTAAATTGATTTTACAGGTATTTTCACAAGATGTGACCCTTACAAGGCCCAAGATGAATCAAAATGCAGTACGGGCTCTCCGGCGCCGACTTCCCTTCTGTCTGGGCTGCCAAGGATTCCCAAGGGCGAGGGCGGCCTCCGCGTCCAGAGACCGAGGGCTGGCCGGATTGACCCTCCGAGCTCTCTTTCTCCCGCGGCGCAGCCCGCCACCCCTCGGAAGCAAACCTGCACACTCTGGGGCAGCTGAAGTTCCCGAGGCAGTGCCAAGCGGGGCTGAGCGGGCTGGCGGGCAGCGTCGACAACCAGCCAGCGGGGCTCCGGAACCTCTCACTCGGGCCCCGCGCAGGGCCGGGGGGAAGCCAGGTCCGGGAGGACCGCGCGGGAAAGGCCGGGTTAGGTGCTGGAGCCCAAAGTGCACGCGAGACCGCTTGGAGAGAGGGGCGGGGCCCACTCAAGGCGGGAACGGCAGGCCCCGCCCCTCTCTCCAAGCGCGCGCCCTTGGTCCCTAACCGCTGCGAACCCGAGTCATGGAACCTTCTGCGAAACAGCGGTCTTAAGAAGGACGTTTTGTGCCTTCTTGGTGCCTTCCCCTCTTTACGGACAAAGGTTGAGAAAATGGTATTCATAGCTCACGTTATTGAGGACTTACGATGAGTCATGCACTATTCCCTACGTTTTACTTCCCTTTTCTTGCTTCATTTAGTTCTTACAGCTTCCTACGGGGAAGTTACCATCATACCCATTTTACAGAGGGGAAAACTAAGGAGCGAAGAGGTTAAGTTCAAGTTAGCGGCCCGGAAACCTAAACCTGCCACAATGGCCCGCTGAACCTTCCTAGACCTGCCTTCATCATGCATCCTGCGAGTCTCCTCACCAGACCTTGTCCCACCCCATGCCCGGCACAGGTCTCTGTACTTTGGGTCTGCTTTCCTTCCTCGGGCTCCTTTATCGCTCATTCTTCATTTATCTCTGTCTTAAACAGACCCTACTCCCACCTACACCCTCTTTGCAAAGTTGAAACTAATTTAGTTAGGAGGTGAATTATTTAAATAAATATAAAATAATGGGCCTAGAGTAGTGTAGCTCAGCGGCGAAGTGCTTGCCCAGCGTTTTTTTGTTTTTTTTTTTACTATATATATGTGTGTGTGTGTGTGTAAAACACACCAAAGTTATCAAAGCTTGCATCAGAGAATCAAGAGAAGAGGCTGATGCTTGAGTGGTGGGGAAGGACTCTAAGGGCAAGGTGTGCTGAGAAATAGAGTCACCTTTTCCTGTAATACCAGCTAGAAAATTCTACCAGTATACATAAGTGAAGGAATGAAGTAGACCACGGCAGAAATTTCATATCCTTGGTCAGCTTCTCAGCTGCCTCCTTTCATGTTTAATACTAGAGTGCTGTCATTTTCTAAAGCTTTTAAAAATCATTTATGCTTCTTCAATTCTGTAGTGCAGCATCATTAAATATCAGGCATAATGTCCCTAACAAACAGCACTTGGAACAAAATAGCAAGTATGCTTTGGTGACTCAGAGCTGATCAGAAACCTACTGAAATTTCATCTCCCTAATTTGTCAAGTTCTCAAACATGGACTACAAAGCTTTTGCTAAGCCGCTCTGAAGTACTTGGGGAAAGAGGAGGTGAAGCATGTGGAATCCTGTCTTCAAGTGACAGGATGGAGAAGACAGTGGTGGGAAGCCTTGAATTGGATCAGACCTTTATTCGCAATTGTCTGTTCCCTGTCTCTAACAAGCTGTGTGACCTTGGGCTTCAGGTTTCCTTATCTGTCAAAAGGAGGAAATAACATCTTTCTAGCTTCTTCAATCTCATAAGTGTTGATGTAATGATCAAATGAGATAATGGCTAGAAAGTGCATTGGGAAGACTACAAAAGTGAGATGTTTTAAATTGACATTTATTAAGCACTTATTATTAAGTGTCTTGGGAGAGGCACAAAAATAAGTATGACTTAGTCCCTGCTCTGAAGAAGTTCATAGTCTTGTTGAGAAGATGCACATGAAAAGAAAATAATACAAGGCAACAAATAGGTGTCAAAAGAGCAGTTTAGATTATAAATACTAGAGAAACTTGAAGAGAGTACAGAATTTTTTTTCTGCAGAAACAGATAGGAAAGGCTGTGAAATAAATTTTATTTTCACGGGCCTGAAAGGAGGGAGAAAATTTGGATCATTTAGAATGGAAGAAACATTTCAGAAAATGGATGCAGAGACAAGGAGTATAAACTGCATTTCAGGTCCAAGAGGAGATAGGACCAGCGTGAGGGATTTTATAGGCTGGCATAAGACTAAAAAGTTGAGCCTTATAGACCACCCTGGCAGTTAAAAATGCAGCAAAGTACTGTGAAAAAAATCTTACAATCAGATACCATCTGGTGTCCTTGAGCAAGAAAGAATTACAAGAGAGGCCCTAGAATTTTGTCTCTCTTCCCCACTTTTCTTTCTGCCTTCCTCCTTCCTATTTTCCAGAATATTTTTTAAAGCTTCACTGAGGAATTTTGACATACGATATTTAACATGTACAATTAAATAACTTTTGCTATAATTATACACCAGTGAACCCATCACTACTCAAGATAGTGAACATATTCATTGTCCTCTTAAAGTTTACTTGTGCTGGGCGTGGTGGCACATGCCTGTAATCTCAGCAACTGTTTGAAGCTGAAGCAAGAGGATTGCAAATTCAAGGCCAGAGTGGGCAACTTAATGAGACTCTCAACAACTTAGCAAGAACCTGCCTCAAAATAAAAAATAAAAATGACTGGGGATGTAACTCAGTAGCAAAGCACCCCTGGTTTCAATCCCTAGTACCCCAAAATAAAAATAAAAGTTTATTTATGTCCCTCTGTGATTCCTCTCCAGCTCTTCTACCTTTGGTCAGCCATTTCTTTCCTGTCATTATAGATTAGTTTGCACTTTCTAGAATCTTATAAATATGTACTCTTTTTCATTTATTTTCTTTCACTCAGCATAATTATTTTTGAGATTCATACATGTTGTTACTAGTATCAATAATTGATTTTGGGGGCTGGGGAGATAGCTCAGTCCGTAGAGTGCTTGCCGTGCAAGCACAAGGCCCTGGGTTCGATCCCCAGCACCCAAAAAAAAAAAAAAAAAATTGATTTTTTTTTTTAAATTCATGTCTTTTTGTCGTTGAGAGGTAATATGAGATCTCCTTGAAAATCTTGGTTTGTTTGGGTTTGTATTCAAGGAGGCACTTTCTCTATCACCCCAAGTTATTAATCTAAGTGTATATAGGATAAGAGGCATTTATTTGGTGAAAAAATGAATTTTTAACACCCCCTGCCAACCCAGTTCTAATACCTTAAAAGTTTTGTTTGTTCTGTGGAATTCTTAGCCTTTATAGGTCAATCTCTTCATCAATACTGTTCGTCTCACCTTCTGCCATGCCATATGCAAAATATAATCATTCGACTTCTTAAGTACTCTTTAATGCTAGAGCCAAGACGTGCTTAAGTTTTTGTTTGTTTGTTTGTTTGTTTGTTTGTTTTTTCAGTACTGGAGATTGAACCTAGAGGTGCTATACCAATGAGCTACATTCCCAGCCCTTTTGATGTTTTTTGTTGTTGTTGGTGGTGGTGGTGGTGGTTTTTTTTTTTTTTTTTCGAGAGTGTCTAACTGAATTGCTGAGGCTGGCCTTTAACTTGCTATGCTCCTGCCATAGATATGTTTTTAACTTGGTGATAAATGTAAATGGGAAACTGAGAAAAAGTTCACTTAACTTTTCAGACTTGGACAGTTCTTTGTTGCATTGTTTAAAATACAGAGAAGAGCCAGGTGTGGTGGCACACACCTGGAATTCCAGATAATCAGGAGGCTAAGGCAGGAGACTTGCAAGTTTGAGACAACTCTGCCAGACTCTGTCTCAAAATAAAAACTAAAAAGGGTCTGGGGATGTGGCTCAATGGTACTTTCCCCACATAAGGGAGGCCCTGGGTTCAATCCCCAGCCCTGAAAAAAAAAAAAAAAAAAAAAAAAAAAAAACATGAAAAGGACAGGGATACAGCTTAGTGGTAGAGAGACCCAGTACTGAAAAAAATAAAACAAAATTACCAAGAAGAATGAAAATTTATAAGAATATTGCAGGCACTCTGTCTCCCACTCCAGTCAGGACAAAATGGTGCTCAAGAGAGAGATTCCAGGTGAGTATTTAGTATTCTATTTATTATACTAATGGGAACCTTTGAGCAATAATATAGTCTTACACTAAAAATGTAGGCTTAAAACAACTAGTTGCAAATCTAGGACGTTTAAATAGTCTTTGGAATTTGGAATCACACTTAACTGATCATTTAGAAAAACTTAAAAAGTGAGGCATGTGGTATGGCAGTGCAGGCCTATAATCCCAGCAACTTGGGAGGCTGAGGCAAGAGGATCACAAGTTCAAAGCCAGCCTCTGCAACTTAGTGAGTCCTTGTCTCAAAATGAAAAATAAAAAGGGCTGGGGGTGTAGTTCAGTGGTAAAGCACCTCTGGGTTCAATCCCATTACTGCCCCCTCACTATACCACTTTTGAAAGTATTTGAATGTATTATGATATTATGGACTGAGAAACTAGTTTCAGAAAGAAAAAATTTTTACCTGCAGTCAAGAGACTTCAGAATAATTGTCAAGAGTGTTCACTGGAAAATGAAGGTATTCAGAGTGACAACTATTGATGATTAAGCTAAAAAATTCATGCCCATTGTTAGTACATGATTTGAGAAGAAAACAAGAAGATAAAGAAAATATGTAATCAACCTATGGCATCAAATGAAAATTTCAGAACAAATGTTCATAATGTGCCATTTTTGCAATTGCTTAACACTGCAAAGAAGATTTCAAACCCTGCCCTTTGTGTTTTCAAGGGTTGCCTATCTGGTCATAGAAACTTGTTATTTAAACTGGTTTCACTTTGAGAACCTACTGAGAACTAGTATATAAACTAGGCCTGATAAGAAATTTTGGAGATATATGGCTGGGGTTGTGGCTCAGTGGTTTAGTGCTTGCCTAACACATGTGAGGCACTGGGTTCTATCCTCAGCACCACATAAAAAATAAATAAATTGTATCATTTTGAAAAGCTAAACACAAAACAAGTGTGCAGTACTTTTTTTAACAATTGGGTAGGCTGGCATAATTTGAAAGCATGTGCCAAGTTGATAAAAATATTTTCCTGGATTTTAAACTGATGATGACACTCTCTTATACTGAGTTGCATATGGAGATTTTCTTCTTTAAAAATCATATTAGAACCAGTGGGAGAAACAAACCATCCAAAGGGCATTTAGAGTTTTATGCCTGGAAAGAATTTAACTTTGTGCTTTTGAAACATCTTCTATGATTAAATCTTATGGTAAAAAAAGTAAAACTTTGAGGAAGTTGGCAATTTAGTATACTTTCTATATTCTATTTACCAAAGATAAATTTTGCTCAGCTAATTTACAATATGCAACCATAGTAGCTAAGGAGATTACTACATCTGAGTTTCCCATGACAGGTTGGCCTTACTGAAACAAAACAAAACAAAACAAACAAAAAAGCACAGATCATTCTGGAATTAATGTTTTTCTTGAGTAGCATTTCAAAACTAATTTATTGGTCCCTTTAAATGATTAATAATTGAAGGCTGTATGGATAGGGAGCCAATCAGAATCATCCAAATCAGGAGTTACTGCACCCAAACATCTACAAGAGCCAGGCAGGTACGCAATAGGCGAAGGACAGACTTTAGAGAGGTGGGTACTGGGACAAATTAAGTGAATACACCAAATAAAGAAGCATCCCTCAGGGCTAGGGATGTAGCTCAATGGCAGAGCACTTGCCTACTATCTGCCAGGGCTGGGTTCAACGACCTCCCCCATCATAGACCACACACTCCCAACACACACTAAATAAATGAGGAACACATGTTCCTCTCCCAGTGCTGGGTATTAAATAATCAAAATAAAACCCTTAAAAAAAATCATCCATCATTCAGTTCCAGTGCACATCTGGACATGATGTCAAGTGATGAGTGGTGAGTGTGGTCACTCTATATCAACAGTGGAGCCATTGCTGCCATGTGGTAATGGAAGCCCAAGCCCAGGGTGACAGATCTTCTGATTATTCAAAAAACTTTAAACAATTAGAACAAATAAAAAATTAATTAAAAAACTTTAGAGATGAAGTTCTTCACATATAATAATCAGATTTTTACATGAAATCTCCTGAATTGTAAATGTTGGCAACCAATTATTTTATTTGTAACAGCTTATTATTATGATAGAGGCAGTATTGCATAAAAACAGAAAATGTAGGGCAACAACAAAACATATTCTCATTACTCACATCACCATTAACACCTTCGTGCGTATCCTTTTAGATCTTTTTAACACCTTAGTGCATATCCTTTTAGATCTTTTTTTTTTCATAAATATATAGACATTTCAAAACCAAAATGTGATTATCCTATATGTATGGATTTGGAACCTGCTTGCTAATGATTTTAACTGATCCATCTCAGTAAATCTTCATCTAATCTAATCCCCGTCCATGTTTCTAATTGATCCCAAAATACCTTCTATAGTAATTTATTTATGCCAATAGGGAATCCAGGACCATGCATTGGATTAATATGCCCCTTAAGTTTCTTTAGTAGTTTCAACCTTTTTTTTTTTTTTTTTTTGGCCATACTAGGGATTGAACTCAGCACCTTGCACGTGCTAGGAAGCACTCTACCACCAAGCTACATCCCACCCCTTTTTTCAAAATTTATTTTGAGACAGGGTCTTGCTAAATTTGTCCAGGTTGCCCTCAAATTGACAACTCTCCTGCCTCAGCATCCTGAACAGCTGGGATTCCAGACATGTGCCACCAAGCCCAGCCTTACCTATTTTTTTTTACACCAATTAATAATCTTTGCCAGAATCAATAACATGATTAGATTTCACAAAATGCTTTTTCCCCCTAATTCTGTCCTTCCTTCTGCATTTATTAGCTGGCATTTTCTTTTTATCAACTAGGGTTTAATTAATATTAAAAAAAAATAGGAATGGGGGGTTTAAGCTCAGTGGCAGAGTGTATTGTTAGCATGCACAATGGCCCTGAGTTCAATTCCCAGCACCAGGAATAACAGCAACGACAATACTTCCAGTGGGCTAAACTCAATGCATTCAGGGGCAGAATTTAGTCTGATTGCTGTCACCTTCTGATCTACAGTCTAAGCCAGACAAAGTCTCACTCATCAATGCTCTGTACCCTGCGGCATTAGGTCTTTTATTTGTAACAATCAATTACTTCGCACTTGTTGACATGTTGCTTGTAATCTTCTCAAGTCGTTTTATGTATTTGTCTCCCTGGCTAGACTGTGACCTCCTCAAGGGCAGGGACTGTGTTGCAATATATTTCCTGTGCGTTTCCTAATGTACTACTAAAGGTACTTTGGCTAGTTAGTCATAATTAACAAAAAAGCATTGGTAAGAACCTAAAGTTTTCAGTATTGTTGCTCAAGTTTTTTGTCTTTCCTGAATTCTCTGTCATAATGAAGAGTGGGTCTCATTTATAATGACAGATAAACCTTTTCTGTTTGCTTGTGGAGTCCCTGTGATGGTACATAGGAAGGAAGAGGGGAAACAGCCCATTTAGTCTTCAAAAGTTATAAAGTCTTTATCCAGCTGTGACACTGGGTAAATCACATCATCGACGTTTCTATTTCTTCATTCAATAAAATGAGGTGACTGGATTATCTCTAAAATCACAACCCACTTTTCTCCAACCCTCTAAGCCTAACTGGTACCTTTCAGTAGTTATTCCTCCTGACCTGTCCCTCCCTGCTTGTATGGCACCCGGGTTACCTTCACTTGGGTCAGCATTATCCTTTGCAGTAAGAATGGTGAAATAACACCTGTAGTAAACAGAATTTGCCTTTGATGACTATCCTCCCATCACAGACTAATCTCATCTATAAGTCCCACTAACAATTTGCTCTTGTTTTCAAGGTCAAGCCTTAGTCCTTTACTATTAGGGCCAAATGCACACATTCCAAGGTCCTCTATAAGGCTGGCACAGCAGAGGCCCAGTCTGCAAGGTAGAAAAGGATGGAGAGGAATGAGGTTGGCTAGACTTCTGTGGAGCATTATCATAAGGGCTCTGAATGACCCCAGGTCAGCTCTGGGGTATGGGTGCTTCTAAAACAAAAAACTAAATAAAGATGTTTTAGCTCACCTATTTTTTTTCCCCAATCTTTTATTTCAGTACTATTGTTCTCCTTTCTTTTTATTGTTTATAGGTACAGTCTGAAGGCCTTATCCAACTGGCTTTATGTGCTTACTCATAGCTTTCTCTACCTCCTTCTGTATTTATTTATTTTTTAAATACTTTGTTTTAGTTGTAGGTGGTCACATTACCTTTATTTTATTTTTATAATGCTGAGGATCGAACACAGGGCCTCGTGCATGCTAGGTGAGCACTCAACCACTGAGCCACAACTACTCCAGCCCTGTCCCAGACTAACTTATAAATGGAATCTTAGCATTTCTTTGGCCTCAAGAGCTCCAGGTAGTCGAGGCAAGGCAGCCAGAACTCTAAGGACTAAAGCAGAGAAACTCCAAACTTTGTTCTTGATAATCCACATTTGGGCCCATAGCAACTAGAGGTGTCCAGAGCAAAGTGTTTAACTCTCCTGTCAGATCTTTGTCTTTGACTGTCATTGAGAGGCATGGAATAACCCTAATTCTTCCATTTTCCCCCTTTTTTCACCTCGGGACTGTTGGCTGCTGATGAAAATTGGGTGACAGGTTGGCCAAACAATGTCTACCTTTTTGCTGTGCCCTTGACACTACCTCATGAATCTTTAACCATCAACTGCAAATATTAAATAGAAATATTAAAAAGGAGCAGTCTCCCAGCAAACAGGAAAAAGGGAGGCTCTTGGGTAGGATGCAGGGTACAAACTGGAGCCCACCACAGATGATGTGGGACAGCTGGGTTCTTCCATCACAGTCTGTTCTTCTAAGGTGGTATCACTATTTTTTCCTCACGAAGAAAGGAGAGTAGCCCATTGGCAAGAACAGAGTCTTTGGGAGTCCCAGGGCTGGGACAGATCAGCATAGACCTAGAAGGGGAACAATTCAGTTAGGTTAGGAACAGAGGGAGGGCAAAATCAGAGCAAGAAACAAAAGGTCAGATGACAGATCAGTCAAGATCCCCAGAGTAAAGAACTGAAGAGACAGATGTAAAGCTACACACATTTTCTGGTTTTCCCAGGCCTCCAGAACAAGTAGGGTAGTTTTAGAACATTTATCTCTAAAAAGTGCATTTCTCCCTCTAGCGCCCTGTTGGATGAACCTGACCTCTCTTCCTCTCAGAGGCCCCTTTTATGTAATTCTCAGGATGGCTGGACATCATCTTAGAATAACTCCCAAGTGTGGAATGTCTGTCTGAGGAGTCAGCATTTTCAGTATGAAAGTAATAAAGAAAAAGGAGCAAAGATTACCAGATTAAATTGCCTAAAACCAATTCACCTACAATTAGCCTAATATTTATCAAATCTGCAGCATTTTAAAAGAACTTAGCAGATTTGCCCTTTTTACTTATTATTGATATTGTCTGTATAACTTTGTTAGTAAACTGAATATGCCTCATGCCTAGTCATTTGCTTATGATATAATGGCATTTTAACAGCAGGAATACTACTGGGCATGGTGGTGCATGCCTATAATCCTAGCAGCTTGGGAAGCTAAGGCAGGAGGATCATGAGTTCAAAGACAGCCTCAGCAAAAGCGAGGAGCTAAGCAACTCAGTGAGACTCTGTCCCTAAATAAAATACTGGGGATCTGGCTCAGTGCCCTTAAATTCAATACCCATTACCCGGTACCTGTGCCCCCCCCCCCCAAAAAAAAAAGAATTAACAGCAGGAATATAGAAGTCAGCCCAAAGCATCAAAGTCATACTGAACTCCTTTATTTATTTATTTATTTATTTATTTATTTATTGGCACTGAGGGGTTGAACGTAGGGATGCTTAACCACTGAGATACATTCTCATCCCTTTTTATTCTTTATTTTGAAATAGGGTCTTGCTAAGTTGCTTAGGGCCTTAAACTTGGGATTCTCCCACTTTCTGAGATGGTGGGATTAGAGGTGTGTGCCATGGAATCCAGCTCCATTACATTTTTCAAGGCATCTAACTGTAAAGAAATACTGGACCAAGAAACACAAAAAGTGATACACAAAATATCTGTGTCAATTGCATTTATTGCTAGAAACTTTAAACTTTTTTTTTAAAAAGTGTTTGAAATGTAGATAAGACAGCAAAAGACATCCAAGAAATCTCATTTACAAAGTGCTGCAAATTTGATAAGTTTATGTTGCTGATAATTCAGGAATTACTCTTGGATGAACAGATGTAAGTCCTTGAAATACCCAAAGCATGACAAAAAGAATAGAACATCTAAAAGGATATACAAACACCCAAAAGGGAACTGAGCTTTTGGCAAATTGGTCATTAAATGAACTGAACTTTAAGCAAATAATTTTTAAGAGCTCTAGCTTTAGGTGAATTCAAGTTTCTGCCAAACTGACTAGAATCAATGTGTTTTGCTCCCTCCAGCTCCCCTCAACCTGAGTTTTGGGGTTGTAGTGGATGTAATTTGAGATCCCTCTGGAGGTGGCAGGTCTGGAGTTACTGCTAGAGAACCAAGTATAAGAATGACCTGAGAAGAAGGGAATAACAGTGAGTGTGTGTGCACAAACACACACACATGTATGAATGCACCCATGTGTACATATACTGGGCTGTAGGGCTCAGTGCACCTAAACCTGGGAGTGTGCAGGGAGAGGGACCAGCCTGAAGCTTCCTAGACATCCCACCCAGCAAGCTACACACACACAGAGACCTGCTCATTACCTCCCCAGCTAAGCAGAAGAGCAACCAAGGACAGGCCCACATGAGTCCCTGAGAAACAGGCAATACAGGCAGCAGGCCCACCAGGAGCTAGTTCCCATTCCCAGTAGAGGGAGGAGGAGCTTTCCTGGTTCTTAGAAAGAAAAAGGCCAAGAAATAACTCATTTATAAAGTCCAGGGTTTGTACCTCTTCATCCAGATACAGATTTAGACTGCGACCCTATGTCTGACACCATGTGTGGGTCACAAAAAAGTGGAGTTCCCATGATGTCCTCTCCTCCCATTATCCAGAACCAGAACAATGCTTGATTTATGCACAAACATACACTGGAGATAAACATCATAATCAGACATTCAGAGAACATGGACCGCCTGAGCATATGATACAGATCAGGATGCACACAAGGGAAGACCAGTCAACCCCACCCTGGCAATCATTATGTTCTTACTCCGCAGTCCATTTGGAATGTTATGATCTTTGGGTCTCTGACCCTTGAGGCCCTCCCCAGAGGACTATTCTGCCAGGAATGCAGTGTATCCTTGCCTCAGCCTCTGAGGGACCCCACTGGCCAGAGGAATTTGTCAATGGTGGTGATGGCAGCAGTGGTAACTGCAGCTCAGACATAGTTGGTAGGGGGCTGTCGGGCATTGAGTCGTTGCATGTGACAGCCATGGCAGAGCAGGTGCCCATCCAGAGGGAAACAGCAGCAGCCTTCCTCGTCACTCAGTTGCATCCGGCAGTCCTGGGGAAGAAAGCACCTAATTCACCTCAGCCAAGCACTCTGGACACTGAGGACATCTAGGGAGTCTGCCCTGCTGAACACTAGATTCCTAATGATTGGAAGTAAGGGATGGGGTTGGGGGTGGTGGGGTTTGAAGGTGGGAAGGATGGAAGAAAACTCTAAGAAATACCTCATCTGGACACCAGGTGTCACTGTTGCTGCAGAAATAATGAGACAAGCCCCCATTTCCAGCAGTTAGCAGGAGTTCCCTAGTCTTAAGAGTCTTGAATCTGGGGAAGCCAGATTCAGAAAGACCTAAGTACTAGTACCACGGAGAGTAACTGAAGGATAAGCAAAAGACTAAAGATAGGTCAGGGTACCTTCCTGGTTCTCTCCCAAAGAAGCATACCTGTTCTAGGACTTACTCCTCCCCTCCTTTCCAATTTCACTTCTCTGCCCTGGACCCCAACACTCACCTCACAGTGGTAGCACTCAAAGTGATAGTCACGGTCCATGGATATCACCCTTACAATGTCCTCACAGCCCTGAAAAATGCAGATTTCCATGAAATTGAGAGCAGTAATGTGCCCCCAACTTCCCTCCCTCTGCACAGGACTCCACCTGCACCAACAGAAAGATTGAACCACTGTCCCCAGAGTCTCTACAATCAAATAATCATAGGTAACTTCAAGATGCTTTTGCAAATACTAGGGGAACTTTTCCCCGCCCCTTCCTTGTTGCTTCTCCCAGGAGGGCATGCTCCTATGTGGACAAAGGGAAAGGGCACAGGATATAAAGAAAGTAGGTCAGAATGAGGACAAGAAGGACCAATAGGGTCCTCAATGGACTTTGGCTTCCCTCCCTTGACACACCTACAAATAGCTTAAATCATGCTACCAGCCTTGAAGATTCTTTCACCTTTTTCCAATCCCTACTTCAGGACCCAGTGACCTCAACCTCACTGAATGCCCTCCTCTGGACTGGGACAGAAGATATGGAGTCTGAGCCCCGCAAGGCTATCGGACAGTTCAGGCCCGGATGTTAGGGTCAGAGTGGTGACCCCAAGAGCAGAGTCACACGGGAATCTTCCCAGAATACATTCCTCAGCACCACCACTTCCCAAGGGAAGCCAGGCCACATATCCTCACGCCTTCCTAGAGGCAGAGGCAGCAGCACTGGCTACCTTGGAGAAGAACCCAGACATACTGACCTCTGAAGGGAGGATGGGTTGGCCGCAGGCTGCACACTTAGGGGCATAATTTCTAAAAGAGAAAATCTAGTGATGAGCTATGATTGAAGAACTCCTAGACCCAGTTCCACATTGCACCCCCAGGATTGGACTCACTTGTGGTAGTCAGTGACACAGTACACCTGGTTGGAGAAGTCCACTGTGAAGGGGACACCATCCAGGCACTTGTTGCAAACGATGCATCGGAAGCAGCCTGGGTGATAGGACTTTCCCATTGCCTGTAGGATCTGGCTCACGGGGTGGAAGAAGAATTAGTCTCCTTCCACCCCCGCTCTTTAGTCTACCCATTATGTTCCCTACTGCTCCCACTAACCTTGTCCAAGCCATTCCTGTAAGCCTACATGTAATCTGAGGGGACCAAGAAGTCTTAAAGATAGAAGCCCTGAAAAAAGTTGTAAAGACCAACCAGGTCACTGGAGTTCAAACCTGGCTATAATATTGGGATCACCTAGGGAGCTTTTACAAAAACACCAATGCAGCCAGGCCACAGTGGCATTCACAGGTAATCCCAGCAACTTGGGAGGCTGAGGTAGGACTCGAAAGTTCTAGACCAGCCTCAGCAACTTAAAGAGTCCCTCAGCAATTTAGCAAGACTCTGGCTCAAAATTAAAATATTAAAAGGATTGGGGATGTAGATAGATCAATAATTTAAAAACAAAACAAAAACAAAAAACCACCAATGAGGGGGTTCTGCCTCAAATCTTCTATCACAATTCTGGTATGGGAACCCCATGTTATATACCATACACACACACACACACACACACACATTTTAATTCTTTCTGTGCTACCTGCTAGGCTGCCAGGATTGAGATTTGTTGATCTGATCCAAACCCTCCTTTTTGCAGAAAAGAAAACTGAGTTTCAACTGACTTAACCAGTAGAAGATTAGGGATTAAGATCCAGGATACTGGGCTGTAGCTTAGTGGCAGAGCGCTTTCCTAGCTCATATGATGCGCTGGGTTCAATCCTCAACACCACGTAAAAATAAATAAATAAGATAAAGGTATTGTGTTCAACTACTAGCTCAGGCTGTAGGGCCTAGTTGTGCCTGCAGAATCAGCAGAGGGGTCAGGTCACAGAAGCCTAGGATGGGACTCCACCCCAGGGGCAGAGGGAAGGCACTGTAAACAGTTGCTCTGGGAAGGAATGAGAGGAACGTGTGATTCATCTGGTGATAGGTTTCTTTCCTGCAGTTTCACAGGCTCAGCTGAAGACACATCCCCTACCTTCTCCAAAATCAAGTGACCACAGACACAGCACTTCTCAGCTGCCTCCTGAAACCCTGAAAACTAGAGAAAAGACAGGTAGATATTACCAGCTGAGAATGATGGATGGAACCCTGGTGGGCTGCCAAGAAGGGAGTTCCAGTGGGAGAGCCAATTCCAAGTCCAGGGGCCAACTCACTCACCAGATAATCTTCCTCACAGTACACAGAGCCATTGACACTGTAGAAAGCCTTGCAACGCAAAGTTCGTCCTAGAACCAACACAGAGGAGCTTGAACCCATCCCACTGCACAGGCGCAGGGCCCACTGTGGGCACACTGTGATTAAACCTGCACATTAGTGCTTTTCCTCACCACACCCCTCCAATCTGCTTCGACTTCATTCCAGCCAACTTCTCTCCTCACTGCTCCCCTGGCTCCTGCATCCTCAACGGTTTTCTACCGCGCCCCCCCCCCCCCCCCAAATGAATGCTTTCCTCTCCAGCACCCAGTACATGGAGAGCCACCTGGAAGAGCAAAGCCAACTGCATGCTGGAATACATGGAAAGGAGCTCTGAGCGAGGTGCTGTACAATTTGCATGGAAAAAAAATCACATTGTCACAGCCTTTCAACCTAGGAGTATCTTTGCCTCAGCACAGCTATCTCGTGCTCAAAGACCTGTCTAGCTCCTTTTAGGGATAGATGATGGAAATCAGGACATACTGGAGTTACTGTGGGAACAAAGTGCTTTGTTGGGATCAAACTTGGTACCCCTTCCTGCTTCCCCAAGCTTGGAAGATTCCCTAGAATCTTCAGAATCAAAGGCAGCCCAGGACTTTTTGTAAACAGACAAGACAGGATTATTCCCCATCTGACCAATATCCAGGAACTACTCTGTGGTGTCTTAATGGTCAGGGATGAAGGAGGAGCAAAAACTGATAGAGAAGAGTTAATTTCCTCATCTTTTGCCTTCTTCCCATCAAAATCACCACTTCCATCTGTCCAGTAGTTTAGAAGACCTGACTTAGAAACTCATGACATAGGGGAGGAAAGAGGAGGAAAGACAGATAGATATACCCAGAAGAGGCCCTATAAAAAAGACAGGCAGACAGAGGAGCCTAAAGAGAACCAGGCAGAAGCTGGGGGAATGAGAGAAAAGCTGAGGGCTGGAGTCAGACAGGCAGAGATAGGAGATTAAAGGTTTAGCAAAAGAATCAGAATGGGTAAGCAGTGGGGAAGGGGTAATGAGAGGTGAGGGAGGGTGGAGTAGGGGGAGTTAAGGCTGCTGGGAGCACCCCCCCACAGAGGGCCTCCTGAGCTAACAGCAGCAGCGGGCATTCCTGGAGCGTGATGTCATCAGCTTGGCATGGCCTGGTGGCCTGCACTCTAGCGAGGTGGCTGAACTCTGACCAGCCAAGAGAAAACCCCCCTCTCCGCCCCCCACAGCTCCCCACTCCCCCAGCCCACACCCCACCCTTCCCACATTCCAGTCTTTCACTGTCGCCCCAGGCAACTCGGCAGTCCAAGACCAAACCCCACCAAGAAGAGGCTTGGAGGTCTGGGCGGGAGTCCAGGCTGGGCAAGCAGGGAGGCACAAGAAAGAGGGAGGATCGGAGAGGAAGGAGGCTGAACAGGAACAAGGAGGATGAACTCCAGAAAGCAGACCCAGCATGGGGGAAAGAAAGCCAGGTAGAGCTGAGGGGGTAAGCAAAAGAGAAGGTGGGACAGTTGTGGGTCTTGAGATACTTGATGGGGACCTGAAAGCAGGTCTTGGAGCAAATGAAGAGGCACAAACTCTTCCCTGGTTCCCCCCAGCATTGTAAGCATGGATGTGGGGTGGGGGTAGGGGAAGTGCTTGAGCGAGGTCACACTCACCACAGGAGCAGCAGACAAAGCACTGAGTGTGATAGAGGCTGTCCAGGGCCTGGCAGGCATTGCTCTGCCCATAGATGCCTTTGTTGCACTTGATACAGGTGCCTGAAGGGAGAGAAGAGGTTGTCAGCGTCATACCCCCCACCCTCATCACCCAGCTCAAATCCAGGGATCCCCAATCTTTCCTCATTGCTCTTTCCTGATGTGTCAGAGGACACAGCCTCCCTTTATTGGGCTCCCTCCTGAGAAGAGAGAATAGCAAGAAATGGGATGTAGCAAGGTCTTGGAGGGGCAGTTCCATTCTTGTTCGATTTTCTGAGCATCTATTTTATGCCCAGCACAGTACCCAATACTGGAGAAAGTCAAAGATAAGGTCCTTGGCTTTCAGATGTTTAGTTTCTGTTGAGCAGAAAACACTAAACAGGCAAGTCTGGGACAAATGGTCAGAGATGCTCATATACAGGGGCCCAGGAGCAGATATGAAAAAAAAAAAAAAAAAAAAAAAAAAAAAAACCTTCCTACAGAAAAGAGGCCAGGCCCATAAGCCCTCTCTGTGATTTCGGTTTCCCATCTGTAAAACAAGCTGCTGTTGAGGTATGGAATGCTTTCTCTCTGATGCACACTTTCAAGAATGGAGAGAAGGACCTGGCTAAGCAGAGGCCCTGTGAGCATAATTCCTGTCGGGAGGTGGTTGCTGAGAATGCAGGTTATGTTCTAGAAACCAGGCTTGCAGAGGAAGGGGAAATGTGGCAGAATCCCCAGTATCTCCCTGCCATCTATCATGTAAGAAATACAGAGTTGAGCTATGGTTCCCCAACATCCCCCACTAAGATGCACGCACCTGGTCTGGCACCTGCCTTTCCTGGGTGTGTTCTTTCTTCCCTCCACTCCCCAATTCCAGGCTCATGAGTGAGGGCTAGGGCCTGTCTTTGGGGAGCAGATCCCAACGGGCCCGCCCCACCTTTCTCCCTGGGCATACTGCCACACTCCCTGCCTGTTGGGGCCCATCCCAGTCTTTGCCCAGGGGCTTGGGAGCCTGTGCAGCAGCTGCAGCAACTGATGAGCCCAGGCCTGTCCTGCTCCCACCCTCTGGCAGCTGGGCAAGGCTGAAGCCAAGGAAGAGGGCCCCTACTAGGGGCTGTAGTAAGAGGGTACAGTCACACTAGGATTGGAGCAAGTAGGGGGCTCTGTCAGGGGAGGCAACCTGACATCTAGGGATAAGAATCCCCCACTTCCAAATTCAAACTGTGGCCTCCTCATGGAAGATCTGCCCAATATTACTATGCCAGGGGTCTTGTCAGAGCCATTCTTTTGGGAAGCTTCGGATATTATGGAAAGACAGAAGGAAACTGCTCAGGCATGTCTACCTCACCTCCTCTCACCCAACATATCCACACCAAGAATCATCCTGCCATTTTATTGCACTTTCTCTGAGTTTCTTTACTTCCTTTGGCTCTGATGGTTTAGTCAAAGAGACTTATTTCCCAGCTATCTCTTAGGTCTCAAAAGGAAACTGCTAAATGGGCCCTGTCACTCAGTCTCCCTTGATCAAGTGACTTAGCATCATCTGCTTTAGGACTTCCTCTCACAGGGTGGGAGAAAAGAATGGGCTAGGGGTTGAACTATGCAGGCCCTTCCAGCCTGCAGCTCTGCTAACTTTGAACTTCTTCCCCAAATATCCCTCCTTGGCAGCAGTTCCTCTCCCTATTCACATTTCTAGACGTTGACTTCTACAGCCTGGGATGGAGGGCAGGGACATGGGCAGTGAGAAAGCAGGGGAGGAGATGCTTGGAAAACTAAAGAGGTCCACAGTTCTGGGGGTTGAGACCTCCTCTTCACAATCAGATTAGCATTACTTTATATAGTGAAGTTGTGTCTGTGAATTAGATTAAAAGACTGTCTAAAATTCCACTTTACCTTCTAGCTTAAACATGTAATCAATCAATACTTCTTGAACAAGTATTGTGGGAAAGGGGGGTCACCACCAGGTTCCTTAACAGTAACAGAAAGGGGCTCCTTTCAGCCTGAATTCTGAGCAGGTTAAGTCCTGAACTCGAGGCCACATTATTTTTGGCAGTCACACAAGGGTCGATATCCATCCAGGGTGATAGTTTCTCAGTGATCATGACTTTGGCCCTCACTTCCAGAGGATGAAGAAAACAGGCTGGTACCACCCGATCTCTGCTTCAAACCATGAGCACCTCGCCAGTAGTACGGGGGATGAGCTGCACCTGGGTCCCTGTTTTCCGTTCCAGGGTGCTCCATTCTTCCTCCCCGGCTCCATTTCCCAGACAGCGGCCAAGGTTCCGCGTGTGCTAGGAAGTACCCCCCCCACACACACCCTCAGCCAGCATCCTCAGCTCACCATCGCACCCCGCCCCTCGGCTGCGGTGGGCCCCGCCCGCGGGCACCTGGAGCGCCCGGGCAGGAGTCGGCACGCACGCTGCCCGCCCGCCCCGCCCCCCCACCCGCGCATTCCCCGAATTCCTGCGGGCGGAGCTTGGGCCGGGGTGGGGGCGCGGCACGCCGAAGCCTGTAGGGGCACCGCCACGAAAGGGGAAGTCGGGGGGTTGGGGGGATGCTCTCACTGCCCCACTAGGTTCCCCTCCTTACCAGGCCTCCTACTGCGCAAAACTAAGGTTCTCTAATGCCTGAGAAACTGGGACTCACGGGATAATCAGGGGGTTTGAATTTAACAGGAATGAGAAGCCTGGTCCATTTGCAACCCAGTAGGAAGGGGAAAGCACTCTGGGGTCCGCCCCCATCCAACCCTGTAAGCCCCTTTTTTTTTTCCTAGTCCAGCGTCTCCGCCTCGGACCCCCGGACACCGGCAATTTGGGCCGTCGGGGCACTGGAGAGCCAAATGCTGTGATGGGTCCTTCTCAGCCCCTAGTCACTTCTCTCTCACTCACCGAAGTAGTCCTCTCTGGCGTCTGGCTCCCGCATCCGGGCCCGGGCAGCCTCCGGAGCGAACGGACCCTGCGTCTCCTCGAGACCCGATGGTTCAATCCCCGAGGGTTCCCCGCGGGCGCCGGCTTCTCGCCCACCGGTGCCTACCGTCAGGCGCAGCAACGCTGTTAGCTCATCCTGGTATCGGGCGCCCGCGGCGCAGTCCCCGTAGCCAGTCACCGAGTGTCGTCCGGGTTGAGTCCCACGTCTCTCCAAAGGCCCCGCCGCTCCCACTCCGGCCCCCGCTAAAGCTCCAGGGCTGCCCAGAGCCGGGGGATATGAGTGGCGGCTTTCCTGGCAGCCGAACCCCCGCGGGCCGGCCCCGCACAGTCGGTCCAGGGCGGCATGGAGCTCCGGGTAGGCAGACGGGACCCCTCCGGAGGAATAGCCTACCAGAGCCCCGCTCAGGGGTGGGCCAAACAGGCAGGGCCCTGCAGGTAGAGGGCTCCCGTGGCGTTGGTCGTAGCCCATACTAATGCCACTGGTACGATTACTGCAGGGCCGGCTACCTCCGGCTCCTCCAGCCCCCGCCCCGTCCAGCAGCAGGCTGCCGCGGGGGCTGGACGGCTTACTCGCGTCGCTGGCTGAGCTACTGGCGAAACTGGAGCGGGGACTCAGGGCCGGAGCCGTGGTCTCCAGCCGGAAATCTGGGGGTAACGACTGAGGTAGAGGCAAGGCCCGGGTAGGCGGCGGCCCCCCGGGAAAAGAACCTTCGTAGCGCTGAGCCTCAAAGGAGCCGCGCGGGTTCCGCTCAGCGTCCTGGGGGCCTTGCTCCCGGGCTGGCTCCAGTGTTTCATCTCCGGGTCCCCCAGTAGCTCCTCGGGGCCCTGATTTCCTAGGTCCCCCCAACCCACTCAGGCGCCCCTTGCCCGGCCCGGGGGTCCCATCAGACCCAGACCGGCTAGTTTCACCCTTTCTGCGGCCGAACTTGGCGCTGCCGGAGTCCGAGAGTCTTAACTTCTCTAGCAGGCGACTGGCTTTCTCCCCTAACCGCTCCATGCCCTAGAGCCTGGGGCCTCCAGCCCCTTCTCCGCCTGGCACCCTGCAGGGTCTCGGCGGCCGCTTCTCTTTCCCTGCGGGCCGGAGTCCGGTTTCCCAGGGGCACAGGACAGGATAGGCACTAGGGCTTAGCGGACGGCCCGGGTGTCCGGCGCTGGGAATCCCAGAGCATCCCCCAGAGGGAGGGGCTGCGCCCTCCCGCGCATCTGGGGTTAAGCGGGGCTAGAAGGGTCTGCAGCCACGGCTGTCCAGTCCGCAGGTCTACGAGTTCACGCGACCACTCGCCTCACAGCCAGACAGTCCTGGGCCCCCGCCCCCCTAGCTCTCACACTCGGCACAAACCGAACTTCTCTCCCAAACTTTTGTCTGCTTGGCCGGATCTACTTTCCTGGAAGGGCGGAGCGCAGTGTGTACAGGAGCAATGGGGGTATCTGCGCAAGGATCTCTGGTGCGTAGCGAGGCGGGCGGGTGGGGCGCCAGGGCTAAGTGCCCTAGAGGTGGAGATCCAACCGTCCTCGAGATCGGGGCTTGGGGCAGTTTGGGAAGCTGCGACCACACTTTAGTAGTGGAACGGGAAAAATGTAGGGGAAGGGAGCATGGGGACTCTTTGTTTGCAGTTGGAATGCGCGGAGGGGCACCGTGGAATGTTAGACACTTACAAGGGGCGACCGCCGAGGCATGTTGTGAGCAAACACCGTGACTTTGTTCCTAGTGTGGGGACTGCGGGAGGCTTGGAAAGAGAGTGGTACAGAAGTGGTAAGATAGAGAAGAGCCCAAAAGTTGAAGACAGGGAGAAAGAAAAAAAAGTAAATACATAAAGAGGTTTAGAGACTTGTAGGTAAAGAACTCTGAAAGGCAAGGTATCCCAAAAGGATAGGTGGAACAGGTAGTGAAAAGGAGAGCCAAGGGGATTCTGGGAGATTCAGAGACCAAGGGATGGGTAGACAAAGGAAAGGACAGGTTGATCCTGAGAGCTTAAGAGACAGATAAACTGCAATAAAAGACAACTTTCTGGACCCACAGTTCTGTGGTGGTGGAGAGCGAGAGTGGAAGATTTATACGTTTACAGAAGTAGGGAAAAGGTTTGGAACTGATCCCCACTTTATGAAGGAAGGAAGATTAAAGCAGTGAGGAAAAAGTTTGGAACTAACCTTAAGGGTAGGAGAGATGGAGAGATAGACAGTACCCCCTGGTGTTGGGAAATGAAATTTTTAGCAAATATTTCAGGTGATTGGGAGATCCAAGGCCTGGTTTTAGGACTAGCAAACATACCCCCCATCTCCACCCCCGCCCCCTGCCAACTTTCCCCTTTAGTTTTGGTTGTCACAGGATGTTGATGACAAAGAGTAAGTATTAACGAGGGGAAGATAAATGCCATTTAGAGGAAACAGCAGTGAAAGGAATCAGGGTACAAAAGGAAAAGAGGCTGATACTGGCCAAAGTGGAAGAATCAAAAATAAGAAAAAGGAGAGCTGGGGAGCTGGGGGTGTACAGTGCCTGCCTAGCATATGCTAGGTCCTGGGTTGGATTCACAGCAAAGGAAAAAAAAAAAAAAAAGAAGAAGAAGAAGGAGAAGAAGAAGAGGAGGAGGAGGAGGAAAGAAAAACAAGAAACCCTGGCTACAGCTAAACAGTCAAATGAGTGTGACCAGATTAGGCGATCAGAGGCATGGGGTGGAGGGAGTAGAATGGAGAAGGCAAATTACTCCTTTGTATTTAGATAGTAAATGAGTATGAAAATTACATGCAAACAAATTATGCATATTATTTCACCTCAACATTTTGAACACCTTTTATAATTTTAGTGTACCCTTGGGGAACGGGGAAGAAAAGGTTAATGTCTTTGGGAAATTCATTTGGCACAAAACTATTTGGTGTCTTTATCCAAGCTGCATTGTCTCCCAGACCTCATCTCTCCAGAGAATCAACTTGTTTCCCTGGTCAAGGCTATAGCTTTCTCTGATCCTGAGGAGAGTTCACAGTCAGACTGGAAGCTGGGAGGACTGAAAGCACTGGTAACAGAGGGAGCTATCAGATTGCATCTGGAACCTGTTGTGAGAACATCTTCAGAATTAACCATAAGGCTCCCCCTCCTCCTTTTCTGACTCTACATGGGGAAGGAAAACCCCGATTTTTCCTTCCAGGTTACTTACATCTGATCCTTTGGAGTACAGGTGAGAGAGTAAATCTCGTGAAAAGTTCTCTGAGGAAGCGACTGAAAAGGCCCACCTAGGAGCTGATGGTGGCAACAATGGGCATAGTTAAGATGAACAGCTTGCCTTTTCAGGGGACAACAGAAAGCAGAGAAGAGTGAAGGGGAAGTAGGGTACCTGATAGGACATGCTCTAATAGTGCTCATGACCTCAGGGTGGTCATTCCACAGTCTGAACTAGAGCTGGAAGCTCTGGAGGCCTCTTCATCCCCAAGACCTTAATTGCAAATCTGCATCTCTAGCCAGACTTTCTTAGACTTTAAAACTCAACTACTATCTTCTCCACTTGGTTGTCTCAGAGGTACCCAGCACCTTAAACTGAGTTCATCTTTCCTGCTTCTGCAACTTGCTCCTCCAGCACCATTGGCCACTTAGTTGCTTAAGCCAGAGACCTGAGCATCAACCCTATATCCCCTTCCCTTAACCTCAAATTCTAGAAATCCAGTCCTGTCAGATCTATTTCCTAAATGTCTTTCAAGTCTGTTCTTAACTCATCACTACTATATAGTGTCAACATACCATCTTATCTCTCCTAAACCAAAGCAAGAGTGCCCAGACAAGTCTCTTCCTCCAATCCATCTTATACCCTGAGGTCAAGTGATTCTTGCGATACATAAAACTAGTCATCTCATTTTTCTGCTTAAAACCTTTTCAGTGATTCCTCACTGTCCTTGAACTAATATCTATATTCTTTTATTTTCCTTATTTTCTTCTCCTTTGCACACATATGCATGCATGTGTTTTACTAGGGGTTGAACACAGAGGTGCTCTACCACTGAGCTATATTCCCAACCTTTGTTATTTTTTTGAGACAGGGTCTCCCCAAGTTGCCCAGGCTGACCTCAAACTTGTGATCCTCTTCCCTCAGCCTCCTGAGTAGTTGGGGATTACAGGAGTGCACCACTGTACACTTTATTCTTCAGGGTTTTTTACAAGGTCTTTCTAACTCTCCAGCCCCTTTGTAACTTCCCCTCCCCAAACTAGTCTGCAATAAAAGTAAACTTTGTCTGTATTCTCTCTTGCCTCTGGACTTTTGTAGATGCTGTTCTCTGTTTGGAATACTCTCCATGCTTCTTCCCTCTGGTTAACTCCTCTCATCTTTCAGGTATGAGTTTAAACATCACTGCCTCTGAGAAGCCTTTCCTGACTCCAAGAGCAGGGTAGCTACCCCTGCTGTATGCTGCCATTGCACTCTGCATTCCTCCATGGTCACCCTCATTATAGTTCATCTCATTGCCTACTCAATTTCCTGACTTCCTGACTAAAAATAAAATCTGATCACCTAACCTTATCAACAGTATAGCACATAGTACCTGATACCTAGAAAGCAATCAATATTTGTTGTAAGACTGACTGAATGGATATAAGGCCATTTTACTTCTCAATGCTTTTCAAAAGAACGTGTGTGCACACACCTGCATCTTCTCCAAAGTACAGCTTGGTTAACAGGAGTAAGAAATAACTACAATGCCGTGTATTCTGTTTGGTCATAAAGTGGGAGAAAAGCTGACAGTGAGACATGGGAACTCTTTCAGCTTTAATTTCCTCATCTGTAAGATGGGAATAATAAAATCTTCCTTATTTAATTCAATAAACAATAGCTATTATATCTAGATCCCAATCCCCAAACAGTGATGGAGTCCCACCTTTTTTGCTCAGAATCAAGCCCATGACTGAAACTTGCCACCAGGTGGCAGAATTACCCTGGACTGGTACTGTTCTGCTTCCTCTGCAGAACTGGACCAGCAGCCATGGGGAGGCAAAAGGTACAACCAGGGCTGCTTCCCCTGAGCCTTGGGGGAAAAGGGGGAAAATGACTCAGAGATGGGAACATGTGTCCAGAAGGCTTCATGTTTCTTAGACCCATCCTTCTTTTCTCATTCCATGCTCCTCTGAGGCCCTGTTTATGCTTAGAAATAAGCATTTTCTGGCTTGCCATTCACAGTGAGGGAGTTTTTCCCCCCTCCTAGATAGTCCTTTCATCCCACCAGAGCTTCCACTTCCAGCAGAGACTGTATTAAGAAGAGAGGCAAATTTTCTTTCAGACTACAGAGGGCATTTCATTATTCTGAGAAACCCATTTATGGGACATGGAGAGGGGCAGAAGCCAGAATTATTCTTGGTTATAGACTTCACTCATCCTTTTCCACCTTGATTTCAATGAATGAGTTCAAGTCAGGACAGCAGGTTTTGTGGGGTTCATCAAAAGATGGAGAGACGGGTCCATTCTCATTGCCTCCATCGTCTTCCTCATCTTGGAAATTAGGATTATAAAGTTCTGGTGGAAGGAGCTGGGCTTCAGCAGAAGGCAGTCTGTCTGAGGGAGGCCCATATACTCGGTTGGCCTTGGTGCCATGCTTAGAATTAGCATCCAGGTGGTAGCAAAGCTCTGTGAGGCGCTGGGCCCGGAAACGGGGAGAGCGTGCCACCCAGACACCTGGCTCATTAAGACTGTCCTCCTCATCAGACATCAGCTCTTCTGTCACATCTTTCCACAGGTGTTGGTCCTCAGGTCCAAAATGCCTCATGATGCTGGATCGGTTGGCAAAAAGCTAAAGTAGGAGCCCAAACAGACATCAGAAAGAGAAACAGACTATGGATTAGGTTTGGAAAAGGGCTTAGGTAGGTTAGAAGGTAGTGTAAAGTTTATGCCTAAGGGAACCCAGTTTCCTGGCCAAATCTTAGAATTGGCTCACTCTCTTTTCTCCTCCATCAGCCTCTGTTCCTGGTTCTGAACCCTGTTCTCAGATACCATGTCTGCTCGCTCTTCCCATTGGGGCTTCTTAGGATTTAGGGTTTAACATCTTAAAAGGAAGGCCTAGAGATTCACCCGGTATCTGCGACTTCGAAGTTTCTTCTCCTCTTTTTCCTTCAGGCCTTTAAAGGGGTTCAGGGAGTTGCGGTACTCACGCCTCTTGGTGAGGAAGTAAGCCACACAGGCTCCTGCGAGAGGGAAGGAAAGCAAGAAGTAGGGTCCTTTAGAGGTGGTCCCCACCCCTTTTTTACTGCCCCACACTAGAATGGGAGGTTAGAATCACTATTTATATGATGGGCTTTCTTAGCATACCCACCAGCATCTATTCAGTTCTCTTTGGTTTATGACACTTTGCCCACCTCCATCTCTTTACACTGACTCCTCCCAAATTGTCTCCTGCTGCAAAACAGACAACTCTAGTTACTTCCCTACTTCCTCCCCCACTAAACCTACCCCTATTGGCACTGTACTATTGGCAGACAGCAGAGTTCAAGTACTTTTTTTTTTTTTTTTTTTTGTGGTACTGGGGATTGAACCCAGGGCCTTGAGGCAAGCACTCTACCAACTGAGCTATCTCCTCAGCCCTCATGTACTTTTTTAGTGGAAGCTTTTGTAATACTTCAGCATTATCTGCAAATAACAGAAGAGAGCAAGGAAAGTAGAAAATCCAGAACATTATCTCTAGGGACAAAAGGGAAGGCCTAGCTTCTGACCTCAGAGTAGGGCCCTACATAAACATAATGCATGATGGTCTTTAGCCCTTTCCTTCTCCCATTTTTTTTTTTTTTTTTCCAGATGAGTAGGGGAATAAAAAGTTGATCTGAGGTAATCCTGTGAATACATTGTGGGTGAAAAGAATAGTCGAAAAAGAGTGTTTATAAATGCTCTATTTTCAATACCACCTAAATATCCCCATTAGGCCTTTTCTCCTCTGTGCAAGAATGAGGGAGTAAGGCAGAAGGGAACAAAGGCTGAATGGGAGAGAACTCAGTTTTCCTCACCTTTCAGTTCTTTATCAGTGTAATTGTGGGGACTGGTGACCAGTTCCTGCTTGAGCTTTTCCAGAAGGAACTTCACGACTGAAATATTCCAAGAGGACTTGATGCTGCCACAGAGAAAAGAATGAATGAAACAGTGGGTTTTCTAAGAGCCAGACAAACAGAGACACCCAGCACTAATCAACTTTGTGGTAAATTCCTCCTCAGCCTAAGACAGGATACGAGGGGCAATGGTGAGCTAAGACCTCCGCCTCATTGCTGGATTGCAGTGACCGCCTCTACTTCCCTCTCCTTAGCAAAGTACCTGGTGATCTTTTTTTCCTCAAGAACCATACCTTTCAGACCCATTGAATCTCTTGTCATTGGTGATGTGGTTATGCACATTGTGGACCAATTTCTAAGGGGAAAAAAAAACAAAAACAATAAATCCAGGAGTGGATGTTATGAAAACCCTCTTCTGGTCCCTAAGGTAAAAAGGCATTATTCCTATGGGCTTCTCTGCCTGAATCCTTTCCAAAGCCTAGGTACCATTTTTTGTAAAAGGTGAAAGAGTTATGTGATCTGAAGAGAAACCAGAGTATAGGTACTATTTTTGTATATGACCTTCTTAGCTAAAGAGTCTGTCCAAGTCTGTCTGTCTGTATCTATCTATCTCTGTTTCAATCTCTTTTTCTTTCTGTACTGAGTTTTAAAACCAGAGCACTATAATACTGACATCCTCAGTTCTTTTTATTTTTTATTTTGTGACAGGGTCTTCCTAAATTGCTGAGACTGGCCTCATACTTGGGATCCCCCTGCCTCAGCTTCCTGAGTCACTGGGATTACAAGTGTATCAAGTTAGCATTTCTAATAGCCCCCACTTTGGGGGGGGCGTACTGGGGATTGAACTCAGGGGCACTCATCCACTGAGTCACATCCCCACCCCTATTTTGTATTTTATTTAGAGATAGGGTCTCACTGAGTTGCTTAGCATCTCATTTTTGCCAAGGCTGGCTTTGAACTCTTGATCCTCTTGCCTCAGCCTCCTGAGCTGTTGGGATTACAGGCATGCGCCACAGTGCCTGGCTGTCCCCCACTTTTTAAAATTTTTTCATTTAATCTGTGTCAAAACTCCAGGGCCTGTTCTTTCTTCTGCTTCAAAGTAATGTGATTGGTCTCAGTTGGTAGAGTGCTTGCCTTGCAAGCACAAGGCCCTGGGTTCAATCCCTAGCACTGCAAAAAAAAAAAAAAAAAGTAATGTGATCATTGGAGCAGCTGGTCTCAAACTTTCATAAATACCCCTAATAACAAGGAAGAAAGCAAATATATACCAAAACTACTCTAAGTGAGCATTTCTTTAAGTCCTATACTCTTGCAATTTTTCTTTTTCTTTCTTTCTTTTTTGTGGTGCTAGAGATCAAACCCAGGACCTTGTGTACATTAGGCAAACACTTTACCACTGAGCTGCACCCCTAACCCCAACTCTTCCATGTTTAAAACCTTCTTCAAAATATATTTATATTTCTTTGAATATAAAAATGTCTTCGGAAATCTTCTAGTAAAATTGATGACCCAAGAAAATGTCCCAGCTTTGGCCATGGCTTTATATCACAAGTCCCAGGGGTACACATACCATGGTCTGATAAGCACAAATCTAAAATATCAGAAATGTGATTTGGAAAGTACCTTGGAGACTGGTACCAACCTCCCTTTCATGTCATTAAGTTTCTGTCTTTCAGTTTTGCTCATACACATCTAATGATAAATTCTCCATTTTGAGTCAGCTGGTTCTATTATTAAAAATCTTTAATTGTTAAAAAGTTTTGCCTTACATGCACCAAAAGTTGAACCCAGTCTTGCCCGTACTACGACTTGAGATATTTGAAGTTGGTGTTCATGAACTCCTTAAGTCCTTTTTTTTTTTTTTTTTTTTTGGTACCAGGGATTGAACTCAGAGGTGCTTACCCACTGAGTCAGATCCCTAGCCCTTTTTATATTTTATTTTGAGACATGGTCTCCCTAAGTTGCTTAGGACCTCATTAAGTTGTGGGGCTTGCTTTGAACTTGCGATCCTCCTGCCTCAGCCTCCCAAGCCAGTGGAATTATAGGCATGCACCACCATGCCAACCTTAAGTCTTCTTTTGTCTGACCTGACACCCCCAAGTCCTTTAGGTATTCATCATAGTTTTTAGACATACTCATCAGAAATAGGAGGCTCCCTGGTTTATCAATGTCTCTTTTGCAAAGTGGTACCTGACAGGCTCAGGGTGTAGATCAGTGGTAGAGTACTTGTCTAGCATGTGTGAAGCCCTGAGTCTGATCCCCAGTTCTCTCTTACACACACACGCACACACGCATACACACACACAACAGCAAAATGGCACCTAGAACTGAATCTAACTCATTGGCTAAGATCTGGTTAAGGGAACGTTACTTCCCAGAGTCGAATCTCTACACTTCTAGGAATAAAACCCAAGATGGCATTACCTTTCTTAACAACCCCACACCCTTCACAACATCACAACTGGTGCTTTGAACTTTTTTTTTTTTTTGTACCAAGGATTGAACCCAAGGCACTTTATCACTGAGCTACATCCCCAGCCCTCTTTATTTTTATTTTATTTTATATCTATATCTATCTATATCTATATCTATCTATATATATACACACACATACATATGAGACGTGTGTTTATGTGTGTGTGTGTGTGTTTGCTGCACTGAGGATTAAACCCAAGAGCACTCTACCCCTGAGCTATATCCCCAGCCCCTTTTTTATTTTTAATTTTGAGACAGAATCTTGCTAAGTTTTCCAGTCTGGCCTTGAATTTGTGATCCTCCTGCCTCAGTCTCCCAAGTAGCTAGGATTAGAGGTGTGCAACAAAGCATTCAGCCCTAGCTTCATATTTGGTGTTATTTACCTCTTAGAAGTCCAAATTTAAAGACTCACAGACAAATAGGTGAATGCTTCAGGAAGAATTTGGGAGAGTTTCCCAAAAAACAAGGAAAAAAGGGATTTGTATAGCTTCCAACTCAAGTGGAAGCTTTCAACTCAAGGTGATAAAAGGCAAACCAGGTTTAAAGCAGAAAAGGAGAATACTCTAGACAATAAGTGATAAGACTGTAAAGACTGCTGGCTCACCTACCTCCTCAGTGAACTAAAAATAAATGTTTTCTCAAGGGTATCTGGAATCTCCAGCATTCCAAGGAATTAAGGGTTCTGGCTAGCAGATTGGAGAGATGCCACTTTGATTCTTTCCCAGAGCTAAAGATTGAAATAGTCAAGATCTACCACTATCCCTCCCTTTCCAAACCCATAATCCAACACAAGAATACTTTAAACTTTCTTCTGTGACAGGCAGCAGTATTCCCTAACTGTCCCTCTGGATCCTTTTCGAAAGCTGTAATAGCATGATGAGCAAGCAGTGTCCTGCCACTGGGTCCCCAGATCCACTGAGCTCTCCAAAGGGAAAGAAGGAGCCAGACCTAAACACTACACTTCTCTCTGGAGATAAAAGGCAGAAATGAAGTAGAAGTGAGAGAAAATCTTGATTTTGTATAAATTATAATTATCGCAATTATTTATGATTTAAAAAATATGAAAGTTTTGGGAAATCCCTTGAAATGCATTTTGAGGCATATGCCTCCATTTATCTTACTGACAGCAGGAGTAGCCCTCTTGGGCCACAAACCCATGACAGAAACTAAACTTGTCCCTGTTCTTAAGTGAGATACTCTTGAACATAACCAAAATTCAAAGTTATAGTTAAAAACAAGTTGGCACTGATTATGAATGGTATTTTCCAGGGGGAACAAAGAATCTCTGATATAAAAACAAATCAAATGAAAGGGAGAGCAAGAATAGGATCTTTGAGATAAAAAGAAAAGGAAGATGGAAGCAATATAAATAAAAGAGGTTTAAATGGTGATCATTATTTTCAACCTTTGCTAAGACTGTAACAAGAATGGGCCATTTAGGGGCTGGGGATATAGCTCAGTTGGTAGAGTGCTTGCCTCGCAAGCACAAGGCCCTGGGTTCAAATCCCCAGCACCACAAAAAAAAAAAAAAAAAAAAAATGGACCATCTAGTATGATGGGATTTAGGCCGATATGAGTGATGGCTTCTAATTCCTATCAGGACATTCCAGTCACTTTATATCAGCCATTATGCAGAGAATGAAAACTCATTATTATAGTCAATAGGAATATTATATGGCTAAAGAACATCCCTGCAGTTATTAGAAAGTTTGGAGACAGAGTTGATCCAAAAGACTGTGGTCACTCTAGAAGGTTTTTCAAACTTCGCATGACTGCCAGGTTGAGCTGGATAATTCTTTGTTAGGGGGCTGGGTGTGCACTGTAGGATATTCAGCAGAATACCTGTTCTCTACCTGCTATAAGTCAGTAGCATTCTCCCCTCCCTCCACCCACCCACCAGTGATAATGACCAGAAATGTTTCCAGTAGGTTCTGGATGTCCCCTGGCAGGAGGGTTGTCCCAGGTTGAGAATCACTACCTTAGAAGATCTCTAGGTTTGGGTCAGCTGCCAAGCTGGGGACTCCCAGCTCCATAGGATGTTCCTAGGGGCTCCCAGATATTTCAAGAAAATTTTAGGCAGATGTAATTCAATCCAGTTCCTTCCCTGCCAAGAGCTCTTGGAATGTCTAGATTCTCCAAACCTGTACAACTGAGCTGGGTGTATAGTGGTCTTTAGCATCTTTGGGGTCTGGGACTACCTCAGGATTGCCTGGCTTTTCCACCCATGGGGCCCCTTACCATTTACCCTGCACATGGGCTGAAGTGCCACACTGGTGATGAATCTGCTCAATCCCTTAAAGATCTTCCTGTCAGGATTATGAGAACACTGGGAGACATGATATGATTCCCTTCTCTTTAAAGGGAAGATCCCATTCTATTTAGAAAAACCTAACAACTCAAAAGATAGCAGAGGCACTGCTTAATCCCTAGGGCTATGGAATAACCTCTTCCTTGTCCAGTAGGATTCAGGACACCATTTTTTCAATATGGGAGGCTTAAAATCAACCCACCCTCACTCTTCACTTGTCTCTCCAGACTGAAAGCAAAAAATGATGGAAACTGAGCTTACTTACAGAGAGTACAAGATCCCGCTTTCGCCTGGAGTTCTTCTGCCCGCTCCCTCTGGTCCTGCATGGGGAAGCAGTGACCCCTAGAGAGTGCCTCAGCTCCCCAGTGCTCCCCGGGCCTGACTCCTCCAAGGCACTGTCCAACGCAGCAGCAGCACTGAGCATGTCCTCAGGGCGGGGTGGTGGCAGCTTGGTTCCATTTTCTGGCCCTGATTCTGAAGATGCCCGCTGGATAGCCAGCTGTGTGGCTGCTGAAAGCTGTTTGGCATAAGCTGGGACCAGCACACGCTGTACCGTACCCTCAGAGGCCACATAATCATCCACCAGCTAAAGATGTAAAAAAGAATAATCTATTAACTTGCCAGGCATAGGGGAACCTGGTCAACTATCACTGTTTGGCTGAGAATAGTGAACAGAGAGTGGAAAGAAAGGGATCTTTAATGTCAATGCTTGTTTCTCTGGGGCTTCTATGGGAATGTTGGGCAAATATTTCTTGCATACATGGAGCCTCTTGTGTCAGGTTGTTACCATAGGGCTGCTTACAAGGCCAAGTCATGTTTCTGATGCTTATTTGTGGATGGTTATTTAGGGTTTGCTCTTGAGTATAAGAAATGTAGCTTTGTAAGTGTTGTGTCTAAAAGGGATTAGGAAGGCTGTAATGATAAGACAGGGAAACCAAGCAGGAAAAGGAGCAAGAAAATTAAACAGTAATAACAACAAAAAAGGAAAATAAGAGAAAAAAGAGAGCAAAGCAAGAGATACTAGAGGAACCCCTAGAGAGGCTGCATGGACAGCACCCCTCATCCACCCTCTGTTCCCTTTCAGGGGCCAGTCTGCACCCTCACCTTGATCCTGCCCTGGCCTCATCTGACTGTCGCAGCCCTGACATCCAGTGGACTGCCTATGCCCTCATTCAAGGACATGCAGGGCAAGGAAAGGAAGGAGGCAGAGAGGGAGGAGAAAAGGAGGGAGGATTTCTGCAGCCAAGAAAACAAAACAGTGGAAGTGGTGGTGGTGAGAGAAACACACACACACACACACACACACACAAACACGCAGGCACGCATGCTGGAAGCAGGGAGGCGGCTGAGATTTATAGACCTATGAGCTGCTTTCTACGCTGTGAAATCTAATTCCATCCTGTCGGCTTGGAAGCTTTCCCTGCCTGAACGAACCCATGATTCAGGGCACTGCCTGGCCTGGTACCCTCCTGCCTTCTGGTTCCTTCTCCCTGAGGCCCAAACCATTGAGAGTCCTAACCAGGCACAGTTATATCACCACACAGCCTGTGCCTTCAGGAGAGCAATGGCCAGTTGTGATGTTAGCCCAAAGCGGGAGAGGGGAGTTTATGCACTCACTCCTCAGATCCAGCAGATGGGCTGGGAGTTTTCTCCCTCTTGTCCACCCTGTGTGAGTCTTTCAAGAAGGGAGAAGGAAGAGAGTGAAGGCAGACATAGGATAAGGCAGAGCGCTGACAGACCTCCCACTGGCCCTCAAGTGGCAACACATCTGTTATTTTCCATCTCTGTGATCTCTATGGTTGCTCCATCTCCTTTCCATACTTCCACGTGTGACATTCTGCAGTTCTTACTCTACTCAGCCAGCATTTTTCCTGCTCATATGGCCCTTGTGCAGCAAAGAAACTGAAATAGCACAATATACTTCTATGTCTTTTCCTGCTCGCAAAATATGCTTTCCGTCTGCCTCCTTCTTAACTTCCCTTTCTGTCTACGTGCCTTCCTCTAACTATTCTATCTCAATCATCCTTTCCTTTTTGCATTTTATTTCCTTTCCTCTACTTCCCTACTCCTTACCTCAGTCTTCCACCCTCTAAACGCTCCCCTTTCCATATACACTCAACTTTCTTCTCTGGGAGCAATGATGAACACTTGTAATCCAAGCAACAGGAGGCTGAGGCCAGAGGATAGCAAGTACAAGGCCAACTTCAGTAATTTAGTAAGGTCCAAGCAAATTAGTGAAACGCTATCTCGAAATAAAAAAATTAAAAGTGTTGGTGCTGTGGCTCAGTGGTAAAGCCTCCACTGGGTTTACTTTTTTCCTTCTTTGAACCCTTCATTTCCACCTGCCTCTTTCCTTCCCTGTACCTGCCTTCTATTTAAATTATCCTCATCCTCCAGCTCTTGCTTCCCCCTTCTCTTTCTCACTCCTTTTTCTCCCCCTGCATTCCTCTCCCCTCCACATTCCCATCTCTCTATACTGAACTCCTCTTGGCAAGCAGAGGGCCCATGATAAAATATGAATGAGCCGCCTGTGCATGGCAGGCGTTCTCGCCAGGAGAGGCAGAGCCCTGCAGCAGCCGAGGCAGCTGTGGAGGAGAAGGTGCCATGAGAGCTATTGAGAGGAAGGGGAGGGCACCCCAGCACCACACACACAGAAAATGACCTCCTGCCAGAGAGGTTGATGGTTCAGGAAGAAATAGGAGTGCTGACCATCCCTGAAGGCAGAGAAATTTGGTGCTGTTCTGTTCTATCACAAATATAAACAAAAGAAAGGTTTGCAAATGGAAAGAAAGTACAGAAGAGAAGGAAGAAAAGAGAGAGGGAAAAAGGCCAGGAGAAGTGCAGGGAGTAACCGTGCTCTGCTGCCGTACTCACCGGATTGAGCAGAGGGGTCCCCTCGCCCCCAGCCAGGGCACATCCTGGGAGCCGCATGTCTCTCTGAGAGGCTGGGAAGCCCAAAGGCCCAGGCCCCACTGCTGAGGCTGACCCCAGCTGCCAGAGCTCCTCGATTGCCACCTGCACACCGCTGCCCACACTGTCACACTCCTCCTCCACGGCAGCCAGAGTCTTGCAGGCTTCCCTGGGACTCTCCTTGAGGGGCCCAGGCTCCTCTGTTGGGGGACTGTGGACCCGGCTCTCCCCATCTTCATTAGGGGTGCACACTTTCCCTTGTCTCAGCTCACCCACTTCCTCCTGGAGCCGTTTTAACAACTCGTTGTTGGCCCGGGCAAGACCCAGAGCAGCCTCAGCCAGGCCCACTGCCTTATCCACCCGCTGGTAGATAATATGCAGGAGCTGCTCAGAGCTCTGGACAGCCAGGCCATGTCCAGTCACTGTGATGGGGGTGCTGGGAGGAGGATTCCCATCCTGCGAGCCTGCGTTGCCTCCGCCATTCTCACTCTTACACGCACAGCAGCAGCATCGGGCTTCGCTGCCACTGGGAGGGGAGAAGAGAATGGTGGCACTGAAGGACATGGCTGATGGGCACAGTAACAAACGTGCTCACTCTGCGGGGCTTCTCCCAAAGGTGCTCTGGCCAACTGGACTTCACGAGGTTCAAGCACTGGCCTCTGTGGATTCACTTTTCTTTCTCAACGAGGGTGGTCAGAGGAGTTAGTGCTCCAGGCTGTGGGTTCTGTGGAGGAGTAGGTAAGCCGTGAAGGAGCACACAGTTCATGGCTGCCTCTCCTCGGCCTGCAGAGGGGAGACAGAGGCCTTCTTCTCCTGGCAGATCCTGTGCTGTCCTAGCACAACACACTGGGTGTCACACTTGCCCCTTACTGAAAGGATAAAGCCAACAGGGGCCCTCCTGATGAACATGGTTTCATTCTTCCTGCACCAAAGAATGGAACCCCCCACCACTGCAATCTAAGTAACAGAGGGAATCCAAAGGACTCACCGCCATCTGGAAAGATTATAAGATTAAGGAAGAAAATGAAGATTGTGCCCTCCTCCTCCCTATCTTGTGCCCCCACACACCCATACTGGGGATTGAACCCAGGGTTGCTCTACCACTGAGCTACATCCCCAGAACTTTTTATCTTTTTATTTTGAGACACAGTCTCCTAAGTTGCCCAAATTGGCCTTGAACTTGTAATCTTCCTGCCTTAGCTTCCTGAGTCACGAGAATTATAGGCATGCACCACCAGGCCCAGTTCTACCTCCCTATCTTTACTATATTAAGAGTATTGCACTTTATTGCTTTGACATCATCCTTTAAGGAGTTCAGAATACTTCATGTAGGTTATCTCATCTGCAAAACAGTGCTAAGAAACACATATTACCCCAAGTCCAGAAAAGAGACATGCAAAAAAGTTATATGTCTTTTTCAAGGTCAGAGAAAGACAGCAGAATCCAGTTATTGCTACTTTCAATCTAGTGTTGTGGAGTTTTTTTAAACTGATACCATTTTTTGTTGACGTAAAGAATCATTATTCTACCCTGTCTATAATTTTCATACAGATGCATTCAGAGTAAGACTCCTAAATAAGGAGTACATCGATCACTGCAGCCCTCAAACATGTCAACCTCTCACTATTATATCATTAATATTTTGGGGATGGGGGTATGGATCAGGAAATTGGACTGGGTTGATCCGGGGCTGCACAACTCCCTTGCTCTCAGAGTTGCATATCTGGGCCTTCAGCCCCTGAAAAGGAGATTAGCTGCCTTGAGTCCACCAGCCAGTAACCCATGGAAATAGGCTCTGGGTTCCCCCCTCACTGCCATTTCTCATGCTTTTCAAGGGAGGAGCAGATGCTCAACAGGAATGTCTATGTAGCTAAGTGCTACCCTTTTTGCCCACATGACCAGTCCCTATAAAAGAAAAACAGAATATTAGTGATAAACCAAATTGCCTCTCTTTTGAATTACTGTAGTTAAGCAACTAAACTGCTCCAGGAGAAAAAAATGGGTACTGGTAGGGGTTTGATTTGTACCACTGAGAACACTCCAAGGAACTTAAATAAATATTGTCATTTTCTAAATGATACTTGATTACAGAAAGAAGAATCCTTCTGCCTGAAGCTTTGTAAGTGAGGAAATCTTAAGTATGTTTACATTTCCTCAAGTGATACATTTCTATCTTATTTTGTAAATTATATCATAACATCACAATTAAAAGGAAAGGAAGAGGTTAGGAGAATTTTCTATATATTGAGGTTTTGGGTTTGTTTGTTTCCAAATCAGCAATCTCATTTCAGAAACAGGCAATGTCAGTACCTCTGAGGTACTAAAACATAAATCTAACAATGCATTTAATTACATTTGGTTATTAAAAAATAGTCTTTAATTTGCTCTTTTTACCCTTTCTATTGAAGAAACAGCTTTTTTATGGCAGATCTTCACTTCTTGTAAGAACTTAACTCAAATCCATTTACAGCTTTCCTGTCATTAGAGCCACTAGAAGACACAGCTAAACCTGAAACTAAAGGTTACACCAAATTAAAACTAAAGGTTAAAGGAAAGCACTAAGTGATTCTATGTCAATTTATGGATGAATCATTTATGTATTCTTTTCCTTCCTAAATAAGAGCCTACACTGCTCCTGGAGATTTTTTTTTTTTTTTTTTTTTTTTTTTTTTTTTTTTTTTTTTTTTTTTGGTTTTGTTTTTAAACCAACATGATACAAAGAACTTAATTAATTATTTTTTTTTCTTTTTTTTTGGTGTTTTTAAACCAACATGATGCAAAGAACTTAATTAATTACTTTTTTTTTTTTTTTGGTGCTAAGGGTTGAATCCAGGGGTACTCTACAACTGAGCCACATCCCCCAACCCTTTTTATTTTTATATTGAGACAGGGTCTTACTAAGTTGTTTAGGCTGGCCTTGAACTTGTGATCCTCCTGCCTCAATCTCTCCAGTGGCTGGAATTATAGGTACAGGCAAAGGATTTAATACCCAAGCGGGTCCCCAAACTGGAGATTCTCCCTCCTGACTCAGTCTCCTGAGTAGCTGGAATTTAAAGGCATGTACCACCATGTCCAGCTAAGTGTTAGGTAAGCCTCAAGACCTCCCTCTTCCCTCAATGGCCTTTCCCTGACCATCTTTCTGAAATAGCACTGAACTGAAAGTTAAAAAAAAAAAAAGTTCTCTTCTGATTGCACCACTTATGTGAACTTGTGCAAATCATTTCACTTTTCCAAGTCCCAGTTTTCTCATCTCTGCCTGCTTTTAGTGTTTTTGTGAAGATTACATACAACAGGGGCTGGGTTTGTGGCTCAGTTGTTGAGCGCTCAGCTGGCATGTGTGAGGCACTGGGTTCAATTCTCAGCATCACATATAAATAAATGAATAAAATAAAAGTCTATCAACATGTAAAAAAAAAAAAAAGGATTGCATGTAACATATGCAAGGTACTAACAGTCGCTGGCATATGGTCAGTGTTCCACAAATAACCCCAGGATGAATCTACAACCTTTTTGTCATCCAACCATGGAAATTCATCCTGATTCCCTTTTAATAAAATGTAATGACTTGAAATTGAATTTGAGGAAATTTGACTTTAAATTAATTCATTTATTTAGATGTTGGGGACTGAACCCAAGATTTCCCACATGTTAAACAAGCATACTGTACCACCAAGTTATACCCCCAGCCTACTCATAAATTTAACACCAATATCTAAAAAAAAATAAGTTCAAGTCTATGAGGATACATCTATAGATATGAAACCTTCTATAATGCAACTTAGAAAGGTAATTGAGGAAACAGGATTTACGATTTACTTACTATTATGACCTAGACCTAAACTAGAGATAATACTTAACTCTGCTAATTTTGTTTGCAGTACTGGGGATGGAAACCAGGGCCTCCTGCATGCCAGACAGTTATTTACCACTGAGCTACATCTCTGTCCCTTTTTCAGAGTTGATTTGACCCAGCAGCTCAGGAGGCTGAATCAAGAGGATCGTGAGTTCGAAGCCAGCTTCAGCAACTTAGTGAGGACCTAAGCAATTCAGTGAGACCCTGTTTCAAAATAAAATTTTAAAAAGGGACTAGGGATGTGGCTCAGTGACTAAACACTCCTGGGGCATTCCCTGCTACCAAAAACAAAAACAAAAACAAAAAAAAACTACATTGATTTGAAACAGTGTCTTGCCAAATAGTCTGGGCTGTGCTTGAACTAGTGATCCTCCTGCCTCAGCCTTCAGAGTAGCTGGGATTACAGGCACACACCACTGCACCCAACAACTCTACTGGTTTTTAAATGCTAGAAGTATTTTCCTATTGTGAGTTCACTTTTTTTTGGAATTTCTTCTCAGTTTTTCTACTCTCTGTATTATCATAGTATGTCCATTTAAAAAATGTTACATTAAGGGCAAAAAACAGAAGTTTTCTTGAATTAATCTGTCTTAAAAAAAAAAAAAAAAAAAAACTGGTACAGTGCAGTGCAGTGTAGCACAATGCATATTCAAATGACTTTTGGTTTCCATGGACACTATTGCGGACAATTTCCCTGCCTCCTGCTATAGCCTCCCACCTAAAATCTAAGACACAGAAAGAAATTGGGGTCATCAGATAATAAAGGAGTATGTTATATTACATTTAATAAGTAGATAACTTAAATGTTGGAATACATGATTACAACAAATCAAAATACTAATTTCATTAGCTGCATATCTATTAGAAAAAAAAGAGAGATGTTTCTAAAAATTCTCTATAAGTAATGCCATGCCACCGGGTGATTAGTCAAAAATGGATTGTCACCTACTAAATACTCAAATGAAGGGAGACCAAAGACTTTTTCATGCAAGGAGCTTACAGTGTATTTGAGAATGGGAATGTCTAAAGAAGATGGAATGTTCTAAACACAGAATATCTAGAGAAAAAAGCAAAATACACACAAGTTCCTAGAAACATGGACGAGACCAAAAGCTGAGGAGTTGGTTCAAAATAATAGACCAACAGAGTAAAATCAGGAGGAAGAGTTTGTGTGGGGGGAGGAGGTACTTACTGGGGATTGAACCCAGCCAGAGTACTCTACCACTGAGCCCTACCCCAGCCCTTTTTATTTTGAAACAAGTTCTTGCTAAGTGTCTCAGGCTAGCCTTGAACTTGTAATACTCCTGCCTCAGTTTCCCCAGCTGCTGGGATTACAGACATGTGCCACTGTGCCCAGTTGTAGAAAGAGTTCTTAGAGAAGCAATACCTCCTACTGAGCCAGGCATAGTGGCACACACCTGTAACCTAACTAGTTCAGAGACTGAAGCAGAAGGATTGTAAATTCAAGGCCAACCTGAGCAATTTGGTGAGACTGTCTGAAAATACAATTTAAAAAGGACTGGGGATATAGTGCTAGCCTAACAGGTGCAAGGGTTTGAGTTCAACCCCAACATGTGCATGCACGCATACACACACACTCAGCCATTCCCAGCTGGTGGGCTTTATGAAAACATTTTGCCAATTCCTGGAACAGCGAGGGATTAGAGGACTATTTTTTTTTTTTAATATCTTTTAGTTGTAGATGGACACAATATATTTATTTATTTTTATGTGGTGCTGAGGATAGAACTCAGTGTCTGGCACATTTGAGGCAAGTGCTCTACCACTGAGCTGCAGCCCCAGCCCCTAGAGGACTGTTGAAGTAACCCAGGAGTGAGCTGATGAGCATGAGGACTGTGGATGGAAGGTTTGAAATCCTGGGGGAAGAACTGATATTTCCTTACTTAATAAAGAAGGGGGAAAAACAATTAGAACAAATATAAAAAAAAAAAAAAGGGTTTTTAAATAAATAAAGATGCGGGATAGAGATACTGGTCAAAGACAGCTTCAGGATTTTAAGCCTGCCAGATAGATGCAGGGGTGCATGCCTGTAATCCCAGCAGCTTGGAAGGCTGAGACAGGAGGATTCAAAAGCCAGCCTCAGCAATTTAGCGAGACCCTAAGAAACTCAGTGAGACTCTGTCTGTAAATAAAGGACTGGGCATGTGCCTCAATGGGTAAGTGCCCCTGAATTCAATCCCTGGTACCAAATAATAATAATAATAATAACAACAATAATAATAAAAAAAATAAAAATAAATTAAAAATTTAAAAACCACAGGTCAAATTTAAAAAGATTGCACGCACAGGATGGCTTTACAGACAGAATAATAAAAATAAGGCAGCCGAGTGGAGGTGCCATTATGTTAGAAAAGATGAGTATTTAACGTGCTAAGTTTCAACTGATGGTCACATTTTTTTTTTTTTTCTTTTTTCTTTTTGCGGTGCTGGGGATTGAACCCAGGGCCTTGTGCATGCGAGGTAAGCACTCTACCAACTGAGCTATATCCCCAGCCCAACATCTTTTTTTTTTTAGGTATTGGAGATTGAACTCAGAGGCACTCCACCACTGAGTCACATCTGCAGCTCTATTCTGTATTTTATGTAGAGATAGGGTCTCTCTGAGTTGCTTAGGGCCTCACTTTTGCTGAGGCTGGCTTTGAACTTGTGATCCTCCATTAATCAGCTTCCCGAGCTGCTGAGATGATGGCCACATCTTTAAATGCAGTGTACTAAAAACAAGAAAGTAGGACTGAAAAACAAAAATGAGAGGAAGGTCTAAGATGGGTATTTAACATGCAAATTTCAAAAAATGGCAATATACTATTTTTCAGTGGAAGTTACTTCTTTATAATATCAAAAGGTTAGGAATGACATCAGTGAGTCCAGCATAAAATTCCATAATGAACACCAGGGGAAGCCATGTTATAAATTGATGGCAACATCTTTTTATTTTTGGCTGTGGATGGTGCTATTCAGACAGAACTTTTATGTTTTCTCCACTAAACCATCAGAAACAAAGAGTTCAATTCTTAAATCATTCCTGTAGGATAGCAACATCTTTTTAAGTGTAGCATCCTAAAAACAGTGGACAAGAACTGAAAAACAAAGATGAGAGTAAGGTCAGAGGTAAAATGCAGATTTGAAGTCTTCAGCAGAATTATTGTTGAAACTAAGTGAATAAGCTCTCCAAGAGCAAGTGTTAAGTGTGAAATGCAAAGGCCAAGAACAGCACTTCAAGCCCAATCTAAGGAAGAGGCTTCATTACTGAGAAACTTGATAAGAATGGTCAGCAAGGTGAGAGAAAAACAGTGTCATGGCAGCCAGAGTAGAATGTCAAAAAGTGGATCTAATCAACTGTGACAAATGCAGCAGAGTGGTTAAAAAAGATGAAAATTAAATACAATCTATTTGTCTGTGATGGTTGCCGGTGCTAGACAGAGACATTATTATTATTTTGAAGTGAAAGTAATACTATGCAGTAGAAAGAAGAATTTGATGGAGACAAAATGAAAGTAAGACATGAAGTCAAATTTTTAAGTTTAACTATGAACAGAAGGTAATAGGAAAGCAGTTAAAAGTTAAAATACATAGCTTTGGGAGTTAAAATATTTTTTTTATTTATTCAGGGGTGCTCTACCACTGAGCTATGCCCCAGCCCTATTTATTTTATTTTGAAACATAGTCTCACTAATTGCCCAGGCTGGCCTCCTACCTGCAATTCTCCTGCCTCAGCCTACTGAGCCACTGGGATTACAGGCAGCAGCCACTGGGATCATAGGCATGTACCAGTACAGGAAGTTCTACTGCATTATCAGCCACAATTTGTTAAATTCTTCATTTCTAACATCCTACATCTAACATAATTAGTTTTTTCTATTTAACCCTGCCAACATCATTTACACATATACCTTATTCTGATATCTTTATTTTACTCTATAGAGATATATAATTTTTTTTTTTTCTGTACTAGGGATACAAACCAGAGCCTCAAGCACGCTAAGTGCTCTAACACTGAGTTCTACCCCTCTAGTCCTCAAAACATATAACTATTTAATTTATTAATGCATGAAGCAATCCATGGAATGTTTGGCAAAGCAATGGTTAATATGATAAATTATTTGGGCAATGTCTATATCATTATTAAATATTAACATTGTCAAATTTTGCCATTTTAGACCACTAGATAATTTATTTCATTTCACTTTGAGATGGGGTATTGCTATACAGTTCCAACTGTCCTTGAATTCCTGGGCTCAAGGGATCCTCCTGAGTCAGGCACAGTTCGCAAGAGCCAGGTACATGCCTGCAATCCCAGCAGCTTGGGAGGCTGAGGTGGGAGGATCTCAAGTTCAAAGCCAGCATCAGCAATTTAGTGAGGCCCTAGGCAACTTAGTGAGACTCTGTCTCAAAATACAAAGGGCTGGGCGATATGGCTCAGTGGTTAAGTGCCCCTGGGTCCAATCCCTGGTACCAAAACAAAAACAAAAACAAAAAAAAGAGATCCTCCAGCTTCAGCCTCACACATAGGGCGGACCAAGGTCTCAGGAAAAAAGTCTACCACTGAGATATGCCCCTCACACAATAATTTATTTCAAGACCAAGGGTTCCATGGGTGTGTTGGCACATGCCTATAATTCCAGCAATTTGGCAGGCTGAGGAAAGAAGATTACAAATTTGAGGCCAACCCAGTAATTTATAAAGACCCTCAGCGACTTAGTGACACCATCTCGAAATACAAATAAATAAATAAAAAGGATGAGGGAATGTAATGTACCCCTGGGTTCAATCCCCAACAAGTATGAATGTATATTTATATATATATTAATCAATCAACAGATCAATCAATTAATCAATGGCTGGGGATAACTCAGTGGTAGAGTTCACCTAGGTTAAATTCCTAGTATCCTCCAAAATTTTATAAAAAACAAAATAAAGACAAAAGTTCATATTTTTGTTCAAGAAAGTAAAGATAGCTGGGCATGATGGTGCACCCTAAAATTCCAGTGACTTGGGAAGCTAAGGCAGGAGAATCACAAATTCAAAGTCAGCCTGAATAACTTAGTGAGACCCTCACTAAGCAAGACCATGTCTCAAAAAATAAAAAGAGCTGGGATGTAGCTCTGTGCTAAAGTATCTTTAGATACTTAAAAAATAATAATAAATAAATAAAGGAATTAAACTAAGATCACCATAGAACATAAACTTGCCTTTTGTAAAATGCCATCAACTTTTAGAATTGGATGTTATAAGAAAAAGATCTTCAATCTTATGATGAGTTGCCAACACAAAATGACATGTCAAACTGAGGTTTGCATAAAATATATGTATGTGGGGTTGATTTCAGTATTGGTCTAATTTATACATTTGAAAGAGCTACATCCCAGCTCTTTTTATTTTTTGAGACATGGTCTTGCTTAGTGAGGGTCTCACTAAGTTATTCAGGCTGACTTTGAATTTGTGATTCTCCTGCCTTAGCTTTCCAAGTCACTGGAATTTTAGGGTGCACCATCATGCCCAGCTATCTTTACTTTCTTGAACAAAAATATGTTCATATGTATAATATGTAGAAAATGTACTTCTCAATAGTTTTGATACTTCATAAATATTTAGATAAAAAGAAAGAAAACTCATCTCCTTTAGAAAGATAGTTCAGGTTGAGACTGTCCATAATCTTAACTATCCCTTTCCTCTCTAGTCACATGTATTTTTGTACTCTTGGCAGTTCCCTTGCTTACTTGCTCCACATTCTGAGTTTGAATTTTCTGCATGACTGAGTTCACCTCCAAACTATGGAAAATAAAAAGTTTTCTCACTATTTAATAGATGTGTTGATATGGTATCCCTCAGATGATATATGTTCTTATAATGGGCCTTTGACTCATTCAGGGTCAAGTTAGAAATGGACTTTCTTAAATGTGATTACTGAAAGCCCGGCAATTCATATCATAATCTTCATTTTGAGAAATAAAAAAGGAAAATGGTCATTTAAAGCTCCTGCTCTGCTGGTCGGCCCTAGCAAGGCTAGGCTGCATTTCAAGGTGCAAAATGGCTCACCTGTTAGAAGGTTCTCTCAAAACTTCTATCAGAAATGAGCTCTGTATCACACAAGAGCAGGTAAGCAGATAACATCGGATACAATTTTCCTACGTTTTAAAAGAGTGACCTATCCAATGAGGTGCGAAAAAATCTAAGACCTCATTATTAGGTGTAAGAAAAGAACTGTAGACCCAGAGCACAGAATGGAGTCTTAAACAAAAGGATTCCAAGTAATTCGAAAATTACAAGTTTACTAATGTAGCATGGCAAGAGATTTAAACCCAGCACAGCAAAGTCTTCTTTTACTTTTGGTAAAGTGCAACTTCGTAAGATTAAAAATTCCTTCAGGTTTTCATATAAATGTACCTGATGTAATAGACTTTCACGCATTTCTGAAGAAACTGAAAAATGGGAACTTAGAGCCTAGAAATTCTATCGCGTCACCAGCGAGCCCTAGGTAAATGTTAGTTGATTAAATATTAGTCAAAGATGACAGAGTGGGCACAAGGGACAGCAGAAACACCCTGACGAGAGAGTGTGTGGTTCAGCTACAGGCAGGTGAGCACAGTGACGACCGGAGAGATCGGACACTGTTCTCGAAGCCGCGGGGGACAAGGGAGACCCGCCACTGTGCCCTGGGAATCCGGGGGAAAGGGTCATTCAGGGACCCACAGCGTAGAGCCCAGTGGCCTTAGACGTGGGTCAACAGGGGCAGACGATGTGGCCACCAAAGCTCTGAGGACTTGGGCTAGGGACTGCGCTCGCCTCGAGAAGCGACACGGGATGCCACATAAGCGAGTCTACTGGTGACCCAACGCGTGTGCCCTGCGTTACCGCTACCGCTGACTCAGCAAGGCCGCGCGGGGCCAGCAACGCCAAGAAGCCAACTGCACCCTGCCGTGTACCCGGCCAGCGCGCGCACGCGGCAAAGAACCGCCCCGCTTGTCCTGTCTCCCAGTGATTGGCGGAGGGAAGATGGGGGTGTAGACCCAAGAACACCATTGGAGGCAATTCCCAGTCACTCCACGGGCCAGGGAGAGGCGGGGCCTCCTCTGGGAGGAACACGACTGCGAAGCGTTTTCAAGGCCGTCAGACGCCATCTTTAGGTGGTTTTTTTTTTGTTGTTGTTTGTTTCTGTCCTCCGCTGCTTTCAAAGCTGTGTGCACGATTATAAATACGGTGGCCACACATCGGTTTTATATGTTTGATGGTAACTGGTTTTAGTTACTGAAGGCCTTGGTTGCAGATTTTTTTAGATAACGCTTGCAAAGTGGCAGTTTCCATCTCTCGGGGACACTAGGATTCCCAATCAAAATAAACTGAGTGTAACTGTGCTTTTCCTTGGTAAGAAAGCCAAGCAAACGAAATATTCGCGGAAAGAATTCTCTCCTTAGAAGGAAACTCAAAGTGAGGACATTGACTATGAATTAGCCGAGGTTCCAAGATGTAGAAATTGAATACCTAGAAAGTTGAGCTGGCTGTGTACCACTCTCCCTTTTCTGGGAAGCTAAATCGTGTACATGACTATCTGCAGCAATGGGGGAGACTTAGGGTAAAACCTCATTGAAAATTCCTATCACTGCTACGGTCACAAAGGTCACTAGAGTCAGACTAGACTTAAAAAAAAAAAATCCAGGTCTAGGCTTGCAGAATGATCCACATTAGAACCAGTATTTATTAAGCACTGATATGACATGTTTTTAATGAATGAAAATATACTTGGTACAGGTAAAAAAAAAAAATCCAGAAAACCCATTCAGGGTTATTGTTGTTATAATAAATTCAAGACCTTGAGCAAATAAGTTTATTGCAGTTGTCACTTATCTAAGTTGTCTTAAATATCATTTGAGATGGAGTAGGACACACTCGCTGAGGAATCCATACATATGATTCTCATCAGAGGTTTTGTTGTAATGAAATTTGAACCCTATGTTGGATCCTTTTATCTCCTGGTTGCTACTACATTTGTGACATTCCAGTTTCTCCCTAATCATCCATATACTTCGTATGCTTTCAATCCAATATGCAAATATAAATTTATTTGTGGGTATTTTGTGTGACTTCTTCCTAATAAGGAAACTGGTCCTATAAGAAAGAAGCGTCCACCCACTCCTATAGCAAGGATACTCTGCTGTGAGCCTGTTGTCATTTAACTCATTCATTTTTCTGAGTCTCTTAGTGAGAAAGAGCTTTTAATTCCAAAAATGCAACATGATAACCAAAATAAATTTCTTATCCCTTCTATTATTTACTTTTGCTTCCTTTGGCCCCAGAATTGGACCTGCCTGTTTTTTTTTTTTTTTTTTTTTTTTTTTTTTCTTTTTTCTGATACTTTGCCAGCTGTGGAACTTTTTAAACAAATTCCAACCAACAAACGACCATTTTGTCAAAAAGCCAAGAGAGAACTTCCTTTCTGAACACACCAACCAAACCACACATAAAGGCCAAAATATACACAGCTGTACATTTAAGAACGTCAGACAATAAAAAGCAAAACCACTTAGGCAAAACAATCAATAAAGGCGGCTTTAAACCACAGATTCAATAAATTGCCTCCCCTCATTTGCCACATGAACTATATACTCCCTGGTAATTGTTTTTTCACTAATCTGATCCTTTAAAACAGGAGCAGAAAAATACAGTAAATGCACATAGAATGAAAGTGCCTAAGTATGCTAAGCACAGGGTTTCTTCTAGCTCTAGTTTGCATATGAAATCCTGTTTTGATCACATCTGGGAAAACAACAGAAAAAAAAAAAAAAAAGCACATCCTAGGGTTTACTTGGAACACATAAAATCAGAGGAAATCACTTTTGAAAATCTGATATGGCACATATACACATATTGTACATATACACAAATAATAAACCCCAAGATAATTTTTTACAAAATTTGCTTTAAGAAACACACATACATACACACACACACACACACAGAGGAAATGTCCTCATGAAAATGTGTGTGCAAGACACACGGTAAGAAGGGATTCCCCCTCTCTCCAGGGAAATGAGTGTCCCAATTAAAATATCCCAATATTTTTAACCTGCAGGGCTCGGACAATTGCCACATCTAAGCCACTTGGGTTTGGTTCTGGGGAGGGTGTGTAAAATGCACGCCAAAAGGCTTTTGTGAGGGAGCCTCAAATCTCTGCTTCCTTCTATGTTGCCCATGGCAGAAATTTACATTATCCCTTCAGCCCGCTTTAAAAAAGAAATCTGTACTTCCCAAGCGGCTAAAATTTTCAAATCCCTCAACCACAAAAATTTACCAGTTCTTAAATGTGATAGCAAAAAGAAAAAAAAGAAAAAAATTCAATAAATTTGGCTAGAAACAGTTGCACACGGCCATTCTGCTTCTCAACTTCTTGGTATATTTAAAACCTTGACCAGGAAAAAGAAAGAGGAAGAGAGAGAGAAAAAGAAATGGGGGAAAGAGCAAATTCCCCTTAGCAACAGTTTCCTCACCCCAACACTGCCACAAATCTCTATTTTTAAAAATTTTGAAAACACACACAAGATTAAGGAGAAAAAAATGGAAAAAGGATACCCGAAGGTCGTATGGCTCTTTGTATTCGTGTGTGTGCAAAAAGGAGGACTCGCGGAGCCCAAGCCGGCAAGCCCCGCCCCTCCCCGGACGCCCGCCCGGATTGGCCGACGGCGGCCGCGGGGCGCCCCGCCCGCGAGCACACGCGCTGCGCCCGAGGCACCGGCCCCCGGGGGCCCCTGCGGACCGCGCGACCCACGACCCTTGCAGCCGGAATCCCACAGCCCGCCTGCTCCTTCAGTCCTCCCAGCCTCCGCCCGCTTCCTTTCACTTTCTCACCGGCCTTTCACCCTTTCCCATTTCTTTTTCCCAGTGAAACAAGGCCCAGTCACCAGCCTAACAGCCCAGTGAGACAGCTCCTTCTGACACTTTGCCGAACTTGGTAAACTAACTTGTTAGCAGCAACGTTCTAACCTGGAATTAAACAACTCCCAACTCCTGGATTCCAGGTGGAAGGTCTGCGTCATGCCTATTGCTTAACACCCTCACCTTTCCATGTACATTCACGTGTGTGTCAACGTTCAGGTGAAAGACATATAAGACTTTGGGGGTTATATTTTCACAGCCTGAGTCCCCAGTTTTTCTCTACTTGGCAAAGAACATGTTCTCAAGAAAACCAAATGGCATCCCCTTTACTTCCTGCAAAACACCAGTTGCTTATACCTGGATTTTATTATTATTATTATTAATTATTATCATTATCATCTGGGGATTGAAACTAGGGGTACTATATCATTCAGCTACATCCTCCATCCTTTTTATTTTTTCTTTTGAGACAGCCTCACAATATCGCCCAGTATGACCTCAAATTTGCAATCTTCTTGCCTCAGCCTCCGGAGTCACTGAGATTACAAGGGTGTACCACCAGGTAGGCTACACCTGGAATTTTGTTTTATTATTTATTTATTGATACTGGGGATTAAGCCCAGGATGCTTTATCACTGAGTTACATCTCCAGCCCCTTTGCTATTTTGAGACCGGGCCTGACTAAATTGCTGAGACGGGCCTCAAATTTGCTATGCTCTGGCCTAAACTCCCAAATCACTGGGAATACATGTGTGAGCCATTGCATCTGGCGGAATACCTGGATTTTAACCCACACATAATCTGGTCTCACCCCACCTATTTGTTATCACTTCCCTCTACCCTCACGTTTTACCTTCACCTTTTACTACCCCTGCCTACTCCTTTGCTCAAGTGGTTTTGTCCGCCTGGAATGATGCTTGTCTTTTCTCTGACTAGTCAATTTGTATCCATCCTTCAACTATTTCAGTCGGCACAGACCACTTCCTCCTCTTCTTCCTATCAACATAAACTTCATATTACCTCAGGTTAGCAGCACTTTATTCTGTTTTGTTTCTTATATTTTAGTGAGTTCACTCCAGTAAACTATTTGAGATTGGAAATCACATCTTCAAACTTCTTTTTCTATCCAGGGATGTTTGTTTGTTTGATTGATTCTTGTATCAGCCTGGCATAATTACGAATGATTAGTAAATACCAAAAAAAAAAAAAAAAATTATGATCACAAATATGTGAATTTTTTTTTCTAGTTAAGACATATTTTGAAATTCAGATCCCATGAAAGGAGTTTTACGTTCTACAATAGGTAACAGTTTGTATGCATTTACTGCACAGCAATTCTTCTGAACACTTTATGCATATGAATTTATGTACCATTATTTTCTCCATTTTAAAAGATGTGATTAAGACACAGAATGGTATAATTTTTTTTGGTTTTCATACTGGGGTTTGAACCCAGGGTCAATTTACTATTGAGCTACAACCCCAGCTCCCCCTTTTTTTAATTTTTAAAATTTTGAGATAGGGTCTCCCTAAATTGCTAAGACTGTCCTGGAATTTGTGATATTCCTGTCCAAGCCTCCGGAGTCACTGGGACTCCAGGCATGCGTCACCGTGCTGGACTAGACCTGGGATTTGAACCCAGAAAATGCAGCCCCAGACCCTAAGTTCATAACCACTATACCTCACTGGCTTTAAAGCAATTTCAAAAAATATTGTTATCTGATACTGATCGTTACAGCATTCCATAAGTTAAATGACCCAGCCACTTCTGAGATATCAATTTTTATGAAGCCATGCACAAAAGTGGGGGAGTGTTGTTCTTTTTTTTTTTTTTTTTTCCCTTGAGGTTACTGGGGATTAAACCCAGGGGAGCTCCAACACTGAGCTACATTTGGCCTTTGTTATTTTGAGAGAAGGTCTAGTTCTCACTAAATTGGTCAGGCTGGCTTCAAACTTACAATCCTCCTGCCTCAGTCTCTTGGATTACAGGTGTGTGCCACTGAGCCTGTTGAGTGGGGACAGTTCTAAAAGAAAGAACAATTAAGAAACATGGAAAGTAAAAGCAAAGTGTGAAGTGGGTCAAAAAAAGATAATGGTTGTTACTAGCATTATTCAGAGAAATTAAATATGGTTTAGACATTAGATAATTTGATTGTATCAATATTAAACAAGAAGATCATTGGCACTACCATTTTACAAGAAACTGAACTCTGAGTTTACTCCAAGCCAGCTTATCCAGCACCTCCTCACACACATTTTGACACTGACCATCACTTAGGCCATATGCTTGCCTTCATTATTTTTTTTCCCCTAGTTTATTCAAGCTAGGCAATAGCTTTGTCTTTTACCTGAAAAGGAGGTACTAGCATTTATGTTCTTCTTTATTTTTTATTTTTGGTGCTGGGGATCAAATCCAGGACTTTGTACATGTCAGGCAGTTTTTATGTTCTTAAGTGTTATAAATTTTCTGTGTTTTTGTTTTGTGGTGCTGGGAATTATACCCAGGGTCTCATGAATGCTAAGCAAACAAGCACTCCAGCACTGAGCTACATCCCCAGCCCCCTATTTTTTTTGTATATGTTTTCCATTTAAACATTTTAAATATTTATATATTTAGCCATGCTGGGGATCAAACCTAGGGCCTGTGCATGCTATAGGCAAGTGCTCTACCACTGAACTACACCCTCAGCCCTTTATGTTTTATTTTGAGATAGGGTTTTGCTAAATTACCTAGTTGGCCTTGAACTTGCAATCCTTATGCCTCAGCCTCCTGAGTAACTGAGATTACAGGTGTGTGTCACCATGCCTGGATATTTTCTTAAATAACAAACTGGCCATAAGATTATGAGGAAACTATTAACTACAAATATACTCAGACATCTCACATTGTATTTTTTTGGTACTAGGGATTGACCCAGGGGTACTTTACCATTAAGTTACATCCCCAGCCCTTTTTATTTGTTTGTTTATTTTTTTTGTTTGTTTTTTGTTTCGATACAGGGTTTTGCTAAATTATCCAGGGTGGCCTTGAACTTATGATCCTCCTGCTTCAAACTCCCAAATCCCTGGGATTACAGGCATGCACCACCATGCTCAGCTTGGAATCTCATATTCTCAAATGTGCAGATGATACATTTTCAAAACTTTTAGGATGAAGGGAAAACAGAAATGTTATTATTTTAATGAACAGCCATTGAACATTTATTTGCTGCCAGGAAATGTGTATTTCATTTAATTAATTTTTTTGGGAGGGGTGTGATACCACTGAGCTACACCCCAGTCCTTTTCATTTCTTTATTTTGAGACAGGGCCTTGCTACGTTGCTGAGACTGGCCTTGAACTTGTGATCCTCCTACATTAGCCACCTAAGTTACTGTGATTACAGACGTGCTCTACCCCACTAGTCCTTATTTAATCAATTCTATGAGATAAGTACTATTACATTTCTCTACAATTGATGAGAAAAATAAGCATCTGAAGGAGGTTGATAACTTACCTCAAGGTCACTGAGATCATTAAGTCAGTGGTGGCCGGTGGTCAGAACTTGAATCCAGGTTCATTGACTACAGAACCTGCTCTTGGCGATTCATTAGTCTCTACCTAAATTGAAATCCACACTGCCTTGATGTTAACCTTTTAACTGTCTCATTCTAAGTCCACGAATGACAATTGCTCTGATTATCAATAGAATTTTCATATCCTCCTATGGCCTCCTGAAATATATTTTTATATTATTTGTTCTTTTTAGATCTAGGATATATTTTTAATTAGGAGTCTGTTTCTATAAAGGTCTGAGTTAAGTTGGAAAAGTCATTTATTTTTAAGTTTCTTTCTCCCTCTCTGGTCATGGGGGAAATCTTTGAAAAAAAAGTTTAAGTACTTTTGTGCTAAAGCATGAGAATAGGGAGAAAATGCAACTGTTTCACCTACAAATTTACAATATTCAACTCTAAAATATTTGAGATTTCAAATGTTAGACCTGACTGATGACTTGTTGATTGAGGAAAAGCTGCTTGTTTATTTGGCTTTGAATCCAGCAGATCTTTAAGTGTAAGCTGTTTTTATTCCTGAGATTCCAAAGGGGCCTCTGAACGGTGAAACGTAACTTGTCCTAGAGTGAGGCCAGAAAGCTGTTTCTGACTGTCATTCATTAACACGCCTGAGAGCATTTCAGAACAGGAGTGCAAGGAAATCCTAGAAGCAGCTGAGAATGTGTCCTCAGAGGTGCCAGCACTGGGATTCAGAGATGAGTGGTTACAGAGAAGAGGAAAAGAAGGCAAAGGAAAAAAACAGAACAGGAAGACAGGCAGCAACAGTACTCAAGGAAGAGTGAAGAAATTTGTGTTGTAGCAGGAACAAGGGCAGATTCAATTTTTAAGGAAAAATGTTCTGAATTTGATTGATTTTTAAATACAAAAAAAATTGTATAAATAGCTGGGAAGTGATTCTTTTCTTTTGATACCAGAGGATTAAACCCAGGGGCACTAACCACTGAGACACATCCCCATCCCTTTTTAATATTTTATTCAGAGATAGGGACTTGCTAAGTTGCTTAGGTCCTCACTAAATTACTGAGGTTGGCTTTGAACTCATGATCCTCCTGCCTCAGCCTCTGAGCTGCTGGGATTAAAGGCATGTGCTACCATACCTGACTGGGAAGTGTTTCTTAAAGATCACTAAAAAAAGAAAAGACAAAGACAGGCACTGTGGCACACACCTGTAATCCTGGTGATTCAGAAGGCTGAGGCAGGAGGATCACAAATTCAAGGTCAGCCTGGGTAACTTAGTGAAACCCTGTCTCAAAATAAAAAATAAGAAGGTCTGGGGATGTACCTCAGTGGTAGAGCGCTTCCAGGTTCAATCTCCAGTAACACACACACACACACACACACACACACACACACACACACACACATAAAGATTTACCATGGGGGCTGGGGAGATAGCTCAGTCCGTAGAGTGCTTGCCTTGCAAGCACAAGGCCCTGGGTTCGATTCCCAGAACCCCCACCCCCCCAAAAAAAAAATCTACCATGTTTGTAAAAGCATCCCCTCCACCTTGATCCCCACACACTTCTGCTTGGACTCATTTATTTCCCCTCTTACCTAAAGTCCCTGCTATTACTCAGTCTTCCTGCATTTATGGCTCAGCCTTCCCTCTTGAACCACCTTGGTCCTGACCCATGGGCCTGTATAGAAATAAGGGGAGGAGTTTGTGTGTGCAATGCATGTGGCCAGAGGACACAGGTGAGGGGAGAGAAGCCTCTTTGTGAAACTAAAAATAAAATGTTCAAAGGTACCAAATATTTGATCCTACCTCATTTACCCTGATGCTTTTATGAGAGAGCTTTCTACTTTTCTTTCTTTGACCTGGCTGGGTTGAGAAGGGAGCTATGAGAGAGCTCAAACCTTCTCTCCAACCTTGCATAAGTAGTATAGACATGGAGAGATCCTGTGGAATGTAAGTGACTGTGACAGTACAGGGGCAAGGCACAGAGAGGCACGTGTTCATTATGTATGGCTGGAGAAATTATCTGTCTCCAGGGGGACATGTTTCACTGTGCATTAGCTTCTAGCCGCTTCTTTCTCCCACATCTCTGCCCACTCTTTCGCTGTTCTTCTCAGTCTCCTTTCCCACTCCCTGTCTTTCCACCCTATAGTCCAGTTCTGCCTGTCACTGTCTCCATCCACCTTTCTCTGCCACGTCCATGTCTCCTCTGCACTTTGCTCGATCTCATGCTTGCTCTCTGGGAGCTGCTTCTCTGTTCCTGTCTCATTTGTCTGTTGTTCTCTCTAGTTCCCTTTCTCCCATCCCATCTGTGTTTTCCTCTGTTATAACAGCTATCTGGGTACCCTGCAGCTAGTGATAACCTTTTCTTGTTACGCTAAAGCCCGTAAGCAGCACTTGGTTTATTGATTGACTGGTTTTTATTTAAATTTTGCAAAGGAAATAAAAGGTTCTTTTTATTTTTTTGGACCTAGGGCTTCACGCATTAGAATGTGCTCTCTAACTGAGCTATGCCCCCAACCCAAAAGGGTATTTTTATAAAGCTAGAGAAAAGAGTGGAAATGTGACATCAGGCAAAGGGAGCAGCAGCCTGAAGAGGGGAGGTGAGTAGGGGGCATGAGAAGAGGCTGAACCTATGGTATCTTATTTCCTTTCAAATAAATCAGGTCAGCTATTTGTAGCTGGTGACAGCTTAATCTGGACTATGAAGGGTTAAGTGACAAGTTAGTCTTGCACCTAATTCAGAGGAAGAAGCTTCTGGGAGAAATGAGTTAAATAAACCTAAGAAGCTGATGTCAGTAGAATTTCTTCTGCTTGACCCACTAACAACTGCGAAGGGGACATTTTAGGAATGGTTTTTATTAAAATGCTTTGGTGGGGCATAGCCCCTGGAAGCCAGAACTGGGCTCTGAGACCAGGCCTGGGAGCACAAAGGGATGAGGACATTTGGCTGATTGGGGAAGAGGAGGGGCACCCTGGGTCAGCGGGGTGGCAGCAGCTGCTGCTGATCAGGGCAGTTCTGATTGCTGTGTTTGCTCTCCTCTTGCCTGCTATAATTAAAGCTTTCCCAATATGATTCTGCTTCCTGAGGAAACTAGAATTTACAAAAATAAGCAAGAAACTAACACAAAACAGCAGAGATGTACACACACACACACACACACACACACACACACACACACACACATTTAAATCATAGAGCACTTAATTGTGTCTTGAGGTCACTGCTGCTGGTCAATTTCAAATCTCCTAATCTTCCATTATAGCCTGGCAGGAGGGGCTCTTCTGACAAAACAAGCAAAATAGACAAAATAAAAAACGTAAATGTATTCAGCAAATTAGATATGGTCATGCAGAACTTCCACTAGCCCCAGCATCCTCTTCACTCCTGACACAAGGGAAATGCTCCCTCAGAATTTCCCTTCACTTTTTCCCCCCTCTATCTTACTATTTTCATCCCATCTCTTGATTCCTTCCTTTAACAGACCACATAGAATTCATGGACCAGAATAAATCAATTGTTTTATTTCCCCTCAAAGGATGTGACCTTCCACCCCCCAAATGGCAGTTCTCTCATTTGCTAGCTGAGGAGGATATTAAGAGACATTGACCTTCTGGTTTTGCCTAAAGAGGGAACACTCAGTAACTATTATGCTTTAGCCTTTGATTTGCTTTAACTTTCCTTCCTTCATCTTCCATGTCCTTACCTACCTTTTCACCTTATTCATGAACATTCTGCTCACCCCATAGTTCACTGCTACTCTCCTCAGCCCTCCCCTCACCAGTGTAGAAATGCTGAAAGGCATTATGTATCTACTTTCAACCTCAGTGTTCCCTGCTAGAAAGGGAACTTACGGGGCCTCTAGGAGTGTTCACCAATTTTAATCTGATTAGTTCCATCACCTACCCTAAGGAGCCAGATTTTGGTGTTATTGAGCTATCTGTGGAGGGAGGAGAAATTGTCAGACATCACTTAAAGAGCTCTGTCCCTTGCATACTTGGGAACTGCCGAGAAAATTAATCTTCCAGCTATTTAAGGCAATTTCTTTTCCATCATCTTTTGTCAAGATGATTGTACTGGGAAATGAATCTGAAGGGAGTCCCTGAACTGGTACACTCCACTCAACGGCATCTCTCCAATGCTATGCAGCATTCATCATCCCCATACAAGCGGAGACGACGTATAACACCGCTGCAAAGCCAACTCCCACTGGTACCCAGCAGCAAGAAATCACACATGCACAGGGTGGATATCCACTGGCCCAAAGACTGGCAGATTTACCTTTCCTCATCTCTATTTTCTTTCCAGAAAACCTATCACAAATTGATCTCTTTCATTAAGTTAGTCTTTTACCCCAGATCCAGGAAGGCAGAGAATCAGGATATGCTAGAACAGAATACGAGACCGGAGGTTATGTATTTTCTATCCTCAACATGACTTGGGGGTGCAGAGTAGGTGTTTACATTAAAGAGATCACTGCCAAGGCAAGGTGTGAGACAGACACAGTGGAAGGGGTTGTGCTGTCTTGAAACCTTTTCTCCAGACTGAACTTTTGTGTTCATGGACTAAGGCTAGGGAGACTTGTGTTCTCTGGGGTCATGGAAGGGAATTCCAATCTTCAACTGTTCTCAAGAATATTCCCCAGGGCAGTAGTTTTCAAATTGTCTTCTCTGGGGTTCCAAGAACTACCAGGGAGTTATATATATGGGAAGGGGAGGAGACAAAGGGGTGTTGTGCAGAGTGGCTGGTAGGGGAAGCTCAATTATTGAGGCACTGGACCCCAGCTCTACTTCAACCTCTGACTTGATTTCTTTCTATTGTTGGGATTTCTTTTTCTTTCTTTCTTGTGGTACTGGGGATTGAATCCAGGGGTATTCTATCACTGAGTTATGTTCCCAGGTCCCCTCCTGTATTTATATTTAATTTTGAAACTGGTCTCACTTGCCCAGGTTGGCTCAAACTTGTGATCATTCTGCCCCATGAATTCATATTTCAATTTTTTTCAGTACTGAGGATAAAACCCAGGGCCTTGCACATACTAGGTAAGTGCTCCACCAATGAGCTACAGCCCAGTCCTTTTTGAGACAGGATTTTACTAAGTTGCCAAGGCTGGCCTCAAATTTGCAATCTTCCTGTTTCAGCCTCCCAAGTATGAATCCTTTAATTAAAAAAAAAAAAAAAAAAAAAAAAAGATGCTGTAACTTTAATTTTAAAGATCTGCAAACCACTGTTGTAAATGAGAGGACGATTACTGTACCTGTGCTTCTCATACATCTATTTGCTGGTTGTATACACAGGAGGGAGATATGATGTAATTCCTGTTTCAACTGTAGAGTACATTTGGGTCCACACTAGTAGCTCCCTGATTCCAGGGGCTCCTGAGACACTTTTCAGCAAAATCAATCTCCTAAGGCACAAAAGTCATTTGTTTTCCAAACTTCCTTCTGCGATCTAATTCCCAATTTCCCTGCATTTGACAAATGCAATTAACAAGCCTCGATCAGTTCCTGACCCACAGCCCTCATCAATCAATACAAAAACTGCACAAGGCTGAGGAGGAGGGAAGGTGGCCACAATACAGGAGACCTTACCCCTCTATTTCTTTGAATGACCCCTCTCACCCTCCCAGTTTCAAAACATGACACTGTGTTGCCCCCTCACCAACCACTTTCTGTCTTCTAGCTATCTATATAAGAGACAGGTTTGCTTGTGTCCTCCTCTCTCATTCTTTAAAGGTTTGTCCTGCCAACCTCCTCTATCTCCCCTATGTCTTGTCCTTAACAGAAGGCCTTGCCATCTGCTGCCACCATAGTTTGGGAACCCCCTCAATGCTGGGTGTGATAAATCAGCAGTCTCTGTGCTCAGCAGGGCCTCTTCCCACCCACATGTACCAATGCCAGTTTTGTGCTTCTTCCTGCTTAGGAGGCTGGAAGCCCACCCTCTCTCCCTCTGCTTTGTGCCCACAGACACACATCAAAGGGACAAGGACCACCAAACCTGTTGACACGATTGCTTTCACAATTGCTTCTTTGTCTTTTCCCCCCACTAGATGAAGAGGTGTTGTTTATTTCTCTTTGTCCTCTTCCTCAGGGTCTAAGCCTTCCCTTCCCAAATGGTTTAAGATTCCAAATTTACCCTCCTCACCCTCTGCGCTGCATATAATATCAAGTTCCCCTCCTCCACCAGGGCGAGAGCTCTTTCCTCTGCAGCCCTGCCTGGTACAGCCCTGTGCATCTTTCCACCTCATCAACTTTTCATCTCTTTGCAAACTGAATTGGGAAGTCTCTCCCTCCTCCCTGCCTCTCTCTCCTTCTCCTTTGTTATTAGCTTCATGAGTGGGGACATTAATGTATTCACTAGACAATGTCTTCACACCACTGTTTCCTGTAATTACAGTCCCTTCCCTCCCACTGTCCTGGCTTATTTGACTGCAAAGTGCTTGGAGGAGGGACACCATGGACAAAAGACACAACACAGTCTGAGGTCGGAGTAGTGAGTAGTGTAATGTTAACATCCAAAAAAGTAAAACAAGTAGTCACCTCTGTTGCAGCTCATTAACATTTGGTAACACATAGAGGTCAATGTTCCAGAGCTTAAAAAAAAAGTATCGACACAACTGAGGACTCCTCCACTATAAGATGGGGTGCTGTATCATTAACAATGACAATCACCCCAAGAAATGCAAGCAGCCACATCCACCCTCCTTCAGTGGGTAGATCCACTATACTTGTCATGTAGGTCAGCTACATTGTCACTGGAGACGTGGATCCAACCATCCTCCCGCACATGGTAGAGGTTGACAGCACCTCCTGAGTAGGCATCTCTGTAGGTGGCTTGGTAGATGGCTCGACGGGCCAGATCATAGGCCTGCTCCACGTCCAGGTTATAGGAGTAGCCTCGATCCATGACCCCATAAGCATACACTGAGCCAGAACCCACAGAGAAGGTGGCCCCAGAGATCCGATTCCCTTCACTGTCCACGTAGTAGAGGCCTGGAAAGGAAGATGAGATTAGCAGGGGGGGGGAAAAAAAAAATCATCCCTTTGACAGCTAATTCATCTTCTAAGCCAGCGTGGTGGTGCATGCCTATAATTCCAGCGACTAAGGAGGCTGAGGCAGGAGAATCACCAAATTTGAGGCCAGCCTCAGCAACTAATTCATCTTCCATGGCAGTAGTTTTCTATCCCTCTTAAAACCCAGGGGAAACCAACATAAATAATAAAAAACAAGACTTCTGTAATTTTTTTTCTTTTTCTCTTTTTTTTTTTTTTCCAGTACTGGGGGTTGAACCCAGAGTTTCTTTACCAGTGAGCTACATCTGCAACCCTTTTATATACACATGCACTTTGTCTTTTGCAGTGCTGGGGACTGATCTTGGGGCAGTGCCTATGCTAGACAAATGTTCTACCACTGGGCTACATCCCTAGCACCTCTCCTTTTAAAAAAAAAAAAAATTTTTAAAGTTGTGGATGGACCTTTATTTTATTTATTTATATGTAGTGCTGAGGATTGAACCCAGTGCCTCACACATGCTAGGCAAGTGCTCTATGACTGAGTCGCAACCCTAGTCCCCTTTTTTTATATTAAAACAATTTTTTTGGCACTGGGGATTGAACCCAGGGGAGTTCTGCCACTGACTACCTCCCCAGTCCTTTTATTTTTCATTTTGAGACAGGGTCCCACGAAGTTGCTGAGATTGCCTTGAATTTGTGATCCTCCTGCCTTAGCCTCCTGAGATGCTGGGATTAGAGGCATGTACCAATGCAGCTTGCTTCGAATTTAATATTAATACTTCAGGATTCTATAACAAATACCCATCTCACCTCACATGATACTAACTACCCTGCTTCTCCTCCTGGTACTTCCAAAAAGCAAGTATGACTTAAGTTTGAAGCACAGGCCTTCAGGTAATGTGGGAGAGAATGTTTAAAATACAATCTCAGCCCTTAAAAATGTTTAGATTACTGGGGAATAAGACATACATCACATTGCAATAGAATAAAGCTTAGAGATCCTTTTTAAAAATATTTGCAGTAATGGGGACAGAATCCAAGGCCTTGCAATTGCTAGGCAAGCTACACATCCAACTCTTTTTAATTTTGAGACAGGATCTTGCTAGGTTGCCCAGACTGGCCTTAAATTTGTGATCCTCCTGCCTCCATCTCCTGAGTATTTAGCATTACAGGTGTGTGCCAGTGCATTTGAGTAGCCTAGAATTCTTAGTCCTCTGATAAATACCTGCACTGTCCAATATGGTAGCTACTAGCTACTCGTGACTATTGAGCAGTTGAAACAAAGCTAATACCACACACTAAAATAATATTTTAGATATACTGGGTTAAATAAAATATTAAAATTATTTATTTAAAAAATGTGGCTACATTTTACATTTAATTATAATTTATATCTTTATCTTATATATACATTTATATATTATGTAACTACACATTTTAATTATAATCTAAAATTATATTATAATAATATAATAATTATATTATTATAATCTAAAATGTTTAAGGTCTTGGGTTCCATCCCAGGCATCACAAAAACAATATGGCTCAAATTTTATTTTATTATTATTTTTTTAATTTAAAAAAAATTTTTTTTAGTTGTATGGAAAGGTTTTTTTTTTTTTTTTTTTTTTTGGTGGTGCTGGGGATTGAACTGAGGACCTTGTACATGTGAGGCAAGCACTCTACCACCTGAGCTATATCTCCAGCCCTGTATAGAAAGTTTTATTGGAACATAGTCACACTCATTGTTTATGTAAGTCTATGGTTGCTTCACTATATCAACAAAGTAAAGTAGATACCTATTGCTTAATAACAGGGGTATGGGGCTGAAATTGTAGCTCAGTGGTATAGTGCCTGCCTAGCACGTGTGAAACACTGGGTTCAATCCTCAGCACCACATAAAAAATAAATTAATTAAAGTATTGTGTCCATCTACAACTAAAAATTTTTTAAAAAACACAAAAAAACAGGGATATTCTGAGAAATTCATTGGTAAGGGTTATTACATCTTGGTATGAACATCACTAATATAAATAAACTAAAATGACAGTATCTCTAAGTGATGTAATCTCATGGGACCACTATTGGATATGTGGTTGTCATGGACCAATATGTAAGACCTCAGGGCAGGGGCTGTAGCTAAGTGGTAGAGAGCTTGCCTAGAACATGTGAGGCATTGGGTTTGATCCTCAACACCACATAAAAATAAAATAAATAAAGGTATTTAAAAAAAAAAAAGATTAAGACCTTATGACCTGCAAACTGAAACTATTTACTGTTTGGTTCTTTATGAAAAAGTTAAGCTGGGAGTGGTAGCACATGCCTAAAATCCCTGCGGCTTAGGAGGCTGAGGCAGAAGGATCTCGAGTTTATAAAAGCCAGCCTCAGTAAAAGCGAGGCACTAAGCAACTCAGTGAGACCCTGTCTCTAAATAAAATATTAAAAAGGGCTAGAGATTTGAATCAGTGGTTAAGTGCTCTTGAGTTCAATCCTCAATGCCAAAAAAAAAAAAAAAAGAAAGAAAGAAAGAAAAAGAAAGAAAGAAAGAAAGAAAAAGTTAGGTGATATCTTGTGCAGATGAAAATTTAGACAGAGTTTTACAAAATTTTTATCAAGGCTGGGGTTGTAACTCAGTGGTTAGTATGGGCCAAGCCCTGGGTTCAATCTCCAACATTGGGAAAAACATTAAAAAAAAAAAAAAAAAAAAAAAAAAAAAATCAATTTCAACTGTCCCTGAACCTTCCAACTAGATGTCTTTGTCACCAAGTTCAGATTCAAATTTCTTGTCCTAAAACACCTCCATTGATTCTCTATTACCTAACCAAATCCTCTCTTGTGCCCCACAAACCACCTTCCTACTGTCTTCTTGAATTCTGCCAAAGGCGTCAACTAATATTCCTATTTCAGGGGTTCTCAACTCTTCTGTGCATCAGAATCATCCAGAATTATCCAGCAAAGATGCCTAGGACCTACCAATGTATCTTTTAACATTGGTGTGGGGAAGGGAATAACCATGGAGCTTGTGTTTTAAATTGTTCAGGTGATTCTGATGCAAACCAGGCTAAAAACAGTTCAAATGATTCTGATACCTATCCCAAGCCTTTCTCCAGCCCATCCTCAATCCCAGTTTTATTATCTTGCCTCACTGGTTCACCACTGATTCTAATTTACCTTTCCAGCTTTATGGGTCACTACTCCCTTTCATACACTTTAAACTGAACTTCGAGCTACTCTGCCAAAACCTCATGCTTCTTTCCTTCCTTCATTTGTTATGTCCCCTTTCTCTCATTTTCACATCCAGGGCAAATGCCATCTATTCATGAAATCTTCTCCAACTCCTTCCATCAGAAGTTATCTTTCCTTTCAGACTTCCCAGCACTTGGCTAAAGACTGATAAACAGAGATCATTTAGAAAGGTATTCATCTTGGCCTGGGGATGTAGCTCAGTGGTAGAGCACTTGCCTAACATATGTGAAGGACCAGAATTCAATTCCAAGTACCAGGAAAAAAGATATTCATCTCATCCAGTTTCAGTTTAGGTAATTGTGACTCTCAATCAATCTCTTGAGGCAAGGAAGGAGCTGCCTCACACTGAATGGGATAGGTTGTCAGAAAGGTTTTTTAAAGCAGTACAATTGTGGTTAAGCTTTATTTTCCTCGACTTCCATGCTAGGCAGTCTTTGCACTGTCTTACATTGTCTCTACCACCTAGAATAAACCCAATAGCTAAGGGATCAAAGCAACATTTTCAGAATGGTTCCCTAGAACACACAAGATGTATAAAACTGTTTTTTCACACATTTCAAAGAGAAAGGTATCTTGATTCCCAAAGTAACAAATGGCATTCTTTTTCACATCCACTTTTTAATCTCCTCCCTCATTCTCCTTTTGGTAATTAAATGGATATTCTCTACACCCTTTTTATCCTTGCTCCAAAGCAAGTGAAACACTGGTAGGTATCCTACAGTTGTTCTATAGGATAACTAGGTATGAAGTGAAATTAGGAGGAAAGAATATTTTCAAGCTTACACTAGGGTTAAACAGAAAGTGACAAGCTGTATTGCAGCTTTACTAAGAAAATTCAAAATTGGCTGGGTTAGGAATGTAGGTCAGTAGTAGAGTATCTGCCTAGCATGCACTAGAGTCTGAGTTTGATCCCCACTGCAAAATAAAACAAAAAAAAAAAAAACCAAAACGGGCTGAAGGAGAAATGACATCAAACACAAGGTTGAACTTCCTGGAAAGGTTCTTACATACCGGAAAGAAAAACAGAGTAAGGGATTTCTTTTCAGTGACAACAAAACAGGACCTCAGATGACTAGAGAGAGATTACAAAATCCATCACAGAAAGAAAAGAGATAGGCCTGAAAGGCTCCTTCCAAGCCAAAGACTCTAAAGGAAAAAGGGAAGAAAATGGCTAACTTTTGAGTGCTTCACTATCCAACACCATAACTACTAGCCAAATGTGGACACTGAGCACTTGAAATAGTAACTGCCACATATTGAAATACTATTTTTGAACAAATGAATTCTTAAAACTGATTTTACTTTTTAAATACATCCATGAGAAAAATCTAAATTGTATGTGTGGCTCACAATATATTTGTTAGTGTCGACTAGAGTTTTTATGTCTATCACACAATTTAATTTTCAAATACAATTATTTTTCATGTCTTACAATTTATAAGACAGAAGGAGAAATACGTGCCAGATATTGTACCAGTTATTTTACATTTATTACCTCACTTAACCACTGTGTCAGATGAAGAAATAGGCAGAGAAAATAAGCATCCTGTCAATGACACAGCAGGTCTAACTCCAGGCCCTTTCTGACACTACAGTGCCTGTCTTGGACAAAAAGAAAGAAGGGCTAAGAACCTAATCAACAAATCAACACATTCTCAGCACTGCCTCAGAGCTCTTTCATCTATCTACCCATTTAACTCCCCCTCTCCACAGTGTCAGTTCAAGGATCACGTGATTGCAGCTCAACTCACCAGGGCCTCTCTTATCCCAGCCACAGATCATGGTGCCCATGGACAGCCCCATGCCTTTGTACTGATACACCATGTTGGCAAGCAGCTTAGATGCAGCGGCTACGGAGATGCGTTCCTTATTTCGAAGCTCATAGATTCGACACTGACGAGCCAACAGACGCTCCCAGAAGCTGCAATCCGCTGCACCCCCAGCCATGGTTCCCAGAAGGTAGGGGTTGATCTCTATCACTTTCTTCACCGTCTGGGAGGCAATGTAGGCACCCGCTGTGGCCCGGGAGTCAGCGGCAACAATGACTCCATGTCGAAACTGTTAAGATAGTGGAAAACATAAAACAGGTCACATCAAACCACAGAAACATCTCCCTGGTATTTCTTTTTGCACCAATGCAAATTCAGCACCTCTCTCTGTCCTTTTATACTTTACAATACACTTCTCTTAACAGAAATCTCTTGACATGTGTAAATCAATATCACACTCACTTTATAGATGAGGAAACAGGTTCAACAGATAGAATGATCTGCCCCAAATCTAGAGTTAGTTGTTGTAGAGTTCAATTGTTTGGATCCTGGTACAGTAGTCCCTCGACTTCCCGCTCTTACAGGGATTCGGTTACTCTCGCCTAGCCTTCCCTCTGCCACAGTTCAGTGTCTGTGGCCTCCCCTTTCCCAGCTGGGAGCTCCTAAACAGGAGCAACCTGAGGTCGCCTAGGAATCAACGCGATGTGCCTCGGCCGCAGCGCCTCCTTCTCCGGTCAGAACCGGGAGGGTGGTTTCCCCGGACAAGGAGACGGCGAAACCTCTAGGGTAGTGACGAGAGAGGCCCGAGCCTCCGCCGGAGCTTGTGGCCGGCTCTCGTCTGGTTGGGAGGCCGGGAAGGGCGCGGGCACTCGGGGCTCAGCCCCGCAAGGCGGCTCGATCCGCACCTTGAAGGCCAGAGTGGTGGTTCCATGAAGCATTTCAATTCGAGGCTCTTCTGGGGCACCCCAGCTGGGCGCGGCTAGGCTCAGCCCATCACTGGAACTCCCTGGTCCCAGGTCCAGAAGATCTGCACGACCCCCAAGTCCGAAAAACCCGCGCCGATTCACCGGTAGCGGCCTCTCCAACACGCTGGCCAGCGCCATGTCTAATGAGGGCAAAAGAAAAAAAAAAAAAAAAAAAAGGGAAGAAAAACTGAGAACGCCTACCAAAGAACGGGTCGTCACAGCTTCGCTTCCTATTAAATCTATTCCCAGAGTGGAGCCATTTTAACTCCTGGCAACCACGCCTCCAAAAACCAGAGCCAGACGTAAGGGACCATTTTCACCGAGGGGCGGGGGATGGCTTCACAAGCTTTGTACTCTAAAAGGATGGGGCTGCCATCTTGACTTTGGTCATGAAAGCATTACAGGATCAGATTAACTTCAACTTCCTGGGAAGGGACTGGAAACGTCCATGTTAAGTGACGGAGGCGAGGACGGCCATCTTTAAGAAGGGCGTGACTGGTTGAAAATCGGTTCTGGTCTCTCGACAGAAAGTCGTCCCCGTGTAGCCCGGAGTGAGGGCTACACATCATAGCCCTTCTGCTTCAGGAGCCTGTTAATGAAACTGAGGTTGCCATTTTGTTTAAGGGCACCTCCTAATACTGCGTAAAATAATGATCTATTCTGAGGGTATTTCCCTGTGGTATTAACCACAATAGTTTGTGGTGAAAAGCACAACAGAATAAAAGTGCTGTACCTCTTCTTGTTTACTGGCTACGTCACAACCATTATTTAACAGTAATCGATTTTTTAAAAAATATTTTTAGTTGTAGATGAACATCATACCTTTTTTTTAATGTGGTGCTGAGATTCAAACCCAGTACCTCACGTGTGAGGCAAGTGCACTACCACTAAGCCATAACCCCAGCCTCCTAGTAACTAATTTTTAAGAGTCAATATTCTCTTTACTTCCACCTGGGCATGGAAATTTTAAGTAATGAATTGCCTAAAAGACATTTAAAAATAAGGAAAAGCAAAAGGGCTCAGGTAATTGACAAACTAGATTATCACTTTAGCACCTGAATAATTGGGTCAATAGTAATTTACCATCTCAGGGCCTGGAGGAGAGTTGAGGCCCATAAAGATGTACCAAGAGATTCTCTAGTCAGCTTATCAAGATGAGGCTCTGTATCAGGAATGGGCTGTATTTTATCCTACTTCCTCCCTCTACCCACGTTAATTTTTCAACTCTTTTGGGAACTATAACAAGTCAGGAAGTGGGCATATGTGTGAAACATTGACTCCTGCTTTATGGTTCCATAAAGTCAGTGTCTGATCTTTCTTTTGGATTCTAGCAGCAACACCTATCAACATCTAAATTTCACTTTCCTCCAATGATCAACTCAGCTCCTCCTTCCCTTAGCAGACTCTGTATGTGCTTTTTTTTTTTTTTTTAACCTTAATTATCACCATCACCATCACCACTACCACTACTATTGTTGAGTTTATGCATCACCAGGTTTAGAAACCTTTCAAAGGCAGGACAACAAAGTTGTTTCCCTCTTTTTCTTAGAAATGAAGAAGGGACTGGATTTGACTGAATCATTTTTCACCATGTGTATCAGTTTGGCTTTAAGAGAAGGTGACCAAATTTGAGAGCATAGTTGGGACAGCGAATATAACATGGATAATCAATGAAAATAAAACAATGCTAATAATATCCAATGGTCTTCTGCTTCAATAAAATATTAAAATGTGAATGCATCATATTTGGGATTTGGGTGTTTATTATATAAGCAGCAATTTCTTTATGAAAGGATTAACCATAAGATTTTTAAGCAATGAATTTTATGATTTTTTTTACATTTCCAAGTGATTTAACATTTACAGAAAAGTTACAGTAACAGCATAAAGAACTCCCATATACCTTCGCCTAGAGAAGTCATTCAAGTTTTTTCAACTGTCCCAACAATATCCTTTGTAGAAAACAGATACAGTCCAGTACCATGTATTCTGCCAACCTGTCCTCTGTGTGCCCTTCAGTCTGGAAGAGCTCCTGCCCTGCCTTGACCTTCACTTAACAAATACTTACTGTGACTAATGGTATTTTTCAAGCATTGTGCCATATTTCCAGTTCCACACATTTTTCCAGAACCCTTTCCTTGAATCTGGGCTGGGCTTGTGATTCAATGTGCTTTATTTATTTATTTATTTATTTAGGTGCTGGGGATTGAACCCAGGGCCTTGTGCTTGCAAGGCAAACTACCAACTGAGCTATCTCCCCAGCCCTAATGTGCTTTATTTTTAATGCTGAAATTTGGCAACCTTTTCAGAGCCCAATCATCAGAATGTAATTAAGCAGGAGATCTTTATCTGTCTCACACATGGACAGTGTGGAAAATGCAAAGTATTTTTGTTTATTGAACACTTATTATTTTGCAAGCACCTCTGCAATACAACTAGTCCTTCTGATTTCTTTCAGTGGTTCTTTCACTCTCCACTATCTGTACCTCTCTTGAGACACTTTTCTACTTTACCTGGGAAGAAGTGTGTATTTAGTCACACACAGTGGCTCAGGTCTGATTCCATCTACTCAGGAGGCTGGGGTAGGAGGATCACAAGTTTGAAGCCAGCCTGGGCAACTTAGTAAGACCCTGTCTCAAGATAAAAACTTATGAAAGGGCTGGGGATGTAGCTCAATGGTGGAGCTCCCCTGTGTTCAATTCCTCGCACCGCTAAAGAAGTGTGCATTTATCTCGTTTGGATTGTGAGGTTTTAAAGACTGGAATTTGTTCACTATTGATCTCTCTGCCCACTGTGTGCTCAATATACATTTACCAAATGAACACTTGAAAGGAATGACAGTAATGTTCTTTCAGTCACATGTTTGAAGCCCTGTCTTATCTTGGACAACTCCCATTCCTTTCCTCCCCATCCAGTGAGTTGCCAAGTCCAACTGATCCTCCCTCTGCAATGTTTCTCACTTTCTTTTTCATTACATGTGATGTCACCTTGGCTTTGTGTTTCCTTCCTCTTGAATTATTGAAAAATTCTTCTGAACTGATTTTCTGGGTCTAAACTGTCACTCCAATTCAATGGGCAATACATTACATTGATTTTATTACTTACCTGCTTAGAAATCTCTAGACTTAGGAGGCCGAGGCCGGAGGATTGCAAGTTAAAAGCCAGCCTCAGTAATTTAGTGAGGCCCTAAGCAACTTAGTGAGACTGTCTCAAAATTAAAAGTAAAAAGACTGGGGATGTAGCTCAGTAGTAAAACACCTCTAGGTTAAATCCCTAGTACTAAATAACTAAATAAATCTTATAAAATCCGATGTTGTAGCATTTGCCTGTAATCCCAGCTACTTGGGAGACTGAGGTAGGAAAATGGAAAACTCAAGGCCAACCTGGGTAAATTAAAGAGACCTGTCTCAAAATCAATTTTTTAAAAAAGCACTGGGGATGTAGCTCAGTGATAGAGCCCTTGCCTAGTGTGTTTGAAGCCCTAAGTTCAAGCCCTGGTACTGCAAAACAAACAAACAAACAAACAAACAAACAAACAAAAAACAGGCCCTATCAAGTTCAAACTCTTCGACATGGTAATGAAGGTATCTGTAATCTGTTCCTGACCTACCTTATGTTACTTCTTTTCTCTAAGGTCACCACTTATGAGGACTTCACAAAGGAGAAGTACAAATGATAAGTGCTATAGTTCAGAGGTAGGGGAGGAGGACAGTATAGATTGATGTGAGGCTGGGAGTTCAAGATGGCTTCGTAAAGGAGGTCTGTTTCGCATTGCTCCTCACACCCACAGCCTCTCCTCTTGGCCCATATCAGGTAATGTTTGTGTCTAGGGAGGTGGTTATCCATGCTTATAAAAAGTCCAACACTCAGTCTTTAGAAGGAGAATATATTCCTAAATCACACCTGGTTGGTCTAAGAGTTAGACTAAATGTTCCAGAGTCAAGTTCAGTTGTTTCTCCTGCCCTGGAGTTACAAACCAACCCTCTTACAACTGTGAACTACCCTACAGAAGAAGTACTAAGAGAGAGGGTCGATATCCTTTCATCAATATCTTCAGGACTTTAACACAAGTCACATAAGCTATACTGCCAGAGAACCATCAGGAATGCCATTTTTAAAAATTATTTATTTGTTTATTTGGGACCAGGGATTGAACCCAGGGGCACTTAACCACTGAGCCATAACCCCATCCCTTTTTATATTTTATTTTGAGACAGGGTCTTGCTGAGTTGTTTAGGGTCTTGCTCAGTTGCTGAGGCTGGCTTTGAACTTGCAATCCTCCTGCCTCAGTCTGCAGAGTCACTGGAATTACAGGAGTGCTCCACCATGCCTGGCTAGGAATGCCATTCTTGTATATAGATAGAATGACATCTTCCTCCCCAAAGTGGAGGAGAAAGAGACCTCTAGATTCTAGTTTCTCTTCACCCTCATTTCTCTGTAACCTGCCTTTCTTCTGGGAGGTATTTGATCCTTTTTCTCTTTTCTTTTCTGTTTGCCTCAGTTCATTTTATATTTCCCCATCTTGTCTATGAGTTGAAAGTATAAGCTGAGCCTCAGCTTTCCATGGTTCATACCTCTGAATAGAGTCCCCAACATCAGGGTCTCCTACCTCAGTGGCTCTACAACATCCTATTATGAGTCTATAAGAGCATTCAGTTGCCTTTACTCCTCCTAAGTTAGGCGTTCTCTCAGGCTAGTGACAGACCTTTATTTGTCTTTGCATGCCCAATGTCTTATATAGGGAAAAACAAGAGGGACCCAGCTCTGCTCCTTCCTCTTGTGTCCACTTTCCTTTGCAGTCACTCCAGCTCCTCTCCTCTGGGTAATTATAGGATGACAGACAGGAGACTCTATGGGTGACTCTCAGATGCATCACGAGTAACAGAAGGTGGAGGTCTGACTGATGGGCAGCATCCTCCCACTGCTGGAGACTCTACAAGCCTCATATTGTCTCCCCTCTGAGGAAGAGGAGGCCGTTCCACCAGCCAATCCCAAAGCCTGATTTGGGGTTGGGGAGAAATGAAGCGTCAGCTCACATGCTTTGCTCACCAATTCTGGCAGCAGCCCAGCTTCCCTGTAGCGTCCCTTTTTCCCTATTTGACTCCAGAACACAAATCTCTATCCTGCTCTTTCTAACCTTCACTCAGTTTTGAAGATGGCTCTACAAGATGTGTGCAAGTGGCAGGCCCCTGAAACCTGGGGACCATCCACTCACCTACCTCAGGCTGGTGGCTGGGCTATACCCCAGGGCTGCAACCTGCAAACCTTCCTGCAGATGCATGGCCCCAGGTTAGCCCATGGCACCACCACCCTGGCCTTCCGCTTCCGTCATGGAGTCATTGCTGCAGCCGACACACGTTCCTCCTGTGGCAGCTACGTGGCCTGTCCGTCCTCATGCAAGGTCATTCCTGTGCACCCGCACCTCCTGGGTACCACCTCTGGTACCTCTGCCGACTGCGTAACATGGTACCGAGTGCTACAGAGGGAGCTGCGGCTTCGGGAGCTGAGGGAGGGTCAGCTGCCCAGTGTGGCTAGCGCAGCCAAGCTCTTGTCAGTCATGATGTCCCGCTACCGGGGGCTGGATCTGTGTGTGGCCACTGCTCTGTGTGGCTGGGACCGCTCTGGCCCTGCCCTCTTCTATGTCTACAGCGATGGTACCCACCTACAGGGGGACATATTCTCTGTGGGCTCCGGATCTCCTTATGCCTATGGTGTGCTAGATCGCAACTACCATTATGATATGACCATCCAGGAAGCCTATGCCCTGGCCCGCTGTGCTGTAGCTCACGCCACCCACCGTGATGCCTACTCAGGGGGCTCAGTTGACCTTTTCCACGTGCGCGAGAGTGGATGGGAATATGTGTCACGCAATGATGCCTGTGTGCTGTACATGGAGCTGCAGAAGCTGCCAGAGCCAGAGCCAGAGGGGAAGGCCAGCCAGGCCCATCCTGAGTCTGTCATTCCCCATAGAGCTGGAGAATGTGGAAAACTCTCTTCAGAGCCAGGGGAGGTGTCAGCAGAAGACTCCAGGATGCCAGCCAAGACTGAGACACTGTGAAAAGTGGCAGAACTTGGGGAACCCATGTTCAGGGTAGGGGGTTTGGGAGGCAGCAGGGGAAGCAGCCTCCCGGCACTCGCTCCAACCCCTTCAGGTTGCCTGCTTCATTTGTCCCAGGTCTCCACCCTTTTGCCTCCTGGAGCTATTGATGGTGTCTAACATGTTCCTATTGACGCTCGAAAGGCTGGTCCAACTTCTTTCCTGGTTCAAGCTAATTTCAGCAAACAGTTCCTGCGTGCCTACTGCACACCAGATGCTGTGCTAGGTGCTAGACCTTACTCTTTTCTTGCCATCCTTTTTTCTCCATTTCCCCATTCCATCCCTAGTCTGTTCTCTCCTGCTTTGTCCTCTATCTCAGTTCTAGAGTATTTGTCTCTTTCTCCTGGTCACTTTGTCATGTTGGTGAGGTGTGACAGCCAGGAGGGGAGCGGCTCCTCTGAGAATGAGGTGGGGAGAGCAGCCCAGCTGGATGTTCGCTGGTGCAGTAATGGACACTCGCTGGTGGTGATGGGCTGCCTCAGTGGTCCTGCCCCTGGGCCTTGACTGTAATAACTAAAATGATTCCTCTTTTACTGAGTGCAGTTCTCATGGCAGCCTTCGAGATGAAATGTTCCTTACTTCACAGAGGTGGGAATCAGGTTCACAGGGTTATGTGACGCTTGGGTTACACAATAGGTGGCAGCAAGGAGGCTTTAATCCAGCCCCCTCCAAAGCCTGTGCTTTTTTAAAATTTAATCTAATATATATTTTTTTGTACCAAGGATTGAACCCAGGGGTGGCTTAACCACTGAGCGACATCCCCAGCCATATATATATATATATATATATATATATATATATTTTTTTTTTTTTTTTTTTTTTTTTTTAAATTAGAGACAGCTTCTTATTGAGTTGCTTAGTGCCTCACTAAAATGCTGAGGCTGGCTTTGAACTCATAATCCTCCTGCCTCAGCCTCCTAACCTGCAGCCCAGAGCTTGTGCTTTCTGCACGGCCTCCTCTCCCAGGCCCTCTGCTGGCATTTGCTCTCTTCCTGCCAGGCTTCAGAAGGGGAGTGATGTGGAAGGAGAGAGGCTGGGTCAATCCCTTGCCTGTGGCTGGGGATCAATGAACCCAAAGAATCCTAGGGCCTGGAGCTCAGGTGAGCTGCCCCCACCCCACTTCATCATTCACCAAGGCTTGGAGGCATCCATCCCTCTGAGCCCACCCCTACTCTCCACCCTTCTGGTCCTGTCACCGCCTCTGCCAGACTTCCTTCCCCTTTCTTCCCTTTCCTTCTTTCCAGATCTCCTTCCTGATGCTCCCTCTGGAGAATGAAGAGGGAGGTGGCTTTGTCGGGGGTCCTGTCTCTCATGACTCCTCTCCCACTCCCCACGGGTCCTGACTTGGATGACAGCTCCAGGAGGACCCCTGCCCTCTCCCAGGCCAGGGGCAAAGCCTAGGGGAGGGGGCCGGAAGGAAGGTCACTGAGACTTTCCTCTTATCCCACTCATAAAGCTTTTCAGCTGCCTTTTCTCCCACTTGAACACACTGGCACCCCAGACTAAGAACTCCTCCAAGCTGGAGATGACCAGACAGGAGGAGACCTTCAGACTTTGGGCCTGAGCAGGTGTCTTGTAGAGAGGAAGGAAAGATCAGGTGGTGCTGAAACAAAACACTGGAGACAGGCAGGAAGGACCTGTGGTGGGGAAGGGGACCACAGAAAGTTGCCCAGTATAGGGGGACTAGCCTGTAAGTCAGGGTTAAGGAATCTGGCCAGTGGCTTTCACAACAACACTCTTCACCCCTTGCCCACTCCCCCGCCTCGGGAAGAGGTGTTGGGCTCTGGGAATGCTGCTGTGGACTACACACAACTCAGATCCCTGAGATTTTGTTTTTACTTATATATTTTTGTTTGCAGTACTAGGCATTGATTCCAGGGGTACCCCACCACTAAGCTATATCTCCATTTCTATTTTATTTTGGGACAGGGTCTCACTAAGTTGCCCAGGCTGGCTTTAAATTTATGATCCTCTTGCCTCAACTTCCTGATAGCTGGGATTACAGGAGTGTGCCACTATACTGGCTCCCCTGAGGTCTTCTATGTCCCTCTCTTTCCCAAACTGGACAAGGCAGATTGAACCTAGGAGAGCAGAACTGGAGGGGAGTCCCCTTTTCTTGCATCTCCTTCTCCTGTCTCTTCCTCCTTCCTTCCATGGTATTGTCTACCTTCACTTGCTTTGACAAGTGAGGTCTCATTTGCTGGCCAAAATGAGGTATTTAAGGCCAGACTTAAGAACATGGGTCTTGCTGACAAGTCTGTTTCCCTGTGCCCTGTCAAAACTTAGAGGAAGCCAGGCATGACCCATGCCTATAATCCCAGTGACTCAGGAGGCCAAGGCAGAAGGATTACCAGTTGGAGGTCAAACTCAGCAACTTGGTGAGATCTGGTTTAAAAAAAAAAAAAAAAAGGAAAAGAAAGGAAAGAGTTCTGGGGGTGTGACTCAGTGGTAAAGTACCCTTAGGTCTGATCCCCAATATCAGGGGAAAACAATTAGAGGGGGAATTCCTCTAAGGGAATTTTGAGTTGGGGGAGGACTGTGCAGGCAAAGCCAACATCCCATTTTACTATTTCCCTCTCTATTTGAGAGTGGCCATGAGTCATTTCCTTTCTTGCTCCAGTAATTCCTAAATGTTTAATGAAGGCATCAGGATTAGACCAAAAGGGCAGAGATCTTGCCCTTTCTACCCTGAACAGAAAGACCTGTCCCCTTTGATGCTATTTGGGATGCTACCTCAGTCCTCTGAGGCCTTGGAAGGACAGGTAGCCTGTTCTTACACAGGCCCTTGGGCTGCCAGGGGTCTGTTTCCTGCTTTAGCAGAGTGAATGACAATTAGCACTGGAGGCTCTTTCTACCCCATTTGCCCTAATCCAGCAGGTATGGAAGGTGCTTTCCCTATATTTAGAAAGGAGTGTCACAGGACCTGTCCTGACTCACCTACTCCAGCTACTTCAGGATTAGATTGTGCTGGTTCCTGGTCAGATCCCTTCTTTGCCTCAGGAAGTGACCACTGGAGATGCCAGCCATTTCTTCTTAGCTGCCATCCCAGGTGACTTGATTCTGCCCAGCAGCACACCTCCCTGCTTCCTCCCTCCTTTGTGCTTCATAGGTGACTTAAAGGTGGGAGAGAGGGCCAGAATTCAGTGTGACTTGACTGTCTCATCTGAGCCCGCCTTCTTCAGTTGGCACGACAGGCTCCAGGAAAGGCTGACTTTCCCTCCTCAGCTGCTTATCCACCCCTAGTTTTTCTTATCCTGGAACTTCCTCTTCCCTTCTTCTTAGTCTCTTCTTTTGGGGGTCAGGGAGGGAACTGAACCCTGAGGTATATTCCAGCATTTTTATTTTGAGACAGGTTCTTAGCCTTGTGATCCTCCTGCTTCAGCCTCATGAGTAGCTGGGCTTACAGGTGTGCACCACTGCACCCAGCTCTTCTTAGTCTTTTATCCTTCCCCCTTTCTCTTCAGTACTCACCTTCCTACCCACCTTCTCCTCTTATTTCTTTTATTTTTGCTACTAGGGATTGAACTCAGGGATGCTTTGCCACTGAGCCACATCCCCAGTTCTTTTTTTTTTTTTTTTTTTTGAGACAGGCTCTTACTAAGTTTTTCAGGACCCACTTGCTGAGTCTGGCCTTGAACTTGTGATCCTCTTACATCAGCCTTCTAAGTCACTGGGATTGCAGGTGTGCCCCACTGTGCCCAGCTCCACCTTCCCCTCTTGCCAGTTCCCACATCTTCATTTCCTTGGATAGTTTGATAACAACAGGGTACTGGGAGAGTTGGTAGTAGGAATGGGGGTGCATCCATTATCTCCTTTCTCTCCAAATGCAGTGACTCAAACTCTCCTCTATCTACAGGATCTTGAAGTGAAATCCCCCAAAGAGAAGGAATGAGCTGGAAGCATAGGTTTAGGCCTCTTCTTCCATCCTTCAGCACAAAGGGAGCTCTGTCCAGAAACCTGAGTGCAGAAACAGAAGTAGGCTCTGGCTTTACAAAATAAAGTGTTTGTTTATTATGAAATTAGAGATGGAGGCCCCTCCCTTTTCTCCCTCTTTCCCTTTCCCCAGCTGCCTCCTCCTTTCCCCCCCTCTCCCTGGGGCCTGGAAAGCACACAACACAATGCCCAGAGCTAGGATGCCCAGGGCAGGCTGACAGCTGGGCAGAGCTCCAGGGAGGCGGCCACGTGGGGGCTGGAGCTCTCGCCCTGGGAGGCAGGCTGGCTCCCTCCTTCTGCTGGAGGCCAGTGGAGCCAGGATGAGGCCATGAGTGATGGATGGAACCATGCGGGCAGGTCTGTTAGGACAGGAGCAGCAGTGAGAGGCAGAAATCAGGGAAGGGCTTCTCTCCACCCCCTGGTCAAGCTGTCTAGGGGCACTGACCTGGGGCAGAGCATCCCCTGCAGGAGGGTGGGCAGCAGTGGCTGGAAGTTTCTCTTGCTTTTGGGATGGACGACCAAAAACCAAAACCAAAACCAAATGAGCTAGTCACAGGGACTCAGAGAGGAGGGGAAGTGTAGGTGGGAGACAGACACAGAGCATATTTGTGGGCAAGAGAGACAGTATGTGAGAGCTTTAGAATTGCAGAGACAAAACAGTCACGGAGAAAGCAGAATCACAGTGAGAGAACAGAGGTTCAGGGTCAAAGCCATAAAACCCAGACCAGGACAGAGGGAAAGTGGCACTGACAGACAGAGATCCCTGGAGAGAGACAGACTGGGAGGCGAGGGCGAGGGTGTCCCGGGGAAGGAACGAGGAACACAGGGACGGGAGGAAGCCTGTGGCCCCTGGCTGCTGCGGCCTGCCTGGACCCTGTGGGGCTCACTCAGAGGGCCTGTACGGGCTGCCCCACCACGGTGGGCAGGGCCAGGGTCGGCGCTCAGGGGGCTGGGGGTTCCTTGGCTCCATACAGCTCAGCCAGGGTGCGGAAGAGAGGACCCCAGTCGTCCACCGGCTCCGTGGGGCCAGGGGCACCTCCGGCTTCGCTGCCAGAGCCCAGGGAGCTGAGGGAGCCGCAGGAGGATCCCCGGCCCTCATAGCCATACACCTGCACTGAGTCGTAGGGGGGCACGCTGGGGTCCTCGTCTGCCTCCCGTAGCCGCAGCGCAAGCAGCTGGGCCACGTCAGCTGGACCTGGAGGCCTGGGCTGGCGTGGCGCCCGGGCCCGGGGCAGCACGTCGCGACGCACTGGCGGGCCCGGGGCTGGTGGGGCAGCGCCATCAGGGTTCTGCAGGGCTGTGATGTCAAAGGCTTCTGTGTCCTCCTCGCCGCCACCCTCATCGTCGTAGGTGATGATGTTCTCGCGAACATCCTCCTCCTCTAAAACCATCAGTGCTTCTTGCTTTTGCCGCCGCAGAGCCACGAAGAGCACCACTAGGGCTGTAGGAGAGGGTACACAGGCCTCTGAGTCAACAATTGGGAACAGGACAGTGTTTCTATATGAAACACAGATAGGTCAGTTGGAAGAGAAGGCACTGTGGCCTAGGGATTACCAGTCCTACGTTTGACATCTGGTGAACTTCGCTTTGAATTCTGACTTTACTCCTTACTCGCAGTGTGACCATGGGAAGTCACTTAACTTTTCTAAATTTCTTTGACCCTTGGTTTACTTAAGTGAAAAACAGAAAATCTGCTGGGTATGGTGATGCATGTCTGTAATCCCAGCTATTCTGGAGGCTGAGGCAGAAAGATTTTAAGTTAGAAGCCAGAATCAGCAACTTAGTGAGACCCTCAGGAACTTAGTGAGACCCTGTCTCAAAAATAAAAGCTAAAAAGGACTGCGGATGTAGCTCAATGGAATGGTGCTCCTGGGTTTAATCCCCAGCACCAAGAAACAAAGGAGCAAACAAAACCTCTAGAAAACCTATTTCACCTCTTAGGGTTGTTGAAAAGATAAAATGAAGCACCACTAGTGATGTGCCCCCACCCACTCGGCACAGAGTAAGAGCTCAGTAAATAATTCTTATGGTTTTTTTACTGTCATTACAGATTGGTAGATCAGGGACATGAGGTCAGAGATTTTCTCTTGGACACATCAGGTAGTGGGAAAATCCTGGCATTAGGGGTCAATTAAAGCCCTATGTCCAGAGAGCTGTTTCCTTTCCATTCCCCCTTCAGGCCAGGATCTATGGCCCACTGTGGCCTGACTCACCAAGCAGGGTGCCCACACAGGTGACGATGGCAAGCAGGGCGCCAGTGCTGAGCCCAGTGGGTGAGAGCTGAGCCTCAGGCCGGCAGGACGCCACGGAGCCATCAGGCCGGCAGCGGCACACACTGACAGTCACTGTGGCAGTGCTGCTCAGTGCTGGCTGCCCCCAATCCCGCAGTTCTATGGGAACCAGGTAGGGGGCCTGGCGGGGCGGAGCAGGGCGGGAGGGCAGCAGCAGGCTGGCGGAGCCATCTGTGGGAAAGGGAAGGTGTTGGGGCACCTCATGGGACATCTTCCTGGTAGGATTAGTCCAGCCCTTACAGCCAGCTTCCCATGGGAAGGTTTGCAAATGAGTGTAAACCTACCTTTTGTTGGGTGGAAGGTCTGACAGGGGCAGGGGTTAGGCAGGCTGGGCTGGGGTGGTGGAGGAGGAGAGGAAGGAAAGGCAGACATGGGCATGGTTATGGCTGAAGGAGGCCACCCACCTCTGTTGTCCTGGACAGTAAAGTTGGTATCAGGGCCCAGAGGACCTTGAAGGGAGACTCGGCTACTGTTGCCGACTTCATCTCTGTCCAGGGCCCGGATAACCTGAATCAACTGGGAGGAAGAAAAAAGGCCTTGAATGGAGTGCTGGTAGAGGCCTGGAGAACCCAACCCGCCTGCCTCAGCTGCTCACCTGGCCGGGGGCTGCAGAATCACAAACAAAGGTGTCATAGGGCTCAGCCAGCTGGGGAGCATTGTCATTCTCATCCAGGGTCTGGATGGCAACTTGCACACGGGAGGCCTGTGCGGAGCTATCTGAAGCCAGAACACCAACACATACACACCATATATGCACACACAACACAGTTTATACACAACATACATAGTGCATGGTCATGGATGCCACACGCAGCACATAGCATGCACATTTAATACATGAAATAAGCATGTAATAACCAAGTAGCAGCAAACCACGTTGTGAAGTGAACACCACCAAGTACGTAGAATATTCACGTAGTACCCAAGATAGGTGCAATACACAAGATACACACAGTGGGAATTCAGTATCCATGATATATGTTTATAATAACCCACATGCAGGGCACATACAGAAGATGAAAGGTAAGTAGAGGGTGCATATCAGTTGTATGCAGACAAGGGTCATGAAATACACAAACACATTCATACCACACATTCAGTATGGGTGGTAAAAACAAATGCAATGTACATGAAGCAAATGTTTGATACACACAGTAAACGCAGCACCCCCCCCCCCCCACACACACATACCCAGGGCCCAGAAAAAGCATTTTCACGTACTGTGGGATGGATACACACACACACACACATTCCATCAGAGGTCTGGGAGGCTATAATGCAGCAATAAATATCACTTAGATTCGACCTTGGGGAAGAAGGGGCTTCACAGTCTACAAGGTGCAGAGCCAGGATGGCCTGGTCACCACAGCCAGACTCAGGCCCCCTATTCACCCATCCCCTTTGTCCTACCATTACTCTACCTTGTTTCCAACTGCTAATGCCATCCAAGAGATAATGCAGTGTGCACCTGTCACCTCTCCTAGGCTGAGCCTTCCAATTCCTTTAGTCTTTTTCCTAAGCAGAGGGAGAGTTGGCTGGCCCTGGCAAAAAGGGCTGAGGTCATAGCCTTGGCAGGGGAAGCTGAGTGAACTACCTGGGATAGAGCCTGGAGACAGTATGGGAAACAGTCCATTCCTTCTCTGTAGGATAGGCCCAGGGCTGCCAGCCAGTACTGGGTAGTGGTAGGAGCAGGATTGGCAGGAAGGTGAGAAGACAGTGAGGGGGACACCTACATACACAGCTACATATACCCAGAAGACTGGCACAGGCATACTATGTATGTGTACACACGCACACAAGGCCATCCTTACAACCATAGACATAGCACTGCCAGATAGCATACAGTTGCTTACACAGAAACATAAACGCAGACACAGTTAAACACGCATGAAAGCCAGTATGGTGGAGGAGATAATAGCTCAGACTACAGACCAACTGGGTCAGATGACTCTACCATTTAATCTCTGTATGACCTTGGGAAGGTACTACTCTTTGCCTGAGTTTCCTCATTTAAATATGGAAGGAAAAATCATATCTCCCATATAACGTTGTGGTGGTGATTAAATAAATTAATTCATTTTTGGTACTTAAAATAGGGTCTAACACACAATAAATAATAAATTATTATTATTATTTGCCTATAAACACACATGTATACAATACAGTATATAAAGCAACTTGCATACTATACACATGCAATCACATACATGCATAGACAATAGCAATATAATTCTATACATTCAATTGTAAACAAGTTTCCAGTTATATCCATATATTCACAAATATGTGTGTGTATATTTTTCACACATATGAAATTATACACATATCTGAGCGCTACCCACATGCACACATACTTATAGCTCTTCACTGACATGCATAAACATCTTCATATACAGCCCCAACCTTGATTTAGAGTATGAAGACAGCAGAGGTACAGGAAAGGGTAAAGGACTGTTCAGCAGAGGTACAGGAAGGGAGGGAGGGTTCCCTGTCTCCCCAGACAGGGGAAGCTGAACCATACTGGGGAGGGGCACAAGAAGTCTGCACATGGTGCCTACACTCCTCCCCTACCTTGAGGGCTTCCAGCAAGCCTTCTCTGGGAGGGGCTGCTAGTACACTCCTCCTTAGCTCTCAGAGGAGGTGCCCAGACCTTTTCTGGCCCCCAGCTCTAGCCTGAAGCAGAGTGGACAGGGTAGGCAGATGCACAGGACAGGAGCTGTGAGGGCTCACTGAAGCAATACCCACTGGCTCTATGCTCTGGATTTATGCAAGTCAGGTGCCGGACAGAATTTAGGGTCAGAAGAATGCTCAGGAAGACTATGCCCAGCCCAGCCCAGCCCAGCCCAGTTTAGAAGGCAAGGAGGCCTGCTTTGTGGTAAGGATCCAGGCTAAGGACTCAGGAACTATACACACTGGTGAGGGTGTGATGGCAGTCATTGCCCTTCCCCACTTGCATGCTCAGGGACAGCCCCTCTGCCTCCTTAGGGGCGCAGGACTCCTCACCAAGCTCAGTGGCCAGCACAGTGAGGTTGTACCAGACACGAGTCTCACGGTCCAGGGGTACTGCTGTTCGGATGGTACCATCTTCAGGCTCGATGGAGAAGCAATGCTCTGGATCCGAGTGGGGGAGGATGGAGTATCTGAGGAAGATGGGACTGTGCTGGTGGCTGCCATCCCTCCTTTGTTCCCTCCCTCCTGAACACCTTGTTGGACCTCATGGCGCCATTGGGCAGAGGGCCCAAGTTCCTTGAGCAGAGCCTGCCCCACGCACCCAGAGCCATAATTTAGGTTGGAGTCTCCTCAACAGGCAAATATTTCTGAGTGGTAACTGCCATTAAACACCTGTCGTAAGTTTCAGGGGAACTGTATTTCATGAGAATGGAGAAAGAGGTACAGAAAGAGGTGAAAGCAGATTATACTACCTGTCTCTCGGACTTTTGGGCTCCATCATGGGACACAAGGACCTGTGTTTCAGCCCTGCTCTGCTTTAGACCAGATGTGTGGCCTTGGGCAGATTGTCTGACTTGTTTTTACTTACCTGCAAAATGGGAATACCAGCACCTCCCTCCCAGTGACAGGGATGCTGGACAGGCAGGTGGAAAGAATGGTTTGTTCTCAAGGCAGATGGAATCTGAACCCCATCACTTGCTGTTGGCAAATTGCTTAACTACTTACAGTTGGCCCTAAAACAATTGGTAATGGTAATACCTACTTAATAGGGCTGATGTGAAAATTAAATGCTATCCACTGGGTAAAATGTGAAGCATTTAGGGAGGGATCAATAGAGACCCACTTGTCAAATGAGATTACACTTAGAAGGTGGTGCATGCCTGTGATCCCAACGGGAGGCTGAGGCAGGAGGATTGCAAGTTCCAGGCCAGCTTCACCAACTTAGTGAAACACTGTCCCAAAATAAAAAAAAATTAAAAGGACTAAGAATGTGGCTCAGTTGTAGACTACCTTTAGGTTCAATCCCCAGGATTGCCAAAAAAAAAAAAAAAAAAAAAAAAAAAAAAAAAAAATCACATTTGCCTGCACCACCACTGGGAGGTGCCACTATAACCTCCTCAGGGGATGGGCAGTGGTTAGCCAGGTCCTTCAGCCCTTCCCTGGGACTGAAGTCTGCAGATCAGCAAGCCAGGTTGCAGGTGGGACAGTCTTGCTAGGAAGTGTGATCTGTGGCAAGGTAAAGGGGGCACATCCTCAGGTGGGAAGAGCCCACCTCTGTGTTCCTCCCCAGAGGCCCTGTCCCTCCCCAGCCCACATCCCAGCTCACCTGATTGGACTGGCTGGGGAGTCTAGGTCAGCTGCTGAGACCTGGCCCACCAGGGTCCCTGGAGCCTTGTTCTCCATCACTGCCAGGTGGTAGGCAGCCTGGGTGAAAGCAGGTGGCTCTGGAGCATCTTGCACTGTCACTCTCACTGAGGTCACATCCTTGAAGGGCCCTCGCCGAAGGTAGGCCGGGTCAATGAGTGTGTTGGTGGCCTCCACACGGAAGGAATAAGAGCGGCGGGTCTCAAAGTCTAGGGGCTATGGTGAGATGGACAGTAAGCAAGACATGTGGAAACCAGGGCAGGTTCAGCTCACAGAAGGTGGAGTCCCTTCCCTATATGCACCCAGTGCTGAGGGAGGTGGCACTGGAAAGGCTGTGGCCTAATGGTCAGCACATTACATAGTAATGTGACTCTAAGGTTTTCCCCAGCTCTACTGAAGACTTTTTAAACAACTGTGAGCCAGTAATTTCCCCTTTCGAGGGCCCAGGGCCTCACCCAAAAGTTAAGATGGTCATGATCTCTAAGCTCCAACACAGGGGTCCTGAGTGTGTTTTTGGAGACCAGTTAGAAATATGCTCAGCTGGTGAGGCAGGAGGAGCTGGTGTACCTGACCTCTGCAAGTGGGCCTGGGGATTGAACCCAGGGTCCCATGGCATACTATGGTAAGTTACCCTACCACTGAGCTACACCCCCAGCAGAGTTTGCGTATGTTAACAGGCAGGAAGCTAACCTTGCGGACAGTGAGGAGCCCATCTCGACCCTGGGCATCTGTGCTGATGCTAAAGGCCTCTGATCCTTCCCCATCCAGGATGCTGTATGCCATGAGGGCGTTATCCCCCAGATCTGGGTCCTGAGCCTGCAGGCGGCCCACCAAGGTGCCAGGTCCAGCTGTCTCCACCACGGAAAACTGGTACAGGCCTGGGGAGAATGGAGGGAGACATGTTCTCAGAGTTGGCCCTCTTCCTTATCCCACTTCCTTCTCCCAGGGTTGGGGTGGGGGTGGGGGTGAGGAGGGATGGTTTCTTTAGAGGCTATAGGGATGGGGTGGTCAAAGGACAGGTCAAGCACAATACTGCCCCCTTACTCTGAGGGAACTTGGGGGGGTTGTCGTTGACATCGCTGAGAGTGACGGTCACTGTAGTGCTGCCTGATAGCCCCCCCATGTGGCCGCCCATGTCCTTGGCCTGGATCACTACCAAGAACTCTTCCTGGGTCTCCCGGTCCATGTTGGGGATGGCTGTACGCACCACTCCTATGGGGAGATGCTAGGTCAGGGGGTCTGTCCTGGTGGCTGTCCCACCAGGCTCCTGAGCCCCATCCTCACCAGTCTGGGGGTCCACAGAGAAGAAAGGCAGTCCATCCAGCACTGTGTATACCAGCTTGGCACTGTTCCCATAGCTGGGGTCATCAGCGTCATGAGCAGTCACCTGGATCACTGATGTCCCTGTGGGGAATCCCAGTACCCTACTCAGCAAGGGTAGGGCCAGGTGGGGAAAAAACAGCAGATGAAGGGTACCCAGACGTAAGGAAAGCTGAGTTAAAGGAAGTGACTTCTGGGGCAGATAGCAAAGGGGGAAGAAGCGAAGGGGCACCAAGAGAGTAGAACTGGGGCATTCAGAACTGGGGTGCTCACCAACATTGGACATCTCAGGTACTGTAGCATGGTAGGGCCCGAGAGGAAACACAGGTGGATTGTCATTGATGTCTTGTACTTTGATGATGAACTCTGATGGGGGCTCCAATGGCCGGTTGGAGGCTCGGTCCACAGCTTGGGCCAGTAACACATATTGTGCCTTCTCTTCCCGGTCCAGGCTTTTGGTGACATGGATATTGCCTGTGGCCTCATCAATCACAAATACAGTGCCTGCTCCCTCTCCGGTCAGCAGGTACTTGGTGCGGCCCTCGCCCCTGTCAACATCTGAGTGCAGCTGTAGGAGTCAGGGAAAAATGGCAGAGGGCTCCCAGTTCAGGGAAAGAGGTTGAAGTCTAGGTTTGGGTGGAGGGCTGGGAATCCTGAAGGACCAAGGTCATTGCAGAAGTGATAAAGTTGCAGGGCGGGGCCTAAGGGCCTGACAGAGTAGTCAGAGTAGACATGGGAAGGGCTAATCCTTACCTTGCCAATAAGGACAGGCTCTGGACCGGCATATTCCTCAATGACAAAGAACTGGTTCCAGACCCAGCTCCTTCGGGTCCGCAGTAGTGGAGGCCCTGGGCGCCCCCGGGACCCTGCCCAGGCCCGGACTGGGGCTGCCAGACGCCCCATGCAGCCCCAGCCACCCAGCCAGGCCAGTAGGAGCCTCACCAGGCCCCACATGTTTGGATTCCAGCCAGTGCTCTGTTCACTGGCCCGGGGTGCTGAGGCTGGGCTGGGCCAGGTGGCCCATGAGCTGGCTGGGGTGGAGGGGCAGATGCGGTGGGGCTACCCCATGGATCCACACCTGTAGGACAGGTAGCTGCTCAGGGTCAAGGAAACCCTAAACAATATTCCTCCCCAAAATAAGATGCTAAAGACAGATCTCCAAAGAACCAAGACACCCCCCTGCCCAGAACCCAGACTAAGGCAGAGAGCAGTCTGCTCCTTTTCTCCACCCAGGCTCTGCCTGTATTCACCTCCAGCCTTCCAAACTGATAAATCTCTGACCAGTCAATGAGTAGAAAAGCTGGGGAGGAAAACAGAAGAGGGGATGCTGGGAGGGCTTGGGATCCCAAATCTTGCCTCCACTCTCCCACCTCAGGCATGTAGTCAGGGGACTGGAGGAGAGGGACTACTAGAGAAAGGGTTTAGAATTCAGGGGTTAGATTCAGAGGTGTGGCCTTAAAGTGTCCAGGGTCAGGCAGAGAGATGACAAGGAGAGCAGTTTAAGAAGGCTGAGAGCTCATAAAAGTCCCTCCCCTATGGGGAGCGCCCACCTTTCCAGATCCCATCCCGGGCCCACAATGCCAGCTGCAGTCCTTTGAAGGGGGATTGGTCTCATGAGGCAGAGTGGGGGCCAGAGCTAGAAGACAGGGGACAAGGTTTCAGGCCAGGCAAGGAGACAGGGGACAGGAGAAGCACTGGCTAAAGCCAGCGTAATTGAGGGCTGGACCCAAGACTAAGGGATTGTCTGGCAGAGACAGAGACAAGATGAGAGAGACACAGCAGCAGAGGTGGTTTTTTTTGGGGGGGGGTGGAGAGAAAGAAAGAGAGAGAGAGAGAGAGAGAGAGAGAGAGAGAGAGAGAGAGAGAGATATCTAAAAAGCAGAGAGAAGTCATAGGTACCAGGCTTGAGAATCGGGTTGGGGTGCAGAGGGGCTTTCAGCATGTGTGTGTGTTGGGGGGGCGGTATCAGATCAGGCGTCAGGAACTTCATTCTGGGAGAGGGAGCTGCCAGGAACAGAAGAGGTAGGGAGAAGCTACGGCAAGGGAGCTAGAGTAGAGAGAGGACCCTTCCCACTGCTCTCTCTCCTCCCTCTCCTTCTGGGGGGGCCTCCTCAGGTAGCTGTTTCCGCCCCTCCTCCTCCCCCAGAGCAGACACACACCTGACAGTCCATTTGCTCCCGAGGGAAAGGAAGCCAGAGGGAAGCTGGGGACCAGAGAGGGAGGCGGGACGAGAAGAAAGAAGGGGATAGAGGCGTGGGAAACTGGATAGTGGGAAGGGAAGAAAGGAAAGGGAGTCAACAGAGGAGGGAAAGGAGAGCGGGAAAGGGAAAATAGGAAGACAAGAAAGGTAGAGGAAGGAGAAAGCAAAAAGATGGGAAAAGACAGGACGAGAGAGAGAGAAGATTGGGAAGAGGGAACGGGAAGAGAAGGCAAACAAGCAGAGATAAGGAGGGTGAAGAGAAATAGAGGAAAAGGGAGAGAGGTGCGAGGGAAGGAAGGGAAGAGGCAGAGCGCGGGAGAAGGGAGCCGGCAGTGGGCTCCTAGCCACGGAGCGCACTGCTCTGAAGACACCCGCAGGCAGCTGGCCCCCTACTGCTCCTCCAAGGATTTCCGACCCCAGGCTCCCCGGCAGGCGCCCTTACCTGGCACTACCGAGGGGCCCAGGACGGCGGGGAGCGCCCCCGCCCGCTCCGGTTGCCGGCTCCCGGGGGCGCAGCCCGGAGCAGATTCGAGCGGGCGCCGCGGCTCCGCTGCAGGTCTGAGCGGCCCCGGCGAGAACAAGGGAGCGAGACGGAGGGGGCGGGGGAAGGAGGCTCCGCCTGCGGAGGAGCCAGGCGGCTCCGCGCCGCGCGGGAGAGGAGAGCCCAGCCTCCGACCCTCCCCGGCCAGCCGGGCCCGCGCGGCGGGGGCGGGGGCGGTGCCTCGCGCCCGCCCCCTCGGCGCTCCCGGGCGCATACAGATGCGGCGCCCCTCCCGGTCCCAGCCCGCAGCGTCCGGCAGGGCACTCGCGCAGGAGGACATCCAGGCCACAGTGCCAGGCCATTTCCAAAGAGCTGGCAGGGAGGGTGAAACAGCGAGCGCCAAGCGGCTAGCACGTCGCCCGCAGCGGAGCAAAGAGCGAGCGCGCGGTGAGGCGGGGAATTAGGAGCCCACTGCGGAGACCAGGCTCCCCGCACCCGGACCGGCTTTTGGGACTGGTGTGGCTGCAAGACGACAGCATCTTGAAATGTTTGCAGTTCAGAACACCGTAGCGCGCGGGCTTGGGTGCGCTGAAGGATTGCAGGAAGGTCCAGGGAGCCCACGAGTCGGGCCCAGAGAAAGGGTCAGGGACGCAGGCACGACATCGGCGGGAGGGCGGAGGTGGGCAGTGGAACCTTTTTGGGAAGCTCATTTACCAGGACCTAAAGAGCGAGGGGCTACCGCCCCCTGGTGGTAGTTGTGGGAGGCACCTTGAAGATAGCAGGTGACCAAATGCTTAATTGTGCACAGGACCAGGAAGAGGGAAGCTGGCCCTCCTAGCTCTGCTGGGGTGCTGCAACGAAAATAGGGTGTCCCATTCCCCTGGGGGTTTCCCCCTCCCTCTCAAAAGTGGTAAGACCCACAGCTTTGGACTGGTTAGAGCTGCAGCAAGTATAAAAGTCTGTGGGTAGTCTGCTCAAGTGCATGGAATCACAGTCGTGACTGCTCCATGCAACAGTCATCCTCTTCAATTTGGCTTCTCACCCAAACCCTTTTCAACAAAAGCCACACACATATTTGTTAAAACTAAGTCAGATTTTTATTTTTTTTCCATAGACCACATCATTTAATAATAAAAAAAATAAAAATAAAAATTGAACGAAAGGAAAAGGTGGATATAAAGTGGAACCAGTGGGCAAGAGGCAAAGGCTGCAGGACAGAAGAGATTGGGAACTGCAGGGGCCCGGGGACTCAGGAAGAGATGCTGATTCAGCTCATAGGTGACCCAGTCCTGGCCCCGGCTGTTCCCAACAGGAGGCTGTGAGTACCCAAGGAAGGTGGTGAGTAGGACAGAGGGGAAATCAAAGAGGCTTGGGGTACTTGGTTGTTCCCCACCTCTGGCCAACCACCTCCCTCCATAACCTAGCTCTTCCCTCTCAGACTTAATGGAAAATGAGAGGGAGAAGAGGGCTAAGCCCCAATAGATAGGTTAAGGAGAGTGTATGAGGGGGAAGAGATGGCCACTGCTCCATTTGGTTATGTGGGGACAGGTGGCAGTCATACTTCAGCACTGGGCAAATGGTGTGAAAGACCCTTGGTTACAGGGTGGTGGTGACTGTACCTATCCCTCCGTGGCCTTCAACCCCCTGGGGCAGAGTGGCTGGTACCTGCAGCTCTCCTAGTGTTTTCCCAGCTAGCGACGCCCACCCCTGTCCCGAACAGGTGTGCTCCTACTTCGGCTTCTGCTGTGGCGCTTGGTGTCTCTGCGATCCCTCTCCCTGCCTCGTTCCCGGTCCCTTTCTCTATCCCGCTCTCGGTCCCCCCTGTCCCGCTCCCTGTCCCTCTCTCTCTCCCTATCCCTCTCGCGGCTATGCTCTCGACGTTTCTCCCTCTCCAGCTGTCGGTTCCGTTCCCGTTCAGCTTCCTTCTCCCGTTCCTTCTGTTCTTCTTCTTCTTGTTCCTTTCGCCGTTTCTCCCGTTCCTTGGCCCGTTCAGCCCGCTCTGCCTCCTTCTGAACAATCTGTAGCCAGAAGGACAGAGAGTAGGCATTGTAGCCCTGCTTGCCTTGGTCCCACTTTGTCCATCTTGCTTGGATCCCTCACTCTTAAGCTCAAGGTCACTGTTAGCTTTGCTGTTAAACAGGAAGGTGGCAAGGGACTCCACATTTGCACCTGTCTTTCTCAGGAGTCTCTTTAAGTTTTCTTTTAAGTTTCTTTAAGTTTTCAACTTCTATATGCTGATAGACAATGGCACTATACACACCTAGCCTATTATTTCCCTAGCTTCCATCACCCTAGATATAAACAAATATCTTTTCTCTTTAGTTGAATATTAAGCCTAAAATTCTCAAAAGGCCCATTACTAAGAAAAACAACAACACACACACACATACACTCTGGAAATTAAAAAAAGCAAAGAAATGGATGACTTTAACATGGATTTCTTAGTCAGCCTATAATCCCAGCTACTTGTTCAAGATCAGTTCTGGCACCTTGGTAAAGTCCCTTCTCAAAATACAAAGGGTTGGGAATGTAGCTCAGTGGTAAAGTGCCCCTGGGATTGAGCCCCAGTACCACAAACAAAACATGGATTTCTCGCCTAATTAAAATCAGGTTCTAAGAAGCCTGGTTCTCAGATGCACAAACTTCAGTTCCTGTCTGTGATGATCTTCACTCCGGTTTGATTTGTTTGTTTATTTATTTATTTGGCAGTGCTGGAGATGGAACCCAGGGCTTCAAACATTCTAAGCAAGCACTCTACTACTGTGCTGCACCTCAAGCCTTCAGGTTTGTATGGCACACTCATCTAATTGTTTCTGTGTGTGTGTGTGTGTGGTACCGGTGAATGAGCCCAGGAGCACTTTAGTGGGCCAAATCCCTAGTCCTTTTATTTTTTTCAGAAAGGGTCTTGCTAAGTTGCTGAGGCTGGCTTTGAACTTGTAATCCTCCTGCCTCAGCGTCTGGAGTCACTGTCTTCCCTTATTATCCTAAGCCAGTACCTGGGCCTGATCACTCTGAGCCAGTGTGAATCTCCTCTCCCACTGACCTCAAGTCTTGCTGGTATGAAGAGTGAGGGAGAGTACTCACCTGGCTGTCAGTCAGTGGGAGCCAATAGATGCAGGGAGCTGCCTTAGTCTTCCGGAAAAGATCATCTAGCAGCTTGGCAGGTGGCTCCTCCTGGGCTTTCTCTGAGGTGTAAGGATATGAATCACATTTGATGCATATGACCCTAACCCATCTCCCCTTTGGTTCCCTGTCTCACCAACTAGGGGACACATATGCCCCCAACGCTAAATACCTTTCTTCTCACTCTTCTTCTCTTTAGACTTCGCACGTTCCTTGCGGCGGCGATCACGGGATCGTGATCGGGAACGGGGACCTTCTCGAACTTTATCCCGATCCCACTCACGCTCTGATCGAGTGCGCTCTCGTCGCTCCATTTCTCGCTCCCGCTCTGCCCACTGCTCCCTCACCGCCCGCTCCTGCTCCCGCTGCTCTGCCCGAGGGTGCTGTGGTGGCTGGACTGGGGGTGGGGGCGGGGGGTGAAGAGGCCGGGGTACCCCCTGTTCCTCAGTCTTAGTTTCAGAGGGACGGTCCACCAAGAGGCCCCGGTGGTAGTCCAGCTGTGGGCAGAGGAGGAACAGGACAGTCAGTCTGGAGACACTATCACTCCCACTAAAGGAGCCCAGGGATATAGGCACTTTGAGGAGCCCTAGTTCAACTAAGCAAACTAAGCGGGCAGGGAGAAGAGGGATTAATAGAATCTCAGTGATTACAGATTTGGTATCTCAGCTGGAATGTAGCAGAAAATGGCTTCCTATCTCCCCTTCTTCCTCTCCTTAAGTTTCTTACCTCATCTTGCTCAGCATAGTCAGCACAAAGGAATTTGGGATTGGACTGGGGCCATTTGACCCCATGCAGAGCTGTGCGGGTGGCAACGGCTTCCTCTACTGTTGAGTACTGTAGAGGGAGAGGGCAGAGAGTCATGGTGTAACTTCAATCCTTCTCACTTGCCGCAATGCCCTTAAGCCTGTCCACACTGGTCACAAAAGGAAATATATACCACAACCTATAGAATCAGCTTCTTCCCCTCACCGTTACAAAGCAATGAGATTTGATCTTGTCAATCCAGAAGGCCTCTTCCACCAAGGTTCCTGTACGTCCCAATAATTCCTTCAGTTGGCCTAAAGTGAAGGGACGAACCTGCCAATGAAAATGGACTTTCAGGGTCTTAGGGCGAGAACATCCACATATCCAGTCTTTAAGATTTCCCAAGCTACTGTCACAGGTGTACAGCTTCCAGGTTTGGGCCAGGGCAGAGAGATTAGGAACCTTGTAGTAGGAATGTGAGAAGCATGGTTATCACCCACAGAAATTATTTGCCAAGCTCTCTATAAATTCTCAACATAACCCTGCAGGGTGAGGAGTTTCTTCTCCTCATTTTTCAAATGAGGAAAACAGTTAAGTACTTATTCAAGGAAATGAGTGAGTGAGTAACTGGCAAATCTCAGATGCATGAAACCAAAGCTGAAACTCTTAACAACTAAAAAGTCTGGAATGTGGGCCAGGTATGATGGTGCACACCTATAACCCCACCAACTTGGGAGGCTGAGGGAGGAGGACTGCAAGTTCAAGGCCAGCATCAGCAACTTGGCAAGACCCTGTCTCAAAAAAAGACAAGACTGGGGATGTAGTTCAAAGGTTCAACTCTGTGTTTAATCCCAATGACTTACCAAATTGGATATATGGACGATGTTACTGATCTTGCCCCTAGGTGGGGAGGGCACCTGGGCAGTTCGAACTGGGTCATCAATTGTAATGGAAACTCCAGACTTCTGCTGGCTAATGGAACGTCGAGTTAAAGTATCTCCTAAAGTCACTATCAAAGAGAGCATAAGAACAGCTTTCAGTAGGGAACAATGTTGGCTTACCTCCAAATATGACTCTTATGGTTCCTTCCTCTATCAAGCAGCCACTCTTCAATCTACATGTACTGAGCATTCATAATGTGCAAAGAACATTATGGCTAATCTCAATGTGAAGATTCAAAGATTAAACAGATCCATACCCAGCTCTCAAGTAGCTTTAATATCTAGAAGAAGATGACAAATATGGAAAACAACCAAAATAAAAGGCAGAAAACATCAAATGCCTACAGAGGTCCAAATGAAGTACTTTGGGAATCAAGGAGCTGCATCATATTCCATTTACCTTTCTTTACTTCATGCTCCACAGGTGGTGGCAAGGCCACCTCTACTGACACTTGGGGAGGTACAGGGGGTTCTGCTTCAGGCTCCTTTTCTTCTTCCTCTTCTTCTCTCTGCCCATTCTCTTGGCCTTCTGCAGGTACTACCTATAAAGGTACCAGATAATGGGGCGGGGTGGGGGGTTGTCTATCAAACACCACACTAGCACATTTTTTTCAGCCTCTGGTTCCCTGGTGAGACACAGTAGACAATCTAGCAGGCTCCTTCTGCTAAGAGGAGATTTTTACTTTCTTTTTTTGCAGCACTGGGGATTGAACCCAGGGTCCTTCTACCACTGAGCTAAATCCTCAGCCTTTTTTATTTTTCCATAGGGTCTTCATAAGTTGCCAAGACTGGCTTTGAACTTGAGATCTCCTACCTCAGGCTCCTGAGTAGCTGGGATTACAGGCCCGAGCCACTAAGCCAAGCTAAGAGGAGATTTTATTATTCAGTTAACCCCCACCAGATCCTGAGATTGTTACTACATCAACTTTGTCTTAAGAAAAACTAACACAGGGTCAAACATGGTGGCACATGCCGAAAATCCCAGTGGCTTGGGAGGCTAAGGCAGGAGGATCACGAGCTCAAAGCTAGCTGTAGCAACTCAGCAAGACCCTGTCTCTAAATAAAACATAAGGGGCTGGGGGGTGTGGCTCAGTGTAAGCGCCCCTGGGTTCAATCCCTGGTACTGAAAAAGAAAAGAAAAAAAGAAAAACAAATATAGGAGTTGGCAATTTTTTCTGGTTAAGGAAAGATAGCAAAACATTTAGATTTTGCAAGCCACACAGTATCTGTTGCAACTTAACTCTGGCGATAACAGCACATAAGCAGTCATAGCCAAGAGTAAATGGACTAGTGTGGCTGTGTTCAATAAAAATTACTTACAATAAGGTAGCTGACTGATTTGATACTCCAACCCCAAAAGTGCCAATTAACACAATATTTCAGAGAGTTCCTTCCTTTCTAAGACTTTGTCTCGGCTCCTCAGCTGCCTGTTCTGTGCCTACTACCCTTCCCCTGATAGTAGAGTGCAGAAGCCTTACCTGAGTGACTGTCCGGCATATTTTCAGCCCCTTGTCATGGGTCCCATCGTCACCATTACGTTCCGTCTCATCCTCAGAGATGCGGGAGTCATCAGCATGAAGATCCACAACAGCCTCCTGCCCCGCCAGGGGTTTGATGTCGGGGATGAGGCTCTGGGACACAGATACCCCCCCTCCCCGTTACACTGGGCCCATGTCTACTCCCACCTTAACATGTCTTGTCCTCCCTTCCCTGGCTCCTCCCACCTCACCTTGAGTGATTCAGTGGTGATACTGATGGAGGGCTTCTTCTGCGTGGTGGCTGTGCTGGCTCCCCAACGACGCTTCCGACCAGGCTGGCCCCCCTCTGTGTCACTGTTTCCAGCTGGCACCCCCTTGGTAGCTGCTGTCCCCAAGAAATAGGACCCAAAAGTTAGATGGTCTCAGACTCTCTGCTGGTTGCCTTCGACTACAGTTTCAGTAAAAGGTTAACTTAAGAAACCTTATTTAGGGGATGGGGAAATTATGGCTTCAGAGTGACCAATAAAAAGGCTGGAGTCCCTTTCTGACAGATGGAAACTGTAATCTATAAAAGAAAAAAAGGAGGGATAACTAGTTTGCTAAGCAATTGTTATTGTGGTATTAGGGACTAAACCCACAGGTGCTCTACCACTGACTTACATCACCAGTCCCTTCTATTTTAGGACAGGGTCTAAGTTGCCCAGGCTGGCCATGAACTTGTGATCCTCTTGCCTTAGCAGTTTAAACTTTATTTTTAATCAAATGATGGAGTTTCATTTTTTTTTTTTTCCTTTTGGTAATGGGGATTGAACCCAGAAACTCTACCACTAAGCTACGCTGCCAATGTTTTTTTATTTTTGGACTGGGGACTGAACCCAGGGTTGCTTTACAACTGAGTTACATCCTCAGTCCTTTTTATCTTTTGAGATAGGATCTTGCTAAATTGTTGAGGCTATCTTGAACTCTAATCCTCCTTCCATGACCTCCTGCCTTGATGCAGTGTGAGCTTTAGGTGGTAAGCAGAAATGTCTGAAGTGGCAGGGAAGAAAGAATGGACATGGGAATGCATAAGAAACAAGATTTGGGGCATGGTGGTGCACACCTGTAATCCCAGTTACTCAGAAGGCTGAGGCAAGAGGATCGCAGGATTAAGACTAGCCTTGGCAACCTAACAAGACCTTGTCTCAAAATAAAAAACAAAGCAGGTTGGGAATGTAGCTCAGTGGTAGTGGTAAAGTTCCCCTGGGTTCAATCCCTAGTACAGCAGCAGCAGGGGGATGGGGGGGACATATGACCATGTCATGTTAAAGTCTAAGCAGAATTTAAAATCAGTGTGATCTCAAAATTATAAACGTCTACTATACCTTTTTTTTGAGGAGGGGGTTTACTGAGGATTGAACCCAGGGGTACTCTACTACAGGGCTACATTCCCTGCCTTTTTAAAGATACGGTTTTGCTAAATTAATCATGCTAGCCTCAAACTTGCCATCCTTCTGCCTCAGCCTCCTGAGTAGCTAGTTATTACAGGTGTGTTCCATCATGCCCAACTCTATTATACTTTTGTAATCTAGAGTTCCCCACTGGGAAACTGTTAAGAACAAAGTATAAACTGATAAGCATTATATAGCAGTCACTACACACTCCTAGTTCGAAGAGGTCAAATATCTGAAAGAATAAAATGTTTCTAAGAGCTAGGCATAAATAATGTCAGGTGCCTATAATTCCAGCTACTTGGAAGATTGAGGCAGGAGGCCTGTGAGTTTGAGGCCACACTGGAGCAACATGGCACACCTCATTTCAAAAACAAAAACAGGCCTCTAAAACTAGGCGAGAAATGATCTGAGACACAGTCTATCTCATTAAAATGTAACTGGAGAAATATTACAGGGACTATCTAAAATTTTGAATTCCAAAATGTAACCCAAAATATGTCAGGAAGGTGCAGATTTCCTGGGTGAAGGGGGCAGAGAAGGAAGGGATGACTAAGAATTCCACTGAGAGAATGGGACTCCATTTCTCTATGAATACTGATTTTATGGTATTCCTGGCTTTTATCAGGGATTCAGGGCTAGACTTACAGACAACGGAGATCTTCCTCTTGAATGATTTGGGCAGCGAACTCTGTATAGAGAAGATAAGGGGGAGAAAGAGAAAGAGAGACACCCCACAGAGAGGGGGAAGGAGGTTAAATGGGGCAGTCTTAGCACAAGCTCCAAAGACACACAGAAAGAGACAGAAAGATAGAGACACTGAGACAGGGACAGAGACCAAAACAGAAGCGGCAAACGGCAAAAACGAAGCAGAATCAATGCAAGTTAGAGAAAAAAATAAAACCAAACATCAGCAGGGAGAAGACATCTATTCCATACCAAACCTATGTATTAGCTTTACCAGAAATAAGCTGGAAGAGGAATTCAGCAGCCTCCCAGCCCTTTACAGATGTTGGGTATGCCCTCTTCCACTATCTCTACAGGTTGAGGATACTAAGCCCAACAAACTGTGCTCATAACTGGGTCATCTACTCCTCCCAGGAACTTCCTTGCTAACCCATGGAAATAAGGAAAACTAACTTTAGGATGGTAACTTCAGCAGGGCAGTCCTCCTTTTCTCAAAGGCCAGTCTGACATTCACTAACATCAGGCTTGGAATGTTTGACAGCAGGCTGTCAAGACTGTCTAGGCCCCCACCACACAGTGGAAAGGGGCCACATGGGACTCACTGGAGATGAGGCTCCTGAATTAAGTACAAAGAATTTATAGGTGTCTCTAGTAAAAGGGAAGTTGGTATAAAGGACAGTACGATGTCATTCTTCCCAACCACTGTCTATATTCTAGAGGAGCCTGTTTCCTCTCCAAGTAGGGCTCAAGTCTTAGGGGCTCTACCAAGGACCAGAAGAGTTTTGGGCATGTTTCTCCCCCAAAACACTCAGTGGAACAAAGACTATGGACAGAGCTAAAAGAGAGAGGGGAAGAAAGAGAGAAAGAGAGAGAGAGAGAGAAAGAAAAGGGCAACAGAGCACTTTTAGATTTAGGTGCTTATTTCTGGAAAAACTAAGACCACCCTACCACCCTTCTAAAGGGTAGGTCAGAACTCACTTGATGAAATCCCTTTCCCCCATCCACCCCCAGCCCCGTTTGTGTCGTCTAACCAAGTCTCCTTGGTCTCTGTTAAGGGCCAGCCTGACCCCTAGCTGGGCCGCTCTCGATGGGTAAGTTAGTGAGAAAAAAAAGGTCTTAATTAAAATAGGAAGAACATGAACCAAATAAATAAATAAATCCAACAAAGAAATCAGAAAAATAAGGATAAAGAAAAAAATCAAATAAAGAAGATTAAAAAAAAAGGAGAAGAAGAAGAAAATAAAGAAGAAAATAAACTAGGAATATGACAAATGTTCCAGGTACCATCTCACACCTGGGATCTTCAGTTCAGCCAATCGCACCTCACTGTGTACTGTATCTAGTCAACCGCCGGTCCAATCAGAATGAGCCCTCCCTGCTAGGCGCTGTGCAATTGGTGGGGGGTTGGGTTGGCAAAAAAGGTGGGCGCACGGCGTGGTAGTCAGCACGGCACTGCCAGAGTCCTCCCAGGGGCGCAGGGGGGGCGGGAGGGAAACGTGTGGGGGGACGCTGCCCAGTTTCCATGATGTCAAGACAGTTCACTGGTGGTGGCCAGGCGCAGCGAGGGGTAGAGGGGGGAAAGGGGCAGAGACATCAGTCCTGGCCCAGTAGGGGCATCATCTTGCAGTCCCTGATGAGATGGCCTGTGAGTAGCAGAAATGGTCCTTGCCTTTTATCATGAGAGGCAAACAGGACCCTATGTCCACCAGTGGCGAGCGGCAGCAATACCACTACCCAATACTTGGAATCCAGGTGATGACTCCAGAGTCCCTTTCTCCTCTGCCTGTAACTGGGGAGGGGATCCTCTCATCGAGTGGGATCATGGAGCCTCTGATGAAGGTAGCCTGGGGTAGTAGGTGAATATCCCCAGGACCTGGCACACATTCAGCAGCAAGGTCAGAATACTTTTCTTCTGAGTTGAGGGCAGCATCTCCTCAGGGACTCCAGCTGAGACAGTGGTTCCAGTCAGGTGGATGAATGAGCCCCTGCCTCCAGGGATGGAGGAGAAGTTGGAGCAATCAACATGCTGCCCTTCACCATGGACAACAGGGACCAAAGGAAAGTCCATCTGATGAGCAAGTGGTGATACATGGGCTGGGCTGTCATCAGCATTAAATCCCTGGGGCACAAACCCTAGACTTCTCTGCAGGGTTCCTAGTCGTCACAGCTTAAGCCGAGGGCCCCAATCAGTGTTTTACAGCATGACTCTTTAGGTTGTCTTGGTGCCCTAGATGGGGATCCCAACAGTCTGCAGCAAACAAGGCAACCCACAATCCTCGATAGGGCAAGGGCATGTGGGCAGGCGCCCCAGCACTGGTACAAGCTCTTCTTGGGGTGTCCCAAGTAGGGAGATGATGCAAGTCCACCCCTTTCCAAATGCTTTTTCTCAATACAAGTCTCTCCAGAAACAGTGCTCTTCTTGGCCCCCTGATGTAAGCAAGACAGGGAGGCAAAAGGGGGCCCATCACAGGAGCCCACATACATGCCCCCCTCTGGCCAAGACACCTGGATAGCAGACTTGGCTCTGATTGGGCAGCTCAGTAGCAGCGGGTGGGTCCAGAGGAAGAGGCGGCATCAGCGATTGGCCAGTTGGGCAGGGTTATATTTTACGGGCGGATTACCGTACATGAGGTACTTGGACAAAGTTTTACGGGGAAGAAGGACCTTGTAATAAATAATATTCTGCACATCAAATCACTTTCACCGGCCCCCGCCCCCGCAACACACACCAGAGAAAGGCTACACACACAACAGTCCCTCCCACCCTGTTATCCCACTCCCAAACCCAGCTAATTATATTACTGTAAGAGCCAAGAAGATTTCGCTGGCTCTGATGGGGAGAGTCCCCTGAATTGAATGCAGGACACCAGATAATATATGTATATATGCCAAAAAGGGGGGTTAGGGTTACATATATGGAGAAGGGGCCTTCAGGATCAGTCCAAGTACTAGCTAGCTTCTAAGGAACTACATGTCAGTAATGACACCACTGGGGGGCAGATGAGGAATAAAAATTCCTCAGCATGGCTGGTCTGGTGAGAACCACTGAAGCCCACTAGATGGCGTTGACCTCCACCAGGCTTTTAAAAAGGAGGGAAAGCTCAAGGAGTTATCTGGAAAAGCTTGGGAAATAGCAGGAAAAGCTGAACCTGGGTCTTAGAAAAAGGGTCATTAATGGACTTTCCAGTTAACTACAAATTTCCAGGAGTCTGGACTACACTACTTCCCCCACAGGGAAAGGATGAATAAACCCTGTCCCCATCACAAGGGGTCTCCCTTGCTAAACCAGCGAATTCTCCCTTGGTCCTATCTTGATCCAAGGCCCTGCCTCATCCCCTCTTTAAATTATCCCATTTTGTAAGAGGGTTCACCAGAATGGGCTACTCTTTCCCCTAGGTTCACTTCAGCCCACCCACCCCAATAGGTGGCTTGGATATTTACCTCTTTCTTCTCCTCATCTTCAGCACTGCCCTCTGGGCGGTCATCATTGCTGATTTGGTCTGCAATAGGCATTGGAGGCTCTGGAACCTCATTTTCAGGCCTGTTTTCACTTGTGTCCATGGTCACTTCCTCCTTCTCCTCACTGACAGGATGGGGGAGGTTGGGAGGGAACAGCAGGAAAGAACCAAGGGGAAGAGAGAGCAAGATGTCAGACTCTGGGTAATAAAACCCCCATGCCTAATCACTGGGTAGGACTGGGATGTCCACTTTTCAGATCAGACTAGAAACCTTGCCACCAAAGGAGAAGTGGGAAACTCTTTTCCTTGGGGGAAAAGCATTGATTGATTATAGCTACTGTACCCACCCACTATCCACATGGGCTATTGCTGTGGAGTTAAGACTCCAACTCTTCTTAGGTAATAACTCACCACAGTATATTACTTGAAAGAAAAGACTCTCATGGCTGAAAACAGTCCCTCTTAAGTGAATGTGATTTGCCCACAACCCTGTGGCCTCCATATCCCCCAATCACAGGTACCTTTATCTTGCATGAGAAATCAAGGGTAGCCTGATTCCTTAAAAACACGAGAAGAATGGCCATGGCTGTGGCAAATGATCCTACCCTTGTTTTTAATTAACTGCTTAATAAGTAAAGGCCTGCTGACCCACAGGATCTGGAGACATCAGAACAGTGAAAATGGCAGGGCTGGGTGAGAGTTTGAGTTTCAACAAGGACCTTCTCTCATTCAAAAGAAACACTAAAACTGCTGAAGAGTATGAAAGCTCAGAGAAGAATCAGGCCACTTTTACCTGCTCAGAGGTGTAGGAGCCATTCTTACATTCATTTGACTTCCACCCAGTTTCTCCCATTCCCTCATCCCAACTTCCAAGAGATAAAGAGAGCAGGCCTCCCAGTCAGGACACACCCTCCCCCACAGCCTGTAGCTCCCCCCCAACACTGAACCCACTCCCCCACTCTTAATCATACAAGTTAGCACCCACTTCAGGCAAAGAATTCCTGAGCTTCACTTCAGATAACTATCTTTCCATCTTTGTTTTTTGTCTTTATCTCTAACTTCTGTCTTTAATTTCACTCCTTCTAGTACCCAAATACCAGGCCAAAAACAAACAAACAAAAAATCAAATTGATACAATCAGGAGCCCAAGCGTCCCCAGGCCGATAACCACCACCAGAAAATTCAGCATTCCCAACAGGCTGCTTGACACTCTGAGGTCAGTATAGCCTCCCTAGGGGAGTCAGAGAGGGATGCACAGGTCAGGGGGAGGGGAAGTCGGGCCTGTGCCCCCAGCTAACAGGCCCCCACAGAAACACACAATTCAACTACTTAATCTAGAAAAAAGGCTTATATATATTAAAAAAAAAAAAAAAAAAAAGGCCTATTTCTCACACAGTAAGGGCAAGTGGGGCCAATTACAAATCGGGCAGGAAGGACAAAGGGGGAAAGCAGAATGACTGAAAATAAACCAAAATGAAAGATGGAACGAAAACCATGAGGAAGAGAAGAAAGATGAGGTGAACTAGAAAGGTAGGGAAAAGGGATACATGGAAATGAGAAGCTCTCACCCTTCTTTGCTTTCTGATAACATGATTTTTTTCCTCCCCCTGGAAGTGCTGTTTATCCCTTTCTGGAATGGAAGAAATAACAAAAACCAAACAAAAAATCCTAAAAAAAAAAAAAAAACACCAAAAAACCACCTTCCTTGTTCCAAGATCCCACCACCTCCTCCCCAGCCACCCGATCCTGAGAGAGAAAATCGAGATGCAGCAACTGGGGATCCAAAAAATGGTAAATGGAAGGGGAGGTGGTGGTGGTGGTGTGGGGAGGCTAAAATAGATCTGGCTTTTAAGAGATAAGCGTTAAGTCCTCACGGCAAACCCCGAGTTCGGCTGGATTGGTCTCTCTGGAGGAGGAGGAGGAGGAAGAGGGCCAGGCTGCTGGTAGTGGCTGGCTCTATTGTATTGGCGGAGCGGCAGCGATCAGCCGGAGACATGCAGGGGAGCCATCTTGCCACTTACCCAGCAGCCCGTGTGTGCGGATGGGGGAGGGCCCTGCTGCAGCAGGGGAGGGGAAAGAAAAGAGGGAGGGAGCTGAGTGAGCAAGGTTCTTATCCACTGGCAGGCCACAGGGAGCCGATTGCTGGCTCAAGAGGCCTGGCCTTTTTCCTTCTTTTCTCAGATTACAACAGCTACAGAGGCCTAGCCCCACAGGGCCTGGAGCATAGGGGGAGGTGTGCTTTCCCTACTCTTCCCAGGGAGCAAGGGAGGGGGCCGGGTGAAGAGGACATAAAGTTACAGCTGCTTGATTGGAAGACTCCAGAGAATAAAAGAAAGGGAAACAGCAGAGTTGGGAGTGAAAAAATGATTAAAGAAGATAAAGGCACAGTTGAAAAATGATTAAAGATAATCAAAGCCTCCATTCCTTCTACAAATGGAGGGGCACAAGCATTATTTTTATGGGCCCACTACCCTCAACAGAGGAAAGAATCATGGAACACTGAAACTAGATCAGCTAGTCATATGCTTAAGGTGGGGAGGTGGGATGAGAATTGTCACTATCCAATCTCTATAGTAGCTGGCTGCTCACCCCAGGCAAGGACCACGTGTTACTATTCCATCCAGTCTGTTTCCCAGAATGGTAGAGAACAGGGGATAAGCAGGGAGAGTTCCTTTTCAAAACACCAGTAGAAGGGAGGGTGGGTGTCTCTGAAGAGATGACAGACAACTTTGTTTCACAGAGTCTTTAATAAGGTCACTCTGCCCCAGGGTTCCCTGGAGCCAGTAAGGACAAGGATAACCGGGGCAATGGGACCCTGCACAGCTGAAGCTTGAAGGCTACCTTCTGGAGTAGACTAGACACTAAGTGAGAGAGATGCTACCTGGGACAGGGGAAGGGGATATCAGCTGGACAGAAAGTGATCAGAAACAAAACAAAAAATATGAATTGTGGACATCTTCACCAAACCAAATGTTAAGTGGAAAACAGACCCTACAGATTCAAAAAGCACTTAGCAGATACTCAAAATGCTTATTTTGTTGATTGCAAAGGTGCCCAGTTTGTATCTTAATGGTAGCAGAGATTTAATACCAGGACGAGGTTCTGTGAACTTAATTAAAAAAGCTCAGGTTTTGTTTGTTTTTGTGGTGCTGGGGAATGAACTCAGCTCCTTGTGTATGCTTGTCCTCTATCATTGAGCATTTTTGACAAAAGAGCTTTTAGTCAGGGGTGAAATTTCTTTCTGCTGCTCAAAATCCTGAACTTACATGCTAACTGTACATTTAAGAATTTTTTTCTTTTTTGGTGCCAAGGATAGAATCCACAGCCTTGTTGTGCATGCTACATCCTCAGCCCTAGTCATGTTTATTTATTACTTTAAAATGTCCCTTTCAGCCAGGCTCAGTGGCCCATGCCTGTAATCCCAGCAGCTCAGGAAGCTGTGACAGGAGGATCAAGAGTTCAAAACTAGCCTCAGCAACAGAGAGAGGCCCTAAGCAACTCAGTGAGACCCTGTCTCTAAATAAAATACAAAATAGGGCTGGGAATGTGACTCAGTGGATGAGTGTCCCCGAGTTCAATCCCCAGTACCCCCAAAGAAAGTTCCCTTTCAGTCAGGTGCAGTGGTACATGCCTGTAATCCCAGCTTACTCCTCAAGCTGAGGTTGGAGGATACCAAGTTCAAGGCCAGGCTAAGTAATTTAGTAAGACCCTGTCTCAAGATAAAAAGGGCTGGTAGGGGCTGGGAATATAGCTCAGTTGGTAGAGTGCTTGCCTTACAAGCATGAGGCCCTGGGTTCAATCCCTAGCACCGAGAAGGAAAACAAAAAAAAAAGGGGGGGGGAGGTAGCTCAGTGGCAGAGTACTCCTGGGTTCAATCTCCAGTAGTGGGGAAAAAAATAAGCAAATAAGCAAAAAGTGTTCCCATTCACATATGGTCCTTGTTTGCTTAGAATATAAGTGTGAGAACTCTGGATTCAACTGGTTAGCACCCAATCTAGGCCCTGGCACCACCTTCTTTCAAACTGTGATAGCAGGGCTGGGGTTGTGACTCAGTGCTAGAGCACTTGCCTAGCATGTGTGAGGCACTGGATTCAACTCTTAGCATTGCATATAAATAAATAAAATAAAAGTCCATTAAAAACTAAAAAAATATTAAAAAAAAAAAAAAACTCATAGTAAACAGTTTCTGATCCTCTCTGTGTATGCTTCTTTGTAAGGTGTGGTTAACAATACCTGTTTCAAGGTACAGTGTAATAAATGTTAGCTCTTAAAAAGTCTGGCCTGGATGACACCCCAAGGTGAGGCAGTGCATTAAAACACCTGTACACTATTATCTCATTTGATGCCCCTTCTGAAGCATTTTTTGACTGAGTAGTTCCCTCTTTCTCTGAAGCCAAATCATTCAGTGATTAGCATAAAAGATTTTCAGCAATGCCTTATTATTCTCTATAAGGACAACTAGTTTACTTGCCCCTCACCTCCACCATGCAGTTTCTCAAGGGTAGGGACTCCATCCCATGGCTCCTAGCCCACAAAGAAATGTTCTGTAAATATTTCTGAATTAGGATGACATAGTGGGCCCCAAGTAGATATTATTAAATGCTATTGACCTAAAACTCCCTTAAAAAAAATCTATTACCCCACAGAAAATGTTACCTTCAAACATCCTTACATGTTCCCTGTATATTCACTGTCCTAAAACACATTCAGCTGCTAACCTACCTTTCCAGAAGTAGCTTACTTGGAGGAAGAACTTTTTGTTATTGGGACTTTTATTGCCTTTTTTCTAGAATATGAATTTTACAATTTTCTCCTTGGCTCTCTTAAGACATAGGAGATCTATTTATCTGGTTGATTTTGTGGGATCTGAGAATTCCCAAGACCTTGTTTTCAAAGATAATAAAGAATCCTTGAAACTGTTCCATACTTTTTAAACAAAAGGCACCTCCCTTTTCCCCCTCTATTATTTAAGTTCTTGCAAATATTCCTAAAACTTTTAAAAATCTGTGAAATGGTATGGGGAACAGCTATCCATAATTAAACAGACAGAAAGCATTTGTAGCTCAGAAGAAAAGGATGGAACTACTAGGAAGTTAATAACATTTTATAGTTCTATGTGAATGAAATTCAGAGAAATTAATGGAAAAAGAAATTCCTACAGGCATATATGTTTGAATTTTAGCTAATACAGAAAATTCATGAGAAGTTTATAACCTGATATGGAAATTTAGTAAGAAATACTGGGACTTGATACCCTCAGGAACTTACTGGTTCCAAGTTAACTAAGGACAGTATGATTTTGGAAGGTATGACCTTGGATAAAATTTCTCAATAAGCAACCTCATAATACTTATAACAACAAATTATGCTTTTTTATAAATTATGCATCACTTGGGAGAGGCATTGTAGGTCCCCTGGGAAGTATCAATTACATTGCCTTATTGGTTTAAAGAAACACTCCTTTCCTCCTACAAAGGCAAAAAGACAAATATACATAGTATCAAGAGCCTTAGGTTGCTAATGCCTGCTAGGTTTGTGTCCACAAAATGTTTAGAAAAAAATCAGGTTTGAATTAACTACTACTAAATGATATAGGAGCCTACCTATACATTTTATCATTTTTTCCTTCCTTTTTCCCCTTTGCCCTTTATTGTCGGTTTGTTTTGTGGTACTGGCAATTGAACCCAAAGCCTCATGCATACTAAGCCATATGTTCTACCACTAAGCTATGTTCCCAATCTTTTTTTTATTTTAAGACAGAGTTTCACTAAGTTGCCAAAGCTGACCTTGAATTCAAGATCCTCCTGCCTCACTGGGACCCCCCTATTGTTTTATAATGTTAAAAAAAAAAAAAAAAAAAAAAAAAAAAAAAAAAAAAGTACTACAATTTCTGCTGTATGAGGAAATTTTTGTTAAAGCCATAGGAGACAGATTAGATTTTGGAACAGGGATCGATCGAAATAGGATTGAGGGCTCACAAATCCCTGCTCCAAGTAATGAAAAAGATACCTTACATCATAAATCTAGAATTCCTCAGGCACAATCAGAATCAGAACAGGTTTAACCAAGTACAGCAAATAAGTCAGCCAATCTTTTTTCAAGTAGTGAGAAATCCTAAAGATAGTCTTATTTTTTCTTTAACACTTTACTGCTGTTTTTGAAAATCACATCACTTCTCATTAAGATACGAAAATCAAGGTTAAGCCAAAAATGGTTTCTTCCATTTGGTACTGTTGATCCCACTTTTAAAGTTGGCCAGGGCTCTAGAGGGCTCCTAGGCTAAACACTAGTACTGTGGAGGTGTGAAAGACTAGAAGGAATGATGTGAGTCAGGCAAAATGCAGGCAAACTTTTCAAATATTCATTCACCAAATTCAATGTTAAAAACCTAAGGATTTAGGCCTGTATGTATGTTTCTTGGTTAGGCTATTGAAAGGACTATTAAGAAGGAAAGCAGGTAAAAGGGATGTGGACTAGGTACTCCAAGTACAGACTGCATTTCTAGGCTACAGGATGCCCAAATGAAGCTTGCCTAGGTAACAATGGACAATCTCAATATTTGCTGATGGGTGTCACTTCCCTAACACCTTCTCAGAATCAGTGCAACTAGATTATCTCAGAGAATGAAGGTCAAAGCCACCTTTACCTGGGAAGAAAAACTCTGTATATGCCTCCAAGTTTCATTTGCCTTGGACTTGAGCAGTAAAGCTGAGAAATAAAGGAGCTTCAAAACAACATAAAATGCTTTTCTACTGCTAGGATCTTATAGACACAGAACTTTAACACTAGCAAGGAGCTTACAAGAAAATTACTTGTTTTTTGAGGTGCGTAGGAAGCAGTTCCTCAGGCCAAATTAGTAGTAGTTTGTCAACATCCACTTTGAAACTGCCAGCTTTGTGTACAAAGGGCATGCTATACCTTCATGGGATAGGGAGGAAGGGGAAGGTAGATATTATGTCTGCATGAATTATATGGAAGGAAAGATGTCACCCCATTTCCTCATTGATGATATAGCTGAGGAACCCTAAACGTCTTCCAGTATCCGTTGAGTTTTCTTTTTATGGTCCTAGAAGAAAAACCCTTTTCCAAAGGATAATATACCCATCTCAAAAAGGAAAACAAAACTTTTCAAAGAAGTAAAACCAAACTAAAAAATGTAATGGCCACAAGATGGCAGAAGTAGCAAGAATATGAGAATGGATAGTAGCAAGGCAAAATCTATGTTAAGGAATATAAAATGATCACTAAAATCACAAAGAAATGAGATAATAAATCATGTTCCCTGCTCACTAACCTCCAAAATTCAAAGTCAAAAAGACAGTCTGAAGTTCTTGTAAGATTATCAATTATCAGACTATAACACAAAGGAAAAAAAATACTGATAGTAATAATATTAAAATGATATATAAAAAAAAGTTGGAACAACTTGAGGCTAACAGTCTGCACAAAACATTCTCCAGAGCAGTTCAGAATTCCTGAGGTCTAAGAGCTAAGCATCTCATTTCCAAAATGCTGCTTATTCTTTCATTTCCCATGAAACTTTGAAACCAGGAATTCTGACTCAGTGACTTTTCTTTTTTTGGGTACTGGGGAATGAACCCAGAAGCGCTTTACACTGAGCTACATCCCTGGTCCTTTTATATTTTTTAGTTTGAGACAGGGTCTTACTAAGTGTCTCACTAAATTACTTAGGACTTTGCTTAGTTGCTGAGGCTGGCCTGAAACTTGTGATCCTCCTGTCTTAGTCTCCTGAGTCACTGGAATTATAGGCATATGCCACGTCTGGCTTCAATGACTTTTTCTTTTTTTTTTTTTTAATTTTTTATTTGTTGCTTCAATGACTTTTTTGGTGGGGGAATGCTGGGGATTTAACTCAGGGGCATTCAACCACTAAGCAACATTCCTAGCCCTATTTTGTATTTTACTGAGAGACAAGATCTCACTGTGTTGCTTGTGCCTCGCTTTTGCTAAGGCTGGCTTTGAACTTGCACTCCTCCTGCCTCAGCCTCCTGAGCAACTGGGATTACAGGTGTGTACCACCGCAGTCAGTTCAATGACTTCTTAATTTATAATTTCAAGTTCAGAATAATGAATGATGTATCTACTCAATTACAAATTTAACCTGATATAATTATAAGATCAATCAAAGAGCCTTTGGGGCCCAGGAATCAGTATCTGATTTCATAGGGACTTCATATACTGCTGCGCTATATGCTGAAAGAGTGAACTAGGATTAACTGTGCTTAATAAAATGACAGATAGTAATCAGGGAAAAATAGCATCCTGCTGTGTCATTCTTTATAGACACTCAATATCCTTTGTTAACAAAAACTGTGTGGCCACAGATGTAGTTGGTAAATGTGAGTTAAAGACTGAGTTAAGATTCCCTGAGTTGACTCCCTTATATGTCTTGAGTGGAGGTAGAAGCTTCAGTTGTTTGCCTGATAAAGGAGTTGACTCTCTTGGCTGGATGACCCCAGGTATGTTTTCCTTATGAAATGACCACCACTTTTCAGACTATCTTTAAAAAATCTGAAATCTAGTCTTTGTCCAGATAAAACTCTGCCTTCAATTATTTTATCTTTATTTCTTTGTGGTGCTGGGGATGGAACCCAAACCCTCATACATGCTAGGCAAGCACTCTACCACTGAGCTACACTCCCACCCTGCCGCCTTCATGTTTTAAAAGGAAACTGACTGCTTAAAGAAACCTACGCAGCAAAGTTCGGTCCCACATTTGTAGTTCCTTGTTATACCCCAGTCGAGGTTTGTCACTTACACAGTGGGATGAATCCTTTCTGATTCTGGCAGATAAGAGGTCTGAGTCTCTGGGGCTTGAGGCTGTGTGGCAGCTGGTGGCTCTGCCTCTTCAGCTTCACACTTCTTTGGGCTCACCTGTCAGGAGACAGCAAAAACAAAGATAACAAAGGATTTAAATCCAGTTGGTTCATTTTTTTTTTTTTTTTTTTAAATCTGGAGCTGGAAAAATGGCAGGATGAAGAAGAGCCACATCTCCAGTGAACTCTGGATATCACTACTCTGTGTCACAGACTGTACCTAATTTTGCTTAAATGAAACTCTGTTGAGGGTAATTCTTAAGGGCTTTCAGATTCTGCCATTCCTGTATTGTTACCAGTCTAAAGAACAAGTGGACCTGTTCATATTGCTGAACATATCTTTCTTCAGAAGGACTTCCAGCAACTAATGTAGCCAAAATAATGATATCAGAGTACTGGAACTACACTGAGTGTGACACCCTGATTTGCCTCGGTGAAATGAGGGCCAATGTAATTACTTGCAGAGGATACTGGTAAGTATGGACCACTAAAAGAACTTGGGGAGACAGCAACAAGGTGTGTTTTATCCATTTTTGTCAAAGGGAACTGAATGAAGACTGTTGGATCACTGTATTACTCATCACAGATCAGAAAAAAGACCCATGTTCTGCCCACGTTGCCATTTAATACCCAATGAGAATCCAAGCAGCTTTGATGGCAGTTTAATAAGACATCTGCAAGTCAGCCACACTTTTTATGATTTCATAGATTTTGATAAAACTCAGGAAGCTCTTATCTGAAGTCTCAGAGCAGTCACTTTGAAAACGTGTGAATCACTAGAACACCACATACTTTTATAAAAAGGAATGGGAAGAGGACCATTCAATTACACCATTTAAGAAGCTAATTGAACAACTGGAGGAAAGTTGTCAATATCTGATGGAGAAAAATGTACAACCCAGTTACATGCTTATTGTTATCTGCATTCAAAAAACTGTTTTCATTTTGATGGTTTAAATCTGTTTTTCATTCTTGAGTTCTCAGACATTTAACAAAAAATTATCTCAGTAAGTTATTAATACATGGAAGAAATACCACCTGAATACTTAAGAGGATGATTTCTATTTGTGCATCTGATGACACCATTTGTAATGCTACATATTAATAATTACCATCATAGTTAGACAATGCAACTAATCTTTGTCCTATGTAAAAAGATGAAGGGTGGAATAGTGTGGACATTCAAGAAATATGAAATCTGTTTCAAAGCTCTTTTTTTTTGGCACTAGGGATTGAACTAAGAGGTGCTTAACCACTGAGACACTTTCGCAGTCCTTTATTTAATTTTTTTTTTTTTTTTTAATTTGAGACAGGATCTCACTTAGTAGCTGAGGTTAGCTTTGAACTTGCAATCCTTCTGCCTCAGCCTCCTGAGCAGCTGGAACTACAAGCATGGGTCACCACACCCATCCCAGTGCTCTTTTTCTATCTTCTAACAGAGTAACATGTATAATCTTGTATGGGAGCAGGAAACAAAATTTTGGAAGTAAACTGAGTCTATTTAACAGAATTATATTGCACAATATTATAACAAATTTTGTTAGAAATGTTTAAAAAAAAGAAAGGGCAGGATATATACAGTAGCAGCCTTCCCACAAAGCCCTCTATATCTTCATTATTTCATCTTAGCATGTTGACTATAATATGGCTTAAAGACAGATACTTTTAAGACCTTATTTTTAAGCCAGCCAGCAATCATTTCATTAGGTTTTTTTTTTTTTTTTTTGGGGGGTGGGGTGGGGATGGATGTGCTGGGGATTGACATAAGATTGCATGTCTTATGCGTGCTAAGCACATACTCTACCACTGAGTTGGTTGGGGATATATTCCAACCCCTACAACTCTTTTTGGGAGAACTGATAAAAGTCTTCCTTTTGGGCAGATAAAAGGAGAAGTTCTGAGCAAGAACCGATGCTGAGAGCCCTGAAGATGAGAACACTGCTGCTCAGCCTCATGGAGAACATTCATAAACCAGGGAGTGGAAATGAGTGAAGTAGGATTAACAGATGTCCCCTACCCTCTACATTTCTCTTACGCTTTGTCCAGATTGACTTCTCAATTTTAGAGTTAAGACAAAAAGGAAAACTATGCCTAATGCTCCATCTCCCTCTAGGGAGGTATCACAATAGCCTACCCGCTCAGGCTGTAACCTCTGCGTCATAATCTTTTCGGCTGGTTCAGGCTGGCTCAGATGCCTCACTTGGATGGATGAGGAGGTGGAAGTTCTCTCCTTTGGCTCAAGGACCTGCAGCTGTGGCACTGGTGGAGCTGCAATCTCCTGACCAGAAGAGGGGTCTTTGGTTTCAATGTAGCTGGTGTTGCTGTCCCTGGAGGCTCCAGGGCTCAGAGACTGAAGAAATGAAATTAAACACAGAAAATTACTTTATAGGGTACACTGTGTGCGTGTGTGTATAGATGTATGGTAAATATTCAGTAGATCATTGATTGAGTTTTTCAAGTTATGCTAACCCAATGCATACTCCAGATCTCCAGATCTTTTTTTTTTTTTTGTACCTAGGGATTGAACCCAGGGGCACTTAAAACACTGAGTCACCTCCTCAGCCCTTTTAATATTTTATTTAGAGACAGGGTCTCACTAAGTTACTTAGGGCCTCACTAAGTTGCTGAGGCTGGCTTTGTACTTTTGATCCTCCTGCCTCAGCCTCCTGAGCTGCTGGGATTACAGGCATGTGCCACCATACCTGATTTTTCTTTTTTTTTTTTAATTGATACATATTTATACAGAATGGTGGGTTGTAGCACATTCACATATATGTAAAAACGTGATTTGACCAATTTCACTTCCTACCCTCTATACCTCCCTTCTGCCTCCCTTCCTCTACCCTAATGGTCTCCCTTCTACTTTATTCACATCCTTTTATTCCCCCCTATTTTTTCTTCTCTAGCTTCCACATGAGAAAAAACACATGACAATATTTTCCTCTCTCACTTATTTCACTCAAAATTATGGTCTCCAGTTCCACCCATTTTCCTTCTTCTCATGGCTGAATAAGTCTTTGTACTTATTATTCCTGAGTTACTGATCTCCCTGACTACTTATCAATAAATTTACTAGGTTTCAAGTAGGTGCTGGGTACCGGGGTACCCACATTAAGGCATATCCACGCCCTCAAGAAGTTTATGTCCAGTAGAGCATATGAGTAATTTTCTTTGGAATCAAATGGACTCAGAATGAAAAAGACTCCAGTTAGGAGTCATTGAGTTGAAATCACACTCCAGAATGAGGGGAAATGATCACTGAACTGGAGACTAAATGTAGCTTTTTCATATTTTTGTTAGAAATTATAACAGGTTCTTCTGGGGTTGAAAAATGCTGGCTCACAGACATTAACACAAGCAGGAATCTCTCATACTCACTTTTCTGCTGCTGCTTGATGCTGAATGGGAACGAGAACGGGAACGAGATCGAGAACGTGACCTAGACTCTGATGTTGACCTGGAGCCTGTCTTGAGTCTACCATGAGGGTTGGCGTGAACTCGTGCCTGGGATACATCTCTCTGCTTGGATCTCGGAGGTGAGAGAGACTGAGAGCCAGAGCTATCAGGAGAACGAGATCTAGATCTAGAACTGGAGGAAGAGGAGGAGGAGGATCGGCTAGAGGATGAGTCAGCTGACTGTTTCAATCTGTGGCTTGGGAAAAGAGTATGTGAAGCCCTTCTGCCTTCCTTCTGTTCCAAAGATGGTTGTTTTAGAGATTCCTCAGTGATGCCTTTGGGTGATGTTAATTCCTCCATTTTTAAAGGGACTGGCTGAGCAGATTTTTCTGGTTCAGTTTCAAGACCCTTCTGGGTTGAGTATCCAGCCAGTGTGCTTTTCTGAACTAGAGGCAGAACACTCTCTTCTGGCACTTTCTCTGTTGGAGATTCTGCTTTGGTGTCTGCAGAACTTGACAAAGGAGACAGGCCACCTGTCAACTGCACAGTATGCCGAGATATTAAAAGCTCTCTGGTTTCAGCATTTGTATTAGGAGATAACTGAATGAGGACAGGGGGTGCTGGGCCTTCCATGGGCTCTATTTCTTCCTCACTCTGGAGTTGTGTATGAGGTGGTGGAGAAGATGCTTCCTTGGTAAGTAAAGGTGGGGGGGTCTCCTCCTCGCTGGCAGTTTGTTCTGGTGGTAGCACAAGAGGGGCCTTCTCTAGATCTTCAGTCAGTAGAGGAGGGGAAGGAGACTGTGATTTTTCCTCCAAGCCTTGTGAAAATTTTATTTCTTCACCTTTCTCCTCAAGAGGGGAAACTGATTGCATCTCTTTCTCTTGCTGCTGTCTGGTGAGATGACGACTTCTAGCTTCTTCCTGGGATCGTGTAACTCGCCCTCCTCTCTCTAGCCCCTCCTGTTCCTGAGCTCTTAGAGTTTTGGGTCTCTCATCAGTCACCTCTTCTGGTTTTGCTCTGGGCATCACATCCCCCTCTTCTTCCTGAAACTGTTTCAGAACTGGTGCCTCCCTAGATTTTTGTCCCTCCTCTTCTTCTTCCTCCTCTTCTTCATCTTCTTCATCCTCCTCCTCCTCTTCTTCCTCTTCTGTTTTCAAATTCCGATCTGCTCTGACCCTCAGGTTTCTAGAAGGTGTTTCTTGATTCTCTTCCTCCTCAGCAGCCTGACTACACTCAGAGGATTTAGCTGCTCTTGCCTGAAAGAAAAGATATACAACAGTTCCAAATATATTTGCTCACAATCAACAGAGAAAAAGCATCTCACAAAATATTCCCAGGAAGAAATTCAATGATATACAATTTCAGCAACCCAGAAACAGGTATGGCAGTAGATAATCATGACTAATGTAGGTTCCTTATGGGAACTGAATAACAATAACCAAAAGGAATAACGAAAATACTTCTGGTTCATTTTTCAGCTTCAAGTTTTTAAAATAAATATGAACAGAACATCTAGAAAGAAGGGGGAAAACTGACCCACTGTCACATAATATGATTATTTTTATCATTTTGGTGTGCTTCTTTTCACTCCTTTTCCCTGACTTTTCTTTGCATGGTCTTACTTATACTACACATATATCTTTGTACTCTGCTCACTTAATATTGTTCAGTTTTAATGTTTTAACAAAAAAATTAATCATGCCACATCTTGTCTAATAATGTGCTTTAAGAATACAGACCAACCTTTCATATTTATTTTTATGTATCTACATATTTGCTTTGAAAATCTAAAGACTAGATCAAACCTACACAAAAACACAAAAACCCAAAGTAGCATAAAAAAGTGACAGAAGTAAGAAGATGACTACATAAAAACCTGTAAAGATACTAACTCTATAAACAGTTTGAGAAGGAAGAGGAGGATAGGGAGATATTTCAAAGCACTGCTCAAAGAAGTGACTGAATGCTTACAAAGTATTTGATTACCTGTCTGACCCTAGATGATCGTCTTTCTCCTTTCCTTGGTTTCTCATCATCAGATTCACCTTTCTCTTCAGAAACAGAGGAGCTTTTTCCTATCAAATGAAATAAAATCAAGTCAGATTTAATGTCATGAACATTCATTCAGGGCTTTCTAAAATCCAACCAACCGCATATGAGCTGTCTGATATGTATCTTTTATCAATCTTTCGTTTCCACTTTTAAAAAAGACTATACAGAGCCCTGAGAGTCAGGGTCTTAGTGATTATTCCTACTGTGCATGTCTAGAATATATTCAACATCTCACATATAATACATGAATTATGTATCATAAATGATAAAATTAAAGAAACTTTCAAGGACTTGAAATTGTCTAGCAGAAATATACAAAGCACTTATTTCTATAAAGTGTTCTGTTATTCTTCATCAAAGTTCAAGACTTCACTCTGTTATATGCCCATTTTTCAAAAGTACATATTGCTACTATTTGCTAGTTTTTACCAAAATTTTATGATCAAATATACCAGTCATTTTGTACAATGATAAACTCGAGAAAAAAAACAATTAGATGAATGGCTTCCAGGCCCACAGTTCCTAGAAATTACTTGAAGCTAACTGGACAGGTCTTCAGAATGAGTTCTTTCAAGTATATATTATATGTTGGAGCTCAAGGAGAGAGATTTTTTTATGGGAGAAAAAGACCTGTTAAAAGAAAGCTTGAAAATCAACAATCTAGGTCATTCTGAATGATGATTCCATTTAAACTGCACGATTCACTAATACTCTATGAAGGAAGACAACTGTAAGCAAATCACTTAAGTAATGTGAATTTAATTTCAATAAGAAAATAGGGTTGAACTAGATGATTTTGAAGTTTACTACCACTATTAAAATATTATGCAGGACTACTGGGGGTACAGTTCAGTGATAGAAGAGAGAAGACCTTGATACTAGTTTAGTGGTAAAACACTTCTCTAGAATGTGTGAAGACCTGGGTTGGAACCCTAGTATCACAAAAATAACAAACAAAAAGCGTAAAGGTAACTTTATTTCAGATTTAATTGACTAGATTTGGTTTAGTTTTAGCATAGCACAAAAGGTTTAAATGATCCACAAAATCATGTTCTATGTTAATAGCATTTAAACTAGTGTACATAAAGCAGATAGTATAAGCTCTAATTCCAGATCTTCTCACTTATTTCTATATCCCAATTCTCTAAAATTAGGCTCTGCTACTGTAATGACCAAACAAAAGCAAACAAGAAACGAATGATTAGAAGACTATTTTGTAAAACTTTATTCCATGATCACCTGATTAACAGGATCTCAAGTTATGATTTTATGTGCAGATTCCATGGTTATGATACTTATGATACTTCAGACTCTGACCACTGAACTATACTCCCAATTTCTTATTTTTTTTGTTGACAGTGTCTTGCTAAATTGCTGAGGTGGGCCACAAACTTGCAATGCTCCTGCTTCAGTCTCCCAAGTAGCTAGGCTTACAGATGTGCACCACTGTATTCAGTCTTTATTGTAATTTTTATTTTAAGACAGAACCTTGCTAAATTGCCCATGCTGACTTTCAACTTGAATCCTCCTGCCTCAGCCTCCCAAATTGCTCAGATTACAGGTGTGCACCACCATACCCAGCTATGATGTGACTTTTGATACTGCAAAACTGCAGTGATTCTGGATTTTTACTTCTATGGAAGCATTTAAATAGGTCATCAAAGAGATTTATGGAAACAAGTAGAGCTGATCAGAAAGTTTTGGTCATCACTGTTTCGCCAAAAAAAAAAAAAAAAAAAAAAAAAAAAAAGGGAAAACTGGAGGGGCCCCTCACATATGAAATAAGAAGTTATTAACAATAGAAAACATAAATAAGAGATGAGGAATTTCTAACTCCTCAGAAATGCTACAAATTCTAATAATAAAAGGGCTGGCTAAGAATACCATGTCTATACCTTTGTTAAAGAATCAGTATTGTGGCCAGGCGCAGTGGCACATGCCTATAATCCCAAGAGTTCAGGAGGCTGAGGCAGGAAGATCAGGAGTTCAAAGCCAGCCTCAGCAAAAGTGAGGTGCTAAGCGACTCAGTGAGACCCTGTCCCTAAAAAATAAAAATAGGGCTGTGGATGTGGCTCAGTGGTCAAGTACCCCTGAGTTCAATCCCTGGTATGCCTCCTGCCAAAAAAAAGAAAGAAAGAAAGAAAGAAAAAAAAAAAAAAAGAATCAGTATTCTGGGGCTGGAGTTGTGGCTTAGTGGTAAAGTGCTCGCCTAGCACACGTGAGACACTGGGTTCGATTCTCAGCACCACATAAAAATAAGTAAATAAAATGAAGGTATTGTGTCCATCTACAACTATTTTTTTAAAAATCAGTATTTTTGAAAAAAAAAATCTATTCTGAATATATATTTTAAAATATTTTTGTATTTTCCTAGATTGCACTTCTTCTGAAAAAAAGATAACTAAGAAAAATAAGAATTTTTGTATATGCAGGGATGAATGGAAGGGAATCTAGATGACTTCTGATTATGGCAGGTGGACAATGACTCCTCAATACCTTAAAAATCTAAGGAAAGTGGTGGAGATAGAAGTCAAAAGGAAAGTCATGTAGGATATGATAAACTTCCTGTTTGGGATATTGCTGCAACATGCAAACAAGACAACGATCCTTAACAAAATGTAATACTGAAGAACTATTCCTTCAGTTAGTCATTCATAAATTGAATTTTTAAAAATAATTTTTTAATTGTCAATGGATATTTACTTTATTTATGTATGCGGTGATGAGAATCGAACCCAGTGCCTCATGCATGCTAGGCAAGTGCTCTACCACTGAGCCACAACTCTAGCCCCCATAAATTGAATTATATACCAAAACCATTTGGGAACTTTTAAAAACATACAGTCCAAGGACTCACATTCCCTGTGATTCTGGGAGTAGGGCACAGGAATTCTTATTTAAACACACTACTAAAAAACCCAAAACCAACAACTACAAAAAAACTCAGGTACCATTAGTGACTAGCAAAATATATTCCTAGAAACCCTAATCAAAATATTCTTATTAAAGAGTGAACCAGGAGTCAGACACTGCATACGTGCCCATAATCTCAGTGACTCAGAAAGCAGAAGTACTGCAAACTCAAGGCCAGACTGGGCAGCTCAGCAAGACCCTGTTTCAAAATAAAAAGGGCTGGGGATGTAAGCTCAGTGGTAGAGCACCCCTGGGTTCAATACCCATAACCACCAAAAAAAAAAAATGGTGAACCAGGGCTAGACATAGCTCAGGGGTAAAGTGCTTGCATGACACTCTGGGTTTCCTGGGATTGATCCTTAGTGCTGACAAGAAAATAAGCATCCAAAGACAACAAATAAGTTGCTATTGGAACAGTTTATTGGCCAACTGCACACTGATGTTCTACACTGGAAAGAATCTGATACCTGTGTAAACACCAGGAATTAACACTAATCCAACTAAACACTGTTAGAACTCCACATTACCATTCCATTTAGCAATTTGACAATTTTTTACCACATCTTTAATGATATTAAATTTTGTACCTTATCTTTAATGATATCCCAACCACACTCAGAGGTAGTAGTTTATGGCTTAAAAGTACACCAAAGATAATACAACTGTTAGTTGTACTCTACAATTTACTACATTCATATTTTCTTTCTTTGGTACCAGAGACTGAACACAAGGTCTTAACCACTGAGCCTCATCCACAGTCGTTTTTATATGTATTTTTTGAGACAAGGTTTTGCTAAATTACTTATGACTTTGCCAAGTTGCTAAGGCTGTCTTTGAACTTGCAATCCTCCTGCCTCAGCCTCCTGAGCAGCTGGGGATTACAGGTACATGCTACCTAGTTGGGTTACACTCATGCTTTCTAATTCATTTTTCATTTCTCTCTTTCCTTTTCTTTTACTTCTGGATTTTTTTTTTGCCTCCATCAATCAGAGTCACTGGCAGAGTCCTAATAATGATATAAAAGAGGGAAGAGAATGACTAGCCTCACTCTAAATCTTTGCTTTTGAAATTTTTTTATTTCAGTATCTATTTCTCATTTTCATTTCAAATTACTTTTAGAATTGAGAAAACCTATCTTTGCAGTGCTGGCGATTGAACCCAGGGCTTTGTGCCAAGCACTCTACCAACTGAGTTATAGCCCCAGCCCCTCTTTTATTTTTAAAGAGAGGTTCTTATCAAATTGTGATCCTATCCTATCCTATTTATAATTTTAAACAATTCCCTCATTACCTATAAAATAAAAAATGCTCATTTTGCTGGGCGTGGTGGCGCATGCCTGTAATCCCAGCAGCTTAGGAGGCAGAGGCAGGAGGATCACGGGTTCAAAGGCAGCCTTAGCAACTTAGCTAGGCCCTAAGCCAACTCAGTGAGACCCTGTCTCTAAATAAATACAAAAAAAGGTTAGGAATGTGGCTCAGTGGTTAAACACCTCTGGGTTCAATCCTCAGTACCAAAAAAATAAAACTTAAAAAAAAAAAAAAAAAAAAAAAAAAAAAACTCATATTTATTGGTTTGGCATTTAAAGTTTTATGTAATATTACCCCACTATACCTTTTAGATTGTTTCTATAACTATTCTCAAATATGAAATAACTTTATTCTGGCACACTACTCTTCTTTGAAAATACATCCATTTCTATCTCTTTGCCTGTGTCCTTTTCTAAAAACACCCTGTGTTCTCTCTCTCCGCTGACCCCCGTCTTTTTTTATTGGCACTAGGGATTGAACCCGGGGGTACTTTACATTGAGCCACACGTCCACTCCTTTTTTTATTTTGTGACAGGGTCTCACTATATTGCTGAGGACCTTGTTAACTTGCTGAGGCTGGCCTTGAATTTGCAATCCTCCTGCCCTAGCCTCCTGAGTTGCTGAAATTACAGGCATGTGCCACTGCACCCAACTCAATATATATTTTCTTGACTGGCTTTTGAGAAAAAATACTGATAATTCATGTACAGAAGAGATTACCCCTCCCTGCTGGGCGCAATAATCCCAATGGCTTGGGAGGCTGAGGTGGGAGGACTGTGAGCTCAAACACAGCCTCAACAATTTAGTGAGGCCCTAAACTTAGTGAGACCCTGTCTCTAAGCTTTCCCCTTCTTCTTTGAATTACAATCAGGGAAAAAAGAGCACTCAGAGAAAGGAGGATCATCTGAGGGTCTATTACTTTCATGTTTGAGGAGAAAAGAGGTCCCTGAAGGAACTTATTAATAATTCCAAAGTGCTGTCAGTGTTAATTTATTAAAAGATTTTCAACTCTCCATCCCTCTGGTCTTCAAGTCTCAGCTAGGAGGGCCTTTCTCCAGGACCTATTTCTGAAGCCCAGATTTTGAGCTGTGTGGAGGTAGCATTGAATCTTGTTAGCAGCTTCTTCATGTTCTAAGATCCTGGCATAGAGAACACACCAATACATATTTGATCTTTGCTACATGATGCATGGTCCAGAGATCAGCAGAAGCTGCCTCATTTACATCATTTCAGGGGTTGCTGAAGTTCAGAATCTCAGGCCTCACCCCTACCATTCTAATAATAACATATATTTTAAAAAGGTTTTCAAGTATAATGGATGTCATGGATAGATAAGCATTGGATTACATGACATGGCTTTCTCAATATTGTTCTGAAATTAATAAAAATGAATTACAAATTTTTTTTTTTACTATCCTCAAAATTCACCGAGGAACTAACAGGATCAAGAAAAACAGGCACTGAGCAAATCAGGACCCTAAAATTAAACTCTAAGGTCCTCCATTTTTTCTCACCATTAAGGAAATTTCTCTCCCACCATTATATATCTCCAAAAAATTCTATTTTCATGAAGAAATTATACTTTAATCAAAAGAGCTGGAGGAGCTAGGATTGTGGCTCAGGGGTAGAGCACTTGCCTAACATGTATGAGATACTTGGTTAGATTCTCAGCACCTCATACAAATAAATAAATAAAGGTTTATCAACAACTAATAAAAATATTTTTTTAAAAAATAGCTGGAAACGTCCATAAACTCTCAAAGTATTGAACAGGAGGGACCCCTAACCACGGATGACAAGTAGCAGTAATAATATTCAAAATACTTGTTAAATTACATATTGGTTTAATACATCTACCTATCATCTACATCTTCTAAACATGCTCTCCAGAAAGTCTTAAGTGGATGCCAAAAAACAAAGGCTGTTGTAGTCTTCTGCATGAGATTACGATGCCTAATATTGGGTGCCTAATATTTTTTACAATGTGAAAAAATTAATCTTGCCTGACCCAATCCCATATACACTAGGCTAGAGGTCTTGATAATATGCATACATTATTCTGTGCTGCCTTTCAAACACTTAGCACAACTACAATTATGTAATTATTTTTTGAAAGTCCATCCCCTCACTAGACTCTTTAAGTTTCTTTACAGCAGACCTGGCTTTTTCTCAAGCATTTTCTTGGTGCCTGGCACATGCCAGGTATACAACAGACACTAAAAAGTTTGTTGAGGGGCTGGGGAGATAGCTCAGCTGGTAGAGTGCTTGCCTTGCAAGCACAAGGCCCTGAGTTCAATCCCCAGTACCGCAAAAAAAAAAAAAAAAAAAAAAAAAAAAAAAAAAAGTTTGTTGAATAAACTATAGCAGGTAGCTTAATTTGGGGGAATGACTAGATGTATAACACATAATATACACAACTGATAAAGAGATCAAAGTAAATTGTGACTGTTACTAAATTCAGAAGTTCAAGAGGATGAAGAAGTACCGATGAGCAGAAAAATCATACTGTCTCAAAATGCTGAGAAAATAACACAACACATAGGTGAAAGCAGACTTCAAAAAGGACATAATTTCCCTGAAAAACAGATGTCAAATATCAATGTCATGGAATTTCCCTGATACTTTCATGGAGGTTTAGCATGAAAGGAGGCATAACTACCTCCCCCCACCAACTACGCAGGATTGACAAAAGCGCAGTGGGGAGGGAGATACGTACTGGGCGAATGTCTGCTGAGCTCCAGCTCTGGTCTCTCCAGGCTGCTCTGAAAGTCAGGAGGCAGCAGGGAAGCCACTCCCCCAGGATGGATCATCTCGTCCTCCGACTCAGCTGAAGCTTCTGCAAAGTACAGATTGGGTCGGGGCAGGGAGGGAGTGAAGGGCTCAGCATTTGGGAATATGTAGAGGAGGAGTGAAGGATGTCAGGCAAAGTCATAGACACAGAGATACATACCAAAAAGAGCACTGTACATTAAGGTGGAAAAAAAAAAAAACTCCCTAGGATTAAGCTCTACCTCATCTCAATGGCAGCTAAATTTACTTATAACTTTTCCTGTTGGCAGGAATCCTAACAAGACAGTCAAATTAAGTGTTCTTTCCCTGGAAAAAGTAAATATAACTCATTTGGTTTCATAAACTACCAAAGCAAATGAGTGGCAGTCTCAGCCTTATTCCTGAAATTGCCTAGTTAGGCCTATCTATGTTGTGAGGGATAAGAATAAAAAACTTGTGAGAAGTAACAATCTGGGCTTACCTTCAAGTTCTGCAGCTTCTCGAGCTTCACGTTCCAGACGCTGCCTAAGTAGCTCCTGCTGCTTTTCCAGATACTGCTTTATGAAACTGTTCTGGCTCATTTCCTCGCCAATCTGTGAAGAGGAAATGGAAAAAGGTCTAGGAAAGCATATCAGGAAAATGCGAGGAAGAAAATTTCACAGAGCAAAGGTTTATCCCATAGCTGGATCCAAGAAAGATAACAAAACTGTTAAAAGGCTCTTCTCTGAGCTATTCCTTTATTAAAAATCAGAATAAATAGTCCTGGGAGTAGCAAGAGATGGCAAGAAAAACATCTTTTTATCTTAAATATTCAGTTCCCAAAGAGTGATGCTGGCGCACAAACAACCTAAAAAAAATTCCTGGAAACTATGACCTTTACTGTGGTGCTGAGGATCAAACACAGGGCCTTATGCATGTTAAGCTCTTACTCTCCCAGTTAGCCACATTCTCAACCCAAATTATGCCTTTTTTGGGGGGGAGGGGCGGTTACCAGGGATCGAACACAGGGGCACTTGACCTCTGAGCCATGTCCCCAGTCTTATTTTGTATTTTATTTAGAGACAGGGTCTCACTGAGTTGCTTAGCACCTCATTTTTGCTGAGGCTGGCTTTGAACTTGTGATCTTCCTGCCTCAGCCTCCCGGGCTGCTGGGATTACAGCTGTGTGCCATGGTACCTGGCTACCCAAATTATGCCTTTTAATCTAAATTTCTAGATAATCTAGAACATTCTGTAAAGATATTCCAAATTAAGAGAGGAAAAGAGCACTGGGTCCTTTAAAAGATCAAGTTCTATCAATGCTGGGTGCATTGGTGCACACCTGTAATCCCAGGGACTCCAGAGGCTCAGGCAGGAAGATGATAAGATCCAGCCTCAGCAACTTAGCAAAACTGTCTCAAATGAAAAAAAAAAAAAAAAAAAAAAAAGGTTGATGATGTAGCACAGGGTAAAACACCCTTGGGTTCAATCCCCAGTACCAAAAAACAACAGAACTGAAAGCACCCAGAAAACCACTCCTGATGTGGGAACTCACACAAAAGATTTTATTAAGCAGACAAGTAGGATCTGCCCTGAAGGGTGAGAGAGAGAGAGAGAGAAAGAAATTGGCAGGGGAGCTATTCTTAAGTAGTGGAATTTTGTAGACTAATAACAATTGGACCAATGGCTGATGAGGAGGTTCCCAGGCTAACTATCTAGGTTGTAAAAAGGTGTGGGGGGAGGGCAGAATAATGGTGGCAGCAAAATGGCAGATCTGATGCCAATAACAAAAAAAGTTAAATTCTACCAAACCACCAGATTGTCAAACATCTCCAAAATTCAAGTATAGTATTTAAAATTATGAAATCAAGAGACTAAAAAAAGGAACACCCATTCTGCACTTAGAACTACATTTTCCCAGTACCACCAAAAACCAAACCAAAAACTCCACTCCATTTCTTCTTGGGAGTGAAAAGAAATCCTTAGAAATAAAATTTAAAATCCAGGGACTTAGCCCTTTTGCCTTTTCGGGTAACACAGATTTCCACATCACTTTTCTGTTTAGTTTTCTCTTTCCATGTCTTCCTCCCTAGAATCTTTATTTATTTATTTATTTATTTATTTTGGAGGGGGGTGTTACTGGGGATTGAACTCAGGGGCACTCAACCATTAACCCACATCCCCAGCCCCATTTTGTATTTTATTCAGATACAGGATCTGAGTTGCTTAGTGCCTCACTTTTTTTTGCTGAGGCTGGCTTTCAACTTGAGATCCTCCTGCCTCAGCCTCCCAAGCCACTGGGATTATAGTGGACACCACTATGTCTGGCCCTAGAACCTTTCTTCCTTAGCATGTCCAATTAGAACTCCAGAAAAAGCAAAGAAACCCAAATACTTCCTATGCTATTAATCATATTTCTTAAGCACAATAAATGTTCATTTTCAACTAAAGTAGAAATAAATCCCTTGGTATTCAGTGAATACTGATGAAATGAGGGCTGCACATTTAGAGAAAAATTATTTTGTTACAAAACTTCAAAGAACAAAATGCAAGGAACGGAAGCAATACATCTGTAAATTGTTTATGCAGTTTTTTTAATGCTTGTTACAATACCAACTAAACCTTTGAGAGCTGGCTAGATTATGATATTTGCAGCTTAATGAGATGGTAACAAGGGAGTAGGAAGGTTCTCTTATTTTCCACAGTATCCTGGGACTTCAGGTTGCACAACGCTGCATTAACAAAGACCTTTTTCCTTTAAGTGTGTGGGATTTTAAAGCTGAAAAGAACCGTAAGAGATTGTGCAGTCAAAGAACTTTTGTTTTTAACTAAGAAATAATGTCTTCAGAGGAAATCTTATGCAGAAGTTCAATATAGAAAGCAAATAAAAATAGATCAAACTTGCTTTAAGAGAGGGATATGACCTTTGATTACTTCCAAAGAAAGTATCTTCTTTAGTAATCCCTAAAAACAGCTTCACATAATTCCAGCAGATCAGTTATAAAACTCAGATCTAGTCAAACCATTGCTAATATTACAGGTAAGGAAACTGAGGAAACCAAGGCCTCCAAGTTTAAGTTTCTTGTCCTAAGTAACAAAGCTATTAACGATGTTTAATAGTGACTGCATATAGTTAGTAGGTAACAACAGAAAGGGTGGGTGATTTACACAGGATTGAATTTTTGGAAAAATTATGTCAACAAAAGTTCTTGATCAGCAAGTATCTTTCTACACTGTCCTACTTTACATCAACTACTTTTCCCAAAGCCAAAGGCAAATAAACGATGTCAGATGCTTGTACTACACTTGATTAAGCCATACCTTTTGGCACACATATTTCAAGTATCAGAAACTAACTAATAGCTCCTCTGATTCTGTTTTCTGCCCCAAGCCTTTGTGTCCAAAACTGGGCTTAATTAGAATTCAATTACCCTACTATGAGAATACTTCCAACCAAAAGAACTTAGGAAAATAGTGTGAGAAATAAAGCATCAAATGTACAAAACCAGGTCATTCCATGTATCTCTATCTCCAAACAGCCCATTCCACCTAACAAACCTTCTTTCTTACCTGGGAATTTGGCTGGAATGCAGCATGGGGTGTTGAATGTTTCTGTAAATTTTCTAGCATTAGAGCCTGGTATAGAGAAGGGTGAAAGTCAGAAACCAGGAAAAAAATAAATCAAATCTCCACCCCTTCCACAACCTTTTCATTAAATTCAATAACTTAAATAAACACTTCAACTGTACTTCTTTTATGAGCCCTAAAAGCCCTTTACTAATACTGTTCTCATTCATATTCTGAAGACCCTTGGTTAACCCTCCTAAACTACAATTCTAAATGTACAGGTACAGAGAGAATAACCTGGTTATGTCACAAATCAGTGTTGGTGACAGAACTAGTATTACAATCTCTTAATATCTTCTGCACTTCTGATTACAGCCCCTTCTAAAACTGCTCAGCAAGTAAGAACACTTCAAATACTCAAACTCTGAATATATATAACCAACATGGGGGCTGCTGTTTGGGGCCTGAATGAATTACTTGGGTCAGTTACCCAGGACTAGAACTACTTGGGTGAACTTGTGTAATTTCCAGCAGAATGACACCTAGACTTATGAAATTTACGAAAATTTTAAAAAGAAGGCTACATTAGAAAACTACCACAAATCCTATAAACTGTGGTCTGACCTAATCCACAAACACCCACACAAAACCGTCAGTTTCTGTATAAGCAACGGTCTGCCAAGTCAATCCTTGAGCCAACCTAGCCCTAATCGGTACTACCTGCCACGTATCCTAATGAACTCTAAAGCCAAGATAACTTAAACTTCTCTCCATTTTCACCAAACCTATACACACCAATCCAGCATCAAGCCCACCCACTTCTACTCAAATCGATTCAAAATCCCCAACATATACTAACCTGCCTTAGGTTAGCCTCACTTCTCTCAATATTCACCAAATTCCTATCTACCCAAATTGCTTCTGGATTCCCTATGAATTAGACACCTCTCTATCACCAAGTCCCTTCAAATCAGGTTCTCTTTTCATCTCACCTCCTAATCTAATCAAGTAGACATTTTTTACTCTATCCCACCCAATCGTATTCTTGCAGATACAGATACCAACCCCAGTTACCCCTCTGCCAACTGTACCCCTAACTCGGACCCAGACCAACTCGCCCCCCTCAGGCCAGCAACGCTGGTGGTTGTAGTGGGATTTAACTCCTTCTGCAGCGCATGCGCCGAAACCACAGACACAAACAAGGAGGGGGTGGGGGAAGGAGGAAGGAGCTTAAGACACTCCAGGAGAGTAGCGCGCACCCTCCCATTTTGGGCTCGTGCTGCTGCCGTTAAGGCGGGAACCGGCGCGGTCTCTGTTCCAGCGCGAGCCTCACCAACCACCGTGCGCGCGGATCCGCAGGCTCGCGCTGGCGGCCTGAGAGAGCTCGCGCGGAGCCCAGACACTGCGCCTGCGCCGCGGCGGAGACTAGTCTCTACCGGGTCCGCTCCTCTCCGACATCCCGGCAACGCCGACTTCTCACCCCTTTGAGCCGCTTAACCAGGGCACTCTTCTGCCCGCTCTTGGCTAGGCCTCGTTGCTCTAGTGCGGCCTTCAGGTCGGTCACCCGCAGCGCCTGAAGAGGCTTCCCGTCCAGAGTCACCTCCTCCAGCTCCGCCATCTTGCGTGAGGTACTCGGGTCCGTCCCGACGGCTTCGGGCATCTTCGGTAATTTCCGCCAACGCCCTTCGAACGTACCGAGCTGACCCCGCCCACTGCCATAGTCTACCCCTCGATTACCACTGAAAGCTCCCCGGATTTCTCCGGAACTGCTCGGGTATTTCCGTCTTCACATCGGCCCCAATCGGTTCTTTCCATCTGCCCTGCCGCTTTTCCTCCCTCACCCTGTTTTCAAGCTCGGTTATCCTCGCCTTGCCGAGGCTTTGAACCGAATCTGTTCGGAAGCCCTCGACTCTGGCATGCCCATAATCGGAGATATTCGGCCATCTACGGTCTTGGAGCTGAAGCGCTGGGGCTCTTGGGTGTTTGGGGCTGGTTCGGGACCGGAAGTGCGTGGGCTGCCGGGCTGGCCCTGTTTAAGATTTTCAGGAAATATGGAAGCGGCGGCGGTAGTTGGAGTCAAAGAACTCTTGTGACAATCTCCGGGTGTTCTCTGAGACTCCGGGAGGTAAGAAGGGAAGAAGTCCTTCTTTGGGTCAGACTCGGTGTTTGCAGATTATTTTAGTAGAGCAAGCCTTCTGTTTGCTTATGAAAACAGCCACGTCCCCCACCCTCCGTATCCCCGCCACTCCATCTAAGGAATACATTGCTCTTTTGTGGCACGAGGATTTGAGGCTCGTGGCTTCCAAAGTGTGGTAGAGGAAGCACCGTATCTTTAGACCCAGGTAGTGAACGGATTGATTCGTAACACTGAACTTGAGTTTGCTGTGGAAGATATGTAACAAGATCCTGAAAATTTTCCCTTTCTCGTTTGGCCACTTTGAAAATGGCATTCACCCTGAAGTGTTTCAATACTTGAACTGATGTTAATTGTTTAGGGATTCCATTCTTTGTCACTACAGATCTTCCAGCTTGCAACAGAAGAAACACAAACAGTAATGTAGGTCATGGACAAATAATTTGAAGGTTTTCATTGTTAGAGATTCAGACTGTAGTGCCGAAAACTACTAAAGTGAAATTGACCGATTTTTCAATTGCATTCAAGTGTAAAATCAATAGGAGGGCACCTATATGTATATAAAGCATTAAGGAGCCTGGGTGGTGGTGCACATCTGTAATCCCAACGACTTGGGAGGCTGAGACAGGAGTATCACAAGTTCCAGGCCAGCTTCAATTTAGTGAGACCCTGCCACAAAATAAAAAATCAAAATGACTGGGGATGTGGCTGAGTGGTAAAATGTCGCTGGATTTGATCCTCTGTACCAAGAACACATTAAGGAACACAAACACATTAAGGAAAATAGTTCAAAGACAAATTGTCACACATCAGTATAACACTTGTTAGACCCGTAGAAAGTCAACAAACCAATGACTGGTGTTTTAGACGCTTGAAGACTTGGCTTCTCTTGGTTTTCTAACTTATCTAATTTGGGGCAAGTTCCTCACCCTGCTGTTGAATGTTTCCTGGCACTTTGCAGAAAATATTAAGGGGATCATGGATAATATGGAGTTCTTGGCAAATATCAGAGACTATATGCATTTTGCAGAAAAGCCCTTTTATGCTGTAGGATGTGTTCAGTGTTTTTTTGTTGTTGTTGTGACAGAACTTTGCCATGTTGCTTCAGGTGAGCTCAGATTTGATACCCTCCCTCAGCCTCCTGAGTAGCTGGAGTAACAGTCATGTGCCACTGGGTCCATTTCATGTATGATTTTTTAATTTTTTTTTTTCATTATTGATGTCCCTAGAACAATTAGTATTTAGGCCCTCATCAGCTGCATGTACCAGATTTTCCAAAAAGTACTTTTTTATTTTAGTGAAATTGACCAACATTAATAATTGTTTTTTCTTACCCAATCTGTAACAGAAATAGGAGGGAAAGAAATTGTTGGGTTTTTTTTTTTTTTTTTTTTTTTCTTTCTTTCTTTCCTTCTTTCTGTGATGGGATCTCAATTTATTGCACAGAATAACCTCGACAACATGATCCTAATAATTTTTAGATTTCTTAAAAGAGAGGCAGTGGTTGGAAGGGTAATGAGTTTGGAAAAAGAAAAAAGGCTGGCAAATACAAAGTAAGTGAAGTTAATCTTGGGTGACCTGTAATGTAATTGGATAATAAGCTAAGTGTTCTTATGCTTTTCCTATAAATTGGAATTGGAAAAAAATAATTTACAGATGTTGACTGAGTGCCATAAGATTCCTTGTTGCTAGGAAGTTGTATTTTGGTTGTTCTGTCTAGAGAGTGTATAACGGTGCTTTTATGTTTCAGGATGCCACTGGAATCATCTTCCTCTTCAATGCCACTATCCTTCCCTTCTCCATTACCCTCAGTACCAGACAATATTACCAACTCTTCCCCTCCCCCAATGTCTTACATCACTTCCCAGGAGATGAAATGTATTCTTCATTGGTTTGCCAGTTGGTCAGGTCCCCAGCGTGAACGTTTTCTACAGGACCTGGTATCTAAGGCAGTGCCGGGAAAGTTACAGCCATTGTTGGATGGTCTGGAGCAGCTTAGTGTATCTGGTGCAAACCGACCACCTTGTATCTTTGAATGCCAGCTACGTCTTTGGGATCAGTGGTTTCGAGGTTGGGCTGAGCAGGAACGTAATGAATTTATCAGGCAACTGGAGATCAGTGAACCAGACTTCGTGGCAAAGTTTTACCAAGCGGTGGCTGCTACAGCTGGTAAGGATTGATAGACGTTCAGATCAAAGAAGATAACCACAGCTGGTAAAGTCAAGACTATCTCTCCACAGTGACTCAGTTCAAATGTGTCACTTAAAGATTTGAGGGTGGTATCCAAAAGAGCTGACTGAACTTGAGATGAGCATAGGCATGGTTATTTCAACATTAACAGAATGTCATCTGGATTCCTAGTGAAAATCTTATCCATTTAAGCAAATCCAAATCACATCAGTCTCCTAGTTTGCTTCCTTCCAAGAGAGGTCAAAACCTCATAAATGTAATGACTTTGGCTACTATAACCAAAAGGAATCTCCATGTTATAACTCGAATCTGCTGGCTCATGAAGGATATAAAGTAGAACTCTTTTTCCATAAAAACAGGAAAGAAGAACAAGAAAAGTATTATTTTGTGGGAAAGGTAATGGGGATTGAACCCAGTGTTGTTCTACCACTAGGCTACATTTCCAGCACCCCTGCCCTTTTTTTTTGAAAGAGGGTCTTGCTAGGTTGCTGAGGCTGGCCTCAAACTTGCAATTTTCTTGCCTCGGCTTCCCAAGTTGCTGAGATTATGCGCATGTGCTATCATACTAAGGAAAGATATTTTATAGTTTGGTGGGATTCTGGTTTTACCACCCTTCCCATACTCTAACATAATTATGTGACATCCCAACCACTGGGTCTTCCAGTGATGATTTAGGAAAATTAGGAGAGGATGATAATTAGTTACTCCTTCCTTCACACTGTTTGACCCCAAATAGCAATGAAAAGTGATAAAATACCAAATTTAATAAACTTTTTATAAAGCACACATGATATTTTGGAGTTGGTAGCAGATGTTCCTATTCTGTTCTATTACTCTACAATAGTATGAAAATATCTGGGTGTGGTGGTACACACCTAAAATCCCAACTATTAAGGAGTCTGAGGCAGGAGGATTGTAAGTTCCAGACCAGCTTCAGCGACCTCTTACCTTGTCTCAAAAAATAAAAAGGGTGGGCTGGGGATATGGCTCAGTTGGTAGAGTGCTTGCCTTGCAAGCACAAGGCCCTGGGTTCAGTCCCCAGTACTGCAAAATAAATAAATAAATAAATAAAAATAAAAAGGGCTGGGGATGTAGTTCAGTGGTAAAGTACCCCTGAGTTCAATCCTTAGTACAAAAACAACAAACAAACAACAGTATAAAAATAAGTGGTACTTTACCGGTTAGTTTATTTTTTTGAACCAAAATAAAGAATAGATTTTCATAACCATAAGACTCAATTTTTTCCATTGCCAACATAGTATGAAGTTGATAACTTGGGAAAGAGGCATTCTAGGGAAAGTAGGAAGGTATACACAACAGATTTTCTATCTAGTAGTCTCTTAAATAATCTGTGCTGCAACCTGTCATGTTCTGGGTAACATCATGCTTCCTTTATTCTTCCAGTTGGGCCCCTTGTGTGTCTGTCATGTTTCTAGCGATATTAAGGTGCAGATGGTCCCACCTGAAGAGTTGCTCGTTTCTGATAGGCCATAGTTCCTATCGCACCCACCAGAATTAGCAGCAGTAGGCAGAGTCCCACAGACAGCAAGAGTTGGGTTTTGGAAGGATTATGGTCCAAGGTAGCCAGTGACCTAGGAGCATAGAATTTGGCCTACAATAATGCCTCAGTTTAGAAGATGAAGGGCTTTACCGTTATACACAGAACTCATGAAACCTGCTTCATCCAAGCAGTAAACCAAACAGGAAATCAGTAAGCAGGAGAATAAAACCTGAATGTAGGAATAAGACCAAGATCCACCAGCAAATTAAATTGTTAGAAGGAGATGTATTAGTGAGGTAAGTACTTAAGAATTGGATTCTGATGTTCAGATAACTAATCTCTAGTAGTGCATAAGAAAGGGGACTAGGAATCCCTAAAGATAGGGTAACGCCATTATTTGTGTTTGGGGTGGGTGTCATATTGATGGGACCAAGGTGATCATGTTAGTGAGGGATGTTTATTTTCTGAAATACATATCCCTGTCTAGAACAAGGTACATGGATATGTGCTTAATAACTGCTATTTTGAACATCTGGAGCCCAGGAATTCAAAAAGTTGCTTGGAATATTGTCTTACTTGATATATTCTGTGGTAAAACTGGCTTCTCCATGATACACTTGTAAGGGCTTCTCCTGGAGAGTCAGGGTGAGGGCTTTGTACAGCATAGCAACTGAAGGCCCTTGGCAGCCAGGGGACTTCCACATATACACGGTGAACACCAAGCTAGTGGTAATTGATGGACTATGGAAGTAGCACCTAAATGGACATTTGAATCTCTTAATGGAGGAAGAGTTCCTGGAAGAGTGTATATCATGAAACAGGTGTAGACTTAGGAGTAGGAAAATGAACATTCTCCATGCCCCACTATATAAATAGCCTGAATTGTCCCTTTACCTGCCAATGCCACCTCTGTTCACTAGAGCCTGCAGTACTGCTTCAGCCAGCTCTTCTTTTTGTTCGTTCACCAGTGAGTGATCTGGAGGTCCAGCTAATCCTAAAGACAGCTGTAATAGCAGGTCTTGGGTTGAAAGATTCAGAGGTAGAGAAGTAACAGCATTATCCTGACATAGCCGACCTCGGGGACAGTAGAGAAGTCCATGGTACCCAGGTATCTGCAAAGAAATTCATAAGAGGTTTAGCTACAGCCTCAATGACCTGTTCAAACCTTCCTTCAAAGGAAAACGCATATTCTAGAGTCATGGACTCAGTACTTGGTTAAAAAAAAAATCACATCAGGTTGTACAATATTACCTACCATACAAGGGTTTTCTACCTTTTCTTTGCCAGTGTGCCACACTCTTCCTCTTAAGGTACCCACCTGAATGGCCTTTCCTGGATAGCATGAGATCCAGGGTGATCCCTGTACTTGGACCTCGTATGCTCCTCTTTGGGTACATTGATGTAAGTAACAATAACCAGTGAGCTCTGCTTCCTTGAGATTTGGGATCTGAGAGGGATGGCTGGTCTTGTTGCCAGGGAGCAGTTGTGAGGTGAGGTTGGCAAGGAAGCAACGACTCTGGGGATGGTAGATCTCCCCATGGGGATTCTCTGTCCCAGCTGGGAACCCATTTTCCTTCTTCCAGCATTCACTCTGAAAGGCAGGGCAGAAGGTGGAATAGTGTTCGCCTTGATACCTTAGAAGTTGACTCCCTTCCAGGTGTACTCGGTTGTTCCTAGCTCACTAGTCTACTCACTCTATTGGCAAGGGGCTTGTACATGCGGCAGCCTTCCAACGTGGGGTCTGAGGAGCAGCTTCCCTTGTCCAAGTGCAGGTAGTGGCAGCCCATCCCACTGTATGGAAGGGATGGTAGAGTGATGCTCAGATTACAGATGGCTGTGTCATCCCCTAACCACTTAACACACACACACCTGCCAGTACAGAAGAAGTCTGAGGAACTGGTTCCACATGTGGTCACCAGGCCAAATTCTAAACCAGATCCTAGAGGAAAAGAGAAGGAGAGCTCTTGACAAATGAAGCCCTACACATCTCTCAGCACCTTGCAACCTCTCCCACTTCCCCCAGAGCTGATGAGTGCTACTCTACAGATCTCCCTTATTTCTCACCCTTGCCCCACAACAGCTCCTCTGCAGCACTATGGTTGACCTGATACCAGCCTGAGTCTTGGAAAGCAGCAAGAGTGATTGGGTCAAGTCGAGTGTGCTGGGCACCATCGAAGGTAGCAGTCATTATAGAACCCTGAAGCAGTCTGGCTTCCCAGTGTGAGGACAAAGGGCCCTGCTAGAGGAGGGAGCAGATAACTGGTTGCTATCTGGTTACTCCCTGTTTCTTCATCACCCCAAGGAGTTATCACTCTCACCTCTTCTTCCAGGGGAACGCCCAGAGAAACCCCTAATACTCCCAAGTGTTTGGCCAGGCTATGGCTAACAGTTGGGGTGGTGAGAAGCAGCTGTCCCCACTTATCTCGCTTTGTCACTTGTTGTCTCGTAGAACAGTTTTCTCTAACTGAGTACAAAAAGAGAAGATGGCAATGTAAGGAGATGAAAACCTAGGAAGGGTGAAGTACAACTGGAAAGAAGGAGGTCATAAGATGGTGAATTCTTTCTGGTTGGCACTGTGCAAAGTTCTCTCCCTCGTTCCTCCCATTTACTCCTGAGTCCAGAGGGGCAAGTCTGCCACTTCTTGAAGAGCTGTCCAGAGAAGCCCAGGGCATGGAGCAATTCATGAAGTGTGGCCTAAGGACAAATGACTTAGTGAAGGGGGCTGAATTTGCAGAAGGATTAACCAACAATTCTATAACGAACTCTGCCCATTCAACTTTTTTAAAATTTTGAGATGGGTCTTGCTAAGTTGCCTCCAACTTGCAATCTTCCTGCCTCAACCTCCCAAGTTGCTGAGATTACAGGCACATGCCACCGTGCCCAGACCCATCCAGCTTTTCATAGAGCATGAGGTACCTTTTGTCCCATCCTCAGTAGGTTCTTCCACTTCATGGGAAGCTGAGTGACCTGTGCCCACTTCCCCTTCCCCTCCCCAAGTTTGCTTGTCCTTATTCATCATGCAGCAGTTACCATGACAATATCACCATGGCTGAGGCTGGGGCTGGCGAGATGTTGGGCACAGAAGACAATGGTACCAGCAAGGGGCCTGTCTTCTGAGTTCAGCTGGCAGCAGGCAGCATAGGCTATGACAGAGGGCTGTAGATGGGCCAGGAGAGGGTAAGGGTAGAAAGGAAGAAAGAGGTAACACAGATCTTCCTGAAAATGAAGGACCTGGAGACTATAGTGCTCTGCAGGGGAGCCAAGGCATGGCTTGGGGAGTTCTTAGCTCCTATGCAAGAAGCACAACTTAATAAAAACTGCTTCAATCCTCTACCTCTCATGAGATTTAAGATTAAGGGAGGCACAGCAGGGAAGAGGGATTTCACTGAACCTCACCTCTCGTTGGCACTTGGAAGTGTGGGCAATCCGAACATATAGGAGAAAATCAGTGTTCTGGACCCCAGGCCCATCTGGCTGGACCAGTTGTGGGGGACCCTGCTCTGGCCACAAGACATAACCACGGAGATGGGCATCAGGTATCTGTAAAGGAGTGAAATGTGGCATCTTACTCAGCAGAAAGACAGGGACAGTGGGAGACTGGGTGCTAGGAGAAAGGGAGAATGGATATCACTGTCTGTCTTAGTGCCATTCACCCACCCATGAGAATGCGGAGTTCTGCCTCCAGCCACCTGAGTCATTTTAATATATTTGGGAGTTGGGGTGGAAGGGGACCAATTATTCCACATTGTTATGAGGCAGAATTGAGTAATTCTGATGCTAGAGGTCCTGGGGAGGCCTAAGTAGGTGAGAGATCTTCAGATCTCTAAGATCTGGGAGTCTCTTTTACCTTTACCCCCAGACAACTCTCTCCTTTGTACCCTGGGTTCAGGAGGCTGCACCTGCCAAAAATGAATATCTATGGGTGAGCTGGAGCCGTTTTCTAGGTATCCCTGAAGACTTGTCGTATCTTCTCTTGGTAACATGAACTCACCTGTGGTAGTTTGGGGTATCTGGGTCTCCCCAGACAGCACGACAGTACTGTGTAGGGTCTCGACTCAGAAGCAGGGGTCCTTGCACTGGAAGGACTTAATAAGATGAGGCCAGTTCTGCCTCAACATCTCTGTGTTCAGTTTGGTGCTGTTCTTCCTCCCCCAACCCTCCCTGATGCCTCTGGTCCCCTCAGTTCCCCTCATTTACCTGCTAGGACACCCTGGATTCGCTGAGTAGCCTCTCTCACTGCAGTCAGGGCTCGGAGTCCCCCTTTCATTAGATCCCCCTCAGGATCCAAAGCTCTATCAGATATAGGCTCTTCTATATAGTAGGTTTGGATTCGGAGGGGTTGGGGATCGAATGAGCTGGGGAGGATGAGGTAGGAGGAGCGGGAGTCTGGGGCTATTTGGGAGAAAGGGGGTCTGAGAAGGCTCACAGACTTCTGGGTCTCATCGTGTAGACATCTGCTTGTGGCCGCCCCGAGGAGGAACAGCAGCAGCATCTTCTATCAGTATCTTTCCACAGCCTGCCCTGCACTCTGTCTTCTATCCCCTTCTTCCCTGGCTCACTTGTTTCTGCCTTTCCTGATTTTACTTTCTCTATATATCCCCTCCACCACTCTGGCTTGTTATTCCAAGATTTGAGTGTTGTTGACTAAATCCACAGTTCCCTGCCAGCAGGTCGGATATGAACCACAAGGACCAAAGCCATCCTCTTCTGGGGGAGCCAGAGGTGGAATGCTGGGGGAGGGGAGTGTTATCTTTTGAGGCCTCTTTTCAGAGAGGTGTCTTTCTTTTTCATCATGGCACCCTTTCCTAACCCACTTCTATCCCACATCCTAATTCTCCTGCCTTTCTGAGTAGAAAATCTTGAAAGTTCTTCAGAACTAAAAAATTGGAGTCAGCGTAATGGTGGCGATGGGGGGCACTCTTTGCTGCCTAAATGTCTGCACACAGATTGACAAACAGGCCTTTGCATTTCACTAGGCTGTATCAGGAATGGCAGGCTTCTAACTGAACTGCAAGACTTGTAGGCTTCTCTTATATCTGTGTAGGGCTGTCAGTAGGTGCACAACACATGTGTTAGTTGACTGATGCATCCTATGGGAATCTGTTGTGCTAGGTCTGTGAGACTTCACAGAACCTTCTTAAACGCCTGCAGGGCAAAGACAATAAACTCTTAACATGGACACTAATAGTTGTTCAAAGCTGTTCTTAAGAGAATTCGGAGCTCTCTGTTTTCTCATTCTGTGCTTTCACCTCCTGTCCCCACCCCATTTGGACGTTCCTTCCTCCCCTGCCTGGATTATTCCTACCTTTCCTGCAATCACTCTGGGAAGCCTTTCATAACACCTCCAACCCAAATTCCACACCTGCCAGAGGTGGAGGGGGACCAACTCTGCAGGAGGGCCTCTCCTCCCAGCTCCTCCCACAACCAGCTTGTCATTCTCTGTTTAGTGTTGGCTTAGAGTCTCTCCCTCCATATTTTAAACTGCTTAGAGTAAGCCTGCTTCCTCTCAGGCTCTGGCACAGCCTATAGGGTTGAACCTTTAGTGTGTGGATAAAGGGACAAAACCTAACTAACCCCATTATTTAACTCTTTGAGAAAGAGGGCCAGGCTTGGCATGGTGTCACACACCTGTAATCCCAGTGACTCAGAAGGCTAGGGCAGGAGGATTACAAGTTCCAAGCAAACCTCAGCAATTTAGTAAGACCCTGTCTCAAAATAAAAATTTAAAAAAGGAGCTGGGTGTGGTGGCACACACCTGTAATCCTAGCGGCTTGGGAGGCTGAGGCAGGAGGATCCCAAGTTAAAAGCCTCAGCAATTTAGGAAGGCCCTAAGCAACTCAGTGAGACCAGAGACCCCATGTGTAAATTAAAAAAAAAAAAAAAAAAAAAAAAAAGGGCTGGGGATGTGGCTCAGTGGTTAAGTGCCCCTGGGTTCAATCCCTGGTACCAAATAATAAAATAAAATTAAGTTAAAAAATAAAAAAAATATAAAAGGGCTGGGGATATCTCTCAGAGGTAGTGTTTATCTAGCATGAAAGAGGCTGTGGGCTTCATCCCCAGTACCAGGAGGAAAGAAAAAAAAGTGGGGGTAGGGAAAAAGTTGTTGTGAGGAATAAGTGAATATAAAGTGCTGAGAACAGTGTCTAACTTGTGGCAAATAGTCAAGTAAAGAATACTTATTATACATAGGCTTTCAACTTGAAGGAGAAATTTTTAAAAACTATCAACACGTACAAATCTTTAGGAGACTCTCGTTTTTTCTCTAAGGCAAACCTAGTCTTATCCAAGTGTCTGAAGTCTTTTTCCCCTCCAGATTTCTAGGGGGAAAATATTCCTAGTTAGGATTTCTGTGTCAGATTCAAATTCTAACTACCTGGTTCTCCACTTTTCCAGGCCTAAGTCTGCAGGCACACCTAGTGCTTTGCTGCCCCCTTGTGGCCATGGTGAGAGGGTGCTCCCCTGTGGGGTAGGAGTTGATCTTACTTCATACTGTGGGTGGAACTTTGCACACTATAGCAGAAGAAACACACAATACCTTATTTCCCCTCCCCTGCACTCCTGTAAGCAGTTTCTTGTATTCTAACACAAATCTCCCAAAGAATGTGTCAGTCAACTAACGTATTTGTTGAGGACCTACTATGAATCCTATGCAGATGTAGGAGACCTTGGAAGAAACACCTAGTGATTCTCCCACTGAGACACCTCTTCCTGTGTTTCACTGCAAATTCTTCCATGTCTTTCAAGATTCAGGTTATTTGCCTGTTGAGACTTTACTTCTCCCAGCACAGCTGGCTAATTTGCATACTCTATTTTCCAATAGCGTTTCTTTCACATCTTTGAAGTAGCACTTCTTGTATTATCCTGACTTTTTGTGGTGTTTGTTTCCTTGCTAGGTAGACTGTGGGCAGGATTTGAGTCTTAGTCATCTCTTCTTCTTTGAAGATGTATGAAGTAGTTGCAGAGGGATACTGGAGGTGAGAGGAGGAGGAAAGAGCAAGGATGTAAAGACAGAATGAGAATAAAATCATTCTACTGGGCTTGGGTTGTGGCTCAGTGGTAGAGTGCTTGGCTAGCATGTGTGAGGCACTGGGTTCGATTCTCAATACCACATATAAATCAACCAATAAATAAAATAAAGGTTCATCAACAACTAAAAAACAATTAAAAAATCATTTTATTGATCACTCCTTTATGTTCAGAAATTGTCTCTAGCACTTTATACTCAACTAATTCTTCCAGCAATCTTACAAGGTAGGTGGTATTACTACTACTACTATTACTATTATTATTACTATTACTATTATTATTATTATTATTATTATTATTATTATCCCAGCACAGCACAGCAAGCTGGTAATGTGCATAGATGGCAAGTGGCAGTGTAGGATTTGAACCCACATGGGCCTCTGAGCACAGACTTTACTAGGCTATCCAATGCTGTTTCTTGAGTGCACAGAGTAGAGGGGAAGCAACATTAGGAGGAGAGAAAGAGAACTTGGAGAGAAGACCAGGTGAGGAGAAAAACTGGTGACAAGCAGAGGGAACAAGGATACCGAGAAAGAACGTTGGGATAAGAGAGGATGATCTTAGACAAAAGAACAGATGTAAGAGAGGCAGGACAAAGGAGACTGGCATGGAGGGGCGGACTTAGCGATGAAGGGAGAGGAGGTGATGAGGTGCTGGGTGAAGACTGGGTGAGGAGCACAGTCACTGTGAGTGTGTCGTTATCCACACATGCTGGTGGACGCTTCACCAGGATGCTGGTCTTTCAGTTCCTTCACCCTCTAACATGCCCCTCCATCACACTCCAGTGAGCCACTCCTGGGGTATACCCAGAGGCTTATCATCACCAGAAACTGCAGCACCTACGAAATAACTGAATTGAACATCCCCTCTCTGATATGATCTCCTTTCCTTATGGTTTATTTGCTAAGATGGTTCACTGCAGCTGTTCAACAAGCACAGTGGGGAACTGTGACCCTTCCCATCTTTAGGTCTCCCCTTCTCTGCTTTGGGTTCCAGGTTCACCACTGGAATCCCTCTTTGAGAAATGCCCTCCACTCCCCTTCCCCATCTGTCCTTCCCATCCCATCTCTCCCATTAAGTGCCAGTCCTAGATGGACTCAACATTTGCCTGCCCTTGGCTCATGGGCAGCTAAGGACCACTGGAGGAGATCAGTGTTGTCACTCTAAAATCCTCATCAACTTCAGTTGTGTGCTCCCAAGTCAGAAATCTCAGCAATCAGTTCCCTTTCCACCCTCAGCAACTGGGATTTTATACCTTCAGGCTTCTGGCCTCCTGTTCAGCTCAGTCACTTTTAGTTACCTCTTTTTCTCTCTTCTCTTCTCTTCTCTTTTCTCTTCTCTTCTCTTCTCTTTTCTCTTCTCTTCTCTTCTCTTCTCTTCTCTTCTCTTCTCTTCTCTTCTCTTGTCTTCTCTTCTCTCCCCTCCTCTCTCTCCCTCCTCCTCCTCCTCCTCCTCCTCCTTCTTCTACTTCCTCTTCTTCTTCCTCCTCCTCCTCCTACTCCTCTCTCTACCTCTCTTTCCCTTTCCCTTTTTCCCCCTGTGATACTGGGGATTTAACTCAGGGTGCTTTATCACTGAGGTACAACTCCAGTAATAAAGACCCTGAGTTAAATCCCCAGTCCTTTTTATTTTATTTTATTTTTTGAGACAGGGTCTCACTAAGCTGCTTAGGGCCTTGCTAAGTAGCTGAAGCTGACTTTGAACTTGTGATCCTCCTGCCTCAGCCTCTGGAGTCACTGGGATTACAGGTGTGGGTTCCTGTGAGTGGTTAGTCATCTCCTTTTTCATGGTTAAAATAAAGGCCCTAAGACAGAGACAACCTCAACTTGCCACAAATCTATTTGTGTTGGTCCCCATTGCCATTTCTTCCTTTCTTGTTAAAAGACAAGAAATGTTCACTTCCATTGGAAGATCAGCTCTCCCCTGATACTCTCAACCCCATCTGTGGGAGCTCTGGCCTCAGCTTCCCCTCGGCCTCTTTCTGTGCATCCCTCTCCCACCTTAGTCTAGTCTGTTCTGCCCCTGCTCTAGCCTCTGCCCTGAGAGGAAGGACCTGCTTAGGAACCTTTGCATACACTTCTCTCTCTGCTGGGAAGCCTACTTTATGCCCTCAAAGAAGTCTTTCCAGATCCTAACTTTCCAGATTTAAATCAGGTGTTGCACCTTTCTACTTGTGTCACATAATAATGTCCCCAGTCTAGAATGATATATTTGTTGGGGTATCATGTTTGTCACTAAACTCCACAAAGGGCAGGGACTATCCTTATTTATCCTGAAGCTCCTGCAGCAAGTAAAGTGCCTAGCCCAGAGTAAGTGTTTAATGAGTACTTTTTAGTAAACAAATGAGAATGAATGTGGTGAGAGGGCAGGAAGGAGGTAAGGTTGGAACACAGGAGAGAAGAGGAGAGGGAGAGTAAGGAGAAGGTGTAATGAGGGCAGGAGGCAAAGGTGAGGCTAGGGATGAAGGGAAGCACCAGGGAGAAGGGGCCCTTATGCTGGGCCTGAGTAAGACTTCCAGACCCTAAGAGAGCTTCTAGGAACTCTGTCTCTCTTGGGGCCTTACTGCTGGTGAGTTTGAAGTCAGGGCCGGTGGGCGGGGCTCCACTTTATCTTGGAGTGCAGCCCTAACCTCAAATGGTGACAGAGCTGGAGCCAGCAGGGGTTTTGCAAACCGTCCCGATTGCAGCAGGCCAGCAGTCTGTGGGACAGGCGGGTGGGGCCTGAGCTTATCTCCCAAGTACAGTCCTAACCTCAGATGGTGACAAAGGGGGAGCTAGCAGGCGTTTTGCAAACCGTCCCGATTGCAGCAGGGTTGGATGGCTTGGCCAGAGGTCACAGTGCAACTAGGTATGGGGGACTATCAGGATTTGGACAATTTGGACTTTCGGGGTGAAGCTTAGTTTTCAGGGCATGGGGGATGGATCCATTCTATGTATGGCTTGCCTGTACATATGTCAGAGCCCTGTTTCTTTCTAAAAGAGAAATGGGAGGCTATAGCTCAGCTCTGCAAGTGGGTTTTTCCCTAGGAAGACTTCCCTTTCCTTTCCTAGGACCTGAAGTCACAACTGATGGCCATTTGGATGAAATTTAATTGCACCCTTTTCCTTTGAAAACACCTACCCTCTTTGCCTGTGGGGAAAATTTCTCATGTGCCACTGAGGTTTTCTGAGGCAGGACCAGACCTGCTTATGAGAGTACCTGATGGAAGCCACCCAGGAGTCCTGTCCCGGTTAGACTACTCTCACTTAGAAGTAGACCAGGCTGAGTCCTGGATCTGCTTGTTGGGGACTGGGTTCAAAAAGAATGCACAGGCCCTCAGCCCCCGCATCTTCTGTACCTTCATTCCAGGTTTCCTCACTGGCTTGGAGCAGTGCCGTGACAGAGGTGAAGAGGCCCCTTTCCACCCACAACCCCAACCGGGATCTTGCAACACTGGAATGGGGGCACTGGGGGCCTAGGCATGTGGCAATCTGTATGTGGGGGGTGGGGAGGTGTGCACCGAGCAGGGGGTAGCTTTCACAAGTTGCCACCTCCGCCTGTCTGACCTCGGCAGGCTCACCTTGGATAGCTTCCGCCTCTTTTTTTTTTTTAAATAGTGGGCATTGAACTCAGGGACTCTACCACTGAACTATATTTCAGTTCTTTCTATTTTTTATCTCACTACAGGGTCTTACTAAGTTGCTGAGGCTGGCCTCAAACTTTCAAGCCTTCAGCCTCAGCCTCTTGAGGTTCCTGGTAGTTTTCTCCCTCTTCACAGTATCTCCCCACAGTTTTCCTTCTTGACAACTTCCATGTGACCTGAGATCCTACTTAAGAAGGAAAAGTGGGCCCGACTGTGAGTTCTAAAGCAACAAGGTGCATGTGTGCTGTTGGGGCATTGGTTACTAGTTTTCAAAAGTTCCCAGTCCCCAGTCCTTGAGCCTTTCCCTAGCCACAGGTGGCCAACTGTGCCCTTCTGGGGTCCTTTCTGTCATCTCCTTTCCTTGGGGCAGCTCTGGGAATCTGACTTCAGGGACTGAGATAAGCCCAACTTCTTAGGGGCTATTCTCCTGGGCAGAGGAAATGGACTGTCTTTTGCAACACCTTTATGCAGCAAAAGAGGTAATTTTCTTGCTTGCCACTTAGTCTTTCTTTCCACCTTGCCAGTCACACTTGGTTTCCTTTCTTTTCCTTCATCTCTGGACACCTTTTGCATTTGTTCTTCCCTCTGCTCACTTTTCTCAATTGCACATTAGCCTCCTTCTTGAAATTTTTTGTTTCAAGTTAAATGTCACTTCCTCCGAGGGGCCTTCCTTACCACCCCAGCTAACAGCCTCACTACATGTTTATTGGTGTTCCCCAAGGGTACATTCAAGTGGGGTAATGCAGAATTGAATGAAGGTACTTTACAAAGGAAAGAAGGTACTTTACAAAAGAACAGGATCTGGGGAAAGCTACAGGAGTGTTGAAGTACCCTAGGCTCCCACAGCAGGGGCACCACTACCTAGCAGGCCCTAAAGGCAGGAGAGGACTGAGAGAGAGGGGCAGGGAGGGGCCACTCTGTCAAACCCATGCCCATCTCCTGCCAGTCTTGTTCTCTCCCACCGGGCAGCCTGTTGAGGTAGGGAGGCAGCCAGCTGAGAGCTGAGTAGGGTGGGAGAGTGTAAAGGGGGGATCTGGATGGGCCAAGGAGGACATTCAGTCACCCTGTTTATTGCTTTTTCTTTCCCACCCCTCTAGCTGAGGATTTGTCCTGTTCACAGATAAGATGCTTGACAAATTCTCATTGAATAAATTACTTTGTGTCAGATTGAAAGCCTCCTCCATGCTACTTGCCTTGCAAGTCCCCTCCCTGGATACAATCTGACAGAGGAGTGGGGTGTGCTGGGCTGCTCCCTATTGCCTCTTACTTGGTTCCCAGTGGAGAGGTAGGGGTGTGGGTCTCCTCCAGATTCTGGGCCAGTCAGAAAGCTTCTATCAGGCACTGGCTCTGAGGAGCTGATAGGTGGGCTGGGAGGTAGGTGTGTTGGAGGAGCTCTGGGAAGGAGTCTTGGGGTTGGTGTTGGGGCAACCCAGGTCCCACCATCCAGTACCTTGAAAGGAAGTCGAGGGGCAGTGGTCTTGAGCTGAAAGGAGGAAATCCGGAAGTTGAGTCACTCACCGCGTTCTGTACAAACCCCCTTATGCAACCCATCCCTTTTGGCTGAAGGGAAGGTGAGAGGATTCTCCCAGGCGCCTGCAGAGACAGGAACCGCCCCCTCCCAAATTCAGGTGGCTCCTGTCAATCCCTCCACTTGGGGTTCAGGTCTGTCCCCTCAGCCCAGATTCGAGGCAGGGGTAAAGAGACAGGGTCCTGGCTGGGACAATTCTGATGAACACAGATGCCTGAGGATGCAGGAGCTGTGGGAGGAGAGAGAGAACTGGGTTGATCCAGATACAAGTCTCTCTCCCTCCCAGGGAGTTATTCCTTCATGTCTAACTCAGGCTTTCCCAGCAGTGGACTGGGAGAGACTTCAGCCCTTTACTCTGTCCCAAGTCTCTGCCACTGCTGGGCAATTCATGATAACTTTTTTTCTTTTTTTTTCCCCTTGTGCCAGGGATTGCTCTACCACTGAGCCACATCCTTAGCTCTTTTTATTAATTTAGTTTTATTTTGAAACAGGGTCTCACTAAGTTGCCCAGGCTGGCCTCAAACTTGTGACCCTCCTGCCTCAACCTGCTGAGTCAAGGTTATTATAAGCCTGTGCCACTGCACCCAGCTCATGATCATTTCTTGAACTTGGTTCGTGTCCCTACTGCACTGAATATACGAGGGGAGATACAAATACCAAGTGTTAATACAGTGAATGATTGAATGAGCTTCAGGAGGCTCTCTTTTCCCCTCTGGTCCTCACTGCTTTATCTATAAAATGTGGCTCACACTATCTTGCTTGTCTGAGGGCAAAGCTCACCAGATGATCTCTTGAGGTCTCTTTCAGCACCTCTTAAAATCTGTGATTTTGCCTGGCGTGGTGGTACACGCCTAAAATCCCAGTGACATGAGGCTGAGGCAGGAGGATCACAAGTTGGAGGTGAGCCTCAGGAACTTAGCAAGGCCCTGTCTCAAAATAAAAAAAAAGAACTGGGATGTAGTTTAGTGGTAGAGTGCCCCTGGGTTCAATCCCCAGGAATAAAACAAAACCAAAACAAATAAACCAAAACAAACAAAGAAACCAAATACTCTGTGATTATTTAAAAAATACTTGTAGTTGTAGATGGACATGAATGATATCTTTATTTAATTTTTTTTTTTATGAGTTGCTGAGAATCACACCCAGTGCCTCATATATGCTAGGCAAGCTCTCTACCACTGAGCCACAATCTCAGCCCCAACTCTGTGATTTTTATGAAGCTTTTTTTTTGACATTGAACCCAGGGGCGCTTAACCACTGAACCACATCCCAAGCCGCCCCCCCGCCTTTTTTTTTGGAGACAGGGTCTCCATAAGTTGCTTAGGGCCTTGTTAAACTGCTGAGGCTGGCTTTGGACTTGCGATCCTCCTGCCTCAGCCTCTTGGGATTTTTTTTTTCTTTTTCGGTGCTGGGGATTGAAACCAGGGACTTGTGCTTGCAATGCAAGCACTCTACTGACTGAGCTATCCCCCCAGCCCAACCTCTTGGGATTATAGTTGTGTGCCATGGTGCCCAGCTATGGAGCTAATTTTGATTCCGCCTCTAAACAGTTCCATGATTCCGGATAAGTCCCTACCCCTCTCCAAGGCCTCAGTTTCCTTATCTGTAAAATGAGAAATTTAGGTGAGATCCTTTCAGTTATAGCAATATGGAATTATAACAACTATTCATGATTATGATATGCCAGGCCCTGTTTATTACAGGAACATACCTGTAATCCTAGCTACTCAAGGAGGCTGAGGAAGGAGGACCACAGATTCAAGGCCAGCCTCAGCAACTTAGACTGTATATCAAAGTAAAAAAATAAAAAGGACTGGGGATGTGGCTCAGTGGTAGAGTGCCCCTGGGTTCCATTCGTAGTACTGCAACAAAACAAAACAACACTATGAAATGGGTACCAAAATTACTTCCATTTTGCAGATGAGGAAGCTGATGCAGAGATAGGAGAAATAACTGGTGCAAGGTCACACCACCAGTAAATAGCAGAGGGAGATGCAAATTGGGCTCTTAATTATGGCACTCTTCTGCCTCCTAGGCTGTAGTTCTTTGAAAAATAAAGTCTTTAAATGTGCAGGTTCACAGGCACAGGCACACTGTCCTCCTTTTCATTATCAATGTTCTCACATACAAATCAGGTCTTCCAGTTGGGTCTTTCCCAGCTGATAACTGATTCCTCTTCCAAACACTCAGATTCTCCGGTTTTAGGGAACCAGAGCCCCAGGGGATGAAAGGTAAAGATGGAAGTGGATGGGTGAGGAATGTCAGTCCAGTGAACTGAGGCTGTGGAACTGGAGAGAAGATAAGAATGCTGGATCTAGAGCTAAGGGAAGGGGGCTGGAGTTGTAGGTCAGTGGTAGAGGACTTGCCTAGCATGTGTGAGGCCCTAGGTTCAATCCTCAGAACCACATAACAAATCAATAAATAAAATAAAGGTATTGTGTCCATCTACAACTTAAAAAAAAAAAAAAAAAAAAAGAGCTAAGGAGCCATAAGTATGGCAGAGCCATAGGAATTTTCCTTGATCACCTGGAGCAGGAGCGTTCAGACTACACCTTCAGATGAGAGAGCAGGCTGGCAGAGGAACTGCATGGTGCTGAGATTGCCCTACCAACCCCAGGGCCCCATCAGCAGAGTATCCACAGCTGCACCAGGGTGTGTGTGTGTGGTGTGGGGAGCATGCCTTCAGCTTGCAGAAGGACAGAGTGGGTGGCTGGGGGGAATGGCAAGATAAGGGGAGAGAAGAATAGTGACACACATGATCTGGCTGTGTGGTAACTGGGAGAAGGTTATGGGTAGAATATTCTATTGGCCAAGAGACAAGACATATGTAGACCCAGGCGCATGGCATTCCCTACCCTCAGGGTCCCCTGTGCTAAACCTGTGCATGCACATGAACACACACACACACACACACACACACACACACACACACGCCCAGGCCCAGTGAACAACCCCAGCACCAAATCACAGTGCTATTTATTCAGAATCATTATGGGTCCTGCCTTCCTTAGCCATCCGCTGCCATTGTCAATGGTCTATATCTTGGGTTTGGCCTGCGAAGGCTCTAGGGTCCCAGAGTGAAGATCTCCAGCGTCAGGTCAGGGGTCTCGTGCCCACAGTTCACCAGTCAGGTTCAGCTGCAGCCCCCAACACCCTTGATGAGGTTGGCAGCCTCAGGGATCTGGCGAAAGAGGTTGCGGAGGGTGTCCAGCTCCTGGGTGAGCTGCTCCACGCGGCTGCGCAGGCGCTCGTTCTCTGCCATGTACTCCAGCACCTTCTGCTGCGTCTCTAAAATGCGCCTCTTGGCCTTGTCCCGGCTCTTGCGCACTGCTATATTGTTGCGCTCCCGCCGCAGCCGGTACTCCAGGCTGTCTTTATTCACTGCTTTCTTGCCCTTGTGAGAGGGGCCAGCTGGAGAGGGCGCTTTGAGGAGGGGACTGCAGGGGGGCGCAGCAGCAGCCAAAGGGGCCTGGAGGGGAAGGAACAGAGAGACGAGAGATGAGGGCTGACCAGGAGGTCAAGTGGAGGCAAGCAGGAATCTCAGCAGCGGGGGTGGAGGGACCCCTTGGGGCATCAAAGGAATCTAGGTTTCTGAGCCAGCTCCTGTCTTCAAGGTAGACCTGTCATTACCCTGCCTTGGTGAAAGACGGTAACCCGATGCAAAGGGTCCTCTGCCTGACACCAAAATTCCCTTTCCTGCTCTCACACTCTTCAAGGACACTTTTCCTCCATTTATCTGTGGTGAGTCTCTTGTTCTATAATGGACAGGCATTTCCTCTTCAGAAACAGGAGGCCAAGAAACAAGAAGAGGGGCATGGTGGGCAAGAGGGAAGCTTGGTAAGGGGCCTGACATCAGGGCAGGTCAGTCAGTCACAGGGGTTTCAGGACAGAGTGGAGTTCACAGAAAAGGAAAGAGGGGGCTCATGGTCTGGTCGTGAGCACAAAGAACCTTGGTTGAGTCCATTTCACAGAGCAACACCAAACACAGACTCAGCATAAGCAGACACCTCCAAGTTCCCCCATCCACAAAGCCTTTGCTGCAGCCCCTGGGTAGCAGGGAAAACTGGTTGCTCTTACCTTGAGGACACGCATGGGCTGGCCAGGTGCTGCCAGGGTTGGGGGCAGGTGCATGGCTGTCTGCCCACAGTGTGCCACTTGGTACTGCAGGGGATTGTAGCTGCCTCGACTAACTCCTCGGCTGCCCTCTGGACCCCGAGGCTCCTCCTTCACGGCCACAGCCCTGGGGTCGTAATTCCCTGGGCTGTTGTAGATGCTAGGTCCCAATGCCTTCCTGTCTGGGCCGAAGGTATGTGCGGGATAGGCGAAGGGCCGAGGGTCAGGAGGCAGGTAGTGGGGAAAGGCAGGGGTTCCAGGGACCTTTAGGCCTCGGGTCTCAGGCGCTGGCTTCATGGCAAAGAGGTCGGAGAGTAGTTGTTCCTCCCCAGACTCGATGTAGGCAGAGAGGTCAATGGAGGCCTCATGCTCACACATGTCCCCCAGCTCCCCGGGCCCAGCTCGGCCCTCTGAGAACTCAAGTGGCTGTTGGCCACCCCGGGGCTCACACTCATAGTAGGTCCCGTGGGACATGGCTGGCCCGCCCCTTTGGCTCCCCGCCCCCACCCCCTGGCCCTGCTCTTGGGGCACCCCTTAGGATGCTCAGCCTGCCCTCTCTCGATCTCCCCCTACCCTAGATCTGCCCTCTCTAGTCTCCTTTGTCACCCACTCCTGTGCGGCTTCTCTCCTCCCTCCTCTGCTCTGCTTCCTTTTCCTTCCTCTGCAGTCAATGCCTCTCTTCTCTTCCCTTTTTTCCCCTCTCTCTCCCTGGGGTGACTCAGGGAGGGGCAGGGCACACCCCAGAGGGAGGGATACAGGCCTTTGAGAAAGGGGGGGGGGGCTGGCCTAGTTAACAGCTGGAGCACTTTGGTGAGGTCCAAGCCAGGTCTGGAGATGTGCAGGAGCAGACCTTTTGGAAATGCCTCCCCTCCCTTGAGCCCAGGGGATTCCAAATCCTTGCTGAGGATTCCAAATCTACACCTCACTCTGAATGTCCTTCTCCTTCCAACTGTGCAGAATGAGGTGCCAATTCAGAGCGAATAGAGAAAGCCTTCTTCTAGTGCCGACCCCCAGCTTGGTCTGAACTCCTCCCTTGACACGCCTTCCTCTTGGTCCAGAGCTGAGCTCCACCTTCCCCTGGGGTGTGGGGGAGGGAGGGGGGCCGTAGGTTCCTTTTGTAGCCCTACCTCCCAGATTAGTCTTCTGAATGCTGGCCAGGAGGTGTTGTTTGAGGGGTTTTGGAAGTAGCGATAGATCCTGGGAACAAACTTCGCACAGAGGCCTGTGTCCTGATGCGGAGTGTGGTCATTTGCTAGGTGTTTACATGGGGCCTGTGCAGTAGCCCAACACTAATATGTTTCCAGCCCTCACTACCTCTAGCAGTCTGGCATAGTCTCTGACTGCCTGGGCACAACTGAGGTGCCTGGTTAGGACTTGGGCCCTGTTCCCCAGGCCTGGGGGTGGGGTACTGCCCCCAGAACCTACAGACATACTCCTCTGGTGGCTCCAGCACCTCTCTTTTCCAACCGTCCTGCACTGCAGGAGACCCACTTTGCCCCCCACTCTGGGTCTGAGGCTGTGCCTCCCACTTCCTGTGCCCTGGGCTGCCGGCTCAGGAGCTCGCTGCAGCTCGGTTTGCTGTCTTTCCTTTTGCATGGCCGTTGTCTGACCTCCAGTGCGTGTCTCTTGGGTCCACTTCCTCTTGGAGGCTTGAGAAGCCTTCTCTTTTGTCATAACTTCTTCCTGGGGCTCTGCTTCAGGGTCTCTAGGAGAAGCCCATAGCTCCCTCTTTGCACTTCTTAATGTTGTGCTGCCCCCAGCTTTCCTTTTCTCTTTACTTTGGGAACTCTCTACTCCCGCCTGTGGAGACACCTGCTATGGCCCTCCTTTCACCTGTGAAGTTCCATCTTCAAAAGGGACCAAAGGTCCAGTGAAAAGAAAAGGACACATAGAAATATGTTACTGGCTCTTTTATTACCAGCAAATGCTATGGTGTCTTGTGGAGAGGGGCACTGTATAGGCTGGGTCACTGTGAGTGTGCCACAGTGGGGCACATGTGGATGGGCTATGTGTCGCACAGCCAAGTCTAGATAGCATCCTCCTTCCCATCCTCCCTATCCCCACACCTGCTCCAGGTGCTTTTTTGTGCACAGTTTGAAGTATGGCCAGATATACTTTATCAAATAGTTCTGACCTGGCATGCTCCCAGATACAGATCTCAGGAAATAAGATATGGAGATTTTTCTTCATTTCAAAAGACTAGTGCCAAAAGAGGTACTAAAGCCAAGCTACTTCAGTTTGGTGACAGTGCCTCATTTGACCACTAGGTAGCAATATTGGCACAAAATTCCGGATTTAGGGATCCACTGTGGTTTGGAATCAGGTGGCCAGCAGAGGGAAGCCTTTCTCAGCCTTGGCACTGGCCGAGACTGTTCTGCATTGGGAAGAGGAGATGCGGCCAGAATGGGGGCTTGCAGTCAGGCTACCAGGATGGGAACTTGCAGGCAGGCTGGGAGGAATTGTGCCAGTGTTTTTTTCTCAAGGAGGAGAAATTCTCCTCTCTCTGACTTTGAAATAATGCTAATGGTTAGGGCTTCTGTTTTCCGATAAATTATGCTTTTTTTTTAATCATTGAAACATTCGCTTTTCCAAACTGACCATTTTGCTGTAATTAAGTAGGAAGGAAGGCAAGGCAGGCAGTATTTTTATTCTTGCTTTATCAACAATGAAAACAAGACTGAGCTGCCCAAGGTCATGTGAGAATGGCTTACTGATTTCAGAAAGGGTCATGGACTTGTAAGTGAAATGGTCTGGGGCTGAAGGGATGGGGAAAAGTTTGCTGTGTGACTCAGAAACTCCTTTAACCTCTATGGGCCACCACGGGGAGGGGGAAGCCAGTGTCAGTAGCAGTGAAGTGGGTGCTGGAGGAAGAGTGTGTGTGTGTGTGTGTGTGTGTGTGTGTGTGTGTGCGCGCGCACACACACACACACACAAATAGAGCCTGCAGGAAATGAGAAAGTCAGAGCTTGGGCCATGGTGAGATAAGGGATCTCAGCCCCTGGCCTCCCTGGTGGGTGCTGATATTGCCTGCACACTGCCATCAGTGTTGCCCAGTAACTGAGCGCTTGACGGGGACAGCAGTGCTCCTGACGTCAGGGCAGTGGAGGGGGCTCTTGATAGGGTAGGACAGGAGTGAGGTGGGAAGGTAATAACCATCAAGGGCTCCTTGGGGATTCTTGCTCAGGAGGAGAAAGAATTCTTTCCTGGGCAGCAAGATAATTTTCCCTTCGCTGCTGCAGCTGCTACCTGTTTGGATTATCTAAAATAATGAGTGTGTGTCATCTCACATTCTGTGACAGCTGTCCTTCAAGCACCATCTCCTTGGTGAACCAAGACTTTTCCAGGGGGAGGGGATTGAGCAAGGCGATGGAGTGTCAGAATGGGCTCAAACCGGCCTTTGTCACTTATTGATGACCTTGGGGAAACTACTCAGTTGTAAAATGGCAGGAGTAATGCTTCCTTCATAGGATTAATTAAACTTTGAAAAAGATAATACATGCAAAGCAACTAACTGGTCTCTGTAAATGTTGATCTCCTATCTCCCTTCCTCTAATCTCTCTTTGCAGGTTTTACTGTGTCTCCAAAGCAGACCTACTACCTGATGCCTTGTATGACACCTGACTTCCACAGGCAGGCTTTGAGCACACAGGTACCAGGCTTGGCCATGTGCCATATACATTCTTGGCTTCTTTTCTCTGGTCAGTTGTTTGCTCTTTGAAGTTTGGATTGAATACATCTTTTGGACCTCTTCAACTGTGGTGACCATATTTCCTTTATTTTTATTTATTTATTTTTATGTGGTGCTGAGGATTGAACCCAGGTGCCTCACATGTGCTAGGCAAGCACTCTTTTACTGAGCTACAACCCAAGCTCCATATTTCCTGAATTAAATTAAGGACAGGTGAGGTCAGGTGAGGTGGCACATGCCTGTAATCCCAGTGACTCAGCAGGCTAAGGCAGGAGGATCACAAGTTTGAATCCAGCCTGGGCAACATAGCAAGACCCTGTCTCAAAATAAAAAATAAAAAGGGCTGGGCATGTGGCTCAGTGGTAAAGTGCCCTTGGGTTCAATCCCCAGTAACACACACACACACACACACACACACACACACACACCTTAGGGGGATAAAAAATAATTGAGGTCTGTGCTTTGAAAATTCAGGATAAATTTGCTATACCCACAGCAAATAGAAAAGTCCTTGGGCACAATGATCAGAAAAACATTTGTTGTGTGACTACATTAATAAATTAATGCACAAGTCAGCTGTGATTTCAGTGACTTCCAAAAGGTCCCCAAATTCTCTAGATTCAGTGTGTTTGAAATTCCTAGCATTAAAGCGATTGGCAGGGTTAAGACACAGGAAAGGCCCAGGTTAAAAATAAATGCATGTCGCCCAGGAGGACACCCACTTTTGCCCATCTGACCAGGTTGAAAAGATCAGCAGGTATCACTTTACAGAGAAAGGGGGGCCCAAGGGACAAGTGTCTCTCTGGAGTGAGAGGAGAGTGGGTAGGGCTGGACACCAGAATGGGTGATGCAGAGGATAACTGGGGCAGGCCAAGGAGAGGAAAAATGTATGTGTTGAGGAAGGGGGACTTGATGACAGCCTCCTGCACAGGACTGGCCTCTTCCCTTTGGGGACAACTTAAAGCCAGAAAACTGAGAAATTAAAAAAAAAAAAAAAAAAATCACACAAAAAAATAAGATTGAGAAACTGAGATTGGGTCCAACTCTCTCCTCTCTCTTTTTCTCTCTTTCAAAATATTGAATAGAAGTGACTTGCCCAAGGGCACAATTCTGTTCAGTGACTAGCCTGGGCCTTGGAGCCAAGTGTTTGGGCTGCCAGCTCAGTGCCCCTGTGGATGGTGAGCTTCCAGCCTGCCTGGAATAATGACAGCCATAAAGTAGGAGAGATGGAGTCAGGCCAAGATCAAAAGTGGAGGCGTTCCACCTGCCTGTGTCCTCAGGGTCCAGATGGTGATGTCTCAACTCCAACCCCCCATGGAGCTCACTTCTGTCAGCAGTGCTCACTCTGGAATAATGCTGCCCCAGAATAGGCTGCTGGGAGGCCTGCCCCAGAAAGGGAAGGAGGGACAGAACAAGTACTGGGTCTTGTCCCATCACCTTCCTCCAGCAGTTAACCCTAGACGCCAGGAGGAACTTGACCTACCTTAACATCGCCTCCTTTCTATAGTTCCTCCTAGGTTTTTTCCTAGATGCTTCTATATAGCTGAGTGAACCAGCCTCGCCTCCCAGCATGCTCCTTGGGCCCTCTGAGTCTTTCCACAGATGCAGCTCATCACTTCTTTTCTCATTCTGCTCAGTACAAAGCTTTGCTGCCAGAATTTGAGGGGCACCAACGCTACTTTTGCCTCCCTCCACTTGCCCATGTCCCACTTCGGGTTGTGATTCTTCCCAGCTAATCTGCATGCAGGCTCTCAGGATGGCACAAAGAACAGGAACTTAATAACATTTTGAAATCCACAGGAGGAATGAGAGATGATTGTTGGTTTGTGGGGTCCCTGAGTCCCCAGGACAGCAGAGAGGTATGGAGAGGGAGCTCTTAGGAATGTCATCCTGGAAGGAACCCACAACAAAAGGCCTTCTAAGAAAAATGCCCAGTGATTCTGTTTCTGAAGGTCATTTAATTATCAACACAATCATCTTCATTTCCATTTAAAATTTTATTACATGAAAAGAAAGAAGAAAACCTCAAAGGAAACAAAACTTTAAAACCTAGACCAACTCAATGACATAGTGTTATCAAGAGTCTAACTCCACCCCCCAAAACAACCTTATATTTAAAAATCCAAAAGAAATAGAAATACTAATTTCAAAAATATTTATCCAAAAAGTAAGGCATCCACTTTACAAAAAACAAAACAAAAAAAATAATAACAACAACAATGGAAGGAGGGAGGAGACTGGAGGAATGAGAAGAGAAGGAACAGGAAGATGGTCCTCTGGGAGCCCAGCCCAGCCCAGCCCAGCCCAGCCCAGCTGGTGACCACTCTGAGGGCCATAACTCAGTCCACATCTAGCATCTCACCAACTATGGGAAGAAAGCTGGGGCAGGAGTGACTCCCTGGGTATTCCAGTTTAAGCAGATGGAAAGTGGGAAAGGGAATCTTGCTTGGGATAAAATAATTCTATGTCCCTAGCACAGCAGATGGGGTGGGGAAAGACACTACAAGATCAGGGCAAACACCATCCACTTCTTTGGAGTACAGGGAAAGGTTAGAACCCGCATACCACAGGTGCTTTTCTGAAGATATTCAAAGTGGCTGCCATTGTGCCACTGTTCTCTCATCCAACCCCAAAATGGGATGATGGTGAGACCAGAAAGGAGGGAGGTGTCATCTTAGCTGGGGGAGGGGAGGAGAACTTGACTTCAGAAAACACTCTCTTCCCTAAATAGTCCCCCAACCTGTGGAATGGGCAGGTCTGGGCAGGTAGGAAAGCACCTTCCACACAGGGAAGGCATTTAATACCAGGTCTGTCCTGAGGGTTAGAAATAAGGGAGTATTTTTAGGCCCAGTTCTTGGATGGGAGGTGACTTAAGGCTGGTTTGGCTCTGATTTCAGGTCTGAAGGCTTGGGGATCCTTTGCACTGGGCCCCTGAGCCAATGTCCAGGGAGGAGGAAAGGGCATGCCTGGTGGCCAGCAGCGCTGGCTCCGAACAAGTGTATTAAGGGTGCAGCTATGGGGATAAGAGGGCCACTGAACCTTCCCATGGAGGTGGCGAGGGAGGAAGAGCAGAATGGCTTTTTCTTTAGGAGAGGTACATGATACTGAAAATAAAAAGCCTTTTTGGCTTTGGGAAGCTTTGGCACCACTTTGAGGGCAGGATGCAAGAGGCAGGGGCAGGGCCGAACTTCTGCCATCTTAGCCTTTCCCATTGTGTTCCACAGGCCTGACTTGGGATTGGGGCCACCTTCTTGGTCCTCAGCTTGATGGGAACAAAGTGCCCCAAAAGGAGCCTTTCTTGGATAGGGAGCCCAAGGTGGGTGGGTGGAGGAATGGTGGGATGGGGGGAGGGAAGAAGGCAGATGGAAACATCCCCTGTACTTTTGGGTCCCTGGTGAACAGAAAGGGGTATGGGTCTCTCTCGTTGACCTTAGGTGGTGACAGACTGACTCTCTTGAATCTGTCTTCCCCAACCAACTCATGTGGTTCTCTCTGAACTGGAAATGAGGCCTGCTCTGGGCTCAGGGGTGGGGAAGGAAGGCAGTAGTGAGCTCAGGTACTTAAGAGATACCTGAGGGTTGGGCCTGGGAGGGAGGCCCTGTAGGGCACCCTTGGCATCTCCATTCTCTTCTAATGGAGCATGGGCAACCGTGGTGTGAGGGCCCTAGACATAGGCCCTGGGACAAGAGACTGGTTCTTTGGGTACAAATGTCAGTGTATTTGTTTCTAACTTCTCACCACCCACACACAGGTCCTGGTCCTGCCTGATGGAAGCAGAGGGGTATGTGTGTGTTGGGGAGACCCAGGAAGGGAAATGGCAGAAATCAGGATAAGGGAGGGAGTAGCCAGCTGAGGGGATGGTGGTCCTCAGGGCTGGGGATGCTCCACTGAGTCCTGGTCCTTGGTGGGAGTGGGTTGGTAGATGGCCTGCTGCTGTTCCTCCATGTCCTCACTCACCCTCCCCGTCTCCGGTCCCCGCTCCATCTGGGGGTACACAACCACACACATCTTCTGGCTCACCAGGGTTATCAATTCTGTGAAAGGAGACCACACAGAAACCAGGTCAGTGCTGGGTGTCCTATCAACAGGCCAACAAGGCCATGGCCTTAACCAGCTCTCCACCCCAGGTTTTGCCTCATTAGAGCAGCCAGTACCTTTTGGAGGTTCCCTCCCTGGGAGATGGCCACCTCATCTGCCTCCTGCATTTTCTATCAGCTGCCCCTGACTCACTAAGACCCCCAGCTTTCCACCTTCCTTATGCCCATTGAACCCTCAGTTTCAGGGTCTGCACTGATCTACAGCCACCCTGGGGCAGCTCCTGCAGGACAGCTGGCAGGCTGCCTGTTCTCCAAGGGCTAAAGTCTATGTGGAAATCTCAGCTCTTCTCTGCTTAGGGGTCTCTGGAAAGATCTGCTATTTCTGCCCCCAGTTCCTTCTCAGACCCTGTAGGTGAAGGTAAGCCTAGGCTCCCTGATCCTGGGGGAAATCTCCAACCAGATGACTCCAACCCAGCCCAGGAGTCCTTGCCTTCAACAACTCACCAATGAAGTCATTGAAACACTGGGGCTTGTGTTGCCAGTAAACACCCAAGAAATAGACAGGCACTCCGGTCAGCATGATGGCCAGGCCAATGCCGCACACCACTGGCTCTGACCACAGGCTAAAGACCAGCAGGAAGGCCCAGAACAGCAAGTAGATGACAGGGAATAACAGGTTGATCTGTGGAGCAGAGGCATTGTGAGTTGTGTGGCCCCCACTGTGTCCAGGACCAGGAACCCTCTCTTTTGCACCCACATCCTTGAGGGCAAAGGCTAGGCTTCACTCAGTTGTGTGTTCCACACCTTGTCTCTGACAGGGCAGATGCTATGTCAGTAAATGTTGATGAACTTGGACAATGGGACAGGAAGAGGAAGGGGGAAACCAGGGAGGGAGCCATCCTCATTGCTCATGTCCTCCCTCCCTGGAAGGGGTCAGATAAGGCCTCATCATCCAGGCCATGTGCCTGTGACAGCCAAAGAAGTCCATGAGGGTTGAGAGGTTTGCTGATATGTTCCCACGTCATTTGCTGAAGTCCTAGGTAGAGGAGAGGCAGGAAGGAAATGACTTAGGTCTGTCTGGCTCCACTTCTAGGCAGGGCCTTCAACTGGGCACACTGTGGCAAATGCCCATCCCTCTCAAGTGGCTCAGCCCCAATTTGTTTCTCTTAAGCAATTTGAGAAAATTGCTTGGTGGGTTTCCACCAAGACCCAAGAAATCAGGAAAGTGAGCATGGCACAAGGCAGGCTTAGACCTTTAGGAAGAGCACCAACTCCATGGGTTTCACCCAGGAAAGTGAGCATGGCACAAGGCAGGCTTAGACCTTTAGGAAGAGCACCAACTCCATGGGTTTCACCCCTCCTCACTGACCACTTGTGAATCCTGATTCCTCCTCGTCTACCCTGCTCAGAGGGGATCAATATGATGAGGAGATGAGGTTATTTTACCTCCTTTTCAGTTTACTAGTCTGTTTACTTGTGGTACTGGTGATTGAACCCAGGACCCTGCATATGTTAGGAAAGTGCTCTATCACTGAGCTACCTCCAGTCCTTTTTATTTCATTGTGAGACAAGGTCTTGCTAAGTTGCCCAGGCTGGTCTCAAACTTGTGATTCTCCTGCCTCAGCTTCCCAAGTCCCTGGGATTACAAGTGTGCACCATCATGCCCAGTTTGCTCTGGTCTTATCTCCAGTAGAGAAAGAAAATGACTCCCGTTTACACACTACTACCATCACAGAAATGATCATCCGTGGTCAGCAGCCAAGAATAGAGGCGATTCAAAAATGTGCACTGTAGCTAAAACCAGTGGAGGAGGGAAACTCCAAAAGGACATTCTCTCACCTTGATGGGGCGGGGGATGTCAGGCTTCTTCCAGCGAAGGACTATCAGTCCAGCAACTGTGACCCCATAGAAGAGGTAGTTGATGAAGCCCACATAGTTGATGAGTGTGTACATGTCGCTGGTGACTAGCATCAGCAGGGTGGAGATGCACTGGGAAAATGAGGGGGGTCGTCAGTGATCAGAAAGGCATTTGGAGACTGGAGGAGATGTTCAGAGGTCAGTAGCAGTTCCCCTCCAGGCAGACTGTACCTTTTTATAATGGATGTCTCAAGACAGAGACTTCACAACTTTTAATAGCCCAGGTTGCTACTATACCTTTGTTACTAGGAAATTTCTTACTTATTACAGGGGTAAAATAAAAATATTTAACCACTGGTATGGCATGGGGACTAACTACTCAAAATGGACACTTGGATTGGCCACACAATTCCCACTGACTTGATGTCAGCCTATTCTCATTTATAGTTCTCCCTGGTTATAGCTCAAGGTAATTTTTTTTTAATCCCTTAGGGAAGATCATTAACTACAGATTAGGGCTTTATTCTTGTTCTCACCCTTATCTCCTGGCTGAGTCATCTAATTTGTTTTCCTTCCTTTTTTTCTTTAAAAGCAAATGTTAATTCATTTAACCCTCATAAGATCTCTGAAGTTTTCGTGATGCACTTTCCAACTTCAAAATCATCTCTGTGGCTTTCTCAGAACATGCAATACTCTGATAATCTGTAAAGGTCAACATGAGATCTGATGGTGAAAATAATCAAAGGTTTTTTAAAAAAGTTTTGTGGTACTAGGAAATTAACTCAGGGGTGCTCTACCACTGAGGTATATCCCTCACCCTTTTTATTTTGAGATAGGGTCTTACTAATTTGTCCAGTCTGGTCTTGAACTTGTGAACCTGATCCTCCTGCCTTAGCCTCCTTAATAGCTGGGATTATAGGCATGCATCACTGTGCACTTCTTGAGAAGGTTTTAATGGATGAATAGGCCTGATTCCGGCTGTACTTGTCTGGCAGACAAGTACACCAAGAGTACTTTAAGAAAGCATGTGACCCAACTGTTCTCTCCAGCCATCTCCTGTAACTAACCAATCAAGATGACCTTCATTCTGTACCTGAACATTCTGAAACGTCCCCAATGTTGTACAATGCCCTTGACTCCTAGGAGCTCTGTTATCCAATTTCTAACCACTTTGCCAGTGGGCCAAAGTAATTTTTAACGTTTTATTCAGGATATAGAAGAAAAAATAAAACTCAATAGACTTAATGAGGGGCTGGGGTTGTGGCTTGATGGTAGAGTGCTTGCCTAGCATGTGTAAGGCACTGGGTTCAATCCTCAGCACCACATAAAAATAAATCAATAAATAAAAGTATTGTGTCCATCTACAACTAAAAATATTTAAAAAAAAAAAAGACTCAATAAGGATAAGTCTTTGCTCCTTCCTTTAGTTCTCTCTAAATGAGGCCACTCTAGGGACGTTTTACCCCCATGTCTTCCCCATCCCACATTTTCTTTTCTTTAACTTTGTTTATTAGTCTTCCTCTATGATATTTCTTATTCGGTGTACCCTTTACACTGAATTTATTTCAATATAAAGTTTTCCAAGAGACTGACAGGGTGTCCTGGGGAAATAAGCTGGATAGGGAGAGGGAGGCGTGTGCAGTGAGTAACTAGGCGCAGAGGACCAGTGTTGCATTCCTAGTGCCAGGAGGTCAGGAGAACAGAACTGTCTTTGTGCGGTTATAGAATCCGAAGGCAGTCACTTCATTCTGCCCCAAAAGGATGGGAGAATGAAAAGAGCCTAAGAGCCTTAAGGTGTTTCAGAGTTGGGGTCTTTTCCTCATTCTAACCCTTGATATTGACAAAGCCAATGAATACTTTTGCCAGATTATCTAAGGCCCATTAAAACCCAGGAGCAGATCAGAGGGTGACATGGACGTTTGTATACAAAGAGAGGAAGGGAATGTATAGGGCCAGCAGCATGAGGGGCCCTTACTGTGAAGATCAGGGCTGGGATGGGGGTGCAGCGCTTCACATGGATCATGGCCAGCACGCTGGGAAGGTGGCCTTCTCTGGCTCCAGCAAAGAACAGCCTGGCAAGGAGAAAAGCAAGTCAGCCTGGGATAGCCCATGGACCAGCAAGCTCGGGCTCCTTCTCCATGCCCACCTTTTACCCATACAGCAGCACCCCTCTTCCAATCAGGAACCCGCCTCTGCATCACACCTTCTAGCCCACTGGTCCCAGGACTCATGTTCACAGGTGCAGGTGCAGGCACACCACAGACAGCTAATGGATGAGTGGAGAGGTCTGCCTGGCTCAGGGTACTGATGTGGCATTATTGCTCTGCATCACTTCCAGTGCCTGCATGGCTGCCTGAGCAAGCCCTCTCCTTTGCCTAGGGTCTTCATCCCTTTAAAAATGTACCTCCCTACCTTCAAGGAATAAAGATTCCCTGATATACTGTGACTGAACTGTATATGGAAAGCTTTAAAAACATTCTTATCTTACTCAGAGTCATTACTTCAGTGGAAGTGGGGAGCAGGTGGTGGACTGGACAGGGGCAGTGGGGACCTGAGCACATGGGATATGTTCTGAAAGTGGTTATGTGGCTGTCTATGATTGTCAAAACTCATCAAATTGAGCACTTAGGATCTGTACATTTTATTGCATGCAAATCGTACTTAAAATTTATACCCTTAGAGCTACTTATTCTACTCCCAAAAATGCCATCCTAAAGAAATTAACAGAAGCCAGGCATGGTGGCACATGCCTATAATCTCAATGACTTGGGAGGCTGAGACATGAGGATCACAAGTTCCAGGCCAGCCTCAGCAACTTGGCAAGACTCTGTCTCAAAAAAAAAAAAAAAAAAAAAAAAAGAAGGCTGGGGATGTAGATCAGTGGTAAAGTGCCCCTGGGTTAAATCCCCCATACAACAAAACAAAACAAAACAAAACAAAAGGGCTGGGTTGGTGGAAGAGCATCCTGGGATCAATCCCCAGTACTGCAAAAAAAGAAACAGACAGTGAGGTGGTGAAAGGTGTGTATATACAAAGACATTCTGATGAGAAGAAAAAAACTGGAAATATTCTAACTGCTGAAAAGTATGAAATTGATTAAATAAATTTTATGGTATATATAAGATAGAAAATTACAAAGTCATAATGTTTTTTGAACAAAAATGGGTTACATAAGAACATGCTTACAATACAACACTAAATAAAAAAAGTGGAGAGGAAGCTGTGATTCTAATTAATTTAAAAATTATGTAAGCTGGGGATATAGCTCAGTTGGTAGAGTGCTTGCCTCGCATGTACAAGGTCCTGGGTTCATCCCCAGCACCACACAAAATTAGTTATGGGCCTAGGAAAATATACTAAAATACCAACTGATTACTTCTGGGTGGTGGGATTGTCAGATTAATTTTCTTCGTTAAACATTATAGAAAATTTTTTATTTTTGGTGCTGGGGATTGAGCATGTTATGCATGGGCTCTATGATTAAGTTATGCCCCCAACACTTGAAAAAAATTTAAAATTCTAAAATGAAACATTTATAATCAGAACAATTATATTTAATTTTTAATTTCTAATTTATTCATTTTTTTCAGTATTGGGGATTGATCCCAGGGCCTTGAGCATACAAAGCAAGCACTCTACCACTGAGCTACATCCTCAGCCCCCAAATTTTTTTAAAGATTAATTTTTTTGAGATAATTATAAATTTACATATAGTTGTAAAAAATAATATAGGGAGAACTTTACCCAGTTTCCCCTATTGGTAACATCTTCCAAAACTAAACTATAATAACATGACTAGGATACTGGTATTTAAAATTTTTTTCTTTATGGTGGTACTGGGGATCAAACCCACAAGAGCTCTATCACTGAGTTCACTGAGCTACATCCCCAGACTTTTTATTTTTGAGGCATGGGCTCACTAAGTTGATGGGGCTGGCCTCAAAATTATAATCTTCCTGCCTAGCCTCCTGGGTTTCTGGGATTATGACCAACTAAAAGTTATTTTTAAAAAGAGAAACTGTATCTCCTCAGTACCAGAAAAGGGAGAAAAGAGAGGGAGAGGGAAAGACAGAGAAATTATAACATAAAAAGCATAACAGAAATTATAACACTAGTTATTAGTAGCCATTTACGTATTAGTATGAATTAGACCACCTTTTCTCTTTTCTAGAGGAAGAAGCACCTAAGGAATGAGAGGAGGAGGTTGTATGATGAGAATAGAAAGAACAGAATAAGAACACTTGGAGTTCTGAAAAGAACTGTTACTTACTTTGCAATTTGTGTGTGGGGTACAGTGGAGCTAACAGTGGCAGCTTGTCACTGTGTGGGAGTTGACTGTGTCCCCAAGGGCTCATAAGCAGTTGCCACCATGAACCACCTAGGTCAATGTCACTGGTTTCATGCGAACTCATGCATCCCACCCCCACCTCCCCATGCTGCTGCACCTCCACAGACAGCCTCATGCACCAGGCGGAGCCCAGGCTTTGTGGGCCTCATCGTGCACATAGCCAAGGTCCTGCATTCATATCCCTCCTCCACATGCAGTCAGGACTCAGTGTAACTGTCCAGGTCCCACAGCGTTTGTAAGTGTCAAGTTTGCAAGAAACAATCCTCAGTGGGCTAGCTGACAACAGAGGAGACAATGACATTAAGCATAACACGCACCCACACACTCAGACTCCTGGGGAAAGATCATCCTCTCCATACCCCAGCACACAAAAGAGTGAGAGGTGAGAGGAGGAAAGGAGGAAGAAGGAATGAAGGAACTGGAAGATGAGCAGAGGAGGCCTGGGGGGGTGAGGTCGCACCTCTGAACCGGAGGCTGCGCACACTCTGCACCCCATCTCCTGCATGCACACACAACCATACCACATGCACGCAGACCGCTGCATGGCCGGCCTGAGGGACAAACCCCACTCTAAAGCGACTGTGGGCTGTCACTGTCCTCCAATAGATCTCAGGGAGCCTCATGGGTCACTGCTCTTCCACCGCTTGCCCCCGGCTGGGGCCTCCAGGTGGCCACTGCTCCTGTGTAATACGCACATGAGGTTGCTGTGGGTGAGTGTCATGGAGTCCCAGGGCATGGGGGACACCCACACTCCATCCTTCCTGTCCTGGATCCTGAAAACATGGCATTCCCTTGTCATTTTACAGGTTTTCCTTCTGACAGGAAGCAGCTGAACTCAGGGATTCATCTTTTGAGTAGGACTATGTCCACAGGGAAGTGGGGGCTTTCTAAGAACTCTGGGGCCACACAAATGGAAATCACCCAGCATCTGCTAAACAGTCCATTCTAGAGATGATAGGAAGGGACACAGAGATACCAGACTCCTGAATATGTGAAGATGGGAGTGGGTGGCTCCAGGCCCACTCATACTTCGGTTTCCTAGAAACCAGGGATTGGCTGAAAGGCTCTTTCACTGATAAATGTTTCTTTCTACTCTTCACCACCCTCTCTCTTCACACTGTCCACTGACACTCATAGGTGGTCTCCTGTAGTGCCGGCCTATATAGCATCTTCAGGGCACTCAGAGTAATCCCATCCCACGTGGAGGCTGGTTCCAGAACATTTATGGGAGATCAGGCCCGGAGACCCCAGGCATGAGTCTCCATCCTGGTTCCTTTCAGAGTGGGGTTCCTTTCTCGCCAGCAGCAGCCTGTGTCCAGGCGAGTGAAAAAAGGGGCTCCAGGACTGTAGCCAAGACACCATCCTGTTGCCAACCACAGCCCTGTTCCTTCTGATATGTGAAGCACTTAGGACCTGCATACCACACACCTTGTAGGTCACCACATTAGCAGCACACCCCCTTGACACCCACACTCACACACCTCTGCAGAGCTACCACCCAGGTGCCCATACAACCCTCGCAGACAGAGACAAGCCCATCATATACACACAGAGCAATGTGCACACAGGAGGGGCCCTGGCCCAGGGAAGGCCCAGGCAGCACTCACCGGGAAGAGGTGAAGAGAGACCCATTAACTCCTCCAAACGTGGACAGGGCAACAGAAATGGGCATGATCCAGGCCATAACACCTAGGAGCTTCTCTCCAAAAGTCTGGGAGAGAAAACAAGGGGATTAAGTGGAAAAGGAGAGCTACTACTCCACACCTCTGACTTGCTCTCCACTTCTGGAGCACTCGTCTCTCATCCCCATCTGCTAATTCTCTCTGGCTAAGTTCCTCGAAAGCCTCTTCCCACACTCTTCCACAATGGTAACTGTAATTGAGAGTCTAAATATGCTTTGGGCTAATTAACTGGAGAGAGTGTGTGCTGGTAATGAAATGACACATCATCCTTGTTTAATGGGTGAGGAAACCGAGGCACAGAGTGATTAAGTAACTTGCCTCACATCACACTCCCAGGAAGAGGGGGCAGGATTGGAAGGTGGATGAATTCAGGCATGTACCTTGCGTAGTTTCTCTGCCCAGGGAGGAACACAGGTGTGAGCTGGGTAGATCTGGGTTTGAATCTTGGCCCCACCTTGATCAAGTTTGTGTGTGGTGCTGGGGTTCAAACCCAGATCATCCTGCATGCCAGGCAAGTGCTCCACCACTAAGCACTTTTCTACTAATCTGGGTATAGACCCCTGGCTCCAGTCGTAATTTTGGTGCCTCAGTTTCTCATTGCAAAACAGAGATAAACCCTGATTCATAGGGTGAGAATTTCTAAATTCACAGAAACAAATTATGTTGATGGAAAAGTAAGAAGCAGCTGGTATTTAGGCTGAGAAAGAGAAGGTTGGGAAGCTATGGATTAGTCTTCTCTTATTGAAGGAATATAAACAGTATGGGGACCAGCCTTCTCTACAGTCTCTGAGCTAGGTTTGTAGCACTGGGAAGGAGCTATTTAGAATAGCCTTCCTGCTGGGGAAGGCCATGGGACACAGACTCTGAACAGTCTTCTTTAGAGATGGGACAAGTGATAACATGTTTGGCAGAGGAGCCCTTCTTAGATATCAAGGACCCCGCTCCCTTAGACCTTTCCCCAAAGGACATATACCACTCCGATCTGCAAACTGCCTACTAGCACTCACTTTTCCTGGATGAGGGAAGAAGTCAGCTTGCACACTTCTTTTTCTTTTTCTTTCCTTTCTCTTCTCTTCTCTCTCTCTCTCTCCCCCTCCCTCCCTCCCTCTCTCCCTCCCTTTCTCTGTCTCCCTTCTCCCACTCCCCATACTGGGAATTAAACCCAGGGGTGCTCTACCACTGAGCTACATTCCCAGCCCTTTTGATTTTTTGAGACAGGGTCTTGTTTAAGTTGCCTCAAACTTGTGATCCTCCTGCCTCAACTTCTGAGTCACTGGAATTCCAGGTGTCTGTCACTGTAGCTGGGCAGCTTTCGTGCTTTCCAGAGGCAGAAATGAAGGCTGAGAGAAATGGTGTACCTTGTGTAATATTATGTCTTTGTGAGGAGTAATTGTCTCCTTGATAAAATCCTCACACCCAGAGTTCAAAGTGCCCTAGATCAGGAGTTGGCAAACTTGTTCTATAAAGGATCAGACACTAAACATTTCTGCTTTGCAGGCAGCTACTCAGTTCTGTCATGGTAGCTGCCCTGGAACAAACCCAGCCATCAGTTAGCTCCTGGGAACTTGAAGACACCCTGTCAAGGGCACATGTGGATTCTACCCTGAGGACTTGGGATGATTTCCAATTCCACAAGGCCATGGGTTAGGGAAAAGTGAGTGGGTCTAAGTGGGCAAGTCTATGTCAGTAATCTTGTTTGAGAGACTGGGAGTTTGATTTCTTACCACAGCAACTGCATTTGATGCCAGTAGCTCCTGGGGGGACATTGCAGTAACATACGCGACATTGGCAAAGACATACACAAATGTGACCAGTGGGATGGAGATGAAGATGGCTCTGGGAAGGTTCCTGTAGAGGGAGAGGAGGTGAGAGGAAGGCTGTGTGGGGATGCCTGCTTTGCTATGGGGTCTGCATGGGCCTGACCTTGCCACTCTGCAGGCTCCCTCTCCCCAGGAGATAGGTTGTATCTCAACCAGGACAGGATAATTTAAGGAAATGAAACAGCTTAGGCTGGAAATATGCTCCATATTTGTTGATCTCTTCCTGACCCAGATCTGCACCATGCAAACTTCCCCCTGTCTCCAGACACAAGAACTGGTCTGTCCTGAAACAAGTGAATAAGATGCCCAGAGGCCTCATGGGGCACAGTCCATTCTCTAAGATAGTGGTGTTATCTGGCACAGCTTTCAGCTTTTAGCTTGCTTTGGGACAGTCACAGGACCCTTTCTTTCCTCCTGGTAAGGGTGATGACTAACAGCTTACATTCCTGGGAAATGAACTTTTACTACGAAATGACCATAGCATGGTCAGAGTCAGGGTAAGAAAGAGAAGTGGGCAGAGCACACCTGCTCCATTTTCCTGTACCAGGTGTTGTTGCCTTTCACGAGCAAGGGCAAGAGCTGGACTATTTCAACTCACTTGTAGGGATCAACAAGTTCCTCAGTCACGTAATTAAGAAAGTTCCAGCCTCCATAAGCAAAGGAACCCTGAAGGAAGGCCAGGGCAATGAGGCCGATGTCGGGTTCTTGGAAATTCTCAAAGGCGTTCTTTGGCTCCAGCCAGAAGTATTCTCCTGTGGACACAGCAGGCAAGAGGCTGCTCAGAGAGATGAGTTCAGACCTGGCAGCCCCTGCCTGCCCCATCTGGTCTCTCGCCCCTCCCAGCAGCAACATACCAACCCTCTGTCTGGTCTCACTGTACTGGAGTATTGGAGGAAGGGGGCTAAAAGGAGCAAGGAAATCCAGGTCCAGGACTTCTCAGTACCTGGTCCAAATGGGGTTCAGGTTTAGAGTACAGTTCTAAAATTTTCCTTTTATACAAAGATTCTTGGATGGAAAGGCCATGGTAAATTGGGAGGCTACATTACTGTGCTTTGAAACACAGGAATGCAGTCACTGGCTGTCACCACCTTCCCTGACATCTAAGTTTGTACAATTTCATGAAGAAAGCATTAAGAACAAGAAACACTCCAACATAAGCTTCTATAATGCTGTATTAGTTCAAGCTTGTTTTGCCTGCTTTGTTGATATCCTATTTCTTTCTAATGTGTGAGTTGGGTCTCTCTTTTCAGAGGCCATTAGTAAAGAGCCTTTAAATTGCCTTCCTGGTGCTTAGCACTGTCCTTCACACAGTGGGCCCTCAGAAAAGGTTGCTGGGCTCTGCGCTGTGGGTGTAGCTCAGTGTTAAAGCACTTGCCTAGCATGGGCAAAGCACTCAGTTCAACCCCCAACACTTCAAAAAAAGAAGGTTGCAGACTAACAGATTGTGATGAGATACAGGGTAACTGACCATTTATTCATCTGTAACCCAATGTCTGGAGAGGAAATGAGGAGATTAGTGTGACCAGGAGGAAGAATTGAGACCAGATTAGGAGGAACTCACCACTATCTTTGATAAGACAGCATAGTGATTTCCTTAAGTCTAAATTCCTGAAAACAACATAACCTGCTAAAGGACTTATTCCATTAAGTCCATCCAGGTATATTGTATAGCAGAAACTTGTTTCCTGGAGTAAACATTCAGACTGGCCACACTGCTTTCTGGGCTTGTGGGCAGGTGGGAGGTCTCTCTGTCATCTGATTTTCTCCATGAGGCAGTGGCACAGAGCAGAGCCTTGTGGTGCCACGGGTCCCATGGAAACCAAACAGACTCATGCTTTGAAAGGACCAAATCCAGTAGGGAATGTTGGCAGGGGGCCCGGGAATGTAGAGCTCTCTCTTGCAGAGATTATGAGTAATTTTGAGACCTATAAAATTCTCCTTCTCTGTTCTCCATTTTAAGATATGGATAAGATGGAGGGAGCTTTCCTGAGCTTTGGGCAAAAAAGCAATAGGAGTCCAAAGATCTGGGGTCATTACCTAGCTATGCTAAAGTCATGAGGCAAGCATGGGGACCAAATGAACCTTTGCAAGCTGGGAAACATTCCTTATCCCCAACCACCCTGGGGAAATTGGCCTTTCATCCCCTCTGTCAAGTGAGTGAAGAAGAGATGTCTCAAAGCCAGAACTGGGAACCCTCAGGGTGTGCACATGTAAGGGGTGGAAAGTTATGTGGGGCCCTTGTGTTCCCACTCACCTCTGCAAATCTGTACAACACCCATGATGATGATCAGGGCCAGAGCCAGGAGTTTTCCAGCTGTAAAGATGTCTTGAACCCGGGTGGCCCACCGCACACTGGAACAGTTGACCCATGTGAGGAGCACTGAAATGACAGAGCCCCAGACACACCTTCAGAGGCTGCAGAATGCCAATGGGCTCTTTGTTCCTAATGATGGGATTGTAACAGGCGAGCCAAACATCAAAAACCTCAGTCCCACTGACCAGAAACTTTGGCTCAGTTAATAGGTTACTAATGGGGATTACGTGCTCCAAATTAGAGCTTGGTCAGAGCATGCCCTGTCCAGGGCTGGAAGCCAGAAGTGGGCAGGAAAGTGTAGGCAGTGGCTTTGGCAGAGGGAGGGGAAATCACCATCTGATCAGGGTTTAGTAGGCAAGGCATTATCTGTTCAAGGAGAGCTCCGAGTTGCTGTAAGATTTTAGATGCCACCTTTCTGAGCCTGATTTGGGGAAAATAGAGGGTAAGGGACTCTTGTTATTTAGGTTTATTGAGGTACACTCTACATTTAGTAAAATTCACTTTGAGTTCAGTTTGATGAAACTTGAAAAATGTATTTGATTGCTTCACTATCATACTTAATATGTAGAACACTGCCAAAACTCCAAAAAAGTTGTCTACACGTTATGCTCCTCTGTACTCAGTCAATCCTCTTCCCTTACCTCTGGTGAATACTAATTCGATTTTAGTCCTTATAGTTTTTCCATTTTCAAAATGTCATATAAATGAAATCATGGAATATATAGTTTTTTTTTTTTTGGTTGGTACTGGGGAGTGAAACAAGGCAGGCTTAACACTGAGCCACATCCCCAGCCTTTTCTTAATGTTCTATTTAGAGACAGGGTCTCGTTGAGTTGGTCTCACTGAGTTGCTGAGGCTGGCTTTGAGCTTATGATCCTCCTGCCTCAGCCTCCCAAGCTGCTGGGATTACAGGCACCTGGCATATGTAGGATTTTGCATTGGGTTTTTTTTTTACTTAACATAATGCTTTGAGCTCTACTCATGTGATTGCATAGATTAGTAGCTTATTCCCTTTTATTGTTAAATTTTCTTCTGTATATGGATGTATCAGTTGTTTTTCCATTTGGATGGATATTAGCTTGTTCCCAGTATGAGCTTATTGTATGAATAAAGCTACTCTAAAGAATTATGGTCTTGGTGGTTGGGGTGGCGACTCAGAGGTTGAGCACTTGCCTAGCATGTGTGAGGCACTGAGTCCAATCCTCAGCACCACATTAAAAAAAATAAAATAAAATAAAGATATTGTGTCCATCTACAGCTGAAAAAAAAATGTGGTCTTTGAGTGAATTTTAAAGGGGAGGGTTTCATTTCTCTTGAGTAAGTACCCAGGAACAGGATTCTGGGTCATATGGTAAGCATACATTTAACTTTATAAGAGACTGCCAAACTGTTTTACAAAGTAGCTAATAATTTTGCATTCCTACCAGCAATGATGAGATTCCTGTTGCTTTATGTATTTGTCAACGTTTGGTATTGTCATTTAAAAAAAAATCTGGCAGAGTGTGTTGGCACACAGCTATAATCTTAGTGACTCTGGAGACTGAGGCAGGAGGATTCCAAGTTCAAAGCCGGCCTCAACAACTTAGTGAGGGCCTAAGCAACTTAGCAAGAACCTGTCTCAAAATAAAAAATAAAAAGGGCTGGGGATGTGGCTCAGTGGTTAAGGCCCCTGGGTTCAATTCTCAGTACCCAAAACAAAACAAAACAAAATAAAAACAAAACCTGGTTAGTTTACTAAGTGTATAATAATATTTCATTGTGCTTTTGATTTGCATTTTCCTAATGTCTAGTCAAACAAGTTTTCATGGCCTGTATGCTCTCTATCTGTATATCTTTGGTGGCATGGAGGGATTTCAATGTAGCCTCCTTATCTGTGGGCTACCACCATGATCCCAACAACATGAAACCTGCAAGGGCTGAAGAAGAGCTCAAAAGCTGAGAGCTAGTAGGGAAGGGCTCTCTCACTTACTCCTATTCTACCCAAGCAACACACCAGAGCTCTCTCAATTTCCTTATGGTCATAAAGTGCTTGAGAATAAAGAAGAAAAACATTAAAATCCTCTCGCTTCCCCTTTACGTGAAACAGTGACCAGGACACCCTCCACTACTCAAAAGGCACATATTGTGTATGTGTAAAAGCATGGGAGTATTTCTGTTTTCTTAAATCTCTCTCCAGGGCTATGACTTCACTTGAGTGTCTGATTAAGTAGTATTAATATCTTATCCTTAAAATGTACTTTTACTTACCAAGTATTTCCCAACTTTACTTGATTCTGAGAACATCTCGGCAGGTTAGGCAGGTCCTGGCATTATTATTCATCTGTAATTTCCCTCCCTGCACCATCTCCACCTGGCAAATGCTTCAAGATCTAGCTCAAATGTCACCTATTCCACAAAGCTGTGTAATTTTATTTATTCCTAACAACATGCCTGCAAGGTAAGATATATCAGCCACGTTTTATGAAGGTACAAAGTTTGCCTTCCTCACTAGAGCAATCTTAGACCACTTTATATCTAATTGTGGCATTTCTTTGTATTAAGATGATTTTGGGGCTGGAGATGTAGCTCAGTGCTAAAGCACTTGCCTAGCACATGCAAAGCCGTGGGCTCAATCCCCACATACAAAATAATAATAACAAATAAAATAAGCTGGATGTGTTGGCATACATCTGTAATCCCAGTGATTTGGGAGACTGAGGCAGAATGATCATAAGCTTGAGGCCAGCCTGGGCAACTTAGTGAGATCCTGTTTCAAAAAAATAAAAAGGGCTGGGGTAGCTCAGCAGAGCACCCCTGGGTTCAATCCCCAGTAGTGAAAAAACAAACAGAAAAATGATAATAAATAAAATAAAATGATGATCTGGCTCAGTGGTGTATGCCTGTAATTCCTGCACCTAGAGAGGCTGAGGCAGGAAGATCACAAGTTTAAGGCCTGCCTCAGCAATTTTATGAGACCTTCAGCAACTTACTGAGATTTTGTCTCAAAATAAAAAAAATAAAAAGGGCTGGCAATGTAGCTCAGTGTGTCTGTGGGTTCAATCTCTAGTACAAAAAAAAAGTTTCTTTTTTTCCTTTTTCCTTGTAACTAGGAAAGCAAGACTGTAATTTTTTTTTCCATGTTTTTATTCCCAGGGCATATACTGGTGCCTGCAAATAGCAGGTGCTCAACAAATATTTAATAAAGAAACTGTCACATTCCCATTAGTTCTCCAATCTTACCTCCTCTACACATTCCATAATACACACCAGTCTCCTTGTTCTCCAGGAATGTTATCAATAGGAGACAGTCCCCAATTACTTTCAGGGAACAAAATGAGCAACAGGAAGCTTGACTTAAGAGTAAAACTCCTGACTCCTCGTGGAGGAGCTGTTATCCAAGATGGTGTTGTATCAGGAGAATCAAAACATGTTGTCAGGAAGGATTTTAAGTGCCTGAACAGGGAGAACACTTTGTAAATCTTGAATGTTCTAGATGGACAGAGGCATCCTGACAAATACACATTGGTTATCTTACTTAACTCAGTTAGGATTTCAAGATCATGTATCTGGTGACAATCCAACTAAAATCACTCCCAACTCTACTGGGACCGTAATCTCAGCTTCTCCCCAGGGTCCTGAGACATGCTGGGTAAGAGGCTGGGCCCCTACACCCAGGAATCTAGGCAGACACAGCAATGACTAAAGAACACAGGAGGTGGTTAATGAAAGAAGGAAGGTTAGAAAACAAAACCAGGAGGCTCATGGATGGTTATGGATTGCAGAAAAAGGGACTGGATCTTGACTTCAGAGAAGAAAATCCTCTTCCCCCAAGAGAGGGGAAAAGGCAGGGAGAGGAGAAGACAAGAAAGTGCTGGAGAAAACAGAAGCAGAGTAGGACAAAATGAAGAAATCCCTCCTACAAACGAGAGGGAGAAGGTGGCCACTTCCTGTATGCTGGAAGAGAAAACGTAAAATCTCTTTACAAGATGGTCCTTATCAAGGCAGGCAGAAAGATTCCTCAGACTGTCAGCTTCATGATATTCTCCAGTGACTGAGGTATCTGAAGGTTAGGAACACTCAAACAGCCTTGCTGTCAGAGTCTTGTTTCGGCCAGGCATTATCTCTACAACATCACAAGCACCCTGTCCTTAACTAATATTTAACCTTTCACCTTCACAGAGATCTTTCAGAAATAAAACGAGAAATTCTAAGAATGAGGTGGTGATAGGCAGGCTGGCTGCACCCCTTAATCTCCTCAGAACAATGCTGCTGGTTCTGGGTCTCACCCTTCACCCTACAGTTGGGCCATCACAGCATGTGACTGAGAGAAGAGAGGGCACTTTGAGTCTGCTTGTGCTGCAGGACAGCTTCCCTTACAGCAGCTGAAACCTGAGCCTCCTTCTAGAGAGGAAAGGTCAGAGAGTGAAGGCAATACTGGTTGGGTGCTTGCCAAACCCTGCCCTGCTCAGGAGGCAGCTATTGCCACCTATCTGCCACCTAGCACCCATTTCTGTTGCTGGCAACTGAGGTCCTCCTCTGCTCAGTTAGACCCTGAATTCTGCATGCCTGAAATCCAGTGACCTCAGGGAAGCCACATATAGATGGGGATCTGTAGTTACTGCAGATTGAAATGGGAGTATCCATCCATCATCCATTCATCATTTACGCAGGGTCTACCAGTGCTAGGTGCTCTGGTATATGGGAAAGATATAAGCAAGACACATGTGTCTGCCCTCAGGGAGTAGACAGTGTGATGTGGGAGACAGGAGCTAAGAGATGATCACAGAACAACATAGCAATAGCAGAGTTATTCATGGAAGCTGGTGGCATAACTCAGCCCTGGGAAATTAAAGATACTTCTTATGTGAGGAGGAGGAGATCCTAGCAACATGAGTTTTCATATTTTGGTCCACCTAAACAATAAATAATATAAGACTCTGGTTCTTGTCTGTCAAAATCTAGCTGCTGCTTCTCTGGAGGCCCCTATGGAATCTCAGGTTTATCTGTTTCTCTTGGGTGTGTTTTGCCTCTCTTTCCCTTTGTTTCCTGGGTAAAAAAAATAAGATGAAAAGACTATCAAAAGCCTGGGTGTGGTGCACATATGTATAATCCCAGTGACTTGGAAGGCTGAGGCAGGAGGATCCTGAGTTCAAAGCCAGCTTCAGCAATTTAGAGAGGCTCTAAGCAACTTAGCAAGAACCTGTCTCAAAATAAAGAATAAAAAGAACCAGGATGGAGCTCAGTGGTAAAGCACCCCTGGGTTCAATTCCCAGTACTAAAACAAAACAAAAGAAAACAATAAAACAACTATCGAGAACATGAGGCTTCAAAAAGATGCTGAAGTCAGGGATTGACTTAATCCACCCAGAATAAAGAACTTAACATCAAGGTGACAGGAGAGATATAAAGAATAGGGGAAATTAGAACCCAGGATTTAGTGTCCTGTTCAGAGCCTACAGCTTCTCAACTGACAAGTAGTTGAGAGGGACTCAATCCTTCCTGACCTGGGACTAGCAGAGATGGGGAGATACTGTTCCCACCCTGGTGCTTTGCTTGCCTACTGTGGGGCAGGGGGGCAAATTCTGTTCCTTGCAAAGTGCCCTCAGCCCCACCTCAAGCTTAACCCCCAGACTTTGATTCCTTGGTATCACAGAAGCCTCTCCTTCACTTTTTCCCCATGATGTTGACAGCATCTCATGAGGTCTTTGAAAGGTAGAATAATGGTCATCCCAAACATGTCAGCATTCTAATCCCTATGATTTGTAAGTATGCAAAAGGAACTTTGTGAATGTGATTCAGTTAAGAATCTGGAGATGGGGAGCTTATCCTGGATTATCTGAGCAAGCTTGATGTAATTACAAGAGTTTTTACAGAAGGGAGACAGGAGTTAAGAAAGGAGAAGTGATGATGAAGACAGAGGTGAGAGAGAGGGGAGGGAGACTGGTTTGAAGATGGTATATCACTGCTTTGAAGACAGAAGGGGCCAGCAGCCAAAGCATGCAGGACAAGGCAAGGAAAGAACTCTCCTCAGAACCTCAAGAGGCACACAGCCTTACTGATACCCGAGTTTAGGGTTTCCGGCCTCCAGAACTGTAAAATGACGAATCTGTGTAGTTTGAAGCCACTAAGATTGTGCTATGGTGGAACATGCATGTGATCCCAGGAACTCAGGGAGGTTAAGGCAGGAGGACTGCAAATTCAAGCCAGCCTGGGCAACTTGGTGAGACCCGCAGTAACTTAGTGAAATCCTGTCTCAAGATAAACCAAACAAACAAAAAGGGGGCTGGGGACGTTGCTAAGTGGTAAAGTACCCCTGGGTTCAATTCTCACACAGAAAGACCAGAAAGCAGGGACACAATCTTAAAGAAAAAAAGCTTTTAAAGAGTACCCAGGTGGGACTGGGATGTAATTCAGTGGTAGAGTATGTACGTGTGAAACCCTGTGTTCAATCTTTAGCACTAATAACCACAAACACAAAATTAATAAAAAAAAAAAAAAAAGAGCAACCAGGGGGCTGGGGATATAACTCAGTTGGTAGAGTGCTTGCCTTGCATGCACAAAGTCCTGGGTTCAATCCCCAGCGCCACCCAAAAAAAAAAAAAAAAAAAAAAGAGCAACCAGGCACACACAACACCTGGACTCCAGGGGAGTGTCTGTCCACAGGCCTTGCAGGACACTAGGAGATGGGAATGGAGGGGCTCGCTCAAAGTAAGTAGCAAAGATGAGGTCACCAATGTGCTGATGTAGTGGGTATATTTCCACACTACATGACAACATTCCAATACTTCCAGCTTTCCAACTCTACCTTCTCCTCTTCTTGGTAATTCAACACAATAACACACTGGCTTGTCCTATAATAACTCTAGCAGTGCTTTTCTTATCTCCTCCTGGTACAAAAATTCATGGCAAAAGACACCATAGCCCTCCTTCATCTAATCCCAGGTTCTCCATTTCCCATACAACTTCAAGCACACATACACAACCCAGATGCACATAAAAACACAGGCCTAAGAGTTACAAGCTTCTTCTAAGACAAGTGGTGAGCCAGGATGGTCACAGGTATGATTCCCCTCTTCTTTGTCCCATGGTTGTGTTAGTCATATTTTACTTACCAGAGACTATAATCAAAGGCTGTGAGGGGAATCAAGATAAAGTCAAGAGGGGCACAGTGGCACATGCCTGGGATCCCAGCAACACAGGAAGCTGAGGCAGGAGGATTACAAGTTTGAGACCAGCCTGGGCAACTAAAGAGACCCTCAGCATCTTAGCAAGACCCTGTCCCAAAAATAGAATTAAAAGGGCTGAGGATGTAGCTCAGTGGTAGAGTCATCCTGCATTCCATCCCCAGTTCCAACAAAACAAAACAAAAATCAAGAAAGTCAAGAGATGTATCTCCAGAGTCCTGTGTCCCAGTTAATTCAAGACAGAGTATAGAGAGCATGTCCAGTGTACCATGTCACAGACAACACCAGAAACACTTTGGTGGGGCCCATTCTGTGATTTCTCTAGGCTAAGTGAACCCAACCTGACTCAGTGTGTAGGACACATGAAGTTAGGGGTTTATACATTCTGGAAGGATAAACTGGGAACAGAACTTGGGAGGAACTTCTACCTCAATATATCATAGACTGGAGGTAAAAGAAACATTAAATTTAATCTCATTAGATAATTTTGAAATAGAACATCTATGAATCATGAGCATAAACAAAATCTTCATTTAGAAAGTTTTAAGGATGGATTATGGAGTTGTGGGCTGCTTTGAAGTTCCTCAATATCAGAGCCAGGGCTGTAACCTATCACTCTTCCCCTCAACTCCATTTAGTGACACCTGATAAGTGAAGGCCCATGTGGGCTTCTTTTCTAAGGTACTGGGGATTGAACTGAGGGACGCCTACCACTGAGCTATATCCCTAGCCCTTTTAACTTTTTAAATTTTGAGACAGGGTCTTGCTAAACTGCCCAGGCTGGCCTTGAACACAAGATCTTCCTGCCTCAGACTCCCAAACTGCTGGCATTACAGGCATATGTCACCAAGCCCAGCTCCATGTGGGTTTCTGATGCTTTCTGAAAGCAGAACGACCTAGTAGAGCTCAAAGTAACTTGTGTAAGGAGTGAAGTGGTATGAAGAGACAGGATAGTAGTAGCTTGGAATGAAGGAGACATACAAGACTTCCTCAGGGAGCTGGCAGGTCTGATTCTGAGAATCATAGAATTTAAAAACTAGAAATTTCCAAAGGCCCTGGTTCCCCTCCCAGCCTGGTCAATTACTCTTAAGGTGCTTGAACAAGTCAGTTAACCTCTTGGTGCTTCCCCTCCCTCTCTGTGAAATGGACACATGGTTTATTTGAATTGTGAGAATACTCTTTAATCTTCAAGAGACAGAGGCTAGAGAGTTCTATCACTAGACAGAACATTAGGTGCCTTTTTGTAATTGTTCACAGAAATGAACTCAAAAAGGGGATGTGATTTGCTCTGGATGGTGTAACAATCAGAGGTCAAGCAGAGTAGCTGGGAAAGGGGATGGTGTGATGGGTTTTAGAGAGGCCAAATTGCATACTTGGTGTAGTTGCTTTGCCTGTTCTTCGTTACTTCCTCCTATCCCCCTGACCTTTCTCAATTCTAATCTGCTTCATCTTTTTTCTCAGGATTCTCCTCCATAAATGACCAACTCTGGGGTCCTTCAACCCAAGTTTCTGGAAGTGTGGGGTTACAGGGATGAAGTTGGGGCTGTGGGGTTAGTGAGTATAAGGGTAAAGCACCAGACCAGAAGCTGAGAGGGTCAATTTCACAAAAAGAAAAATGACACCAGCCCTTACAATTCAGGTGCCTCTGGGAGTGCTGGGCAGAAATGCTCTGAAGAAAGCCAAGGAGGACTCTCCTCCACAGGCCCAGAGGAGAATGGAACTGACATGTACTTCCCACAGTCAACAGTGAACAACCAACTACGCCCTGCTGGCCAGTGTGATAAGGAGACCCTAAAACACAGTGTGGAACAGTAGGTGCTAAAGGTTACTGAACAGGTGGATAAATCTACACAGAAAATATCAGGGAGCTAGCCACAGAACTACTGCATTGCTCCAGGGAGTAACTATCAGGGTTTCCTATATCATGACATCATGAGATGGCTTTGTGAAGCAGGGCAGGTAAGATGACAGAAATGGGGGAAGTGGCACTTCTTCTTTTGAGAACGCTCACAAGGTAAAGGCTATCCCCAGAGACTTCTGGATGACTCTTTTCAAGTACTCCCATGCTTCTGGATACAGGTCTCTGGCTTCCTGTTGAGTTGGGCAGGTAAAGCATCATTTTGTGCCTTTCTCAGGAAGCCAATGAATGCTTTTCCACATGGATCCCCAAACGATCTCACTCCTTCTGCCAAGCCAGCTGTTGCTCCATGAACCACACTATTCTGGTCTGATGGATGGAATTTGGGATAAGGCCATTTGAATATGGGGCTGGACTGGTTATAATAAGAACAGCATTAAGAAAAATGAGCCAGGTGGGTCTTTCTTTGTAGAGAGTTGTTGTTCCTAGAGACAGATATTCCAGGCCTCTACCTACTGCCACATTTTCAGCTTCATGAGCAATCAGAGTCAGGAATGACCTTAGAGACCGAAAATCTTATTTTATGTTTGAATGAAATTAGACTCCAGCTAATTAGTGGAAAGGTAGTACTGGGACAGTGCTCCTGACTCTCATTTGCTTATTTGGCCAGAGCCTCAGTCTTCTTTCCCTTCACCCACTCTCATATTCTCTCCTTTTCCTGCTCTTGTCAGTGGTATCCACTGTCACTGCTGCAGTGCCACTTGGGACTCTGAGTTTGTCATTGTCCCCAATCCAGACTGGGGTCAGGGCAGCAGGAAATAAGATGCCAACATGGTAAAAGTAGAAGAGTAAGATGGCTGCTCCTCAGAACCCAAGAATAGTGTCCATTGCCCTAGGGCTTTAGAAAATCATTTCCCACAGGGCAACTCATTTCTCCACCTTATTTATTTATTGGCACCAGGGATTGAATCGACAGTGCTTTACCATTGAACTACATGCCCAATATTTTCATTTTTTATTTTCAGACAGGGTCTTGCTAAGTTGCTGAGGCTGGCCTTGAACTTTCAACCTCCCTGCCTTAGTCTCCCCAGCTATTGTGATTACAGGTGTGCACCACCATGCCTGGCTGTTATATCCCCATATCAATTATATCTTATATCCCCTTATCAATGTCAGTCACATATTCCGCAGAAATTGGGGAACTCCATTTATATTTCTTGGTCTGGCTAGCTGGCACCTTTCTCAGAAGTGAGCTGGAGGCAGCTTGGAAAGGCTTGTTTTCCTTTAACATTGCCAGAACCAGGACTCTCCAAGAAAGTGAAAACAGGCAGTAGAAAGGAGACAAAATGTGCAGACATGCCAAAGTCCATAAAGGCAGATGGTGAAAAAGAGAGGGAAAGAGTGAGCATAAAAAATATCAAGGGGAAGGAAGGACGGGGATAACAGTACAAATGAGGGAGAAAAAGAGCTTCAGAGAAACAAAACAGAGAAGGCCAGAATGGGAGGTGGGGGTAGAGAAAAGAAAGATACAAAGTACTAAATGGACAGCTGCTGAAAAAGGAAGCAATGACGCCACTATGTAGAAGTCAGAACGCTCTGTTCCTCTCTAGAACTTCAAAATAAGCATCTTGCCGGGATGGAGCTCCCCAGCCCTCCGAAATAGTCATAAATTTCACCTGGCTCATAGGCCTGCCAGAAGGGTGGTTTCTTGGTCTCACCTTTTGCTGGGGCGAGCACTTCTCTGCCTTCTGCCACGCTCTGGCCACCTTGCCTCCCTGGCTCTGGAGCTGCCGCAAAAGGGCGAGGTGATGCCCCTGAGCACAGCCTTCAGGATGCCCACGGAGGAGCAGGGCCAGCCGCCCAACTGCGGGAGGGGGTGTGGCCACGCTCGGCTCAGTGATAGGTTGGCCAGGGCTCCTTGGCTTCCGAGGCAGCTCAAGGGACAAACTGGGCACGTGTTTCTAATTATGGAAAAACTGCTTGGGTTTGGCCTACCTAACCCCATTTGTTTCCAGATCTAGGAGGTAACCGGTGCCTGCTGCCAAAAGGCACTGATGGCAAAGAAAACACGGAACACTGCGAGTCCTAATGCACACAACCAGAGGCACTGATAAGGTTCCAGTTCTGCCCACGCAAGCTGCAGGCCGGATTGAGGCCTCTTGCCTCCTCAAAGACCTTAGAGAGGCCTGGGGGCAAATGGGGTAGGAGCTGGGAGACTGGGTTAGCGTCCTACAACCCTCCCAGATTGCTTCCCTTCTCCGGCCTCCCCAGACCAAGACATTTTTCATATGGGGAGAAAAGCCAAATTATAGTCTTCAGGCACCCTGCCTACCTAAAACAAAGGTTCCTATTATGTAATATGACTTGACTATTGAAGTTATACATGTAAATAACTTGACTGGTGAAAGATAAAAACATCAAAACAAAGCAACAGCAAGCAAAAAAATCAAAGCAAGCTTTCTTCATAAATTACGCTTTGATCCCAGCGTCTTTAAAGTACACAGTGGTGAGTGTGGTTTTGAAATAGATCTTGCTTACTACAGTAGAGTTAACGTTTTCCCTTCTTCAGCCCTGCTCATCTGGAAGCACTGACATTTTAGAAATCTCAGAAATCCCTGTGAGAAAGAAGAGGTGTTCTGAGCCTTCCCTCCAGAAGGGCCTCTCTCCTCCCACGACAAACTAGCAGAGAAGGAGGGGTACAGAGAATAAAGTCCTGAATCACACAGCTTTTCCTGGACACTATTAGCTAAGCTATGGCCCCCTGCTGCCCCACCCCCTCCCCACTTCCTCTTCCTTCTTATCCTGCTCCCGCATTGCCAGCGGCTGAACCTGGAGTTTCTGCTGAATCACCACCCAGCATTTAGTGGAGCCAAGAAGCCCGAACACCCAGCTCAGCATTTTCCAAGAGCTGAGTAGTTCTCACTTCAGCATTAGCTAAACATGGCTCCTGAGCTGCTGGTGTTGGGGAGAAGAGAAAAAAACTGAAGAGCTGGGCCACCTGGCAGAGCCTCCTTTTAATCCTACTGATTACTTTTCTAGCCTGGATCTAAAAAATTCCTATTATTTCACCCACTCCTCCCAGCTCTGTTCTCAGGGCTAATGCCCTAGGCACAAGGAGGATGGAGTGGTTCTGTTGAGTCTGCACTGCTTAGCAGGCTTTGCCTGACTGTCAAGTCTTGGCAGAAAGGGTGTGGGTCTTATGAGGTCTGGTGGGTTCTTGGACTGGAAGGCTGGTGGACTTTGTTAGTGTTCACTGAAGTCTATAAACCTTTGTGATCTAGGTCACAAAGATAGAAGACAGATGAGAATGATGGGAACACGAGGTTAAAGGGAATAATTCTATAAAATGGACCCACTGTGCTGACCTCCACATGCTTTCTTTTCCAAAAAGCAATTTACTTGCAGCCCTGCCTGGCTTAACTGGACAGGCTATGTCACATTCCTCAGCAAACTACCTGTTATCTGCAGGAGAAATGCAGGCCTGAAATAATGTTGATAAGAGTAACCCAAATTACCCTGAAGGGGTAGACTTGTGATCCTTTTCACAAACCAAATCCTGAAACTCAGGGAGATAAGAATAATTCCTCCTAACCATAAAATCTGTAAAAATTTATGGTTAAGAATCCAATTAGAACCAGTCAGCAGGGCCAAGGTGATTGTGACTTGTCATGGCAGTAAACTTGAAAGTCTCATATCAATTTGCTGTCAGTGAAGTCAAGAGGTAGACCTGGGCGGGACTATCTGGAAATTTCTCTGGGATCCCCAAAAAAACTGGAATGAAGGAGAAGCATATTGTCCTTCTCCTCTCTGAGAGGACCCACTCTCTCCCTTCAGAGTGTCCCCCTTCCCTTTTCCTATCCCTTCAACAAATTCATGCTTGTTACTCTGAGCGACATGTCTGAAATCTTTCTGACTTGATCGCAAAAATCGCGATTTGATGGGCGGGGGGTGTCTTCACACTGCCCCAGTTTCCAGGAAGGCCCAAGCCCTGTAACAAACAACAAAGTTCCCAAAATGATTCAGTTATAACCCAACCCTGGGGGCAGTTAGTGCTCAACCTTGTTAAACTCTCAAAATAAATCTTGCCCTTTCTTCTTTTCCTCAAAGCTCCTTTATCATTATCCTACTCCTGTAAGTCTTCTGATTTTATATTTGTGGGTAAATGATATAAATTTGATGTATCATATTAACCCTTAAAAGTTCACCAGACATGAATAATGGGCTATTAAACTGCAGGCATAGGCTTCCCTGGGAAAAAAACAAAGTGATCCTTGAGAGTCAGCAATTAAAGGGCAGAAGAAAATTCAAGCTTCTTGGCTGCTACCAAAAAGGAAACAAGCCGGGCTGGGGTTGTGGCTCAGTGCTTGCCTAGCATGTGTGAGGCACTGGGTTTGATCCTCAGCACTACATATAAATAAATGAATAAAATAAAGGTCTATCGACAGCTTAAAAAAAAAAAAAAAAGGGAAACAAGCTAGTACCATGCCTGGTGGAAAGTGAACTATCACTTTTTTTTTTTTTTTTTTTTTTATTTGGGGAACCTCAATCCATTTTATTTTCCCCAAGAAGGGATACCCCCTCCCTCATTTCCCAGCTTCCAAGGCATGGGCTATGTAGGCATAGGCTTTGAATAGCAAAACTTCAGATCAAGGGTAAAGATACTACGGGAATTCAGGAAAGAGGAGGTGATGTGAATTAGGAATCGAAGCATGCTGAAACTGAAAAGATTGTGACTTCTCAGGCAGCCAGTGGTGGGCAAGGGCTTGGCCTGAGAACACACAGGACTTAAACCAGTGGACAGAAGTGTCCAACACTAATGGCTCTCTAGGGGAAAAGACCTCCATAAAACTCATGAATTGTTTGTGATATATGCAGCTGCTTACTATGATATATAAATTACAAAGCACTGTACAAGTTGATCTTTTCATTAGAACTTAAGACTGAGTCCCTATTACAGAAACGTAAGACGAGATTAACTGAGACACCTTCATTCCAAGGGCTATTAGAAAAAGGAATACCCTAGAGACCTGTGGGAGAGGGAGGTGGAAGGGAAGTGAAAAGGCACTAAAGAATGTGTACTTTACTTTGCCATTATAAACATGAAGTTCAAAGGCACAGGGATTGCCTTTCAGCAACAGATCTTGAGTGTTGAAGAGTGAATGAGAACAGTGGCAAAGACAGAGGGGCCAACTCAACCAGTCTAAACCGTACAAAATGAAAAGACATTAAAAAAAAAGAATAAATTTTAAAAAGGCATTAAAATATGATCCAGTATTGTCCTTGATTTATTTCACATGCATCCCCAACAAAATGTGCCATCCTTGACTCCTTCACCCTTAGTCACCAAGTCCTGCCAATTCTATTTCCTAAATATCAGGTATATCTATTTCTCTCAATTCCCATTGCCCCATCCCTGAGTCACATTGCATCTTTATCCTAGAGTCCTGTAACTGTACTGTAATGTTTTCTTGCTCTGACATTTCTCCCTGAACAATTCATCCTGTACCCTTGCAGCATGATTCTCCTAAAATACAAATCTGATAATGTCACTACTCTGGTTGAAAACCTTCAATGCAGCTGGGTGCTGTGGCACATGCCTGTAATCTCAGTGGCTCTGGTGGCTGAGGCGGGAGGATTGTGAGTTCAAAGCCAGCCTCAGCAACTTAGTGAGACACTGTCTCTAAATAAAAAATATTTTAAAAAGGGCTGGCCCCCGCCTTTACTCTTTGCCAACTGGACTTATGTCTTTATTAGTCATTCAAGTGGGGCAAAGGAAATATCCTTTTGTAACTCAGGCAAACTGTCATGTAACCTGTTGAGGAAACAAATTGAAAGAAAGAAAGAAAAAAAAAGGGTGGGGACATGGCTCAGTAGTTAAGTGCCGCTGGGTTCAATCCTCAGTAAAACCTTCAATGCCTTTCCTTTGCTCTTGGGGTAGAGCCCAACCTCTTCAGCATGACCCATGAGGCCCTTCGCAATGAGGTTCCCAGTCTGCTACATTTTCTACCTCCTAATTTATGCTGTGGTATATTGAACTACCTGTAGTTCTCCTAGAAGGGTTATGTCCTCAGACCTTGACATTTGTTAATCCCTCCTGAGACACTATTCTCTCTGCCCCACCTCACTCTCCCCTGTCCTCCATGCTGGACAGTTTGGCTATCTCTAAATGGTTTCGCAGCCTAAACTTAGGTGTTCCTTTCTCCAAGATTTGGTTCTACCCTGGTTCCTTGCTTCTATTTCTCTTACAGCTAACTTTAGATACTGTCTTCTTGGGGAACTTACCACTTTGAACTGAAATTCTCTATCTACTCGTTGGAATTATCCACTGGGCTGTGAGTTCCTAAGTATAAGAACTAAGTAGTCCCATGCCTTGCACAGTAGCTGGGTTACAACAGATACTCAGACATTTGAGAATGACTGAATGATTCTGTATCCCCTGGAGTACCTATAGAAGACACTCAAGTGGACTCAATGAAGATTTATTAAGTGTAGACTTCATTTTCTACTGTTGCTGCTTCAAATGAGGGCTTTTGCTTGCTGCTGTATCCCCTATGCCAAGGACAGTATCTAGTATGTCATGGGCACTTGATAAACATGCCCAGGAGTTCCAATCCCTTTATAAGTTACACTGCTTAAGAGCAGCCTTTTGAATAGGACCTGGGGTAATGCCCTGAGCAAGATTTCTAACCCAGGACCTGTATAGCTTCTTCCCTCAGGGCTGTGGGAGGACCTGGAAGGCAGAGGTAGAGTACATTCAACTGTTCATCATGAGCACCGGATACAGTTAAGTTGAACCATATTCTAGGCAAACTAGATTCCCCCTCCTTGGTGGTCAAACAATTCAACATGCCCAGCTGATCCTACTCCTAAATCTTTTGTTGTACATGCCAGCTACTTGGGAGGTAGAGGCAGGGGAATCAAAAGTTCTAGACTAGTCTCAGCAATTCAGTGAGACCCTATCTCAAAATAAAAAAGAATAGGAGGTTGAGAAATTTAGTGAGGCCCTGGGCATTGAGATCCTGTCTCGAAAAATTAAAAAAAAAAAAAAGGGACTAGGGATGTAGCTCAGTGGTAGAGTGACATCAATTCCCAGTATCCCTCCCCCGCAAAAAAATTTTGTAACCTCTTCATACTTGTTTCTGCATTTTTTGTTCAGCTCTACACAAATACTTAGCCTTGGCTTCAGTTTTCACCCAAATCTGAGCCTAATCATGTATTATTCCACTGCTCAAATTTCTTGTGATTCATTGGATAAAATCTGCTTTCTCTTGATTTTTTGTTTTTCATGTTTTTTTTTCCCCCCAGCGCTGGGGATTGAACCCCCAGAGGCATTTTACCATTGAGTCACATCTCCAGCCCTTTTTATTGATTTGAGACAGGGTCTCTCTAAATTCCTGAAGCCAGCCTTGAACTTGCGCTCTTCCCTCCTTAGCTTCCTGAGTACATTTGTATGCCAGCTTATCTGGCAAAATCTGCTCTTGTTTTGCATGGTATACAGAATCCTTCAAGATCTGGCTTCTTCCTACCTGTTCACTCTCATTTCATATCACTCTCTTAGGCTCCACCCACATAAAGCTACTTGTTTTTCTCCAATAGACTGTTTCTCTTTTGATCTCTTCCTCTTCCTGGCTGTCCCCTACTTTATGCTCATCCGAAGCATTCCTACTCACCTGTCAAGATTTAGTTCAATCTGGAAGCCTTCCCTAGTACTCCCCTCCCAACGTCGAAGCTCTCTCTGTGTTGTACATTTTTAAAGTCACATTTTATTGTTATTATTGTTTCTTTGATTTTTTTTTTTTTGTATTGTCACTAATTTGTTGGTATACAAGTCTTCACTAGACTTTAATCTTTTCTAAGACTGTATCAAGTCATGCCTTATCTCCATTATGTGTTCTTTATGATGAATAACTGATGAACTTCCTGGTTTGTTTTTTCCATGGAAATCCACTTCCAGAATAATTTCAGTTTTAATATATCATAAAACTGAAAAATGAGATGTTAGTCAAGTTAACCCTTGAGTAAAACTCAAGAAATTTTCAATATATTTAGATTTTTAAATGCTGGTTAGTGAGACGATATTTAGAGAAAGAAGGGGTCTTAAATAAATGGGAATCAAATCTAGACCAGTCTGTATTAGTTGGAATTCCTATATATAAGACTGATCAGAAACACCTAGAGAACTCTGGAGACTAGAGAAGGACAAGAAGGCAGTGGCACCCAGGTATCTGAGGCAACATGTTTAATGTTTGGGGATGAGAAGTCTGAGGCTAGAGAATATGAAGGCTCAAGGGATGATGAACCGAGGTTAAGAGATTAGATAAGAGATTAGAAACTAGGAAAGACCGTTGAACCCTCTCATGTCAAGGGATTAATTTACAGGAGACTTACAAAACAACTGACAACATCCTGCTCCAGGCAGCTTGAGTCTTCTGTAGAGGAATTGCAGAGCAACTCAGGGTTAGAAGAAATAAAGGAAGTTCTTTCCTTTCCAAATAGCTCAAGGAAGAAGTAGAAATCTGAAGCCCTAGAAAAGTAGCCTCTTAGGAATCTCAGCAGAAAGATAGAAAACATGATAAGCATTTTTTCCTTGTGAAATGCATGCAGGTTATTCTTTTCTGGAAGGAGAAGGAATTTCTTTAGGGCAAGACTTGCAAGGAGAAAAAGGGGGTGTGAATGAAAGAGAGAGAGGGGACCAGGAAGTCCCAAGGGGGAAAGACAGATCCCAAAGGAAAACCTGTGATTAGGAAGTAAGATGCACAGATCAGGACTGGGGCGGGGGAAGAGCTCAGTGGTAAAGCATGCTTGCCTAGCATGTGCAAGGCCTGAGTTCCATCCCCAGTACTGGGGGGGGGGGGGGGAGAAAGGGAGGGAGGGGAGAAAGGAAGGAAGGAAAAGAAAAATTACAAGTCACTGTTTCAGACTCAGCTTCTACACTGAGCTCCAACAGACCAGGGTAAAAGTCAAAATAAAGTCACTTATGCTAAAGTTCCATGCCACCAAACTGAAATTAGACTGTTTATTTGACCTGCTGAGAATCAGAATTAGAGAGATAACAGTAAAATTTTCCAAATTGTCAGATTCAATCGATATGATAATGAAGTTCTCTTTGCTTTAATCCTTACACAAACTTGAAATAAGCTGATGCTAATTAGGTGGTTATTTTCCTGTTATTCTGTCTCCCTGTCCCCACCTTATAAGAGAGTAACTTTGAAATGACTGATTGGTTTTTGGATTTTGTTTCTGCTTTCTTCAAGCCCTTCTCTGTCTATAAAATCAATTTCCTTAGCTTGGACCATTGAAATACTTATTCTCTTTTATGGAATGAAGGGTTGCCCAATTATACAATGAAAAATAGTTAAGGGGTAGGGGTTCGGTGGTAGATCACTTGCCTGCATGCACAAGGTCATGGGGTTGGGGGAAGATGAGAAAACCCAATTAAGAATTTTGTCTATTGCCAGCACTTTGGTCTACACCTGTAATCTCAGCAACTTGGGAGGTTGAGGCAGGAGGATTGCAAGTTCAAGGCCAGCCTCAGCTACTTAATGAGGCCCTAAACAACTTAGCAAGGCCCTGCCTCAAAATTCGAAAAGGACTGGGGGTGCAGGGGTTGTAGCTTAGTTGGTAGAGTGCTTGCAAGCACAAGGCCCTGGGTTCAATCCCCAGGACCACCCCCCCACACACACACAGGAAAAAAAAAAAAAAAAAAAAAGGCTGGGGATGAGGCTTAGTAGTAAAGTACCCCTGAGTTCAAACCCCAGTACCAAAAAGAAAGAAAGAATTTTGTCCTTTGACACTAGAAACCCAGTAATAGACAAATGATGTGGCTACATGATAAAAGGGCATGCTGGAGAAATAACCTGTCAATATGTATATCTACATACCCAGACACATACCTCAATAGATGCATTTTATTTAGAACTGTAAAGATACCTATTCACTATTACTGCCAGGTAGGAGTTCAGGGACTGCAAGATGGCGGAAACAGGGTATAAGAAAAATGCCACTGGGGGCTGGGGTTGTGGCCCAGTGGTAGAGTGCTTGCCTAGCATGTGCGAGGCACTGGGTTTGATCCTCAGCACCACATAAAAATAAATAAATAAACAAAAGTATTGTGTCCTTTTGCAACTAAACAATAAAATATAAAAATGCCACTGGTGGACAAGACAGGGAGATGAATCATCATGTCCCTGTTTATGATTCCTAAGTTCTATTACCACCTATTACCCATGATAACTCCAGCCAAAGTTTCAGTTTTGGGGGAGTTTTAACCCAGGGGTGCTTAAGCACTGAGCCATATCCCCAGTCCTTCTTATATTTTAGAAATAGGGTCTCACTAAGTTGCTTAGAGACTTGCCAAGTCGCTGAGGTTGACTTTGAACTTTTTTTTTTTGCGGTACTGGGGATCGAACTCAGGGCCTTGTGCTTGCAAGGCAAGCACTCTACCAGCTGAACTATCTCCCAGCCCAGCTTTGAATTTCGATCTTCCTGCCTCAGCCTCTAGAGTCACTGGGATTACGATTGCGTGTGCCATCTATCTGGCCTACAGGTTTGGTATTCCAAAATAACCAAGGAGGGTAAAGTGGACAGCATTTTAATTAGGTTTTCTAAAATAACCAATAGGGGAAAATTGGACACTGTTCTAATCAGGTAATATAAGGTAGCCAATGGGAACAAATGGTAAGGTCTTCAATTTGGTCCAGTCTATATAGGGAAGAGAATGCCTCAAAATTCAGCACATAAGACACTAAATTCCCGATACCAGGGCCTTGAACCTCTCTCTCTTGCTCAACCCACCTTATTGTAGCAGGGGTTCATTTGATGCTTTCACTATATCCCTTGTGGTTTTGAAACTTACATGTTTTTTTTTCTCAGCTTTCTCCTCCCTGACCTTCTTCCTGATCTCTCCTCCCTAATTTCTCTCTGATTCATCTCTTTAAAAAAAACCCTGTTCCTGCTGATGGGCAGAAGCATAGGCTCTGGGACAGGAGTCCCCTGTGTTTCTCCTTTGCTAGCAAAGCAATAAAACATTTTCTTTTTCTCAAGACCTTGTCTTCATTATTGGATTGGTGTCGAGGACAAGGACAGAGCTTTCGGTTACATTTTGGTTTACTTCCATCTTCTCCTTCAATAAATCTGTACTTTGCTTGTTATTTCTGTGTGTCTTGCTCGAGTCTTTCTTTGGGACACCAGGGACCTGGACCCCAACTGGATGTCCCCATGATAACATTGCTAAGGCCACTAGACAGGGGAGAGATCCAGGTGAAGATAAGGGTATCTTTCACTGATGACTCTTTTATGTCTGACTTGAATCTTTTACATAGAGAATATAATCATTTACTTATGAGATAATTTTTAAAAAGAAGAAAGAAAAGAGAAACATCAAGGAAATCACAAAATGCACTGGAAATCAAGTCCTACTATCTCCTAGTCCCATTTCCTAACTCCCTTCTTCTGCTATAATATGCTTGCCCTAGAGAAGGGAGAAAGGCTTTTCATTTAATTAAAATGTAAAAATACTTTCCTTTTTTGCTGCCTGGTGGTCAGGGATATTATGATGACTCAGCAGTGAATAATCAGCTTTGACCTAAATAATAGAATAACTCAAAGTGGCGCTGCAGTTGCATAAGCGAGATCCAGATCTGCAGCTCCTTCTCTGTCTTCCTCCCCAACAATCCCCCACTCTCCCTACCAGACTCCAGGCAGGCAAGCCAGTTACAGCAGATTCTTTCCGCCTCTCCACCCCCACCATCTGCCTCATCACAACTTCATTTCTCATCCAATCACTTCCAAAAACGGCCCCAACACAGAACTATTCTTGACTTCATCTCCTGCCTCCCACAGCAAAGCCCAATCCTGGGGCTTTGCCACACCCGCTTTCCCTGCTGGGCTGTTCCCTGTCCTCTAAGACCCTGCAATACACCAGTGACCTCTCCACACAGGGTGGCCCAAATCTCTCATTGCTCAGTGGATGAAGCCCATCATCAGCAATGCCAAAATGAAACAGCAGAAAGCAGAATTTTCTTTGTAAACATGTTCTCATCATACCCAAGCTCTTTATAGCTTCTGCCAAGAGTATAGCTAGGTTGAGCTTCTCCAGACTTGATTTCCAAAGAAGGCTATACCTAGGCCAGAGACGTAACTTAGTGGTACAGCACTTGCCTAGCAAGTGCAAAGCCCTGGGTTCAATACCTAGCACTGCAAAAAAGGGGGGAAAAAAAAAAAAAAAATATATATATATATACACTGTACCTATTTTATTCAGTTAGCTTACCTGGTACCACTAAGAAGACAGGGTGGGCTGGAAGATGGTGGGAGTGGGTAAGTCGAAGGGGTGCTAGAATAAAAGATGTTAGTGAAAGATAGCATCCACCAAGCCTTTCTGACAGCCTGGTTTCTTTTTCACTGGATAGTTTAAGAGATAGAGAAGTAGGTTTAAAAATACAAACATTCAGGGACTGGAGTTGTGACTCAGTGGTAGAGTGCTTGCCTAGTACATGTGAGGCACTGGGTTCGATTCTCAGCACAACATAAAAGTAAATAAATAAAATAAAGTTATTGTGTCCATCTACAACTAAAAATATTTAAAAAAAACAGCATTCAACAAACCAGAAAACAGAATCTCTGTGCATGCACTCAAAACAGCTGGGACTGTCTGGCCTAAAAAAGAGAAGGAAAAATTGTGTGTGTTTGTGTGTATGTGTATGTGTGTGTGTCCACATATGTGGACATGTATGACCCCCAATGGCCTTCATAGCCACAGAAAAGGGACACCGCAGAGTATGAGAAACAGAACTGTTCTCCATTTCCCCTAAAGGAAATATGAGGAACAGGCTTGAGTTTAAGATTTTCTTGGGACTGGCAAGGTAACTCAGAGGTAGAGCACTTGGCATAGCATACATTAGGTCCTGGGATGATCAATTCTCAGTACAGAAAAAAAAAAAATCTGCTTACAAAGGTAGAAAAATACTTGAACACCTGTATCTCAAGGACACTGAAAAAATCCCCTCTGGAGGACAAGATTAACCACTCTTAAGTTGGAGGTGATTTCCTTGCAGTTCTACTTAGGAGGTAGAGGACAGGCCAGATGGGTTTTATTGAATTATTAACGGTGGTGAAGAGAAAGGGAAGGATTTCCTCATTTTTGTTTTGAGCCAGTTTGTAAGCTTCTTCCTGGCTTGGTGCTAGCGGTGTCTAGATGAGGGGTGGGCTGCAGAAGGAACTATGTGCCATGTCTTTCTGGAGTTGGATACAAGCAGGAACACTCTTTTTTCTTTTCAGTACTGGGATTTTTTTTTTTTTTTTTTTCAATTATACCTTTTTTTAGAACTTTACTTTTTTTTTATTTATATTTTTTATGTAGTGCTGAGGATCAAACCCAGTGCCTCACACCTGCTTGGCAAGAGCTCTACCACTGAGCCACAAACCCAGCCCTCAGTACTGGCATTTTAACCCAGGGTTGCTATCACTAAGCCACACACTCAGCCTTATTTATTTATTTAGTTTTCAAATTGGGTCTTGCTAAATTGTCCAGGCTGCCCTGAAACTTGTGATCCTCCTGCCTCAGGCTCCAGAGGTGCTGGGATAACAGGTGTGTACCACTACACCCAACTTAGGATAATTGGGCCCAGCCTGAGGGGAAGCCCAAGGCTACACTATTCCAGGTAATCTTTGTGCAAGTAGTCAAATCCTTGGCCAACTTCCTGGAGGGTTCATTTTTTTTTTTTTTTTTTTTTTTTTTGGTACTGGGGATTGAACCCAGGCAAGCTTTACCACTGACCTATATGTCCAGACCTTTTTATTTAAAAAAAAATTTTGACAGAGTCTTGCTAAGTCGTTTAGGGTTTTGCTAAATTGCTGAGGCTGGCCTCTAACTTGAGATCCTCCTATCTCAGCATCCCCACTGGCTCGCATTACTAGCGTGTAACACCACGCCAGGTCTCAAGGATCTTTCCTTTGGTGTTGGGAATTGAATCCAGAACCTGTGTGTGCTAGGGAAGCTCTCTGCCACTAAGCTACATCTGCAACCTCACGGGTTCTTGATTTCTAGTAAGAGGGCAAGGGTAGCCTCTTGTCTGAGGCACTTCAGCAGCATCAGCAGGAAAAAGGAAGCTGTCTGTGTGCATAAGACACTGAAACAGCAGTGACCAGCACTCATGTGCTTCCCCTTCCTCCCTGTTAGCTTGTCTGATGGCAGAAACAGCAACTTTTCCTGCATTCCCACGCCCTCCATCCTCCCCTTCCCCCAGCTCTGGATCCAGCTAGGAACCAAGGATGTAGTGGCCTTGTCACCTGACACCCAGCCCACCCTCAGTGATTGACATGACTGGGGCACTAAGTGCCCACTGCTGTGCTGAGGGCATCCCATTTATTCTCTCACACAGTCCACACCCTCCTGAGATATAGGGTTACAATTTACAATCCACATCTGACAGTGGGGATGGGTTGAGTAACTATACCAAACAGTTAAGTCACCCAGTTAGATTGTGTGGAGTGGAGACGCAGGCTCAGGGGCTCAACCTGATTCTGGGGCATGCAACCCTCTGCCTCCAGGTCTGCAAGCAGGACTGACCAAGCACAAGGATTAAAGTTCTAAACAAGGGTCTCAACTCCACATTAGAACTTTGTGTGTGTTTGTGTTTATAGCTAGGAATTGATTCCAGGGCCTTGTGCATGCTAGGCAAGCTCTCTACCACTTAGCTACATCACCAGCCCCTCATTAGAACTTTCTTAGGTGTTGGGGTCTATCCCAGGGTTGACCTCTACTGACAAAGAAGGCAAACTTGCCAAGGTCCCAGATGCTTGCCTGTAAGAAGTATTGGGGTGAATTAATGGTCTTCCCTCCCCCATCCTGCCAGCATGATGGAAAGAAAGTGCTTGACCTGGGAAAGGTATGGCCAGGATCATCCCTACCCTCAGCTAAGTATGTGAGTGTTGGAAGGTATGGGAAGGCAGGGACCAAGCCAACTACAGAAGTGTGACCTCTGAAATATGTCCAAGTCGTTGCTTGAGAAGTTAGTGTTTGATTAAGGATGTAGAATACTCCAGGCCAAGGTAATCACAGAGATCAGCATTGAGACTTCCTAGAAATATGGCTCTGTAGAACTTCTCTGTTAAGTTTTTCTACCTATTCCAGCTCCCAGGGATCTTTCCCCTTCCTTAAATTTTTACTGAAACTGACTAAATCATCTACTAGTGCTGTCTATATGATTTCCCCCCATTTATAAAGTTCATCCAAGTGAGGCTCAGTGGTACATATCCTGAAACCTTAACAACTGGGGAGGCTGGGGCAGGAGGATCACAAGTTCAAGGTCAACCTCAGCAACTTACTAAGGCCCTGTCTCAAAAAATAAAAAGGGCCTGGGATATAACTCAGTGATAAAGCACCCCTGGGTTTAATCCCCAGTACCTAAATAAATAAACGAATAAAAATTAGCCAGATATGGTGCCACATGCCTGTAATCCCAGCAATTTGGGAGGCTGACGCAGGACGACAAGTTTGAGGAGAACCTGGTCAACTTAACAAGACCTTGTCTCAAAATAAAAATAAAAAAGGGCTAGGGATGTGGCTTAGTGGTTGAGCACTCCTGGGTTCAATCCTTGGTATCAAAAAATCTTAAAAACTCATCCAAGGCAGAGACCAGGGACAAAGTCTCCTCCAAGCGAGTTTACAAAGTATGAGTTGGCCAGTTGAGGTAGAAGTGAACTGGACCTATTGCTATGAGGCCAAAACAGTCTTCATATCGGTAGCTGGGAGAAACTGGCATGGTGTGCTGTGCTGGAGAGGGAATCAGAAGAGCTGAACTCCAGGGCTGGGGAGATAGCTCAGTTGGTAGAGTGCCTGCCTTGCAAGCACAAGGCCCTGGGTTCAATCCCCAGTACCACAAAAAAAAAAAAGACCTGAACTCCACTCAGGGGCCCCTTCTGGAGTAAGCTACTTGCTTGGCTCTGTTTCCTTATCTGTCCTAGGAAAACTCTAATATTGGCCCAGCTTACCTCATGGTTTCGTTATGAGGCTCAAATCAGATAATATGAGTGAAAGTGCTTCACGTTAAGAACCCTGTCAGTAAAAATGATTGTGACTCCAATAAGTTTCTTCTTATTTTTAAAACATCAGATAATTATATGTAGAATCCATAGTTCCAAAGTATACTTGCAAAAAATGGAGAGAAAATTACAAAAACAAAAAACCCAGGAGGTCAGGAAGGAGAATCAGAGACATGCAGGCCGTGGGGGAGACTGAAAGAGGCTGCCCCCAAAGCAATACTTACATAAGCAGATGGCGGCCAGGAGACGAAGGCCAGACTCTGGGGGTAAGCAGGTGGGGAAGAGTGGCTGTAACACGTAGTTGGAGAAGGTGAGGGCGATGACAGCCTGGTTGGTGGGGTAGATCACCAGCACAGCAATCCACAGTCTCAGGAACCTGAAGGAGGAAGGGGACAGCCCGCCAACGGGCATGGCAGGAATTCAGTCATCAGAAGAGAACCTGGGCAAGTTGGTGGGCAGCTGTGAGCAGAGACAGGTAGATTAAAGGGATGTGTTTCCTTTTGTTATTTTCAGGGATGCTAAAGAGCTCAGCTTCCAACCCAACTCCAAATGAGACACCCAGCTCTCTGTAACGGCAGTAAAATTGTTTAACGATGAAGAGCTAAGTTTCAACTAGCACCAACACTGGTCTTGGCATCTTTCTCTCTCCCTTCTCCTTTCATCATCTCTTCTTTGCTACTCTGGCCCCCAGCATCCAGTGGTGGAAAAATTAAATTTGCAAACCCAGGATTCTGACAGCCAGGACATGCTAAGGGTGTGGCTATGTTGGCAACTGCTGGGGAAGGTATCTAGTGGGGGATGCCAGGAAGTGGCTTTCATACCCATTGACCCATTGGTGAGGGCTGAGCTCCTTGGCAGGCGTGAAGAACCTGAGGATATTCTAGATCAGGGCTTGACTCTAGAGGGAGGGCATCATCCTCAGTAATGTGAAAAGAGGGCATACTTGCTGGATCTTAGGCGGTCACTCTCATTTGTTAAAAGGCCTATGTTTTTGTGACTGCTTTCCCTGGCAGTCTATGGTCAGTGTTATCACATAGCTCTATTTGCTTTGGCTCATAGAGTCTTGCCCACCAAGATCAATGAAGAGATTAAAATTACAACCTGGTTCCTCCGTGGCTCTTAGGAGTGTTAAAGGGACACAAGGCTACACTAACGACTGTGATATGGAAGCAAAACGGCAGCCCCACACTGAGGCTGCACACTGAGACTAGAAAACCCAATCTGACCTCTTTAGGAACCATCTTTCTCCTTTTCTTCTAGACCACTTAGGCATTCACAGATGTGCTTACCCTGCCAGTCCTCCAAAGATGTCCTTGACATAGGAGTAGTCACCTCCAGATTTGGGGATGGTGACCCCCAGCTCAGCATAGCAGAGAGCTCCCACCGCTGTGATGATGCCTGTCACAATCCAGACAATGAGTGCAAAGCCCACAGAGCCTGCATTCTCCAGCACACCCTTTGGTGAGACAAAGATTCCGGAGCCAATGATGTTCCCTATAGAAGGCACCAAGGATAAGGAAGTGAGACAGTGAGGTCAGGACATGGCAGGATTGGCATTTGCATGGTGGTCACATTTCTGATCTGACTCTAAAATGCCTCTGAGATGTGTAAATGATCTTCAGGAAGTGTGTCTAGCAATAATTCTCCCTAAAGTAGGGATACCTCTGAGCAGAGAACTAACACATATTGGTTAGGAACTTGGTTAAGTACTTTATATGCTTCATTTAATCCTCTGAACAACACTATGGAGTCAAGATAACATTTCTTACATTTTACAGAGAAGGAAACTGAGTCTTAGAGAAACCAAAAGAGTTGGCTAAATCCACATAGTAGTAAATGATTGAGCAAATACTGAATCTCTGGATACTGTAACTGGACTATACCTGGTCCACCCAAGACAAGGGTCTCAGATTGGCAGATAATGTCAGGACTGGAAAAGTGGGCTGCTCTCAGAAACCGTCTGCCAGTTGGTCAGGACATGGCAGGATTGGCATTTGCATGGTGGTCACATTTCTGATAGTTATAAAGGTTAAAAAATGAGCCAAAGGGCAAAATCTTTTGGACACCCCATGACTGGAGGTTTTCCAAACCTATAAGTATGGACAGCACTCCTGGAAGTTTGGCTTCTACCCCAGACACAACAGCCCCACCCTTAGTGAAGAACATGAAATAACCCTATAAAAACATTCCCAGTAGTCTGGAAGTGGTTTGTAGGAGTACAGTATGCAAAGCCTCAGCACTACATTCTTCCAAAGGTCGTTCCTCTCCATTGTTTTATGTATTCCTCACGACAACCTTTCAGAATCTGGAAAAAGGAGGAAAGGTAGATTTTTTTTTTTTTTTTTCTATTTTACAAACCAAGAGAATAAGACACAGAGGGGTTAAGTGGCTTCCTCCAAATTCCATAGTTACTGATGGGTAAAATTGGATCTTGAAGTCAGTCTCCTAATGCCTAATCCAGTGCTCTTTCCACTAATCCACTTCTTCTATATGCACTGGGCTGGTTTTCTCTGAGAGATGAAGCCAGCAGCAAGTACAGAATGGGGACTCCTGGGCTATGTTGAGCAGGGGAGGAGGAGGAGTGTGGGGCAGTGCCTGACATGCTTCTTCCTAAGTTTCCCTTTGTCCAATCTTATGATTAAAATGATTAAAAGTGCTAATGTGCTAATCAGGGTCCATTGGACAGTGCTTTGAAAACTCCATGACCTGTCCAGCTGCACCACTAAATGCCTAAGAGGAGAAGCAAGACTAAATGGATTCAGGTGGAAAAGCAGCAGAGCTGAAGTATCATGAGGCAGGTGGACTTAACAGTGTTTTGAAGATATCTTAAATTCTCAACATCTCTCTTTTGTAGTTTGGAACCAGAGAGCTGGAGAGTATAAAAAGTCCTATGTTTAGCCAGGTGCTGTGGTGCACACCTCTAATTTAAGGGGTTCAGGAAGCTGAGGCAGGAGGATCACAAGTTCAAAGCCAGCCTCAAAAAGGTAGCAGGACCCTAAACAACTTAGTGAGACCCTATCTCAAAATAAAAAATAAAAAGGGCTGGGAACATGGCTCCTTGGCTAAAGGATCCTGAGTTCAATCCCTGGTACCAAAAACAAAACCAAAAAAAAAAAAAGTCCTGTGCTTGACTTTCAAAATCTGACTTTCTGATCTTAACCATAACTCAATCTCAATTCAATCCTAAAACTTTCACTTGTAAACCAAAATTCAATTTCTTTCTTTATTTACTTACTGACTTGTTGCAGTGGGGGGATTAAACCCAGGGTCTCATGCATGCTAGGCAAGTGCTCTACCACATAATTACCTTCCCATCCCCCAAACACAATTTTAATCCAGTTCAGGCATCCAGTCATCGCGCTTAAAGGGGAAGAGAATATTCACATTCTAAAAACAAAAATGTTTTATTCCTCTGAGATGCAGAATATGCTGTCCATTTAAAAACTAAAAAAAATTATCATAAGAGATGAATAATAAGAACAGGGAACAGGTCCAGAGGGCTTAAAAACAGTGACAACCAGAGAGACCGAGATATACAATCAGAGAGCCCAAGATATACAGAGAGCATGGGGCCGCAGCTGGGAAAAGATGAAAAGGAAGCACATTTCTTGTCTCAAACACGTGTACCTTCTTTTGGTGCTAAATCTATCCCAAGAGAACAGAGCTACTTGTAGAAGGAACTAAAAGAAGAAACAATCCCTCATCATCAAATTTGTGATACGAGTATCAGGCAGAGCAAATAGAGAGAGGAGTGACACAAGCTGTTTTTTTCTTTTGTTTGTTTTTGTTTTGTTTTGTTTTTTGGTACTGGGAATTAAACTCAGGGGCATTTTACCACAGCTATATCCCCAGCCCCTTTCATGTTTTATTTTGAAACAGGGTCTTGTTAAGTTGCTTAGGGCTGCGCCAAGTTGCTGAGGCTGGCCTCAAAAGTGCGATCTTCCTGCCTAAGCTTCCCAAGTTACTAGAATTACAGGTGTGTACCCATGGTGCCCAGCCCACAAGTTCTTTTTTTCTCTCACATATTTTTTTATTGGTGCATTAAAGTTATACCTAATGGTGGGATTCATTGTTACATATTCATATGTGCACATGTGGCACAATTCTTAAAAGATTTTTTTCTTGTATGTTTATGTAAAATCCAGTGATAGGAATGAGAGGACATCTTTCCATCCTCTTCTCTCCTCAACCAGTCCCCATATGTGCTCTGCATGATGTGTTGACTTAGTGTCCCAGAACTCAGGACGTGTTCATCCCATTCAGTGACTCCTCACCTGCCAAAACTAAATGTGCAGCTGTTCTCTGGAAGACACCCGGTGTTGGGAAATGAGAGAACTAGAGACAGAGTTCCTAAAAGAATAGTAAATTCCTTGCCTACCAGGAAGTTATCAAAAGAGTAATCTATAGAGCATTTCAAAGTCAGCCAACAAGCAAGCAATAGACCTAGGGTTATAAAACCAGTTCAAGGGGTTAGAAAAACAATCAATATCAGGAGAAAAACAAGGCTTGACTTTGGTCTTTAAGATACTGAAAAAGGAGGAGTGAATAGCTAAGCTGTTTCTTAGAGCCCAGAATGGCTGTCCTGAGGGGGAACATGAGGGCGGGTGTTATTTGAAAGATCTGACCTTCTTAGGAATGAAGAGTCAATGTTCCACTAAGGGTTCTTGGTAAACAAACATGGCAATAGGGATCAGTTAATCAGATTCAGTGAGTACTTCTCTGTTGTTGCTGTGAGATTTCCAGAGTGTGTGTGCTCTCTCCCTCTTTCTAGGTCACAGGAACCACTGGAAGATAGGATATGCAAGGCTAGAAGCCACTGGAGAGGTCTGGCCCACTTCCTACTTCCTCTTGTTCTTGGAGGCTCCATGACACTTTCTAAGGAGCTGCCGTGATTGGGGAGGTCTTAGTAGATTGGCATTGGGACCAAAGTAATTTTATAAAAAGAGCCCCCCCATCTTAATTTTGGCAAAGTAAAATTACAAAGAAGAGCTCTGCTAGCCTAAACTGAGTGCTCAGGAGCAGGAAGGAATGTTTCTCTGATTCTAGGAAGACGTTACCTAAAAAAACATAATCTGAGAACATTTCCTCCACCTTAGCTGCTTCTGGAACTTGTGCAGGGGAAGATTGTTGCTCACAGCAGAGCAATGCTCTGGAGCTGGCAGATTTTACATTATATACTCAAAAGTGATATCTATGAGATACAATCTTTTTTTTTTTTTTTTTTTCCGCAGTGCTGAGGATTAGAACCCAGAGCCTCTGGCTTAAAAGGCACACACTTTACCAACTGAGCTATATTCCCAGCCCTGCAATTTTTGCTGTAATTATTTGATTAATATTTACCTCTCCCACTGAACTGTAAGATCCATTAGCAGGAACTATATTGCTTTCCCTCATCTGTGAAGTGTCCCCTAGTAGACAGACACTCCATAAATGTTTACTGAATAAATAATATCTGACATCGTTTACTACATTTGTCTTTGGAACTTCCAAATCCTGTAACAATGTTGAGTATTGAGTATAGGCACACAAGTAAATCAACCCACTTATTTCACTGCTGAGTAAAGTAGACAGGCTGTTACTATTAACTCCAATTCATAGGGAAGAAAGCAGGGAAACTATAATATTACCATTTTCCAAATACAGAAAATGAAGGAGAGGTATTATTATTCACATTTTGTGGATGAAGTAACTAAGATTCAGAGAGGTAGTTACCTAAATTACAGAGTAAGGTAGTAGTAGATATACTGGAACCTAAATCTTCTGCTACAGTCTGAAGCATTTCACTGAAAATACAAGACCTTTCCACATACACTGGGGTAGCTTGACGGCCCATTCCACACAGGCAATGGGAATGGTTCATACACAGCACTTATTAAAGAATAAGAACATAGAACTGGGCACAGTGGTGCACACCTGTAATCCCAGGTAGTCAGAAGGATAAGGAAGGAGGATCACAAGTTTGAGGCCAGCCTCAGCAGCTTAGCAAGATCTTATCTCAAAAAAAAAAAAAAAAAAAAAAGAGAGACTGGGAATGTAGCTCCATGGTAGAACACCCCTGGGTTCAATCCCCAGTATCCTCCTCCTCCCCCAAAAAGAACTGGAACAGATATCCAATTCCTTCCATTTCAGTACTTTCTATTTCAGTGGATTTACAAAACATTCATATCCACTACCTTACTTGAGTCTGATAACTACTTTCTTAGTTGGGCAGTTACCTTTGTGGAAACTGAGGCTCAGGAGGAGACTTGATCAGTCACACACTGCTTAAGTAGCAAGGCCTGGATGAGAGACCAAGTCCTTGGACTCCTGCCAGGGTTCTTCCAGACTTCATGCTGCCTCTCCTCTAGAAATGCATGACAGGCACTTCTACTGGAGGGCTTCCAAACTTGGACACTGTCCAAATGAGACTTTCCTGGAGTGGCTTTGATAAAGGAGAACAGAGAGCCTTTCTTTTTGGTACCGGGTATTAAACCCAGGGGCACTTAACTACTGTGCTACATCCCCAGCCCTTTTTATTTTTCATTTTGAGACAGGGTCAAGTTTTTTAGAGCCTTGCTAAATTGCTAAGACTGGCTTTGAACTTGCGATTTCCTGCCTCAGCCTCCCAAGTCACTAGGATTACAGGCGTGCACCACTGTGCCCGGTGGGAACCTTTTTTTTGATGAGATTTAGGAGGAAAATCGACTGCTGTGGGGATTTTTTTCTCTGTTGTTTTACTCTAGACACATTGTCTATAAGGCCATTTAAGTATATAACAAACACCTGTCTGGTAATGCCTAGGTAATCGAGGTCAGGGTTTTACTCCTGCTTCCATCCACCCCAATTAACAAAGTAATCATCTTATCACACAGATCTTCTTTAGTGAAAAATGGATTCTGGGATGCCTGGACAATGAGGCCCAGCTTGGCTTGTTCTGTCAAAGGAAAGTTAAGCAAACCATTGTATTAAAAAGGGCCAAAAGGGCAAGTTGTATCTGCGGGCAAGTCTTCACTAGAAAAATTGCCGGAATTGAGAAAATCCACATTTACCATGAATAATCACTAACTTCCCCACCTGTATGCCAATACCCATGTGATTCCCATTAAGGCATTACTCATATCCAAGCCTGTCCACACTAGAATCTGTAACCATCAAAGTATTTCCTAGGGCATGGAATTATAGACTTCTAATGCCCAACAGACCCTCAGATCCAAAAGACTTTGGCTTTCCTTACTTATTCATGTTAGTCTTAAAGACTAACCACAGCTTCCTGGTGGGGCTTGGAAATTCTGGTCATTTTCATGATGTCCAGAGAAAGCTGAAGTGAATCTGCTTTGTGCTTTTTCCATAAATGGCTGGGAGACTCTCAGAGCCTTTCAGGACTGAGGGAACAGTGTGGAAGCAGGGTTTGGCACGCTGGAGAGGCTTTGACCCTCACCCCAGGCCTGCAGCCTCATGTGCCTCTTTCCCTGCACACACTTTCCCATCAGGATCGTACAAACAGCTACCACAGGGGTAGGGACAGGTCACGACTCCAACACATTCCCTTCAGAACTGAATGTCCTACAGATTGGAGATGTGGACAGCATGCAGGACTCTGCTATTCTGGATTCCTTACTGGAAACGGTAATAAACTCAGATTTGGAGAAGCTACTGAGATCTCACTTTGCCACTCAAAAGCCCTGTGACCTGAACTACTTCCTTCATGTACAGAAGGGGAGTAATTGCTCCTGTTCTTCCTAGCCTCACAGGGTTGTTGTGGGGTTCAAGGGGGATCACATCTATGTGAGGCACTTTATAATCTATGAAATGCTAACAATGATAAGGACATACTAGGATCTGTAGCAGTAGGGACGGAGACCAACCCTAGAAGAATCCAACGGGCTTGCTTAGGAGGTTTGGCTATGAAACAGCACTGTACAGCCAGGACCATGAAGCACTTTCTGAGTCATTTGTCTACTTGTCTAGGTATAATTTTTAGATGCCACAGGTGGGCGGGCCGCAGGTAATTGCATTTCAAAAAGTATTTATTGAGCGCCCACTCAGTACATGCTTGCTTTGGAAGGTAATTGGGAAGCACTTGTTCACACACGGTCTTTTAATGAAATAGATGGAGCTAACTACCACCCACCAGCCAATGAAACACAGGCATTGTGGCCTGAGGGGCAAAAAGTACTCAGTTTCAAATATGCCCTGCAAGGACTTAAATTTTGCCTCCAGCATTTCTCTGCCTGATTGGAGAATCAGGCTACTTTGCCTTCCTAAGTGGCTTTTCAACCAGGGACAATTTGCTTACCTTCAGCTGACAGACTGGAAATTCTTTTAGTTTTCACACTGGAGTGAGGATGCTACTGGTACCTAGTGTATCAAGGCCAGGGGTGCTACTAAAACATCCTACAACAAACAGATCAGCCTCACACAACAACCCATCTGGTCCAAATGTACTAATGCCGAGGCAGAGAAAGACTGCTGTACCTTTAAGCTTCAGTGTCATCATCTGGATAATCTCACAAGGCCCTTTCAGCTTTGGGTGTGGATAATTTTTTTTTTAAAACTAAGCACAAAATGTATTGTTCATGGGAATAACTCATTTTTAATTAGCACTGGGGATTGGACCCAGGGGACTTTTACCACTGAGCCACATCTCCGGCCTTTTCTTTGTTTGTTTGCAACAGGGCCTTGCTAAATTGCTGAGGCTGCCTTTGAACTTGTGATCCCCCTATTTCAGCTTCCAGAGCCACTGGGATTACAGGCAGTTGATTCATTTTTAACTGATTTCTATTATTCAATAAATATTTTCAAATGGTGGAATGAGACAGAGATCATTACCCGATGTACATGTATGATTACATGAATGGTATGAATCTACATCATGTACAACCATAGAAATGAAATGATGCACCCCATTTGTGTATAATGAATCAAAATGCAGTCTGTAAAAAATTGAAAGATAAAAATATATATATATATATTTTCTAAGCACTTACATGTGCTACACTCACTAAGTTTGTGGAAATGTGAAATTGAGTAAGACTCAGTTCCTGCTTTCAAGGAATTGTGTGAAGACGTGTATGCACACATACAGCTGACAACACCAGGTAAAATAGAAGTTACCCAAGTGCTATGCCACGTTTGACAAGGTATTAGGGATGAAAAAGCCCACTGGTTGCAGGGGAAAGCTGCTAATGAGTGCATAGACTCAAATCAACAGAGAAAATGGAAAGGCAATTGGCTGGTTGCTAAGTAGATCAGACTTGGGCTGAAATGGTCAGTTCTTCCCATGATCCAATTGGTGCAACCAAAATTTCTGAACCAGAATTAGTGAGTGTATGAGTTGGGAGTAGGAAGGAAAGTGGAGGTGGTGGAGGATGAGCTCAAGGAAAGAAACTAATACTTACTAAACATATACCACAGAGTGGGGTTTTGTTTTAATACTCCATGAGAAACTTAACAGCTAAGTAAATTGATAATTAACTTGTTCAAGGTTAGGAAGCGTGTACATGGGGAAGCAGTTCGTAAACCCAAGATTATCTGCAAAGCTGGTCTTCCTCTGATGTATCACTGACCGGTCCTCCCTCTCTATAAGACACTGTTACAAATCATGGAAAAATTCATCTTAAGCTTTCTGCCTCCAGCACCAGGTCCCAAATGCCTCCTTAAGGCAGCCTGACCTGCCTATTTCAGCTGCTTGCTAACCAGCTTGCACAGAATTATACTCTATAAGAAGCCACTAAAGTATGCATTCCACAGATGTGCACGTAGACACCTTTAAGATATAGGTGAGGAAAGTACACTGATAATTCTGCAGCAATGATATTCCATGCAATCTGCCTTCACAATGTGCAGCTCAGTGTGAGATTGCCCAGGACATCTTCAGGCATACTGTGAAACTCTCTCCCCAGGAGTGATGTCACCGCTGACGCTGAGGATATTTAAAGCAGGGAGCAAACCAATGGGAAAACTTGTGACTGTGACAAAGGATGAGGGATGAGATGTGATCAATAAAACTCTTGGGCCCAAACTTCAATCATTCTATAAATAAAACAGCTTAAAATAGACTAGAGGGATTATTCTGCTTCTTAGAAATAAAATTCACCACTGCTCAGCACAAAGCCTGGGGTATAATGTGCTCTATGAGTGTTTGCTAAAATACGGAATAATCGCCAATCCTATGACCAGCAGCCCCCACCTTTGTCTTAAGTGGCAGCCTGCAGTTTGCCATTTCCAGAACTCCTCAGAAAAGGAACTGAGGTGGGATGGTTCTCTCTAGGCAAGTTCTGGGATGGGAACAAGGAATGGTACTTCTTGCTCTGTATGCGCAATGGGGAGTTATAAATCAGAAGAGAGAGCTGGGGATATAGCTTAGTGGTAGAGTGCCTGTCAGCATGTCCAGGCCCTGAGTTTGACCCCCAAAACCAAAAACAAAACACACACACACACACACACACACACACACACACACACACACACACACACACAGAACAGTTTCTAGCCCCCTGAGTTCCTGAATGGTTCTTGTTTTCTTCCTTCCTTCTTTTCTTCCTTACTTCCTTTCCTTTTGCAATGTACCAGGGATTAAATTCAGGGCATTTATGTATGCTAGACAAGAGATCACTAAATTGCTCAGGCTGGTTTCAAACTTGTGATCCTCTTGCCTCAGTTTCCCAAGCAGCTGGAATTACAGGTAGGCATCCCCATAGTAGGCATGGTTCCTGCATTCTGTAGATGGGAATCTACTCCTGAAATAACTTGCTCCTGGCTGCTTTTCTAGATCCTCCCCTTGCCCCACAATAACAACAAGAAAATAATGAGAACAACAACAGAGATTCCTGAGATACTTAAGATTGTAGGCAGCTGGATTAGCCCTCAGACGAAGGCAGAAAACCTTGGCAGCCTGGCAACTTTGAGAAGTTCCAAACCTCTACCCCATTTCAATAAGCTGATTTAATTCAGAAAAGTTGTATATTTGATGCTAGCCTCTTTGAAAAGGTCATTGGATTTGTGAATAGCATGTTTTTATTGTTATTTTTCCAAATAAAATGGGCTACTTGGTTCTTTCTTTTGAACACAACTTTTTACCTGCTGGCTTCCTCTTTTCTTTCTGGAACTCTTAAGTGTCTCCTGTTGGTCATTCATTCTGTCTAACTCTGCCCTTTGAGGGAACATAACATAGCCCTGAAAGTAGCAGTTTCAACAAAATTGGTCTTGAGCTCTCTGGTACCCAGAGGTGGGAAGTGTATGCAACAGGATCCCTGGTCTCAACCACCTTGTGCTCCATATTGTAGAACATTCCAGTTAAGTCCAGTGGCTTCAGAGTTCAATGTCTTAGGTGAGAATTCAGCTCTGCCCATTACCCAGTCCCTTATCTATTTGAACCTTGTATTTTTCTCTTTTAAAAAAATTTCTTTTAAAAAAAATTCTTTTTATGGTAGTTGGGGTTGAACCCACAGGTCACAGGTGCTTTAACACTGAGCTACATCCCAGTCCTTTTTTTTTGTACTGGGAATTGAACTCAGGAGCACTCAACCACTGAGTCACATCCCCCTCTCACTGAGTTGCTTAGTGCCTCACTTTTGCTGAGGCTGGCTTTGAATTCTCAATCCTCCTCAGCCTCCGGAGCCGCTGGGATTATAGGCGTGTGCCACCACTCCCCAGCCTCTCCAGCCCTTTTTGTTTTTTTGAGACAGGGTCTCACTAAATTGCCTAGGCTGGCCTCGAATTTATGGTCCTCCTGCCTCGGCCTCAGGGGTAGCTGCCACTACAAGCTTGTGCCACTGCACTGACATGAACCTTGCATTTCTATAATACTACTCAACTGCCTGAAACTATTTCTAAAGTACTCATCAGGTACCATGTACCTGGTTACAGTAAGTGCTCAGTAAGTGAGAGCTACTTCTTATTACACTGCTAGATAGACTCCCTACTCACTAAGACATGTTTGTTTTGAACCATCTCTGAGCTGGCTTCTTTCCCAGAGTTTTCTTTGAGAATGATGAGAGTTTTAATCATATTTTCATCATGAATGGAACAAATCCTAATACACCTATATCTATCTATCTTTCTTTCTTCCTTCCTTTTTTTTTTTTTTTTTTTTTTTTTTGCAGTGCTGGGGATTGAACCCAGGGCCTTGTGCTTGCGAGACAAGAACTCTACCAAGTGAGCTATCTCCCCAGCCCCTCTTTCATTCTTTCTAATGGAAGTACAAACTTAAGAACTAATTTTCCTATTCTCTCTGGTTGACATCTAACAAATATTTTGGGTACTAGAAGCTAATACATTATTTTAGAGGTTAAAATGTAAAATATTCTAAAGTGGTATAGACCACATGGATCTGAAATCTTTTGGACCTATAATTTTTCTATCAGCTCAACACCATTTGAGTACATTTATGCCTATAGCCACACTTCTCTGTTGAAAGATAATTCTTTTTCAAAAACATTTTTTCCAAGTTTTTCAGTATTAGACATTTATGGTCCTTCCAGATTCCAATCTTGAACCGTCTTCCCCCATGACCCATTCCACCACCATGATATATGCCAGCCTTTCTCCTGTGGTTACAAAATAGTAATGGGGGATGGGGAAGTATTTTGGCTCTGGAGTCAGACCATTCAGTTATCAACTATGTGAACCTCAGCAAATTACCTATCAGCTCTGTGACCCAACTGTCCCCTATTTACGATAACAATAAGCTAACAATAACATCAATTTCCATAGGATTGTTGTCAGTATTAAATAAGATAAGATATGTAAAGAGCTTATAGCACAGGAACTGGCATTTAGTAAAAGCTGGATAAATACTATTTTTTTAAAAAATAATTGTGTTAGTTGGAAGACCACAGTCTAGTACCTAGACCTGCATCCATTATAACCCTGCAGCAAATGTACCAAGTTCCCTCATGAGCATACAGTATACTAAAAACAAAAAGGTCTCACAAATTATGAACATTTTCCTTTAGACTCTACAGATTGCTTGTTTGTCTTCAGATCTAATTTCAGTGTATGTATCTAAATACATGACTAATATACAACTATCCAGACAGTCAGGAACTCTGTAGGCATGTCTAATGTGACTAGAAGGTGTGCAGTGGAGGAGTTAATGGGGACACAGCACAGGTTTCCCCCAAGTCTTCCTGTGACACTGCCTTCCTTCACCCAGACTGCCTAGCTCCCTACAATGGGAACACATTAATTGCTTCATCTACAAAAATGAATAAGGACCCCTGCCTAGTTTCTACAGGAAAACATCCCTTTAGGACATAAAAATAGAAATAATGGAAAATAATAGAAATAATAGAGAATAATAAAAGATCTTGGTTCAAGATTCAGATAAGCTCTGGGTTTGAATTCTAGCTCCAAGACGTTTTAGTTGTTTGACCTTCCACAAGTTGCTTATTCCTCTGAGCCTCTATTTCCTTACCTGTAGGAAGAGATAAGATACCACATAGGGTTTATTGTGAAGGACAGATTGTGTACCTTAAATAATTGGATGAGTGCCTGCCATGTAATATGTATTAATAGCTGTCGTTAACATATTATCAATAAGTGAATTTTGCTGTTCTTCACAATCTCTTTAGATTTTGGGGGGACTTGATATGGTGGCACATGCCTGCAAGTTTGAGGCCAGCCTGGGCTATTTAGTGACACCCTGTTTCAAAATAAAATAAAAAAGGGCTAGGGGGTGTAGCCCAGTGGTAGAGCCCTTGCCTACTATGTGCTAAGGCCCTGGGTTCAATTCCCAGTACCACAAAAACAAAGATGTTGAGGGGACTCTGCTTTCATGATGAAATCTAAGGTCATCTGCCACCAAGAAGTTTTCTTAGTCAAATACCTGGCGAACAATAGACTGGTTAGGTTAGGATAAGGGTGATGTTAAAACATCAACAAGGACTTGGGGTAGAGTTCAGTGGTAGAGCACTTGCCTAGCAGGTCCCAGAGGGTGGGCTCAATTTCCAAAAATCACATACACACAGATGAAAACATACCAACAAAACTGTTCAGGTTGATGAAATTATTCCGAGCTTAAAATGTCCCTGCAGCGCATCAGATAAACAATTCTTCTTATTAATGCCTTCAGATTTTTGCCCAAGAGCCAATTAAATTAAAAAATCATTTCAGTAATTGTTCTGCTAAGCAATAAAAATTCAGAGAAGTATAAGACATTATTTTTCTTCTTTCGTTTTCATTCTTTCCTTACTTTTTTTTTTTTTTCTTCCTTTCTTTTTTTTCTTCTGGTGCTGAGGATTGAATCTAGAGCCTCACATATCCTAAGCACATGTTCTACTGTTCTACCATTGAGATACCTCCCTAGCCAAGACATGTGGGTTTGTCTTTTGTTGTTTCCCAGAACTAAAGATTGAACCCAGTACTGGGTTCTAAATAAGTGCTCTATCAATGATTACACCTCCAGACCCCAAGACAATAATTTGTGCTCAAGGAAATAACAGTTTAGTCATTGCCCTTTTGCTTATAAAGTATCCCAGAATTCCCAAACTTCAGTATCTTCACTACTCCATTTTTTTCTTCACGTACTTTCAAGAGGCTTCTTAACCAGGCATGGTAGCACACACCCGTAATCCCAGTCATCTGGGAGGCTGAGGCAGGAGGATCACAAGTTTGAGACCAGCCTCAGCAACTTAGTGAAGTATTAAGCAATATAGCTATACACTGTCTCAAAAAATAAATAAATGAATAAATAAATAAAAAGGACTGGGGATGTAGCTCAGTGGTAAATTGCCCCTGGGTTAAGTTTAGTACCAAAAAAAAAAAAAAAAAAAAAAGGAGACCTCTTAATCTGCTGGCTGGGGAGAATCACTACTGTGCTTCTGCCATTGATCTAACTTTACCTTCGCCTAGCTCTTACACAAAACTAAGCCATGCCATTAATTCTCAATGTTTCTTTTTAATAAATATGAATCCCATCTTCTCAGTCAGATAAGTAACTCTAGGACAAGAGTCTCCTATTAGCTTATTTTATATTTTCATAACACTTGATATCATGTGATTTCTACTTTCAATCATCACTGATAATTGTGAATAAAATTTTATGAGCTTATATTAAGTATATAGTTTAACTTATCTTTCTAAGTCAGTTGGATATGAGACAGATTTGGGTCAATGCTGCTTTCCTATATCATATCATCTGATTCACTTCAGAAATTTTGTCTCCTTTTGCCTTTTAATTCACTTTCTTCCATAGTTTTGACATTGAACAGCAGATCACTGAATTCTGCATGGAAAATGCCAGTTCTCTTTTTGCATTTGGTTTTAAAACACTGGAATCACTATCATCCACTTGGAAACCCCTCTAGAAGAGGACAGGGCAGCCCCTCAGCACATCTGCAACTCACAGCCAAGCAGGAGGGGATGCAGAAAGGATTCTGCCCTTACATCATCCTAAGGGAACATTTTTTTTCTATCCCAGTTTGAACTGAGGTAGAATAATGCCAGTTACCTGTACAAGGATTCTCATACTTTGAAAAAATATCCTGATTTCTCTGAAACCACATACTGTATTTGGAATCTCTTTTCACCACAGAATACCAGTATTGTTGCTTTTGTTACTATCATGTCACCATGGGGAGCTTTGGGACTATTCACATTGAAGTTCTATACATGAGGCCAAAGTCACCCAACTGAAACTGTACTTGTACCAGAACACCCGTTTCTTCATAGTCTTAGAAAAAAATTTAAAGAGATAAAGACCTCAGGATACAGGCAACTTCCCTCTAACTATGAATACCTGCATACAGAGGGATGGGTAAGCAAGACTGAGGCAGGAAAAAGGAGGTTTGCTTGTGTGTATGTGCATGTGTACTCTATGTGAATCAGAGCCTTCCCAAAGGGAGGAAAATGCTTAATCTATTCAGTCAAATTGATGAAAGAGGCAACAGGCTCTTGCTATTTATAGATCATAAGTTGGCATGTGCTATACCTATTGAGTACCTGGCTGATCTCATTTTACAAAGCAATTGAGATAAAGTAAAGGAGAGGCAAAGAAAATGTAATAAGAAAAAGTAATGAGAGATTCAGATCATGACTATGTTTTTTTTAATATTGCATTTTTTATATAACTGTAGATGCCTGGAAAACCTCTCAGTTAGAGAATTAGATAAAGTGGATTCCATTTTGAGAAGGACATGATCACTGAAGTCTGGGTGTAGAGGTGAAGAGGATTATCTGAATACTGTACTGATTTTATTTGACTTCAAGGATGTTCTCCAGTGTCACTATTGCTCTGGTGCCAAAGTGTCTCTGAGCTACACATAAAACACAGTGTTGAGAAACTGGCTTATGGGCCACAAGACATTGTAAACCTTCACAAAGGTATTCTGGAGAGAGACCACACATCCACACACTGGGGCTGACCATTCTGCACCCTTCTTGTGGGAAGAAGTGAAGCCATCTACCAAAGATAGCAGAGAAAATTCACTCTCTGAAGTGAGGGCAGGAATGAGCCATTGTTGAAACCCATCCCCAGGGTTTCTCTGGAAAGAGGAGGCTGTGTTGTTTAGAGTTGTAACTGGGACTCCTGTCCTACAGAGGGCCTTTGGGAGAGATATCAGCATGGTCTAAACGGGCACTGAGGGTTACCCAACTCCTCACGTTCAAAACCTCCAAGCCAAGACACATTTTACCCATCAGTTCCTCCTGCACTTTACATTCTAGTTAGTCCTGATTCCCTTTGAGAACTTATAGGGTTTTCTATGTTAAGAAAACTGCAAACTGTAGAAGAGCACAATCTGTCTCCTTATTCCTCCATAATTACCTAATCTGTGAAAAGGGAATAACATCCCTGTCACATCTACTTCACACAGTGGATGGAAAAGGCTATAAAAAGTCAAGATATTTTTATGGTTGTTTTGCTATTTTTATTATACATTCCCTAGTTTCATGTAACATAAAACAACAAAATATCTGTTAAATATGCCTCAAAAGCCAGTTCATAGCCTGTAGAGGGTGTTTGCATAAAAGCAAGTTAAAAAATCCATATCCCTCAGCCTGAATCAGAACTGCCAAGAGAAGAGCCAGGACAACTATATTTTTAACAAGCTCCCAGGCAATGTAGAAAGGCACAATCAACCAGGTTTGTGACCCTTATTTGCTCCATTCTATGAACAGATCTATTCAGCCTGGTTTGGAGGGAGAGGTGTATGACAAATATGACTTCCATACCTCTCAAACTTGACCAGTGGAGGCAGGTTAAAACACAATGCTTTTCAAAGGGTAGGGAGCAAAACCAATGCTTTAGAGGGGTTAACGTCCCACCGAAGGAACCCTTGAGAGCGGAAAAAACGGTAGGTGGGGAAAAAAATTGGACTCACCTACAATGATACCACAAGCACTGACCAATCCGATCTCTTTCTTCAGGGCTACTCCGCCCTCTCCGGAACCGGCCTCGGGACTGGCCTCCAGCTCGCTCCCACCTGGGTGGTTCTTTTCCGTGTTATTTCGGTGCCTGGCTCCTTTTTCCATCTTTCTTTGTAGGATTCGAACCTCCGAAAGCTCTCTCTCTATTTAAATGCTTGTGCGTGTAAATATAAATATGAATATATAAAGAGAGAGAGCCTTTTAAATTAAAACGCCCTTTTCCGAAATAGGGACCACTCCTACCCTCTATAAAAGACAAGCAGATAAAAGGAAAAACTGAAATAATTCCTATTTTGCATTGACACTTTCTTATCACTCCTGCTTACGACAGGGAACGTGTTGGTGTTTTTTTTTTGTTTTTTTTTTTTGTTTTTTTTTTTTTTTTTTTGTTTTTTAAGAAATAAAGAAAAAAGGAGAGGAAAGAGGAGACATAAAAATTTACATGTAAAAATAGAACTGTACCAGCGACTCCAGCTGGAATTCTCCTGAAAGCGGTGTATCTTCAGAAATCAGGATGGTTCTGCTCTGTGGACAGGCAGTGTCTTATTTCAGACCCTTCAAAAAGACAGTCGTTTGAATTTCCCTTCAGCTCTCTTCCTAATAAAACAGATTGCCTTTACCTCCCCCTTAGTCTTTTCGTTACGATGAGGATAACAGTTGTTTTCATTAACTGAAGGGGCGAAAAAGGCAATCCTCAGGTACTTTCTTCTTTTCCAGAAAAACAAAGCTGTGGACCTGACCGGCTTGCTCTAGATCTGGTTTCCACCTGCTGTGCGATTCTTTCCCCTTCTGGTCTTCTGCTTCCGCTTTTCCCAGATGTCCCCTTCTTTCTCGCTGGTCTTCTCGTCCTTTTTCCCTGGGTCGGATCTCCGTGCTCACGGCACAGACTGCTCCATCGCTCGGGGTTACGGGAGAGTGGTTCCTCCACACGCGAATGTGCTTCCCTTTTAGCGACGGGTTTTATTTGCTGACCGAGGCTCCGCCCCCACCTCCTGCGTTCCTCTTCATCCTCAGTCTCTTCTCCCTCCTCTTCAATTTAAATATCAGCACCGAGCCCCCTGCGATCTCTGACAAAATGGGTTAAAACATTTCTCTTTGTCATCGGGTCTTTCTCCTTGTAATTAAGAGGAAGTAAAATCCTTTCACGTCAACTGCTCCGGGAGAGCTCATTAGCCAGTATTGCATTACAGGTCGTGCACAGCGTTTGTGAGCTTTATAAATAAAGGAGCACTTCTAATGCCATCAGAAATAAGCTGGCCAGTGTATGAAAATAGTTAGGTCTGGATCATTTGAGGATACAGGAGAGAAGATTGTAGGGATATCTATCATCTTTGAGTTGTTTCTTGAAAATAGGGGGAATCCACGGACGGGGAGGAGAGTGGAAGGAATTAATGATAATGCAACAGTTTCATTTAGCGTTTTTGTGAGCTATGAAGAAAGAGTACGGAGGAAACAAAATCACCAGGAAGAGGTGGCCTCACTGTCCACAACTCTTATGTAGGAACCGAAACACAAAAGCTATGACTCTGAGGCTGCTGTCACACTTTCCAATACTTTAGTATCTGTAAGTTATTTGAAAAGTAGATATGGGAATGATCGGCACTTCACTACTCAGGAAGCGGATTTGCAGATGTTGAGAGATGATTTATTACCATATTGATATCGGACCTCTACTTTCCTGAAGAATTTCACTCAGATATCGCTGGTTTACCATGGGAGTAGTGATGTCTATTTCCAATTGTAAGATACTTATATAAAAAAAAAAAAAAAAAAAAAAAAAAAAAAAAAAAAAAGGATGGAGCAATGTAGCAGACAAAGCTACAAGTTCAAATATATTTTGGAATCCTATTAAATATTTCGTGGAAAATTATTTTTAAGTGGTTCTAAAAAATAAAAATTCCCAAATTGAACCATTTACTATAGAAACTTAGACTTCTTGAAAAATGTTCCAAGAGATTTGGGGTTTTAAGGAAAACAAATACTTAATTCTTTAAATTGGGGTTGGATCAGTTAATGTTCCAAAAGTTTTTCCAAATGGGATAAAGTCCTATGTCTATCTTCTTTTCAGTTTGCCCCTTGATCACTCAGCAAGTATTAAGAGGTTTCAAAGGTTAAATTTTCAACCCTTTCTCCTTTTGCTGGTTCAAGATATGGCAATTTGAAAACCTCAGCAAAAAAAAGAAAAAAAAAAAAAAAAAAAGAAAAAGAAAAAAAAAAAGAAAAGAAAAGAAAAGAAAAAGAAAAATTGTGGGTGGTGTATAAAGGATTTTCAACAAAAAGAACAGACAAGGCAGGAATATATAGCACAAAACTCCGTGGGAAGGAATGAGTCATGGAAAATGAAAAAATTTGAATTGCCTCTGGCCTTTCCTGACAACTTTAGAAAGCATTGAAGAAAAATTTGTTGGATTCATTTTTAAACAATCCTGTTTGAAGACTTCTGCTCAGATTTCAACATCAAGGGATAAAACAATCTTTCTGCTTCTCAAAGGTGAGTTCTTTTAGTAATGCTTGTACTTCTAATTTAAATAGTTTAGACTTAATATGGGATAAGACACAAGTGTGAAGAATTTTAGGTCTCTTGCTAAAACAAGTGCAAATTGACAATGGGACTATAAGCTTTAGCTCTCTATTTCTGAATTGTGAAGCTAAAGGCAGCTGTCAGATCAAATACATTTCTGGACTACAGTACAGCTTCAAACTGGAAAAGGAGAGTTGTTGAAGCTTAATATTTTATAGCACTTGGAATTTATAAATAACTTGTTTGTTATTAATGGTGCAATGTAAAAGCTAGGAAAGAAATCTCCCATTCTTCAAGGGGACTATTCATATTATGTGCCTCTGTTTAGGTTGGGATCTTTTTGTGTAAATTGCATGTGACTAACATTGAATACAGGTGAGAAAGAAAAATCTTGGTGTATTATACTGAGAAAAAAAATCTGTAAAAAATGATTAATGGAAGTTATTACATTTTGAGCACTGAATTCTTTTCTCATTCATGTCCATTCTACATTTACCTTTATATTTTTATTTTACTCTTTATTTGTTTATTTCTTTGTTTGTTTATTTTCAGTACTGGAGATTGAACCAAGGAGTGCTTTGCCACTGAGGTATGTCCCCTATCTCCAGTTCTTTTCTTTTTCTTTCGTTTTTTCTTTCTTTCTTTCTTTTCTTTTCTTTTTTTTTTTTTAAAACAGAATCTCACTAAGTTACTAAGGGCCTAAGTTGCTGAGACTGGCCTGGAACTTGTAATCTCCTGCCACAGCCTCCCAAGTTGCTGGGATTGCAGGAACGCCCAACTGCACCTGGCTTATTCTACATTTAAACAGTGCTTTGCAGTCTACAAACTGTTTTTGAGAAATATCTCATTTTTCCCCCTCATCATTAAATACCTTTTTTTTTTTTTTTTCCTTTTTTTTGCAGTGCTGGGGATTGAACCCAGGGCCCTGTGCTTGCAAGGCAAGCACTTTACCAACTGAGCTATCTCCCCAGCCCATTAAATATCTTTTTTTTATTAAGGTATTTTTTTTAGTTGTCAATGGACCTTTATTTTATTTATTTACTTATATGTTGTGCTGAGAATCGAACCTAGTGCCTCACACATGCCAGGCAAGTGCTCTACCACTGAGCCACAACCCCAGCAATCATTAAATATCCTGGGTAGACAAAGCAGTTTTTTTAATGATTTATTTTTATTTTTATTTCTGTGGTGTTAGGGAGTGAACCCAGGGCCTCACACATACTCCATCACTGTTTACCCCCGTTTTATAGATTTTAAAGATTAGGGAGCTGAGGCTTAAAGTATCTTACCTGAGGTCAAAGACCAGACACTTGATCTTCATGGGCAAGAAGGATAACAATTGTTTACACTGATTGCTTTTTCCAGGGCACTATAGCTCAACTTCTTTTACCTGAGGGAAATAGAAGATTTTTGAGCATTACCTGGGTCCTTGTCATGTTTTCTAGAGTTGGAGTCATAGCTGGGCCCTTTAGAAACCCACTTCTGTGAAGTGAGACCCACTAGACTTAATGTGGGCTCTCAACATTCGTCACCTTTTCGACACAGTCCCTGGCTTATCTATATCCTAAGAACTTAGTACGACTGTTTCAAGTACCTAAATGACTATTCCTGTTGTTTTGCAGTCTTAAAGTAGGAAGAAATTGATTCCTTTAACCTGGAAAAACGTGGATGGAAAGGTCGTTTTCTTACAAATACTGTGTGGATTTAGGCAGAGAAAGGCTGTGTGTGACTGACACCTACTGCACAAAAAGGGAGATGGCGTGGGGACATGCTACTTGTAATAGCAAAAACACTGACATGCTCCAATATTCCCTTTTTGATTGCTCCAATACACCCTTTTTGAAACAACACATAAAAAGCATCTGTTAATGTGAAAGAAGAAAGCACAGAGCCCGCTCCATTTCTGCTTGTTTTGTTGTTTTTTTTTTTTCCCCCAAAAAAATCTGGGTCAAATAGACAGTACATTATTCTTGTTCTTTGTAACAGAGCTATGAAGTCTGAGGCCACTCAGGACCCAAACCTCTCCTTGGAATCAACTCACAGCCTATGCTCCAACTCCATTCTTCTTTTTGTATCTACATGTCTACAATCAGAAGAAACCCCTTTGTAAAAGTAAAGTCTACAGTTCCCTAGATGGTAGCTTCCTAAGTCAAGGGTTCTAGGAGTCTTTATGTCATTTGAAAATGGAAAACAGATGAAAATTTGTGAGAAAGAAGAAAACAAAAAAGAAAAGACCAAAACAGGTCAGAAAGAAAGGAGGATGGAATAAGAAGACTCAGTTAATAAACCTTTTACAGTTTGCCTGTTTGCCTTCTGGACATATTCATAAGTTCAAAGGAAGATTGTATATTCTAGGGTTTAATGCAGTCCTGAGAATTTGGATGGAACAGACTTTGTTTTGTTATGATGGTAAATTACTTCATGCTCTTCTGGAGATAATGATGAATCCTTGCTTTGACATTATAGACAAAAATTCCAGCAGATTATCCCTCTGTCTGCTGAACTTGGCTGGAATCCATAGTCAACCCAGTATGAGTGGGAAAGAAATATAGATGCACTCTCCATAGTAGGCTGCACTTCTCCTTGACTCCTTTTCTGGGTTGAATCTGTCATGGGGCACTGAAGGTGTAGCTTTTCACGGAAGGTGATAAAGTGCTTACCTAGCACACCTGAAGCCCCGGGTTTGATCCTAACTACTGCAAACAAACAAAACAAAACAAAAAATTCATTGCATATGAATTCAGTGGGGAGAGTGAAGATATATTTTTAAGATAAGTTTTTATCATTTATTGATAATTACTGGAAGTCTAAATTTCAGCTTTCTGAGGATTTTAGAGTCTGTTCTTCGAAGCTGTGTATCTAAGAACATCTAATTATGGGAATGTCAAAACTATAGTGGCTAATTCAGTGATAGCTATGCCTTTAATTGATCTTAAAACAGTTTTTAAAAACATATCTTTATTTCATCTTACCTCTTCCTTACCAAATCATGATAATGAACTGCTATCTCCTATGCCAGAAATGTGTAGCAAAGTTGGAGAAAACACAAAAGTTTAATTAGGTGAAAATTTATGGTTCCAGTTACTTGAAACCTTTGGCAGACTATAGTTTGGACATCACTGATGTAGATTATATCATGTTTTAGGAGATTTCCAACACTATTTAATTTATCAGACTAATAGAGAAAGAAATTCTAGTTGTTGGATTTTTTGGGTTTTATTTTTAGGTACTGGGGATCCAACCCAGGGGTCTTTACCGCAGAGCCACATCCCCAATCCTTTCTATTTTTTGTTTGTTTGTTTGTTTGTGTGTGTGTGTGTGTGTGATACTGGGGATTGAACCCAGGGCCTTGTGCTTGCAAGGTCTAATTTTGTTTTTGAGGCAGGTTCTCCCTAAGTTGCTTAGGGTTCACCAAGTTGCTGAGCCTAGCTTTGAACTTGCAACCCTCCTGCCTTAGCCTCCAGAGCCACTGGGATTACAAGCATGCACCATCATGCCCAGTGAGCAAGAAATTCTAGTAAAAATTGGATTATATATATACCTGGAGATGCTGAATAAATTTTATTAGCATATTCAGTCAGTAGTGATTAACTATTTACTGTGCTAGACACTGGGGATAAATGGTGAACAAAGGCCATCTCTTTCAAGGACCTTACATATGGTCACTTGGGATCTTTCTCTTTCCTTCTTTAATCCAAGTACAGCTTAGTTACCTGGACGTTCCAACAAAGGATCACCAGATTTTTGAAGAAGGCTTCAGTATGAAAGCAGAGACAATGACAAATGTGCAAGGAGCAGAAGGAAACTTCCCCAAATTACAAGCGATGTCTCACAGAGGTAAAAGATGTTGCTTCCACAAAACAAAAATAGAAACATTCAGAAAACAATAAAAAATCTTAGAAATGAACAAGTAACAGAAGTTAAAATATTCAGTGTAAGGATTAGAAAATAAAGATGCTGAATCTTTAAAAGGCAGACAAAGAACAAGAGACAAAGAACAAGAAAACTAGACAATTAATTCAGGAGTTCCCAACATCTAGTTAAGTAGGAGTTTAAGAGAGAGAGAGAGAGAGAGAGAGAGAGAGAGAGAGAGAGAGCGCCAGGCATGTGGTACACATCTGTCATCACAGAGATTCAGGGTGGTGGCGCAGGATGATTACGAGTTAGAAGCCAAACTCTGCAAGTTAGTGAGACCCTGCCTCAAAATAAAAAAATAAAAAGAGCTGGAGATGTAGCTTGACAATAAAGAGCCCCTGGGTTCCATCCCCAGTATCTATCCACCCCCCCCCCCCACCCAAAAAGAAAAAAAAAAAAGAACAGAGAAAATAGGGAAGATAAAAAGATCTAAGAAAAAATGCAAGTAATGCAAGAAAATTTTCTGGAACTGAGGAACACGAGTGTCTGGGCTGACACAGCCCCCTGAGTGTCTAGCACAATAAAGGATAAAAAAAAAGGCCAGTGGTGCACACCTGTAATCCCAGCTACTCCGGAGGCTGAGGCAGGAAGACCCAAGGCTTGAGGTCATACTGGGCAATTAGCAAGACCCTGTCTCAAAATAAAATTTAAAAAGGGCAGGGAATGTAGCTCAGTGATAGAACGGGGCGGGGGGGGGGGGAATTTTTCATTAAGCATCAATACTATAAAGGCCAACATTGAATAATAAAAAGAACTATCAAGAAGATACAATCTTGAACTTTGATACATTAAAAATAAGAGTTGAAATATGTGAAGCAAAATTTGATAGACTGGAACACAACTTTGATAAATATGTAATCAATAGGAGATATTTTAATGCACTTCCCTTAGAAGCAGATAAATCAAGCAGCCAAAAAAAAAAAGTACACAGGAAATAACTGAACAACAAAATTAGCAAGTTTGACTTAATAGATCTAAAAAAAAACAAAACCAAAAACAAAAAAAAAACCCTGCATTAAAAAATAGAGAATATGCCTTATTTCCAAGTATACATGGGATATTTATAAACATTTCCTTTACTGGGTCACAATGGAATTCTTTTTTGGTATCTTTGATTGAACCCAGGGGTGCTCCAGAACTGAGCTACAACCCCAGCCCATTTTGTTTTTTATTTTGAGACACAGTCTCACCAAATTGCCCAGGTTGTTCTTGAACTTTCAACCCTCCTGCCTCCCTTCTGCAGTTACTTGGATTACAGGTATGTGCCACCACAGCACAGAGGAACTCTTTTTTTTTTTTTTTTTTCATTTGTTTTTATTGTAAACAAATGGGATACATGTTGTTTCTGTTTGTACATGGAGTAACAGCATACCATTTGCATAATCATACATTTACATAGGGTAATGAGGTTTGATTCATTCTGTTATTTTTCCTTCCCCCCCACCCCTCCCACCCCTTTTTTCCCTCTATACAGTCCCTCCTTCCTCCATTCTTGCCCCCCTCCCACCCGCATTATGTGTCATCATCCGCTTATCAGTGAGATCATTCGTCTTTTGGATTTTTGAGATTGGCTTATCTCACTTAGCATGATATTCTCCAATTTCATCCATCTGCATGCAAATGCCATAATTTTATCATTCTTTATGGCTGAGTAATATTCCATTGTGTATATATATATATATATATATATATATACACACACACACACACACACACCACAGTTTCTTTATCCATCCATCAATTGAAGGGCATCTAGGTTGGTTCCACAGTCTGGCTATTGTGAATTGAGCAGTTATGAACATTGATGTGGCTGTATCTCTGTAGTATGCTGATTTTAAGTCCTTTTGGGTATAGGCCAAGGAGTGGGATAGCTGGGTCAAATGGTGGGTCCATTCCAAGTTTTCTAAGGAATCTCCACACTGCTTTCCAGAGTGGCTGCACTAATTTGCAGCCCCACCAGCAATGTATGAGTGTACCTTTTTCCCCACATCCTCTCCAACACCTATTGTTGCTTGTATTCTTGATAATCGCCATTCTAATTGGGGTGAGATGGAATCTTAGTGTAGTTTTGATTTGCATTTCTCTTATTACTAAAGATGGTGAACATTTTTTCATATGTTTGTTGATCGCTTGTAGATCTTCTTCTGTGAAGCCTCTGTTCATATCCTTAGCCCATTTGTTGATTGGGTTGTTTGTATTCTTCATGTAGAGTTTTTTGAGTTCTTTATATATTCTGGAAATTAGTGCTTTATCTGACGTATGAGTGGCAAAGATATTCTCCCACTCTGTAGGCTCTCTCTTTGCATTGCTGATAGTTTCACAAAGGAACTCTTAAAATTTTATGTTTGCTCCCTGTCCCCTGGCGCCCCCTTGCTGAGAATTTAACCCAGGGCCTTGTGCATGCTAAAGCTTCATCTTGCCACTGAGCTACAACCCAGTCCCTTGAAATTTTAAAGATTTTTTTTTAAAACAGTACTAGGGATTGAACCCAGGACCTTGGACATTCTAGGCAAATGCTCTTCCACTGGATTGCACCTCCAGCCCTTTTAAAAATTGTATTTTGAGACAGGGTCACCCTAGGTTTGTCCAGACTGACCTTGAACTTGTAAACCTCCTGCCTCAGCCTCCTGAATAGCCAGGATTGCAGGTGTGCAGCACAGTGCCCTGCCCCAGCCAAAATTTTAAACTCTTGGGAAAGTAAATCTAGCACATGGGTTCTTCAGTCAGGGTATAATTAAGTTAGAAATAAAGAAAGTTTAAAAGAAGGTTAAGAGACACATTTGGAAAATCAAAATAAGAACTAAGTAACTTCACTAAATAACAATGATGGAAATAAATAATTATTAGTTAACAGACAATGCAAGTAATGCATATAAAAACTTATGAGATGCAGCTAAATTGCTATTTTTGAGGTAAATGTAAAGTCTTAAGTGCATTGTAGGAAACATGAAAGATTTAAAATAAATGACTTAGGCTGTCAGAGGCATTAACTGGAATTTACGCCTTTACTCACAGCTTATCTTCACCATTTCTCCCTTGTTTACCTCGAAGCCTCTGATCTCTTTTGTTCCTATGATTTCCCATCACTACTTAAGTGTTCTGCTACCATCTTTCATCACTGTAGTCTCATTCATATTCGGTAATTCAGTTTAGTACTAATTTTCTCCTTCTTCATACAGGAAGGAGGAAACTAAAACTAAGTGTTCAGTAGTCTTCCAATGCTCCCTGTCCCTCCACACAAGCTGTGTTCTCCCGTGACAGCTCCACAGCCCTACCAGGGCTTGCTGTTCAGTAGAGGTACTTTCTTGACCTATTCTAAGGGGGTCTGGAGGGTGGAAAGGACTAACATTTATTGAGCAACCACCCTGGGTCAAACGCTGGAGCAAGATGTCTACTTAATCACGTTTTAATCCCATTTAGCCTCCCAAACAACACTTCAAGGTAAGCACATGTGGTTTGCCATTAACTTTTCAAACCAAAGCCTAGATACTTAACCACCGGGGTGCTGGAAAATTTCTCCCTCTCCCTTTCCCTCTCTTTAAAATGAGGTTCAAACTGCGCAGGGTTGGACCCAGCACGAAAATATATGAATACTTCACAAAATTTGTGTGTCATCATTGTGCAGGGGCCATGGGAATCTTCTCCATATCATCCCAATTGTAGTATATGTGCTGCTGAAGCGAGGACTTCTTTTTCTTTTTCTTTTCTTTCTTTTTTGAAGTATTGGAGATGGAACCCAGGGCTCTGCGTAGACCAGATAAATACTCCACCTCGGAGCTGTGTCCTCAGCCCCTGGAAAATTTCTTTTTGACTCTGTCAGTCTTTTGACTCTCTCATTGTCTCATTTGCAATAAACCTACTCTTGGTCATTGTCCTTTCTGCTCTCTCTCAGCCCCCTTCTCATTCTTCACTCTAAAGCCTGAAGCAATCATGTCAAATGAATGGCATAATTTATGGCTTCCATCCCTTACTGGCTTCCAAGCACACTCTGTATCATAATGCTGCTCTCAGTGCCACAGTCACACCTGCCTCTTTGCTGTCCTCGAACCATCAGCCAAAGGGCTTTTGTCCATGCTCTTCCTTCTGCCTGAAGGCGTCCTTTCCCTCTCAGCTTAGTTCATTGCTATTCAACCTTCTGATCTAGCACAAGACTTACTTCTTCAGAAAAGCTCTCACTTACTCTAGCCCTAGCCCTAGATCATAGTCTTTGCTTAAGAGCAGTCACTTATAATTATACATTTTATTATATTGTGTCTACATTAACTATAGTGATTTTATGACTAATGTCTATCTCCCCAACCAGACTGAGAACCCCGTGACAGCAGCGATGGTAGTTCTTTCTGTTCACTAATGTCTCTACAGACCAGTACAGTTGGCACAAGTACAGTTGGGACAAAGTTGGCACTCGATTAAAATTGCTGAATGAACCAGGCCTGGTGACACAGGTCTGTAATCCCAGCTACTGATGAGCTGAGGTAAAAGGATTACAAGTTTGCGGCCAGCTTGGGCAACTTAGTGAGACCTCCATTAAAAATAAAAAATAGCCGGGCATGGTGGAGCATGTCTACAATCCCAGGGGCTTGGTAGGCTGAGGCAGGAGGACCGCAAGTTCAGAGCCAGCCTCAGCAAAAGCAAGGCTTAATGCAACTCAGTGAGACCCTGTCTCTAAATAAAAGACAAAACAGGGTTGGGAATGTAGCTCAGTGGTCGAGTATTCCACTATCCCCAAAATAAATAAATAAAAAGTGCTGGGATATAGCACAGTGGTAGAGCACCTCTGATACTGCAAATAAAAATAAATTGCTGAGTGAACGGATATGGGATATGTAAGTCGTGATGATTGGATATATGAATCCATAGCTCAAAAGACAAATCTGGGCTAAAAATTCAGATGTAAGAGTTATTAGCACTCAACTGATCACAAATGTTACCACCCATAGAGAGTTCTTATGGTGAGAATACAGAATCCAGCTCAGAGCCATGGACATACCACTTGCTTTAGTTGGCTTGCTGTTGCTATGACAAAATATCCAAGATAGTCAAGTTAAAAGGAAGAAAGACTGGGGTTGGGATTATGTAGTGCATGCAAAAAAAACTAAATAATAAAAAATATATAAAAAGGAAAGTTTTATTTTGCTTTGTGATTTTAGAGGCTCAGGTCCATGGTTGCTTGGACCCACTATCTTTGGGCTTGTGGTAAGACTGAGCATCACAATGGGGAACAAGTGGTGGAGCAAAGCTGCTCACCTCACGGTGGCTGGAAAGCCAAGAGAAAGAGGAAGGGGTCCCAATATGCCCCTCAGTGACCTAATTTCCTCCCACTAGGTTGCACCTTCTAAAGGTTTCGGTAGCACCACAGGCTAAGGACCAAGCCTTTAAAACAAAGGGCTTTGGTGTACAGTCAAGATCCAAACTTGAGCTCTAGTCATTCATTGTGTTCCTCTCAGTTTCCCGGATAAAGCTCTTCTTTCTCATCTGTTTCCGACTTGTAGCCACACCACGACCTTTTGCTATCAGCTGCGCTGGAGACCTTGGTGTTTTCCTCTCTCTCTTCTCCTTTCGGTGCCATATCCAATTGGTTGGGTCTACTCTGAAAATTGTCTCACGCCATCCTGTAGCTGCTGTTCTGTTGCAGAACCACCCATCTCTCTTCTGTCCCACTGCATAGTAGACCAGTTAGTCTCACTGTCTGTGACCTCCCATCCCTTCTTTTGGCCCCAAGAGTTGTTTCATCAAACATGGGATTGATCATGTTCTTGTGCTTCTCAAAAGCCTTTGATGGCTCCCCATCATATATAGCAGTAGTCCCTAAGGCTGGCTGGGTGAGCATCACCTTCACCTGAGTTTTTTTTTTTTTTTTTTTAAATTTATTTTTATTGTAAACAAATGGGATACATGTTGTTTCTGTTTATACATGGAGTAACAGCATACCATTTGCGTAATCATACATTTACATAGAGTAATGATGTTTGATTCACTCTGTTATTCCCCCCTCTCCCCTCCCACCCCTCTTTTCCCTCTATACAGTCCCTCCTTCCTCCATTCTTGCCCCCTCCCACCCGCATTATGTGTCATCATCCACTTATCAGTGAGATCATTTGCCCTTTGGATTTTTGAGATTGGCTTATCTCACTTAGCATGATATTCTTCAATTTCATCCATTTGCCTGCAAATGCCATAATTTTATTATTCTTTATAGCTGAGTAATATTCCATTGTATATATATACCACAGTTTCTTTATCCATTCAACAATTGAAGGACATCTAGGTTGGTTCCACAGTCTGGCTATTGTGAATTGAGCAGTTATGAACATTGATGTGGCTGTATCTCTGTAGTATGCTGATTTTAAGTCCTTTGGGTATAAGCCAAGGAGTGGGATAGCTGGGTCAAATGGTGGGTCCATTCCAAGTTTTCTAAGGAATCTCCACACTGCTTTCCAGAGTGGCTGCACTAATTTGCAGCCCCACCAGCAATGTATGAGTGTACCTTTTTCCCCACATCCTCTCCAACACCTATTGTTGCTTGTATTCTTGATAATCGCCATTCTAATTGGGGTGAGATGGAATCTTAGTGTAGTTTTGATTTGCATTTCTCTTATTACTAAAGATGGTGAACATTTTTTCATATGTTTGTTGATCGCTTGTAGATCTTCTTCTGTGAAGCCTCTGTTCATATCCTTAGCCCATTTGTTGATTGGGTTGTTTGTATTCTTCATGTAGAGTTTTTTGAGTTCTTTATATATTCTGGAAATTAGTGCTTTATCTGAAGTATGAGTGGCAAAGATATTCTCCCACTCTGTAGGTTCTCTCTTCTCATTGCTGATAGTTTCCCTTGCTGAGAGAAAGCTATTTAGTTTGAATCTATCCCAATTGTTGATTCTTGCTTTTATTTCTTGTGCTATGGGAATCCTGTTAAGGAAGTCTGATCCTAAGCCAACAAGGTGAAGATTTGGACCTACTTTTTCTTCTATAAGATGCAGGGTCTCTGGTCTGATTTCAAGGTCCTTGATCTGTTTCGAGTTGATTTTTGTGCAGGGTGAGATATAGGGGTTTAGTTTCATTCTATTGCATATGGGCTTCCAGTTTTCCCAGCACCATTTGTTGAGGAGGCTATCTTTTCTCCATTGCATATTTTGGCACCTTTGTCTAGTATGAGAAAATTTTATTTGGGTTTGTGTCTGTGTCCTCTATTCTGTACCATTGATCTACCTGTCTGTTTTGGTGCCAATACCATGCCATTTTTGTTACTATTGCTTTGTAGTATAGTTGAAGTTCGGGTATTGTGATACCCCCTGCTTCATTCTTCCTGCTAAGGATTGCTTTAGCTATTCTGGGTTTCTTATTCTTCCAGATGAATTTCATGATTGCTTGCTCTATTTCTGTAAGGTACATCATTGGGATTTTAATTGGAATTGCATTGAATCTGTATAGCACTTTTGGTAAGTATGGCCATTTTGACAATATTAATTCTGCCTATCCAAGAACATGGGAGATCTTTCCATCTTCTAAGGTCTTCCTCAATTTCTTTCTTTAATGTTTTGTAGTTTTCTTTGTAGAGATCTTTTACCTCTTTGGTTAGGTTGATGCCCAAGTATTTTATTTTTTTTGAGGCTATTGCAAATGGAGTTGTTTTCCTCATTTCCCTTTCAGCTGTTTCGTCGCTTGCGTATAAAAATGCTTTAGATTTATGCATGTTGATTTTATAGCCTGCTATTTTGCTGAATTCATTGATGAGGTCTAGAAGTTTTCTGGAGAAGGTTTTTGGATCCTCTAAATATAGAATCATGTCATCAGCAAATAGTGACAGCTTAAGTTTCTCTTTTCCTATTTGTATCCCTTTAATTTCTTTGGTCTGCCTAATTGCTCTGGCTAGAGTTTCGAGGACAATGTTGAATAGAAGTGGTGAAAGAGGACATCCCCGTCTTGCTCCTGTTTTTAAAGGGAATGGTTTCAGTTTTTCTCCAATATGAATGATATTGGCCATGGGCTTAGCATAAATAGCCTTTACAATGTTCAGGTATGTTCCTACTATCCCTATTTTTTCTAGTGTTTGAGCATGAAGGGGTGTTGGATTTTGTCGAACGCTTTTTCTGCGTCAATTGAAATAACCATATGATTCTTATCCTTAAGTCTATTGACATGATGGATTACGTTTATTGATTTATGGATGTTAAACCATCCTTGCATTCCAGGGATGAACCCCACTTGATCATGGTGGACAATTTTCTTCATATGTTTTTGGATATGGTTTGCCAATATTTTGTTAAGGATCTTTGCATCTATATTCATCAAGGATATTGGTCTAAAATTTTCTTTCCTTGATGTGTCTTTGCCTGGTTTCGGTATGAGGGAGATGTTAGCTTCATAGAATGAGTTTGGTAGGGTACCCTCCTTTTCTATTTCCTGAAATACTTGGAGAAGTATTGGAATGAGTTCTTCTTTGAAGGTCTTGTAGAACTCGGTTGAGAATCCATCTGGTCCTGGGTTTTTCTTGGATGGTAGATTTTTAATGATTTCTTCTATTTCATTGCTTGATATTGATCTGTTTAAATTGTGTATGTCCTCCTGGTTCAGTTTGGGAGGAGCATATGTCTCTAGAAATTTGTCAATGTCTTCGGTAGTTTCTATTTTGTTGGAATACAGATTTTCAAAGTAGCTTCTCATTATGTTCTGTATCTCAGTGGTGTCCATTGTGATATTTCCTTTTTCATCACGAATTTTAGTAATTTGAGTTTTCTCTCTCCTCTTTGTTAGTGTGGCTAAGGGTTTGTCTATTTTGTTTACTTTCTCAAAGAACCAACTTTTTGTTTTGTCAATTTTTTGAATTGTTTCAATTTCATTGATTTCAGCTCTGATTTTAATTATTTCCTGTCTTCTACTACTTTTGCTGTTATTCTGTTCTTTTTCTAGGGCTTTGAGCTGTAATGTTAGGTCATTTAGTTGTTGACTTTTCATTCTTTTCTGGAATGCGCTCCATGCAATGAATTTTCCTTTTAGTACCACTTTCATAGTGTCCCAGAGATTTTGATATGTTGCATCATCATTCTCATTGACCTCTAAGAATTTTTTTATCTCCTCCCTGATGTTTTTTGTTATCCATGTTTCATTCAGTAGCATATTATTTAGTCTCCAGGTGTTGGAGTAATTTCTGTTTTTTATTTTGTCATTGATTTCTATTCTCAGTCCATTATGATCTGATAGAACACAAGGCAGTATCTCTATTTTTTTGCAATTCCTAGGGGCTGCTTTGTGGCATAACATATGGTCTATTTTCGAGAAGGTTCCATGTGCTGCTGAGAAGAAAGTGAATCTGCTCGTTGATGGATGGAATATTCTATATATGTCTATTAAGTCTAGGTTATTGATTGTGTTATTGAGTTCTATGGTTTCTTTGGTTGGTTTTGTTTGGAAGATCTATCTAGTGGTGACAGTGATGCGTTAAAGTCACCCAGAATTATTGTGTTGTGGTCTATGTGATTCCTGAAATTGAGAAGGATTTGTTTGATGTACAGGGATGCACCATTGTTTGGGGCATAAATATGTACTATCGTTATGTCTTCCTGATTTATGGTTCCCTTAAGCAGTATGAAATGTCCTTCTTTATCCCTTCTGACTAACTTTGGCTTGAAGTCCACTTTATCTGATATAAGGATGGAAACGCTCGCTTTTTTACTGAGTCCATGTGCATGGTAGGTTTTTTCCCACCCTTTCACCTTTAGTTCTGTGGATGTCTTTTTATATGAGATGAGTCTCTTGCAGGCAGCATATTGTTGGGTCTTTCTTTTTAATACATTTTGCCAGTCTATGTCTTTTGATTGATGAGTTTAGGCCATTAACGTTCAGGGTTATTATTGAGATATGATTTGTATTCCCAGGCATTTGGCTTATTTTTGGTTTTTAAGTGGCTTGGTTTCTCCTTTGAGTGTTTTTTCTCTAAGGTAGTTCCTCCCTTTGCTGACCTCCATTGTTGTTTTCCATTTCCTCCTCATGGAATATTTTGTTGAGAACATTCTGTAGTGCAGGCTTTCTATTTGTAAATTCTTTTAACTTCTGTTTATCATGGAAGGATTTTATTTCATCTTCAAATCTAAAGGTTAGTTTTGCTGGGTATAGGATTCTTGGTTGGCAACCATGTTCTTTCAGAGCTTGAAATACGTTGTTCCAGACCCTTCTAACTTTTAGAGTCTGTGTTGAGAAGTAGGCTGCTATCTGTATTGGTCTCCCCCTATATGTAATCTGATACTTTTCTCTCGTGGCCTTCAGAATCCTATCTTTATTTTGAATGTTAGGCATTTTCATTATAATGAGACTTGGTGTGGATCTGTTGTGATTTTGTGCATTTGGTGTTCTGTAAGCCTTTTGTATTTGATTTTCCATTTCATTCTTCAGGTTTGGGAAATTTTCTGATATTATTTCATTGACTAGGTTGTTCATTCCTTTGGTTTGTATCTCTGTGCCTTCCTCAATCCCAATAATTCTTAAATGTGGTCTTTTCATGATGTTCCATAGTTCTTGGAGATTCTGTTCATGATTTCTTACCATCTTCTCTGTTTGGGAAGCTTTATTTTCAAGATTAAATATTTTGTCTTCGTTGTCTGAGGTTCTGTCTTCCAAGTGGTCTAGTCTTTTGGTGATGCTTTCCATTGAGTTTTTTATTTGGTTTATTGTTTCAAGGATTTCATTTTTTTTTTTTTTTTTTTTTTTTTTTGGAATCTCTATCTCTTTGTTGAAATGATCTTTTGCTTCCTGCAGTTGTTCTTTCAGCTTATTGGTATTATCATTCATTGCCTGCATTTGCTCTATTATTTCATCTTTTGCTTTGCGAATCATCTTAATCATGTATAATCTGAAGTCCTTTTCTGACATTTCTTCTAACATACTGTCATTGGATTCTATTAATATAGAATCTAGATTTGTTTGGATCATTTTCTTCCCTTGTTTTTTCATGTTGTTCGTGTATCTTCCCCTCTAGCAGTGCAGATCTGGGGTATTGCAGATTTCCCCCTATAGGCTTATAGTGGCCCTATAGGTTTCCAAAACCCTTTCTTTATGGGGAGATCAATATTAGCAGTGCCCAATTCAGACACTATGCAATCCTAGACCAAATAGGCCCGATGAGGGCAATAACAAAATTGTCATAAATAAACAGAATGAGTTCAAATATTATCTTCAGTAAAACAAACAGATTTGCAATAACGTCTGCAGTTTCAAATGGAGGACAAAGAGAATGCAGAGGGATGTAGAATGTGGCTGTTAATGGGATAAGAAAAGAATATACAGAAGTTCTAGATAATAGAAAGGATGAGAGTATAATCAAAATAAATTGGATGTTAGCATGCAAAAAAGGGAGAAAGAGACTCTGAGGGATCAGGTAAATAAAGGAAAAGAGAGCAAGAAAAGTAAAGAATTAAAAACAAATTTTTTCAATATGGAGAAAAAAGAAAATCTACAGTATAACAGTCATATAGTAATGAAACCTCCCAGAGATCAGTACCCTGATGCATGAGAGGTACCTGACAATGAGCTTCAAGCCTCCAGCAGGCCTCTCAGGATGGGTTTTGCCCCACCTAAAGATCAGAGCTACGGCTTCCAGGATTATCCAAGATGGCCGCTCTGGCTTCGAAATGTGTTGGTAAATGGGGAGCTGCAGCTCAGGGTATGGCCGTGGTCAGCAGGAGGTCCTGGAGGCGGGATGCAGTGGTCAGGCAGGGGTCCTGGAGGTCGGGTGTGTTTGGTGTGGTTGTGGGATCCTGGAGGCTGGTTGCAATCAGTCAGTCTGGGGTCCCGATGATGGGGCACAGTCAGTTGGTCTGGGGGTCCTGGCAGCAGGGAGCATTCAGACAATGTGAGGGCCCCAGAGGCAGGGAGTGATCGGTCGGGCTGAGGGATCCTGGAGATGGGGCTCAGTCAGTCCAGCCAGGGGTCCTATGGGGCCTGGCTGTTGTTTCAAAATGGCGGCAGCCACGTGTAATCAAACCTGCAGGTACTGTCACAGTGAACTTCCAGGCAACAGCAGGTAGCTGGTGCTCCACTGGCAGTCGGCGATCAGTTTGCTGACTATTGTCAGGCGATCGGGAGGTGAACCTTGTGCGTTGGAGAAGATTGGCCACTGCAGGAATTTGCCACCAGAGGGTATAGCAGAAGGTCTAACTGAGAAATCACTGGGAACTTTCCCAGAGTCCAGTGGGTTGTCCTTTTTAAATTAAAAATTCATTTTTAACTGACACATAAAAGCATAAAAATTGTACCTAGTAATGGGGTACCATGTGACATCTTGATACATATATACATCATATAATGTTTAAACCAGTTTTAACATTTGTATCTCCTCAAACATTTATCATTTCTTTATGGTGAAAACTTTTAAAATCCTTTCATTTTATCATTCAGAGAAGACTCCAACCATCCTGGGCCCTAAATCATCCATTTTGGCTTTTTAAAATGTATAGTACTTAATTTTTATATATAATCACTCTACTGTAATAGTAGTAGTCTAGAACTTCTCACTTTAATCATAACTCAGTACTCATTAATCCAACTTTTGTCTCATAACATCTTCTCCATACCATCTCCCTTCATGCTCCATTCTCACTTCCCTCCAGCACACAGGACCACCTTTTACTTTCTCCACATTGATGCCTCTACTGATGCTTTTTCTTGGCTTATAATGCTCTTCCCTCACCTCTGCAGGATGAACTTATCACCTTGTTTAAGGCTCAGATGACTGTCCTTTAGGAAACCTGCCCAAATGAACCCAATTTCTCTTTTCTCTCTGCTCTCAACAACATTCTTTATCTCCTCAGGGAAGTTTTCCCAAAAGCTTCTATGCATCTAATAATCTATGCATTCTAATAGATCCTGGTGTTTTTGCCTTTTATGAAAGTACTTAATATACCTAATGTTTATGTATTTATTTGTGAAATTTAAAAACAAAAACAAAAACTCTCTCCTTCTGTACTGAAATGCCTTGAAGGCAAAAGCCCTATCTTTTACCATGTATAAGTTAGTACTTCATATAGAAGCTTACTAATATTTAGCCAGAGCCTGCCTGTAATCTAAGTGACTCCAAAGACTGAGGCAGGAGGTTTCAGTTTGCAGCTAGCCTGGGCAACTCTATCAAAATAAGAATGAAAAAGGGCTGCAACTATAACTCAGTATCCGGGTTTAAATCCCCAGTACTACAAAATAATAATAGTAATGTGTATTGTCTAGGTGAATTAATATTTCTGAAGTTATCACAAGTTCTGTTTTGCTATGTGTGTAATTATACATACTTTTAGATTCCCAATTAGGCCGTAGATTTTTTTTTTTTTTTTTTTTTTTGTGGTGCTAGAGATCAAATCTAGGGCCTTAATGTGGAGGTTTAGCAATCTACTACTGAACTACATCCTCAGTTCCAGGTCTCAGGCTTTTTTAAAGGGCTAGATAACATTTCTAATGCCTTTGTATAACGCTTTCACCCCAATGTAGCTTAGATAAAAGTGCTCCACTAGAACCCCAAGAGAATGCCAGGACTTTTTTTTTTTTTTGCACTGGGGATTGAATACAGGAATGCTAGCCACTTAGCCACATCCCCAACCCTTTTTATATTTTATTTATTTATTTATTTTTTTTGTGGTGCTGGGGATTGAACTCAAGGCCTTATGCTTATGAGACAAGCACTCTACCAACTGAGCTACATCCCCAGACCCCATATTTTATTTTGATACAGGGTCTCACTACGTTGCTTAGGGCCTTGCTAAAATGCTGACTGGCCTTGAACTTGGTATGATCCTGCCTCAGGATCCCAAGTCCTTAGGATTACAGGCTTGGGCCAACATGACTGGCCCCAGCTCTTGAATAAAGTTTTCTAGATTAGATAATAGTACAATATCAATGTTAATTTTCTTTTCTTTTTTATTTTGTTCAGTACTGGGCACTGAGCCCAAGTCATCATGCATGGTAGGCAAAAAACCTCTATCACTGAACTACATCCCCTGCTCTGTTTTTAAAATTTTATTTTGAGGCAGGGTCTCACTAAGTTGCTGAGTCTGGTCTCCAACTTGTGATCCTCCTGCCTCAACCTCAGTGTTTGGATTTACTGGCATATATCACCATGCCTGGTGTCAACATTAGTTTCTTTTTTTTGCGGTGCTGGGGATCGAACCCAGGGCCTTGTACTTGCAAGGCAAGCACTCTACTGACTGAGCTATCTCCCCAGCCCATTAGTTTCTTAATTTTGATAATTGAATTGTGTTTATATAAGAAAATATCTGTTTATAGGAAACATGCTGAAAAATTTAGCAGTAATGGGCATTCTCAAATGTTACAGGAAAACAATAATGGAAAGAGAGAACACAACACACAGCAAAATATCAACGTTTGGGGAATTTTGATTAGGGTAAATAGGAATTCTTTGTTGTATACTGGCACTCTTAGTCTAAAATGATCAAGTTAAATATTTAAAAAGGGCCTGGAACAGGATATAAAGTGTACTCCAATTTCTTTCTTTCTCTTAGTACTGGAGATTGAAACCAGGAGTGCTTTACCACTGAGCAACATTCCAGCCCTTTTCTTTTCTTTTTTTGAGACGGGCCTCACTAGTTGTTGAGAGTCTCGTTAAATTGCCAAGGCTGGCCTCAAACTTGGAGTTGTCCTGCTTCATCCTCCGGAGTTGCTGAGATTACAGGTGTGCCACACTTTCTGTGAGGGGGAAATGAAATGTAAATGCACTTTTTTTGCTTTTATTTGTACTATTTTAATATTTTCCTTAAAGATGCAAGATTTTATCTTATATCAGTTATGAGAACATGTCAAAGTGAATTTATTAGGAGCTGAATATAAAAAACACTCAATTCCATGACATAATGACCTGGAGTAATTAAAGTGTTCTACCTCTTGTTCCTTTTTTTTTTTTTTTTAGTGACCCTGGAGACTGAACCCTGAAGCACTCTGCCCTTTTTATTTTATTTTGAGATAGGTCCCTGTTATATATTTATAAATATGTTAATGATGTATGGAAAAATGCACTTGTTGACTGGGAGCAGGGAGAAAAGGAAGACAAATTATTCACTGTATGCCCTTTGACATCTTTTAAATTCTCACTAAGGAAATAATTTGCCTGTCAAAGATAAACATAATTTTAAAATAATAAAATTTTAGGCTGGGTGTATAGCTCAGTGGTATAGAGCTTGCTTAGCTGGATTTTAATCCCCAGCACCACAAAAAAATAATAATAAGTAAAGAATGAAAAGCAAGATTTTGTATAATGAAGAATTTCAAACATACTCAAAAGTGTAGAAAACAATACAATGAACCCTCATATCCCAGAATCATCATCTAGTTTCTAAAATTATCAAGATTTCACCACAGTGCTCTATCTATTCATTTCCCTCCACAGTTCTTGATTTTTAATTAATTAATTTATTTTGCAGTACAGGTACTGCTCAACCACTGAGCTACATCCCCAGCCCTTTTTAAATTTTATTTTGAGACAGAGTCTCACTAAGTCACTGAGACTGGCCTAGAACTTTCAATCCTCCTGCCTCAGACTTCTGAGACACTGGGATTGTAGGTGTGTGCCACCCTGCCCAGCTTAAAGAAAAAAAAAAAATTAAACCTCACTGGATGGGCTCAAAAACAGAATGGAGGAGACAAAAGAAAGAATCAATGAATTTGGGCTGGAGTTGTAGCTCAGTGGTAGAGCACTTGCCTAACACATGTGAGGCACTGTGTTTGAAACTCAGCACTAAATAAATAAATAAATAAATAAATAAAATAAAGGTATTGTATTCTACAACTAAAAAATATTTTAAAAAAGAATCAATAAAAAAAAAGAATCAATGAACTTGAAAACAAAATAATAATAATAATTTGAACAACACAAAGAAAGTGGGCCTAAAAATATGATCAGGGCCTCAGAAATCAGATTTGACACTGTGTGATTTGAGTTCCAGAAGGAGATGAAAAAGAATGTGAGACTGAAAATATGTTAGAAGAAATAATGACTTAAGTCCTTTCAAATTTGATGAAGAAAAAAATAAAACTTCAGATTCAAAAAGCTGAATGAGGTGGGTGTGGTGATGCGTGCCTGTAATCTCAGTTCTGGAGGCTGAGGCAGGAAGATTGTGAGTTCAAAACCAGCCTCACCAAAAGTGAGGCCCTAAGCAACTCAGTGAGACCCTGTCTCTAAATAAATTACAAAATAGGGCTGGGGATCTGGTTCAGTGGTCGAGTGACCCTGAGTTCAATCCCTAGTACCCTTCCCCGCCCCCAAAAAGCTGAATGAGCTCCAACCAAAACAAATTCAAAGAAATCTATGCCAAGTCACATCATAAATAATAATTTTCAGCAAAAAATAAAGACAAACAAAATCTTGATAGCTAGTGAAAATGATACTATAGAGAAACAATGATTCCAAAGATAGTACATTTCTCCTTGGAATACTTCAATGCCAGAAGGAAATGATTTGCTTTTCAAGTGCTGAAAGAAAAGACAATCCATCCAGAATTCTATGCCCAGAAAAAGTATTCTTCAGGAAAAAGGTGAAATCATTGCATTCTTGGATGAAGGAGAACTAAAAGAAGGTGTTATAAGCAGACATGTACAGTGAGAGAATGACTAATACAAGTCTTTCAAACAGAAAAGAAATAATAAATGAAGGAAATTTAGAACAACATTAACAAAAAAATAAGAGTAAAAATATAGGTGAATAGACTATTCTCTTGAGTTTTCTAATTATGAATTATGTTTCACGTTGAATTATGTTGACACCACTAGAGTAGTTACGTAGGATATGAGATGTTATGTATGGTAATGTCTAGAGCAATCACTAAGACTCTACATAAAAATACATTATAGACGAATAAAAGTGGAATTCTAATAAATGTTCAGGTAACCCAGAGGAAAGCAAGAAATGTGAAACAGGAATGAAAAATAGAGGAATAAACAGATAACAAACAAAACAGCATACTTGTGCCTTAAATGTAAATAATTAATTACATTAAATTTGGATGGTCTAAACATATCAATTGAAAGACAGAAATTGATAGGATAAATTAAAAAGCAAACATGACCCAACATAATTCCAAGTAAAGAAATTGTCCTGTTTAAAAAAAAGGCAATCTCAAGTGATTACATGTAGTGTGCTTCCTTCTGCTATTAACTTACATAAGAAAGTACACAGATGCTTTTTAAAAAGCTACTTTTTCCTGAATTTTTTTGTCTTGGTAAATATATTTTTCATAGGTTATTTATGTTAACATGTAAGGGTTTATTATTGTTGTTTCATATGAATTAATAAATATTTTTAAATTTCTCACTTTTAATTGCTAACTGGGTAAATATGGATTGATACAATTTACCTAGCTCTTTGTAGGGGGAGCGGATATTCAATAATTTTTTAAATGTAAAGAACTCCTAAAAACAAAAGTTTAAGAACCACTACTGTACTGAGTGCCTTAGGGAAAGTTCATGTTCACGCTTTTTGTTAGCAGCCTTTATAGCTGAACACAATATGGGCAAATATAAAATTCTTGGACATTTTTTTCCTTGAAAATGTTGTTTCCTGGTTTCTAGCATAACATGCTGCTGTAGAGAAAGTTGATCAATTTCATTCTCTTTTCCTCATAAGTGACTAGCACTTTTTGTGTGGATGCTCTAAAAGGTTTTTCTTTTTCTTTAAAATCCAGTAGTTCTACCAGAAAATATCTTGGTTTGACATTTCTGGGTCTGTTTTGTCTTATACCTCGTAAATGAGTTCTGTCGTCACTGTGACAAAAAAACCTGCGAAAAATGACTTAAATGAGGAAAATTTATATTGGCTGACCATTTCAGAGGATTCAGTCCATGATCTCCCAGCTCCATTGCTTTGTACCTGAGGTGAGGCAAAACATCAAGATAGAAGGGCGTGACAAAGGAAAGCTACTCTGGGATCAGGGCCTAGCGGCAAAGGCCTGTAGTCCCAGCAACTTGGGAGGCTGAGTCAGGAGGATCCCAAGTTCAAGGCCCACAGGACAACTTAGTGATACTTTGTCTCAAAATAAAAAGGGCTAAAGTCTGGGTGCGGTGTTGCACACCTGTAGTCCTAGTGGCTCAGGAGGCTGAGGCAGGAGGATCATGAATTCAAAGCCATCCTCAGCAACTTAGCAAGGCCCTAAGCAACTCAGTGAGACCCTGCCTCTAAATTTAAAAAAAAAAAAAAAAGGGGCTGAGAATGTGGCTCAGTGGGTAAGTGCCCCTGGGTTCAATTTTGGGTACCAAAAAAAAAAAAAAAAAAAAAGGCCAGGGATGTGACTCTGTGGTTGAGAAACTCTGAATTCACTCCCCAGTACGTCCTCCCACCCCACAATAAATAAAAGAGAGGGAGAGAGAGACAGATGGGGAGGGGAAGACTAGGGATAAAACAGATCCTTCCAGGGCATGCCCCCAGTGACCTACTTCCTCCAACTAGGCCCTACCTTCTACAGTTTCTGCTATCTCCAATGATGCCATCACATTATTAATCCATCAATGGATTAATCCACTAATGAGGTCAGAGCCCTCATGATCCAATCACTTTTTAAGAGTCTCACGTCTTTACATTGCTACACTGAGAACCAAGTCTTCAACAAATTAGCCTTTTGGTCACAGTCCAGATCTAAACCATAACACAGACTGTGGACTTTTGATATGTAGAACTCATGTTATTTTGTAGTTCTTTAACTATGTTATTTCTTTAAAAAAAATTAAAAAATTTCTCCTGGGATTTGTTAGTTCTCACTATCCAACTGTATCCTAACCTCATCATCTTTGAGGTTTTCCTGTTCTAATTTATAACATTCTTTCAAAGCATCCACTATTTTGATTTATTTTAGAATGTAAGGTTAAAATTTTCATCTGTTTTGTGTCACTTTTTCTAGTGTGTTCTGGTCATTTATTGGAACATTATTTGGTTTATTTTTACCTTTTTGCTTCCACAATAACATGTATAAGAATAGATCATAATCATTATTCATCCTTCTTCTTTTTTTTTTTTTTTGGTATCAGGGATTGAACTCTGGGGAACTTAGCCACTGAGCCACATCCCCAGCCCTTTTTTATATTTTATTTTGAGACAGGATCTCACTGAGTTGGAGGGACCTCGCTAATTTGCTGAGGCTGACTTTGAACTCGCAATTCTGGTGCCTCAGCCTCCTGAGTTGCTGGGATTGCAGGTACACCCACTGTACCCAGCCCCAATTCTTTTTTTAAATTTTTATTTTTTAATTTTTTTTTAAGTTGTCAATGGACCTTTATTGTATTTGTTTATATGTGGTGCTTGGGGTCAAATTCAGCGCCTCACATGCTAGGCAAGCGCTCTACCACTGAGCTACAGTCCCAGCCCCCCAATTCTCCAATGAGTTGCATTTTCCTGGGCCATTGGCAGAACACACGGCCCAGGCCCCACCCATTCCTGCCGCAGGGCCCAAACCCCACCCACTCGTTTAGCACCCACAAGCCCCGCCCACACGCATGCACGCTGCCCCTGGCCACGCCCAGTCTCTTGTCTCACTGTAGGGCCCGGCCATCTATTTACTTTCCCGCCATTTCCTGCGCTTCCTGAGGAGAACTGGGTGCTTCCGTGAAACCTGAGGTCTTCCGGATTAACAGCACGAAGGTGGTAGGGGAAGTAGGTAGAAAAAGAATTTATGGGAAATTTACGGTTGCTGATCCCTGCCGTCCCCAGAAATTAGGGGCGTTTTGCCCTCATCGGAGATACGTAGTGGGCCTTTTCACTACCTCTTTAGACTCACCCCCGGGTTAGAACTGTGGGATGCCTTTTTGTGGGACTATTTATTCATAAGTTTTTGTGGTGAATCTTGCTTTATGTGACAAAATGATTAAAGTGTGGTGCAAAATAGCCTCATTCATTCTTTAAAAAAAATCTAATAGATGGACACAAGACCTTTATTTTATTTATTTTTTTTATGTGGTGCTGAGGATCAAACCTAGTGCCTCACAGGTGCTAGGCAAGTGCTCTACCACTGAACCACAACCCCAGCCCTCATTCTTTTTTTCTTTTTTTTTTTTTTTTGCGCGGGGCGAGGGGGGGCGGGAAGAGTACTGGGAATTGAACCCAGAGTCCCTTAATCACTGAGCTACACCCCCAGTCCTTTTTATTTTTTATTTTGGCAGTGCCTCGCTAAACTGCTGAGGCTGGCCTCCAACTTGTAATCTACCTACCTGAGCCTCAGTCTCCCTAGTCACTGGGATTACAGGCGAGAGCCACCATGCCCCGCTAAGAGAATTTCGTTTCAAACCTCACCTGCCACTTTTGTTTCTTGGTACTAGAGAATGAACCCAGGAGCACTTAACCACTGAGCCACATCCTCAGTCCTTTTTTAAAATTTATTTTGAGATAGGATTTCACTCAGTTGCTGTGGCTGGCTTTGAACTTATGATCCTTTTGCCTCAGCCTCCCAAGCACTCAGATTACAGGCATTCACCACAATGTGGCTATAAGTCACTTTATAAATATTTTTTTAAGCCTGATGTGGTTGTGGATGCTGTAATCCCAGCCCTTTGGGAGGTTGAGGCAGGAGGATCTCAAGTTAGAGGCCAGCCTCAGTAATTTGGAGAGATCCTGTCTCAAAAAACAAAAAGGACTGGGGATGTGACTTAGTGATAAAGTATCCCTGAGTTCAAACCCCAGCACCAAAAGAAAAAAGTTAATGAGGGGGAAATTACCTTCTGTTTATTTTCCCAGTTTAAAGGAAATCAAACTAAGGATATACTTAAATAACTTATTTATTAAACAATTAAACATGATTTCATTTAGTAGGTATGATATAGCTCACTTCTGTGTTTTTGATAGTATCTTCTTTCAGGGGATGCTGAGGCTTGAACCTTGGGATGCTCTATGGCTGAGCTACATCCCCAGTCCTTTTTATTTTTTATTTTGAAACAGTATCTTGCCAAGTTGCTGGGGCTGACTTAGAACTTGGGATCCTCCTGCCTCAAACTCCGAAGGAGCTGGGGTTACAGGCATTTGCCTTAATATCACTGATATATTGATTTCTTGGTTTAAAAATCCCACTAAAAAACTGGGTATGGTAGTGCAGGCCTGTCATCTCAGCAACTCAGGAGGCTGAAGCAGGAGGATCGCAAATTTGAGGTCAGCCTGGGCAACTTAGCAAGACCCTGTATCAAAATAAAAGAAGGATTGGAGATGTAGCTGAGTGATAAGAGTGCTTGCCTAGTATGTGTGAGGCCCTGGGTTCCATCCCTAAGCACCCCACCCTTAACCCCCCCCAAAAAAAGGTAAATTCCAACTAAGCACTAAGTCATGTATACTTGATTGTGTATTAAACAAATTAAACAAAATTGATATTGCCAGAAAATACAGGATGTGTGGTTACCACGTCTAATGAAAAGGCAATGTTTAATGTGAGAAAACAAATATTACACAGGGAATCAGTAGACTCATTCTAATCCTGGAACTACCACTAATTAAAGATAGAACTCAGGACAGGTTATTTAATTTCAGTGACCATCACATATGTCTTTTGAAAAAAGATGAAATTGGATAACACATTAAATGATTTTCAGGCCCATCCAGATCTGTGATTCTGAGTTTCTGTAGAGTAGAAGAGAAGTGTACAAACTGAAAATACATATTATCATTCATCACCCCTGTCTCCCTTATATAAAATGTGTCCTATGTGATCTATAACTGTCCCACTACCTCCTCTTGGCTTTACTTTTGCCACATCACAGGAAACGATAAAGAAAGAAATAGATGGCTTTTTCGTTCTCTTCTTTTTATTTATTTATTTTTTTTTTTGTACCAGGGATTGAACTAGGGGCACTTATCCACTGAACCACATCCCCAGCCCATTTTTATGTTTTATTTTGAGACAGAGTCTTGCTAGGTTGCTTAAGGCCTCACCAAGTTGCTGAGGCTAGCTTTGAACTTGTGATTCTCATACCTCGGGCTCCTGAGCCACTGGGATTACAGGCATGTGCTACCATGCCTGGCTGGTTTTTCATTTTTTAAGATTGTTTTTTCTAATTGGTACTCAAATTAATCCAGAAAACTTGGAAAGGCAAAACACCCACAAATACTTAACCTTACCACTGTCTTCCTATTTTAAAAATGTATTAGATATGTATGTGATATATCATAACACATATATACATATAACATAATCTGCAGTCTGCTTTTTCTCATTTTATAAGTATATGTACTTCCTTATAGTCAGTTGGAATATCCACAATGATGGGCATCCCAATAAGCAATCAGAAAATAAGCAAACAATATTACATAAGTTTTTAAACAGCTGTAATTATATTATGCCCCATCTTATTCTTATTCCTTTTCTTTATCTGCTCCAGAATGGATTGGTTTCACTGCAACCAATGTTTCCGAAAAGATGGGGCCCATTTCTTTGTCACCAGCTGTGGCCATATTTTCTGTAAAAAGTGTGTGACTCTGGGTAAGTAACTTTACTGTTTTCATATACAGGCAAAAATGTTTTTTACTTACATATGATGATTAGCCAATTCTCAGTGGAACTTAGGATAAAGATCACTTAATAGGCCAATGGTGGAATGGATAATATAATAAACAATCGATTTTAGAAATTGGAGGAATCCATTAATAAAGAATGGTGCTAAATGACTTAGCAAATCTGTTGAGTACCAAAATGTACTAATCAGTTTTGAAGTCTGTGGCAGGGAAAGCCATAATGGATCAGAAATGAAGATGATGATACCTTGGCAGGTTTGTGTTTGTTTGTTGAAACAGGTCTTGTTATGTTGCTCTGGTTGTCCTCAAACTTTGATCCTTCTGCCTCAGTCTCTTAAGTAGGTGGAATTACAGGACATGCTACCATGTCCAGCTTGATACTTTGTAATGGTTCTTTTCTTTTCTTTTTCTTTTTTCTTTTTTTTCTTTTTTTTTTTTTTTTTTTTGGTACCAGGGATTGAATCCAGGGACACTTAACCACTGAATCATATCTCCAGTCCTCTTCTATATTTTATTTAGAGACAGGGTTTCACCGAGTTGCTTAGGACCTCAATAAGTTGCTGAGGCTGGCTTTGAATTTACAATCTTCCTGCCTCAGCCTCCCAAGTTGCTGGGATTACAGGTGTATGTCACCACGCCTGGCACCTTGCAGTTTCTTTCGTTTTTTGCTCTTTGTTTTTGGTACTGGGGATTGAACCCAAGGGTACTTTACCACTGAGCTGCATCCCCAGCTCTTTCTTATTTTTTATTTTGAGATGGGGTCTTGCTTAGGGCCTGACTAAATTGCTGAGGTTTTATGTAATCCAATCCTCACCACAGCCTTAAGTGGTAATTATTAGTAAAACTATTTTATAAATGAGAGAACTGACTTAGAGAGGATAAGTGATTTGGCCAAGTTCTCACAACTCTTAAGTCCTAGAAAGGAATCTCAAATTTATGGTTTTTTTTAACTTTATTAAAATACTGAGTTAATTTCATATGTATACTTTTCTTTCCCCACCATTTCCATGTCTGACCACCACTACTACTATGTCCTATCATAACATTCCATACATACTTAAAAACCAAGCAAAGGGTGGAGTTCCATCTTTAAAACTAAACAGGCATTTTGGACAACACATTCTTGGCAATGGAAAGCTGGACAACATTTATCAAACATGGTAGGGAAAGTTCTCACTTCGTATTATAAAAAGGACAGCCAGATATCAACTGTTACAGAAATGAAAGAAGATAGAAACAAACTGTTTCACCTATTTTCTTTTTTTTTTTTTTTTTTTTTTTTTTTTTTCAGGAGAAAATCACTTTATTCTAATAAACTCAAAGAACATCAGAACAGCTGGTTTAAGGAGGGCACACAAACATTTGACCAGCCCCAAATCTGAACCAACTCACTGAACTTCCACACAATTGGAACTCTCTTTTGCTGCCATTCAGAAACACTGAAGCTATTAGGTGAGGATTTACTCTGCAGTCTTACATTTCATACTTTCATATCGATCACATTTTTATGCTAGTTACTTGGTCATCATAGCCGATTTTCCATCTCTTCAATTGAGCCTCTCAATTAGACTAATCCGTTAGCAATTCTGCACTGCTTCAGCACCTCATTGAAACCCTCACAGAGCTTAACATCAGCCTGGTTCTGGGCACACTCCAAAAACTGTTTTATTTCATAAAAGCAAGGGCCACCCAGCTGCTGCTGCTGCGCTGGCTGGGTTCCCTGAGGCTCCTGGTAGGTGATATCGGGCTTTGAGGGCTCCACAGCACTCCCTCCGCTGAAGCCTCCTGTGATGGCATGGCCCAGTGTGTGCCCCACAGCAGAGCCCACAGCCACACCTGCCGCAGTGGTCGCCATCTGGGCCATCAGACCTGGCTGCCGGGGTGCTGCAGCAGGTGAGCCCACTGCAGCTGGCGGGGCTGCAGCTGGCGGCTGAGCTGCTGGTGCCGGCCTGGGCGCAGCTCTCATCTGAGGGGCCCGGCTGGCCGGGGGCGCCACGCGCGAGGTGCGGCTCCGGCTTCCATGCGGCATTCTAACTGCGCGTCGGATCGGCGTCCAGAAAGCGAAAATCTCACCTATTTTCTTAAAGAGACTTCCTCCAGTGCCAGAGATCTTGAATAGCCTCCTGGTCAGTCATATGGAAGCAATTCTTCTCATAATTGACGAACTTAGCTTCCACTTTGGGAAGAGAACCACCTTTCTCTATACTTGCTTGCATTTTTGCTTTAATGTCTTCTACACAACGAGGTCCTTCTGGTGTTTTAGGAATTTTTTCCTTTTTTTTGAAGGATTCTTGACCTTTTGATCATGGTGTTGATGGTTTTGAGTCTTTTCCATTCTGGTTTGATTTTTGTGCATTTTTGGCTGGAGTATCTTGTACAGATTTCTTCACTGGAGCTTTTTCTTCAGTTTCCTCATCATCAAAGTCATCATCGTCGTCATCGTCGTCATCTTCATCATTGTTGTCATCTTTATCAGCAGCAAGTTTTACTTTTTTCTGGAGAAACTTGCTACTACCTCCAGGGGCAGATCCCTTTCCAGACACACTTAAGAGTTTCACATCATCCCCCTCTTCATCTTCTTATTCTGCATCTTCCTCCACAGCTACTAAGTGCTGCCCACTAACATGCACAGGCCCTGAACCACACTTCAACCTTAAGACCACAGGTGGTGTGATTTCAAAGCCCTCAAGGGAAACCGTTGGCTGTACAGACATTTTCAATGTTGCCAATGTTATTTTAATTGGACTGCCTTCATAATTCATTGCCTCTGCTTCAACAATGTATAGTTCATCCTTTGCACCAGCCCCTAAACTGACCGTTCTTAAGGATAACTGATGTTCATTTTCATCATTATCCATATTAAAGTGATAATCTTTGTCAGCCTTTAGTTCACAACCAAAAAGATAGTTCTGGGGCCTCAGGGGGCTCATGTCCATGTCCATTGAATCTTCCATGGGGTGGTAGCATGCAATTAGGTGGGAGAGAAGGCAGACAGAAAATAGGCTGCTACCCTAGAGAAGGGACATGCAGGATGGAATCACACCAGGTGGTTGGTTTGTTTTTATTTTTGTAGTGCTGGGAATTGAACTTAGGATATCAAGCGAGGCAAGTCTTCTACCACTGAGGTAAACCTCAGCCCTGTTTATTTTTTTTAATGCAAAAATACTCACAAGGGTCAGGTTGGTGGGCATGTTGGCACTTACCTATAGTCCCAGCTACTCAGGAGGCTCACACAAAACTTACTTGAGCCCAGGATTTTAAGACCAGCTTGGACAACATAGTAAGACACTGTCTCAAACAAATAAACAAAAAAAAAGAAACTTATAAGGTATTTAAACTTCCAGAAAAGGGACTTAGAGTAGAATATTTTGATCAGGGAAGACTTAGCAGAATAAGTACTACTGCAATAGGGTTTTGGATAACAAACCAGAGTTTGCCAAGTGGATATGGAAGGGAAGATTATTCTAGTTTAAGACAATAGGAATAGACATATGACATCATAAAACCATAATGAAGAGAACTACACATAGTTGGGGTTTCTAGAGTATTAAAAAATAAGGTAAGAAATGGTGAGAGATGAGCCCAGAGACCAGAAAAGTGGCCAGAGAACAGAAGACTTTGTGTATCCTGAACCTTATCCTATAGGTTATCAAGAGCTGTGGAAGTTTGTCTTGTTTCTTTCTTGAATAGAAGAGTGATTTATCCTTGCTAGCTCACAGTAGGAACAATATGGAGGGCAAAGTGGGAAAAATATTTATTTCCCAAGGAAAGAACAGTCAGATTAGGTAGCCTTTGGACAAAATTTTTCTCTGTGTAAATCTCATGAAGCTTTTAAGTTATCTGCTAATGTAAACAAAGTGGTTCCCTATGGTAACAGCAGCTCCCTTTGGAGTGGTTTGTCTCTGTGAAGCATAATCCATGTGCTTTCTCCTGACATGGCACTTAATTGATAACCAGCACCATTACTAAAATGTCACTATATAAGGAAAGATTCAAAATTTAATTTTTGCTTCTTTCAGATTGGAGAATAAAAAGCAGGAGAGCTTCAGGGCAGGGGTTGAGGCTCAGTGGTAGAGCACTTACCTAGCACATGAGATTCCATTCTCAGCACCACATACAAATAAATGAACAAAATAAAGGTCCATCAATTACTAAAAAAAAAAAAAAAAAAGCAAGACCAAGGAATATTAGCAAGGTGACAACAGAACAGGAGTAACTGGGGCAGTTCAGGCAGTACTCAATGTGTGCCTGCTGTTAATAGGTAAGATAAAAGAGTCACTTAAAATTAAGATCATTGATACTCTTGTACTCTTCCCAATACTTTGGTATTCCTTTTGGGGTGTTTAGAATTGTCCCTTCTGTCTCACACACAAAAAAATTGGGAATTAAAAAAAAGGAGACGAGTAGAGGTACTCTGTGAAAGTCTAACTTATTCTTAGGCATATTAATTTGGAAATACTGATGCCCTTTTATAGTATTATGATATTCTAAATTGAGAACCCTTTTCTTTTTTTGCTAGCCTACTTGACTATTACCATGTAATCTAGGAAAATCTTCGCTCATGCCTATGAGAACCAAACATTTTTCTCTTTTTCTCCCAGAAAAATGTGCTGTTTGTGGAACTCCTTGCAAGCATCTGGCTCTTTCTGATAATGTAAGTGTTTTTCCTCTGTCACAAACCATCATACCCTATTTCTGACCTGTATAATAAGTATTATGAAATACAGATGTTTAGAAAGGAAAGAAGAAAAACTTAGAGCAATAGTAAAAAGATAAAAGAATTATTTCATTCCAGTATCAATATTTTACTTCATTCCATTGTGGATATTCTCATTGTTTTTTTTTTTTTAATATTTGGATTTAGTTGTGGGTGGACAAAATACCTTTATTTTATTTTTATGTGGTGCTGAGGATCAAACCCAGGGCCCCATGCATGCTAGGTGAACAATCTACTGAGCCACAACCTCAGCCATCTCATTGTGTGTTTTATCCTCTTCATAGCTAAAACCTCAAGAGAAGATGTTCTTCAAAAGCCCTGTGGAGACAGCTTTGCAGTATTTTGGTCATATCTCTCAGGTATGAAAAATAAAAGTTAAGAAAATATGATTTTCCAGGTGAATTCTAATTGCATCTTATTCCTTTATCAAAGGTTCTCTTTAGACTGCATTTGAACATAATGGAGGAAATTGCTCTCTATACTTTCTTCTTTGATGATACAGATGTCAACCAGTTAATTTTTTACTGACCCAGAATCTGAAAGTCTATAAAAATCACTATATACTTAAACCTTGCTTTGTATTTCCCACTTCTACTGAGTAGTTTTTCTAAGACTAAAGGATGTTCTAGGGAGCTTTATTATTTTTCTTTGCTGATAGAAGCATCTTGTAAAAATTGCTTTGAATATATAGTCTTGGTCATATAAACAATGGGCTTGGTTTTATTTCTCAACCTCTTGCTTATATACCTAAGTTCATGAAGATATGCCTTGTTCTTTATTTTAATTTTTCAATAACCTTTCTAGTAATATTTCACTTTTCACTTAGAGTTTACAGCTAGTTGCCTGCATTTCAGAATTATTTTTTCCTTTCCTGATAACCTCATTTGTGGAAAACCATTAACTTTGTTAGTAGCAATAGGAATGTAGAAGAAGGTAGAGAGAAGGCAGGACAATCATTTGAGAGAGTTGCCATCTTATAAAACACTTTCATATTTTCTTTCTATTTTAGTTATCCACTGAGATTATTTTATAATCTTATATTATTCCTATCTTGGCATATTTCTTGAGACTCTTATCACTGTTTCTTTTGTGCACTTTTTTTTTGTGTGTGTGTGTGTGGTTCTGAGGATGGAACCCAGAGATTGTATGGGCCAGGCAAATGCTTTGCCACTGAGCTACATAAGCTACAGCTCCTCTTCTTTTCTTATGAGAATACCCCTCTTCTAAATATAGAGGTTATCCTTAGTCATTTTCTGACTGAATACAGTAGATGTAATTTTTTTTCAGTATCCCTTTCTCCCCCAGCCCTAACTCTGGAGATAGAATGAGAAGAATTAAAACTTTGTGTCCTGTCTTTAGTTGCTTAGGTGAGCCATCATATTTGAGATACTATGTTTAACATTATGAGGAGATAAAATGCATCTGAGACTCAAGGAGAAATGTAAAATAGGTCACATGGACAAGAGAAAGAGCAGACCTTTGTTTAATAACTAAACCCAGGGTTAGTTAATCATCAGTAGAGAAATTGTATGTAGTCTGACTCTTAACCTGTCTAACCATGGGACCAATCACACATGGTCAAATAATCAAGATAAAACAAATAGAAAGGGTCAGTTAATCATCACTTTAGTGAAGAACAAATTTGGGGAAGTCAGCAAAGTCTGAAAATGTTTTCCTAATCTGTGAATTTAAATAACTGATCCCATGCTATTCCCAGATTTCTTCATTTAAATATCTGCTCAAAACTTTGTTACAGACGTTGAGATATCAAAATAGCCCAATGTTCTTCTTCCTCCTTATTTTTTTATTTTTTTGGTACTAGAGATTGAACCCAGAGGTGCTCTACCACTGAGCTATATCCCCAGACCTTTTTATTTTTTTCTTTTGAGATAGTCTTATTAGTTTCTGAGAGTATCACAAAGTTGCTGAGGCTGCCCTCATACTTGTGATTCCCCTGCCTCAGCCTCCTGAATCTCAGAGATTATAGGTGTGCCCCACCATGCCCAGCTAGCCTCAACATTTCCTATTCTTTACTCTGTTTTATTTCTCATCATAGCTCTTATCTCTAACACTATTATATATCTGTGTATTGTTTAAAGTCTACACTGGAATATAAGCTTCATGAAGACAGAGATTTGGTTGGTTGGTTTGGTTTGTTTATTGTTTTCATTGAATAGTTCCTAATGTAAAGTGTATGCCCAAAACACTGTCATTAAATGAAGGAATAAAAGTATCTCTAAATATGCATTTGTATTTCCAGTCTCTGTAATGACTTAACAAGAGTGTTTTTCTTCCATACTGTGCAGAGTAGTTAACCATGCCGCCTGTTTTGTATTCTTTAATTACTTCTACATTGTTTTTCAAAGGTATTGGGGAGCCCCATATGTACCTGTTAGCTTTCTTCTATTCCTAGATCATAGCCTGCCTCTTTACCTACAAGTAACTTTCAAATTCTTGACAATAATTGTTTCTTCTTTGGTAAAAGCTTTCCCTGATTCTTGTGGGCAGGAATTGTGTTTTATTCTTTGTATTTATATCCCACATTGCCTTTTACTGCAAAATACTTAACTCTGAATGAATGATTTATTTTATTTGTTCATGTGACTGTTTTACTCACTAAACTGTATGCTTTTCAAAGGCAGATATTTTTGTAACACCCCATGCCTAATTAGGTATCTAACAAAAATTAGATTCATAAGAAATGTTTGCAAATGAATGAATTCTCTCACTTTAAGGATGGTTAAGAGGGATGTTATTCAAGGTAAAGTCAGAGAAAGAGGTACTTGTAGACCAAAGTAAGGAGTTTAGTTTTTCTTCTAAGTGCAGTAAGATACCATTGAAGGGTTTTATACAAAGAAATCGTTATCTGATACATAATTTTAAAAGAGAATCTGGCTGCTGAGTGGAGATTGTAGAGAGGTTAAAAATAGAAGCATGAAGATTAGTTAAAAGGCTAAGGGAAAATCTAAGCAAGACTGTTTGTGCTAAGATGGCAGCTATAGAAATGGAGAGAGGTGGTTAATTCTGAGATACATTTTCCAGCAAGAACTAGTAGAAATTGTTGTTGATTTGGATGTGGGCAATGAGAAAAAGAGGAATCAAGGAATATACCTTGGGGTTTTGTATGGAGCTGAGTGGAATGAGTGCATCTTTTACCAAACTGAAAAGACTACTTTGAGGGGAAAAAATTGTACATAACAGGTTTTAGATACTTGTTAGAAATCCAGGTGGAGAAGATAGGAGTCTGAGGTAGGAGGATCACAAGTTGGAGGCCAACCTCAGCAGCTCGGCTAGATCCTAAGCATGTTAGTGAAACCCTGTCTCAAAAAATAAAAAGGGCTGGGGATGCAGCTCAGTGATAAAGCACTCCTGGTTCAATCCCCAGTACCCAGAAGAAGAAAAAATAGTATTTAAAGCTGGCAGGAGTGGGCTGGGAGTGTAACTCAGTTATAGAGCTTGTGTAAGAAAGGCCCAGGGTTCAATCCCCAGGACCAAAAAATTAATAATTAATTAATTAAAGCCTTGGGAGTAGGTGAGATAATTTAGAAGAACAAAAGATCCTTCAATATCTACCAACTGGGGCTGGGGAGATAGCTCAGTTGGTAGAGTGCTTGCCTTGCAAGCACAAAGCTCTGGATTTGATCCCCAGCACAGCAAAAAAAAAAAAAAAAATTCTAGCAACTGGTTGGTGGAGAAATTAGCAAGAAGCTATAATCAGAAAGGTAAAAAGAACGTGGTATCCCGGAAGTCAAACCAAGGAAAGATGATTTTTAAGAAGGAAGAAATAATCAGTTGAGTTCAATACTATTGAGAGATCAAGAAAGAGGAGGACAAAACAAGGCTAACTGGTTTTGGCAATGCAAGGATAATCATTGGTGTTCTGTCAACAGAGCACATTGAAAAAAGTCTTGAGAAAACACTGTTTTCGAGTGCATTGACGGCTGTTTGTCTACATTGAGTCTCTTTATTTACCTCCTAAACCTCACCACAGCCCTCTGCAGTTTGGCTTCTGTCTGACTGAATCTCTTGCTAAGAGTACCAATAGCATCATCATTATCAAATCCAGTAGATTATACTTTTTGTTCTTATATTTGATGCCTAGTAGCATTTGAAGTCCATTCTTTCACCTTGAAACATTCTTTGCTACTATAACCAACTTATCCTGTTTCCTTTTTGGATTCATTTTCCTCTGTCCATCTTTTAGTTATATTTTTTCAAGAGTTCTGTCCTAGTTACTTGCCTTACTTTTTTATCCCCTCTGTGGATAATCTCATCCACTCCCATGATTCAGTTACCCATTAGCTTTTGGATAACTTTCAGCTATCTCCAGTAAAGATTTCAGTTTAACTATGACCTCAGAGGAACCTTCCCTGACCATTATATCTAAATTAGGTCTCCCTATTATTCTCTATCAGAAAATTTTTGTTGCCATAATAATAGTTAAATAATATGTACTTTTGTTATTGTTAATTATAAGATTTATAGACTGCAAACTTCAGAGAGTCCAGGACGAATTTTGTTTTGTTCATTGTTGTATCTTCCACGATATTCACGGTTTTAGTACTTAGGTGGCACTCAGTAAATCTTTGCTGAATAAGTGAACTTTCTTTGGTGTGTGTGTGTGTGTGTCTGTGAGTGAGAATACTGTGGATTGAACATCAGGCCACCGAGTTTGAACCAGTGGATTAAACCACTGAGTCACCTCTCTAGCCCTTTTTAGTTTTTATTTTTAGACAGAGTCTCTAAGTTGCTGAGGCTGGTCTTGAACTTGGAATCCTTCTGCCCCATCCTCCCAAGTTGCTGGAATTATAGGCGTACACCACTGCACCCAGCTGAATTGTTACTCTTAAACTTCAGAGCCATATATTCATTTGCTGATTTGAGGTCTCCACTAACTCGACATTTCTTAATCTAAACTTGTCATTCTTCCACCTTTTCTCACAAATCCCCCATACAGGAAAATATACTTTTCCTCTATCATGGTGAATGATAGTTACCACCTACGTTAATGACTAAACCAAAATCCTAGGAGTCACTCTTGCTTTCCTTTTTTCTTCACATATCCAGTCTATTACTAAATCATGTTAGTTCTGTCTCTCTAAAATATCTGGACTGTATCCAGTTTACCTCCAACTTCTAGTTAATGCTACCAAAATTTACCATCTAGATTACTATAGTAGTTTCTTGACAGATCGTTTGGCCTCTATTCCTTCCCTTTTCCTATCATTTATCAATACTGAAACCAGAAGAATTGTTATAAGTATGGGCATTTTCTTTTCTTCCTTCCTTCCTTTCTTTCTTGCAGTGCTAGGGATTGAACTCTGGGCCTTGACTATACCAGGCAAGTGCTCTACCTCTAAGTTATACCCCTAGCCCTAGTTTCCTATTTAAAGCATTCAATACAACCTTGCCATGAGAATCAAATCCAACCCTCTCAACAAGCCCTATAAAGCCAGAGCTGATTATCTTGTTAAGTTTCATGTTTTGTTTTTTTTTATGGGAGCGGGGGGACCAAGGATTGAACTCAGGGGCACTCAACCACTGAACAACATCCCCAGCCCTTTTTTGTATTTTATTTAGAGATGGGGTCTTACTGAGTTACATAGGGCCTTGCTAAGTTGCTGAGGATGGCTTTGAACTTGAGATCCTCCTGCCTCAGCCTCCTGAGCTGCTGGGATTATAGGCATGCACCACCACACCCAGCTATGGCCATATTATTCTTATTTATCTTATATATCAACTCCTAATGGAGTATGAGGAAGCAGAGAAGGATTTTAATGAATACTCTTTGAAAGAATGAATAAACAGTCTTATCTATTGAGGTGTTCCTTTAATGCATATGAAATATGGTAAAGGGTAATAATGGAAAAATTCATGGAGGAGGAATCTCAAGATCAAATCTGCCTGCTGACTTGTAATTTCATTTCTTTGACCCAGTCATATTCCCTCACTTGTATTATAAAATAAGAATACCCTTCCTTCCTTCCTTCCTTCCTTCCTTCCTTCCTTCCTTCCTTCCTTCCTTCCTCCCTCCCTCCCTCCCTCCCTCCCTCCCTCCCTCCCTCCCTCCCTCCGTCCCTCCCGCTAGGGATTGAACCCAGGGCCTCATGCATGCTAGGCAAGCTCTATCACTGAACTACATTGCTGTTCTCATCCTACTTCTGGTAATTACCTGATGAGATGAAAGCATTCTAAAAACTATAAAGTACTTTGTTTCAAAAATAATGTGGAGGGGCTGGGGTTGTGGCTCAGTGGTAGAGCATATAAATAAATGAATAACCACACATAAATAAAAGAATAAAATAAAGGTCTATCAACATTTAAAAAATTGTTTTTAAATGATGTGGGGCTGAGGTTGTTACTCAGTGGTAGAGCACTTGCCTAGCATGTGTGAGGCACTGGGTTCAATCTTTAGCACCACATAAAAATAAATAAATAAAATAAAAATATTGTGTCAATCTCCAACTAGAAAATAAAAATTAAAAAATAATGTGGAAAATTCATAGAAGGTTTTATAAGATCACAAGGCACAGGACAATAAAGACCATATAAGTAAAAAGAAATGTTTATTTTAAAGTTAATTTCAAAGGGATTATAAAATACACCTAATTTTAAAATAACTTTACTTAGATTTTTTTACTTGCCCTTTTAAAGTATGCAATTTGGTGGTTTTCAATAAATTCATAGAATTGTGCAATCACTACTACATGATTTTTAGAAACATTTTCATCACCCTAAAAGAAACACTATACTCATTAACAGGCACTTCCCAAATACTTCCCATCCTCTGCAGTCCCAGACAATTTTCTTTCTGTCCCTGTAGATTTGCCTGTTCAGGACATTTCATAAATGTGGAAGTATATGGGCTGGGGATAAGGCTCAGAGGTAGAGTGGGCAGGGCCTGGGTTTGATCCCCAGTACTTAAAAAAAAAAAAAAAATCTTATCATGTGTGTTCTTGTGGTTGGCTGCATTCACCAAGCACGTTATTCATCTATGTCACAGCATGTATTAGAGCCTCATTAATATTTTATTCCTGGAGTTGTGACTCAGTGGTAGAGTGCTTGCCTGGCATGTGTGAGGCCCTGGGTTCAATACTCAGCACCACATATAAATAAGTAAAATAAAAGCTCCATTGACAACTAAAAAATATGTTAAAAATATTTCATTCCTTCTTACGGCCAAATAATATTCCATTATATAGGTAGATTTGCATATTATTTGTCCATCAGTGGATTGACATGTGGGTAGTTTCTGCTTTTTACTATGAATAGCGTTTCTATGAAACATGGATATGATAGCTTTTGTATGGGCATATTTTGTACTAGGAATTGAACCCAGGAACTCTTTATCTCTGAGCCACATCCCCAGTCCTTCTTTATTTTTTATTTTGAGACAGGGTCTTGCTAAGTTGCTGAGAGTTGCTAAGTTGCCGAGGCTGGTTTTAACTCATGATCCTCCTGCTTCAGGCTCCCAATTTGCTGGGATTATAGGTGTGCACAACCATACTTGGCATATTTTCATTTCTTTTGGATGTATTCTTAGTGAAATCACTGGGTCAAATGATAACTGTATGTTTAACTTTGTGTGTGTGTGTTTCTGTGTGATGCTGGGGATCGAACCCAGTGTCTCACTCATGCTAGGCAAGCATACTATCACTGAGCTATATCCCTATCCCTTTCTTTTGGTTTCTTTTTTGAGATGAGGTCTGACTGTGTTTCCCAGGCTCTCTTGAATTCCCTGGTTCAAGTAATCCTCCTGTCTTAGCCTCTGAAGTAGTTGGGACTATAGACATGTACCACTGTACTCAGCTTATGTTTTAACTTTTTTTTTTCGTAATTTAACATGTGTTTTATTGATAAGATTTAAAAATTCATAAATCAATGGAATAAACAAAAAGTACAATTTTTTATAGATCATTGAACAATTTTAAAGTTAAATTATTTTGTATCACACTAAAAATATTCATGTAAATCTGATGTAACAATAGTCGAATAGGCACTGATAGCTATAGCTTGGAAAGACAATTAGCAGCTATTAAATCTTTTATTCTGTGAGCATAGTACACATATAACTAAGTATCTGAAGATAGCAACTGAATCCAAGTCACTAAAACCACATCTTTGACTTAGAAAATTTAAACATATCAAGGATATATTTTTCTTTATTAATTGGAACTATTCTAATAGTTTCACTTATGGAGTTGACATACTGATCATAGCACATAAGAATACCTAAAAGGATCTATAGCTCAGCTTTTACCTTATTAATGATTTCAGTATCAGAACCTACATTTTTATTTTAGATTGTAGTACAAATTAAAAATGGATTTAGATTTCCCCCATCAATGTTTCATGAAATTATCATCAGACTTTTCATTAATTCTGATGAATTTTTTAATGATAATAGAAATGTTTAAAGAACAGATGGGTGTGTTTTAAATAATGAAATATGTACAGTTGACAATACAGGTGAAAACAAGATTCTTTTACCATGTTAGCCATTCTTCCTCATTACTAACATTTATTTATTTGTTTTTATTTGTTCTTTTTAGATATACATGACAGTATAGTATATTTTGACATATTATACGTACATGGAGTTTGACTTATTCTAATCAGGATCCCATTCTTGTGGTTGTACATGATGTGGAGTATTACTAACATTTAATATGGTTGACTTTTTATCAAAGAATAACAAATCTATTCACAGAAATAGATGAATTTCTTCCCATCTTTCAGGCCAGAACTAACCATCTCTGAATATATCTTGTCCCCTAAGTGAGACAGACCTTTTTCATTTTGAAATTTTGAGCTGTAATTGAATTTTTTTCAGGTGGAACATTCTAAATGTTTAATATTTTTAGAATCTCTTGCTCAAGTACAGAGATCTTTGAGCTATTGCATTTAACTTTATTTATTTTTTGCATTTTTTTATTGTGAACAAATGGGATACATGTTGTTTCTCTGTTTGTACATGGAGTAAAGGCATACCATTTGTGTAATCATACATTTACATAGGGTAATGTTGTTTGATTCATTCTGTTATTTTTTCCCTTCCCCCCACACTTCCCACCCCTCTTTTCCCTCTATACAGTCCTTCCTTCCTCCATTCTTGCCCCCCTCCCTAACCCTAACTCTAACCCTAACACTAACCCTAACACTAACCCCTCCCACTCCCCATTATGTGTCATCATCCACTTATTAGCGAGATCATTCGTCCTTTGATTATTTTGAGTTTGGCTTAATTTTACTTAGCATGATATTCTCCAGTTTCATCCATTTGCATGCAAATGCCATAATTTTATCATTCTTTATGGCTGAGTAATATTCCATTGTATATATATATACCACAGTTTCTTTATCCATTCATCAATTGAAGGGCATCTAGGTTGGTTCCATGATCTGGCTATTGTGAATTGAGCAGCTATGAACATTGATGTGGCTGTATCTCTGTAGTATGCTGATTTTAAGTCTTGGGTATAGGCCAAGGAGTGGGATAGCTGGGTCAAATGGTGGGTCCATTCCAAGTTTTGTAAGGAATCTCCACATTGCTTTCCAGAGTGGATGCACTAATTTGCAGCCCCACCAGCAATGTATGAGTGTACCTTTTTCCCCACATCCTCGCCAACACCTGTTGTTGCTTGTATTTTTGATAATCGTCATTCTAATTGGGGTGAGATGGAATCTTAGGGTGGTTTTGATTTGCATGCGTTTAACTTTTTGAGGAGCTGCCAGACCATTCTTTCAAGTGGCTATACCATTATGTAATTTTATTAGCCATTTTAGGCTCTTTGTGCCAACTCAATACCTTTTACTGGATAATTTATAAACAGCAGAAATGTATCATTCACAGTCTTGGAGGTTGGTCAGTCCAAGATAAAGGCATCAGCAGATTCAGTGTATTATGAGGGCTCACTACTTGCTACTAAGATGGCACCTTCTTGCTGCAGCCTCATGTAGCAGAAGGGGCAGAAAGGATCCCTCAACCCTCTTTTATAAGGTACTAATCCCATTCAGGAGAACTCTGCTATGTGAACTAATCAGATGGCAAAGACCCCACCTTGTAATATTATTATATCAGGGGTTAGGTTTTAATGTGTGAATGTTGAGGAACACAAACATTCACACAGCAGCAGGCTAGTAAATATTTTAGGCTTTGTAAGCCATGCAATCTCTGTCACAGTTCAAAACAGTCAGCATTGGTCAGTATTTTGCTGACCCAGATCTACTTTATGAGGTTTTTTTGTTTGATTGTTTTGTGGTATTGGGAATTGAACCCAAGGGTGCTATATTTCTGAGCTACATACCCAGCCCCTTTTATTTTTTATTTTGAGACAAGTTGCCAAGGCTGGCCTTGAAATTGCGATCCTCCTGCCTCAGCCTGCCAAGTTGCTGCAATTCCAGGTGTGTGCTACACAGCTTTATGGAGTTTTTTAAAGACTTTTGAAATCATGTGTTTTTTTTTCCTAACATACATAAATAATTACGATATATTCCGCTGAAATAAAATCTGGTCACTAATTGAACAGAACTTCTCCATTTCCTAATTGAATTAGAAATTTGAACCAAGTGTGGTGGCAAATGCTTGTATTTCCAGCAACTCAGAAGGCTGAGGCAGGAGGATCACAAATTCAAGGCCAGCCTCAGCAACTTCTCAAGACCCTGTCTCAAAATAAAAAATAAAAAGGGCTGTGGATGTGGCATGTGGCTCAGTGGTTGAGCTCCTCTGGGTTAAATTCCCAGTACAAAAAAATAAATAAATGAAAATAAAGTAGTCCACAATAAGTTTTCATCTATCTATAACTAATTTAGTTTGCCTTTAAGTCTAAAGGAAAGATGTTAGAGATTATATAAATATAATTCTGTAGAAAGTAGTAAGATCAAATTGCAATTTAATGAATAAAAAAAGTTTATGAGATGAGTACTAAGATCTAGGGAAGGACCCTTGACAAAAAGTTTATAGTCTGAGCAGGGAGGAAGCAGATGAGACATAAATACTGCTGTGTACTGAAAAGTAGAGCCTGACAAAGCCAAAACACATTCTAAATATTAACTTTTGATCTGATTCAGCAATCTTACTATGGGTACATCAGTATAGCAAATGCTAAAGTGACACAAAAAATAAAATTATGTGTCCACGCCCAGAAATAAAATTCAGGCATAGGTACTGGCCTGTGCCTCTTCACCCTTTACTGCAGCAGCATAAATAGCCAGCAACTGACTCAATGTAAATGTCTCAGGGAATGTACATTGATTACCAGTGTTCTGTAATAGCTAAGAATGTGGAAGATTAATCCAAGCTCATTGTAGGCAAAGTAGAAACAGTTCTGAGCTTGAAAAACAGTTTTTTAAAAATATTTTTAAAGGGCCACTCTGCTGTGTCAGAATATTCTTATTTTTAGAAAGCCATTGTCCTGGAAATAAAAACCTTTAGCTTTCTCTAGTGCTGAACTCTGTAGTTTGGAGGAGTCATGAATTAAACCAGATGTTCCAGAAAAAAAAAAAAAAAAAAAAGATCAGTAATGAAGTATGAATTGATGGATTTCCCTTTCTTGCCAGAAGTGATGGTAAGAAAGTTATGGGAGTGTATATCAAAGACCTGTTTTTCCCTAATAGGTATGGAGTTTCCAGAAGAAGCAAACAGATCTCCTCATTGCCTTTTATAAGCATAGAATTACAAAATTAGAAGCAGCCATGCAGGAGGCACAGCAAACAGTGGCTAGCCAGGACAAGTAAGTGACAAGTCAGATCTCCAGATAGCCTTTTTAAATTCCCTTTCAGAAAAATGTAGTACTTTTTTCTTGTTGCAAAGACTGAAAATTGCCCAATGTATTTTTAAGTTTGTTTTTGGAAAATCAGGTACATGATTTTTTAAAATATTTTTTTAGTTGTTGATGGACCTTTTTATTTTATTCATTTCTTTATACACAGTACTGAGAATTGAACTCAGTGCCTCACACATGCAATGCAAGCACTCTACCACTGAGCCACCAACCTCAGCCCCAGGTACAGAATTTTTGATTGAATATGTGGAGAGGAAATGGAATTCTGTGCTAACTCCCCTGAAATCACATCAAGTGACTGCTTATTTTTGTCCACTTGATTATTCTAACCATCAAAGCTTTGCCATTGGTTCCCTGAATCACCAGATCCCTGACAGAAATACTTTAGATTTTCAAGCATCTCTTAATAAGCATTAACTAGATGATGTTGTTGTTGATGATGATGTTAATGGTGATGATATTAAGACTTTTTATCCAACTGATCTGGAACTGATTATTTCCATTATTCACCTAGAGAGTTGTCAACTTTAAGAAAGGAGAATGGAGAACTGAAGAAATTTCTAGCCATAGTAAAGGTGAATAAAATACATTTTCTTTTCAATTATTTTCTCTCCTCCTTTTTCATCCATCTAGCTGGTTGTATAATATAGGGCTTCCTACCCTTTTTCATATGATGACACACATAGAAACTGATGTTTTTGTATGTAATAAAGGAACAAGGCTACAGAATACCTTGGAGGAATGTAAGTATTAACATTTAGTACCACTTGTAACCCATTGAAGATCAGTGAGTTGTGACATACCAATTAGGAAGCTCTCTTATAAATAAAAGAGACATCTGTTGCAGCTTAGATTGTCACTTCAAGAATCCCAAGAAAAAGAATTAAAAAAAATTAAAAAAATAAAAAAAAAGAAGAAGCCCAAGACACCTCAGGACTCTTCTTCTCCCAAACACTCCCTAGACATTTCTTTTTTCCTAAGACTATTCTGTGTGTTTATATAATTTTCTTATTGATCTCATTCCTATAACTGATCTAGCAAATTGAAATCATGTTATGTTCCTTTCAATCCCTATAGTCTCTCCATATTTCCCTACATATATTGGTCTATAGGATTCCCAATGTGCTCTTATGAAGAAAGCTAACATTATATTTCCTCAAAGCTAATAATTTCCTAAGGAAACATTGCTCCTTTTTTTTCTCCAATTAGTAGGAAACCTGAGCAGCCATAACTTAGAGACATTGCATCTGAGTTATCTAAGAAGTAAGACTGAGATCCACTGATTAGGACCTTTGATCTTCAGCTTCCTTTCTCCCATTCTTTCACCCACAGGAATCTCCAAGTCGGTACCAAGGAAGCAGGTTAGTTTATGAGCAACCATACTAGCCCACTGTCTTGAAAACTTCCGTTCTTTTTTTCTTTTTTTTGGAGGTGCTGGGGATTGAACCCAGGGCCTCATGCTTCCAAGGCAAGCACTCTACCGACTGAGCTATCTCCCCAGCCCTGTTCTTTTATTTCTAAAAAAAATATTTTAATTGACATATAACAATTGTACCCCAGTTGTACACATAACAATTTATGGGGTACAGTGTGATAATTTGATACAATTATACAATGTATAATGATAAAAGCAAGGTAATTAAATTCCCTTTCCTTAAATGTTTATCATTCCTTGTGTTAGGAAGCTTTTTGAGCTTGACCCCTGGCTGTGTGAGCTTCAATAAAATATTCTTCTCTGAGAAAGAATAATTCACTAAAAAGTGCTGAAGTTAATTTTTTTTAGTTAAAATGAAATTTTGATTGTAGTATTCACCCTTAACTATCATCTTATGAAACACTACTCACCCTTCAAAATTCAGCTCACATAATTTCCTCTGCAAAGACTATTAAGTGGAGTTAGATGATGTGTTCATTCATTCAGTAAATATTCATTCACTGCCTACTATTTATCAAGTACTATATTAGGTGGGTGTACAGCACCAGTCCTTTCTAGGTGGTGATATGTGTGTCCTACCAACTGTTAAATATTTTGAATTGGTGAATGAAAAATATATGACACCCTGCACTCACATAAGTTGCTGCCTAGTGTTTTTTCATACTCTGTACTTTTGATACACCTATTATAATAAATGTTACTTTTATTATTATTTTTCTGATCCTGAGAATCAAACTGTCTTGTGCATGCTAGGCAGGTGTTCTAATACTGAGTTATATCCCTAGCCCCTGATTTTTTAACAAAATAATCTCTCAAAGAGAGGAACCTTATTCGAGTTATTTTTGTAATTTTGGAATCTAGAATCTATATAGACACACACACACAAAATGCTTGTTGGATAGATGGGTTAGAGGATGGAGAGATGTGTGAATAGATGGACAGATGTAAGGTTGAGAGTATTTGATAAAGCACTGTGGAAAGGAAGAAAGGAAGTATTTCAAAGCTTCTGTGTAGGGGAGTGGAAAAATTCTCGCTTAGAGAGGAAAGGCATCGCATGGAAGCTTTGCTTACATATTTTGGGGCGATAACTAACACATAAGATAAACACAATCTATTCAGAGAGGAAGCTACTGTTTCTATAAACAATGATCTGATTGATCCTCTAAAGTGACATTTCTGCTTAGTAAGATTAGAGCTATCTTGTTTCTTTTTGTTTTGCTTGCAGGCTGACCACACCTCGACCAGTGGGCATTACTTCCCCATCGCAGTCAGGTAGATAATATTTTTTTGAGCAAATATCTGTGTGAAATGAATAAATATCTTTTCTAATATTAAAAATGGTTTTCTCTTAGAGCACATAATGTGATTTTCCTAATATTATGTATGTTAAGAAAAACATAATACAACCAGGTAACCACTCAACAGATCACCTAGGCAAGGCAGCATGCACCATTGATGACAGCTTTTCATTCTGCACATTATTCTCTTTCAGCTACTCCACGACTCAGTTTCCAGCATAGCAGCCAAGTGGTCAGGTGAGTACAAGACCTTTACTGCAACATTAAAAACTATTGGCAAAAGTTGGGAGATGAAATAAATACCTAGATGTGACTCAGATTGGGACTTAAGAGACTTTGGGTCTATGTCAAGTTTAATACCAAATTTTTTGTCTCATCTTATTTAGTCGGTCCTCCTCTGTGGAGTCTATCCCTTATAGAGTGGCCAGCTTTGGTAGTATGGGCCAAGTAAGTAATATTCACCTTCTCTTTCAAGATTGAGGTTTGTAAAGCTTAATGAAAGCAACAATTTAAGTCAAGAATCTGAAATGTATATGGCTTTGGCAGAAATTATTTGGTGCCATGCAGACCCTTTTTGTTTATTTGGCAATGGAGACCTGATATTAGAAGCTGACACAGAATCAATAGGGGTAGAAATAGTGTAAGTGTTTAAGGAATAAATTAGCAGTGTTTGTCATGTTAATTTTGGAAGTAGTGAAGTATAATCTTTCTTGGACTGACAGAACAATATATGCTTGAATGTATAGATATAGAGAAATAGGAAATAGGGGAGCTAGAGAACCAGGATATATTTATTAATGTTTATTATTTGTCCACCAGGGAAGCAGAGGACTGCAGGGAAGGAGCACTCCCAGAGACTCTTATACTGGTGAGATGGGGTGTCAGAAGTCAACATATTGTGTGTAGAAATCAACAGATTTCTGGTTTTCTGTGCAAAGTGTCATCTGACTGTTTTTTTTCCTCACAGTGATTCCATGTCTCCAGACATAGGTTTCAAAATAATGATATTTTTGTTCTCAAACAAAAAGTTGATTAATAGAAAGCCATTGAAAATTTCTGTTTAGGAAATGCAAGATTACTTCTGAGTAAAATAATTAACTTGAATTTTAAAAACTGCCACAAGATGGCAGTACAAGTTAGGTTTAAAAGGACTTGTTAATAAGACATAAATTGTTAGACTGAAGGATGTCTGGCTTCTGCAATGTGTGTTAAACATAAATCTGTTTCAGTAAAGAAATATTTTTATTTCACCCACCTAATTTGTTTTCTTCTTCTTCTTTTTCCTTTTTGGCACTGGGGATTGAACTTAGGGGCATTTGACCTCTGCACCACATCCCCAGCCCTATTTTGTATTTTGTTTAGAGATAGGGTCTTGCGGAGTTGCTTGGCACCTCACTTTTGCTGAGGCTGGCTTTCAACTCATGATCCTTCTGCCTCAGCCTCCCAAGCCTCTGGGTTACAGGTGCATGCCATTGTGCCCTGCTTCACCCACCTGATTTCCTTCTTTCTTTTTTTTTTTAATTTTTAAATTTTTTAATTTGTTCTAATTTGTTGTACATGACAGTAGAATGCATTTATACATTTTGATAGCTCATACATAAATGGAGTGTAATCTTAATTTCTGTCCTCTAAAAACTATAATTGTCATTACTGTTTTCAAGGGCATTAACCAGTCCCTACAAAATAACCTATAAGAGAGGATTTTCTTTTCTTTCACAAGAGGCAAATTTGAGATTTCTGAATCCTTTTTTTTTTTTTTTTTGGTACCAGGGATTGAATCCAGGTGCGCTTAACCAGTGAGCCACTTCCCCAGTCTTTTTTTTTTTTCTCACATTTTACTTAGAGGCAGGGTCTTACTGAGTTGCTCAGGACCTCACTAAGTTGCTGAGGCAGGCTTAGAACTCACAATCCTCCTCCCTCAGCCTCCAGAGCTGCTGGGATTACAGGCTGCACATTGCACCCTACTCCAAAGCCTTTTCATTAAAAAAATTCACCGAAGATTCTCCATCCAGTTCATCCACAATTGCCCCTTGGAAAAATGTAGATGTTCTAGCCAATTTATTTAAGTCAGGTTGATAATATTGTTCCCTCTTTCATTCCTGGTTTTGGTAACTGGAATCTTTTTTTTTTCTTGGTCAGTCATTTCAAAGAACCAGCTTTTAGTCTTCTATATTGTTTTCTATTCTCTAGTTCATGTATTTGTGATTTAATCTTGTTTGTTTCTTTCTGGTTATTTTGGATTTAGTTCGTTCTTTTTCCATTTTCTTAAGGTAGAAGGTTATATTATTGATATTGCACATTTATAATATAGACATTTACAGTCATAAATTTCATTCTAGTGTAACTTTCACTGCATCCAATTAGGTTGGTTTGTTGTTTTTGTTTTCATTCATCTTGAAATGTTTTCTAAGCTGGAGATAGAAGGCCATTCCTGTAAACCCAACAACTTGGAAGATTGAGGCAGGAGGATTGTAAGTTTGAGGCCAGCCCAGGCAATTTAGCAAGCCCCTGTCTCAAAAAAGAAAAGGGGTAGGCAGGCATGGTGATATATGCCTTTGACCCCAGGGTCTCAGGAGGCTGAGGCAGGAGAATCACAAGTTCAAAGCCAGCCTTAGCAATTTAGTGAGACCCTGTCTCAAAATAAAAGTAAGATGTGGTTCTGTGGTTAAGTGCTCTTGGGTTTAATCCCTGGCACTAAAAAATAAATAAAAAGAGCTAAGAATGTAGCTCAGTGACATACCCCTGGGTTCTAATTTCAGTACCTGTAAAAAGAAAAAAGTGTATTTTCTAATGTCCCTTGTGATTTTTTTTCTTTGACCCATTGACTATTTAGTGGTATATTAGTATCCACATATTTGTGAATTTTCCAAATATCTCCATTAATTATTTTGAATTCCATTTCATTGTGATTGGAAACACATTTAAATCAGTGATTAAATCTTTTTAAATTTATGGTTTAACATATTATCTGCCCTGGAAAACATTCTGAATTTATTTTCTGCCCTTGGATAAAATATTCTAAAAAGTTTGGTAGGTTTAGTTGGTATATACTGTTGTTTAATTGGTATGTTTCTGTTTCCTTGCTTGATCTTCTGTCCAGTTATTCTATTTTTTTGAAAGTGGGGTACTGAAATCTTCAACTATTATTGTGGACTTGTCTAATTTTTTCATTAACCATGTCAGTTTTTACTTCATGTATTTTAGAACTGTTATTAGATACATATATATATATATATATAAAATTTGTCTTTTTGATGGATTGACTTTTATCATCACATACTGCCATTCTTTGTCTTTAGTTTCTTTTTTTCCTGACAGTTTATTTAGTCTATTATTAGTATAACCACTTCTGCTCTTTTCTGTTCATGGTTTGCATGGAGTATCTTCCATCTTTATTTTTTTTCTGTGCATGTTGCTAGCAATTAAGCCCAGGGCCTCACACATATTAGGAACACACAGTATACTACTAAACTGTAACCCCAGCTCCTCTATCCTTTACTTGTGTGTTTGTTTTTGTTTTGTTTTGTTTTGTTTGAGATAGGGTCTCACTAAATTAGTCATTGGGATTGCAGGCACGCACCCCCATGCCTGGTCCTTATCCTTCTGCTTTCAACCTATATGTGTCTTTGAATCTATAGTGAGTCTCTTACTGCTGGGTGTGGTGGCACATACCTATGATCCCAGCCACTGGGGATGCCGAGGCAGAAGGATTGTAAGTTTGAGGCCAGCCTAAAAACTTAGTGAAGTCGTAAACAATTTAGTGAGACACTGTCTCCAAAAAAAAGAAAAAGAAAAAATATATATATATGTATATAAAAGGACTGGGGATGTGGCTCAGTGGTTAAGTGCCCCTTGGTTCAGTTCCCAGTGTCAAAAAATAAATAAAATAAAAAATTAAGTGAGTCTCTTGTAGATAGTACATAGTTGGACCTCTTGTTATTTCAATCTGTTCTGCTAGTTTCTATCTTTTAATTGGAGAGTTTAATCTGTTTACATTTAGTGTCATTCCTGATAAAGAAAAGCTTACTTTTGCCATTTTGCTACTCATTTTTATTTATATCTTTTTTGGTCCTTGGTTCCTCTATTACTGCCTTCTTTTGTGTTAAATGTGTTATTTTCTAGCATACTTCTTTAGTTCCTTGTTCTTTTACTATAGTTTAAAAGTTTTTTCTTAGAGATTACTATTAATATCTTAATTATATTGTTAACAATCCACTGTGGATTAATACCATACTTAATTTCAATAGTATACAAAAAATTTAGTCCTATGTAGTTTTCTCCCCACTCCATTGTGCAGTTAGCATACAAATTATATCTTTATAAATTGTGTGCTCATCAAGACAAATTGATAATTATTGTTTTATATAGTTGTTTTTTAAAATCAGACAGAAAAGTAACGAACAAAAATACAATGGGCTGGGGATATAGCTCAGTTGGTAGAGTGCTTGCCTTGCATGCACACGGCCCTGGATTCAATCCCAGCACCACAAACAAAATACAATTACACTGTCTCTCCCTAGTGTTCTTTCTTAATGTATATTGGAATTACTATCTTGTATTCTTTCACTTTTAGCTTGAAAGACTCCCTTTAGTATTTCTTGTAAGACAGATTTTGTTTTGCTTTACTTTTGTATTACTGGGAATTAAGCCCAGGACCTGTCTGGGCAACTCGAAGTACTCTACCACTGAACTACATTCCCACCCATTTTATTTTATTGTGATACAGGGTCTTGCTCAGTTGCTCAGGCTGACCTCAAACTTGCCATCTTCCTGCCCCAGCCTCCCAAGTAGCTGGTATTACATGTGTGTGCCCCCATGTCCTATTATAAGACAGGGTTTGAAAAACCTAAGAATGAAGTTTTGAAAGAGTTCAGTCCCATTCCTTCCCTCTGGTGACTGCCAAAATTGGTGTTCAAAGGTACCATGGAGCTGAAGGAGAAATGAGAATTAAGGAAGTTACAGTGCCAAAGATTGCTCCTTTTACTGACATTCAGCTATTTTTTTTTTTTTTTTCTGAGTAAATATTTTCCAGATTGCTGCAAGTTCTTTATTAATTTCTGGAGTTTTTGGTTTTTGTACTGGGAATTAAACCCAAGGGCACTTTACCACTGAGTACATCCCTACATCCCCAGCCCTTTTTTTTTTTTTTTTTTTTGAGATAGTCTTCCTTGGTTGCTGAAGCTGGCCTCAAACTTGCAATTCTCCTGCCTCAGCCTCCTGAGTCACTGGGATTACAGGTGTGTACCAGTGTACCTGGCTAATTTTTGGAGTTTTGAAGTTGATTCTGACCACTTTTGCTAGTTTTCTCATTGCTTTTATGAAGGAGATAATTTTTGGAGCTCTTTATTCCACCATTTTTACTGATGTCACTCCTTGCTAATGTAATGACTCATTGTCTTTAGACATAGTTTCTGGTAATCCTCATTTTAGAGAGGAAGGCAAGACACCGATAGATTAGTGCACATCAAGGCCATGATATATCCTGGCCCAGACTCCGAAGAAGAAAGCATCCTTATGAGATTCGGCTTTTCACTCAACATTATCCCCTAAACTTAACATATACTAAAAATCTTTGATCCCTATGTCTTTTGCCCTGGTTCCTAATATACCTGAATCTCATAGGCTCATTTTTATGCTTTCCAGAAACCCCTTCACCAGCTTCAACTCACAGCCTATCTTACAGGTGAGTAACATACTCCTTTTCTCTACAAATGTGTTCACACCGACACTACTTCTCCACTAGCCTGTACCAGTGAAGTTTATAATTTGCTTTGTAAACAAAAGGTTTAATAGTATTGTGTTTAATGTACATCCAAATTATTTTAATTTTGGTTTCAAGCAGGGGACCCTCCCTTGCCACCGCCTAAAGGCATTGGCCTTTCTTTTACATATGCTTTTTTCCTTGGTCATTCCCTTTCTCTGCTGACACTTTTATTTCCCCTCCATAGACCTTCATCTGTCTCCTCTGGACAGGGAATTTTGTCTTTCAAACCATATCTAAATGGGGATTCAGGCCACACAAGAGTCCTCACCCCCAGTAATTCTGGTAAGTTAAACATTCCCAAAGGAATGGAATTTCAACTACTGACACATATACTAAAATGAAGATTATTCAAAGTAACAGGAAGTTGAGATTCGTCCCCAAAAGCATTATTTCCAGTAGACTCTAATATATATATTTTAAGAGTCATTCCATTTCCTGTACAGTGAATGAATTTTGCCTAAACAGCCCTCACCATGTCATCATTTGAATCCTACTGTTTAGCCAGGTCGTCCTAGAGGATCAAACTGGCTTTTTTGTTACCTTGAACATGTTGGAGATTCAGTTCTCAGGATTATAAAACCAACATGCTTTCTTCTCCCTGTGCTTTTCAGTAAAAGTACCAGCCCTCTCGATACCAGTTTATCTTCCATCTGTTTGCCTAAATCTTATAGTGCCTATCTTTCCACTTAGTTAAACTCAAATCTCAAATGACTCTGTCCACACCCCATCTTCACAGGAAAAGAATGGACTTTGGAACCTACTTTTTTTTTTTTTTTAAGTATTGGGAATTGAACCCAGGGGCTTTACCACTACATTATAGCCCTAGCTGTTTTTGTTTTTTTTCTCCTCCTAAATTTTTAATTTTGAGACAAGGTCTCACTAAGTTACTTAGGGCCTCACTGAGTTGCTGAGGTTGGCCTAAAACTTGCAGTCCTCCTGTCTCAGCTCCCAAGTTGCTTGGATTATAGGTGTGTGCCTTCACCCTGAATGCAACCTACTTGTTACTGAGCTAATAGTCTTTTCCATTCTGTGTTCCTTTGATTAAGAACTACCAAGATACCTGACCCACAAATAAAAGTAACTGCTAAGAAACTAGCCAAGTAAGTTGTCTTTCACCATTTCCTCTATCCTTCAGGTCAGAGGGAGAGCAGAACCACACTAGAGAGTCTTCCAGGTTTCCAGCTACCAGTCCTGCAGGTAAGCCTGGCTAGTACAACTCATTTGTGCATAAAAACTCACATGGTTAAACCTGCACACTAAGACCTCATTCTAGTCTCATATTAGGGTAGTAGAATGTAACCAGTAAGGAATGACATGAGTTTCAACTGTGGAAAACATATGTTAACAATTTTCCAGGATAGTCTCAATCTCAAAGGTTCTGTCCTGTTATAAGATTAGCTTCCTGGTTTGGGTTGTTTTTTGACACATTCACATTCCCAGTAGTTCCATAAGAGAGTATTTTCCATGAAGTGTCTCTTTCAGGTGAAGGTAATTGAACTGGGAAAAAAACACATTTATTTCTCTAGAGATCAGTAGATTAATGTCCTGTAAATATATACAATTGATTCTTATCCAAGCAACAAAAGGTAAAGGGCAGGTCATGAGAAGTTTGTAAGGGCTCTATTAAATGAAAAATCCAATCTTGCCTTTTAAGTGAATTTTTATAGCTTGGGGTTTCAGGCTTTAGGGGTTTAGATCCTTTTCTACTTCAAGCTCCTGGTGACCCCAGGGAAAATTCCTGCATACTAAGTCTGGTATATATTTCATTCCTATAATCCAAAATGCCCTTTATTTCCTCAGCAAGAAATTAGGGTCTAAGTCTTAAGAGGCAACACTGGGGAAATAACATCCCTCTCTGATTGTCACAAATGGAGGGATTAACCTACAAATGGAAAATGACATGAGACCTATAAACCATCTATAAATATACGGCCCTAAATTGGATCACAGTTGAAACAAGCTATTTAAAAATTTTTTGAGACAGTTGAGGAAAACTAAATATCTGTTAGACATCTAATATTAAACAATTTTTAACATTGGTGATTTTTTTTTAAGGTGTGATGATATTGCAGTTGTTTTTATCGTATGTAGATACATACAAAATTTTGTATAGGTGGGAAGTTAGATGATGTCTGGATTTTACTTTAATATAATTTGGTAGAGAGAGGCAGTGAAAGAGTAGAAATAAAAGATCGGCCATGAGTTACTTGTTGAAGTTGGGTGATTTTTTTTTTTAATTTTGAGACGGGGTCTAAGCTACTTAAGACCTCTCTAAGTTGTTAAGGATGCCTTCAAACTTGCCATACTCCTGCTTTAGCCTCCCAGGTCTCTGGGATTTCAGGTGTGGGTTACTGTGCCTGACCTAATCTACTTTAAAAATGTTTCTCCATTTAAAATTTTTAAAAATAGTTATTAAAGAAAGTGCATCCTCCCCAGAGGCATAAGAATTCTACCTTCTTGCAGTTCATGGTGGTACATGCCTGTAATCCCAGCAGTTCAGAAGGCTGAGGCAGGAGGATAGCAAGTTCAAGACCAGTCTCAGCAACTGAGATTCTATTTCAAAATAAAAAATAAAACAGGCTAGGGATATAGGGATGTGGCTCAGCAGTAAAGTCCTCTGGGTTCAATCCCCACTACCAAAAAAAAAAATTCTACCTTCTTGGTAAACGTCTCTGGGTGTGGTAGTCATGTGTTCCAGATCTTCCAAAACAGTTTGATTTTCAAATATTTAACATTATTATTATTATTATTATTTTTTTGGGTGCTGGGGATCAAACCCAGGACCTTGTGCTTACAAGGCAAGCACTCTACCGACTGAGCTATCTCCCTAGCCCCCTAATTTGACATTATTATAAGCTACTGAAATGCTCCAGAACATTTCAGGTTGCAATAAGAAGCCCTTGTCACACAAGACATATCAAATCTGTTTGGAAAGCTTAAGTCATTATGCAATGGGGAAAAGTCACAGGGAAGCAACACAGGTGGTTTATGTCCCAATAAACTTCATATAATGGCTTGAGAGTCTTATTACGCCTTTTCTGTTGTTATATGTTATAAACACTCAAATTTGCCTTCTTGTTCTCTGCTGTAGACTCTCTACCAACAGAGGCAGATGGGGTTAGCCAGGGAGAGAGAAGCATGGACCACTTCCAGATAAACCATCATCAAGGTCTAATCTATACATATTGCTGAAGGATGGACTATAGTATCCACTACTCATTAGCAGAGATGACCTTGGAAAATGTACCCCTGCTTTGTTTCCTGGTTTCATTCTGTACCTTATTCCCTTTTGATCTTTATTGATATTACCTCTCAGGAAAGTAGTAAGGTCTTTGATAAGACTAATGCTAAGATGTTTATTTCTTCCCCAGAAAACACATGCTAACTTCTTTCATTTCCTAACAATTTGAAACTAAGGCTATAAAAATAATTTTTGGCATTATGCTTGGAAGTGAGAAGACTAGATAATATACTCATCAACTTGTTTCATTTCTGGATTTCATTTTTTAGCTTTGGGTATATTTTTTCATTGCCCATATTAACATATACCAACTCTGTTCTTTACCCTATTATATTATGCTTTTCCTATTTTTTTTGTTTCCTGTATGCCTATTTACTATTAAACATGTTGTTTTCCCTTTGTTAAAATAATTGCATACACAGATTTGCAACTTATTGAAGTAGACAGATAATAAAGTAGATATTCTTTTATGGCTACTGCAATTCAATTATTATAAGTTCTGGAATGATATGAATGAGCCAGTAGAGTTAACTTCAAGCCTATTGAATCTATCATTGCTGAGACCTCAGAAATTTTAACCATTATCATCTGACCACTGGAAAATAGTATGTGTGGTGACAGATGCCAACCTACTGCCCATTAGTTTTTGTTCTTTCAGTGTGCCTCAGTAAGTCCTACCCCTTCAAATAATAGAGTGTATACTAAATCTGAGCTCTTTTAAAAGCAGTGATGGGGATCAAACTCAGAACTTCACACATGGTAGGCAAGTGCTTTACCACTTGAGCCATATTCCCAGCCCCTAAATCAGAAATGTTAATGGGGCCTGGGGATATAGCTGTTGGTAGAGTGCCTGCCTTGAAAGCACAAGGTGCAAAAGGCCCTGGGTTCAATCCCCAGCACAGCAAAAAAAAAAAAAAAAAGAAATGTTAATGGACTTGGCTCCATTAATCCCTAAACTACAGGCATGGTAAAGTGGAGAAAAGAGAAACAATTTTATTTTTGGCCTTTTTATTATTATTCTAGCAATTTGGGGCTTCCACTCTTTATTTTTAGATGGTTAACCCATTGGTATCGTTTTGCTTTATATTTGATCCCAACTGATGAAAAATCATTCTAAAACATCAATAATTCAGTTAAAGACCATGGTCCCTCTGTCCCCAAGACAGAGCATATAGAGGGGGAAAATTCTCTTCTCAGGATGCAGTTGAGCCAACAGAGGGAAAAAGAAAAAGAAAAATCAGTCTCCATCAAACTAGACAGGAGATAAGTTTCAGGTTTGTAAAACCAAACCTGGAACTACCTACCATCCTTCTTGTAACAGGAGAAATCATCCCCTCCATCTCCCTATAATGTAATTCTACTTTTTTAAAGGATATCTTCCCTAATTCTCACCTCCAATAAATATCCAGACTAAATATTCACTACCTATTATTAAAGTTTTTCACAAACTCTGTGGGATTTACCCTGAGACAATTAATTGAGAGGGGATTTTGTAAAGATAAAAAGGTAGAAGACAAAGTGGACCCAGTATCAGAAATGAGAATATTTTTACCACCAGTGATTCAGTGATGAAGCAGGTGAAACACAGAACATCAAATTGATATCAGAGGAGAAAGTATTTGTGACAAGGCTGGTTTGTATTGAGAATCTTAGCTGCACTATGTAGAATTTGTACTCAAAGAGAACAGTACAAAGCAGCCTTATATTCCAGGAAAAATGGTGGGACTGGGGATTCATTGGAATTATCAATTGAATCAGAATTCTTTACCCCTTCTTTCCAGGTCTCCTGTAGATGTGTGGCTGAGGTCTGTTCTCCATAGTACTCTAAGGGAAAAGAATAGCAGATACAAGGACAACAGGAAACATTTCCTGACCCAGATTCTTATCCTCCTCTACATTGTGGCTAGAGTACTGGATTATTTGCTGACCCAATCCCTGATTTTGTGTTCCATGATCATCCTCCCTGGTCCACCCTCAACTTACTACATCCCCATCACCCACCCTGAAGAACACAAAAGCTTTTAAATTCTTTGCCACAAGGTAATTAAAAAGTGTGGTTTGTTTAAACAGTTACTAAAATTTGGTTCATCTTTTAGTAACAAATCTTTTCCTTCCCTAACCCTTCCCTCACTCAGTCCTGTATGATCACATAGTCATCCTCATCCTCATCTTCCTCTTCCTCCTCTTCTCCTTCATCATCCTCTGGCAGTTCCTCTTCTTCCTCTTCTTCTTCTTCATCTAGACAAACTACCACCTCAGCTGGCTCAGGTAACCGAGAGTCAAACCAATCCAGTACCTGCTGGGTGCTAAGTCTTGATGCCTGACTCAGCTGAGGGACATCAATTTCCCGTAGCTGCTGGTGGGCTGCCCAATACCTCTCCAAAGGTCCTATATCCGGTGGGGGCGGGGGGATTGGCAGAGGTGGTGTCTCAGCCCATTCTTTCAAGGAGCGGTTCGATGGTGGTGTAGGAATTGCTGGGTCTTGGAAACTAGGGGCACCAGGTACTGCGTTGTCCCGAAACCATTTTAGTTGCCCATGCTTCAAAGCATAGCGGGTGTCACCAAACCACTGAATGATCTCAGGCCGAGGTAGACCAGTGATCTGTTCTAATTTATGGTAATCCTCACGCCGTGCCCATTGGCACTGTAGAAAAAAGGATTTGAGAATAGCCAGCTGCTCTTTGGTTTTACGCTTAGTCTTTCGCTGGCGTTGCATATCTGGGGAAAGATAGTCTGTGGAGCCAACCCTACCTGGTAGTGAATTATGCCGTAGCCCTTGAGGCCAAGCTGGCTCCAGATGTGGGGGTAGTGCCTGTTTTTTGGGTGAGAGTGACTGGAGGGGTTTAGAGGTGGCAGTAGCTCCATTAGCCAGTACCCGGAAAGAAGAGGAGGTAGAGGAGGAAGAAGGAGTCATACTAGGTGCTGACTCCTCCTTACAAGTACTGGCAACTAATGAGATTGATGGGGGCTTATCCAGAGCACATGGCTGGTGGACAGCTATGGAGTGGTTCCAGGAAGAAGTACCTACACCATGTGAATAGTCAGGACCAGTGCCTGCCAGTTCCTTAGAGAGGCCACTGCTTTGAAGTTCCTGCCAGAAATTTGATTGGTGGGGGAATGCTCCACTGTCAGATGTCAAGAGGGACTCTTTTGCTTTCTGGTGACTGAGTGGAGGTGCTGGTATGGAAGAGGACTCCTCAGGTTCTACCTTCAATCCTTTCATCTGGGTGGGCTCCCTAAAAGTCAGAGGGCCTATTCCAAGACCAACTTGTTCTGGAGGTGGCACTGGAGAAGGTGGCACCTCCTCTGGTGGCCGCCCTGCATGATGAGTAAAAGAGAGAAGGGATTTGAAATGGAGTTGGTCCCGATGGTATACCACTCGTGCTCGAGTCTCTTCTATTTCTTCAGATGACCAGCTAATGCCACAGCGGAGGCGCTGAGCCATGAACCAAGTCTTGACTTTCTCCATCTGCAGCCCATAACGTAGGCAGAGAAGGGCAATGTCTGCTAGGCTGGGATAGGGAAAGTAGCTGAAGGTTTGTAGCAGGTGTTCATTGCTGTCTAGCTCACTGGTCTGGGCTGCTTGGGTCCATACAAGCTGTAGCTCCTCAGAAATTGGAGGAAGGCAGATGAGCCCTGCTGGTGAGCTAGTAACACTGCTGGCCTCTTTATTAGGAGGCATGGTGCGTTCTGATTTGTGCCCTTCAGAGACAGCTGTAATAAGAAGAGAAACAGCTCAATCACTGAGGCTCCTCTTTTGGCACATTGCTCAATTTTTACCAAACTGTTGGATACCAAACAATTAACTTTCTATTTATATCATGTTGTATTGCTTTTAAAGTGTTTCAACAATTTCTCATTTAATTTTCATAACTTCGTGGGGTCATCAGAGCCTGCTATAATCCCCCCCCCTTTTTTTTTTTTTTTTTTTTTTTTTTTTGTGGCACTGGGGATTGAACCCAGGGCCCTATGCTTGCAAGGCAAGCACTTTACCAACTGAGCTACCTCCCCAGCCCTCCCATTTTTTGTAAAGCCCATAGAAGTTAAATTATACCAAGTCACATGACTGGTAAGTGTTGTCACTAAGACAAAAACCTGTCTATAAAGGTTAAAAAGGAAAAGGTTTTGTTTGTTTGTTTGGTGCTGGGGATTGAACCCAGGGTGGTTAACCACACTGAGCCACATCCTCAACCCTTCATATTTTTGATTTTGAGACAGGGTCTTGCTAAGTTGCTTAGGGCCTTGCTAAATTGCTGAGGCTAGCCTGGAACTTGTGATCCTCCTGTCTCAGCCTCCAGAGTTGCTGGGATTACAGGCATGTACCACCAATGCCCTGTGGAAAAGTGAAAAGTTATAAAGCTTTTATCTTTCCAATTCAGCTTTGATTCTGGAAGCTATCCCCCATCTCTTATCCTCTAAATTCATGGAACAGGAGTCACAAAAGGGACACTCAACAACAAAAACAAAAGAAACTATTACACTCTACCTCCTAACAATTTATGATTACCTCCAGAATGTGGAGACAGGTTGGGAAAACAACTGATGACTATCTGGAAGGTGTAAACAGCATTGTCCTCTGCCCAGCCCCCAGCCATCTTTTTTTTTCCCTTCCTGGTGGTGGAGTCTTGTGGGGAGGAGAATGATAGTACCTTCAAACCTTCAAGCCCTACACTCAAACCAGATAGCTTTATTATTATTTTACATCTCTAAGTAGGATGATAATACAAAGATCTGAGATAAATGGGGCTCACTCCCCCTGGGTTGAGGTCTTATGGAGAGGGAAATGTTTCCTCCCCCAAATCAGCCTCTGAACAAAGGTTATCCCCTCCCCCAGCCTTTGTCTCTACCAACAGCTTAGCCTCTCTCCAGGGAGCCTGGAGAGCTCCTTCCGACACTGGCAACCCCCTCCACGTTGGGCGAAAGGCCGCCTGCTCTTATCTTTTCAGTTCAGCTTTCTCCTCAAAATCAGGTGGACAGGTTCATTATAAATTGTAACCAGCTCTTACAAGCTGCCTAGCAGAAGCACTGCTCCCAGGGTTAAGGATGTGGGGACTACAGGGATAGCCTCAACTGTGTTTCATTCCTGAAATACTTGCTCAAGTTATTTCCCAGAATATTCTGTTGACAATTTTAACTCATTTCCCTGTGTGGACTGAGAGATCCTGTAACATGTCACCCTTTCCTCTTAGGAGAATCCTATCTGTATTTATAAATATTACTTCTGCTCTGTTAAGGATGGGACAGGATTTCTATGTAAATGTTACATGATGAATTCAGAAAATGTCAAGTCCATAAAGTTAACAACAATGTAGTATTAGGGATTTTATTTATCATTTATTTTTGTGGTACTGGGGATTGTACCCAGGGCATTTTGTGTCCTATGCAAGTGCTCTACCACTGAACTACACCGCCCAGGCCCAAGGACTTTATGATTTAAAAAATTCAGAAGCATTTTAGCGGCCATTCGCATCTTAAAAGCAGTACAACTTGACGTGTACCTTATAGGGTTAAATGGTGACAGTGTGACATGGTAGGCAGAAATATGAAATCTACCTTTGTGTGTGTGTGTGTGGGTGGGGGGGGATGGGAATTGAGCCCAGGCCCTTGTGCATGCTAAGCATGTGCTCTACCCCTGAACTACACTCCCAGCCCAAGAAAAATGACCTGGCTTTGAATCCCAGTTCTACCACTTTTTCTATATATAGAATGAGTTTCTACAATTTCTAAAATTTTAGTTAGAAATTGGCTATACAAAATTGGGTAAAGGTTACTGAAATTGTGAGCCTTATTTTTCTTGTGTAAAAAAATGAAGATAATGCTGAATATATATAAACAGTTACATATTTTTACCAAGCACCTACTATTGCTAGGCATTATGAATAGAAAAGAGATAAAAGGGATGGAGGCCTGGGATGTGGCACTTTTAAGATTAATTGCAGCTCCACCACTTCTAGAATGTTGTTTGTCCTTAGGCAAGTTATTTAACCCCTCTAAGCCTTATTTTCTCATCAGAAAAAAAAGTATCTACAGGGCAAGTTTATAAGTAAATGAAAAAATGCCCTGACATTATGCCTAGAACAAAGTAAAGGCTCAATACATTTGAGCTTTTTTTTTTTTTTTTTATTCAGCTTCATGGGTGATTCTGATATAAAATAATGCTCGCCTTGGGAAAGTGGGGCAAAGACTGTATTCTTTAAAGTCATGGTTTTTCAGTCTGTTATTGCAGGGTCCAAATTCTAGTAACAGAGGAAGAAACCAGAATTTTAATGATTTTCTTTTTGTGATGCTGGGGATTAAACCCAGTGCCTCACAGATAGGCAAGCACTCTACCTTTGAACTATATTCCTAGTCCCTATGATTTTATACTTCTTAAATATTTTGGAGTTTGGATACAACTTCAGAATGTATTTGGTTGTTTAAAAAAAAAAAAAAAAAAAATGTATGAGCTGGGTGCAGTGGCTCAACGCCTGTGATCCCAGTGGCTCAGGAGGCTGAGGCCTCCAGAATTGTGAGTTCAAAGCCAGTCTCATTAAAAGCCAGGCCCTAAGCAACTCAGTGAGACCCTGTCTCTAAAAAAAATAAAAAATAGGGCTGGAGATGTGGCTCAGTGATTGAGTGCCCCTGAGTTCAATCCTTGATACTCCACTCCCGCAAAAAAAAAAAAAAAGTATGAAAATCACAGCTTTGGGAGAATTGCTTCCAAAATTTTAATCTTTTTTGAATGCCATGTGAATTGCTCCACTTTTCCCCTTCCAGGTTCATCCTAGATACTGCTTTATGGCCTGGAGCCATACCACCATTTAGAAATTGTGCCCCCTCCCCCAGGAACACCATCAAATCCAAGCTGGAGAATACTTTATGATGACAATACTTGACATCTTCTTAATTACTTTTGTGTCCTTTTCCATCAGGACACAAAATTCACACTTAAAATATGAAGAAAATGTAGCTTAAGGAATAAAGCAGTTTAGTCCTTTGTTAAGATGAGGACTGACATGAGAATATGACAGTCGCTGTATGCCTACAATGCTTTTTGCTTTTATTCATGTGAGAATGAATATTATTCTCTTAATATCAGCTTGATATTTAATGTAATTTGCACTCATGCAAATAACATATCTTGGTGTACTGTATACATCCAGTTTTCATTTCTAGGAAACCGAAGTTATGGAAGAATTCCTGAAACAAAATGGTGGCTTAAATCAAGGCATATAGATGGTACTTCCTTGGAAGAATCTGACTTTGGACTAGGAAACTACCACCAGAGTGGCTCATGAGAATTATAACAAGTAGGGCAGATGCTATAGTAATCAGAACTACAATTTAGATCCTACAGTGTCTATTCTCATGTCTCCATTTTGGATTAGATAGAGAAAGGGAATCAAAGCTGGAGGAGGATTCCTAGGGCAGAGGTGGTGGTGGTAAGTATTTATCCTCAATAATCCCTACATATGTATACTTATTAAATAAACCAAGATATGCCCTACTACTACTTAAAGTCAATAATAAAAAAGGCAGAGAGCCCTTCTTTCCCCCTTGGGCTTTTTGCATCCCTGAGCAAATGGCAGAGAATGGGCTGCTTTAAACTTCAGTGTTCACACAGTCCTAGGAAAAAAGAGGACTTTGGAACTTTCCTGTTGAACCTAGGCTTATTTTAAAGTGGAAGACAGTGTTAAAGTGGGAAACTAGATATGATCCTGAATTCCCAAAATCTTTATTCAGAGATCTTAAGTATTGCCTAAAATGTATTTGGTAGTTTTAAAGAACTTTTTGTGATACTTAACTCATATGCTTCTTAACTTTTTGGATTATAAGAATCCAAATTATGGATCCTCAGAAAGTTAGAATTTCCCCTCCCCCCAAATAAACATTCACACACTCAGGGTTCACTGAGCCAAGAAGTCAGGTTAAGAGCCTCTGCCTTATGTCTTTCCAACTTTAATAAAGGCAATGGTGGCAACTGCTTAGAGATGAACAAGCAGCTTGATACACATGAACAGGGAAGACAGACCCAAGAGAATTCCACTTAGTTTAGAAGGGACACAGGGTATTCATGGTATCAACTGGAGACAGTGGGAAGGGTGTTGAACTGACCTACTGAACTACGTGACCAATACTCACAAGTGTACTGGGCATTAGAGGTTAGCAGGCTACTTTCTAGTGCACCAAAATCGTGGACTTCATTCAGTTGTCTGTGCTTGGAACATCATTGTGACTCTAAAACTGCTGATGCCCAGTTTTTCTGTATCTATATAATAATGTAACTAAACATCACATAAGCTGATGAAAAAATACTACATTAAAAACTGTTCCTATAGCTGAGCATGGTGGCACATACATGTAATCCCAGCAACTTGGGAAAATGAGACAGGAGAATCACAAGTTTGAGGCCAGACTCAGCAACTTCCTGAAGCCCAAAGCAACTTAGAGACCCTGGTGAAGGAGGCTCACAGGATAAAATAAAAAATAAAAGGATGTGGTTCCGTGATTAAGCATCCCTGGGTTCAATTCCCAGTACCAAACCAAACTAAACAAAACAAAAAACCCCAAAACACACCTGTTCCTATAAAAACTAAGTCAGATGCTCTGGAGAGAGATAATACAAGGAGAGTATACATTTAAACACTGATAAGTTAGGAGTGGGCAAGACAACTGTAAAAAAGACTGAAGATGAGACAAACATCTCAAAAGTATTCTGCACTCAGATTGCTTCCAACGTATCTAATATCACATCACTTAAAGAATCCAAAATTGGAAGTCATAGCTGATTAAAGTGTGTGTTCTCATCTCAGACTGCATCCTAGAATTACCTGGGAAAATTAAAAACCAGACCACCCTCCTCCCTACTCTGATTTAATTACTCCGGATTGGGACCAGGCATCCATAGTTTAATATAAAGTTCTCAGGATGCAGCCAGGTTTGAGAGTCCCTTGTGCAGTTAATATTAGAAAGGCAATCGGGAACTCCAGTTAGCAGACTTTTACACAAAAAAGCCTCAGCACTACACCAAAAGATGGGTGAAACGAAAGTACTTTTAATTATAATGTTTAAGATATGTATGCGTTACTTTTAATTTCCCAACTTCAGATTTTTCTGTTTCTTCCGTCTACCTGTACTAATCATACAGCGGGTCTTCAGATAAATGGTGAAGGAGGCTCACAGGATAAAATAAAGATCTCCTGATTTGGGCCCACATTACCAAACGGGTCTTGGCTTTAGTCTTCTTTCTGTTTTAGAAGTCTCAGACTAGTACGCAACACCAGGAACCTCCGAGGACTCAAGACTCCCAGTTTCCTGGTTAGTTCTCTGACCGTAGCTGGGTACGGGAGTCAGAAGGGGCAGCTTCTTCTAAACCTTTCATTCCCAAAGGCCACTGCTCCCCAGAAGTAAAGTCAGGTTTCGTACGTGTGTTGAGGTCGCCAGGAGGTATTTACGGGGATGGGGTGGGAGGAAAGGCCTGGGAAGGAAACGTTTCTCCGATCCTCCATTTCACAGGCAGTACAGAAGGCTCCGAACTGGGTCAGAGAACAAAAAGTTGCTGCACTTGGGGTGCTGAGCCCCAGGAGGCAGGCGAATCTCTATCCTCCTCTCGCCAAGGGCGTCCCAACCCAACCTTCCCCTCCTCCCTACACACCCCCTTCTCCCCCGTTACAACAGGGAATCAAAAAGTCCAGAGAAGGAAGCGGAGAGAACAGAACGACTTCGAACCTACTATTCTCCTCCAGGAGGATAGGGCTCCGAGGGTCGGTGATCGTACACCAGCTAGGAAGGGAAGTCCAAGGGGCTGGGGATCACTCACCGCGGTCCAGCCCGGGCGGCGGCTCCCAGCCTCGCACCATTGGCCGGGGGTGGGTGGATTAAGAGGGGAACAGGGCAGGGAGCCCCCAGGTGGGAGTGATGCTTGCTGCCCGGTGCGGCCTGCTCCGAGCCCACCCGCGCGGAGGGCCGGGACCGGGATGTCCCCCCTCCCCCGCCCCCAGAGCGCCCCAGTCTGGCCCTGCCCTCCCTGCTCCAGCGGGTTGGAGGCGGAACGATAAGTGGGGGTGGGCGTCCAGGGGCGGTGCCAAGGTGGCCTGAGTCCTTATTGGTGAACGCAGGCGGGCGGGCACCAGCGCAGCGTACCGGACCGGCCATTGGCTGCGTGGATCTCAGCTGAAGTCGGCAATTGGCTGCCTGAACCTCTGCCGGTCAACTATTGGATGCGTGAGGCAGGAAGATGTCCCCCGGTACCAGAGTGCTGTGAATGGTACCTCGGTACCCTCCACCTAACCGCTCCGGACCTTCCGAGTACGAGCTACTTTCCTCCCAAGATTTTCCCTTGCTAAACTGTCTGGACCACCAGCAATTCCCATTCGTTTCCTCATGAAGGAAGTCCTTCGCGAAGATCTTATCCCCTTCCCGTTGTACACGCGAGCTGCGCCTTCCCCAGCCGAGAGCCCAACCGCTGCCACACCGTAGCGAAGTGTCTAAAACAACCGGGGAACTTGTTCTCGAGGTGGATCAGATGTCTTGCCACCCGAAAAGACGAGCCCAAAGTCGGGCCACTTCCGGGGTCAAACTGGCACCAGACTGATGTTTTCTCAAGGACGAAGTGCTGGAGCGGTCACCTCTACGGGACCTACCAAACCATCAGGCTCTTCTCCCTGTCCTGGTAAAGAGAACCTGGACCTCTGCCTCATATTTGGGTGCCTTGGCTTGCTCCATCAAGAAAGGGATAAGCTGGGCGCGGTGGCGTAAGCCTGTGATCCCAGCGGCTCCGAAGGCTGAGGCAGGAGGACCTCGGCAAAAAACCGAGGCGCTAAGCAACTCAGTGAGACCCTGTCTCTAAATAAAATACAAAATAGGGCTGGGCATGGGGTTCAGTGGTTGAGTGCCCCTGAGTTCAGTCCCTGGTACCCCGCTCAAAAAATGAGCTTTTCAGTGAAGCATTATCCATTACAGTATGAAATTCTGGGGCAAAATTTGTATATTTAGGATTCCCCATCTTCTTACTAAAATGTGGAAACCATAACTTCAGAAGTATCTCATCTATTCTAATATTGTTCTTTGAAAAAGTCCCATCTTGCCTATTTAGGTCATTTAATAGACAATTTTCAGACTTTACCCTGTATTCTCAGACCTCTCACAACTTTGCTCTCCTTATATATCTACACAAAACTACTTTTCATTCTTATTTCACTCCAAAAGTTTAGAGTTCTTTTATTAGTTCCACTCCAAAATCTAGAGCTCTTTCAGGGTTGCCAGACATCATAAACATCTCTGCTTCAGCGCTGAGCTTTATTTTCTATTGCCAATCCCTTATTTGCCCCTGCCTCCTCATCCTCTCCTCATTACATTTAATAACAGCCATCCTACTTTTTTCAAACTAACATCTGGTAAAAATATGGGGTAACGAATGGAAAGACATATATACTCACTTTTAAGGCTAGAAACTTTTGATCCCCTGGGGTTTGAACCAGGACTAGTAGTATCTAAAAGCCTCTCCTAAATCATGATTATTTGCATTATCCATTAGTTTGTATGTAATGAAGGAAGGAAAAAGTGGTACCTTTTAGGTAGCAGCTCTCAGTTACTAGTGGAGAGGTCATTCCCTCATCATCCCAACAATTTATTAGAGTGGATTAACTGGGAAGAACTCATGCTTGTTTGGCCAGAAAGCCAGGCAGAAATTGCCTGTGGGAACTAAGCACCTGACCTGGTATATTTGGTAAGTCATTCTGGGCATTGCAAATCATGGGCCTGGACCTTTCTTTTCTCAGACACATTCCCAAGAGCCAGGAGTGGCAAGAGAGGGAAGACTTCACTATAGGAAGTCACACCCCTGACCCAGTTCTGAAGTGTAGGATGAAGCCTCTTGTTAATTTCACCCCCATGGTTTTTATGGACACTTTTTTAAAAAAATATTCTTTTTCTTTTTTTTTTTTTTAATAGTTTTTAAAATTGTTGATGGACCTTTTTCTTTTTTTAAAAAATTATTTATACATGGTGCTGGGAATCAAACCCAGTACGTCACACATACTAGGCAAGTGCTCTACCACTGGGCCATAGGCCAATCCTGGACACATTTTTTGTTTGTTTTTGTTGTTGTTTTGGCAGTGATTGGGGATTGAACCAAGGGCCATGCATAGGAGGTAAGTATATCACTGTGCCACCTCCCCAGTCCACCCTGTAGATTTAGAAAATGGAGTGGACAGGGGTGAGAAAATGGACAAGAGGAAGAGGTGCAGGCTCTAATGATTGAAGGGAGGATCTCACCTTTAGCAAGACATTAACCCATCCAGCTTTTCCAGGAACTTGTGCTGAATAATGAGGACTCATGTTATCCTCAATATAGAGATATTAATGCTCCACAAGGCACAAGGGAGGAGACCCAACAACCTGTCAATGAGGCTGTAAATTTTTGTAAAATTTGAAAAAAAAAATTTAAACTGTAATTGGTTAATATTGATGTCTCAAAGTCAGGTGTTGTAGCACACACCTGTAGTCCCAGAGACTTGGGAGGCTGTGGCAAGGACTACAAGTTCTAGGTCAGCCTCAGCAACTTAGTAAGGCCCTAAGCAACTGAGACCCTGTCTCAAAAATAAATTTAAAAAGCTGGGGATGTGGCTCACCAATAGTTAAACACCCCTGGGTTCAATTCCTGGTACCTGGTACCAAAACCAAAAAAAAAGATTGATGTCTCTTTCCTTTCTGACTTCCCCTCCATCAGATTTCCCCTTTTGTTAGTTGGCAGTAGAAAAGCCCATGGACATTTGGGATTGGCTAAGGAAGCTGGAAGTTTGTGTTTAATTGGTATACAACGTAATTTGCAGTTACTTTTGTGAATAAATTATCTGCGTGTAGGTATAGTGTTGTAGACTGAACTGTGTACCCACTAAACTCATGTTAAAGTAGTGCATCAGAATGTAACTATTTGGAGATATGATCTTTAAAAGTAAATTAGATTAAAATAAGGTCTTTAGAGTAGGTTCTAATGCAATATGAATGTTGTCTTTAAGAGGAGGAAATTTAGACCTAAGACATGCATGCACAAAGTAAAGATCACATGAAGATGTGCAGAGAAGAGGACTATCTACAAGCCAATGAAAGAGGCCTCAGAATGATATCAATACCTTGATCTTGGACTTCAAACCTCCCTCCAGAATTGAGGAAACAGATTTCTGTTTAAGCCACCCAGTTTGTGCTGTTTCATTTTAATAGTCTTAGAAAACAAATACATAGCTTCCAAGAATGTCATCATTTCAAAGAGTATATGTCAGTCATTACAAATTTAAAATACTCCAAAATCTTACATCTATGAAAGAAATTTCATAGAAAATTTTCCAAGTTTGAAAAAATTCTTAAAGTTTTTGTAACATGGTCACTTACAGCCAGGCATTGTGGTTGTAATCCCAACTATGTAGGAGACTGAGGCAGAAGGATTCAATTTGGAGGCCACCCTGGGCAATTTAGCAAGACCTCGTCTCCAAAACTAAACAAAGGTCTGGGGATGTAGCTTAATGGTAGAGTGCCCCTGGGTTCAAACCCCAGTGCTGGAAAAAAATTTAAACACAAAACAACAAAAATACCCCACAAGATGTGAAGGTAAAATTTTCCTAAATTTTCAAGAATTTAAAAACTGTAGCTGGGCATGTCGGGGCATACCTGTAATCCCAGCTGCTTGGGAAGCTAAGGCAGGAGGATTGTGGGTTCAAAGCCAGCCTCAGCAAAAGATCCTGTCTCTAAATAAAATACAAAATAGGGCTGGGGAGTGCCCCTGAGTTTAATCCACAGTACCAAAAACCAAAACAAACAAAATGATCATGCTAAGAAGACTTAATTTTGTCCTTTTTCCTTTTTTTTTTCCCCCCCAGTACTGGGGAGTGACCTGGGGGCTTCCACATGCTAGGCAAGCACTCTACCATTGAGCGACAGCCCCAATCCTTTTTATTTTACTTAATTTTGTGGTACTGGGGAATTAAACCTAGGGACACTCTACTACCACCGAGCTATACTCACAGACCTTCTCCTTTTTTTGACAGGGTCTTGCTAAATTGTCCAGGGTGAACTAGAATTTGCAATTCTCCTGCCTCAGCTTCCCAAGTAGCTGGGATTAGAGGAGTGTGCCACTGTACCTGGCTACTTTTCTAATTCTTTATAGAAAACTTTATATAATAATGACATGAACCGGAAGCAGTGGCACACACCTGCAATCCCAGTGGCTCAAGAGGCTGAGGCAGGGGAAAGGGGAGTTCAAAGCCAGCCTCAGCAACTCAGTGAGACCCTGTCTTTAAATAATATAACAAAAAAAGGGCTGGGGATGTGCTCAGTGGTTGAGTGCCCCTGGGTTTTTTCCCCCAGTACTAAAAAAAAAAAAAAAAAAAAAAAATGAAAAGGCTATTCAAGAGTGTATAACTCAAAGAAAGGATTATAGAAAAAATTGTATAGGTTTGCCAGACAGATAATTTGTCAGCTTTTTAAAAATTCCAATTTGTTGATATCTTTTCTCATTTTTAAAATACTCCCTTGTGTGCCAGATTTGTAATTTTGTATTTACTTATTCTTAAAGGGGGCTCCAAAAGGTGTATTCTCAGGCACCCAGAAACCTCAATCTACCCCTGGGTTTACCCAAATGGATATGGTGAGTTTCTGTCCCACCTACGGGAACCCTGCTCCAACATTCTGTACCTTGTCTCCTAGGAATACTAGAGTTAGAGTTATAGGAAGCAAGAGGACTGATTAGACAGAACTGCAAGCATTAAGAATTTAGGGTGGATTTGGAATAGCAAAAGCTGCATCAAAATTGTTTGTGAAAGAAGGGTTCAGACAAACCTACTGACAAACTAGGAAGTCAGTCATCTGGAAAGAGGTTAGGGCCACAGAGCCCCTAAACAATAAGTCATGGAAATAAGCCCCACACTTACCTCTCCTTGGGTGTCTCCTCCTCATGCTGACTCTGCCCTTCAACATATCTGGTTTCACTTACAACACCCAGAAAAGAGTAGGTGCTCTGCAGTGACATCACAACTTGACCATTATGATGTAATGAGGAGGCATCTGATTATGCTCCAGCTATGAGGAACACTGTCTCATTACCTTGTGGGTAACTGAATTCTTCCACAATTCAGGTGATGTGGGAGTCAATCCTGTCAAACCTTGATCTTTTGTTCAAGTACTTCAATATTTTTATCACTCCATTCTGGATTAGACAGAGGTTCTTGCTTTTCCACATATTTCTCATCGTGCATTAGGGTTGCCCTTGATAAGCAAAGGGCTTTAATCTTCCCTCCAATGCTTTAGGAGCAGAATGCAACTCAGATGGCTTCTTAGGGAAGACCCACCACTCAATAGGAAATAGGGCTTTTCCCAAGCTGTTCCCTTTAAATGCACCAGCAGTTGGTGCTGGGTGTCAGCTAGGCCCTGGTGACTTTCTTACTACCCAAAATGGTGGTGGGATTCTGTTGGGCTGTTTTACAACAGGGATGCCCAACCTCTCCATATCTCCTTCCCATCCAACTTAGGGAGAGCCAGAAGACTCCAGCAGAAAGGGAATAGGACTTTTAAGAAATGCAATGACCAAGTAATTTGGAGAGGTGTTTGGAGAGGGAATCTTGTTCTGGATCCCTTGCTACCTCAGTCCAAAACAAAGAATACTTCTGAACAGCTCATATTTTCTTTTCATATTTCAACTTTATTTCAAATATTAAGTTTTGTACCCAGAAGGAAAGGCAATTGCATGAGGAAGCTGAAATGAGACATGATACTAGCAGTCTTGAGGCCCAGTGCACAAGGTTGTACTAGAAAAGGGTTGGGAGAGGCTCTGGGAGGAACTGGTGAGAACAGTAGTTTTGTGGGGGATTCACATAGCAAACTTTCATTCCTCCCTGGGTTAGCGATTCAACAGGTGGATTATACAGTCTCAAGGTCAGTGTTCTTTAGCAATATCTCCATAAGAAGTACCAGAGCTGGGTAAACAAGAGCCTTTGTTTTTCTTTATGCCTAGAAGAGAAAGGGAATGGGAAGTAGTAGGAAAAAATAAAATATAGTTATCCCTTGTCATGAAAAAACTTGGGGTTGTTTCTCGGCCTGGATATATACACATATATGCATATATATATTATGTATAATGTATGTGTGTGTGTATGTACATATATATATATTTTTTTTTTATTTTGAGACAGGGTCTAGGTTGTTTAGGGCCTTCTCAGCTGTTCAGGATGGCTGTGAACTTGTGATCTTCCTGCCTCAGTCTTTTTTTTTTTTTTTTGCAGTGCTGGGAATCAAACCCAGGGTCTTATGCTTGCAAGTCAAGCACTCTACCGACTGACCTATCTCCCCAGCCCTCCTGCCTCAGTCTTTTGAGCTGTTAGGATTACAGGTCTGCGCCACCACACCCAGTTCAGCCTGGTAATAGAATAGCCAGGAAGCTGAGTTTAAGCCCATTTTCAGTCACACAAATTATTTGATCCTGATGAGGTCAAACCCCATCTCTGGATCTGTTTGCTCCTCTGTAAAGAAGCCTAAACCTAATGGTCTCTAAAATAAGCCTTTCAGGTCTCTGATGCTATAACCTGTACTAACAACAAGGATTCAGAGGAACTCCAGAGAAACAGGAGTTAGAAACAAGGGAATGTGAGTTAGGCTTTCACAAGTCTACGAAAAAAGTTGATGAGATAGGGCTTATTATGTAGAGAAACGATGAGCTACAATCATAAAGAGAAACAAAGGAACAGAAGGAAGGTTATAGGAGAAGCGAAGGACAATTTCTGAGGTCTGGATGAGGAAAAGGGGCAGTGTTCCCATTGAGTTGCCTAAGGATCAAGCCCCTGAGTATGGTAGTGTTTTATCTTGTGGCACTTCCCAGTTCGTGGCTGCCATGTTATACCCCATATTGCTCCTGTTCATATACCACCACCTTTTAGAGAAAATCTTCACCACAACACTTAATGCATAACATATAATAGGGCCCCTGCCCCCTGAAAGGTTCAGCCAAACTTTCCCATGTCACCAGCTGGGAAAAGTCAGTGGTTGCAGCAGTTTAGGTGTACCCTTCTTTGCTTATTGGGGCTGTAAGAAATATGGATGGGACTTGATAGAAAGGGCATATTGCCTAATCTTGGTAGCTTTGCCCAAGGTGAGGAAAAACCAGGATGTAGGGACATATCCTAGAATGGTGGTACATACCAAAAGCATCTGTGTAGAGAGTCTTTTCAGGGAATCTCAAAAGGATCAGGCATATAAAAGCCACTCAAGATATTAGTTGCTTCCCTTTTTTACAAGGCTTGGTGGCATGGACAGTTGTGTAAGTTCAGGTTCAAAATGTGAAGCACCCATTATGCATGTGTGCAAGGAGACTCAGCCAGGGCCCCAGTCTTGGGGTAACAAGGGGGATTATTTCCAAGTCCTGCACAGCTTAATATGGGAAGAACTGGAAGATTCACATGTTATTCTATAAAGCTGAGAATAGGACTATCAGTGAGCCACAGTACTCCTTATAGAGAAAGAACCCCAGTTTCTTGCCTCCAATTAGAGTTTGTATTTTATCCTCTTAGTAATACTAGAGACCCCAGTGAGCCCAAGCACATACCCTAACTGGGAACTGATAGAGAATTCTAATGTAAAGGAAAAGGCTGGAGTACAAATAGGTTTCCAAGTTTTCTAGCACAGGTTGGGTGGGACCTTGCTGATCCTGCAGAGCTGGGACACTGGCATAGGAGATAGCAGCAAGTTCCTGGGAGGAGCAGATGAAGCCTGGGGCCCTTGATACTTTGCCTTCTCCAAGCCAGTTCAGGGAACTGGGAAGATGGGAAAACACAGAACAATCAGGAATTATGGTCTTTTCCTTTTAAGAGATGACAAATAACAAAGTTTTAAATTTTGTTTATAAAGAATAAGAATGTAATATCATGGTTATGCACATGGGCTCTGGAGATTTCTTGGGTTCACAATTCATTTACTAGCTGGTGTTTTTTTTTTTTTGGTACTAGGGATTGACTCCAGGGGCACTTTACTACTGAGCTATATTCCCTGTCCTTTTTATTTTGAAACAGGTTCTCATTAAATTGCAGAGGCTTGCCTTAGACTCGCAATCCTCCTGTCTCAGCCTCCGAGTCACTGGGATTACAGGTGCACCTTGCTTAGCAGTGAAATGTTGAACACTGAGTTTCTCTAGGGCTTATCTTTAATAAAACAGGAATAATGATAATACTCAACTCATAGGATTATTTTGAGCATGCACACAAAACAGATTTTAGCAGATAAATGTTAAGAAAACATAAGCTATTACTACTGTTAATGTGACATAACAGTAACACATATACATCAGGCAAGACATTGTTACACACTGAACCTTGACCCAGACTTCCTGTGTTCCTCCTGATGACTAAATAGTACGTTGCTTGGTGACTTCCAGTAATTTCTCTCCTCACTTTGCTGGAACTCTGACCTTAGGGTGACCTACAAGATATACGAAATTCTTTTTTTCCCACAAGATAAGGATGATGTTTAAATGGGCATTTGCTTGAGCAAAGACCCAGGGTTCCTTTCTTTCCTCAAAGGATAAAGGCTGTGAACAACAGAAGCATTGTAACAAATTCCATATTTTATTCTAAATGCACATGTGGGCACATGTACATGCCCCCTTCATTTAGTGTCAGAGAATAAAGGGAGACAGAAATATTTGAGAAATTAGTAGCAGAAAGGATGTGGGAAATTGGTTACCTGAGGGCTCCTTGTTCATCTGTTAACAACAGGAACTGCTTCTTTTCCCTTTTCTCCCTTTAGAAGACTGTCAAGAAGGAGCCTGAGGGAGGAAGGTGGATCAACCATGGTCTTGGAGAAAAGGTTCTCTACCCCTTCTGGAGAAAGAAGGAATAGCAGAAATCAACTAAGAATGAAGAGGGAAAGGGAGAAAATTAAGGTAAAAAACCTACAATAAAAGTAAATAACTTACATGTTCAAAGAAAATAAAGTGATAAGAAGGGAGAGGAACAAGGAAAGAAAGCAGGAAGTGAAGAGGTTAGGTAAAGGGTAAGAGGAAAGGAAACCAAGTGACCAGGAAAGAAAGAACTCCCATGTTGAGGTTAACCAGGAGAGACATAGGCACGAATGAGAATGGGTAGAAGAGTCAGCTTTCCCATTTCACATGCTCAGAATATGGATAAGACTGCCATCTTCTGGTGTCACTTGTAAAGTTGCTCTCATTCTTGATGTTTTCCATTTTCAAGAGAGATCCTGGCATTGTTTCCTTTCATTGGGGGCTCTCACATCATTTCCCCCAACTCAGATATGCCTCCCCAAAGCTGTCTCAGAGCATCCAGTCTGGAAGTCTCTGGAGGCAAGAGCAAACAGCAAGGGGCAGAGGATGTGCCAAGGTTTGGAAGAAGCTGCAGGGTGACTGTGGAATACTTGCTGGCTTCTGGAACATTTTTGCCCAAAACTGGAGGGCCCATCCTTGGCCACAACCTTAAGTTCAGGACTCTGTGTCTCCTGAACTGTAGCAAAAGGTTGAAGAATGTGGCTTCTAATCCTTACTATACAATGCAGATGATAAAATGTCAAACAAAATGAAGCCTTAAAAAGACCACCTAAATCAAATCCAATTTCCCAAGAAGGAAAGTGGGGCCCAAAGAAGTGAAGTAACTTGCTTAAAGTGGTACAGCAAATCAGTGACTTCTTTTTCTTCTAAATCAGAAAAGTGATTTTTGTGATTCACTGTTCCTCAACAACAGTCCATAAAGTGCTTAGAGGTTTTTAGAAGGCACCCAGAAATATAAGGCTGGCATTCTTCTGGAAGCCCCTGAGTATACCAACACCTTAGGTGCCCCATTATTTGGCTACAAGGACAGGCTTGGAGTTGCTTTTGCCTCGATTATAATCCCTAATTTGCCTGGAGGTTGGAGAAAAGAGTTCTACTACTTGTCATCATTCCCCAGCCAATACATAAAAATTTCAGGGAGGAACTGTCGGGTAACAAGGAAATCCTGTCATAATGCCAGGGTTCAGGGGGAGCAATGGCTAAGTTCCTAGGATTAAGCAAGGCATTTATGGCTGAGATAAAGCTAGGATGGGCAGGACTGAGGGACCTGAGGTGGCAAAGGCCGATAAACGGAAGTAAGCCAGCACGATCCGTTGACTTCAAATGGGGTGGACTAATTCACACATCACACCTCCTCAATCCATAATGCCTCCTCAAATCCAAAGACGTTCCTAACATCTCAGTAAGCCTGCGGGGCCAACTCACTCTCTCCCAGTTACAACTCAGGGAAGAGGCTACCATCATCCCCATTCTTATGCTTTCTTCTAATCCCTTCAGCGTCCTTTCCGGCTTCCTTTCTCCTATGCCACGGGTTCTTTCCACTCACGCCCAGCCAGCATTTTCCACCCCAAGTACCCCCAAACTCCTTGATTTCTCCCGCCTTCCTCGCCCTCCCCCACCTGACTGGGACCGCTCCCTAAGTTTCTCCCACCACGTAGTTTTCTAGTTTCCCCCCACAACCCCGGATGCCTTTTTTTTTTTTTTTTCCGCCATGGGCTGAGGGCGTCTTGTCTTAGATAAAGTGGATCCAGCCCTGGGGCTCCGGGACTCCGCCACTGCCCGGGTGTTCGGGCCCACGTAGAGCATAGTCACGGCCGCCGTTGTTGTCCCAGAACTCGCGACCAGTCACACGGTAGCGTAAGGCGAAGAGCAGGGCGCCCCCAATCGGCGGTGCTGGAAGGCGGAAGGCGAAACGATCGGCGCGCGGCGGGGGCGGGGCCGGGCCGGCGTAGGCAGCGGGCGCTTCGCGCTGGCTTCTCCAGCCGTCGGCGCTCCAGCGCACGCTAACGCGCTTCTCGTAGGCCAGGTCCAGCACGCGCGCGCTCCCAGCCACGCCCAGCGGGCCCGCCTCGGCGCGTTCTAGGCAGATGCGCTGCGCCTGTAAGCGGGCGGCGAAGCCGGGCTCGCTGGCAGGCTCTAGGGCGGCGCGCGCCTCCTGGGGGGAAAAAAGGACAGGGAGGAGGGAAGCACAGGGCGGGGAGTGGGAAGAGAAGGGGGGGCGGGGTCAGAGCGAGACACTTGGCCAATCAGGGGCCGACGCGACGTCCGGGACAGCAAGAGTGGGGCCCAGCAGAAGAGTGGCCTAGAGTCAGGAGCGAATGGACCTCAAAAGGGATGAACAGGCGCAAGCCCAGGGTTGGGAATGGATGGGTGTTCCTTGACAATTCCACTCCCGTAGGCCCGCCGCGGCAGGTTGGGAGAGGTCCCGGGGAGGGGGGCGTGTCCCGGCCGCCTACCTGGAGGCTGCGGGCGCGCGGCTGGCACGGCGCGAAGTGGCGGAGGGCGTCTCTTTGCAGCTGGATCTGCACGTGGCGAGGTACCCGAGGCAGCTCTCCGGGGCGGAAGCGGCGCACCGCGGCCAGCTCCAGCCCCAGCGCGTCAGCGAAACGCACTCTCTTGCGGGTGTCCGGGCTTCTGCTGCGGGGCGCCCGGGCCCCGCCGCCTCCTGCGGGTGCGGAACGGGCCCGGCGACCCCGACTCGGAGCGGGAGCGCGGGATCGAGCCCCCAGGCGCGTCCCGCCCTCGGCTGGCTCCTCCTCCGGCTCCTCCTCGAGGCTGGGCCGCTGGCTGCGGTAGTAGGCGCGCTCGGTTAGCGCAGCTATAAAGCTCAGGTTGCGGGGTATGTCGGTGCGGGGGGGCCTCTCGCGGGACATGTTATTCCCCGCCCCAGCGGTGCCAGTCCGCGGCGCCCCAGGACTGTCTTCCCTTCCTCTTGCCCGCTTGCCCTGCGTCCTCACAGAAGTCACAGTGGCCCGCTTCAGCAACCCCTAGCCATAGCGTACTCTCCTTGCTGTCACCTCCAGGATCCTCCACCTCCCGTTGCTCTGCATGATCTCGGTAACCACCTTTCCCTCCCTCTGACCGTCAGCTCCCAGGGTTTTGGACTATCACATCCTGCCTCCTATGAGCTGTGTGCTCTGAGCGTGCGCTCCACAACGCTCACCCTTCGGTTCTGCGGGCCTCGCAGTCCCGGCCCTCGCCCCCGCCCCCAGCCCTCTGACAGGTGGCTGGGTATCTGTCTCAGCTGCTGCACCAGGGGCGGGGACTCCATCCTTTCGATCCCAAGAGAAGCCACCCCTTTAAAAAAAAAAAAAAATCCTCAACCATTATCTTGAAGGTTCAAAACACCCAGTGGGTGACTATCTTCAGGCCTCACTATTTTTTTTTTTTTTGTTTTTTTTTTTTTAAACCTAGGCCCAGGTGTGGGAGGTGGGTGACAGTGGTGCAAAGGAGGGAAGGTCATGAACACTAGGTAGAATTTCAAGTAGAAGGTAAGACATTGTACTCAAAAGGGTGGTTGTTGAACACTGCCCATTGGAAAGAAGCTGGAACTGAGTAGTGGGAAAAGCTAGCCCCTAGTCCCAGGTTTGGTGCTGTTTAGCTGTGTGACCTTGAGCAAGGCAGAATTTCTCTGGACCTCTATTTTCTAGCCTGTGAAAAATGGGTTAAAAAAATTTTTTTTAAATTTGTTTTGGTACTACTGTTTTAACCCAGGGCACTTTACTACTGAGCTACTTCCCCAGCAGTTATTTTTTATTTTGAGATAGGGTCTCACTAAGTTGCTGAGGGCCTTGCTAAATTATTCAGGCTGGCCTCAAACTTGTGATTCTCCTGTCTCAACCACCGGAGTCACTGGGATCACAAACTTGTGCCACCACACCTAGCTTAGAGTTCTGATCTCTAACCCAACTGTAAACTCTTTGATGGGACAGGGACAGTGTGTGATTCATGATCAATTTTAGTACATGGTAAGTCTTCAAAGTATTGAACGAGTAAGCATGGAATACCTTTCTTGGAGCTGGGACTGCGGGGTTCTAGTTCCATTGGGAGGCCACTGGACTGAAGGTTGCAGGACTGGCTTTTTCCTCTTTTATTCTCATGTATGTTAGTGAAAAAGAAATGGGAAGTGTTTCCAGTGTTTTTCTAACTTCCCTACTAATCTTATATAGCACAACATGCTAGGTACTGTTTTGAGAGTTTTATAAATATTAACTTACGAAATACAGTAGGAGTAGGGAGTACTATTATGCCTATTTTATAGATAAGTTTATTGAGGAAGAGAAGGGTTAGAACCCTTGCCCAGGGACACATAGTGAATAATTGGGGAGCTGGAATTGGAACCTCAGCAGTACATTTCTAGAGTTCACTCTCTTATCCATTTGGTTACACAAAATTAAAACATTTAATGATAATATTAACATCTTCAGAATATTAAAATGGGAAACATTGGAGTGAAAATAAAATATCTAAATTTAGGATAGCAGATAGTTTGAAAAATTACAAGTCACTAGGTCAGAAATAAATAACATTCTATCTTATTATTGTACAATTCATTGCTGTTTGTATTTTCACACCAGTATCAACCATAGTAATGCTAGCCAGGACTTTTTTTTCCCCCTGTGGTGCTGATATTGAACCCAGGGCCTTGTGCTTGTAAGGCAAGCATTCTACCAACTGAGCTATATTCCCAGCCCCAGGACTTGTTTTTAAAGTCAGATTGAGTTTTATGTTCTTATTTTACACATACATAATTAAATCTATGAACATATTTACTTCATATCTTAGGATGTAAAATAATCATACACTAATGAACGTCAAGCAGTTTAAAAGAATTTTCCTTGCTTTGGTAAAACAATGTGTCATTGAAGTAAAATAGATGAAGGCCAGCCTCTGTGACCTCAGGTTTTCTGGCAAAGGTTTTGTTGCTTTGTATACAGTTTGAACTGCTATCCCTTGGCTCTGCAGTATTGATCTGAGAAGATACTTAAGGTACATGGCCTTGGACCAGTATAAGTTAGTGGTCCAGCAGCTGTTTTTCTGGTTGCTCAGATTGATACTGAATCTTTATTCCAAATCAATCTCTCTTTCCTTCTTTCCTTTCTTTTTTCTTTGTGTGTATGGTACTGGGAACTGAGCCCAGGACCTTGTGCTAGTAGGCAAGTACTCTACCACTGAGCTTACATCTCAAGACCTTTTTATTTTATTTTAAGACAGGTCTGAGTTGCCAAGGCTGATCTCCAACTTGTGATCTTCCCACCTTCCACTCCCAAGTGGCTAGGATTACAGGCATGCATCACTGCATCCTGCTCAGGCTTTCTTTCTTAAGCAGCTACTGCAGCAATCTTCAAATGTCTGGCTGATACTATTCAATAATTGGCCAAAGGTATCAATTGATTCATTCAGTCAACATTTACTGAGGGCCTATTTGGCCACAAGGACACACAAGTGAATAAAACTCAGTAGTTCTAGCTCTTAAGGAGCTTATAAATAAAAGGGCAGACAGGGCTGGGATTGTGGATCAGTGGTAGAGTGCTTGCCTAGAATGCATGAGGCACTGGGTTTGATTATCAGCACCACATATAAATAAATAAATAAAATAAAGGTCCATCAACAACTAAAATCATTTTAAAAAATAAAAGAGCAGACAAATATATTTGGACTTTTAAGACATTTTCTTGAAATTAAAAACTTGTGATTTATTATAAGTAAATGTCTTAGAAGAAACATATAGATTGCATATAGAGGATTGCATATAGAGGGCTTAATTAGGTTAGCCTGTAAAGAAGTGGGCAATCTTCCTGGTGGCAGCTAGAATGATTAGCCCAAGAGCAAAGAAGAAATGAGCATGGCTGAAAGAGGAAGCCATAAAGAAATGGATTCAGTTGTACATTCAGGATGGAATAGAGAATTAAGTGTGGAACCAGTCTTAGCTGTTTGAGTAGTTGAAGCAGAAGGACTGCAAGTTTGAGCCCAGTCTCCACAACTGTCCCAAAATTAAATAAAAAGGACTGGAGATGTAGCTCATGGTAAAGAGCCCCTGGATTCAATCCCCAGTACCACAATAAATAATGAATAAATAAATAAATAAAAGGAAAATAAAAGAGAGGATTGAGTGTGGTCTTGTAAATGGTGTGGATTCTTACTGTAAAAATAATATTGACTACTTGGAGGTGATTTTGAGTGGTTTTGAGGTCATACAGTGTCAAAGTTAGATTAAAACTCAGGTCAGACAGATTTAGGTTGAGAGGTTGAGTCGTTCCTTACTAGTATATGACTTTGGGCAAATTACTCGACCTTTTTAAGCCTCAATTTCCTCATCTGTGGAAAGGATAAAACAGCATAAAAATTGGTGTGAGGATTATTTTTATTTTATTTTATTTTTCGTGGTGCTGGGCATTGAACGTAGACCCTTACACAAGCACTGTACCACAGAATGATGTCCTCAGCCCTTTTTATTTTTTATTTTGAGACAGGATCTCATTTAAATGGCCCAGGCTTGCCCTTGAACTTGCAGTCTTCCTACTTCAGCCTCCCAAGTAGCTGGAATCACAAGTATGTATCTCAGCACCCTATTAGATAAACTATTACACATATGAAGAAAGCACTTAGCACCCAGTAAGCCCTTACAATATGTTAGTTACTATTATTGTTACACAGAAGATTGTTACACAGAAAGACTTTGCTTCTCTGGTGACAGTAAGAACAGGTGAGAGCATCAAGGATTGGATTGGAGGTAGGTGCAAAGAGAACCAACAGGAAAGGACCAAAGGAAAGGAGAATTGGGTTGCCACTTTCTGGCCTTTGGCTGGGGCTCTCTCCAAATGGAGTTGTGGAATTGCCATCTCCAGGAGCCCTGGGTGGCCTGGTCATGAATGTCTGTTAGCACCCTCATGTAGATCAGTTGTGGTGAAACTGCTTCATGCCTTGTGAACTGCCCTGTATAAATATATTGCCATTTATAAATAATATACCTGTATGTAATTTGGAAAGATAAACATTAACCTTAGCACTGGCAACCTACAATGAGGGAGGTGGAATCGGGCAGGTTATGTGTGTATGTGTGTGTGTGTGTGTATGGTTGAGAACTTGTATTTGATTACTCTGTGTCTATTAGATTTTTTTTTTTTTTCATGAGAATGAGTTCATGTGTTGGATTAAAAAAATTTTTTAAAGGAAATAAATCCGATAACAAAACAAGATAAAGAAAAGTACCTTCAAAAACTTTGGGATCCAAGTCCTGGCTCACTAATGCCTGGTTAAAGCCTCAGCCTGGAAGAGACCACCAGATTAAAGTTCCTGGGGAAAAGAGAATTGGAAAGGTTTGGTATCCTTTCGGTGTCTGCTAGTCCTTAAGTGCAAGGCACCTGGCAGGAAGTTTCCACTATAATAGGAACTGCTCCTCTTTTTAAGGCACACAATCCAGGACTAGAACAATTCAACAAGTGCATGGAACATCACAGACCTTCTAGAAATGCTGAATTTGCCTCACGATGTACTGAGGCCCAGGGCGTTTCTCTGGGCAGTCTCCAGGCTTAGTAGTCCAGCCCAGAACAGCCCAGGGTGTCTGCCTTCAATGGCCTCTCCGAGTTGTGGCCTTCCCAGGCCTGCGTGCGGCCCCGCCCCTCTCTCTGGACGCATCTCTGGGCCCCATCATCACCCGGCGCCAGGCCCTCCCTCCTGCCCCCCCTTCTCCTCCCTCCTTCCTTCCCTCCCTTCCTCCCTCTCTCCCTCCCTCCCAGCTCCTGCACCAGGAAACGGCCCGGATCCCAGCAGCGGCCTGACCCGTGAGATCCCTAACCTGGCAGGCGGGCGGGGTTGGAGACCAGTTGAAGGTGGGGGTAAGGCAGGAGCTGGGCCTTTGGGCTGCACTGGGGGGAGCCGAGAGTAGAGATGGTGCCGGCAGGAAGCCCTTGGCCCCGGGTTTCCCGGGAGGACAGTCATTAAACATGGATTCGGCCACACAGCTGGTAGAACGTTGGGGGCAGGGACCGGGTTCCAGGAGCTGCCACCCCAGCCCTTCTCAGGCCAGATCCTGATCCCTGTTCTTCCCCGAATATTTCAGATCTTTCTCACCCCTTTCCAGGGCTCCACACTGGCCGGGAGGATGAAAGGCCCCAGCTGGGGGCTCCTTGCCACCAGCGCTGGGTCCTAAGAGCTGCCATCCAGGCTGGGTGAGTGTCCCCTTCCTTTCTCTGTCCCAGCACTCTTTGGCTTCTCCCATCTTTTTTCAGCCCCTACCTCCTCCCATCTTGTGCCTCTGCCAACATCTTCATATCTTGCTTCTGGATAAGGTCCTAAGCCCCTTCCTATAGCCAAAAAGGTGTGTACTATGGTGGGGTGGAGGTTGGGGGGAGCTTTAGGGGTCACAGAATCATATAATGCAAAGAATCTAAAAGTATTCTAAAAATAAAATTTCCTTGTTTTACATTTAATTTGGCATATAACAAATTCAGTGTCCAGACCCTTATGCCCTGGCCCTAGGCCATAATTTAAATCCTTGTTTCTTGCTCTTTGGTGCCCAGGGGTTTCTGATCATCCCCCTGCCTCACCTCATCTCACTAAGTTGTACAAACCAAAAATGCCCCTTCTGGGCTCTCTGTATATTTTATATATTCACTCTAGTCTTTCATCCTTGCCCCTTACAGCCGCCCGGATGGCGACCCCAGCCTCGGCCCCAGACACACGGGCTCTGGTGGCTGACTTTGTAGGCTATAAGCTGAGGCAGAAGGGTTATGTCTGTGGAGCTGGCCCTGGGGAGGGCCCAGCAGCTGACCCACTGCATCAAGCCATGCGGGCAGCTGGAGATGAGTTCGAGACCCGCTTCCGGCGCACCTTCTCTGATTTGGCAGCTCAGCTTCATGTGACCCCAGGTTCAGCACAGCAGCGCTTCACCCAGGTCTCTGATGAACTTTTCCAAGGGGGTCCCAACTGGGGCCGTCTTGTGGCCTTCTTTGTCTTTGGGGCTGCCCTGTGTGCTGAGAGTGTCAACAAAGAGATGGAGCCACTGGTGGGACAAGTGCAGGAGTGGATGGTGGCCTACCTGGAGACACGCCTGGCTGACTGGATCCACAGCAGTGGGGGCTGGGTAAGAAGTTTTTCAAATGCTGCTCTGCACATTCCTCTGCAAAGCTGTTCTCCAAGGGGAAGTTGGGGGCTCTTGATTGGAGGCTGGGACAGCTGTGCTGGGAAGGAGGCATGGGGCTGAATTCCCCTATTTAGGTGAAGTCAGACTGAGGTGCCCTCACTGTGAGCATCACATTGGACTCTGTACTCCAGGGCTGCCATTCCGTAAACACTGCATGGGCTTATGGTCCCAAGCAGAGGACAGAATACACGGTAACCAAGAAGTGCCTTCAGGAAAAAGGTGTTACACCTGAGAATATGGCATGAGAGGGGGGAGGATCAGGGATGGGTGGTGGTCAGGTAAGCCTTGGCAAAGGATGCCAGTTCTAAGCAGAACTTTTCATCAAGGAAAGGATGAGACAGTGAGTGCAAGTGAGCCAAGCACTCAGGCAGAGGGGCTGCACGTGGGGGGATCGGAGGGCTTGCAGTTAGTAGAGCTTTGGCCGGAGAGGAGCTGGGTATGGGGTAGTGCTCGCAGTGGATGGAACTGGAACTCTTCCTCTCCTCTTCTCTCCACTCTTTCCTCTCCTGATATCCCTTTCTCCTTCTTTCTCTACTTCCCTTCTCTCCCACAGGCGGAGTTCACAGCTCTATACGGGGACGGGGCCCTGGAGGAGGCACGGCGTCTGCGGGAGGGGAACTGGGCATCAGTGAGGACAGTGCTGACAGGGGCCGTGGCACTGGGGGCCCTGGTAACTGTAGGGGCCTTTTTTGCCAGCAAGTGAGAAAGTCCAGGGCCAGATGGGGCTAGGTGTGGCTGGGGGCCAGGAGAGCAGGAACAGAACAAGAAGTGAGGTGAATGGTTGAGCATGGAACAGGGAAGGGGAGAGGTAGCATGTGAGGGAGCCAAGTGTGCCAGGCAGATGGTTGAAAAAGTGAGCTAGAGTCAGTCATTGGGGAACGTTTTAGGAAGGTCAGGGTGCCAGGAGATAAGAGTCATTCCAGGGTTTGGGGGGAGGTGGGAGGGATCATGCCTATAGGTGTGGGCACATGAAACTACCCAGAGATAGATTTGCAGCCCTAAGGAAGGTGAACTTGCATAAGGAGTTATGTCTTCCCTGGATGAGTGGGATTTGGGGAATTAGAAGGCCTTTGGAATGGAAGCTTGGGGTTCTCAGGTGATTGGGAGAGGTGGCTGTGGCTGTGGGCTGCTTGGACACGTGTGCATGTGCACGCGTGCTCGTGTGCATGCTGGGCTGTTTGTCTAATCTGGAGGTGGTTCAGATTCTTCAAGGAGAAAACATTCCCTCTTGCAGTGACAAGAACAAGGGACAGTTCTCTGCCCCTCCTCCCAATCCCTCCTTTCCCTTACCCTTGCCCAGATGCCTCAAGGCTAAGGAAGAAACACTGTATCCAGACAGAGGGCTCTGGCACTTCTCTGCAGAAAGTTGTTGGTAGGTCTTTGGAGAGAAAGCAATTCTGCAGCTAGCCTTGTTCCTTCATTACCCCTTTCCCTGTGCATCATGCACTTGCTGCTGCCTCCTGGGCTCTGACAGAAGTGCAGGGCTGTGGAGCCTGGGCAGGTGAAGGCTTCTTTAGTAGCTGGATCTGCCTGCCACCCTCCCCTCCCACTGGGGCACAATGGCACCTAATAGCCCTGGGACCTCAGTACCCAAACTGAAAGTCTAAATTGGGGTTCTAATTTTACTTTTGAGGCTGTAACATAAATGCTGATCTAGAATACAGTCTGGGTCCCACCCATTCTCATTGAGACTGTTGATGCCTTGAGAAGACCATTCTAGCTTGAGTCCTATGGGTGTGAGGGTGACAGGTACTCCCTGACTGGCCTATTCTGTGTGGTGGGCTTTGGTGCTGCTTTATCAGGGGCCAGGTATATGGGTTCCAGAGTACCTACCACCATCTAGAAGCATTTATATTTCATTGAAGCCACACTGTTTGCATGGGTGTTATTTGTCTGTGCCTCAGAGTCTGAGGATGCTAACTTTAGAACTCAGTCTTCTAGAACAGATTCAGGCTACAGCTTTTTCTTTTGAAGAAGAAATGATTCACTCCAGATGCATGCCCTGAGCCAGACCTCACTGCTGCACTTTCCAAGGTGCTAAAATTTGCTGCTCTCCAATGCTGACTTCATTCACAGTGCTCTAGAACCCTGCCCATGATCCTGAGCACTGATCAGTTTAGCTAGACATGGTTGACTCTTGGAGATTTTTACTTGGTCCCAGAATGTGGCAACATAGTTGTTGTGCTCGTTAGAATGTGGGACCAAATTGGCCTCAGGTGTTTAGTCCAGACTTTTGCTTTGAGGGAGGGCTGCACTTTTTAATGGTCTCTACAGGGGAGGTGGTAGACTGCATGTGCCATTTGGTCTGTTGTGAGTACGCTGCTACCAGAAACTCAGAGCCAGTCTGTGGCAGGCAGTTGGGGTCGGGGGGGTCTCTGACTTGCTCAGGACAAACTAGGCCAGTGGTTTTCAAATTGCTTGGCAGAGCCCCAAAGCATCCTAGGGGATCCTTAGGAGTCCTTGGGGAGATGAAGGGGGTTGGGGACTGAGCAGGCTGGGCAACTTGCCATCAAATAGAACAGCTTCTCTTGTAGCTGTCTTATATATCGGGGTTCAGGGTAAGATTTTATTTGCATTAAGGGTTTTGCTGCTGAAAAAAAAAAAAGTTGGAAAACCACTGACTAGACCATCAGCTCCAAATTGGAGCCTGTGCTCCCCCAGGTTTGGGGCAGACTCCTCATTCTACCCTCTACCACAGGACCTATTTGTTAGCATTCCTGGGGGCCTTTAACAAACTGGGGCAGCAGGGACCAGGGTCAGGTTACCAAAGTGCCCCGCTCTGAGGCCTTCACAAGTGGGTGGAAGGAGAGGCTCTTTTCTGAAAGGGTAAAGGGCTTGGTCTGGATTCCCAGAAGCATAGCTTTGATGGGATCACAGTGGGCAGTTTTGACTTGTCTTGCCCTTCTTAGTTTGAGGAGCAGTGGAAACCCCAGAGACTCTTCTGTCAGGGAAAACTAGGGACTCTCTTCTAGAGCCATATAGTTCCTTGGGATTAGCTCTTGGCCAAGAAGGCTGAGTATGGCTCCCAATTTTTAAATTCACTTAATTTTTTTAAAAAATGAGGGAAATAAACATAATTGCCATTTTTCGAAGATTAAATAGGTGGAGAGGGTGTTTCTTGCTCTCCAGAGCCCAAAGGGACAAATAGGGACTTTGGTTAGGCCAAGGAAGGAGCGGAAGTAGGGCAACTGGGTCCTGCGATTATTAATCCTACTCCCCACTTATTGTAGGGCATACATACACTATTTTACTTTTTTAAATCATAAAACGGCAGGAGAACAGATTTGGTTAGTTTAGAAGGAAAAAAAGAAGCTCTATAAATATAAATATATATTCCTGTATTTTTATTTAATAATTTATAAATATCAAGTTCATTTGATTTTTATTTTTGTGTAATATGTAATGGTCGTATTAAAAAAATAAATAAAGCCCAGAAGTTTAATGAGAAGGACTGAACAGGGTTTTGTGACTTTATACGGTATAGCCTGGGGTCAGAACATTCCTTGATCCAATCATCTCTTCATGATATTGCTAAGGGCAAGAATTAGAGTTATAGGGATTTGGGAAACTCTTGAGATCAAAAAAAAAAAAAAAAAAAAAAAAAAAAAAACAGAGTTGTTTCACCATCTTCCTCACCCCACCCCGACTCTGGTCAAGTACCCAAAACCAAGAACTCCATCTATCCCAGCCTAAGCCTCATAGGTATGTGGTACTTTGGGACTGCCAAAAACAAAAGACAAAACAAAGACTACCAAAAATCTTCGCAAAATCAACTCCCTAGTTGTGGTTTGGCCTCAAATCAGAAGTGTGTGATAATGAAACTTTCTCCCTGATGCCTACTTCAGACTTAGAATACATCTATCAGAAATGGAGCTCCTGGGGCTGGGGAGATAGCTCAGTCGGTAGAGTGCTTGCTTTGTAAGCACAAGGCCCTGGGTTCGATCCCCAGCACCCAAAAAAAAAAAAAAAAAAGAAATGGAGCTCCTAGGCTTTCTTGCCTAGGTCCCAGACATACTCGGTTTCAGCCATTTTAATGCAGACTGCTAAACTGGATGACATTTCCAGAATTATTCAGTCCATCCTCCTGTATCTCTAGTTTAGGACCACATCTAAATCATTTCTGACAGGAACAGTGGTTCTTATTTTAAATTTCAAATGGAAATTTCTAATCTTTCTGTAACTCAGTGCAGTAAGTTTTGATGTTTGGGTTTATGTGAGAAATAACTGCTTAGAGGAATCTAGTATTTTGTATTGCCTTTTTACTCTCTCCTTAAAGAAAAATCTACAAAAGAAGCTGTAGGAAAATCAGAGTAGCTTGGTGAACACAAAGAAAAAAGAAATGAGATATTCTTAATATCATTAGGTATGATAGCTAGTGCTTTTATCTGTACTCAGTATGATTTATATTTACCTAGTTCCAAAAAATATTTGAAACATTTTACTATAATATACCAAAGGAAAAAACAAGAGAAAATAAAGATTATTTTTAAGTATGGGTAAAGGAAAAATTGAAATGTTATAGTGAATTAAAGCAAAAGGAAAATTAATACACAGAAAAGCATGCTATAAGTAGTATTCCCAAATATGAAAGCCAGGCTATGAATTGTTCTCAGCTTGGCAGCCAAAGCAACCTGGAAAACACAATGAGATTCACATTCCTTTTAGGACTTAAAAGCTTATCAGGTATTCAAGAAGGGCAAAAAGTTTTGTGGCTTTTCGGAGAACACACTTGGTAATATGGTTGACACCATTCTCTGTTATACCTAACAGCAAATTGATGTTGGGTTCTATACCACAGTTTCCTCTAGAAGCATAAATGGGGATTTAGAAGGTCTTACCTTCGTTCTATCAGGCTCCTTACAGTTTAGCTTAGCCAAATACACTGTTTCATGATGTTCTGATTTAGTTAGGGTTACACTTTAGACTGTCCAAAGGACAGAGGATTGTGTTTCCTTCAGACAGTTCTCCATAAGTATTATTTCTTCAAATGGCATTTTTTATAAAGTCAAGCAACATTTAGTTACAATTTCTAGCAAATGGATGAACTGTAGATATTCTGTTATCACTTAATAGTATGTCCTTTGAAAACTTAAAAAACTGCAGTCAATGTGAATATAGGTGAGATATATAAATAAACTATTTAAAAACTCAACCAGCTGGGCGTGGTGGCACATGCCTGTAATCCCATAGCCTTGGGAGACTAAGGCAGGAAGATCGAGAGTTCAAAGTCAGCCTCAGCAAAATTGAGGCACTAAGCAACTCAGTGAGACCTTGTTTCTAAATAAAATTCAAAACAGGACGGGATGTGGCTCAGTGGTGGAATGTCCAAATTTAATCCCCGGTACCAAAAACCAAAAATACCCCATAATATATTAGAGTGCTATGGAGTTGTTTTTTCATTCATCATTCACTCACAGAGCAAATGTTTAAGCATCTTCTGTGTGGGAAGCACAGTTCTAAGCACTGATGTAGTGAACAGACTCATATCTCCACCTGCATGTTGCAAACATGGTATGGAAGGAATCAAACACGAACAAAATTTCATAATATTTTAGGTGAATTCTAAAAAGAAAATTAATTGAAGGAGGATGGAAATATGTTGGTAGATATTTTTAATTTTAATTTTAATTAATACGATTTTAATTAATCTTAATTAATTTTAATTTAGCAGTTAAAATACCGGGGATTAAACCCAGGGGTACTTTACCATTGAGCTACCTCCATAGCCCTTTTTATTTTTTATTTTGAAACAAGGCCTCACTAGGTTACCCAAGCTGTCCTCAAACTTATGATCCTTTTACCTCAGCCTCTCAGTAGCTGGGATTACAGGTGTGTGCCACTGAGCCCAGCTAGATTTTAATTTTAAATTGAGTGGTTGGACAAGCTCTAATTTATAAAGGAATGACTTTTGAGTAAAAACATGAAAAATAAAATAGAAAAATACATTATTGACATGGAAAAATGTTTCTGTATTTTATTGCATAAAAAAAGAATATCTGTTAGAAAATAACATCATACAATATGATCCCATTTTGCTAAACTCTGTGTGTGTGTGTGTGTGTGTGCCTCTTTGTATTTATACTTTGAACATTTTAGGAAGGGTATATGTTAAGCTATCAGTAGTGATCAGTAGTGATAATTTCTGGATGGCAGATTTTATGGGTGATTTTTGTTCTTTTTGCTATCAGTATTTTATGATTTTTTTATAATGAACATACATATTTGGTATGTTACCTTAAAGCTAGTATTTCAGTTACACAGTTTTTAAAAAGTTAACCAAACAGAATGGAAATTAAGCAGCCCTGCATAGGCTCCTTCACATTTAAATGGACAGCCCCCTAATATGGCAAAGATAGAGCTAGGGAGTTGATATACCAGGGTCACACCACAGTAGAAGATAATTGGAATCTGCTGTAAAAGAGAGGTAAGTAAGCAATAAAGGTTTCAAGGTTCTCTGTCAGTGATGTCCAATAGAAATAAGATAAAAGCCACAGATGTAGTTTTCTGTGTTCTACTAACCTCATTAAAACTACAGACAGAAACAGATAAAACTAATTTTAATAGCATTTTATTTAACCCAGTGTATTACAAATATTATAATTTCAACATGTAATTAACATTAAACAACTATTAATAAATTATTTCATATTCTTTTTTTCATACAAAGTCTTAAATATTTGATATTTTACATTTTCAGCACATCTCACATGAGACTACATATTTCAGTTGCTCCATAGCCATGAGACTAGTGACTACCATATTAAACAATGTTATTCTAGATCATAGATTATTATAGCCTGTGAAAATTTCAAAGGAGATATTAAAAGTAGGTATTAAATTACCCAGAAGCCAAATACTTATGTTAGCTAGTGACAAAATTTTCCCCTTTTGAACAGAACTAGAGATATCTTCACCCATTTTTACCACTTATTCTTTTCTCAACTCCACTGACCTTTTCCTTCTATTGATACATTTTTTTCCCCTCTTCTGGGGCACACTATCATTGGAATTTCAGTTTTTCCAAAACTCTATCACCCTCTCTTTATAGGTTATAACTTAAGGAGAAGAATGCTCATAATGATGAAACTTCTTATTTTATTTTTTTGCGGTTCTGGAGATTGAACCCAGGGCCTTGTGCTTGACAGGCAAGCACTCTACAAACTGAGCTATCTTCCCAGCTCCATGATGAAACTCGTAATGTTACATATGAATTTTTAAGAAATTCATTTTCAGAGAAAAACTCTTAATAGTCTCTTCATCAACATGAGGCAAAATATTAAATAAGTTCATTCATTCATTAAGCATTTATAGAGTACAGAGTGATAGGCAAAGGGAATACAAATATAATTAAGATATCCCTTTTACCACTTACGTCTCATAGGGAAGGATCTTATAAGTGACCAAATATCCTTTTAAATGTGCTGTTTCTTTGATAAAGTAATTATGCTTATTAGAAAAAGTTTGGAAGTTGGAGTGATTTTTAAAACTATGTGTTAATTGTAGAAAAATTGCAGAACAGAAAATTATGAAGAAGAAACTTAGTTGGGTGTGGTGTTGCACATATGTAATCCCAGAGGCAGGAGGATCACAAATTCAAAACCAGCCTCAGCAACTGAGTAAGGCCCTAATCAACTTAGCGAGACCCTGCCTCAAAAAATAAATGAAGAAAAAAGGGCTGGGGATGTGGCTCAGTAGTTGAGCACCACTGGGTTCACTCCCTGGTATCAAAAAAAAGAGAGGAAAGAGAGGAAAGAGAGGAAAGAGGAAGGAAGGAAGGAAGGAAGGAAGGAAGGAAGGGAGGGAGGGAGGGAGGGAGGGAAGGAAGGAAGGAAGGAAGGAAGGAGAGAAAGAAGAAAGAAAGAAAGAAAAATAAATTTAATCATAATCTTACTACCTGGAGAGAACTACTACTAACATTTTGATTTCTTTCTTTCCAGTCTCTTATCTGCTTTTGTGATCATACTGCCCAAATAATTCTGTATACTGTAATTCTGCTTATCATTATATTGCAAGCATTTTTCCTTGTCATTAAAATATTCTGAAGGCCTCATGACTATATAAAATTACATATATGTGTGTGCAAAAATTTAATGCCCACTGGGACATTTAAGAGGTTTATATATTTTTTACTCTGATAAACAACTTTATTCATGTTAATCAGTTTTTTTCTTTTGCTTTGACCAAAATACATGACAAAAACAATGGAGAGGAGAAAAAGTTTATTTTGGGCTCACAGTTTCAAAGCCCCAGTGACCTACTTCCTCTAGCCACACCCCACTTGCTTGTAGTTACCACTCAGTAGTCCATTCAAATTATTTGCTTCATCAAATGGATTACTCCACTGATCAAATTACATTTTTTTAAGTGATCTGATCATTTTATTTCTGAACATTCCTGCATTGCCTAACAGAGCTTTTGGCAGGACACCTCATATCCAAACCACAACAATTCCCAATTGTTCATTCACCTTTTGATTACTTCTTTAGAACCAATTACAAGAAATAGAATTATATACTGGCTTGGTGGCCCACCCCTGTAATCCCAGTGGCTACGGAAGCTGCTGCAGGAGGATGGAAAATTCAAAGCCAGCCTCAGTAATTTAGTGACACCCTAAGCAACTCAGTGAGACCCTGTCTCTAAATAAAAAATAAAATGGGCTGAGGATGTGGTTCAGTGGTTAAGCAGTTAAGTGCCCCTGGTTTCAATCCCTGGTACCAAAAAAAAAAAAAAAAAAAAAAAAAAGATAAGAAAGAAAGAAAAAAAAGGAAAAATAAATAGAATTATGGGTTAAGAATCTCAACTTTTTTTTTCTTTTTCTTTTTGGTGTTGGGGATCTAACTCAGGGGCACTTTACCACTGAGCTACATCCCCAGCCTTTTTTATTTTTTTTTATTTTTGAGATAGTGTCTCACTAAATTGCTGAGGGTCTTGATAAATGGCTGAGGCTGGCCTCAAACTTAAGATCTTCCTGTCCCAGCCTCCCAAGTCGCTGGGATTATAGGCTTGTGGTATCACACCCGGCAAATTTCAATATTTATTAAAGTTTTTGGTGCATATTGACAAAGAATAGAAAGATGGTATTGGTTTTTGTTCCTTCTCCCATGCTGAAGTTTTTTTTAATTGTATTTTTTTAAAACTTTCAGACATATAAGTAGTTGTAATCATAATTTACATATAATTTTACCATCTACTACTTTGGTCTGACCTTATTTTGCATGTTTATCACACATAATTTATAAATCTTTTATACAAACAAAATAATCTTTTAAACAAAATAATCTTTGGATATAATTGTGGTTTGCTTAAATTTTGTCCATTATTGGAATTCATATTTTTTCAGTTTTCAATATCACAGTGTAATTTTTTTTAATTAAATCAGACAGTTTTTGTTGTTGTTGCTTTTTTTTTTTTTTTTTTTTAGACAGGGTCTCTCTAAGTTCCTCACTAAGTTGTTCAGGCTGGTCTTGAACTTGAGATCCTCCTGCATCACTGAGTTTACAGTAGTACACCACTGTGTACAGCATTAGTTTTTTGGGATTTTTTAAGTTGTAGGTGGACACAACCCCTTTATTTTATTTATTTATTTTTATAAGGTGCTGAGGATCAAACTCAGGACCTCACACTTGCTAGGCTAGGGCTCTACCACTGAGCCACAACCCAAGCCCCAGGCATTAGTTTTGATCTTATCTTTGAAAGCTGGTTTTGCGTCCCCTGCACACTTATAAATTAGCTTTATGGCGCTGACAAATTACTTTACTTCTTTAATCCTTTTTCTTCTTTACTAAAAAAGATTATTATGACTGTGGAAATATTTACATTTCATAGAATTGTGAGAATTCAATGAGATAATACAAAGAATAGTGGCTGCTACAAAATCAAGTGCTTTAACAAAAATAGGATTAAAAGGCATTTTGAAAAAAATCACATTTCCCTTAGTAGCCTTGATTAAATTAGGTACCAGTGAAGCACTCAAAATTTGATCAGGTGAGGATCAGTATAAAAGATGTTCCTTCCAGGGAACTCAGTCATTTAGAGCTTGTCTTCTGTGCTCAACTTTAGTTTTCCTAGATCACTGAAGCTGAGATGACTGATGAAATTTGCAGCAGAAATTTAAGTGTCTGTGATTCTGCTCCAAGTTCCCCAGTTCCTGAGGTAAGGAATTGGGAGAAAAAGTGGGGCATGGGAAAAGTGGGGTATAATGAGTGCTTCTGACTTTCTGGTTGGATAATAGTGATCTCCTCTTGTTCAGATCCTGATGTGCCAATCATATTTGATTGGGTTCATGTGAACTAGACTCTCAAACCTGCCTATAGTTTGAGTCTCTTTACAAAAAATTCTTATTGCAAACTTGGCACCACCACTCTTTACATTTTAATAAATGCGTAGGATCTCTACTAAAATGTGGAAACCTTGCCTTCTCCAGGGCCAGGTCCCGTTAATATCTCAGGGTGCAACAGTGTGGTGGCGACTTGCCCAGAGAAATTCCTCTGGTGTCTGAAAAGGGGTTTGGAGGCTGGGAAATTACCAAAAAAGAAGAGGTGGTACCCAGATCCCCAATCAATGCCTCTTTCAGTCAACAAATACCCAGTATTAACATGTCCTAGGCATATTGCAGTGCAGCTACAAATCAATAGAATTCAGCCTCTCATCTGCAGGCACTCATCACCTAGTTAGGAAATACAGCACGGAACAGTTAAGCACTGAGGAGGTAGGCCCATTGGTCTCCGGCCCAAAGAGGCGGCTGTTGGAAGGCTTTGCAGGTGATGGGGAGGGTTGCACAGTCTGGTTGAGGACAGACTATATGTACAGAGGCAGTCTGGATGCCAGGTACACCCATGGAAAGGAGGAGTGTGGCAACAACATTCGCAAAGAAGGCAGGTCTTGGGATGTCTAAGGCCACCGTAAGGAATTTTGAGATTTTACCTGACAGATGCCAGTCTGGTAGCGACGAGGATTAGAGGGATGACATTGAAAGCTGAGAGACCCCTTAAGGGCTGCAACAGTCTAGGATAAATAAGAAACAGGCTGAAACTAGTTAGCGCAGAGGGCCTGTAAAAGAGGTCTATGCAGGTCGACGGAACAGAACTCTTAACTGGTAGCTCTGAGTAAGGATTCTTCCATTCTTTTGTGGTTGGGAGACCTAGTGGTTGGTGGTGTCGATAACTTTAAGTTGGAAACATTCCCTTTTGGAATGCTCCATTCAGAACCTCTGCTTCCGGCAGCATCCCACCTACTGGTGCTTTCTTTTCGGACCGTTTCCATAAATCTCTGCCCTGTATAGGGTCTCTTTCTTCTAACGCTCACTGCTGTCAGCAGTAATGTCAAGATGGCGGCTCCCTAAGGACTGACTAGTCATGTGACCTCGGGTTTCCTTAGCTTGAAGTCCAGCAGCCCTTTCGGGGGCAAGGTTCACCCGTCATGTAACGGGTGTCAGCCCTTCGAATCTCGCAAGCCAATCGGCATCTGAGACTGGGCCACTGCGGTAAGGCGATCGGAAGATTGGTCCTTTCCAGTGGCCTTAATCAGGGACCAATCACAGAGCGTCCTATACTTCCCTGTCCCTCCCGTAGGCGGGGGAGAAGCAGGAATGTCGTCACAGCGTGGCAGTATTGTTACCTAAGGACTCGCGAGGAGGTGGGACGAGTGTTGATTGACAGAGAGGTTTCCCCTACCGGGATTTGAGAATTTGGTACAGTGCCCCGCCTTAGAGGTGGGGTCTTACTTGATTGCCAACTAATACTCCCCAATGGAGTGCTAGCTTGGGGTGACGGGCAGGCTGCTTGACTAATGAATCCTCGGCGTGGCCCGCGCAGCTCTCCAATCGCTGGGCGGCGGGCCCCAGTCTGAGCGGCGATGGCGGCGGCGGCGGCGGCGGCAGCAGCAGCGGGGGCTGCGGGCGGTCGGGGCTCCGGGCCGGGGCGGCGGCGCCATCTTGTGCCCGGGGCCGGTGGGGAGGCCGGGGAGGGGGCCCCGGGGGGCGCAGGGGACTACGGGAACGGCCTGGAGTCTGAGGAACTGGAGCCTGGGGAGCTGCTGCTGGAGCCCGAGCCGGAGCCCGAGCCCGAAGAGGAGCCGCCCCGGCCCCGCGCCCCCCCGGGAGCTCCGGGCCCTGGGCCTGGTTCGGGAGCCCCCGGCAGCCAGGAGGAGGAGGAAGAACCGGGACTGGTCGAGGGTGACCCGGGGGACGGCGCCATTGAGGACCCGGTGAGGGAAGGAGGGCGAGCGAGCAGGCGGGCAGGAGCCGGCGGGCCGGGTCACGGGAGGCCCAGAGCTCGGGCGAGCGAGCGGGAGGCAGGCTGGGGGTGGGGTTGGGCGGGGAATAACGTGGCTGGGGCCGGGCGGGGGACGGGTCCTGGATCGCCGCACGGTGCTGGGCGGTGTTGATATGGGCGTCATGGGTGTCTAAGGTTGAACCAGAGAAGGTAACTTGCTTTTCTTTTCGTCACGACCCTCGCGTGGGGCGAGGGAAATGGCCGAGCATGGCTGGGGCCGCGCGCCAATCGAGAGCGCGGCACAGCCCCTGCGTTGGTTCCTCTTAAGCTCTTCTGCATGCCCTCCCCACTAATTGTAGGAGCTTGAAGCTATCAAAGCTCGAGTCAGGGAGATGGAGGAAGAAGCTGAGAAGCTAAAGGAACTACAAAACGAGGTAGAGAAGCAAATGAATATGAGTCCACCTCCAGGCAATGGTGAGTAAACCGGTGGTTGCACGCGCAGCCTGGGTCTTCGGGTCGGAAGCGTTGTGGAGAGCACGGAGAATGGCATTAGATGCTCCAGACCCTGGAGCTTCTCGTTTGAGCAATTGCTGGGCAGTTGCTGCGGTCATAGTCCATTGTGTGTTCCACTGACCTTTGTGAGACATAACCTATGTTTTGGTAGTGGTAGTCTTGTGTCTCCCTTTGTCTCTGTTATAAATGGGTTTCTCTTTGTTCTTAGCCTGCCTCTATCCGGCCGGAGATTGCCAGCTGGCATTTGACCTTCAAGTCTGATTTTTTTTTTTCCCCCCCAATTGGAGATCTTTAGTTAAGACTACCAAGAGAAACTGCTAGACTGCTGGAGGTTTCTTTAATTTAGAAATGTCGAGTCCCAGCCCACTAATTTTGTTCAGTCTTCAAGGCATTTTAACCAAAGCTTTTCATGGGGGCTTGATTTGGGGGTGGGGTATTCTTAACACTGTTCTCTGATTGTTAAGGATGTATTTCATTTATTCTTTAGTGAGAACATACTGTGTGCTAGGCACTGTTCTAGGTAATGGATACAAAAAGGAACACAATAGAACAGAGCAAGGTCTTTGTCTTTGCTGAAATTATAGTGTGGTGGTGGTGGTGGAAGTACATATATTGGTCCAGTAGAAAATCTTCTTTTATGAATTGTTTTTTTTTTTTCCTCAAAGCTGGCCCAGTGATCATGTCTATTGAAGAGAAGATGGAGGCTGATGCACGTTCCATCTATGTTGGCAATGTATGTATTGGAGTTCTGGCTGCGATTGGGGGGCACGTTCTTGTTTTGGGCAGTTATTTAATAATCTTGAAAGGAAGATCATCAGTATAAGTTGACAGTTTTAAAAAGGGTGGAGGGAGGGTTGGGAGGAGGTAAAAGGTGATGGAATGATCAACAAATACTGAGATTGGAAGAAAAAAGATAATTCCTTAGAGAACCATATTTGATGTGCTGTGTGAGATAGTCCAGACCAAAGGCCGGGCAGGGTGCCTGTTGAGACAGGAGTTTGCTCAGTACTGAAATGTCCCTTCTCTTTAGGTGGACTATGGTGCAACAGCAGAAGAGTTGGAAGCTCACTTTCATGGCTGTGGTTCAGTCAATCGTGTTACCATACTCTGTGACAAATTTAGTGGCCATCCCAAAGGGTAAGTAGATGAATAAATTGAGATAATTTTAATCAGAGTTTAATAATAGGTAAGTTTCTCCCCGTGTGTGGGTGTTTTTTTGTTGCCCCCCCTTCCCCCACAATGCTGGGTTTGAACACCAGTGCCCAGGGCCTTGTGCATGCAAAGCATGTGTTCTACCACTGAGCTGCACTCCCACTGATAATTCATGTTTTATATAGGGTAGTAGTTACTTGATGTTAAAAAAAGTGGTCTTTGCCTTCTAGTGTGTCATTAAAGTTTATGTATCAGGGGTTACACATAAAATACCTTCAGAGGCCAGACAGATAATAAATTTGAAGCCTAGTTGTGGGTGGAATGGAGAATTAGAAGAGGGGCAGCTTGTAGTTAGTCCCAGCTGGTTATGGCCATATAGAAATCATGGTCTTTTTGTGTTTTTGTGGTGTTGGGGATCAAACCCAGGGCCTCACGCATGGCTAAGCTGGTGCTCTATTACTGAACCACATCCTCAGTCCTGGAAAACCAGATCTTATGTGGGCTGTTTTATAATTTTTCAGGAAGAGCTGGAAATTTTGATTAAAACCTTTAATTTAAAAATCATAATTAAAAATGTAAACACATGACACTCTTAAATAATCTATGAGCTATTTAACTCAGAGATAAAGGGACAATTACTCTTTTCAGGTTTGCATATATAGAGTTCTCAGACAAAGAGTCAGTGAGGACTTCCCTGGCCTTAGATGAGTCCTTATTTAGAGGAAGACAAATCAAGGTAAGGCCTGTGCTCTTTGTTCTGGTTCTGTATAAACTCTCCAGGTTGACTCTTAAGTCTTTCTGTTGTGTGTTTGTTTTTTTGCTGGTAGTGCTGGGGATTGAACCCAGGGCACTCTACCAACTGAGCTATATTCCCAGCCTTGTTGTGTATTTTTTATGCTCAGGTGATCCCAAAACGAACCAACAGACCAGGCATCAGCACAACAGACCGGGGTTTCCCACGTGCCCGCTACCGTGCCCGGACTACCAACTACAACAGTTCCCGCTCTCGATTCTACAGTGGTTTTAACAGCAGGCCCCGGGGTCGCGTCTACAGGTCAGGATAGATGGGCTGCTCCTCTTCCCCGCCTCCCATGAGCCCTGTTATGCTTCATTCTCTCCTGATCTGAGGACCGACCCTCCCTTTCCCTCCCCCTTGGTCTCCAGGGACTTGGTCTCCTGCCTGTGCAGGGTGAGGAAGGTAGTTGTAGGCCAGGTCAGGAGGCCAGTCTCATCATCTTTGGAACAGAAATTGGTGATAAGGGCTGATCCGTTCCGAGAGATACTTCCTCCTTTGACCTTTTTTTTTCTCCCCTTGGGAGTTGGTGGCATTGAAGGTGACATTAAAAGGAAGAACAGGGTCTCAGGGCAGTGAAAAGCACTGCTTGGACATTGCTACTTTTCCCAGAGTTAAGGAGGGGTAAAAGTTGAACCTCCTTTGGAAAGATATCAGAGGCTAGTTGGTCCTCCCATAGCTATGTGGGAGGGTTTTGAGGTGCTCATTTAATGGAGCTAGTCTTTTTCGAGGTTAACTTTCTTACTGGGCCCAGTGTGGTACCCAAGTTGTGGCTTTGCTTTTACTTTTGTCTCTTTAAATAGGTCACGCCTATAATCCTTGACTTTTCATAAGATAGGGTTTGAGAACTGTGGAGAACTGAAAACTGGATAAACAATGGGTCCTTTTTTCTTACTCCTTTATCTCAGATGCACTTCTTTATTGCTGCTGTTTGGCAAAGTATTCCATTAATGCCATTTTTAGCCCCCTATTTGCCAGGTGCTTCTCTAATTCTGGGATTGTGGAGTCAGTTTTAGGATACTTAAAAAATTTCTTTTTCCCCCTTCCCCTCACAGTAACTGGGGCAAGGGCCCACGGGGAGGGGCTTATACTGAACTATCTAGTGATCATGTTAACACCTAACTCTCCTTCTTTCTTCCAGGGGCCGGGCTAGAGCGACATCATGGTATTCCCCTTACTAAAAAAAGTGTGTATTAGGAGGAGAGAGAGGAAAAAAAGAGGAAAGAAGGAAAAAAAAAAAAGAATTAAAAAAAAAAAAAAAAAAACAGAAGATGACCTTGATGGAAAAAAAAATATTTTTAAAAAAAAAAGATATACTGTGGAAGGGGGGAGAATCCCATAACTAACTGCTGAGGAGGGACCTGCTTTGGGGAGTAGGGGAAGGCCCAGGGAGTGGGGCAGGGGGCTGCTCATTCACTCTGGGGATTCGCCATGGACACTTCTCAACTGCGCAAGCTTCTCCCCATGTTTCCCTGCCCCACTTCACCCCCTTGGGGGCTACTCAAGGGTAGGTGGGCATGGGTGGTAGGAGGGTTTTTTTTTTACCCAGGGCTCTGGAAGGACACCAAACTGTTCTGCTTGTTACCTTCCCTCCATCTTCTCCCTGCCTTTCACAGTCCCTTCCTGCCTGCTCCTGTCCTGCCAGGTCTACCACCCATCCCACCCTCTTTCCGGCTCCCTGCCCCTCCAGATTGCCTGGTGATCTATTTTGTTTCCTTTTGTGTTTCTTTTTCTGTTTTGAGTGTCTTTCTTTGCAGGTTTCTGTAGCCGGAAGATCTCCGTTCCGCTCCCAGCGGCTCCAGTGTAAATTCCCCTTCCCCCTGGGGAAATGCACTACCTTGTTTTGGGGGGTTTTGGGTGTTTTTTGTTTTTCAGTTTTTTTGTTTTGTTTTGTTTTGTTTTTCCTTTGCCTTTTTTTCCCTTTTATTTGGAGGGAATGGGAGGAAGTGGGAACAGGGAGGTGGGAGGTGGATTTTGTTTATTTTTTTAGCTCATTTCCAGGGGGTGGGAATTTTTTTTAAATATGTGTCATGAATAAAGTTGTTTTTGAAAATAAAAATTGTTTGGCCTTTTGGCTGTAAAGATCATTTATCTACCTGTTCTCTCTTAGATTGCAGATGGCTGTTAGTTTTTACTTTGTGGAAGTACTTTGTGAAGGGGAAGTTCCCACTTGTATATTAAAGAGTAGGAGTTAAATTATAACACCAGGCACCTTCTGTTATTTGATGATGGGTTTTCTGGGTAGTAAAAGAATAGCCAGAATAGAATGATCTAATGGCACTTTTGCACGGGTGTGTGTACACACGCACACATTCTGATGAAACTTATGCAAATGAATATCCATTCCCATATCTATATTCTTGGGTTGGAGTCTGGGTCCCCTTCCCTATTTCAGGGTGGGATCAAGAAATGAGAAAGCATTATTAACAAAGATGATATCAAAGCTTTTGTTTTCTCCAGCTATGCAAGTGACCACTTAATATGTTCAACTAACTAACTTTGGATTATTCCATTAATTAGGACTTCACAGTTGGGCCCTCCCTGAAGTATGGGGGATTGAGACCCCCATAGCTTTTACTAGAGCTACATCCTCCACCCTATTTATTTTGAGACAGCCTCACTAATTTAACTAGGCTAGTCTTGAACTTAGGATCCTTCTGCCTCAGTGCCCCCAGTTGCAGGAATTATGAGCATGTGCCAGTATGTCCAGCTTTTGTTGGGTAGTTACTTGGCCATCTTAATAAATTTCTCAATTTTATATTGTAATATCAGATTGTTCTTAAACTTCTCAGGTACTACATCACTCCCTAGTTGCAAGCCTTTGTAGGCTTTCCATTACCTACTGGATAGCTTGATATTTAACCTTTGCATACTCTTATTTTGCTGTTCACTTCTGTCCAAATGTTTTATGATTACCTCTGACCTGGGTGCTCTTTTCTCCAAAAATCCTAGGTTAAAGAAATGGATGTGTTCTATATCCATGAAGCCTTAATCCACCTCTCAAGTTGCATTGTATTTGAATTCTCAGGTCAGTGTTCACCAACATATTTTAGCATTTGATCACTGTACTGCTTCCTATTGTTTAATTAGTTAGGCATTTGAGGTCTGTCTTTAGGTACAACTAGAATAGTGTGTGGAAACTTCTGTGGGAGACTGGATAGGAGTATTGGAAGAATTGAACTAAATAATTCTGTTAATGCTGGAGAGGTCTCATCTATCCACCAGGGGGCACTACATGGCTAGCTCTAAAATTGGTTCTTGGAGGGTAATTTTTTCTTAAATAATTTTTTAGTTGTAAATGGACCCAATACCTTTTATTTATTATGTGGTGCTGAGGATCAAACCCAGTGCCTCAAACATGCTAGGCAATGCTCTACCCCTGAGCCACAACAGCAACCCCAAGGGTAAATATTTAGAACCCTTTTCTGGTTTTTACTATGTTCAGTCAGTTCCGCACCATGTCCATTCTCTCCATTTCTATTTTTCATTGCTTAAGCAACCCTTCATTTGTCCTGTTGGCAACAATGCCCAATGGCTTACCAGTAAGTTCCAAATACAAACGTTTGGGACTAGGATTTTTCTGAATTTGATACTAATTAGGTTTTCCCTGCTACATCCTGGCCTACTTAGATGTATTGTGCATTCTAGTTAAATTGCTAAATTTTCACGTATGGTTTTGCTGGTCCATTGAGCCTACTCTGACCATCCCAGCTGCTCTGTCAAAGTCATACACATCCTTCAAGGCGTGAGCCACATAACAGCAAAAGCTTTCTTGATTCTTTAGTCAGAATTAGACATTGATGTACTCAGGGCAAATTGTTACTCTCTCTAGCACTTAATGATTTTATCATTAAGATAATTGCATTCCTTTTTCTTCAGTAGAAGGCAGCCTTCTTGAATGCATAGATTGTACCTTTGTATGTTTCATGGTACCTACCATTTAGTAGATGCTCAAAAGATGATAATTCTCTGTGGGGTTGCATTTCCTGACCTGGAGAAGGCAGTAACAACAATAGTGTTCCCTTTGTCCTGGACTTGTTGGTTGGTCCTTTCTTTCTCTTTTTTCTTTTCTCTCCTATCCTTATAGGAGTCTCTACTCTACTGGCCTCTTCATTTTTTTCTTTATCCTCACCTGGGGTTTTAAAGGCGCATGGAAAGAAAGTTGCTATCCTAGAGCAAGCTCTGTCATTTTTGTTATATGCTTTCTGTTTATCACTCATAAGCTCCTTGTTAACTGAAGAAGAGGAATGAATTTGGTCTCAATAGATTTCAGATTGCAGGGAAGGGGCTTTAGAATAAGAGATTAGGAAAACCTACTTAGAAAGCTTATCTAAGGTGGGGGTTTGTGAGTCAAAATTTTTAAAAATTTTTTTGTCTTGTTTTTATATTTTTGTACTGGGGAATGAACCCAGGGTTGCTTAACTACTTACTGATTACATTCCCAGCCCTTTTTGTTTTTTATTTTGTGACAGGGTCTTACCAAGTTGCTGAGGCTAATCTCCAACTTGTTATCCTCCTGCCTTAACCTCCTGAGTCACTGGGGTTATGGTTGTGTGTTGCTGTGTGGTACTGGTGATTGAACCCAGCAGCACTTTACCCTTGAGCTGCGTCCTGCATCCCCTTTTACTTTTCTATTTTGAGACCAGGGCTCACTAAGTTGCCTAGGCTGGCCTCAAATTTGCACTCTTCCTATCTCAGCCTCCAGAGTTGCTGATATTAAAGGTGTGTGCCACCATGCCCAACTTGAGAGTCAGATGTTTAGAGGCCTTTGGGTAATACAGAACACTTTTTGTTGGGATACTCATGATTGAACCCAGGACCTTGCACCTGCTTTGCAAGTGCTCCACTACTGAGCTATACTCTCACCCCTTTTTTATTTTCATTTTGGGATGGAGGCTGGTCTCAAACTTGTAATCTGCTTGCCTCAGCCTCCTGAGTAGCTGGGATTACAGGCATGCACCACCACATGTATCTAGCTAATCCAGTACATGTTAAGGCAGGATTTGCTTAACCTGACATTGGCTGTGGAGAAAAGCATTTGCTATTTTTTTGTTTTGCATTTTCAGTTTGTTGGTTTTATTTAAATTTAATGTTAATTCCATCCAGATTCCGCATCTGTAGCTCCATTCAGATATCCAGTAGTGTAAATTTGCTTCAAGTTATACATACTGATAAGTTTGAGCTAGCAAAAGGGAGGAGGTATGCTGAGGGAGGAAGGGTAAGAAGAAAGAAGGAAAAAAACAAAAGAATTGAACACACATGCAGACTCTCCCTACCACCTTCAATGTTTACCTGCTTCAGAGGGAGAGTAAAATTGCTGGACTTGTACAATAATATAACCTTTTTTATTGCTTTTATATGGTTATGAGAAACCTTTTGGAAGTCATGGTCAAATTTTAAAATAACCCTGTTAATTTCCCATGCCTCTTTCCCCTTTATTCTTATTAAAAGTCATTCAAACAAATAGACCTTTATTGAGTATTTACCAAGTGCTGATCACTATTATAGGTACTAAGACTTGTAGCAGAAAAAGTAGCCACTCAGCAAAGCAGCTTTATTGAAGAAAGGTGTCAGTTTGTTATGCCTCTGATTTGTATCCCACTAAAAAACTTCCACTGATTTTCTAAAAAACAGATATAATTAACATACCATGAAATTTACCTTTTAAGTGTACAGTTCAGTGGTTTTTTAGCATTTCTATTTAGGTATTTAATGTATATATTATTAGTAAATATAAACTTATTAGCACTTAATCTTGGAGCATTTTCATCATCCCAGAAATTTTTGGGGGCAGGGGCAGTACCAGAAATTGAACTCTGGGGCACTAAACCGTATCCCCAGCCCTATTTTGTATTTATTTAGAGACAGGGTCTCACTGAGTTGCTTAGTGCCTCACTTTTGCTGAGGCTGGCTTTTAACTCGAGATCCTCCTGACTCAAGTCTCCCAAGTCGCTGGGATTACAGGTGTGGGCCACTGTGCCTGGCAGGAAGCTTCATATCTGCCAACAAGTACTCCCTGTTTTCCCCTCCTACCAGCCACTGGCTACTATCAGTTTACTTTCTATTTCTGGATTTGCTATTGGATATTTCATATAAAAGGAATCATATGTGGCCTTTTGTGTCTGCCTTCTTTCACTTAGCTTAATGTCTTCATGGTTCACTCACGTTATAGTATCATCACTATTCCTTTTTATGGCTGAATACTTCATTTTATAGATAAACTATGTTTTGTTTATCAGTTGATGGATATTTAGGTTGTTTCCATATTTTGGCTGTTAAAAATAATATTTCTACCAACATCTGTGTATTGACTGTACTAGAAGTGAGGTTTCTGAGTTATATGATACTATGGTCTAAGTGTTTGTGTCCCCCCAAAATTCATGTGTTGAAATCCTAACCCCTAAAGTGTTGGTATTACAAGGTAGGGCCCTTGGGGAAAATGATTTGGTCTTTAGGGAAGAGCCTTCATGACTGGGATTAGTTCCCTTTTTAAGAGGCCCCAGAGAGGGGCTGGGGAGATAGCTCAGTCGGTAGAGTGCTTGCCTTGCAAGCACAAGGCCCTGGGTTCGATCCCCAGCACCCCCCCCCCCCCCCAAAAAAAAAAAGAGGCCCCAGAGAGCTGCTTGGCCCCTTTACACCATTTGAGGACTCAGGGAGAAGGTTCCTTTATGAACCATAAAGTTGAACTCCACCAAGCACAGAATCTGCCAGTGCCTTGATCTTGGACTTCTCAGTCTCCAGAACTATGAGAAATTGATTTCTGCTGCTAGTAATATACCCAGTTTATGGTATTTTGCTATAGCAGCCCAAACAAAGGGATTAAAACATGGTAACTATGTTTAACCTTTTGAGAAACTGCCACTTTCCAAAAGCGGCTGCATCAATTTACTTTTCCACCAGCAACATAAGAGACTTCCTCTCTTTATATCCTCATCAAACTTGTTCTTGTCAGTCTTTTTTGATTATAGCCATCCTAGAGGGCGGCTATCATTGTGGCTTTGCATTTGTCTTAACTAATGATGTTTAGCATCTTCCATGTGCTTACTGGCCATTTCAATATTTTCAGTGAAGAAATATCTATTTGGATCCTTTGCTCATTTTTTTTTCTTTTTTCTTCTCCTTTTTTTTTTTCCTACTGTGGATTGAAAGGCAATCTACTACTGAGCTAAATCCCCAGAGCTCTTTTTATTTTTTATTTTGGTATTGGATCTTGCTAAATTGCCTAGTTTGTCCTCCAATCTGCAAACCCTACCTAAGCCTCCCAAGTTGCTGGAATTACAGGAATGTGCCACCACATTAGGCTACCTTTGCTTATTTTTAAATTAGGTTGTCTTTTTGCTGGTCTTCTTTATACATTCTGAATACCAGACACTTACTAGGTAGGTGATTTACAAGTCTTTTCTTCTACTTTGTGAGTTTTTTCACTTTATTGATAGTGTCCTTTGAAACACAGAGTCACAAAAATTTATGTTTGTCTCCTAATAGTTTTTGTGGGGTTTTGTTTGTTTGTTTATATTGCTTGTTTGTTGGATTTGATATTATTTGAGATGGGATCTCAAATCCTGAGATTTGCTGAGCCTGGTCTTCAACTGGTAGGTTCAAGCAATCGCTTTTACCTCAGCCTCCCAAGAAGCTAGGACAACAGGCATGTGTTTCTATGCTTGGCCTTCTCTCAAGAATTTTATAGTTTGGGCTCTTACTTTTAGGTCTTTGGTGCATTTTAAATTATTTTTGTGCTTGGTGTGAGCCAGGGGCCTAACTTTCTTCTTTGCATGTCTCTCTCCAATTGTCCTATCAACATTAAATGGTCTTGGTCTCCATTTTAGACATCAGTTGACAAATCTCTGGATTCTCAGTTGTATTCCTTGAATCTATGACTATGGCAGTATCACCTTGTCTTCATTATTATATGTTTATGATAGGTTTGAAATTTTGGAAATGTGGTCTTCCTGTTACGTTCATCTTCAAGATTGTTTGGCTGCTCTGGGTCTTTTACATTTCCATATGGCTTTTAGAATCAGCTGATCAATTTCTGCAAAAAAGAGACAGCTGGGATTTTAATAGAGATTATGCTCAATCTATAGATTGGTTTAGGGAATATTGCCATCTTATGTCCCCCCACCCCCACCCCCGTTACTTTTCTTGATTTTATTTTTTTGGGTATTGCCATGTTGAACAATGTTAAGTCTTCCAGCATATGAACACAGGATGTTATTCTTTGAACAGTGTTTGATAATCTTGCTCTTTTGTTTAATCAGTTCCTAAATTTGCTTTTTTTTTGCTAATATAAATGGAATTCTTAATTTCATTTTCAGATTTTTTTGCTGTTGCATACAAGTATAATTAAGCTGGGTGTGGTGGCATACACCTGTAGCAGGAGATTGCAAATTGAGGCCTGCCTGGACAATTTATTGAGACTTTATCTCAAAATAAAAGGGCTGCCAGCATAGCTCAGTGGTAGAATGATTGTTTAGCATGCATGAAGTCCTTGGTTCAATCCCCAGTAGCCCAGTACTACCAAAAAAAAAGTACAAGTAATTTTTTTATGCTGATCTTCTATCCTGCAAGTTCAGTAAACTTGCTAAACTTATTTAACAGGTTTGTGTATGTATTTCTTAAGAGTCTCTCTTTATAAGATTGTGTTATCTGCAATATAATTTTACTTCTTTCTTTCCATCTGAGTACCCTTTATTTCATTTTCTTTCTGCCTAGAACCTCCTGCACAATGTTGAACAGAAGTGGCTAGAACAAATCTCCCTCCCTTATTTCTGATCTTAGGGGAAAAGCTTTCAGTCTTACATTGGTTATGCTGTTATATGGGATTTTTATAGATGCCCTTTATTTTCTTTGCTGGGCTGCGGTGTAGTTCAATGATAGAGTGCTTGTCTAGCATATGTGAGGTGCATGTTTGATTCCCAGCATCACAAAATAAATACACACACACACACACACACAAACACACAGACACACAGGCACATACATCTGCTGTTCTCCAAAGACATCATATTCTGTCATGCCTATACACTGCATTATTTCCTTCTCCTCCTTTCTTTCCTTGGCAAACTCAAGACTTCCTTGCAAGGTTCAATCTAAATATCTAAGGAGCTTTCCATGACTGCCTCCTATAGAGTGTGACCTTCTGGTATAGTCTGAATGTTTGTGTTCCTCCAAATTTATATGTTTAAACCTTCTCCCTAGTATGATAGTATTGGGAGTTGGGGCTTTTGAGGGTGGTTACAGCATGAGGACCCTGCTATTATAAAAGAAATAGTGCCCTTATAAAAGAGGCCTCTGAGCTGGTTGCAGTTGCATGTGTCTGTAATCCTAGTGACTTGAAAAACTGAGACAGGAAGATTGCAAGTTTGAGACCAGCTTCAACAACTTAGCAAAACCCTGTCTTAGACTAAAAAATAAAAAGCACTGGGGATGTATCTCAATGGTTAAGCGCTACTGGGTTTAATCCCCAGCACCACCACCCCACCCCAAGAAAAATGAGGCTCCTGATAATTGTCTTGTCCCCTAAAATGTGAGGATGCAGCTCGGTGCTATATAGGAACCAGAAATTTGGTCCAGACACCAAATCAGTCAATACCTTGATTTTTGAGCTTCCCAGCCTCCTGAACTGTGAGAAATATATTTCTTTTAGTTATTTTCTTTTTTTTATATTTTATGGTGCCCTGCACATACTAGGCAAGTGCTATATCACTGAGCTGCACCTCAGCCCTTTTTATTTTGAGACAGGATTTCATTAGGTTGCCTAGATTGGCTTTGAACTTGAGATCCTCCTGCCTCAGCCTCCTTAGTGGTTAGAATTGTAGGCATAAGTCACCATGCCCTGAGAGAAATTTCTGTTGTTTGTAAGCCATTCAGTTTTGGTATTTTGTTTATAGCAACCTGAACAGACTAACATCTTTTCTGCTCAGAGCTGCTCTAGTACTCTTAACATTTCTCTGCATTTTCTATAGAGCATTGTAATTATTTGTCTCACAGTCTTTACCCAGACTGAGTGAGGTCGGGTGGGGACTATATGTGCTACTTTAGACGTGAGACCACACCAGACAGTAGTAGCTAATTTGTGAAAGTTGGTTGCATGGCGGCCAGGCTAGGCTGACTGAGAAGGCATGTAAATATCCTTATATTGCTTTATATAACTTTTTTCTTTTTTTTTTTTTTTTTTTTCATATAACTTTTTAAGTTTAGAAATGTACCCTGTATATCCTTTTAATTTTATTCCCAATAGTACATTATGGTTCCTAGTTATGAATTTAAAACATTTTTCAAGTCCATGTTACAGTCATTACAGTCTTTTCAAGAAAGGTAGTCATTTCTCTTATTTGCCTGGAAACAATTTCCTTGTAGTTCCTGGGGTACCTAATGAACTTAATTTTAGACAGTGATACTTTCTCTCGTGACCTTTATAAATATTTCCTGTCTGGCATGCAGGAGAAAGATCGCAGGCTCTCACTTCTCTGAATCTAGCTACTGTATTTACCCATCACATAACCTTAAATAAGTTACCTACTTCTCCATTTGTAAAAGCCTAAAAAATGACAGTTTTTTTTCATGGAATTATTAGTGAGTATCCCATGAGATATGTGGTTGGTGAAGTTCAGAGCAACTGACAAGATGCCAGTTGTTTTAGCTATATATTGACCTTTTCTGCCTAGTGTAGGAGTTGTTCAGGGATGAAGCATTGTAGCTTCCTGTGCTTTACTGATGCCTCTATTTTCTTTGCCCTTATCTCTGGTTGGAATCAGAAAATCTTGCTCACTTTTACCTACCTTCCACACAGAGGCTACTAGCTTTCTGATTATTCTTTTTTTCCTTTCCTGAAACTTTTTTTCATGTTTTTACTGGTTATGTAGAGGGGGTCCATTGCAATATCCCTTTGCTCTATTCCTTGAAGAATATATTGAACAGTATGTTTAAGATACAAAGAACTCTGGCTTTACAGGGACTTTTTTCTTTCTTTTTTTGTGGTCCTGGAGATTGAACCAATAGGTGCTCTACCACTGGGCTACATCCCTAGCCCTTTTTTTTTTTATTTTGAGAGTCTCATCAAGTTGCAGAGACAGGCCTTGAACTTATGATTCTCCAACCTCAACCTCCCGAGAAACAGAATTACCGGCATGTGCCATTGTGCCCAGTATACATGGACTCTGCACAAAGTTCAAGAGCTTTCCTATCTACCATTTTGTTGCACAGTGTCTGGAGTTAGAAAGGAATATGATCTCTTGCTTCATCCTTGTCGAGCTAAAATGTCAACATTGGAGTCAATTGAAACCCAATGGATATTACTTTACACATTGTATACTGCAGGATGTTTAACTGTGAAAGACCCAGAGTAGGGTAGGAATAGCAGCCAGAAGATCTGGGTTAGAATCCTGGCTCTGCCATTTAATGTTAAAAACTCCCTTTATTTCTCCTCATACTCCATTTTTTCAGTAGTAAAGCAGGGATAAAAATATATTGGGGGTTGTTCTAATTAATTAAAAGAGGAAGGTCCTGATGAATTCTCTAGTAGCATTCTTGAGAGTCTAGTAGCATGGCTGATTCATAGCGCTTGGGCCTCAGATGTGATCTGGCAGAAGAGAAAGGAACTCTGGGGTTGCTGGACTGTAGGTTAATGGACCTTTCTTTTCTGGAAGAAACTGGCCTCAGGACTTCCATTTTCCTAAGAATCCTCTTTCCAAAGACCAGTCTAGGAAAATCTCACCCTTTCCAGCCTCCAGGAATTTGTTCCTCTTGGCCTAGAGTTAAGAGCATTGTAGGAAGGGGCTGGGGATATAGCTTAGTTGGTAGGGTGCTATAGAGGCATTGAAGCCCCAAGGGCTTCTTGCTTCTCTGTCACCTTCAAGAAGCAGCCTCTTGGTGCTCCAAACCACTAGCCTCTTTTCCTCATTAATAGTCCTAGTGTTTGATGGATTTTAAGCTCCTTGAATGGTGGCCTATAACTTAGTATCCAAGATGACTCTGCTCCGTAAATCTGTCACAGGAAACACTTATTGAAAAAATGAACAAATATTCAACTTTTCAAACATCGACCACTTCAGACATTGGTGTTTCAAGTTGAATAAGATCCATCCCAAAGGGAACTCACCATACTTCAAAAACATCTTGTTCAATCCTCATAGCAATTTCCTTGAAGGAAATTGGAGGTTAAGAGATTTGCTCAAAGTGGTAAAGCCAGGCCAGGGCTGGTTGGATAGGTAGGCCCTGACACTAAGGTGGAAGTTCCAGTTACCTGCTGCCACCTCCCAAGGAGAGTCCACGCCTCACTGACAAGGGAAATGCCCAAATGTTAGGGGTAGGGAAGGTGGTCATAGTATGTGGTGCTGAGGTCTAGCTCTGGGACATCTCGACTCTGACGCATTAGCTTTGTAACCTTGGGCAAGTTACTGAGTCTGTGAGCTCAGTCTTCTCATATGTAAAAAAAAGAATACTATAGTGGATGTCCATTCTTTTTACCTGTACAATATCCAGTCCCATTTATGGTAACAGGTTTTGCTTTCCTCTTCTTAGTCTTAACAGAGGTGGGAGTAGCATGTTATTTAAACAAGCCAGCCATGTGCTTGCTGGAAATGAGTTTTCCCAAGGATTGAATCCCACTGGAGTTCACTCATCTAGAAGTCTTGATAAGAATGTTAATGGTCCTGCTTCCTGTATTAGGAACCTTTCAACTCCTGACTTTTTATGGCTAGGTCTGCTTCTTCCATTCTCACTATCAACCTGCCCTAGTACACCTAATAAATTCCCATTTTGTCTGAATTCATCAGAGTCCATTTTTATTGCTTACAGCAAAACCTCATTGATCCAAATACCTACCTTACAACTGTTGTTAGGATTAAAATATGAAGTGTGTAAAGCACCTAGTGCAGTCCTGGCAGCAGAGCAAGCAGTAAGTGAAGATAGTTGTATAAGTTAATTTTGGGGGACAGGGCATAGGGAGGAGGAGAGGAGATTGTTAATGATTTGTGTTCCACTGAGAAGCCTTTCCCCAAGAGACAGAAGGACAACAGTAGGGAGGGAAGTCCAGGCTGTGATATGCTCGTTTATTCAAAATGTCTTTATTGAAACAGAATGATAGAGCAAGAAAGAATGAGGTCTGGGAGGATGTCTTTGGGCACAAGATGGAGCCCAGACCCATGGTTACAGTGTGGAGCTCTCTCCCTGTTCCCTGACTCGCTGAGGACATGAACACAAAGCAGCAGGGAGGAGATGGGGGTGGGGGTGGCCCTCGGAGCTCTCCTCCATGGCTGGTGTGAGGGGCCTTGGAGCCTTATGGGCAGCCCTGCTTCCTCTCTCTTCCTGGTCTCCTTGCCAGGGCCCTGTGCCATCTTTCTATATGGGCCAGCCTCACACCAGGGTGCTCAGAGGCCGCTCAGAGGGCAGGATTGGGGGTAGCAAGCAGTGGGACATGGTCACAGCGGTTAGGGGGTGGCTGCCGCAGTAGGGAAGGCCGACGGCACAGCTCCCCATCCCGGAGCACCTCAGGCAAGAGCTTGCGCTTGGTCTCTGGCAGAAGCATAATGCTGAGGATGCAGAGGAGGGCACAGGCCGCCAGCACCACGTGCTGCAGGAAGGCTCCATGGCCCATGTGGAGGCGCTGGGCTGGACCACTCAGCCCCCCAAGTGCCCCCAGTGCCATTATTAAACCCAGGCCACGGCCCCTGGGGGAAGATGTAGGAGACACTCAGCCAATAGCTGTGAGCCTCACCCCAACTATTCTCTAGCAGCTTCCTTCCATCCCTCAGGCTTTGTCCTCAATAAGAGGCCTTGAGGCCTGGCCCTGCCCCTGCCCCTGGAAGTACCCCTCTCTCACCGGACAGTGGTGGGGATGACTTCAGCAGCAAGGAGAGTGCTGAGGATAACAGCAGCTTGGGAGGAGAAGAGCCCAAGGACAGAGAAGGTGGTGATGGCAGCCTCGTTCAGATCTGGAGGATCAAAAGGGATGACATGAATGGAGGTGGGGCGATCATGCCTGGCCTAGTCCCTGGTGATTCCCTTTGTTCTTAGATCCGATGCTCTATGTGGGCTCTGGGCATTCACTAATTAGGGGAATAGACAGGGTTGCCTGGCTAGGCAGAGGCTTGTGGAAGCTATGGGCAGGGTCTGGGTCTTGGGAGGCCTATGCAAGAAGTAGTGAGCCTATCTGAGGCACCTCTGTTAGGGTTCCCTTGTTGAACCCACACCATGGGGAAGGGAAGATGCTTACAATCCCACAGGCCCAGCAGGACCAGGGACGCAATGCCAGTGAGGGTCATTGATAGAAGCAGGATGCCCCGACGGCCAAATCGATCCACAGTGACCCCCAGGAAGACACAGGCCAAGGCTGCTGTGCCGCTGGCCAGCAAGGAGCACAAGTAGAAGTCTGATGGGCTCCCTCCTCCTCCCACAGGCTGGTAGCAGTGGCGAATGGCGTGGGCAATGAAGCTGTGACGAGGGGTAGGGAAGTACAGAAAAGTGATTTACCATCTGCAGTGATTTACCATCCCTGGTTATCCTCTGTAGGTCTTCCAGCCTTCCCCACCCAGGCAATCCCCATCCCAGGTACTGGGCTGGCCCTCAGCTCTGACACCCAGGCTCACTTGGTGAAGCCCAGGATAAGCAGATTTTTCCAGATGTTGCGGTAGTTGAGGAGGGATGCGAAGGAGAAGGTGGATGTTGTAGGAAGAGGGCAGGTGTTCTCCAGGTCTTTGGAAAAGGAGAGAGAAAGGAGCTTAGAGACAGCTAAGAATCAGGATCCTCCCACATGGGGGCGGGGTTCCTGGGAGATGGCACAGCTACAGGCAGAAGGCACCTGTCCTGTGTGCACAAGGTGTCACCCATAGAGAGCCCTGCCTCTTACCTTGCAGGGCCTCTTGGGCTTCTTCTCCCAGCATCTGCCCATGGGGCCGGTTCCGCTCAGCCAGGATCCTCAGCACAGACTGAGCTTCCTCAATCTGCCGCTTCACTATCAGCCACCGTGCGGACTCCAGAAACAGACCAGGCCAGCTGAAGGCAGGGTGGTGGGGTACAGTGAGGCCTCCCCTTTCCCACCCAGGGCTAGGAAAACTTCCACCTCTGAGGGACTGAGACAGGTCTGGACCAGGGGCAGTTGAAGAAGAGGAGGGGTCTCTGGGCTAAGAGCTGGACTGGAGGTAGAGATGGAAGGGCCAGGCTACACATGAAGGGCAATACTAACCCATAAAACAGGAAGAGGATGCAGGGAGCGGTGATCATTCGCTGCAGAAATCGCCAGTCCTTAGAGACAAGGGCCAGGCCCAGGAACAGGAAGTGCCCTCCCACCCCCACCAATTCCCCTGCCAGGGCCACCCGAAGCCTCTGGGTTGGGTCGCACAGCTCCAGGCCTAGAGATACAGCAGGGACAAGGGAGAAGAGAGAGGCCAGGGATGAAGGAGACATGAGAGAGGAGAGAGGGAGGGAAAGAGAGAGGAGGACAGAGAGCTAGGTCAGACCCTGAGCAGAGGTTGCAGCCATCACCTCCCACAGACTAACCTCTAGGTGGCAAGGAGCTGAGAGATTGTGCAGTCCTCTCTCCTCTCCTGCTCAAACCTAGGAGGGGTCTAGGGTCAGTCTCCCTGAGAGTGATCAGCATTTCCAGTTTACAGGCCTTTCACATCAGGTCTCCTGTTTGACCTCCATCTCAACCCTTGTCCAAGATCACATACCTTATCAGGAATTCAGTTTTTAAATAAGGTGATATTCCCTGACAGCATTGCTGTAAGTCCAGGGCAATACTTTAAAGATTGTGGGGGGAGACAGATGTGAGAGAAGCAGGGCCCCTGGATACTTCAAAAGCCTGGCTAGAAATACAGCTGATTCTGGGTAGCTGAAATTCAGGGCTGAAGAAGGGGCAATGGGGACCCCAGGGATATAGAAAGGCAGGTGTGAGACCCAAGGGAGGGACATCTGGCAGGGTACCACTTACGCATCAGGTAGACACCAAGGTCAACTCCAGCAAGCAAAAAGCCCAGGAGGAATCGGAGGGCCATGACGCCAGTGGAAGAGCCTGCAGCAGCTCCTCCTACCCCACAGGGGCCTACCAGCCCCAAGGTCAGCAGCACAATCCCACGCCGGCCAAACCTGGAAAGTGAGGAGGGCTTCTGGTTACCTAGACTTACTGGAGGGAAGATGTCTTGGGTGGGACCCAGCTGGCCATTTCAAAGCTAGTACTATGAGGATGAGGCTCCCAGAGCAAGAGTTGAACTGAGACTAGAGAAGATGAGAAGGGAAGAGTACCATGTGTAGGTGATGTCTGGCTACTGGGCACTGGGATATGGCTATGGTTTGTGGGAGGTGGAACAATTGACTCTTGGGGCTATTTGTCATAGGGCATTTAGGCTTAGAAGTAAGGTTGCCCATAGGGGGATGGGATATTGCTTTGAGGATTTGGGACCATTGATCTTTAGGGATAGAGCTCTTGGTCAGTAGGAATGGAGCTTATCTTGTTCAAACTAGTTAGAGATGATATAAGGGGTTGGAGCTCCTCATCTGTGGAGGTAAGGCTACTGGTCACTTGTGTGTGGGTATAATTTTGGTCAGTGAAGATGGAGCTATTGCCTTTAGGGGCTGAGTAATTGATTTGGGGGATGAGAGGGATGGGTACTAAGTAGGAGATGGAGCTATTGATCCATGAATGGGTCTATTAATCCATGTGGTAGAACTTTTGACCAGTGAGGATGAGACTTAATTTTTGGAGAATGAAGAATTGGTCTTTGGGGATGGAACCATTGATTCATGGTGCAAGGGTCTTAGTATCCATATGGATGGGTATTCAAGAGCTGAATCTATTAATTCATGGGGATAATCATTAAGTATGGGGTCATAGGCCCGGGGAGATAAGACTATTGGCAAATGATGATGGTCACTGACAACACATCAGCAAGCACAGGGCTACTAATCCTTAGGGGATAGACTGCTGATCTTTGGGGATAAGACTACTGATCTATGAAGATTGGGGGTCACTGGTCATTGGAAAGGTAGCACTGATCCCTGGGAACAAGGTCACTAAACCAATGGGGCAGGGTCATTTTTCATGAGGATGGCTTATTGGTTAATGTGGCTTGCAGCCCTAGGCCCGCCCCCAGATTTCTGATTTTAGGAGACTAAATTATTGATCTTTGGTAATGAGGGCCATAGGAATGAGGCTACTGGCCTGTGAAAAAGAGGCCATTAATGCATGGGGATGGGATACTGACCTGTAGGTTTAGGATCATTGGTCCATAGGTGTCTATTGGGCAGTGAGAATGGATATTAATTTTTAAGGAACTGGAGTATTGAATGTCAGGATGCCTTTGATCCATGGAAGTTGAGCTATTAATCTACTTAGGTGGGGCTGTATCAGTGAGGATGAGTAATCCACAGGGATGGTCAGTGGAGTTGGAGTTTCTGATCAGTGGTGATGGATGGTGTCAAGAAGAGGAGATGGGATTTTTGATCTATGGGGAGAATTACTGGTTGGTGGGGACAGGCAGTTGATGAAGCCATGATTTGTGAAAAAGGGGATTTGGTTCTGAGAGGATCTGAAATCCCCGAGGATCTATGAAGAGGGCACTATCAATCTCTGAGGGGTGCTCTTGAGATCAATGATGCCTGACAGTGGATTTATTTAGTGGTAGGCATGAAACTATGGGTTATTGCAGATGAAGTTACTCTTCTTTTGAGATATCTGTTGATCCATGCAGGAGGGACCACTGGTCAGGGATGGGGTTGTTTGTAAAGTTAAACTAGTGGTCAGTGGGAATGGTGCTGTTGATATTTAGGAATTAACATTGATATTTAGGAATGAGCCCATTGAGATGGAGCTAATAGTACAGATGGGCTATTAGCCAGTGGGGATTTAATCTGTTAATCCATGAAGATGGTAAGGGAGGCAATTAGGGCGAGAAGGACTACAGAGGAAGAAAGAGGACTTAGTCGTAAAAACAGGGTTTCTGTTTAGGGGATGGGACTATTATCTTTGAAGATGAGGTCATTGGTCCATGGATATGGAGCTACAGATCAGTGGAAATGGTCCATGGAGGTCATTCTGTGCAGAAGAGGTATGTAAAGTGTATTTCTTGATGGGGAGTGAAGTTGAGTCAGGGGTAGATCATTGAACGGAAATCCAGAGAAGGCCAGCTGAGTCCAGCGAATTGTCCTCCATCTTTTGCAAACATCAGCTGCTTGGGCTAACTTCCCTAGTACCCCCTCCTCTCTACCATCCCGGCCCCCACGACAGCCCTCACCTGTCTGCGGGGTAACCCAGGAACAGGTAGCCGGAGGCAAAGCCCAAGATGAAGAGGATCTGCTCCAAGATCACCTGCCAGCCCAGGTCACACACCAGATCCCACTGGGGATGTGAGAAGGGTGCAGCGGGTGTGAGGCCCCGCCCTTGCCGCCCTAGGCCCGCCCCCAGACCCGAGGCCCACCTGACTATCTCACCTGGCCGATGGCGTTGGTGGTGAGCACCGGCAAGCCATTATAGTCCCAGTCCTTGAGGCAATGGTTGAAGTCTGGTGGGGCGAAGCCGCTGCACGAGGGGTCTGTACTGGTGGCGACGCGGCTGACTGCGCTGGCTGCTAGGGTCGCGCTGGCGACGCTAACGCCGCTGGCATTGGGGGGCTGCTCCCAGCCAGAGGCGTTGGGAGGGAAGGCCCCGTAGTGGCAATGCAGTGGGGGTGCCAGCGTGAAGATGGGGTCGGAGGCCAGACCCAGCGCCACGAAGAGAACCGGCAGGCAACAGAGGCCGAGCTGCAGCTGCTGGCCGCCGCCCAGCGCCCCCACCTGGGCGAGCAGCGCCTCAAAGCTGAGGGGGCCTGGGGGCACGGCCAGCGACAGGCTGCTGCCCAGCCCGTCGCCGCCCGCATCGCCCTCCCCCTCCCGCTCGCGTTCGCGCTCACCCTGCAGCTGCTCGGTGGGCACCGCATCTCCGAGTGTCCCGACCTGCTGTGGGGCGAGGTGGGGAGTTGGGGGCAGAAGGGTGAAGCGGAGAAAGCCACAGAGCAAGGGGAGTTAGCCGGTGGGAGGCTACTCAAGCTAGGGCAAGGAACGCAGGTAGGGACAGGGGGATGCGCGGAAGGAAATGCCGGGCGTTCAGCGGGGACCAGGCGGGGTGCGGGATAGGATGGCGTAGCCCCCAGAGGCGCAGGCACTTACTCCGTTGGAGCTGGGGGTGATCTCTACGGTGCTGTCGATTTTGCTGCCGCCCCCGCCATTAGGCTCTGGGGTCCCGGTGGCCACCCGGGGAGCCAGCTTGCCGACCACAGCGGCCCTGCTGGCCCACGCCAAAAGGATGCACTATCCTCTGGCCCAGCTGCGCGCCGGGTGCCCGGACACTGAGAGCCCAAGGGACCCCGATCTGCAGCTCTGCAGCCTCGGGCGCCTCCTCAGTCTCTGCGATCTCTGCGCTGCTTTCCCCTCCTCTTCCTCTAGACTTCCCTCCCCTTCCCACGTCAGCAGAACCTTCGGTCCAGACTCTTCGTCAGAGAGAGGAAGGGGGGCCAGGGCCCAGGGGAGGGAGGGGCTGGGGGCTCTGTCTTCCTTCCCTGGGTCTGCGGGTCACTGCGGTGAAAAGGGAAAAAAACTGAAGGATAGTAAGTAACTCAGAAGCCAGAGGGTCCTCCTTCACTTCCAGTTCTTCCATCATCCATTCATCCACTCCTTCATTCATCAGTGAAATTTATTAAGTACCTACTATGTTCCCTCCAGGCCTTGTCTAGGCTTTGGGGATAATAGAATGGACAAAACCGCCATCTGTGGCGGGGCAGACATGTAAACCAGCAATTGTAGTCCGGCTTATGCATATGGAGGGCTGGTTTGGCACTGTACTCCGCTCTCTAGCTTCAGTCCTCTACAAGGAGACCACTTCTCTAGGTTTCACCACAGCATACTGATTGAATCTCCATCATTTTTCAACAGTATTTGATACTCTTGATCATCCCTTCCTCTTTCTTTCCTTTATTCCTTTATTTCCTTTCTTCCTTATCTGCTAAGTCCCACATCCCCTGGTTTTCTTTCTTCTACTCCTTTTCTCCATGCAGGCACATCCTCCTATTCCTCACCGTTATTCTGGTCTGCAATCCTCAGAGACTTGGTTCTGGACCCTCTTCTCACCTCATACTATTGTCTCCACTTTGGGATCTCACCCATTCCCAACATTTCAATCACCACCATTACAAATGATACAAACTTGAGTCTCAGATTTACCCTCCAGTTCTCACCCCTTTTCTGAGCCCAGGATCCATTTTGGATAACTCACAGGGACCTCAAATTCCATATGACCAAACTCATGTTCTTCCCCACTATAACCTGGTCATCTTCTAGTGCTTCCTCCTTCAAGGAATGGCATCATCCAGTTTTGGCCAGTTGCTCAGGGGACAGTCCTTGACATTTCCTCTTAACTCATGTCAGATCATTTACAGAATCCTACCCATTCTACTTCCTATATAGTTTTCAGATATTCTGCTTCCCTTCCATCTCTACTATTACCAATACTGCAGCCTCCTAATTCCCAACTGGATTTCTGCTTCCTCTCATTTCTACCCCTCCCCCATCTATTACTTATGCATGCACATGGAATGATCTTTTTAAAAATGTAGGTCTGCTGGGCCCAGTGGAGCACACCTGTAATCCCAGTGACTTGGGAGGCTGAGGCAGGAGGATGCAAATTCAAGGCCACTCTCAGCAAATTAACAAGGCTCTAAGCAACTTATTTCAAAATAGAAAATAAAAATGGCTGGGGATGTAGCTAAGTGGTAAAGCGCACCTGGGGTTCAATCTTCATTCAAAAAAAAAAAAAAAAAAAATCTTGTGTGTCTGTTCCAGCCTATCACCATGAAGATAAGTGTCCTAGACAGCTCACAAGCTCACACATGCTGCTGCATGCCTGGTCATATGCTCTATGCAGTTCTGTTTCACTTCTTGCCCCAAACTTGCTGCACTCCAGCCACCTGGCCTTCTTTCAGTTTTTGCAGTGTCACAGGATCTTTGCACAAGCTGGTTCTTTTATTTCGATGGCTTCTTAGTCAAGTTTTCCTCATCCTTCAGCTGTCAGCTCAAGCATCTTTGCCTCAAAACCTTCCCTAACCCCTAGACTTGCTACTCAGTGGAACTGAGAGACCAGCAGCACCCATATCATTTTTTTTTTTTACAGACTTTCTTTCCTTTATTCCTCAAACAATATAGTATCAACAGGATAAGCACCCATCTCATTTGAGAGCTTATTAAAAATGCACAATCTCAGCCTCACCCAGACCCTTGAATCATTTTCTGTATTTTAACTAGATCCCCAGGTGTATGTACATTCAAGTTAGAGATGCATTTCTCTGATTTTACACTTGATAGGCATTTCATTCCCCAATCCCAGGTAAGGGCTAGGAAGGGCCATGTGTCAAGTAAACTAGGTCATTCCCCTTTCTCTGCACCCAAGTACCTTTCACTAGTCTCCTCTATTCAAATTTCCCCAATACAGGAAACCCTTCTTTTCTAATACATAAAGACTCCCACAACTTCCCATCCCTCTACTCCTTTTAACTTTTCTTCCAGAGTTACTGCAATGCAATCACAGCCAACATACCTTAGGGATTTATTGTCTGTATCTTTGTCTTGGATAATACTCTCTTAATTTTATATGGTGCTGGGCTGTTCACATGCATTTTCTTGGTAGGTCCTTATAACTAGTCTGTCAGACCATTATTATCCTCCTCACATTAAAGCTAAAACCAAACTCAGAGATGACTGGCATGATTTGCCCAGATATATAAGAACATGGCAGATCTGAGACTTGAACTGCAACCTCTGACTCCAATTCTGGGCTCACCTATTGAAATTCTGTCTGGGAGATGGGAGAGGCTTTCAACACATAGGGGTGAACTGTTGATCCCAGAATCTGGAAATTTTTTTTTGAGAATGAAATGAGAAGGGAGCCCAGAATGGAGGAGGCAAATTCATAGGGTGCCAAGGTACTAAGATTGTGATTGAAATCTAAGGTGCCCCTTATGTGGTTACTGTGCTAGGTTATTGGGAATGCAGAACTGAAGCTATGGGTCTGTGGCAAATGGCTGGAGTGATACCCCATAGAAACCACAAGCTCTTGACTTCACCAAAGTCTTGAGGACTATGGACTTCCAAGCCATTGTACTTATCTGTCATCTTAGCTCCCCTAGAAGACAGTTTGTCCAGAGGAGTTATCAGTAGGAAGCCTGGGAGATGGAGTGTAAGGGGCTAGACATTTTTGGAGTCACCTAAGTAAGAGGTATTAGTTGGCCAGCAGCAGTTTCTGGTTGGCCAGAGCTGGCCTATGGTGCAACACTGAGCTTAGGTGTGTAGTTGGAGTGACTTCTAAAGAGGCACTGAGGCCCTCAAGTGGCCAACTTCTCTCCACATTTGCACCTCTCTAGTGACATCATCTGATGAAGGTTTGATCTCCAAGTCAGCAAACTGGGCTTACCTTCCTGGAACACTAGTCAGAGTCCCTTAGTTCTCTTTTCTCCAGGTGTCATCTCAGGCCTCACTCCCTAGCCTTCCTACCTAATGTCCCTCCAGTGGTCCTCTCTTCCCCTTGCTCACCTCTTCTCGTTGCCCTGTTGATTTGCACCACCAAGTGTCCATCCTGGTTGTTTGTGTGTGTGTGTGCTGGGTTTTGAACCCAGGGCCTTGTGCTTGTAAGGCAAGCACTCTATCAACTGAGCTACATCCCCAGCCCCCTGGTTTATTTTTAATGCACTTATTTTAATGACTTGTTGATGTCCACTCAACCCTCACTAGTAAGGCACATCATTCACCACATACCAGAGAACTCTCTCTGGTCCTGAGAACCAGTTCAGTGCACAGATGTTGAAGGAAGAACCCCCACCCCCCATGGATATGGCGAGTGATGCCACCCCCACCCCCACCCCCATAGCACTCCCAAGAAGCAAGAGTCAGGGAACCAGACCACAGGGTTTATTGAGATGCACGCCCATGCTCAGGCCAACATTCCTGCCTTTAGAGGGGAGGAGCCCTCTGGAGTGTCCCAGACCTTTACATTCTAGGCAATGTCCTCTCACTGTCAGTTAAGTGAGGAACTGATGTTCAGGAGCCAAGAAACAGGAAGGGAGAGAGGCTCTGTATAGTCCCAAGTTCCTGCTACTTGATTCTTGGTGCCCTAAATTTCCAGAGGTGGGAAGCTGTGCAGTGACCTCCAACCCTGGCCAGTAAGGATGAGAGTCCAGTTCCTCCCTGCCTCAGAGGACCTGGTGCCTACCCCTGACAAAGCAGGGAATAACATTAAATATAAATAATTTATACAAAATGGCTCTCATACAAAAAGCTGTGGGTTAGGGGGAAGAGTTGCCTCTGTAAGAGGCTGAGATGACCAAAAGGGGCAGGAGAGGGGGAAGGTACTCCCCTTCCCTAAAACAGCCCTCCATCCACCCAAGACCTGCGGGGGCGGGGAGTGGGGTACGACCAGGCAGGGGAGGGGCAAGGATATGCCAACAGACCCTCAGGGAGCCAGACTAGTGAGCAGGGTGGTGAATCGTAGGGCTTGCCCTGACAGTTCTGTCACACACCGTGCCATCTCCTGGGCTGCAGGGCCTGACGGATAGCCCAGGGCAGCCCCCTTAACCGCCAGCACAGTGGCCTGCAAGGCTTGGCCCAGGGCTGTACCTGCAGTCCCGACCTGTGTTCGCAGAGGGGCAGAGGCTGCCAGCCGACCCAGAGTGTCCCCAACAAACACCAGGCGGTGAGCAGCCACCACCACTCGCTTGCTGTGGGGCACGAAGAGACTCGGGGGCTGCTTGGCTTGGGTGCTGGACATCAGGGCTGCCACAGCCGCCTGCAGCGCTGAGTAGTGGCTCTGGCACTGCCCTGCATAGAAGTGCAGGAGCTGTAGGTCTCCGGTGGACAGAACCAGCTGCTCCCCTGGGGATGGAACCTCCTGAGGGACGAGAGGGGGTCAATGGGGACATGTTCCTCGTTGCCACTTCCTCCCTTCATCCTTCCATTCTTCCTGAGAGCAATCCCTTCAGCTCTTACCTCCCACTGCTCATCAGAAAATTTAAATTCTTAGTGGCAGTGAATTGCCCAGACTCAATGTCAGACAGTTCTGGATTCAAATAACCTCAAACCTGACTTCAAACAAGTCTCTGAACTTTTTTGGTTTCTTATTTCAAAACCAAGATGTGTAGGCCTGGACACTTCTCAGTTTATACCCAAAGGACTTAAAATCAGTATACTACAGTGACACAGCCACATCAATGTTTATAGCTGCTCAATTCACAATAGCTAAACTATGGAACCAAACTAGATGTCCTTCAACAGATGAATGGAAAAGAAATTGCCATATATATGCACAAAGGAATACTACTCAGCCTTAAAGAAGAATGACATTATGGCATTTGCCAGTAAATGGATGGAATTGGAGAATATCATGCTAAGTGAAATATGCCAATCTCAAAGAACAAAAGGCCGAATGTTTTCTCTGATATGTGGATGCTAAATCACAGTAAGGGGAGGTGCTAGGAAAAAATAGAGGTACCTAGAATTAGACAGAGGGGAATGAAGGGAGGGGAGGGGGTTTAGGGGTAGGAATGAGTAGAATGAATGGGACATCATTACCCTATGTGCATATATGATCATAAGACTAGTGTTACTCTACATCATATACAACCAGAAGAATGAGAAGTTATACTCCATCTATATATGCAGTGTCAAAATGCATTCTACTGTCATGTGTAACAAGAACAAAGAGAGAGAGGGAGAGAGAGAGAGAGAGAGAGAGAGAGAGAGAGAGAGAGAGAGAGAGAGAAAGAGTAGGGCTGGGGATGTAGCTCAGTCATAGAGCACTTGCCTAAGTTGTGCAAGGCCCTTATTCTATCCCCAGCAACACACACACACACACACACACACCAAAACAAAGGACAACAACAAACAGGGAGTCTAGTACTGCACTGTCCAATATAAACATAATGCAAGCCACATGTGAAGTTTTAAGTTTTTTGGTAGCCACACTAAGAAAAATAAAAAGAAATTGGTATATTTTCTCTAACTCCAAATATTAAAACTGTTACAGTCCCACATTATCAATATGAAAATTGAGTTATTTCCATAGTAAATCTTTAAAATCCAGTGTGCATTTTATATTTACAGCCTACTTCAATTCAGACTAGCCACATCTTGAAGATGTGGTAGCCACATGTGGTAACTATATTGAAGAGTGTAGTTCTAGCATGTATCTAACAAGGCTGCAGTGAACATTACACCCTAAGCAGTATATGAGCATCAATTATTACTGTGATTGATGTTGAAGCATGCAGTGTGCCCAGCACAGGGTCTGGCACTTGGTAAATACCCAATAAATGGTTGTTCTTGTGTTACACCCATTCTAGATAGAGTGGAGGAAACTACCTCACTTTCCTGAGGTCCAGAGAGATTAACTGATTGCTTTGGGTCCCCCACTTCTTAGTGGTGGAGCTGGGATTAGGAGCCAGGTCTCTTAGTAACTCAGGAATTCACAGTTGGAAGGAGCCTTAGAAGTCACTGGGCCCAGTTCTGACCCATAGTCCAGAAACTTTCTGTTCCCCTGGTTGCCCAGCTTTGATTCCTCTCCAACACATTCTTTCCCCTCTTTCTGAATGTCTAATATCCTCTTCCAAGTTCCAGCACCTTCCTGTTGAATTCTAACTGCTCTCTACTCTGTCCCTGCTTCATGTGAACTCTAACCCCATCCTAATCTACTTCCCTCCATGGTTTGGTTAATACTCCTTCCCCCAAGTGCCAGCCCTCTTTCCCCAGACCGCTTCTCTAGCACGCCTAAGAGTTACCTGCTGCTCTGGCAGTCCCCTCTCCAGCAGTCTGGGATCTTCAGGGAAGGCTTTATCCAGGAGTCTAGATCCCTGAGCTTTATCCATGCCCTGCAGAGGGGATCAGGTCTCAGTGTAGGGGTGGTGGCTTTCCCAGGCCCCCTTCTTTTCTGAGTTCCTTGACTCAGGAGGGAGCTCTAGTGTTCCCAGGCTGGATTAAGGGGGAGTGTGGCACTAGTTCATGTGGTAAGGCCAAGAACTGGGGTTCCAGGTCACAGCATGGAGGGCCAGGGAGAGGTGAAGGAGGGTGGCAGGGAAGCTCTGCCCCATTCTGTCTCTTGGGGCATTTCTGGGTGTGGCCCAGGAGGAACTCACCTTCAGGTGGACGTAATCATACTCCTCAGTCATTGGGATGCCTTCATACTCATTGTGGGATCCTGTTGGATTGTCCTCCACCTCCCTGCCCTCTGGATCTCCCTCGACCTTGGGGCCCCCAAAGCCAGGCAGGCGGGGTGGGGGTGGAGGCAGAGGCCGGTCCTGGATACTGCCCTTTCGGCCTGGGGCAGGAGAGGGAGCGGGAGAAGGGCTGGGAGCCTCAGGGACAGGCAGGGCAGGCAGAGGGCGCCGGGACAGGCTCTCAGCAGAGGGCAGCCGAGGCCTGTGTGGGGGTGGAGGGCTTCGGGCCAGGAGCTGGGCCAGGGTGTCCAGTTCACTGGAGGCTGAGGCTCCTGGGGGCTCTGGAGAAGGGGGTGCCTCCGGACCCAGCAGGGGCACATCGTAGATGCCCTCATCAGTGTCCCCACTTTCCCCGTTTGCCAGCAGTTCTTCAGGTGCTTCATACAGGTTGAGGAGGGCTGATGCCCGTTTCAGGTTGGAGGGGGCAGCATAGAGCGGGGGCCCTGGTTCCCGCCCCCCTTCCCACTCCAGATCCGGTTCCAGCTCTGTGGGTGGCTTTGGGGCTAGAGGTACATCGTAGGGAGCTTCATCCTCCCCAGGGTGCTGCTGGACAACCCGAGTCACAGGATGGGAAAAGGAAGCTGGGGAGTCATAGGGGTCATTGGAGGGAGCTCGGAAGGCAGTGGGGGGCACATCGTAGACCTGGAGAGAGGGAACAGTGACTCACCCTTCAGTTCAGCAATGGACCAGCCCTGAGGGTGTTTGTCCCTTACCCAAAATACACAGACCTTTAGCCCTCACCTCCAAGGCATCTCTGGGAGCAGACAGCTGGATCCCATTGCCTCTGGGGACCTTGTAGATAGAGTCAGGGGAGGGTTGGCAGGATCTAGCCAGAGGTCCTGAGGCAGGACAGGGCCGAGCTGGGGGTGGTACCACATACACCTGGGGGATTAAAATAGGCGGGTGGGTCTGCAGGAGGGGGCTGGTGAACCATGTTAGACTTGGAGGAGCTTAGAAACCTGCCCTGCTGTGCTGCTGACAGGGACACAGAACTAATGGGCAGTAGAGAGACTTCAGAGAGTGCGGGGGAGAAGAGCAGTGATCTGGGGGACCTGCCTGGCTGGCTGGCTGCAGGTCCAGGGGAGGACAAGGGGTCTCCAGGTTTGGAGTTTGGGGGGGCTTCAGCTCTCACCTCCTGTTCCTCATTGCTGTGTTCTGGGGTTGGGTGTGGTGAGCCAGGCTGGGTGGGGGGTGTTGTGGAGAGGCTGGACTTGGGCGCTGGGCCAGCAGGAAGAAGCTTCACTCTGTTGGCAGGCACAATGCCCTGCTGGCCATGCAGGGAGCAGAGACACCAGCCGTCCAGTCCGCCAGCACCCTCCCTCTGCAGTACCCGTAGAACGTCCCCTCGGCGGAAGGACAGCTCCTGGGGGGACTCCGCGGTGTTGTCGTACAGTGCCCGGGCCAGTTGGGCCTAATAGGTAAGGGGGGAGTGAGGAGAGGGTCTGTACACACCTATCTGGTCATGGGAAGACTCTTTAGAGCTTCCCATTCCCTATAACAATTTGACTTCTAACTCAGCACTGATGGGTCCTGCCTTGCCTCTGGCTTCATTACCTTTGCACTCCTCTTCCTTAATATTCTGGCCTCAGGACCTTTGTACTTACTGTTTTCCTTACCCAGAATGCTCTTCCCCTGCTTTCATCCTTTCGATCAGCTTAAAAGTCTCCTCCTCCTTCATCAATGTTTGCCCCACCCCATTCTCTTCATTTCTACCATTGTTTCTTTCACAATACCTTATATTATTTGTCTTTTTAGTTATTTTAAAATTATTATTAGCAATTTCTTCCCTTGCACAGTGAGCCCTTACTTCTTCCTACTCTCTATAATAGGGCCTCACCTGGAACTGGTCCTCAGTAGACATTTGTTAATTAATTTCTCCCAAAGCACATTAAGAGCTCTTGCTAAGGTCTCTCATGGAATCTCCTTCACCTTTCCTCTGTCCCCTAGTCATTGCCCCTCACATGCAAAAGCTTAGATTAAGCAGCTGCAAAACCCCCCCTCATTCTAAGGGAGATTGGGAAAATCCCTGTTCAGGCACTGCCTAGGCATAATATGAAAGAAAACAGAAACCAAAGCAATTGTTTTGTTCTCAGTCTGAGCAAATAAGGTTCTACCAGAAGAGGCTGAGGTTACCATGGTGAAAAGTGCATATGCTCTAGTGTGTGCACAAGGAGGGGGGCTGGCAGGCCAACCAGGAACAAACATCTATCTCCCATTTCCAGTCCTGTCTGGAGCTTTTTCCATTGGAGACACAGCTCAGGTCAGACACAAAAGCTAAGTGCAGATGACAATTCCACCGTGCAAGTCTTTGCATTCATCATTCCATTTAATTCTCACAACAACTTTATGGGGGAGGAACTATTATCTCCATTTTGGAAAGGAAACTGGGGCAGAGAGGTTAGTGCTTTGCCCAATGACACATGGCTGGTACAGTAGTGGAGCACGATTTGAAGCCCAGGCTGTTTGATTTCAGAGCCTGAACTCTCAGCCACTTTACTCCATTGCCTTTCCATAACTGCAGATACATGGATTTGCTTATTTTTGTTTTGTTTTGTTTTAATGGTACCAGTGGTGGAGTCAAAAGGGTCCATGACTCAAAGGTGAGTCAAGCACATATCAAGTCTTCCTTATACTCAATTTCCCTTTGCTATAACCCTTCATGGTGCTCTTGTTCCAAGACATATTTTGGCAGAATCAAAACTAAACCATTCAAAATGTCAAAAATTATTAAAGGACTGTGTCTGCTGATAGGACCTTGTGCAATGGTGGCATACATAGCAGTGTTGGAGAACAGCTTCTGGCCAGGTAACAGTTTGATCTGACTAATTCAGCAAAACCCCTCAAGCTAAAGATCTCAGGCAGGCTGCCACGATACCCTGGGGAGAAGGAAGCCCTGCTCAGACAACACCAGTGCATGCTCCTCTTGGCTGGTGTTTTCTGCTGGTGGGCAGGAGTTGTCCAGCCCTTCATGGCTAGGTAGTTTTAACAAATGGACTCCTACTCTTGCTTGGTTCCAGATGGATCCAAATATTTTCTTTCTTTTTGTTTTTTGATTTTTTTTTAGTTGTCAACAGACCTTTATTATATTTATTTTTATGTGGTGCTGAGGATCGAACTGAGTGCTTCACATGCTAGGAAATTACTACACAACTGAGCCATAACCCCAGCCCCTATTTTCTGATTGTTTTGTAACTCCTAAAGGATATTGTCCCACAGGGGGAAAAGAAATTTAAAAATATGCTAACCAGACAACACAAATTCCTGGTTGGCTCTGCACTTTTCTTTCTAACTGTAAATTATAAATCAGTGTTTTGGATCTAGTCAGGGGATTAAAAGCAAAGTTCAAGAGGCAGATGGACCTGGGGTTGAGTCCTGGCTCGGACCCTTTTTAACTGGGTAGCTTTGGGTAAGTTGTTTGACCTTTCTCAGCCTCAATTTCCTCCTTTGCAGAATTCCATCTCTTTATCCAAATACTGTTTTTTTGTATAATGATGGTAGTGACCTCCCAAGGCTGTTGTGAGGGCTGCATGAGATAATGCATTAAATAATCATGACAGCCAGGTATGGTGGCATGAGCCGGTAGTCCTAGCTACTTCAGAAGCTGAGGCAGGAGGATCCCTTGAGTCCAGGAGCTTGAGACCAGCCTGGGCAACATCAACCCCATCTCAAAAAACAAAAACGTGACAAAGTTTAGCATAGGGCCAGTTGTAGCAAGTGCTCAATAAACACTAGCATTATTAAGGATCCTGTGAGCTTACTCAGCATAAATATCCCCCCCCCCCCACAAAAAAATATCTACTTCCTGGGACTGCAAACTTCCTGAGCCATCACCTTATACCCAAGTACTTCCAGAGGATCTCCCCTTTTCCCAGCATTAGGCTAGTGTCTAGTTATCATGATTGAGGAACTAAAAGGAGTTTGATCTGGGAAGGAGCCCAAATTCAACAGGTCCTTAAGAGGAATGGGAGGGTGTGGGTGGCCGGCTCTGTTCTTCTCTTTCCACTCTCACAGTTCTCCCCTTCAGAAGGGATCAGAAAACAGGTGTTACCCTTGCTTTCCCTGTAAATTCGAAGCAGGGCCCAAGGAAGGCAGAAATTGGGAGTTGCCTGAATTCACAGTACTTGAAGTGCAGGACAGAAAGCAGAGGGGTGGGTCAGTGGAGAGCTCCTCCCTGTGTTAGGTTTGAATTCTATCCAATGGGGCCAAACCTCTGGGCCTCGCAGTTGTAGAAACCCAGGGCAGAGCTGCTAATAGAATGAGTGATGATGGGTGTGGCCCCCTGCTCTATCCCCTCAAAGCTGACTTGCTAGGGAATGGCTCACTTAATGGAAGTGGCAGGGGGCCACTGTGGCTTTCTGAGAGGCCGCCTCCAACTGTCCCATCATGCCAGCTGTCTCCTCCCTTTGTCCTCAGTCTTCGGAAAGTGGCCTGAGGCAGACTGACATCACCTCCCCTCCTCCCTCTATATTCTGTCTCCCTTGCCTGATCACCCTCCTTTGCTCTGTTTGCCTCCTTTCCTTCATCCCTCCTCCAGAGATAGGTCTCCTATGTCCTTTGGCTTCCCATTTTTCGTGAGCAGCTTGGTCTTTTCAACCGTTTTTACTTTGCTTCCCAATCACAGATCCCTGCCAAACACCAGTGGCCATCTGTTCCCGCCCAGAAAGGAGCAGATAGGACTGGGGTTACCCTTGCCCCCTCCCCTCCATCCAGCAGCAACCTCTAGAAAGAAAGAGCCTGGGGAGGGGGAGGAGAGGAGGGGCAACCCAGGAGCAGAAGGAGCAGGGGATGAGTGAGAGGGAGAAAGGAAACAAAAGTGATAGGACACAGCCTCCTGGAGAAGAAAGGGATCGATCAAGGAGAGAGACAAAGAGAGGGCAGAAATAAAAGCCACTGGAGTGCAGGGCAGGCTGGGGAGTTTTCTGCTCCGCAGCCTCCTCTCCCTGGTGGACTCACCGACGTGGCAATGGCCATGGCTTTGGCCTCCAGCGCCGCCTGCTTCAGGCCAGGCTTGATTTTGCTGACTTCAGCGGTGGCTGCCCCGCACCATGCTTCGCAGCCTCCAAGCGAGGAGGCCACCTCCGGCTGTGGAGCTTGAGCAGTGGCCTCCGCCAAGGTTGGAGGAGGAGAAAGAAAACCCACAAAACTTCCCAAATGGGAGGCAGCTTTGCCAGGCAGGAGGAGGAGAGAGGCGGGCCGAGGCGTCGCTGCGGGACCTCATCCAAGGGGCGCGCTCTGTACTGTCCCCACGGCCTCCCGGGGGCCTCTGGGTTGGCCAGGCCCCTGGAGCTGCCTGCCCTAGGCCACCGAGGCCTCGTTGGCCCGCATGGGCCGAAATATTCGTTACTGGGCTGGGCGGGCGTGGAGGCGGGATCTGGGGCTGCTCTCGACGCCTGTTCAGGCCGCTCAGGACAGCCCTGAGGGCTGAGAGAAGCCGCCGGGACGGTTGGGCTGGACGAGCAAGTTTAAGGGTCAACCCTTTCCACCCGCTGGCCGCGCTGCGGAGCAGGGATCCCAGGGCTGTGGTCGTGGCGGCCCCGGGCACTGTGACAGGACGCGCTGGCAAAGAAGACGAGCGAAGACCTAGCCTTTTGTCCCACTTTAAACTCGCCCAAATTGGCGAAAGGAAGCCAGGCTGGCGCCCAAGTCCTCCGACAGCGTGGCTGTAGGGCTGGGTTGCCGGAGTGGCTGTTTTCTGCCCAGAACCTTGCACCCGCGGCGATGAGGCGGGTTCTCGCCCTACCCGCTAGCTTTCAGCACACCCGGGGGGTCTGGGGACGCCAGGCGCCCGGGTCACAGCAAGCAGCGCACAGGTACAACTCGAAGTGGCGGGACAGCCTTCCCGCGCCCAGGGAGCAGAAGGGCCCAGCTCCCTTCCACTTTCGGCCCCGAGGTGCAAGGCCGTGAGCTCCCGCCCCCACCCTCGGCCCGGGCACCCGGCGTCTGCCCCGATCGCACGCACCCTTGGCAAGGCCCCTCGGCGCGCCCCAGGGGTTGAGGCAGCTCCCAGGTGTCTTTGGGAACGAAGAGAAAGGCCACGAAGCAACAGAAGGAGAGGCAGGGGCAAGGGTCCTGTGGGCTCGCCTAGGGTTAGGTCGGGGTGGGGACACCAAGAGGGTTGGGTAGGCTTCGGAGTGCCGCGCGTGGCCCCCGGGCTCACCCCTCGCTCGCGGCTCCCCTTCCCTCCCCTTCCCCGGTTCCGGGCTCCCTCTCAGTGCAGTTCTTTCTCCTCCCCTCGGGCCCTCTCCTCTCCTGCGCGGGGCTCAGTCCTGGGGATTAAGAGAAAGGAGGGAGGGGGGTAAGGGAGGGGAAGGGAAGGGGCGGAGGAGAAAAGGGGACGATCCTTCCAAAGGCGGGTGTTGAGTTTCAGCTTAGGACCTTGGGGCCAAACTGCCGGTCCCTGTTCAGCCCCTCTCTCCGGTTCCTGCTTCCTCTGGACCTCTCGGCAGACCTCCGGGTGGTCTGGTATTCTCCCTGCTGGGAGCTTCGCTCTCCCCGCCACGCCCCCACTCTCCTCCGCCAGCCCCGCGCCTCTCAGTCTCCTTTTCATTAGCCCCACATCTGTCTTTCTCTTGGGGAGGGAGCGCGCTCCTTCCGCCTTGCTGGGGTCCTTAGGCGAGCCTCTTAGCTCCTTAGTGCTGCCTCTGCAGGGGTGGCAGGTTTTACCCGGCTGTTCTTTCGGGGCATGGGCCAGGAGTCTGGAGCTGGATGGACGTGGATTCTGGTCCTGGCGAGAAAAAACGAAGCCTTACCATCTGGATCTGCAAGACGGGCCGGTTGGGCGGCCTCTTGGCCTCCCAGCTAGTCTGGGCCTGTCTCCCTTTCTCAGCCTGCCTGGTTCTTGTTGCTTCTAGAAGCAGGATTGGGGACCACAGGCACAAAAGGGCAGAAGTCTTTCCAGAGTGTCTGCAGATCTAGCTCCCAGGAGTTTCAGCTGAGAGCTGGGCTCTTAGCCTCCTACATCTCTCCTGTCTGCCTCCCTCCAACCACCCTGCTTCCTGGATCTTTCTTTTGAAGCACACATCAGAGCCTCCAGTGGCTTGGGAGAAGCTATATTCCACTTTTGAGGTTCCTGGTATTTAAAAAGCAAGATACTAATCAGAGTTGAAAAACTGTAGTGTATTTTCGATGTTTATGTTTACCAAACACTTCAAACATATAAAATAGACAAGGGCTATATGCTTAATCTCATTTGGAGATAATATCAGAAGTCTAATTTAAGGCCCTCTGTGGAGGAGAGGCCTTGGTACTGCCCTCCACCCCCATATTCTGCAGGATCACACATCCATGTTGCTCAGCATGTGGGGAAATTCCCTGTCCCAACCCCTTCCTCACCCTGTTACTTGGGTAGCTATGAAGGAGCCCCTGCAGAAGGAAGAAGTGTGGAGTCTGTGGGGTGGATTAGTGGGAGATTCTGATGTGGACATGGGGTCAAGCAGTGTTGGCCCTGGGCTTGGTTGTCAGTGATGGAGTGCAAACCTGGTCAGGGCATGGGTCTAGGAACTTGGAACAGACTGAAACTCCATTAGGACATAGAGGAATTTTTTAAATTTACAGATACAGCTGAAGGGAGAGCTCCCCCATCCCAGCTCCAGTTTGGTTAGAGGTGGTCACTAGGAAAGCCTTTCATCCTACTCCAGATCCCAGTCCTGGTGGGTCTGGCTGTCAGGCCCACTGACATGCTGCTGCTAGGGAGAGACTGGGTATAATCTTTGCTCAGGGTCTGCCAAGGCAAATCTGGGGTCAAGGGGAGGTGGGTAGGATACTCTGTCCGCAAAGATGGGTGCTTTACCTGGCACAGGAAGGTAGATGGAGGCTAGAGGAGGCTAAGAGGAAAGGAAGCTGCCAGGACCAGGCAAGACAGTGACTTGGGAGCTGGGCAATGGAGCTCAGTGCCTGGGCAGTGTCGGTGATGGACAGCAGAATGCATGCCAGCATGAAAAAAAGACTGTGCTTCTGGAATGCCCAGGCATGGAATGGAGCCAGTCGGTCTTGGAAGTGAATACTGGTTTATTAGCTGTGTGACCTTGGTCAAATTATAGACAATCTCAGAATCTTTTTTTTTTTTTTTTTTTGGTACTAGAGATTTAACCCAGGGTGCTTTAACCACTGAGCTACATCCCCAGCCCTTTTTATTTCTTATTTGAGACATGTTCTCACTAAGTTGCTGAGGACTTCAATAAATTGCTGAGGCTGGCCTTGCAATCTTCCTGCCTCAGCCTCCTGAGTTGCTGGGATTACAGGCATGTGCACTACTGTCCCCAACTTCAGTTTCTCATCTTTGGCATTAATTTTGGTGAGAAGTAAATACATGGAAAGTGGCGGGCACACTATTCTTTCATATTTTCTTCTTTACCTTGGCTCCCCACAGTGTGAAAACTGAAAAGGTATCTTCGATGAAGGCAGGAGGAGCCTTTCCCATGTCCTATACCCTTTGCCCTCTCTTTGCCAACAGAGGTTTACGGTGATTTGAACTTGGTTAGGAGGAGCTACAGGCTCCAGATGCCATTGGAGAAAACCCAGGCTGGGGAGGTCGTGGAGGCCCTGTGGGGGTAGCAGCTTCAGTAAGTGAAGCTCCCAAGATTTGTCCTGGGCATAAGGAGTAGAAAGGCATGAACCCTCCATCTGGCTTCTAGGTCCCCAATCTTCTCTATTTTTCCCCTTCCTAGCAGGGTCCAACCAGCTGATCTCTTCCTCTCCTCACCATGAGACTTCCTTGGCCTCTTTGATCCCTCTTGTTATTCAAGACCTCTCAGGTGCTTGCTAATTCTTCTAGTTCTCATCTCTTTGGACCCACAGTACCCTGACTGTCTTGGTTGTAATCCTGGTTCCAATACTAGCTTGTGACCTTAATGACTTTGTGACCTGTTGGAGCTTCTGGTTTCTTGTCCCAAAAGGACAATAATCATGGGCATAATAAAGGAATCTAGAACACCAGCTTGTTGTGAGCATTAAGAAAATCTTGAGAATGGCGCCTGATATATAAATGTTGGCCAAATGCAACTATTATTATTTTTATTTGGTGGCAACCCTGAGGCGGGGGCACCAGGATATCGAGGACATGGTGTCTGCCCTCAAGAAACTCATATTACTTATATAGGCTTGAATCCAGTCAACACCTCCCCACTGACCTTAGAATAAATTCAGATGTTCCACCATGCTCTGTTTAGCCTCTAAGTGATCCGGTTCCTACCCACCTCTTCCACCTCATCTCTTACTCCCTCCTTCACCTTTTGTTTTTCATCCACATTGTTCTTTCTATTTCTTAAATATGCCAAGTTCTTTCCCACCTCTAGGACATCGTACATCCTGCTCCCTCTGTCTAGACCACCCTTCTCCCAGATCCCTTCCATCATCACATCAAATACTACAGTCCCGGATTTTCTGAGTTAGAGTTGCCCTCCTGCTCCCCTCCCCAGTCCCACTGTAGCTTTATCTTATAACACTGTTCCATTTGCCTTTATAACACTTATTATTATCGGAAATAATTGTGTTTCCTTGTTTATCATCTGTCTCTTCCTAAAAAAGTTTCATGAGGCAGAGACCTTGTCTGTCTTATCTTTTTCTGCATTCTTAGCATTTAGAGTAGTAGTGTTTAATAAGTATTTGATGAATTGATAAATACACAGACATTCATGGCTATAGAACACAGCTAAGTAAGCTGAGGTTCCTTGTGTTAGTCAGATTTTTGTTACTATGACAAAAATACTTGAGGAAAACAACTTGAGGGAGGAAAGACTTATTTTGGTTTGTGGTTTCAGAGGTTTCAGTCTAAGGTTGGCTGGCTCCATTGCTTTGGGCCTCTGGTGGTACAGAACATCGTGGTGGAAGGGTGTAGCAGAACAAAGCTATAACCTCATGGAAGCCAAGAAGTAGAAAGCAAGGAAGGGGCCAGAGATATGATCTAATTTCCAGAACACATCCCCAGTGACCCACTTCCTCCAACTGGGACCTACTTCCTAAAGTTTCCACTACCTCCCAATAATGCTATCAAATTATGAATTATCAATGGATTAATCCACTGATGAGGTTACAGCCCTTATGATCCAATCACTTCCCCAGAGCCCTACCTCTGAACATTGCTACACTGGGGACCAAGCCTTCAACATGAGCTCTTGGCAGATATTCCAGACCACAACTGTCCTCCTTGGGGAGGCACTACCAGTGTGCTGGGAGTATTGAGTTGTTGGGTTCGTTTCCTGTTAATTCTGATTCTCCATGTGTTTCCCTGAGTTCTTCTTGAAGGCAGCTCTTGAGTCAAAGCACTTTTGTAGTTAAAGGTGATATCTAAGAATAATTAGCACCTGGTGATAGTGCAGGCCTCTAATCTCAGTGATTCTGAGGCTGAGGCAGGAGGATTGCAAGTTCAAGGCCAGCCTCAACTTAGCAAGACCCTCAGTAACTTAGTGAGACCCTGTCTCAAAATAAAAAAATAAAAAGGGCTGGGGATATAGCTCAGTGATAAAGCACCCCTGGGTTAAATCTCTATTACTCGAAAAATAAATAAATAAATTAGCAACTGGTATCATTATCACCTACCAGTTAGAACTGAGAAACAATATTCTGGAAGCCTCAATCCATGCCAAGCATTTACCCTTTAGTGACTAGACTATAGGGACGTGTTTTGGGGTGGGGTGTGTCCCAAGACTGAGGGCAGCATCTACTTATTAGCAGGTAAAGAAATATCTCAACATTATTTATTTTGTTTGTATCTTGAGATGAACTCTTGCTATGTCACCCAGACTAGCCTTGAAATCACAATCCTTCTGCCTGAGTCTCCTGAGTAACTGGGACTATAAGCATGCACCCCTGTGTCTGGTATATCTTAACATTTTAATAACTGGTGTTCCAGCCTCACATGAAGTGAGTGCAGATGAACTTCAGTGGACTCTGTTGAGTCCTCTGGATTCAACACTGTTTTAGGAAATGAGGTGCAGAGCAGCTAGGCTGGTTAGCATCTTTCTGACTATCCAGACCAATTCCTGGCACTACCTTGCTAATACATGCATTTCTGCAAATGAGGAAGGAACAGAGGGAGGACCTAAAGTCAGAAGTTGGAGCTGAGCTGAGTCTTTGAGAAAGCAGGTAAGGACTTGAAAATTTTTCTGAGAAGGGACAGGACTATCATATTCTAACTCCCTATGAGCTCCAAGATCCTTCTCAAGCCAAGGGTGGGAGACAAATTCCATCACATCTTCCCTTCCCTTTCCTGATAGGTGCTGACCACTTTTTCCAGGGACACAGGGGTAGGGATCCCAGAAAACCCTCTTTGGCTATCAGGTCAGGCCCAGGCAAGTGGGGACGTGTTGGGAGGTTACCCTTGATGTCAGGTGCTGGGCGAACTTTCCTTTGCTTCTGCCTCCAGCATCCTCCTTATTGCCACCTCCACATCCCCACACCTCCCCCAGGGATTCCCTGGAAGCTGAAGTGACTCAGGGATTCCAAAACTAGTCACCCCAGGAGGAAACCCTCTGGAAAATGTTTCTCATGGCAGGTAGTCACCCTAAAGAGTTCCACAAAGCTGCTACCGAGATAAGGACAGAGACTGAGCAAACGGGGTGGGGTGTGCACATGTAGCTCAGAGAACAGGTTCTTGGATCAGGCCCAGTCTTCATAGTGTGGGAAAAGCCAAGCCTGGGGGAGACTGTGTTCTTGGAGGAGCCCTCCCTCTGCCTTCTAGGGGTTTCCTCTGCCCTCAGGTACAGAGGAAGGGAGATTCCCCAAAGGCCTCTCCTGAAGGGCAATGTCCCCAGTAACCTAGGCTGAGTCCTTTCTGCAGTGTCAGCAAATGGAGCAAGCAGCTGGGATCACTTCCTGCTCCTTTGAGCACCCCTTCCTGCAGGGGCCCACGATCAAGAAATTTGGGCCAAGATTAGACTATAGTTCTGTCCCCTCTGCCCTGGGATTCTAATTATTTCGAGGAGATCCATAGGAATCGTGTTCTTCTGAAACAACACTGTACCCTAAGAGCCTGTGCTAGGGTTAGGGATTGCCAACACCAGAAGCCATCCTGAGACCATGTGGCAGACAAAAGATTGGGCAATAGGAACCTGGAGCAGAGGATCCCCTCCAGCAGGTACAGGTGAGACCTGTCCAATCCAAGCCTAAATGAGTATGTTCCTGGCAGTCTAGCCCAGGGACCCTTCTTGGATCCCGACTGACTGAATTTGGCTACTTAAAAAATAGGCAAAAGCTGGAAAAAAGAAATATGAGCTTTATACACTTTGATCAAACTAAGGAAAAGCAGTTAAAATGCTTCTCTCCACAGGCCCCACAGAAGCAGTTACAATTTTAAGAAACAAAAGCCAGGTGACATACATTTATAGCTTTAGTCATCCTGTGTTAGACAGGATGGGGGCAGGGGGTAGATCTTGATTCTGCCTCTGCTCTCCCTCTTGTTTGGTGTCTGTCAGGGTTGGGGATGGCAGTCCTTTAGCTTCCTTCTTAGCAAGAGGAAGTTTGTTCTTAATTCAGAGAGGTGACCCCAAATTTACTGTTTCAAACAGAAAAGTATTCACTGTGGTGACTCCCCTTCCGTTTGCAGCTAACTGAGGGTTGACCTAGCTCATATGTCAGGGACTCAGATTTTGGAACTCAACAGGCTTAGGATGGAAAACCAGCTTGGCCTCTTTCTAACTATGTGACGTTGGGTAAATAACTAAATTTCTTTGGGTCTGTTTCCTCTCCTGTAACATACAGATAATAGTTTCCGTGTCCTGGTCTTATTGTCAGGATAAAATAAGATGATGCATATCCAGGGCTTATCATCCTACTTGGCATGTGTAAGCAAGTGCACAGGAGCCAGGTCAACAGTTGATAAAAGGGAGAGGGTGTCTGGGGGCACAGGTGTCTGTGGGCAGTGGGAGTAAGGGATGGTATTCTGCCCTCGTTGTGCTCCCTAAGAGCTCCGGTTCTCCCAAACACCCCCAATTTTTCCAAAATGGCCTTTCCTCACTGTTGCAGACCCCACCAAGACTCACCAGAAGCACTTTCCCCAATTTTCCAGAATGCCCTCTGAAATTGTGACTCTCTTTTAGGGCTGCTTTGCCCTACAGCATTTGAAGGAATCCTCCTCACTCTACAGAAAGTTATTCCTGGTTCCTTCTGTTTATTTCCCGAGTCCTTGGTTACTAGAGGAGTATTTTCTGAGGGAAAGCACATGCAAATCAGGAAGCATTATCCTAGAGACAATGTCTGTGTATGAGTGTGTTGGGGTGGGGTGGTCAATGGGCAGGATGAAGAGAAAGGCCTGGACGGAAGTGAACTCTGGCCTGTTTTCTGCAATCCTCCTCAGCATGCTAGACCCCTGCTGGCTTGTGTCTTTGGGGTCCTCCTTTCTGGAGCATATATACTCCCTCTGGTTGATGGTGCACCATGTTACCGGAGTGCTGAGGCTGAGTGGGGTCCCCCCATAGCCTGAGAATGGCAGCTATTCATGCCATGAGCCTCGTCCTTAAGGCCTTGTGGGTGAAGATGACTTCCTCTCAGGCCTTAGGTAAGGTCGTTACCATGCTCCTCCTCTTCCTTGCTCCACCTTCTCATTTGTGCAATGGGAAAAGTCACCCACACCTTCTTCCATCAGGCCCTGCCCATCTAGACAACAACTCACGGGGTCAGGGTCAGGATTAAGTCCTTCCTGGCAATCCTGCGGGGAGGTGGGGTTGGGGGGAGGCCTGTATCCCTATTCCAAGGAAGAGGTCAGGGAAAGTGTGGGGATGGGGATGGGGCAACAACTAGAGAGGGTGAGGCAAAGTCAGGGAGCAGGTACTGAACATTGGGGGGTGGGAGTCTGAATAATGGGGGAGAAACCATAGATAATCGGGTCATAGGAGTTGGGATCATCAAAGATGGAAAGAGGTCAGAGAACCAGAGGGATGAGGAGTCAAAGGAGATGGAGAGAAAGGGAATTGTTTACTAATGTGGGTGGTCAGGGACATCTGAAGAAGGGGAAGAGTGGAGATCAGATGCTAGGTGGGAGTTGCAGAGATCATGGAAATGAAGCCTCTGGAAGAAAGGCCAGATGATATTCCCTAGTTTAGGGTGGAAAACCAACCAGGAAAATTCCTATAATGCCAGTTACAAAGATGCATAATAGCAGAACGTTATTGCTTTGACCCACACCGGAAAGCGTAAAGAGCAAAGCTTACCCAATTAGCTACCAGGCAGACAATGATGTCATCACAACTTCCATGAAGGTAGCATTCTAAACAGCTTTTGGAAATGCTTTCAGGTTTTTTCGGTTTTGTTTTGTTTTTTAATCTCAAGTCACTCCCTCCAAATGATAGTGGAAATAAATTTGAATAAACAAAACAGGTTTGCTGAAAATAAAACCAGGACTCCCAAACCACTCCAGTCAGCCTGCTTCCAGAAGGCCAGTCAGTCAGGGCACCACCAGTGGCTGAGTGAGCAGCATCCAGCATGTACCAGGTGAGTGCAGATGCTGCCAGAGGAGTTGCTGAGAGGAAATTGAGCAGAGGCGTTACTGAGGGTAGAGAGAGGCCAGGCTCCCAGGTTTGGGACCTCAGAGAGCAGCTGGGGAGAGGTTTGGATGGCAAGGCGACTGGATTAGGTGAGAGCAGTTCCCTCACTGGCATTTTCCTACAGGTGGTCGCATTCTTGGCTGTGATGATGGGAACCCACACCCTGAGTTTTCGACTCCAGAAGGACTGCAGCCACTGGCCCAGCTGTGGTACCAGCAAAGGGCAGGATCTCTCCGAGGACTTGTTGCAGGGGCCAACTGTGTTCATGTCTCCCCTGGAGCCTAACACCCTTGCCCAGCACCCAGAATCCTGCAGGGCCAGCGAAGATGGGCCCCTAAATAGCAGGGCCATTTCTCCCTGGAGATATGAGTGAGTTTGCCCTCCCCTCCCAAATATAAAGCCTGCCTGTGCTTCCCTCTGTGTGCTGTCAGGGTGTGTGAAGGAGCAGGCAAGTTCTACTCAATTCTAGCCTATCTTCTTTTGATCTCAGAAGCCATGAAGTTTCAGGAATTAACAAGCCTAGATTTGAGCCCTACCTGTGACTTCCATTGGGTCAGTTGGGCCAAAAACTCACCCCAAGTTATTTAATTTACTATTTAATCTGTAAAGTGAGATTATACCCCATAGGCCAATATATAGATCAAATGAAATCATGTCTGTAAAACCTGTACTTAATATTGATTCTCTACTTTTCTCCTCCTCCTCCTCCTTTCTCTATAATAGCCCACTTTTTAAAAACTAAAATAGTAGGGAATACAGTATGATACAGGCATGAAGCATCCTAGTACCAAATGTAACTGCCCTGGGTCATGAATATGTTATAAGTATATGAAGATTGTGAAGCTCTCAATTCTTGGGGAAAGCCTGGCAGCTAGAACCCTCAGCTGCTTATCTTTTTTTTTTTTAGTTGTCATTGGACCTTTATTTTATTTATATGCAGTGCTGAGAATCAAACCCAGTACTTCACATGTGCCGGGCAAGTGCTCTACCACTGAGGTACAACTCCAGTCCCATGAGTTGTTTATCTTTGATCATGATCATGTTATCTTATTCTTTTACTCAGTGTGCCACAGAAATATTATAATTCTCTATTTGTGCCATGATGTGAAAAATATTAGGAAGCACTGCAATAGGGACAGAGATGAAAAAATGTTTAAGATTAGTGCCTTAGGGATCCCAACCATAATTCTTTTGTCTTTGTGTCCTTTTAGGGCTTCTGCATTTCTACTCCCCATGCCTCTAATTCTACTTAGTGGTTTTCGGCATGGATGAAGTTCAGTGGGGGAGGGAGCCCACTTTAACTGAGATTAGATCTCAGGTGGAGTCACCAATTCATAATGCTTTGGAGTGGTCTCAGAAGGTTGGTTGGTTCTGGACCAAATCTGAGGCGTGAAGCCTCTTGGGGGAGATTGGGTGCCAGATGACTGACTTTACTAGGGCTCAGACGCCTGGTTGGGAGACTGTGAATCCCTGAAAATCACTTATTCAGCCTTCCCCAGTCTGTTGTATACAACACTCATTCTATAAGCTGCTCCTCAGAAAAAGTGATGATGTCAAGTAAGCCTGGGAGCAGCGGCTCCAGTCCCCACCTCCTAAAATTCATCATGCCTCTCATAACACTAAAATCTGCAAGAAGTCTGAGGAAAAGGAACCATTAAACTCATTGTTTCCTAAACTCCTTTGACCTCAGAACCTTTTCTTGAAGGGTGTTTCTAAGGGAACGCCATTGGGAAATGCTATAGAGGCTGGACCCCAGTTTTCCAGGACTTCTCTGTATGGAAAACAGTCTCACAACCTTGGGTGAAGGGTTCCTGCTCTGCTGTTGGAGTCCAAACCTTTGGAATATTTACTTTTTCTGTTTTTCAAGTCTTTTTTTGGCCACAAAATCTTTTCAGAATAGGCAAAGAAGTCTTTCCATGCAGTGTTAAGTGTGCTTATCATATATGCTTGGGCAGTGTCTGGTGGGTATAGGAATGACTCCCTCTGTAAAGTGGGACTGGTGGAGAGAGATTGACTTCTTTTTTTTTTTTAACTTTATCATCTTATACTTGGCTGTCAGAGTAGTTTTTACTTTTGAAACAATTATAATTGTAAAAGCCCTGAGATGTGAGATGTAATAATTACACTAAGAAACCTCATGCTAAAGCCCAGATAGATATATGGAAGCAGAACTGGTTGAGTGGAAGCTGAGACAAAAGTCTGCTCATCTTTCCCTGCCTCCTGAAGGACCCCAGGACCAGGTGGAAAACAACTCTTTTGTCCCTACGTTCACTTTCAGTCAGGGAAGATAAATCCCAGAGAGGAGGGTGGTGACTTATTCAAAGTTACACAGCATGAGGGTACCAGAACTGAGACAAGAAGTCAGGTCCCCAAGTGCACCGTGTCCTTTCTCTAGCATCCCCAGCCCACCTGGCCCTCCCTGTTCTTGCCTGTCCTGCCAGGGACTGACCAGTTACATCCCCACAGGTTGGACAGGGACTTGAACCGGCTCCCCCAGGATCTGTACCATGCCCGTTGCCTGTGTCCACACTGCGTCAGCCTACAGACTGGCTCCCACATGGACCCCCTGGGCAACTCAGAGCTGCTCTACCACAACCAGACCGTCTTCTACAGGCGTCCGTGCCATGGTGAGCGGGGCACCCACCATGGCTACTGCCTGGAGCGTAGGCTCTACCGCGTCTCCTTGGCTTGTGTGTGTGTGCGGCCCCGTGTGATGGCCTAGCTGTGCCTGCCACCTGCCTGAGGCCAGACCCATTTGCAAGACTGGAGCCAGGTGTACAACCATCTTGCTGTGGTGGTCCAGAATACCCAGGCTTGGTCCCTCCGAAGCACCACCTGTACCAGCCGGCTCCTCAGACAGGATGGGGGCCTTGGGGAGGACACACACTTCAGCACTTTTTGGAAGCACTTTTGGAAGGGAGCAGCTGCAGCTTCTGGCTGCTGGAATCTGTTGTCCTGGCATTTCCTTTCAGAAAAGACCTTCAAAGCTCTGCCCATTTCTGGAGGCTACACTTCTTATCCTCCCATCTGCAGCTGCCCTAGCCCAGCACAGGCACTTTCTTCATATTTGCTCTGTTGCCCCTCGTTTCATTTGTTCGTTCATTCATTCATCCACTCATCAAATACTCCGTGATCATCTACTTTGCACACATCCTGATGTAGTTACAAGTCCTTTGACATGGATCATTCTGAGAAGGAAGCTGTTATTGAATGTGGAGAGATTTATCCAAATAAATATCTGTATTTTAAAATGACCTAATTTGTCTTGGATCCATGGTTCTTGAACGTCCCATGGCCCTTAACCCAGCACCTGCTCCTTCCTACCACCAGCCCTCACCTACTGCCTGCTCTGCTAGCTCTCCATGCCCTGCAGAGTTTCTGTTGCACCCTCCCGTCCCTTTCACACTCTGGCTCCCTGACCCAGCCCTGAACACCAGGGAAGGGTCGGGCCTCCTCCTGGCATGCTGGAGAGACAGAGGCCCATTGAGGCACTGCAGCAGGCATACAGCACCCCCTTGTCTCCCCAACAATCCGCCTTTGTCCTCTGCTGCAGCTTGGTCCTGGGGGTGCTGCCTGGGCTGGGCTCCAGCTCTCACCCTCCCTAAAAGGAAAAGGGAGAAAGGACCAGCCAAGGAAGAGGGTTAAGTTTACAGGAGGGGGAAATAAACTTATTCAGGCTTAGGTCACAGAGGTGCTGGGGGAGTGTCCTACTCCTGCCCGGTCTAATGCTTTCTCCCTGTTCTTGCAGTTTCTTTCCGACATCCTTCTCTCCCTCTTCCTTCTCCCATTTTCCAGGCTGGGTTGGGCTCCAAGTAAGGGGAGGGGTTAGCCACGCCTCCTCAGCCCTCCCCATGTCCTCCTAGGGGGCTGGAGCAGGCAACAGCAGAACTCTCTCTGGGCAGTCGGGTGAAGGCCCACTGGGAGGCCTCCCCAGCGGCTGCCTTCTCCTGGGCCCCCAGGCAGGCCTCTCTGCTTCATTTTTAGGTTTCTCCAAGTGCCTTCTGTATCCTGTCTGCTTCTGCATTCTTCCAGGTTTCTGGGTCTCTTCCTGGGCTGGTGGTAGTGTGTGGGTGGGTGGGTGGGGCTGTGCCCAGTGGGCCCCACGAAGATGTTCAGTGCTTGGAATCGCCGGGACTGGCCCCCCGAGGAGCGGGCAGCTGCAGAGCTCCAGGGCTTCGCTGTGGACAAGACCTTCTTCTCTTCCCTCAAAGGCATCCTGCTGGAAACTGAGCTGGTAACAGCTGCCTCCCCAATCTGGTGCTTCCCTCTCCCCCATCCCCAGCTCCCTGGCCCACCAGCCCTGAGCTGGTTCTCCAGGCTCACAACCCAGAAGTTCTCTTTCTGGGCTTTCTAGATGCTTCTCCTGTCTCTAGCTGTGCCTTCTTCATCTCTTAATTTTCTTGCTGCCTCTCCATTTGAGGGCAGTTATAGTAGGTTTCAGTTGCAGCAGGACGGATTGAAGTTAGACAGAAGGACATCTTTCTGGGATGTGGAGGGAGTGTGAGGGATAGGACAGGTATAAAAGCTGGCCTGACTTTTCCTGGCATCTAGGGTGACCACTTCTTGGCATGTCTAAGAAACCCAACTACCAAATAGGGCAGATTTCCTACAGCTCTGCTTTATTTGTTGACTGCTCCCCCACCCCGCCATGAATATCTATTCTCAGGAAAGGATCTTCTTACTCAGCAAGATCATGGTATAAACCTAAGGCCTCTGCCTATGTGCCATCCTGTATTGCTGGGGAGCACCTGCCTTCTAAGCCTTCTCTCTTGGGGTGGAATCAAAGGCTCTGGTTCTCTTCAGAGAAATTTAAGACATTTGAGAGTGGAAACAGCATTGTGGGCCAGGGCTGTCTCCTGAGGTGAAGGGACTTTGTGGGCACAACTCCAGAAGCACACTCTGTTCCTGGGGGACACTGCTGTGGCGGATCACCATAGGCTAGCACTCCCTGGAGCTGCACATCTTGGCCTTACTGCTGGGGTTGCTGGGGTTTCTGGGGCTGGAGATGGCCCTCAGTGGTCAAATGCCCTGGAATGGTGTCCCCAACACCAGGGATGGGAGACATGCCAGAGCTCCTCATTATTCTCTTTAAGGAAGGGAGGCGGGTGCCAGCTTGTGGGGTTCCTGAGGAGGGGAGGGAAAGCCAAGGCCTGGCCAGTGCATGTGTCCCCTTCCGGGCAAGCTCTCCACACTCGGTCCTGCAGGCCCTGACTTTCATCATCTTCATCTGCTTCACGGCCTCCATCTCCGCCTACATGGCCGCGGCACTGCTGGAGTTCTTCATCACGCTCACCTTCCTCTTCCTCTACGCCACCCAGTACTACCAGCGCTTCGATCAGCTTAACTGGCCCTGTCTGGTGAGGAGCCCTGCCTTTCTCACCCCGTCTTGGTCCCTTCCTTCCATCTGATTGCTGAGTTTTCCTTTCTTCTCCTAGCTCCCCTCCACTTCCACACCCCAGCTGGCCTTTGTCCCAGGCGGTGCCCTGTATTCCACATTGTGCTTTTACACAGACAGATTTCACAGTTAAAGGGCCCCTAAAAACGAGGAAGATATATGTCTTTTAGGTCTGCCTTCCCACTCACAAAGGCCCAGCCTCAGCACTGCCCTGCCTGGGCCTGCAGGTCGGGGTGCTCCAGCCCGTGGCTGCTGTGGATTCTGCTCCTATTCCCCGGGTAGCATTGTGAGCCCCCTCTCTTGAAAGTGTTCAGGGCCATCCCTATGTAGGAGTTGAGGGTTTCCGAGGGCCGGGCTGCTGACTAGCCTGGGAAACCTCTGGGTGATAACTCCCTGCCTTCGAATGTTCCCGGCTCCCCAGGACTTTCTCCGCTGCCTCAGTGCCATCATCATCTTCCTTGTGGTCTCCTTTGCTGCTGTGACCTCCCGGGAAGGGGCTGCCATTGCTGCTTTTGTGAGTCCAGCCCTGTGGGATGCTCTGGCCTCTTAGGACCTCTGACTAATGCTTGGACACTTCTTGTGTTCAAAGTAGAAACCAGTGCCTGGAGTCTAGCTCTCCCCGTACCCCCCACTTCCCTCTTCCTCGATCCAATGGCTCAATAGCCTCTGCTGCGCTGTCCCTGATCCTTCTCCCACAGGTTTTTGGCATCATCCTGGTGTCTGTCTTTGCCTATGATGCCTTCAAGATCTACCGGACTGAGATGGCACCCAGAGCCACCCAGGGTGAGTCTGCTCCCTGAGATGCCCCTATCCCCACCCTAGCTGCCTCAGCCTCATATGGCTTCCCTGCCTGGTTCCATCCTCACAGGGAATCAGCAGTGACTTCTGGGCTACCTGTCTCCCAGGCCCACCCAGACACAGGGAACCATGGAGCCCAGACATGTCTCTTTTGGATTCATTGACCCCCTGGTCACCATCTCCCATACCAGGTCTACAGAGGCATGTGCCTGAGAAGCCAGTGGGGATGTATTGGTGGAGCCTGGTGCCCTGGGCCTAGTTCTTGATAAGGTTCTGTCCAGAAGAGGGAGGGGGAGGAGGAGAGGGAAGGAAACTGTGCCCCCAAATTAAAAGATTCAAATTCTACTATTGAGTCTTCTTGCTCTCCAGAAATTAAGGCAAATTAGGAATGTCAAGTAGTATTCATGGAAATGTTGCCTGGAGCAGATCATGATCCCTATCTGGGACCAGGTCTGAGCAGTGAGGAGGTGGGAACCAGCCTGAAGAAGCTGAAGGCATTCACCAAAGCAAAAATGCCCCACAGCCTGAGGCAGCAGAGGGAGAGATTTCTGAAACGCCGTACTCAAGGCAACTCTATAATGTGCCTGGTGGTTGGGCACCTGGAGTTCTGTGACCTGACGTGAGGAGGTGCCCACTCTCTACCTGCACACTCCTGTCAGTGGGCTTGAGCTGAGGTGCTTGCCTGGGGGCTTGTGTAGAGCTCCCCCTCGTGGTGTGGGGAGGACTTGGTCAGCAGGTATCTGGGGAGAGGGCAGTCAGGACCTTCAGAAGAAGAAATTCACAAAATATCAGCTGGTCAATGCCCTCATTCTACATAAGTGAAAATTGGGGCTCAGTTAGGGGAAGTGCCCTTCTGATTTGTGACAGAGCTAGGGCTAGAAGCCAGCTCTCCTAACACCTAGGCAGGTGTTCTAGATATTGTACGATATGAAGCTTCCTTGTAGCTTTGAAAACAATGACCCAGCCTCATCTGCAGCTCTTTCCACCAATGGGCCTGCTTTCCCAGCTTGCTGGTTCCTCAGAGCACATTTCCTGAGTGCCTTTTGTTCCTGTGCTGGGCATCAGGCATTTAGAGGTGAAGCCCTGTCCTTGAGCCCTCACAAATTGGGAGACAGGCTGGAGGACCTCCCACAATGAAAGCTATGGGAGAGCTCAGCTCCGAGAGGGTTTGGAGCAGCACCCATAGCCTGGGAATCAGCTTGGCCCGATCCATGGAGTGCAGTGCACCTAGGACTTCCCTGCCCAAGGCAGGGCCCAGCTCAGTGGCTCCATCCAAGCTTACTTGCTGTTCCCTATCCCCAGTGCTTGATTGTTCCTGTCATGAAATGTCTTCCTTTATCTTTTGGGGTGCTCCTTACAGTTGCAGGCCCCAGTCCCCAAGCCCTGCTAGACCCTGGATCTTGAGTTGTGGGGCAGTGCTCTGCTCCCTGGGTGGTGCCCACTCCTCTCTTGGATTGACTTTGCCTGTCTCTGGGTTCCTGTTCTCCTATCCTTGTGTCCTGTTCCTCATCAGATCTGACAGCTTCTCCTGGCAAGTTCTCCAAGGCTAGAACAAACTGGATTTTGTTTCTCTGAATTTTCCTCACAGCTCGCAGGCTTTATGTATAATTAATCCTCAAGACCAGTTGACTGACCTGGCCGGGGTGTAATTGGAAGGGCACCACCTGAAGGAGGTATAGAGGAAGCTCAACTGGGGGAGCTGGGGAGAGGGGTGCCAGGTGAAGGAATGAGAAGATGGTCTGGAGAACCTTGTCAAAAAGTTCAGTGGAGGCCAGGGCTTTGCTTTGAGTAGCAGGAAGTCAGAACCAGCTGGACCCTGAACAACTATGTGACCAGTCCTCAGTAGAAGCTCAGAGAGAGGAGAACCTTGCTCAGTGGCGAGTGCCTGTGTATGCCTCTGTGCTTGTCCATGTCTGAGAGCGAGAATGGACGAGCGTTGCCATGTTTCATCCACCTTGCATATCGAATGGGCTCAGCATTGACTGGCCCCAGAATCCTGAGATGCTCTCATAGGAAGGTGCTGACCCACAGAGGCTGGGGTCAGACCCCTGGGGCTGATAAGGGTCATTCCTGTGAGCTATTTCTAAGGAACTGACTAGAATAGGACCTGTCCCACATCCTTTCCCTGCACCTCCCTTCCCAGGAAGCTCTGAGCCACTTTGGGTATCAGCAGGAAGTTCGTTTGCAAAGAGCAGGTATCCCAGGACAATTTCAATGCCTCTAACTGCCTCAGAGATGGGTAGGTGGAGGGTGGCTTCAGCTATGGCATCAAATTTCTGTATCCCAGTGTCTATAATTGGCTCAGCCTGTTGGTGCCTTTATTTCTTCCACTGCTAAAATTTCTGCCCTGTTTCCCTTAGGGTTGACTGAGCAGAGCTGGCACTCATGCCAGCAGGCAGAACACCTCATTTCTCTGGGCTTGTTTTCCTCCTCCAAAGATGTGAGGTGCTTTGCTTCCCACAACTCTGATACAGAGGCTGTGGCCACCAGCCCTCTTGCTCCAGGATGGGCTGCAGGTGGGAAGGACAAAAAGGCACAGACAGTGTCCGGTCTCATGTTTATTGTGGGTGAGCATCAGCCAGGTTTTGGAGGCAGCATCACTCTTCATCATGCATTTTTTGCTGAGAAAGGAAAAGAGATTGTGAGGGGCAAGAGGGAGGAAGATGTGGGAAAGATTTGCTAGGGTTTTCAGAGGCAAAGGGAGACACCCACAGAAAGGGAAGGTTAGGGCTGGGGATGCAACTCAGTGGAAGAGTGCTTGCCTAGCTTGTTCAAGACCCTGGGTTCAATCCCCAGCACCACCAAAAAAAGCAGGTGGCAGTTAGGTTTCAGTGATCTTGGGATCCTTGTTGTGGGTGCTTATAGTTTAGGGGATGAGGGGATGGGCATGGGCTCTCTGCAGAGATTCCAGTCTGACTATAGCAGCCCAAGTGAGGGACCCACCTTGGCACCGATGTCACGGCTCTTGGCCCGAAGCTTGTTGACCTGGGACTCAGCGATGTCGGCCCGCTCCTCGGCCTCATCCAGCTCGTGCTGCACCTTGCGGAACTTGGACAGGTTGGTGTTGGCCTGCTCCTCCTGCGGGGAGAGGGAGGTTGTGAGGATGAGGTGAGATGGGGCCTGGGACAAGCTCCTTGTCCCTGAACCACTCACTCCTTACCCAAGTTCCTGCAACAACCTTTCCAAGGGTCTCCTGCTCCTGGTATTACACCCTCCTCAAACTTTTCCAGCTTTCAGAATCCTTCACAGCCACCCAGTGCCCAGAATGAATGTCTTGCTGGCATGCTCCCCTCTCCACCCCAGAATCCAACTTTACTACACCTATTCCAATCATGACATGATGCTTGCTGACCCCAGAACTTCCTGCACAGATGTGCTCATCCATACCTCATGTCCACATTTTCCTGCTCACCTGATGTCTTCCCCACTGTGTGATGCCTAATCAGGTTTCCTTTCAGGCCTGATTCTAACTGCATGGCCACCTTCCTGCCCTCAACACCAATGGCTCCTCTCCTGTATTAGCATCTCCACTGCTTTCCTCTGGGCTTATGGTGTGTGGACTATGAGCAGCTGGTGGGCCGGTGCTGGAACATTACATCATGAACTCAGAGTGTCTGACACAGTTCTGAGCTCACAGACATAGAGAATAAATGTCTGATAAAGATTAGAGTTGAGGAGCTGGGGTTGTGGCTCAGTGGTAGAGCACTTGCCTGGCATGTGTGAGGCACTGGGTTTGATCCTCAACACCTCATTAAAAAATATTTAAAATAAAGTTAGTTCCATCTATAACTAAAAATATCTTTAAAAAAATAAAAGATTAGAGTTGATTCTTCATTCAGGCAGATACACATAGTAGGTGTGTTGATGAAAAAAGGGAGAAAACCACAAACTTACTGCCTCCTCGGCCTGGCGCTTGTAGGCCTTGACCTTCAGCTGCAGCTTGTCCACCAGGTCCTGCAGCCGCAGCAGGTTCTTTTTGTCCTCCTCAGTCTGTGGTGTGTGGGTGGGAGAAACCAGTTTTCAGAGAGGAACAATTATATTTACCTTTTTTCCTCCATAGTCCACTCTTCTCCTCAGGCCTCAACCACCCCTCCCTCCCTCCAATAGCCCAGGTCAAAGAGGTGGCGGGTAAGAGTCCATCTCTGACTCTATTTATAGGTTGAAGGGCAAGGCAAGCTTCTGAATCTGGGACTCACAAAGCAATGATGCTTGTGGTTCAAATGCTGGAAGTCAAGGAAGGCACTCAGAACCTAATGGAATTCCCTAATATGGTCTTATGGATATGGATATGCCTGTTCCAGACTTAATCTGGTGGATAAGTTTCTCACCTATAGCAGCTTGGGTGCTCTTGTCTAGTGGTTCTGAGGTGACCAGAGAGAAATAATGAGGAAGGCAGAAAAAAGTGGGTATTATCATTATCCAGATTATTCTAATCTATCATAGTCCAATATTCTAATACACTGCCCTGGGCCAGAATTTGGGCATCAGGATCACTGGTTCCAGCGTCACTTGATTATTCCTATCTCCATATCATGTATGTGCCAGGATGCCCTTTCCAACTTTGTCCACAACAAATCTTCAGTTCTACATCTGTAATCTCTTTCCTGTGCCTCTGATAGCCACCCGTCAAATAGATTAACATCTCCATCTTCTTGGTCTTTCCTTTCCAGAAGACTGAAAATAACAGGGCAAGGGCCAAAGCTCTGAGCTATGCAGATGGAGGTTTTTGTCTAAGGCCTTCTCTGTGTGGGTCCCAGAATTCCCATGAAGCACTCTGAGTTTTTTCCCATCACCTGATTCATGTCTCCCTGTCAGGCTGGTAGAAGGTGGAAAGACTTCTTGGACTATTCTGAAGCCTTCATGGTAGCACTTTGAGTTATTTAAAAAAACCTAGGACGGGGGTGCTGGGGATATAGCTTGGTGGTAAAACTTAGTATGCACAAAGTCCTGGATTTGATCTCCAGCACTGCAAATAGGAATCAAACAAACAAATCTGGGGGGATTCTGGTTAAAAGAACTTTCAGGAAATAGAAATGGATTCTCCATTTGCTACAAAAATTCATGGACTCAAGTGGAACTGACTCAAGGGAATGTGAAAGAAAATAAATCTACAGACAGCATCTCAAAGAGCAGGTGATAGGAGTGCTGCCCAGCATTCCTTGACAGCAGCTCAGCAGGTGCCCTGTGTGTGCTGGTGAAGCAGCTGCCACATCTACTCCTGATCCACCTGCCCGCACCTGGTAGGTGAGCTCCTTGATGCGCCGCTCACTCTTCCTCATGCCCTTCACCGACTCTGCATTGCGCTTCTGCTCTGCCTCCAGCTCATTCTCCAGCTCCCGCACCCGGGCCTCCAGCTTCTGCAGCTGCTTCTTGCCACCCTTGAGGGCAATCTGCTCGGCCTCATCCAGCCGGTGCTGCAGGTCCTTGATGGTCTGCTCCATGTTCTTCTTCATGCGCTCCAGGTGGGCACTTGTATCCTGCTCCTTCTTCAGCTCCTCTGCCATCATGGCGGCCTGAGCACAGGAGAAAGGATAAAAGAACTTGGGCCTGGGGCCTGGGCCTCTTCCTCTTCAAAGATCTTCTCTCTCCCATCCTGCTATCTGCTTCAGCAGGCCTTGTGGCCCTAAGCACTGCAGACTCAGGCTGCTGGTGCAGCTGGGACCCAGAGTCCCTGTGTGTGTCTGTAGGAGAGGCAGGGAAGTGAGAAGTCACTCACATCTGTGATGGCCTTCTTGGCCTTCTCCTCGGCATTCCTGCACTCCTGCACTGCCTCCTCCACTTCAGTTTGGAGCTGGGTCAGGTCTGACTCCATCTTCTTCTTCTGATTAATGAGGCTGGTGTTCTAGATATGAGTAGAGAAAACTATCATATACTTTGTTATCTTTTTCACACCACAATCCAGAGAGAATTGAAAGTGGTCACACTAAAACAACAAACCCTGCTTTGAGGATAGACATTGTTTTGCACCTGTTTTCCACCTTCCTGTGGCTAAGTTCTAGATATTATATGTAAAACTGCTTATCTCTGAAGAAAGACTTCAAATAGCAAAAGGCCCACAGTTCTACTCCTGAACTCTTCAGTTGCGTGTTTATGTAGGAGCATGAAATTATTCCAAGGAAAATAAAAACAAGTTCTATACCAGGACAATATTCTGGAAATGATTACAGTTAAAGAAAGAATGTAGTGGACTAAGGAAGAGAACACAAGTTCAGTGAATGGTGTCATTCGTGCACACACTATATTACAAGACAAAACTCCACAGGGCACTGCAATAGATGGGCACAAATACCCACTGCAGAATATAACTGAAAACAGTGTGAGTGGAATTGCAGAAAATGGTAGTCTATCTGTAGTTCAGGTGGCAAAGAGATTCAGTTATGTTTCTTTAGACTCCCATCTTTACGGAGCAATCTGGAGGCTGTCTTCTAGGTCAAGGGTATGGAATAACAGCATGCATTCTACTACTCCTAGATTTGTGACTTTGGCAGCCATCACCAATCAATCGTGACACCTTTAGTTTTTGAGGCTAGACCTCTTCTCAAGATAGTGTTTCTGACAGCTGCTACTAACATGAGAATTGGACCAAGAGGTGAAATAATTTGCAATCCTGGTAGGACAGACTCACTTGGAACATCTGGTTTCTGTAGATGTCTTGGGCTCTGACACTCAGCAGGGTTCCACATGATGGCCCCTGAATCCCTCACCTGGGAGTGCAGCAGCTGCACCCGCTCACTGGTCTCAATCAACTCCTGCTCAGCCAGCTTCCGTGACCGCTCAGTCTGCTCCACCACAGCCCGCAGCTCCTCCAGCTCAGCCTGCAGCAGGGTGTTGCGCCTCTCCACAATGGCGATGTTCTCCTTCAGGTCATCATTGGCACGGACTGCGTCATCCAGCTGGATCTGGGTGTCCTGAGGGGAAAGCACGAGGGTATGGGCCGGGCACTGTACCATGAAGCTCCCATTCTGGCTCTGGCACACCCCATCCTACATTCATCAATCTCTCGTCAACTGAAGAAAAAGGGGCATGTCCTCTCAACAATTCTCTAGCGCTGGAGGCAGAACTGGTTTAGGACATTCATATCCTCCAGCCTCCAAATCGGGAAGGCAGGTGGCTCCCACTTTCTCATCTTTGTTAGCCCAAAACCCTTTTTTTCTGGCCTTCACTATTCCTCTGGGCTCTCCCACTCACTCTGACTCACCCACCTTCTGAGAGCCTCAGCTCCTGTTACCTTCAGATGGGCTTGGGCGATCTTCAGGTGCTTCTGGGCCTCTGAGGCTGTCCTGTTGGCTTGGCTGAGCTGGATCTCCATCTCATTGAGGTCACCCTCCATCTTCTTCTTCACCCGCAGGGCCTCATTGCGGCTGCGTGTCTCTGTGTCCAGAGAGGTCTGCAGCGAGTCCACCACCCTCAGGTGGTTGCGCTTGGCCTGCTCCATCTCCTCGTCCTTCTCTGCCAGCTTCCGCTCAATGTCTGCCTTGATCTGGTTGAACTCCAGTTGGGCACGAAGGATCTTGCCCTCCTCATGTTCCAGGGAGGCCTGAGAGGAGGGTGGGGACAGGTGTCTGAGGTGGACAGTCAGGGCCCAGGGTGGAGTCGGGGAGGGAGGCCCATAGGATGTCAGGTGTCACTGGAACTGTGGCCTGAAGATGAGATGGGGAGGTGGGCCCTGCTCCTAAGATCCTGTGGAAGAGGAAGTGCTGGACTTCCTGGGCTTCCTGACTCATGGGGCTTCCTCTGTGAAGGAAGGAGTGCGAACCTCTCTTTTGCCAGACCCTTGGCACTAACCTGGCAGGGATTCGTCACCCACCTAATGATCACAGAAAAAAGAGGGATTTCTGTAATGCAAAACTCTCTTTGTTTTCTAGGTTCCTCTCCTTTAGTGAGAAAAGTTAGAAGTCCCCAAACTCAGGGCTGTTCTCAGTGTCTTAAGAATACACAGAAACAATAGCTAACGTAAATGTTTTAGTGGGTTACATCATTAATCTTTATAATAAGCATGGAGGTATGTACATAATAAGATCTCGGAGGTATGTACATTTATGTCATCTAACAAACAAGGACACTGAGGCACAGAGAGGTTAAGGACCTTGCCTAATAATACAGAGGAAACTTGGTCCTCAAACCACTTCAAACTCAAGTCTCCACTGTCTGAGTTGTTTTTAAGATGGCCCGGGTTGGGGATATAGCAGTACCGCAAAAAAAAAAAAAAAAAAAAAAAAAGAAAAGAAAAGATGGCCAGATTCCAACTTCAAAAAATCCTCTGCCTAAAATCAAGACTGTGACATGTCCCTTTGTGCAGAACTTGGCATTGGAGTTATTCATGGGTAGTGGAGCAGTAGATAGCCTTTCACTAGAAATGGGAGCTAATAGGTTTTGTCCTGTTGTCAAAATCACTCCAGGGCGAGGGTGAGGTGAGACAGTGGGGCAGGCTTGGGGGCAGTTCAGGGAGGGCCACCTCACCTCAGCCTCTTCCAGGGCTGACTGCAGCTCCAGCTTCTCTACCTCCAGCTGCTTGCGGACCTTCTCCAGCTCATGCACATTCTTTCCTCCTTCTCCCAGCTGCTCAGTCAGGTCGGAGATTTCCTCTGGGGATCAAAGAGTCAGAAAGCTCAAAACATGGTTCACTCTGACCCTGTGGTTCCTCCCTGCCTTGGGGCCAGCTCACCCTGCAGGTTCTTGTTCTCCCTCTTAAAGGTCTCCAGGTGCTCCAGAGACTCCTCATAGGCATTCTTGAGCTTGAAGAGCTCCGTGCTGAGGGAGCGTGCCTCCTTCTGCGAAGACTCCAGCTCCGACTGTGACTCCTCATACTTCTGCTTCCACTCGGCCAGGATCTGCAGGGGACGAGGCTCACTGTGCAGCCTCCACATCCAGTCCCACGTCCAGGGCTGCTCCAGGCCCCTGGCCCAGGCTCAGCCTTCCTCCCCTGCCTCCAGGGAGGTGGCTCTGGCCTTGCACTGGCACCATCCCTCTGGGCCCCCATCCCTGCACACTGGCTGTGGCCCCGCCCATGGCTCACCTTGTCAAAGTTCCTCTGCTTTTTGTCCAGAGCAGCGGCGGCAGCGTTAGAGCGCTCCACGTCCACCATCAGGTCCTCGATCTCGTTCTGTAGCCGGTGCTTGGTCTTCTCCAGTGAAGAGCACTTGGCATTGACGGCCTCCACAGCCTCCTCAGCATCCTGTAGCCTCTGGGCCAACTTCTTCCTGCCGGGTGGGGCGGGGGATGTGTGTGTCTGATTCTACTTGGGAACATTGGGGACTGGTGTTGACTTTCCCGCTGGTACTGCAGATGAAGAAGACCCATGCCCTCCCACAGCTCCTTGGGACACTGGAACCCCTGCCCAGGGGAGACAAAACTGCTGGTGCCTAGAACAGTCCATCAGCACAGGCTGCTCAGCTTCCTCCTGCTCCCTCATTAGGCTGATTGATGATAGCTCCTCTGACCAACAAGCTTTTTGCTCGTCTTATACGTGAGCATTAGGTATAACCCGGGCCAAAAGCTCGCCTGTCACAGGAAGAGGGTCAGGGCCAGCCAGGGCTCACAGATCACAGAATCAAGGCTTTCTTTCTAGCACCTCTATTTCCCGCCAGGTTTCACCCATCCTTCTGTCACTCCCGCCCCAAACCACTTAGTCATATCCACTCTGCCTATCTCCACCCCAGGTCCTCTGTTCCTGTCTGAAAATCAGGGTGGGGGCATTCGGCACTCACTTGGCCTCCTCCAGCTCCTCCGTCCGCTGGATGGCATCTGTCTCATACTTGGTCCTCCACTGGGCCACTTCTGAGTTGGCCTTGGACAGGACACGCTGCAGCTCAGCCTTGGCCTCCATCTCCTCTTCATACTGCTCCCGCAGCAGGTCACAGTCATGCCGGGCTGACTGCAGTGCATGGGCCAGGGCGTTCTTGGCCTGGGGAGAGGCGGACACCGGGAGGTGGAGGGAATCCTTGCCCCCATTCTCTAGATCCTTATATGTATTTATTTCAATCAAGCCCAGCCTCATCCAGCATGAGCACTGAGGTGGAATCTTAGTCTTCAAGTGGCTTCCCAGTTTGCCCACCCGGCACCTTTACAAATAAGGAAAGAAGCACTAACTGACTGGGTGTTGCTTAACTGGAGGGTTGGAGAAACTGGACTAGTGTCCCCCATTACAGAGGCCTCTCTCTAGCCTCCAGACCCAAATCTCTCTCTCTCCCTCCCTTCCTCCCTTCCTTCCTTCTTTTTGTTTTTTAAACTAGGGATTGAACCCATTGGTTCATGAATTCTAGGTAAGCACTATACCACTGAAGCTACATCCCCAGTACTTTTTAATTTAAGAGGGCCTCATTACTTGCCCAGGCTGACATCAAACTTGTGTTCCACCTGCCTCAGGCTCCCAAGCAGCTGGGATTATAGGTGTGTACTATAGAGCCAGGCTCTCCAGACCCAGTTCTGGAGTTGAGGTTCAATGCCCAGGGACACCAGCAAGCCTGTCCCACTTCCCCTAGTTGGGCCTCACCTTGCCTTCCTCCTCCAGCTGCCTCTTGAGGTCTTCCATCTGCTGGGTGTAGGAGAGCTTCCCCCTCGTCAGTTGGGAGATCAGAGCCTCCTTTTCCTCCAGTTGTCGGGCTAACTCTCCTAGAGGCAGAATGAGGAGTTTGTGGGCCATGGAAGAGAGGAAAATGCCCTGCGCAGGACAGGAGCAGGGATGGTCAGGGGCACCCACCATTCTCGGTCTGCAGCTTGGCTCTCTGCGTGGTGAAGTCATTGAGAGAGCGCTGGGCCTCTTCCAGCTTCATGCGGTACTCATTAGCCTGGTCCTCCAGGGTCCGAGACACTTTCTCCAGGTTTGCCTTCAGGCAGTAATGGACACAGAGAAGGCGAATGTGGGAAGGACCAGGGTTGGCAGGGAGAAGGGACTGGGTTAACCAGACTACAGGAAAGAAAAGAGGGCGAAGGTGGGAAGAGCACGAAGGGCAGGAGGGTGACAGAAGCAGTGTGGGAAGGGATCAGTCTGAAGAAGGGACATGAATCCAAGAAGGGAGGAGGTGAGGGCCAGGGAAGAGCAGGATGGAAAGGAGGAGAAGATCAAGGGAGATGAAGGGAGTGAGAAGGACGAGAGAGATGGCACATAGAGAGAATATGGGAGGAAGGTACAGCTTTGGAGAGAGGAGGGAGGGGAGCGGTGGAGCTGGGCTCACCTTGGCCTTGATGATCTGCTCCATGTTGGAGGTGACATCGTCCAGCTCCAGCTTGAACTCACTCTTCTCCTTCTCCAGCTTCTGCTTCACCCGCTGCAGGTTGTCGATCTGCTCACCCAGCTCGGCCACGCTGTCAGCGTGCTTCTTGCGCAGGGCCGCAGCTGTGGCCTCGTGCTGCAGAGTGGCCTCCTCCAGGTCCCTCCTCATCTTCTGGAACTCAGCCTCTCGCTTCTTGTTCATCTCGATCTGCACAGATGTGGCCCCGCCGGCCTCCTCCAGCCGCTCACTGATCTCCTCCAGCTCTCGGGACAGGTCTGAGCGCAGCTTCTCCACTTTGGCCCTGGCAGTGCGCTCGGCCTCCAGCTCCTCCTCCAGCTCCTCTATGCGTGCCTATGCCCAGATGTGAAGGGCTCAGACCTGCTGCCTGGACACCTCCATTGGGTCCCCACCCCAAGACTGAAAATTCCCAAATGGTTTGGTTCCTCTTGAGCAGTGGTTCTTAACAGGGGCAATTTTGCACCCCTAGGGGACAGATGGCAATGTCTGGAGGCATTTTTAATTGTTATGACATAAGTGGGGATGCTACTGGCATCAAGTGGGTAGAGGCCAGGGGTATCACTAAGCACCATTTAATGCACTGACCATCAATAAGAATTTAGTTGAAGTGAAACCTTCAAGGCAATTCTTGAGGGTTTCCCAGACTCCATCTGGGCATCTGCCGCTCTAAATTCCAAGAGTCTGTGTTCTGAGGAGAACCACGAGATCCTAATGAGATCAGGAATCTCAGAGTCCACAGTTTCACTGTCTTACCATAATACAGGAGAGAGGATGCTTATATTTTTACAAATGTTTGCAACAACATTTCAATTGCCTCAGAACAATCAAATACTATTGTAATTTTCCAAATTAACTACAAAGTCTGATGGACCATCTTCCTCACTCTTCAGGGCTTCCTCTTTTTATGACCAGGCCTGGAGTCTAGCTTGATTGCTCCCTTTAGGTCAGGTGAGTGCTAGCAGAGCACCCTTCTCTTTATTGTGCCCCTATCTCATTGCTCTGGCCTTAGCCTTGATTGTGACTAAATTGGGAGAACGTCCCATTTGATCTGCTGTTTGGTTAGCCAGAAGCAAAGGGGAAGATTGGCATTCCCTTCATCTGGGAAAATAGGTGGCTTTAATACACAGTTGGGTAGGTTCTGGGAGGAGCAAAGAGGGGACCTATGCTTCTATTCCTGGGATGGAGAAGGTGGAACTTATGCACAAGGACAAGAAGAGGAAGGGAAGAAGCCACAGCTCATTGCCAAGACTAGGTGAGGATAACAACATTGTTGTTCTGAATCCAAAAGGCCAAAGAAGTTGCCCATGCCGAGGGTAGAAGATCCTGGGAATGGCCCAATATTCTGGTTAAAACCCAGAGGAGGCACCCAAAATTGGATGAGAATCTCCCTTGGACAGTTTAAATGAGTGGAATTGTGTTTATATGCTAGTTATACCCTGGGCCAACGACCCCGTGTGCTGAGGGGAGACTAGTTCTTTCTATAAGCTGCAAACTACTCAGAAAATGAGAGAACAAGGTCCTGCCCCAGTAGCTGAGTGCCTGTTTTCACTACACCCAGATATGGCCATGCTTCTTCTGCGGCTATAAAATTGAGACAGTATCTGCCTTTAGACTTCCAGGGCTTGTTTGACAAACCCACCACTAAAAACACATTAAAGTTCAAGGTACATTAAAGGTAAGAGAGACTGGATTGGGTTGTTTTTGTTTTTTGAGATGAGTCCTGCTGTGTTGACTAAGGCCTGCTTCAAACTCCTGGGCTCCAGTGATCCTGCTGCCTCAGCCTCCGGAGGAGCTGGGAGTACAGGTGTGTACTACCATGCCTGGCTTATGATTGTTCCTTTGTTCTCCTCTTGCAGAGGGATGAGAGAGATGAAGATGAAAGAATATTTTCTTGCTAGGGGTTGGCTGACTTCTGTAACTTTGCATTAAAATGACATTAATGTGAGCTTTCTAGCTGACATAGTGTTCCATACACATTATCTCCTCCGGTCCTGAAAGGCAGGTTTGTCAGTCCCATTTTACAGATGAGAAGAGAGTCTGAGGATCAGAAAGGGTGACTTGATCTGAGAATCAGAAAGGTGGTAGGAGCTTCCCCCACCCATACTGAGGGCAGAAATCCCTGATGGAAGGATTAGGGGAGAACTGAGTTCCATCACTAACCTCAGAGCAGAAAATCCATCATGCAAAGCACATCTCAGAAAGAGAAACACTTTTAGTAGGTACAATTCTCCCCCAAAATAGCTTTGCTGAAATAATATGTCCTTGCTCTACTAGGGGTAGGCTGGTGTTCTGAGGTTCCTGTAAGTCAGGGATAGTTGGGTCTCTGGTGCTGCCTGGAGTTCTGGATATTGTCTAAAACCCTAAGCAGCTCCCTCAACCTCAGGACATTGAACTGCCCCTTGGCTGCACTGGGAAAAACATCACCTGGTTTTCCTTCAGTTTCTTCTGCAGCTGAAGGGCCAGAGCCTGCTCATCCTCAATCTTACTGTTCTGCTGATTAATGTCAAACTCCTTCCTGGAGGAGAACAGGGGTGGTGACTGGTGGTCCTCCTTCCCCTGGGCCATTTTTTTTTGCTTGCCTCAGCATGGCAAGCTGGCCCAGACATAAAGCCCCCCTCCCTTCTGGCCCAGACAGTGAAGGTGGAGGGTTGTGATTACCCTCATTTCCAGTGTATCATGGGTACCCACAACCAGTGGAGGTGCAGCACCCAGGGCCCCAACTACCAGGCCCAACACCTCCATTAACCCTTCCAGACTGCCATGGTGCATACTTCTTGAGCTTTTCTTCCAGCTGCAGTTTGTCATTCTCCAGGTCCATGATGCTCTCCTGGGTCAGCTTCAGATCACCCTCCAGCTTCCGCTTCGCTCGCTCTAGGTCCATGCGCACCTTTTTTTCTTGCTCCAGGGATCCCTCCAGCTGGTGGAGAGAAAAAAATGAATAATGTCCCGAAAACCTGAAATTCATACATGTTCATCTACTTTCTCTTAAACTTGAAGTCCAATGGGTTTGAAACTCAAACCAGCAGAGAAATCCTGAGAGCATGTAGGATTCAGAGACCTAGCCTAATGCAGAGAGCAAAAAATCTCCAGGAACCATAGAACTTAGTTCGAGCGATCAGAAACTCCTTTGACCATTGGTGTTGACCACAAAATCTTGGTCTGAGGGAGATAGGGACCATAGAACTTAGTTTGAGGGATCAGAAACTCCTTTGACCTTTGGTGTTGACAGCAAAATCTTGATCTGAGGGAGATAGGACATGGTTCTTTCTACTCACATCATCCACCTGCTGCTCCAGCTTCATCTTAGACTTGGTCAGGGTATTGACTTTGTCCTCCTCAGCCTGAAGGTCATCCAGGGCTTGCTGGTGGGCCTCTTGAAGAGCTTTCTTCTCCTTGGTCAGTTTGGCAATGATCTCATCCAGCCCAGCCATCTCCTCTGTCAGGTTCTTCACCTGTCAACCCCAAATCCCAGCCCCTTTAGGGTCAAAGATTACTAATCTGCAGACATCTATGGGGACCTCCATGCCAAGGACCAGGACCATATTCTGGCCTGGGAATCCTGAGGAGACCTGGGTTGGAGTCAGAGGGAGCTGCCCTCACCTTGTTCTCTGTTGCATGCTTCTCCTTCTCCACCTTGGCCAGTGTCAGCTCCAAGTCATCGATGTCCTTCTTGAGCTCAGAGCACTCATCTTCCAGCTTGCGCTTCTTGGCTGTGAGCTCAGCATTCATCTCCTCCTCATCCTCCAGCCTCTCAGTCATCTCTTTCACCTTGGCCTCCAGCTGGATCTTGTTCTTGATCAGCTGGTCACAGCGTTCCTCTGCATCATTGAGGTTGTCTTGTTCCTGAGAGAAGAGGACAGGGAAGAAACTGGTGATTAAAAAGAGGAGAGATGCAGGGTCTAAGGAGAGCTGAGCTCTTAGACTTGGAGTTATGATCTGGGTGAAAGAAAGGGAAAGATGACCAGATAATCACATGGACTTACTGCCTGCACTTGAAGCTGCAGGTCATTCTTCTCCTGTAGCAGGGACACCATCTTTTCCTCCAGTTCCTTGCGACGAGCCTCAGACTTTTCCAGCGTCTCTTTGATACGCCCAAACTCCTCCTTCATGTTGGCCATTTCCTTCTCTGTCTCTGCGCTTTTCAGCAGTGGCTTGATCTTGAAGTAGAGCTTCATCCATGGCCAATTCTTGACTCCCATGAAGGCCCGAATGTTCCACTGGATTACCAGCAGGGCATCCCTGACAAGGAAATGTGGAGGCAGGGAGGAACCCCATGAAGGAGCACTTCCCAATCATGGAACCAACTGCATTTAGCCTTCCTCCCATCTCAGCAAGTTCGTAGGCACCAGAAGCAGGAGCCCTGTCTTGTAGCCTCACTCCCTGCATGTACTCCCAACCCGACATCACTACACCGAATACGGAATTGCTCAACAAAAACCTATTATTCAATTCAACTAAAGGGTAGTTTTTATCTTGCATGGTGGAGCATTAATAGCAATAGAAGCTACCACTTTTGGTGTCTACAGTGTTTCTACTCTCATGAGACCTCACGTATGTTAAAAATCATGCACATCTGAGAACAACTATAATGTGTATGTTATAAAGCATGAATACAAAATGACTTTCATGAACCCATCACCCAAACAAGAGGTAGAGCTTTACCAGCCATTGAATCTACCTATGTGCTACTCCCTGTACCATTCCCTAGGTCCCCCACCAAAAGCAGTCATTGCTCTGAATCTTTGTTTGCTTACTTAAAAAAAAATACTTTAACAATATATGTATTATACTAAGGATTGAACTCAGGGCACTTCACCACTGAGCTATATCTCCAGACCTTTTTATTTTTTATTTTGAGACCAGGTCTTACTAAGTTACTGAGGCTGGCTTTCTGGTCCTCTTGCCTCAGCCTCTCTCATTGCTGGGACCACAGACATGTGTCACCACACCTGGAAATGTATGTAACGTTAAACAATGCATTGATGATTTTTATTATTTGTGAACTTGATAAAGATCACATTATATAATATGTATCCTTCTGTGACTTACTTTTGTTCAAACAAAAATATGCTTTAAGCCAGGCACAGAGTGAACACCTGTAATCACAGCTACTTGGGAGGCTGAGGCAGGAGGATCACAAGTTCAAAGCCAGTCTCAGCAACTTAGTGAGGCCCTAGGTAACTTAGTGAAACTGTCTCAAAATAAAAAAAAAAAAAGGGCTGTGGATGTGGCTCAGTACTTAAGTGTCCCTGAGTACCAAAACGTCTCTAGTACCAAAATCAAAACAAAAAATTAACAATGTTTTTTTTTTTTTTAATTTTTGTAGTTGTAGATAGATGCCTTCATTTTATTTGTTTATTTTTATGTGGAGCTGAGGACTGAACCAGTGCCTTACATGTGCTAGGCAGACACTCTGCCACTGAGCTACAGCCCCAGTCTTCTAACAATATCCTTTAAGGTTCAACACACTGTACTATATAGTTGTAGTTCACTCTTTTCATTGCTTTGTAATATTCCACTGAATGGTTATAATACTATTTATCTCTTCAGCTTTGGATAAAACCCCTGAAAATTCAGGTTGTTTTCTAGATTTCTGCTATTATGACCAATGCTTCAACGATGATTCTTTTCTTCTTTTCATGGTGTACATGTGTAGTTGCTCTGTGGAAATTTACTCAGGAGGAGAATTAAAAAGTTTATGATTGTTCATTTTTAAAAGATAATGATAAATAATTTCCAAAGAGGTTGTACTAATTTACACTGTTAACAGTGGGTCAGCCCTCTAAGTGTTGGTCGAGCTGGTGCTTTAAAAAGTTATTTCATTGGAGTATTTTTATTAAAAAAGAATTCAAAATGAAACCCAAGGTGGTAAAAAGTGAATTTTTCAGGCAAGCAAGTAATTGGCGAAGCCAGGATATATAGCCCAGTCTTCTGAACCATGTTAGTTGGCACCTCTTGTCCATCTCTTGCATCTCTGTGGTGCCTTTCCTTTTCCTCCTGCCTTACCTGCGCTCCACGATCTTCTTGAACTCAATGCGCATGAGCTGGCCCCGGGACTGTGCCTGGATGCGTGTGATGATGCGGCTCAGCCTCTCATCTCGCATCTCCTCCAGGAGCCCCAGCAGCCCGGCCTTGAAAAACACCTGTGGACAAGGGTTAGAAACAAGGAGGCCTCAGTCTCAGAAAGGAGATAGATATCTGGGTGGAGAAAGAGTGGGAGGACCCTGGATGAGTTCCCAGAGGACTCATCACCCAAGCATCCTGCACCCAGTAGTGCAAATGCAAAAAATTAGAGAGAGAAGTGAAGCCTGCCTTTCAGCTCTTCAGCTGATAAGGAAGCCAGGAATGGGGTTCTACCTCCTGCAGCTTCACCCAACATGGCTACCTGCTTTGCAACCACCCAACAAGGCTCTAGACTCACCTTGGTGTGTCCAAACTTGTACTGGTTGTGGTCAATGTCCAGAGAGCCCAGCAGCTTCTCTGCCCCTTTCCTACTGTCAATGAACTGACCCTCAGGGATGGCCGCTGGGTTCAGGATGCGATACCTGGGGAGGAGAGTGCCTGGGGTCACCTGCTTTGTGCATGGATTCTGCTCTGCTTACAGAATTCAAGGGCTGCCTGCAGACTCCTGCTCCTTCGAGGCAGCCCAAGCTCCCCCTGCTCCCTGCACTCTGGGGCACGTCTGAACCCACCTCTGCCGGAAGTCCCCATAGAGGATGCGGTTGGGGAAGCCCTTCCTGCAGATGCGGATGCCCTCCAGCACACCATTGCAGCGCAGCTGGTGCATGACCAGGGGGTTGTCCATCACCCCTGTGGCAAGAGGTAGGGGAGGGAGTCAGTCTCAGGGTAAGTGGATGACAGGCATTCTCCCCAGACCAAAATCTTCCCTGGAGTCACCTGGAGCCTTTCGTTCATTGGGGATGATGCAGCGCACAAAGTGAGGATGGGTGGTCCTTAGGTTGGTCATCAGCTTGTTCAGATTTTCCTGGGGTGGATAAGGATGGAGAGTTAGGAACCACAAGGGTCTTCCTTTAGGTTCCTGAGCCCTGGGTCCCAGGCACCCTGTCACCAGAACTATTCATGGGACAGGAGGTTGACAACTAATTCATGATGTGATTTCAGGTGTGTCTAGAATTTACATGCTAAAAATTACCCCATAACTTTGGCCTCAGGATAGGGCATCAGGATAGGGCAATGCAGCCTGAGGTTTCCCCCCCCCAGAAGTCTTCAGGAATCCCTGGGCCCTTCTTACCCGGTGGAGAGCAGACACCGTCTGGAAGGATGAGCCCTTTTTCTTGCCTCCTTTGCCTTTACCACTATCCCCTAGTAACAAGAAAAGGAAGGAGGAACAAGAACTTAACAACAGAGGAACCCTGGGGCAGGGGCGGGGCTCTGGCATTCAGCAGCTGTGTGACTTTGGTCGGGCTCTTCTCCAAGTCTCAGGTTTCCCTGAGGATGGAAGTAACTACCTCTAAAAGCTGGAAAGAGGATTGGATAAGACTGAGCACATAAGGTGGCTCATTGATAGGCACTGAAATCCCATCAGTAGCCTTACCCCATTCTTCTAACCCTATCCTCCATTCTTATGTCTTCCCACTTTCTAGTTTTCTTATATTTTAAATTTCAATCCACACCCTTTTCCTTCCTTTCTGAATGACAGTTCCATTTGTTCTACCATGTGTTCAGTGATCCTCTCACTGTATATTAGGAACTCCCGCTCGCATGGCTCTATGCTGGGTCTGGGACGATGTTGTGCACATCACCCTTACTGACCTTGAGTAAGGTCATGTGCACCAGTGTCCAAAACACAAGCGGATGATGGCAGGTACTACCGGGGAGGTACAGATGGACTCCAGATGGATTTCCCAACTAATAACCTCCCCTTGCCTATTTCTGAACCTTGCAGCTCCAGAAGTCCCTTGGTTCAGTGCAGGGGCTGCTTCCTTACCACTATCAGCAGAAGCATAGGAGGAGAAGAGTGTGGCCATGAGCTTGAGGGAGGACTTCTGGTACAAGCCCACCACTGTTTCATTGAGTGGGTCCTTGTTCTTCTCCAGCCAGCCCAAGATGTTGTAGTCCACGGTACCAGCATAGTGGATCAGGGAGAAGTGGGCTTCCTGCTTCCCCTTGACGTTGCGTGGCTTCTGGAAGTTGTTGGACTTGCCCAGGTGGTTGTCATACAGCTTGGCCTTGAAGGTCATGTCAGTGGCCTTGGGGAACATGCACTCCTCTTCCAGGATGGACATGATGCCCATAGGCTAAGGTCAAGGTCGGGAGGTGGAGAGAGAATCGCTTAGTATATTCCCAGGCTTCCAGAATCCCGCATCTTATCAGAGAAGACTCTATAGCCCAGTGTTGCTAGTGGGCCAAAGGGAGCCTGTGCTTATATCTCTTGTCCCAGAATAGGAAGCCAATATTTCTGGAATTAACCTAAATCCAATTATACTCGGGTCTAGCTTGTGTAACCTTTCTCTGCCTCAGTGGACCCAGCAAAGAGCTATGTACTCCTAATCACCCCTCGAGACCTCAACATCTCACAATGTTGCTCATTTTTTCCTGATGTCTCTGCCCCAGGGACACCAGGCCAGGGACAGAAGTGTCAGAGGAATCAGACTGCAGGTACAGGTCAGACGTCTCTCCACTGGTCATTGGTAGCAATGCTTCAAGAGTCGGTTAGAGGGATCCAGGTTCTGCACAGCACTCTGCCCTTCAGAGAATGTGGTTCCTGGCTTTTCTTGGGGTAGGAATCCTTTTGACAATTTGGTTAACCAAAGAATGTCTCTCTAGGAAAACACACATATGCACCTACACATACATATATCTATGTTTGTACATATGCTTTTTTCCTACAGTTTTAGAATAATAACCCAAAGATTGTGAGAAGTTTCCATTTTCTGAAGGCAGTGACTGGCTAGGTGCAGGTTGGATACTCAGACTGTCTCTGTGACCATACCACCCTTAATGCTCCAGATCTTCTCTGGTCTCAGAAGCTAAGCAGGGTTGGACATAGTTATTACTTGGATGGGAGATACTTTGGGCTCTGGTCCATGTTAGCAAAGAGCAAAGGCACACCAAGGGCAGTCAGCACTGGCATGTGTGACCGCTGCTCAGCTATCTCTCCTGAGAAGTATCCGTAGAGAAGAAGGGCTGCAGACTGGCTTATCTCAGTGAAGAGCAAGGGGATGGGAAGCGAAATGTATCTAGTTTCAGCCTAGCATCTTTCCATGAATGAGGCTTCTTATGGGGTGGAGAGGGGCCACTCCTTCACTATGCTTCACTCGTAACATAGAAAGGTAACCACCATTTTGGGGGACAGGATTAGAGGTCCCAAGGAAAGACCAAAGGGGCTCATCCTGTGTATGCCCATGATTTCACAGTGGGTGAAAGCTGGGTCTGGAAAAGGACCTGGGATTCTGGGGACTCTAGTTTCTTGAGCACAGAAGGGAGAGGGGCTGCCACTTTGTCTGATATGGCAGAGGAGGGGGACGCAGTGGGCGGGGCCAGGCACCTTCTCAATGAGGTCGATGCAGGCCTGGAGGTCCATGCCAAAGTCGATGAACTCCCACTCGATGCCCTCCTTCTTGTACTCCTCCTGCTCCAGCACGAACATGTGGTGGTTGAAGAACTGCTGCAGCTTCTCGTTGGTGAAGTTGATGCAGAGCTGCTCAAAACTGTTGAACTGCAGGCGGGGAGGGGCAGGAGCAGGTCAGGCAGGCGGGTGTCTGAGTGGCCAGGGGCGTCAGCCCAGGGCTGTGCCATGCAGTGTGCTCAAGCCCAGCAGGGGTGGGGCTGGTCCCCTCCCAGGTCAGGGCAGGGGAGTGGGGGCTTCCCCTGAGGTAGGGATGATGACTGCCCTGTCAGTGCCACTGCCTTCCCATGCTGGACCCATAGCTGGCCCTTCACAAGCGACTGTGAGTGTGCAAGAGGCTCCCTGGCTCACATCGAAGATCTCGAAGCCAGCGATGTCCAGGACTCCTATGAAGTACTGGCGTGGCTGCTTGGTCTCCAGGGTGGCGTTGATGCGTGTCACCATCCAGTTGAACATTTTCTCATACACTGACTTGGCTAGTGCTCCAATGGAGTAGTACACCTGCTGCACGCTCTGCCCCTTGGTGACATACTCATTGCCCACTTTCACCCGAGGGTGGCACAGCCCCTTGAGCAGGTCCGCTGAGTTCAGCCCCATCAGGTAGGCAGACTTGTCAGCATCTAGTTGAGGAGGAGAGAGTGAGCACTTCCACTGATCCTCCCTCTCTGCCCCAACCCACTTCTGGTTAGTGTAGCTGTGGATGTGGGAGGATTCCCTGTCTGCCCACCTCCCCTGTGTCCCTGACCTTCCCAAACTGTCAACCCATCCCTTGGCCCCACAAGCCTCAGGTTCTCCAGGAACCAGCCTTTCTGGAGACAGTGAGTGGACAGAGGCCTGGCTGGGCTCTAACTGAGAAGAAAGGCTAGATGCCTGCCCCTCAGAAAAGGCCAACCTCTCCCACCACCTACTTCTTTTGATTTCCTTCCACTTTCTCTCTTGGGGTCCAAACAAGCCTGTTTTCAACCCAATTCCTTAAGAATTGTGGAAAGGACCTTTGGAAACAGCATGGGAGATGCAGCTCCTATGGCTATATCTGGCATGATAAGTCTTTGGCCCAGTCAACACCTTGGGCCTCTTGGTACTGCTGCCTGCCCTGCCTACCTTCTGTGCCATCTGGCTCTGCCTGCTCCTCCCGCTGCTTCTGCTTGAACTTCATGTTTCCATAGTGCATGATGGCGCCCGTCAGCTTGTAGACACCAGCTTTCTCCTCTGGAGTGAAGCCCAGCACGTCAAAGGCGCTCTGGGACAGAACCAGAAGGGCAGAGGGTGGTTGGAGCAGTGGCCAGGAGCTTTCATGGACCCTCACAACACCACCCAGGCCTCCTCACTCACATCAGTGGCCATGAGCTCCTCAGAATCGTCGATGGAGGCCACAGACACCTCTCCCTGAGACACGAAGGCATAGTCGTAGGGGTTGTTGGTGACCAGCAGCATGTCTGAGAAGGCAAGGGAGGACAAGGCAGGGACAAGGAGATAGGGAGAGGGCAGGGAAGGGAATGGGGAGGAGAATGGAGGAAGAATGGAGGAGAAGAGGGCAGGCAACAGGTACAGAAAAGGAGGAATCAGCAAGGACCTAGGAGAGAATCCAAAGGACCTGAAGACCTACATGGGGGACCCAGGAAGGGAAGATACCTGAGGTCCCAACAAAAAGAAAGGGAGGATGGTAGGGAATGGTGTGTGGGGAAAGGGGAGGCAAGTGAAGAGAAGGAGAAAAGTCAACAAGAAAGAAGAATTGTGCCAGGGAGAGTGTGGAAAGAAGTCAATGAGAAGGAGTAACGAGTGTGGTGGAGCAGCGGGAGGCAGGAGATGCAGGGCTCCCAGGTGGGGAAGGAAGAGAGTGAGCAGAGGGAAGGGGAGCAGGCAGGTGGCAGAGTGAGGGGAAGGAGGATCCGCACTGCACACAGATGGGCTTTGGGGTAGGTAGTGGGGCAAGGGTGCAGGCAGGGCTCACCCAGCAGCTCTGGCTTCTTGTTGGACAGGATCTGGTAGAAGATGTGGTAGTTCCTCTCAGCCTTTAGCTGGAAGATCACCCGGGACTTCTCCAGCAGATCTGAGGTGGGGAAGGCAGAGGAAAGTGAGGTGGGAGAGGAAGGAAAGTGAGGAGAGCCAGCAGAAGGGTGGAGATGGGGAGAGAGTTTCCTGCAGAACAGTAGCAAGACCCATGGGAAAAGAAAACTAAATCCACAAAGCAGATGCACACCTAGGGAGAAGATGGAGGGAATGAGGAGATCGGGCTGTGACTGGAGGGGAGGCAAAGGAGACGGACTCAGATGATGGGCAGGCTCCCTGTTGCTACTCACAGGTCTCTATGTCTGCAGAAGCCAGCTTTCCAGTGGCTCCAAAGTGGATCCTGATGAATTTCCCCTGTGGGCAGGATAAGGGAACTGACCAGAAGGGACAGAGTGAAATCATGCACCTCAACTCTACCCAGAAACCCTGGTGGTTCTGGAATATAAATGACCTATTTGGTGTCTCAGTTTCCATTTTCAGTAAAATAGAAAAGAGTGTCCATGCTCACATATCACTGGGGATCTGAGGGGAAGCAGCAGCCCAGGGACTAACACATGGAGAAGTCTCCTGTTTACGCCGCTTATATTATCTCACATAATCCTGCCAGTACTATGCAAGGTAGACATCATGACCCCTGCTTCATGGTGATGGAACTGGGCTCAGGGAGGTGTGGGGACTTGCTGAGTACACAGAGAGTCAGGCCAGGCTCCAAAAGCCTGTGCTCTCTTCTCATGTCCAATGTGGGAGAGCTTTACAAATACTCATAAGAGATATCTAAAATATGACCCAAATCATCCCTTTTACTTGACTAGGGAATAGCTGTGGTGACTCTGGACCACTTCCCTTGGGTTCCCAGAACTGGGTTGTGAGGGTTTTTTTTGTGTGTGCACATGCTTGTTGATATTCCAAAGCTAGATTCAGTACAATCAACTGAGTGTGCCAACTGTTGGCAAAAATAGCACCCCCTTCTCCTGTCAATGCTGATGAGGCCACTTGGCAGTGATCAGGGACCACTCACGAAGCGGGAGGAGTTGTCATTCCGAACGGTCTTGGCGTTGCCAAAGGCCTCCAGAGCAGGGTTGGCTTGGATGATCTGGTCCTCCAGAGTGCCCTGTGAAAGGAGCAGAACATGGGCATTCATCATCTGTCCACCTCCAGGTGGTGTTGGGAGGGCAGCAAGGCTGCCGTGGCCCCGGGGGTGAGGTGGGGCTGGATGAACTGCTGGCGTGTCTGCAGCTCCCAAGGGAGTCAGACCTCAGATCTCAAAGTGTGACTCCTGCTAAGAAGGTCTTCTGCACAGTGTGGACCCTGAGGAGCCCTGCTCTGCCCCCAACACCTTCTCCACTTCTGAGCCTGTGACCCACACGACACCTTGTTTGCATTGGGATTGTCCTTCTTGCCGCGGTCACCTATAGCTGCAATACTGGCAAAGTACTGGATGACACGCTTTGTGTTCACAGTCTTCCCTGCTCCGGATTCTCCACTGGGGACAACAGGGACAAATCAGAACCCAGGATTCCTGCTGTTGTTCATAGAGAGCTCAGCACTTGCTTTCCCCTTCACAGTCTAAGCAACCAGAGTCCAGCAGGGTATGAATTTTCCCTCTAGAAAGAGTCCAACACCTTACACTCCTTGCAAGCTGCTCTGGCTACCACCACCCCCACCCCCATGGGTGGATGGCACTTGCTCACGTGATGAGGATGGACTGGTTCTCTCGATCTGGAAGAGAAAAGAGGAGAGGAAATTCAGTGAGGGCTGAGGGCCCAGCTGGGTGTTGGGTTGAGGGCACAGGTCAGGTGCAGGGCTCACCCGTCAGCATGTACTGATAAGCGTTGTCAGAGATGGAGAAGATGTGGGGTGGGGCCTCGCTCCTCTTCTTGCCCCGGTAGGCAGCCACCACCTCGGCATTGTACACAGGCAGCCACTTGTAGGGGTTGACGGTGACGCAGAAGAGGCCTGAGTAGGTCTGCAGTAGGAGACAGAGTTGGCATGAGGTTAGGGAAGGGGGAGAGCTTGGGATGGGCACTGCTGACAGTCAGGGGCATCCCTGGTCCTTTCAGCCAGCTTCTCTCTTTCTGCAGCTGACCAGGGTTGGAGGGGAGACGAGACTGGGTCCCTTGGGAATATCCCTATCCCCTTTCTTTTGGGAGGATCCCCCTGGCTGACTGAGGCCTCCATCCAGGAAAAGGAACCCCTGCACTGTGCCGCAGTCACTCACGTAGATCATCCAGGCCGCGTAGCGCTCCTTGAGGTTGTACAACACTGCAGGCTCGTGCAGGAAGGTCAGCATGGCCATGTCCTCAATCTTGTCAAACTTGGGAGGGTTCTGCTGCATCACCTGGTCCTCCTTCACGGTCACCGTCTAGAGAGGAAACGGGTAGTAGGAGAGGATGACCACATTCCCAGTCTGTGCTCGCCAGCCTTGTCCTCTTCTCTTTTCCTAGGACACAACGTTGACTTGGCCTTGCTCCCCTAGATCTTCCAGGACCAGTGTTCCAGCCCTGCTTCTTCTAGCTGCTATAGGACACATTTCCCAGATAATTTTCCTGATCACAGACTTTCCACCCTAGAGACTGTCCTAGGACCCTTTTATTTTGCCAGTTCTCCTGATCCTGTCCAATGATCATCACCCCCTGTCCCTATGTTTTAAGTATCTATGGGCAAACCTGGGTGCTGGCAGCTCTCAGATATGTGCCCACCTTATGTGTTACCCGGAGTTGTCTCCTGGGGCCAGTACTCTAGGGCGTCAGTTGCTCAAGGCAAGGGTTTCCCTTACCAGAAAAGCAGCTCACCAACCCTACACATCATCTCAGCCACTGTTGGTGTGGTTTGATTGGCACTGGTCAATTTGCCATGGCCTGACAGTAGGTATTCCAGCATTTTTTAAAGTGGTGGCTGTGGCTCTCAACAAGTAAATGATTTGCCCTCACAGTGACCAGATAGTGGCAGAGTTAAGATAAGAATCAAAGCAAGTGCCTCTTGGGTTTTGGCACAGTATTACACATCTCAGTGGATGCAACATTCAGTCAGCAAGTACAGAAGGTTCACGGCTCTGAACCCTGCTGGTGACCTGTGGTGATTCTCATGGCTAGGGTGAGCAAGCTGGGAGCAGGGGCTTCTGAGTGCCAGTCACTGGTCCCAGTACTGAGCTTTCAGCACAAAAGTTCCAATATGTCCAATTGGATCTAAGAGTTGGCTTTTGGTTTGGGTGAAGAGAATTTGAGAAAAGCAATCAGTGGAGGAAACTGAGGCACAGAGAGGAGGGATACAAGTGCTGGAAGAGGGATCTTCTTTCTTTCTCTTTCTTTCTTGCTCAGGGTCTCACTAAGTTGCTGAGGCTGGCTTTGAACTCTCAATCCTCTTACCTTAACCTCCCAAGTGCTGGGATTATAGGCATGTACCACCATGCCCTGTGGGGCAGCAAGGAGGAGGCTTCATTTAATGGTCTGTCTGTGCCTTCTTTATCTACAAGCCTTCTCTGAGGGGGGGAAATAGTGAGCTTCCCAACCCCTTCCAGCATCCTCTCTGGCAGGGGGGCGAGTGCATCTTCTTAGGGTCATCTGAGAAGGCTCAGATCCTGTGCTGTCGAGGGAACATGGCCTGGCATCCCTGCTCTCTCCTCAGGCCCTCAATTCCCATTACAGGTGGCTTCCCCCCTCTCCCTACCCCCCTGCCCTGCTATTATGTCCCACACACCTTGCCATTCTCAGTCTCAGCAGTGACCTTGCCCCCTTCCCGGGATACAATCTTGGCCTTGACGAACTCTTCCTTGTCATCTGGCACAAAGCACTCAGTGCGGATGTCGAAGGGCCTGGTCTGGGCCTCCAGACGCTCCTTCTCTGACTTGCGGAGGTACTGGGCTGCTGCCCCAAAGTCAGCCATCTGGGCGTCTGTCATCTTGTTGCTCTTCTGAGTCCGAGGCAGGAAGGACCTGTTATTCCTGAGGTGTACCCAGACTTTGGTGGGTGGCCTTGTCCTTTTTGCCCCTACCCTTTGCCCCACCTCTTCCCTATTGCTTCCCACTACCCCAATAGGTGCTTGCCTAGGCACATACTGCACCACCCGCTCCTGTCCTGGGAATTCTGCTTCCCTTGCCCTCTGAGGTCACCTGAAGGAGGACTTCCAAAAGGGGGGTTTGTGGGTTGGAATTGACTGGAGTTTGCCAAGGAAAGGTGCTAAGCTGCTTGGGAGAGAGACAGAGGACCCTAGTCCAGCAACCTGGCTCTCAGGAGAAATCTGAGCTGCTGTCTATGGAGAAAGTTAGGGTGGTTCTCACCTGGTTATCTCTTCTCAGAGAATCCTGAAGAGTTGGGACCACAGGTGGGGCAAGGTAGCCCAGAGGTGCAACCGGACAGAGAGAAGAACAGATAGAATGAACAAGAGATACAGGCCAGTTGGGAAGAGGAGACTTGACCCAGAGAGCCAGACTGAGCAGAACAGACCAAAGCAGGGGGTGAGGCAGAGAGGCAGAATGAAAGAACAGAAAATATGCAGAGGGGCTGGGGATGCAGCTCAGTGGCAGAGCACTTGCCTAGCATGCACCAAGCCCTGGCTTCCATCTCCCGCATTAGGGGTGGAGTGGGGAGAGGGAGGGAGAGAGAAAGAAAAAAAGAAAGAAAGGGCGCAGGGTTAGTGAAAGTGTGAGCCATGACACGCAGACACAGAGTGAGAAACAGAAAGGCAGATTAGAGCACAGCCAAGAAGGAAGGGCCAAGAAGAGAGACAGGTGGAGACGCATGATCTGGACAAGGATTGGTGAATCCTTGGTGAATCCTCTGGTCTACCAAGACCAGATAAGACCAGGACAAAGGGAAGGAAAACACCCAAAGGAGGGAAAGGAGGCAGTGTGTGGAAGACACAGAAAGGTGTGGAAGAGAAATGGACTCTGAGGAGAAAGAGGGGTGGTGTTGCCAGTGGAAACCACTCTCGGAGGGAACTTCCTGGACTGGAGGAAGGCAGCCCTAGCAGAATCTATGGGCCTCCAGTGGACCCGCACCCTACTCCCAGGGAAGACAGGTGCCCTCAAGGGGAGCTGTCTGCCCTGACTGCAGAGCCCTCATCCCAAACTCCCTCTTACCTGTGTTGGAGGAGTCTCTGTCTGTCCACAGAGCTCCAGTCTCTTTATATCTCACTTCCCCCACCCTGCTGCCTAAATTTGGAGTCCTTCCGGAGGGACCCTCTCCTCCCACCTATCTTGCCTCCTGGCTCCTCCTCCCTTGATCCCTTGGCTCTGGAGGTGACAGGAGGACAGCAGGGCCCCCAGGTTTGCCCATGAAAGGTCTGTTGCCCCAGCCCCTCTGGCTCCAGGGCCTTTTTTTAGTCCTTGGGCACATTCCTCCCCTCCAAAGGGCTGATGGGCAGATAGTGAGAAGACAGGACCTTCTCGCACCTCCTCCCCCGCCCGCCATGGCCCTTACCTCGGTTATTTTTAATCTGAAGGGTGAGTTGAGCACACTGGGTGAGGGTCACCTTCTCCTGCAGGACAAATGCTTGTCCCCTGCCCCCAAGTCACAGGCCCCCTCCTTGGTTCTCTACCCTCGCCTTTCTACACTGGTTGTCCTCACACAGCCTCAGGCTGGGAGAAGCTCCCTGTTCTCTCAGATCTGGAGAGTCCCACAGTTCTGGGGGCAGAGAGGGCACTGTCCAACTCCCTGACTCAGTTTCCCTTCATCAGGCAAATTATTTCTGTTCTGCCCTTTCTCTGCCCAAATGCTCTGCTTGGTTTCTATTCCCCAAGTCTCCAGCCAGGTGTTCTCTCAAGGACTTGAGGCTACCTTGATTTGGGGGCACACCTGGAGCTCCCACCCCTTTCCTGGTGCTGCTGACACAGTGGCTGTCATCCGGCCCCCTCATACAGTGAAAAGGTCTCTCCCACACAGCTTCAGGTAGACTTGCACAGAGACTCACAGTCTAGTACCGTCACCGGCAGACTTGACCAGCCATAAGTCCATGCCGTTTTCAGCAACACACAGGCAGATTTTTTACTTACCCACTTAAGCTTGCAGCTTTCCCTTCCTGCTTTTATGCACATCAGTGCACACATTTGCACACCAACGTTTGCACACATAGGTTTTACTGTTCCACTGCCACCCTTCATTCCTGGTGGAGAGGCAGAGGTGTTAATCCTGGGGCCTGAGGGAGGACGGGTGAGGGTGGGGGGCTGCTCCCCTCTGCCTCTCTGGGCTGCCAGAGGGTGCAGGTGCTGCTGAGGATGGCTGGGGCGCCTAGCAGTCCTGGGGATTTACACCAGCTGGGCCCCGGGCTCTGCATTCCAGGGGTGTGGGCCTCTGCAGACTGCCCTCTGCCCAGGTAGAACTCTGGTGTCCCCTCCCAACACTTCTGGGGCTCATACTCACATGCCCTGCTTCATGATGTCCTCAAGTGCCCGGGTCTTCAAGGCACCACTTCCCATCCTCCAGGGCTGCCACCTCTCAGAGGCTGTAGGTATTGGGTCTTCAACAGGCCATGACTGGTATGACTTGGTGGACATTGTGTTCAGGAAACAAAGCCAGACTCCCCTGCGCTGGCTTTCCCCTACACCCTCACACCCAGGAACAGTCTCCCAGCTTCTCCCTCCCACGCCATCTACTGTCACCTCTCAATATAGCTCTAGGGTGTGGAGGTGGGTAGGACAGACAGGGGTCAGCTTCTCTGAGTAGAAGCACTCTCCATTAAAGATGTGGCTTCCCCCAAAGGTCATCAACCCCCTAGGACACTTCACTGACCCATTATGGGGATCAAGAACACACATCTCTCACTAGGGAATTTGTACCCTTGAAGGAACCTGAGTTGATCCCAAATCCCCATCTCCTGCAGGTACATATGCCAAGTTGTTACTCCCAGGGGATGCAGGCCACCTGTCCCCAGCTCTAGGTCACTCAAGGTGCCAGTATGCAAACTGGGGGTTAGCCCATGACCCAGTGCGTCACTGCCTGCTTCCCATGTCCCTGGGGACATGATAAGGGGCTGAGAACACCAGGTCAGGTTGGGTCAGGTCCAGGTGACAAAGACCAGGCTCTGTCCTCAGGGAACCCAGGGCACCAAGCATGCCAAACTTGGTATAGGTGGTGATGGGAGGGGTAAGGGTGGGCAAGTGGTTTCTGCTTCTCCTATGGAAGGAGGAAGAAGGCAGGAGTTAACTTAGCTCTGGGCTCTGCCCCCCTGTACAGTCCTGGTTTGCCCTCCTCTTCCTTTGCTAGGCCCCCTCCTCTTCCCTGGCTCTCACATACTCTTCTCCATCTTCGTTCAGCTGCTTCCCAAACCAGCTCCGCATTCTGCTGGGAGTCCTGGAGTGTGCAGGCGCAGGAGGGAGACTCCAGTCCAGGTGAGGAAGACCAGGAGACAGGGTTGATTTCCTTGGCCCAGGTGGCCCCTTTTCTGTCTGGCTCCCTGTGTCTGCTGTCTGTCTGTCCCTGCGTCTGACCTTTCTTTCCCTCTGCCTGGTTTCCCAACTCAAAGTCAGCTCTGGCCTCTGCTTCTCCTTGGGACCATGTCTCTGGCTATCCTGGGGTCTGACATGAGACTTTGCTTGTCTTTTAAGCTCTTGGAGCTCTCAGCCTGTCTCTGCTGCCACATCTTGTTCTGGATTCTTCATCTACCTCTCTCCTGCTTCCCCTCCTCCTTGGTTTTCCTGACTCTTGCATCTGAGGGTGATCCAGGGTTCTTCCTTTCACCCAGTTTTCCTTCCTGCTCTTTGAGCTTCTTTGTGTGAGGCTCTCTCTTTTCCTCCTCTCCCTTATCCCTTCTCAACATCCTCCTTTCCGCAGGGACTCAGACTGGAGTTTGCTGTCTGCACCAGCCTGGCTGCCCTAGTAGCATCTAACTCTTGCTCTCTTAGGTTCTGGTTCTTAAATTCCCTGAACTTTTCCATGCATTTCCATCTTCACATGTGTCTTCCTTTTTCTCTGCTCATCTCTTCATTACTCTCCAAGTCTGTTCCTAGGAAGAGGAGAAGTGAGGAAGGAGCCAAGAGGAAGCTGGGAGGAACTGGGCTCCTTCTAAGACTTCTTGTCTGGTATCTTTCTTTTTTCTGTTTTCTCTGCTTGTGCTATCTCTGGGTTCTCCCTTCCTCTCTCCACAGTACCTCCTCAGGTCTTTCCTCTTTCCTTCCCTGTTCCCTTTAAATGCCCTCCCTTCACCTGCTATTCTCAATACTGCTACCCCCTCCTCCCTGGCATAGTGCCCTTGCTCTGACTGCTTCACTCAGTGCTGAGCCCAGGGAGGGCCGTGGAGCAGGACCTGGTTGTGCATGGGGTATGTGTGCACAGGGGTGGGGGCGAGGGGAAATTCAGTCCAGGGCTGACCAGGTTCCCAGAGGAGCTAGCTATGTGACCCATTATCTCTCAGGCCCCTAGTCCCAGGCCTACCCTAAGCAGCTTAGCTGTGGCAGCAACTCCAAGGGGGCAGGGCTTGCTTGCTTGGAGGAGGCCTTGCTCCTTCCTCCACCTCCCAACCCTCCAGGGACCGGTACCTCCCCTCATCCCTGAGGTCTTTCCTAATTGGTCTTCCCCAGTCTTTCCTCTACTCCTTCCTCTGCCTACCTCCCCTGAGATAGCTTGCCATACATGGACCAAAGAGCCCCATCTTCCAACAACTGCTTAAGGGGGAGGATTTAAGAATGGAAGTTATAGTAGGGATATAAGAGAGAAGAAAGGGGTACCTGGAAGAAAGGGGCTGAGCCCTGGGATGAGAGAAAAGAAAGACAGGTGGACTGAGGGTGCTTTTCTCCTGGCTGTGGTAGGGAGAGGCCTGGGCCCCTTGGGGGGCTGGTGTTGGAAGGGCATGTGGACTACAGCCATGATGCTGTGTTCTCTGAGACATGCCAGGGGCTGCAGTGTAGAGGGCCATTACTGCAACAGCCTGAGTGGCCCACACCTCTGTGGACCCATGGACACTGGTCAGTTCCTTCACACTAAATCTCCTCCCCATGGCCCAGATTCAGGTGTAACCAGTGCAGAATGGTGTTGACTGGGGCTGAAATCTAGGACTTCGTGTGTCCTAGGCAACATTTATGTATTTCCCTAAATTCCCTTTCACTCAGAGGGATGCTAGACCAAGGCGAGGGCTAGAAGGACAGGTGTCACCTCTCAGTTGATTTGGCTGGGTGGGGGATCCATGGGGGAATTCATGGGCCAGTTCTGCTCCTGGGAGGGTTCAGAGCCTCACAGACTCCCTGGGGAGGCCTCCTAGCCTGACTTTTGAAACTACCCTTCCTCCTCTAGAACTCCTCTACCCCTACCCCAGCCCATGGCTGTCAGGCAGTGAAGAACAGTATAGAGGCAGGCTTTCAACTTCAATGAAAATTGCTTTATTCTGCATTCTTCCAAGGGGTTGTTATGAAAGGTGCTGGGTCTCAGACTTCATTGGCACCCTCAGGGCTGGATAGATCAAGATGTGGCAAAGCTACTCCTCATTCAAGCCCTTTTGAAAGAAAACAAAGTTCAAATTAGCTCTGGAGAGGCAACCATGTGGGCAGATGGTACAGAAAACAGGTGAAAACAGGGCATGGATGGAAACCCTGGGGTGGAGCAGACGTGTTTTCACTATCAGTGGGAGGGGGTGTTCTGGAGGTAGAGCTCTGGGGTGGGCCAAAAGGAAGCTGCCGGGTGAGGACAAGATGGTACCCTGATGCTTGTCAGAAGCCACTCATCTGGGAGGGAAGTAGAAGCTAGCAGTTGAGGGGAAATTGAGATATACCTGGTGTATGTAAATTGGAGTCTTGTAGGGTTGATGACCACCCTAGGACTGGGATTTACAGATCATTGAAAGTTAGAATAGGAGAAATCACAGGGAACTCAATTATCTTGGCCTCTGGGGCTTTGTCGTTCAATAAGGAAATGAATGATAAGGAGGCAGCTTTGGTGTGTGGGTGCTCTATTTGAGGCTGACAGAGCAGGTGCACCTGCTGTTGGGGGCGACAAGTGCAGCTCAGGGGCGGGACCCACCTTGGCACCGATGTCACGGCTCTTGGCCCGAAGCTTGTTGACCTGGGACTCAGCGATGTCAGCCCGCTCCTCTGCCTCATCCAGCTCGTGCTGCACCTTGCGGAACTTGGACAGGTTGGTGTTGGCCTGCTCCTCCTGTGGGAAGAGGGAGGATGTGAGGATGAAGTGAGATGGGGCCTTGGCTCTCAGCCTCCAGCTTAGGGGGCCAGCTCCCCTTGATTCCTCCTCCAGGCCTTAACCCCAACAGAGTCACTCACCGCCTCCTCGGCCTGGCGCTTGTAGGCCTTGACCTTCAGCTGCAGCTTGTCCACCAGGTCCTGCAGCCTCAGCAGGTTCTTCCTGTCCTCCTCAGTCTGCGGGGGAGGGGTAGGCAGGAGTGAAGTTGGTACAGTCATTAGGTACAGCTTCTCTTGTCTTCTTTATCCTGAATGTAATATTCTGAACCAATTCTATTCTCTGACCCTCACTAAATGCTTGAATTCTCCCTATAATTTCTTATCCAAAAGTGTGACTATTTCTGGGCATGGTGGTACATGCCTGTAATCCCAGTAGCTCAGGAAGCTGAGGCAGGAGCATCTCGAGTTCAAAGCCAGCCTCAGCAATTTGTCTAGGGCCTAAGCAACTCAGTGAGACCTTGTCTCTGAATAAAATATAAAAAGGA